>NW_026555206.1:2620000-7422391 GCF_021234165.1 Pteronotus mesoamericanus
CTCTTTTACTATCCAGATCCTCTGAATATTTGTTTTGGTGCTCATTCTTCTGGTACTCATATAATAAACTATTACTCCAATTTATCTTGATCCTGAGAGCTATGAATAGCAAAGCTTTCTTTAAGGTAACCCCAACTGTGGACAAAAGCATGAGAACAAATGGTGTATCTCTGGTACTTGAAGAATTGGTAGGTTTGGGGATATAAAAGTATTGACATGAAAATGTGAACATGCACAGAGTCTGGCTTCTTTGTGAGTAAGCAGAGGCTCTTTCAGTTTAGATAAACTCTCAGAATATAGCAAGGGTAGTTTTTTGGGACAAGGCTGTGAGAGCCTAAAGTGGAAACAAACCAAAGGCAATATGATGCGTGATCAATAAATGAGATGAACTTTCTTTCTTTCTTTCTTTTTCTTTCTTTCTTTCTTCCTTCCTCACTTCCTTCCTTCCTCACTTCCTCCCTTCCTCCCTCCCTTCTTCTCTTCCTCCCTCTCTTCCTCCCTTCCTCCCTCCCTCCCTTCCCTCCTTCCATCCTTCCTTCTTTCCCTCCTTCCTTCCTTCCTTATGTCCAAAATTCAGGTCTGCCTTTTACTACTCCATTTGGCAGAGGGATGATGATATAATCAATATACATCATATACATTCATTTAGCACATCATCCAGCAAGAACTAGACAGCAGAATATTATGATGTATATGTCAGATTTGGTTATTGGGCTTAGAGAGCTGAGAGAGTAGCAAGGGAGACTGATTATATGGACATAGTGTGTTCACCATCATGTCCCCTCCTATAAGAATAAGGTGTTTATTTTCCTAGCTACTAGGAGGCTGGTCTGATGATGGCTGGAGCTGAATACCTCTCCAAGAATTGTCTTTGGCTGATGAGAGATGCCAAAGGGGTAAGCCAACATACTGCAGCTGATGGGTGCAGGCGCCCAGCCTCCTCACCTCATCTCAGAACAATTTATCTTCAGAGCAACCTGAAGGCTCAGCTGAGGTCTTGGTTATAGAAGCATTATATTTCAATCACTCCTTCTGCTTAGTTCTTTTTTTTTAAATTTGTTGACATATAATTCATACATCATAAAACAAAACCCTTTACATATAAAGTTCAATATTTCTTAGTGTATTCAACTATGATCATTGTCTAATCTTCAAAACAACAACTCATGGCCATTAGCAGTTGTCCCCTTTCATCCCTATCCCCTGGTCTCTGACAGCCACTAATCTATTTTCTGTATCTATAGATTTGCCTAGTCACACAATATGTGGCCTTTTATGTCTGGCTTCTTTACTAAGCATAACATTTTCAAGGTTTATCCACATTGTAGTGCATATCATCATTTAATTCCTTTTATTGCCGAATAATATTTCCCTGTATGGTTTTACAACATTTTTCTTATCTTTTTATGAATTAATGGAAGTTTGGATTGTTTTCTGTTTTTGGCTGCTTTAAACATCTGTGTCCCGGGCAGCATCAGAGAGCTCGTATTCCTCCCCAGGCCTGTAGAAGCTCCTTAATGGACTGGCAAGGGATGAAGTCTCCATTCCCCACTGTCTTCATTCAGTCAGGCTGCTATAACAAAAATTCTGTAGACTGGGTGGCTTACAAAATTTGTTTTTCATGGATCTAGAGGCTGGAGGTCCAAGATCAAGGCACAAGCAAATTAATTATCTGGTGAGAACCCATTACCTAGTTCATAGATGGCCCTGTTTTCTCTGTAACCTCACAGGGCAGAAGGAGCAAGGGTGCTCTCTGATGTCTCTTTTATAAGAGATTCAATACCATTAATGAGAGCTCTGCCCTCTGACCTACCTAATCACCTCCCAAATGCTCCTCCTCCTAATACCATCACACTGGATGTTAGAATTTAACATAGAATTTTAGCGGATGCCAACATTCAGTCTATAGCACCCATTTTGCCCCAAAGAGTACATTACTTTAGAGAAAAAATTTGTCAATCACAGAGGTCAAAGCATAAGCAAGTTAATATTCAAAACATGTCATCAGATCAAGTTACATATCAGTTTATTTATGTATGACAGCAAGAGAAAGAATATTCTGTAGCAATTGTTATCATGTAAATTCTAATTAAATATTATAAAGGTGACCTTATTACATGAGAGAGAAATGCAATTATGTTTGGTCCAGGGCATAAAAATGCTTACTTCCTATATATTATATGCTAATAATGAAATATGGTTGGATCTCTACTTATTTATTTAGACAGAAAATCCAATTAGTATATTTGGCATACATTATGTAGTCTAGATGTTTGCAGCTTGATTATCACCTTGGAGATATTTTAGGCTATTGTGTTGAATCATGGAGTAACCTTTATGCTTAGAAATTCTGAAGGGAAAATGGTAAGAGGGCAGAATTTGTTCAACAGTTGACTGGAATTGAATATTTTTGCATTTATATATTTAAATTAAATTTTGATTAGCTATTCCAAGTTTTTACAAGCATTAGGAACTAATAATCACAGACAGTTTGATATGAAGGATACTGTAATCAGCTAGTCTATGCTCTTACTTAATATAAAAGAAAACTGAGTCCCAACGGAAAGTGAAGATGATGTTTGGTCTTAGGCTATAGATGAATTAGAAGCAAGGTTTCTCCTACAATCCTGATCTGACCACTCCCAGCCTTCGGGCTTAATTCATACAACAGATGCTTGAATGTTTTCCAATGTGGCTTCATGCTATTAATTTAAAATGTGTGTGAGCCTCTGTTAAAGCATTTGTGACATACACATAGGCCAATAGACATATGAAAAGATGCTTAAAGTCACTAACCATCAGAGAAATGCAAATTAAAACCACAATGAGATAGGACCTCATACCTGTCAGAATGGCTATCATCAATAAATCAAGACACAAGTGCTGGCAAGGATGTGAAGAAAGGAGAACAATTTTGCCCTATTTGTGAGAATGTAGATTGGTGCAGCCACTGTGAAAAGCGGTATGGAGTTACCTCAAAAATTAAAAAATAGAACTACCTAATGATCCAATGATTACACTTCTGAGATTTATCCAAAGAAACCCAAAACACTAATTAGAAAGGATATAAGCCACTCCTATGTTCATTGCAGCATTATTTGCAATAACCAAGATTTGGAATCATCCCAAATGTTCATAAGTAGATGAGTGGATAAAAAGCCATGGTGCATGTACACAATAGAATACTAATCAACCATAAAAAAGAAGGAAGTCTTACCTTTTGCAACAACATGGATAGACCTGGAGAGCATTATTCTAAGTGAAATAAGTCAGTAAAAGAAAGACAAATACCATATGACTTCACTCATATGTGGAATCTAATGAACAAACTGAACTAACAAGCAAAATACAGACAGACTCATAGATAGAGAGCAGGCTGACAGCTCCTGGTGGCAAGTTGGGTGTGGAGGTATCAAGCCAAAAAGAAAAAGGACTCATGGACATGGCCAACAGTGGGGTGACTGTGGGGGCAGGGGGTAGAAGGAGGTGAAAGAGGGTATAAAAGGATAAATAATAATGGAAAAATACAATTATATGTATATACATATGTATATACACATATGACAAATATATATGTCATCATAAATGTGCATATATACACGTGTGTGTGTGTATAAAATATTTGCGAGTAAGAGTAGAGCAAAAAAAGGCATTCCATAAAGTTGTGACAACATTTAGGTATTAGAAAGCTGAACAAAGATGAATATGCCTCACCATTCACTCATTCATTTGCACCCATAAAGCCCTGGGACTCAGAGATAAGTATTTTGTGTAATGAGTGAGGGCCTGGTCAGAGTAACTCCTATGAGGACAGTTTCACCGCACTACTTTGGCAGTGTGGGCTACCCTCACCCTTCAGCTCCATTTGGAGAAATAATCCATGAGCAAGATCAGGGAAAGTATTTTAGTGATTGCAGAAATGAAAGAAAATCCTTGTACAGAAGCAGAATACGGATTTTACATTTTAATGGTGACTATTTTTATGTATCTGTGATAATTCTTCTCTTTGATGCTTAGAAATATTTAATAAACAAAATCTCAAAATAGCTTTCATAAAGCTATCAACTTGACCTTGCCCTGAAACCAAAACAATAGCATTCATTCAAAGCAGAGATATAATAACTTCAAATAGCAAAATATCTCCCAGGGTCAATTTAAACAAGATAAATAAAAAATAAAGTAGTTTATACTTTTTATTAAAAGTAATTTTATGGGAGTCTCTTTGTTTCATCAAATTTAAATACATCACTATAAACTTAATATATTCCCAACCATGTCATCATGCAATGACAACTGCTATTAATATTTTCACATGTCTTCTTTGAGTTTTTTTATTCTCTGCATAGGTTTTTTAAAAGGTGTTTTAGATTCTGTCAAAATAGAGGGAGGAACCTCTCTGCTCACTGTAAAGAGTATTTGCAAAATGGTTCCTTGAAACTCTGAATTCCCTTCATAAAGAGGAGACTATCTTCTGCATGAGCTGCTCCTAGACAAACCAAAATTGGCCAGGGTGATTGATATGGCATGGAGCCACTAGCCTAGTCAGGGCTTTGGCCAAAGCAAGCATAACATTTAAAAAGGAAGGTTCTATGAAATATATTTGATTATGAAAAAAATTCTGCTAGGCATATACAATGTTCATTGCCCATACAGAAATCCAGAAATAAGTTGGAGACATATAAGCATTAGTATTTTCTGGCATTGTTTACTACTGCCCTTGCTTAAGCAAGGATGAAAGAAGAATGCGATAGGAAGGCAGATGTCAGGTCCATTATAAGTCCATTTTAGGACTGGGAAATAGGCTAGAGAGATTAGGCCATGTGTCCTAGGTGCCATGGCTGGTAGAGTGGCCATACCTCACCTGCATCCTTAGGTGTCATTTTTTCCGGTCTTTAGAGCAAGTGCACAGATATTTCTCATCAGACATCTGAGATTTAAACATGATATTACCTTATCTCTTGCTATTGTAAAAATTTAACTATTCTGAGTGTCTAATAGACATTTGTGTGACTTTTCCATTCCTTAATTTTTTTATTTACAAGTAAGATTATTTCACTTGACTGAAATATGAATTTTAAAAATCATGAAAGCATTTATAAGTTCCAAAAAAGATTGTAAGCAGTTACCTAAGGGAAAAATACATACAATTTTTAATTAGCAAAAGAATAAAATTAAATTAAATTCCAACATAACCCAGGTTCTTCCCTGTTCTTCAGGTGACAAGCCTGTGGCTGTTAGACTGAGGATTCAATGAGAAGTGAAAGAATGCAACACTTTGCAAAATGTAATAAGGAATACATTTGATAAACAGTGGCCCTGTAGATGAAAACTTGCCCTGTGGGATAGTTCTACTGAGCAAATGAGATTTTTTAAAGTAAATTTTATGGGGTTTTTTTTCCCTTTAGTTTGAGAGTATGTGCTGTAGAGGTTTAGGTTTTAAGCATGTGTTCATGATTTGCCTGATAATAGGATTTCAGGCTCGACTTCTTTTCTTTCCTTTTTATATTCAGTTCCTTGTTGGGGTTAAAAAGTCTTGTATAGTTCTTACTGACTGCAACTCTAGTGACTTTAAAGGATGGATGTGATAGAGGCACACACAGTGTAAAGGGAAAGCTCTGCACTCCTGGATTTCTACCTTGCCTTTGCCTTATCAGGTCTCTGACCTTGAACAAATAATTGAACTTTTTTGAGTCACCGTTTTCTTATCTACCAAATATTCAGAGATGGTTTCTGTAAGAAATGAATTTCATTTGGGATTTGTAGGACCAGAGAGGAGACAATGGACACAGGTTGGGGGAAATACTTAGGCAAACCTTAAAGGTACTTAGTAACAAGATAAGACTGACTTATTAATATTTTGAGGCATAGAGATTATAAAGATGAGTAGATGACATGGATTCAAATTAAGTTGAGCTTTAAAGCCAAGTTCAAGTGCCCAGTGGTGACATAGTAAGGTCTGGGGTACCATTAAGAGGTATCTGAGCCATGGTTTGAGAAGTGGAGAAAGAGATGCTGGAAGACATGAAGGCAGATGGATAAAAGGAATTGGTTTGGATTGTGTTTTGGTGTTGAGTAGTAACCTAGAGATTAACACATTTAGATCCCTTAGGTCTGCTGCTTTTTTAATGTTATTTTGTTTTCATGACTACAGCTAACATTGACTGAATTAATAACTTTGGCAGAACCAACTACTTTTAAATTAGTAGATTATCCTATTCTCAAAGTTAGTCCAAGCTGAATTTAACCAGTTTGTCTACAAGGTTGTGCCAAGGTTGTAAGTAATGGGCAATCACTGTGCCTAGCCAGTGCAATATTTACTTCTGGGTGAAGAAGTGAAGGCAGGTGACCATAAATAAAACCAAGCTCTAATTCACAAGCCCACAAATGTGTTTGCTTTTCACATTAGAGAGCCAAGCTCCATATTATCTCATGGTGATCTTTGATCAAAGTAAAGGTAGCATTGATGTGAACATTGTATTTCCCAATGTATTTTATCCCATGACTTGCTTTTGAGTTGTAGATGAGATAGAAACTAAAGCCTCTTTTCTTGAAAAGTCATAAATTACACTAAAATATGAGAATCTCAGAATAGAGTAAGAAACTATTTGACTTTGTTTCAACACTCATATTTCTTAAAGTTCTCTGTGTATGAACTATTTCTCTTGTAATTTCCATTAACATCTAATGGTAGTAGAGCTGTCCAAAAAATGTGGAAAACCACTAGGTCTGGAATATTGACTTTTCACTTTTTTTTTCTGGAGCATCATCAAGATTATTAGAAAAGTTGGAAGAATCCAATACTTTAATAAGAACCTCCACAAACATAGATGATAAGTATAGCAGGGGAGGGGAAAAGGACCCCACAAAAAAAAAACCCAGACCACTCTCTGAAATTTTATTAACGTGGTGGCTAAGGGGTAAACCCCCATTGAGAGCAGCCTTTCCTCTTGACTTCTGGGGAACTCCAGGCCATCCTCTAAGATCAGCAGGTGTTTTGGATAAGATGTTTCTGAAGATCACAAAGATGACAGATTTCTTCCTGATATAAATCCCATGGAGAGCACACCATGGCAGTTGACATACCTCCTCTGTCAGCTGCACCAAGTCCTCTCACCCAGGGGTCCTTGCACACACAGCATGTATTTCTGGCACCACTCTCACCCTCTGTTGTTTATGTCCAGCCTCTGGCTCATCTTCCACATTACATGGCTGACCTCCCTGTAGCTCAGCACCTTCAAGTTTGGCATTTAAAATACAGAGTATGTGGCTTGACCTTTCCAGAGTATTAGACTGTGGCTCTGCCTTGCTATCCACAATGTTAAAAATTACATTGATTTCACTCTTGTACTTTTGAGATGTTGCTTGTTAGTGGATAGCCAACAGCTCATGTGTCTTAATAGGAAACTGAAGACTCTTCTAGCCATCTCCTCCAAGCTATGGCTGTGGCCAGAGGGAGAGGCTGAGCTCCCACTGTCAGGTTGTCCTGCACAGAAGGAGTTTTTGTTGTCAGTTCCCTGTGGAGCTCCACTCCTGCTGCTGCTGCTGCTGCTGTGGTGAAGTGGTAACCCCCAGGGCTACTCTGAAGGGCTGGGCTGCAAATGGCAGTCCTTGACTCCAGGCTGGCTTTGGGACTGGCAGGCTCTTTGATCTTCTTTTCTGATGGAAAAGGACGTTGGCTATTGGGATCAGGAGAGAGGCAGGGCCTTTTCTTGGTTTTCGTGGTACTTCGGGTCAAGTAAGCATCCATTACTTTCTCATATTTTCTTTCTATTACTGACTTCCAGATCTTGTCCTGTTCAAATCCCAGGTTTTCCATTTTCTTTGTTACCTGGTGGTCCGTATCACCACAGGGAGGCTCACTGTTAAGTCCTGAGTTCTTCTTGGCCCATGTTGAGCCATGAGTTTTTCATTATAATCTTCCAGGTTTATTCTGCTGGGGTTGAGGGTCATTAATTTTTTTTTAAAGTTTTTGACATTCAGTAGACATAAGTGTGATACATGGAAGTGCTTGTTCGGTTTCCGCTGCTTCAGTTTGCCAAAGTTCTCCCCACAAACAATAGGATTCACATTCCCATACTGCACAGAACTACCACCAGCCTTCATACATCAACCCTTGGGCCATCACAGGTTTGGTGCCAGAAGAGCTCTGGGGTGGCATAGAGAGGGTGCCACAGAACATGCTCAGTTTATGGCCAGTGAATTCACTACTGAGGCCAAAGTCTACAAGTTTGACATTCAGCTCAACATCTGCAAGTATATTTTCTGGCTTCAGGTCCCAGTGGATGAAGCTGCTCTTGTGTCTGGACTGTACCACTGGTACCAGCTGAGGGAACATGGCTTGGGCTTCCTCCTCAAACAAGTCCCTTCCATTCACATCCTCCATAAAGAAGAATAATGTTTCCCAAGGGCAATCACCTCAAATAACTTTATGGTATTTGGATGATTCAGGCACTTCATACAGTGGACTTTTTGAAAAAGTCTAGAGGAGCCCTGCTAATTAATGACATTGACAACTATGTCTCTCCCAGTCAAAATGTGCTGGGCCAACCTCACCCTGACAAATTTTTCCTTACCAATGGTGTTTAATAGCTTGTAATGGTCAACAGGGGGCTCCTTGTCAGCAGAGATGGCCTCAAGGTCATTAAACATGGTGATTCGCTAACTACACTAATTGACAATACTGTCAATGCTAATTATGCTTACTAACTATGCTAACAAACAATACTAACTATATTATCTATGGTAACGAATGCTAACAATGCTAATTAAGCTAATAGGCAATGCTAACTATATTAATTATACCAATATTAACAATTCTAATTGTGCTGACAAACAATATTAATAAACAATATTTATGCTAACTATACCAATACTAACTATACTAACAATGCTAAAAATACTAGTAAACAACTTAACTATACTAACTATACTTATAATAGCAATGCTAACTAAAAAATTCTAAATAAAAAATGAGAAAAAGAAGAAATAAAGAAAATATATTAAAATGAGAAAGAAAAATTAAGAAAAATAATTGAGAAAAAATTGAGAAAAATTGAGAAAAATAAGAAAAATGAGAATCATAAAAAAGAAAAATGAGAAAAAAGAGTAAAAATAATAAAAAAAGAAAGAAAATGAAAAAAGAAAGGAGAAAACAAGATAACTAGTCCAGCAGATGACCACATTTTAGCTTCCTGGGCTACAACAGGTAAAAACCTCAGCCCAGCCAGGGCCTTATATTGGAGTTGTTTATAATTCCATTGTAATGTGCCTTGTGAGGTCAAAGCGAGAGCTGAACCAATCATGGCTTGGAATACAACATGATGGTTTTCTCACTTTTTGGTCTCAAGACCCCTTTACTCTGAAAAGAAAAAAGGACACAAAAAGAGGTTTTTGTTTATGTGGGATATTAAAGATTGGTATTTACTTCATTAGAAATAAAAATCTATATGATGCAAAAAGAAACAGAAAATATAAAAGAAAAGTTTGACTTATTTTCATGCCCCGGGTGTCAGTTCAAATATCACCTGCCAAGAGAGGGCTTCCCTGATTTGTCCATTCCTACCTGCCTCACCAGCTCATCATGTTTGTCGTGTTCACAGCACTGACCTGGATATAGTATATCTGATTTGTTTTACTGTCTGTCCTTCCCATGAAGGAGAAGCCTGATTATAGTGCTCCCTCTGTCTAACACAGTGAGTAGCAACAAAATAAGTGTTTAAAAAATATTTTGACTGGATTAATAGAAGATTTGGGGGTGAAAGAAAAGAAAATATGGCCAACTATCAAACACTTATGTTCTTCCCTCACTCAGCTTAGGGGGTAGATAAGATAGGAAAGAGGAGGGCTGAAATCTGGTCTCCAGGTCTGTGGATACTTGCTGAGGCTGAGGAAAGGCCAACTGGTAGGAGCCTTGCTATAAAGCTTAAAGATTATTCATCCCTCCAGCAGTCCTTGCCAAAGGATGCAATGAATTTGTGTTTGCACTGAGGCTGCAAAGTATTTTTACAGTTTAAATATACACATATATACATTTCTGGATCACACAAAAGACTTCTTGTGTGACATTGAGTAGGCCAGTTAGGTAAATTTCTATCTTACTTAAATGAACCATCTCTTTTAACTTTGTAACTAAAGGATTAGTTAACAATACCTGTATGGTCCATTCCAGTGAGGCTGGAGGGAATTCATGTAGAGATGTCTTTTTTGATGGACCACATATCCAGGTTATAAGCATGATACTCAATGCTTTTGTCTCCTGGGACAGCTCTGTGGAAAGATGGCATTAGGAGCCAAGATCCTCAGGCACTATCAGGAAGATAGCTTGAGCATAAAGGGCTCATGCAGGTGCTAGATGCCAGATGTGTTGGTTTCCAATTGGCATCGGGACATTGGGTTGCTTCATAGCCCTATCCTCATTGTCATGGAATTCATTGGAATTAATTAAACACCAACATAAACCCCCAATTTAAGGTGTGGTTAAGAAGGAAACTTTATTCAGTGCAAATAGTTCAATCATGACACAGCACAGCTATGAAAACAGCACTGCTATTAGGTGATCCTATTGCCAGGTGGCCTTGGGATGAGGTGCCCTAAGGCCAGGCCACTTCTCCAGATAGAGAGCTGCTTTCTGCTCCTTGCTGGTCTGCTCTCTCCCTCCCATGTGAGCCTGGTTTGGTCTGCACTGAGCTGGCCTGCTCCCCTCTGCTCCGGTGAGATATCTTCAGTGTTTGAGTTCCAGTCGGAGAAACACAATCTTGAGTCTTTCTTGGAAAGACAAAGTGCACTGATTTTAATTGAATAATTAACAGATTATTTTTTCATCTAGGGAAGTGGCTGAATAGTTAATTTTAGTGGAAACCACAGAAGAAATCAAAATGCACTTGTGAATTGTATTTTAAGATGCATAGATAATTGACAACATGATAGTTTAGAAAAAATATAAAATTTGGATTTGGAGGTTCTGAGTTAAAATCCTAGCTTGGCCAAATGTCAGATAGCCTTTTTATTTATATAATGTAGTTTCCTCAACTACAAATATAATATTATCTATCTATAATTGGTTATCATACTTGAAAACAACAATGCACATGAAGATCTTTTATAATTTTAAAGCCTCATTTGAAGATATATTCTGGTTCAAAATGTGCTCGTGGCAACTTACTTGTATTGCCACAGACAATAAAGTGAATCCTACCAGGTAAACAGAGTTGAAGGGACTCATTTAGACAAACTGGCATGTGAAGATTGGGTTCAAATTATGGGACAGGAAATATCAGAACAAGACAATAGTAGAATCCACAGTTGCATTCAAATTTCTGGTATGAGTGGCACATGAGTGGATCCCTAGGCTGACTCTCCTGATAGATTCTGTTTGACTAAAACAGTGTGTATAAAACAAATAGCATTCAAATGCCTATATGTTAGCTATTGGACCCACTGCTTATTTTTTTTTCCTTACATATAACTCTAGACTTACATTTATATCTTTCCCTCATCCCTGGGAACTTTGGAATTTGCTAACTGATCTAATCTGTATGTTCTGTTAACCTGCTCACTGAGATTAATTGGCTTTCACCTGGATCAGTGAGGCCATAACGACATAAGACCCAAGCAGAATGTCTTAACTGACCTGGAGAGGGAATTCAACAATATTTTACGTAAACAAGAAGGCAACTTAACTGATAGAAGGGAGATCTGAATTTGAGAAAGGTGACACATAGTTAATAATAATAAAAACCAAAAGGAATCCACCTCCTCCTATAGTGAACTGACTACCAAGATCAAGGTTCAGATAATTATTTAATTAGAAATAACTATAGAAGACATCTTACTACATATAGCATTTTATGGGAATACAGAGTTTTGTTTGTTTTGTTTTTAGCATATCTTATGTATCTATATTAAGAGATTATCATTATTAGCTGTATGTGTCCCTGAGAGAAGAAATTCACCTAAAGTCATATAGCTAGAAGCGGGTAGAACCAGGACTGGATTCAGCATCACTGTTCAAAAGCCTTATGTGCCCTCTATATTCCATACCTCCCTGAATTAAGAGCACCATGATTTTCTTTAAGATGGGATCTATTGGGCTTGCCAAAAAGTATGTTGTTTTTGTTTTTTTTTTCTGTAAGATGGCTCTAGTAGCTCTTAGCTTCCTTTAATTTCATTTGAAACAATTTTGTTAGATTGCTGTTATCAACATGTATTTTTTAAAGAACTATCAAAATTGGTGACATTTTGTGTAACCATTTTAATATTAAAGATGGAAGAAAATATGCAATGTTTTCATCATATCCGTACTATGCTTTATTATTTCAAGAAAGGTAAAAATGCAACTGAACCCCCCCAAAAAAATATTTAGGCAATGTATGGAGAAGGTGCTATGACTGACCAAACATATCAAAAGTGGTCTGTGAACTTTTGGGTTGGATATTTCTCATGGAATGATGCTCCATGGTTAGGTAGACCAGTAGAAGTTGATAGTGATCAAATCGAGACAATAATTGAGAAAATCAATGTTATACCACTTGGGAGATAGCTGACACACTCAAAATATTCAGATCTATAAACTTACTGGTGAAAACGAAAAATATGTCTTTTACTTTATGGAAAAAACACTAAACGGGATTTTGGGCCAACCTAATATTTGCACATGTGGGTGTCCAAACTATGTTGTTTTCCATCTCATGTACAGAAAGTCCTGCCTTCTGGATGTTGCCTGATAGCCCTTATTTCCTCCCTTTGTAATTCCTTAGTAAAAGCAAGTGCTGGATAGATTCTCAAAGAACAATGTGTTATAAAAGGGTAATTTGAATTACTACCATTAGGAATGTGAAAAAAACTTCTACTAAAATAACGGCCCTTCCCAAGGTACAGATGCTCTGATTCTCCTTCAGCCTCATCTAGGGGGATCTAGTCTGGCAATGGAGACTTCCTCAGTAATGCCTCAACTGGAATCTGGAGCCAAGGTCTCAGGCTCTTAATTGAAAACATTTCAGTCTAAATTCCTCCATGTTATTTCTGACTAGCCTACGTACTCTGTTTTCCTTAAACCCTACTGAAAATTCACCATCATTTAGGTACTCTTATAGGTAGGAATACCAATTAGCATAACCTTTTTGTACAGTAAATGAACAATAAATAGCAATTTTAATATAGGGGAATATTAAAAGAGTCTACATTCATGATTCAGTAATTCCCATGCTAGGAAATGGAAATGAAGTCATAGATTTAGGGGCAATGGTGTCATAACATTGCAGTTATTTATTTTTAGCACATTTTGTAAAAATGTATCATGAAAAGAGATTTTTAAATATAAATAACTGTGCAAAACCATATGATAGAACATTATCCTAACTTGATAAAATTATGCATTTGAAAAAAATTACATAATGATGTAAGAAAGTTTTAAAGACATATGTTAAGACATGACAGAAATAAAAGGTGTATGCAATTGTGTGTGTGTTGAACATCACAGGTCTCATTAGCCTCTGTATACAAAGAGGTCACATGAAAGTCCAGGTTACAATGGCTTTACAACCCTATTACCTTTTCAAAAAGTAAATACCAACCTGTGCCCAGCATCAAATCCAAGGAGACCATTTCCCTCATTTCCTGTCTTCCTTGTGGATCAAGTCTCTTTCCACGGCCACTGCTGCAAGTGTATTTCATTAGAACTCTCTGGTAGCTGAATTACTTGGACCTCAGGGATACCATTCTGTTAGAAAGAATATGCTCTTCATTCTAAAATTTTGCTTCGCTTTTAATCTTTCATGTTAACATTGAACTCAGGAAGCTGGCAAGCCAACACTATAGCTAAAGCCTAGTAATGTGTAGGCTTTTGCTAGGCCCTCCACCCAAGTTATCTGTCAATTCTTAGTTTTCCTCACTCTCTCTTTTTAATGTGGACCTTCACCAAATGTCAATAGCATTCTGATAAATCATTTCAGGCCTGGGGTGCTATTTTGCTCCCATGGGCCCTACAAAGATAAGAAGTCTTAATTCTGACCTAGACCCAGCACCTGAGTACGTTACTGTTGTTATCCACTGACAGATGCTGCTAACATGACTTGCCTGCCTGGATTTCTGAATACTGCTGTTTGTAGCTATATGCCATCTTCCCACCTATTTGGCCACCTGCTTGCCTGGCCTCCTACCAGTTACCTAATAACACTGTACTTGCTGGAACCCATGTTCCACATGCCCTCCTGGATAGCCTCCCAGCAGCAGCAACTGAAGTTGAACCTCTAACATGAATCCCACCTCAGCACACAAGTCTAGCTCCAAGTTCAAAGATTCCAGCCTACCGGCACGTCACTGCAGTAACACCATACCTGGATGTTAACACGACGGTTCCTGAAATGTCATGTGATATGGCATACATACTATAAGATTTTTTTCATCTTTTAGCCATTTCAGTTGCTCCAGATCAGATTATTTGCAAGGAATGAGCAGCTGAAATTTGAGTATATTTTTTTAAGATTAAGAACTGATAAGAGAAAAAATATGGCTGATTTAATATTCTTGTCTTTCAATCTGCTTCACACTGCAGAAAGGAGATAATGCCACATTGTTAAAAATAATAAAGCCAATTACTTTGTCTGTTCCTTGGTGTGATATAGTGCACCTTTAAAAAAAAAAGCATAGGTCAGCGAATATAAATGGTAATTCTGTCACTCTGGGTATCCCATGCTCAGATCGTCAATTATTATTACAGCTTCATATATTTGCTCTTACAGAGAGTGAGAGCCATGCTATCCTAAAGGGAAGTCCTTGGTTCTCAGGTTATGCCTTCTTTGCTGGTCTCAGCGCTTTTCTGTTCCTAAAAACTGAACCTGCTGATTTGTCATCTATCCTTAGCCATGGAGCAACTTAGGCTTATAGCAAAAAGAAAGTTACTGGTAACACTAATATTGAACCTCTTCTTACCATTGGCCTTGTTCTTTCTCTGGCTTTGGTCCTAAGGGGTATTTCCCTAGAGAAAACTATTGTACTCTCCCCCAGGTCACCACTGTTGGCCTGTGCCATAGGTAGGATAACTGTAAATTGCAAATAAAAACAGCCAAGAGTCATTTGGCATTTGAGGAAAAGCCCAAGTATAAAACAGGGTCACTGAATTAATTTAAAAAAGATGAAAGTTAAGAAGCAGAAGAAACATCATGAATAGCCAGCCTAGTCTTCTCAGTACGGTGATCTTTTCTCCTTTTAAATGTCATCAGTCACCCTGGGTGCTGCCATGTTCCTCTGCTCAGGTGCCCGTTGTCATTTCTCCTACCTGACAAGAAACTCACTTGTTGTTTAATACCAATGTCCAGGGGTGGGCAGGGTGGTCGGGAGCTGCTGAGCATTCAATCCCTACCAGCAGCCTCTCCTCCTGCAGGACTCCCGTTATTGATTGGGTCCTCCCTGTGTCAGGCAGCTCATGTTGCAAACACACTGGGAGCCACTGCCATGAAGTTCTCTGTTTGTTAAGAGCTATGATTGCCATCTTCACTCTAATCTCCCTTTTTTTCCCAGAAGTCTTAAGAATTTTTAAAAATATGTTATTAAGAAAGATTTGCAGCATGATAAAGAGGTTGTCATCTTTTCTAAGGAAGAATCTTGTTCTTTTATTAGTTATGCCCTTTTCTCATCTTGTTTCCAGGGAGCTACATTTGGTGGTCATGGTTAGAAACAACATTTCACACACTCTCCCATATGTATCAGAGCATTATGTGGTCTCAGTGTCAGATTGGGAGAAGATATTCAGCAAACAGCTCTCAATCCCCTGTTGAGATTGGTGCACCCCATGCTTTTCTAATGGCCACACTCCCAGGAAGCTGGAAACAGGAAATTTTACCTGAATTGTCTCTGCCCATAATGAGCACATTCCAAGATAACATTCTCCATATTCATTTTTAGTGCCCTCCATTTCAATTATATGTATTAAAAATATAAGCTTTGAGTTGAGTATAGAAGAACATTAAGTATTAAATAGTATCAAAGGAAACAGGATGAATAAACAAGAAAGAAGGATGCTGACCTGGAATCAGAATCCCTGGGTTAATGAATCCCTGGGTTAACATCTTAGCTCTGCATGATTCAACATTTTGCCCAGCATCACAGAGCCCCATAAATCTTAGCCTCCTTCCCTCATTTCACTGCTCACAAAAGGAGAAGATGGCTGAGACTGACTAGAGTTCATATTTACAGGAATGTTAGAATAAATTATGTAACTCTGTGTTTTCTCAGGAAAGTTCTCCAGAGACAGAAAGAGGAGATTTTGCAGCCTTCATGATGACATTCAAAGAGGGCACTTTAAAACATCTTATTGTTTATGATCATAGATGCCCATCTCCTAATAATGAAGTGAGAGTTAGGAAACTTAGGTTTATTTTGTGATGACCAATTCATGCTCACCACAATTTAGAGAAGTTTATGAAAGGTAGAAAATTGATTTGAGATGTAAAATGTATCACATCCTGTTATGTATCTGATCATTCATTTTTTTCATTAAAAACATTTAAAAAGTACCACAGTATGTGAAATAATATAGTTATAGATATTGACTTCCTTAACACCCTAGCACCAGATGCATTTAATCTCTGTTTTAACAAAAATAATACCTCCTTTTATAGTCTACATATTCTGCCTCACAGCTGAGATTCATCCAAAGTGAAAGTTATATTGGGATTTGCACTAAAAATATTTTAAATTTGATTTTTAATTAGTCAAATCTATAGGACTTGTATTAACAAATATTTTAAATTTGATTTTAAATTAGTCAAGACTATTCTATGATCTGCGAGAAAATTACCTTTTTTCTTAGAACAGGAATAATAAGATATTTTAATATTCAGCCAGTAACAAATACTTGTTGTGTATAGAGGATAGAGTTTTTAGATAAATTTTCATTTTATCACAGCTTAGAAGCTTGATACCATATGTTATACTTACATTGCAATTAGATCACAAAATAAATGCAGATTGACATTTTTAAATAGCATTCTCTGCTTATAATCTTTACACGTGTTTATTGTTTAAAATTTGGAAAATAAAGAGAAGTGTTAACATATTGTTTACATCCTATTGTGAAGAGATAAATAATAAATAAGCACTTTACCTTTTAGTCTTTTTTCTAGTGTATGTGTGCATAAAAATGTAGATATTATTGAATAATACGGTTGCTTGTTTTTCTTTTCCCAAACTCTCTTGTAAGTCATTTTCCCATTTTAAGTTACTAACAGTTTTTAAAAATTTAAATGTCTTTATTATTTTTATATAATACTATATGGTTATTATGAAATTTAATCACATATATATGTATATAAAATACATGTAAAAAGAGTAAATATCTCTCCAAATCTTATAACTCAATAATAAATATTTTTAAAATTTAGTGAACATACTTCTAAACACCACTCTATATTTATTTATACCTATCTATATTTATATATTGGAGATCTTGAGTTCATATTGATTTTTTAGCTCCAATTCAATATCACAGGATTCATTTTATCCTTTATCCTTTCTTCATTCATAGTTTCTTTTTTTTTTCATTCATAGTTTCTTTCTCTAACAATGAAAAACACAGATTTCATTACTTCGGTATATTTATTTATTTGTTTAAAAATGCTAATATGCATATACAGAACTTCATAATTGTTAACACATACTAATAAATCACAAATTTGCTAAATTTTGTGCTAATTTAGTACAGTATCTGTAGTATCTATGCACAATGGAACTGACAAGTCTTTCTGTAAAGGGACCCAAGGTAAGTGCAGGAAACTGACAAACACAAGTCAGTTTCCCTTAGATATTCATATAGTTATCTCCTTCACTTCCTTCAAGTCCTGCTCATATTTTCACCCTGGTGGCTTCTTAAGATTATAACCCTCTTTCTACACCCCACCTATTCCACATTGATCCCTTTTTTCCTGCTTTGTTTTCAGTAGCACTTATCACATTGTAACAAGCACATATTTTACCCACCCTACTACACATGTTTACACCTACACATATTTTTAAATATACACTTTAACATCTCTAAATGTGAATATTACCTACAACCTATAATAGACCATTCAGTTTGGGGCTTAAATGATGTCAACATTTGCAATCAATAGTGTTTTATAGTTAATAAAAGTTAATATATAATTTATTTATTTATTTTTGTTAATTTTTATTTTGCCCTAGTAGAATGTGAAAGGCACAAAGTTAGAGTTATTAAAGAAGATATTCTAACTTCTGTAGGAAAAAACTCTAATCTCCAAAACAGAACAAGGTTTTTTTTCTCTCTTATGTCATTAAGGGTCTTCTGCTTCACACAGGGCCTGAACATTGTTTCTTGGATCATTTCCCTCCTGCTAGTTTAAAATGGTGAAAGATCAAATCAAGGAACATGTTTAAAGGACACAGGGACAAAACCAAGGTGGGGAAGGATTGAAGGTGGGAGGTGGGGGTGGGTGGGGCAGGGGAAAGTGGTGGGGGGAAAATGGAGACAAATGTTATTTGAACAATAAAAAAATAAAATAAAATGGTGAAGGTTGAAGGTAATTTTCTCAGAGACCATAGTATAGATTTGACTAATTTAAAATCAAATATAAAATATTTGTTAGTTCAAGTCCTATAATTTGACTAATTAAAAATCACTTTAGTGTATAGGAGCAAGTCTGAAATTAGTGTTTATAAATTGTGACTAGTATTTATTTCTGTATTAATCAGAGTACGCTTATTGCTATGTTATCATGAGTTTAATTGTGTTTCTCAAAAAAACATGTTGAAGACTTGGTAACTGGGAATGTAACCTTAGCTGGATGTAGACTTTTTGGATATAATCAACTTAAGATGAGGTTATAAAGGAATAAGATGTCCCTTAGGTCCTCGGATTAGTATCCTCATAAGGAGAGAGAGATTTGAAAACCTAAAGGAGGCACAGGGAAGAAGTCCATATGATAATAGAGGCAGAGTTTGGAGTTATGCTGCCATGAGCCAGAAAACACCAAGGATTGCTGGCAACAACCAGAAACTAGGAGAGGCAAAGAAGGACTCCTTCCTAGAGCCTCTAGAGGGACCATGACGTTGTTGACCCCTGGATTTTGGACTTCTAGCCTTTATTTATTTGTTTGTTTGTGTATAAAGCTTTTATGTACCTGTTGTTTAGAAATAGGGGAAGAGAGAGGGAGAAACATCAATGTGAGAAAGAAACACGGATCAGTTGAATGAACTCATCCCAACTAGGGACCAGACTCACAAACCACACAGGTACCTTGAGTGGGAATCAAACCAGTGACCTTTCGATTTGAGGATCAACACCCAACCAACAGAGCCACACAGGTTAGGGCTGGACTTCTAGCCTTTAGAACTTTGAAAGAATAATTGTTTTAAATCATCCTATTTATAATGATTCGTTATAGCCTTCCTAAGAAACTAATGCCCCGTACTCCACTCTTGCTACCAAAATCTATATCAGTCAAGGTTCTGGAGAAAAATATCACCAATAGGATGTACACATATATATGTATATGTGTATGTGTGTGTGTGTGTGATATATGTATAACTGTATACCATTACAGGGGCTTGGCATCACCTATTAGATTCTCTATCTCCAGCCAACTTAAAAAGTAAAGGTTGAAGATTACTTAACTATTTTGAAATAATTATATATACAGCAGATTCTTAAATAACACCATTTTATTCAACATTATTTCATTGTAACAATTATGAGATGCCATAGGAACCTATTTTCCTGTTTCTTCTGTTTCTATATAATTGTACACATGTGTAATATTATTTAACTAGTGATGATTAATTAATAATAGTTATGTCATATATGTCATATACCATAACTAATACTATGACATATGAGTATTATTAATTAATCACCACTGATTATGTGTACATATAAGAGATTTATTTTAGGGAACTGGCTCACGTAATTGTAGGGGCTGGCATTTCTGTAGGGCAGGTGGCAGATTAGAAATTCAGGCAGGAGTTGATGCTGTAGTCTTGAGAAAGGGTATTTTCTTCTGTGGGAAATCTCAGTGTTTGCTCTTAAGACCTTCAACATATTGTGAGATAAGGCCCATCTACTTTATTGAAGATAGTCTTTACTTGAAGTCAACTGATTTTGTTAGTGTTTCATTAAGTGTCTGGGTACTATAGCCACATTAACACATTAAACTATTACATGTGGCAAACAGAATAAAAATTTCTGCCACTTGACATAAAAAAGGTTTATTTCTCTCATTATGGTCAAATATTGTGTTTGTTGGTGGGAATGGGGAAGAATGCTGGCCTACACACACACACACACACACACACACTCATGGTCACAGAGCAGATCGGGGACCCATTTAGGAAATCAGGCTGCCCCTAACAGTTCCTCCCTTTAGAGCTGTCAGAGAATTGTTTCAAACAGGCCAGGACCTATAATATGTGCCTTTTCTTACATTGGCCAGAACTCAGCAACATGGCTCTATCTAACTGCAAGAGTCTGGAAAATGTGTGACCAAAGGGAAAATGACACAGTTCTGATGAATGCAAAGTGTTGTTTTTGCCTTGTAGGGATATTTCCTGCTGTATTCACTAGTATATCCAAAACATCTAAAATATTGGACTCTGGAACATATTTGTGGAAGTACTGATGGAACAAGAACATATCAATAAAAATAAACAATAAATATAAACATTCTAAAGGATTTAGTTTTAATGTATTAGTTATTAAATTAGAAGAAATTAATTTTCCCATTAAAGGATAGTGACTAAGAAAATGAACACAACCATAGGCTCTTTAAAAGAAACACATTTTAATGATAACTGAAAGAATAAAATAAAGGGATAGGAAAGAGACACTAGTCTAATACATTTTAAAAATACAACAGAAAAGAAAAGCATAAAATTATATGAGTCTCAGTATTAATGAGGTGCAAGGTAAAGATAATGGGATGAATCAGGATAAAGGGGGACATTAGAGAATTAAAAAAGCATAATTCATCAAGATGATAACCAGCCATTAACCAATATAAACCAATCTACCTAGAAACTAAATATATGAGGTAAGATACATTAGGCTTTTTTAAAAGTTTGATTCATATGCAATTATATAATTATAATGGAAACCCCCAATATATTTTTGTCCATAGGTGAGGAGATGTGTATGTGTGCGCGTGTGTGTGTGTGTATAAATCAAACCAAATCAAATCAAAGCAGTGAGAAAGAGAGAGAGAAAAATTAAGACCATCAATATCATAAATAACTGAGAGTTTAGGTACATTTTCTACATAGTAGTGAAGTAAAATAAATCATAGACAATAGTTAAAATTATAAAAGCAAGCAAGCTAGCTAATATGTTCTGGTGAATGATTCTTTTTATTTGCCTCATTTGTTTGCTTCAAAAACATTTCCTTTAGCATCTCTTTCTAATTAAAACCCATCATGCACAATGATGGACTATGTATTTAGGTCCTATTGATGCAGTATTGCTATGTGGTGTACTCACCCAAATGTAAACAACTACTTGGAAGTTGGAAACATGCTGCGGAAAAAGGGCTCTCTAGGGAAACTGAAGACTGGATGTGAACTCCGACCTTGCTATCACGAAATTAATTTAATCCCTCTTAATGATGCAGTATATACCTGGAGTCACAAGTTTGAATTTAATAGCACACTTATCATTTATACAATCTTAGGTAATTTATTTAACTCCACTGAGGTTGGATTCTCATCTAGAAAATAGGGAAATGATCTCCAGGGATGTAATTCTGTTTATAACATCACTCACCTTTCATATAATTGTACAAATGGTTCATCTCTTAGGATCCAAAAGGCCTCTGCAATCCCCATTTCAAATAAAAAGCTGTATTTATGTTAGAATAACTAAAAAAAATCCAACTGAGGCACATTTTGCAAAATACAGAAAGTGTTTCCCCAAAAGAACAATGTGAGGTTAGTTAAGGCAGTGTTAAATAACAGATTATGTTGTTTCTGTTTATCAAATTTCTAGAACATAGAGCTTCGAGTGTCACAGGCTTGTTTTTAGTTTTATACACATGAACAGTAGTACTTAATACAGAACTTGAGTTGATGGATGATCAATGATTATTAACTATCTCCTTCCTTTAACACCTGAGAATAAAATTAAGTTGATGGCACTGCATCATTGCTCTTACTTCCACAAACTGATAACAGTCCTCTGGGATTTTTTTTTTCACTCAGTAAATGTCTTCCTGATGAGGACTGTCTGAACATAAGAAATTGCTGATCTACAAAATAAGTTGTCATACTGGAAAAAAAAAAGTCAATATCTTTTTCTACATTTAGGCACAAGGGGAATTAAAACATGCCTGGACAGGCAAAAAAAGAGCATTGATGTTAAAAAGTCTTATAAATATCTTATAGAAGGATAGAAATTAAGGAAAATGGCTAAACTGGGAAGAGGAAGAAGCAAAATAACAATAAGAAAATGTAACATGTTTCAAATCCTTGCAATATGCAAAGAGAAAAATTGACATGGAAGAGTATAAGCATTTTAGCAAAAGGAAAAAAGAAATGCTTAAAATGATAAAGATGGGACAGTTGTGTTTTATTCACCTTGAATGTTTGTGTGAAAGTCAACCACAAAAAGTACCGAGAAGAAATATTAATGCAGCTTAAGCTTTAAGCTACTATAGACCCATGCACACATTCATACACGCACATAAAATTTAATAGATTGCAAGTTTAAGGTGCCTAAGAATAACTTATGGAGTTCATTAAAAATACCATTCATAGAATTAACATTTTTAGCATGCCCTTTGGCTGATTCTAATACAGATGTTCTACAGCCCACAGTTGAGAAACCTTCTCTAATTGTTCTGTACTTCATCATTACTACTAGGGAGAAGAATTTCTTCCTAAAAATTTTATCTTGTTTTCTGGATGGGATTATAGATTCAATACAACTTAGAAAATTGAATATCACTTTTTAGTAATGTGGCAGAACCCACTATGATCTGAATGTGGACACTGTATTGAGCAGAACATTCCTGGGACTTTTTCTAACCAAAGGATTGTCATTCCAAATGAAGTGAAAGCAAGACAGCTTGGTACAAAACTCAGGAAAAAAGAGATGTGACACATCTCCAAAAGAAAAGATAATATAGCCTACAATGCTAAGAAAATATTCAATTCCAGTATTCTGAAATTTGGGGAATTACACCAGCAGATGCTGCTGCTTCCTTCCAAATATCTATTAGAAAGCATTTGTATGGAACAAATAGTTTACTTTGAGGGATTACTGAAAGATGATTATTCTTCAATATCGACAAGAATTAGAAGAGGAAGGTTGTTTAATGTGAATTCATAAAGGACTGCTGAAGATTCAAAGGTAGAAGATTCTCTAATTGAAAAAGCAGAAAAAAATAGCAGAAATTAAAGGCTATGAGAATAATGTCAAAACAAGGTGTGTGTGTGTGTGTGTGTGTGTGTGTGTGAGCTCTATCCAGAAAGTATCCATCCATGAACTATGAAAAATAGAGACACTTACTAAAGAAAATATAATATATAAGAAACATTGTACATAGGACAATGACACCTTAGTCCCCTCCAAAGTAGGCACCTTGGGACCTCACACAGTTCTTCCACTCACCACCATCAGCTGTCTCTTTGTATTTTCCTGAATCCTGACAGTCTGAAATCTCTTCTGTGTCAAAAGTGATTTCAGTTTGGGGAAAAGCCAGAAGCGGCAGGGTGCCAAGTCTGGACTATAGGGAGGCTGGGTCACCTGAGTGATATGATGTTTTGCCAAAAAATCCTGCATGAAACATGATGCATGAGTGGGCATTTTGTCATGATGAAGCTGCCAGTCACCAGTTGCCCATGGCTGTGACCTTCTGAATCACGCAAATAGTTTCTGCGGAGGAATGTTTAAGCATAATGCAAAATCTGATGCAGATTCATTGCTCTACTCGCTCAGTCATTTTGAATGCAATATCCACACAGTACACATGTTTACTCAACAGTGTCTACTGCCCCCATTGACTAGTACCATGAAGTCATCATTGTTGACATATGCACATTCCAGTCCACTCTCCTTGGCTGCCAGGCTACATCGATGTCACATAAAACGTTCTTGTTATATTAACAATGGCTGAACTTTTTCCTGACACACCTCATATATATAAATATGTATATTTATATATATGATAATAAAACAATAAATAATTGTGAGAAAAATTACATTTAATTGGGTATAATAGTTTATAAATACAGTGGTACCTCGGTATTCATCGTTAATTCACTCCAGAACTTGTGATGAGTACCAAAATAGACAAGTACCAAACAAACGATGAACTACAATAAGACTGAGGCATTGACCTATGTTTCATCATGAGAGAGTGTCACCCAGTGCCAAAACATTTTTTCTCATCAAAATGTAATGAGTATACGGTTGGACAAGTGCTGAAGCCAATGAGTATCGAAGTATGACAGTACTTAGTTTCTTGGAAAAAGAAATGTGTAGTCATAAATAATATAAATATAAAGTTATTATTAAATGAATTCTGCAGTAGTTTGTTTTTGGGGTTAGTGGTTCAAATACAACCAAAGAGAACATAAGAAATGCATGCCTACTATGTATGAGAGACTCTGCTTGTGATATCAATTAAGATTATGTTCAGTTGCAAGTAATAGAACATCCAATTAAACAATAAAATTGTTAAATTACAGGTTTTATTTGTCTGAAATGATGAAAAGTGCAGAGGTGTAGGGAGTCTGGGGCTGGTACAGCACTACAAACTGTCATCAGTGATTCAGACCCTTCAGTTTTTCTCATCAACCATTTGAGCATGTGGTTTCCATCTTCATTCAAGCTGCCTTATAATTCAGGATGACTATACTACCCACTCTCCAGGTGGAAAGAGGAGGAGGGAACCTCACCAATGGCGAGTTCTTTAGTAAAAGATAAATGAATTTTGTTCCTGTACAAAGAACTCTGTTGAAAATCCAACCTAGAAATCATTCCAGTGCTACAAAACCGAACCGTGTCATATGGTTGTCCTAAGTGGTACAAGGGACGCTGAAAAATGGAGTAATTTGGTTGGGTACATTGACATTGTAAAAATATTGTTGTAGATAAGAGAATGGATAGTAAGTAAGCAAATATCAAGGACTACAAAATTAGATATACTCATATTTTTAATTTAATCATTTCATAAATCGTATGCATTTTATTTCTTAAATAGATGATGACATTGAGACATAGAAAAGTTAACTAATTTACCTAAGGTCACACATAGTTATTGAAAGATAAAATCAAAATTAAAGTCCATATAATCAAATGTTAATATATCTTTCTACCACTCCACATTTGTACAGGTACCACTAAACTGTATGTTCCTTATAAAGTCAATGTCAGAAAATGTGTATTTCATTGGTCAGTAATTTGGTTCAATACCTTTCAATGGAAGAGATTGCATTTCCTCATCCTAGACTGAAAACTTTTTTTGAGCATGGGCCTTAAGCATTTTTGTGCCTCCAGTCCTTATTTCAAGGGTTCAATTGGGAAAAACCCACAGACACGGGGTAACTCTGGATTTAGAGACTATACTTTGAGCTCATAGAATTTGGGGGAGAGTTGTTAAACTTATAATATTACTTACACAAGGCTTCAAAACACATATGATAGAATATGGATTAAGCAAATATTTGCTAGAGGTTGAAATAAATAATTAAAATGAGATTTTATATGGATAAAAGACTTGTATAAACATTAAGAAAAAAAGCAGTATAAAGAACAGTGATTATTAAGAGTTGTGATTTCATTTGATAAAAAGGTTACACAGAGCTGAAAAAATATTAGTGTATGAATTGGCTCTAAATCTGGATTTTACTGTGATGAATCTCATTTATTCACTCAAAAAAGTATTTGTCGAGCACTTACTTTGTACAAGCTATTTTTTAAATGCCATACATACAATGAATAAAAATAAGTTGTTATGGGTTGAATTGTGTCTCCAAAATGTATAGATTGTCATACTAACTCCCAATTTTGACTCTCCCACATTGTGACCTTATTTGGAGATTAACTCTTTACAGAGGTAATCAAATTAGATTGAGATCATTATGGTGGGTTCTTATAAAAAGTGACTAATGTTCTTATAAAAAAGGTAAACTGGGACAAACATACACTCACAGAGAACACCATGTAAAGATGGAGGCAGAGATCGGGATGTTGCATTCACAAGCCAAGGAGCACCAAAGATTGCCAGCAAATGACTAGAAGCTAGCAGGAAGGCATGGGGCAGATTGTCCCTCAGAGCCCTCAGAAGGAACCAACCCCTGTCACACCTTGATCTCTGACTTCTAGCCCCCAGAACTGTGATACAATACATGGATGTTGCTTAAGCCTCCTGTTTGTGGAACTTTCTTATGGCAGCTGCAGCAAATAAATGCACAAGTGAGGCTCTTCCCTCAAAGAAATTTGCATTTTAGTCTGGAGCAGGAAGATAAAATTACCAAAGATATATGATAATAATGCTTCCTACAGTCATAAATTCTAAGGAATAAAAGATGGAATGCGAGGGGGATTAGATGTGCTGTTTTATGCAACATGATTTCTGATAAAATGCCATTAGAAGTGATACCTGGAGGAGGATTGTTAAGGGCAGAAAGATCAGCCAGTCCATGGCTCCAAGGAAGTAGAATGTGTCTGGGTTAGTAGAGTCATCAGGGTGTCAGGGTGGTTGAATTGAGTAAGGGAGAGGGAGAATGGTGGTAGTAGTATGGTCAGAGCATTAATGGAGAAACCAGTACGTTTTGTTTTTTTTAAAATTTTGATGCTGACGTTGGCTTTGATTTTGAATAACATACATAGCCATAGGAGAGATTTTTGAGCTAGGAATAATGTGATCTGACTTAAATTTTAACAGGATCTCTCTGACTGCTATGTGGGAAGGCTGTAGGTGGGGGAAAAGTTGAAAGCAGAGGAATCAGGGAGAAGGCTACTGTAGCAAAAACTTCCAAATGAGAGATGCGGCTGGCTGGATCCAGAATGATGGTGGACATGAGAAGGAAGTGAAGTGGCAGGCAAAGCATCACAAATGCAAGAAAAAGCTTGACAGAGAATTGAAAGTGTCCAATGAAGGATGCTGCAAGAAGTTTCCACTAAGAAACAGTTAAGCAGGGGGCATTGAATGTCAGTGTTGGAAGAAACAGATGGAGTCTGTGTAGAGCAGGATTTCGCTTGCTGCCGCCCTGCTGCTGGCATGCTGCCTTCCAGAGCAATGGAGTCATCGTGCAACTCACTCCTCTTACTCATATCTTTGAGTGATATTCCTGGACCCTTGTGAATTGTTGTCATTGCACTGAGCAAATGAATTTTATTTCCTCCAGAGAAGGCTCAATTTAAACAGGGGGAAAATGTCATTATTTAAATCTCCTATGGCTTTGAACCCTTTATCTGGGACTTACCATTCATCTATTAATATGAAGAAAAAGAAAATTGCCTAAAACAAAAACTGCAGCTGATCTGACACTGACCAAATAAAATTGTTTGGTTTAAAAATACCAAATGCTTATAGCAACAGCAATTAGACAGTAAGTACTTAACAGCTTGAAATCCCACAAAATTTGTTGATGTTTCTTTGTACCTAGTTATTTAAATATTTTGTATAGAGATCATAAAAATTACCTCATTTAATATTCTGCTTTTTTTAGGAGCATGAAAAGTCAATTTAAAAAAATTTAAATAAAGTAAAAGTTAAGGATAACACGGCAATATTGAGTCCAATGTAATTGTATCTAATTTTGTAATATAAGTTAATCATCTTCTTGTATAGCAGTAACCAATCTCAGTGCACAATATATGGAATGAATATGCATAAAAAACCATTTGTGTAATGGATTCCAGAAGCAGATACTGTACAACTATCATCTGCATTTAAATCCCAGCAGTTTTAGTAACAAGATGATGAAAATTATTAACCTCTCTGTGCCTCAGTTTCATTTCTCATGTAGGAATAAAAATAGCACCTACTTTATAAAATTGCTGTAGGTTTTGTAGAGTTAAGATATGCAAAGTGCATAGAGGAGAGGCTGTTTATATTAAATCATCAAAAATGTGAGTTATAGTATTATCTTTATTATTTGAATTTCCTTATTTTCTTGTTCAAGTTTCATTTCACTGGATTAGCAAAAAGTATGATCACAATTAGCTCATCATTGACTCCTGTCTCCTAAGATTTGCCTCAAAATTGAGGGAAGAGGTGTGACTTTCACAGGTCCCAGCCATTGGTGCTGTTATCTATCTGTACTGGTCTGCTGAAATGTCCTAATTACTGTCATGTTTCTTTCAGGACACAGGGATTATTATTGCATGTTATGGTTTTCTCAGCCTAACAGCTTGTTTATGCCGGGCTCTTAATGACTGTGTCTATCAGGTGCCCAGGGAATAAATTTGTTTGTACAGCTGCTTCCCACCATGGCACATTTGAAGCCTATCTTTCTGGATTCTCCAGGCATGCCATAATTCAATGTAAAGCTGAGGCTAGGAAGAGTGTGGGTATAAGGTACTCTGTGGTCTTGCTGCCAGCAGGGGCTGTACTTAGCAAGGTCAAAGCTACCTTATTTGAGAACTTGTTTTACTTTCTCTAATTGGAGCAGTGGGCATGGTAAGAAGTGCATGATTTGGTAGCAGGAGTGTGCAAATTTATTTTTGAAGGTCACTTCCAAGGCATTTTGGATTTACTCTTTCCCTTCACCTAGAAAATCTTTAACATATTAATCTGCAAAGAAGTCTGGCTCTTTGCCTATACCATCAAATCTATTATTTTTTATTTCAATTCCTTCTGGGACAAGCACTTTGCAATTCAAAAATCTTTCCTTCTTTATTTTTTATTTTTATTTTTTAATTGCTAAGACCTCCCTTCCCTGAAGCCACCAAGAAAGGGATATAAAATAAAAGGAACTACCAGTGACAGAAATCACACTGAGTAAAACTTTAAAAATCTATGTAGCTATTTAGTTTTTCTTTATACATTCTTTACCAAATGTTTTCTCTTTGCCAGAACTGTTCCAGAATCTATAATATAAAGACAAACTAAGCATGTTATTTTATTGTTACTTATTGTCATTTGGGGGAAGACTGGCAAGTAAACAAATAACTACAATGGTTAGAATGTGATCAAAGTTAGAGTACATAAATATTTTAAAAAATTGTGAAAGAGTATTTCCATTGGAGACACTTGGTAAAGAGGTATGTGTTATTAATTAGTAAAGTTCACCAGGCTGTACGTGAGCAAGGTGAGCCAGTGGAAGTGAAGAGTGGATGTGAAGGTGGGGCTGAATAAGCCGGCTGGGGCGGAATCGTCGATGTTGGATTTACATGGCATGCTAAGCAAGGCGTTTTCTAAGGTTGATAGGGGTATGATTTAATGAAATGAGATTCTTCCCATCTTGGTCAAATTAGTCTACTTCTCTGAATCTCAGTTTCCTAATCTATAAAATACTACCCCTAGGAAGGATGCTATGAAGACAAGTAAGGAGAATGCCATAAAAAGTCTCCAGTACATCATTTGCAGATGGTAGTTTCAAGGAATTATAGTGTAGACTCAATTAATTTGCCTTGTTAATAATGTCTAAGTGATAAAAAATTAGAATTAAAAAAATTATCCATATTCAGCTGCTGACATCTGCACATCATTTTGAAAAGTTTATCTCACTAATAGGATGCCCAGGAGAGCAATTACTTCCATTCAAATATATAAAAAATATAGAGAGAAAGTTATTAAGAATATAGGAGAAGATGGTGAGAGGGTGAAGGTAAGAACTTCAAAGTACCTGGATTCAACTAAATTTCCAACTAATTATAAGTAAAATTAGATAATGCTTTCTTCCATTATTTCAGTAAAGAAACTTCCCTTGATTTTTCTACACTACTAAGAATAATCCAGCAACTCTGGGGGGAAGTCATTATGGGAGAAGGCTCTGCCAGTTTAATTTCCATTTCTTTATTTCTATTAAATAAAAGAAGCTTACATTAGTTCTTATGTTATTAACTGCTTAATGGATTTAGGAAGCAGGTAGAAAAAGAAAGAATTGTTCTTTGCATTTAAATGAGACAAATAACACTCTCAGCTAATTATGCATTTAGGGGAAAAAGTTTCATCCTATTGCTATATTTTAAGTCTGCAAAAGTAATAAATTAATCCATTAGTTAGCTCAAATGTGTCCTCTGTTGTGTTCATTATCAAGTATTCCCAGGTGTTCAGGGATTTATAAGTATAAATTGATGTGACTTTGAAGCTTAGTACTAGAAATATCCAGCATAAGGATCATAAGCTATGAAACTATTCCCATACTAGTGCTTTTTATTTAAAAAAATACCATTAGATATTAAATTAAGATGTTCCCCAATATTGGAATGTTTTATCTTGTCAGAATGAAGCAATGAAACATAATTAACAGTGGAAACCATAATATTGTCACATTTCCTTTTCAGTTTCCTGATTGCATGTATCATTTTAAGAGCACAATATCAAATATTAAGCACCATGAATATGTGCATTTAACCAAATAAATTCATTGATTTATTCAGATACTCATTATTCATCCATTTGTGTACACAGTCAACAAAAATGTTTTGAGCAGCTACTACCTGCTAGATAGGGCACAGAATCTGGAAGGAGAGATTGCTAGACAAATGACCACAAGATAGACTTGAAAGAGCTAAAAGTATTTGTTACTGGAAAGGACACTTCTCTGGGAATTCTTTGAGCTGAGTCAAAAAAGATGAGCAGAGAAAGCAGCTCTCCCAAAGATCTGGAGCTCTGAAAAGCATGCTGCATTGAAGCACTTTCATTCATTCCGCAGACCGAATGAACTCTAACTGTGTGTGGAAAAGAGGTGGAGAAGTGCACAGGAATGGCTATGGATAAAAGCCTTCTGGAGGCTTTTCTCTGCAACTTTAGTGGCTATCAAGATGGTTTTTTCTTTTATTTTTTTCAAAGGACATTACAATAAGAACTGCTTATATGAGTAATCACCTATATGAAGGCCACAGTTGACTGAAGGGGTAGAATGGAGAAAAAAAATACTTTACCCATTTCTTTCTTTCTTTTGTTTTTCTGCCCTTCAGGTGATTCACAATTCAATGACAAATAAACAATGTAACTCCAAATACAGAATGTCTGTGTGTTCTAATGGAAACTTATGTGAAATGCCCAGAAAATCTGGAAGGCTAAGATCACAAATATAGCTAAAAGAAAACATTACGGTTTATAAACATGATTTACTTTTCTAAAAAGCTCACAACAATATACCTTCCATGTGAAATAAAATTGGTGGGATTATGTAAAAAGATTTAATAAACATTTATTTTTCACTTGCTATTTGACAGGCACTCGGGGAAGTAAAGTAACAATGGGGAGAAAATCCAAGTTTACCTAATTAGTTATTGCATAGAATTATCCCTACTAATTATAATTCAAGGCATAATGAACCTACTTATAAATATAGATCCCATTATTATAAAAATGGAGGAGGCATTCAGACATGGCTTCAGGGGGAGCTGGGCCTTGAAAGATAGAATGTTTGTAGGATGAATACTTGGAAATCTATCAGGAAAGTTATTCAACACTAGTGGAATGGCTGGGACAAAAACAGATATGTGAGTATGGGGCCATTTTGGGGAAGGGGTGGCAGAACAGAATGCTTGGAGAAGTAGGGGAAATGGGTGACTTAAAAAATATTTTAAGTGTTTCCCTAAGGGAAATCTTGAAATAGCCAGGTACCTTTTGCATTTGAAGAACTATTTGTAATCTGACACAAATGAATACTTTTGACTAGAATAAAATATAGCAAACAAAGCCAAATAACAATGGACAAATCTGCCCTTTTAAGGCCACAAGTGCCTGACACTATATATATAAGCTCAACTTAAAGAGTAGTTACCAAAAGAGTAGGACAAAAACTGTCAGTTCTGTTTTGATTTGTCTTACTCAGTTTCTTGATGGTATCAGGCATCACTCAAAAATGAGCTTCAAACACACATGCTTATTTTTTGGCCTTAGTCCTGAAACAGCTACACAGCCTATCATAAATGACACTATCTCGGCTGTTGCTCATCTTCCTGAGTCCTAACCTAAATGAACCTCTTTCTTATTATGACCATAACTTGCTCCTTAGGATGAACTCTCTTTTCTACTTTCTTGGCTGGATTTTCTCTTGTTTCACCATGAATGGAGCATTTGGCCAGCTCCATTACATCACTACATCTGGATGTTCCAGGTAAATACCTTGAACAATTTGTTTAAGACAAAGAATATTGTACCTCACACTGGTTCCTTGGGTCATTTCTCTATTTGGTCCCCCTGTCTTTGGAAGAAGGGAAACAGAATGTTCCTTTAGGGATCTCTATGTTACTGAAGCTGTGATCTCTGTTGGGAGGTGGGAGTTAGTTGAGTCTGTTTTTCATTTAGTGGAGTGTAGTTCAGAACAATTTTTTCTTAAAATGTGTCCATCATCTTTTGAGTTATTATCAATATAAAGACACTGCAATTTTGAATTTAAGAATGATTAAAAACACAGTATTAAAACAAATTGTTGGAATTTGGGTCAAGATGGAGGTGTAGGTAGACATGCTCCATCTCCTTGTACAACCATGGAAAGAATGACAACCAGATCTCAAAACTAATAGCACCTAGAACCATCAGGAAATCAATCTGTATAGAAGTCCAATAACCAAAGATTTAAAAAAGCTACATTCCTCCAGATAGGTAGGAGGTATGGAGTTGCAGAGAAGAGTGGAGAGGCAGTGGCAGCAATGGTGGTGGTGGAACAGACCGTCCCACATTCACATATGGTGGATGAAAATCAGGAGGGATACCCTGGGAGCAAGTAATCCCAGCTCCAGCCCAGACTGCACTGCCCAGGGTTCCAGCACTGGGAAGATAGATCCCTGTTGCCTCTGGCTGTAAAAACCAGTGCGGGTTATGGCAGCAGAAGAAACTGACAGATATTCACCCCACAAAGGGCCAGCTGACCTTAGAATGCATGCAAACCCATCTACTTTGGGATTCATCAATGGGGCAGCAGCAGGAAGGGGACCAGTCAGACACAGGAAGTGGGTGGAGTGACTGGAAACAGAGACAGTGTGGGAAAACCTCCAGAAGCCAAGAGGTGGCATTGTGCCCCCTCTAAGCCCTCCCCACAGAACCACAAAGCAGTGAAGTGGGTTGCCCTGCCCTGGCAATTAGCTAAGGCTTTGCCCTGCACAATTTGCTGGTGCCTTTTTCTACAAAGACCATGTTACAAAGACTGTAAGACAGGGAGTCAAATATGCTTTACCTAATACACAGAAACAAACACAGGGAGGCTGCCAAATTAATGAGACAAAGAAATATGGCAAATGAAAGAGTGAAACAAAATTCCCTAAAAAGAACTAAGCAAAATGGAAATAACCAACTTATTAGATGGAATGTTCAAAACACTGGTGATCAGGAGAAACAAAGAACTCCTTGAGTACAGCAAAAAATAAAGGAAGAAATGAAAGTTACACTAAGTAAAATAAACAAAAATCCACAGGAAACCAACACAGAAGGGAAGAAAGATGGGATTTAAACCAATGATGTGGAACATAAGGAGGAGATAAGTATTCAACCAAAACAGCAAGAAGAAAGAAGAATTTTTTTAGAAAAGAAGATATGCTTGGGAACCTCTGGGACATCTCAAAATGTGGCAGTATCTGAATCACAGGGATGCCAGAAGGAGAAGAGGAAAGGCAAGAAATTGAAAATTTATTTGAAAAAATAATGAAAGAAAATTTCCCTAATTTGGTGAAGGAAACAGAAATACAATTCCAAGAAGCACAGAGTCCCAAATAAGTTGGACCCAAAGAGGACCACACCAACACACACGATAATTGAAAAACCAAAGATAAAAGATAGAGTCTTAAAAGCAGCAAGAGAAAAGCAGAGAATTACTTACAAAATACCTATAAGACTATCAGCTAATTTCTCGAAAGAAATTTTGCAGGCAAGAAGGGACTGGCAAGAAGTATTCAAGGTGATGAAAAGCAAAGATGTACAACCTAGATTGCTCTATCCAGAAAAGCTATCATTTAGAATGGAAGGGCAGATAAAGTGCCTTCCAGATAAAGTTAAAAGAGTTCATCATCAGCAAGCCATTATTACAAGAAATGTTAAAAGGATTCACTTAAGAAAAAGAAGATCAAAACCATGAATATTAAAAAGGCAACAAATTCACAACATTCAACAACTGAATTAAAAAAAAAAAAACCCTAAGTAAAACTAAGCAAACAACCAGAACAGGAACGGATGAATGGAAACATAGGTATAGAGATTATTTGGAAGATTATCAGCTAGAAAGGGGAGAATTGGAGAAATAGTGCAGGGATTAAGAAACATAATTGGTAGGAACAAAATAGAAAGAGAGATGTTAAGAAAAGTACAGGAAATGGAGAAACCAAAGAACTTACCCACATGACCCATGGACATGAACTAAGGAGGGGAATTGTTGGAAGGAATGGGAGTACCAGGCAGAGAGGGGCAAAGGAGGAAAAAATTGGACAACTGTAATAGCATAATCAATAAAATATACTTAAAAATAGAAAATAAAACAATTTTTTAATAAAGGCTTTAAATAATTAGTGTGGCAACTACAAATACATATAATGCTGATTGCTATAAACTTCTTCCTCTTCTCTTTTTTGAGAGGATTTTCCTCTATTTTTTATAATCTTCATGTCTATTAAACATAATCTCTTTTGTATGTCTTCCTTGATATTAAAGTAGATTGATATATTTTTCCTGATTTCTTCTTCTTCTATTGCATTGCTGGTGTACAAAAACGCCTTTGATTTCTGAATGTTGACTTTGTATCCTGCTGTTTTGCCAAATTCACTTATTAGGTGGAGGAGTTTTTTGGTAGAGTCTACAGGGTTCTCTATGTACACTATCATGTCATCTGCAAACAATGATAGTTTTACTTCCTCCTTTCCTATTTGGATGCCTTTTATCTCTTTCTCTTGTCTGACCGCTGTGGCTAGGACTTCCAATACGATGTTGAAAAGAAGCGGTGAGAGCGGACATCCTTGGCGTGTTCCCGATCTTAGTGGGAAAGCTTTCAGTTTTTGCCCGTTGAGTATGATATTGGCTGTAGGTTTTTCATATATGGCCTTTATTACGTTGAGGAATGCCCCATTTATTCCCATTTTGCTGAGTGTTTTGATCATAAATGGGTGCTGTACCTTGTCAAATGCTTTTTCTGCATCTATCGAGATGATCATGTGGTTTTTGTCTTTTCTTTGATTTATGTGGTGTATCACGTTTACTGATTTGTGTATATTGAACCATCCCTGCATCCCTGGGATGAATCCTACTTGATCGTGATGGATAATCTTTTGAATGTATTGCTGGATGCGGTTTGCCAATATTTTGTTGAGGATTTTAGCATCCATGTTCATCAGCGAAATTGGCCTGTAGTTTTCTTTCTTTGTAGGGTCTTTATCTGGTTTTGGGATCAGGGTGATGCTGGCCTCATAGAAGGAGTCTGGCAGTCTTCCCTCCTCTTGGATTTTTTGGAATAGTCTGAGAAGGACAGGGGTTAGCTCTTCCTTAAATGTTTTGTAAAATTCTCCTGCGAGGCTGTGGAGAAAAGGGAACTCTAGTCCACTGTTGGTGGGAATGCAGACTGGTGCAGCCACTATGGAAAGCAGTGTGGAATTTCCTCAGAAAGCTGAAAATGGAACTGCCTTTTGATCCAGCGATTCCCCTGCTGGGACTAGACCCTGAGAACACCAAAACGCCAATACAAAAGAGCCTATGCACCCCAATGTTCATCGCAGCACAATTTACAATAGCCAAGTGTTGGAAGCAACCTAAATGCCCATCAGTAGATGACTGGATCAAAAAATTATGGTACATATACACAATGGAATACTACGCAGCGGAAAGAAAAAAAGAAGTACTAAACTTTGCGACAGCATGGATGGAATTGGAGAGCATCATGCTAAGCGAAATAAGCCAGGGGGCGAAAGACAAATACCATATGATCTCACCTATAAGCGGAACCTAACCAACAATGCAAAGAAGCAAGGAAAATATGACCAGCAACACTGAAAGGAAAAGAAATCAACAGAGACAAGAGGGAAGGGGGGGGCAGGGAAGGGGAAGGGAAGGGGAAAGTCAAGGAACATATAGCAAGGACTCATGGACAAAACCAAAGGGGAAGAGCTGAGGGAGGGAAGGTGGGAGGGGGCAAGGGAAAGAGGTGGGGGGGAAGGCAGAGACAAATGTATTTAAAAAGTAAATAAATTAATTAAAAAAAATAAAAAAATAAAAAATAATAAAAAAAGAAATCTGTAACAAAAAAATAAAAATAAATAAATAAATAAAATCTTTAAAAAAAAATAAAGTAGATTGAAGTTTAAAAGATAAAATAGTGACAGTGTACAAAAGAGCTATTTAAAAGTTTGCTTAAATGGTTTGAAACTACTTTGACATAGATCCTGAAATAACATTTGTAATAATATTTCAATTACCATGAACATTTAATATTTTTCCTTATGATTGATGACTTGGAAGACTTCAAGAAAGATATAGACAGCGATACATTTGTTCTTATGCTTGGCATAAGAACAGGTACATAGGTCAATGGGACAGAATAGAAAGCCCAGAAATAAACCCATGTCTCTATGCCCAGTTAATGTTCCACAAAGGAAACAAAAGTGTAAAATGGAATAAAAATAGCCTTTTCAATAAATGATGTTGGGAAAGCTGGACAGCTACATGCAAAAAAAAATGAACTTCAACCACCAACTTATACCATACAAAAAAATAAACTCAAGATGGATAGAAGATTTAAATATAAGTCTTGGACACCATAAAAGTCCTAGAGGAGGGCGTAGGCAGGAAACTCTCAGATATTCCACACAGCAATACTTCCACCACTATGTTCCCTAGAGCAAGGAACATAAAGAATAAACAAATGGGACCTCGTCAAAATAAGAAGCTTCTGCACGGCTAAAGAAAACATCAGCAAAATCGAAAGGGAACCAACCATATGGCAAAATATATTTGTCAATGATATCTCAGACAAGGGTTTGATCTCCAAAATATACAAAGAACTCACACAACTCCATTCCAGGAAGACAAGCAATCCAATTAAAAAATGGGCAAAGGACCCGAACAGACACTTCTTCAAGGGGAACATACACAGAGCCCAGAGACATATGAAAGGATGTTCAACATCACTAGCCATCAGAGAGATGCAAATTAAAACCACCATGAGATACCACTTCACACCAGTCAGAATGTCCATCAATAAACCAATAAACAAGTGCTGGCGAGGATGTAGAGAAAAGGGAACCCTAGTGCACTCTTGGTGGCAATGCAGACTGGTGCAGTCACTGTGGAAAACAATTTGGAATTTTCTCAAAAAGCTAAAAATGGAACTGCCTTTTGACCCAGCCATTCCACTGCTGGGATTATACCCTAAGAATCCCAAAACACCAATTCAAAAGAACCTATGCACCCCAATGTTCATAGCAGCACAATTTATAATAGCCAAGTATTGGAAGCAACTTAAGTGCCCATTAATAAATGAGTGGATCAAAAAACAGTGGTCCATTTACACAATGGAATACTACACAGAAGGAAGAAAGAAGAAACTCCTACTCTTCGCAACAGTTTAACAAACAGATGGAACTGGAACGTATTACGCTAAGCAAAATAAGCCAGGTGGTAAAAGACAAACAGCATATGATCTCACCTATAAGAGGAACCTAATGAACAAAACAAACAAGCAATAAAAATATAACCAGCAACATTGAAAGAAAAAACAAACCAACAGTAACCAGAAGGGAGGAGAGAGGGGCGAGATGAAGAAAAGGGGAGGGTCAAGTCAAAGAACATGTAGAAAGGACCCATGGACAAAGCTAAAGTGGGGAAGGACTGAGGGTGAGAGGTGCAGGGGAAAGTGGTGGTGGGAAAATGGAGACAACTGTACTTGAAACTTAATAAACAAACAAACAAACAAATAAATAAATAACATCTCAATAAAAAAGAATATAAAAATAAAAGTCTCCACACTGAGGAACACAGTAGAAACAGGGGCATGGGTACATTGAACAGGTTCATAGATGTCAGAGGGGAGGGGTTTGAGGGGCTGGATGAAAGAAGGGGAAGGGATTAAGCAAAAGAAATAAAACAACCATATATACATCACACATAGACACAGAGGACAGCATGCTGATAGCCAGAGGGAAAGAGGAGTAAGGATAGATGAAAGAGTGTAAAGGGGAGGTAAATGGGGATGGACAGAGACTTTGCTTTGGGTGATGGGCACACAATGCTGTGTGCATATGATGTTTTGTTAAGTTGTACACTTGAAACCTCTATGGTTTTGTGAACCGGTGTCACCTCAGGAAATTCAATAAAAAAGCCTTTTGGCATTACTTTAAAAAAATTATTGATGACTTGTTCAAGTGAATCTTAAATTACATACAAAAATCATGTGGCAAAGATATGCTCATGTTGGACTTTTTCAGATATTAATCTGATGACTTTGAACTCCAGAACTGTAGGCTCAGTAAGTGGTAACTAAATATACTTTGACTTAGTAGAGTTTTCTAGAAACATTTGTTGATATTGTTTCTTCGAAGAGTAGCCACCAAAGGTGTTATGTTCCTTGGAATCCCCAAAAACTGAGACAATAGAAAAGAGGCTGGATTTGCTTTGAAGAAACACAGATATAACATTCAGTTAGCAAAGGGGCTGGCCAGATGACATTTTAATTCAATAAATATTTATTGAGCACCAACCAAATGTCAGACTCTGTGATATGCTATAGTGATAAATCAGTGAGTAAAAGAAACAACTACCCTTCACTCCTGGGATTTAAGATACTTTTCCACCCTAAGCATCTAGTTTTTTTCACAGAAGCTTATTTTCTTCAATTATGAAATGGGGCTCAATAACATTTCTCTACAGGCTAATTTTTTAAAATTATATGAAATAAAGTGTGTAGAAATGCCCATTGAGAAAATATGAGAAGTTGAGAAAATCAATAAAATATGAGAAGATGCTGGAGAAATATTGTGAGTCTCAAGAGCAGGAACCCCTAGTGCATTCACCTATACAGATTTACTATTAATACTTATATAACCAAAAAGCAGTATATTTGTAATGCAGAATTCGCATATAATGGGAATTATTTAATTCTTCAATCAATAATTGTGAACATGGCATCAGAGTTAAGTCTAATACTCCAGGATGTTTTCACTGGAAAAATTCTACAAGCTATTTAGGTAAGATATATCTTTGAGGAGCAGCCTAAACAATGTTCACTCTTGAACCTCAGTTGTGACCCTGTTTTGATATTTCATTTTGCAGAGCAAAATGCCTGTCATGAGTTTGCAGTGCATAAACATGTGACACCGCCTCCAAGGCTGCCTGCTTCTCCTTTGATGCAAATGGATATTCTTATTTAGAGGATGACAAAAGAATGTAAAATAGCAGTGTGTCTGTTCAACAGAAATCTGTAACTGAGCTTTTGAGAAGAGAAACAAAGAGGCCAGATTCCATAACAAAGCCCATCAACAGGAGCATGAGGCTATGTAGTTTTCTGTAAAAGTGGTTTTGCTTTTCCATGATTGATGACCTGCTGGGTATGAGGCTGGCCATAGTAATAATGTCGGGGCTTACTCTCAGCAGTAGAAACAACTGTCAGATATGCTGTGATGGAGGAGAAAGGGGGACTGGGATTATAGAACTGAAACAGCCACAGAGACTCCTCTGATTTAGGCACATGATGCAAGTTGATTTTGTGTAAAATTGACTTTACATTTATTTTACACATACAGAGAAGACTAAAAAGAACTGAAACAAAAAATTAACAAAAATTACATTTAAGAAGTAATAAAGCTATCAATTTTCTACTTTCCAATTTTTACTCAAGAACATGTATAATTTTTAAAATCAAATGTATACGTGCTGACAAAAATAAATTATATATTTAATGAGGCAACATATCTTAGCAGAGGGGGGCATGGAGTTTAGAATTTAACCTGCATTCATATCCTAACTTTTGCACTAAGTAGCTGTAAAAAATATCCCTGATAATGTTTCTCTCCTTGTAGGATAACATTATAGAATGAACACAGTGCCTAGAAAAAGATTTACCTGTCTTGCCCTCCACAAACATGCTCACTCTCTTGCCAGTTCTCCTCCTGTCCCTCTTATGGGGCTGAAGGCCTAAGATTAAGGTCTGGCTGCTGGTCTGTTCCCCATTGCCACATTCTCTTCCCCCTAATGACACAGTTATATGCTCTGGTAGCCTGTGATGAACCCTAGTCCCCCATCCTTTGACCCTTTAATTTTTTTTGAAAGGAATATATTCTGTGGATCAGTTTATTTCTTCCACACTGAAGCTTCCCTCAATAATCATAACCAGGCCTACCCTCAGCCCTTGCTCACCTCCTAATCAGAAAACTTAAGAGTCTATCCAAGCCTTTTCTAATTTACTTGGCTTGTTATAATAAACTGGGATATACATGACAATGTCTTGACATATGAATCTCATCACTTTGTCCCTGATCATATGTAGGAGTAAGCAGAATACACAGACCCACTGTTGAAGCATGAGATAATTCCTTCTACTTACAGAGACTCTAGAAACAACTAGGGAATAATAAACTCAGGTGTGGGGGTCAGCAAACATTCAAGAACCAAATTACCATCTTCATAAATCCAATTTAGTCTTCTCAGTTGAGATGGACTACCTCTTCCTAAAGTATCATCATGGAAAATCACTTGTCAAGGATCTGTGAGTGTAATCTAGAGAGGGGCAGATTTCAGTTCAGTTATAAAGACAAACCATTTATAGCTGATGTGTTTATAGTTGAGTGGCTGGTTTCCTCCTCCCTTATATGGCATGTATTTCCCAGAGTGAGTACCATAGATCTCTAGTTCCACAGGGTCTTTCATGAAAAAGTGGTTGTTTATACCAGTTTGGGAAATACTACCTACTAAACCACCTCCTGGCGAGTCTTGGCACACATGTGAAGGCCTTTGGGGATTCTTGCAGTGGGGGGAGACTGTTGGATTCTAAGCCAGTACATTTTTAAAGCACACAACAATATTTTCATCTGACATGTTTTTCCACATACCACAGAACAAGGGTTTAAATCACCTCATAACAGACTATTTTATGATAGAAAAGTCTTTGTCATTTACTTTTAATATAGGAATGACATTAAAATTTACATTTATATAATATGTTCCAATGCCTCATTGCAGTGAGTTCTACATCATAGGTCAGATAACTACTTGACTCTTCTTGCCTTGAGATTAGAATCAACGAGAATTATCTTCACTTGTCTTCTTCACCTTGCCCACATTGCAGAACCTGTTGGTCATCCCTGATGGTTTATGTAATCTATGAACAAGAGGCTTTGCATTGTTCACATACAAGGATTCATGGAAATTTTGGAAACATATAGGTCTCGAATTTACAGGAGTTTTTGACTTTATAGAATATTAAATACAGAACATAAAATTGAGGTCTTCTCCCTAGACTACAAATATTAAAAATGTTTCAGGTCTACAGCAGAGTTCCTGACATTTGTTAAATGCATTTCCAATTTTGAGATTTTCTTCAAAGTTTGGCAAATATCCAGACACAACTCTGTACATACCTTGCTATGTGTGCAAGCAAATAACTTTAAATAGACCAATCTTGGCATGAAGAAATATCCCTAGTAATAATGAAAAAATATTAATGATTTGCCAGTTTGGTTCCTTGGGGAGAAGGAACCCTCCTCTATCATATATTTGATATCTCATTGATGAACTAGAAGTGAGCAAATAAATAAGTGGTGTTTCTATAGTCCCTGGGGATACTTGAAAACAATTTTTTCTCTTACGTGGATTAAATAACTCCTCCCCAAATATCTTATTACCTGATGATTTTGTAAAAATTAGTTTTTCTTCATAGAGAGGTCATATATATACCTTGAGTATAAAAAGAGACTAAAATTCAAGTTGCTTAGGTTCAGTTGTGTTTCTACCACTTACCAGCAATGTATGTGGTTTCCTCCACATTACCCACATTCAGGGGGATTTCTTCAACTCTTCCTACCTTTGTTCCTGAACTGTAAAATGAGAAAAATGACAATCTTATTCTCATAAATTTCTGCAAGATAATACTTAAAGTAGTTCTGGGCACATAGCAGGTCCTCAGAAAACGGCAGCCATTATTTTATCATCAAAAAGTATGAATATTCAAAACAACTATAATTTGCACATATAAAAGTTAATCAAACTGTTTAAAATATTGAAACTATATATACTAATATGTGCCATAAGGAAAAGCAAATGTTTTTGCTTAAGTTTTGAGCTTACTCTTCCACTTCAATATCTGGGCAGTTCTTGGCACATGATTTGTTGAGGAATGAGAAAAATGAATGATTAATTGATTAATTCTGACCACATACCTCTTGGTTCTTTTTTTCATGCACACTTGAATAGCCCCAGGAAAATTGTTTGCTTTAAGAAATAATGCAATTAACAGTTATGAGGCATATTGTGGTTTAGGTTCTGTTAAACTCAATTGACAAAATTAATTGCTTTTCTATTGTGCTCTTCATGGATTTTTATTGATCCTTTCATATAAAACAAAGCCTATTAGTGTCTTTAAGTCTGAAATAAAGATTACAGTGTTTAGTATTTTTTAAATTTATTTTTAGACAGAGGGGAAGGGAGAGAGAAAGAGAGGGAGAGAAGCATCAATGTGTGGTTGCCTCTTGCGTATCCCTACTAGGGACCTGGCCCGCAACCCAGGATGTGCTCTCACTGGGAATTGAACCAGCAATCCTTTGATTCATAGGCTGGCACTCAATCCACTGAGCCATAGTAGTTAGGGTGAGTGTTAAGAATTTTAGTAAAAAAATGGAAATGCATGTTTGTGTGAACACATGAGATAGAGGTTTTAAATAAGGTCTAACTTTTATTTGTAGATTTCAGTGGTGTTAGTTTTCATGAATGTTATAAAAATTAATAATTTCCCTGTAAAATCCAAGGATATAAATGCCATCCTTGCTTGATAGTATTTCTGAGAAATAATTACAACTCTAATAATTAGATATAACTTTTCTGTTATGTTAAGAGAAGATGGATTTCTTTTTCCTTAAGAATTCTACTTATATCTTTCGGTGTTTGAATAATTTTCAGATTCCAAATTCTTTCCCTTCCAATGGTCATGAAATCATTGTGGTTTAAAGTATTGATATTGCCCTTAAATTTATCCTTATCTCCTATCACATATAGAGATGGAACAGCCACGGTTGTAGAAAGAATGTAAAGTAACCAGATACAAAATCAATGTATGATAATCTGTTGCATTTCTATATATGATTAGTGAAATATCTGAAAAAGAAATGGAAAGAAAAATAATTTATTTTGCAATTGCAAAAAGAAGAATAAAATACCTAGGAATAAATTTAAAGTATGTGAAGGACCTACATATTGAAAACTACAAAGCATTATTAACAGAGATTAAACAATACATATAGAAACAAAAAAATTCCATGTTTCTGAATTAGAAGAATCAACATAGTTAAAATGGTCATATTAGAGAAAGTGATATACAGATTTAATGCAATCTCCATCAAAATACCAATGGCATTTACAAAAAAAACAAAAAATCTTCAGATTTGTATAGAATCCCAAAATATCCAGAATAGCCAAAGGAATCCTGAGAAAAAAGATAAAGCCAAATGTATTATAATAACTGACTTTAAATTATACTACAAAGTGACAATAATCAAAACAGCATGGTATTGGCAAAAAGAAACAAAAACGAACAAACAAACAACAGACACACAGACAGCAGAACAGAATTGAGAGCACAGAAATAAACCCACCTGTATTTGGGCAAATAATTTTTGACAAATGAGCCAAAAATATACAATGGAGAAAAGAAAGCATCCTCAATAAATGATGCTGGGAAAATTGGAAAGCTACATGCAAAAGAATGAAACTAGACTACTGTTTGTCACCATACACAAACACAATATAAAAGCAGTAACAATAAATTGCATGGAATAAAACATAGCTACTAAACTTATGGACCTTGGTATTAGAGAAGATTTTATAAATTTGACCCAAAAGCAAGACAAGTGAAGACAAAAATAAATGAATGGGGCTATATCAATCAAAAAAGATTTTGCACAGTGAAAGAAATTGCAAGTGGAACAAAAAGGCATCAAACCAAATAGGAGAAGATATTTGCAAACTACAGTTCTGACAAGAGGTCAATACCCAAAATATATAAGATCTCATACAACTCAATATCAAAATAACAATCCAATTGAAAAAAAAAAGGCAGAGAACCTGAACAGAGACTTCTCCCAAGCAGGATACAGATGGTCAACAGATATATAAAAAAATGATGAACTTTATGTACCATTAGGTAAATGCAAATCAAAACCACAATGGGATACCATCTTGCACCAGTTAGAATGGTTATCAACAAAACAAATAATAACAAATGTTGGAAAGGTTTTAGAGGAAAAGGAACCCTCATTCGTGCTGGTGGGAATGTAAACTGGTACAGTCACTATGGAAAACAGTATGGAGTTCCCTCAAAAATTTAAGAATGAAGATTCTTATTCATATTGGAACCTAAGCATATTTTTGCCAACCTTTCTACAATTTCCATTTTTTTCACAAAGCATATTAGCTTTCTTCCAGAAGCAAGTTTATGGGTCCTTGGCCTGTCCATTCAAATGTATTTTCTGGTTTCCCATTATAACATTATTATTAAGAATTACCAGAGCCTTTTCTCTGTCAGCTTCCACTGATTTTTTTATTACTTGAGGAAAAATATCTTGTCTTTTTATAAAAGTCTGCAAACTATAGCTATCAGTATATATTAAGCAGTCAACAGGAAAAAAAAGCCATGTAAAGAATGGATTTACCTATAAAATTTTTGTTACAATCTTTCTTTATATAAAATATGCTAAATTAATATAGGTCTTAATCACTGAAAAAATGAACTATATGAAGGCAAATTTATAGACAGGTTAGGGGTTACAAGGGGCTGTGGGAGAGGGTAAAATATGAAAATATTGCTTAATGAGTACAGTTTTTATTTGGGGTTATGGAAAAGTTTTGGAATTATAGTGGTTATGGTTGTCTACATTATGAATGCAAATAAAGACACTTGAACTGTACACTTAAAATAGTTAAAATGACAATTTTTATGTTATATATATTTTACCACAATGAAATTAAAAAGTCATTTGCCAATAGGAAAAGCACTGAAATATTCAAAATAACAAATACATATTTTCTAAACAGGAAAGTTTCTTTGCTAAATAAAGAATTCATAAAAGGAAGCTCAGCAAACAGTTTTGGAAACAAATACAATTGAAGAAATACTTTTTTTATATATTTTTATTTAAGAAACATATTGTTGCAACAGAAACTATCATTAAATAATGAAATGACTTTAAAAAGTGAATAATTGAATGATAAAAATAAAGCACCATTTAAATAAATGGACTTCTAAAGGCAAATGTTTGTGCATAGCCAGGCCCAGTTTACTCAGCTGCTCACAGACAGACATTAGTGGGTGGAAACTGTGGGCTGCCCACATATACATGGCCACATCATCATTCGTTTTGGATAGGAAGTGTTGTCAAGTTTAACAGTCATAGAACTTTGAAGTCAAGTCGACTGGATTTGTGCCCTAGATAAGCCTTATTTGGGGGGCCAATGTAAGATTTTTAATCTCTCAGAAAGGGCAGTTTTCTCATCTAACAAGTAAAAGAGAAAAAAAATCCAACAGCATTGCTTTTTTTTGTTCAGGTGATGAGCACCCGGTGAAGGCTGATCATGCAGATGTTTTTCACTTACTTCATCACAGCGTAGAGGTCCAAAAAGTTTATGTTAAACAAGTAGTTATTGTACATAAAATATCATGAGTTCTAAAAATAACTTTAGGACCAGATATTTTTTGTGTGAACATTTCTTTCTTTTGAGGGTCTAACGTTATGCTTCTCATACTTGGTAACTGATACAATAGTATTCAACCTAAAGTTCCAGGATTTTGTGAAATACCAGTCATGTTCAGAGCACCCCCTTATCGTTGGTAATCTGTAAATTATCCTTCCCAAGCAAACATGCAGTTAAAGTGGAGACACTTTCTTTTCCTTGAAAGAGCAGTTTTATCAGCATTTATTTCCATGTGGAATTTTTTCTAATTATTTTCTCTTTTTGTTTTCCTTCTTTACATGCTGACTCCGGTGTAGCAGACCACTTGGGGATTGAATTCATGGGTAAGACTAAACAATTTGCTGCTTAAGTATGTGGAAAAAATTAAGTTTGAATATGTATATAGTGTTCCCCTGCCCCACCTGATTATACTTGAAATGTTTCATTATTAGATGCTATTAGTAGTAAAAAATGTTTTTGTCAATTTTTCACTAAATAATGGCTCAAAATGACTTAACTACTTATTAGGAAGTCAATTTAATGTTAAGTGCCACTCTAGAATCATACAGAAGTTGGATTTGGCTCCTGGCTTTGATTGTTTCCTCTAATTCTCAATTTCCTTATCTGTAAAATAAGGATAATAATCATTCCTATTTTACTACATGTATAAATTGCTTAGCACAATGTTTACAAGATTCAAACACTCAATAAAGTATAGAAAATAATTGTGATGGTTTTAAAATGTCACTTTTGTTATTTTCTGTTCTAATTCCTTTTTCTTTTGCATGATGATTACTTTGGATATATTTTGGTATTAATCATAATTTGGAGTATGAACTATATAAACTCTTCATTTTATAAAACAAATATTTATTTTGAAAATACTTACAGTGAATGGCATGTTTTTAAAAGCATCAGAATGCCTTCCATGGGAATTATTCTCTATATTTATAGTGAATCACATAAGAATGGGTCACACTTTCTGAGTCTATTTTTTAAGAACAATTAAAAAAAAACACATTCCATGGGGTTGTTATGCATCATGGTACTAAAATGAAAACATCCTTAAGAGTTAAAGTTTGTGAAATGAAGAGGACCTAACTTTGATTCCAAATTATAATTTTCTGCTTAATTGACTTTTGTTAAACTTCAAAATTTTCCCTTAAATAATAATATGAATACTTGCTTCATAGATGATATACTTATTATGATAATGCTTATAAATTTACTTGTATTTATTTATCTATCCACACATTCATTCAGCAAATATTTATCAATTGCTCACTGTAAGCAAAGAAAAAAATGCAAAATGCTAAAGATAAAACAGTGAGTAAAAACGGGCAAAAAAACTATTTTGATGGAACTTAAGAGTCTAATAAACTTAGATATGATAATCATGTAATAATATTAATAAATACAAAATTGTAAGTTTCTTAACACCTTTGCCAGTCAAGATATGGGAAAAAATGATAGATATTTAAAACATGATATCAACAAATATTTGAAAATTGATGTTGATATTTATAAAAAGGAGATTCTTAGGATGACTGCAGAGTTTATAGTTTTCATGTTTAGATAAAAGTGGGCCCATCTGAAATATTATACTGGGAAAGGAAAAAATTAATGAGAGGTGTTTACTAGAGTATGTTTGTAAATGTTGAGTAGATGTCAAATTGGTAATGGTATTGCTGGAAGTTTTGAGGGTTAATTAGATATTAGTGATTGAATATTTATATTGGAATTGAACCTTCTTGTGTGATATTATTCATTAGTGCTCTGTTATCTTGGTATTATATTATAGAAAAAGCAGGCTGACAGCTCAGTTTCTGCAGGTTTGCGGCTTTTCTAGATGGATGTGATTAAAACTCTTAAGGGCAATGAAATTCAGGATAATATTCAAACATAGCATTCTGGAATATAAGGTAGATGTGGAAGGAAGTAAAGAAGGGATGGTTATCTCAGCGGAATCAATGAGTAGTCATCATGGGTAAACTCAGACAAGTTGGCATGGAAAGGAGGTTGTAGTCATATAGATTAGGAAGTACAGAGAAGTATGGTCATGGTCATGTAATTAAGTATAAATTATATGTTGAAAAGGACTTTCTTCATTTATTGATGAAGGTGAGGGTTAGCTGCATGGAGGCTTGAGAATCAACAACAATCTTGAGGGAAATGGGTACTGGATATAGTGGACACAACAATTTGCCCTCCTGGACTGGGACAATTGCAGGTTATGTAGCAAAAAGCTGCAGAAACCTCATGGATTGTAGATAATGATAGAATAACTTCAGATTCCACAAGAGGTGTGGCCATGGTTGTAGTAAACAGAAATTGCTACATCAATGTTAGTTATACTGTTAAAAGTAATTGCTATCAGTCACCATCCTACTGGGTTTTTTCCTGAGGCCCCCATGACACTGCCTTATAGTGTAACAATTTGCTAAGGAACCAAGACTTGTATAAATACATTTATTAAAACATTAAAAAATGTAGTTACTGGTAGGTGAAAAATAAAAAGTTATTATGCGATCATCTTTATGAAACTAAGGCTACGGACATACTGAACATTGCAAAAGTTGGAGTAGTACCATGTCTATAAAGCCTTATAAACAATGAATTATCAGTTTGTGAATATTTGACACCAGAAGCAGAAATTGCCTTGGAAGGAAGGGCTTGGGAAACAAGTCAGAATTAAAGGGAGTGTATATGTATATAGATAATGGCAACTAATGAAGAATTGTTTGTAGTATTGAATAGGTTAGTAAATAAACTGTTTTCCCTGATCTCACTAGTTTTAGAGAGCATTTATTCCTACAGGTTGCTGAATTAAATATTTAAAATTCTTTTTGTTGCTCTGGAAATAAATCTTTTCGTATTTAAATTGTGATTTTTAGAATTCATATAAGTGATTTTTTTTTTTTCTTTTCAGTTGAATGCAACCCAGCAATAAAGCATCTCTAGCTATAAATTCTGCTGGGAAACAGAAATGTAGGCATGGTCTCTATAAAATTAATCATGTTGGTATATTGGCATGCCAAAAATAGTCAGTGCCAGTTCCATTTTAATGAGTTCTAGAATACCTTTATTCTCAATGCTCATCATTCTCACTTTGGACAATATTAGTTTCATCTTTCCTTAAATTGAAATATGAGTCACAAGGTGATGATCTGAAACTCATGTTCCTTTCCCCCAAGTCTTTGTATTCTCAAAAGCCACATCTATGTGCACTCTTATTCATCAGACTCAAAACCTGAATGTTTCTTACAAATTCCTATTTATAACAGGGAAGTGCAAATCATATATTTCAAGAATATTATTATTATTTAATCAACATACATTTATTACATTATGTCTCAGACATATAAGATATTTGAAGATGCAGATATAAAATCTATGTTCCTTTATGTCTAAGGGCTGGGACACCAAAAAAGAAAGAAAGCTACACATAATTGAGGTGTTATGAGGTGCTATGAATAAAAAATGACATAGTTAAAATATAATAAAGAAAGGAAGAATAAAGGAAAGAATTAAAAGGGAAGGAAGGAAGGAATGAAGAGAGAAAGAAAGAAAAAAACAAAACTAAATGACTTGGGAAATTTAGAGACAACTTCCCAGGGCGAGAGAGATTTAAACTTGAGTGCCAGCCAAATTGTGCCCAATGATGTGATAATCCAAAGCTATACTAGCTCAGTATTGCTTCCACTTTAAGGTGAACCTTTCTGTTTCAGCCTATCTGGGTTCATAAGGTCTCTAGTTACTAATATAGTACTAGAGAGAGGATATCAACTTTACAAAAACACTTCACCAAAAACTTTTCTGAGCTGATTTATTAATTTCAAGGAATAATTATCCCATTGAATAAGGCATGCCAAACTTAATGTCTATAAAACTGTCAGCATTCAAAAGAACTTTTTCTTAAGTACACTCATGAATTTTTCTTAATGATGCTTCTTGGATTCCCCCAGTGGAAATTTCAACAACAAATAGTGCTGCTCTGGAATACAGAAGCAGTTAAAAAAGAAAAGTTAACTAATGTGTTTAAAGGCGTGTGAAAACACAAAATTGTGAAATGTTTGTGAAAAAAATTTGTTAATATTAAACCAGTAATCAAAAATACTTTTTGAATTTATGACAACCTACTCATTCATGCATGCATGAGGGAAAGTTGAGATTTTTAGGTTCAGATGTTTGAACTTTCAAACAGATCAGGAGATGGAATAGATAAGTACTCAGTGAGTTCTGTGAAAAATCCAATCAATAACCCAGATGAGACAGATGGCCAAAGGTCACATCAGATTGGCAACATTTGGAAGGCACATTGATCATGAAGAGGTATTATCTCATTGGAGAAATATGTGGCTACTGTGCCAGGTGCTCAATCATGGAGCACATCTCATTATATCCATTTAAACTATTTGTCATGCAGCTATTTACCTGATACACTTGATACTCTAGGCATCAAGGATGTTTGTATAAAAGCAGGTGCAATGCCATTTGCAAACATATTAGCAAACCACAGGGAGAGCTGTAGATTGTGTGAGAAATCGTTCATGCAAATGTGTTTCATTCTTTTTTTCTTCCTCCTCTTCTTTATTTTTAAACATCAATTGGCTGCCTCTTGCATAGCCCCAACTGGGGACCTGATCTTCAACCCAGGCATGTGCCCTGACTGGGAATTGAACCAGAAACCCCTAGGTTCTCTGACTGGCTCTCAATCCACTGAGTCCCACCAGCCAAAGTGCATTTCATTCTTATGTGGCAAAATAAAATGAACTCTGTCGGTTAAATGTCTTTTTTGTGACTTGACATTGTTTTTAGGGTAGAGTAATTATGCAAAGTCTGAGTAAACTGTAGTATACATTTTTTAATCAAAATATTTATAAAACAGGAAAAATCAAATTTTAAACTAAAATATTTTTTTCTAAAATAATTTCTGTATTTTGAAGGTTATGAAGAGAGAAACACTGAGTTTTCTATAATGAAAGGCTTACCAATGTTTACTATTAAAGTATGTGTATAGATTCAGAATTTACAACGTTATTACTTAAACTTTACCATATATTGAGTACCATATATTCATCCCCTCATGTAAAAATAAAAATATTTCAGGGTATTTTAAACCACTTAAACTAATATTCTTAGATGTGACCAGTTTCTAACTCTGCTTGGATAATATGAAGTGGGGATAATTTCCTTAATGCTACCCTCTTATGGATGGATTGGAATGCGTTCCCTTAACTCTAAGAGGCTCACATGTCAGTCAAATAAATTCACATGATGCCTTAATTTTTTAATTTCATTAGAAACATAGAAGTGAGGATCCTTTTGTTCTACATTGAAATCTCTGACTTAGACTTACATGGAGCAATGATGTTTTCATTCATTTAAATATATCATGTTTTCTTATAAAATAAAATAGAAATTTATGTATAAATATATTTGTGTATATGTTTGTAGAGGGGATGTGATAAAAAGTATTTGCTTAGTTTTTCTTATGTTAAACTGCATGAGAAATCAGATATGTCAGAATAATGTAAATTGTCATTATTTAATGCTTTGCATGAGCCACAAAATTTACATTCTCTCATTGAATAACCCCCAAAAATACATGAGATAGAAACTATTTATATCTTTACATTATAAATAATAAAACTGAGGTATATTTAAGTGAAATATCTAATTCAAAGAGCAAGGAAGTTGCACATACAGGTTTTGAACCTAAGTCTGTCTTCCTCCGTGTCTCTTGAATTCTATTGGTGACAAATTACTGAGCATGTTGCACAATAAGAGCTTTATGATAACTCAGAGAGGTTGCTCTCTGACTATTTCAAGTGGCAATGCAGTCCTGTATCTAATCCTAGGGTTTGAAGGTAATGTTTTTCAAATATCATGAGGTCATAAGACCTGATTGGTAGTAACTCACATTATCCAAACTATGAGAAAATAAAAAGTGAACCAGATGCTAAGTTTATAGCTTTATATTTACAATTATAACTACAAAGTATACAAAAAGGCTCCCATTTGTTGGTCATTGTAGTCTCTGGTTTATGATAACCTACAAATGATGTATTGTATCTGTGGGTTTCTTTGTGATTATAGGCTATGTTGAGTGACATTAGGTGGGTGACCCTCTTGTAGAATGCTATTGTGTATGAAGGTCCATTTCCTCTGATAGGAGACATTTTCAGAAAGAACTATCTCTCTAATTACTCAATTACTTCTGCTGAAGAAACATTTATACAATCTTATAAATTTCACTTTTTCTATTTAGCAATATGACCAACCTACTCTCTTAACACTATGCTTTAAAAAACAAACAAACAAACAAATATTGTCAATATAGGAGATATCCAAACCTGTAGAATATTTTCATAAGAGCTTATTTGAGTCAAACTGAGGACATACGTAGGCAAGCAAGATCTCAAATACTTAGCAAAATAACAGTTTTGCAGAAGCTTTTTTAATGCATTTTAGGTTAAGGAGGAAAAGTAAGGAAGATTACATGAAAGTGGGAAAAAGCAAGGCGGGGACTGGATTACAGTTTAGTTAACAAGATTTTGTGCTTTCTTGAAGGTAGTTGTCTTTTTTTTAATCTTCATTCATAGTTGGTTTTATTTTTATTTTTTTTAAATTATATTTCTTGATTATACTGATTTTTCCCCCTTTGCCCTCTTCCACCCAGCACTCCCCATTGCCTCAGGCAATCCCTGCACCTTTGTTCATATCCATGGGTCATGCATAGAAGTTCTTTGGCTACTCCACTTCCTATACTGTACTTTACATCCCCATGGCTATTCTGTCACTACCTATCCGTACTTGAAGGTAGTTGTCTTATTTCAAAAGTGTATTAGCCAAGATGCTCAGAAAGAATGGACAGGGTTTGCTTAGGGCAAAGATAAACATTTTACTAAGGAAGTTATATGCCTGGAACATGACTATCTACCACAACCTGCCCCCTTAGGAATTTATGATTAGATCACCCTGTGAGGTTATTTTCCATGGATCTCAGCACAAGTGCTAATAATTCAACTCTCTGGAACATAAGTCCCTCAAATACTTTTTTGTTATTTTTTGTTTGTTTTATTTTTTCTGAGGGTCGGATGAGAAGGGATATCTTGATTTCATTTGGTTATTTCTAAGACTCCCTGGCCACACATGTAAGGATAATATTTTAGCTCAATTATGTATTAGATTAATCTTAATCTTAGCACATATTGGTATAAAGAGTGGTTAGAAGTAAAATTCTCTAGACAAAGTTATGACCACTTTGCCAGATAAATTAAACTCCAACAACATTTACAGGCGAAATTAAAAACTTTTAGTGATCTTTGAGGAATTAGTACAGCTGAGATATACCCTGGAAAATACGCAGATATTTTAATTATGATTTCTAAAAAGAAGAAAATGGACACTTGTGTAAAAACATTTGAAACTAGGTTCCAGAACTGATTAATAAAGTTTCATTAACAGACACTGAGAAAGTATTTGTTGTGAAACATTTGAAAGAGCAGTCCTGTTCACTGAAAACTTACATAGCTGACACCTACACTTCTCCTAAATTAATATATTTTTATAAAGCTGCTTAATGACTAGGTTAGAAGTTTCTACATAGGTAGTGAATATATAGACTTCAATAAAACCTTGGATAAACTCTTATGAACTTTTATAAAATGGTTAAGTATGAATTTATATCAATTTAGTTATAGGTGGATTTGGGGCAATAAAATAGTATATAAAGGATCAAGAACAGGCATGAGTATAGCTTCTAAGGCAACATTTTGATTAATGGCATAAGATATAGCTTAAATACTTATAAAATTATTAAACTTTTAAATAAAGGATGATTACTATTTTGTTAGATTGAAATAAGATTAACAGAATGGATTATATTTTTATGATGTCAAATTAGACTCAAAAAAGAATTTGAGATTGAAACCAGTCTCAAGTTGATTATATACATATGCTAATTATCTAAAATGTATATAAGTTAATAGTAAGTTTGAAGATGTTCTGAAATGTGCTAGGAAAAAAAGAAAAAATGAGCAACAAAGATGTTCAGAGGGTCATTGAAGAGTAATTCCCAATGAGGTTAAAAAATAATAAATGGAATTTTATATGCAGAATTATATAATTCTCCCTGACAATTGCTTCAGGAGCCAGGATGAATCTGAGAGAAACAAATGGGCTAGATGGAACATCTCAGAATACAGTAAAGTAAAGATGATAAAGACTCTTCTCAATAAGCAGAGTCTGTGTTGTGGGCTCACAAAGGTTCAGCCAATCAGAATGTGTGGAGCCCCTTTGGGAGGTTAGACCCTATGCCAAGCCAGAGTGACACAAAGAGAAGACAGACTCTCAAGTACTTCACAATTCAGTGCATGGGATGCACTTCTAAACCAATTATTGCAATTCAGGGCAAAAGGGAAATTAATTGCAGTTTTCATGGATTTTTTTTTCTGGTGGTTTTGTTAACTTAAAATGAATGTTTCCCAAACATCTGCAGGATGTCAATATGTGTTTCATACTTACACACAAAAATAAGGTTTGAGTTGAAATACTATTTCCATACCTCTGCTGCACAATTTCACAGTCTTCAGTATATGTTCCTCCATTCATGATTTTCACAGAGAAGATTGTAGCAGACAACAATCTCTGAATTACTGGGATTTTTCCAGGGAAGCATGTTTTGTAGAGCTAGGGTTTTGGGGACAATAGTCTGGTAAATCCTGGGAGAAAGGAAGACAAAGAAAGGCACACCTACCTTTCATTGACACAGTCAGGGACATTCATACGTGGAAGAATAAAAAGTATCCCTAGAGTTGGGAGATGGTGGAAGAAAATATGAGCAAAAGGAACAAAAAATGACATAATAAATAAGAGATGGAAGTGCAACCAAAAGTTGGTCCAGCTGCCTGCAGCTTCAAAAGCCAATAATCAAGAGGCAGGTGCTGATGTTAAGAAAAGTGGTTTTATTCAGGTGCCAGCAACCTGGAAGATGGGGGACTCTCTTCTTAAAGCCCATCTCAGCATCTTAGGTGTCCTACTTAGCTGATATAAGGGAATTGCGGAAAGAGGGAACTAAGGAATTTCTGGCAATGTGCACTTTCTCAGCTCTGCTCTCAGGTGGTTTCGGTGTTATCTCCTGTGTGCATCATCATGTAGTTTCATCACTCCACTGCAGGTTCACTGCTGATATCTGGGAATAGGACAGGCAGGCAGCATTTCTGCTCCTCTGGTATGAGTCTCTGATGTTTGCCCAGTTCTTGTGGTCAGGGTCGTTCCTTGGTTAAGCAGGAGCTACAATTGCTGATGTCTATAAAATGCTTGTAAGGAAATGTTTAATATATGAGTCTTCTATGAGTTTGTTAGTACATCTATTCTATAATTACCACCTGATTAGTGTATTGTGTTTACTTCAATCACTGTTACAACAGAGCACAGAGGTTTTAGAAAATGACAAGATGTCCTGGGTAATTAGAGAAACATAATACATATGAAAGAGAGTGTGGTAGATGATGTGGCTAGCTAATCAGATCAGAGATGATTATGATGACCCTGTAAGTCCTTCAAAGAAGTATCATTGTATCTTGCCTTCAGAGGTTTCAAGAAAGAGAGGAATCATATTTCCTTTAAAAAGTTTATTCTGTAGTAGCTGTGTTTAGAGGTTGCCAGCAGGCATTGATCACAAAATCTCAGCTAATGGGCCAAGCTCAGGATTTTACTTCAAATATTCACCAAATGCTTGTTCTTTGAACAACCGTACATATTATAAAGACAAATTTCCATTTATTCTGTGTCAAGCACAGAAAAAGAAACAAGGGCAGGGTCCCTGGAGAAGCAGTGGGGATGAGGTATAATGCACAGAGCCACGGACACTGTGGAGATTGACCTTGTCTTTGAGGCAAGGGTAGGATTTCTGTGGGCACAAGAGGAAACACCCTCATGAAGATGTTAAAATTAACAAGACCAGAAGGAGGCAATGTGTTTGGAAATACTGGTCCTTATCAGCAAAGGCAGACTGTATTATGATTTATACATAACTGTTTATTTAAAATGTAAATCAAATCATGTCATTCGCTGCAGGAAAATTTCTAATTGATTTAGAATAAAATATAGACACCATTTTTGCCACGCCAAGTCCACCATGATCTGGCACTGCCTACCTCATTTATTCACTTCCCACCACTTTCCTACAAGCTCATTATGTTTCTGCTACATCCGCTTTCTCCTTATTCTTCTATGTCAGGGCATTTGCACTGCACTAGCTGTTCTCTCAATACTAACCATCTTACCCAGATCTGCACATGCTTGGTTCCTCCTCATCATAAAGGCCACAGTTCAAACACACTTCCAAAAAGACTTCTTAGAAACACATTTTGTGCCTTTCCTATATCATTCATATTAACATCTTTTTTGTATAGAATTTATTACTATTTTTTCATTTTTTATTATAAGTCTCCCTAAAGGAAAATAAATTCTGAGAGAACAGAACTTACTTATCATTGCATCTTACAAGAGATGCAATGTTGAGCATAATTATAAGGATCGATAAATATTGGTTGAATTAATGATTTTAAATGAATTTAAATGATGTATCTGCAACAGTAGGAAATTTTAACAGTGGGGAAATGTAACTCACCCCACTATTCTTTTCACATTGTTTCTGTAAGTGCTGACTGACTAATATGTAGCTTTGTATAAGAATCCTACAGACTCTGACCTTCAGTCATTCCAGCTCAGGGAGATTTGCTGACCTTTAGCTGTAAAACCAAAATGACAAAAACTGGGATAATGCAACTAGGCCATTGCTTGACCAGTTTCAAGGTCATTTTTGGAATGGACTGTGCTAATGTGCACACAAAGAACTTTTCAACTCCTTCCTCTTGATCTCTTTATTCTGCATTGCCGCTTCCTCCTTATAAAAACCTCTGCCTGCATTGAGACATTAAGACATAAGTCCCCCATCTTCTCAGATTGCTAGACTCTGAATAAATCTCTTCCTTTTCACCAGCACCTGTCTCATGAATTTGGCTATTGTAGACATCTGGGCCTGTGTTTGGTTACATATGTTTTCCTTAACTGTCTTAAAAAGAAACAGTATAAACAAAATATCAATGAAACCCAAGGTCATGTGGTTTAGTCCTAGATAACTCTTATTAATTAAAATTTTTTTCTGAAGATTCCATCTGTGTAAATGATGAATGGCACATGAGGTTTTCTCAAAGATGTAACTTCCAACTCACTTAGGTATTTGCGCAGTCTTAGAAGTGGGCCAGCATCTAGAGCATCCTGATTGACCAGGTATCTTCCTATAGAATATTTCATAAGTTGGTTGGTTTTGCTTAAAGTTGTCTGTATTTTCTGTAAGTTACATAGTTGAAGTTTGAGATATCTGAGAATAATGGAGTAACATAGGTAGGCAGAATAAGACAAAATTCTCAACTTTAACTTTTATTCCTGGCACGGTGCAGCTTGTTATAAATGTAAATTCCTATTCTCAGCCTGAGATATCTGGTTAGGCAGTTCTGGGATGGATCCCAGGCTCTTTGATTTTAACATGATTCTGATGTAGAAGGTCTCTGCCTACATGGAAAGAAACATTGAAATAAGGGGCAGACATACTTTAGTTAATTTTGGCTCCACAATTTAGTATACGTATGACCTATGGCAAGGGATTTATCATATTTAATCCTTGAGTTCTCAATCTTTGTAGAAGGGATGATGGCATTACTGATTTCATAGAATTGTTTGCAGATCAAAATACATAAAGCATAGAAAGTGCTTAGCCCAAAGCTTGGCATTTACCCAGTCCTCAAAGTGAGCTATGTAAATACTGTTTCTTCTGGAAATAGCTTCAGTGGTGTAGATTTCTGACCAATGTGCTATCTGAGGTTTCCTTTAAGTTGTCTAACCCACTCTGATTCTTCTGGAAAGGGGAAATTGATTATGTGTTCCTTTCTATGCTATGTAGAAACTCTAAAGTTATCTTGTAAAATGGCAGCTATTTTCCAGGGCTTTCCAGTGAATGTCAGTGGAGATTGCAGGACCAGCTCTCTTAAAAAAGTAATGTCTCTGAAAACTAAAGATCTCTTTTCAGAGTTTGGTTTCAAAGAGATGCCTATATTCTTCAACCTGGTTCTGCAAGATGGCTGCATTCCCTTTATTAATATTTCCAACAGGATTGAACACAGCTGAAGAAAGTCGAGTGAACTTTGCGTGTCCAGGGAAGTTGCCTTCTTAAATGTCTCATTCATTATTTTCAAGAGTATTTCATTGAATTTATTTCTTGGGATGGATATTAAAGCAGAAGACTGCACTGTGTTAAAGACATATTGAATGTAGACTCCTTTATGATAAAACACAAGAACTTATAAAAATGGAGGAAAGGTATTAATATTTCCTATTATATGACTTGTGTGTGTGGTAGTTGATTTCACATGAGTTAGCACATTTTATCTTTCAAAGTTGTTAGGAATCTTAAATATGTGATATAGAAAATCACTACAATCTGGGTGGCTGAATTCTTGGCCTGGAAAAAAATTAATCCTGTATATGTTTAGCATCCTGTGGGAAATATCAGATTCAAGGAAGGTGTCCATATTTGGAGCAAAGACATAGGTATGCAGGACAAAGAAAGTTAGTTTAAAAAAAGCCTAGCAAAGTAATTTTTTTCAATGTACACATAAAGGAACAAGGTCAATGGAACTAATAGGAATATACTCAACTAATAAATAGCAAAGATGAATTATTATCCAGATCAAATGTCTCCAAATCCTAAATTCTTCCCATAATCCTTCCCCACCAGCATAATTCAAAGTGGTGTGTTCTCTTCACTGGCCCCTGTGCTGGGCTCCAAGTATACTGGGTCAGAGACATGCATGTAGTCAAATAGGACCTCAGCTGTAGAAGATACATGTGGGTAAGGTTGCCAGATTTAGCAAAAAAAAAAATGCAAAACTCCCAATTAAATTTGCATTTTAGATATACAACAAAGAATAGTTTTGTACAGATATTTTTGATGAATTGCATGGGACATATTTGTATAAAAACCTACTTGTTGCTAACAAAATTTAAATTAACTGGGTGTTGATTATTTTTTCTTGCAACCCTAGCTTTGCAACCTGTAATCACAATGAAGAGTGGCCTTCTACTGGCCCATTTCTATTTCACACTTTATTCCCTAAGAAGACTGAATTAAAGTAGATATAAGGAGTGCAGAAAATAAGCAGAATTAATGGGGTAGGTGTACAGCTGGGACTGGAGTAAGAGTATTTTGTGTGTCTCCTGAGGTAACTCTGCCTATTACATGATAAGAATTAGTAAAAAATAATACTAAACTGTTCTCAAATTATCTCTTGGCAGCTATGAATATTTAATATTGCAAATGCAGTCAATAAACTCATTGGTCCTGGGTGTGATGGGTCCTGCTGTCAGTGCAATTGATGAGGTATTTTAAAGCCAAGTGTTTATTGTGGGTGAAATAGCTTAACACCTTAAGTATGGATGCTTCAGAAAACAAATGGTAGCATGCAAACTTAGTGAATCAGCTTTTCAGAAAGAAAGTAGTGTTTAATATTCCATAAGATATAGTTCAAGGCAATATTAATGAAGTAATAATAGCTGTGTTTTTGTCTGTTCATCATCCATTCATTTCCCCATTACATTCAGGCTGCTCACTTCAGTCACAAATATGTTTTTATGAGAATCTGGGATTATTTTTCTTACCAGAAAAAAATCAAGGTTATTTATTTTCTGGAGTTGTACTGTGTAATCACGGTAGTGGTTCTATGATTCCACTTTTCTATAGCTATGACAGAAGAGATGCAATGGGATTCAAGAAATGTGAAGGAAAGAATATATATACTCTGAAGCCAGGCAGATGTGCATCAAATCTTGACTTCATCTTCTATGTGCTGTGGCACATGGGCTATCTATGATTTTTCTATTTATCCGCTACCTACCCACACCTATGTGTAGAATAATCTCTTTCTCTCAAGGTTTACTAATATAAAGATGGATAATATAACTCACTGTGTATGCATTTATTGGTATATATGAGGGGAGACCCCCCAAAACCCAGAATTTATTTATAAGAAGTTGTGTATTTATTCTGACATGTTTAAACTTCAGTCACCATTCAAGTATTCTCCATTTGATGCAATACACCTATCAAGACATTTTTTCCACTACTCAAAACAGTTTTTGAACTCATTAATTTTGATGTCTTTTACTGCTTCTGCCATTTTTTTTTGTTTCACTTTTTCCATATCTGCAAAACATTTCCCTTTGAGGATTTTTTCATCCAGGGAAATTAAAAAAAAAAGGGACTTGGAGTGAAATTGAGTAAATAGGGAGTGTGGGGCAAGGGGTTCATGCCATTTTGGTCAAAAACTGTTGAACACTCAGCGCAGTGTGGGCAGGTATGCTTGTAAGTCACCCATCAGGAAATGGGCAAATGTGTTGAAAAATAGTCTTGAAAAAAAAAATCACTGAAGCCTATTGCATCCTCTCATAACAATGCCAGCTGGTACACTGATACAGATGGGTTTCTAGGACATACCTAGTGGGGGAAGCCTGTCCTCCAAGGGGCCCACCCTCCAGAAGATAATTCCCTTTCGGGGGGGAGGCCCCCCCTTGTATTAGGCACTCAGACACTCAGATTATGCCTTTCCTTTCTATGTTCCCTAATGTGTTGCACTGTGTTTGTCCAGTTTTTTCACTGATCTTTGTGTCTCTGTGTGTGTCTGCCAGTATGTGTGAATTTTTATAAACTCTCAAGGATAGAAGCTCACCAACCTTGTGCTTTGGCAGTCCTCTCCATCAGACACTTTCCCAAGTGCCTTCCTCTCTGTGGTTCCTCGGTTGCCTTCTGGGGACATCTGCTGAGGAGATGCAGTTGAAAGGGTCAACAGCTCCTCCAGATGAGTCCGTCCCACATGAAAGGGAAGCAAGCCTTCTGCCTCTCATAGCCCAGGAGAATTACCAATCTTCTACACTGATAGAATTTGTGTTTGTGTATGTGCTTACTACTTCCAGGGTCCTGGGAGCCCTGTTGTCTAAGGAAACCTTACCTTTTCTCCTGGTGCTCATGCCACATTCCACCATAGGAGGTTTTAGAAGTCAGGAATGATACCAACCAAACACCAGAGCATGTTACACCCATCTTGACTCACCATTTCTCTGAGCTCACCTCCTCTTCTCATGCCATTCTCAACCATTCAAAATAAATTTGTTTCTTTGAACACACCATGATCTTTCTGGTTTTTGTTTTGCATAATATTTTTTACTCTGTACAGTGGAACTAATGTACATCACACTTCCCTTACTCATCCTCATGTGTATATCTATGTCCCCAAAGTATCAGGTATTATGTCTTTTACTGTAACTTTAATAGACATGATGCCACTGTAGTTCATGAGGGCAAATATCATCAAAGAACATCAGTTCAAAGTAGGAATTTCTAGACCTTTAGGCTGGTCTGTATGGAAATCCCATGTGCTGCAAAGGCCTATGTCACACATCATTGTATGTTGCCTTCTCAGTCCTGCCTTCTGAGCTGGCTAACACTGCTAACAGAGTAGGATCCTGGGAAAAGCTAAGACCAAATATGTGAAAAGCCAAGAAGAATTATATCAGCTTCCAATGGCTAGTTCTATGTGGGTAGGCAAGTTTGGATCAATGAGACTGAGTTATTTGCCTATAAAATGGAGTATTGATACATATATCACAAGAATGTGGTTAAAATAAAACAAGGTGATATCTTTGGAAGAATGCAGGTATGGCCTTTTTCTGAAGTCTTTTTTACTTTTTATTGTTATGATGCTCCATGATATAGAAAACATAGTTTAAAAACTAGTTTGATGATAGGTTGATTTATTTGGAATGTGTAATGTAAGAAGTCATGCTTCATTTTACTTATTCGAAAGCAAAACCCTTGGGAATTACATAGTTTTAAAAAGGAAATTTTTTCTGATTAGTATTAAACATTATATATTTGTAGCTATGTTTTGCAACAACTGTCCAATCAATTCTTACTCTATAAATGAACAATGCATTTATCAATCATAAATTTGACAGAGACCTCAGATATCTGCTGGTTGAACCATCCCTTTTAACTGCTCAGTTCTTTATCATGAATGGAAATCTGGATCCCTGTACAGAACAGAGTAATAGATTACTGGGATTTAATCATTTTTTAATTACTAGTATTTTGACTTTGGATACATTAGTTTCCCCAGGCCTCAGTTTTCTTGTATGCAAGGCAGAAAAAAATAATAGTAAATAATAACAGTACAAATCCCCAAAATCTTGGAACTGTTGTAAATAGTTCCTCCAGTCAACCTATATTTGCTCTGTAATGGATTCCTTTGCCTGATATTTCCATCTAATACTGCAAAACAAATATCATGTCCTATCCTTAAGTTTTATCTCCTTAGTGATTCTTGTTATGATACTATATTCAGCTCTTCTTTTCCTGTGCACTTTTTATAAGAAAATTATGGTTTGTCAACAACTTTTCAGAAGTCTAAACCTATTTTCCAAGGTATTTTAAAATTTACATTAGATAATGCACATCACACACTTAGACTAGTCCATGTGTAGTCAATGCTCCAAAATATTTTAATAAAAATATTTCATTCTTTGCGTACTATAATTTTCCTAATTAAATTTATAATATTAGTTGTTTATTTTATCTTCATCCAAGGGGAAAATTTGTAAGCATTTGCTATAGTTTTTGTGTTAAGGTTGTTTTCTCCAGTCACTTTCTTAAATATATACATATATCTTACATGGTGAAGATTATGGTGTGTAATCCTCCCTTTTTTTAAAGTTATTGAGTTTTATCAGTTGAAATTTTGTTTAGATTTATTTTGTAATTTATTTTTGTTTTACATTTGTAAAAGATAATAAATATGATGAGTTTATGCCCAGTTTTATATATCCATCATTAAAAATATCCCTTGAAATAAAAAGAGACTTCTGTCATAAAGGTGCAATTGTCTAACATAGTTTTTAGTCAATAAAATTATCTTTATGTCACTTTTAGGGAACTAACTGTGTTTTGGGCTGCCTTTTACCAGATTCTACTTATATAATAGATTTACAATGATTTACTTTCAAAATATAAGACTTTACACTTGCTTCTATCCATTGTCATCTTTGTTTTAGCCCATTTTTTCTCTTCCACTGGTAGAAAATGCATAGAATTTTTGTGTATCAATTGTAACTTATAATAACTTGAACACTTTCAGTCATTCTATTATTGAGATATGCACACTGACAAGTGCTCTTTAATGATTATTGTTAATTGTAAAGATGTGATCACAATCTCAGAACTATAGTTTCAGATTTTACAATCTTCTTTCTTTAGCCTGATGTTATGATAGGAAATGTCTTATATTTGGAAGACTCAGTCTGCTGTCCAAGAAAGGTAATTCTTTACCTATAACTTTTTCTAAAGTTTTTTTCCCCATGTGTGGCATTTATGTATTTTACTACTGAGAAATCACTGGGTTTTCAAATAGAATTATGACAAAGGATGCAAAGGCATAATGTTCTAGTCGCTGAACCATGGGCATTAAAGGAACTATACTTGGAAAACCTGGAGTTTTCTCTGAGGACTACAATGTGTCTCCCCTAGGAAAAGGGATAGATAGCACAGTGCTGGGGGAGACTGAGTCATTGTACTTAATATCCTAGGAGGCTGACATTACTGTCAGGTTACCATTATTGAAACAACAATAAGATATGAATACAATTATTCATTAAGTACATTAAGAACATATTGCAATTTTTGCCAGTTTGTAAAGCTATTTCTGCTTGTAAAACTTAGGTTTATGTAAAAGTGAGACCAAAATGATTAACTGTGAATATAAATGTGTAATTTGTCAATAGTGAACTTCAAAAGAGTTAAAAATAAAATATAAAATGGAAACCAATTGCAATGTGATCATTTTAACATTTAGACCTTGAAGACAAGGAACTATAGAACATCTTTTGGGGAAATTTTATTAAGTATTACTTGGAAGTGGATCCCCTTTTTAAATTTTGAAAGTGCTTAAGATCTGGTTCAGTTTGAGATTCTGTTACATATAGATGCTAACTCATGTGTATGAACATCTATTACTGAAAATGCTGTAAAAGATTTTCTACTTTTCTGAATTTTCCTATCAAAGATATTTTTCATCGAAATAAAAAATGATTTCATTTCCTTGGTTTCAACATTGTTTCATAAAAGAGTGGATTTTTTTTCTCCTATTGTGTCTTTTTTTCTTATGCTTTCAATTTTCCTTATTCACTTATCTTTTTTTTTAATGCCTTCTTTCCCCTCTCCCCTTGGAATTCAATTCTCACCAGCAACGTGTTTTTATAAATATATATTTTAAACTATGTCTATACATGTATATATATACTATTAGTGTATATATAGTATATGTATAGTATATTATATGCTATAATACATATATATGTATATAATTTAAAAGTCCTTACACAGGAGAGAGGGTATATTTCAAGGCAATTCTGAACCTTTCTTTCAATTTCAAATTGAAATTGAAACAGTATGTTTTAAAGTGGTTTAAATGAAATGAAAATAATTTTAAATGCATAATTTTATTTTTTCCAACTGACTTACTGAGTTGAAGTAATAATGGGACCAACACATTCAGAGGCTTTAAGGTTTAGTATTTGATATCAGTGTTATTGATTTATTTGGAATATTTCCATAAATAGTTATAAGGTTATTGCATATCGTGGATCAAAGGGATCTTTGAGATGTTTGAGTCTGGAGTCCAGATTCCTATATTTCTTATGAACTGAGGCCCAGTGATGTTAAAAGACTTACCTATATTTACTCAAATAGAGGCAAAGCTGGGAATCAACAGTATTTAATAGTATTTAATAGTTACCTGCTAGTAGAAGAAATCTTGTAAGTCCACCCTCAGCACTTTTATCTTTCCATGGCAACCAATTGAAGTTTTTATTCTTTTAATCCAGGGTTATTTACATCTACATAGCTGTATATTACTGCTTATATTCATTCTTCAATGAGGATTCAATACAATTAACCTGAGGTTTGGTGACATCTGCATTAAATTATTATAATTAACCTGAGGTTTGATGACATCTCTGTAAAATTATTCTAAAGATGCTTTAGCACAGGAGCAGTTACTATCCTTCAGAAAGATCTTGGAAAATATCTTGCACACTTATTGTTTTGATGTGACTGAAGATGTGGTGTACGTAGGAAGAGTCAGTGGTTCCTACTCATAGACACTGAGATTGCATTGCTGTTTCCACTGAGCATCTACAAGCCCATACTAACTGCACTGCATTTATCTGTGGGTCTCCTGTGCCCAGCTCATAGATGAGGATATAGCAGGTTCTTGTTTAAAGTTGTTGGAAGAGTGGATTTACATAAGTAACTTTTATGCCTTTAATACCCTAGCAACTTCTCCTATCACACTGTAAATGTTATTCTTCTCTTACCTAGTTGATGTTTAAAACTCCTTCATAATGAAAAACAAAACAAAACAAAAAGCATGGTTGAAAGAGTTTATGGAAAATTAGAGAGAACTTGGCTCTGAATTAAGTTTTTCAGTCACTGTTGTATACAGCAAATTGTTAAAATCAGCATTCATAATTGAGCTTCAACAACAGGCTTTGTTTTACAATTTGCTCAAAGGTAATTAGAAAAATGTGCATGAAAGCATGACATGTATAAATCACAGGTATATTCATCTGAATATATTTTGTGCAGTTTATATTTATAGTTCATTTTAAAAAGCCAAATTTACTGTATTGAAACAGACAATTACAGAAAAGTAAAGGGGCTAGTATTTTCCCAGCAACTGCAGTGTGCTAGGCACTGTGCCAGATGCTGTACAAACTCCATCTGAGTTCTTCTTTGCTTCAAATACTGCCAGGAATACAAATACAAATGAGGAAACTGGACTGCACAGAAAAATGAGCAGGGGAGATCAATAAATATATTCTTTGTTGAATTTATACAAACATTATTGCAGTAATTACAACTCCTATACCAATAATTTGTGGTAGGGAAGAAGGTTAAACCCAGTCCACCTGGCTGGCACTCCAGCTGTTTTTACAAGGGCAGTTTGAATTATTGGGTTCTCTTGAATAAGACACACTTATTTACATTTATTTAAGTTACAATTTAATTTAAAGTGATAAATTTACAGATTAATTTTTTAAATACCAACATAGCATGGTATTATTGCACAGCAAACAAAGACTACTTATGAAAGCTCCCGTTTTGCACTCTTTTCATTGGTTAAATGGAGCTGATGGTTTACATTGTGAGAAGGCATGCATGGGCTCAGTAACATTGAACTTGGGGACAGATCCAGTTTTATATTCTAGTATAGTATTTCCTAATATAAATTCTCTAAGAGATTTTGAGAGTTGTTTTATATATACACTGTTATATGATATAAAAATCAAAAATAAATGGTAACGTATGTACATAACAGAATTTCATGATTAAATGTTGAGAAAATGTGTTAAAAATTAAACATTTGCTTTAAATTACATAAATTCTTATATACATCAATATGAGAATGTGCTTTGTGAAACTCTAAGGGTGGAATGGAATTTACAAAGTCTGCAAACTTTTTTCATTACGGACATCCCTTTTACAAGGAACAATTGTTAACTCTTGACATATAGGTGGTTAGTATGATACATTTTAGGAAATGTTTATTCATGTATTTATATAACAATAATATATGATCACTTACTATATGCCAATCATTGTATAGATGTTGGGTATATAATGATTAAAACAATGATTTCTCCCATTGTGGAGCTAACATTCTAGTAATAGAGACAGAAAACAAAGAAGACAGATAAGTAAAACATGTAGGACTCTGATGCTAAGGAGGGGAAAAAAAGAAGATAAGGAATATTATGACAATGAGGTGATTTTCTAAGTGAGGTAGTAGAGAAAGTCCCACTGAAAAATCTAAAAGGTAATTCACCATCCCCTTTCTTCTAAAAGGTAATGGCGTAAGATACGTGGATATCTGGGGAGGTGTTTTCCATGGAGAGGACAGCCCAATTCAAGAATTAGAGGTCTGTGTGGCTAGAGCAGAATGATCAAGGGGAACAATCATAGGATGTGAAATCAGAGAAATTATAGGGAACTAGATCAGGTAGATCCATGTAGGCTATAGTAAGGCATTTGACCAAGAATGAAATGGGTATTCTCTGGAAGGTTCTGAGCCCTGGAATAACCAGATTGATCTTATGGCTGATTTTGTCAGGAAAGCCCTAAGTTATCAAGGGTGAGAGCAGAAAGACCAGGTGGGAGGCTATTGCAAGGAGGCAGAGGTGACGTGATGGTGACCAGCATGAAGAATTCAGCAGTGGACAAGGTGAGGAAAAGTCAGATTCTGGATCTGCATTGAAGGGAGGGAGCTGACTAGATTTGCTGATAGATCAGATGTATTCGAGATAGAGCAATCAAGAATGCATCCAGCATTTTGAACTGGAAGGATGGTTACTACTTGTTGAAATGAGAAAGACCTCATTCCAGGAGGTTTGCAGGGAGAAGGTTGAATATTAGGAATTTATTTTTGACTTAGTAATTTTGAGATGTTTGTTAGGTATCTCTATGAAGAATACTAAAGAGGTAGTCCGTGCCACCCAGTGGCAAATTGTTTACACAGAGTACATGAGATTTCCAAAATTAGAATGCTCTAGATTTAAAAGTCCAATCCTATTTTACAGAATCTTCAACATAAACTAAAATTCTATAAGCTAACTTAATGTTGCCATGTTTCTGGTAGAAATAAACAAATAGAAAGAAAGGGGATGGTGAGTTTGCAAAATCTCTAACTCCAACCCTAAAGCTGTTCTCATTCATTGCCTTTGGGGGGCTGCAAGGTGGAGTTAACCATAAAACAGCAGTGGTTTCTGGGTGCTTTGAGATGGCTCAGCACTTCCCTGAAGAAATCTCAATAGAAATTTCTCTTAAGAGTTCTGCTGATGTGCAGCACTCTGCCCTCAACATAATACAGCCCTAAGAGGAGTTGTTGCTGCTCTATAGATCTTCTGTTATGACAAAGATGGCTTGTGGCATCACTGTCTCAGTCTGAAGGACTTCCGTTTTGAGACTGGTGACAGCTAGCTAGGAAAACCAATACTCTAAGTGAATTTAATAGACTCTGTTCTCATGATACTTGGGTTGCTATGGAAACCTTATTAGAAAATATAGGGGATATAGATGATCTCCCTTCTAAGCAATATTTTCTAAACAACTTCAGTGCCTTTATTTGCAGAAAAAAAATGTTTTTGAAAGGCTTGTGAACATATAGAAAAAGTGTATAAAATATAAATGTGAAGCTTAAGCATTTATTATAAAGCACAAATCCATGAAACGAGCCATGGTTCTTTCCTTGGAAAAGGACAGTGCTGGATATTGAAAAGCTAATCACTTGTCCCTTCCAAATTGCAGCACTTCTATCTCTTCAAAAAAAAAAAACAACAAACCAGCAACGAAATCAATATCTTATTATGCTATCTATTTTCTTGCTTTTACCACCTAAACCATATAATTTAGCCTGATTCATTGTATTTTATATACACATATTTGAATATATATTCATTGTATGAATATATAATAGTTTATCCATTCTACTGTTTACTGGTTTTTGAGGTTTTTATTTCCTAGTTTTAGAATATTACAAATAATTCTGTCTCGAAAATTCAGTAGCTATCTTTGTATAAATGAGTATTCATTTTTATTTAATATTTTTGGGCCACAGAATATGCTTATTTTCAGATTTAATAGATGACATAAATTTGTTTTATTATAGTGGTTTTGTTGATTTGTTGTTTATTTTCCCGAAAAGGTTGGACCAATTTACATTCCAACCAAAAGTGTGTAAAAATTTCTGTTGCTCTGCATTCTTATCTACATCTGAAATGGTCCCTAGTTTTAATACCTGCCATTCTACTTTATGTGTAATGTTATCTCCTTTATCTTTCTCAAATGATAGTATGAGCACATTTTTCATGTGTATTTAACATTTGGATAACCTGTTTGTGAAATATTTGTTAGCTCTCTTATTCATTTTTTAAGGACTTTTTCTTTTTATCAGTTTCTGACAGTAACTCTTTATGTAACATATAATTTGTAGCTTCATAATAAGTCTGTGATTCTGACAGATCAAGGAAACCAAACTTCTACTAGGGTATCCTGGTTATCTTTACCTAATAGCACTTTCATATATATTTTACAATAACTAGTCAACTTTTAAAAAGAAAAAAATGAATTTGCTTTGATTTTCATCAAAATCATTAAATTTACAGATGACTTTGAAAAGTGTTGATCCGTCTTTAAATATAAGTATTTTAGTCCATGGTTATAGTATGGACCTCCATTTAGTTAGGTAGTCTTTAATTTCTCTCAGTAATGTTTCATAAATTTCTGCCTAAGGTTTTGCACATCTTTGTTAGATTTATCCCTTGATATTTAAATATTTCTGATTATTGTAAATGACATTGATTTTTACATTTTATTTCTCTTTGTTGTTGCTACAGAAAAATTCAATTAACTTTATATATTGGCTTTATATCTAGCAACCTTGTTATACTTGCTTATTACTTCTCTATTAAATCATATTATCTGAATATTATAAGATTCTTATTCTTAAATGTAAATATTTTATTTCTTATTGCCTTTCTGTATTGTTCAGACATCCCTGTACACTTATTAAAATATTTATAGTAAGTTTCAATTTCTTATTCTCAGTATCAGAGTAAAAGCTCTTAATATTTTTACCATTAATTTTAATGTTTGCTTATGGCTTTGTTTCTACCTGTTAACACAATAAGAAAATTCCCTTCTATTTCTAATTTTTCAGATTTTTAAAATTATACATTTGTGTTGAATTTTTTCCAGACCTTTTTCTAAATCTGTTGATATCATCATATGATTTATCCTTTAGTTTACTGATGTAATGAGTTAAATTTACTAAGTTTTAACTGTTTAACCAATTTTTCATTCCTAGAATAAACCCAACATGGTGTGTTATATTATTGTTTTTGAACATGGCTAGATTTATGTATTAGATTTTTTAAGTATTTTTCATCTATATTTATAATTGTAATTCATGCCTTATTTTATCCTGAAGAAATTGAGAGATATTGAATAATTATAGACTTTTTTAGGTCTAAAACAAAAAATTTTTCAGTTCAACCAAAAAAAAGGCAAGTAAGGAATAAAAAAAAGAAAGAGAAAACAGTAGAAAAATCAGATTCATATATAAAAGGCATGTAAAAGTGTTTTAAAAATTTTAGAAATATAAATAATCATAATTAATGGAAACACATATACACATGCACATTCCAGGAAAATAATGGCCAGAATAATGCAGGTGAACTGATATAAATATTAAAGTGAAATTTGAAAAGAAATTCACTAAAGATTCTCACTAGTTAATAATAAAATGTTTACTAGAAAAATAAAAAATAAAAATAAAAATAAAGTTATATGTACCTTGTAATACAACCTCAAAAGATACAAAGGTAAAAATGTGTATATATACATATCTAGATTTTTATGTACATGTGCATATATTATTGATAGAATACAAGACAAATTTAAATAGTTATACTGTAAGAGGAAGTCATCATACACCTTCCCTGTTTCTTAGATCAAAGAAACAAACAAAAAATCTAAAAGTTTCTATACAGGGTAGGAAAAAAGTAGGTTTATGGTTGTAAACACATGAAATGCAGTTCTTATATTATTATTTTTTATTATATTATTTTCATACAGACAACTGTAAACCCACACTTTGCCCCAATCTGTATAATATAAAATGTGCAATTTAAGAAGTTTGATTTAATGAACACATAATAAATATTATACTCAATAATTTGTAGAACACTTCTTTATACAAATATATCTAACATTAATAAAAATAATATCCTAACCCCTAAGAGTAGTTTCAACAAATTTCAAAGATCTAATACTGTATTTTTTAACCATACTGCAATAAATAATAATAAAAAGAGGACCTGTGATGTGCATCATAATAAGTGATTTTAACACATTTATAACTATTAGATCAAAGAAGAAAATTAAAATACTTCACATCAAAATATGTGGAATGAAGCTAATGGGATGTTGAGAAGTTTGACCTTTCTTATATTAGAAATCCAAAGGTTCAGTGTAATGAGCCAAATATTCCATTATAAGAAGTTATAAAAAATAAGCCATAATAAACATAAAAAAGAATTAATAAAGAATAACAGAAGTAAATAAAATTAAAAATTTATCACACAAAAGAGAGGACTGAAAGATCCAAAAATTTTTTATTGAAAATTTATCCTAAAGAAAAAACACTATGTTCAGTTGACATCTGAAATGTGTTCTTTGTAATGAACCAATAACAGATAATTTCAACTTAGCCTCTTTCAGAGAATTAAAAAAATAAAATACCCCAAAATTTATGTTAAGCTGTAGCATAACCCTAAAGACAAAATCTCACAAAGGTGGTACAAATAAGGAAAGAGCAAACCAAATCCATCAAAATATACAAAATTTATATCACTTGGCCACCTTTTATTTATTCTAAGAATGTAATTTTGCTGTGATATTAGCAAGTATACTAGTATAATTCATCACATCAAAAGAATAAAGGAGAGAGAAGTGATTATATAGATAGCCACAAAAAATTCAATAAGCCATTCATTCTAAAAAAATGAACACACTTTAAACTAACAGTGGAAGGGAAATTTTCATTTTGATAAAGAGCATTTAAAAATCCTTAACATTTATTATACTTGTTGGTAAATCTTGCAAGATTTTCCTCTGCCATCAGAAACAATAAGGTTTTCAAGTCTTGCTTAATATTGTAGGGAAAATTTATTGTCAATTTGATATCATTATAAATAACAAATAGTTTAGCAAAACTCTTGGATAAAAATATCAACCTTGCCGTGGATGGGTGGCTCAGTTGGTTTAAGCATCATCCCATACACTGAAAAAAAGTTGTCAGTTCAATCTCTGGTATGGGCACATACCTAAACATCAAACATTAACATAAAAATATCAATTGCATTTGTATGTAATTAACAAAAAGGATTGAGGGAGGGAGGTGGGGGAGGGAGGCAGGGGAAAGTGGTGGGGGAAAGGCGGAGACAAATGTATTTGAACAATGAAAAATAAATAAATAAATAAGAAAAAACAGAATAATAGCACATTATAGTTATTTTAATAAAAGTTATATTAAAATATTTGTTTTATTTTATTTTTTTTAAATTAATTTATTTACTTTTTAAATACATTTGTCTCTGCCTTCCCCCACCTCTTTCCCTTGCCCCCTCCCACCTTCCCTCCCTCAGCTCTTCCCCTTTGGTTTTGTATATGAGTCCTTGCTATATGTTCCTTGACTTTCCCCTTCCCTTCCCTTTCCCTGCCCCCCCTTCCCTCTTGTCTCTGTTGATTTCTTTTCCTTTCAGTGTTGCTGGTCATATTTTCCTTGCTTCTTTGCATTGTTGGTTAGGTTCCGCTTATAGGTGAGATCATATGGTATTTGTCTTTCGCCTCCTGGCTTATTTCGCTTAGCATGATGCTCTCCAGTTCCATCCATGCTGTCGCAAAGTTTAGTACTTCTTTTTTTCTTTCTGCTGCGTAGTATTCCATTGTGTATATGTACCATTACTTTTTGATCCAGTCATCTACTGATGGGCATTTAGGTTGCTTCCAACACTTGGCTATTGTAAATTGTGCTGCTATGAACATTGGGGTGCATAGGTTCTTTTGTATTGGCGTTTTGGTGTTCTCAGGGTCTAGTCCCAGCAGGGGAATCGCTGGATCAAAAGGCAGTTCCATTTTCAGCTTTCTGAGGAAATTCCACACTGCTTTCCATAGTGGCTGCACCAGTCTGCATTCCCACCAACAGTGGACTAGAGTTCCCTTTTCTCCACAGCCTCGCCAGCACCTGTTGTTTGTGGATCTGTTTATGATGGCCATTCTGACCGGTGTGAGGTGGTACCTCATGGTGGTTTTGATCTGCATTTCTCTGATGGCTAGTGATGCTGAGCATCCTTTCAAATGCCTCTGGACCCTCTGTATCTGCTCCGTAGAAAAGCATCTGCCCAGGTCCTTTGCCCATATTTGGACTGGATCGTTTGTCTTCTTGGAGTAGAGTCGAGTGAGTCCTTTATATATCTTGGAGATCAAACCTCTATCTGATGTATCATGAGCAAATATATTTTCCCAAATGGTTGGCTCCCTTTTCATTTTGCTGATGTTTTCTTTTGCCGTACAGAAGCTTCTTATTTTGATGAGGTCCCACTTGTTTATTCTTTCCTTTATGTCCCTTGCTTTAGGAGACATATCAGTGAAAAAATTGCTGCGTGGGATATCTGAGAGTTTCCTGTCAATGTTCTCCTCTAGGACTTTGATGGTGTTGCGACTTCTATTTAAGTCTTTTATCCATCTTGAGTTTATTTTTGTGTATGGTGTCAGCTGATGATCCAATTTCAATTTTTTGCATGTAGCCGTCCAGCTCTCCCAACACCATTTGTTGAAGAGGCTGTTATTGCCCCATTTTATGCTTCTGCCCCCTTTGTCGAATATTAGATGCCCATAGAGACCTGGGCTTATTTCTGGGCTTTCTATTCTGACCACTGGTCTATGGATCTGTTCTTGTGCCAGTACCAGATTGTTCTGAGTATAGTGGCTTTGTAGTAGAGTTTGATGTCCGGTATTGTGATCCCTCCTACTTTGTGTTTCTTTCTCAAAATTGCTGTAGCTATTTGGGGTCGTTTATGGTTCCATATAAATGTTTGAAATGTCTGTTCTATTTCTGTGAAATACGTCATTGGTATCTTAATAGGGATTGCGTTGAATCTATAAATTGCTTTGGGTAGTATGGACATTTTGAGGATATTAATTCTTCCAATCCATGAGCATGGTATGTGCTTCCATTTATTTGCGTCTTCCTTAATTTCTTTTTTCAATGTTGTATAGTTTTCTGCATACAGGTCTTTTGTGTCTTTGGTTAAATTTATCCCTAGGTACTTTATCTTTTTTCGTGCTATATCGAATGGTATATTTTTCCTGATTTCTTCTTCTTCTATTGCATTGCTGGTGTACAAAAATGCCTTTGATTTCTGAATGTTGACTTTGTATCCTGCTGTTTTGCCAAATTCACTTATTAGGTGGAGGAGTTTTTTGGTAGAGTCTACAGGGTTCTCTATGTACACTATCATGTCATCTGCAAACAATGATAGTTTTACTTCCTCCTTTCCTATTTGGATGCCATTTATCTCTTTCTCTTGTCTGACCGCTGTGGCTAGGACTTCCAATACGATGTTGAAAAGAAGCGGTGAGAGCGGACATCCTTGTCGTGTTCCCGATCTTAGTGGGAAAGCTTTCAGTTTTTGCCCGTTGAGTATGATATTGGCTGTAGGTTTTTCATATATGGCCTTTATTACGTTGAGGAATGCCCCATTTATTCCCATTTTGCTGAGTGTTTTGATCATAAATGGGTGCTGTACCTTGTCAAATGTTTTTTCTGCATCTATCGAGATGATCATGTGGTTTTTGTCTTTTCTTTGATTTATGTGGTGTATCACGTTTACTGATTTGTGTATATTGAACCATCCCTGCATCCCTGGGATGAATCCCACTTGATCGTGATGGATAATCTTTTGAATGTATTGCTGGATGTGGTTTGCCAATATTTTGTTGAGGATTTTAGCATCTATGTTCATCAGCGAAATTGGCCTGTAGTTTTCTTTCTTTGTAGGGTCTTTATCTGGTTTTGGGATCAGGGTGATGCTGGCCTCATAGAAGGAGTCTGGCAGTCATCCCTCCTCTTGGATTTTTTGGAATAGTCTGAGAAGGACAGAGGTTAGCTCTTCCTTAAATGTTTTGTAAAATTCTCCTGGGAAACCGTCCGGCCCTGGGCTTTTGTGTGCTGGGAGTTTCTTGATGACTGCTTCAATTTCCCCAACTGTTATCGGTCTGTTCAAGCTTTCTGTTTCTTCCTCCTTCAGTGTTGGAAGATTATACTTTTCTAAAAATTTGTCCATTTCATCAAGATTTTCAAATTTCTTGGCATATAATTGTTCATAATAGTTTCTGATGATCATTTGTATTTCTGTGGTATCAGTTGTTATTTCTCCTCTTTCATTTCTGATATTATTAATTTGGGTCCTCTCCCTTTTTTTCTTGATGAGTCTGCTTAATGGCTTGTCAATTTTATTAATCTTTTCAAAGAACCAGCTTCTGGATTGGCTGATCCTCTGAATTGTTCTTTTTGTCTCTATGTCATTCAGTTCTGCTCTGATCTTAACTATTTCCTTCCTCCTACTCTCTCTGGGCTTTGTTTGTTGTTGTTTCTCCAGTTCTTGAAGTTGTAGTGTTAGGTCTTTTATTTGAAATGTTTCTATCTTTTTAAGGTAAGCCTGTATTGCTATGAACTTCCCTCTCAGGACCGCCTTTGCTGTGTCCCATAGGTTTTGGACAGTTGTCTGTTCATTTTCATTTGTTTCCAGAAATTTTTTGATTTCTTCTCTTATCTCATTATTGACCCATTCATTGTTTAATAGTCTACTCTTCAGTCTCCATGAGTTTGCAAGTTTTTGAAGTTTCTCTTTGAGTTTGATTTCGAGTTTCAAGGCCTTGTGGTCTGAGAAAAAGTTTGGTATTATTTCAATTTTCCTGAATTTACTGAGGCTTGCTTTGTGTCCTATCATGTGGTCTATCTTTGAAAAACTGCCATGAGCATTTGAAAAGAATGTGTATTTTTCTTCTTTGGGATGTAAGATTCTATATATGTCAGTTAAGTCTTTTTGATTCAGTGTTTCATTCAGCGCCACGATATGTTTATTAATGTTTGGTTTGGAAGATCTGTCCATTTTTGACAGTGGGGTGTTGAAATCCCCTACTATCAGTGTGTTGCTATCTATATCTTTTTTGAAGTCATCCAACAATTTCCTTATAAACTTGGGGGCTCCTCTATTGGGAGCATATAAGTTTACAATGTTGATGTCTTCTTGATGGATTCTTCCTTTAAGTATGATAAAGTGCCCTTCTGGGTCTCTCTTTATGGCCTTTGCTTTGAAATCTACTTTGTCTGATACAAGTATGGCAACGCCAGCCTTTTTCTCATGTCCATTTGCTTGGAATATTGTTTTCCATCCCTTTACTTTCAATCTGCATAGGTCTTTTGCTCTGAGGTGGGTCTCTTGTAGGCAGCATATATGTGGGTCATGTTTTCTTATCCATTCAGCTACCCTGTGTCTTTTGATTGGGGCATTTACATTGAGAGATATTACTGATAAAAACTTACTCATCTTTTCTCTTTGTACTTGTGTTCCTCTCTGTCTCATTCTTTTCCTTCATCTGCTTAAACCAGTCCACTTAGCATATCTTGGAGTGCTGGTTTGGTAGAGATGTATTCTTTTAGCTTTCTTTTGTCTGGGAAATTCCGTATTTCTCCTTCTATTTTAATGGAGAGCCTAGCTGGGTAGAGCAGCCTTGGCTGTAGGCCCTTGCTTTTCATGGCTTGGAATATTTGTTGCCATTCCCTTCTGGCTTGCAGTGTTTCTGTTGAGAAGTCAGCTCCTAGGCGTATCGGGGCCCCCTTGTATGTTACTTTCTCCTTCTCCCTTGCTGCCTTGAGGATTCTCTCTTTGTCTTTGACATTTGCCATTTTAATGATGATGTGTCTTGGAGTGGACCTCCTTGGGTCCCTCTTGAGTGGGGTCCTCTGTGCCTCCTGGATCCATGAGAGCCTTTCTCTCCTCAAATTAGGGAAATTTTCCATCATTACTTTTTCGAGGAGGTTCTCTATTCCTTGCTCCTCTTCTTCTCCTTCTGGTATTCCTATTATACGGATATTATTGCATTTCAGGTTGTCCTGCATTTCCCTAAATGCTTCTTCATTCTTTTTGAGCCGTTTTTCCATTTCTTGTTCTTTCTGGGAGCTTTTTTCTACCTTGTCCTCCATCTCACTGATTCGATCCTCAGCTTCATCCAGCCTGCTTTGGATTCCTTCTACTGTGTTCTTCAATTCAGAAATGGTATTCTTCATATCCTCTTGTGTCTTCTTGATAGTTTCTATGTCCTTTTCCAGGCTGATATAGTTTGCTGTAAGATCCTGATAGTTTCTCTGCAGTTTCTCATAGTTCTCTTTGAGCTGGCTGAGCTCATTGAGCTTCCTTAGAACCATTGTTTTAAATTCCATATCTGATAGTTCCCTTGCCTCTATTTCATTGAGCTCTCTCTGTGGGGAGTCCCCTTTTCCACTCATTTGGGGGGGAACTTTTTTTTCTTCCCATTTTTGTGAGAGTCTGTTAAGTATTTTTGTCCTTTACTTTTCTTTCTGGGCTTGCCTCTGATGATGTCAGTTGTTGACCCTATAGGGCCTTGGGTTGTTTGTTTGAGCCTTTCAGGAGTCTAATGCCTGTGTCTGACTCCTGCTTGGAGCAGCTCTGTGACCCCTTCGGTCAGGGCTGGGCTATTTTTTGGGATCTCTCTGCGCTCTCACGCGGGCTCCTTGAGCGCGTTCCCAGCGCGGCAGGGTCCCCCACCTGCCTGGGCTCGCATGTGTTTGCCCCAGACCAGGGGGCTTATTCGCGACCTCCCGTGCTCATCTGGCCTCCCTGGCATGCGAGCTTCGCGGCACTGGTCAGTTTAGGGTCTTCTATTGTGTGTTTTCCCCGCTTTTGGCTCTTTGGGTGCGTTGCTTGCCCTCGCCAAATGGGGACTACGGAAATGGGAGGAAGTCAGCTCTAGGACTCTCCGGTTAATCCTCTTTCTGGTCTCTCCTCCAGGGACTCTGGGCAGCTCTACTTATTTTGTGGGCTGCTCCGCAATCTCGGCGGGTAGGTCAATTTACGCCTGCCCTTGCCCCTCTGTGCAATCCCTCGCAGGCCGTATGGGTGCCAGTCTGTGGGAGGCCTTGCCGGCAGGTGCAAGCGTTCGCCAGCCCGCGTGGGTCACACACACGCTCGCCAACCCTCGCCAGTCACTCGGCGCAAGTGTGCGCGCCTCCTCTGGGTGTTTTGGGGGTGTCTATGTTTGCTTTTCGGCTTTTGGCTCTTTGGGGGTGTTGCCTCTTCCCGCGCAATGGAGACTTCGGCAAGGAGAAGGAGTCAGGACTCCCCGGTTCCTCCTCCCGTTCTTTCCCCAATGCCTCCTTTTCTAGTCTCCCCTCAGGGACTTCTGGGAAGTTCTGTGATCCCTTCGGCTGAGAATCCAACCCCTGTGCGAACTGCCTTTCAATCGCAGGCAGTCTGGTTCATGCGCGCCCCGCTTCTGCCTCTTTGGGGTCGCGCCTTTCCAGCCCACAATGGAGACTACCGAATGTGGAGGGAGTCGGGACTCCCCGGTTCCTCCTCCCGTTCTTTCCCCAATGCCTCCGTCTCCAGTCTCTCCTCAAGGCTCTCCCAGCCAGTCTGCACTCAGCCCCGTAGCTCACAGGCGTACAAGCTGTGTGCGGAGTGCACAAAAGGCAGGTTAATTGATTCCCTTATGCCTGAGCAAGATGGTAGCTGCAGAGTGGGAAGTGCGTTATCACCTGGGCTCCACCAGCCGCAGTGTCAGTTCTCTTCACAAAGTTTTCCTCACCAGTCTTTTCCCAGGCACCAGCCCACCCTGCTGCCGCCTCTACCCAGCGATCAAGGAGGGTGGCTGCCCCTGCAACTTTTGCGTTTGCCCTTTAAATGTCTTTTTGCATCCCCAGCCACCTGTCTCTGGCAGAGAGTGCCCCTAAGCTTTTTGGGGTTGCGTTTTGTCTGTATTTTCTCGGCTTTAGCTGCTGTACTTTAGGGGTTCCTGTTTATGATTCAGACCCCGTTCTTCTCTGGGGGACGCTAACTGGCCGTTTCAATGTCCCTCTGGTGCCAGTGCCCGTGCGCACCCGGCCCACCCTCTCGAGCCTCCACCGCAATTCTCACCCGTTGGGATGTGTGAGAGTCGAATCCACTGTCCGCGGCACCAAGGCTCCTCTCCCACTATCGCTCCACTGCTTTCCAGGTGATTACTCCATTATTTAGTTGCAATTCCAGTTTGGTTTTGGGAGGAGGTCAGCGTGACTCCCTTTCACTCCTCCGCCATCTTTTTCTCCTAAAATATTTATTTTAGAAGCAAATAACATTACACATAAATCAAACAAAAGATAAAGAGATATAAAGATTTTTACTATTTTATTTATTTTCAGGAATAAAAATGACAAGGACAAATACTGACAGAGCATACCTGAAGCAAAACAAGATAGGACATTTACCATCGCACGTATCAATAGTTAGCTTGAAACTGTAGAAGTTGAGACAGCAGCATAATAGTGCATGGACAGACAAATAGATCAATGACATGAAAGGATGTACATAAATGCTGACTCTGCACTTATGGGGAATGGAATCCTGACAAAGAGCCAATAGCAGACTAGTTGCCAAAGGTACACTATGAAATGAATAACAATAGGACAATTAGATATTATATGAAGAAATGTTTAAATTATATATTTCTCTTTGTACCCCCAGATAATATTACAACAATTAGACATTTGTATAGAAAAACACTTAAATTGGTTATCTCTCGTACCATACGTCCAGATCAGCTTGTATTTGGATTAAATACTTAAAGAAGAAAATCTATATGTTGGTGGTGAGAAGGGCACCAGGTGTTACACCTGTGGAGTTGGACTGGACCTTAGTTCAGCAACTTCCCTATTTGGCTTCCAGCTAGGAAAGAATTCAGAGCCAAGACTCTTATGTGAGAAAGATTATTTAGAAAGTCACAAAGGTAGAAGTGAGAGGTAAAAAAAAAAAAATGGGCTGAAAAATAAGTTACAGAGGTAAAAAAAAAAAAAGGCCCTTGCACCTTAGGAAAGAGAAGGATAAATAAAGGTCAGGGGTCTGGGGTGAAGAGGAAGGGAATGACAAACGGACAGACAGGCGTGATCCTGGGTGATAGAACGCTCTGAGTGCTTCCTAAGGACTTTTAAGGGTGGAAATTTTAGGGGCGGTCTCAGGGGAGGATCTCAATAGAATATTCATCAGCTTTCCAGGTGTGTCCTTTCAAGGTTGTGGTCTCCACTGGTCTTTTGGCACCAGGGCAGGGATTCATTAGTCAATGCAGCTGGGCCTGAGGTCAGCCGTGGAGTGTGGAGTAACTCGTCTGGTTGTGCTGCTTCTCTGGTCCTGGAGCTGAAACATAGCTGAGGCCCAGACGTATTTGATGTGAATCAGAATCTCATTGTCCTGGGAGTTTAATGCCTAAGCGCTCTTCTCTGGGCCCCTTGTTTATTACCCTCCTTTAAGGAAGTCTAACCTGCATGACTAGCAACATTCCAGAGGAGGAAAGTAAGAAGATGGTCTGAACTGCATGATCAGTGATATGAAATGTCAGGGGATCTAACTAAAGCCCTTTACCAGCAATATGCTAGGGGAGGAAAGGTCACCCTGGAGCAAAGTCCTTGTTTTCCCAGTTTTGTCCATTGCTAGGTACCCGGGGCTTTCTGCCCTGGTGATTTTCTGTACATGGCCCATCATCCTTGATCTGCACATGTCTGTATACCTATCTGTCATGTATAGAACTTCTAAAAGACAATAGAGAAACAAAAATTTTTATGATGCTGAGGTACAAAAAAAGCACAAAAATCCTATCCATTAAATGAAAGTCTAATAAATATTATTACATTAAAATCAATACCTTCTTAATGTCAAAAGAGTAAAAACACAAGTCACAAACCAGGACAAGGTATTTTATTACATATAATATCAGATATTAAAATGGCAAAAGGTACAGTAGAAAAATTAACATGCATGTGAAGAGAAAATTCAAATAGCCTGTATGTATGTGAATTATGCTTCACATATTTTTTTGCTTAGGAAATGCAACTTAAAGTCAGAATGAGATATTTCACAGTCAATTGATAGGCAAGACGTATTTGATGTGAATAGCATAGACTTAACCAGATTCTGATTTATTCCACTGGACTATATTAGACTAGAAGAGAATAGATTAGCTAGACTAGAATAGATTAGCAATGTTGATACTATCAGCAGTTGCCAGGAGTTGGAACAACAGAAAATATCATTTACTGATGACAGTGTAATGCCATTCTTACCCATATACCACAAAAAAACTCTTGCACAGATGCTTTAGGAAATATATACGCGTTTGTGGTATTGTCTATAACAGACAAAAAATAAAAATAAGTCAAATAACCATTATTAATAGAATGGATAACTAAATTTTGGTGTAAATCATTCTTCAATAGAGTCTTCTGCAGCAGCCCAAAACATGAATTACCATGGATGAACTTCAAAGAAAAATAGTATTAAATAAAGTAGGTAACTCACTGAGAAATCTAAAAACTAATATTTATTGATTTGTTTGCTTATTCATGGATACATACAATGTGTGTATATGTGTATAATTAATAACTAGGGAAAATGAACAATATATTTTCTAGGTGACATTATCTGAGGATGTTCACATAGATGTAGATTTCCTGTTGATAATTGTCTGGTGAAACCTATATGACTATGATTTACACAAATTTCAAGAAGGTGGTTATCCCTGTGAAGAATAAAAAGGGTATAAGCAGGGAATAGGTGATAATATTCAAAAAGAGACTTTTGACGTTAATAGTATTATACTGGGTGTATGCAAGTGTTAATTCTATATATTCTATTAACTGTATGCTTGTACTTTATATATCTTCACATGTATAACACATTTTACAACAAATATTAAAAATAACTTAAAAATGTTTAAAAAGGAGGAAAAACAGTTTCACAGAATATTACATAATCCCTTGCATGTCAAAGGGGAAAATAATTCCAAGATAAAACCCAAGCTATTAAATATGCATATAAACCTATTTGTGTCAACATCTCCAGTGTTCTTTGTGCTTTGCAATAAGCTGATTTCGATTCTCTGATTAATATGCTATTTTTATGTGTTGGGATTTTTCTCCTTAAGTTCACTCAGAACCCTCTAAATTCTTAGCCACCACTTACCACTTTTCCTGTAAATTTGTATTTTCTTTTAAGACTCAGTTCATCTATTGCCTCCTCTGAGAAAGATTCCCATGAAGTCCTTCTCCTGGACTGGTATTTCTGCCAGGCTCCACTAGCATTCTGACATATTTGTATCATTGCATTTTCTGTATGGTATCGTTATTAATGTGTGAATATTGTTCCACATGATCATGACTATTTGGGGCAGAGAGCTGTGTCATTTGCTTCTGGACTTTCAGTTCTTAGCACTCTGCCCTCACATCCAATGGACACCCAATGTATCTTTGTCGATGAGTGAAGGAGGGTGGTCACATATTGACTTTTGCTCTTGAGAAGCTTAATTGTAAAGATGGCATAAGCATAACAAAAATAAATAAGGGATTTTAATAATAGCTTAATGCTTAATTAGACATGAAACAAAAATATGAAAGACAATCTAGCACTGAAAAATATTATTCTCAAATAAATGCCATAAAATTAAAACTATGAATTTTTAGAGGGGAAGGTGAGTGACAGCCACGTGTTAAACCTCAGTTATGTTATTTACTGGCTGGATAGATTTCATTTTCTTATCTACAAAGCACAGGTAATTATTCTACTATATGACTGGGTTGTTGGGAGGATTAAATGTGGTAATTCCAGTTAAAGGACTCAGCACAGTGCCTGACACATGGACGTGCTTCCATGCTCCATGGATATTATTTTTCTCAGCATGAGTGTTGTTGAAGCTCGTAAAGAGCTGGAGTTTGAGCAAGGTTTAAGAAACAGGAACTGTTTGGATAAGAAGCAACGTGGCAATTCACAAATATAGTTTACATGAGGGAAGATAGAAAAGAATGAGGATGGCATTTATTGAACCTCTTCAACATGCCAGTTGCTTGACTAGGCGACTTGCTGACATCCTGCCATTTAATGTTCACAGCCGGCCCTTAGTGAGGACCTACCATCCCTACTTTGCAGACAAAAAAAACTGAACCTTCATGGAGCACATGTTTAAAATCACATAGTTTTTGGAACTGGGCCAAAGCCTCTCTGATTTCAAACTCTTAAGGAGATAGCTGGGGCAAAAGAGGAGTCATGGATGTGTAGAAACTTTTCTGCGCCTGGAAAAACATGAGGCTTGATGTGAAGGGATTTGTAAATGTGCATCTTATTTCCCATGAAATGCCTCTTTACAGTTGTAGGCCATCTAGAAATAGAATTTAATGAGAGGAATGATGTTTTGATTTTCTACATAGAAATACACGTGAACTTTGATGTACTTAAAATATATAACTGAAAGCAGCTGCTTTTCAAAAAATTGAAGTTAGTACCTCTAAATGTGGCTTGATGTGGCTTGCAAGTCTGCTAACAACTTCAAACTAGATTTAATATCATGTTTTTACAACAAACTGTATGGGTAGTAATCAGTATGGAAGGTTGTCTCTTTTTTCCCAAAGGATTATAGCAGGAATGAAATTCATTAAGTTTGAGAAACCATTCCTGCTGGGAGCTGAGTTGAAGTCCCTGCCTCAGAGTGGAAATGGAATTGCATTTTAGAGAAAACTAGGATCTTTATTCTTCTTGGCAGCAAGTCACACACTCATGATTAGCAGGAGTCAGTCATCAGCTGAAATCATCCCGGTCCTTCACTGACTCCAGTTTGGTCTATTTTCATCCATCTGCTCATGTGAGATAAAATATGCTTTCGAAAAGGACAAATGCAAAGATCACCAGCTTGGGCAGCTTTTACCATCACAATACACTGTTTACATCTCTGGAAAAGGACTTGATTGAAATGCAGTAAAATAGAGTCTGTAAAATGTGAGTAAATGTATACTTATATGAATGTGTAAGCACTTACGGAGAAGCAGCATTGGGGAGGACTAAGTATTTGTTTCAGAATCTTAAATTATACTTGAGTTAAATAGCTTTTGAGGAACAAATAGATGTTCTTAAACCATCATCTAATGCTTTAGAGAACTGAGTAATTTTTGATACAAATAACTTTTAAATGCTACATGACATAAGATGGTTAAATGTCCAGATGAAAGTTAAAAAGTATTGCCCCATGTCTGAATTCACAGCACTACACAAAAGATTCATCTGGAATTTAACTGGCAAATTGCAGAAACAAACCTGAGACTTCCTTGTTTCTGATTTCTTTACTTCTTTAATGAATGATGTTTTTAAGCAACTAAGATGTCTTAATATTTAAGGTAATAATAGAGAAGTTTCATTCTCTAAATTTAAATGTGGTGAAATGAAGTCTTTTAAGGACATTGGTATGGTATATTGTGGAGTATATTCACCTAGAACTTACAATAAAGAGAAGACCTGGTTTAGGCATTACAGCCCAGCAACCAGAGCCCATTTCTTGATTAGCAACCTTGCTGACTTTTATCAAGGGGAAGCCAGAAGTGCTTGGAAATTAAAGCTCCAAGAGTGAGCCTCAGTCAATGAGATATGATGGCTGATAGTAAGTACCCTAGCTTCTTTCCCTAAAGGTGGGCAGTCCTGAGGTGCATTCAACAAAATCTGTTAGAGTGTTTACATTGGGGCTGAGCCCTGCATGTCCACAGTGGAAAACTGCTTATTAACTCACCATTTACTGAGTTCTTCTTTTCCATTTCTCACTTCTGCATGCCCTTATAGTGTTTGGGGGGCCAATTCTTAAATCTTTCTCTTAGAGTCCAACTGAAAATGGAACCAAGAGGATGTTCATACTAGAGCCCATATCTCCCTTTCAAGACCACCCTTCAGATGTCAGAAACCCAGAATTCCTTTGGGGTCTGACTTCCAGAGCAGACTATACATTATGCATGGGCATGCAGGCTAATTACTCATTCACATATACATATACATGCTCTTCTCAAGTAAGAATTGGGAGAGGAGAGAAAAGGGTAGGCTGTGGGCCTGGGATTCTGTTTGTACTCTTTTCTTGGAATTCTCAAATAATAGAGGTGGCCCTCCCTGAATGAAAAGAGCACTGACCAAGGTTCATAGGCAACACGTTTTACTCTGGATTTCATCAGTTAGATGCAGTGAATTATTGGCAGGTGATGATCTACCGATTCTGATTTTTAACTACTTCATGTGTGAAATAAGAGACAAACAAAAATTTAGTTATAAGGTTCATTCAAGATCATAGGTTCTAATAGTTAAAGTCATTAAGAGAGTAGTTTTCTAACACTTAAGGGACACTTAAAAGTTCCCCTTTGATTTCAGTCTAGAAACTCTAAGTGCTCTCCAAAGTAAGTTAGGTGTTCTCATGTCACCTGCCCTAGGCTTCCTCCTGCTCTTAAAAGAACAGAGTCCAAGAGAACATGGATAAGGTCTGTTACAATTTAGGTAAAGTAATAGAGATAACAAGTGTACATACAAAATGAACACAAGCAATGAAATAAAAACAAAATGTTGATGAGAGAGAGAGACTTAGAAAGAAATATATCAATATAGAAACATTGGCTTTTCTTTGTGAAAATGTGGATGATATTTTTTCCTCTTTGTGTTCCCTTTTCCCTATCTCTTCTTTTCTTAGTATCAATACCTTCGTCACTATGACCAAGTATTCAAGAATAAAATTGTCACTCTGATAGCCATATATAACAGTTCAGAAACCAGCATAGTATTTCTAGTCCAAAAATAGTATATCATTGACATTGACTACTATTTAAAGATATAGAGGAAAATGTCATTTTAAGAAGAGGAATTTCTGTACATTTCAAAGTATCCTAAAAAAACATTGTTTCAGAGGAACCAAATACATCAGACATACCCTCAAATCCTAACAAGACAGGTCACTGCTATTAGGGTAGTATATGGGAGAAGAAATTACTGAGCTTACCAGAATTATCTGTGAGCATGCATTATGAAGTCTGTTTTAATATATTTAAAATGAATATAGGTTTCTCACTTCCTCTTACACAGAGGACACTTGCCTTTTGGGGAAGCATTTGGATTTGTCAAAGATTACTTACAATCTCAAGAAAATACAGCACATTTATTTGACTTTTATCTTTCAAACAAGTGTAAATATTTATAATTACAAAAAGTTGTATCTATTTATTTATTTATTTTTGTTTTAAACATACCTCTCTAAAGGCTTTGACAAACTTTGTGTATGTATGGTGAGTTCACTACCATCCTGTCACTGCCAGCACCCAAATCCTATGGTATCAGTTCAGTCTCTCAGAACTAAGACATATTTCATTGTAATTTTTTTTTAATGGGGCTGGTAATAGAGCTGGGAAAGCTAAGTAAATATAAAAGAAATTTTGTGTGGTGCGTGTGTGCGCGCACACGTAGCTTTTATTAATTACTGATCCAACTCCCTCAAACCTCAGATAGGTGAGGAACATGGCTAGAATATGGCATGATGGGAGGCCAGAAGGATGAAAGCCAAAAAGACAGTTCACAAAAGATCCTGGAATCATTCCTACACAAATGCCCAGAGGCCTCCTTGCTCTCAAAATGCCGATACTGCTCCCTATTTGATGAACCTTTCACCTCCACTCCCACCAAGCACCTGGAGTGCTCCTGAAGAATAATAAGCCCTTTAATGATTCTCTGTAGCTGATAGTTAAACAGTAGCCGAACGGTACCTACAGAACAAGTGAAAATTTCTTAAGCACCAGCAGTGAATAGAACAAAGTGGGATAAGGTCAAACAAAGCAGCAGATGGCTAAGATTATATGTGAAAGTCATTTATAACTAAAGAAGTTGTCTGTGGTATGAATATCTGTATTTACATTACTCAGATACCTAGTGTCAGTCCTCTTAGTTTGGAAGACTTAAGATTTCATAGTTTAGTACTTATCATGTTTTTTTTAAATGACACTTTAACTTAGAAACACTGTCATAAATATGACTCCTAATTTGATTTAAAATAAGCCCCTTTTATATTAGCGTTTACATTTCAAGTATTAATAATTGTAACTATAGCTGAATGCATAGATTGATAGGTTAATATATAGACAGTTATAACCAACTGAAAGACATATATAAGGCCATTTCTGGTAACATTCCACTAGCAGATATACATACTATATATCTGATGACTATTATTAGTTATTTTTAAAAGTTCAATTGTATTTAATTATTCATTATTATTATAAAATATTTTGTGTAAAATAATATATACTTACATATATATGTTGTAAAGACAAGCAAGATTTCAGACAAAAGGAGTGGTGTCTGTACTTTCATATTTATTAGTTCTTGTTTCTGCACCCCTATCCCACTCAAGTTTATCACTTTACATTGTCATTTTGTGTTTTAACTACCTTCTTATGAACATGCAAAGTAGAATTTCTAAAATTTCAGATATTATCTATCAGATGGTGGCATGGCATTGCAGCTCCTCCTACTGTGTCATGGACTCTCGTTACTCATTCAGCACAGAAGACAGTTCCCTTTCCTGGACTGGGATGTAGAGGATGAGTAACATAAACATGAAGTAAGGGGAGCAGGGTAGGGGAAATATTTCCTGCAAAAAGCATCAAAGTAACATTCTAGATGTGTAGGAAAGTACGTTGAAACAGTGTTTCCCAATTCTTTTTTTCTATCAAACATAAAAAATATATTTTAAGGTGTAAAGGGACACACAGAAGGATATTTGAGGAATGTGAAGTTGTTTTGTAACAATAACTTTTCTAATATACAATAATATAAAGTATTAGGATGATATTAATTCTTTAGTTTTTATAAAACTTCTATATGTGTGATTTTTAAAATTAAAACAAAAACCTAGAGATAGATTACATAAATAATATTTTTTATATTAGGCTTTCTGATTGACATGGCTATACTTAATTCCTCATAAATACTCTTTAATGGTAATCTCCTCAAACTTTTGAATGTCACCATAAATAAGAGAGTAATACAAAATTTAAACTATTTTTACAGCCTTTTGAATATTTACAGTAGTTGAAATTATAGTTAGGAAACTAAAAGCCTTTTCAATTGACAAATGTTGAAATATCTTGTGATAATGCAAATTGGTATGTAACTCAGTAAAACTTTTGTATATCAACTATTCTGAAATAATAGGATAGACTTGTAGAATGACTTGGATTATTAAACAATATATGACAGCCAGCTTGGATATCACTACAAATGAATGTCAGCCATAGGCAGACATGTCTCATGTTTAAAGACAATCAATGTAGGTTGTCCCACCTTGTTCCTCTGACTCCCCACTCCCACTGCAGCCCACCTGGGCTCACCATGGCAGCACTCAGTGCTTCTTTTTACCTGCATTAACAGTTCCTCAAGACTTTTTTCCATGATGGGCTGAGAGAACACTTCCTTGGACAAGTTTAGAAGCCATTAGGTTGCTTATCTTGCGATAAGCATGATGTCAGACTGTAGTCTGATCAGGCCTCTTTCCAAGAAATCTGTGTTAATTTTGCTCACCTCAAGCCTCAAAGTGACAAGTCTGGGAGATGTAGAAAGCTTTTAAAACCTCGCCCAGACTTTCCTATGTCTTAGGTAATCAATACCTTTCAATTCACCTGTAACAAAGGTTGAGAAGCTCCATGTTAGAGAATAAGATAAATATTAGGAGATCAGAAAAGTAAATGGTGAAAATATCTCAGAGTGTCAGTCGTGACAATGATATCAACAAAAATTATCATTAACTATTTTTCTCCTGAGGTGGCCAATGTAATTCTGATACACAGTTTAAGGCGTGGATGGAAGTGATTGGGCACAAACGTAATTTCAATAGAAAAAAAATAAGAAAACTTGAACAATTCCAAAGTTTTTTTAAAGCATATTTCCAATCATGTAGAAAGGATGACCTAAATGTATAATATGCATAGCAAGTATGCCTACTTTATGATTCTCTGGAATGTACAAAATGCATATAATTAATTGTGTTTCAAGCTGGAATCCATATTCTGATTGGCTTGAATTCATTAATTAGTAGAATTTTAAAAGAGAAGTTAGCATAAAAGTTTTTATTCAATTTGAAAATATCTATCTGTTGTCTTTATACTAAAATGTCTTTCTGATCCGAAAAATCTAGAAATCATCCATGTCCATATATGTGTGTTCAATTTGTTGCATTCATAAACATTGACCACATTGGTCTTATATTTTGTCAATTGTGTATACACTACCTTAGTCTATTCTCTATCCTTTAACCTATTGCTAATTTATTCTTTCCAAAGTCATAATATCTTTGTCCTGTTTCATGCTAAGCTAAATAAGCCAGGGGGCGAAAGACAAATACCATATGATCTCGCCTATAAGCGGAACCTAACCAACAATGCAAAGATGCAAGAAAAAATATGACCAGCAACACTGAAAGGAAAAGAAATCAACAGAGACAAGAGGGAAGGGGGGGAGCAGGGAAAGGGAAGGGAAGGGGAAAGTCAAGGAACATATAGCAAGGACTCATGGACAAAACCAAAGGGGAAGAGCTGAGGGAGGGAAGGTGGGAGGGGGCAAGGGAAAGAGGTGGGGGGGAGGCAGAGATAAATGTATTTAAAAAGTAAATAAATTAAAAAAAAATCTTAAAAAAAATCAAAAAAAATAAATAAAAAATACACTGAAAGTGTATTGAAAGCTTTTTTCATTTCAACATAATGAATACATTTGTTCAGAAATGTAGATCCAAAAATTAGCCTTTTGGCACCAAAATCTCTGTTTTTATTTAAATCTATTGTTTCATGTTTTGTCTTATTTTATTTTTTATAATTTTATTGAATTATCATTCCTATTAATTTCTTCTATAGTTCAAATAATAGGAAATTTTCTTCTCTTATTTACATTTTCTTTCAGAATTGGTTCTCACTTTGCTTGTGCTTTGAATGATTTCCTACATTCCTTCTGAGTCCTACCCACCTTACTTAACTTTCTTCTTTTCTCTGCAGAATTTACATGTTTGTTGTCCTAGTCCATCTGGGCTTCTATAACAAATATGCCATAGACTGGATGACTTAAACAACAATTCATGTCTCATAGTTTTGGAGGTTAGGAGGTCCAGGATTAAAGCACCAGAAGATTTGGTGTCTGGTGAGAGCCTGCTTCTTGGTTCAGTAGATGGCTGTTTTTTTCTCTATATCCTTACATGGTGGAGGGTGCCCTAACCCATTCAGGAGAGTTCTGCCCTCATGATCTAATTACATTCCAGAGGTCGCACCTACTATCATTGGGGGTTACCTTTTAACATATGAATTTGAAAGGAACACACACATTTAGTCTGTAACAGTTGTCAAGTTACTTCTTTTCATTTGCATATTTAAAGGGCAGCTATGTTCAAAATTTCTGTCTGTCCATATGTAATGAGTAAATGCTATCCTGAACCTATCCAAGATATTAATAATGTTTCTGTCTTTTCCATTAGTTGCATATAAATGCTTCTAATTTTTTTTTATATCCATATTCCCATAGCTCGAAAGCAATGAAATGGGGTAGGGTACAACTTAGTTGTGGCCTATGCTAGCTCATGTTGGGAGTCAAGACTACATGATCTTTACCAAAGTCCTCTTAAAATTACTAAACATAGCTTACAACACTCAACCATAAGGTGTCCAACTCCTGTGGGCTTCACCTCATTCCCCTAACTAATCTATTGTTCTGAGGATTTCTATCTTTGTTGAGTTCCTCTGGTATTATATCAGGGCTTCTATTTATTTTTTTTCATTTGATTTAATTTAGTTTTCTTTTTTATACCCAGACCTGATAGGTTCTCTTCTTTAAGCCCTATTATATTGTTTTTATTCTTTTTTTTAACTTACATTTTATTGATTATGCTATTACCATTGTCTCAATTTTCCCCCTCTTTACCCCTCTATTCAGCAACCCCCACTCCCTTAGTCAATCCTCACACTATTGTTCATGCCTGTGGGTCATGCATAGATACTTTGGCTACTCCATTTTTTATACTGTATTTTATATCCCCATAGAAGCCAAGAATCAAATCAATGAGTGGGACATAAGGAAGAGAAAAACAACCAATCAGAACAACAAGAAAAAAGAATAAAAAAATCCCCAAAGATAACATAAGCATCATCTGAGACAATTTCAAGAGGTCCAACATTCACATCATAGGGGTGCCAGAAGGAGAAGAGAAAGAGCAAGAAACTGGAAATCTATTTGAGGAAATAATGAAAGGGTATGTTCTTAATTTGGAGAAGGAAATAGACATGCAAGTCCAGGAAGCACAGAGAGTCCCAAGCAATATGGATATGAAGAGGCCCACTCCAAGACACATCATAATTAAAACACTAAAGATTAAATATAAAGAGAGAATCTTAAAAGCAGCAAGAGAAAAGAAGTTAGTTACCTGCAGGAGAGCTCCCATAAGACTGTCAGCTGATTTCTCAAAAGAAGCTTTGCAGAGCTGAATCAAGATGGGAGAGGAGTGAGTGGAAGTCACACTGACCTCCTCTCAGGACCAACCTGGAATTACAAATAAATTGGGGAGAAATCATTTGGAACAAACAACTGAACAATAGCAAGATAAGAACCTTGTAAGCTCAGAGACAGAATAATCGGCTTTAGCACAACCTAACTGGTAAGAAGTGCAGTACAGACCTGAGAAGGCGGGCGGGGTGCCCACGGGCGGCAGCACCAGAAGGATATTGAAACAACCAGTTGGATCCTCTTGAGAAGAGCGGGGTTTAAACCAAAAGTGGGGATCTCTAGCCTACAGCACCAGAGCCCAAAAAGTACACAGGAAACAGCCAGCTGTGAAAAGAGGCAGGGTTGCTCTCTGCCAGACACTGGCAGCTGGAGAAGCAAAGAACCTTTTAAAGAGCCAATGCATAAATTGTTATTTGCAGCCACTTACCCTAACTCTGACAAAGGCAAGGGCAGAGTAAGCTAGAGACGCCTGAAGAGAGACTGGGGAAGGAGGCTTTGGGGAGAGAACTGAAAGTAGCCGGTGGGATTTTGGTGCTGACTCATCCCTCATGTGGCAGCAGCCATCAGCTCAAGCAGAGAACATGCTTCCTGAGTGGTGGCAGCAGCATTAGAGGAGCCAATAGCCCCGTCCATAGGTGGGATTCCACCCGTCCCTGTGCCGTCTAAGCTGCCCGCTGAGTGCAGAATGGCAGCCACAGATGGTAGACCCCTGGCTAAAGGGAGCACAGAGAGGTCTGGAGGCACTTGAGGAGAGACTGGGGACAGAGGCATAGGGGAGAGAAAAGAGTAGCCTGCAGGATCCCAGTGAGGACTCCTCCCCCATATGGCAGCAGCATGAGAGGACCCAATAACTCCACCCCCAGGAGGGACTCCGACCTGCCCTGAGCTGTCTAAGGCAGCCTCCTGAGTACAGAGTGACTAGGTTAACAGCTGAAGGAGACAGCGACAGACAATAGATTACTGGAAGTCTCAAACAGACTGTCTAAGGGTTAACATCTGACATCATCAGAGGCAGATCCAGAAAGTAAATACAGCGGTCTCCAACAATAGAAGTTCACACCACAAAGTCAGGAAATCAAGACAGATCAACTTAAGAATCAGAAGCAAAAGAGAAGAGTCTCACAAGTAATGGGAAGACAAAAAAATATGCCCCACTCGAAGGGAAAGGAGCAATCCCCAGAAAGAAAACTAAATGAAACAGAGGCAAGTAAACTATCTGAAATTGAGTTCCAAACAACGGTTCTAAGGAAGCTCAAGGAGCTCAGTGAGCTCAGAGAGAATTACCAAAAACTATGAGGAACTAACCGCAAACGATATCAGCATGGAAAAGGACATAAAAACTATATAAAGAGACAACAGGAAGTGAAGAATAAAATTTCTGAACTAAAGAACACAGTAGAAGGAATCAAAAGCAGGCTAGATGAAGCTGAGGCACGAATCAGCAAGCTGGACGACACGGTAGAAAGAAGCTCCCAGAAAGAGCAAGAAAATGAAAAAAGACACAAAAAGCATGAAGAGGCATTGAGGGAAATACAGGACAACCTGAAACGTAATAATATCCATATAATAGAGATACCAGAAGGAGAAGAGGATGAGGAAGGGATAGAGAACCTGTTGGAAAAAGCAATGATGTAGAACTTCCCTAATTGGAGAAGAGAAAAAGTCCCACAAGTACAGGAAGCACACAGAGTCCCATTCAAGAGGAACCCAATGAGGCCCACTCCAAGACACATCATCATGAAAATGGCAAATATCAAAGACAAACAGAGAATCCTAAAGGAAACAAGGGAGAAAGAGGTAGTAACATATAAGGGAGCCCCAATACAGCTAGGAGCTGACTTCTTAACAGAAACACTGCAAGCCAGAAGGGACTGGCAAGAGATATTCCAAGTCATGAAAAACAAAGGCTTGCAACTTAGACTGCTCTACCCAGCAAAGCTCTCAGTTACAATGGAAAATGACATAAGGAGTTTCCCAGACAAAAGAAGGCTAAAAGAATACACCTCCACCAAACCAGCACTGCAAAATATGCTAAAGGGACTGCTTTAAGATGAAGAAAAAGTTTCTATGAATACCCAGTTCCTTTCAGAGTTGCCAATACTTGATATTACCAATATTTTTAATACTCATTAATCTGATTGTGACAATGATGTTATTTTAATTGTTCCTTTACTATTTTTTGAAACTAAACCTGTTTTAGTATATTTCTTGCCTATTTCTATTATTTTTTAAAAAGAAATGACTTTTTGGTAGTCTTTATCCATTTATTGATTAAAGGTTTGTAAAACTCTTTTCCCTAAAAAAAAAACAAACAAACAAGAAACAAAAAAACCTATTAACCATGTTTTAGATGTGTTGCAGATACTATCCTATTCTGTTCCTTGTCCTTTAACTTTTTTATATGTCTGTTACTATATAGTTAATGTTTAATATAGTCATATTGTCAATATTTACTTTATAGCTTTTGGGTTTGAATATTTTTCTTCAGGTCATGAAAAATATTAGTTCTATTTCCTTCTAAAACTCCTAGGTTCTACATATTGATTTTTAACTCACCTGAATATTTCTCGTATAATGTGTGCAATAGGGCTCTATATTTGTTTTATTTTAAGTAATAGTGGTACATGCACCTTATTTGTGGAATAAGTCTTATTTTCCCCATTGATTTGAAATATCAACTTAATCATACATATATTAATCAGATATATATGTTTGTCTCTAGAATGTTCATTATATTTTATTGATCTACTTGATTATTTCTGTGCTGGTGTCATGTTGGTTTATTTGCTGAGACTTTATAATGGTTAAATTGCTTTTAATATTTTAAAATTTACTTTGACATTTAAAAAAATAAATTAAATAAATCTACATTTAAGAAAGAAAGAGAGAGAGAGAGATGGAACTCCTACTTTTTGTGACTACATGGGTGGAAGTGGAGAATATTAAGCTAAGTGAAATAAGCCAGGTGATTAAAGACAATTACCATATAATCTCACCTATAAGTGGACTCTATTCAACAAAATAAACTAATGAACAAAATAAATCACAGGCACGGAACATGGAGCAGACTGAAAGTGACCATAAAGGATGAGGAAAGAGGACTATGGTGGAAAGAAGGGGAAGGGACTAGACAAAGAACATGTATGAATGACCCACGGACATGGACGACAGAGTGGGAATTGACTATGGAAGAGGGGGTGGGGATGGGGTGGCTGGAGTGGGGTAAAGAGGTAAAAATTGAGACAACTGTAACAGAATTAACAGGATTTATAAATAAAAAAATAATAATAAAAGTGCAACTAATTTCTGGATATTTATTTTGTATCCTGCCACTTTTTGAATTCATTGATCCGTTCTAGTAGGATATTGGTGGAATATTAAGATTATCTCTTTACAGTATCATGTTATCTGCAAATAATGGCAGTTTTACTTCTTCCTTTTCAATTTGAAAGCCTTTTATTTCTCTTTTTTGTCTGATTGCTGTGGCTAGGACTTCAGTACTATGCTGAATAATACTGGTAAAAGCATACATCCCTGTCTTGTTTCTGATCTTAAGGGAAATGCATTGAGTTTGTGCCCATTGAGTATGTTGTTGACTGTGGATTTATCATACTCATATATGGCCATTACTATGTTTAGATATGTTCCCTCTCTTCTCTTTGCTGATAGTTTTTTTTAAATCTTAAATGTTTGCTGTATTTTATTAAATGCTTCCTCTGCATTTATTGGTATGATCAGGTTGTTTTTATCCTTCATTTTGTTTATGTGGTATATTATGTTTATTGATTTGTGGATATGTACCAATCTTTCATCTCTGAAATAAATCCTACTTGAACATGGTGTTATGATCTTTTTTTGATGTATTCGTGTATTTGGTTTGCTAATATTTGGTTGAAGATTTTAGCATCTCTGGTCATCAGGGTTATTGGCCTATACTTTTCTTTCTTTGTAGTGTTTTTATCTGGTTTTGGAATAGAAAAATACTGGCTTCATAAAATGAGCTTTGGAGTCTTCCTGCCTCTTGAATTTTTTAGAATAGTTTGAGAAGGAGAGGTGTTAGATCTTCTCAGATTGTTTGTTAAAACTCACCTATGAAGCAATCTGGTGCAGGACTTTTGTTTGTTGGGAGGTTTTTGTTTGTTTGTTTGTTTGTTTTTATTTTTTTCGTGCTTCAATTTCACTACTTGTAATCTGTCTTTTCAGATTCTCTGACTCTTCCTGGTTTGGTTTTGAAAGATTGTACATTTCCAGGAATTTATTAATTTGTCCAGATTGACCAATTTATTGACCTATAGTTGTTCATAATATTTTCTTACAATCCTTTGTATTTCTTTAATGTCAGTTGCTACTGTTCCTCTTTCATTTCTTATTTTATATTTTACTCTTTTTCTTGATGAGTCTGGTTAAAAGTTTGTCAAGCCTTTTTAATTTTTCAAAGAACCAGCTCTTGGTTTCTCATTCATCTTTTTGATATTTTTAGACTCTATTTAGTTTATTTCTATTCTTATCTAGATTATTTCCCTCCTTCTACTCACTTTGGGCTTTGTTTGTTTTTCTTTTTCCAATTTCTATAAGTGTAAAGTTAGATTGTTTATTTGAGGTTTCTCTTGTTTTTTGATACACCTATAATGTTATGAATTTTCATCTTAGGACTGCTTTTTCTGTGCCCATAGATTGTGAGTTGTTGTATTCTCATTTTCATTTATTTTAAGTTATCTTTTTGATTTTCCCCCCTCATATCATTGTTAACCCATTCATTGTTTAGTATCATGTTATTTAGATTGCATGTGTTTATGTGTGTTTCAATTTTTTCTTGTAATTAATTTCTAGTTTCACAGCACTTTGGTCAGTGAGTATGTTTGATATAATTTCAATCTTAATACATTTATTGAGATTTATTTTGTGGATTAAGATGTGGTCTATCTAAAAAGTTCCATGTGCACTTGAAAAGAATGCATATTCTGTTTCTTTGGGTTGAAATGGCTGGATATTGATTAAATTCATCTTATCTGATCGGTTATTTAAGGCCACCACTTCCTGTTGATTTTCTGTCTGGAATACCTACCCACTGATGTCAACAGTGTGTTAAAACCCCCTTATTCAGATTGTATTGCTGTCATTCCCTTCCTTTACATCCATCAAGATTTGCTTTACATTTTAGGTGCACCTGTATTAGGTACTTAAATGTTTACAAGGTTTATATCTTCTTGTTGGCTTTTTCCCTTTAACATTAGGTAGTTTCTATCTTAGGCTGGCTGAATGTGAGGATCAACCTTGACCACAGTGCACAAGGTGGTATGCAGGTGCTGACCACACAGAGCAGAATTTGCCTCAGCAGGTTTTGATGCCTGCCAAGATTTCTGTTTGGATAGGCAGCTTCTGAAATGAACTGGTTCCTAATCTGGTGTTGACTGAAGCTGGCCACTGGGTGTGTTTGTTCTGAGGCCTCTTGTAAGGGACTCTGGTTCAGACCAATATCAGATGCCAGCTGTGACTAGCCCTGGGAAACCTGTTTGGAGCTACAAAGTGATCCACAGTTGTGGCTGCCTCTGCTTTGCCTAGATGTGTGTGGAAAGGATAAAGCTATGTGCCTAAAGCAGGAGGAAAATTGATGGAATATACTTCATCTCTTAGCCACACAACTCAGTCACTGAGAAACCCTGAGTCTGCCCAGACTTCTACACCCTGGGCCAGGCAGTTGACTCCACAGCAGGGTGAAAGCTCTGCAGGGTAGACCAACATGTGGACTGGGGAATGGAGTTATTGCATTCCTCCAGGCTGATGTCATATGAGGAGGAGTGCTCCATCCAAGAAAGATGGTGTCTGCAGTGTGGTAGAGTGATTCAGCACAGGTTGTCTCCTCAGTTCTCTCCCCAGAACCACAGAGCCCGGTTCTTCCTTGCATGACTCTGGTCAATTCTGCCTTCCCTCCTCTGGATCCCAGGGCAAGTGTTTGGGCATGTGGTTTTGTGTGTTTGCTATTTGAGGGTGTGCCTGTGTCTCTAGCCCCTGACTCCCTGACAGATAGAATCCCTGTTGATTTTCACTGCCAAATGTTATGTGAGAACCTCTTGCTAGAATCTCAGCTGCCACCCAGGAGAGCAGGCCAGCCTTTTTTGCATCTCCAACCTTCCTTCTAGTCTCAATGTAGCTTCTTCTGTAAATCCTTGGTTATAAGACTTCATTCATACAGATTCAATGCAATTGCTATTAAGATACCAATGGCATATTTCAGAGTACTAGAATAAATATTTTAAAACTGTATATGGAATCAAAAATGACCCTAGATAGCAACAAAAATCTTGAGAGAGTAAAACAGTTAGAGGAATCATACTCCCTAATATCAAACTATACTCCAAGGTCACAGTTAAATTAACAAACAAAAAAACGGCATGGTACTGGAATCAAAACAAAGATAAATTAATGAAACAGAGTGGAGAGCCCATAAATAAACCATACTTTATGGTCAATTAATACTTAACAAACAAGGTAATAAGAAAAATGGGCTAAAGATACTCTATTCAGTAAATGGTGTTGGGAAATAGGACAGATATGTTCAAAAAAATGACACTAGACCACTTTCTTATACCACACACAAGAATAAACTCAAAATGGATTAAAGACTTAATGTTAGATTCAAAACCATAAAAATCCTAGAAGAAAACATAGGCAGTAAAATCTCAGATATTTATCATAGCAATAATTTTTTTCCGATACACCTCCTGGGACAAAGGGAACAAAAGAAAAATAAACAAGTTTGACTACATCAAACTAAAAAGTTTTTGCAGGCACAAAATAACCTTTTATTATCATCAAAATAAAAAGACAACCCACTGAATGGGAGAAGACAATCTTCAAGGATACACCTAATAAAGGTTTAATATCCCAATAAAGAACTTATAAAACTCAACACCAAAAAACCTCAAACAATCCAATTTAAAAAGCGGTCAAAGGACCTGAATAAACACTTCTCCAAAGAGGAGATACAGATGATCAATAGACATATGAAAAGATGTTCAGGGTCATTAATTATCAGAAATGCAAATTAAAACCACAATCAGATAGCGCCTTACACATGTTGGAATGGCTATCCTCAATAAATCAACAAACGACAAGTGCTGGTGAGGATGTGGACAAAGCAGAACCCTTGTACACTATTAGTGAGTATGTAGATTAGAGCAGCCCCTGTGGAAAGCAGTATGGAGATTCCTTTAAAAACTACGAATGAAGCTGCCTTATGACCGGTGATTCTATTTTTGGAAATTTATCCGAAGAAACCTGAAACACTAACTTGGAAGAATACATGCACGCTTACGTTCACTGCAGCATTATTTATCACCGTCAAGATTTGGAAAAAGCTCAAGTATCCATCAGTAGATGAGTGGATAAAACAGTTGCGGTACATTTACACAATGGAATACTACTTGACCATAAAAAAGAATAAAATTTTACCCTTTGCAACGACATGGAGGGACCTGAAGAACATTATGCTAAGTGAAATAAGCCAGTCATAATGATTTGTAAATGATGTGTAAATACCATATGATTTTACACATATGTAGGTTCTAATGAACAAACTGAACTAAGAAGCAAAATAGAGAAAGACTTGTAGATAGAGAGCAGGCTGACAACTCTGGATGGGAGTCTGGAGACCTGAAGGGATAGAGCAAGAAAAAAAAATGAATTTATAGACACAGACAACAGTATGGTGATTGTGGGGTTGGGGGAGGGGGTGGAGGTTGAAGAGGGTATGGGCATATAAATGGTGATGGAAAAAATAATAATTAAAAAAGGAAAAAAGAGACTTCTATTCAAATAGTCTTCGGTTGGTTATTCAGGATGATTTTTCTATAATTTTGTTTAACTCCAGTGTGGTCCTGGGAAGAGGTTAGTGTAGCTTCCACTTACCCTGTTGCCATTCTGGATCCTAATTAACTCTCACTTTTAATGCTTTGAGGATCACGGATTTTATTGTGGTTTCCTCCCTTCTGAAGTAAGTTCACATCTTGATAAATCTTTTATTAATTGGGTATATAACATTATGTAGTCTGCAGGCTATTAAGAAACATTACTGTAATAAAAGATATTAATTTATCATGAATTATTTAAATGGCTTTATTTCTTAAAGTCCATGTTTTAATATAATTGGCCTATGGAACTTTTGTAGTTGCTTTTGAATAAAAAATATATATGAAGTATATTATACAACATACAATATATAGTATGATGTGTATCATTCATAGGTAATATTTTTTCAATACAGAAGACTTCCTATTTAATTACACAAATATCATTTATGCAATACCTATATAGACAGGAATTATACATAAATACAGAGTGAGTAGGAACAGCAGTCCCTGCTTTGGAAGACAGAGAGTCTAATATGTGTAGAAAAATCTGAAACTATGAAACCGTTTAAATATGTATTGTTCAAACCATGCAGACAATGTTATAGCTTTGAATATCCGCCTGTTTTCTGACATTTGTTGGACATTTACCTTTGGCTAGCCATAACCCTTCCTTGAGCTAGATTTCTTATCTTCAATGGACTCATAAGAAGAGCTCCCTTCAGGAAGACACTGTAGACATATTATGTCTACATAGTACCTGGTTTTCAGTAGCTTCTTGATAAGTTACTTATCCTCCTTTTTTCCTCAACCCTGCGAAATCATCACACAAGAAACATCCATATGTCTGTATATTTCACCAGAAAAACAATTCACATTCCCATGCAAGGCCAGAGGCAGAAGCTGCAGTGAGGAGGCTGTCTCAACTTGTCAGGGTATACATAAGGTGTTAACAACTCACTTGGGAGAAACAAGTTGCCAAATGGTGCAGTGCAATATGTCAGTGATGACCAAGACATAGGCAGTTAAGTCCACAAATGTGTCTTTTTGTGTGTGATTCATATCAAGGAATCCAGAATGTTTTCTCTGAGTAGAAATTCCCCTTGGTCCCCTGCATACTGCAGTACAACTTGACCTGAAGGGGAGATAACACTGAAATCTGCCAAATTCTGGGCACAAAAGGCTCTAATTGATTGCTTTAAAAGGTAAAGCCATAGAACTGGTGATTTATGGCAGCCAATTATTATGTTGTTCATTAGTGGTAATTACTGCTCAACCCTGAAATAAAATGGTAATCAGTGTGTTAAAATGAGAACACCCACATTGACTCCTTGGTGTTCGCCTGCAAACCTTTCAGCCTGCCTCACTTGCCAGGGAAGAAGAAAAGGACTGAGGGAAACCAAGTGAGTGTATATAGGGGACAAAGATGCACTTTCAGTCCTGCTGAGCTGCTGCAGGAGCCCCTGTCAGGCAGATGAGCTCAGCTCCAAACCTAGATGCTTTCTGTTCCCAAGAAGATAAGAGGGTTGTGTTTGGATGCTTTCCCAGAATATTCAGTGTTTTCAGGGACAGGAACTGTGTTAGTCAGGGGAGCAATGAAACCAGTGGATGCAGCAAGATGTGCCTTGCCCTGAGGGAAAACAGCCCCCACGGTGCCAGCAGTGCCCTCCAGTGGCCAGCTCAGGCCCAACACCAGGCAGAGTCTCAGGAAACTGTAGCCCACACCCTGCTTTGTGTGAATTGGTTTCACTTTGGAACAGATGGCCAGAATACCATGAAATTTTACCTTTTTTGTTACTGCCACTTTAAATATTGATGACGTGTAAACTTCTAAACAGATATCTCCATTTTTTGTTCATCACAGTTATTGCCTACTGGAGACAACCTCTCATTCCAAAAAAGGGATTCTTGGCTGTAACATAATGGTCTCTGGTAGCATTTCACACAGGCATTCTGAAAACACTGATAACATCAGGTTTACTGGTGAGTTTCTAAATGACGCCATGGTCACTCATGTACTGGTGGTAATGACAGATTTTTTTGGCACTCCCTCATGGGGAAAGAGAAATAAAACTAGTAAGTTTTTCAGCCTTTCCTGGGCAGAAGGACTGACTTTTAAAATGGCAGAATTAAATCCTTTTACAGTGGTGATTGTCATTCTTTGGATAGGATGGTGGATTTGCTTGCTAATTTTTCCATTTAGCATGGGTGAGAGAGGTGAACCTAGGTGTACGTATTATTGCTTTGGTGAGAGAAATCAAGAACAAATAAGATCTCTTTATGCCCACCTAATTTTGAGTTATGAATCTTTAAGTAGTTCTGATGCTTATAATATGTACTTTTTAAAAAATTAATTGTCTATCTTTTAAGCCAGTTTTAGGTTATACAAAGTTCTCATATAACCCACCCCCTATGACTCATAGAGTTTTTCCTATTACTTTAATATCTTGCATTAGCGTGAGTAAAAGTCATAATTTACATTATGGTTCACTCTTTGTGATGTGCATTCTATGGATTTTACCAAATGTACAATGTCTTGTATTTGCTATTATATTATCATATAGAGTAGTTTCACTGCCCTAAAAATCCTCTGTGCTCCACCTACTTATCCCTAGTTTCTCATCTACAGCCTAAGATAACCACTGATCTTCCTACTGTCCATAACTTTGTCTTTTCCTGAATGCCATATAATTGGATTCATATAGTATGTAGCCTTTTCAAACTTGTTTATATCACTAAGCATTTTTATCATTATATTATTTAAGGTTATACCATATCTTTCTGTAATTTGGTCACATTTCTTTTTATCATTTAATATTTCATTGTATGGATATACTACAGTTGTTTTTAATCCATTCACTTATTGAAAGACATCAAGTTTGCTTCCAGTTTGGGGCGATTATTAAGTTGAAATAAACATTTACATGCTGGTTTTTGCATGGACATACGTTTTCAAAAATTTGTTCAAGTACCTAAGAGCAAAATTTCTAGATTGCATCATAAGGCAATGTTTAGCTATGTAAGAAACTGTCTATGTTTCTTCTAATGTGGCCATACCATTTTATATTCCTGAAAATGAATGAGAGCTACTATTGGACAACATCCTCACTAACCTTGCTGTTTTTTAGTTATGGGGTTTTAGTAGTTCTAACAGGTGTATGGTGGTGTCTCACTGTTATTTTAATGTGCAGCTCCCCAGTGATGCATGGTTTTGAATACTTTTCATGTGCTTTTGACCACTACATACATTTTTTCCAATGAGATTTCTCTTTAGATATTTTGTTCATTTTTGAAATGGGGTTCTTTTCTTTTGTTGAATTTTAAGGGTTTTAAAAATATTTTGGATACAACTTCTTTCTTAGATACATGTTTTACAAATATTTTCCCCAATCTTTGGTTTGTCTTTTTTTTTCTCATCACAATGTCTTTTGCAGGACATATATTTTTAACTTTAATAAAGTCAAAATTTTAAATTTTTATTCATTGATTGTGCTTTTGGTGTTGTATCTAAAACCTAATCACCAAAGGTTAGGTTGCATAGATTCTGTTTTGGAAAGTTACTTACTATTGATTTAATTTCTTTAATAGATATAGGCTTATTCAGATTATTTATTTATTCTTGTGATAGTTTTTACAGATTGTGTCTTTCAAGAAATTGATCAATTTTATATAAGTTATAAGTTTAGTAGGCATAGAGTTGTTCATAATATTTCTTTATTATCTTTTTAATATCCATGTGATCAATAGCAATGGTGCTCTTTCATTTTTTATATTAGTAATTTGTGTATGTTGTTTAGTTATCTGGTTAATGATTTATTAATTTTATTAATCTTTTCAAAGAACCAGCTTTTGGTTTCATTGATTTTCTTTATTAATTTCTTGTTTTCAAATTGATTAATTTGTGCTCTAATTATTATTATTTATTTTCTTCTACTCACTTTGGATTGAATTTGCCCTTCTTTTTTTTTGCCTTTCTAAAATGAAAGCTTAGGTTACTGATTTTTAGATTGTTCTCTTCTAATATATGTATTTAATGCTATAAATTTTCCTCAAAGGACCATTTTTGCTGCATTCCACATATTTTGATTAAGTTGTTTTATTTTATTTTAGCTCAAAATGTTTAAAAAAATTCTCTTGATTGTTCTGTTTTGATCCATATGTTATTTTGAAGCATGTTGTTTAACCTCAAAATATATTCAGATTTTCCATCTATCTTTCTGTTACTGTTGTATATTTTAGTTCTATTGTAGACAGAAAACATACTTTGTATGACTTTTTTTTTAATGAGTTAAGATGTGTTTTATAACCCAGAATGTGGCTTGTCTTGGTAATTATTTTATGTAAACTTGACAATAATGTATATTCTGATATTGTTAAATGAAGTCTTCTGTAAATGTCTATTAGACTCAGGTACTTAATGGTGGTGTTCAGTCAACATATTCTTACTGACTTTCTGTCTGCTGGATCTGTTAATTTTAATAGAAGGGTGTTGAAGTCTCCAACTATAGTAACAGATTTATTTGTCTCCCCCTGTAGGTCTATCAGTTTTTTCCTCATGTACTTATTACACACCCAGTATTTTTTTAACTTGAATTTATTACTGTGATATCAGTTAATAAAGTTACATGGATTTCAGGTATAGAATTCTATAATACATAATCAGTATATGGTGTGAATTCTGTCTATAAAGTATCCAGCCATTTACTATGAAAAATAGAGACATCTATTGAAGAAGATACAAGATACAAGAAACATTGTACATAGGGCAATGACTCTGTCCCCTTCAAAGTAGGCACCTTGGAACCTCACACAGTTCTCTCAATTGCTATTCATTGCCCTGTCATATTTTCCTAAAACTCATTGATGATCTGAAATCTCTTCCCTTTCAAAGGTGATTTTAGTTTTGGGAAAACCCAGAAGTTTCAGGGTGCCAAATCTGGCCTTTGGGGGGACTGAGTTACCTGGGTGAGTTGATGTTTTGCCAAAAAACTCTGCACAAGGACATGATGCATGAGCAGGAACTTTGCCATGATGAAGCTGTCAATCACTAGTTACCCATAGCTGTAGCCTTCTGAATCATCCAAATAGTTTCTGTGGAGGAGTACTCGAGCTTAACACAAAATTTGATGCAGACTCATTGTTGCTCTGCTTGCTCAGTCATTTTGAATGCAACAGCCACACAGTGCACATGCTCACTCAGTGGCATCTCTGCTCTCACTGACTAAGTACCATGAAGTTGTCATTGTTCGCTCACGGGCATTCCAGTTCAGTCTCCTTGGCTGCCAGGTTACATCAATGTTGTGTAAACCATTCTCATTATATTAACAATGGTTGGACTTTTTCTAGATAGACCTCATATAAAAGCACCCTTTACTCTGCTTAAAGGGAGGGACAGGTAACCCAATGCCTTTCCAAAAAAATTACATTTATAGCTGCCTTTAGATCATTTTCAAATAACACTTTATTTCTTCATGAGTAATATGGGTAACTTAGAATATTCCCAATTACTCCTTGCCTTTCCTTATAATATTTCTGTAATTCATTTCACTTATCCATAAGCTATAACCACTTAATATGTGTTGCTAATATTTTTAAACCATATCCATTAGTTCAATTAAGAATAAAAATGTCTTTTATCTTCATTTATTCTTTCTCTACAGCTCTTTCTTTTCTTATATAAATGCTAATTTCTGACGTTTGTAATTTTTCTTCTCTCTGAAGAACTTTCAACTTTTCTTGCAAGGCACTGTTGCTGGCAACCAACTTCATTAATGTGTGTTTATCTGAGAAAGTATTTCTACTTTATTTTGGAAGGTTAAGTTTATGGATATAGAATTTTTGGTTGATAATGGTTTGGTTTTTCTTTAACATTTTAAATATGTACTCCACTCTCCTCTTGTATTTGTGATTTCCAAAAATGATAATTAATTCTTTTGCTTATTTACCCATAGGTAAAGTATTCCCCCTGCCCCAATCAGGCTTCTTTCCAAAGTTTCTCTTTGTCTTTGACTTTGTGTAGATTGAATATAACTATTGTATAAAGCTTTTGTATTTTCTTTGCTTGATGTTCACTGAGCTTTCTGTATCTGTAGTTTTGTGTCTATTAATAATTTTGGAAAATTCTCAGCTATTATTACTTTAAATTTCCTTCCTTCCTTCTCCTGATAGTCTCACCATATGTGCAACATCTTTTTAAATCGTGGCCTGGTTGTTGGATATTCTATTCTTTTAAAATTCTTTTTCTCTTTGCTTTCAGTTTATTAAGTTTCTATTGACAACCTTTAAGCTTATTGATTTCTTTTAACATGCCAACTATTCACTATATCAAAAGCAATTTTCATTTTTATTTCAGCATTTTTGTTTTACTGTACTTCCTGTTCATTCTTTCTTAGTTTCTAGTTTTCTGCCTACATTATCTACCTATTTTTGCATGTTGTCTACTTTGTCATTAGATTCCTTAGCATATTAATTTGTAATTTTAAATCCCCAATCTAATAATTTAAAAGTATCTCAAATATCTCTTTCTTATCTAAACCTAGGTCTGATGCTTCCTTTGGCCTTTCAGATTGCTTTTTTTTTTTTGCTTTCTAGTGTACCTTGTTTTTTTAATTGAAGGTTGGAAAACTAGTTAAATGTAATTGAATATTTTATTTTCCCCATGTTAAAGGCTGGAAAGGATTAGAGTTGGGTATTTCTTATGGTGGTTAAGTGCAATAGTTTCTTCTGAGGATAGCCTTTGTCAAGGATAACAAAACACTGTGGGAACATTCAAAATGGTAACTTTTCCTTTTCCTCTTTCAGATACATGAGAGGATTTTTCTCCAGTCCTTACCATGAGAACATAGAGGGGCTTCTGGAGGGAAATCTCACAAATTGTTGTGGGTCACTATAAGGCTGTGTCCTCAGAAGATTTATCTCTTAGGCTAGTCTACATTTAGTATCCATATATTAGTCAATTACTGTTTAAGTGTTCTTACTAGTTTCTGGTTCCAGCATGTTGTTTTTCATCCTGGTAAGCTGTAATTTTCTGTATTCACCCATGTCTCCAGTTTCCAAGGCAGCAATATGCCCTGAGGCCTCAATTCTGTCCAGCACTGAAAGAGTTGTTCATTTTCACTTTGTCCAGCTTTTTGCTTATTGTGAAGATAAAAGTGATGACTTTCAAATTCTGTACATATCAGAGAGAAAACTGGAAGGTCTATGAAAATGTTTTTCATAACCAAATATGAATTGATAAAAATTCGGAAGAATTTGTTTGACAGTGATTAAGTGGAATGTTATTAATGGCACTTAAGATTTGAAGCAAAATAAAAAATTTAAAAACCAAACTTTGTCTTTTTAAATAAATATTATTCCTTGCACACAGTTGAATATTCATATTAAGATTTAAATACCGTGATGAATTTTCTAATCCTCCTGATAATACAGTTGAATGAATTCCTTTATACTTTAAAGAAAAAGAATAGACACAAAATTTTCTTTATAGGATTTTGACTAATCTGATAAAACTCTGATGTAAATATGCTATGTGAAAGTCTGAGTATTTGTAAACAGTTAATACATGAAGTTAATTTTAGGTTGGTTCCATAAATTAAATGATAGTCACTAAACCAAAAATAAAAGAATAGTATTTTTTATCATAAATATTGGAAAACATACAAATGCATTTCCATTTTTTTCCAAATATCAGTTTCTGGGATCTTATAGACTCAACAAACATCTATCTTACTGTATTGAAATAACAAAACGTTTAGTAAAATTAAAGTAATCATAAAATTGAGTGTTGGATATCCCTCATATAAGATTGTTTTTAGTTCTAATCACAATGGCCTTCTTTGTTTGTTTGAAGAGATAAATAATAAAAAGGATAGATAAACCTCGCTTCATTTGTACAAGGCTTTACAGTGGATAAAATAACATCCTTAATATTTGTATAAGCCAATTATAGTTTATTTGGTATTGTTCTCATTGTTTTTTTATTTGTAAGAATGGGACAAAATTATAACCTCTTTGCAATGTTGTGGCAATGTTTGTATAGACTTTATCTCAAGTTACCCACCTTTGTAGTAAGGAAAAATTCTCCTCCACTCAGAGGTATCAGTAAGCAGATGCATATTAAACACAACTGAATAGTGTGTCTTAATAAGAACATTTAAAACATGATTATTCATAAAAATTAATACCACTATTGTAAAGTTCTCCCCCTTGAATCACAGTTGGGATTTCTCCAGTTCAAGGATCCATTGCGACAGTAGATCATACTGAGGAAATCTCCATTTCTACACAGCAGTGATGCTTACATGTTCCTCAGGGAATGTATTCATATTGCTGAATTAATTGAGCTTTAAAGAACTTTGTCAGTAAGGAATTTGATAAGATGGGAGAAATTAAATGTGGGCCTAATATTAGCGCACTGAAGGAGAACTGAAATAATTTCAGTGCTGCTCCTGGTTCCATAATATAGCACCAGAGTGGCCGAACAAGCTCACAGAGCTATCATTTTCTACTTCAGGCTAAGGCCTTTAGTAGCTGTCCTAAAAGCATGACATCTTCACCAAAGCATGAAGATTACTTCCTAAGGAAGGCACAGAAATTAAATAGAAGTGACAGTCTCAAGTAAGAATGTCATACCGGCAAGGCTTGTGCTAGGAGAGTACTGCCTAACCCTGCACAGAGTCTAGTTTGCATCAAAATTGGATGGATGGCTTCCTATTTAATTTCCACTAGGTGGTGCATCTGTGTAACTGGCCTCTCTAGCCATAATCATGCCACCTTTCTGGTACCTGCCCCTTTCCCACCTCCAATAACCCTCTCATAATTTTACTTTCTTTCCTGGTGTTTAAGGTCATGGCTAGGCCACATTTCTGGCATTTTTAATAACATCATGGATACTCCACGTTAACTTCCTAAATAATCTTGCTGCTGAAGTCTCCTGCTACCTAGTGTTTTTGAACTTAAAAAACTCTAAGAAAAATTAAAAAATTAGTATTGTCTCAGATTGAATTTAACAGAACCAATCTCCTGTATGTGATTCTAGACTAGGTCATACTCCTTGATATGGGATCAGCTTAGCACATTTGTATGGGGTTGAAATGAAAAGGATACGTGCGCGCACACACACATTTTCCCTGAGGGTTTGTTTTTGTTTGTTTGTTTGTTTGTTTTCTTAGAATTTTTTAAAGAGAAGGAGAGAAACATCCATAGGTTGCCTCTAGCATGCCCCCACCAGGGACCTGGTCTGACCTGTAATTGATCCTGTGACCTTTTAGGTTGTGGGATGACACTCAATATGCTGAGCTATACCAGTCAGGGCTTCCTTGAGTTTTTTAAACACGTCATAGCAAAGTAAAAAACTGAAGGTTGGTATTTCCCCCCTCCTAAAATATGCTCTAATCACCAGTGACTGATTTTTAAAAAAGTGGTTCAGCTACTTAATATGATGAGATTACATGCACAAGAGCAGACTTTATAAATGTTTAACTTTTCATTTAATTACATGATACATAAAAAACATTCATAGAAGTCATGAGATGCACATCAAAAGAGCAAAGAATTTACATTTAGACAGCCTTGAGTTTGAATCTCAGTTTAATACCTTCCCCACCAGGAGAGTGTCAACAAGTACCTTCGTCTTTCTGAGTGTTGTTTTCCTGTAAAACATGCAACAGATTCATAAACCACAAGGTTATTTTGAAGGCTAAATGATATATCAAATAAATATCATTTATGAGAGTGCCTGACACATGAGTTTTGTTTGGGAAGTGAATTACCTTTTCCTTAATTGAAATTCCAGGTAGTCTGGAGATTTTTCACATTTTGAATGATGCGGAGACCCTAACATCTTATTATTCACTGCTGGTAAGACCTAGGGCACTGAGGTTTGTGTAGTATCTTTTTCTTTCCAAACTGAGGACACTGCCTTCATGGAGCCTGGCTCTTCTGCCCTGGTGGCTCCTCCCGTAAACAGGGCTCTGTCTGAAGGTCCAAGCCTTGATCTCTTGGAAGGAAGGGATGTAGAACATTTTAGCCAGGAAATTGTATAATAACTATATAACTTCTCTTGACTTCACTGAAGTTTCATTTCACAGATGAGAAAGGATATAGTGACACAAATCCACTGGGTTGTTGTTGGAATGAACTGGTGTTGTGTCATTTAAGTGCTTAAAACTTTTGGCACATAGTCAGTTCTTGGTCATAGAACCTTTGTTTCCATGCCTCTAAAATACTTTCCAAATACTGCCAAAGACAGGCAGTAGTAGTATGAATACCTTCTTCCACTTCATGTGGCAAGTTGATTAATGGATGTGAACATTGTGCCCTGGTCTTAGGGCTCCAGACCTTGTTTTCACTGGGACAGAAGCCATCCCCATGTCGTCATGGCCCTAAGGAAAAGCCCTGTGATCTATCACTATTGCTTTTTAGCTCTTGAAATTACTTCTTATGAGGGAATTATTGTAATGATTTCTTGCACTTGACATCAGAGTAAAATTAGCAAACAATGATCTAGTGTATAGGGAAGGAAGAACATATTAGGACCTTGGGAATCACAATGTAGACTAGCCTTCTCAGGCACAGTCACAGAATTTCCACTGTGTATGAATAAAAGTTCTAAGACTCTCTGCCTTTCTCCACTTTAAAATACATTGTTAAGTTGGACTTTAGGGGGAAAAAAAACAAGCCTAGAAGCCCAAGCCATTATAAAATCCTCATTATATGCACATTTAAAAAAGAAAAGCCACCATCAGTATATTTTATGGCCATGTATTTCTAGTTCTGAATGACTTGAACTGAAGTATCTGCAACTTTGAAATAAAATATAGAATGTCATAATTTGTATTGATATTCATTCTAGCACACATGACTGTACTATGACTAGTAGAGAATCTCTTGATGTTTGCTCAGTTAGAAATAAACTTACCTTCTGAGGAATTTTAAATTTGCCAGAATGCAAACATAAATATCTGCAATTGCTATCATTGAGATATTAGAATGAAAAAAAAGTGCATATAGTCATTAGAGGCAAAGATGGGTCTGAATAGAGAAAAACAATATTAGAAAATGGAAATAGAGAAGCTTCTAGCTTCAGATTCAACATATAAAAAGCTTGGAAGTTGTCACCTCTATTGCAATAACAAGTAAACACTGGACAAACTGCAGCTTAATGACTTTTATTGAATTCATTAGCCAATTGAGTTTGCAGAGCTAGTATCACACTGAGAACTCAAGAGACAGGTAAACCCAGAGTCACAGCTGAGATGTGCTTACCTGGAGCAGAAGCCACTAGAGCAATAAATTAGAAGGAAATCTCAAATGGTAATTTTGAACAATTATTAAAGGTTGAATGTAGAATAGCACGAAAGTGAGCAAGTCCAGGGGCTGCAGTCTTTGGGAGGCCCTCCATGCTTTCCTGTGCTTTACTTCCAGAAACCTCACCAGCTTCTGTTAAGGATCCAAGAAAGAGCTCCTCCTGGCTCCAGCAGGAGGAGAAGTAGAGTAATCAATGTAGACGTATACCCAGAGCTCTCACCCTAACCAAGGCCTGTTTTCCAGGCAGGGGAGCTTTCAAGACATGGTATATTCTAGGACTGGGGCAGGAAATTTGCAAGATGAACCTGGAGCATCTTGCAGTGCCAGAAAGTAAGGAGGCACTTGGGAGAAAAAATACCCACAATAATATGAGTTTAGCAAAGTGTTCCAGAACCCATCTGAAAGAGTTCCCCCTTGACAAAGCTGAAAAATTTTGAGCAAAAAAATGTTGTATTGGACTATAACCCAATGTACAAAATAAAAATAGATGTATCTATAGTGATATAAATAAGCAGTAAATACGGAGCATAGACAAACATCCCTGGCAGAAAAATTCCAAATTATTTTATGTAGCTTGTGTGCCTTTAAAATGTGAAACATAACTCCCTAATATTTAAATGTTTATTATTAAACATTAAATTTAATATTAACATTATTAAATGTTAAATATTTAAAAGTGCACATAGTAACTTTCTTCCAAAGAATACTGTTTAAAGGGAGAAAGAAAAGAGTAACTTTACAGTTGAGAACCCTGACAATCCTTACTTTAAGTCAGGTGATTAAGGTTAACATTAACAGTGATAATTCACTTGAAGTGATGTGATTATGATGATAGTTTATCTCTGTGGTTCCTTCCCAGAAATAAATTTTCACAGTATAACCATGAGAAAACCATCAGACAAATCCCAACTGTGAGTCATTCTACAAAGTAGCTAACCAGTAATCCTCAAAACTGTCAGTCAGCACAAACAAGGAAAATCTGAAAAACTGTCATAACCAAAAGGAACCTAAGAAAACATGGCTACTAAATGTAACTTGGCATTTTAGATGGGCTCTTGGAAGAGAAAAACATTAGAGAAAAACTGAGGAAATCTGAGTTAAGTGTAGCCTTTAGTTAGTAAGATATCAGTATCAGCTCATTAGTTGTGAAGAAACACTGTATTAATGTAAGATAATAACAGATGAAACTGGGTGTAGAGAATACATCTATACTATTTTCACAATAATTTCCTAAATCTACAACTGTTCTAAAATAAAATATTTATTTAATCAGTTTTCTTGTTTTGGAAAAAAAATCATTGTCTTTCTTTAACCTCCTGTATTTTATTAAAAATAGATATGTGAAGGCCTGGCCAGTGTGGCTAAGTTGGTTGGGTATCCTGCAAATGGAAAGGCCCTGGGTTTGATCCTTGGTCAGAGCAGGTGCCTACCTTGTAGGTTTGGTCCCCGACTGGGGAGAGTTTGAAAGGCAACCAAACAATGTTTCTCTCTCACATAGATGTTTCTCTCCTTCTCCTTATTCCTTCCATCCCCTCTCTAAAGTCATGTTTATCTAAAATCAATAAACATGTCCTTGGGTGAAAATAAAAAATAAATTAAATTAAAAATAGATATGTGAACAAAGTTGAGCAACAGTGTTCAATTAATTCAGATGTGAAGATATTTACTCTTCATCTTTTCTGGCTCCCAATGTAAAGAATCATCAAGTTTTAGAGAATTAATTGAGGCAAAATTATTTTGTATGTTGATAAATTAATTGCAGGTTTATGTGGGATTTCCTAACATTAGACCAAAGGATCTGGAAAGTAGCAACTGTATTTGAAGTTCTATGATTCAGAGATTTAAATAATGTCATGGACATGGAAGTGTTTTGTAAACTACATGTTTTAGTACAAATATAAAGCATTATCATTACTTGTGGACTCAGTGACTTATCCTTTAATTAAAAATAAGCTTTCATCGGTACTTTTTAATATATTAACCAAGCCCAATATCTTGAATAAAACTATACTTTCACTTTTGAAATTACCCTGCTGAACAATTTCACTCTTCATCTTCAGACAGCCTTACTGGGGTTTTACTATGTAATTTTTACTTGATATTTTCCCCAAATAGACAGCTTGAGAGGAAAGAGGGGTGTTGAAATGTCAGAGCCTTTAAAACTATTTGAATTGATCAAGTATTTCAATTCTTCAAACTCTTTCAGTGTCTATTTGGCTAAGGCTATTTCTCTGACTTTGCTTGTTTTTTAGGAGCAGGTTGTGTATAGCATCAGATTTGTTTTGAGAACTTTTGAAAAATTGTTTCCTCATTTGTGAAAGGGCTACAGTCCTGTGTATTGAGGTCATATGAGGAGAATGAGATCCACCCTCAGCTTGATGACTAGATCTTAGAGATTTAGATATTCCCACAAATGCTAGCGGTCATGCAGTCTTGCAGGCAGACTATGTAGTCTGAGTTATATAATATCATCATAGACAGATGTGAGTCAGGTGAGTACTTGGTATCTTAGGTAGATATTGAAGGCTAGAAGGTCATGCAATGTCAAATACGGGGCATGCCGGTTCCTACTTTCATGACTCCCACAAACACTTCACACTCAACAGAGCCATACTAAACTCATCATTTCCTTCTATCTTTTGTCATCCCTTCTGTATTAGGGGAATAATACCACCATCCATCCATTTGCCTAAGTCATAATCCTAAAAGTCCTCTTTGACTCTTCCCATTCTTTTCCATGCAGTTTGCAATCACCAAATGAAGTTGTTCAATTGTTCTTCAACATCCATCAGTGTTTTTACTTTAGCTAACTTCCAATGCCACGTATCTAATCAGAGAAATGTTACCTATAAATAAGCTGCTGGAACAGCCTATTACCTTTGTCTCTCCGCAGCCCTCTTCTAATCCATTTACTGCACATCAATTAGTTATTCTAAAATACAAATATGGTCTTTTCACTTCCTCCAAACCATAAACATGGTATACTTGCTGTGCTTAACAGCCTTAGTTTCTTTAATATTTTATGCTGTCTTTATTACTCTAGGGTTTGCAGATATTATTTGCTATGTCTAGAATACCCTATTGTTCCTATCTCCATCTACCAACTGCCCCTTTATCTTCCATCTTCCACCTAATGTCTACTCTCCTTTCAGAATTATCTGAGGCATTACCCCTTATAGAAAGCTGTTTCAGCCTTCTAAATACTGTCTTCAAAGTCTTGATTATATATTTATAAGTCCTCACATTGTCCCAAGTACTTTGTCTCTATCCTCTACTAGCCTGGAAAAATCTGGGAAAAAAATATAAAGAGACTCTGTTCATGTTACAGTTACTTCTAACGCCTAACATTGAGCCTGATACATAGTCAGTGCTCAATAAATAATTCTTAGGCCAATGAATGAATAAGTGAACAATAAATATATAAATGGATATATAAAATAATGGGGGAGAAAGAAAAGGAAGTAGTCCTAGATCCAGAAGATCAGGGAGTCAGCATCAAAAAAGGCAATTTAAACTTAATTTTAAGTGGGTTTAACAGGCCCTAAAGGACAAAAATGAATTGAGGGTTAGGATCTCTCTCTCTTTCTCTTTTTTCTTTCTCTCCCTTCATCTCCCATTCTGTGTTTGTGTGTATGTGTGTGTGTATGCACTTGTTAAATGTAGAAGGAGAGTAGACAGTGAAGAAAAATCATTGAGAAGACTGCAATTTTTCTTGACTAGAATATAGAGAGCACTGAATAAATGTCAAATGCCAGAACTGGAGAAGAACATCCTGACTTTGCCACTGACATGTCAGGAACAAGATCAGAGCTGGACTATTAACAATCATAAGTTCCCCCAAAATATTCCCTGATTCCCTAACAAATGTAGTTGGAGTTATTCCCAAACCTGGGTCAGAACTGGCTCGTTGGTTGTGTAGAGGTGGTGAGCGTGGGGAAAGAGATTGTGATCCAGTGGGTCCTCTATAAGCAGAAGGCAGAAGCAAGAAGAAATCAGGCAGATTCTAACAATTTTCTGTTTATGCATATCTGATTTTTGAAGCCTTCTATGTCCTCAAATAGCATATCTCAGACTTAAAAAATAATAGCTGTTAAAAATTCTAGGTTGGCACAGCATAGAATATTCCTTCCTTCTTCCATGCCACTAGCACTCAAAGCTGCCTGGTAGCATAATTAAGAATTTAAATATTTTAAGCTTCTTCACTCTAACTCAAGACAGCCTGGAAGATAAAATCATGCCTCACAAAACTGATTCTTTCCATCGTGATGTGTATAAGCTGTTCTCTAAGGTCAAGAGCAGTTGTTTAGCAGTTGAGGCAATCCATGTGATTGATTTTTCCTATGTTACATCACAGTAAAGGAAAGGCCTTCTATAATCCCGGGGCTTAAAAGAAACCTAATGCTTTCCCCACAACATCAGAGCAGAAAAGGGAAAAAAAAAGCATTACTTTTTGGAATAGTTACTCTTTGTGTGACAGACACTATTCTGGGGATTTTGCATCTCTTATTTTATTATGCTCACAAAAATCCTGCAAGGAAGGAATTAGCATTTCTGTTTTACAGATGAGAGCCCTGGAGCTTGAGGAGGACAAGGGATTTCTTTAAGATTATCCTGCTTAATCCAAGGTAGAATTGGCATTTGAACCCAGGTCTCTCTGACTACAGAGGTTGGTCTCTTTTTCCTTATCATACCACTTCTGCAGCATTATTTTAGTTTGGCTAAGGACTGATTTTTCTAGTTACAGAGGTGGAGGAAGAAGATGCTTTTTCTCCCTCTAGACATTCTCACGTGGTTGTTAAAAGCATGGGCTCCTGAATCAGACTGTCTGTGACCACTCATTTTTTATTTAAACTTGAAAGTATAGTTTACTTTCTCTGTGCCTCAATTTCTTCAAGTGCAAAGAGATTAATAATGGTCCAGGAACTGCAGAGAGAGCTAAATGACTTTGCACCTGTATAGAGCTTTGTAGCATAAGTGCTCAGTAAGGGTGTGTGTTATATCAATCGTTGCACTTGCTATTGTTGTCCTAAGTGGGGCCTTTTCGCAGAGGCACAGCTACACAAAACAGGGACAATGCACAAACCCTTTCAAGCCACCTTCTGCCCTCTAAGTTCCACTAATGAAGAAATGGGAAGATTTTCTAGCCAAAGTTATTTCTTTTCAATAACATAGAGTTCAGCCACAGCTGAAGGCTGGGAAAGGTGGGTGCTGCTATTCAAAACTTATATGTCATTATGAAAATAAGATCACTCCTTGCTTGGTCAGAGCAATAAGAATACATCCACTTGCAACTCCACAGGTACAGAACCTGCAGCTTGTCCTAGTGCCTTAGGTTTCCTCAGAGAGAGGGCCGCCCTGGGCCCCTTTTGGAGCTGTCCAAACTAATACAAATATTGAGGGTGACAGGACAAGCTGGGGCAGGCAGCTGGAGTATTTCAGGGCATTCAAGCAGTCATGCAGGCCTTTCAGGCAGAAATTTAAAAAAAAATTTCTAGCTGAAAACGATTTATCACTTAATTCTTAAGCCCAGCATTGGCTCAAAGTACTGTATCATGACAAAATGGCACCAGCCAACTTTACAGGTGAGGTCTTCAGGTTCCCATACCTTAAAGAACATTCTGGTGACCAAAGAAATTTAGCAAAGTAAAAGCTTGTGAAAAAAGCAATAGTTGCTTGGGTGTTGAACACCTGAAGTCATTCTCTGCTTTCAAAAATATTTTTTAGCGTGAGCCATCTTGTCTTAGACACAGTTTATCATGCCTGGTAATTATTTTCTGACAGGAAATTGTTTCCATTTCAATCTCTGTGTTTTAAGCTATTTTGATTAAAACAAACAAACAAACAAGAAAAAAAAGTACAGGGACATTGACTGACACAATAGGGAAAAATAAGAAATTAACATTAACAGGGATTTTGACCTAGAAGCCTGACCTCTCTCTCAGCCTGGAAAAATATTAAGGGGTGGTAAGAAAGCATTTCTCCTCTCATGACTTGTGAAGAATGCTAGGTGGATTCCCCTTTAGATTGGACATCTGTTTGACATGACTCAACTGCCCTTTGTCTTTCTGATATTGCTATCATTTCCAACTGACCTCTACTCTCCTGGTCTCCACTTGAATTTTCTGGGAAAGACACTGGATGGCACAGCTCATTAGCAGCATCACTACTTCAGCAGGGCTTTTGTGCCTTAACAGCTCACAGGACCCTTACCTGCGCCTGCTCAGGTGCCCCCATGGACCTCAAGGTTGTTTCTTTGGAAGCTGAGTCCCAGTAGCCATAGAAACCACATTGGCTTTGTCTGGTAGTAGGTGCTGAGGGAGGGGGCTTCCCTAGACTGGCAGGCTCCATGTTTACCCAATTCAGTAAAGAAACTAAAATGATTCTTATGACAATTTAAGGGGCCATTTGAGAGTTTTTAAAATAAACTTTAAAAATATTAATTTGAGTCATTATTTACATTTGTTGTATATCTCATGACAAAAAAAGTAATTTTTATTTGTTGAATTATTTACCTATTCCAGAGATCAGCAGACTTTTTCCTGTAAAAAGCCAAATAGTAAATATTTGGGCTTTGTGTACTTTGCTGCAACCACTCAACTCTGCTGTTGTATAATAAAACAGCCATAAACATACATAAGCAAATGGATGTGTGTGTGCCCCAACAAAACTCTATTTACAAAAACAGACCAGCTGGCCATATTTGGCCCTGCGCTCTAGTTTTCTGACCTCAGTTTTTCCCAGTTCAAATGCACTCATGCTGTGCTCACACCCTCTCACACTCACACTCATTTTGCACTTGCGCATACCCTCGCTGACCATACTGCACAGCTCACTGATCCTGAGAATGACTTATTTCATAAGATTGCATAGAGGCTACCTGTTTTTTGAAACCATTCAATGTCTCTTAAGTGAAGACTAAACATGAATTGCCTAAAAGAGAACTGATGGCTCAGAATCATTAAAAAAAATGCATGCATTTGGGGGAAATTTCTAGAATAATAAAAAGAAATGTTTTCTCCTAGAAATGATAAGCATGGCACTTCTGTCACACAAAACATGCATATCTGCTTAGGCACAGACATTTTGCTGAAAATCAGAATTATTATATTCTCTCCTGACAACTCTGTAAGATGCTTGAATGATCACAGCGGGGGTTGGGGAGCAGTAAGAATTATAACACATCCTGCTTTTGACAACTACCTTAACTCTATTGTCCTCTCCTAACATGGAGTTGTTTTTGAGTCACTGTATCCCAAACCTGGCTGTCATTTCTATGTTTTGGGAGAGGCTCATACCATTTTTCCTTTCAAAAAGCAAATTTTAAAGCAATCTCCAGGTATGAGATTTCCCTTCTGAAATGTTACATCTGAGGACAGTGCCTATGGGCTTGTTTACTGGATGAATTTTATTCCAACTGTGAGCTACTTACTCTAAGTCTTCTCACAATTGTCCTTCTTTAGAACCCTTTCTTCTTTGATTACTATAGACTTTCTATCTGTCATAAATGATTAGTATGGTATTTGATTCCAACAGAAGTGAACCTTTGCTGGGTATAAGACAACAGGAAGATTTTGATATATTTCAGCTCATGTGGACCTCCCACCTGAGCTGTCTCAACCATATGGACAACAGAAGATCCAGAATTTCTGCACACCTCTTTCCTAGGGTTATGAGTTTCCCTGTAGTCTTCGATGTTTCGTAATTGCTGTTTTCATTCAAAAACATCACTGCATGAACTTTTCCTGAAGGCAATAGTATGTGTGAGTAGCTAGAGACATTGAGGGAAAGAAGAAAGTGTCCTAATATCCCTTCAGAACTATTGTTAGAACATGCATGTGAGTTTTTCTTTCACAGTCCCCTTTTGCAACAATTTCCTTTCAACATTCCAGGTCATAATTTTTTCATAGAACAGGGCCATGTCGTAACGCTCCTTCCATGGTTAAAAATGTTAGTAAAGTTTAAGAAGAGGGTTTAGTTAACAGAAAATTATAAACAAAACCATACATCTAAGAATAAAATTCAGGAATACTGAAAATTCCATGATAATCTCAATTTAACGATCTTATGAATGTGTGTTTGGATCTTCCAGTCCAGTGATAGGGTGGGTGATATGCCTTTGTGGGGTCCCTCCTAGGAACTTGTTTATGTATGTTGCATGCAGGTTCAAGAACATGAAGTCCTAATTTCTCAGATGTCTTGGCAGTCTATTTTAAGTGCCAGTTCAGAGTACAAGCCGAATGCATTCACATTATGTTGTTTTTCCTGATTTTCTGGAACAACACAGAATAAAACAGGAACGAAATGAAAACAAAACAATTAGCAAAGTTCCAAAAGCTTACAGATTAAACTGAAGTTAAATAACTAACTCAGGGGTTGCAGCAAAATGTAATAAATGGTACAATGGAGATTACTCCATTGGGTTCTCCGGAAGCACATAACAAGGAAACCTTACCCATCGGAGTTGTGGGAGGTGGAGGTAAGAGACAATTTCTTTCTCATGGAAGTCTCAGATCCAAACGATATGGTTCTAGCTTGGTGGATTAGTTGAGAGGGGCAAGAAGTCCATCCTAATATAGAAGGAAAATGTATCCTTACCTGGAGGTGAAGGGGAAGATAGAGAAATTATAGCAGACTTGGAGCAGAGTACGGAAGGCAATGATAAGAGAAAAAAAACAGGCCCAGAAAATAAAGGAAAACACCTACCACCCTTACATCCTCCACCTGAAATGGCAATCTCACCCAGTTTTCATTCAGACTAACAATTTTAAAATGATATGTCTCATTCATTTTTCTTCATATCCCCCACCTATTCCATCAGCAGGGATAGGAACCTTAGCAACTTTGATTTACATATTCATCAACCCTTTATCTCATAAAACAAACTTGTTTTTGAGGTACTTAACATTTAATGACTTCGATACTTTAATTAAACAAATGGTAATGATGAAGATAGTGAAGCAAGACATGCTTGAACTTTGGAGTCAGGACAATTGGTTGGTTCTTGGTTCTACCCTTCACCTTCTAACTACGTAACCTTGGGAAAGTCCCGTGAGCTCTCCTGATGTTTGAACATGGACAGAAAGGAGCTTATTATGTGTTCTTCAGAGCACTTGCCATGAGGTCATTAAATATTAAATAGTAGAAGTTCCTAGTCCCTCACTTTCTGTCATGGCTTCCATGTCTCATTTGAAACTTCTTTTATCCCATTTTTAAAACATACTTTGCCTCTTCTATTTGATTTTGAACACCTGAGAGCTGAGACTACATTTTTTTAAATAAAATGCTTTCTTGGTTTATGTTTCTACTTTTGTTTAGGTTTGATTTGCATGGGAGTCCTGTTCTGTTGATCTTTGGGTGTAGGAGAGAAGATGCATAGTTTCCCTTTCAGCTTCCTCAAGAGTGGGGAAAGAGGAGAGTAAGCAGGAAAAAAAAGGATGCATATTCTTCTGAAGTGGGGGCATGCATTAGGGTCCCAGTTCTGTTGTTCTGAAGTTGTTATATATATAACGTCTTTGAGTCTCAGTTTCCTTACCTGTGAAATGAAGACTAAGATGCTTCTCTTTTAGCCTGCCAATAGGATCATAACTGGACATTTGCCTCAATCCGTTTATACTTTGTCCATGGGCAGGACCACAGGGATCTCAAGTCCCCGGCAGCAGCCTGCCAGGCTCAATTTCCTTCCTTCCATTCCTTTGCCTATTTCCCAACCATTTTTATTCTACAGATGGTGTTTTGCTTTCCTTGTCTAGTGGATATTTGGAATTGGAAGTGGATATTTGGAATTGGAAGTGGATATTTGGAATTGGTGATTAAGTAGCACAGCCTTCTTGCTCTGTAATTCTGACTTCACCCCTATACATCATGTCTTATTCCCCTTGATTTCAGTGGAGAATGGTCCTGGGGTCAGTCTTGCCCCATTTCCACTCCACACTCATGTTTCCTGATCCAGAGAGACCACCTTCCCTGGAAGGGAGTGTATAATTACTTAATCCCACCTTAATGAAGTAAACAATTAAATATTTTTAAGAAATATTAATTGAACCATAGTATAGTTTTAATATAGCCACCTTGAAATCATTTAAGATACTTCTTTGTGTCATGAAAATTATTTGAGTTGAAATACCTATGTTTTCTATCCTCTGTATTAGTTTAATTCATAAATGTCTCTATCAACAATAACATTGATGTTTGTGTAAACTCTATTTAATCAGATGTTAATGTTACCCATTTTTATTATTTTTCTAAATTTAAACAAGACATCTCAACAATTGTCCTGATGCCATGATACTCTGCTCACATTTACAGTTATTAAGCTCTTTAATTGAATGCCCTCTTGATTTGGGCTTCGGTATCTTTTTGATTGCATAGGCCTATTATCTGGGTTTACTAACCTGAACCATGGGTGGGGATGTGTGTGTGTGTGTGTGTGTGTGTGTGTGTGTGTGTGTGTTCACGCATGAGTGTTCACTGTTTGGAATAAAGAACATGTTGGTCTTTTCCACCTCTGGCAATGGGCTCTTTGTCTGTAGACATAGTCAAATTCAGCAGGATCAGGTGATACGGTAAAACACTGGCTACTTCTGTTCAACATGCTCAAGGTAAAGAGTCAGACATTACCTGAGATCCTTGCTCTCCAGGGACCTGTACAAAAGTGTACAAGTTATATCCTCTAAATAGGAGAAATATAACACTGCCACTCACAGTTCTCAGGGGAAGGCTTCCTTGAGCCCAAAATACTATGATCCTCAATGATGAGGGTGATGCAGGAAGAAGGACAGACACTGAATGATCATTTCTTCTTCCTCTCCTCTCCCTTTTCTCTTCCCTCCAGTCTTGCCTCTCCCTTTCTGGCTTTTCCTTTTCATTCTTTTCTTTGGTCTTTTCTCCCCTTTATTCTCTATTTTTCCTTCCCTTTGTTTTCTTTCTCTATTCTTTTAAAAAAATTGGTTAACTCAAATATGAAGAAACGAACTTTCTCAAATCTTCAGCTCCTTCAGCCAATCAGGGCCGACATGTTAATGACACACTGTTGTCCCAGGAGCAGTCAAAGGATTTGGGACTCTCATTCCATTGTAAACTCCTGTAGAGAGGGTGGATTGAACTATGCCCATTTTTTTGCATTTTGCCTTTTGGAAGGAAGCGTCTATGGTATGCCACAGACTAGGATTTAACATTGTCTCAAGTCATTGTCACAAGTGGAATGAAGTATGGTGTCCCTTTCTTGAACAATCACTCAGACAGTTGTTCTTAATGTCTTCTTTGAAGGCTTATCCATCCCTTCCTCAGTCTGATGCACAGGCAGATTATTCTCTATCTCACCCCATCATATTCCAATTGTTTTGTATATAGCTTTTTTTAAAAATAACAATATTTTCAAAATATAATTCTATAACATAAAATTTTTGGTATATTCACAGATTTGTGCTACCATCACAACAATACATTCTAGAACATTATCATCACACTATATCTATTAGTAGTCACTCCTCTTTCTACCAACCACTTGTTCCCTAACTACCATATTCTACTTTGTCTATATGGATTTGGCTCTTCTAGGCATTTTATATAAATGCAACTGTATATCATATGGTTTTTGTGACAGAATTCTCTCATCTACCATAATATTTCAAGGTTCATCCACATTGTAGCATGTATCAAATCATCATTGTTTTTCACTGTCAAGTAGTTTTCTACTGCACAGAAGCCTACTGTATTATGTTTCTTCATTTATATGTTGAAGGACATATGTTTACCACTGTTTGACTATTATGGGTAATATGCATATAAACATTCATGTGCATGATTTTGTATGAACATATGTTAAACATATCTTTTTTCCCTCTTACATAGATACTTAGGGGTGAAATTGCTTGGTCATCTTGTAACTTTATGTTTCATTACTTGAGGAACTGCCAGATTATTTTCCAAAGTGGCTGCACCATATTATATTCTCAGTAGCAATTCATGAAGGTTTCAGTTTCTTCTCATGCTTGTCAACATTTGTTATTGTGTATTTTATTCATTACAGCTAATTCTAAAGGGTGCAAAGTCCTATCTAATTATGGTTTTTATTTTCATTTCTTTCTTTTTCCAGAGTTTAGAAACTATTTTAATTTTTTATTTTTTCCAGACATATTTTTATGTAATTGACATATAACACATGTAAGTTTAAGGAATACAACATGATGATTTGATACATTAACATATTTCAAAATGATTTTTATAACAAGGCTAGTTAATACCTGTATCATCTCACCTAATTACTTTTTGTGGGGTTGTGTGAGAACATATATAATCATTAGAAACTTTCAAGTATATAATACAGTACTGTGAACTACAGTTCCTATAATGTACATTAATTAGATCCTAAGAACTTATTAATATTCTAACTGTAAGTTTGAACCCCTGGATCACCACCCATTTTTCCCATTCCCCAGACTATGGCAAGGACCATTCTACTCTCTGTTTCTAAGAGTTCGGCATCTTTCCAGCTCCCTTATAAGTGAGATCATACCGATTGTCTTTCTCTGTTTCATTTATTTCACTTAGTATAATGCCCTTAAGGTCCATCCATGTTGTAGCAGATGCCAGAAGTCTTTTCTTTCTCATGATTGAACAGTAGCACATTTTGTGTGTGTGTGTGTGTATGTGTGTGTGTGTACAGTATCTTCTTTATTCATCCATCAATCAATGGACACTTATGTTGTCTCCATTTCTTGGCTATTGTGAATAATGTTGCAGTGCACATGGGAGTACAGATATCTCTTTGAGCTCATGATTTCCTTTCCTTTGGATATATACCCAGAAGGGGGACTGCTGGATCATATGGTGTTCTTCTTTTAATTTTTTAAAGACTGTTTTCCATAATTACTGTACCAATTTACATTCTAACCAGCTGTGCACAGAGGTTCCCTTTTATTCACATCTTGGCCAACAGTGGTTATCACTTGTCTTTGATAACAACCATTCTAACAGGTGTAAGGTGATATCTCATTGTGGTTTGATTTGAGTTTTCCTGATGGTTAGTGATATTGAGTATTTTTTCATGTGCCTTTTGGCTATCTTTATGCCTTCTTTGGAAAAATATCTTCATCTCCTCTCCCTATTATTATTATTATTATTATTATTGCTTTCTTGCTATTGAATTGTATAAGCTCTTAACATATTTTGGATATTAACTTCTTATCAGGTTTGCAAATAGTTTCTCCTATCCTATAGGTTGTCTTTTGTTTTGTTGTTTTTCTTTCCTGTGCAGAAGATTTTTAAGTCTTATGTATCACTCCTTCTCCTCCTCCTCCTCCTTCTTTTTCTCCTTCTCCTTCTCTTTCTCCTTCTCCTTCTCCTTCTCCTCCTTCTCCTCCTCCTCCTTCTTCTTCTTCTTCTTCTTCTTCTTCTTCTTCTTCTTCTTCTTCTTCTTCTTCTTCTTCTTCTTCTTCTTCTTCTTCTTCTTCTTCTTCTTCTTCTTCTTCTTCTTCTTCTTCTTCTTCTTCTTCTTCTTCTTCTTCTTCTTCTTCTTCTTCTGCCATTGTCGTTTTGGTGTCATATCCACAAAGTCATTACCAAGAATTATGTCAAGGAGCTTATTTCTATGTTTCCTTCTAGGAGTTTTATTGTTTCAGGTCCTATGTTTCAGTCTAAATCCATTTCAAGTTAAGTTTTGTGAGTGGCATAAGATAGGAGTCTAATACCATTCTTCTTCACATTACTGTGCAGTTTCCCCAACACTATTTATTGAAGAGACTATCCTTACCCCATCCAATGTTCTGGTTCTTTTGTTAAGTATTAGTTGACATATATGCAAGGGTTTATTTTGGGATTTTGATTCTGTTCCATCAGTCTATACTTCTAATAGGTGAGAGCCAATACCACACTGTTTTGATTACTATAGCTTTGCAGTGTAGTTTGAAATGAGGAAGCATGTCCCACCAACTCTGCTCTTCTTTTTCAGCATTGCTTTGGCTAATCAAGGTCTTTCTCTGGTGTTGGATAAATGTTGGATAACATTTTCTGTTTTTGTACAAAATGCCATTGGAATTGTAATAAAAGTTGCCTTTGGTTAGCATGGACTGCCCATCTTGCTGATCTTATTCTGCTCATAACTCTTAAACACTTATCACACTGTTTTGTATTTTTACATCTCACCAGCTAGATGATAGGATTTGTGGAATTTTACCTTATTTATCCTTATAGCCTAAGTATAATTCTAAAGCAGTGTCTGATGTGGAATGTAGAACAGAACCCAATAAACATAGATTATAACTTTCTGCTAATCTTAAAATTTAATCCTTATCAAAGATTTAATCCATGTGAGTTTTTCCAATGGGTAGTGGTCGCTCCATCAGATTGAGCTAAGAAGTTCTATTTTTGCTTTTGTAAAGCATATTTTTGGTCTTATTAAAGTATTTACAATTTTTAAAAAGATCACACATTATCCTTTTAAAATATTCATTTGAATAACTCATGTTCTAAAATATAGTATTTTAATTTAAAACTTGACATCCAGTAAGGCCAATAGGTCATGAAACAGCTGCCATTGAAAAGATAGTTCATTACTCATAGTTTCCGAGAAGACAGGACAGACCATGCTATGGGGCGCTCCATGGGGAAACACCAAAGTCAGTCAGGAGGCAGAGGAGAAGGGGGAACAGGGGATGGGCCTTTATTATGACCTCAAGAGGATACAGCGGGTGAGGTAGGGTAAGTAGGTTTAAGATTGGCTAGTTTGAATAATGTCAGCAGTCTGTGGGCATAGAGGCTGTTCTTTGTTGTCTGGTACCTAGCCCTAAGGTTATAAGGGCAGGGGCTCAGTTGGCCAAAGTGTGAGAGCCTGATAAAGGAGGCAGTCAGAATAGAAACTTTGGATTGGTAGGTTTGCATGTGAGGGAAAAATGCTCAGGAGCTACTTGCTTACTATCACTCAGAATTAGCTAACTTTGGGAGGGGCAGCCCCTTCAGGGTCATCAAAGCCCAGATGACAAAAAGTCAGAAAAATAACATAAAAGATATGGTCACTACAGCCTATGATGCCAAAATAGGTTCATTTTTTTCTAAATACAGCAGGACATGCAGGCAGACAATAATCTCTGTAGCTATCTGAATACACTTGCTGTTACAAGATAAGAACTATTGCTATGATATCACCAGAACAAAGAGTAAACCTAAATACTCCACATACTTTGATTAAAGATTATACACAGAGACACTACAAAGACTTGAGGATACTTCAGAGACCTTAAAATTTGATTCAGTGATAACTAGATGCTTGAATCACTTTCCTTATGAGTCTTGTGTGCTTTATCTTGCTTCTGGATATATCCTGGAGAAAGTCCTTGCTTGTACTAATTCTTAAAGTGGCAAATTTCTTCTATTGCTTCTGCCTCAGTTGAATCATCACTGATTTTATCTCTTGGTACTAATTCTGTCATCTTCTTAGATCCTGTAGCACACGCCATACTGAGGCATACTTGTCACCAAACCCTGTTGGTATAACTACACAACTGGACACAAATTTCTTTCACTGCTGGATGACAACTTGTTTTCCTAGTTACCTAGGAAGGAAGGGTACAGATAACTGTAGTATAAGACTATCATGCATCAAAAATACCTCCTACTGCTCTTCATTTTGGTAAAGAAGATGAGACTCAAAAGTCACATTTTGAAATAACAAAAGGATCACTTAACCCAGGTCTTTCTGACATTAGAGTTTATGAACTTTATAATGAACCACAATATTCAATATTAAAGCTGTAAATCACAGTAGGTGTAGAAAAGGAGTCAGTGTATTTAGGAGTACTTTTAAGGTTCATTCCAGAGAATTATATGTATTAAGTCTTCCTATTACACTCTGTGAACTTAAGTTTTTCTGCATAGAGATGGTGAGTCTGGCTTTCTCACTCATTGGTGAATTAAAGATACCTGGGAGAATCTACCATCATTGAATAAAGCAATATGTCAGACCTCTCCTTTGCTTGAGGAAGCTTGGCAGCATTTTTATGTAGGTGGGCTTATTGACAAGGTTGGCATTGGGTCAAGAGTTGGAGAGCTGTTAGGATGAGAAAACTCAAATACCATAATGAAGGACAGCATCCTCACTAGAACCCATAGTAGTTACTCATGGGTATTTATTTTTATTTCTTTTATCTGACTTTCTTTTCCTTCCTCATTATACTCTCTACACACCATACAGTTGATAAATATTCTATTTAAAATGTAATTACTACAAGTATATAAGATTCTTCATTGTAGCATTGGTTATAGTAATGTAAAATTAGAAAAAATATAAATGTCTGTATGTCTTCACTATAATATAGATTACTATGCAGCCACTAAAGAAGATGAGATACACCTCTGAGCACTAATGTACAAAAATGCCCATGATTTTTACTTTATTGCAGTTTTAAAAGTCGGGTTAACAAGAATAATAAATGAGCCACAGATAATTCGTGCAACAACATGACTGAATCTTACTAACATAACTGAAAAAAAGCTAGATATAAAAATAATGTATAACATGATTCCATTTGTATAAAGTTCAAAAATAAGCATAGCTAATCCGTGGTGTTAGAAGACAGTTTAGTGGTTATGTTGCAGAAAAGGTAGTTGGGATTAGGAGGGAGTATATGGATGGGCCTCTTCTCTGGTACTTGTCTTATCCCATTGCTTGATCTGGGTGTTGTTTACCTATGTATATTCATTTTGTAGAATTTCCTCATGCTATAAATATATAAATTATGGATCATTTATGTGTTACATTCTGATATGAATTTTATTTTGAAGATAGGAATTTGAATTTTGAAAAAATAAAAGTGTGGTTCAGACGGTGAAAGGACTTTCTTAGATGGGGTAACAGATGTGACCAGCCAAGAGCAACTGCAAGCTAGATTTCTAGGGTAAGAGAATCTCTAATTAAGTAGAGGAGTGCTAATAGGTTACCAAGGCAGGCCGTGCAGGAGCAGGGGCAGGGCAGGGCCAGCAAAGTATCCAAAGAGAAGCATCAGCCCTGCTGTTTTATTTCTAGCTCTACTTTACTTATATCCATCTATCCTTGCAATAAATTGTTTAGAAGTCAAATTTAAAATGAATTAAGTTAAATATTATCATCTCTGATGTTGATAAAGGAATATACATATTTAGTATTGTTTTTATTATTTTATTTTAAGGAGCTTTAGTGTATCTTTGTACCTGAAATCAATGAGTTTGACAATGCCGGTTTTAATTACTCATTTTCCTTTTCCACATGAGGACTTGAAGTTTGTTTGTTTTCAAATGTTTAAATGCTACCTCTCAAATCCAACTTTTTCTATGGATTTTTCTGGCAATCTTTATCATGATATATTAAAAAAGTAGCAATAATAATGGTGATGTTGATGATGATGATGATAGAAGCCATTTAAATTTCAGGAACATTTTCAGCGAACCAGGCCCTGTGCTCGTTAAATGTTCACAAAGAATTTCATTTAAACTTCCAGGGATCTGGTGAAGGGAGTATTATTATCATGGCCCTTTCACATTAAAAACTGAGTCATAGATAGGTTTAATAAAATTGCTCAAACTCACATAAGTAGTAAGGGTGGGTGCCTAGAAACAGATCCCTATCCTCTAACTCTGGAACTATCTTGTCCAATATGGAACCACTAACCATTTGTGACTACTGAGCATTTGAAATGTGGCTGGCCTCAAATGAGATGAGACTTATCTCATCTCTGGATTTTAAAGATTTAGTACTAAAAAGAAAAGAGTAAAATATTTTATTAACCCTTTTATAGTGATTTCTTGTGGAAACGATACTATTTGAGATATGCTAAGAGAAATAAAATTTATAACTACAGTTATCTTTACCTTTCCTTTTGGCCTCTTTTACTGTGTCTTGGTTGCCTTAGGAAAACATGAATCTAGACTCCCAGGGCTAGAAATTCAGACCTCCTGCTCTGGGGTGGGTCTTGGTCATAGGGATGTTTGAAAAGCTTCCCTAGTAATTCTAATGCACCGCTAGGGTAGAGGCTCCCTGCCTGGAGTCCAGAAACCTGTGCTGTGCTATCTGATACCAACCTAACCCAGGATAGCCCCTGATGGGCTAGTTATAACATAAGCCCAAGAAAGGCAAAGAGCTGCCAGGCTATTGGACTGAACAGCTGTGCAAATAGCTGACTTTGCAGATGACACCTGTAGATCATGTCAGATCACACTAATATTTGAGGCAAAGGTAGTTAGATTCATTTAAATTACATCCCACTTGGCTGAGGAAGGTGGAGATCCATTAAACCAATCTAAGGATGGTTAGTTGTTATTATGGGCCTGACTGTTCCCCTGTGGCAAGGTAGAAATGGCTTTAGTGGATTAGGCTCCCCACTTTATCAAAACAAATCAAATACTAGAAGGGTCTTATAAGCCACTGTGTCAAATTCTCTTCATTGCCAAGAAAATAACATTTTATCATTCTGAGTCACATATCTACTAGTGGAATATGATTTTGCCAATGAATGGTGAATCCTAATAAACTTGGGTTAAGGGTAAGGACTAGGGGATTGTTATTACATGTTCAGGAAAAATGGAACCCTCAGACCTTCTAACAGTGAAGTGGGAAGCCAAAGACTGGTTTTACCTTAGCATTGAAAACTCACCCATATATCTATTTTGGTGCAATTTGCTTTTTACTAATAATTTATTTGTGGGAGAAATAGCACTTGGAAAGCCAGTCCATGTTAAACATACCAATGAGAAGACCCGGGGCTTTTCATTTTTTTCAAAATGTGTTTTCTAACATTCACTAATCTATAGTCAGTCACAGCTGTACTGTTTGGGAAAACAAGGAGAGAGATAAGGGATTTTACAGGCAAGGTTTATATTTGTTGGGGAATGAGAGAGAATAAAAGGAAATTACAGGTCAAGAATGAATGTTCTTATACATTTAAACTGTTATTCCCTTTTAAGTATCAGTTTATTTTGGATAATGCATATCTAAAAGCACTTTGCATGGAAAGATGATAAAGTATTTTAAACATCAACACTTTATTATGAAGTAATTCTTTTACTTTTCAAATTATTTTAAATGGTGCCCTTTCACAGTGGATTACAAAGTGCCACAGAATGGATCTATGGGATAAAAGGACAGCTCTCTGAGGCACAGGGATCCAGGAATGAAGAGGATATTCTTGCCCATGAGGGTCTGTCACACTTGGTTGTCAGGAAACAGATATTGTGCATTTTGGGCACAAGACAATACAATTATGGAAAGATGCAAAAAACGATGTAGAAGGGAGAGCTTGAGGAGAATTTTCAGATCTTTTGGTATTTATTCTGATGTGTTATGGATCAGTAAGTATATTAATTTGCTAGGGCTGCCAGTAAGTAACAAAGTAGGGTTAAGTAACAGAAATGTATTGTCTCACAATTCCAGAGGCTGGAGGTACAAAATCAAGGTGTCAGCAGAATTGGTTCCTTCTGAGGACCTTGAGGGAGAAACTATTCCTTGCTTTTCTCCTAGCTTCTGGTGGCTTTCTGGAAATCTTGGCCTTCCTTGACTTGTGGATGCATTACCACACTCTGCCCTTATCTTCACATCGCGGTGTTCCCGAGTGCATGTGTGTATCAGTGTCCAAATTTCTCCTTTTCATAAAAACATGGTATTATTGGATTAAGATCCATCTTAATGACCTCATCTTAACCTGATCATCTGCAAAAGCCTTATATCCAAAGAAGATCATTTCATGGGCACTGGGATTAGTACTTCAACCTCTTTTGGGAGACCAATTCAACTCGTAACAGCAGGACTTCTGAGGTAGAGAAGGGAAGGAGGCTTTCAGGTAGACATAAACACTGTGTTAAAGATATGGAGTATTTTCGTAGTTTCTGGTCATCTCAGGCCCCCTGCAGTCAGGTGGTTGGGCTGGAAGTGCTCAAGCAGCATTCTCAGGGCTGTTTTCAGGAGGATATGGAGCTTGTTTGCTGTTCCTGATATTTTTTGGAAACCATTTTTATTGTATATTTTTCCATTACAGTTTTTCCCCTTTATACCCACTTTCACCTCCACCCCCTTCCCTCTGCCATCACCACTTCTTATCATATACTTTCTCAGTGCCCTACCTGGCCAGTGTGTCTTTCATCTCATTGATCTTGTGGTGAGGATACACTTCATTTACCTTCAGAATGTCTTTTACCTTGATAATTTATTTTTTCTAGTGTAGGTATCAAGTCATTTAACTTTTTTTTGTCTTCAAGTTAGAAAGTGCACGATAGCTAGTGGGGAGGGTTGATTAGGGGTGGAAGGATTGAGGAAAAAGGAAAAAAGACTTAAGGACATGGACAACAATATGGTGATTGTTGGGGTGGTGGGGGGAATAAGGGGACTGAATGGTAATGGAAAAAAAATGCAATAAAGTTTTTTTTTTTAAATAAAAGGAAAAGAAAGGGGAAAAAAGTACAAATCCTGGTTTCCAACAATTTATTCTTTTCTTTCTTTTCATTATCTTTCTTAATCATTCTCTTTCTTAAGCAGACTAATTTGCTGTTCCTTATAAAACCTAAATATTTTAATCTATCCCCAGCACTTGTTGATTTTCAAGATCAAAATTTAGGAGGCTTTATTGTTCCGTGACTAATAAATGCTGGACTAAATCCACTTAGACTAATCCAGTTAAAATTAAAACTAGAAAGTCATAGGCCTTCAATCAAGAAGACACTAACCTACCCAGATTACAAGGTTTACTTAATGAATAAAAAATACCTGCTAGAGTTAGGGAGTTAGGAAGTAAAGACCTATTTCATAAACAGTGGGTTCATTAGGAAATATTGTTGTGTTATGGTGACTTTGTCTTTCAATGTAGACTTTTAACTGCAGAATCTCTGATGATTAATATTTGGATAAGAAGAAGCCCAGTGATTTTGTTAGGTTAACTCTAGCATAAACTATCAGAGTAATCATGTTTTCATTTGACACCTAGTTGTTGCCTACATAGGGTCTGGTATGCATATGTTAATATGAGGTGGTCTAGGTGAAAAAGCTTTTGTTTTTGTATATGACTTGCAGATGTGTATGGGTATGTGTGCATCTGTATTTAAGCCTGACATTACTTAGATGCCAGCACACTTAAGAAAATCCTGTTTGTCTGATGCCTTACAGTCTTGATTATTAAAATTGATAGTACAAAGAAAAGGTCCCCAAGAAGAAGTGGACTCCTAGGGCCCCATACTTGGAGGGGACATGGAGCCACCTTTCAGAATATTTCCTGTTCTCTGACATATACAGAGACATACAGTTCATCACAGTCACCCACACCTCTATTCTTAATGTTGAGAACTTCATAGGAAAATGGGACATGAAAACAGCAACTATGATTTTCTTGTGGTATTTTTTTCTCTCTGACATTGCTTGATAAGTTTTTGTGGAGAGACATCAAAAATTCTAAACACCTACACTTTCCAAAAGCATTCTTGTCAGACAGCTTTGCACACCAGGACCTAAACTGTGAGCTCTGTGGGTTAGCACGCAATGCCGAAGCCTGCATGTTTTCCGAGAATTCTGTCTCTGGTAACCATGTGCACACTTTTATTCTCAAAGGGTATATGTAAGGGAGAGTGTGACAGACGCCCATGTCCCAATGAGGATCGCTTGTTTTATATCCTTCAAAATGTCACCATAGCAAGTTCAGAACCACTGGTTGAAAATACAGTTACCAAGAGAAAAAACACAAGGAACTATGAGTAAAAAAATGACATAAAAGTGAATGCCTTCAATACAGGTCTCAGGGCACAGACAGTGGGGCCCAGCATAACAAGTTATGGACTGCCTATAGGTAAAGCTAGTTCTGCATAAGAGAAGTGGAATATTTTACAATCCTGATCATTTTGTTGTTGTTGTTGTTGTTGTTGTTTTGTTTTAACTTGGATACTAGCTCCAGGAGAAAAAGGAGAAAGGGAGGAAACTGGCATTTTGTGCATCAATTATATGTAATCTATTGTTCTAAACACTTTATTTGTGCTCTCTTATTGAACCTCTTAACGAATAGGTGAAGTATGTAGCATTTCCCCATTTTATTGACAGAGACCATGGATGAGAGAGGATAGAAACAGTTAGAGTTGGTGTTTAAACCCAGGTATACCCACCAAACAAACACAATGTTTCCTGAGTGAGGTGGATGACGGGGGACTGTTAAGGGCATCACTGACTACTTCCTAAGTATATGCCAGGCTGCCTGCCAAAAGGATTTCTTTCCTCTGGTCATATGTCAGTTTCTGAAATTGCACTGTAACATCACCTTCTCTAATATCTGCCTTTATAACATGTGTATTACAGAAATGAAAATAATAAGACCAGAGTTGGGAACTGGAGATAATGAAAACATCTTTAACCAATTCCTATTTAAGCAAAGATTGGTTTTGCCCTCAAAAATGACTTCATCATAATCTGGGTTTTTAAAAAATGAAATGCAAAGATATTAATATTCCCTGAAATAATAGTTACCATATACTAGGTAACATCAAATTAAATTGACTATGTTTAATGATTTATTGCCCATATGGCAATTTTGAATGATTCAGCCTAATAGTTAATGGCTACCTGGAGTTAGGAACTACAACACTGTACATTTTTAGCTCATTCAGTCCTTGCATGTCTCTACAATGAAGGAGCTAATGGTAACTTCAAATTCTAAATAAGACATTCACTGCTTTCTGGAGTTAGGCTGGAATTCTAAATTCTACTTCTTGGCCAAAGTGATAGAACACAGAGCAGGTTTGGAAAAAGTACATTTATCTCGCAGCACATGACAGAGTGCGTAGGGAGTTATGGAGGCTACCTTCATGATTTTATCAAAGAGCCCAGTAACTTCAATGCCACTAAATTAATAGGCTATATTTCAATGGGCCTATTAGAAGTTTTCAAAAGCCTATCCTTCTGGAAAACTATGTTTTTGGCTCATGATATCAAGTTTTGGGTTTACTTTTTTTCTTGCTTGGTTGGCTATTCTTTGTTCATCTCCTCTCTAGGCTCCTTCTCTACCCTTTCATGAAATTTTGGAATTCCTCAAGGCTCTAACTTAGCCATTCCCTTATTACTCTATATTTTCCCTTGGGACTAGCTTATCAACACACTGGCTTCAGTACATACATAACCACTAAATATTTAATCCAGAACCTTGTCACTACCTCTTAGCCCAAATTTACATGTTTAAATTTCTACCTGACATCTTTACTTGATTATCTTCTAGGCCCTTAAGACTCAGAGTCTAAAACTGAGGTTTGTTACTTTTTCCTCCAAGTTTGATCCTCCTCCAATATACTCTTAGTTAATAGCATCACCATATAGTCCCTTAAGTATTTTCAACCTAACTGCTTTCTATTTCTGTTTATTTCACTCTCCACCATGGTTGTCACTATTGTTGTACAAATATCCCTCATGTTTGACTCAAGCAGATATATAATAAACCCCTAATAGGACCCTGCACTTATTTATGCCTTTTAATCTTTTCCCCACCATGAAGAGAAAGAAATGTGAATATGTCACATCACATGCCTCTCCTTTTAAATCCTGCAGTACCTTCCTGTTGTTGTAATATCATGCTCATTGCATAAGTCCCCATTGCTTCTGTTGCTCTGCTAAGCTGCTAAGGAAGAAAACGGAGCTCATGGAAAGGCCCTGAGGATAGGAGAAAACTTCCAGATTCCTAAGCATGCCCTTTTTATCTTCAACCCCAGGGCTTTGGCACAAGCTGTTTTCTCTCCTGGGGCCCCTTTTCCCATCCCCATTTCTCTTGCCTAATTGGTTTATAATCATTTCTACTTCAGATCTCTGATCGCTTGTCTCTGTGAATAGGTTAATTTATCATATGCTTTTGTAACATTGTATACATTCTTGTTACAACATGTATTACAGTTGGCATTTCATATCATTGCTTTATTCTGATAGAGAGTTGAAGTTTATAAAGGTAAAGTAATATAATTATGGTTACTCAAATTAAAAGGAGCTAAAATGAAAGTCAAATCAAAAATTGCCCACCTCTCAATCCCTTGCTTCCTGTACCTCCCCATGCTCATTCTTGTGGAACACTGTGAATCAAAGGCATCGATAGTACCATCACTGTGACTACACCTATATCTGCAAACTTACAGTCTTTGGAGTTTTGTTTTCACTCTTGATTTAAAATCAGAATTGATTTTGTGCATTTCCCCAGACTATATTTGACTAGCTTCAAATAAAAACAAAAAGACCACATAGATTTCATGAAGAGATTAAGTTTAGTGAAATAATCCTATTTTTTGTTTTATTGAGTATTATTATCTATTATTTTCATAATTATTTTTTATTGGCACAGGTCAAGTAGGGGAGATAATCATAAGCAAGCCATGTTTATTTCACTGCAGTCATCAACTCACAGCAATGAAGTGAAATGGAAATCTTTATAGTTGATACAAATACTTACTTGACTTCAAGTTCTATTGAAAAATTTAATGAGCTTACAAATGTGGGGGGTAGAAAGGATGGCATTCTTTAAGATAACAATGTGGCCAAATCAGTTCTCAATGACACATGTTTTAATCCCTTTAATTTGAACCTTTCCAAATGTGAAATGTCAGCCAAGGCTTGCCAGGGCCACCCAACTGCATCTCTCCATTTATTCAGATACCTGGATAATGTGATATTTCTCTTAGGCTTACTTTCTGTTTTCTGATACTCCAGTCTGAAGAGAGACTTTAAAAGTGGAAATAAAGCCTAAGGAGAAAAAAAGAGGAGTGGATCGTTCTTCTAAAATTTTGTTTCCCAACACAGTTCTGCAGGAAAAAGGACCAAAACCTTTGTAGTCCTATTTAAAGATAGCGTGTGGTCTTGGAGGGAGGGAGGGAGGGAGGGAAGTAAGGAAGGAAGGAAAGAAGGAAGGAAGGAAGGAAGGAAGGAAGGAAGGAAGGAAGGAAGGAAGGAAGGAAGGAAGGAAGGAAGGAAGGAAGGAAGGAAGGAAGGAAGGAAGGAAGGGAAGGAAGGAAGAAAGGAAAAGAAGGAAGGAAGTCCTAGAAATTGGACTCTGTACATAGATTTTAATCCAGGTCTGTTGTGTCTGATACTCATTTACCTAATTAAAGGTAGAATATGGTAATTGACTTTGCTGGTAGAAGAATATCACAAGTCATGGACCCATTCACATTAGCTGGTCCAGGAAGTTTCAGGGGCATTTCAAAAGTACCCCAGCAAGTCCTGATATGGGGAATTCTGTGCCATGAACCAACTCTCACTCTGGTTTCCTGGCTGTGGAATGGTATCAACACTGAGTAAAGCTAGACCAAAACATAAAATCAGGCAACTGACCATTACAGGCATGGAGTGTGTTGAGAACCAGACATAAACACAACTGTGAAGAGTGTCTTCCTGGACTCTGACCAGGCAGCATAAAAATCACTCAGAAAGCCAGGGCCTAGCAATCAGATGGTAAGGAAAAGATGAACAATCAGAGTATTTATCTGTTAGTAGATCAAAACTACAATTTCTTCTGATGCCTGGGAACAAATGGCTTCATCATTTTCCTTATGGGACTTTAGCCTCTGCAAAGGACTTGTGACAGAGTCATAGTGAGGGTACAGGTTTAGATAGGAAAGCCCCAGTGAGAAGAGCCAGGGAAAGAGTTCAAAAACAGGTGGGGTCAGTTGCCAGTGGTCCACTTGGGGAAGGAGGATTTGTGTGAAGCCTGAGAGTACGTGGTGTGAATGAAGGAAAAGTATTAAACCTTAAGAGTATCCTTGGGTGAGAGTGGATATTTCATGAACAGCATAAAGCAGAAAACCCCTATAAAACCTGAAATATCTATTTATTCACCAAGTAACAAGTCTTAGGGTGTTCATCAGGTAGGAAGAACTGCACTTGGTGCTAGAGAAACAGAGGTGAGTTAAACAAATAAATCAACAAAAGCATGGTTTCCTGCACCGGTGATGCTTGCAGTGCAGTGCAAAGCTTTTTGAGCTAGTGACATTTAATTTGAGGTCAAAAGGTGAGTAAGTACTTAAAAAACAAATATGGAGTAATATTTCAGAAAAAGAACAAGAATAGCATTCATCAAGGTTCTATAAAGTAAATTTTAGACATGCTGGAAGAAAAGAAGAGGAGTTAGTATGGGTGGATGCTGTTGCATCAGGCATGCATATTTTGTATTTTATATATATATATATTCTCCTTTATGTAGTCCCCATATTCTTTGCCTCCAGGATTAATATTTTTGCAACTACAGTTGACATAAAATAAAACACTTATTTAAAATTTATTATTTGACACATTTTGACATATTCACCCATAAAATATTGTCATTTTTGAGGCAATGAATATACATATAACTTTCCAAAGTTTCCTCATGTCATTTTGAGGTCTCTTTCCTCCACCAAAGCCCCCCGCCCCCCCGCCCCGCCCATTCCTGACCCCAGGTATCCATTTGCATGCTTTCCGTACACTATGGATTTGTTTCCATTTTCCAGAATTTTATACAATTAGGGTAATGCAACAGTTACACTTACAATTATTCTGAGATTCATGTATACTGTTGCTGATATCAGTAGCTCACTCCTTAAATTTCTGAGTAATGTACCATCTTATATAGCATGTTTATCCATTCACCTGTTAGTGCGCATTTGGATTACTTAGACTGTTTTTTACTATTAAAAAATGAAGCTGCCATGAAAATTTATGTACATAATGAACTTACACTTTCATTAGTCTTGGGTAAATAGCCAGAAATCGAATGGCTGCATCATAAAGTAAACATATATTCAAATTCCATGAATTTATTTCTTAAATGGTTATACCACTTTACATTTCTTCCAGAAGTACGTGAGAGTTAAAAAATTTTTCCACATGCTTAGTAAGGTTATTTTTTAATTTTAATCATTCTAGTAGAGATGCCATATATCTCATTACAGTTAACTTTCAATTCCATAATGACTAATGATATTCAGCATCTTTTAATGTACTTACTTGTCATGTATATATCTTTGGAGAAATATTCATTCAAATCTTTTGCCCATTTCAAAATGGGGTTGTTTGTCTTCTTATTGAATAGTAAGAGATCCACCACTTATGTTATATGTACAAGTCCATGTCATTGAATACATATTTTTGTAGAATAGTCCACGTTGTTCAATATATATTATAAGTCTAAAGTTTGAAGAACAAATATTATTAACTTTAATGAAATCCATTTTATTGATTTTAAAATGTTCATATTTTGTATCTTTTGTGTTGTAGTTAGGAAATCTTTGCAGAACCCATGGTTACTAAGATTTTTCTCCCATGTTTTCTTGTAATAGTTTTATAGTCTGAAATTTGACATTAAGGTCTAAGATCAAGGTTCATTTTTGTGGGTATGGCTGTACTATCATTAAAATGTCACTTTTTGAAAAGATTCTTCCCTTTTGAATTGTCTTGGCATCTTTTCACAAATAAATTGGTCACATATTTTTGCATATATTTCTGGACTCTCTTGTTTGTTCCATTGATTCATCTGTTTATAGTTAGCCAAATACCATATGATCTTGATTACTGTAACTTTATAATAAGTCTTGGAACAAAGTAGTTTAATTCTTTCAACTTTGATTTCTTGGCTACCAAAATGTTGTTTTGGTTACTCTACATCTTTTGTATTTTCACATAGCATTTAAAGTCAACTTGTCAATTTCTAAAACAAAAGCAACAACAAAATTCCTCCTGATATTTTTAACAGAATTGTACTCAGTCTATCTAGTAATGTGACAAAAAATGCCATCTTAATAATATTGAGTCTTTCAATCCATAAACATGATATACATACCTTCATTTATTTAGATTTTCTGTAAATTCTCTCAATAATGTTTGGGTAGTTTTCATTGTACAGGTTTTGTGCATCTTTTGTTAATTTTACCTCTATGTACTTTATATTTCTGATGCTATTGTAAATAATAGTTTTATGTTAATTTCTGATTATTTGTTATTAAATAGACATACATTCCATTTTTGGATCATCTACCCTGCAACCTTATATCCTGCAAATTCACTAAACTTCCTTATTAGTTGTACCATTTTTTGTAGGTTTTATCAGCTTTTTGCACAGATGATCATGCTGTTTGAGAACAAAGATAATTGTTCTTCTACTTTTCCAAACTGAATGGATTGAATTTCTATTTTTTGCTTAATCCGTTGACTAAACTTCTAGTGCAACATTGAATAGAAGTGTTGAGAGTGTATATTCTTACTTTATTCTTGATTTTAGGGGAAACTATTTCAGCCTTCTATAATTTTATATATATATATATTCTTTATCAGGGTGATGAAGTCCCTTCTATTCCTAGTTTTTCAGAATTTTATTCTGGAATGAAAGTTATGTTTTTAAGTAACTTTTTCCTCTAATCTAATAATTCAATTATCTTATTGACTCATAAAATTGTGAATCAGTCCTGGCTGGTGTGGCTCAGTGGATTGAGAGCCAGCCTGTGAGCCAAAGTGTCGCTGGTTTGATTCCCAGTCAGGGCACAAGCCTGGGTTGCGGGCCAGGTCTCCAGTGGGGGATGTGTGAGAGGTAACCACACATTGATGTTTTTCTCCCTCTCTTTCTCCCTCCTTTCTCCTCTTTCTATAAATCAATCAATCAAATATTTAATAAAATTGTGAATTATATTTATTAAGTTTTAAATATTTTTATAATAGCTTATTTTTAGAGAGAGAGGAAGAGAGTGAGAAAGAGAGGCAGAGAAACATTGATTAGTTACCTCTCACATGTGCCACAACTGGGGACTGGGCCCACAACCCAGACATGTGCCCTACCCATGAATCAAACCAGCAACCTTTTTCTTTGCAGGGCAAAGCCCAACTAGATGAGCCTTACCAGTCAGGGCTCACATATTAATTTTCAAAATATTAAATCAAACTTTCATTCTTTATATAAACTGCACTTGGTCATCTCACTGGATTTGATTTCCTTAAATTTTGGTGAGAATTTTTGTATCTATGTCAATGAGGAATATATGTCTGTAATTTACTTTCTTTTTATACTTCTGTCTAGTTTTCATATAAAGGTAATGTTGGCATAATAGAATGAATTGGAATGTTTTTCCTTCCCTTCAATATTCAGTTATTGTGAAGACTCTGAGATAGAAGAAGACAATTATATCCAGAGGAATTGGTCTTTTATAAAAAGTTAGCATTTTCTCTAATTGCATTATTCTCTTACTTCAGTGTGCATGAGAAACACCAGAAAATTTTCTTCTGAATAGACATTTTGATTCAGAAGATTCAAAGTGAATCCATAGTTGGCCTTAGCAAAGAAAAACAAATTCTCCCCAGGTTATTCTGTTATACAGATCTTTGTCCTGAGGATTCTTAGTCAATTCAGTGTTTCTCAAATTATGTTTCACAGACCAGAAATGTCAGAATCATCTGGGAATTTTTTTAAATGTAAATGTTCTGTCCCCACTTCAGACCTACTAAAACAGTCTTTCTGAGAGAGAAAGTAGGTGGCAATCTGCCCTTTGATAACTTTCCAGGTGACTCCAATGCACAGTGAAGTTTGAGAACTACTGCATTATGTTAATAAGAGAGCCTAAAAGGAATACAGATGCAATTATTTTTATATATTTTGTGTTATAAATGGAGATGATACCATCTGTTCTGACTTATTTTTTATAACATATATGGTAGATCTGAGAATGAAGGAGAGAGAGTAAGTGAAATGTTTGAATAGTGTGAATAAGGTATGGATAAACTTTAGGAACATGCAGAAGCAGGCTGATGAGATTGTTAGTCACTACTAGATGTCTACGTAAGCAATGTGATTGTCAACCTTAATTGGTATCTGTTTTCCCAATTGTGCAATTTTCTCTCCAATTCTGAACTGTTCACTATAGAGGGGTAGAAAAAATGGTATCTTGGATTTGTACACAGTTATTTTACCAATGAGTAAAAGGGAATGAGAAAAGGATGCTGTGGATGAGGTTATTTGTAAGAGAGTAAATGACTGTAATCATGGACCATAGTCTCTATGCTCTATAAAAAGAGAAATGAAGACAAGGAGAAGATAATAACAGAAAGTTCTGAAATGTATAGATACAAGGTCTTTATGAGTTGGAAGAACTTTTAAGTAGATGCAATTTAGAAAATGAACTGGGAATAAAAATAATAATAGCTGAAAAGTGAAATGCTTTTTTATGGATTCTTATTTTTATGCAATAAGAATCTATAAGATGGGACATTGATAATAGAGATTGAGATTACTGCACCAGATCATTGGTACCGATGTCACAGAATGGGTTAATAAATATTCACACGCATAGTGGCATTGTCTTTCACTAGTAATGTCAATCAAAGTAGTGGGTAGATAAATTAGAAAATGATAGCCAAGGACCAAATCATAAAATGCAGTGGCATCAGTATCACATAAAATAAATTGGAAACCATCACTGTCACAGGAAAGTTCTAACTGACACATATTTGTTCTGTAGCAGATTAGTTTGAACCCCACCATAATTTCAAAAATGTATGTTCCTGGTACATCATAAAGTCATGGAATGTCTTTTGATAATGAGAAACTTAATTGTGATATCTATGTGTAACTTCTGATTTAGCCATGCAGGCACTAAAATAGGTAGGTAGTAACCAGCTCTCCTATGGACCATTGCAAAGAAATTGAATCTTATTAACTTTCTCATATTTCCCTATTCATGAACAAAAAGTTTGCTGTGAAAGATTTCTACCAGCTCAGAAGAACAAGGATGAAGATTGTCTCTTCTGTGTCCTGCTAACATCCATTCTAATTCTGTTTTTCATATCCACAGAGAGTGAAGAAGTTTATCAAAGGCAGGTGCTGTCAATTTCATGTATCATCTTTGGACTTGTCATCGTGGGCATGTTCTGTGCAGCATTCTACTTCAAAAGCAAGTAAGACCACTTCTCTCACCTGTTAAAAGGTTACTTCTCAGAGGAAGCACTTTGTCATTCTTTAAGTTCTCAGTCTTTCCTCCAGGCAGAGGGATCTTAATGCAATTGGTCCATCAAATATTTACAATGACTTAGAATCTTCTGTAGACTGCGGCAAGTGTATATAATATGTGTACGCAAGTGTGTGTTGTTTATCTTTGATGCACATAGTTATCCTTCCTATTTGTGATCGTAAAAACTTTATGCTCTTTGCACATTTTGATTACCTGCCAGAATTAAAGGGTCAGTGTCTGCCTGTGACTAAGGAGTTAACTACTCTGAACAGAGAAACCATTGATGTAGATTTAAACATTATCAACCAGTATCTAAACTTTTCCTAAAAAAAATGCTTTTTCTTTCATGGTATTTTTACCTGATATTATAAGGTTTTAACCAAATATGAAATATGAATATTATAAAATTTATTTTGATTCACCAGTTGGTATGCATATCTCAAATATGCTCTATAATTCCTTTGCTAAGAAAACAGGGTTTCTGCAGATAAAGGTACTTATTTTTGACTAATAAAGTAAGCTAAAATATGCATACATATTCATGTATATATATTTTAAATGAACTTTTGTAAACATATTTTATTTATGGAAATGGCATAAATAAAATGTATTTAAGATATGCAGATAAAAGTACTAAATTTTTCAGGTCCTTGTAAGGCATGTAGGCTTGAATAAGTTGGCACAGATTCTGTCCCTACAGCTTGTCTGAAATCCAGGTCAAAGCATAATTGCTTTTCATTGGACACATGTTTTTCTATTCATTTGCTCCTCTAAAATTGGATCAATTTCCAGATATAGTCCGTGATGTCTGCCTGCATGTTGTATATGTTGATCTTTAAAATAATAATGGAAACTCAGGTATGAATCAGGAATTAGTAACTATTACTTTTTAATAAGCTATTTCAGAATAAAGTTAGATTTTCAGAATTCTTTGAAAATAGTACAGAGTCCATATACCCAGACTCGGTTTCCCCTATTATTGCCTTATTTAGTGTAATACCTTTAATATTGAGGCAGTAGTACTAACTAAATTTCATGCTTCCAGATTTTTTTTAGTTTTTACCTAATAAGCTTTGTTTTGTTCCAGGGCCACATCCAGGATATCACATTAAATTTAATTATCACATCTCCTAGGCTACTCTTAGCTGTGAAAGTTGTTAGTGTTCATTTCTTTTGATTGCTCATTTTATATTTTTAACATTTTAATTGATTTTACTGGAATAACATTGGTTAATAAAAATTATATAGTTTTCAGGTGTTAGCATTCATTTTTAAACACTTATTCTTTGTCAGAGACACTGTGCTTTTTATGTATTATTTCCCATTTTGTACAGCAATGGAATTGCATGTTATTGTCACATTTTTTAAATATCAGAACTTAATTTAAAAATATTAATTTGTCAAAGCCACATAGTAGAAAATTGCAGATGGGATCTTTTCTTTTAAAAATAATAATTATTTTTTCAATTGTAGTTGACTTACAATATTGTATTAGTTTCAGGTATATGACATAGTGATTAGACACATATATCTTACCAACAGACACAGTCTTTGACTTTCCACACTTCTAGTTTAGATTGTGATTTAAGTATGCTCTAAACCACTCAACCATATTTGGCTTATATAACCCTTTCATTAGATAGTGAAACTGCTTGGACTGAATCAAGAATGTCTTCCCTGGTGCAACCCAGAGCACTATTTATTTATCTTTCTAAGGGGCTACATTACAGAGTGGTCAGGATTTCACATATGTCGGCCATGCCTGCGTTCATGTCTTTAGTCTGCCACTTGTTTGCAAATTACATCCAGTCCCTTACCTTTGGTTTCCTTCTTGGTAAAATGTGGCCAAAAATATATCTACTTCCTAGAATATATTAAGGATTAATGGGATAATACCGTAAAAATGATGCCATAGTGTTAAAAAAATAAATATTCAATGAGGGCTTGATACTGTTAACAGCTATATGTTTCCACTCTAGAACTTAGAGGCTGGGGAAACTCAAGTGAATTTGTGCAATGGAGCAGAGAGGAGTGATCACTCCTGACTGGGAGCTACAAGGGTCTCCCGCGCGTGCTGTATGCAAGAAAGAAATTGTGTATTTAACAATAAATAAATTGCTATGAAGAAGTACTTTAGCACTTATTTTTAGTGTGTAATTTATAGTGGAGCACATTTAAATAAAGACTGATTATCACAAACCCAAGAATGGAGAACAGCTGGATAACTAGAGGACTCTGTCTTCCCGGCTGTCAGTCTCCCTCTCTTTGGGGAGAAGGTGGGCTCTAAGACCAACATCTGGGGCTCAGTGAGCTGTCAGGGGGTTTAACAAAAACACTGTTCAATATCAGATTCATTATGGGCAGCTCAAAGGACTGAGCCACTAGAGCCTGACCATCTGGGACACATTTTCATTATAAAATAAATAAATAAGGAAATGTGAGAAGAATGAAGTGATAATAAAATTTGAAGCCTTTTCCAAATGAAGTTATTGATCCCATTAAGTGTATATTTCCTTCTCTGAGTAGTATTTTCAGGCATGGCCTTTCTTTATTTTTCTGGCCTGAGAGGAATGCCACACCAAGCACCAAGCATCTAATCTACAGAGCTGAGAGCAATGTAAATTCTTATAACACCCTCACATAACATTCTCTGTGCTTACTACTGGACTTATAAGTCCTCTTCAAAATCCCTGATCAGACTGTACCTTGATATTTCCTCACTTTCATACATACTTTCAGTTAGTTTATATGCATGTAGTTTCTTTACCTTATCTCAAAAGTCTTAAGTCTTCTAGGATTCTAGGACCTCCCTATCATTTGTTTCCAAGTAAAATCACTTGAACCTCCATCCTATATGCTGGGAAGTACTGTTCCTGGACAGAGAAAGTCAGGGGTTATCCAAAAGCTCACATTCTCCTCATCTCTTTAATTAAAATTTATGTTTTAATTTCCTATAATCCCTGATTCCACCAGTCTGGTCCTTTCTCCACTTTCTTGTCACTCTTGGTATGCATGACCTCACTAGATAGAATATTACAGCAGGTGGTTAGCCGGTGAAAGTTTGAAGGTAATATGATTAGGTAGAAGTGAAGAACACCTTCTTGAATTTAAAGAATTTTCTGAGTTAATTAAACTCCAACATCTCTGAAGGACACAATGAAAGAAATTCTCATCATTCCCAATAAGTCAATATATCGTATATTTCCCAAAAACTAAATTATGGAATTACTGAAAAGAAAGTATTTCTATTTATTTCTTAGGAGAATAATTGGTTCTTTTCTTTGTGCCAAGCCCCCTCTCACTGCTTCATGATGATTTACTCATGTGGGACCTTCTGATTTTCCCTTTGCTTCATCAATGAATTCCTGATAGGATTTTGTGGTTATAATGTGGTTCTAAAAATGCAATGATTGATTTATTTTAACAAGAGGCTACAGATTAGCTGTTAGGAAGTAGAAAGATAATTATAATTGGATTAAAGCAACTAAAAGTTCTGGAGATAAAAGCCCCCTCACCCCCGGTGCCCATAAATGATTGAAAAGATGAAAGAAGTATTTAATCAGAATACATCACACTCATGCTGTAAATTCGAAAGAAGTCATGATGCTCGAAATTTCCAAATCCTGTAGCAAATGCTGTGACTTGCTTGTGGGAGATGCAATTAATACTATCTTTTCTTTTCTCTTTGAGCCAGTGTTCTAATTCCTCTGCAGCATCTGCCCATCCTAGCTTGCTAAAAGATGAGGAGGGAAGAGATCAACACTTCACATGTGCTCTCACATTTAGTTTTCACATATGGAAGATAGCTCTTAAAAACTCTATTTGTAGATGAGGAAACTGAGGCTCCGAGACAGTTAGGCTATCAATCTGTTTTGATTGAGGATGCAAATCCCAGTTGCTCTGATACTTGAGCCTAAACTCTGCAGAGTGCTTTCTGGCTGGTGAAGCTCCCTGCAAGAGCCAGTGTTCCTATGTTCTCCACCAGAGCTCTGACCTTGACAGGACCTTGGGGAAGAAGCAAATTGCAGGGCAGATGATTCTGCAAAGTCTTTTGTTTGCTTTCTTTTGTTTGTTTATTTGTTTTATTGGTGCTGAGTCTTCTGCTGATAGATTAATTGCTGTAAAGCTTTTGGGAGAAAGCAGCTAGTAATGCAGTGATTTGTTGCATCTCAGATAACAGTCACCCCACATATGCAGGCAGGGGTACTTTATCTGGAGTCTAAAAACTGATAGTGACTTCAGCATTCCCACTTATAAGCTTTACGACCACAGGCAAGTGGTTTGACAGTTCTCAGTGGTGGTTAAGAGTACAGAATATGCAGCCATATTGATTGGGTCCAAACCTGCTCCACTACTTACCAGTTATGTAAATGTGGGCACATAATTTAAATTTCTGTGTGTCAGTTTTCTCATCTAATAAATAAGCGTAGAATTAATGATTTGTCACACAGAATTATTGCGAATAAGTGCACTGATGTTTGGTGCATAGTAGGTGCTCTTAAAGTGTTAACTATTTTTGTTATTTACAAAAACTACTCACAAAGGGATAAAAGAACTATATGTAGGGTTGATGATAACAATAAATGAGCTGTTTTTAAACAGTATTGAAGAAAAAATACACACATTAAGGTACATATGCCAGCCATACAATAAAGCTACACATATTTGAATTCTGCAGATACAAATGTAACTTGTCAAGTAGGTTACATGTGTCTGTCAGCCCAAGCTTCACATTTCCCACTGGTCACTTTTTCAGAGTATTTCTAACTCTTTGCAGCTGACCACTCTGGGTTAGGGACCTCTCGCATCCATGAGAGGAAAGGCAATGCATTATGCTTCTGTCTGTCTTCAGAGCACCATTGGGTGTGAGTCCCTGGTTGACGATGGATAATACCACATTCTCTCCAAGTTGGAAATAGTCCTTGGTGGAGTTGAAAATGAGGGAATGATTCTCTTTGTTATCTAGCTTTAGTAACTGTTTATCTAGCTTTAGTAACTGACAAAAATAAATGATAGGAATGAATGAAAATCAAGAAAATATGCATAGCATAAATTTATATAACTATTTATACATTTTTTACTTAAACCTACAGAAAACAAGCTAAACAAATTCAAGAGCAGCTGAAAGAGCCACAGAATGGTAAAAACTACAGTCTCAAAGTGTCCAGCACAATGGCTAAGTCAGAACACTTGGTGAAGAATCATGTCCAGCTGCAAAATGTAAGTTATGTGTTTCTCCATCTCTTCCTGCAGCCCTGATCAGTGCTTTCAGTGCTTTCAGTCCTGAGAGATGGGAAGCCTGCGATCAGATGTGTATTTTTTTTCAGTGCTATGTAGATATTTCCTTATATCATCTTGCAGTTCCATGTGTGCATATGAGTGAATACATGTACTGGATGAAAGAGAAAAATTAAATCTCAGCTCTTGATTACAATAGGTAATATAAATTAGTCTCTGGAAGCAAAAAGAGTTTTAGTTGTTTGTTCCGTAATCATTTACTGAATCCTTACTTTGTGTCAGAAATTGTGCTGGGCAGGAGGGATACAATGTTCCCTACCATATGGGAACATATGTGTAGTAAGAAATACAAACACTAAAACCAGAGATGTATAGGCTGAGATGGTTGATATTGGAACAGAAATTGAAGAAGAAACAAGAGAGGAATGGGAGTGGTGAGGGGTGAAGCATGTGTGGAGGCTGCCTCTTAAAAAAGTCAGGGTTGAGCTGGGTTTTGAAGAATATGAAAGGTTCATCAGATAGTCAGAGACTAAAGGACAAAATACTAGAACTAACAGAAAGAATAAAGTTATGTAATCTTAAGAATCCATGCTATGCTCAGGCTTTCCAACATAAGGGGTTTGAGCGAAGGCCAAGGTGACAAAGTTAGGAGGTGCGAGTTGTGGTCCCACAGTCAGTACTTCCTAACAACTTGAGGTTCAATGCAAACTCTTTGAATCCTACATCTTGCTAAAGTAGTTTTAATCATTTCTGAGATATATTGCAAAACAATAAATTTAAGGCAATTGAATACCATCTAAGACATACTGATATATTCCTCTCAGGGTAGCAATTCTGTCTCCACACAAGGCTGCACTTCCAGATTCTCAGGCACAATATGAAGGAACAAAGGCCACAGTGTAAACCTAGTATTTGAGCATAATAGGCAATCACCCAAGACACTTTCCACCCCTCCAAATGTGAAAATCACTGGGAATTTATACATTATTTGTGATTCTAAGAAATCATTACCCAAAAAGTTACCATTATGTTGGGCATAACAGATGTACTTAGGTGTTTAATGCAGAATTCACAAATAAGAATTGCTTTCCGCCAAAGTTTTATTTAACTTGTAATCATGGCTATGTGCAGAGATTCTTCTTTTCTGAAACAGAAAGAATGCTTTTGCTAATGATTTCTAATGGGTATAATCCCACCACCCTAAAACAAATGCAGTGATGGAGGGCTTCAATTACTTAGCAACTGGACCTGTCAAAGATAAACAAAGACAGCCAGTAGTTCAAATGATAAAGACTGATTATAATCAGTAATATACTATTGTGTTATGGAGGAGGGTCCAGTGTGAACTGAACTCAACTTCGATTTGTATAGAGGTGACTGTGTTTTTTCAAGAAAGAATGATGGAATGGGGAAATTGGGGGGGGGGGGGCTGGACACTGGAGGCTTAATAGAATCAGAGAAGTGAAAAATTACAGAGTTGGTCAGTGTAAATGTGATTAGACTAGCTGTGTCTGTTAGCGACCAATTACTGAATTTAGGATTCTATACTTCTACAGAGACTGGGAGACAGAAGCCCTATCCTTCCTATTGATTATATTTCAAAGAAATGGTTTTCAGGTCCTTGAGAAACACTCCTGAGTTGCAGGAGATGCATATATACCTCAGAGTGACAAAGGAGGATTTATGATTGTAAGCCCTTTTTAGTAAAGGATCTAGAAAAGGCAGGTCAGGGGCCTGTGCTCAGGTGTTGGCTAGATCAAAGAGTAAATTCCTTTGGAGACTTTGAGAGGCTTTTGTTCTTGTTGCTTTTTTTGTTTTTGTTTTTGTTTTGTTTTGTTTCCAGACAAGTCTTTTAAAGTGTATCTAGGGTCGTCCTAAGGGTAGACTTGAGCTGTTAGAAACAATGTCAAAGTTTACTCAAGCCTTTTAGTGTCTGTGAGTGGATGAATGGATGAAAGCATTAGTACTGAGAACCTGCAGTTTTTATAGGCCAAAGTGAAGACCTCCTCAAAAAGAGGGCTGGGCGAAGCCTGTCCAAAGTTTGGTCAAGAAGAATGTCTTTGTTTGACCCTATGCATTTTACAGGGTTGTAGCAAAAGACACACACAGTTTTGTATCCTTTTTTTCACTAAACATGATTAATACCATTTTCTGTCTGATCTGTAATCTCTAAATTCATTTGGGAGACAGAATAAAGGTCCACATAGTGGCCACTACACAATTTTCATCCTTCCCTTCCTAGTAGACATTCATGTTCTTTCCCTTGTATACTATGAAAGCAATATTAAAATAACCTTCATTCCTGTGCTCTTCCCACCCTTCATTTGATTGGATTTATTAGGATTAGACAAACACCCAGGAAATTACTAACTATAAAGATTCTGGCACTTGAAAGACCTTTGGGTACAGGTGATTTTATTTTATTTTTTTCTCACTCCTCCCTTTTCTCCAGCCTGTACCTTCTGCCAGGACATTTTGTATGTTGGCTCAGAGCAGCAGAGTGTGGGCCCAACTGGATCATCCCACAGGGCCCTCACAAGGACAAGGGGAAGCATCTTTTTATATTCACCCTATTTTTTAATAAAGAGGGTGTATAAATAGGACACTTTGTCTCTGAGTTGTGATGAGGTCAACTAGGATAACACATTTCAAGAGATCATCAGTCTAAAGAGCTAAATAGAAATCGGGAGTTCAGACAGAGAATAGATAGGAGAGGAAAGCTTTTAAGGACCCTGAAAGAAGAAAAGTGCATGGAGGAGACATATGCATGCCAACATGGAGTAGAGGGCAGAGGAGATGATAAATATACTGATGCACAGAATAGCCACCACCAACCAAAAATTATAAAGAGTGCTGTGCAAATCCAAGCCCAAGCTCAAGCTGCAAAATGTGTCCATTAAGAAAGCCTAGCAGAGGAGTTCTTTCACAGTCTTTCCCACTGCGAGCATTTATTTCTACTATGTGATGAGTGCCTTGTTATCTAAGTACACTATAACTCTTGGGAGGAAAAATTTCCTACTTTCCTATCATATCAAGTAAATATGTATTTTATCTTAAAGTGCAGGTTAACTACTTGAAATTGTTTGCAAATTGCAGTGTTTAACAAATGAATTTTCCATATCTGGCATTTTCTTAAGTTAATTAAACCTTCACAGGGAAGGGTTTCACTTTACAGTCATTTAGCAAGATGCAGAACACCTGGTCCAGTGAAGCAACGTGATAGCCTGGAAACACTTGACTTGGAGGCTGCAGGAATAGATCTGGCAGTGAGTGCCTTAGAAGCATCTAGTCCTTCTCAATCATTTACAGATGAGGCATTTGTGACTCTAAGAGATGCACTGACCTCATTTGCTTGTATCATCTGTGAGAGAGATAGAGCCAGCGCTGCAATTATAACCTCCAGACCAGCCAAGGGACTGAACTTCTCAGCCTGGTTCAGGGGTCAGAAAGAGGAGTAATAGAAAACAAGATGATTTATATATGTATTAACTATTTGGTAAGTACCAGGCATTTTATTAAAGACTAGGGATATAATGATGACCAAAAATGACAGTGTCTCTCCTTTCAAGGAGCTTACTGATTACTCCAGGTGATAGAGACTAGTCAAGTAATATACCACAACAAATGTGCTAAGACCTATAACCAACAGTGAACAGCACTGTTAGAGCTTATAGAAGGTAGGTCTGGGAGTTAACCTGATAATACGAAGGGCAAAGAATTCTGAGAAGAGCCAATTAAGTAACATGTGCTCCGTCCCCTGACTAAAGGGACACCTAGTTGAGCTGGAGTGGTGGGTGAGTGGTAGAGGGTGGGGGTGGAGAGGACTGTCTGGAAAGGGTGTCTACGTATGTTATTTTGCTTCAGTGGAAATGCGTTAAAGTTTGATAACAAAACTCTCAAATTTTTCTTCATGCTCTAATACAGTGTGCCAGTATTTTCAAAATAGCAACAATAAATGGTTAAGTTGTTTTTAATTAATTCCATTATAGGTCCAGGTGAAATCATGCTCTAAAACATAACTACTCTCTTTCACCATTCCCTTGACTAATGAGTCAGGCTTGAAATAATTTGTGTGGGTGTGTGGTACAAAAAGTATTTTTTGAATATGCAGGTGTACAACACTTGCTTTGACACAATTATGAGGTAACAAACATTTTTCTACTCCATCTCAAACTTACCATTAATTAAAGAGGCTGAATGATATCAGTTGACCTGTACCATGAAAGCTCATAGATTTGCTAGAGAATCCATTGTGAAAAATTAAACTGCTTTATGTTTGCAATGAATGGTTCCAAATGCCCTCTTTTAAAGAGTTGATAACTAAATACTATAATCAAGCACAAATATATATATGTAGTTTATCCATAAGATGTAAATTATTATTTTTTAAATTAGACTTATTAGAGTGACATTGGTTAATAAGATCATATAGGTTTTCAGTGTACAATTCTATGATATATCATCTATATATTGCATTATGTGTCCACTACCCAAAGTCAGTTCTTCCTTCACCATGTGTTTGAGCCCTCTTACCCTTTCCTCAGCTGCACCGCCTGCCCCCTGGTAACCACCATACTGTTGTTTATGTTTATGAGTTTTTTATTGTTTTTCTTGTCTGCTCATTTGTTGTTTTCAGCTTTATATCCCACATACGAGTGAAATCGTATGGTTCTTTTTCTGTCCAACATTTTACTTAACATGATATTCTCAAGATGTATCCATGTTGTCACAAATTGCAGTATTTCATCTTTTTTATGGCTTAGTAGTATTCCATTGTGTGTGTGTGTGTGTGTGTATCACATCTACTTTATCTAGTATCTAGCAAAGAACAGTTCAGTTGTTTTTGTGTCTTAGCCTCTTTGAATAATGCAGCAATAAACATAGATGTGCAGTATTTTTATGAATGAATGTTTTTAATTTTGGGGGGTAGATACCCATAAGTGGGGTGCCTGGGTCAAACAGTAATTCTATTTTCAGGTTTTTGAGAACCTCTGTACTGTTTTCCATAGTGGCTGTACCAGTTTACATTCCCACCAGCATTGAATGAGGGTTCCTTTTTCTCCACAATCTCTCCAACATTTGTTATTGTCTTTTTTGGTAATAGCCATTCTAACAGGTATGAGATGATATCTCATTGTAGTTTTGCTTTGAATTTCCCTAACAGCTAGTGAAGTTGAGCAACTGTTTTCACAAAGACATAGATAAACTGGGAGCATTCAGATTGTGTGTGCTAAGTGCCATTGGGCTTTGCTATGTGTCATTGGGTAGGCTTTGGCCCCTGGTTATTCTATGAATGAGTGATGTCCACAATGTTCTGCCCTCAGTAGCTCTGCTCAGCTCCTGTAGACTCGTGCCTATGGCCCCTTTTAGGGAGTCAATCCATTTCATATTTGTTCTTCCTCTTTTCCTGATACTTTTTATTTTCCTCAGCATTGTTGTCTTTTAGCAGAAAGACAGACATTTAAAACTGTTTAAAAATACCCTCTCTCGCTTATTTCATGGGGTTCCAGAGCAGGGGATTATCAGCTGTATCAACATTGCTTTCTAACACAGACACTGCTTTCATTGAACCTTCGGACTCCTGCTGAGTGTAAGCCACAGAGCTAGACATAACATAGTTGTTACTCTGCTTCCAACATGTGCATGCCTCGTTTGACTGATCTATTGATTCTAACAAACACCAACAATGTGTTAGGAGTGAGGTGGGTGATGGTGCAAACAACAGTGACTGTCCTCAGCACCTAAAACACTGCCACAAAAGCTGTCAGGGAAGCCAATAGGGGTGAGTGCTGCCCTATTAAATAAGAATATTGACCAGGGCCTACGTGGGTGTTTAAAGGAAAATCATTTCAGCTCTTGCTGTGCAAACACATGAATGGACTGTGTCATCTCCTTATTGGCTATTAATGTGACATTTTGTGTATTATATATCAAATGAGGTTTTAACAAAACAGGCACACACATAAAAAAGTTGCTATCTGTGTGAGTGCAGGGAAAGAACATGGAATCAACTGCTGTAATTGTAACATTGCATAGAAATGTTAATGAAAGGGCTGTATAGACAACTGCTCTGAGCACTTCAACTTCACTGAGATATCATCTGATAGATAAAGTTGCACATGCCTGAATGCTGCCCAGGGATGGAACTGCATACATTTGAGGAGGAACCACAATAAATGCTTTCAGTCTAGACCATAAATTGTCCAAAGGCTGTAACCCTGGCCAGTTAAGCTACCTTTAAGGAGGGCTGGTACATACTGTTTTTGGTGAGTGGGTTATAGATCTTGAGGGTATATAACTGAGCTACTCAGAAAACTAAAGGGAGACTAAATTCAGCCTTCAGTCTCTAAGTTCTTTTTTCTTCTTTTTTGGTGTGTCTTTTGCTTTTAAAAAATACATTTTTAGTTTTAAGTAGACTTTATTTTTTAGGACAGTTTTATATTTACAGAAAGCTTGTGAAGATAATGCAAAGTTTCCTTTTATACTGTACTCACTTTCCCCTGTTATTAAGATAGTACATTACTATGATACATTTGATACAATTCATGAACCCATGTTGATGTATTGTTACTTACTCACATCCATAGTTTACTCAAATGTCCTTAAATTTTACTTAATAGCTTCTTCTGTTTCAGGATCCCTTCCAGAAGACAATATTACATTTAGTTGTTATGTCTCCTTAGGCTACTCTTGGCTGTGACAATTTGTCAGATTTTTTGTGTTTTAATGACCATGACAGCTTTTAGGAGTACCAGTCAACTATTTTGTTAGGATGTTCTTATATCAGAATTAATTTGATGTTTTTCTCATGACTAGAATGGTGTTACCAGATTTTGAGAGAAAGAAAATAGAAGTACCAGTTTTATCACATATCAAAATTGCACACTATCAACGTGATTTCTTACTGGTGATGATTGTTTTTTGTCATCTATCTGAGGTAGTAATTACCAGTTATCTTTTTTCCTGTCTTTCTTTTTATAAAGCTCTCTTTGGGAGGAAGTGACTATGTGTAGCCCACACTTAGTGAGTGGGGATTTATGTTCCCCTTTCGTGTGGATGGATTATCTACCTAAGTTTTTCAGAATTCTACTGCAAAAAGTTTGTCTCTTCTTCTCATTTATTTATTTCATCATTTAAGAGTATAAACTCATGGGTAGCTATTTTATATTTTGAGCTATAATCCAATAGTTAAATAGTATTTAATTTATTAATGATTAAATTTTTTTCAGCTTTGGCTATTGGTAGTTTTTTCAGTTGGTCCCTGTGTCACTTTGGCACAGCTGATCAGTGTAGGGTATTTTTGTTTTTTATTGAGCATGTTTCTGTTTCTAGGCTCTTTGAGCAGACAGTGTACACATAAACACACACACACACACACACACACACACACACTAGACAGTGCTTATATGCAGTACTTTCACCTTTAGTCTTACAGATTCTACTCATTTCCAAAGTTGCTCAGGACAGCAGTCCCCTGAGTCCCACCTCCCAAAGATGTTCTTTCATACATTTCTATTACAGCTAGTTTCTCTTGTCAGAGTTTGCATTCCTTCCTGGGATCTCTAGACCTCTTAAATTATATTTATTTTGTGTGTGTGTGTGTGTGTGTGTGTATAATTTCTCTAATACATATAAGGCCTTTAAGTTTTCCTATTTCCCCTTGTGTGAATTGTGGTAATTTTTGTCTTTCAAGAAATTGATCCAAACTATGATACACTTACACAATGGAATACTAAACAGCAGAAAGAAAGAAGGAGCTCCTACCCTTCGTGGCAGCATGGATGGAACTGGAGAGCATTATGCTCAGCAAAATAAGCTAGAGGGTGAATGACAAATACCATATAATCTCATCTATAAGTGGAACCAAATCAACAAAACAAACAACAGAGAAAAATATAACCAGCAACCTTGAAAAAAAATACAAACCGACAGTAATGAGACGGAAGGAGGGAGGGTGGTAATAGGGAAAAGAAGGGGACAGGTCAAGTCAAGGAACATGTATAAAGGACCCATGGACAAAGCCAAAGTGGGGAAGGATTGAGGGTAGGAGGTGGGGGTGGGTGGGACAGGGGAAAGTGGTGGGGAGGGGGGAAATGGAAACAAATGTATTTGAATAAAACATAAATTTAAAAAAAATAAATTGATCCATTTCAACTAATTTATCAAATTTAAGGACATAGAGTTATTCATGTTCCTTTTTTTACATTTTTAGATCCAGAGGAGAAGTAATGATGGCCCTTCTTTCACTTCTGTTACTGGTCATCTTTGCTCTTTTTCTTCTGGGTTAATATTACTAGGAATTTTCCGATATTATTGATCATCTAAAATAATAGGCTTTGCTTTTATTTATTATCTCTATTATTTTCCTGTTTTTAATTGTATTAATTTTTCTCTAAATTTTATTATTTTTATTCTTCTGTTTGTTTTAGGTTTAAATTACTCTTCTTTTTCTAGTTTCTTAAGGTGGAGAATAAGATTATTGATTTTAGCTCTTTTTTGTTTCAAATACAAAAATTCAGTGTTTTAAATTTATCTCCAATTACTGTTTTTGTTACCTCCCACAATTATTGATAAGTTGTATCTTAATTTTCATTTAGTTAAAAATATTTTAAAATTTATCTTAGACTTTTTGTTTGAATTTTCTGTTATTTACAAGTGTGTTGTTTAATTTCTAAATACTTTAGGATTTTTCCAACTATATTTTTGTTATTGATTATTAGTTAATTTCAATGTAGTCTAAGAATATATTTTATATAATCTTATTTTTTAAATATTCTTATGATGTATTTTATTCCAAGAATGTATTTTATCGTTTTTTGATCTCCTATGAATTTTATTAAGCATTATACACAACGTCAAAAACTTGAAATTTAACAAAATGTGTATTATCTAAGTGGTATTAAATTACATAACGCCCAACATTTAGATATTTAAAAATAACATAAATTAACAATCATCCTGATACTTAAAAAATTAATACATTTGTACAGATAAGACAAAGCACTTGAGTGCATTGATATCACATAAAATAAGCATTTTCCTAGCAATACTTATTATTTCTCATATTTCCCATTATACACTTATCTTTATAATTTGGAGATGCAACATAAACAAATGAACCAAAGATTATAGACTGTACCAACTAGAAATATAGAAATATTTAAAGTTTAAATTTCCTATTAACATTTCTTTTTTTGTAAACATATTATTTATTTATTTATTTATTTATTTATTTATACATCATGTTTATTCTATTACAGTTGTCTCAATTTTTACCCCTTTACCCCTCTCCCCCCATCCCACCCCAACCCCCTGCTCCCACAGTCAATTCCCACACTGTTGTCCATGTCCATGGGTCATTCATACATGTTCTTTGTCTAGTCCCTTCCCCTTCTTTACACCATTGTCCTCTTTCCCTATCCCCTCTGGTCACTTTCAGTCTGTTCCATGTTTCCATGCCTGTGGTTTATTTTGTTCATTAGTTTATTTTGTTGAATAGAGTCCACTTATAGGTGAGATCATATAGTATCTGTCTTTCATCAACTGGCTTATTTCACTTAGTTTAATATTCTCCAGTTCTATCCATATTGTCACAAAAGGTAGGAGTTCCATCTCTCTCTCTCTCTTTCTTTCTTTCTTAAATGGAGATTGATCTTATTTATTTTTTTAAATGTCAAAGTTAATTATAAAATATTAAAAAATTTAAAACAATTATAAAGTCTCAGCAATTAAACCAACATGACATCAGCACAGAAATAATCAAGTAGATCAATGAAATATAATGAGCATTCTAGAGACAAACTTATATATCTATCTGACAATGTAAGATATTATTAAGTTGATATTTCAAATCAATGGGTAAAATAAGGCTTATTCAACAAATAAGGTGCATGGATCACTATTACTTGAAATAAAACAAATAAAGAGCCCTATTTCACAAATTATACAAGAAATATTCAGGTGAGTTAAAAATCAATATGTAGAATCTAAGGAGGTTTAAAAGAAAAAAGAACTAATATTTTTCATGACCTGAAGTAAAATATTCAAACCCAGAAGTTATAAATATTGACAATATGAATATATTAAACTAACTATATAGTAATAGACATAAAAAAGTTAAAGGACAAGGAACAGAATAGGATAGTATATGCAACACATCTAAAACATGGTTAATAGGGTTTTTTTTTAGGGAAAAAAGTTCTACAAACCTTTAATCAATAAATTGGTAAAGAATACCAAAAAGTTATTTAAAGCTTTTTTTGAAATAATAGAAATAGGCAAAAAATACCCTAAAACAGGTTTAGTTTCAACAAATAGTAAAGGAACAATTAAAATAACATCATTGTCACAATCAGATTAATGAGTATTAAAAATATTGGTAATATCAAGTTTTGGCAACTCTGAAAGGAACTGGATATTCATAGAAACTTTTTCTTCATCTTAAAGCAGTCCCTTTAGCATATTTTGCAGTGCTGGTTTGGTGGGGGTGTATTCTTTTAGCCTGGGAAACTCCTTGTTTTGTTTTCCATTGTAATTGAGAGTCTTGCTGGGTAGCACTGCCTTGGTTGCAGGCCTTTGTTTTTCATGACTTGGAATATTTCTTGCCAGTCCCTTCTGGTTTGTAGTGATTCTGTTGAGAAATCAGCTGCTAGCCTTATTGGGGCTCCCTTATATATTCTACTTCTTTCTCCCCTGCTTGCTTTAGGATTCTGTTTGTCTTTGATAGTTGCCATTTTAATGATCATATGTCTTGGACAGTGGGCCTCATTGGGTTCCTCTTGAATGGGACTCTCTGTGCTTCCTGTACTTGTGGGACTTTTTCTCTCCTCCAGTTAGGGAAGTTTTATATCATTACTTTTTCAAACAGGTTCTCTATCCCTTCCTCTTTTTCTTCTCCTTCTGGTATCTCTATTATACAGATATAATTATGTTTCGGGTTGTCCTGTATTTCCCTCAATGCTTCTTCATGCTTTTTGAGTCTTTTTTCATTTTCTTGCTCTTTCTAGGAGCTTTTTTCTACCTTATCCTCCAGCTCGCTAATTCGTTCCTCAGCTTCATCTAGCCTGCTTTTGATTCCTTCTACTGCATTCTTCAGTTCAGAAATTGTATTCTTCATTTCCTGTTGTCTCTTAATGATAGTTTCTATGTCTTTTTCCATGTTGATATAGTTTGTGGTTAGTTCCTCTTAGTTTTTGGTAATTCTCTCTGAGCTCACTGAGCTCCTTGAGCTTCCTTAGAACCGTTGTTTTGAACTCAATATCTGATGATTTACTTGCCTCTATTTCATTTAGTTTTCTTTCTGGGGATTGCTCCTTTCCCTTCGAGTGAGGCATATTTCTTTGTCTTCCTATTACTTGTGAGACTCTTCTTTTTTGCTTCTGATTCTTAAGTTGATCTGTCTTGATCTCTTGACTTTGTGGTGTGAGCTTCTATGGTTGGAGACCGCTGTTTTTACTTTCTGGATCTGCTTCTGCTCATGTCAGATGTTGACTCTTAGACAGTCTGAATCTTCCAGTAATCTACTGTTTGTGGCTGTCTCCTTCAGCTGTTAATCTAGTCACTCTGTACTCAGGAGGCTGCCTTAGACAGCTCAGGGCAGGTCGGAGTCCCTCCTGGGGGCACTGTTATTGGGTCGACTCAGGCTGCTGCGGTACTGGGAAGGAGTCTGCACTGGGATCCCTCTGGCTACTCTCTCAGTTCTCTCCCCAAAGCCTCTGTCCCCAGTTTCTCCTCAAGTGTCGCCAGACATCTCTGCACCTTTAGCCAGGGATCTACTGTCTGTGGTTGCCACTCTGCACTCAGCAGGCAGCTTAGACTGTATTTTATCTTAATGAATATCTCCTGTGAGTTTGAGATGAATGCGTAGTTCATTGTTTTGGAAGAAGTATTTTAAGAATATTAATTAGATCTGGTTGATTGAATGTAATGTTCAGATGAATTATATTGTTAATGATTTTCTGTCTTATGGATCTGTCAGTTACTCATAGATGGGTTTTGAGCTCTCCAAGTACAATAGTGGATAAGTCTATTTTTCCTTGAAGTTCTATCAATTCTTGCCTTATAAATTTTGGTGCTTGGTTAGGCACATAAATGTTAAGAACTGTTGTCTCCTTTGAGAATTGGCTCCTTTATCATTAGGTAAATGATCCTTCTTTTATCCTTCTTTATTCTTAATACTTTTCCTTATTCTGAAGCCTGCTTTATCTGAAATTAATATACCTACTCCAGGTTTCTTTTGATCTGAGCTAAGATGATGTGTCTTCCTCTACTATTATTATTCTATCTGTGTCTTTGTATATAAATTGTTTTTTTGTAGACAACATATAGTTAAATTTTGTTTTTTCATCTATATGGAAAATATCTGTTTAACTGAAATAATTGATAATTCATACTTAAAGTAATTACTGATACAGTTCAATTAATATCTGCCATATTTCTAATTATGATTTATAATTTTTTGTACTTTACCTTCATTTCTTTTGTTTTCCTGTATTTCTTCCTTTTCTGATTTGAATTATTTGATATGATTCCATTTTCTCTCCTCTTCTAGCATACCAATTATACTTCTTTTTAGAATTCTTTTAGTGGTTGTCCAAGAGTTTGCAATATACATTTACAACTACTCTAAGTCCACTTTCAGGTAACACATTACCATTTTATTGGTAATGGTAATTTATAATGGAGTATTCTCAATTCCACTCTCCTGTTCTTTATAAAATTGCTGTCAATCATTTAATTTGTGTATATACTATAATTACAACATAATACCTTGAAAAATCATTTTATTTGATTTATTAAAAATAAGAAAAATAAAATATTTTAATTTACCTTTTCTTATTATTTCTCTGACATTTCTTTATTTATATAAGTCTGAGTTTCTGACCTAAATTATTTTATTTCTCCTAAGGAATATCTCTTAAAATTTTTTGTAAACAAGTCCTGCTGGCAATGAGTATATTTTAGTTTTTGTTTGAAAAAGTCTTCATTTCTCCTTTACTTTTAAAAGATAGTTTCACTACAAATACATTTCTAGTTTGGTGTCTTTTCTTTTTTAACACTTTATTTCACTCTTGTTTTTATGACTTATTAGAAATCTACTACACTTCTTAATAGTTTTCTTCTATAGGCGAGGTTTTTATTTTTTGGGCTTTTTTTCAGCATTTTATTTGATTTTTTAATTACATTTTCTTGTTTATGATATTACAGTTGTCCCAGTTTTTCCCTCTTTGACTCCCCACCTAGCACCCTACCACTCCCTCAGGCAATCCCCAAGCTGTCATTCATGTCCATGGTCATGCATAGATATTCTTGGGCTACTCTATTCCCTATGCTGTACTTTACATCCCCATGCCTATTCTGTAACTACCAATTTTTACTTCTTAATCCCTTCACTATTTTTGTCCTCTCTCTCTAACCCCCCTCCCATCTGGCAACCATCAAAACATTCTCTGTATCTATGATCTGTTTCTGTTCTACGTGTCTGTTTATTTTGTTTCTTTAAATTTAACTGTTGATAGATATGTAGTTATTGCCATTTTATTGTTCATATCTGATCTTCTTAGCGAGGACTCTTTAATATTGCATATAATATATGTTTGGTGGTTATGAACTCCTCTATATTTTTCTTGTCTGGGAAAAATGATAGCTTTGCTGGGTAGAGTAACCTTTGGTTCTAAGTCCTTGCTTTGCATCACTTTGAATATGTCTTGTAATTCCTTCTATCCTGCAAAGTTTCTTTTGAGAAATAAGCTGACAATCTTATCTTGCTACTTTTAAGACTCTCTCTTTATCTTTAACCTTTGCCATTTTAATTATGATGTGTCTTAGTGTAGACCTCTTTGGGTTTATCTTGTTTGGGACTCTGTGCTTCCTGGACTTATGTATCTCTTTCCTTCACCAAGTTATGGAAGTTTTCATTCATTATTTTTTTCAAATAGGTTTCTGACTTCTTGCTTTCTCTCTCCTACTTCTGGCTCCCCATGGTGTGAATATTGGTGTGCTTGAAGTTGTCCCAGAGGCTCTTTACACTATCCTCATGTTTTTTATTCTTTTTTTCATTTTTTAATGATCAATATCACATTTATTCTTTTAAATTATTTTATTTTTTTATTCTGTTCTGATTTTTTTTTTCTTTTTGCTTCTCTATGTTTCAATTCACTGTTTTGATTCTCTACTGTTGATTCCCTGTCAATGGTTCTTTATTTCAATTAGTATTCCTTCATTGCTGACTGCATTTTATTTTATTCTACTGAGGTCCTCACTAAGCTTCTTGAGTATCTTTATGACCAGTGTTTTGTACTCTGCATCTGGTAGATTGCTTGTCTCCATTTTGTTTAGTTTTTTTTTTTCCTGGCATTTTGTTCTTTCTTTTATTTTGGTCCATTATTTCTTTGTCTCCTCATTTTAGCAAGCTCCCTGTGTTTGTTTCAATGTGTTAAGTAGAACTGCTACATCTCTGAGGCTTGGTATAGTGGCCTAATATAGTAGGTGTCCTGTGGAGTCCAATGGCACAGGCTCCCTTATTATCCAAGTTGGGTACGTAAGGTTTTCCCACTGCGTGGGCTATGTATACCCTCCTATTGCAGTGGAGCCTTGATTGTTGTTGGAATGTTCAAGGTCAGCCACTGCCTGTGTTCTTTCTGAAGTCACACAGCATAAGCTACAAACAATCTTCCAGAGCTCTGTTGTTCTGCAGCTCTTTGGGGCAAGGCTCAGAAAAGGAACAATGACCTCTGCCAGAACTTCTGTTTAGGAGAAAGCTGCCCCATAGCTCTTGCCCTGATGCCAGATAATTCAGTCCCTCCTCATATGTCTATGATGCCTTTCAATTTGCTGTTCCCATCCTGAAGCTCAGAGGGAATGAGTCCGAGTAAGATCGTGCCCAGGCCCTTAAATAAAAACTGTCTGAGCTTCCAGCAATTTCTATTCTTTACAGCCTCAATCTCATCTGACTTTTATAACCAGAGGTTATGGGAACTTATTTGCCTGGCATTGGAAACCTAGGATGGGGAGGCTAGTGTGGGGCCGGAACCCCTCCCTCCTGAGATATCCCTCCTAGCTTTTACCTGCCACATATGGGTGTAGGACCAGCTCATTCCATATCTCCCCCTCTTCTATCAGTCTTGATATGGTTTTTTCTTTAATCTCACAGTTGTAGGACTTCTATTCAGCTTGATTTATGATGGTTCTGAATGATGGTTTTTCTATAGTTTAGTGGTAATTTTGATGTGGTTGAACAAGGAGGAAAGCTATGTTTACCTACTCTGCCGTCTTGACCAGAAATCCAGCATTTTATTTTAGTGTTATTTTTTTCCTTTCTTTTTAAAAAAATATAGTTTGAATATGATATTTTGTGGTATAGATTTTTTTCATGTTTCTCTTTCATGATATTTTGTGTTCTGTGAGCTCCCTATACCTGTGGTTTGGTGTCTGTTAATAATTTTGGAAAGTTATAGGATATTATTACTTCAGACATTTCTCCTGCTCCATTTGCTTTTACTTCTCCTTCTAGTATTTGAATTATCCATATATTATACCATGTGAAATTGACCACATTTCTTGAGTATTATCTTCTCTTGTCCCTCCTTTTATTAATGTGGTCAGCTTTGCTTTGTGTTTCTACAGGAAGTTACTTTTGACTTATATTCAAGATCACTGTTTCTTTCCTTGGCTGTGTCCAGTCTAATGATGAGCCTATTGAGTGCATGTATCATTTATGTTACAGTGTTTTTGATTTCTAGCATTCACTTTTAAATATTTCTTAGAGTTGTTTTTCTCTCTACTTAAAGTGCCCATCTCTTTTTTCATGCTGTCTACTTTTTTCCTTTAGAGCTCTTCGCATATTTATTTTTGTTTTAAATTAACTACCTGATCATTTTATATGAGTCATGTTCTTGTGATTATTTTTTTTCTCTTGAGTATTAAGTTTTTCTTGCCTCTTAGTGTGTTTTATAACCTTTTTGGTTAAAATGTAGGCATAATGTATTAGGTAATAGTGAGGTAAATAGACCTCTAGTGTAAGGTTTTAGCTTAATCTGGCTTGTAGTTGGGTTTTGTTTAATGTTTGCTGTAAATGTAGATGCCAAGGACTTTAACACCTTCTGGTGTTTTTTTTTTTTTCACTTTATTTGTGTCTTTAGATTTTCCTAAAAACTTCTCCTTAAATAGAGTCTGTGACTCACAACTTTTCAGCTGTTATCTACTGTTTTTATAGTGAGGCCCTGTTGATGTGGTTTTAAGGAGATGTGGAGGGGGATCATCTATGACCTTATGATTATATTTCACTTTTTTAGTGAGTCTATATTACTGGGCTCTGACCTTTACAAGTGTTTCTTCACTTTTACCCCTTATATGAAGCTGGAAGTCCAGGGGATGGAGTTAGGAAAATGCTCTTCTCCCAGGTAAGATAAAGCTCCAATAAAGTCTCTTTTCACTGAAAAGTAGGCAATGGTAGTGGAAAACATTCTACGTGCATTTCAAAGTGGTTACTTTTTCCCTTCTCTTTGTCAGAGACATGAGATTTCTTTTTTCTTAAATTGTGTTTTGTGTGAGAACCTATTGTGTGTATGGAGGTAAAACCTAAGAAAGTGTGAGAACTCTTCCTAAGACCACAGCCCTCAGATGATATTTACTCTCACTGTAGTCCACACAGATTCCAACAACTTATTAGAATTACCACTTTGTATTCGAAACAATTTATGGCTCTGGTCAGACAGGGTTAACATCTGACATCATCAGAGACAGATCCAGGAAGAAAATATAATGGTCTCCTACCATAAAAGTTCACACCACAAAGTCAGGAAATCAAGACAAATCAATTTAAGAAGCTGAAGCAAAACAAGAAGAGTCTTACGAATAATGGGAAGACAAAGAAACACACCCCAGTCAAAGGGAAAGGAGGAATCCCCAGAAAGAAAACTAAATGAAATAGAGGCAAGTAAACTATCAGATATCGAGTTCAAAACAACGATTCTAAGGAAGCTCAAGGAGCTCAGTGAGCTCAGAGAGAACTATAAAAAACTGCAGGAAAACTACGAGGAACTTACTACAAACTATATCAACATGAAAAAGGACATAGAAACTATCATTAAGAGACAAGCGGAAATGAAGAATACAATTTCTGAACTGAAGAATGCAGTAGAAGGAATCAAAAGCAGGCTAGATGAAGCTGAGGGTTGAATCAGCGAGTTGGAGAATAAGGTAGAAAAAAACTCCCAGAAAGAGCAAGAAAATGAAAAAATACTGAAAAAAAAAATGAAGACACATTTAAGGAAATGCAGGGCAACCTGAAACATAATAATATCCGTATAATAGAGATACCAGAAGGAGAAGAAGAAGAGGGAGGGATAGAGAAATTGTTTGAAAAAGTAATGATGGAAAACTTCCCTAATTGGAGGAAAAAAAAAGTCCCACAAGTCCAGGAAGCACAGAGGGTCCCATTCAAGAGGAACCCGATGAGGCCCACTCCAAGACACATCATCATTAAAATGGTAAATATCAAAGGCAAACAGAATCCTAAAGCAAGCAAGGGAGAAAAAGGTAGTAACATATAAGGGAGCCCCAATGTGGCTAGCACCTGACTTCTCAACCGAAACACTACAGGCCAGAAGGGACTGGCAAGAAATATTCCAAGTGATGAAAAGCAAAGGCCAGCAACCAAGGCTGCTCTACCCAGCAAGGCTCTCAGTTAAAATGGAAGGTAAAATAAGGAGTTTCCCAGACAAAAGAAGGCTAAAAGAATACATCTCCACCAAACCAACATTGCGAGATGTGCTAAAGGGACTGCTTTAAGAAGATGAAGAAAGAGTCTATGAATACCCAGTTCCTTTCACAGTCACCAATACTTGATGTTACCAATATTTTTAATACTTATTAATCTGTGACAATGATGTCATTTTATTGTTACTTTATTATTGTTACTTTATTTTTTGTTGAAATGAAACCTGTTTTTTGTATCTTTCTTGCCTATTTATATTATTTTTAAAAAGCTTTAAATGACTTTTTGGTATTCTTTATCCATTTTTTGATTAAATGTTGTAGAATATTTTCCCTAAGGAAAAAAACCTACTAACCCTTTTATAGATGTGTTGCAAATACCTTCCTGTTCTCCTGCTTGTCCTTTAACATTTTTTATATGTATATTACTATGTAGTCTTAAATGATTAATATGGTCATATTGTCAATATCTTAATTTATAGCCTCTGGGTTTGAATATGTTACTCCAGGGTAAGAAAAATATTATTTTGTATTTTCTCCTAAAACTCCTTAGATTTTACATATTGATTTTTAACTCACTTGAAATTTTTTTTATAATGTGTGAAATAGGGCTCTATATTTGTTTTATTTCAAGTAATAGTGGTTCATGCACCTTGCTGTTAAATAAGCCTTATTTTCCCCATTTATTTGAAATCTCCATTTAATCATATGTTCCATTTAGACAGATATATATGTTTGTTTCTAGAATGCTCATTATATTTCATTGATCTACTTGATTATTTCTTTGCTGGTGTCATGTTTTAATTGTTGAGACTTTATAATGGATTTAAATTTTTTAATATTTTATAATGGATTTTGATATTTAAAATAAACAAATAAAAAAATCTGCATTAAAAAAAGAAAGAAAGAAAGTAAAAAAGAAAGAACTCCTACCTTTTGCGACAACATGGATGGAAGTCGAGGATATTAAGTTAAATAATCCAGACAGTGAAAGACAAATACCATATGATCCCACTGATAAGTGGAATCTATTCTACAAAATAAACTAAGGACCAAAATAAACCACAGGCATGGAAACATGGAGCAGACTGAAGGTGACCAGAGAGAATGGAGAATGAGGACAATGGTGGAAAGAAGCAGAAGGGACTAGACAAAGAACATGTATGAATGACCCATGGACACCAGAGTGGGAATTGACTGTGGGAGAGGGGGTTGGGGTGAGATGGGTGGAGGAGGGCAAAGGGGGAAAAATTGAGACAACTCTAATAGAATAAACATGATTGAAAAATAAATTATTAAAATAATAATTAAATAATAATAATTAATAATAATATTAAAATAATAGTTTGTATTTATATATAAATAATATATATTTATATATTTATATATAAAATAAGTAATAATATTAAAATAATTAAAATAAAAGAAGCACACATGGAGATATTTTCATTGTTTTTTGGATTGTTTGAAAAAAATCACCTTTTCCAAATTATCTCCACATCTCCCTTGTTTCCCTGTCAATTTATTTCATTTCGCAAGAAGTCTGGCCAGCTTCTGTAAATCCGTTTTTGTAGAATTAAGATTCTGATTAAAGACATGGCCATTACTGCCACTATGTGGTTCATTTTGGAAGTACTTTAAAAGAAAATTAGACATTTTGAACTTAATGTTATAAAAGGTTGAGATTTTTTTCCTGCTCTCTAAACCCACACCCACTGATATGCTTCTCATCAAGGATAGCACCTAGTTAATAGCTTATTTTACTTTTCTTCATCAGTATTCTGTGCGGTTGCATGGGAAACACAGACACACACTCGCAAACATGCACACAAAATATATGCATGTATACATACAAAATCTATGTATGTATACACAAAGCTAAATATATATGTATATCCACAATACATACTTAAAATATATGTATATCTGTTTTCTGAATTTTCTTTATCAACACAAATTGTTTATAACGTGCATATTTTTGTACCTTAATGTTATTCTTTCGAATAGTTATAAAGTATTTGTGGACATTTTTATTGTTTCCAATTGTTTCTTTTGTATTTATTTTTTGTTTTGTTATTAAAAATTGTACTGCTGACATACTCTGGTGACTATGTCATTTTGAAATTTTATAATTATATTAATGCTGGAAATTCCTGGATTAAATAGTATGTATATTTAACATTTTGGAACATATTGTCAATACCTACCCCAACAAATTAGCACTATCTCTACTAATCTTACATCTTTGTTGTTACTAAATACACTTAAATTTATTTTTCTTTATTCTAATTTTCATTTACCTATAATGAATGTAGTTGTACATCTTCTCATTTTCATATTTTATATCTGTATTTTTCTGTAACATTCTTGCTCATATGTTGAATATGAATATCCAGATTTCAAAATCTCTGTAGTTTGGTTAAAATTCTAAAAAATGTCGTTTCTCAGGAGAGTTTTTATTTACAGTTCTAGAAGAGAAACCTGCTATTCTTATAGACTGTTCAAGTGCCAAAAGGTCCAGAGTGTGTTAAACTTGACAACTACCTGGTTGAGATGCCATGTGATACTTACTGTGAGGCAAAATTTTTCTTGATGTGTCATCTCTATAAGTCTTCTTTAGGCTCCTGTAGATTATGAGGCATGATAATCAAAGGTGAAACCAAGGGTTAAGAACTATAAGAGCAAAATGCCCACAACTTTCTCTTTTTAAATACAGTAAGTTCCTGGTAACAGATTAAAAGAGGGAGACAGTGAAGAGTGGTAGGCAGATACAGTGAATCAATGTCCTGCATAATTTTAAGATCATTTCAAGTTTCATTCAATCAGTATTTATTGAACGCCTATTATTAGTAGTCATCTACTAATTTTTTGTAAAATGTACATTGAATAAAACATACGTATGCTTTTTTGGCTATGCCATGGGTGTGGATTGATATGAAAAGACAGACTTAGGAGTTTAAAGTGAAGAACCCTCTTGAATGGACCTTATCTAATCACATAGAGTTTTGGGCAAGGATGGGGACAGCATACTCAATGTGTGAGAAATGAGATGCAAATGATGTCTCTATCATCCTTCTAATTGGGTGCTCAGTGAAATGCTACTGGCAAGTTCCATAACTTTTCAATATCTAGCTGTAGTATTATCGGCCCTCCTCTCATAACTATCCTCCAGCTCACCTTTGTGCATGTGATTTCCTGCAGTATTCAAAGGCAGAAAGGCATCCCGTGACTACATTGGAGAAAATGATGGAATCAAGCTTTGCTGGCCCCCAGTCATTCCCAGAGGTCCCTTCTCCTGACAGAGGAAGCCAATCTAGCAAACACCACAGGTACAGATAGCTAATCATGGTGGGAATGGGCACATTCACAGCATGTATGACTCTGGACAACACATGCCAAGAAATGGTAACCTATTAGGAGAAATGATTGTTCTTGCTTTTCTTATAGTTCTCCATGGAATGGATGCTCAATCAGCTCACAGCAGGTAAACCAAAGAAAACAGAAGGCTGCAATTCACCTATAAAAAGCCTAAAGGAACTGTTAATACCCATCAAAGCTGCAGACACAGACCAGTGAATAAAACAATTACATTCTGAGAAACTATTAAAAACATGATTTCTTTCTAGCCTGCCTTGCCACTATCTGCAAATTTGATGACTAATTCTTCCCTAGGCAACTGATGTTACATGCTCCAGGTCTTCCAACATGATTCTCACACAAAGAAAACTTTCCACAGTGATGAATCCTGGCAAATCTTCTCCATGGATCTGTATGATCTATTATTAATGGGGTAACACTCTTATAAGTTGACCATAGAAATTGGCTCTTTTGAGGAGAAAGCCAAAAATAAGGTTATCTTATAAATTGTATGGCATTCTGAGGCTGAGAAACTTCATCTTCTAGTCATATACTCTGTTTTATACATAAAAAATCTGGAACTCCAAATATTGAAAATCTTTGTTCTAAAACAAGTGCCAAAGTTTGGAACAAGGGCTGGAATGGACATTACGTTTGCCATTTAAATGCATATCCTCAATCTTTGCAGAAGTTGTACCAAGCCTTAAGCATCCATCTCTTAGTAAGAAGTATAGTACCTTAAAATTAAAATATATATATAAAGAGATAAAAATTTATAAAAAATAAAATATAAAATATATCAGTTTTCCCAGCAATGAAAAATAAATATTGGTCTTACACATCTAGGTAGTGTTTTGAAAACCACCATGACAGAGGCTTGCTTTAACAAGGAAACTCTCTTTTTCTTTGCCTCTCAATGAGTCCAAAAAAGATTTTATTGAAGCTGACACATTTACTATGAGGTTTTTCTGTCACTCTACATGAGTAGAGACTGAGATACTAAGGGTTTGTTTTTTTTTTTTTGAAAGGTAATTTAAATATTTTCGGGTTAGGATTGAAATATTTTTAGCTATTGGGTAATTGCTTTAGTTATTATACAAGTTTTGATTTATATCCAATGAGGCATTTCTAGATATTTCCTTGTGAAAAAATTATTTCAGTTCATTGGAGCTAATAGAAAGTTTATAATTAGGGAAATAAGTCCAAAATTGCCAGCCTTTAAGAAGATGGATATATTCTCCCAAACACTATTTTCCCTGCTGATTATAACACATGTGAAAGTGGTATTCTGTCTAGTCAAGTCAAATAATTAAGTATAATATTATTCCACATTATATCATGCCATAAATGTTTTAAAGTTCAGACATAAAAAATGATTAGAGCTTCTAATATATTTGAGCTGCAAATACCCTACTCTTACTCCTTGTCTACTGATATACTCCCTCCTAAACTTGGCTTCTACTGTGCTTTTTAGGAAATACCAATGTTTTAAGAGAACTTCCTTTTTTTTCAGTTTAGTGACACTGCAGTATTTGTAGGCATACGTTGTGTTCTAATAGGTAGGCAAGGGTTGATTTATAAAATGCCTCTGAAACTTTGTAAATTATAGTTTAATATAACATAGCTTTTATTTTGTAAAACATACAGTAGACTTAAATGTTCATGACTGATAACCTGGCCACTGATTTATACTGACTGCAAACTTCTCCATCACTTCTGAATGTTACTAGGTTAGAAGGCCATCATAGCTGATTGATCAATAGGTATAGTACTGCTTTTTAACATGGGTCACTAGTTCATACTGGAAGACTTTGCTGTTGTGACAGTTTAACTAGCTATGAATAATTAATTTCTTTCTGTGCATTGCAAATATGACTTATTTGGACAACCCATTTATGAAACAAAGCTATTAATTCAAACCACTGTTTCTCATTTTTAGTAAAAAAAAATATTCCTTTTTAAAGAGGAAGTCAATTTTGTCATGTCATACTTATTGCATTATATTTTGGCTATATAACTCTGTTATAGACAGCACATAGGTAGGCTTTTTTAAATGGTGAAATAAATTCAGGTTTTTCAATGATTAATGGGAGCCTTTGAGTTATCATTGATGGAGGAGGAATCAAGGGAACTTACTATGTGACACACCTACTATGTGCCAAATTTTGTGCTAGACACTTTCCATACTTTATCTCTTTTAACCCCCACAGCAATCCTATGAACAGACCTAAGCATCATGCTAATGACTTTCTTTTGCACTTCCTCCACACATGTCTAGTCTTTACCTTTCTCTGCCTTGCTCTGTGCACTAGGTAGTAAGCAGGCTCCCTTGTCCTCTAGCTTCTCTTGGTTCAATATGAGGCTACCACAAGAGATGGAAGGGCAAAGGGAGGGCAAGGTCATAGTTTTTCTGCCCTTCTGTCCCTCCCTGGTTGCCTCAGGTATGTTCCTCTTTTCTGGGACAAAGTGCTTGCCAAGTGGTCCTCTCTTTACAACTCCTTTCTCTCTCCATTCTGCTGACAGCTCCCTCCCCCTTTTCCTTCAGTTGGAAAGATAGTAACAGCTTCCCATTTTTACTAGCCCTAAGATATGGTAGTATCCTGTGTTGCTTTTTTTCTCAAATACTAAGCATTCCTTTGTAAATAGAAAAATTTCCCCCCAAACTACCCAATTTAGAGTACCATCTCTTTCCCTCCAGGATTCTGACTGGTTCCAATACTTCCCCCAGTATCACACTGCTAATAATATATAGACCAGAAATGCATACCCAGGTACACCAATTTCTAGCACCTAAGCCTGAGTAACCATTCACATTCCAAAATTGCCACTGGATGGTATAAATAGAAGCTAGCAGGAAGGGAAATAAATGAGCTATTATAGAACTCCTTAACTTGTTGGCTATTAGCATTTTGAGACTCAGCATGCAGTAAATATTATGATAAAGAATTAAGTTGTAATAATGTTGCTAGATATGATCTGGTGTTTGCACTAACTCAGGAAGTCATTTGTGGCTTGGTGAATATGAAGTTTAATTAGTCATCTTAGTTGTCAAATTCTGACAATATTTGAGAAATTGTTTTGTATTTATTAAGTAGAAATAACAGCAATATTAGTGCAGAAAAATTATGGAACTCCAAATAATGAAGTGATATGGGTGAAACTCTTTTGAGGGACTGGTCCCTTTAAAACTTGATAGTTCTATTGAAATTTTGAAAATGTTTTTCAATTTTCTCCATATAGTTTTATGTGATTTTATCACATAAACTAGCATCTTACAGAATGTGTACACAGGAACAAAGTTCTCCTCACTACTCCCCAAGGGAGTATGTTAAATTTGGTGAGGTAGAGATGAGGGTGGGTATGTAATAGGTAGTATGGCAAATTAGCAATTGATTTTTACAAAGGGTCTTGTTCTTTTGTTTAAAATGATCTATATAGGAATCTCACCTGACATATATCTCATTTATATTCTTGGCCCTTTGATAGCATCTAAAAGCATAGTTATTTGGGTCTTTGGATCTATGAGTCAAAATGAGATGTTTAGTAAAGCAAACTAAAAGAGAAAAATAAGTTAGTTCCTCAAGATTGATGAAAATTTGAGGTAGTGAACTGTGAATTTAGCACATATGTTAAGGAGAGAATGCCAATTAAAATAAGATTTGTTTACAGCTAACACAAGTGAAATTTTCCCCATAAATCCCTTCAGGGCTGCCTGTATTTGGTTCTTGTCAGTGTCTAATAAGAAAGCCATTTTTATTTTTACTAGAGAGACAGTTATTGTAGCTTGAATAATGATGGTGGATGGGAATCAGAAGCTTGAGACTTTCTTAAGCCCACCTCTTATTTTGACTCAAAAATGACAATTATGTTAGTTGGTTGTGGTCCACGTTGCAAAGCCAGAAATACAAGAACTTCTCTTTGTCTAAGTATCTCCAAGGGTAAAAAGGATTTGGCAACTTCTGATCCCGTCCTAGCTGATAAGCTATAGTCACAGATGGAGCCTGGCCTACAACTTTGAGAATCTGGGGTACAATTGCAGTGCTTGAAAAGTCTGAGCAATCACCTGTAAGGTCATTGCTATGATCAATTTGTTTGCTGGTTTTCTTTCGTCCCAGCAGAAGTCTCTCCTCTTGCTGCAGCCCAGGACAAAGGAGTGGGATGCTCCACAGGAATGCCTTCAGAAGGACACCACCTTCACCTCGAAGTAGGCTGGGCGGAATCGTGGGACCAGCATATCAGCAACTTGAAGAATCAAGGATCCCAGACCAGGATACAATACCTTGTCAAGGGTAGGTCTAAAAACAATGAAATTGAGGGAGGGTGTCATTATTGCTATAGTTTTAAGTGGAGTTATGTTCATTGGGATTTTATTTATTGATATCATTATCAGTGAGTTACTATATACTTCAATTATATACTATCAATTAGTTATTTATACTTCCTTTCATCTTTGTTTCACAAATGTAAACTTAAAAGAATAGGTACAATGGAAATAGATATTAGAGCAATGTTAGATGGAAAATAAACATAAACACTAGCAGGAAAATAAGTGTATAGCGCTGGCTGGTGTGGCTCAGTGGATTGAGCACTGGTCTGTGAACAAAAGGGTGGCTGGTTTGATTCCCAGTGTAGGGCATATGCCTGGGTTGCAGGCCAGGTCCCCAGTAGGGGGCACATGAGATGCAACCACACATTGATAGTTCTCGCCATCTCTTTCTCTCTCCCTTCCCTTCTCTAAAAATAAATAAATAAAAATCTTTTAAACAAAAAAGAAAATAAGTTTATAGATATGTAGGCCATGTGTTGTTATATAGTTGCTAAAACTACTTAGAATTTGTCTTTGATTTTAAAAACTAGAGATTTCTTAAGAAGACTAAAGTGTTTCTTTATCCTTAGGTTTGAAAACAAATCACTTAATTCTCTGATCAGTACTCTGGACAATACCTTAAACAGTAACCTGTAGTTTATGTATACATATAATCTTGAGCATTCTTTAATGTGTCTCAGAGTATGCTCTCAAGTACAACTTGCTGAATTCAGGTCTCTAGGTTTGTTCATGGTGCAGGGATGGAAAAATGGAATTGGGACACTATTGCTGCTACTCCTCCTTGCAGTACAAAAGGTGTCCGTTCTTCTCAGTGAACACAAAGCCTCATAGGGTTCAAGGCTTGGTGAATGGAATTTATTATAGGATGAATTTTAGTCACCATCCACCTAATTGACATACTGTTCAACCAAACATGGCAGCACTTACTTAAAATGACTGAAGTTCAAATATCATCTTTGTCCCTTAGTACTTGTGTGAATTTGAGAAAGTTTTATCATCTAGGCTTAAGTTTTCTCATGTATAAATTGATGAATCTACCTGAAGATTGATGGGTAGATTTTATTTTAATTATGTGTATAAAGAGCTTGTATCAGTCACATGGTAAAAAACAGAGAGGTAGTACTGTGTTGTTTTGTTTTGTTTTGTTTTGTCACAGAAACTGTTATGAAATTATCATTGATTTCAAGAGTAATAAAATCAAGGTTTACTCCAGAAATTTCAGTAATCTATTGCCTTACATATGCCAGTCTTATCACGCCTAGTTTTTACCTCTGGGTGAGCCAGGCCAGGTCTCTGTGCGGCTCGGGCCTGGATGACTTTTCTACACTGTATCAAGCTGACGGCCAATACAAGGAGGAAGTCCATCAGAGAGCCATACCATTTTCTTTTCTTCTGGGCAAGATGTATGTGAAGTCGTGCCCTATATAACAAAGCTCAGCAACAGATTTCTTTAGGAAGACTAGAAAATAGGAAATTAATAGCCTGTGGCTGGGTTTTGTAATTTTGAAGAAATTCCAAATGCAGTGTAAAATATGTGTGGTATAGATCTGGGTTAACAGCTGCAAATTCAACATAACATCCAAATTGTCCAAGAATTAGATTGGCATTTCTCTTTGCCTTGTATATGTAAAAGGGGTATTTATTTACCCTATAATTATAACTAATCATTTACATAATTATTTTTCTTCATAAATCACTGATAATGTCTATAAATCAGGATTAATATATTTTGTGAGTGGAGAGAGAACCTAGCCCATGCCATCTTTATTTTTGTTGGCTATATTTTGGCTATCATTCCATATGTCACAGAGGTAAGGATGCTCTGAGCCTCTGCTAGGCATAGGCTTGAACCATACATACACATGTATTCAAGGGCTCCGAGATTCCCATTGCATGTTCAGGCATTGTTTTGTCTTTTATCTCCTGTGGTGGTGGTTTTGTTTTGGTTCAGTCATCATTGGGATTGGAATAGTCTCTCCAGCTGGCTAGCCATGTGTATTTTCCTATGTGTGCTATGTGCCCAGTGTTGATAAATGGTGACTGTAAGTATAAGTCGCTGTGAACTCAGCACAATGAATCTCAGGGAGCAGTCTCAATCTCAGTTCTTGAAAACAGCTATTTTCCACTCCTGGGGGACCAACCGCCCCTCTGGACTAGAAATAAGATTGGTAATAGAATTTCACAGCTAAGGGCCTTCTTCAAATCTGGCCCTAGCCTAGAGGGGTAGTGAATGAATTTGCAAGAGCCATCAGCCATCTGCTGCATGTTTATCAAGCATGTGGGCTCTGTCTGCTAGTTAGGCTCTGGTGTCTGTGACTTCACTCCCAGGCACTGACTTCAGCCCACTTTAAACCCAGCAGCTATCTTAGTGAGGCCTGAGGAAGACGTGAGGTGGTGATTACTCAGGCAAATCAAATGAATGTGTTCATATGCTAGAGAGAAAGAAATGGAGCCACAGGAATTAGATTGCCACCTTCAAAGTAGACGGGATACAAAATATACTGATTATTTATTTCACTTAACTAGCAACTTTTCATACTTCAGTTATTCTTCAAGAATCTTATTTGTAGATGAATGACCGAAGGATGGGAGAAATTAAATGGCTAGCCCAAGGTTGGATATATCATGTAAAAGAACTAAGACTGAATACTGGCCTTTCTTACTATAAACCACTAAACCAGAAAAGGAGTGTGAAGAAAATCACATTCCTGGATGATGATGTGTAAATGGAATCTCTAGTTGTATGGTTTCAGAGGAAAAAGTGGATTCCTTCAATTTAGTCAGTTCATTCTAAAGCCGTATATACTAGGAACTAGGTCTTGGAGTCTCCTGGGGACATACAAACTCGGCCTGACTCCTGAATTACTGGGAATAAAACCAGGTTGCTAATTGTTGGAATATTTCACCCTTTCAATGATATTTTGACTCACATAGTTACTAAGGAAATACACTTGTGATTTCTTTGGTGAGGGATCAGAGGAACAACAGTCCAAACTGATATTTTACAATCAATGATTGACAAGCTCATGGATCAAACTGGTGAAAGAGTGATTGACTCTCAAGGATGCAGAACACAGAGAGTCTCCAGAATCACATCTAGAAATTCAGCCCTCACTTAAACTTCTGAAGAATAGTAACCAACTTTTACTCAATCCCCGTGCTGGGACACTCACAGCAGCTCTAGGAAGTGAGAACTGCTAATGTGCCTCTGCTGGAATAGTGTGGCGGCATTACTTCAGTTAGTTCTCAGAGCAGTCTCCCTAGGTCAGTATGACTACCCTCTTGTTTTAATATGAGAAAATTAAAGTGAGACTGCAGTTTGTCTAAAAATAACATTGGGACTTGAAGTCATATCTGATCCACAACAAAATCACATTTTGGAGTGTTCTGAACATTTAAAGAATGTCTTCATGTTATAGTGACATTTTAGATTCAGTTATTGCCAGCCATGTGTCCCATAATTAACTTCTGAGGTGACATATAAGTCAGCTGCAATCCCTCTTTCTCATCTAAGTCCTTGATTCAGCAGTTAAGCATGTTATAAGACTGCTCCAAATTTGGTTTGAATTGCCTTTGATCACTTCTTAGTCATGCCACATTGTTGACTTATTAAAGCTACAATTGACTAAATCCTCTAAGATATTTATACCTTTAGCTAATATTTTTACAAATAATGTTTAGATCCTGGTATAAGAATCCGCACCTATCACCATCATATTTCAACCTATTAGATAATATCTGCTGATATACCCTCATGAGGTCTACATTAAATATGCTTTTACCCTAATTATATTTTTGTCTGTGATGTTGGTGAATCTGATAGAAGATATTCTATATCTTCATACATATTAATGGAGACATAGAACAGTATGGTGCTAAGGACAGAACACAAAATCCTCTAACTTTTTTCTTTTCTTCTTGTTGAAATTGATTCATTGATTAAAATCCTTAGGCTTGGATTTTCAGTTCTATAACACTAAAGAAAAAAGGACTAAGATCCCCTGGGGAAGTTCCTTGTATGTGTTGGCTATATAATTTGCACAGGTAAAGACTACATATCCTTCAAAAGGTGTTCTAGGGCACCTTGGATACCCACTCATTTCTGGTTTTGACAGTAACAATGAAAATAAGACAACTTAGGTTCAACTTCTTCCTCTGCTGCTTACTAAAGGAAATTTGGGGCAAGTTATTTCAGTACCCCTTAGTCTGGGTTATTCATTCATTACATGGTAATAATAATAAATAGACCACACAGCCTTTAAAAAATCAGTAAGTCAATTGCAGGTCAAAGTGCTTTATAAAAGTACTATGTGAATGTTAGCTCTTATTATTATGTTTGAAATGAACACTAATGCGTATAAAGTGTGTTTATGTATTCATGTGTCCATTCCATCAAGATTTATTGGTAACCCACCGTGTACTAGGCACAGTAAGGATGGGACTAAAAAGACACCTAAATTTGCTCCCCACCTTTCCTCATTATCTGTTGGAAATATAGATTTCTAGATTGCTCTCATCATGTCCTTACATGAAACACATCTATTTAGTAAGCTACACACTTCATTCCAATTATTCTTTCCATGTATAAACATGACTTTTATCTACATTACAATGTAAGACTAAGGGAATAATATATATTATGTAGACATCAGATCAGTTTAGATTATACATCAGATCAGTTTAGATTATACCTAAATTTTAATGTTTAAATTAAAGACAAATAACTGAGAATTAGAATAAAGAGTACTGTTCAAGTCCCTAAACCACATTTCTATGAATCCTACAATATCCCTGCCCTACTTTATGGCACTGGAAACTTCAGAGGCACTGGCAAATTCACTAGCTCTGCACAGGTAAGACAGAGGCTAGCCAGATTCTGAAATATTCAAATGACTTGAAATGGCAGGCATATTGACATTCTTAACAAGGCATTGAACTGCACCAGTGAGCTGCCTTTCTTGGCTCCAGAAACCATGTGAGGAAAGCTGCTAGACTGGTATAGGCCCTGTGGAACTCACTTCATGTTCATCCCTGGGCAAAGAGAAGAATTGCATGCCTCCTGTTCCCATTTTTTGTCTCAGCAGTTTGTAGGGAGGCAATTCCTATGGAGCAGAGTGCCAATAGAAATTGCATTCATTTGCCCTAAAGCCAGGGTGAAAAAGAAAAAGTCAGGAACATAGTACATTAATGTTTAATGTTGGGCTTCCTGATTTCTTCATTTAGGGTGGCCACATGAGTACTGTAAACCAGGGCTGAGAGGGTGGTCAAGTTGATGGAGTGAAGTAATGCCATTATGGGTTTCCTGTTTGTCACTATGGGAAGGCCACACTTACCTGCTCAATCCCCATTTACTTTGTATTCTAGGATAGAGGTCAGGAAGACTATATCCCACCTGCCTATACAGCTGTGGTGTGTTGAAAGATCCCTGGACTTAAAGTAAGAAGATCTGGGTTTGAGTCTCAGTCTGTCACTTATTTTCTGTGTGACCTTGGGCAAGTCACTTCACCTATCTGAGCTTCAGTTTACTTCTCTGTTTAACTGGGAACATACTATCCGTCTGATGGGGTTGCTGTGAGAATTCAGTGAGATGGTGCATGTGGAAAGTGCTTTGTTAACTGGAGTGCTCTGAAGACTCACTGGCAGAGAGAATATGTAACATTTTGTTTCTTTTTCAGGTATTCATCCACTGGTTTAAACACCCAACAAAATGCATCAGTAAATATGCAACTGCCTTCAAGAGAGACACACTCCTATTTTAATAACTTGGATCAAAAGGACCTGATGGTATATTCATCCACAAGGGCCAATTCCGTGCCCATCATCCCTTCAGTGGGTCTAGAGGAAACCTGCATGCAAATGCCAGGGATTTCTGAAGTCAAAAGCATCAAATGGTGCAAAAACTCCTACTCTGCTGATGTTGTCAATGTGAGTATTCCAGTCAACGATTGTCTTATAGCAGAACAACAAGAAGTGAAAATATTGCTAGAAACTGTCCAGGAGCAGATCCGAATTCTGACTGAGGCCAGGCGGTCAGAAGACTATGAACTAGCCAGTGTAGACACTGAGGACAGTGCAAGTGAAAACACAGCCTTCCTCCCCCTGAGTCCCACGGCCAAATCAGAACGAGAGGCACAATTTGTCTTAAGAAATGAAATACAAAGAGACTCTGCATTGACCAAGTGACTTGAGATGTAGGAATCTGTGCATTGTATGCTTTGCTCAACAGGAAAGAGAGGAAATTAAATACAAATTATTTATATGCATTAATTTAAGAGCATCTACTTAGAAGAAACCAAATAGTCTATCGCCCTCATATCATAGTGTTTTTTAACAAAATATTTTTTTAAAGGGAAAGAAACATTTCAGGAGGGATAAAGCTTACAACTAAAGCTTTTGGATAGAATTCTGAATACAATTTCAGTTAGTCCCAACACTGTCCTTTTTGGCTCTTAGTAGATGTGGGCGATTCAAACCCTCAGCCCCAAAGTACCAGTGTCCTCATAAAAAAACAAAAAACAAAAAAAAACACACACAAAAAAACCCACTGGCAGTTACCTGGTTTCAGAGACAAGCTGTGTCCTGAGGGCAGAGGTGCCAGTGAAGAGGTGACTCTTGCCATTTGGCTTGACAGTCCCAACCTCTAAATTTCTCTTCACTCAACAGCCTCATCACAGGTTATATCATATCAACACATGTAGTGATTTCTATTTAATTTTAATTTTTGAAGAATGGCACCAAGACTCTGGAAGGAGAAGGACAGAGAATAAAGAAAGTCATTGGGGGTAGTCTCAGCTCCTCTTATGTGCCATCTTCCTCTGAAATTTGAGGGCAAAGAATCTCAGAGGGAGGTATGAAGTCATTATAGAAAAAGAGACAAAAAATCAGTGTCATGTCACTAAAATCATGCTGACAGAAATGTTTTTCTTTGAGATTAGTTAATGGCTCCACAGGAGCATTTTTTGGTGTGTGTGCCTGTGTGTGTGAGAGAGAGTGTGCATTTGCGTGTGTGTGTGCATATGACTGAGCTTCCTCGAACACTGGTATGTTGTACGCACGTGTTCATTGTGAGTATGTGTGTGCATGTGTGTGTGTATTAAGCTTGTTAAGATTTGTTCTGAAATATCAGGGAAGCTAATATTCAGAAAAAAAATTTCCCTCTTAGATCTGTTCACTTTAAATTTTTCCATGAAGTATAAAGTTCAGTTAGTACGTCCTTAAATAAGTCACTTGCATGGTGGCGTCCTATAAAACTCTTGACAATGTGTTGAACATTTTCTGATGTGAATACTTCTGAGAGGAACAACTATAGGCTCATTGATGATATCCATATCACAAGGCAAGTTGAAGATGTATATTTATTTTGAATCATGCATACTTAAATTATTTACACAAGCCAATGACCAAATTGACAGTTATCCTTTGCTTTCTTATGAGGCTCATTATGATTTATTTTGTAGCAAATCTATAACTTGTGGACCAAGACATTGGCTTCTGTGTTTAATATGGGAAGAATAAATTGTAGAAATCACAGGCCCAGAGTATTCAGTTCACAGGAAGCCCCCTAAAGAACAGTAAATTGTGTTGTATGTTCATTTGGAATAAAGCAATATTTTTACCACTGCTAAGGTGAACGGAAACTTCTCCTGAAGATTTGTCTGTTTTATTTACCCTTATTTTGATGGGGGCATTCAAGAAAATTAGTGTTCACATAATCAGTTTATTTTCCAGTTTTTGGTGGTGTTGTTATGTTTACACTGTTTTAAATAAAAAGGCACAGTATTTGAAAGTATATAAAGGATTTCTTTTACTGCAGTTGGGAAAACCTTGGTTAAAACTTCCATGTTACATTAAAATGGAATGTAACTTTCTGAATCAGACATTGAATATGCACAACTCTTATTTGAGGTTAAGTTGTTTCTGTTGAAAATACATTGCAAATTGCTGTTTGAGAACATACTTTAATAATAGATATAATGTTATACAGGGAGAAGAAAGAGCATAATATTCTTCTCAACACTGTTTAGTGAAAATTCAAGGTCTCAAATGTTGAATACATTTTGGTAGAAATGCATTTTATATTCACAAAAGGTTTGTGGTATTCATTAGTTATCCTATTATAGTTTTGTTGTTTTGAATATAGAAGTAATGTTAGCTTCTTAAAAGATGGTTTTACAATTTTAATTTTGAGATCTTCCACATTCCCATCTAAAAAGATTATATCACTGGGAAAATTTTGAAAAGATGGTCTTAACAGGTATATAAACCTCCCAAAGTTGCATATCAAATATGTTATTTTGTTGAAATTTATTACAATTATGGACATTTACTGGAAGACCTCACAAGTTTGATGAAGACATCCTTATTCTTGGGTTTTTTCACTAAAATGTTACTTGTTGTTTATCTGAAGGATTCACACACAATTTTCCTAATTAGGAAGTTATATAATCTGTGACTCACTATAGTTACTTTAACATATTATTTACTCTGAAAAGATTGAAGATCATCAGTCAAAAATAAGTCCTGATCCAGCCCCTTATTTCTTAAAGTAGAACCATGTATTATGTGATTATAAACATCCTTGTGCATTCTGAAGAGCATGAACATCAGGCGCATCCACTGGCAGTCTGATGTGAAGTTTAGAGATATAGTTATTTCCTAATTGATAGTCAAGACAAAATCCTCCATAAAGAATAAATATTAATGGTTACTTTCAGTGGTCATTTGTCTCCTTTTGGAATATGAAGCTGTCCTCTGAAAAAGGTCAAAGCTCAAAATGTATAGTTTTGGGCACCAGCAGACAAGCACTGACAGCATCGAGGCTTTCAAAGTTGATGTAACATAGCAAACACCTGGAGCCATCAGTACCTTGTCCTTCAAGCTCATGTGCCTACAGAGCAATGCTTATTTCTTCAAGACATCTTGAGTTTGTTTCCTTTTCCTTGTCCTCATGATGTAAACAGGTATTTGAAGATTTGTAGTTAAGTAAGTTGCTTATTTGTTATTACCTGGAAAATGAATGTCACCCATTATTTTTACTCTGAATCATTTTCTGATATGATTTTTTTATAAAGCATATGTTATTCTAATTTTCCAGTGATTGCTATGGAACACTGATGTTCAAAATGGGACCAATTTTATGCTAATAAGAAATAATAGAAATGATGTTGGATAATTGGCATTCAAATTTTTTTCATGATTTTCCTGTGCACATTATGAAGTGCTGTATTTTATACTCTAGTCCATTCTCTACCTACCTTATTATGGGTTAAGGACTACATATTTATAAAATTCTCACATCTCTTATAATTTACATTATTTCTAGGTAGCATCAGCAAGGCCTTCTGGAGGAGGAACAATGCTGTTTTTAGGACTTGACAAATTAGTCTGTTTTGATCGTAATAACATACCAGACCTGCCAAAAAGAAAATAGAAGGCCAAGCAGACTTCAAGAGAATGCACATTTGCTTCCAGAGTGAACGGCAGCTAAATCTACAATTTGAGTGAAGCTTCTGGTGACCACGGCTAAGGCTGTCTATAAACAGGCATCCACCAGAACATACTCATGTCTGCAGCAGTCGTTCACACCTGGCTGGCAGCATGGTGCTATAGGAAACCATACCGCCCTAAGTAAGGTGGGGGGTGGATCTTTGATTCCAGCCCCATAAACCAGAGAATATTGCCCTGAGACAAGTGCTGTGAAACATTTCCCAAGTCAGTATGTAGTATACCGAGGAACACAGCAGGAGGGGTGGGATTTTTATTTGATCTTTTGGTACCTGGGAAAGCATTTTATATATAAAAAATACTTTTTTATTATTATTCAATTGTGTAGATTTAGTATAGTGTTGTCAATGATAGCATGTCTATACAGTGTTTGTAGTTTAGTCTCCAGAAATTTAGTCTTCATCCAGGAAAAACCAGTACAATGTTTCTAGGGTGTTCTCAGTTTTAAATGTATCCCAACATTTCATGGGAACGAGGCCTTTAACTAAGCTTTATCTCTTTCTCTTTTATTCTTTCTTTCTTTTTTAAGAAATAGTGAGGGTAAAGCAAGACATTTATTCCTTAAGGTCCACACTGTTCTCATATCAAAATGTTTCCTATTGTGACCACCTCCCCCCCACACAAACATATATAAACATACATGTATATATACTATATATGTATATTAAATTTAGGTGTTTCATTATTTTTGATAGCTTTGTTTCTGCTTAAATTGACAAATATTAAAGTGTTGGCCTCTGGAATGCCAATGAAATCAAATCATGTAGAGCTCAGCCAACTTGGCAACAATGAGATAATACAGGCAATATTCACTTTTTTCTTTTTTTTAAGATTTTATTTATTTTTAGAGAGAGGGGAAGGGAGGGAGAAAGAGAGGGACATGTACATCAATGTGTAGCTGTCTCTCATGTGCCCCCTACTGCGGGCCTGGCCCACAACCCAGGCATGTGCCCTGACTGGGAATTGAAGAGAAGACCCTTTGGTTCACAGGCTGGCGCTCAGTCCACTGAGCCACACCAGCCAGGGTAGTTTTTTTTCTCTTTCTTAACTAAGCAGAAATATCCTCAGGTTGGAAAACTCTAAAAACTCAAAGTGGAATAAAATCTCAACTGGATTATCTCTTAAAATGAGGATTAAACTATGGGTATATATGATTGCTGTCCATATAGTGTATAATGATCTCAAATATATTTTTTACAAATTAAATCAGCTTCTCCCAAAGGTCCTTAAACAGGGGCCTTTGACTTCTAGTGTCCTCTGAACTCTAGAGAGATGACGGTAGAGTGGTGGGGGGACTATGTGTTGATGTTGAATACTCAGTGAAGATGTGATAATGATAGAAAGGTAAGGTATGCAGGCCTAGAAGTACTAGGCTGCTAATACTTTGATAACTTTTTGTTATAAATACCTGTATTGATTGCACGTGTAATCCTGACTATGAAAGAGTTGTGTGATAACAAGCAGTCTCTTTTTGTTGGAAATAAGGTAGAAAATCAGTATATTGAAAGTTGTCTTTGTGAAAGCTTCTTACTTATCTATCCATTATAGTAGCTCCATGGGACTTTTTGTCAAATAAGGAGTATGATCTAGTTTATCTTCAACTTCCTTCCAAAATGAATACCTTGTTGTCCAATCATTATAACTCAGCACCTGATCATTTGTCATCCTTTCATTTCAACACAACCTTTTAGAAAACAAATGACTATAAGTTTGTCTCTCTATGACTCAAAAATTACTGGAATCCATATCTGAATCTATGAATGACTTACATTTATAACATTCCATTTAATTTCCTTTCAGAAATAGACAAGATCACTTTTGTGGTTGTCTTTATAGTAAATTTACCTAGTACGGATAATAAAGATGAAGGGTTGACCAAGAAAATATCTAATTTTCAAAGCTTGAACATCAGAAATTTCCCCAGATTTTTGGGTCATAATTTGCCACAGATTTATTGTTGTTGTTATTGTTATTATTATTATTATTATTATTATTATTAAAGAAACTGCATTCTGTGAACCCAAAGCCAGAGCAAGAGGTTCTGAAGAGAAGGCACAAACCTTGAAGATGTTCTCCTCTCACAGAAGCAGTGACACACTCTCTTTGGATACACAAGATATTTATTGATAATCTCAATTATTTGCATTTTAAACTCATTGACATAAACTCTCCAATTGATAGTGAATAAATTTTCTGAAGACATTTTATCGCTATAGTTGAAAATAATCCTGTCTTTGGGGGACACAATAGACCAAGAAATTATAGGGATTACTACTTTCTTACTTAATTTTGTTGTAATTGCTGTTTTTGACAAATTGATATCTATTTGCTTTTCCAGTAACATCCTGACTAGCACTATTCTTTCATATATAATTTATCTTCATCAAGATTCTAAAGTTTAAATTCCCTAGTTTTCAATAAAACAATGCAGGGTGCAAAATACTTGAATTGAAAACAGTAAATCTCTAAGTTGTGTTGTTTATTAAAGCTATAAGAATTCTAAGTAGTGGTTTACAAAATTGAAATAGAAAAAAATATCCACATGTTAAAACTTGTTTTTGATGTATTTACAAGGCTGGTGAAGCATTTAGACAGTCTTGTTACACTTTACATTGATACTGTCCTTTCTGAAATCAATATAAATGTAAAGACTTAAACAGTCTTACATGTCTGTGTGCACACATACACGTGCACACTCATGACATCTCAAAACTCAACATAATACTCCTTTTCCTTAGGTTTTTCCCTTACAACTCACTTAAGTGTGTCTAAAGTCTTTCAACATGGAAAACCTTGAATTCAGATGTGTTTTATAGGAAATGGATACAGCAAGAAAATATAGTGATTATCTTTTAAGGTTTGTTTTATACAGTCAGCTTTTGAATTATATCTTCATCAATAAAAGTCTGGAGAATTGATACATTTGCTGAAACTGAAACAAATGGAAGAACATAAGTCTCACGGTCAAATCACTACTCATTTACCAGTGACCACTGTGTATATTCAATGATAGAGGGAAATGCCTTGGCTTGCTCTTGTTTTTTAAGTTTGTAATTGTACACATTAAATCTAAATAAAAACACATTCCATAGTTTTTAATAATTAATATATTTTATTAACCCATTTGATTATAGTTTAAATAAAGAATGTATGTTACACACAGCAAAATGGTCAGCAGAAGATGTTTGGTTGTCAGTTTTTTTCATTTACCGAAGACAATCTTTTGTGCCTGTGATATAATTTTGTTTCAAGGAGTGTGCATACACCTCCTCTATTTTCTTAAAACAAAACAAAAAACATTATTTCACAATGATGTCCACCACTCTGTGAGATAAGAAGACTGTGGGAAATAATACTGGATGTACGTCCTTCGACATCCCAGTAAGGTTGCATTCCATTATGTCTGCACTTTGTTTCAGGGGAGATATTACTGCCTATTAAAATTAAAATGGGAAGTTAATAGTCTCTTTAATAATAATCTTGATTTTGTCATGTAAATGTTCACCTGGAGAGGGAATCCTTGGCTGCCATTTCCCTGTTGTATCTTTTAGTAGCCTTTGATGAAATTGAACACTCAGAATCCCTTAGATTGGGTTCTTACATGTTCCCCTTATCTCAATCCCTTTCCATTAGACACAGAATTTTCCGTTAAATGAGATATCAGGGGGATTTTGTAGAGAAAAATAGTTTTGTTCTTTTGAGTTGTGCTAGTGGGGGAATAAACTAGAAACATTTTATTATTTTTCATTTAAAAAAAAGTTTTATTGTTGTTCAAGTAGAGTTTTGTCTATTTCCCCCCACAACACTTCCCCTGCCTCTCCCGTCCCCACTTCCCACCCTTTATCCTATCCCCTTTTGGCTTTGTCTATGTGTCCTTTCTAAATGTTCCTTGATTACCCTTCCCCTTTTTCCCCCTATTATCCCCTCCCCCCTTCCCTCTGGTTACTGTCAATTTGTTCTTTATTTCAATGGCTCTGGTTATATTTTGCTCGCTTGTTTGTTGTGTTGATTAGGATCCACTTATAGGTGAAATTATATGGTATTTGTCTTTCACTGCCTGGCTTATTCACATAGCATAATGCTCTCCAGATCCATCCATGCTGTCATGAAGGGTAAGAGCTCCTTCTTTCTTTCTGCTGCATAGTATTCCATTGTATAAATATGCCATGGTTTTTTGATCCACTCATTTACTGATGGACACTTGGGCTGTTTCCCACACTTCATTATTGTAAATTGTGCTGCTATGAACATTGGGATGCATAGGTTCTTTTGCATTGGTGTTTTAGGATTCTTAGGGTATAATTCCAGCAGTGGAATTGCTGGGTCAAAAGGCAGCTCCAGTTTTAGTTTTCAGAGAAAATTCCATACTGTTTTCCATGGTAGCTGCACCAGTCTACATTCCCACCAACAGTGTACTAGGGTTCCCTTTTCTCCACAACCTCACCAGCACTTTTTGTTTGTTGATTTGTTCATGATGGCCATCTGACAAGTGTGAAGTGGTATCTCATTGTGGTTTTAATTTGCATTTCTCTGATGACTAGTGATGCTGAACATCCTTTTATATGTCTCTGGCTCCTGTGTATGTCTTCCTTGGAGAAGTGTCTGTTCAGGTCCTTTACCCATTGTGTAATTGGGTTGTTTGCCTTCCTGGAGCGGAGTCATGTGAGTAAAATATTTTTAAATTATATTTTATTATTTATGCTGTTATAGTTGCTCCGATTTTTCCCGCTTTGTCCCACTCCCTCAGGCAATCCACAGACCAGTTGTCTGTGTGTATGGGTCATGCATATATATTCTTTGGCTAATCCCTTAACTTTTCATTCAGTCTTCTCCTTTCCTCCCCTCTGACAATCGTCAGTCTGTCCCATGTATCCATGCCTCTGATTCTATTTTGCTTGTTAGTATATTTTGTTCATTAGATTCCATATACAAGTGAGATATTTTTAATGTAAGTGGTAGCAAGGTCCATGACTTTAGTCAATATCTCCTTGTATACAGATATACCACAGTGTCCTTACATTTCTTAATATTGTTAACAAGAATTCTCAACTTCTTGTTACTGTTTTTTTTACAATAGTATTTTCCATTTTAAGAAAGACAAAATCATCTATTTATGTAAAATACCAAGACAAAAAATAAAACAATAATCCTTTACACAATGAATAAACAAGCCAATAATATTTTTTTAAAAGGTTTCAGTAAAACACTGACTAAGAGCAAATAAAATCTAAGGCTAAAACAATGTACAGAAATATTAAGCAAATGATTTGCATAATGCTCTTTCATAATTCACTGTAAATTGGACTCCTTCCATGATACTTTATTTTTTGGAATTTCCACTGGGCATTGATTATACTTATTGAGCACAAACATTTAAATATAGCCAAATGTCCACTTTTGGCTTTTTTTCCTACTTGACATAAACTTTGTAAAAATTTGTAAATGAAAAACTTACAGATTTATGAAAAAAATATTAACCAGTCTTATTTTCTCATAGACAGCTTTCACTGAATGCTCCCATGTTTTAAGTTAAACATAGAAAAAACTGCAGAATCAAATAAGGAGGCAGATGCAAACATATTTTCAACATTAAATTATTTGACACACATAATTAGTTGAGATCTTTCTTGGACCCAAATAACCTAAAAAGCTGGACATTCAAAAATACAGTGTGATAAATGGGTCATTCATATGGGTTTTTTTTTACATTTTTTTAACTTTTAAACTACAGTTTATATTATTATTTGGTATTAGTTTCAGGTGTATAGCATAGTGGATGGACAATCATATACTTTATAAAATGTTCCCACTGATATTCCCAGTATCCAATGGGTACCATACCTAGTTATTACAGTAGTATTGACTATAATTCTTATGTTTTACTTTACAAATACTCATGAAATTTAATGGGTAATTCTTAAAAAAAAGGAGAATCAAGATGCAGGAGGAGGGAGTGGAAGTCACACTGACCTCCTCCTAGGACCAACCTGGAATTACAACTAAACTGGGGAGAAATCACCTGGAACAAACAATTGGACAATAGCAAGAGAGGAACCTTGTAACCTCGGAGACAGAAGAATCAGCTTTAGCTCAATCTCATTGGTAAGGAGTGCAGTACAGACCTGAAAAGGCAGGTGGGGCGCCCACGGGCGGCAGCACCAGAAGGATATTTAAAAGGCCAGTTGGATCCCCCTGAGAAGAGCGGGGTCTAAACCAAAAGCGGGGATCTCTGGCCCACAGCACAAGAGCTCAGAAAGTCCACAGAAAACAGCCAGCTGCAAAAAGTGGCAGGGTTGCTCTCTGCCAGAGGCAGGTGGCTGGAGACACAAAGAGCCTTCTATAGGGCCAATGCAAAATTTTTATTTGTAGCCAGTTACCCTGGTCTCTGGCAAAGGCTGGGGCAGAGTGGGCTAGAGACGCCTGAGGAGACTGGTGAAGGAAGCTTTGGGAAGAGAGCTGAGAGAGTAGCCTGCGGGATCTCAGTGCTATTTACCGCCCAAGCAGCAGCAGCCTTTTTGCTCAGGAAGAGACCACACCCCCTGAGCGGACCAGCATCAAAGGACCCCATAGCCCAGCCATCAGGTGGGATTCCACCCCACCTTGTACTAAGCTGCCCACTGAGTGCAGAGTGGCAGCCACAGACAGTAGATCCCTGGCTAAAGGGGATGTAGAAAAGTCTGGTGACACTCGAGGAGACACTGGGGACAGAAGCTTTGGGGAGAGAATGGAGAGGGTAGTCAGAGGGATCCCAGTGCAGACTCCTCCCCCATATGGCAGCAATGTGAGAAGGCCCAATAACCCTGCCCCCAGGAGGGACTCCACCCAGCCCTGAGCTGTCTAAGGTGGCTTGCTGAGTGCAGAGTGAATAGATTAACAGCTGAAGGAAACAGCCACAGACAGCAGATTCCTGGAAGTCTCGAACAGACAGCCCAAAGTCAGACAGGGTCAACATTTGACATCATCAAAGGCAGATCCAGAAAGTAAATACAGCAGTCTCCTACCACAGAAGTTCACACCACAAAGTCAGGAAATCAAGACACATCAACTTAAGAAGCAGAAGCAAAAGAGAAGAGTTTCACAGATAATGGGAGGACAAAGAAATATGCCCCACTCGAAGGGAAAGGAGCAATCCCCAGAAAGAAAACTAAATGAAATAGAGGCAAGTAAACTATCAGATATTGAGTTCCAAACAACATTTCTAAGGAAGCTCAAGGAGCTCAGTGAGCTCAGAGAGAATTACCAAAAACTACAGGGAAACTGTGAGGATTTTACTGCAAACTATATCAGCATGAAAAAGGACATAGAAACTACCAAAAAGAGACAAGAGGAAATGAAGAATACAATTCTGAATTGAAGAATGCAGTAGAAGGAATAAAAAGCAGGCTAGATGAAGCTGAGGAACAAATCAGTGAGCTGGAGGATAAGGTAGAAAATAGCTCCCAGAAAGAGCAGGAAAATGAAAAAAGACTCTAAAAAAATTAAGAGGCATTGAGGGAAATGTGGTACAACATGAAATGTAATAATGTCCATATAATAGGGATACCAGAAGGAGAAGAGGATGAGGAAGGGAAAGAGAACCTGTTGGAAAAAGTAGCGATGGAAAACTTCCTTAATTGGAGGAGAGAAAAAGTCACACAAGTTCAGGAAGCACAGAAGGTCCCATTCAAGAGGAACCCAATGAGGCCCACTCCAAGACACATCATCATGAAAATGACAAATATCAAAGACAAACAGAGAATCCTAAAGCAAGCAAGGGAGAAAGAGGTAGTAACATACAAAGGAGCCCCAGTATGGCTAGCAGCTGACTTCTCAACAGAAAGTCTACAGGCCAGAAGGGACTGGCAAGAAATATTCCAGGTCATGAAAAGCAAAGGCCTGCAACCAAGACTGCTCTACCCAGCAAGGCTCTCAATTACAATGGAAAATGAAATAAGGAGTTTCCCAGACCAAAGAAGGCAAAAGAATATACCTCCACCAAACCAGCACTGCAAAATATGCTAAAGGGACTGCTTTAAGATGAAGAAAATGTTTCTATGACTACCCAGTTTCTTTCAGAGTTGCCAAAACTTGATATTACCAATATTTTTAATACTTATTAATTTGATTGTGACAATGATGTTATTTTAATTGTTCCTTTACTATTTGTTGAAACTAAACCTGTTTTTGTGTATTTTTTGCTTATTTCTGTTATTTTTAAAAAGCTTTAAATGACTTTTTGGTAGTCTTTACCCATTTATTGATTAAAGGTTGTAGAACTTTTTCCCTAAAAAAAAAAGAACAAAAAACCCCCCTATGAACCATGTTTTAGATGTGATGCAAAACTTCCTTATTCTATTCCTTGTCCTTTAACTTTTTAATATGTATATTATTATATAGTTAAATGTTTAATATAGTCATATTGTCAGTATTACTTTATAGCTTCTGGGGTTGAATATTTTACTTCAGGTCATGAAAATATTAGTTCTATTTTCGTCTAAAACTCCTTAGATTCTACATATTGATTTTTAACTCACCTGAATATTTCTTGTATAATGTGTGAAATCAGGCTCTCTATTTGTTTTATTTTAAGTAACAGTGGTCCATGCATCTTATTTGTATAATAAGTCTTATAATCCCCATTGATTTGAAATATCAACTTAATCATACACATATTAATCAGATATATACATTTATTTCTAGAATGTTCATTGTATATCATTGATCTACTCGATTATTTCTGTGCTGGTGTCATGTTGGTTTAATTGCTGAGACTTTATAATGGTTTAAAATTTTTTTAAATAGTTTATAATTTACTTTGATCTTTAAAAAAATAAAATCAATATACATTTAAGAAAGAAAGAAAGAGAGATGGAACTCCTACTTTTTGCAACAACATGGATGGCCATGGAGAACATTAAGCTAAGTGAAATAAGCCAGTTGATGAAAGACAATTACCATATGATCTCACCTATAAGTAGACTCTATTCAATAAAATAAGCTTATGAACAAAATAAACCACAGGCATGGAAACATGGAGCAGATTGAAAGTGACCAGAGGGGAGGAGGAATGAGGACTATGGTGGAAAGAAGGGGAAGGGACTAGACAAAGAAAATATATGAATGACCCATGGACATGGACAACAGAGTGGGAATTGACTGTGGGAGCAGGGAGTGGGGGTGGGATGGGCGGAGGGGGGTAAAGGGGGAAAGATTGAGAAAATTGTAATAGAATTAACATGATTTATAAATTAAAAAAATAAAAAAGAACTTTAAGAAAACAAACAACAACAACAAAAAAGCTAGTCCTACAGACTATCCATTGCAAATAAAAAAAGTAGATGTTACTGTGAGTCCTTTGCCCAGTGAAAGAGACAGAGACAGATGTCATAGTTAGATTTTAATAGTGATTTTCATTTTGCTATGCTTTTTTCATCTTCTAATTTTAAAATTAATGTCACTAAAAGTGTTAAAAAGGAAAATTATCAGCCTTGAATTCAACTATGGTAAGACCATAATAAGTGGTGTCTTTCGATATTGCTCTCTCATTGTCCTCATATGTACATATTTTACATTTCCTACTAGGAAGTTATTTTCCTATTATGTTGTATTACAATTTAAAAACAATATGTCATACTGTACCATGGGAATACATTGTCTTTGTAAACATTCAATTTAAAGATACATAAATTTCAGTTGTTCATATATTATGACTTACTTAGACATTTTGTTATTTGTGACATTTGGATTGCTTCAATTTATTCACTATCATGAGTAACTGCACAATTACTATTATAATACACATTACTTTTTCTTTCTTTTGAAAGTAGACTTCTGGTTCATGAACAATTTTTGTAGGGTTTGTAAACACTCAAATTTGTAAGTAATGTTTGTGTATAGGTTAGTATGTTCACTTTTTAGTGTAGGAAGAAAGTGTATAACTAAAAATTTCATAAGCTTAGTAAAATATCCTTGGTTATATATTACAAGAAATTGTATGACTGGGTCAATGAATATGACTTTTTTTTAAATGACGCTTTTTTTTTTTCTTTAGAGTAGTTTTATGTTCACAATATTGAGGGGAAGGTACAGAGATTTTCTATATACATACTGCCTCTACACACACAGAGTTTCCCTCATTATCAACATCCCCTGTGAGAACAATACATTTGTTACAATTGTTTTGGGGTTATTATGATGTGTCCATGTAGTGCACATCATAATAACTCCAAATTCATAGTTTACATTTGCTTTATTCTTGTTATTGTACATTATATGGGTTTTGACAAATATATAACAGCATGTAGTCATCAGTATAATATCATACGGAGTGCTTTTACTGCACTAAAAATTCTCTTTTTCACTTATTCATCACTCTTGCCCCGCTCCACCTCCAGCAACCACTGATCTTGTTATTGTTTCCATAGTTCTACTTTTTAACATGACCACTTTGAAACCTTGTTCTAGTCATTACTCAATTGATTTCTGGAAGTGGCTAATATATACAGTTTTAATATCACTGGAATTAAAAGTTTCTCTTTTTCTGCCTTTCAGTTACAGTTGTCTTCATTTTTCCCGCTTTGCTCTCCCCTGCCCTGCCCAACTCCCTCTCCCACATTCAATTTCTCCCCCTTTTGTCCTTGTCCGTGAGTCCTTTACACATGTTCCTTGACTTAACCCTTCCCCTGCTTTCCCTGTTATCTCCCCCCACCCCAGTCACTGTCAGATTGTTTGTTTCCATGTCTCTGGTTCTATTTTGCTCACTTGTTTGTTTTATTTATTAGGTTAAGATGCTTTTTTAAAAATTTAGGTTGCATAGCTATATGCAAATATGCAAATAGTTAAAATATAATCGGTTTAGGTCTAATCAGAAATGCATCATTTTAATGAAGCTTAATTTTAATTTCTAAATAGTAAATATTACATGTTTACACATAGAATATACTAACAAAAATTAAAACCACAACCAGGAAATAAGCACTATTAATATTTTAAGTATATTTCCTTCTAATATTTTTAATTGAATAAATATATACATGCCATATGTTATTTACAAATTTGGAATCATCTAGTATTTCAGGCATTTTCTCCTCCTTTATCAACTTTACATATGGTCTCTGATAATTTCCTCAATTAACAAAGTATCTTTACATGTAATATTTTAGTGGCTACTCAATTCATTATATGGATCAATCACAACTTATATTTTCAAAGGGCTCTTTAAACATTTATCAAATAATATATTCAACTGATATTTAAATGTTTATAAATTTATTTTAAATGTTTTACTGCCAATGTTTAAATATTATATGGACACATATGCATTAATGTTTTCTTGATAAAAACATATTTCTATGTTCGTATAAACACTAATATGAGGCTTTCTCACAGTATTATTTTAGTTTTTGGAGCTGCTTCCTTGATAAATTTTGATCACCAGAATAATACAGCTTTGCTAATATAGACAGATGGAAAAAAGACATAAACCCTGCAGAAACCTCTGTACAGCTGTCTAAATCTCCACCTTGCAATCCATACTCAAAAAACTGAGTGTTAAAAAAAATAAGGAAAATGATGATTTAAAATTGCCATCAGGTTTAGAGCCCAATAGGAATGACATTAACATAAAAGCAAACCATTATAAAGAACTGAAAATATGCCTGGAACTGAGTGTTTTACATGCATTGACTTATTTAATCTTCATAATAACCCTATGAAATAGATATGAGTATGATCCCCATTTTAAAGATGATGAAACCAAAGCCACAGAGAAGTTAAGAAACTTGCCCAAGTTTTCACAGAAAATTTAGTAAGGAGCTAGTCTTCAACCCAGAGTTCATGCAAGTTTAGGAAGATCTGGCTATACCCACTGTTTACATCAAGTGATGAATGACTACAAAATGGTGATCTCCCCATTATCTACTTCCACAAAAGCAAGAGTTGCTGTGTAGCTGCACTTGCCTGTCCATTCACATCAAGGTGCCACATCACTGAAATAAATGTGTGTGTGTTTGTGTGTGTGTTGTAAGACGTATAATTTTTATAATAAATAAATATATGTATATACGTATTTATGCATGTATACTATATAGGCATATAAATATATGTATATATACAAAATCTGTCCAGAAGGTATCCAGCCATATAATAGTAAAAATATAGATATTTATTAAGAAGATACAAAATATAAGAAACATTGTACATAGGACAATAATACCTCAGTTCCTTTCAAGGTAGGCACCTTGGAACCTCACACAGTTCTCCCAGTCACCGTCACCTGCCCCCATCATATTTTCCTGAATCTCATTGATGGTCTGAAATCTCTTCCCTTTCAAAGGTGATTTTACTTTTGAAAAAAGCCAGAAGTCACAGGGCATCAAATCTGGGCTGTGGGGGGCTGAGTCTTCTGGGTGATTTGATGTTTCACCAAAAAACTCTGCACAAGACATGATGTGTGAGTGCACATGTTTTTGTGATGAAGTTGGTAATCACCAGATGCCCATAGCTGGGGCCTCCTGAATCATCCAAATACTTTCCACAGAGGAATGTTCAAGCTTAATGCAAAATTTGATGCAGATTCATTGCTCTACTCAGTCATTTTGAATGTAACAACCACTTATACACATGTTCACTCAACGATGTCTACTGCTCCCACTGACTAGTGTAGTGAAGTCATCATTGTTCATGCATGCACGTCCCAGTCCAATTTCCCTGGCTGCCAGGTTACTTTAATGTCACACAAATTGTTCTCATTACATTAACAATGGCTGGATATTTTCCAGACAGACCTCATACATACATATGTATATGTATAATAGTGTGTATATATGTATATATGTATGTGTGTATATATACATGCATATGTGTGTATGTATATATGTATGTGTATATTACATATATGTATGTATGTGTATATATACATATAAAATTTGGGAGGCCTACTAGGTCCTTTATGCTTTTCAACATAAAACATGATGCTAAGATAAGATGTTCCAGTTTGGATACCCCTCCCCCCATTTCCCTTTCCTGAATCTAGATTCAGTGGCAGCCAATACTAGAATGGATTTGGGGTGGAGTTCTTGGTTATGGGGAAGGCTGTTGTGTTTGGCCCCTCACATCTGAAAAGATCTGAAAGAATAGTTTTATGTGGAAGCACGTGGTCAAGAGAAGACATTAAAGAAGTTCATTCAATCTCTATCATACCCACCTTTATTATAGAGACACAGACCTAGAAAGACCCCTGCACTATCAAGGCAGAGAGATTATAATGAGCAATATGAGGTAGAATCACAATAATCCAAGAGAAAATTCAAGAGTCAACAGAATGATACTGTGAGTTCAGATATGCCTAACAACGAAATAAAATTAGGAACTAGAAAATATAAGCTACATAAGACCCAATTTGCAATATTAACATAAATATACAGTACCTTGAAGTAAATCAAAAAGAACTGCTAAGTAAAATAGCAGTGATGAACATATGAATAAATAAGAATATATTCTTCTATTAATAAGAAAACCCCATATTTTAGACTTGTCAATAATCTTCAATTTAATTCATAAATATAATACAATAGAATAAAAGACATACACAAAGTATTTTGAAAAATACATGGATGTGAATGGACAAAAACCCTTTAAAAATAAAACGTTATGCAGATACTAAGGGACAGTTTACTATACAATCAGAAATTTTATAATACTATAATTATTAAACCTTACTATGTTGATGCAGGAATAGAGAGAAATCTACACAACAGCACGGAAATACATTCATAAATTTTAAAAAATGAATAGAAATGAACATTTTAAATTATATGTTTACATTATTCAATAATTATTGCTAGAAAATTGACTAACTTAAAAAGGTAATTAATTCAACAAATCATAATTGCATGCCTATTGTGTGCTGGGTAATATTCTAGAAGATAGGAATGAACAAAATGGAAAACTCTGATGCCTCAGTGAGGAAAGCATATTAGTGGAAATATGGGTAAATGACATGAACAGAAAATTACCTGCACAAGCACAAACACAAACACAGTATACACACTCCAAAAACAGAATGAATGGTAGTATGTATATGATGATATCATTTTATTTCATAATAGAAGTTATATACAAAAAGTTACAAAAGGATTTATTGTATAAGAATATTTACTATAGCCTTACATAACAGAAAAACATAAAATAAAAGGGTTAAATAAATCATGGTATTTTACATAATGATGAAATTCTATTAAATCCTATAAAGTTGAGTCTTAGATATTTTCCCCAGTATTAGATTTGATTAAAGATATAGGACAATATTGAATTATAATTTTATAACAAGTAATAAATTTATGTATCATTTGTTCCATCCTCTCTTTTTCTTATGAGTAAAACACACCTAATAAAACAACTGAAAGATAACCTAAAACACAGCTACAAGAAAATGCTTAATTAAATTATTATGCAACGGCCAAAGTAGGGAAGGATTGAGGGTAGGAAGTGGGGGTGGGTGGGACAGGAGAAAGTGGTGGCGGGGAAGTGGAAAAAAAATAAATTCACTAACATAACACAAATAAAATTAAAAACAAAATAAATAAAATTATTATACAACAGTAGGATGGAATAGTATTGAATTATTAAACACTATGTTTCAAAAGATTAATAATTGTTTTAGAAAATGTTCTCATCATAAGCTATTGTAAGGAAATATTAAAATATTAACAATGAATATTTCTATTGCTTATAGTGGACATGTTTTACTTTTATATTTAGGAGAGATGTTAAATATAATTTTCAACAGTCTAGCTTATCAAACCCATTTCAGTATTCTGTAAAAGGCAGTAGCTTTGTTTTCTATCTTTTCTATCCTTACAATCCTAATTAGTACATTGTTTTATGGTGTTTTTCTTTGAAGAGATTTGCCTTTTAGTTTTGGGCATGCCTCTTTGGTTTGATTAAGTGGGGCTTCTGTTCCAGTCCTCTGCGCTTCATCTGAGTGTTTGTTGAGGAGAACACCACAAGATGCAGGACAATATTATTATACTCCCTGCCCAAGTCTTCCTATTTTCCAGAGATTAGACATTTTTGCTCGACAACACCAAGTTGCTGTAACAATTTCTCTCCCATTCTTTTATACCTAGGGGCAAATGGCAACTTTCTTTTCTATCACTTTCTAGCTTAGAAGATTGATGTATATTTGCTCATTATTTAATACTTGACAGCTAGCTCCCAGTATCAAACCATTCATGAAAACTGTTGGCCTCTGGCAGGGAAGAGCTAGCTGTGTAAACTTTCAAGCATTCAAGTGGCTAAGAGTAGATTTCGGGTGGCTCAATAAATTCTTTAAAATGTGATCCTGAGCTGGTTCATAGAATCTACTCATTGTCAATCAAATTACATTAATTATTACTGCTCCCTGAAGCAAAGCTAAAGTTTGTATTTATGCCCTTTGACAATGTAAAGTCTGATTACAGAGAGCAGAAAATGAATCACTCATCAAGTACCAGACACATGTGATATGAGAGAACAAATATTTTCCTGCTAATCATGGTGCTTTCAGTGTGATGAGAAAGAGTACTGACCTCACCCTGTGAGCCCCGTCACTTTTCCCTTAAAAAGCATGGTGACTAAGTTTTTTCTGTGTGGAGAAATTGGGTGGACAGAATGGGCGAGATACTTCTCCCCACATATATCTCCCATATGTAAACATGTTCGTGTGTTTTCTTACTCATTTCTCTGCCTCCCTCCCACAGACATCTCTTGAGTGCTTACTGTATGTGAGAGCAAGTTCTAAGAGCAGGAGATACCTTGGCAAACAAAACAGATGAGGTCCTTACTTTCACTGGGCTAGAGTTCTGTGAGGAAGGCAGACAGGAAATGAGTTAAAAAATTAAAATAACATAATTTCAGCTTGTAATTCAAAAACCTAAGGAAATAGGAAGTATTTCTGGGTGGAAATGTAGGGGATGGAGTGATTTTAGATAGGATAATTGGAAAAGCCACCTTTGAGGAAATTCCAAAGGCCTGGGCAGAAACAACCCAGGTGGAAGAAGCAGCAAGTGTAAAGCCTGGAGGTGGGAGGAAGGTTGGCATGCTGAAGCAGGGCCAAGGAGGCCAGGGTTTCTGCCACAGAGTTAATGAGAAAGAGTTCAAGGAGATGGTCATGTAAGACTGGCTGGCACAAGTTAGGTTGTTAGGGTCTTATTGGATCTTATATAGAGTTTTGATTTTAATTTAAGAGTAATGAGACATCATTACAGAGTTTTAAGGAAGAGGTCTGTTCAGATTGTCTTTAAAAAGATGACTCTGCCTTCTGTATATAAAATGACTTCATGGTCGTAAGTGCGGATAGAAGTGAACCTGATGACAGGCCAATAGAGTAGTACAGGTGAGAGATGATGATTTGCTGGACTGAGGCATATAAAAAAAATTTCACAAAAACAGAGAAAAGAATTATTCATTTACTATTTTACATTTACAGTGGGATTTCTCGTGCTTTATCTAAAATAATCTTTCAGTCTCCTTTCAACTTTAAAAATCTAAACATTAATCATATATGACCTTAGGGGGAATTCAACAATAACTTTTTCATTCTCTAAAATAAGTATTTAACAATAGTGGAATTGCCATCCATATCTATCCTGGTATATATCCAATTTAAAAATGTTATTTTTAAAGTTCAGAAATTATGTATTCTTGCTATTTCAGATGCTAGCGATCATTTTTTACATTGGAATTAGTAGGTTTTAATTTATAGGTCAAGTTTTGTTTTCAACTTTATATTCTGGAACTAGGATGTATGGATGGCTTCTCATTCAGAATAACTCTGAAGTGATGATAATCTATGTAAGACTGCTAACATGTTATAATATGGGTAATAAAGATAATATTTAGAAGCCACAATTAAGAATTTCTCCCTTATAATTCCAAACAATTAATGCTTTGCAAAAATTATATGATGATCTTTGGAACTGTAAGCAACATTTATTAATTCAAGAACTTGGTAAGATGTTGGTCAATAAAATAGAAATAACCCCAACCTTCAGTGTTTACAGGAAGTTTCTGAGATAATATTAATAGAGATGAGTGTGTGTGTGTGTGTGTGTGTGTGTGTGTTGATATGTGTCATGAAGAATATGAGCAGGCCACAGTGACACAGAGTAGAAGTGATATGACACCCATTCATGGAGATGGTTGTTAAAGGCCTCTCTTGGGAAGACACATTTAAGCTCACACATGTTTCAACTATATGAAGAGTGGACGGAGCAATGTTCCAGGTAGGGGAAATTTCATACACAGAAGTTTTTAGACAGGAAAGGGATTCAACATTTCAGGGAAGAGAAAAGAGGCCAACGAGACTGCAAGCAAATATGTAAATGAACCTGAAGAACAAGCAAGGGTTAGATCAGAGTAGACATCAGCAACTATGGTAAGGAGTTTAGGTATGAAACATCATGATCATATTTATTTTTCTTCTTCTTCAGAAGATTACTTTGGCTACCATATAAAGAATGGAATGGAAACAAGAATCGGAAATGGTGTGGAGCAATGAAAAGATTATTTCATGTTCAAAGGAGAGATAATGGTTGCTCTACTTACACTAGAAATAAAAGGCATAGAGATATTAACAATTTAAAGATACATTTTTTCAGATAGAATTAACAAGACATTATGTTTGATTAATAGGAGTTGAGGGAAAGAAAGAAAAATGGATAAATTTTAGGCTTCTGGTTTTAGTAATGGTAGATGCATATGTCACCTTACAAGAAAAAGAGGACTGAGAGAAAATATTTGGCAGGAAAAGTCAGCGATGCTTTATAGAAAGAAAACCTTAAACCGAGCATTCCAAAATGTCTTCAAATGCTATTAAAATAAAGTTTAAATTAAGAACTTGTAGGAAGGTAAGAAGAGGGATCCAAGAAGAGAGAAAAATTTAATATTAGAAACTTAAATGTACAATAGTATCAAGCAAGAAAATGGACAAAGGCTTATGTGGCTGAGGAAGGGAAAGAGGGGACAAGGGAGAAGGAAAAGTGGAATAATTTTTCAGAGAACAGGACAGCAAAAGGAGGGCATAATTATGATGAGGATAAGGATTTGCTCCTGCTGCTGATGATGGGGATGATAATAGTATTGATGGTGATTATGATGATACCTAGGACAACACTAACAAATATATTTTAAACATTTTGCATTAGTTGCATAAGCTAGGTTATACACTAGTAAATAAGATCATCAAAATTTAGTGACTTGAACAACATTGGTATATCGTTAACTCATGCTTCATATGTGTTTTAAATCAATTGGGAGCTCTCTTCTATACTGGTCTACCTCTGAAACTCTTGATAACGGAGCAGTCACCATTTGGAGCATTGTCAGTCATTGTGGCAGGGCAAAGAGGGTACGACAAATTGCACTCTTTTTTCTTAAAGGTTCTGACATGAATTTAACACATGTGACATCAACTCATATTTGATGAGCCTAAGCAAGCCATGTGACCACATCCAATTACAAAAGGCTGTTAAACCATGTTCTGAGCATAACTGAAAATGTTTGGTGAACCACATTAATGATTATCTATTTACTATACTTTAATTGGATTTTCTCATTTAATTTCATAATGCTGCAAGGCAGGTACAATTCTTTTCATCCCCATTTTATAAGAAAACTTTAATTTAGAGAGGGTAAGTAACATCTGGTATAAAGAGAGTAAGGCATAAACATGTTAAAGTGAGGTCACTAGCTAAATGTATGCTGAACCCTTAGCTATACTACCTATGTTGGCCATATCAGAAATCTTACTTATGTTCCAAAAATAAAAGTGAGAAAACATTTAAATGTTTTAAAGAGAAAAGTGGGATTATTAGATTTTCATTTTAAGAAATAATTGGTATATGTTTCTATTAAGGACTCAGGTACTTACAAAAATTGCCTTATAAATATTTCTGGCTTATAAATCAAATTTAATTTTTAGTACAAGTCATCATTTCACTGGTGAAGTGAAAGGTAAAAACTTAATCTCCATCAATTTTTATTTCTTATGTTCATTGGTGAGCACTTGAGGGGGATGGGTAATTATTGGTTTGAAATTATTACTATCTATGTTTGTGTCATCTAAAATATTCTTAATTCTGTTAATTCCTTTCACATGGTAAAGAAAAGTTACCAGCAAGAATGCTCTTTGGGTCTGAGATTATCTTAGCTAACTGCAGAGTATCTACTGTCTCAGTGGACAGAGATGCTGCTACCAGAAAACACTGTGTCACAGAGAGTTCTCTATTTACATTTGTGCACCAGTCCAAAACTGAATGCAGGTATTAGAAACCAGAGAAATGCACCCATGCCACTAACAGCACCACCATCAGACATTGACCAGATCAGGACAATTATAGAGGCTATGTAATGCTATCTGGAATCAAATACAGTAGAGCTTTCTTTTTCTAAGTATTTTATTTTTTTTATTGTTCAAATATATTTGTCTCTATTTTCCTGCCACCACTTTCCTCTGCCCCATCTACCCCACCTCGCACCCTCAATCCTTCCCCACTGTGGCTTTGTCCATGAGTCCTTTATACATGGACTCCTTGTATACATGGGCTCCTTGTATACATGGACTCCTTTATACATGGGCTCCTTGATTTGACCCTTCCTCTTCTTTTCCCTGTTACCCTCCTCCCTCCTCCCCCTCATTCCTGTTGGTTTGTTTTTTCTTTCAATGTTGCTGGTTATTCTTTTTTATTTTTTTGGGTGAGGCACTTATCCACATGCTCCTTATTCTGTAAATTAAAAAAAATCCATACTTGTCAAATTATTTTTATTTTGGTATTTTATTTTTGAAACCAAAAGTATCCTAATTAATTTAGCTTATATGATTAGATAAGAATTATCTGAGAATTTCTACTAACTGAGAGAATAGAGCCGAAGAGAAGAGAGATGGTTGAAGATAAAGACTGTAAAGCAGAAGGCTTTACTGGGTAGTCCTTGAAGAGGTAAGAATGAATGGGCTCATTGGGAAAAGTGGAAATAATGGCCTATGGTGGGAGAATAAGGGCATATCATTCTCCATGACTGATGAGGAAGAGAAAGAATGGATTTGAATGCAGTTATTAGAATATTATGTGGTGATAAAATTATGTTTTCAGTGAGTATAAATACATTGATTTGCTGCTAGTAAGATTGTTTTATTGGGTACGGACCTGAAAGGATGTAGTAAACGTTTTATATAAAAATTGAGAGGAATTATGGGAGAAGCTGATCAAATAGAAAGAAAGATCAAGAATAGAAGGCAATTCTTGGGACCAAGCTGAATTTGGAGACTGTGGACATGGAGTGGTTGTCAATCTGAATCTTCTGTGTCAGAAGTAAAAAGAAATAAAATAGGTTGGAAAGCATATTTGCTATTTGGGTTTCCTCTCATAATTAAGACAAAAGAGCTGGACTGCGAATGAGGTTCAGAGTGAGGGTTATGTGAACAAATGGTGAAACCACTGTTGGTTAGGGAAAGAAGAAGAACCAGGAGGTTTTCTGATAGACTGAAGAAAAACAGAGAACAATAACAACCTAAGAATTACACAGGCAATACCTATTTGAGGGTTAACAAGTGCCAGGTGGGATGCTACTTAAAGCATTGCTTTAATGAAAACTCATTCCAGTCTCAGAGTTTGGTGTCACTCTCATTGTTCAGCTGAATCATTTTAGAAATTAAAAAAAATATTTGCAAAATAATTTTATTTACACTTAAGAAGGGCCTGGAGATTATTAAGAAATCAAAAGCAGTAAAGGAGGGTGCGTAGCACATAGACAGGTGAGAGGTTATGATGTGCAGGTGGGATGTTACGGTCAATGTTTCATAATTTAAGTTGTTTCACTAATGTATAGAGTAAGGTATGTGTAACTGAATTTGAACAGAGGTAATGGTATTTGCAGTGACCTTATTCTTATGCATATATATGAACATTAAAATATCCTGGAATTATAGCAAGCATTAAAATGAAGGGAAGAAAGAAGAGAGTGAGAGAAATAGACAGGGTTACATATTGATGAAAATTAGGAATTAGAAGTCCTGAGTGCTTGCTCACACTCTGCAACAAAAGACATTCATGTATTAGATAGAACTCTTTGATTTTCAAGTTAACAGATACTAACTCAAACACTGTTGAAGAAATAAACATTTGTTATAATTTATGCAAGGATGTCTCATGAACCCAAGGGCATCAATGCAACTGGGGCTCAGGAAAGACTGGACCAAGGCAGATGCGAGATGAAGGCAAAACCAGGAGTGCTATCAAGCCATCTTTGAATGCTGCCTCTCCCTTTTGTTCTGCCAACAAGCTCCTCTCTCTGCAGAGCACCAGTTTAAATGACTGGCCTCTGTTCCTAATATTTTATATCTATTCTTTTTAATGTACTAACCTTTCTTGAGATTCAGCTTTGAAAATTCCTGGAAAAAAGGAGTACTTGGGAGCCAGGTGCTCACAATAAGATTGTATCATATAAAATGTTTGCTATAAAGGAGGCAGTAGTGATGAGAGGCAGTTTCCTGAGAAAAGAGAATGGGAATATAACCCTCTCATTGTCCTTTATACTATGAGTCTATGTCTATTATCTTAGAGAAACACAGTTCCAGTTTCTAAGTTTTGATTTCCGTGAGAATTTGTCTTCCCTGAGTCCCTTCCCCTGCCAGCCTACCTCTTCTCATATTTTTTGTGATAGCATCCTTGCAAAATAACTTGAAGGCATTAAATTAAAATAAACTTGTGTCGACCAGGTAACCAAAATGAACACACTCAAGAATCTAAAGCAAGTTAAGATTTGTGTTAAAACTTGGTAGATCCTGTGTTTGTCCCTAGAACTCCTTGTGTAGGTCCCAATTCTGACATCTCAACTACCTAGGAATTATAGAGCATTAGAAAGGCAATATTCTCCTTTGAGTACTTATACTAAGATGGATATCCAAGCAGGAAAATTGCCTATATACCATGTTCAAATGAATGGTAAATTCAAATGGAATTGATGTTTTTTAAATAAGGAATCACCTTAAGTGGCTGTATTAATTATTGCCATCAGTACAATTAAGGTAACTAAAAACTTGTTTACACTAATGGAAATGTAGGGAACATTTTTTGTCTTTACCAAATATCTTCTCATTTGTCAGAGGAAACAGAAATGGTTCTAGATATTCTTTGTGGACAGGGTTGGGAAGAAAAATCTACTAAAATTTTATTAAATGCCTACTTTATAACAGTGCTTAAAGTAGGGAGTTAATTATTAATAAGCTAATTAATTTGTTTCACTTTTAGGAAAGCTGTTATAAACTCATCAACAGAATATGCCCTTTGAGCATGTTACACACCTCTGTTAAGAGACTACCATTTTGCTTTTGAGTTCTGGGCTTCCTTTTTTATTTGAATAGAATTTTTCAGAATTCTGCTCCTGAAGAGAATAGAATGATTTTTCCAGGGGTGGATGGGCAAGTGTTAAAGGCTTTGCTGACGATGGGGAGAAGAGGGTGGCCTTGGAAGGAGGGCAGAATTTTGTGGGTACCACAAGAGGCAGCAGTGTATCCCTCTGCTACAGGGAACTTCAGGGGAGTCAGGATCCCAGCTGGGTGAAAGCTGCTTGGATGGCTATGGAGGCTCATCTTGTAGCCTGAATGTCTAGTGCTTCACATAAAGTCAGCAAAGAGGACCTAGGTGTGAGTCCTCCATGCTCTGAGAACTTCCAGGCCTGGTATATCTTTCTACATAAAATCATGTAACATGAAGAAATAATAATTTCAACAGACCAAAACCCGACCATTTCTCATGATTTCATTAATTTAATACATGATGGGTTTCATGTGTAATCCAAACAAGGGAAGAAAAGCATTGCAGAATTGCTTTGGATGTACTTCTCTTCAACCATGAAAAACAACAATTTAGGATGGTTTTGGTATATATTTTAAAAATAAACTATTTAAAATATATGTATGTTAGAAAAGTTTCTTATACTATCTGTTTAATATAATTAATAGTTAATATATATAAATTATGTTAAATATTTACTATAATCCTTTAAAGAAGAGATTATTATACCCACTGTACATATGAAGAAACCAAAGTTCAGAAATTATGAATTGCCAAAGATTATATAAAAATGTCAAAGTGAAGATTGAAACTAACATCATTCTCTCTACCTCTTCTAAATATATGGTCATACATATAGAAACATGTATAAACATACCCATAGGAAAATGCATGCATGGAAACATATACAAATATCTGTAGCCTCTATGGATGTATGATCCTTTGTCTTTCTCCCTTTATACGTCTTTGTATCTTTTCCCTTTATCTTTCTCAATAGATGCCTTTCTTTATATCTGTCTATTCTTTTGCAAGTAAATATATTTCTGTTAGTTTCTTAAGGTAAGTAAATAAATTTTTCTTAAAGGTACATAATTATAAGGCAATCAACTTTCCTAGTTTGCCCACAACTGTCCCAATTTTAAGAGTAAAGTCCCATGTCCCAAGAGAAATCTCTTAGTCTAAAGCAGACTGAGACAATTGGTTATCTGAAATTCATGAAGATATTTAAAACTGAAAATTTTGGAAGTTATAATGTAAAAAGACCTGTTACAATTCATAACACACAATAAATTAAGCTAACTTTAAATAATTTCAAACTCCAAGCAAGAACTGAAAAATAAAATAACCTAAAAAATTAAAATGTGCTGTAATTAAAAATTTTATCAGGGAAGGGGCAAAATACACTACTTCATTCTTAAAATTAAAATATTGAGAAATGTAACATAAATATGAATTAAAGAAGGTTGAGATCACCACTGGGAGATTAAAAATAGATACACACTTAGGAAAATATTTTATGTGGGATATACATATTACACATATAGTCATCTGTACATTAGTTTTATGTCACCTTGACTTATTATTTGTTTTATAATGAATAAATTTATAGTTCAAGGAATATACATCTACATTATAATATATAAAGGCTTCATAGCACTCGATTTTATGGACTTGATACAGTCTGGTAGCTAAGAGCAAACTCAGAAACCAAACAGCTCTGGTGACTAGCGGCAAGCTAAATAATATCTCCATGCCCCAGATGGGAGAATTAAATGGTTCAATACCAGTAAGCAGTTATAAAAGTATATGAGACAAGAATATTAGCTATTATCATTTTTATTAATCCATCATAATGAATTTAATCAATTCTAGTGTTTACATGTTTATTTCCTATAAAATAACTTATTTTTAATAAAAATACTTATTTATAAATATTTTCTCCTTAAAATTCTGTAAAAACCATTAAAATTCAAGTCCTTTGCTTATGACACTAGTTAACATCTCTACTTTTCTCCTCCTGACATTTGATTTTTGACCCTGTGTTTCTAGATGCTGCTTCACTAACGTGCTCCCGGTACACTTCTAACACAAGGTTGTTGTGTGTGGTTCACTTCTACTTAAAAAAAATTGTTATTGTTTATGCTATTACAGTTGTCCCCTTCTTTTCTCCCTTTTCGCACCTCCTCCCAGCTTTACCCCATCTTTTCCCTCAGTCAATTCTCATATTGTTGCCCATGTCCATAGGTCATGCATAAATGTTCTTTGGCTAATCCCTTCACCATCTGTATGTAGTATAACAGTAACAATGAGCAATTGTGATACAGAATAGGATGTAAATTTGCTTTTAATCTCAGATATCTCTGTTTTAAAATTTATTATTCATTTGCTGCCATGAGATTTCAAATGACTAAGACTTTTCTTAAAATCCTATTCCCTTCACAGACTGAGTCACTCTTGCTGTCCTCTCTCTGTCTGTCTCTCCTTCTCGCACGTTTTCTGTCTTTCTCTTCTCTTCCTCTTAATTTCATTATATTTCTCTTCCCCTCTTTACAAAATTATTTTTTGTTTCTTTATTATGAAGAGAAATGTATCCCTCCCCTAGAAACTTTACTTTTTATACTAGAAGATAATATGTATTTTTTCTAAGACAATAAAACCACCTGACTTCAACATGAATTATTCTACTCTCCTAAAATGCCAAAGTTTATTTTAAGTAGCATTTTTCTTTCCACATTGCTAAATAAGTGTATTGATTATAGAGAATATTTATTGAGACAGAGTGATAAACATTGCTTCCCAGCAGGAGAATGTGGTTTCCTCACTTAATGAAAATGCACATTTTCCTGAGACACAGCTTTTGCAAACCCTCTCTATGCTGCTGTAAGCTCCCCAAAGTAGTAATGAAGGAGCATAAAGAGTATTCTGGAACTCTCTTATAGTTCTAGAATGGATTCTAAAGTGTCCAGAACCTCTGTTATGCAAAGGGAAATTTTTTCTTATTTGTGAGTTATGCTAAAACCATATTAACATCAGGGGAAAAGTCATGTGAATCTTCTTCTGAACTTCTGCATCTTCTTCCTGACTCCAAGCCACTAGGTCACTGGAATGTTTTACAATGCCAGTTTCAGAGACACAGCTTGAGGTTCAAGGTTGTAGTACATACCAGAAAAGTGTGTCTTTATTCTCTTTTCCTTGCCTCAGAGACATCCCCTCAAACCCACCTAAAATAATTTTCCCCAGACCCCAGTTACCCCATAGCCTACTTCCCAGGCATTATGATTCCTGGCATTTACTCCATTTCTGACATCCCCTCATTCAGAACTTCACTTTCACATCACATATATGTAGCTCTGACTAATTTTGCCCTTGCTAAGTCTGACTTGGAATTGTATCATGTTTGAGTTTACTCTGCCTCTGTCACTTTAAGAACTCTACACTATAAAACATGACTAGCGAAGAGAACTCTATCATAAATATACTCGACTTAAACTTCAAGACCCATTGTATGTATAGGCCCCTGTGAGGGCCACCAGTTCCTAAGAGCGGTAGAATATTTTGAAGAGGAAAAGTCAGGTTGCATCTCCATGTATGCCTTTATGACAAATTGTCTAAAGGAATCTATCTCAAAATAAAGAAATGCAGGTGTCTAAGACTCCAATAAATGTTTGCAATTTTTCCCATTCTAAATAAATATTCTGTTTAATACCAAATTTTGCACTTGTAATTTTGTATTCCATTTCTTAAAGAGGTCCCCTTATATGGCATAAGTTTCATGTCCCATATAAACTGGATCAGACCTTGACCATTAAATCTAGATTATTCATGATAACTTTCAAGCAGTATAGAGAGAGACTAATAAGAAAAAGTATTTTTATTCCTTGAAAAATAAGGTGATAATAAAGAGCAAAATCAGAAAATTCAGCAAACTAATTGATAATATGAGCTACCTGAAGAAATGTTATCTAAGTAATAGATTATGGTTGACCCTTGAACAAGGTGGGGTTTAGGTGTGCTGACACTATGCAGTCAAAATTTACATATAATCTATGACTCTCTCTAAACTTCGGTCATTTCTTGGTTTCAGCAGGAGATTGGTTCCAGGATCCCCCCAAATAGAAAATTCCATGGATGCTCAAGTCCCTTATATAAAATCACATAAAACAATGCTCACAGTTGGCCCTCCACATTTGCAGATTCCCAACCACAGATCAAAAAAACACTGTTTTCAGTCTGGGGTTGGTTGAATCCTGTGGTGCAAAACTCAAGGATATGGAGGTTCAACTGTATATCTATTGAAAAATGTGTATGTATAAATGGACCACACTGTTCAGATCAGTGTTGTTTAACTGTATAGACTAGATATAAAGTACAAAGAATAAGTCCTAGGAACTTAATCAAGTTTTCTCTTTAAGAGGACGGAAGCCACAGATACTTAAATATTTTTAGGATAAATGAATTAATAGGTGAATATAAAAGGAATCTTTGACTAAAGTATTTACTTTTCTAGAGTATAGATAAAGAAAGCAAAGAGCTGGAATTCGTCAATATTTTTAGCACTGTCTAGGGAAGAGTATGTCCTGGGCACCCACAAAAATTAGGTACTCTAGATGGCATTTACCATGTAGCCCATGCAGTGGCTTTCACCGCAGTCTTACAGAGCTCCAGTGCACTGATCATTTACCATCGACTGCATCTGTCATTTAGATTTTCATCCTGACAAGCCACCGATTGTGAGCAGTATCTTATAGAGAACTCCCTTGAGGAAGAGATTATATTGGTCAGAAAAGTATGCTTTGAAAATTATTTAAGTTCATGAGAGGCTTCTATTACTATTGTTATTTAATCATTTCCAATTATGAGGGGAAACTGAATAGAGACATCTTTAGTACTTGGAAAAGTAGTTTTAGGAGTGAAACTAAAAAAATTAGTATGTGATGGTGAAGCTACTTGGAAGATTATTGTGTACCTAAAGCTTTGGACTATGGATATTCATACCTTTTTTTTTGTTTTTCCTTCTACATTCAGTTGTGGACTATGGCCACTGTATTGGACTACATCTTTACTCTCCTACAGAGGCTCAATTAGGGCGCAGCAAAGGATCCAACAAAGATCACGCTATCACTCTTTAATGTCACAATAATAGAGAGACTCTGTTCCATTCTGTGTTATCGGTCAAATTTTCCAGAACACAATTAGTTGTATTTGACTTCCTGGGGAAAATGCCAATGACTACAAAAAGGAAGGAGTTTGCATTAAGTAGGCAGAGAGGTAGAAAGTTGTGACATTAAGGAAAAAATACAGTCAAGTATGGCTGTTGACAACAGATTTTCAAGTACTTGCACCCCTAGAGCAGAGTAGGTTCCGATTTTTTCAAGAAATTGTGGCTAAACAATACTAAAATATATTAATAAAAGTGAAATATTAAGGAGAAACAGAATATTTTCAAAGCTTCAAAGTTCCTCCCCCATAATATTTATTAATTTGCTTTAGTGTCTTTAACATATGTTTACACTTTGTTTGACTCTCCTCACTCCAGGAGGTGAAGGTTAGTTCTCTACACTTGAGTGTTGACTGAACTTAGTAGCTCATTTTTAATAAATAGACTATGGAAAGGAAAAAAATACTAATTTTAGAGTGGAAACATTAATGGACACCACCTCCACCAAGTGATCAAGGTTAACGTTAAGTCATATTAATTTCGTGTGCCCCCTCACCCCAAATTATGTGATGAAAGAGCACTTTATATCTGTGCTATTCTTTCCAAAAAATTTTAACCTCAAATTATGAGAAAATATCAAACACACATGTATTTAAGATATCCTACATAACACTTGGTCAGTACTCTTAAAAAATTTAAAGGAAAAATAAAAAGCTGAGAAATTGTCAAGTATTTAGCAAGACTAAGGAAACATATTGATGAAATAAAACATGGTGGTATGGGTTGAATTTTGCCCCCACAAAAGTCATATACTATTTTTGTGTATGATGTAAGTTAGTGGTCAGATTTCATTTTTTTTTTTGCATGTAGCTGTCCAGATCTCCCAACACCCTTTGCTGAACAGGCTATTGTTACCCCATTGTATGCTTCTGTCCCCTTTGTTGAATATTAATTGACCATAGAAACATGGGTTTACTTCTGGGCTCTCTACTCTGTTCCATTGATCTATGTGTCTTTTCTTATGCCAGTAACAGACTGTTTTGATCACAGTGGCCTTGTAATATAGTGTAATGTCAAGTATTGTGATCTCTCCTACTTTGCTCTTCTTTCCCAAAATTGTTGCAGCTATTCGAGGTCCTTTATGATTTCATATAACTTTTTAAAATGTTTGTTCTATATTCAAGAAATATATCAGTGGTATTTAAATAAGGATTGTGTTGAATCTATAAATTGTTTTAGGTAGCATGGACATTTTGATGATGTTAATTCTTCTAATCCTTGAACACGGAAAATACTTCCATTTATTTGTGTCTTCCTTAATTTCTTCCTTCGGTGTTCCACAGTTTTCTGAATACATGTCTTTTACCTCCTTGGTTTAGTTTATTCCTAGGTATTTTATTTTTCTTGTTACTATAGTAAATGGGATTTGTTTCCTGACTTCTTTTTTTTTAAATTTATTTACTTTTTAAATACATTTGTCTCTGCCTCCCCCCCACCTCTTTCCCTTGCCCCCTCCCACCTTCCCTCCCTCAGCTCTTCCCCTTTGGTTTTGTCCATGAGTCCTTGCTATATGTTCCTTGACTTTCCCCTTCCCTTCCCTTTCCCTGCCCCCCCTTCCCTCTTGTCTCTGTTGATTTCTTTTCTGATATTTCATTGTTGGTATATAAAAATGCCTTTGATTTCTGAATATTGACTTGTTATCCTGCTGTTTTGCCAAATTCACTTATTAGGTTGAGCAGAGTTTTTGTGGAATCTACAGGGTTTTCTGTGTACACTATCATGTCATTTGCAAACAATGACAGTTTTACTTCCTCTTCCAATTTGGATGCCTTTTATTTCTTTTTCTTGTCTTACACTATGGCTAGGATTTCCAATTCTATGTGGAATACAAGTGGAGAAAGTGGATATCCTTGTCATGTTCCTGATCTTAGTGGGAAAGCTTTTAGTCTTTGCCCATTGAGTATGATGTTGGCTGTAGGTTTCTCATATATGGTCTTTATTATATTGAGGTATGCCCCCTTTACTCCCACCAACTTACACCACACACAAAAAATAAAGTCAAGATTGATAAAAGACTTAATTATAAGTCACAACACCATAAAAGTCCTAGAGGAGAACATAAGCAGGAAACTCTCAGATATCCCACACAGCAACTTTTTCACTGATATATCCCCTAGAGCAAAGAGCATAAATAAAAGAATAAACAAATGAGACTTCATCAAAATAAGAAGTCTCTACATGGCTAAAGAAAACATCAGCAAAATGAAAAGGAAACAACTGTATGGAAAAATACATTTGCCAATGATATCTCAGACAAGGGTTTGATCTCCAAAATATATAAAGAACTCACAGAACTCCACTCCAGGAAGACAACCAATCCAGTTAAAAAATGGGCACAGGATATGAACAAATACCTCTCCAAGGAGGACATAAACAGGGCCCAGAAACATATGAAAAGATGCTCAGCATCACTAGTCATTAGAGAGATGCAAATTAAAACCACATTGAGATGCCACTTCACACCGGTCAGAATGGTCATCATAAACAGATCAATAACCAAGAGGTGCTGGCGAAGATGTAAAGAAAAGGGAACCCTAGTACACTGTTGGAGGGAATGCAGACTGGTACAGCCACATTGGAAAACAGTTTGGAATTTCCTCAAAAAAGCTAAAAATGGAACTACCTTTTGACCCAGTGATTCCACTGCTGGGATTATACCGTCAGAACCCCAAAACACCAATTCAAAAGAACCTATACACCCCAATGTTCATAGCAGCACAATTTACAATAGCCAAGTGCTGGAACAACCTAAGTGCCCATTAATAAATGAGTGGATCAAAAAACTATGGTACACTTACACAATAGAATACTACACAGCAGAAAGAAAGAAGGAGCTCCTACCCTACATGGCAGCATGGATGGAACTGGAGAGCATTATGCTAAGCGATCTAAGCCAGGAGATGAAAGACAAATACCATGTGATCTCACCTATATGTGAAACCTAATCAACAGAACAAACAAGTGAGAAAAATATAACCAGCAACATTGAAGGAAAAAACAAAAAGATGGTAAGGGAGGTGGGAATGGGGTAATGGGGAAAAGAAGGAGAAGGGTCAAGTTAAGAACATGTATAAAAGACCCATGGACAAAGCCAAAGTGGGTAAGGATTGAGGGTGGGAGGTGGGGGTGGGTGGGGCAGAGGAATGTGGCACAAAAATGGAGACAAATGTATTTGAACAATAAAAACAGTTTTACAAAAGCAACACGTGGAGGTGAGATTAGGAAGGAGGTAACAGTGGCATGGGGGAGGGTGCCAAGTATTTGTTTCACTTTGATTTAGGATTCATTCTCTGCATGTTGGATACTGAGTTGAGTGCTTTATGTTTGTCCTTCACTTAATCCTTATGCAGCCGTAGTTATACGAGTATATAACATTGGAATCTCTCCTCATTTTAGTCTTGATAAAACAAAATCTGATTCCCAAATTTTCAAAGAATAGGTCAACAGGGGATTTAGAAGTCACTTCAGTTTGAGAAATCAGCACACTGAAAACTGAACTAAGTCCTCTCTCTCAGCTATGTTTTCTGTATCATTAAAGGGATCACTCCCTCATTGTTTATACTCACCCTATTCATCAGCAAGATGGGTCACTTGAAACTCTTAAATGTTTCTCATTGACAAGTGTGTTCATTCTTATGCTGCTTCAAAGATGATGAGAAGGATGGGGAAAAGGAGAAGAAGATTGTTGTTGGTTACTTGTTCCCTCCAACACACAAGGCTCTGAAGGTATGTTGCACCTCATATTGTGAACTCATGTACTAGAAAACTAACAATAGTTTCATAGTTCTGTTCTTATATAGTGTCTTTTATTGTACTTCAAATAAGGAGAAGCACCTTGTCCTTGAGAAGACCTATCAAGCAAGAAATGCAGTTTATGAATTTTCATCTGAGTTTTGAGGGCATTTAGAAATTCACTCTTTATTCAAGCAGAAGAATAATGTTTCAGACTCATGAAGCACCATACGCAGATGTGCAGAGATGTAAGATAAAACGATGTTTTTAGAGAACTGTGAGTTCTTTCCCTTGTTTGATGTAAGCTAATCACACTTATAATTTGTGAATTGATTCAGCATACTGCCTTGAACCTACTCTTACTTGAGCACAATGTCTGTGTGCTTAACCATAGCCTTCTTTATATGACCACGAATATCCAGATGCGTAGAAGATACTTTCATATCAGAAGTCACATTATATTTTTGCTAAGAAATTATGAGAAAACATTTAGGTAATTCATTAATTTAAAAAAAGATAAAAATGGATGAGATCTAAATAGCTTTAAAATGATCTATTAAAGGGTATTTGTGAGGCTCAGTAGAGACCCTGAACTCATGTTATGGGGGAAAAAAGTAAAATTTTTTTTCATATTTCCATTCTAAAACAGTAAAAATTGTCATTAATTGCCAAACCTAAATATCCAATCCGGCAGACATTTTCCAGAGAAAGTATGTATGTCTTAAATGTTTCAGAAGTCTTCTGACATCCTAGGTTGATAACTTCTTATTTCTATGAATAACATCACACTTCACAATGTCTACATTCTGAATATTAGTAATTCTAGTGAGCATTTACACAACATTCTCTTTTGTAGAAATTCTTCCACAAGATGCCTAACATTATATACGGTTCCAACCCCTTTATGTAGATAAGGAACAAATCATTACTGAGTTTAGTTAAAAAAAAAAAGGACTCAGAGGAATTAATTTGAAATCTGCAACATGCAGGTTGAAGAAACAAATATATAGGGAGCATAGTGCAGTGCAAAGAGCAAGGCCTCTTTTATCAGGTAAATCTGAATGTCAATCAAGCTCTACCACATATTCACTCTAAGACCTTGGGAGCACTATCAGTAATATTATAATGCCTATACCTTATGGTTGGTATGAAGAGTAAATGAACTAAAAATATATCTTTAAATATTAGCAGCCATTCCACCCTGCCCCTAGTATTTTATGTTATCCAGTATATTTCTATTGCAGACAATACCACTCTTAACAAGTCAGAGAAGAATGGGAAGAATGACAGGGCAGAACATGAAAAAGATTCAAAAAGCCTTGATTTTTCTGTCTTGAAAGTCTTCCCTTAGAGCAGATTTTGGCATCATGAGAGAATGCAGATGATAGAAGAGAATTTGCTCTACTGAAGTTGAAGAAGGTCCTCCTTACTATGACTAGGGTGAAGGGCTGGGCCCAACAAAGGGGAATTATGTACAAAGCATTTCTTAAAGTGCACCTGTGTCCAACCCCTAGGTCAGACCACCAGGTGTGGTCCTAGGAGGTGAGGTGATAAATCCTGAGAGTGGTGAGGAGGGCTCTTCCTGAGGGCAACAGAGGAGGCAGCACAGAGTGGGAGGTTGGAGCCCAACGGCATGGGAAGAAGCAACTCTATACGAGGCAGTGTATTAAGCAAGTTAGAGTCCAGTGTCACAGCCTGAGAGATGCAATAAGGATACGTGGGAAAAGATAGCCAGCTGCTATCTTCAGTGTACAAGAGAAGAGGATGAATTAAACAAGTAAATACTTCAGGATAATGGGACCCAGGTTTCTTGCTGTTTGAGACAGGAGTTATAAATATGAAAAGGGAGAAACCTAGAATTAATTATATTGTGTATCAGTGGAAAGCAAAGTATCATTGTGAACTCATGGTTTTCAATCTAAACAGAAATAAAAATAAAAAACTGCATGGCTAAAGAAACCATCATCAAATGAAAATAGAACCAATTATATGGGAGAACATATTTGCCAATAATACATTGGACAAAGGTTTGATCTCCTAAATATATAAATAACTCATTTGACTCCACACCAGGAAGACAAACCATCCAATTAAAAATGGACAAAGGACCTAAATAAACACTTCTCCAAGGAGGACACACAGATGGCCCATAGATACCTGAAAGGATGCTCAACATCACTAGCCATCAGAGAGAGGTGCAAATTAAAACCACAAGGAGATACCACTTTACACCTTTCAGAATAGCCATCATTAATAAATCAATGAACAACAAGTGCTGGTGAGGTTGTGGAGGAAAGGGAACCCTAGTGCACTGTTGACGGGAGTGCAGACTGGTGCAGCCACTGTGGAAAACAGTTTGGAGTTTCCTCAAAAAACTAAAGATGGAACTGTCTTTTGAATGAGCAATTTCACTGCTGGGAATATACCCTAAGAATCCTGAAACACAGATTCAAAAGAACTTATGCACCCCAATGATCATAGCAGCATTACTTATATAGCCAAATGTTGGAAACAGCGTAAGTGCCCATCAGTAAATGAGTGGATCAAAAAAATGTGGTATACTTAAACAATGGAATATTACACAGCAAAAAGAAAGAAGAAACTTTCCTCGCATGACAGCATGGATGGAACTGGAGAATAGTACTTTAAGTGAAAAAAGTCAGTCAGTAAAAGACAAACATCATATGATTTCACCTATAAGAGGAGCCAAATGAACAAAAATAAACTAACAAACCAGAGACATGGAAACGTGGAACAATCTGACAACGACCAGAGAGGAGAGGTTGTGATAATGGTGGAAAGAAGGGGAAATGACTAGTGAAAAACAATATGTATAAATGACCCATGGACATGGACAACAGCATGGGGATTAACTGTGAGAGTAGGGGGTGGGCTGGACAGAGAAGAGCAAAGGGGAAAAATGGGACAACTGCAATAACATAAAAATTAAAAATTTGTTAGAAAAAATAAAAATACACTGCAGTGTGTGTATGCGTGCGTTCATACTAGCTCTCTCCAGTGATAGGACCTGGAAGTTGCCACGCCCTAGTACTTATGAGCATACTCAATGCTCATTTTATTTATTTCTAAATAAAATCTTCTACTAAAAAGAATATAGATTTCTCGGAGTGATGACTGATTATAGGGCCCTGAAAGTCCAAGATGATCCTGAAACATTCTTTAGTATCAGAAAATAAGAAAAGAATCAAGGAATGGTGAAAACATGTCAAAAGTACACATGCTTTTCTTGACAGGAAGAAAACTTAAAGTGGTCTTTATTAGACAACACTGAAAAAAAGTAAGCATGTAAATAAATAACAACTGAGTAATTAAAGGGAAGATAATATTCTTTTTACTACAGAATGCCAATAAATAAAAATAAGAGTAAGTATGGATAAGAAAATCACCTTTTGGCAACCATAATTGTAATAATATATCCAAGAAATGTTAATGACACTAATAAAAGCTATATTATTTGATAAATAGATATTAACATAGCTTCAAAGTATCTCTAAAAAACTGCTTATAAATTGCAAAAAAGGAATAAATTTATAGTGGAAAAAATTTGGTAGCTTCTATTTTAATCAAAGGAGCAAATTTAACATCACCAGTAATGGGACAAATCAATATTGTGCACCACCTGATAGGAGGCAATGAAAAGAACACAGAATCTCTTTTGTGACATTTCTACCCAAATTAAATAATCCAAAATTAATCATGAACAGACACCAAACTAGCCCAAACTGAGGGCTCTTCTACAAAATAACTAAACTGTAATTTTCAAATGGTAAAGTTTATAAAAGTCAATACAGACTGAAGAACTATTCCATACAGAAGATAGGACTACTGAATATAATTGTAATACATTGGAGCTACTGTATCAACAGTAGTGATATCTTAATATATTAATATTAATTTTTTCTTTACTTTTTCAAAAGTTAAATTATTTTAGACTGTGGCATCAAGTTGGTATTTTATAATTCAAATGTTTCAAAAATGTACTTTGTAGTAGTTTTATGCTTTTATGTAATTTTGAAATTATTTTAAATAAGAGAAAAAAGTAAATTAAACTATTTATTAAACTGATAGATGGTTGGTGTGCAGTTTAATAGGACTTGCCTACAGTCCTAGCTTTGCATCTAAATCACTGTGTGTACATGGATGAGTCATTTCCCTTTCTAGAGCATTAGAATATGAATTTGTTGGGCATTATGAAGTTTTCTGAATTCAGACACCTTAGAATTCTAGAATGTGGGTTGCTGATACAGAAGATCATCTTTGTGACATTACAGTAGTGTGCTAAATTGTTAAGTTCTTCTAGAGTAAAAATACACAAAGTTGGAATGAGAAAAATCCTTCTCTCAGTTTTCTCAGATACAGGAATATAACACTTTGGACACTGGGCTTTGCCTCCCAGCAGTAGTGTACAACATAATATCCGTGCTTACAGTGGCCAGTTTCCAACTCCACCAATGATTTGACATGGTTTGACAAAGAGACAATATGTTTATGGGCTTATATTTCTTCTCTACTCAACCTTAAAATTCAAATCCAGTGTAGGAACTGAATCAGGAGGGAAATCAATAGATGGTTGGACATTTTAATAGACATTATAAAAATTTAGTCTCTATGACAGTAAAGATAAAACACTTAAGTATATCCTATGTATATTTTCTTTTTATTTATATCTACAATACCTAGAATACTAAATAGGAAATAGCAGACAAGCATGAATGAAAAGATGCATAGATGAGAAAATATTGTATTGAATATACAATTTTATAATATCCCCTTCAAAGAATGATTTCTAATTAAGTTAATTTATCTCTGGGTGGAATCCAAATTAGCCAACTGTCTTCCTCTTATGATTTTTTTAAACCAGAAATATCACCATAATAAACACAAGCTTACAAATTAGGTGCATCCATTTATACAACACAATATAATATACTCCATTGAGTGGTAGATCTAATTAAAAATTAATTAACTATATTTTTTCTAACCCTAATCTAACAACAGTATTAGCAACAGCATTGTGTTGCTTTCCATAAATCATGCCTCCAAAGCCATTGGCTGTCCTTGTCCGTTTGCCAGATTACAGTTGCTTTGTTACATTGTTACTGTTTCTTTAAGAGAGAGAGATAGAGACAGATAGACAGAAAAGAGAGATCTTCAAATTGTTTTCTTTATGACCAGTAGCATGTTAATGTTTTCTTCATATAGATCCTGCACTTTTCTGCTAAGTGAATTCCCAGTTGTTATATTTTTGGTTACCGTGCATTGTTTCCTCATAAATACCACACTGTATATCAAGTGTTCATGAAAATCCCAAATATAAAAAGGTAGCATTTCAATGATGGAAAGGTTATTATTTTTATAGCTACATTCAATTACTGTTTACTTGTAAAATATTATAATTACCAGACAAAATCCAACATAACTTCAGAATAAGAGTAATATAAATTTTATTCAAGTGTCATAAATATTTCATTAGTTATTTAATTTCTCACTTGTTTTTTTATAACGTTTACTTCAGAGATATAGGTATCAGGACTTGCCTTGAAATGGGAATCATTCTCTTTAGCATACACTGGACTTTGTCAATGCAGACTATTCATGAAATTGTAACTAAAATTGAACCTTTGCATTTTAACAATTGACAAAGGCAAAGTTATACTATTACAACGATAGCACTCTAATTATACAAGAATTTAAAAACCACAAAATCTTCTCACCAAAACACAGTGGGTTTTATTAATATTCATATACTATGAGAAATGAGATTAAGAAACAAAAGAAGGAGATTTCTGAATTTCCTGGAAACTGAAGCAGAATAGAACCACAAGCAATTACAGTGTTTGTTACACATGCATTCATGTATGCACACATTTGTTTTCTACTTAACAACCAGGGATGTTCTCCACTTGTTTCTATACTCGCCTGGGTCTCAGAGACTGGGATAAAAGTCTGAGAAGTATATTTCCTGGAATGTATTACCAGTTAATTCTAGCTTCCATTTCATTAGTGACAGTTTCTACTAAGAGATTTGGTAGTAGAAAGCATGACAGAATCCTTATGACACCTGTGACATTGTTGCGAGACACTGGACTTTGGCAGTCTGCACAAATGAGGCTTTGCTGCAGCTTCCTCAAACCTTCCAGGCAGTCACCTGCTTTAGTGCTGTAGGATCTGGTACATTTGCAGATTCTTGCAAATACAGCTTCTTGCTTCCCTAAGATCATTGTTATTTTTCTGACTTTCACATCATTCTTTACAAATATAAGTACCTAATTTCTTGTATTAAATTCCTGAAATATTTTCCTGAGAAAACTCTGATGGTAAAATATTGGTACTGGAATAGGTTCAAGAAACAGTTACTAAAAACTTAGAGCCTGAGACTGGTTGTGTGGTAAACATATTTACTGTTCAATGACAATCCATGTGCTCCCACACATTTCCCATCTTTCCTTGAATTAAATTGGGGCCCAATATTAGTTCTGCTCTAATGAGCTCTTAGAGGAAGCTACTGACATTGCTTCTTATATGAAAAACAGGATAGTAAATGGATATTAAATCATTTTGTTGTCCAGTTCCTGTGTTTCTATAAGAAAATCAAGGTTTTGTTCTCAGGTGTCAATTAGCTGTCTATCTGTACTAGTACTTTGAGTAATGCTGCACTGAGACCCTGAAGTTAGAGCCCAGTGCATATTTTACCTTATATTTTGAATGCAAATCAAATGTGTTTCATACTATAAGGATTTATTCTCCATAATTATACAAACATAGTTCTATCCCCCTAAAAAACAAATATGCAGTTTACCAGAGAGTATAAAATAAGATTCATTAGAGGTTTATGGATTGGTTTCTTTAGATAACAAGTATGTACTTGAGATGTAAAATAAAGACATCTATGACAATATTGACTATTGAAAATTCTCTGTCACAAAGGGTAAAATTTTCTTTTTTACGGCCAAGTAGCATCCCATTTTGTAAATGTCCCACAGCTGTTTTATCCACTCATCTGCTAATGGATACTTGGGCTGCTTCTGTATCCTGGTGATTGTAAATAATGCTGCAATGAACATAGGGCTGTTATGTTCTTTCAAATTAGTGTTTTAGGTTCTTTCAGATATATTCCCAAAAATGGTATCACTAGGTCAAAAAGCAGATACATTTTTAATTTTTTGAGGTATCCCCACACTGCTTTCCTCAGTGGCTGCACCAATCTGCATTCCTACCAACAGTACCAAAGGGTTCCCCCTTTTCCACATCTTCACCAGCAATTGTTGTTTGTTGATTTATTGATGATAGCCATTCTGACAGGTGTGAGATGATATCTCATATTGTGGTCTTAATTTGCATTTCTCTGATGATTAATAACATTGAGCATCTTTTCATATGTCTATTGGCCATCTATATGTCCTCTTTGGAGAAATGTTATTCAGGTCCTTTGCCCATTTTTTAATTGGGTTGTTTGGGGTTTTTTTTGTGTGTTGAGTTTTGTGAGTGCTTTATAAATTTTGGATATTAACCCATTATCAGATATATTGGCAAATATATTCTCCCATTCTATGCATTGTCTTATTATTTTGTTGATGTTTTCCAAAAACTTGTTAGCATTACGCTAAGTGAAAAACGCTAGTCAGAGAAAGACAAATACCACATTTCACTCATATGTGGAGTTTAATGCACAAACTGAACTAACAAACAAAACAGAGACAAACTCATAGAAAAAAAGCATGATGACAAGTAAGGGGGAAATTAGGGGATAGAATAGATAGAGCAGAAAGGAGAAGGAACTCATGGACATCAGTGTGGTGATTGTAGGGGGTAGGGAGTATTAAGGGAACTAAATGGTAATGGAAAAGAAATAATTTAATTTTTTAAAGAAAAAAATTGAATTACAAATGACACAATAAAGGGAACAAACCTAAAAAATATAAAAATAAACTATTTTAATACCAAAAAAAGAGAAAAAATCCCCTGCATTTATTCCTCTATTCAACAAATATATTTTAGCACCTTCTTTATATCAGGCATTGTTATAGAACCATTAAACTATGACCGCATGTATTAGTCAGCTAGGGCTGCCCTAACAAAATACCACAGAATGGGTAGCTGAAATGACAGACATTTATTTTCTCCTAGTTGTAAGTTCAAGGTCAAGGTGCCAGCAGAGTTGGGTTCCCATGGCCTTTTCTTTGTGTTTTCAGAAAAAAAAATGAACTCTGATATTTCTTTCTCTTTTTATAAGGACATCAGTCCTATTGGATTAAGGCTCCACCTTTATGTACTTCATTAACCTGATTATCTTCTTAAAGACCGTATCTCCCAATAGAGTCACAGTTGGGGTAATGTCTTCAACAAAAGAATTTGGTGGAGAAATACAATTCAGTCTGTAATACCACACAAACAAAACTGTCATACAGTTTTATTTTTTCAAACGGGGTCTATATTAAGGAAGTTGTAAAACTGTTTTCCAGAATAAAAGCAAGATTTAGAAAGAACATCAATTTCTAATATTTAAAATACTCATTGCTACAGGAAGAATTCCAAATACAAGGCTTCTAATTATTAATATTTTAAAAGTATTTACATAAATTATAATGCAGTATCTTTGTGAATTTAATGATGGAAGCTTTTTCTAGTTTGTATTTTCCAACACTTAATTTTCTTTATTGTCAGTATTTTACCCCAACTACAAGATTTTAATATGTATTTTCAACACTGATCATCTTTAAAATGTGAAAAGCATTCAACACCTACAAAAGTAAAAATTAGCACTTAAAAGTTATTTGAAAGGTCATATACTTGTAATCTTTGATATTAAGCAAGTACTGAAACAAGTGAATCTGACATTTTGTTGGATGGGCATGTGTGAAGAAAGTATCTACTCTTTTGACTTTACATATTTTATCAGTTGGGTTCATTAATTATGCCTGCAGTTTGGGAAATTTCTGATCCATTATTATTCTGGCATATGTCAAAGAATATACCACTATTTTTAAAAAGTGACAAATAAAAGTATGCAAAAGAAAAATCTCGGGTCCCTACAGAACAATGGTATTTTAAAACAGAAAGATCTATTATAAAATGAAATGTCCCTTGCTCTATGCAGATAAAAAGAATCATAGCTGCTTTATATATTATCTGATTCTTTTATAGCCATGTGACATTAAAACAAAGTGAAAATTCAATATTCCCCCTTATCCCTTTTGTTTTTCTTCTTATTCGTTTAAAAACCAGGTCTCTTTATTTCTGCCTTACTCAATTCTGACTACTGTGACAGAACACAGTAGACTGGGTGATTTAAGCAACAACCATTTATTTTTCACAATTCTAGAGGCTGGAAGTACAAGATCAGGGAGCCAGCATGGCAAGGTGCTTGGTGAGCACCCCTCTTCCTGCTTTACATGATAGCCAGCCAACATTTTCTTGTATCTTCACATATTGGAGAGACAAAGAGTTAACTCTTTTTTACTTCCTTATAAAGATGCTAATCCCATCATGGGAGTTCTGCTCTCATAACCTAATTACTTATCAAAAGCTCACCTCCAAATAGCATGACATTAGGGCTTTGACACATGAGTTTTGGAGGAACACAAACATTTTAGTCCGTAACTTGTAACATAAAGTTTTAGTTGTGCTTATAGTTCCCATTACAGTTAAGGAGCATACATTCTTTTTCTTTTTCTTTTTTATATTTTGCAAAAAGATACAAAGATAATAGAATTAAGATAATATTTTATTAACCTCTCACTTTTTAAAAGGTTAAAATGTGTTCTTTTGATCTTTTTTAGTCTTTCAGTGGTGTGCAAACTCCAGTGTGTATCTGAATCAGTTGCAGGAAAAGTACAAATTGCCACCTCTCCCCCAGAGTTTCTTATTCATAGGTTTGGAGTAAGAAGTACCTTTTCAGCTCTCTTCAATATTTTCCATCTTTTTTCCTTTCTTTACATCATTCTGCATTATTTCTTTACATATCTCTTTTAGTTCATTCATTTTCTTATCAGTTGTGTCATTAATAAATATTTCTGAATGAATTATGAATCCTGAGAAGATTCATTTGATGCGAGCCTCAAGGAGAAATTTACCTGCTGAGATGGACTCTAAATGGTCAACCAAGAGCCAAAATTTTATAAATAATAGCAGCCTAGTAGTCATTTGCTGACAGGGGCTCCTCCTGTGCTCTGTATCCCAGGATGAACTTAAGACTGAACTCTAGGCTTTTTGCACTATACCCTGCTTGTTTACACTGTCTGAGTCAATCACTGCCGGGAAGCCCTGTTTTTATTTTTCTGCCAACATACTGAGACTTTCCACATCCAATTAGAACTGTATAATATGAATGCCTCAGTTACATAAAATGGACCTAGTCGAGAAACCTGGGTGAAAAATTTTGCTAAAAAAAATGGCCTCCCCTCTGCCTTAGTGGAAAACAATTTAAGTTGTTACTTGAATCCATGTCCTCTGGGCTGCAGCTCCTTTTTGCTTAAATAAATGCTTTTATCCCTTAAAAATTAATTTTGGTTTACAGAATGAACAAATGTTCAGCTCACTTTGATCCTGCTTTACTATTTATCTTTACCCATATTTTAGGCCCTTGTGCAGGTAGGTTGTGCATTGTTTTCAAGTCATTTATTTATATGTCCTCTAATACTCTGGTCCTTCCAGGAAAAAAGTCCCATCCAGGACCGTGTTCCTGTCATACTACCTTGGAAATGAGCCTCACTGATGTCAACTGCTTCATTAGCTGCGTCATTTTCTATTGTTGTGTAATAAGTAACCACAAACTTAGTGGTTTCAAACAATCCATATTTATTATCTTACAGTGTCCTTGGGTTTGAAGTCTTAACATGATTTAGCAAGATGCTCTGTTCAAAATTTTACAAGATTACGGTCAAGATGCAGGCTTCTCTGTGTTCTTATGTGGAGGCTTGACGGGAGAAAATATTTGTTTCTAAGTTCATAAAGGCTGTAGCAGAATTCATTTCTTTTTGGCTATAGCACTAATGTTCTCAGAAATTAGAAGTCACCTATATTTTCCTGCCACATGGCCCTCTCCATAGGTAGTTCAGAGTATAGCAGGTATATTTTTTGGGGCAAGAAGGAGAGTCTTTTGCTTCAGTCTCTAAAGACAGGGTCTTATATAACTTAGCATAATCACAAGAGTTATATCCTCTCACCTCCGCTATGTAATACAACCTAGCCAAGGCAATGGCATTCTGTTATCTTTTCCATATTTTATTGGTTAGAAGAAAGAAACAGATTATTTCCAGAATCAAGGGATAGGGATTGTTCAGAATAGAACAATAGATAGTAGAGATCATGGTGGCCCTATGGAAACTTTGCCTGCCATACTGGATTTTCCCCAAGAACATCTTTTACATATTAGATTCCACCTGATAAAATCACCTTCTTCACAACAGAAATGGCTATTCTTCTGCTTCCTGACCCATCATAAGGTACCAGTCTAGTTTTTGGTCTTAGCCATCTCTAAAAATTGCCAGTCTAACATTAATTATAACAAAATGTCACAATGTCTCCCCTATGTAATAAATCTGAAGTGGTGGAAAGAATATGAAATTTAAATCAGACAAAACTCCTTTCTTATTGTGATTTCAACATTATGAAATATGTAAAAATTTAGAAGTAATTTGATCTCAGTCTCAGTGTAATAATATAGTGTGGAAAAGAACATAACACATAAGGATGCTTTAATGTGATAAAAGAATTTAGCACATAGTATGCATCCAATCATTCATAATTATTTCCCATTCATCAGTTTGCCACCTTTGTATATGATGAAGGGTCTGAAGTAAAACTAAAATTTAAAAAATCACATGAACACCTAGAGTTTTTTACACCAGTGAATTGACAATAAGTTCTTTGCTTTTTATAGGATGAAATGAAAATTTGAATATCTAATGCTATAGGCAAAATATTTTAGCCAATCAACTCTACCAATTGCTTCATTCTCTATTTTAAAAACATACAAGTCCACATCTTTATCAATAACTTAATAGATTAATTAGTATAATTTGTGGTAATGTTTATCAAGGTAAGAAGTGCTGTGTACCTGGTTGTTAAACCTTATTGTTAAGAAAGAAAACTGCACAAGGGAAAATTGTCTAACATTGGGCAGCCTGGTGATGGCAAGATAGAGTTATCATCATCAGAGATCAGAGCTGTTACTAATAATGTAACAAGAAATAATGTATATCGTAGACTAACACAATATTTACTATGGTCTGTGCTTTTGGGAAAATATTTTGTCCATATAGATAACCTCAAAATTTCATCTCCTCAATGTCTGTGCAGTCCTATTCATTAGTTCCTAATATTATTTCTTTAAAATCAATGACCTACAAGGTAAGAAATTCTCTTCCTGACACATTCAACATGCAATGAATGACAGGGTGGTAAAGCCTAAAATTACCTTGTTAAAAATACTCTCAGAAAGAGAGTGATTGAAAAACATTCTCAGTCACTGACAATTCACTAACCACAGCCAGCTGGGGGACTGTGTAGGTGCTGCCTGAACTAGCTCAAAGTGTGGCATCATGCTCTGCTTTTGAAGATCACAACTCACCTGATAAACTGTTTCATCCGTTGCTCCCAAGCCCTCTGTGCTTATTTCCTGGAAGCCTATTTGTGTATGCATGTGTGCATATGTATCATCCACGTTCGTTATCCTCCAAGAACAATACCAGTTCCTCCAGGTTTTCCTTCCCACTTACAAGTCTTTCTGAAGTCAGAGCCATTCCTTATCCTCTGATCTCTCAGTGACCAAAAATTAGGCACACAGATATGCCTATCTGCAATGCATACTAGGAAATGTAATCTTTTAGTTGGGTACACTGCTATTTTTAATTATTCATAGCCTTCTTACTAAGGAAGAAACTCTAAGAAATTAATAAACATAGGAAAGTAACTCATTGCCATAGACCTCATTATTTCATCAGAAATCTTTCATAAGTATGGATGGAATGTGATGAAATTCTATGGCCACAATAAGAAGCTGAGTAAAACAATTATTACATCAGAATTATCTCCATTCCCCAGAACAAATTAGCTTCATTTGAAAGAATTTTAAAGCTATTATGATAGCGCAGAATTGCATGCAATATCATCTCTACTTGCACCCTAGAGTGTGTGGATCATGGCAAGATGTCAGTGACATTTTTATGGAGAGAAGAGAATTATACCAGAGATTGGTAAGTATGGCTCAGTTAGAGCTCCAAGTTATGGGACAAATGGATCAAATCGCAATGTCTAACATGTTGATAAATTTGAGATTAATTCAGGTGAGTCATGATCTTCATATATTTTTGTGAATATGTTTTATTTATAGTGGGTTCATACTGTTACTAAAACAGCATATGGGGTTCTGCTGCACGCTGCCCAAGAGGCAAACTCTGGAGGCAGAGGTTTGGTGAGAAAGAAAAAGGGTCGTTTATTAGAAAGTTACACAATTTTGGAAGAATTGCAGGCTTCTGCCTGAGAACCCATTCCCTTTAAAATACCCAGGGGATATTAACCCTACCACCATTTCCCAGGTTAGACCAGTTCTAGGCTCCCCTTGGAGTTCACTCTCCCATTTAAAAATACTGTCCTTTGGAAGACACAGGTGGCTGCAGCATTATCATCCAGGCAGCTTAGCTGGTGCCCACTTGCACTCCAGCTCGAGTCATGTTTCAGGAGTCTGTGCACTCATGGGGCTGACACTGCCCATTGCCTCATTGACAGACCACTGCAGCTGGCCATGGAGGAGGAGCTTCATTCATGGGGCCCTGGGTAACCAAGAAGCCCCATGGCTGGCTCACACTCCAGCCCCCCTATCCATACATTAATTTCAGAGCAAGAGAAGGGGCACAGTCCAGGACTTGTGTGACACAGATCCACAGCGTTCCATGGGCTGCCGTCAGCAAGGTGCATGTCTTCAGGGTGCAGAGCACAGGACTTGCCCTTGGTGTAAGCAAGCTCCCAAGCAGGTGAGCAAGGGACAGTAAAATGGCAGGTCTCTGTGCACCTTCCATTTAAAAGCTCAGACCCAAAATCCCATGCACAGTGGAAGCATCCAAATTTCTAGCCAATCTAGGCTAATGTCCATCATGCTTCTTGGCCTGCCCAGTGCCCTTGCCTCTCTTCCTGTTGCCATGATAAAAAGGTACACATGTGTTTTGACCTTTTCAGCTTGTGCATGTTCTGTGCAAGCTTCCTTTGACTGTGTCTCGAGCTGAGCTAGTTTATCTTTGTTTATCCTTACCCAGGGGTATGAAAATCTACCACACACCAGCTGCAGTTACAATCCCACTTCCTCTTGGACTTCCCAACCTGTCTCTCACTCTAGGAAAGATAGGCTCATTTGTGCCACCTTGGGGATCCCTCCCCATTCCCTAGGGGCCAGTAATATCTAGGTGGTTTTGAAAATTTATCATTTTTATCATTGGAGTCATCCAGAAGTTCAGCAATGTTGAATGAAGAGTGGCAAAGGTTGGATGAGGGTTACACCAGATCAATCAGGAAGACTGATCCCTGAAAATAGATTGGAATAGGTTCAGAAAATTAAAGCTAGATCTAAGCCATGAGAACACTTAAAGTGAAAGTGATAATTGGGCTTCAGTTCAGTGGAATTAAACATTCTAGGGGCTTACCATTAAAAGACTAGATATTCTAATACTAAAAAATTTAGTCTTCTATTCTCCACCATTCCTGCCAAGTCACTTCATAGAGATAATGTTATTTGTAATATTATTCATTTGCTCCAGAAGCATATGTGGAAGAAAAGGGGCCACATATTAACCCAGCAAGCTCAGGGAAGGCCTATATGGCAGACTTACAAACTGAGAGACCTAAAGTAAGCACAAAAAATGGTGTGAAATTAAAACTTATTAACTAAAACCAGTTCATGGCAAGCAGTCACATCCTAGGCATCCTAGGCTGGTATTTTTCCCTAACAAAAGTCAATCTCTACCTTAACAGAGCATGTCTGTTGTGTTTTTGAATCTAAGATAACATACCTTTGGAATGTCAGGATAATTTCCTTTTTCCTGGACCACTCATGGCACAATCTCCCACCACAGCTCAGATCTCTGGAGCTCCTTGTTGTCATCTTGTTCTCCTGCATACCATCTCTGTGTGCTGTAAATGATCATTGTTAATTATGATATAAAAACCAACATAAACTATGTTTCTCTTCATTGTAATTTTTATCCAATCCCAGGGATTTCCCCACTTTGCTTTCTCTCAACTCCCTAGTCTATTGCCAGTGGGTGTCAGGTAACTCCCTTATGTACCCTCCTTTGATTGTAATGTATAAAGTAAGGTGTTAAACTGCCATTCTCTGGAGCATCTCTCCATCCGTTGAGATTTTGCTTCCTGGCAATTGTCATGAGTTTGGCTCTAATAAACTCACAAAAATTCTCTACAGGTTTGAATGTTTCTTATGTTGACATATAAATGGTCTTTTCTTGCATATATCTTTTACCCACATCTTTAACACTCACCTAGAGATGGAAAATATTGTAACAATTGTAACAAGAATAGGGAAACCAGTGCAGAGCAGGAGGTTAAGGTACCTAGACTCTCCTGCTGCCCATCACCTATTGTGATTCACATTATTACTTCCCCTCATTGGATTTTTTATTTTTCATGTGTAAAATGAAGACTTTTGAATTTATGACTTCTAATGTATCTTCTCACTCAAACCTTCCATAACTCTAAATATTAAAAAAACAAATCCTAAATGCCCATCAGTAGATGATTGGATCAAAAAATTATGGTACATATACACAATGGAATACTATGCAGCAGAAAGAAAAAAAGAAGTACTAAACTTCGCAACAGCATGGATGGAACTGGAGAGCATCATGCTAAGCGAAATAAGCCAGGGGGCGAAAGACAAATACCATATGATCTCACCTATAAGCGGAACCTAACCAACAATGCAAAGAAGCAAGGCAAATATGACCAGCAACACTGAAAGGAAAAGAAATCAACAGAGACAAGAGGGAAGGGGGGCAGGGAAAGGGAAGGGAAGGGGAAAGTCAAGGAACATATAGCAAGGACTCATGGACAAAACCAAAGGGGAAGAGCTGAGGGAGGGAACGTGGGAGGGGGCAAGGGAAAGAGGGGGGGGAAGGCAGAGACAAATGTATTTAAAAAGTAAATAAATTAATTAAAAAAATATATAAAAAAAATAAAAAAACAAATTCATTTTTAAGTTATTTTTTAAAAATGTGATCCCTTTACAGTGTCGTAAGGGAGAAATGCACTCTCCCTTGTGTGGTTGAGAGTGCATTTCTCAGTGTGTATGTATAAAACCTGTGTTTGATTGTGACCCCAAAGTAAGAGCCCCAGGGGCCACTTCTGCTATGGTTATATAACTGTGCTCTCACCTGAAGTTTCAATGCCCAGGTGCAACAGAGCTCCGATACAGAGATCCTAATGTCAATATATCCAGATATATCAAGGCAGAAAGCAACGTTATTCTGGCTTCTTTAACCACCCTAATTTAGATATAAATGTTGTCTGCTACAAAAGACAATGTGACTTTTGCACCTCTAAGAAGATAATGATAAAGTCATTTGGGCATGTCATTTATGTTTCTCTTTTGATTCAGTTACAAATTAATGGAGTTCAGCCTAAACTTCTGGCCTTTCCTCTTCTCATTTGAGTGAACAATGGATAATTTAAGCATTGACAGTTCAAAATTCATGAATTTGGCCACTTACTTTGCATTTACCAATACAAAAGGGAAAAGATACTCTATAAAAAAGTTCTCTTTTAATCTGTAAAGCAACAGTGAGGTAGGAATCCTTTCCAGCATTTTAGATACAAGCAAAAGAATATGTGTCATATCATCAGTGAATAAGATTCAAGTTTTCTGATTCCAAACCTACATAATGAAGTAACATGGGTGTTAAAGGGAAAAAGTCAGAGTTTGTCATCTGGTGAAAATGGAAATTCTCAAATAGTGTAGAACAAATAGTAATTTTTAAATTAGAAACATGACCTCATCAAGTGAAGTATGATTCATGGGAATATCAAGAGGTGATAAGAGTTCTCTTTGAGAGCTTTTTCATTTACGGAGCTTTCTCTACAAGCTCAGAAAATCAATGCATATATTGAACAGTAGATATATTGTATAAGTTCAATGTATAGGGGATTGTGTAAATTAAGTAACTATTCAGTGGATAAAGATGTTTGAAATGCATAGTTAAGGAAGTCATTGTTTTATGTGTGGGTATGTCTTTTATTACAGACATCTGTATTATATTAAAGCTATCTGAATCACATGGCTTTATTAAGGGTTTGTATTTATAATACTTTAAAATACATTTAACCTTTCGCAAAAATAGCTGGGATAATTCCAGTTATTTTTATAGGTACTCTATAATTTAGAAACATTTTACTGTTGGTTTCAAGCAACTGAACAAGGCTACAGTAGCTTAAATAAATAGAGATTTGTTTGTATTAAATAATAATTCCAGACCTCTGTGGATGATGACATTATTCTAGTAATTTCAATATATCTATGTTAGTTCTTACTTTAAACTCTTGGACTTTATTAATTGTTTTTGTTCTTATAGTCACAAAACAGCATCTACTTCTACAGGAATCATATCTACATTCCAAAGAAGAGGGAAAGGCAAGGGGAAAAGATATTTTCCAAGCAGTATGTCTCATTTTTTCAGAAAAGCAAAATTATTTTGGAATTCTTACATAGAGAGAATTTTTTAATGTTCCCTTCACCAGTTTCAATATTTCACATGGACATCTGTAACTTGGATGTGCTTGGGTAGAAGAGGGACATAGATGGTAACACAAAGCATCTGATTGTCAAATAAGACTCATATGAATAAAAAAATCTTACCCTATGTAAAACTTTAGAAAGAAATTTCAAAAATGCAGACAATCAAGATGCTCAGAAGCACATTGCAGACTTAGGTGGGTTTTTTGTTTGTTTGTTTATTTGTTTAGTTTTTGTTTTTTTGATACTGGAAATACATTTTGGCTCAGAATAGATAAGATCCCTAAGTTAGATACAGGAGGAGAAAGTCTATGAGTCATCCTCATTTTATACCCTGACTTTGGTGTTATATTGTACAATGAAGCATGACTCATAAACCCATGTGATGATTCTTTTTCCTTCCCCTCCTCCTTCTTTCTCCTTTTCTTTTCCTCTTCTTCCCTCTGTTATAAGCAATGCTTAAAAAAAGAGGCATTCTTATTAAATAGATAAGAACCACTTTCCTAACAAATATTATTAGTCCATTTGTTCATAGGCCTAGTTATTTTGCTGTCCAAGATCTTAGGGTCACCTTTTTCTCTCTTCTTGCCCTTAAAAGTCTTCCCCTGGCAAAGGAAGTAAATAGATTACAGGTTTTAATTTCTTCCTCATCAGACAGTTTCACACATAGAGACAATAAGCTGATTATATTCACTGATATGAAAACTCTCTATAACATTTCCCCAGTGAAGCAGCTATTTATAAATTAACTAATTTGGACTCAATATCATTTTTTTTCAGTGACATTTAGGCTGAATAAAAAGAACACTGCCCCTAAAGGCTACTGATCTCTCTAAGGCTTGAATTATCCTTTACACTTTTTGCTCATTTCTTCTCATTATTAATTATAAAAAAGTAATTTACAATTGTCTAACTATTATGTTGTACACCTAAAATGAATACAAAATAGTATTGAATGCAAACTGTAATTAAAAATAAAATTAAAAAAATAATTTATTTTGTAAGCAGCTCAGTTGAAGGGCTTTTAGTTTCTCCTTTAAAAAGCTATTTATGTATAATTAATACTTTTTCATTCCTGCAATAAATATTTACTGGGCTCCTATAGACACAAAGAAATGTGCAAATGCTAGAAAAACAATAGTTAAGACAACAGATGTAATATTAACCCCTCTTGTGCATAAGTAATCATAAAATTACAAAATTATAAATTTTGATCAGCTCTTTAAGAAAATCACATGGAACTTCCAGCCAAGATGGAGGCATAGGTAAATATGTTTTGCTTCCTTGCACAAACAAAAGAAAGACAACAAATTTAAAAATAATAAACAACCAAAACTGCCAGAAAATTGAACTGTACGGAAGTCTGACAACCAAGGAGTTAGAGAAGAAACATTCATCCAGACTGGTAGGAGGGGCAGAGACAGGCAGCCAAGGCAGAGAGGACATGAGGCAAAGGGACAGACCAGGATGAGCAGGCGGTGGCTGGAGGACTGGATCATCCAATATTTGCATGTAGATAAGCCAAGAGAAACAACTGGGAAGTGAGACAAACTGCAACCCAGGGTTCCAGCATGGGGAAACTGAAGCCTTAAAACCTCTGATTATAGCAATCTGTGGAGGTTGCGGTGGCAGGAGAAACTCCCAACCTTACAGGAGAGTTCACTGGAGAGACCCCCCAGGGTCCTAGAGTGTGCATAAGCCCACCCACCCAGGAATCAGCACCCGAAGGGCTTAATTTGCTTGTGGGTAGTGAGGGAAGTGACTGAAAGCGGGGCAAGAGCCAAGCAAGCAGCATTGTTTTCTCTCTGGCCCTTCCTCCAAATACAGCACCACAACACAACTAACTTGGTTGCCCTGCCCTGGCGAATACTTAAGGCTCTAGCTCTTACAATGTAACAGGTGCTCTGTGACAAAGAAATATGGTCCAAATGAAAGAACAGATCAAACCTCCAGAAGAGGAACTAAATGATGAAGAGAGCCACCCTATCAGATGCAGAGTTCAAAACATCGGTAATCTGGATGCTCACAGAATTGATGGAGTTCAGTTGCAAAATAGAGGATGAAATGAAGGCTATGCAAAGTGAAATAAAGAAAAATATACAGGAAACCAACAGTGAAAGGAAGGAAACTGGGACTCAAATCAAGGATTTGGTACAGAAGGAAGAAATAAATATTAGACTGGAACAGAATTCAAAAAAATGGGGAGAGGCTTAGGAACCCTTGGGACAACTTTAAACATTCCAACATCTGAATCATAGGGCTGCCAGAAGGAGAAGAGGAAGAGCAAGAAATTGAAAACTTATTTGAAAAAATAATGGAGAACTCCCCCAATCTGGCAAAGGAAATAGACTTCCAGGAAGTCCAGAAAGCTCAAAGAGTCCCAAAGAAATTGGACTCAAGTAGGGACAAACAAAGGCACATCATTATTACATTACTCAAGGTTAAAGATAAAGAGAGAATCTTAGAAGCAGCAAGAGAAAAGGAGGCAGTTACCTAAAAAGGACTTCCCATAAAACTACCAGCTGATTTCTCAAAAAAAAACTTACAGACAAGAAGGAGCTGGAGAGGAGTATTTAAAGTCATGAAAGGCAAAGATCTACATACAAGATTACTCTATCCAGCTAAGCTATCACAGAATGGAAGGGCAGATAAAATGTTTCCCTGATAAATCAAGTTAAAGGAGATCATCATCCCCAAGCCCTTATTATATGAAATGTTAAAGGGGCTTATCTAAGCAAAAGAAGATAAAAAACTATTAACAGTAAAATGACAACAACTCACAACTACCAATAACTGAACCTAAAAAACAAAAACAAACTATGCAAACAACTAGAACAGGAACAGAATCACAGAACTAGAGATCACATGGAGGGCTATCAGTGGGGAGAGGGTGGGGGAATAATGGGAGAAAAGGTACAGGGAATAAGAAACATAATTGGTAGGAACAAAATAAACAGGGGGAGCTTAGAATAAAAAATGGAGAAGCCAAACTTATATGTATGATCCATGGACATGAACTAAGGGTGGGGGATACTTGTGGGAGAGGAGGTGCAGCGTGGAGAGGGATAATGAAGAGAAAAAAAAATGGGACGATTGTAATAGTATAATCTATACAATATACATAAATGAAAACAAAAAAGGAAAAACACATGGGATAATATTATAGCCTAATAGTGGCATCATCTTAGGGAAAGATAAAGAAAAATTTCTTTTAAAGCAGTTCCATAAAGACAAGATATATAGGATTAAAAAAAAAAAGAACCGTGAGTAAAACAATTCATGTCAGAATAGAAAAACTATTGATTTATTATTGTAAGTACTTTTCTTATAACATCCATATAATGACACTGTTTGCAGGTAGATAGAGTTTTAATAATTACCTAGTGTCAATTGGTTAGCTGTGCAAGGTTCAATTCAAGCCCACATATATATACTGTATATCCTATTACACTTAGCCTTAGTCTTCTTATCTGTAAGTTGGGAAAGTAATGGTTATTTGTTGGATAAATTCCCTCCATTTTCGAAACTGGCATTTTACTCTCCTTGTTGTCTTTGTTCCTGTGGTTATCACTATGATAAATGAATATTTTCATAAGGATAAAGTCAATTATATGTCTGGGTGTTTTTATCAATGATCTATTACCTTGAGTACCTCATTTAACTGCATCCTTATCTACAAATTGTCACAATGATAATAGGTAATATTTTGATACTTATCTTGTGCTCAGCGCTTAATGTGCAATGTCCCCTTGACCCTCACAACTTGACTTTTGAGTTATGCATTATTATTTCACAGATGAAGAAACAGAACTTCATCTGCTTCAACCAGTATTTGTACTACCTGAATATTATATTAAGATTCCATGCTGCTATCAGACTGAGCCTTTCCACTGTGGTGCTTTAATAAACAGTGTTTGTGGGATAACTTCTGAAACTACTATAGGTGTGAAGGGTGAAAGCTACTTCTGTGTGTGGGAGGTGTATACAGATTAAGTCTAGAGTCTTGGCAATTGCTTGTAGGTCCTGAAGCCCTCGCTTGCAACTTTCCTCCAGAATTTTGAAAGAGGTGGGATTTACATGCTATATTTTGTCCCACTTAGCTGAAATCATAAACAGGTTTACCCCCTAATATATCAAAAGGAATTGTACCTTACTGACCAATGGAATACAGTTCAATGTCCAAATGACTGTATTTCCAATCTAGGCCACCAGGCATATAATATCTACTCAATATGTGTAAGTCACACTCTCCGTCTAAAAACAGACCCACTTCCTCTCCTGCTATAGCTGTCCATTTTTATTTTGAAAATTGCTGAAACATTTACTATCATTTTTCATGCCCATAAGGTACTGAAAACGTTAATGTTATGAGAAGAACTAATAAATGACCTAGAAGCACTTTGCTACCACAGGTCCCTAAGACTGCACTATTCTTTGATTATAGGCCAGATAGTGGAAAGTGTGAGTAGTTATTATTATACACATCAGGATTCTGTATGCTTCAATCAAGGTCTTCTCACCTCTTTGCAGCTAGGCTGAATTATCATAATTGGTCTACTGTCTTTTCAGGTGCAAGCTTTGCCCTGGTGGTGACCACCTCTGTCCCTTTTCCATAACATTAATAAGGTTACTTAGCTACTTGAAGAAGAAAACATCTGGGTCAGGATTTGGGCCTAGATAAACAGAACTTTGTTGTTTGCATCCTGAAAACAGCTCTCTCTTCTTTCCATGTTAAAGAAATCTAAGATTGGAATGGAACAAATGGAGTTCACACAAGGAAAGCATCATCATTCAAAGTATAATAAATTCATGCAAAAATATTGGATATCCTCACTTATAGCTGACAGAGCTTACAATAGTTTCTGTTTTCCCCTCTAGGGTAAGGGAAATATCATAGAGGCAATCAAGAGCTCTCTAAATAATTCTCAATCTAGTATCTTAATTTTGAATTCTAAACATCTGTCATGTAATCTTAACGTCAACTGTTTGGGCAGGTTCTTACCTCCATTTTAGTGGACAATTAGAGAGAAGTGACTGAAATATGAAAAGTTCTTCTGACCCAAGTGGTATGTTTAAGTCTCTTCTTTTCTAGTATAGTGTCCCTCTTCACTCCTTACAATTGAAAATCAGTTAATTCAGATCCCAGCTGAAATTTACACTTGGGGCCCAGCCTTTTCAAAGGTAAATATATTGGCCAGATTTCAAAGGAAAATTATTTAAGATTTTTGCATTGCTGGTTAATAAGGAAAAGAATAGTTTGAAGAAAAATAAGCATTATACTACTTTAAGAGATTTATGATAAAATGAAAAGGAAGCATAATATTAGGATTTGATTTAATGTCACATTATAGTAGGTGTCCCCACAAGGCACTAGATAGTATTTTTCTAATATGTTAAATATATGAAATTATTAAATATTATTAATCTGTATATTAAATACTCATAAATCCATAGTCCATGTATAATAAACCATGATCTTTCTATGGCCTCTCTATAATCAAAACCCAGCATATACTAGTTCAAAAGATGATCTTCTTTCAAAGATACAGTAAGGCACTCCCAAAGATGAGTCCCCTGGAACTATTCAAACCAGAAAGAGCAATGCCAAAGAAACCAAATGTGTACTTTAGATTAGGCAGCTTTTATTTTTTAGGCCAGTGTTGAAAAATAGTCCTAACTGGTTTTTTTTTTTCCCCTCCTGTGTTCCTGCATGTTTCAGGCCTTGTGAATAATGAGTCTAGAGTGACAGGAAATAAAGAATGTTTCTTCTCCCCAAGTCATTTTACTCAGATTCTAAGCGAGTTAAACTCAGAGACACTTACCTTTTATCCTTCAAAGCTATTTTTCTCCCATTCTAAGGGCAATACAATCTAGAGATGTGTTTTTTTTTTCTCTTTTTAAATTGTTTTATTGTTTATGCTATTACAATTGTCCCATTTTGTCCCCCTTCTCCTCTCTCCACTCAGCCAATATGCCACTTCCATAGTCAATCCCCACACTGCTGTCCATGTCCATGAGTCTGTTATATATGTTCTTTGACTAATCCCTTCACCTTCTTTCAATTAGTATTCACCTCCCTCCTCCCCTCTTAAAGCCCTCAGTCTACTCCATGATTCTATTCCTCTGATTCTATTTTGCTCATTAGTTTATTTTGTTCATTAGATTTCTCTTATAAGTGAGATCATACGTATTTGTCTTTTATCCATTTTGAGTTTATTCTGGTGTATGGTGGAAGTTGATGGTCTAGTTTCATTTTCTCGGCATGTACCAGTCCAGTTCTCTGAGTGCCATTTATTGAAGAGACCATCTTTAATCCCTTGTATGCTTGTGCCCCCTTTGGCAAATCTGAATTGACCAAAAAGGCATAACCCTATTTCTGAGCTTTCTATTCTGTTTCATTGGTCCATGTGTCTGTTCTTATGCCAGTAGCACTCTTTTGATTACAGTGACCTTGTAGTATAGTTTAATATCAGGTGTTGTAATCCATCCCATTGTGTTCTTCTTTCCCAAGATTGCTGAGGCTGTTCAGGGACCACCAGTTGACACTATACAATAGAATAAACTCAAAATGGAAAAATGACTTAAATATAAGTCATGATACCATAAAAATCCTAGTGGAAAACTAGGCAGTAAAATTTCAGATATATCACGTAGCAATATTTTTGCAGATATATTTCCTATGGTAAGGGAAATAAAGGAAAAATACACAAATAGGACTACATCAAATTAAAAAGTTTGAGCATGGCTAAAGAAACAATCATCGAAATGAAAAGGAAACCAACTGTATGGGAAAACATATTTGTCAATGATATCTTGGACAAGGTTTAATCTCCAAAATATATAAATAATTCATATGACTCAACTCCAGGGAGACAAACAATCAAATTAAAAATTGGCAAAGGACCTGAACAGACACTTCTCAAAAGAGGACATACGGAGGGCCCATAGACATATGAAAAGATGTTCAACATCACTAGCCATCACAGAGATGCAAATTAACACCACAATTAGATATTACCTCACACCTGCCAAAATGGTGATCATTAATAAGTCAACAAACAAGCAGCACTGGGAAGGATGTGGAGAAAAGTGAACCCTAGTGCACTATAAGTGGGAATGCAGACTGGTGCAGCAACTGTGGAAAACAATAGGAATTTACTAAAAAAACTAAAAATGGAACTGCTTTATGACCCAGTGATTCCACTGCTGGGACTATACCCTAAGAATCCTGAAACAACAATCCAAAAGAACTTATGCACCCCAATATTCATAGCAGCACTATTTATAATAACTAAGATTTGGAAAGAGCCTAAGTGCCCATCAGCAATGAGTGCATTGCAAAACTGTGGTACATTTGCACAATGGAATACTACAGAGCAGAAAAAAAGAAGGAATTTCTACCTTTTGTAACAGCATTGATGGAACTGGATATTATTATGCATAGTGAAATAAGCCAGTCGGTATGTTTTTTTTTTCCTACCTCCCATGAAATAATTGCTTACATTCTGGGGTAGAGAACTTTCTCTTCTCCCCAAGAGAAGATTTGTTTACATTCTTAAGTAGAAGATAAGGTTTTCTTTATCTCAGGAGAGTGAATGGAAGGTATACCAACAGATCTTATACATTGTGTTCTTTAATTCTGGAATTCCTCTCTTGTGGAGCAAATTCTGCTGCATGTTCAGGTGACAGCTGATTCTTATTGTATCACCTCATGAGACTTTGAGGTGTCAGGCAATTATTGTATTTACTTTCTGTGTAGATAAAAAGGTCCGTTTTCTAAACTAGAGATTTTGTGTGTGTGTGTGTATACATGTATGGTAAAATACACATAACAAAAGTTATCATTTAAAATATACAATTCAGTGACATTTAGTATAGTTACACTATAAATGCAAACATCACCACTATCTAGTTTCAGATCATTTTAGTCATCCCCAAAGCAAACACTTCACCCATTAAAAAGTCATTTTCCATGACTATTTCCCTCTCTGTAACCACACAGGCAGCCACTAACCTGATATCTGTCTTTGGATATAAGATGTGGCTTTTTGTGTCTGGATTGTTTCACTTTTCAAGGTTCACCCATGTTATGGCATGTATGAGTACTTCATTCTTTCATTCTTTTTTATGGTCACATAATTGCAGTATATAGATATACCACATTTTGATTATTTATTCATAAGTTGACAGGCATATAGGTTGTTTACATCTTTCTGCTTTAGTTAATAGTCCTGCTAGAATATTAGTGTACAACTATTGGTTTCAACACTTTTTCAGTTTTGGGGAGTAAATATCCAAGAGTAGAATTCCTGTGTCATATGATAATTCTATGTTTAACTTTTTGAAGGACCATGGAAGTGTTTTCTACAGCAGCTGTACCATTTTACATCCCCTCTAGCAACTTAGAGGTTTGTTGTGGTATCTCACTGTGATTTTGATTTGCATTTTTCTAGTGACTATTGATGTTACTATCTTTTTATATGCCTGTTGTCTATTTGTATATGTTCTTTGGAGAAATAGCTATTAAAGTCCTTTTCCTATTTTTTTTCTCAGTTTGTCTTTTTTGTTGCTGAGTTATTAGAGTTCTTTACATTCTTGATGCCAGAATCTTATCATATATGTGATTTACATATACTTTCACCTTTTCTGTGAGTTGTCTTTTTGCTTTCTTAACAGTGTCCTTTAATGCAAAAAATGTTTCTGCTTTGATAAAGTCCAATTTATCTCTTTTCTCTTATTTTATTTAAGGAACCATTGCTAATTCCAGAGTTATGAATAAAAACCAGATGACTTTTAGTGGTCTTTTTTATCTACATGTTTTCTCTCCAATTCTGTTTGTATTTTCCAAGGCAGAATCATGACAACAAAGAAGAGACAGATGATACTGAAGCAGAAATATTACAGGGTCAAATGTAATGCTCAAGGATTGGTCAAAAAACTGATGTAAGATTATCCCATCAGTGCTGTGTCCAGGAAGAACACATACCAAATTCACTTTGTAATTGGCCTTTGCTTTTGACTCCTATGACCCTTTTTTTTAACTGTTATATCAGTATGTTATGTTGTCTTCCACTGTCCCTGGGTACTTAAATGTTAAAATATAGCTTTCATCTGGGACTGGATTCTCCTCTTTCTGCCTGTCTTTCAGTTCTGAGAAGTTGAAATGGAAAATCATGAAAACTTAGTTTCACTCTGTTCTTTCAAGAACCACTGAACTAAAGTACTTCCCTAGACACCACTCTGACCCTGTGCAATAGAGAGAATGTGGAGCTTACAGGTTTAAAAAATTCAAATCAAACTCCCCACATTAGCTCCCCAAAAAGTCTAACAAAAATAAAGTAGCACCCTCTATATTTATTCACACATTCATTCATTTGACTATTTCTGGAGTTAACAGTTGGATCCACATGACTGGTCTATTCTTGACCCTGGCGTCTTTCTACCTATTCATGCCAGAATGGTCTTTTCCGAGTATGGATTGGGTCATGTTGTATCCATTATGCCCCACCCACATTCCTCACTTCCTTTGATGAAAAACGCCCAGTGACCCTCTTAACCTGATATAAAAGACCTGACAGTATGCTCTCATTCTGGTACTTCTAAGGACATTTATATTAGAAGTTTTATACTATATATCCTTTGGTAACTAAGAATGCAGTGAGGCTGCAGAGAATATGAAGCATTTTTCTGTTTGGATGAATAGCTACATATGTAAAATTGGTGTTTCATTGTATATTAAACATATCCAAAACTTTCTTAAGTTACTTAAATGTAATTCTAAATAGAAAATATCTTGTCCTTTCTATTTTCAGCCAGCCCTGAGCCATGGGCATCTCTCGGGACAACTGGCACAAGCACCACACAACTGGGGTCAAAAGAAAGCCCCACCACAAGAAATGAAAATATGAGCTGGGCAGCCCTTCCACCAACACTAACATTGATTCCCACTGCATAAGCACAGTCCATTTTTGGAAAAATAATAAGAAGTACCAAGCCTTGAGGCTGGACATGGGCAGCTTCTCCTGGGGTTCTGAGTATTCTTGACACAAAGCAAAGATTTTTGATGTTGTCTACAATGTATCCAACAGAAATCTGGCCCATACCAAGACCTTAGTAAAGAACTGCATTGTGCTTATTGCCTGGACACCATATGACAGTGGTGTGACTCCCTCTAGGCTACCCTTGGGCTAAGGTAGGGACCAAGCTAACTCTTGAGGAGGAAGAGATTTTAAACAAAAAATGATCAAAGAAAATTTTAAAAAATGATGAAAGGAAAAAGAATACCACAATCAGTCATCTTCTAGAAGAACAGTTCCAGCAGGGAAAGCTTCTTGTGTGTATCCATCAAGACCAGGCCAGTGTGGCCAAGCAGATGGCTGTGTACCGGGGGGGTTGCCAGGGGCTGTAGTTTTAGCTGAGAAAAATCAAGGCCCAGAAAGGCAATTACATCCTCCTCCCTCCTTTCTTAGCTCATGTAATAAAGGTATTCATTCTAATACCTTTATGCATAGTGAAATAAGCCAGATAGTATGTTTTCTTTCTCTACCTCCCTTGAGATAATTGCTTACATTCTGAGGTAGAGAACTTTCTCCTCCCCAAGAGAGGATTTGTTTACATTCTTGAGTAGAAGATAAGGTTTTCTTTCTTTATCTCAGAAGAGTGAATATTTTCAAGTAAATATTTCTAGAGGCATCTCAGCTCATATAGTTATTAGAAGTATATGTCTCAGAAGAGGAGGACCTTCTTCTTGATGGTTAAAGAAAAACCCCAGGGCTGATTCTGATTTGCTCTGTTCAGGTCAAATGTTCATCCAATGCGACTGAAATCCCTATCAGATGAAAGAAGAACGGTACTTCAAAAGAAAATTAAATGCTGCTGGATAAATAATAACATACCTTCTCTCCCTGCCCCTTTAAAAATCAGCACTTCAACTCTGGTGGGTGTAGCTCAGTGTATTAAGTTCCATCCTGTGAGCCAAAGGGTCACCAGTTTGATTCCCATTCATGACGCATACCTGGGTTGTGGGCCAGGTCCCCAGTCAGGGGCATGTGAGAGGCAACCGCACATTGATATTACTGTCCCTCTCTTTCTCCTTCCCTTCCCCTTTATCTAAAAATAAATAAGTAAAATTTAAAAAATAAATAAATATAATAAGAGTTTGATCTCCAAAATATATAAAGGACTCATACAACTCCACTCCTAGAAATAAACAATCCAATTAAAAAATGGGCAAAGGACCCAGGCAGACACTTCTCCAAGGAAGAGATACAGAGGGCCCAGAGACATATGAAAGGATGCTCAACATCACTAGCCATCAGACAAATGCAAATTAAAACCACAATGAGATACTTCTTCACACTGCTCAGAATGGCCATCATACACAGATCAACCAACAACGGGGGCAGGTGAGGCTGTGGACAAAAGAGAACCCTAGTGCACTATTGGTGGGAATGCAGATTTGTGTAGCCACTGTAAAAACAGTTTGGAATTTCCTCAAAAAGCTAAAAATGGAACTGCCTTTTGACCCAGCGATTCCATTGCTGGGATTATACTCTAAGAATCCCAAAACACTCATTCAAAAGAATCTACGCACCCCAATGTTCATTGCAGCACAATTTACAACAGCCAAGTGCTAGAAGCAACCTAAGTGCCCATCAGTAAACGACTGGATCAAAATCAATGGTACATTTACACAATGGAATACTACGCAGCAGAAAGAAAGAAAGAGCTACTACCCTTCATGACAGCATGGATGGAACTGGAGAACATTATGCTAAGTGAAATAAGCCAGGGGGCAAAAGAAAAATACCTTATGATCCAACCTGTAAATGGAACCTAAAAATCAAAATGAATAAGCAAGGAAAATATAACCAGCAACATTGAAAGAGAAAAGAAACCAAGAGAATCAAGAGGGCAGGAGGGAGGAGGGTGGCAGGGAAAGAGAAGGGAAGGGTCAAGTCAAGAACATGTGTAAAGGACCCATGGGTTGGGTCAAACAAAGTCAAAGTGTGAAAGGATTGAGGGAGGGAGGGAGAGAGGGGCTAGGGGAAAGTGGTGGTTGGAAAATGAAGACAAATGTATTGAACACTAAAAAATAATCACACACACACACACACACACACAAATAAATAAATAAATAAATAAATAAAAATCAGCACTTCAAAGCCAACATGTGGGGCAATCATCTCAACCATCTGTGTAAATGCAGCTCCCACCAGAGCTTCTCACCACTTCCCATTTACTTCCCTTTTTCATTTTTCTCTAATACGGGTCTGCAAGAGTTCTCGTTCTTAGAAGGAAAACCTGTCATAACAAGATCTGAATAGTCAGGAAGATAATCATTAGAAACTTTTACAATGGTTTTAGTCTAATAGAAATGAGAGATATGAAAATTTGTTTGATTTCCAGAACCAGGGTGAGTCAGATAAATGCTGTCAAGTGGTTAATAGAAAATTTTTAAGTGTTTTGCTTCCTTAAATAAAAATTAATAAAGAGAACACTGTAAGAATATTTATATTTATATTTTATGGACCTAAAGTTACTTTTAAGAGGATAAGTATTAAATACATCTATGTAATTATTATAAGACAGCCCATCACTTATCTCAAAGTGAATGTCAAATGTTCCTCTTCCTTATAGCTGTACCTTGCCATGGCAAGGGTGGATAACATTACAGACACACCCATGAACTCTCAATTCTCTGACTAGTTAAAATGTGTATAATAATGGACACACATGTTGGTTTTCTCCTCAAAATCATACCTAGTTCCTCTACCCTGATAGGGTAGGGGAAGAAACAGCATATTTGTTGATGCTGTACCTTCCAGATTCCTGGGACTCCTGGGTTCTCTCCCTTCCCTGTGGGATTCTGGGTTTCAGAGGGCTTCCCTGCCTAGCTTCACTGCTGCTGAGGCCATTTTTCCCTCTTCCACTTGGGCTCCTACTCTTTTCTTTTTTTCCATTGTTATTTGTATTACCTCCTTCAGAACAGTTTGTGTCTCTCCAGGTACTGTTGGAATTTATTGTTCATGAATATAACCATATTAGACAATCTTTGACATATAGGATCCTCGGTGAATTGAGGATTTTGCAGCACATAGTGAAGAGGTTGATGTGATTGTCAACTTTCTCACCAGAGCACAGTGTTCCTGATCTTACCTCCTCCAACCAATCTGCCCAAGATTGTGGGAGCTGTTGACATTTGGTAACATTATGTGTCCACTTTAGCTTTCTTCTCAGATTCTTAAGGATCCTCTGAGGAGCAATAATAAAAGTCATCACCTTCTTTATTTATTAACCTGGAGTTTCTATAATCCCTATACATATATAAACCCCTCTCATTTTCCTAAACACCATATATGCTGATTATATATTAGCCTAATTTCCTGATGAAGTAAATTAGAATGTCAAAGTCATCCTAAGTGACAGAAAGCAGTAGTGGAGGAACTGAGGGTAAAAAACCATGCAGTGTATAAATGAGAGTGGGAACCTTACAACGCACTTTTTGAAGAAAAATGTTTATTCTTACATGTTTAAACTTCAGTCACCTTCAAAGTACTCTCCTTTTGATGCAATACACCAATTGAGAATTTTCCCACTGCTCAACCCAGTTTTTTAACTTGTTGATTTTGACATCTTTTAGTGCTTCTGCCATTTTTTGTTTGTTCGACCTCTTCTACATCAGCAAAACATTTACCTTTGAAGACTGTTTTTATCTTGGTAAACAAATAAAAGTCGCTTGGGTAAGATCAGGTGAATAGGGAGGGTAGGCAAGGGGTTCATGCCATTTGTGGTCAAAAACAGCTGAACACTCAGCACGGTGTGGGCAGGTGCACTCATAAATCACCATAATGAAATGGGTAAATGTATTGAAAGAGTCTTCAAAAAAAATTCACTGAAGCTGAACACCAGCTGGTACAATGAAACAGATGAGTTCCTAGAACACTTACCTAGTTGGGGTAAACTGTACTACAAGGGACCTGCCCTCCAGAAGATAATTTCACTCCTTGCGGGGTCCCCCCTCACATGCATCCACATGACTATAGTTCTTAGAGTAAGCTAAACTGCTCTAACAGCCCCAAAATATATAAACATGATAACATATCAGGTATTTTTTCTCAGATAACAAAGCTGGAGGAGTTATTGTTAGTGGGATGCTCTCTACTTCTCCATGACTTTGGGATCCAGAATCCTCCATGTCTTAGGACTTACCATCTTCTGTATTCTGTTGGTAGAGGGTAAAGAACATGAAGGTGCATATGTGGGAAGTTATCATGGGCTAGGAAGAATCATTGCTACTCACACCCCACTGTCCAGATCTCAGTGACTTGGTCCCATCTAATTGCAAGAGAGAATGAAAAATGTCCTCCAACTGCATGCAGAGAAGAGGTATAGCTTGCACTCTATCATAGTGAATTCTTGATATCCTATATTTTCCATGAGGAGTCTAAAAAGTATTGAGCTCCACCAATAAAGAATAAAACTTACAACAGAGCCAAGAGGGAAGGGTGGGCAGGGAAAGGGAACGGAAGGGTCAAGTCAAGGAACATGCATAAAGGACCCATGGACAGATCCAAAGTGGGAAAGGATTGAGGGAGGGAGCGGGGAGGAGGCAAAGGAAAGTGGTGGTGGGAAGGTGGAGACAAATGCAATTGAACAAAAAATAAAAATTAAAAACACAAATAAACCTAAATAAATAAATAAAACTTTCATAGAGGCAGCACCCATATTGCAGAGTGCAAGACAAATACATTGATCAAATAAATACTTGTTGAATGAATGAAAAATTCAACTCTCTATTCCTACCTCTAAAATCATACAAAATTGTATGTCATTTCCATGTTTGATCCATTTTTATTTTTAGTTTCAAAAAATTAATATTTAATATTTGTTTTAATGTCCAAGAATATTTTACAAAATGTGAATTTTAGTTTATTAATACAATATATTGGTTTCCATGGGTGACAAGTTAGACTTTTTAAAACAATACCCTTCTTACCCTACATTTATTAAACTTCAAAAACCAAGATAGCTTTTTAAAAACATATTTTGGGAATGAAGGGAATTAAAAAGACATATTTTGAGGGGTAATCTGTTTCTTCATTAAGAGATATGTTATGTTGCAAAATGTAATAAAAATTTGATTTGCATGGTACAGTTTTTCATAAATTAAAAACACAATATGTAACATATATTTTTTTCTCTGTGCAGTGGCCTTTCTCTTTAAATAGCTCTTAGTTTGCTGTAATAAAGGAATATTATGATTTCCTAGGCACTGCCTAAGAAAGAAATTTAATTAACATGAGTAATTTCAAAACCCATTTAAGATCTTGCAATGAAATATTTTATGAACACTTAAGGTAGTAAATTATTGATTACCTAATCAAATTCTCAATTACTGACTAACTGATAAGTTGCCATCTCTTTTATAACAGATAGTCTCTGAATGCAATTGCAAGACTAATTGACTCTCTCAGCATCCATCACATTTCCTTGCAAATAAAGGATTTCTTAAGTCTCTGCCTTTCGTTTCTATTCATAGCCCTGGTTTATGAGTTTCTGTTCACAATTACACCCACCCTAGAATAAGCTATGTTTCAGGGATGTCTAATATGTTTGGAGTTGTCAACAAGATATCATCAACAAATGCAAAAGCTCTGACACTAATTATCAAAAGGGTGGTTGTTTTCTTTCTCAGTCCCAACCACATGTATAGTATGAAGGGCTTCCTGGTGCCTTAGCCTAAACAAACCTTGAAATTGTAGACTCTCAGGATTGGAAATCCCCTTCCAGTTTGTGAATAAAGTCTGATGTTAGCTTTTTCTTTTTACATCTATTGTCTAATGGGTCTAGAGGTACACAACTTTATCTTGTTTCTGATCGTAGTTTAATTCTCTTTTGAAAAGAAAAAACAAGTCTTGAAAAAAAATAAAAGAGCAACAGTTTAAGACCATAGAACTAATTATGATAATTTTATTCTTTTAACTGCTTAAGTGCTTATTCATACAAGTGCTACATTTATCGATTTAACAAATATTTATCACATGATATATTTTTTAAAATTTGTTGTGGTGACATTGGTTAATAAGATCATCTAGGTTTCAGGTGTACATTTCAATAATACATGATCTGTATATTGCATTGTGTGCCCACAATCAGAAGTCAAATCATCTTCCATCAACATATATTTGACCCCCTTTACCTTTTACTACCCCTCCATCCTCTTCCCTCTGGTGACCACCATTCTGTTGTTTGTGCCTATGAGTTTCAGTTTAAATCTCATCTCACAAATGAGTGAAATCACATGGTTCTTGTTTTTGTCTGACTAACGTACTTCACTTAACATAATATTCTCAAAGTCTACCTATGTTTTCACAAATGGCAGTATTTCATCTTTCTTATGATTGAGTAGAATTCTTTCTTATGTATATAGATACACACACACATGTATACCACATCTTCTTTATCCAATCCTCTACTGAAGGACACTTTCACTGTCTCCATGTCTTGGCCACCACGAATAATGCTGCAATGAACAAAGGAGTGCATGTACCTTTACATATACATTTTTTTAAGTTTGTTCAGGTAGATGCACAGAAGAGGGGTTGCTGGGTCATATGGTAACTTTCTTCTTAATTTTTTGAGGAACCACCATACTGTTTTTCATAGTGACTGTACCAGTTTACAATCTTACCAACAGTGAAGGAGAGTTCTTTTTTCTCCACAACCTCACCAACACTTGTTATTACCTGTCTAGATAATAGCCAATCTAACAGGTATGAAGTGGTACCTCATTGTAGTTTTTATTTGCATTTCCCTAATAGCTAGTGAGTTGGGCATCTTTGCATATATCTGTTGGCCATTTATATATCTTCTTGGGAGAGGTCCTCAGCCTGTTTTTTCAATTGGATTGTTGTTTGTTTGGTGTTGAGTTGTATGTGTTCTTTATATATATAGGATATTAACCCCTTGTTAGAGCTGTTGTTTGCAAATATCATCTTCCATTCAGCTGGTTGCCTGTTTTGTTGTCAGTTTCCATTGTTATGCAGAAGCTTTTTAGTTTGATATAGTCCCATTCATTTATTTCTGTCTTTTCTTGCTTTTGAGGTCATATTTATAAAATGTTCTCTATTACCAATGTCCACAAGTTTAATTCCTATGTTTCCTTCTATGTAATTTATTGTTTCAGTTCTTACATTTAGGCCTTTGATCTATTTTAAGTTAATTTTTATATATGGAAATAAATTATAACTTAGTTTCAATCTTTTGCATCTATCTTCCCAATTTTCCCAGTGCCATTTATTAAAGAGACTTTGTTTTCTCTATTGCGTGTTTTTAGTTCCTTTGTCAAAAATTATTTGCCCATATACATGTGGGTTTATTTCTGGGCTCTCAGTTCTCTTCCATTGGTCTGTGTGTCTGTTTTTCTGCCAATAGCATGTTATTTTGATTATTAGCTTTGTAGTATAATTTGAATTTAGGTAGTGTGATATCTCCAATTTTGTCCTTTTTATCAGGATTGCCTTGGCTATTTCAGGTCTTTTTACTTCCATACAAATCTGATTTTTTTTTCCCTTTTTTTTTTTACATTACATTGGGATTTGATAGTTATTACATTAAATCTGTATATTCTTTTGGGGTAATATGGTCATTTTAACTATGTTTCTTCCAATCCATGAGCACAGAATATCTTTACTTTTCATTCTTTCTCAATGTCTTATAATAATATTTTTTTTAGTTTTTAGTATATATGTCCTTCATATCCTTTGTTAAGTTTATTTCCAGGTATTTTATTCTTCTGGTTGCAATTGCAAAATGAATTTTTTTTGTTCATTTATTTTTCTAATATTTTATTTGTAGTATACAGAAAAGCTGTGGATTTTTGTACATTGATTTTTATCTTGCAACTTTATTATATTTGTTTATTGTTTCTAATAGCTTTTTAGTGGAATCCTTAGGGTTTTCCATATACAGAATCATGTCATTTGTAAAAAGTGACACTTCTACTCCTTCATTCTCAGTTTGAATGTCTTTTATTTCTTTCTCTTGCCTGATTGCTCCGGCTAAGACTTCCAGGACTATGTTGAATAAGAATGGTGAGAATGGACATCTTTGTCTTGTTCCTGATTTTAGAGGAAAAGTGTTCAGTTTTTCACCCTTAAGTATAATATTAGCTGAGCGTTTGTCATATATGGTCTTTACTATGTTGAGGTACTTTCTTTCTCTACCCATTTTGTTGAAGTGTTTTAATTATAAATGAATGTTGTATTTTATCAAATGTTTTTCCCACATCTATTGAATAGATTGTATGATTTTCATCCTTTCTGTTATTGGTATAGTGTATTACATTGATCGATTTGCATATGCTGAACCATCCTTGTGCCCCTGGAATGGATCCCATTCTATCATGATATATAATTTTTAAATCTATTGCTGATTTTTATTTGCTAGTTTTTTTTGTTTGTTTGTTTAGGATTTTTGCATCTGTATTCACCACAGATATTGATCTGTAGTTTTCTTTTTATGTGTTATCCTTGCCAGGTTTTGGTATTGGGGTTATGTTGGTTTCCTGAAATGTGGTAGGAAGTATTGGCACTTGTTTAATTTTTTGAAAGAGCTTGAGAAGGATAGTTATTAAATCTTCTTTGAATGTTTGGTAAATTCACTAAGGAAGCTATCTGGTCCTGGGCTTTTACTTTTTTGGTAGGTTTTTTATGGTTGTTTTGATATCTTCACTGTTTATTAGTCTATTTAGAATTTCAGTTCTTCATGATTCAGTCTAGGAAGGTCATGCATTTCTAGGAATTTATCCATTTCTTCTAGGTTATTGAATTTGGTGGCATATAGTCTTTCATAATATTCTAGGATGAATATGCTTTTGTATATCTATGTCTGTAATAACTTCTCTTTTACTTCTGATTTTGTTTATGTGACCCTTTTCTTTTTTTTCCCTTTGTGAGTCTAACCAGGGATTTATCAATTTTATCAAAGAACCAGCTCTTTGTCGTATTCATTTTTGTATAGTTCTTTTTGTTTTCTATTTCATTAAATTACTCTATTTTTTTTATTCCCTATCTTCTTCTGACTTTAAGTTGATTTTGTTCTTCTTTTTCTAGTTCTTTAAAATGCAATGTCATTTATTTGGAATTTTTCTTGTTTCTTAAGATAGGTCTGTAATGATATAAACTTCTTATTATTGCATCCGAAAGTTTTAATATTACACATCCTTTGGTCTCACTTTTTATTTGTTGTTTGACCCAGTCATTTTCAGTAGTATGTTATTGTAATCTCCACATATTTCTTTACTTTCTTTTTGCAATTGATTTTTAATTTCAAAGCATTATGGTCAGAGAATATACTTGGTATGATTTGAATCTTCTTGAACTTGTTAAGGCTAGTTTATTTCTTTTTTAATTTAACATATGGTCTACCGTTAAGAATGCTCCATGTGCCCTGTAGAAGAGTGTATAATCTGCTATTATGGCTTGAAAGGCTCTGAAAATGTCAGTTATATCCATTTGATCTGATATATCATTTAAAGCTGATAATCTTTTTGTTTCTTTTCTGTTTGGACGATAAAGCTAGAGCTGTCAATGAAGTATTTATGTCCCCAGCTATGATTGTGTGTTTTTGTTTTGGTTTTGGTCAGTTTCTCCCTTTAGTTCTGTTAGTAGTTGCTTTATATATTTTGGTGTTCCCTGATTGGGTTATATATATTGAGAAGTGTTATATTTTCTTGATGTAGTGTCTCCTTTATCATTATAAAATGTCCATATTTATCTCTTGTTAACTTTCTTATATTGAGACCTATTTTGTAAGGTAAGTATAGCTATACCTCCTATTTTTTGGATGACATTTGCTTGGAGAATCATTTTCCTCTCTTTCACTTTGAGTCCATCTTTATCTTTGCAGTTTAGATGTGTCTCCTGAAGGCAGCATATGGTTTGATTTTGTTTCTCCATCTAATCTGCTACTACATGTCTTTTTATTGATAAATTTAGTTATTTACATTTTGGATATTTATTGATGTATGAGATTTCTCTATAGCCATTTTGTCTTTTGTTTTCTAGTAGCTCTGTGCCACCATTGGGAGGGTGTGTGTGTGTGTGTGTGTGTGTGTGTATGTATATAGCTTTATAGTGTGTATATATATATAGTGTGTATACACACACACACACACACACACACAGTAGCTTTTTTTCTTTTGACTGTATCTGACCTCCATCTGCCTTTGCAAATTCAGACCTTTACCACCTCCCCTTTTATTTTTTTTAACAAATTATCCCTGTTTATGCTGGTATACCTATTATTCTTATATTGTTCTTTCTGATGGAGTCATATAATTCTGTTAGAGTTTCTTTCTTTCTTTCTTTCTTTCTTTCTTTCTTTCTTTCTTTCTTTCTTTCTTTCTTTCTTTCTTTCTTTTGTTTCTTTCTTTCTTTCTTTCCTCGCGTCTTTCTCTTCTTCCCTCTACATCATTTCTGTATTTCCATTGTTGATATTATTTACTTTTCCTCCATCTGGTCCATTCTATTTCCTATGCTCAACAATTCATTCTTGATCTCTTTTATTGAGTTCATCTCCTGAATTTCAGTTTAGTTCTGTTATGTTTTCAATCTTTTTGTTAAAGTACTCATTTTGTTTGTTTTCTGAGCTCATTTAACTTCCTATCTGTATCTTGAATTTCACTGAGTTCTTTTTTTAGAGCTGCAATCTTTAATTCTCTGTTATTTAAATTACATGTTTCCATGCCTTTTATTTTTATTTGTTTGAGATTTTTAATTTTCTTTCTGAGCTGTCTCCCTACCTTAGATATTCAAGGTATTTGACAGATTCTTTCTCTTGTAGGCATCTTATGTATGAGTGGTACTTCTCTAGTAAATTAATAAGAAGTCTTTCTTATTTTTTTAGTAAGTGGCACTGAATCAAAAGATTTTAGCATTCTTGAACTTTTCTGTTTTTTTTTTCTATCTTTGTGGCATGGTGGAAAATGGGAAAGTGGATACCTCCCTTATGATCTGGTCACTCCAGTCCCCGGGGACCAAACTAGGAAATGCAGTGGATGATATGGCTCCAAATCTGAGAAATCCCAGCGTTGCCCCACACAGTCAGATGCTGCTGTCAGTGTAGATGCAATGCATGGGTGTGGGGTGGGCTGGGGGTAACCAGTCACCTTTTAAGTTTCTTTCCCCTCCCTGTAATGGTGACTTTGAACTTTTATGGCATCCTCCCAGTACCCTCAGTCCTCTGTGATCCAGTCACACAGAGTGCACCCTTTGCTCATGGAAAAAGTGATTCTGTAGTACCGGTTCTTAGACTGTCAGATAATGTGCTCTGCAACCTGACACACTAAATACAAAAGGGAAGAAAGCTTTGAACAATTAAAGGGTGGCCAGGCTCCATAGCGTTGTTTCTATGCCTGGAATGCCAACCACCAAACAACCTTGACTGCAGCTTTGTGCTATCCTCTACCCTTGTCACTGGGCTCAGCTGTAGCTTGTACTGCCCACTCCTGCAGGAATGTCAACCAAATCTCTTTGATCCTCCCACATGAAGGGATCATCAGCCACAACCATATTCCTCCCCTCTCTCGATTGAGCCCCACCATGAGCTTCTGGCTGTAGGGCTGAATCCGTGGCTTATTTCAGCATTTCGCCCCCTCATGTCACTGGTTCACTCCCACTTGCCGAACTTTAGATGTTTCAATGTGCAGATTTTTTTGGTGTATTTGTGTGTTGAGTAGGAAATTCTTTGTTGAAATATCGCTGTTCAAATTATTGAAACTTGAAAGGGAGAAAGCAAAGGGATACCTCACACTGCCATTCCTCTAACATCACTTACACATGTTATTTTGAATAATGTCTGCCTTCACAGAATTTGATACAAAAGAGAAAAACAGTATATAATTTTATTTATATATTTATTAAAATTAAAATAAATTATTTAAAAGAAAATAAATCATTTGAAAGATGCATAAAGGGAGGTGGAGAAAAATAACAACAAAAAAGAGGTAATGAACCAGGTTTTAGAGAGAATCAACGTGATTTAGAGAGACCTCTGATAAACTTGATTATTTCTGATGAGAACTAATTATATAGAGTATAGGGAAGAATATTCTAGGACAGGATTTCCACAACTTCATTTATATGCCTACCAAACTCATGACTTTTGCCATATTAATAAATATCCAATAATATGATTTATAAAATACATATTTTTGGTTGATTAATTTTTAAAATTTAAGTTAAAATTGCTTTGATTCAAGTTTTTATTTTTCCAAAATAAAAAATTAAAATCATGTATTGTAAGCAGGATGTATCTCTGAAAATAAGTATATTGGTATGAAGCATGTAAATAGTTAGCGAATTACTGCCTTCTGTAGAAACTACTGAGCCTTAGACCTTTCCTTTCCCAGTTAAAAGAGGGGTATTAGCAATTGTAATATTCAGGAAAAAAAATGTATTTAATATGGAATGGAAGTGAAGCTTTCTCATAAACTTGGAATCTTAGATTATAACTTAAATGTGATTATGGAGGAACAAAATACCAGAATTGGAGATAAAGATGTAAACAGTGGTCTTCTGATAAGCAGTTAGACACACATGAGCAGAGTAAGGATGATGGGCCAGGTAGAGAAGGTTATGAGGGCGGGGAGCCCCAGGTTTCTACCAATGGACAAAGCTAGGAAAAAGGAGTTCACTCCCCAGAGCAGTCTTTCCTCCCTTAGCATATTGTTGGTCATGTGGTAGACCTCTTGGAAGAGTAACGAGGGGCCAAAGAGTGTCCCCATGCAACTCCCATGTGTGCTCTTTGCATGACCACTCCTTTAAGCATTAGCTCCTAAAAAATAACATCTAGGCCTCAGTTGTGTTTCAACTCCAGGTCCAGAAAAGCAGCAAAACCAGACAAATGACACCATGGTTGACCTCAGGACCAGCATCATTGGCTAATGTACCCCTGCGCTGGCACCTACCAATCAGCGAAGCCCGCACCCTGAAAGGACACACCTAGAAAGCTGATGAGTATTCTATTGAGATCCTTCCCTGAGACCTCTCCTAATATCCCCATCCTTAAAAGCCCTTAGGAAGGAGAACCCAGAAAAGTTCTTTCTATGGAGCATGCCCATGCTTTTTACCATCCCCTCCTCACCAGGCATGTTTTTTTCAATGGCTCACTTCTCCTACCTCTGTGACTTTCTAAATAAACTTTTTTCTTGAAGTATTAGTCTTGACTCTGATTATTTTTTATAAGCCAGAACTCAGGTACCAAGTTTGGTAAACTGAAGTCTAATCTCCTATAACATTCTGGTGCCTTTTTTGCTGCCAACAGTCTGACCATGCTCTCTAAACTATATCTAAATACCTCTTGGGGATCACTGGTGCATAAAGCAGTATATTTCTTCTAATAAGATTGTTTGAAATGGAGTACAAAGGAATTTTCCCAGTGCTTCTGAATGTGGCCATCACTATTATTCTGGCTCTGGTTCTGCCATGACCATTTAATTAATGAGGATAACTGTTGTAATCCATTCATTATGTGCTGAATACTTAAGTTATGTATGAAGAATTAATGAATTTTTCAAAAAAATAGAATATCAATGATTTATATATATTCAAACATCTTGAGGAAAATACTAAAACTCCTGCTATTTTATCCCTCTTTGAGCTAAGGATTTCCTCTTATGATCAAGGTTGAAGCCTTAAACTTAGAGAGGAGAATTTTGCTCCTTGGGCTCTTGGGAATAGTTGCGTCTCATCTGCAGGGTCAATGGTATGAAAGAGACTTACTAACTTCAATTTATGCCCATGAGCAGTTGTGTGTCATAGAATGTATAAGCCTAGCCTCACAAACTCTACTTACTGTAAAGCAGGACTCAATAAATATAAACTAGCTTTTTTACAGGGTGTGCTGTAAAGCCCGAAGTTCAGGAGGAGTCAGCTACTTGTAGAAGCAGACAGTGTTAAAGCCCATGGCAGAGGTTTGTTATACATTTATCACAAGGTATATTTTCATTTAAAAAGCTTTACATTTTCCTGATCATGATAAACACATGAATACATATGTGTGTAGTGACCATAATACTTACAAAATATGTACAAGTGCTTATTGTATACAACCATATTACACAAAAGTATACTACATATATTAATACATTTAATTCCACAGATTGTATATATCAGTGGCTTTTAAACTCTTCTGATCACAATTTACAGTAAGAAACATATTATACATGTTACCAAGGAAACATATATCTTCAGATATATTTTATTCTATTCTTTGGTGACAGGGACAATGTGGATCTTGATTCCTAAATTTATTATATAAACCACTCATGAACTTTCAAATATACATAAAAACACACTTTGTTATGTGGTAAATACTTAGGAGTTAGGCATTTATGATTTTGATTTTTTGAATGATCAGCTAAAATTTTGAAATATGTGTGCATGTGTGATGTCTGTATTCATGGCATGCATAGGAAATTCTGTATGTGATATATATATGTATATAAATATATACATGCATACCATGTTGAGGTTTTATACTTTCAATTTTAACTGGTTTAATTAACAAACATTATAAAGGCAACTAGCTACATTTTTGGCAAATATAAAGTTATTAAACAATTTCACGTCTTACTGTGAAATGCAAATTAAAATAACAATGAGACACTTTTTTTTACTACCCCTCATTCTCTGCTAAGTGAATTTAAATGTGTATGAACTATCTGCCGGGTAATTTGATAGTATGCATCAAAAGCCTTAACAATATGTATAAACAATGAACCAAAAATTCAATTAAGTAGAAATTTATCCTAAGGAAATAATTAAGCATATGGTCAAATTTTAACATAACTAACTACAAGGCTGTTTGTTTTACAGTTGTTTGTAGTAATGAAGAATGGGAAAAACCAAATTTTCAACAGCTGAAAATCAATTAGATGTAATAGTAAACACTCATACAGGGAAAGTCTCATATGTCATTAAAGTATCAGGTGAAGGATGATTATGAACTGACATTGAAATATGTTTACAATTTTTATGCAAAGAAAGAGAGAGAATTTAAATAAGAGTATGATGAAAAGAAACAGGTATTAGTTGAAATTTGGGTAAGGGAAGGATTGCTGATTACATCAAGAAATGGTATCAGATCAGGGGAACACAGTGCATCTCCCAGGCATGGAAAATGTGGGGAGCACAATAATGCCATAGTAGGAAAAAAAGGCAGTTTGGAGAGGTTGTGGGGTTTATGGGAGAAATATGAGCTGAAGAGAGGGGAAGTGGAAAGAGGCCTAAGATGTCCTCTACTGTATTTTGCTCTCATGTGTCTGCTTACAGACCTCTAAAGAAAAACAGTATCAAAGCTGACATTATTCACCAAAGCTTTATACATTGGATTGCTGTTTACTGAACCAAAACTCTAGGCCAATGCTGATATATGAGTTATCCAGATTTATTTGCATTACTTTAAAAATATTTAATAAAATAAAATATAATACAATATGTAGGGGGGACTTCAATATGGTAGAGGAATGAGTGGATGTCACACTGACCTCCTCCCAGGACCAAATTGGAATTGCAACTACATTGTGGAGAAATCACCTGGAAAACAATGGAATGACAGCAAGAGAGGAGCCTTAAAACCTGGGACAGACAGAGGAATCAGCTTTCACACAACCTAACTGGTAAGAAATGTGGTGGAGGCTCGAGAAGTTGGGCTGGGCACCCATAGGCAGAAGTGCCTGAGGGATATTGAAATGGCCAGCTGGATCCCCCTGAGAATAGTAGGGTTGGAATCATAAGTAGAGATCTCCAGCCTCCAGCACCAGAGCCCAAAAAGCACACAGGAACAGAGAGCTGCGAAAAGCATAGCAGTGCTCGCTGCCTGAGACAGGAGGCTTAAAACGCAAAGAGCCATTTAAAGGGCCAACACAATAATTTGTAGTGGCAGCCACTTACTCTTGTCTCTGGGCAAAGGCAGGGGCAAAGTAGGATGGAGCCGCACTATGAGAGTCTGGGGAGGAAAGCTTTGTGGTGAGAACTGAGAAAGTGGCCAGCAGGGTCCAAGTGCTGACTCACCATCCATTCTGCAGCTTCCATCCTGCTCAGGCATAAAGGACACAATCGCCCCACACTCAGGAGGCTCTTCCCTGGCCCTGTGTTGCACGCAGGCCTGGGTGCTGAGTATAGAGCAGCCGTCACAGATAGTAGATCCCTAGCTAAAAGGAACAGAGTGGTCTAGAGATGTTTGAGGAGACATTGGAGACAGAGGCATTGGGGAGAGGACTGAAGGAGTAGCTGGAGGGAAGCCCATGGATTACTCCTCCCCAATTCTGCAGTTTCCGTCTTGTTCAGGCAGGCCACTCCCCAGGGTGGCAGCAGCCTGAAAGGACACAATAGCCCTGCCTTCAGGAGGCTCTGCCCCATTCTGTGATGCCTAAGCCTGACGGCTGAGGGCAGTGTGATTACATTAATAATTGCAAGAGACAGACACAGACAGTAGATTCCTGGAAGTCTCAAAAGACTGCCAAAGGTCAGATGAGGTCAACATCTGACATAAACATAGGCAGATCCAGAAAGAAAAAGAGAAGAGCTGTCTGCTACCATAGAAGTTCACACCACAAAGTCAAGAAATCAAAGCAGATCAATTTAAGAAGTAGAAGCACAAAAGAAGAGTCTTACAAATAATGGGAAATCAAAGAAACACCCACCAATAGAAGGCAAAGGAGAAATCCGCATAAAGAAAACTAAATGAAATAGAGGTAAGTAAACTATCAGATACAGAATTCAAAATAACGGTTCAAAGGAAGCTTAATGAGCTCAGTGACCAAAAAGAGAATTATGAAAAACTACAGGAAGCTATGAAGAACTTACTGCAAATTATATCAACATGAAAAAGGACATAGAAACTACCAATAAGAGAGAAGAGGAAATGAAGAATACAAATATTGAATTAAAGAACACAATAGAAGGTATCAAAAATAGGCTAGATGAAGCAGAGGATCAAAGCAGCGAGCTGTAGGATACGTTTAAAAAAAAAAAAGCTTCCAGAAAGAGCAAGAAAATGAAAAGACTCAAAAGGAACGAAGAGGCATTTTTGAAAATACAGAACATTTAGTAAAATGCAGGACAACCTGAAACATAACGATATGTGTATAGTAGGGATACCAGAAGGAGAAGAAGAGGAGGAAGGGATAGAGAAATTGTTTGAAAAAATAATTACGGAAAACTTCTCTAATTGGAGGAGAGAAAAAGTCACCCATGTCCAGGAAACACAGAACATCTCATTCAAAAGGAACCCAATGAGGCCCACTCCAAGACACATCATTATTAAAATGACAAATATCAAAGACAAACAGAGAATCCTAAAGTCAGCAAGGGAGAAACAGGTAGTAATATATAAGGGAACCCCAATAAGGCTAGCAGCTGACTTCTCAAGAGAAACACTACAAGCCAGAAGAGACTGACAAGAAATATTCCACGTCATGAAAAGAAAAGGCCTACAACCAAGACTCTCTACCCAGCAAGGCTCTCAATTAAAATGGAAGGTGAAATAAGGAGTTTCCCAGATAAAAGAAGGCTAAAAGAATACATCTCCACCAAACCATCACTACAATTTATGCTAAAGGGACTGGTATAAGAAGATGAAGAAAAAGAGTGAGAAAGAGAGGAACACAGTTACAAAGGGAAAAAATGAATAAGTACTTATCAATAATAACTTTAAATGGTAATGGAGTAGGTGCTCCAATCAAAAGACATAGGGTAGCAGAATGGATAAGAAAACATGACCCACACATATGCTGCCTAAGAGAGACCCATCTCAAACAAAAGACCAACACAGACTGAAAGAAAAGAGATGGAAAAAAATATTCCAAGCAAATGGACAGGAAAAAAAATAGCAGGGGTTGCAATACTTATATCACACAAAATAGATTTCAAAACAAAGGCCATAAAAGAGACCCAGAAGGAGACTTTATAATAGTCAAAGGAAGAATCCATCAAGAAGACATAAACATTATAAAGCTATATTCACCCAACATAGGATCATCCAAATCTGTAAGGAAAATCTTGGAAGACTCCAAGAAATATATAAACAGCAACACATTGATAATAGGGGATTTTAACACCCCACAGTCAACAATGGATATATCTTACAAACAAAACCCCAACATGGAGATTGTGGCACTTAAAGATGCATTAGATTAAATGGATTCAACTGACATATAAAGAACCTTTCATCAAAAAGAAGCAAAATATACATTCTTTTCGAAGATAAACTACATGATAGGACACAAAACAAGCCTCAAAAAATTCAGGAAAATTGGAATCATAACAAGCATTTTCTCAGACCACAACAGTTTGAAACTAGAAACCAACCTCAAGGAAAAAATGCAAAAACATTCAACCTCATGGAGACTGAATAGCCTGCTATTAAACAATGCATGTGTCAATAGTGAGATAAGAGAAGAAATCAAAGTTTCTGGAAACAAACGAAAATGAACAGACAACGGTCCAAAACCTATGGGACACAGCAAAGGCCATCCTGAAAGGGAAGTTCATAGAAACACAGGCTTACCTAAAAAAGTTAGAAACATTTCAAATAAATGGCCTAACCCTCCAACTTCAAGAACCGGAGAAACAACAACAAAAAAATCCCAGAGCAAGTAGAAGGAAGGAAATAATCAAGATCAGAGCAGAATTGAATAACATAGAGACTAAAAGAACAAGTCAAAGGATCAACAAATCCAGGAGCTGGTTCTTTGAAAAGATAAGTAAAATCAACAAGCCTGTAAGCAGACTCATCAAGAAAAAAAGGGAGAGGACCCAAATAAATAATATACGAAATGAAAGAGGAGAAATGACAGCTGATACCACAGAAATGCAAAGGATAGTAAGAAATTACTAAGAGCACTTATATGCCAAGAAATTTGAAAACCTTGATGAAATGGAAAAATTTCTAGAAAAGTATAACCTCCCAACACTGAATAAGAAACAGAAAGCTTGAAGAGACTGATAACAGCTGGGAAAACTTAAGCAGTACTCAAGAAACTCTCGGCACACAAAAGCTCTGGGCCGGACGGTTTCACAGAAGAATTTTACAAAACATTTGAGGAAGAGATAACCCCTGTCCTGCTCAGACTTTTCAAAAAAAATCTAAGAAGAGGGAAGACTCCCAAACCCTTTTTATGAGGTCAGCATCACCCTCATCCAAAAACCAGATAAAGACCCTACAAAGAAAGAAAACTACAGGCGAATATTGCTGATGGACATAGGTGCTAAAATTCTCAACAAAATATTGGCAAACCTCATCCAGCAATACATTAAAAGGATCATCCACCATGATCAAGTGGGATTCATCCAAGGATGCAAGGATGGTTAAATATTCACAAATCAATAAACGTAATATATCACATAAACAAAAGGAAAGGCAAAAACCACATGATCATCTCAATAGATGTGGGAAAAGGATTTGATAAGGTACAGCACCTATTTATGGTAAAAACACTCAGCAAAGTGGGAGTTAAGGGGACATACCTCAACATAGTAAAGGCCATATATGAAAAACCTACAGTTAACATCATACTCAATGGGCAGAAACTAAAAGCTTTACCACTAAGATCGGGAACAAGACAAAGATGCCTACTTTCACCACTTCTTTTCAACATAGTATTGGAAGTCCTAGCTACAGCAGTCAGACAAGAAAAAGAAATAAAAGGCATTGAAATTGGAAATGAGGAAGTAAAATTATCATTGTTTGCAGATGACATGATAGTGTACACAGAAAACCCTACACCCTATAGACCCCTCCAAAAAGCTACTATACATAATAAGTGAATTTGAAAAAACAGCAGGATACAAAGTCAATATTCAGAAATCGAAGGCATTTTTGTACACCAAAAATGAAATATCAGAAGCAGAAATCAAGAAACCAAAAACCATTTGCTATAGCAACAAGAAAAATAAAGTACCTAGGAATAAACTTAACCAAGGAGGTAAAAGACCTGTATTCAGAAAACTATACAACACTGAAGACAGAATTTAAGGAAGACTGATAAGTGGAAGCATATACCATGCTCATAGATTGGAAGAATTAACATCATGAAATGTCCGTACTACCTAAAGCAATTTACAGATTCAGTGCAATCTCTATTAAAAAACCTATGATGTATTTCACAGACATAGAACAGACATTTAAAAATTTATAAGGAACTATAAATATCCCCGAATAGCCACAGCAGTTTTGAGAAAAAAAACAAAAACAAAAGAGGAGGGATCACAATACCAGACATCAAACTATATTAAAGTCCACTGTAATCAAAACAGTATGGTACTGGCACAGGAACAGACACATAAATCAGTGGAACAGAATAGAGAGCCTAGAAATAAACCCATATCACTATGGTCAATTAATATTTGACAAAGAGGGCAGAAGCATAAACTGGAGTAAAAATAACCTCTTCAACAAGTGGTGTTGGGAGATCTGGATAGCTACATGCAAAAAATTGAAATTCGACCACCAACTTACACCATACATAAAAATAAGCTGAAGATGGATAAAAGACTTAAATATAAGTTACAACACAATAAAATTCCTAGAGGAGAACATAGGCAGAAAATTCTCAGATATTCCACGTGGCAATATTTACACCAATATGTCACCTAAAGCAAGGGACATAGAGAAAGGAATAAAGAAGAGGGACCTCATCAAAATAAGACGTTTCCACATGGCTAAAGAAAACATCAGCACAATTAAAAGGGAACCAACTGTATGGGAAAATATATTTGCCAATGATACATCAGATAGGGATTTGATTTCCAAAATATATAAAGAACTCACACAACTCCACTTCTAGAAGACAAATAATCTAATTTTTAAAAAAAATGGGTGAAGGACCCTGGCAGACACTTCTCCAAGGAAGAGATACAGAGGGCCCAGAGACATATGAAAGGATGCTCAACATCACTAGCCATCAGACAAATGCAAATTAAAACCACAATGAGATACTACTTCACACTGCTCAGAATGGCCATCATACACAGATCAACCAACAACGGGGGCAGGTGAGGCTGTGGACAAAAGAGAACCCTAGTGCACTATTGGTGGGAATGCAGATTTGTGTAGCCACTGTAAAAACAGTTTGGAATTTCCTCAAAAAGCTAAAAATGGAACTGCCTTTTGACCCAGCGATTCCATTGCTGGGATTATACTCTAAGAATCCCAAAACACTCATTCAAAAGAATCTACGCACCCCAATGTTCATTGCAGCACAATTTACAACAGCCAAGTGCTAGAAGCAACCTAAGTGCCCATCAGTAAACGACTGGATCAAAATCAATGGTACATTTACACAATGGAATACTATGCAGCAGAAAGAAAGAAAGAGCTACTACCCTTCATGACAGCATGGATGGAACTGGAGAACATTATGCTAAGTGAAATAAGCCAGGGGGCAAAAGAAAAATACCTTATGATCCAACCTGTAAATGGAACCTAAAAATCAAAATGAACAAGCAAGGAAAATATAACCAGCAACATTGAAAGAGAAAAGAAACCAAGAGAATCAAGAGGGCAGGAGGGAGGAGGGTGGCAGGGAAAGAGAAGGGAAGGGTCAAGTCAACGAACATGTGTAAAGGACCCATGGGTTGGGTCAAACAAAGTCAAAGTGTGAAAGGATTGAGGGAGGGAGGGAGAGAGGGGGTAGGGGAAAGTGGTGGTTGGAAAATGAAGACAAATGTATTTGAACAATAAAAAAATACAAATTGTAATAGTATGATTGAAGTTTATTACACACTTAAAATATTTCCTTGCCCTTTGTAAGGACACAACTACTAACTACTAACAAATTATGTAATCCCCTTATTTTTTTCTTTGCCCTCATTGATAAAATGGGACAGAAGCAAATTATTTGCCTGGTTGTGTTGGTGATAGCTGGTTAAAAACCTATTGGAATGTCAAACATGTATCAAGTCTTAAGTCGATGATACCTGGTAATACTAAGGTTTTAATTCATCCTTAGTGGAAGGTCAGGGATTATATGTCTACTAATACTCTATTATTTTACTCTTATATCTAATTTTGCATTTAATAACTTGTAAAAATAAACATACCTGGACATTTATTCTCCTTATTTATACTTGTTTTAAATTTATTTAATTAAAAAATGTTTTTTGAGTTTTAAGAATAATCCTTTTGAACTTCATTGTGAATACTGGTGTTAAGTTTGGGCTTTATATGAAAAAGATCAAAATGTTCAGTTTTACCCACAATATGAATAATTGACACAATCATAACATTACTATAGTCTGGGCATGTTTTATCAAAAGTCTACGGTATTAACTCACTCAAACCTTATAAAACACTACGAGGTAGGTATTATTAATAGCTGCAATTTAAAGTGAGGAAACTGAGGGACACAATGGTAAAGTAAGTTGTCTAATGTAGCAGAGCTAATAAATGGCAGTTTGGATTTAAATGCAGGAAATAGGCTTCTATTTCTGCTCTCTTGTACTACTTTACAACTTTCCAACTTTCATGATCATGATATACTGAGTGAATATGTATGGGTTTTTCATTTCAGATAATAATTAATTCTCAGTATGTGTATTTCAAAATACATTTAGTTGATATTTATAATTATTATAATTTCTTTAATTTACTTTCATTTATTTTCTAGCTCATCATTACTGGTATAGATGATAAACAATTGTTATTTCCAACCTTATCTTCTAACCAGAAAATAAATGCCTTTAATATTTTAGTCTTTTAAAATAAGTTTTTTTTTCTTTTAGGTATATAACCCTATAATGAGTAAATTATCAAATTATTGGTCAATTTTCTTTATAAAAATAATGAATTTATTCTCTGTTTATAACCTTGCTTCCTTTACATCTAACTGATTAAGCAAGTTCTAATTAATATTAAGTTATACTGATTTTTTAAATTGATTAATTAATTATTTCAAATATATTTCTCTCTGCCTTCCCCCCACAACTTTCCCATGCCTCCTCCCTCCCTCCCTCCCATGCTCAACTCCTCTCCTTCGGTTTTGTCCATGAGTCCTTGCTATATGTTCCTTGACTTTTCCCCTTCCCTTCCTTTTCCCCCTGTCCTTCCTCCCTCCTTCCCTCTTGTCTCCATTGGTTTCTTTTCCTTTCAGTGTTGCTGGTCTTATTTCCCTTGCATCTTTGTATTGTTGGTTAGGTTCCACTTATAGGTGAGATCCTATGGTATTTCTCTTTCGCCCCCTGGCTTATTTCGCTTAGCATAATGCTCTCCAGTTCCATCCATGCTGTCGCAAAGTTTAGTAGTTTTTTTTCTTTCTGCTGCATAGTATTCCATTGTGTAAATGCACCATAGTTTTTTGATCCAATCATCTACTGATGGGCATTTAGGTTGCTTCCAACACTTGGCTATTGTAAATTGTGCTGCTATGAACACTGAGGTTCATAGGTTCCTTTGAATTGGTGTTTGGGATACTTAGGGTATAGTCCCAGCAGGGGAATCACTGGATCAAAAAACAATTCCATTTTCAGCTTTTTGAGGAAATTCCACATGGCTTTCCACAGTGGCTTCACCAGTCTACATTCCCACCAACAATGTACTAGGGTTCCTCTTCTCCACAGCCTCGCCAGCACCTGTTGTTTGTTGATCTGTTTATCATGGCCATTCTGCCCGGTGTGAGGTGATACCTCATGGTGGTTTTGATCTGCATTTCTTTGATGGATAATGATGCCGAGCATCCTTTCAAATGTCTCTGGACCCTCTGTATCTCTTCCTTGGAAAAGCGTCTGCCCAAGTCCTTTTCCCATTTTTTGATTGTATCGTTTGTCTTCTTGGAGTGGAGTCGAGTGAGTTCTTTATATATCTTGGAGATCAAACCTCTATCTGATGTACCATTAGCAAATATATTTTCCCATAGAGTTGGCTCCCTTTTCATTGTGCTGATGTTTTCTTTTGCCGTGCAGAAGCTTCTTATTTTGATGAGGTCCCACTTGTTTATTCTTTCCTTTATGTCCCTTGCTTTAGGAGACATATCAGTTAAAAAATTGCTGCATGGGATATCTGAGAGTGTCCTGCCAATGTTCTTCTCTAGGACTTTGATGGTGTTGCGACTTCTATTTAAGTCTTTTATCCATCTTGAGTTTATTTTTGTGTATGGTGTCAGCTGATGATCCAATTTAAGTTTTTTGCATATAGCCATCCAGCTCTCCCAGCACCATTTGTTGAAGAGGCTATTATTGCTCCATTTTATGCTTCTGCCCGCTTTGTCAAATATTAGATGCCATAGAGACCTGGGTTTATTTCTGGGCTTTCTATTCTGTTCCACTGATCTTTGGGTCTGTTCTTGTGCCAGTACCAGATTGTTTTGAGTATAGTGGCTTTGTAGTAGAGTTTCATGTCAGGTATTGTGATCCCTCCTACTTTGTTTTTCTTTTTCACAATTGCTATGGCTATTTGGGGTCATTTATGGTTCTATAAAAATTTTTGAAATGTCTGTTCTATTTCTGTGAAATATGTCATTGGTATCTTAATAGGGATTGCGTTGAATCTATAAATTTCTTTGGGTAGTATAGACATTTTGATGATATTAATTCTTCCAATCCATGAGCATGGTATATGCTTACATTTATTTGTGTCTTCCTTAATTCCTTTTTTTAATGTTGTATAGTCTTCTGCGTACAGGTTTTTACCTCTTTGGTTAAATTTGTTCCTAGGTTTTGGACTGTTTGTTCATTTTCATTTTGTTCCAGAATTTTTTTGATTTCTACTCTTATCTCATTATTGACCCATTCATTGTTTAAACATCTTCTATTCTGTCTCCATCAGTTTGCAAGTTTTTGAAGTTTCTCTTTGAGGTTGATTTCCAGTTTCAATCCCTTGTGGTCTGAGAAAAAGTTTGGTATTATTTAAATTTTCCTTAATTTGCTGAGGCTTGCTTTTTGTCGTATCATGAGGTTTATCTATGAAAAAGTTCCATGAGCATTTGAAAAGAATGTGTATTTTGCTTCTTTGGGATGCAAGGTTCTATATATGTCAGTTAAGTCTCATTGATTCATTGTGTCATTCAGCGCCACAATATGTTTATTAATGTTTTGTTTGGAAGATCTGTCCATTTTTGACAGTGGAGTGTTGAAATCCCCTACTATCAGTGTGTTGCTGTCTATATCTTTTTGGAAGTCGTCCAACAATTTTTTATATTCTTGCCGGCTCCTATATTGGGAGCATATAAGTTTACAATGTTGATGTCTTCTTGATAGATTCTTCCTTTAAGTATTATAAAGTGCCCCTCTGGGTCTGTTTTTATGACCTTTGTTTTGAAATCTACTTTGTCTGATACAAGTATGGCAATCCCGGCATTTGTCTCTTGCCCATTTGCTTGGAATATTTTTTTCCATCCTTTTACTTTCAATCTGTGCAGGTCTTTTGCTCTGAGGTGGGTCTCTTGTAGGCAGCATATGTGTGGGTCATGTTTTCTTATCCATTCTGCTACCCTGTGTCTTCTGATTGAGGCATTTAGTCCATTTAGAATGAGAGTTATTACTGATAGAAACATTCATTTTTTCCATGTACCTGTGTTTTTCTCTTTCTCACTCTTTTCCTTCATCTTCTTAAACCAGTCCCCTTAGCATATCTTGGAGTGCTGGTTTGGTAGAGATGTATTCTTTTAGCCTTCTCTTGCCTGGGAAACTCTGCATTTGCCCTTCTATTTCAATTGAGAGCCTTTCTCGGTAGAGCAGCCTTGGCTGGAGGCCTTTGCTTTTCATGACTTGGAATATTTGTTGCCATTCCCTTCTGGCTTGTAGTGTTTCTGTTGAGAAGTCAGCACCTAGGCGCATCAGGGCCCCCTTGTATGTTACTTTCTCCTTCTCCCTTGCTTCCTTGAGGATTCCCTCTTTGTCTTTGATAGTTGCCATTTTAATGATGATGTGTCTTGGAGTGGACCTCCTTGGGTCCCTCTTGAGTGGGGTCCTCTGTGCCTCCTGGATCCATGAGAGCCTTTCTCTCCCCAAATTGGTGAAATTTTCCATCATTACTTTTTCGAGGAGGTTCTCTATCCCTTGCTCCTCGTCTTCTCCTCGTATTCGTATTATGCAGATATTTTTTTGTTTCAGGTTGTCCTGCATTTCCCTCAATGCCTCTTCATTCTTTCTGAGTCTTTTTTCCATTTCTTGCTCTTTCTGGGAGCTTTTCTCTACCTTATCCTCCATCTCACTCATTCAGTCCTCAGCTTCATCCAGCCTGCTTTGGAATCCTTCTACTGTGTTCTTCAATTCAGAAATGGTGTTCTTCATATCCTCTTGAGTCTTCTTGATAGTGTCCAGTCCTTTTCCAGGTTGATATAGTTTGCTGTAAGATCCTGATAGTTTTTCTGCAGTTTGTCATAGTTCTCTTTGAACTGGCTGAGATCATGGAGCTTCCTTAGAACCATCGTTTTGAATTCCATATCTGATAGTTCCCTCACCTCTATTTCATTTAGCTCTCTCTATGGAGAGTCCCCTTTCCCACTCATTTGGGGGGAACTTCTTTTTCTTCCCATTTTTTTGAAAGTCTGTTCAGTAATTCATTTATGCAGTTATTTATTTTTGCTTCTGCTTCAATTGGGCTGTCTAGATTTCCTAACTTTGTGAATTAGTCTTCTATGGTAGTAGGCAGGTCTTTTTATTTAATTAATTATTATTATTTTTTCTTTAATTTTCTTTCTGGGCCTGCCTCTGATGATGTCAGCTGTTGACCCTATATGACCTTGGGTCGTTTGAGCCTTCCAGGATTCTACTGTTTGTGTCTGACTCCTGATTGGGGCAGGTCTGTGACCCCTTCAGTCAGGGATGGACTTTTTCTTTGGATCGCTCTGCACTCTCAGGCCGGCTCCTTGAGTACGCTCCCTGGCGGGGCAGGATCCCCCGCCCACCTGGGCTCATGCATGCTTGCCTCAGACCAGGGGGCTTATTCGGGACCTCGTGTACTTTCTGGCCCCCCAGGCTGGCGGGCACCTCAGCACTGGTCAGTTTAGGGTGTTCTATTGTGTGCTTTCCCCCCTTTTGACTCTTTGGGTGCTTTGCCTGCCCTCGCAAAATGGAGACTTCAGAAATGGGAGGAAGTCAGCTCCAGGACTCTCCAGTTAATCCTGTCTCCAGTCTCTCCTCCAGGGATTCTGGGCAGCTCTGTGACCCCTTCAGCCAGGGATCCACTATTTCTGCAGACTGCTCTGCACTCCTGGGCCTGCGCGGGTCGGTTTTCACCGGCCCTCCTCCACTCCCTCGCAGGTCCGGTCGGCGCCAATTCGCATGAGCCCTCGCCAGTCCACACGGGTCCACACACACACTTGCCAACCTTTGCAGGTCACTTGGGGCAAGTGTGCACATCTACACTGGGTGGTTTTAGGCTGTCTATTGTGTGCTTTTCAGCTTTTGGCTCTTTGGGGGTGTGGTCTGTTCCTGCACAATGGAGACTATGGAAAGGAGAAGGAGTCGGGACTCCCCAGTTCCTCCTCCCGTTCTTTCCCCAGCGCCTCCGTCTCTAGTCTCTCCTCAAGACTCTCTATGCAGCTGTGTGACTCCTTTGGCCAGGGATCCTCTATTTCTTCCAGCTTGTCTGTATTTAGCCCCTCAACTCACACATGCACAAGCTGTGTGCAGAGCGCACAAAAGGCAGGTTAATTGATTCCCTTATGCCTGAGCAAGATGGTAGCTGCAAAGTGGAAGGTGAGTTATCACTGGGGCTCCGCCAACCAACGTCTCAGTTCTCTTCACAAAGTTTTCTTCACCAATCTTTCCCCAGCCACCAGCCCACTCTGCTGCCGCCTCTACCCAGAGATCAAGGAGGCCGGCTGCCACTGCAAATTTTTGCATTGGCCCTTTAAATGTCTCTTTGCATCCCCAGCTACTTGTCTCTGGCAGAGAGCGCCCCTAAGCTTTTTGGGGTTGCGTTTTGTCTGCGTTTTCCTGGTTTCAGCTGCTGTAGTTTAGGGGTCCCTGTTTATGGTTCAGACCCTGTTCTTCTCAGAGGGATCCAACTGGCCATTTCAATGTCCCTCTGGTGCTGGTGCCTGCGGGCACCCAGCCCACCCTCTCGAGCCTCCACCGCAATTCTCACCTGTTGGGATGTGTGAGAGTAGAATCCACTGTCCGCGGCACCAAGGCTCCTCTCCCACTATCGCTCCACTGCTTTCCAGGTGATTACTCCACTATTTAGTCACAATTCCATTTGGTCTTGGGAGGAGGTCAGCGTGACTCCCATTCACTCCTCTGCCATCTTAGCTCCCTCAGTTATACTGATTCTGATAACTTATTTTATTAGTAATTTTAATGGGAATTCCTTTGGTTGTCTTTTTCCAATTTTAACATAAACTATGCAACTTAACAGTGATTTTTGAAAAGAAAAATTTCTTTTGTTGGTGGGAAATTACATTTTACAATCATTCGTATTCCCTATTTGAAACTATGTATTTTTCTGTTATTATTTTTTAAATGTTTTTCTACTTCAATTTACATTCAATACTATTCTGTATTAGTTTCAGATGTACAACAAAGTGGTTATAAAATCATGTACTTGACAGAGTGGTGCCCTGATGTTTCAAGTACCCACTTGGCCCCATACATGGTTATTATGATATTATTCTTAAATGTTAAGTGTAATTATGTCTCCATGGGTGACTTCTTCCTTTCTTTTATAAATTTTCTATGATATTACTTTTTAAAAATACAAGTACAAATAAATTAAATTAGGGGAAACCTGACCATAATGAAAATTTTTATATTTATAACTTGATGACATATAAACGTTACTAATAACAAAATTTTTCTGTGTGCCACCACTCTCACCGCAAGCCATGAGTATGAGTTAATGAGAGCACACTACACATTATTTTCCAGTGGTCAATGAAACATTTTAAAGCAGATACTTGGGCTTGGAAATTATTAAGGGGAAATTTGCTCATTATAATTAAGATGAGTGGTTCATCAAAGTTTGGAGAGTGTTTTCAGTAAAACCAGTTATAGCAACATAACCACAACTGAAAATACACTGAATAAATGTAACGTAGAAATAAACAGTTATAATGTTTTAGGTAATTGGCTATATTTCATTTTAAGTCATTTGTTCTCTGGCATGTATACTAAAATATAATTAATATTAATCCAAACAAATTTAAACTAAATTTCACAGTGATAATATAAGAATCATATATTCAACTGATTCTGCTTTTCACAGGAAAAAAAGTTCACCATGCAGAATATAGGTTCATCCAATGCTGGCAAGGTTAGCATAGTGACTAACATTTTACACAGTATAGCTGGGGGAGAAAAATTTTTATAGATCTTTAACAGTGATCAAGAATGTGTTCAAGCAACATGAGATGTAAAATACTGAGACTAAACTACACAATCAGCCCTCATTATTTATGGATTCCACATTTGTGAATTGATCTACTTGCTAAAATTTATTTGCAAATCTAAAATCAATATTCACAGAGAATTTATGTAATCATTCATGGCCATGTTGGGGAGTAGGGGGAGAGGGAAAGAATGAAAAAGAAAATGAGAGAGTAGCTATGGTTCCCTCTATTTTCGGTTCCTAGTTCTAGTTCCTTTGGAGCCCTATTTTACTTTTTATAAACACTCTAGTGTTCCTGCAATAAATGCTTTTTATTTTTCCTTAAGATAGAACATATGTGCTTTTGTTACTTGTAATAAAACTGTTTGCATTTATACATTGGTGCAAAAAAATCCTAAATATCGAAAACTGTTTTTCTCCGTATTTTCAAGTTATTATTTTTTCTATTGGTTTCCAATGTGGCTATTAAAATGTTAAGTGTATTTATAGGAAATTCATTACCTTGTGATTGCTTTGATGACTTTTAGGTTTCCTTGGAGTTTTGCAGTTTCATTATAATATACTTTTATGATCTTACTTTCACTTATTCTGCTTAGTATTCATTGGGATTCCAGATTGACAACTTTCAATAAAGAAAATTTTCATTCATTTTATTTTCAGAAAGGTATATACCACTTATTCTTTCTATTTTCTCTTTCTGAAAATCAAATTAGAGCTATGTTTGAATTTACCGTCCTCTCATTTATATATCTTAATTTCTAATTTATATTAATAAGCTTTTCTTTTTGTTGTATTCTGGGTAATTTCTCCAGTTGTCTGAATTTCTAATTTATCTCCCTCTGTTTAATCTCCTGAAAAATATTTAATAAGTCTATAATTACAACTTTAACATATTTTCATTCCAAGAAAGTATCATTCTTTAATAAATGTACCTTATTTAAACTTTTTTTTTCTCTTGTGATTTGAAGATTTATGGTTCCATAAAATCCATATGTTCAAATCCTACTTAATGTGAGGATATTAGGATGTGTGGCCTTGGAAAGGGCCCTCATAAATAGAATTAGTGTTCTTCTAAAAGAGACAACATGGGTCTCCCTAGCCCCTTCCGTAATGTGAAGGCAGCTGGCAACTCAGAGGAGGGCTTTCACCAGAACCCTAGGATGCCAGCACATCTTGATCTTGAACTTCTAGACTCCAACTCTGTGAGAAATAAATTTCCATTGTTTTTAAGCCACCCAGTCTGTGGTATTTTGTTATAGTAGCTTGAATAACCTAAAATAATTTATTTATGCATATATATGTATACATATAAATAATTGTTTTATATTTTATATGTGATAACACCAATGACTGAAGATTTTCCAGGCCCAGTTTTCTAGGTTGTAATTTTTACTGACTCTTGTTTATGGAAATGTTTCTACCTGGGTCTCAGAATATTTTTAAATTTTGAGCTCATTTCCATTGCCACTTACTTAATGAAATATAAAGAAGGCCTGAATCTAAAGCCAATTCTTCTATGTGGCATTTGTATTTGCTTCTATCATACATATTATCAAGTACATTTAGTCATCACATTTTTTGAACTTGGTTTTTCTTTCTTCATTTACCAAAAGCTAAGAATAAATCAGTGGTTTTTAAGCATTTAACTTAGATGAAAGACCTCCAATTTAAAACACCACTTTGCACGGACCTAGCATATTTGGCTACTGTCCTCCTGTATATATTAAAACCTGGCTTTAGCCACCAAAGATTAGTATTATTCACAGCAGAAGTATTACCTCTCCAGGTTCAAACTTTGTTTTTAGACACTGAGGAATTTCTGTCTACAGACATTAATTTTTATATGTAGTTATGGATATGGAAATATTTATGCAGATATAGATATTTTTATTTCATAAAGATTTTTATTGTTTTCTAATGGGAATAATCCTTTGAGTATCTTTTCACCAATATTTCCAGAAAACAGAAATATGATTTAATTTTAAGAATAAACAGTTTTATACATGGAGAAGCTACTGATGCCATTCATTACCTTTGTTCCTCATACAGCTATGATGAAAAAAGTTTTACTATCAAATATGTACCATGAGCTGAAGAAGTACAGAAAAACAAATTCTAGTAAAATATTATTAAAATTTAGATAACATTGGATTTAATTATAAAACATTCTCTTGTCACAAGTGCCTGATAAATGGGTGTGTGTTTGTATGTGTGTATAAATAAATGAATAAATAAAATATTATATATAATATTAAACATTTAAAAGCAAATAAATTCACAAAATCATGGAAAATAAAAAGTTTGGCATCAGCAAACATAAAAATATAAAAAATTCCTTGAACATAGCAATCATATATATTCTACTTTTTGGAAAGAACTATAACAACAAGAACAAGAACAACAACAAAAACTCAAATATACAAAAAATATTTAAAAATAGAAATGTCTAAAACTTTCATTTAAAGTATGAATGCAAGGAAGTTAAAGGTATAAATTTCCTTTCTAACTTGAGACAAGCAGGAAGCATCAGATTGTTGCTTCAAAATGAAAAATAAGGCAGGAAAACACACTAAAGAAACGAGGTTTTCTACTACAAATAAGTAAGCCAATAACATTTAATCAATACAAGACCCATATTGATTTCTCAAAATTACTATGGTCAGGGTTAGGAAAAAATATATATAATATAAACAGAGAAAAAATGGGGAATAACAAATAAAAGATAAATACCAAAAAAGAGTCATAAAATATTACAAAAAATGTAAAATAAAAAGGGCAAAAAACTTAGCAAGAGTTCTATTATTTTAAGAGTTCTATTATTTGATATATACCAACAATGGTCAAATTGAAAATGTTAAAAAAAAAGAAAAGAAAAGAATTAAATTAGATAAGAGTAAATTAACAAGAAATATGTAAAATTTTAATAGAGAAAATTATACTGCCATAATGAAGAATATTATGTAAATCTCATTAAAATCCCAACAAAATATTAAGAAGCTTGGATGATTAAAAATATACTATATGAAACTCTAAAAATGCCATAATAGTCATGAAACAATGAAGTCGGAGAAGTACTATCATTGTAAAGATATGTTAAAAGCTGGAGCAATTTCAACACGGGAATGGGCCAATATATGAGAAATATTGAATATAGAGTAGAGAAATATACCTGATGACACAAAAGAATGCAATATACAACAGCATTAATAATTCAACTCTTGGGGAGAAAGAATGGTTTAGTAACTAAATTACATTAGAAAATTTGTTAGTGATATTTACAGTGATATTAAACCTCATTAAGTAAGAATCAATGGGAATAAAAGTAAATTATATAGAAAAAATTAATATGTCTAGTAGGCTACAGTATCAGCTTCATTAGCAACCAGGAAAATGCACACACAAAGAAAGATGTATGTTTTTCCTCTTCAGGTTAGAAAGGGTATAATATATCACAGTGCTGGTTAATGAAATTATGGAGAGATATTCCAATACTTACATAGTAAGAATATAAATTATATAAAGTCTATGAATATATATATATAATTAAACCATAATAACAAAAGAATTACATACTTTAAAAAATGTTTCTTATAAAATCTTATTCAATTTTATAAGAACTTCATATTAAAATAAGGAAAAGGCAAGAATGACTGCTATTGACACTATTTTAGTATATAATTTTGCAAATATAATAGGGAAAAGAAAAAGAAAGAATTATAAATATCAAACAAGTAGAAGTTTTATTATTTGAAAAAGAAAAGGTTACCTTTACAGAAAATTCAAATTATTAGAATGAGATTAAATAAGTTACCCTGGAAAATTTCTTAGCCATATTATTTACATTGATAATTAATCTTCTTAAGACATGATCAACAGGAATGAGACAAAATTTTACAGAAAAGATCAATATATGGTCCACTTCATTAGCAACCAGGAAATGATAAAAAGTATGCGTATTTTCTTCTCCTCAGGTCTATACTTTTGTCATTTTATCTGTGTGTGTGTGTGTGTGTGTATAGATAATATAGATAATAAAGAACACTTTTATGTTCTTTTACATTATGGTGATTAGATATAGATTTAGACATAGAGATATAAATGGTATAGAAAATATTTGCAAAGATACATATCTCATGCAAACACATACATATCTAGTGTCACACATATCAAGTTCACTGGAAAAACTAATCGGCAGAAGATTCCACAGAAAACTGTGTTTAGTCCAGATGTTGAGGCTCCAAGTGTAGGGGTCCAGAATGAGAAACTGTAGTCTATATCAGTCTACAAATTTGTAAGAATTTAAAAGAGGTTATATGGAACAATAAATAATAGATCACAATGAAGCTTCCAGTGGAACAACTGATCTTGTTAGAAGGGAAGAACTTGTAGAGCTCACCAGCTGATGTTCAGGTCCATTCGTCTTAGGGATAGTTAAGATCTTCTGGGCTAAATAAATACCATGAGGAGGAAGGAAGCAACTCTTAAACTTAAAGGCTCTCCAGAACTGTTTCTACTCACACCAAGCTGGTAATGGTGGTCATCCCTGGAGAAAAGTGAGAAGTAATATGTGGGGAAGTGTGTGAAAATGTGTTTTGCACATTATATAATCTCTATGGTTAAATTTGATTACCAGAAGAAATAAATCAATCTACTGCTTGTGTCTTTTAAACTTAACACAAAATAAGATGTTGATTTTGCCTAAAGTGGTGTGAATGATGAGAGCATACTATTCTTTGTATGGATAAATTACTTGAGTTTAAAGGTACTCTGAATGTCTAGGTAGATAAGGAGTGTTTAGGTATGAGGAAATGCATAAAAAATACATTTAAAAATCTTTATGTGACAGGAATTCTTTCAGTGCTCTCAGATGAAGTTACTCAGCAGAACACCTAGAACATCCCAGTCTGCCTCTTTAAGGGAACAATGACAGTTGTTGTGTTAATAATCCAGGCCTTTTGTAACTGTTTTGTTCTACAAATAAAATTATGCTGCATATTTGGCTTCTTGCCAATTCAGACTCATAGCAGCTGAGAGGAGATGTCAGAAAATAGCCCTTTAGCAGAAAGACAAGTCACTGTCTTTTTGCATTTGATCACAAAGATGAGACAGAAATGTTTATTAAATCTGGCAGAATGTAAAACCTTTATGGCTTTTAATGAAAGCTGCATGTAAAGTGAAGTATTTGTAAACACAGATCCACTTCTTTATAAATTTTTGCTCAACAAACGAGAAATCTCCTGTTTTGTTCCTGCAAAATCGGTACCCTAATGCAGAAAAACACTTTTTTTCCCGAAGTTCTATATTTTGAAAGGGAATTTAATTAATCTGTGGTTGCTGCCTTCATTTTCTAGATGTAATACCTATTTTGCTTTGTAGGCTCAGCATGAGGCCCATGCTGACAATTGGACCTGCCATCCTGTTCTGTAAGTTGGTTATCTCATGAATACCATGAAAAAGGCCCAGCAAAAACCTCAGAACAAGTGCTGTTCTGCTGGAAATACACAGATTAATAAATTGTTTGACAACTCCCACCTGGATCTCTGATCACAGTATCAATTTTCTGTCTCATTGAATTCTGTCATATTTTTCTTTCATTTTTATAGATGCTGATTTACAAATAAACCATTTATAAAAGGGAGGAGACCAGAATAAATATATCACAGTAAGAGAGTGTCCCCCAAACGATTCCATTTGTTGCAGCTCAGGCTTTGAGAGTACCAATTACATGACAGATGGGATGTGGTAGATTGTTGAAAAACTAACACTCAACCTATTTTCAGTAAGTGGTTCAGCAATAAACAAAAATAGTAATGGTCTGTTGTGGTAAATGCTATTGCTAATTGTTCTTTTCTAATTACTCAGAGCTATAATAAAATATGGTATCTTTATTTCCTACCTATGAGTTTTCCTTCTATTCCCTTTTATAAATTGTCTCCTCTCTAAATCTTTGCTTATGGAAGTGTTACCAATCTTTTGGCAACAGTTCTTGAAGAAAGCCAACTGAATCCCCAGTCCCTGAGATGCATTTGCTGATCTTTAATGTCACACATCATATGTCTACCTCCATCACAGCAGGGATTGAAGCTGGGTTGAATGTCTTCATGTTCCACTAGATCTACTCTTCATTCATCTCCACCATACTTACTGCACTGGAAGGCTGATTTATAGAGAGTACAAGGAACTGTCATGTCATGCCTCTGATTTCAGGAGCTTTAACCAATTGGAAGCTATGGCAGGATAGCAGAGGGAGAAAGGAGGGTCAGGAGGTTTATTTCCTCAGATTCTTCCTTGGATTATCATGTTTTCTAAACCTAAATCAGTACTTCTCTCAAGGTGATTGCCTACAAACAACCACCTACTACAGGGTTATACTAAAGTTCTCTTCCTTATTCTCGTAACACGTTAGTTTTAGAAATCTGCTGTTCACTAGCTTTGCATTATCGCATTATCCCTTATAATCACACCACAGTCATATTTCTGTAAATAGCACACCAGCAGGCAATGTTCCTCATCAAGAGATCCATTCTGCATAATGAACTTCTCCCAAATTTAGTGACTCTATCAACAAACGTTTTAGTTTGTCTCAAAATTCTGGACTTCTTGCAGAACATGTGAATTCTTGCAGAATTCTGGCAGAACTTGGCCGGCCGATTCTTCTGTTTTATGTACCACTGGTGGGTTCATTTGGTGCTATTTGGCTGAAGGCTGAACAGGTCTTGATTGTCCAAGAGGGCTTCAATATTTTATTCCTAGAACATTGCTAGGGCCGACTGGAAGGCTGAACTTAAATGGCCCTTTTCTTTTTTGTTGGGGCCTCAGGGTATTTCCACCTTGTCCTTCCAGCAAGGTAGTCTGATTCCTTACATGACAGATATTACATGACTTAAGGAGATCCTGTCTTATCTGGCAGGAATAGACCAAGATGAAAGCTATGTCTTAAAAACTAACTATCATCTGGCTGTATTAGTTTTCTACTGCTGCATAACAAGCATCCCATCTGATTAGTAAGTCCAAATCACATTCAAGGGGATAAAATTTTACAGAAGCATGTACACCAAAGGGCATGCATCTTGGGGATCACCTTGTAAGTGTTCTTATCATAGTCCTTCCAAGATCCCCAATGCTTCATATCCCTACAAAATGAGAGGTACATTTACCTCCTCTCCCAGGGTTCTCAAGAGTCTCACGCCATTATAACGTCACCTCAAAGTCCAAGAATTCATCATCCAAATCAGGTGAAGATGAAACTCAAGGAGTAGGCCATTAAATTCAGCTTCTGAGACAAAATTTCTCTCCACTTGTGGACCTGGGAAACTAAAGAGACAAGTTATCCATCCCTCACTATTCCAGCATACAAGGTGAGAAAAGTATTGCATAACAGTGGTAGATATTCCAGTTCAAAAGGTGTAAAAAATAGAAGGTGATAGGTGTGACCAGTTCCTGGATTTTCTGTAATACAGCTGGGCAAAGAGTGAAACTTTTCTTGACTCAGTTTCAAATATTAGTAATAATTTTCTGGGTCTCCAGGTTCTACCCTCTGAGCCGTTCATTGTTTCCTCCCTTTTTCATGAAAAGTAACCAATGTTTGAAGCTGATAGTTTCATTAGCTTGGTTGTGTGAAAGCCTCCTTTCATTTCAGATTCTGTCTGTTCCTTTCAATTCAAGCTAGCCATATTTCTTCTGAAAAAAAAAATTCTTAAGAACATTTGGGATTTTCACTGTATTTTATTGGTTTTCACTCTTTAGGCAAAAGCTACACTAACAAATCTTTTTGATCTTTCTGTGGCTTTAGAAAAAGGTTGTAGAGTCATGCATTTTGTATATTGCTTTTTTTAAAAATTTTTCCTATATTATGATATTTTGACATAAAAACTTCCCTGGCTAGAGGAAGACTACCCCTCCCAGGACTACATAGTTCTTACATATAATAAAAAGCTTACCAAAAACATGCCTTTGATATATAAACTAACCAATTCAGAGTCTTACCTTTACTATCTGGGTATTACACCCCATGGCAATGTTCCACTGCCTTAATCATCTCAAGTCCAGATACCAGACAATCAGAGGCCCACTTACAGCCCAAAGTCCACTGGAATCATTCAAAGTAGCCAGTCCTAATATAACCAGTCCACATTTTTGAAATAATTTTTTTGTATTTAACATTTTACTTTTAGCATTTGTGTTACCTGGAAAGAATTTTCAAAATTATTTAAGTTCTGTTTCTTTTCTGTTTAATAGTTCTTCCTTCAACATATGTATGGACAAAAAAGTACTGCTGTAATAAATCTAACTGACAGTAACCTCATGGGGTAATCTGATCATAAATTCCTAACTGGACAGTTCATAGTGAATAGTTATGTTTTAGGCTTATAACTTTCCTAGTAAAAGTTTATCTTTGCCTTAAGGATACCTTGTCCATTGTTTTTTGTGCATTAAGGTTAACACACTTTTCAAATACCAGAAGTAATCCTCTTTTTAAGTACCCTTCAAAGTATAACCACCCTCAAGAGAGCATATAGTCTTGTTTACTCTCCTGTAATCCAATCCCAGCCTTGCTTTCTCCCTGCTTCATATAATCTTCCTTAGAATCCCTCCTTAATTCCAAATGCATAGAAGAAACTGCAAATTGTCATTCTCCAGAGCATTTGAAATCTTGCTTCCTGGTAATGATATCAGTTTGATCCAAATAAACTCTTATGAAAATTCTTCACAGGTTTGGACATTTCTTACATGGACATATGACTCTCACATTTTACCATAAGCAGCAAAAAGAAACCAGCCAGAACCTTCCACAATTTGTTTAAAAATCTACTGAGATTATGTATATGTGTATATGTGCAGATATATCATCACTTATGGGTTTTGCTGTCAACTTAACTGCAGGGACAATTCTGCTCAGCTTTCTGATGATATACAACAAAAGAAACAGCCCTTTCCAGCTGTTTCTTATTTTTTATCCTTAAAGTTTAATAGAAACAATCAAAACATGAATGTTGAGAAGTGATTTTCTCTAGTTGGAATAATTAATAAAGAGCTGTAATAATTTTCATCTTTGTAACAAATTTCTTTTTTTTCCAATTTTTTTATTGTTGTTCCAGTGTAGTTGTCTCCATTTTCCTGTCACCACTTTCCCCTGCCCCACCCATCCCAATCTCTCACCCTCAATCTAACCCCACTTTAGCTTTGTCCCTGGGTCCTTTATTAATGTTCCTTGATGACCCTTCCCTTTCTTTTCCCCATTAATCCCCTTCCCTCTGGTTACTGTCAGTTTGATCTTTATTTCAATATCTCTGGTTGTATTTTGCTTTTTTGTTTGTTTTGTTGATTAGGTTCTACTTATAGGTGAGATCAGATTGTATTTGTCTTTCGGCCCCTGGCTTATTTCACTTAGGATAATGCTCTCCAGTTCCATCCATGATGTTGAGAGGGGTAAGAGCTCCTTCTTTCTTTCTGCTGCATAGTATTCCATTGTATAAATGTACCATAGTTTTTTTATCCCCTCATTTATTGATGGGCACTTAAGTTGTTTCCAGCACTTGCCTATTGTAAATTTTGCTGTTCTGAACATTAGGGTTCATAGCTTCTTTGGGGAACTTCATAGCACTTGCCTATTGTAAATTTTGCTGTTCTGAACATTAGGGTTCATAGCTTCTTTGGGGAACTACCTAAAAAAGATAGAAACATTTCAAATAAACAACCTAACCCTACATCTACAAGAGTTTGAGGAACAAAAAACAAAGCCCAGAATGAGTAGAAGGATAGAAATAATCAAGATCAGAGAAGGATTAAATGACATAGACTAAAAGAACAATTCAAAGGATCAATAAATCCGGAAGCTGGTTCTTTGAAAAGATAAACAAAATTGTCAGGCCTTTAACCAGTTTCTAACATTATGTTCCTCATTTCCTTCTGAGCACTTACTGGTCTTAAAGAGAAAACTACAGGCCCCAAATGGCACCATTTGTGCTAAAGCCCATGGTACCAAAGCTAGATTTCAGACCTGACCTAATTGTTGTTTCAGCCTCTCCCAGAAACATAATTTTAATTAACCAGTCTAGAATGTTTTGGTCAACACCATTTAAGTAATGTGTCCAAGGGCCCTCTCTATCCCCCACAGAAAGAACCAATCTACATGGGGGGAAAAAGACCCCTGCTACTTTCTTCTCTCCAAAAGAATATATCCTGGTCAAAAACTAATGCTTTATTTTATTTTGTTAATAGCTTCCTTGTCCTACACTTTTTTCTATGAAAACCTTTTATTTTATACAACCCTTCTGTCTTTCTCTCTGAGTGCCCTTGTAATTGTCATATGTGGTACTGCCTGATTCTTGAGTCCCTTAATAAATTCAACTATATTTTCAAATTTACTCAGTTGAATTTTATTTTTTTTAATACTGGTAACATCTCAATACCCATATTTCTATTAAGAATCTATTCAAAGCAAGGGAGATTTCTCTCATTTACCTCAATGTCATGGGTAGTTTCTACCCATTGCCAAATTGCAAAGCTGCTAATGTATTTTAGGTGTTTGTTATGGCAACAACCCATTTTGATATCAAAATCTACATCAGTTTTCTGGTATATATGATAAAATACCATGGCCATATGTTTAAATACAAATTTATGGAGAGAGAGAAGATGGCGGAGGAGTGAATGGGAGTGACGCTGACCTCCTCCCAAGACCAAACTGGAATTGTGACTAAATAGTGGAGTAATCACCTGGAAAACAATGGAACAATAGTGGGAGAGGAGCCTAGGAGCTGCGGACAGTATTTTTGTCTCTCACACATCCCAACAGGTGAGAAGTGTGGTGGAGGCTCGAGAGGGTGGGCTGGGTGCCCACGGGCACTAGTACCAGAGGGACATTGAAACGGCCCGTTAGCTTCCCCCGAGAAGAACGGGGTCTGAATCATAAACAGGGACCCCTAAACTACAGCAGCTAAGACCAAGAAAATACAGACAAAACGCAACCCCGAAAAGCTTAGGGGCACTCTCTGTCAGAGACAGGTGGCTGGGGATGCAAAGAGACATTTAAAAGGCAAACGCAAAAGCTGCAGTGGCAGCCACCCTCCTTGATCTCTGGGTAGAGGCGGCAGCAGGGTGGCTGGTGCCTGGGAAAAGACTGGTGAGAAAAACTTTGTGAAGAGAACTGACACGGTGGCCAGTGGAGCCCAGGTGATAACGCACCTCCCACTCTGCAGCTACCATCTCGCTCAGGCATAAGGGAATCAATTAACCTGCCTTTTGTGCGTTCCCCACACAGCTTGTGCATGTGAGCTGGGGGACTGAGTGCAGACTGGCTGGGAGAGCCTTGAGAAGAGACTGGAGATGGAGGCGTTGGGGAAAGAATGGGAGGAGGAACCAGGGAGCCCCAACTCCCTCCCTGTTCCATAGTCTCCATTGTGGGCTGGAAAGGCGCATCCCCAAAGAGGCAGAAGAGGGGCATGCAGGAACTAGACTGCCTGTGATTGGGGCTGCACAGGTGGTGGATCCTTGGCCAAAGGGGTCACAGAACTGCCCAGAGACCCCTGAGGAGAGACGAGAAACGGACGCGTTGGGGAAAGAACGGGAGGAGGAACCGGGGAGTCCCGACTCCTCCTTACCGTAGTCTCCATTGCGCAGGAAGAGGCCACACCCCCAAAGAGCCAAAAGCACAAAAGCATACAGAGACACCCCAAAAACACCCAGTGCAGGTGCGCACACTTGCTCCGAGTGACCGACGAGCGTGTGTGTGACCCGCGTGGACTGACTAACATTTGCACCAGACGGCAAGGCCTCCCCAGATTGGCACTGATTCGGACTGCGAGTGAGTGCACAGAGCACAAAAGGGAGGCGTAAATTGACCCGACCGCCAGCAATTGCTGAGCGGCCCACAAAATTAGTAGATCCCCGACCGAAAGGGTCACAGAGCTGCCCAGAGTCCCTGGAGGGGAGACCGGAGGCAGGATTAACCAGAGAGTCCTGGAGCTGACTTGCTCCCATTTCCGTAGTCCCGATTTGGCGAGGGCAAGCAAAGCACCCAAAGAGCCAAAAGCGGGGAAAACACACAACAGAAGACCCTAAACTGACCAGTGACGGGGAGCTGGCCAGCCAGGGGGGGCAGACTAGTATACGAGGTACCAAATAAGCCCCCTGGTCTGGGGCAAGCACATGCGAGCCCAGTCAGGCGGGCATCCTGCCGCGCCAGGGGCACGCTCAAGGAGCCAGCGTGAGAGAGCAAAGCGATCCCAAAAAATAGCCCAGCCCTGACCCAAGGGGTCACAGAGCTGCCCCAAGTGGGAGTCAGACACAGACAGTAGACTCCTGAGAGGCTCAAACACACAACCCAAGCTGATACAGGGTTAATAACTGACATCATCAGAGGCAAGCCCAGAAAGAAAAGAAAAGGACAAAAATACTTAACAGACTCTCACAAAAATGGGAAGAAAAAGAAGTTCTCCCACAATGAGTGGGAAAGGGGAGCCCCCACAGAGAGAGCTAAATGAAATAGAGGCAAGGGAACTATAAGATATGAAATTCAAAACGATGGTTCTAAGGAAGCTCCATGAGCTCAGCCAGCTCAAAGAGAACTATGAGAAACTGCAGAGAAACTATCAGGACCTTACAGCAAACTATATCAGCCTGGAAAAGGACATAGAAACTATCAAGAAGACACAAGAGGATATGAAGAATACCATTTCTGAATTGAAGAACACAGTAGAGGAAATCCAAAGCAGGCTGGATGAAACCAAGGATCGAATCAGTGAGATGGAGGATAAGGCAGAAAGAACCTCCCAAAAAGAACAAGAAAAGGAAAAAAGACTTAAAGAGAATGAAGAGGCATTTAGGGAAATGCAGGACAGCCTGAAACGCAATAATATCCGCATAATAAGGATACCAGAAGGAGAAGATGAGGAGCAAGGGATAGAGAACCTCCTTGAAAAAGTAATGATGGAAAATTACCCTAATTTGGGGAGAGAAAGGCTCACATGGATCCAGGAGGCACAGAGGACCCCACTCAAGAGGGACCCAAGGAGGTCCACTCCAAGACACATCATCATTAAAATGGCAACTATCAAAGACAAAGAAGGAATCCTCAAGGCAGCAAGGGAGAAGGAGAAAGTAACATACAAGGGGGCCCTGATACACCTAGGAGCTGACTTCTCAACAGAAACATTACAAGCCAGAAGGGAATGGCAACAAATATTCCAAGTCATGAAAAGCAAGGGCCTCCAGCCAAGGCTGCTCTACCGAGAAAGGCTCTCCATTAAAATAGAAGGGCAAATGCAGAGTTTCCCAGGCAAGAGAAGGCTAAAAGAATACATCTCTACCAAACCAGCACTCCAAGATATGCTAAGGAGACTGGTTTAAGAAGATGAAGGAAAAGAGTGAGAAAGAGAAAAACACAGGTACACAGAGAAAAAATGAATAAGTTTCTATCAGTAATATCTCTCAATGTGAATGGACTAAATACCCCAATCAAAAGACACAGGGTAGCTGAATGGATAAGAAAACATGACCCACACATATGCTGCCTACAAGAGACCCACATCAGAGAAAAAGACCTGCACAGATTGAAAGTAAAAGGATGGAAAAAAATATTCCAAGCAAATGGGCAAGAGACAAACGCCGGGATTGCCATACTTGTATCAGACAAAGTAGATTTCAAAACAAAGGCTATAAAAAGAGACCCAGAGGGGCACTTTATCATACTTAAAGGAAAAATCTATCAAGAAGATATAAACATTGTAAACTTATATGCTCCCAATATAGGCACCAACAAGTTTATAAGGAAATTGTTGGATGACTTCAAAAAAGATATAGACAGCTACACATGGATAGTAGGGGAGTTCAACACCACACTGTCAAAAATGAACAGATCTTCCAAACAAAACATTAATAAACATATTGTGGCGCTGAATGACACACTGAATCAAAGAGACTTAACTAACATATATAGAACCTTGCATCCCAAAGAAGCAAAATACACATTCTTTTCAAATGCTCATGGAACATTTACGAAGATAGACCACATGACAGGACACAAAGCAAGCCTCAGCAAATTCAAGAAAATTGAAATAATACCAAACTTTTTCTCGGACCACAAGGGATTGAAACTCGAAATCAACCTCAAAGAGAAACTTCAAAAACTTGCAAACTCATGGAGACTGAACGGTACACTATTAAACAATGAATGGGTCAATAATGAGAAAAGAGAAGAAATCAAAAAATTTCTGTAAACAAATGAAAATCAACAGACAACATTCCAAAACCTATGGGACACAGCAAAGGCGGTCCTGAGAGGGAAGTTCATAGCAATACAGGCTTACCTTAAAAAGATAGAAACATTTCAAATAAAAGACCTAACACTACAACTTCAAGAACTGGAGAAACAACAACAAATAAATCCCAGAGCAAGTAGAAAGAAGGAAAGAGTCAAGATGAGAGCAGAACTGAATGACATAGAGACAAAAAGAACAATTCAGAGGATCAACCAATCCAGGAGCTGGTTCTTTGAAAAGATAAATAAAATTGACAAACCTTTAAGCAGACTCATCGAGAATAATATGGAGAGGACCCAAATTAATAATAACAGAAATGAAAGAGGAGAAATAACAACTGATACCACAGAAATACAAAGGATTGTCAGGAACTACTATGAAAAATTATATGCCAAGAAATTTGAAAATCTTGATGAAATGACAAATTTTTAGAAAAGGATAATCTCCCAACACTAAAGGAGGAAGAAACAGAAAGCTTGAATAGACTGATAACAGCTGGGGAAATGGAAGCAGTAATCAAGAAACTCCCAGCACACAAAAGCCCAGGGCCAGACGGTTTCACAGGAGAATTTTACAAAACATTTAAGGAAGAGCTAACCCCTGTACTTTTGAGACTATTCCAAAAAATCCAAGAGGAGGGAACTCAGAGACTCTTTCTATGAGACCAGCATCACCCTGATCCCAAAACCAGATAAAGACCCTACAAAGAAAGAAAACTACAGGCCAATTTCCTTAATGAACATAGATGCTAAAATCCTCAACAAAATATTGGCAAACCACATCCAGTAATACATTCAAAAGATTATCCTCCACGATCAAGTGGGATTCATCCCAGGCATGCAGGGATGGTTCAATATACGCAAATCAGTAAACGTGATACACCACATAAATAAAAGAAAAGACAAAAACCACATGATCATCTCGATAGACGCAGAAAAAGCATTCGATAAGGTACAGCACCCACTTATGATCAAAACACTCAGCAAAATGGGAATAAATGGGGCATTCCTCCACGTAATAAAGGCCATATATGAAAAACCTAGAGCCAATATCATACTCAAAGGGGAAAAACTAAAATCTTTCCCACTAAGATCGGGAACACGACAAGGATGTCAGCTCTCACCGCTTCTTTTCAACATTGTATTGGAAGTCCTAGCCACAGCGGCCAGACAAGAGAAAGAGATAAAAGGCATCGAAATAGGAAAGGAGGAAGTAAAGCTATCATTATTTGCAGATGACATGATAGTGTACATAGAGAACCCTGTAGACTGTACCAAAAAACTTCTCAACCTAATTAGTGAATTTGGCAAAAGAGCAGGATACAAAGTCAACATTCAGAAATCAAAGGCATTTGTGTACACCAGCAATGCAATAGAAGAAGAAGAAATCAGAAAAAAAAAATACCATTCAATATAGCAAGAAGAAAAATAAAGTCCCTAGGCATAAATTTAACCAAAGATGTAAAAGACCTGTATGCAGAAAACTATAGAACAATGAAAAAAGAAATTAAGGAAGACACAAATGAATGGAAGCATGTACAGTGCTCATGGGTTGTAAGAATTAATATCATCAAAATGTCTATACTACCCAAAGCAATTTATAGATTCAACACAATCCCTATTAAGATACCAATTACATATTTCACAGAAATAGAACAGACATTTCAAAAATTTATGTGGAACCATAAATGACCCCGAATAGCCTCAGCAATTTTGAGAAAGAAAAACAAAGTAGGAGGGATCACAATACCTGACATCAAACTCTACTACAAAGCCACTATACTCAAAACAATCTGGTACTGGCACAAGAACAGACCCTTAGACCAGTGGAACAGAATAGAAAGCCCAGAAATAAGCCCAGGTCTATATGGGCAAATAATATTTGACAAAGGGGGCAGAAGCCTAAAGTGGAGCAATAATAGCCTCTTCAACAAATGGTGTTGGGAGAGCTGGACGGCTACATGCAAAAAATTGAAATTGGATCATCAGCTGACACCATACACAAAAATAAACTCAAGATGGATAAAAGACTTAAATATAAGTCACAACACCATTAAAGTCCTAGAGGAGAACATTGGCAGGGTGCTCTCAGATATCCCATGCAGCAATTTTTTCACTGATATGTCTCATAAACCAAGGGACATGAAGGAAAGAATAAACAAGTGGGACCTCATCAAAATAAGAAGCTTCTGCACGGCTAAAGAAAACATCAGCAAAATGAAAAGGGAGCCAACCATATGGGAAAATATATTCGTTAATGATACATCAGATAGAGGTTTGATCTCCAAGATATATAAAGAACTCACTCGACTCCACTCCAAGAAGACAAACGACCCAATCAAAAAATGGGCAAAGGACCTGGACGGACGCTTTTCCAAGGAAGAGATACAGAGGGCCCAGAGGCATATGAAAGGATGCTCAGCATCACTAGCCATCAGAGAAATGCAGATCAAAACCACCATGAGGTATCACCTCACACCAGTCAGAATGGCTGTCATAAGCAGATCAATAAACAACAGGTGCTGGCGAAGCTGTGGAGAAAAGGGAACCCTAGTCCACTGTTGGTGGGAATGCAGACTGGTGCAGCCACTGTGGAAAGCCCTGTGGAATTTCCTCAGAAAGCTGAAAATGGAACTGCCTTTTGGTCCAGTGATTCCCCTGCTGGGTCTATACCCTAAGAATACCAAAACGCCAATACAAAGGAACCTATGCACCCTAATGTTCATAGCAGTACAATTTACAATAGCCAAGTGTTGGAAGCAACCTAAATGTCCATTAGTAGATGATTGGATCAAAAGTAATCGTACATATACACAATGGAATACTACGCAGCAGAAAGAATAAAAGAAGTACTAAACTTCGCGACAGCATGGATGGAACTGGAGAGCATTATGTTAAGTGAAATAAGCCAGGGAGAGAAAGACAAATACCATATGATCTCACCTATAAGCGGAACCTAACCAACAATACAAAGATTCAAGGAAAGTAAGACCAGCAACACTGAAAGGAAAAGAAATCAACAGAGACAAGAGGGAGGGTCGGGGGGCGGGGAAAAGGAAGGGAAGGGGAAAGTCAAGGGACATATAGCAAGGACTCATGGACAAAACCAAAGGGGAAGCTGAAGGACGGAAGGAGGGAGGGGGCAAGGGAAAGTGGTTGCGGGTAGGCAGAGACAAATGTATTTGAAAAAAGAAATTAAAATAAAATTTTAAAGAAAGTGAAAATTTGGAAAAAATAATAAATAAATACAAATATTTCACAGATCTAAAGGTCAGAAGTTTAGGCATAGTGTACAGGTTCTTTGCTTAGGGTCTTGCAAAGCTGAAATCAAGGTTTTCACCAGTTTGGGGTTTTATTTGAGCGTTAGGGTACTGTTCCTTTCCAGGTTTTTAGCAGTACTCATTTCTTTATAGTTGTAGGGCCAAGGTTCTTGCTTTCTTGTTGACTATCATTCAGGGTCTACTTTTAGTGCCTAGAGGCTCACACTTCCATGTCATGTTTTTCATGCAATAGGTCCTTTCACAACAAAGCCTTTTGTAACTTCAAGACCTGAAAGAGAATTTCCCTAATATTTTGAGTCTTCCTTCATTAAAGCCTTATTTCTTTCATACTTATCTGATTAGGTCCAATTCACCCAAGATAATGTCTCTTTTGATTAATTCACAATCAAGGTATTTGGTATATTAACTGCGTCTGTAAAATCTTTTTCTCCCATTAGTAATATAACCATGGATGTGATATCATATTTGCAGTCTTACACTTAAGGGAGGAGGATTATATGTGGTGCATATACAAGGATATGGAATTTGGGGGCCATGTTAGACTCTTGTCTACCACAATGACATAGTGTAATTTCAATTGTAATCTTTCAGTCAGAGCAGTCATAAGCTTCACAGATTTAAACGGAGGGGCAAACGGCCTCACCTCTCAATAACAGTTGTCTCAAAGGATGCGTGGCCTCTTCCAATCCATCTCAGTCTGTGTTCCAGTCATAAATTATTTATATTCCTTAAAACCATAGTCTAGTGACAGATCCCCCACTCCTAAGCAAGATGGCAACTGGCGGAAGCATTGCACAAAGCACGTGCTAGGCTAGTGAGAAAACTGGATGAGGGGGAAAGCCCTCCTACCACCTCCTGGTACCTGACTGAAGGTGGGACGAGGGGAAGGCAGGCGTATGTCCATGGAGGTCAGAATGATGGCAGGAAGACGTGCTGTATTGAAGACCTGTCAGTCTAGCCTGGGGAAAAGAAGTGATTGGTTGGGGGATGGACCTTCCAGGAGTACACAGAAGTTTGGCCTGAGAAAGCACCTGGTCCATCCTGCACAGGGAACAATTATAAACCCAGGGGAGGAAAAGGATACATGTTTATTCCACCTCCTGAATGTACTGGACAGTGTGTTCTTGGGATCTTCTAGCCCTGGAACCCACATGGCCAGTGATGGTGCTGGCCTTACACTAGGGTTCCAAGGAGGGAGCCTGAGGCTTGAAAGTGGCTGGGAGAAAAGTTGAACTGCCTGAACTGACAACTCAATGGCTGCCTGAAGTTCCCAAGTGACAGTGCTTTAAATGGAAGAAAGAAGGATACAACCTTTGGTTTTGGTCTGGCTGAAAGTAGCTGGGTTTTCCTCTGGGTTTCACAGAGGAGATGGGCTTTGGAACAAGAATCTGCCATTCTCCCAGATTGTGCAGCATTTGAATAAAGGCCTCTTCCCTTTCTCACCAATCTCTGCCTCCATAATTTGCCTATTGGTGGCAGCAGGTAGCTGGGCCCCCACTGTGGTTCAGTAACATTCCTGCAATATACAAAATATACTCACCTCCTTCTAAGATCCCTAGAGTCTCATTTCATTCTGGCATTGTCTAGTTCAGAATCTCATCATCCAAATTGGATCCCAGCTAAATGAGGTTCCTTCAGTGCAGTTATTTGAATATGGTTCTTTTTGGTATGGAAAGTGTATGTTTTTATTTCCTCATATGTCAAAACATATAATGGGATGACAGAAAGCAATGATCATAATAGACACTTTTATTCCAAAAAAAAAAGAGTTAGGAAAGAGTTAAGATTTGGGAAAACTTAATGTAAACAAACCAGATGTTTATAATGATGTCATTCATTAACTATTTTATTTCTATAGTAAGATCATTTTTTCTATATGTGGTATTAATATGCATGTGCTTCAGTAGTGGGAAAATCTGAAAATTCTAAAATCCTTACTTCCCTATTTGAAAGGCTGGCTGAGTAGGATATGTGTGGGTATGTGGGTGTGTGTATGTGTAATGTATTTATTACATTATTTTGAAAGAGTAATATTATGATATATGGATATATATTAGGTATAGCAAACTTGGATGTTTCCATTTGACAAAGAGGGTAGGATTTCTGAAACTTAGGCATTAACCAGTATGTTGGAAGACAAGACCAATCGAAGATTTATGAAATGTGTGTTTTTGTTGTCCCTGTTATTTCTGTCTTGTGTTCACTGTCCCATTCTTTAATGATTTAAAAAATTTTGGTGCTTAAAAGTTTATTTTGCTTAATTATGAAGTAGATGTGTATGTTTACATTTATGTAAAATATTTGCTGTGTAAAGTTTTTTTGGCTTACTCTCAAAAAAGCACTATATTTAAGTAAAAATGAAGGTCAGCAATACAAAAAAAAAAAAAAAGGAGAGGAGATGGCAGGTACAGCAGTTACTGATCTATAATAATTTTAAAGCCCTGCTGGGAACATCCAGTCAATTAGATTAAGCCCAGTCCAGTTTCTTAGGAACGGCTTTTTGTGGCTTTTTCTCTACACCATGATTCGGCCATTCTTTTCTGTAAGACATGGCTAGTGTTTTCAGCTAAGTAGGGTTCTCAGCTTAGTACCTACCCTAGTAGATTGAAGGCCTCTTTTCATGGTTAGAATATATCGGGACATGGAGTACCTAAGCCACTGCCTATACTGGAACAAAGAAGGTATGTGTCACTGGCTAAATACCTGACCCCAAGTGTCCCCATTATTGGAAACAACTGAGGCACATCCACCAGCATCCTGCTGGAAACCTGTTAAATCCTCACTGGCCCTCCCCCTCTGTTGAACTTTTCCCAGAAACAAGGCCCATAAATCTCCCAGACTTTCTGTTGCAGAATCAGCCATCCCTGACAGAGGACACTGTCTTGCAAACACCTACACCGAGGAAACCTTTGGCAGTCAGTAGAATGACCCACCCTCCCTGGGGGTACACACTCTTAAAAACCTTTCTACGCTTCCCTTGCTGCTGTAGCCTGCTTGGACTCAGCCCATCTGATCCAGTGTCTTACCTCGAGTAGAAGCCCCTTCATTGGACCTTATTGGCTTCTGGTCCTTTCTTGGCCACCTCAGCTACCTAACATTCATTTTGTGCTGTTTCTATCCCTTTCAATCTAAGTTATTTTATAAATGTGTTGGTTTTCATTTATTTATTTAGTCAAATTGTAATTAACTCCTCTAAACACAACCACACTCACAAATCTCTTATATCTTTCCTATTCCAGGGATTTTTTGTGAAGCTGATGTGGGACTGACTGTATTAATTTGCTTTGGCTGCTGTAAAAGAAAGCACCACAGGCTGGATGGTTTAAACAACAGGCATTTATTGTCCTCAATTCTGGAGGCCAGAACATCAAGATCATGGTGTTGGCAGGGTTTGCTCTTCAGGAGAGCTATAAAGAAAGCCCTGTTCTATACGTAAATCCTAACTTCTGGTGGTTTTCAAGCAACCTTTGGTGTTTATTCACTTGTAACGCACCACCTTAATCATTGCCTTGACATACACATGGTGTCACTCTGTGTGAATCTGTCTCCAAAGTTCCCCTTTTATAAGGATGCCAGTCATCATGAATTAGGGCCCACCCTAATTCATCATTTTAACTTGGTTAAGAGCCTGTATTTAAATAAAATCACATCCTGAATCACTGAGGATTATGATAACAATGTATGATTTTCGGGGAGAACACATTCAAACCATACCAGGGAAAGTATGCTTAATCTTCTTAGAACTCCCTCAAAACACCTAATAAGCACCCCTTAAAACTCTCAGAAAGCTGAATTTTTCTGAGGTTTTAATAAGGGTCTGAGAGCCACACACTGACTTGCCCTGAGGTCATACTTCAGTGTCCTGAATTTGAACTTTGCCTTGAGGTCATTTTTACTTAGAAGGAATTTTGCAAACTAAGAAGACCATACAAGTTCTCTATAACTTTCCTAAATAAGATACTTTGTCAAAGCTACCATAGAGCTTCAAAGAATCGGTAACCCTCTTTAATCCATGACCTTTTGTAGACAAACCTTTGAAACAGTGATCCTAACTTGAATCTACCATCTGTTTTTTGTTGAGACCTTGACTGGTATAGCAATGTGTATCAGAAGGAGCTCCAGGACACAAACCTTTAAAATGAGATTTTGAATTTGAATTAATCAGATATTCAAGGGTATATAGTTAATCTATTTTTTTGTGGGGGATGGAATATTAATATCTTACTGTATAAAATCACATTTGTGTAAAATCACAAATACCCTTTGGCCCTCCAAACAGGTCTTCAAAGGGTATTTGGGGGGCCAAAGGGTATTTGTAACAGGGACCAGAAGTTGGGGTGTCCAAGAAAAATACCTTCTCCCCACCCCAAGGCAGTCCGCCAAGGGGGATGGGAGGCCTGGAGCAGGACCACTGAGAGTCATTTTGCATGTCAATAACAGGGTAACTTCATTCCTCATATGCAAAGAGGGTTGTTTTGCATATCACCAAGGCTAATCAGGAAGGTTTGAAAGACTTAATACAGAATATAACTGGGAGAGGAAGGAGGGGAGACAGGGGCTTGTGGGAGAGACAAAGGGACAGACTCTGGGGAACAATGCGAAGACCACGCGGGAAGAAAGAGGGGAGAAAGGACTCTTGCTAGTGGGCCCTGAGAAGGTGCCACATGGTTATGGATTAAGAGCTGGAGATCCTGGCGACGCAGTGGATGGTGCTGAGAACTGCAAGAGGCCTGCCTAACCGAGCCCCGGACTTCTGTTCTTTTTCTTTTGAAGATCAGTACCCCTGACTGGCATGACTGGGCAAAGAGGGGAAGACAGCACTGAATGTGTTGGTAGGTGTTTTAAAGGGATTTTGAGATTTAAGAGCGACATTTTGCCATTAATCAAACCTGTAAAACTTTGAATAAATAGTTCCTTTCCTTTTCACCAAACTCTGCCATTCAGAGCCATAATTCCAAGGGCGGAGGGCAAAGGACAACTGAGGGATCCCGGGGAAGGGGGGGTGGCGGTCGTTGTTTCAGTAATAGCATCTGGGCAACCCCAGCCCCCTTCCACCCGTCCATTTGTTTGGTAACAAATCATGATTAGTTACTAGTGGTGACATTAGAAGCAACACAGGTGGAAGACAAGGTATTGGAGGATCATCAACTGTGATAATTAGGTGCTACTGCAAGAGGAATTATAAAACTTGTGGAATTATGTGTTTTCTAATAATCCTAGTAAATATTCATAAGCAAAGAGAAAATAAAATCTATAAACATACAACTGTGAACAAAGATTGCCAAGATGGAGTCATTTATGCTCATAAAATCAAAATACAGCAGGGAGTTTGTCTTAAACACATTCTACCTAGCACATTTCTCCATGAACTTTTGTACTTCTCAGCTTTGCCTTAACTTTAATCTCCTCCTCACCATGACAACCAGACCATCTGCAGTCCGTGCTTTGAAAAGAACCAACTAGTTTTGCCAACCAGCATCCTTCCTTTGCATATTGGGCTCAGCCAATCCTTATTAACCCAGCCTGAACCCTTCATTTAAATAAAGAAAAGATGGAGAACAACACATTCAGACTGAGCCTTTATAAGACCTGTCTTTCTTTGTTCTCCCTGGACAAAGTTGCTACTTGAGTCTGAATCTGTGTCTCCCTAATTGCAAGCTTTGATCTCAAATAAATGTGTATATACTTTTTTAATTTCTCTTTCAATTTAAGCCTCTTTCTTGGGAAACATAATTGAGAACATAGATAAAAACTTTGAAGTTCCATGGGAACTTTGACAAAGTCCCTTACTTCCTGCAGCCACATAATAAAAATGGCTTAGACCGAGAGTCCAGGGTCTGGTGAAGAGTTGTAGACAATAAGATATTAATGATAAAAGTTTTACTAAACCAATTAAGACAAGTCTCTTACACTGAGTCAAAAAAGATAAGAGATCCGAGAAAAGGGGTGGAGATACTTGAGCAGACATGGTTAAGGCTGAAAGCTTGAGTCTCCAAATTTTTGTGTAAACTCCTTGCTGGCAGAAACAATTCTTTCCCTCATTTAAAGAAAGCAGCTTTTCCTGCAAAAGTGCCTTCCAAGATCTACAACTGGAAATTGCTTCAAAGTTTTACCTGTATCATCTCTTTGCCTCTGATCTTTATGAAACAGAATTAGACCCCAATATAGCCCAGACCAAGTAATGAAGAAACAGAGCCCATCCACCACAAGAGTTATAAGATCTTAATGTAAGTATGGGAATTTAAAAGCAATTTTGGCTTCAATGGAAGAACACTAGAATACTGTTTCTGTCATGTTCAAGGTCTATTTCATTCATCCTCTATATCATATCATAGTCTGAAATGACCTTAATCTTCTTGATACCCCATAGAATCTACTGTTAGCTTATTTATTTCTCCCTTTTTCTAAGCCCTTTACCATGTGACTTTTGTATCCCTCCTGTAGAGGTGGAATATTTTTTACTACCTTATGACATTAGGCTCAGTCATGTCCCTTATCTGGGCCAATGTCATGGAGGCATAAATGACACAGTGTCTGTTTTGACTGAAAGTTTAAGAGGCCTTGGTGCTTCTCCTTGTTATCTTGCCCTCTGCTATCACCAGGACAGGCTCCCACTGGCACACTAGATACCAGGAGAAGAAGGACATACCTGTGTAGCAGAGACTTCACTCTGAAGTTGACATGTTCAAGTTAACACAGACTAATGTGGAGCCACACTAACTGATCTATTAATTTAGCAAGAAATAAATGCTTATTGTTTTATGCCCTGATATTTTGTGCTTATATGTTATGCAGTATCACTAAGAGATATTTTACTGACAGACTCAGTGGGTGAGACACACACCCACAAAAGGTTAAAGGTGCTGCATATCAATAACATTTAAAACAAAAAACGACAAAAAAAGTTTTTTCTAGGGGTGTAATGATCCGAGGCATGATGCACTATCACTTTCAAAGTGAAGGATATATTGCCAAACCCTGCTCTGTGCACCATAAAGAAAGACATAAATATTTAGTGAACCTCTCAATATTTTAGCAGCAATACATATGGATGCTTCTGATGTATGATGTTGCATGTGATCCTAATAAGATATATATTCTAAATAACTGCACTAAATATAGCAAATGCACTTTATGCTATTTAATGTTACTATTCCACCTTTTATCCACTCTCATCCCCACTGCTTTTTGTTGAGTACCAGTAGTAGATGATTTAAGATTTGGTACAAATAAGTAAAACCAAAATGATTCATCTCTTATTTATTTCAAACTTCCCCCCAGATGAAAGAAAAAGTAGGATGTTAAGTAGTAAAAAGGTTCAATTACAAAGAATGATTTCTCTTGCACTCAGATCTACTCTTTACATTTCTTTCTTTAGCTCACCATCTGGGCAGCTGACTAGAACAGATATTTCAATGGATTCTCTTATCCTTTGTCTTCTGGTTGGCTTCAGTCAGTGGGGAGTCATTTCAGGAGATGAGAGAAGAACAATATCTTTTTTATTACCTGGCTTCCTCCCTTCAAAGTCATTTTGGGCCAGTTGTTTCACTTGACCGAAAGCTTTCTAAAGGTTGCTTCCTCTACCCAATTCATTCTTTCAGTTTCTGGTACCACTTCTCTCATCTTTTTGGATTATAATATTGTGATACTACTGGCTGCAGAGTACTGAACTATCCTTGTTTTTGCCTCAGAGTACCTCTGTACATAACCCCTTCACAAATTAACCCTCTTCGAATTATTGACTGTCCCACTTGTTTTCTTACACTAATTGGCTGACTCAACAGTCTACTATGTGTGCTTGATAAAGTGGCTGTTTGATTACTTAACTATAAGTTTTTGTAGAAAGTAATCTGATCCTTTGTCATTAGTGTGGAGATGGCATTTAATAAATTATGATTGCATAAGTGAAAGAAGAAATCAAAGAAGAAAATCATCCGGAAACATTTAAGATCAATGCGAGAGGGAAAATTTAAGTGAAGGACTATAACTTTCTTATCCAGAGCTCTGGGTGAAGTCCCCATCATCCAAATAAACCTTTTCCTCTATCTTCCTTCTCTTTAAAAATCTCCATTTCTGCTGGGTAATTCCTAGCTACATGGTCTGCATTTCAGCATCCTCACACAGGAGTGAGAAGCAAATCTGAGGGAAAAATCTGGATCATTTTGATTCTAAAATCTGTAAAAATCCCATCTTTTAAACATCCCAAGTAGAAGTTTTAGCAAACTAAAATGTTCTTATTCTTGGAAATAATGTGGTGCTCATCAGTGACATGTGAAATCCTTATGTTCTAGAGGATGTTAGCTAGAACCTTGTTCACATCTTCATCAAAACTTTGGAAAATAGATAATGTGATGTTTACAAGCAAAAAGACCCCCGTGAGAACAGAAAATCAGATATCTTTGGAGAGTTTAAGACACAGTTAGGATTATCTTTTTCAATAAATATTTCCAGAATTAGAGATGGCAGAAGGCTTAGACTTTTGAGCACAGTGATGCTAAAAATTTGGCATGACAAGCACAGTCCACACATTTACACTTCTAGGACATTTGCCCAATGATCTTTTTCCTATCATCCTTCAAAGAGCCTACTCTTTTGTGGGCCTCTATCATTGAGCAAAGTTGACTCTGGACTACTGATCATACATAAAGATTTCATACCCTCTCTTCCAGACAGAATGCACAGAACTTATACTACCTGTATGAGGCTGTAAGAGTGCAACTATGCACCATACAAAATATTTTAAGAAGTGCTTCCTCCTTTTTTCCTTTTATAAATATTGTAATGATGAGAGTATGGAAGGACAGAACAACTCTATGGAAACTTTTAGGTGGTTGTAAAGTGCTATAGAGATCCAAAATACTTTGGGTCAATACTTGAGCTGTTTGGGATTAGACAGTAACAGTTTTGGGTTGACCATATCTTTTTCAAAAATTACACAGTGTAACTTTGTGTTTGCCTTTGTTTTAATGCATTCAACAAGAACAATAAAAGCTTTTGAGATGGTATACCCTTTAAAGCCTGAACAGACTAAAGTTATATCAGAGTAAAAACTCCAGAGAAAAAGGACAGGGTGGAATTAGGTGAGAAAGGAGTAAAACGTATTATGATAAAAAAAGACACCACATATTCCCATAAGGGAGAAACCCAAGGGAAGACTAACCAGACTCAGATATTATATAATTAGATAATTTCAATGGTTTTGTTTTATTTTTTAAGCTCTAACTTACTGGAGGATAAAGCTCAATAGTATAACAAAGCAACATTGCTGGGAACAGGGACTGGTAGTATTAATTCAGATGGCAACTTGAGTGAGAGGACGCAGAGGACAGAGTTCTCTCATTCTCTGTTCTTTATTGATTATCTAGAGCCTCTCATTTCCTTTCTTCTTTCCTTCCTATTTAATGTGTGTTTGCTGTGTACATGAAATTTTCAATGTGCCCAAGTATGGCTATGACAGATAACTTCATACTGGAATGGCAAAGTCCAAGAAACCACCATTAAAGAAATTATTAAAACTCCATGAAAATGACCACTATTAAGAGGATAGTGTGGCCTACATGTGAGAATATTCAAGTCTCTAAAAAAACAAAAACAAAAAAACCAAGAACAAGAAGTGAACCTCATAGCCAACAGCAAAAATCAGTATATACAGAGCTTAGAAGCATTAAATGCATTAATTCAATTAATAAGAAATAAATGAGTGCTCTTCACACCTTTTTTCTCTGACCAGAATAGGTATTCAACTGAGGAATGGGTTAGATTAGAGATGGAAAAAGCTATGGTGGGATGAGAAAGCAGAGGCAGCACAGGTGAGCTAAGGACTCATTGGCTGAGACATAGGAAACTGAAAATGAATCTAGTCAATGCGGACTCCTCTGAGAAAGCTGAAATGACAGAAAACATGAACAGAAAGCCAGAATCTATACGTGGAAGTACAGAGATCATCAAGAAAGAGCTAGGGCAGTTACCTGGGAGAAGGAGAGAGGAACCAGAGAATGATTTGCTTATTTTAATAACTGGGAAGGTAAAGGAAGGTGTGCATACATTGAGAGAGAATCAGTAAGGAAGAGAATTTTTTGACTGAGAATATGGAAACCAGCTATTTCAAACATTTTAATAACATTTAGAGAATTGTCAAGTCTCTTTAGTGGAGATACTCAGTAAATGGATAATTAGTTGTTCTTAATTTTTAAAACAGATTTTCATTGGTTTCTGTTTTCAAAGATGGCATTTTCTGATTTGCCATTATTTCTGCTTTAGCTTGTGGTAAAGAATAAAAAAAATACTCGATAATATCTGATTTTTTCCCTTTATAATTAAAATGGCATTTAAAGAAAATTTAACTCTAACCAGTAATGAGGGTAGAAGAACCATAAATGTTCATAGAATATGGTTTACACTACTACATGTACTGACAAAAAATATTGAATGAAGCTTACACACACACACACACACACGCACACACACACAGGTCAAAAGTAAAACTGGTGTTGTCATATTAAAAAAATAAATTTTGAAAAACATACCCAGTAACCCGTTTTGACAATATTTTGCTTTTAGTCTTATATCATCTTTAATAAGCATTTCATTTACCTAATGAAAAGCACATTTAAAGTAATGAGTACATAGTGTTTTAATTTGTATATGAAAATACATTTAATCATTAGGATAGCTAGCAAAAATAAAGTGTGTACATGTAATTATTTTAGTGACTGCCCTCTCCTTCAAGTTTATGGGACTACTTTATAAACTGAAATTAGGGATTAATATTTCCTAGGGAAAAGAAACTCAATTCTACAATGTGGGAAATGACCATAATGATTATAAATAGCTACCAATTATTGAATTTTATTTAGTGTTAGCAGTTCACATATTATTTTTATTCCATTTAATACCTAAACAAGGCAGACATTATTATCCTCATTTTAGAGATAAAGAAACTGAAGTTCAGTGAAGTGATTTGCTAATGTTCATACATTAAGTAACAAAGCTGAGATTCAAAACCAAACCTGTTTGACTCTGAAGTCTGACCTCTTTCCACTATACTATGAAAATCTTCAATTACCAATTCTTGCTACTGAATTCAAAAATGTTTTCAATGTTTTATACAGAATTTAGTGATTGGGAGATAAGTGCTAATAGAAAGTGGTATTTCAAAGACAAAGTGATCGTTGATGCCCCCTGTTTACTCAGATAGTAGGAGTACTTGTTTCAGTTCCAATAAAATATGTAGGAAATTTTACATATGACTTCTAAGTAGAACTTGAAATTAAACATTAATAGAATCATAAAAATGGTGTGCCTCAGCTTTAAGTATGTGCTCTTCTCAGGTATCAGTCCAATGAAAGGGAATGGAATCTTTATGGATTGAGATGCAACTATAGTTCCAAAACAATGCAGAAGGCACTGTGAGGACTAAGGGAATATTCTTAAATGGACTTACTGTCCATTTAAGAAACTACAGAGACTCAAAGGCTACACAAGCTTTATGTCTCCCATACTTAGGAACAATTCTCCTTTTATCATTTTTATAAATAATAAATAACATTAAATAAAATAATTTAAATTTCAGATTTTTAACATATCTCTATGGATTTTATTTGCTTAGCAGTATCATTTAACAAGTCTTCACCACAGAGTGTCTTTTCCTGTCATCCTCAATGACAAGCATTTCTCTGTATTGACTCAACTCCACACATTTGTACATTACTGTTCTCTGACAAATCATTCCTTGTCCTCACCTGGAGAACAACTATACTTGAAGATTTAGCTTTATTTGGAAACTCTATCTGACACCCAACTTGTATTAAAGGCTCCATCTCTGATTTCCAATTATACCTTATGCAAAAGCCTTTATGACAATTCTCATATATTTTGTAATTGTTGTTGTTTGGTTTGGTAATGCCAGCTTCTTTGGGATATAGTTTGTATTTTTTATATCTGATCCTTTAGTAGCCATCATAATGTATGGCACATATTAAATGCCCAATAAGAATTCTTGAATTAAAAGTTAAATGAATAAATAAAAGCACAAAATATCTGATACATACTATAATCTTCCTTTTGATTAATTTCTGTTCTATTTCTCTGTCTATATAAATTTTGGTATAGGTGCAACTAAATGTATTCATTTGTTTTCATATACCTTTATATTATTAGCATCCATGCATACATTCCAGCTTCTGGTAAGGTTATAGCATATCAGTTTGATGAACAACTAGGTATCTGTCAGAATGGTCAGAAGAAAGGCAAGACTTCAGCAAACTTCCAGAAACTTGGGAAGCAGGAGTAAAAATGGTAACTTTTTGCTCTTCAGTGAATATTAGGACTTTCTGAAAAAGAATAAGGAAGAAACAGGAAAGAAACATTTGTCCACTGATTCAAATAAGTGAAGGCAAATTTCCTCATCTACTTTCTTTATAACCACCAAAAGAGTCCAAATCATTTGTAAGAATGTGACGGTTTACTTCATTAGGCTAGGAACATCATCGCCACCTGTCATGCTGATGGGTCATCAAAGTAGAAATTCAAAGATTTTTAAAATTTTAATTTAATTTGAATAATGACCCCCCAACATCCATGTTCTAATTGCTAGAAACTATGAATATGTTATATTACACTACAAAGGGGATTTTGTGGTAAATGAGGATATTACTCTTGTTATTCAGCAATTCCACTTCTGTGTATTTACTCAAAGAAAATAAAACACTAACTCAGAAAGATATATGAACCCCCCATTCATTGAAGCATTATTAATAATAGCCAAGAAAAACAACCTAAGTGTTCATCAATAGATGAATAAAGAAAATGTTAAAATAGTATTCAGACATTATAAAAAGAAAACTTGCTATTTGAGACAGCATGGATAGACCTGGAGACAAATTGTTAAGTGTAATGTCAGAGAAAGGCAAATACTACATGATTTTATTTATATGTGGATTGTAAAAACAAAACCAAATCAAACTTTTTTTTTAAATCCCAAGTTCATATATACAAAGAACAGATTGACAGTTGCCAGAGGCAAGGGATGGTGGGGTGGCTGAAATGGGTGAAGGGGTTCAAAAGGTACAAAATTCCAGTTATAAGATGAATAAGTCATTAGGATGTTATATATAGCATGGTGACTATAGGTAATACTACTGCATTGCATATCTGAGAGTGCTAAGAGAGTAGATCTAAAAGTTCTCATCAAAGGAAAAAAATTGTAGCTATGTATGGTGACAGATGTTAACTAAATTTATTGTGGTGGTCATTTAGCAATATTATAAATATTGTAACCAACACACTGTTATGTCAATTATACTTCAATAAAAAGATTTTAAAAAATTTTTAAAAAGCAAGAGAGCCCAAAGAGTGAGAGAGAGAAAGAGATGTGAAAAAAGGAAGGTGTCATGCTGCTGGTTTTGACATGGAAGAAGGGTCATGAGCCAACAAATGCAGGTAGGTGGTCTCTAGAAGCTTGAAAAGGCAAGGAAACAGTTTCTCTCTAGAGACTTCAGAGCCTACAGTACTCATAAAGCTTAGATAATAAAAGTTCTTGGAATGCATAGTGGAAAACCATGTATGTTGGAGTCAAATATATCTGCTTGGGGAAGACTTCGACTTCTAGCTATGATATGGTAATCAGCACTGGACATGCCCTCCTGCTATAAACACTATAAAATTAGATAAAACATGAATTATTTTCATGCATTAAAAATGCAGGAGACAGTCTTCAGAGGTTCCCTGAATCAGTCTCTTGCTTCAACAGTGTTTTGGCAGGACAGACCCAGAGATGCCCCTTCTTCTAGTCTCTGACCACCTTCCAACTTCCTTTCCAGTCACTGCTTTCAGAACATTTCACCCATCCATGGCCTCTGAGACACTAGCTAACATTTTTTGAGGTTAACTCCTGATTGGCAAGCAGCTATGAGCTCCCAAATATTTCAGAAGTGGAGGCTGTTGGCAATCTCCTGGTCAAACTGCATCTTCTATCTCAGGAATAACCTCTGTGTGTCTGTGGTCCTCCTACACCTACCTCTCTCTGGGCTTCTATTTCAACAACTACAATGTGGATATGGAGGGCATGGGCCACTTCTTCTGAGAGGTGCCAAGGAGAAGTTCAAGGGTGTCCAGCATCTCTTTAATATGCAAAATCAGTGCAGTGGCCATGCCCTGTTCTGGGATATGCTGAAGCTTTCCCAAGATGAGTGGGGTAAAACTCAGGATGTCATGGGGGCCTGGTAATGAACAAAAACCTGAACCAGGCTCTTTTGGATCTGTTATGTCCTGGGCTCTGTTCACACAAACCTCCAACTCTGTAATTTTCTGGAGAACCACTTCCTGGGTAAGCAGGTGACACTCTTCAAGAAGATGAGCAACCACTTGACCAATCAAAGCAGGCTGGCTGGCCCCCAGGCTGTGCTGGGTGAGTATCTCTTCAAAAGGCTCACCCTCGTGCCTGACTGGGAAGGAACCTTTGGAGCCCCCTGCATCCCCTTGGTGTTTGGCTTCAGCCTGAGCCTCTTTCTGAAACCACTAGGCAGCCTGTTAACCACCTTGGAGCCTCTTCCGTGCTGTGGTCCAAATGAAAACAATAAAGCTTTTTGATAAAAGAAACTCCAAATTCCTATTTTCCCCGATTCTCTAAGGGGGCATTTCCCCTACTATGGTGGCAGAGAAGCCCAAGTAGAGGGACACTTGTGCTAAATGGAAGAAGAGACTAATTAGATTCCTGGGATGGTAAAGTTAGGAAGAACTTGTGGGACAGGATGTAGGAAAGAAAGGGGCTGTGAGGTTTTACATGAGTAGAGCAATAATACTCCATTATGCACTGAGGAAGGAGCTTCTATGGGACTCCTTTCCATATGGACTAGAAAATACAAAGGTCACAATTGCTGAAGTCTTTGGACTTTTATCCCAACCAGGGCAGAGAGACTTCAGTGACCTTGGCCATTGAATTGAAATCTCAGATACATTGTATCTCTGAAAATAAATATGTCATAAAGTAAGGGCCATTCTCTAAGACTAAGGACAAAACTAAAAGAGAGTTCCAAAATTAGCCTTTGAGGACTAAAAGAATCAGCTAGGGGAATAGTTGCTTGCAAGAATATAACATAATGCTCTTTAAAGGAAAGAATATGATCCAGAATTTCTACAACATATTTCAATATTTATATGAAATAATATATCACTAGACATATATACATAGAGCTAGAAATATGTGAAAAATACATAAAGAGTGACTCATAATAAAACAAAAAAAAATAGATGATAAAAATTAGACCCTATCCTTGGCAGGTAGCCAGCAGGTTGAGTGCCAGCATTTGAACTGAGAGGTCACCAGTTTGAACCCCAGTCAGGGCACATACCTAGGTTGTGGGCCAGGTCCCCAGTTGGGGGCATATGAGAGGCAGTCAATTGATGTTTCTTTCTCACACTGATGTTTCTCTTTTTCTCTCCCTTCTTCTCTCTTTAAAAATACAAAAATAAAATCTTTAAAAAAATCAGTCCCTAGCCTAGAAGTGTCAGAAATTGAATTTAGCAGGAAAGAAAAATTTTAAAGCCACCATTATGAATTTGTGGCAGAACTTATAGAGAGTGAAAAGTTTGAGAATCTTAGCAGAGAAATTAAAATTGTAATAAAGCAACACATTAGAATGAAATAATACAATACCTAAAATGATAAATTCACCGTATGACAAAAGAGAGAATCAGTGAAGTTGAAAACACATCAATATAAGTTCTCTACTCTGAACAAAAGACACAATTTTATTAGGTGAAAGAAATATGTGGCACTGATAAGGGGAGCTGTGAACATCCTTACAGTGGATTTTATCCAGTCCACTAGGCTACCTATCTTCTATCTCAGGAATAACCTCTGTGTGTCTAGATCATGTACAGCCATCTGTGATTGCTCCATAGTGAGCTGTGGGTCCTACATCAGTCATGCTCTTCCACTCCACAGTACCCCAAAACAAAGACATTGCTCTTAAATTAGTTATTCTCACTTTCTCCTTTTAGTAAATGAAAATGTTATCTAGGAAGCGATGATAACAATCTACAGAATAAAACAACTTGTTCACACTATGCCCTTAGTTCTAATAATTTCTTGGTTTTGCCCTTCTCCTTCACGAATCACCGTTGTGGTGACCGGACCTCTTAGAAGTACTTTTTCTTGTCCTTGTCTACTTTTTCCCTTTGTGTGTGGTTTTGATCTAGTGGTAAAGGTCAGATTAACCAAAGCCTGAGCTTAGTTCATCATCAGGTTCAATTCACTACTTTCTTTCATTTTAGCTGTTACAGATAAAAATAATCAAGAGAGTGTATGTTTGGCATGCTTCTTATTTTGCAGTTCTTTACATGGTCTGAGGAGAAGAAAAAGAGAATAAAAATAGAAATATTTGAATATATAATGGCTAAAATCATCCAAAAGAAATGTAAAATAGCTATGGATCCAAGAAGCTGAGTAAACTCCAAACAGAATAAAATAAAAGGAATCTATATTTGGACTAACCATCAAACATAAAGAGAACAGTCTATTTTTTTATGAGCATGATTGCAGCAATTTATTTTTTATTTAATCTTTATTACATATTTTTTACATTACCATTTAGTCCCCTTATATTCCCTCCCATAAATCACCACACTGTTGCCCATATCCATGAGTCTTCCTTTTTGCTCAATCCCTCTACCCCCTAACCTCCCCTTGCACTAACTGTCATCTGCCCTTCATCAATGAATCTGTCTCTGTTTTGCTTGTTAGTTCAGTTTTTTCATTAGATTCCACACATGAGTGAAATTATATGATATTTTTCTTTCTCTGATTGGCTTATTTTATCTAACATAATGTTCTCTGGGTCCATCCATACTGCTGCAAAGGGTAAAATTTTCGTTTTTATGGCACATAATATTCCATTGCATAAAATGTCCCATAGTTGTTTCATCCATTCATTTATTGATGGACACTTGGGTTGCTTCCATATCTTGGTGATGGTAAATGATGCTGCAATGAACATAGGAGTGAGTGCTTATGTTCTTCTGAATTAGTGTTTTGAGTTCTTTCAGATATATTCCCAAAAGCGGGGTTGCTGGGTCAAAAGGCAGATCCATTTTTAATTTTTTTGAGGCATCACCATAACTGCTTTCATCAGTGGCTGCACCAGTCCACATTCCCATCAACAGTGCAAAAGGGTTTCCCTTTCTCCACGTGCTTGCCAGCACTTGTTCAATGATTTATTGATGATAGTCATTCTGACAAGCGTGAGATGGTATCTCATAGTGGCTTTAATTTGCATTTCTCTGATGATTAGTGATTTTGAGCATTTTTTCATATGTCTATTGGCCATCTGTATGTCCTCTTTGGGAAGTGCATATTCAGGTTCGATCCTTGTGCCCATTTTTTAATTGGGTTGTTTGTATTTTTGCTGTTGAGTTTTGTAAGTACTTTATAAACTTTGAATATTAATTCATTATCGATGTATTGGCAAATATGTTCTCCAATTTGGTGGGTTGTCTTTTTATTTTGCTGATGTTTTCCCTTGCTGTGAAAAACCTTTTTAGTTTGATATAGTCCCATTGGTTTATTGTTTCTTTTATTTTCCTTGCCTGGGGAGATATATTTGATAAAAAATTTGAGATTTGAGATTTTGATGCCTGTGTTTTCTTCTAGGATTTTTATGGGTTCAGGTCTAACATTTAAGTCTTTGATCAATCTTGAATTTATCCTTGTGTGTGGTCTAGTTTCTTTTTTTTTGCATGTATCTGTCCAATTTTCCCAATACTATCTATTGAATAAACTATCTTTAGCCCATTGCATGCGCTTGCTTCTTCTGTCAAATATTAATTTACTGTAAAGGTTTGGGTTTATTTATGGGTTGTCTATTCTGTTACATTGATCTATATGTCTGTTTTCATGCCAGTACGAGGCTGTTTTGATTACTATGGCCTTGTAGTATAGTTTGAAGTTAGCATGATTCTTCCAACTTCTCTCTCAGGCTTCCTGTTGCTATGTGGGGCCTTTTGGGTCCCATATAAATTTTTGAAATATTTGTTCTACTTCTTTGAAATGCATCATTGAAATCTTGATAAGAATTGCATTGAATCTATAGATTGTTTTGGGCAATATGGACATTTTAAGGATGTTAATTCTTCCTATCCATGAACATGGTATGTGCTTTCACTTATTTGTATCTTCTTCCATTTTTCTCTAGTGCCTTATAATTTTCCATGTGCAGGTCTTTTGTATCCTTGGTGAGGTTTATTCGAAGGCATTTTATCTTTTTTTGAAGCAATTGTGAATGGGATTGTTTTCTTAATTTCCCTTTCTCTTTGTTCGTTATTGGCATATAAAAATACAACTGATTTCTGGATATTAATTTTGTACCTTGGTACTTTACTGAATTCATATGTCAGTTCTAATAGTTTCTTGTTGGAATTTTTGGTATTCTCAATGTACAGTTTCATGTCATCTGAAAATAAAGACAGTTTTACTTCTACTTTTCCAATGTAGATGCCTTTTATTTCTCCTTCTTCTCTGATTGCTTTGGCTAGGACTTTCAGTACTATGCTGAATAAGAGAGGTGAAAGCAGACATTCCTGTCTTGTTCCCTTAAGGAGAACACATCTACTTCTTGCCCACTGAGTATGATGTTAGCAGTGGGTTTGTCATATATGGCCTTTATTAAGTGTAGGCATTTTTCCTCTATTCTCACTTTGCTGAGAATTTTGATCATAAATGTGTGCTAGATTTTATCAAAATTTTTTCTGCACATATTGATATGATCATGTGGTCTTTATCCTTCATTTTTCATGTTTATGTGGTGAATCATATTTATTGATTTGCGAATGTTGTATCAACCTTGTATTTCTGGAATAAACTCCACTTGATCATGGTACATTATCTTTTTGATGCATTGTTGTATACAGTTTGGTGATATTTTGATGAGGACTTCAGCATCTATGTTAATCAGGGATATTGGCCTATAATTTTCTCTTTTTTTTTTGTAATTTTTTTTCTGGCTTTGGAATCAAGATAATGCTGACTTCAAAAATGAGTTTAAGAGCCTTCCCACCTCTTGATTTATATGAAATAGTTTGAGAAGGAGAAGTGTTATTTCTTCTTGGAATGTTTGGTAAAATTTACCTGTGAAGCCATCCGATCCAAGGTCTTTGTTAGGATTCTTTTTTTGATTACTGGTTCAATTTCATTCAGTATAATCTGTCTATTCCTATTCTCTAATTCTTCCTGATTTAGTTTTGGAAGGTTGTAGGTTTCTAGGAATTTATCAATTTCATCCAGGTTGTCCATTTTGTTGGCTTATAGTTGTTCAAAAATATTTTCTTAAAATCCTTTGTATTTCTTTAGTATCAGTTTTTATTTCTCTTCTTTCATTTCTGATATTGTTTATCTGGGTTTTTCTCTCTTTTTTTTTCCTTGTTGAGTCTGCTTAAGCTTTGTCAATCTCGTTTCACTTTTCAATTCATTAATCTTTTTGTATCATTTTTATACTATGTCATTTAATTCTACTCTGATCTTTATTATTTCCTTCTTTCTACTCATTTTGCACTTTGTTTTTCTTTTTTCAAGTTCCCTTAAGTGTGAAGTTAGATTGTTTATTTTGAATTTTTCTTGTTTTCTGAAATAGTCCTGTAATGCTATATATTTCCCTCTTAGTATTGCTTTCCCTGTGTCCCACAGATTTTGGATTGTTATGTCCACATTTTCACTTGATCTAAGGCATCTTTTAATTTCTTCCATAATCTCATTGTTGATCCATTAATTGTTTAATAATATGTTATTTAGCTTCCATTTCTTTGCATGTTTTTTAGTGTTTTTCTTGTGATTAATTACTACTTCCATAGCACTGTGGTCAGAGACTACGCATGACTTCAATCTTCAATTTATTGAGACTTGTTGTGTGTCCTAACATGTGGTCTATCTTAGAAAACATTCCATGTGCATTTGAAAATTATGTATATTCTGTTGCTTTGGGATGAAATGTTCTGAAAATATCAATTAAATACATTTGATCTTGTGTGTTGTTTATTTTTTTTTGATTTTTTTTATTTTTATTTTTAATTAATTTATTTACTTTTTAAATACATTTGTCTCTGCCTTCCCCCCATCTCTTTACCTTGCCCGCTCCCACCTTCCCTCCCTCAGCTCTTCCCCTTTGGTTTTGTCCATGAGTCCTTGCTATATGTTCCTTGACTTTCCCCTTCCCTTCCCTTTCCCTGCCCCCCCCTTCCGATTTGTCTCTGTTGATTTCTTTTCCTTTCAGTGTTGCTGGTAATATTTTCCTTGCTTCTTTGCATTGTTGGTTAGGTTCCGCTTATAGGTGAGATCATATGGTATTTGTCTTTCGCCCCCTGGCTTATTTCGCTTAGCATGATGCTCTCCAGTTCCATCCATGCTGTCGCGAAGTTTAGTACTTCTTTTTTCTTTCTGCTGCATAGTATTCCATTGTGTATATGTACCATAATTTTTTGATCCAGTCATCTACTGATGGGCATTTAGGTTGCTTCCAACACTTGGCTATTGTAAATTGTGCTGCTATGAACATTGGGGTGCATAGGTTCTTTTGTATTGGCGTTTTGGTGTTCTCAGGGTATAGTCCCAGCAGGGGAATCGCTGGATCAAAAGGCAGTTCCATTTTCAGCTTTCTGAGGAAATTCCACACTGCTTTCCATAGTGGCTGCACCCAGTCTGCATTCCCACCAACAGTGGACTAAAGTGCCCTTTTCTCCACAGCCTCGCCAGCACCTGTTGTTTGTTGATCTGTTTATCATGGCCATTCTGACCGGTGTGAGGTGGTACCTCATGGTGGTTTTGATCTGCATTTCTCTGATGGCTAGTGATGCAGAGCATCCTTTCAAATGCCTCTGGGCCCTCTGTATCTCCTCCTTAGAAAAGCATCTGCCCAGGTCCTTTGCCCATTTTTTGACTGAATCATTTGTCTTCTTGGAGTCAAGTCGAGTGAGTTCTTTGTATATCTTGGAGATCAAACCTCTATCTGATGTATCATTAGCAAATATATTTTCCCAAATGGTTGGCTCCCTTTTCATTTTGCTGATGTTTTCTTTAGCCGTACAGAAGCTTCTTATTTTGATGAGGTCCCACTTGTTTATTCTTTCCTTTATGCCCCTTGCTTTAGGAGACATATCAGTGAGAAAATTGCTGCGTGGGATATCTGAGAGTTTCCTGCCAATGTTCTCCTCTAGGACTTTGATGGTGTTGCGACTTATATTTAAGTCTTTTATCCATCTTGAGTTTATTTTTGTGTATGGTGTCAGCTGATGATCCAATTTCAATTTTTTGCATGTAGCCATCCAGCTTTCCCAACACCATTTGCTGAAGAGGTTGTTATGGCCCCATTTTATGCTTCTGCCCCCTTTGTCGAATATTAGATGTCCATAGAGACCTGGGCTTATTTCTGGGCTTTCTATTCTGTTCCACTGGTCTATGGGTCTGTTCTTGTGCCAGTACCAGATTGTTTTGAGTATAGTGGCTTTGTAGTAGAGTTTGATGTCCAGTATTGTGATCCCTCCTATGTTGTGTTTCTTTCTCAAAATTGCTGCGGCTATTCGAGGTCGTTTATGGTTCCATATAAATTTTTGAAATGTCTGTTCTATTTCTGTGAAATACGTCATTGGTATCTTAATAGGGATTGCGTTGAATCTATAAATTGCTTTTGGTAGTATGGACATTTTAAGGATATCAATTCTTCCAATCCATGTGCACGGTATATGCTTCCATTTATTTGTGTCTTCCTTAATTTCTTTTTTCAATGTTGCATAGTTTTCTGCATACAGGTCTTTTGTGTCTTTGGTTAAATTTATCCCTAGGTACTTTATCTTTTTTCGTGCTATATCGAATGGTATATTTTTCCTGATTTCTTCTTCTTCTATTGCATTGCTGGAGTACAAAAACGCCTTTGATTTCTGAATGTTGACTTTGTATCCTGCTGTTTTGCCAAATTCACTTATTAGGTTGAGGAGTTTTTTGGTAGAGTCTACAGGGTTCTCTATGTACAGTATCATGTCATCTGCAAACAATGATAGTTTTACTTCCTCCTTTCCTATTTGGATGCCTTTTATCTCTTTCTCTTGTCTGACCGCTGTGGCTAGGACTTCCAATACGATGTTGAAAAGAAGCGGTGAGAGTGGACATCCTTGTCGTGTTCCCGATCTTAGTGGGAAAGCTTTCAGTTTTTGCCCGTTGAGTATGATATTGGCTGTAGGTTTTTCATATATGGCCTTTATTACGTTGAGGAATGCCCCATTTATTCCCATTTTGCTGAGTGTTTTGATCATAAATGGGTGCTGTACCTTGTCAAATGCTTTTTCTGCATCTATCGAGATGATCATGTGGTTTTTGTCTTTTCTTTGATTTATGTGGTGTATCACGTTTACTGATTTGCGTATATTGAACCATCCCTGCATGCCTGGGATGAATCCCACTTGATCGTGGAGGATAATCTTTTGAATGTATTACTGGATGTGGTTTGCCAATATTTTGTTGAGGATTTTAGCATCTATGTTCATCAAGGAAATTGGCCTGTAGTTTTCTTTCTTTGTAGGGTCTTTATCTGGTTTTGGGATCAGGGTGATGCTGGCCTCATAGAAGGAGTCTGGCAGTCTTCCCTCCTATTGGATTTTTTGGAATAGTCTGAGAAGGACAGGGGTTAGCTCTTCCTTAAATGTTTTGTAAAATTCTCCTGGGAAACCGTCCAGCCCTGGGCTTTTGTGTGCTGGGAATTTCTTGATTACTGCTTCAATTTCCACAACTGTTATCGGTCTGTTCAAGCTTTCTGTTTCTTCCTCCTTCAGTGTTGGAAGATTACACTTTTCTAAAAATTTGTCCATTTCATCAAGATTTTCAAATTTCTTGGCATATAATTGTTCATAATAGTTTCTGATAATCATTTGTATTTCTGTGGTATCAGTTGTTATTTCTCCTCTTTCATTTCTGATATTATTAATTTGGGTCCTCTCCCTTTTTTTCTTGATGAGTCTGCTTAAAGGTTTGTCCACTTTATGAATCTTTTCAAAGAACCAGCTTCTGGATTGGTTGATCCTCTGAATTGTTCTTTTCGTCTCTATGTCATTCAGTTCTGCTCTCATCTTGACTATTTCCTTCCTTCTACTTGCTCTGGGATTTATTTGTTGTTGTTTCTCCAGTTCTTCAAGTTGTAGTGTTAGGTCTTTTATTTGAAATGTTTCTATCTTTTTAAGGTAAGCCTGTATTGCTATGAACTTCCCTCTCAGGACCGCCTTTGCTGGGTCCCATAGGTTTTGGACAGTTGTCTGTTCATTTTCATTTGTTTCCAGAAATTTTTTGATTTCTTCTCTTATCTCATTATTGACCCATTCATTGTTTAATAGTCTACTGTTCAGTCTCCATGAGTTTGCAAGTTTTTGAAGTTTCTCTTTGAGTTTGATTTCGAGTTTCAAGGCCTTGTGGTCTGAGAAAAAGTTTGGTATTATTTCAATTTTCCTGAATTTACTGAGGCTTGCTTTGTGTCCTATCATGTGGTCTATCTTTGAAAAACTGCCATGAGCATTTGAAAATAATGTGTATTTTTCTTCTTTGGGATGTAAGATTCTATATATGTCAGTTAAGTCTCTTTGATTCAGTGTTTCATTCAGCGCCACGATATGTTTATTAATGTTTTGTTTGGAAGATCTGTCCATTTTTGACAGTGGGGTGTTGAAATCCCCTACTATCAGTGTGTTGCTATCTATATCTTTTTTGAAGTCATCCAACAATTTCCTTATAAACTTGGGGGCTCCTATATTGGGAGCATATAAGTTTACAATGTTGATGTCTTCTTGATAGATTCTTCCTTTAGGTATGATAAAGTGCCCCTCTGGGTCTCTCTTTATGGCCTTTGCTTTGAAATCTACTTTGTCTGATACAAGTATGAGAACGCCAGCCTTTTTCTCATGTCCATTTGCTTGGAATATTATTTTCCATCCCTTTACTTTCAATCTGTGTAGGTCTTTTGCTCTGAGGTGGGTCTCTTGAGGGCAGCATATGTGTGGGTCATGTTTTCTTTTCCATTCAGCTACCGTGTGTCTTTTGATTGTGGCATTTAGTCCATTCACATTGAGAGATATTACTGATAGAAACTTACTCACCTTTTCTCTTTGTACTTGTGTTCCTCTCTGTCTCATTCTTTTCCTTCATCTGCTTAAACCAGTCCCCTTAGCATATCTTGGAGTGCTGGTTTGGTAGAGATGTATTCTTTTAGCTTTCTTTTGTCTGGGAAACTCCGTATTTCTCCTTCTATTTTAATGGAGAGCCTAGCTAGGTAGAGCAGCCTTGGCTGTAGGCCCTTGCTTTTCATGGCTTGGAATATTTGTTGCCATTCCCTTCTGGCTTGTAGTGTTTCTGTTGAGAAGTCAGCTCCTAGGCGTATCGGGGCCCCCTTGTATGTTACTTTCTCCTTCTCCCTTGCTGCCTTGAGGATTCTCTCTTTGTCTTTGACATTTGCCATTTTAATGATGATGTGTCTTGGAGTGGACCTCCTTGGGTCCTTCTTGAGTGGGGTCCTCTGTGCCTCCTGGATCCATGAGAGCCTTTCTCTCCTCAAATTAGGGAAATTTTCCATCATTACTTTTTCGAGGAGGTTCTCTATTCCTTGCTCCTCTTCTTCTCCTTCTGGTATCCCTATTATACGGATATTATTGCGTTTCAGGTTGTCCTGCATTTCCCTAAATGCTTCTTCATTCTTTTTGAGCCATTTTTCCATTTCTTGTTCTTTCTGGGAGCTTTTTTCTACCTTGTCCTCCATCTCACTGATTCGATCCTCAGCTTCATCCAGCCTGCTTTGGATTCCTTCTACTGTTTTCTTCAATTCAGAAATGGTATTCTTCATATCCTCTTGTGTCCTCTTGATAGTTTCTATGTCCTTTTCCAGGCTGATATAGTTTGCTGTAAGATCCTGATAGTTTCTCTGCAGTTTCTCATAGTTCTCTTTGAGCTGGCTGAGCTCATTGAGCTTCCTTAGAACCTTTGTTTTAAATTCCATATCTGATAGTTCCCTTGCCTCTATTTCATTGAGCTCTCTCTGTGGGGAGTCCCCTTTTCCACTCATTTGGGGGCAACTTCTTTTTATTCCCATTTTTGTGAGAGTCTGTTAAGTATTTTTGTCCTTTACTTTTCTTTCTGGGCTTGCCTCTGATGCTGTCAGTTGTTGACCCTATAGGGCCTTGGGTTGTTTGTTTGAGCCTTTCAGGAGTCTAATGCCTGTGTCTGACTCCTGCTTGGAGCAGCTCTGTGACCCCTTCGGTCAGGGCTGGGCTATTTTTTGGGATCTCTCTGCGCTCTCACGAGAGCTCCTTGAGCGCGTTCCCAGCGCGGCAGGGTCCCCCACCTGCCTGGGCTCGCATGTGTTTGCCCCAGACCAGGGGGCTTATTCGCGACCTCCCGTGCTCATCTGGCCTCCCTGGCACGCGAGCTTCGTGGCACTGGTCAGTTTAGGGTCTTCTATTGTGTGTATTCCCCGCTTTTGGCTCTTTGGGTGCGTTGCTTGCCCTCGCCAAATGGGGACTATGGAAATGGGAGGAAATCAGCTCTAGGACTCTCCGGTTAATCCTGTTTCTGGTCTCTCCTCCAGGGACTTAGGGCAGCTCTACTTATTTTGTGGGCCGCTCCGCAATCGCGGCGGGTATGTAAATTTACGCCTGCCCTTGCCCCTCTGTGCACTCCCTCGCAGGCCGTATGGGTGCCAGTCTGTGTGAGGCCTTGCCGGCAGGTGCAAGCGTTCGCCAGCCCGCGTGGGTCACACACGCTCGCCAACCCTCGCCAGTCACTCGGCGCAAGTGTGCGCGCCTGCTCTGGGTGTTTTGTGGGTTTCTATGTTTGCTTTCGGCTTTTGGCTCTTTGGGGGTGTGGCCTCTTCCCGCGCAATGGAGACTTCGGCAAGGAGAAGGAGTCAAGACTCCCCGGTTCCTCCTCCCATTCTTTCCCCAATGCCTCCGTTTCTAGTCTCCCCTTAGGGGCCTCTGGGCAGTTCTGTGACCCCTTCGGCCGAGGATCCAACCCCTCTGCGGACTGCGTTTCAATCGCAGGCAGTCTGGTTCATGCGCGCCCCGCTTCTGCCTCTTTGGGGTTGTGCCTTTCCAGCCCACAACGGAGACTACCGAACGGGGAGGGAGTCGGCACTCCCCGGTTCCTCTTCCCGTTCTTTCCCCAATGCCTCCGTCTCCAGTCTCTCCTCAAGGCTCTCCCAGCCAGTCTGCACTCAGCCCCGTAGCTCACAGGCATACAAGCTGTGTGCGGAGTGCACAAAAGGCAGGTTAATTGATTCCCTTATGCCTGAGCGAGATGGTAGCTGCAGAGTGGGAAGTGCGTTATCACCCGGGCTCCACCGGCCGCTGTGTCAGTTCTCTTCACAAAGTTTTCCTCACCAGTCTTTTCCCAGGCACCAGCCCACCCTGCTGCCGCCTGTACCCAGCGATCAAGGAGGGTGGCTGCCGCTGCAACTTTTGCGTTGGCCCTTTAAATGTCTTTTTGCATCCCCAGCCACCTGTCTCTGGCAGAGAGCGCCCCTACGCTTTTTGGGGTTGCGTTTTGTCTGTATTTTCTCGGCTTTAGGTGCTGTAGTTTAGGGGTTCCTGTTTTTGATTCAGACCCCGTTCTTCTCGGGGGGAGCTAACTGGCCGTTTCAATGTCCCTCTGGTGCCAGTGCCCGTGTGCACCCAGCCCACCCTCTCGAGCACCACCGCAATTCTCACCCGTTGGGATGTGTGAGAGTCGAATCCACTGTCCGCGGCACCAAGGGTCCTCTCCCACTATCGCTCCACTGCTTTCGAGGTGATTACTCCATTATTTAGTTGCAATTCCAGTTTGGTTTTGGGAGGTCAGCGTGACTCCCTTTCACTCCTCCGCCATCTTTTCATGAAAATCTCTTTTCTTTTGTGTGTTGTTTAGATCTGCTCTTTCCTTGCTGATTTTCTGCCTGAAAGATCTATCCATTGAAGTCAATGAGGAGCTAAAATCCCTAAATATGATTGTATCTCTGTTGATCTGTCCCTTTATGTCCATCAAGATTTGCTTTACATATGCTCCCATGTTGGGTCCATAAGTGTTTACTAGGGTTATATCCTCTTGTTGGATTCTTCCTTTTATCATTATGCAGTGTCCTTCTTTTTCTCTTATTATAGTCTTTGTTTTAAAGTGTGTTATTGGATATAAGTACTGCCACCCCAGGTTTTTTATCTTTTACATTTGCATAAAATATCTTTGTCCACCCCTTTAATTTTTCTGTGTGTATCTTTTGACCTGAGATGGCAACATGTACGTGGGTCTTGTTTTCCTTTCCATCAGCTACCCTATGTATTTTGGTCAGAACATTTAAGCCATTTACATTTAAGGTGATTATTGATAGATATGGATGTAGTGCCATTTTGTTAGATTGTTTCCTCTATTTTTTTTCTTCTTCTTCTTAAGGCAAATCCTTGAACATTTGTTGCAGTACTGGTTTGGTGTTAACAAACTCCTTTCACTTTATCTTGTCTTGGAAGTTCATTTTTTCTCCTTCAATTTTAAATTATATGTCTCTGGACCCTCTGTATGTCTTCCTTGGAGAAGTGTCTGTTCCATTTCTTTGCCTATTTTTTTAATTGGACAGTTTGTCTTCCTGGTGTGGATTCATGTGAGTTTTTTATATATTCTGAAGATTAAACCCTTGTCCAAAGTATCATTGGCAAATATATTTTCCCATACAGTTGGTTCCCTTTTCATTTTGCTGATGTTTTCTTTAGTCATGCAGAAGATTTTTTATTTGATGTAGTCCCAGTTGTTTATTCTTTCCTTTATATTCCTTGCTCTAGGGGACATATTGGTGAAAATATTGCTGTGCAGAATATCTAAAATTTTCCTGCTTATGTTCTCTAGGACTTTTATAGTGTCACAACTTATATTTAAGTCTTTTATCCATCCTGAGGTTATTTTTGTGTATGAGGTAAGTTGGTGGTCATTTCATTTTTTTGCATGTAGCTGTCCAGGTCTCCCAACACCATTTGTTGAAGAGTTTATTTTTACTCCATTTTATGCATCTGTCCCCTCTATTGAATATTAGTTGACCACAGAGACATGGGTTTATTTCTGAGCTCCCTATTCTTTTCAATTGATCTATATCTCTGTTCTTATGCCAGTGCCAGATGTTTTGATTACAGTGGGCTTATAGCCATGGTTGTAGGTTCTTGCTTTTCAGCACTTTGAATATTTCATGCCACTCCCTTCTGGCCTGAAATATTTCTCATGAGTAATCAGATGACAGCTTAATTTGTGCTCCCTTGTAGGTAACTTCTTGCTTTTCTCATAGCTTTTAAGATTCTCTTCTTGTCTTTAAGTCTTGTCATTTTAATTATGGTGTGTCTTGGTGTAGGCCTCTTTGGGTCCAACTTGTTTGGGACTCTCTGAGCTTCCTGGACTTGTGTATCTTTCTTCTTTACCAGATTAAGAAAGTTTTTAGTCATTATTTCTTCAAATACTTTCTCAATCTTGCTCATTCTCTTCTCCTTCTGGTATTCCTATGATGTGGATGTTGTTATGCTTCATGTTGTCTAAAATATTTCTTAACCTCTCCTAATTTTTTAAAAAAATTCTTTTTATCTTTTTGCTGCTCTGCCTTGGTGTTTTGTTTTGATTTTTTATTTTGTCTTCCAAAAACACTAATGCAATCATCTGCTTCATCTAACCTATTGTTTATTCCTTCCAGTGCATTATTTATTTCAGATATTGCATTCTTTATTTATGATTGGTCCTTTTTTATTGTTTCTATATCTTTTTTTCATGCTTTTGAGTATCCTCATAATCCTTACACTAACCTCTCTGACAAATTGCTTGCCTCCATCTCATCTATTTTCTTTTGGAGAATTATCTTGTTCCTTCTTTTGGGGTCTGTCTCTTTGTCTTCTCATTTTGGTTGCTTCTTTGTATTTTCCACCTTAGTTGTTAAACTAATCAGACACTAACCTGATCAGTTATTAATTTAATTGAGGTGAGATCAGCAGCCCAGCTTAAGTACCACTGGGTAAGGTAGAGCAATTCCTGCAGCAGGGCTCTTGCTTCCCCTCAGGCTGATGCCTCTTGGAAAGGAGTGCTCTGCTTCAGAAAGATGGCTTCTACAATATGGGAAATGACTCAGCATGGGGATCCTGGTAGCTGTTCCTTCAGTTCTCTCCCATGAGCCATCTGCCCCGCATTCTCTTGAAGTGTTTCTAGTGTACTCTGCCCTTCCTCTCTGAAGTACAGGGTTAATGACTGCAAACAAAATTTTCTGTGTTAGCCCTGTAAGAAGTTCTCAGCATCTCCACCTTTCTCTCTCTGGCAGACAGAAACCTTGATGTTTTTCATAGCTGGAAGTTATCCAGGTTCCTTTCAGGCTCTCGTGCTGTATGTTGGGGAGCCCAGCTTGGAATTTAGGCTCCAGACCTCAGGGGAACTATCTGGTGACTGAAATGTCTCTCTAGAACTTTAGCTGCTGCCCGTGGGAGCCCTCTCATACCTCCTCTGCACTGCCTACAAATCTTGTGGTGAAGTGGTTACTTTTCTACGTCCTTGGTTATAAGGCTTCTCTTCAGTTAGTGTTTAGTTGGTTATTCTGGATGATTTCTCCACAATTTAGTTGTAATTCCAGATTGGCCCTGGGAGGAGGTCAGTGTAGCTTCCACTTACTCTTCCACCATCTTTAAGAGGAAAGTCTTGACAGCAGCCAGAAAAAGTAGATTTTATACAGAAAACAATAAGAATGAGGGTTAATATTTGAAACCATAGAGACCAGAAATAAATGAAAGACCAAACTTAAATGAAGAAAGAAAAAAAAGTTTACCTATAATTTAATATTTAGTGAAACACTGATCAAAAATTGAAGCAAAATAAACCTATTTGCAAATAGAAAAAAAGTATGAAAAAAATTTTTCCTGAAGGCCTATACTATAAGAAATACTAAAGATGTTCTTTATAGTCTGTTTATCTTAGTCAAGACAAAAACCCCTTTACACAGTTACAAATGAAAGTAAAAAGTAAGTAAATGTCAAGGTCCTTTGAAAATATTCTAATTTAAGGTCTTCAAAAGATTATTAATGAGTAGAAGTAACAACAATGTCAATATCTTATTTGGTTAATAATTAAGGGGGAAATAAAATATATGACAAGTGAAGAAAGGACAGGAGGGTGATCATTGGAAAGATACTATGTAAATTTCTTACATTGTTTATGAGTTAATAGAATATTTCTGAAAGGAATAATTTTAAAAAGCACTTGATTCACCCAAACAATGCAGAAAAGAAAGAACAGATGAATGAAGAGCAGAGGTAGAAATCACATACCAAGTTGGGAGACTTAAAAGAAAATATTGCAATAATTACATAAATATAAATAAACTCACTTCTTTAACTATAAGACAGAAATTATAAAACTGAGTATAAGTAAGAACCAAATATTTTACTTAACTATTGCTACTGTAACAATTTGCTACAAACTTAATGGCCTAAAACAACACATAGAGGGTGGGGCAAATGTAGGTTTACAATTGTTCATATGAAAAATAATACAATAATTAATAAATAAAAATAAAAGAATAAACTTTGCACAGACAACAGTATGGCGATTACCAGAGGAAAGGGAATGGGAAGAAGTAGAAAAGGATAAAGAGGAAATAAATGATGATGGGAGAAGATTTGACTTTATGTGGTGAACGAACAGTACAAAATACAGATACTGTATTATAGACCTGTACACTTGAAACCTGTATAATTTTGTTAACCAATGTTTCCCCAATAAATTCAATTAAAATTTTTTAAAATTTAAGTGAAAAATAAAATAATAAATGCTGTGTTTTTTGTACTCACAACGGTAAACTTCCTTTTTGCCTCACCCTGTATTATCTTATAGTTCTGGAGATCAGAAATCTACAGTGGGTTGGCAGGACTGTGTTCCTTCTGAGGATCTATGGGATAATCTTTTTCCTCTTTCTCAGCCTCTAGCAATAGACCACATTTCTTAACTCTTAGCTGTATATCATTTTAACCTGTGTTTTTTTATTCATATCTCTTTTGACCCTGCCTTCCTCTTTCTCCTATGAAAATTAGACTAGTTTGAATAATCTAGGATTTTTCCCTCATTTCAAAATCTTTAATCAAAGCTGTGAAATCTTTTTTTGCCTTATAAAAACATATTCAGCAGTCCTGGGAAACTTGAAATATGTCCTTGGGGCAGCCATTTTTTCTGTTGACTACCACCAACTGTAGGTTATTTCTAAGAAACATTTTAAACATAAAGATACAAGCAGGTTGGAAGTAAATACCATACAAACACTAAACATGACTAAGCTTGTAATGCTACATTAATATCAGAAAATGTACACTTCAAATGAATAGTATTACCGGAAATAGAGGGGCCATATATAACTATAACATGTCATACATCAAGAAGATATAAAAAATATTTTATGGTTATAAAACTATTGAAATCTTCAGATATATGAAACAAAAAGTTAGCAGAAATAAAGGGAAATATATACACAGTAATATTGAAAATGTAACTCTCTTTGAAATTGATAAAACAAGTATATAAGAAAATCAGTAAAGATTTAAAAGACTCAAACAACACTTGAATTCATTCTAAATTAAGGAACACATCACCCAACAACAAAACTAAGGATTCGTTTTGCTTATCTAGATCTTAGTTTGGGCCTTCAAACAAGTCCCAATAAATTTCAAGGGACTGCCAATCATATGAGAATATATTCCATGATCAAACAGTCCTACCTTAAAAACAAAAACCAATAAGATAAAACAACTTCAAATATCTGGATATTAACAAACTCTTAAAAATAAACCATTGATCAAAGAAGAAATCACAAGAGGAGTTTAGGACTATTACAGTTACAGTTAAAATATGTATCCATAGTTGATTAATACAACTAAGGCAGTGCTCAGAGAGAAGTTAACTGTTTTAAAAAACAATAAAAAGAAGACATGTATTAATTCAATGATCTACACTATCACCTTAAGAAGTAGAAAAAGAAGAGCAAGTAAAGTAACAATAAATTAATCAAAATTTTAAAAAATCAAGAGAATCAACATGGTAGAAAAGAAATAAATAGAGAAAATGAAACAAAGTTTATTATTTAAGACAAATTAAACAGAGAAGTTTAAAACTGTTAAGCCTACAGTAAGACACTTAAAGAAAGATAAAAATAAAAACTACTAATATTACAAATAAAAGCTATTACTGTTCCTCATGAATGATAAGGATAATAATTGAATGTTTTTAAAAGACTTTTTATTTATTTATTTTTAGAGAAGGGAAGGGAGGTAGAAAGAGAGAGAGAGGAACATCAATGTGTGGATGCATCTCGCATGCTCCCTACTGAGGACCTGGCCTGCAACTCAGGTATGTGCCCTACACTGGGAAATGAATCAACAACCCTTTGGTTTGCAGGCTGGTGCTCAATCCACTGAGCCACACCAGTAGAAAATAATTGAATATTTTAAACAGTTTTATGCTAATACATTTTAAAAGTTACATGAAAGGGACAGAATTTTTGAAAACAATTTATTAAAACTGGCACAACTAAAAATTGGAAATACCTCTATATATATTAAAGACATTGAATTTGTAATTAAAATAATTCCCAGTGCCAAAACAAAACAAAACAAAACAAAAACCTCTCCAGGACCAGATAGTTTCACTAGTGCATTGTGTTAAACAGTAATTAAGAAATAATGCCCACCATGCACAAATTGTTTCAGAAAATAGAAGAGGAAGCATATTTGCCAACTCATTTTATAAGTCCAGTGAAACTGTGATATCAAATACTGTCAAGGACATTATAGGGAATGAAAATTACACACATATAACCCTCATGACCCAGAGTTTTAAAAAATTATTGCAAAATATTAGGAAACCAATTCCACAATATGTAAGAATATTACAAAATACATTATCCAGTAGGGTTTACCCCAGAATTACAATTAATACTAGATACTTATTCAGTGTAAGTACATTAACAGGTTAAAAATATCATATATAATCTAGATGCAGCAAAAAACATTTAATAAGATTCAAAATCTTTTCAAAATAAAATATCTCAGGAGACTAAGAATTAAGTTTAAAGTTCTTTACTCTGAAGCAAAATATTATTTATGTAAAGCCTACAGCTAAAGCCATACTTAATGACAAAATATAGGCTTTCTTTGTAAAATCAATGTCCACTGGTACTATTTGTATGTAATATTGTACCAGAAGTTCCAGCTAGTTCAATATAGCAGGAAAAATAAACAAAAGGAATTAAGGTTGAAAAGAAAGAAGTAAAATTTTTTATTTACAAGTGATAAGATAGTGTACACAGAGAATTCTTTTTTTTTATTTTATTTTTTTATTTATTTACTTTTTAAATATATTTGTCTCTAAGGGAAAACCTACTAAAATTAATAGTAGTATTCAATATTTAGCAATATTACTGGGTACAGTGTCAATACATAAAAATCAATTGTATTTCCACATATTAAGAATAAATAATTTGTAACATGAAATTTTAAACTGCAATATTCTAAGGCAGTAAATACAAATAAATTTAATGAAATAGTTCTAAGAATGCTACATTGAAAACTATAAAATATTTCTGACACAAATCAAAGAAAACTCAATAAAAAGGTACTCCATGTTTATGGACTGGATCCCAAAGATGCATTAAATTGGTCTTTAAATTACATGAAATATCAGGTGGAGGAATTAAGCCAAAAAAGAAAAAGGACTCATGGACGTGGATAACAATGTGGTGATTGTGGGGGGAGGAGAGGGCAGAGGTGGAAGAGGGTATAAGGAGGTTAAATAATAATGGAGAACAATACAATTAAAAATATTCAGAAACCCTCCCGAAAATAATTACATGAAATATCAAACAAAATCCCAGCAGGATTTTTTATAGAAATCACCAAACTGATTCTAAAACTTACATGGAAATACAAATTATATAAATTAGACAAAAAAGCATTGAAGAGAAACAAAATACATAATCCTGACTTCAATACTTATTATAAATCTTATAATAATCAACATTAGGACGAGAATTTTGTGAGGCAAAGCTCACTGTATCTTAAAGATATATGTAGTTCACAATTAGATTTTGTCTCAAGGGAAATGTCAAAAGACATAAAAAAATAAATAATAAAAAACATAAAAGTTTCTATCTGAATCTTATTTTATCTATCAATTTATAACCTACCAGCTGTATCTATCATCTCTCTACAAATGTATGTAATATAGTTTAATAATCATATATATGAGGGGGGACCCAAAAAAGCAGAATTTATTTATAAAAATTTGTGTATTTATTCTTACATGTTTAAACTTCAATCACCTTCAAAATACTCTCCATTTGATGCAATACACCTATCAAGTTTTTTTTTTTCTACTGCTCAAAACAGTTTTTGAACTCATCAATTTTGATACCTTTTAGTCCTTCTGCTGTTCTTTGTTTCATCTCTTCCATTGGCGAAATGTTTCCCTTTGAAGACTTTTTTCATCTGGGGAAACAACAACAAAAAAAGTCACTCAGGGTGAGATCTGGTGAGTAAGCAGGGTGGCGCATGGGGGTCATACTATTTTGAGTCAAAAACTGCTGAACACTCAGCACAGTGTGGACCAGTGTACTTGTAAATCACCCATCAAGAAATGCGTAAACATTGAAAAAGCCGTCTAAAAAATTCTCTGAAGCCAAACAGCCTCTCACAACAATGCCAGCTGGTACACTGATACAGGTGGTTTTGTTTCTAGAACATTCACTTAGTGGGGGAGTGAGTATTATAAGGGGTCTGCCCTACAGAAGATAATTACGTTTTCTGGGAGGGGGCCCCCCTCATATTATGAACTAGAGGTTTTAGAAGAGTAATGGAATAAAGACATTTGTCCTGTCCACCAGTTTGTTGACAAGCTAGAGTAGCAAATATATATGTAAGCAGTCACCTAAATTCCATGTGCTTATCTGTCTTTTTAAATTTCTAAATTCTTTTCTTTCTCTCTCTCTCTTTTTATTTTACTTTTTAATTGAATTTATTAGTGATATTGGTTAATAAAATTATACAGGTTTCAGGTGTACAATTCTTTTTAAAAATATTTTATTTTTAAATCATGTTCATTCTTTTAGAGTTGTCTTAATTTTTCCCACTTTGCCTTCTTTAACCCATCCCACCCCACCCCCCACTCAATCAATTCCCACTCTGCTGTCCATGTCCTTGGGTCATTCATACATGTTCTTTGTCTAGTCCCTTCTGCTTCTTTCCACCATTGTTCTCCTTCCCCAATCCCTCTGGTCACTTGCAGTCTGCTCCATGTTTCCATGTCTGTGGTTTATTTGTCCCTTAGTTTCTTTTGTTGAATAGATTCCACTTATCAGTGAGATCATATGGTATTTGTCTTTCACTGTCTGGCTTATTTCACTTAACGTAATATCCTCCAGTTCCATCTATGTTGTTGAAAAAGGCAGGAGTTCCTTCTTTTCTTTTAAATGCAGATTGATTTTATTTATTTATTTATTTATTTATTTTAAATGTCAAAATCCATTATAAAATATTAAAAAATTTAAATCCATTATAAAGTCTCAACAATTAAAACATGACACCAGCACAGAAATAATCAAGTAGATCAATGAAATAAAATGAACATTCTAGAAACAAATGTATAGATCTGTCTAAAATGTAATATATGATTAAATTGATATTTCAAATCAATAGAGAAAATAAGTTTTACTCAGCAGACAAGGTACATGGACAATTATTACTTGAAATAAATATAGAGCCCTATTTCACACATTATACAAAAAATATTCAGGTGAGTTAAAAGTCAAGGAACATATAGCAAGGACTCATGGACAAAACCAAAGGGGAAGAGCTGAGGGAGGGAAGGTGGGAGGGGGCAAGGGAAAGAGAGGGGGGAAGGCAGAGACAAATGTATTTAAAAAAGTAAATAAATTAATTAAAAAAAAATCAATATGTAAAATCTAAGGAGTTTTAGGAAAAAATACAAAATAAATTTTTTCTTACCCTAAAGTAAAATATTCAAACCAAAAAGCCATAAAGTAAAATATTGACAATATAACTACATTAAACATTTAAGACTATATAGTAATATACATATAAAAATGGTTAAAGGACAAGTAGAATAGGAAAGTATTTGCAACATACCTAAACAAAGGTAAATAGTTTTTTTGTTTTTTTTTAATATTTCATCAGTAATATTTTTTGAGTATTAAATGTTTTATTATTTTCAAGCCATTGTAAATATTTCTCTTTTTTTCAAATACATTTGTCTCTTCCTTCCCCCCACCAGCGTCTTCTGCCCCCGGTCCCCTCCCTCCCTCAATCCTTCCCCTTTGGTTTTGTCCATGAGACCTTGCTACATGTTCTCCGACCGTCCCATTCCTTTCCTTTTCCCCCATCCCTGCCTCTCTCCATCCCTCTTCTCTCTGTTTGTTTCTTTTCCTTTCAATGTTGCTGGTCTTATTTTCCTTGCATCTTTATCTTGTTAGTTAGGTTCCGCTTATAGGTGAGATCATATGGTATTTGTCTTTCTCTCCCTGGTTTATTTCACTTAGCATAATGCTCTCAAGTTCCATCCATGCTGTCATGAAGTTTAGTAGTTCTTTCTTTCTTTCTGCTGCATAGTATTCCATTGTGTAAATGCACCATAGTTTTTTGATCCAATCATCTACTGATGGGCATTTAGGTTGCTTCCAACACTTGGCTAATGTAAATTGTGCTGCTAAGAACATTGGGGTGCATAGGTTCTTTTGAATTGGTGTTTTGGTGTTCTTAGGGTATATTCCCAGCAGGGGAATCACTGGATCAAAAGGCAGTTCCATTTTCAGCTTTTTGAGGAAATTCCACATGGCTTTCCACAATGGCTGCTCCAGTCTGCATTCCCACCAACAGTGTACTAGTGTTCCCTTTTTTTTAGGAAAAAAATCCTACAAACATTTAATCAAAAAATGGAAAAGAATACCAAAAAGTCATTTAAAGTTTTTAAAAATAATAGAAATAGGCAAGAAATATACAAAAATAGAATTAGTTTCAACAAATAATAAAGTAACAATTGAAATAGCACATCATTGTCACAATCTGATTAATAAGCATTGAAAATATTGGTAATTTCAAATACTGGTGACTGTGAAGGGAACTGGGTATTCACAGGTTCTTTTTCTTCATCTTCAAGCAGTCCCTTTAGCATATTTTGCAATGCTGGTTCGGTGGTGGCATATTCCTGTAGCCTTTTTTTGTCAGGGAAACTCCTTATTTTACCTTCCATTTTAACTGACAGCCTTGCCACGTAGAGCAGTCTTGGTTGCTGGCCTTTGCTTCTCATGACTTGGAATATTTCTTGCCACTCTCTTCTGGCTTGCAGTGTTTCTGCTGAGAAGTCAGCTGCTAGCCGTTTTGGGGCTCCTTTATATGTTACTACCTCTTTCTCCCTTGCTTGATTTAGGATTCTTTCTTTGTCTTTGATATTTGCCATTTTAATGATGATGTGTCTTGGTGTGGGCCTCTTTGGGTTCCTCTTGAAAGAGACCCTCTGTGCTTCCTGGACTTGCGTGACTTTTTCTCTCCTCCAGTTAGGGAAGTTTTCCATCATTACTTTTTCAAACAGGTTCTCTATCCCTTCCTCCTTTTCTCCTTCTGGTATCTCCATTATACAGATATTGTTACATTTCATGTTGTCCTGCATTTCCCTCAATGCCTCTTCACTCTTTTTGAGTCTTTTTTCAATTTCTTGCTCTTTCTGGGAGTGTTTTTCTACCTTATCCTCCAGCTTGCTGATTTGATCCTCTGTTTCACCTAGCCTGCTTTTGATTTCTTCTATTTTGTTCTTTAATTCAGAAATCATATTCTTAATTTCCTCTGGTCTCTTATTGATGGTTTCTATGTTCTTTTTCATGCTGATATAGTTTGCAGTAAGTTTCTCATAGTTTCCCTGTAGGTTTTTATAATTTTCTCTGAGCTCACTGAGCTCATTGAGCTTTCTTAGAACCATTGTTTGGAACTCAATATCTGATAGTTTATTTGCCTCTATTTCATTTACTCCTCTTTCTGGGGGTTCTTCCTTCCCCTTCCCCTGGGGGGTGTTTCTTTGTCTCCCCATTATTTATGAGACTCTTCTTTTTTCCCCTCTTTTATTTATTTATTTATTTATTTATTTATTTATTTATTTAAAATACATTTGTCTCTGCCTCCCCCACCACCACTTTCCCTTGCCCCCTCCCTCTTTCCCTCCCTCAGCTCTTCCCCTTTGGCTTTGTCCATGAGTCCTTGCTATATGTTCCTTGACTTTCCCCTTCCTTTCCCTTTCCCTGCCCCCCCCTTCCCTCTTGTCTCTGTTGATTTCTTTTCCTTTCAGTGTTGCTGGTCATATTTTCCTTGCATCTTTGTATTGTTGGTTAGGTTCCGCTTATAGGTGAGATCATAAGGTATTTGTCTTTCGCCCCCTGGCTTATTTCGCTTTTTTTGCTTCTGCTTCTTAAATTGATCTATCTTGATTTCCTGACTTTGTGGTGTGAACTTCTCTGGTAGGAGACTGCTGTTTTTTCTTTCTGGATCTGCCTCTAATGATGTCAGCTGTTGACCCTGTCTGACTTTAGGCAGCCTGTTTCGGATGTCCAGGAATCTACTGTCTGTGGATCTCGCCTTCAGCTGTTAAATCTAGTCATTCTGCACTCTGCAAACTGGGTTACATATCACAGGGTGGGGCAGAGTCTGTCATGAGGGTGAGGTTATTGGATCCTCTCAAGTTATTGCCACTCAGGGGAGAGGTCTGCCTAAGCCAGATGGCTGCTGCCATATGGGGGAGGAGTCAGCACTGGGATCCCACTGACTACTCTCTCTGTTCATTCCCCAGAGCTTCTGTCTCCAGTCTCCCCCTAAGTGCCTTAAGACCACTCTGCACCCCTTTATCCAGGTACCTACTGTCTGTGTGTGCTGCTACTCTATACTCAGCAGTCAGGCTTTAGCACTACTGGGCCAGGACCAAGTTCCTACTGAGTGTGAGGCTTCTGTTTCCTCTCTCGATGTTGCCACTCAGGGGAGCAGTCTGCCTCAGTTAGATGGCTGCTGCCATATGGGGAATGAGTCTTCAAAGGGATCCTGCCAGCTACTCTCTCAGTTCTCTCACCAAAACCTCCTTCTCCAGTTGCTCCCCAGGTATCTCTGGCCCACTCTGCCCCTGCCTTTGCCAGAGACCAGAGTAAGTGGTTGCAAATAAAAATGTATGCATTGGCCCTTTAAATGGCTCTTTGAACCTCCAGCCACCTGCTGGCAGAGAGCAACCCTACCGCTTTTCACAGCTGGCTGTTTCTTGTGTACTTTTGGGGCTCTGGGGTTGTAGGCTGGAGATCTCTGCTTATGGTTTAGAACCGCCTCATCTCAGGGGGATCCAACTGGCTGTTTTAATTCTGGTACTGCTCGCCCACCTTCTTGAGCCTCTACCAAACTCCTTACCAGTTAGGTTGTGCTAAAGCTGATTCTTCTGCCTGTCTGAGGTTATAAGGCTTCTTTTTCACTACTGTTCAGTTGATTGTTCCAGGTGATTTCTCCACAATTTAGTTTTAATTCCAGATTGGTCCTGGGAGTTCAGTATGACTTCCACTCACCCCTCTGTCATCTTGATTCTAACCTCAAGAACACTGTGTGAGTGTACAATTCTATAATCCATCATCTGTATACTACACTGTGTGTTCACCACCCCAAGTTTCCTTGCTTGTGTTTTAATCCAGAATAAAAACGCATACTACCAAAAGCTTTTGTTGAAGTTTCTTCATAGAACTGTAAAATACAAATCCTGTTCCAGTTCTCATTCAAGCTTTGTAATATTATTAGATAATATTTTAGTCTGACCCAGGATGAGCCATCATAAACATGACCACTAGTCCCCCAAACTGTGCCTTCCATTAACTTTTAATCAGTAATGGAACTTCTGGGTCTCAGTTTCTGAGATCTGGCTGTCTTTTTTGTGTGGCCTTATTTAAACTGGGCCAATGGTTTAGGAAGTAAGTCTGATGTTTTCATTTGTTTGTTGGCCTGGAGGCACAGGAATGGGATATAGTGGGGCAAGTATTTAAAAATATTTAAATTATTTATCAGTTTATGACATACATGGAAATTACAAATACCAGCTCTTACTGTAGTTATAACTTTTTTTTAAATCTAAAAATAATTTATAGGGCCAAAGGTGGTTGCAATGCAAAGTTGGAAGGAAAAGGAGGAACTCATATGACAGGATAAACCATTTGGAATTTATGCTATGATCAGTGGCTTTTGAGCAGGAAAGTGACCTGAGCAGATTTCCCTTTTGGAAAAATAATTCTGACAGCTTTGTGACTGACAGATTGGCAGGGGCTAGCATTAGAGGAAGGGTAACACTGTAACAACAGCAGGAATGCAGACTGCTATTGATATTGTAGTAACCTAGAAGCATCAAGAATGATAAAGATGAATATAATAATTGTTAGGGAGGTAGAATCAATATGACAATGATTAAGAGCTGGAGTTGGATAGTGACAGAAACAAAATCTACAAGTGCTTTCAGATTTCTTGTTTGGAAGTTTCACACAATTTTCAGCTTAAAAATGAACAAGTTAATCAGTTTATCTCTGGGCCATTTTAATTTTCAGGTCAAATCAACCTGGAAGGATCAAGAAGTCTTTAAATGTGAGACATCCATAGAGGCAAATGGGAATGTGACTAGAGTTTTGGAGTAAATTCAAAGCTGGTGATATCTAATTTCTTTTCAAAATTAAGGTGCTTTAGCTTGCCAGCAAACTCATTGGTAGTACAAATGGCTTCATCTCATTATCCTGCTGAAACCTCTAAATCATATATGTGATTATTAGACTATATTATAAGATATAACTGATGAGGAACATCCCACCATGAAATTTATTTCTTGCCATCAACCCTACAAGTTGCATAAATTCTACTCTCTGACAAATATTTTATAGTCCCTTTTATTGTTCCCACTCTGTGAGACAATTCAGCATTGATGTTCTTATGCTTATTCCCCTTTTCAATTTATACACAGTTTATTACAATTCCAAATTTTCAATGATCATATATACAAATATAGATTTTAACTTTAGCTCAGTGCTTTGGCCAAAGTTTAGATTCAAAGTTTTAACTGATTTTTTCAGCACTGCTTTCTGTTTTCTAGGCTGCAGGCACCACATATTTGGCCTACCTAGAATGAAGCCCACAATTATCTTCCGTTATTTTCTGCTATCACTTCCCTAATCTGAATTAATAGCATTTTCTTAGCTATCTGAGATAGATATCTCAACATTCATTCCTCTCCCTCACCTCCCATGGGTTATTAAATTCCTATCTAGTTAACACCTTAAATCACTGATTTAATCCTTGACATCAACACAGTTTGAAATAGACTCTTAACTTTGCCTCACAGTCTATTTCACAAATCTAAAAATGTGATTCCTGAACCAGCAGCATCAGTTTCATCTAATCACTTGCTAAACCTAATAAATCGTACTCCTTGAGGGTCAAGCTCTTGAATCTGGGTTTCAGGTGATGCTGAGTTAGGCAACTCTCAAGTACAAGAGAGGCAGTGATCAGCAGCATGGTACCTCGGGGTCCTCTCTTAGGATTCAGGCAGCCTGGAGTCAGTGCATATGAGTATACATAAGGAGTTCACTGTCCTGTATTTTAATTTCTTCCTCTCACAGTTTAATGAGTTCAATTAGATGGTCTCTAGGACATCTACAAGAACATTCCTGAGTGCTTTCCAGGAGATAAGCACTGCACTGAGGTTTGCACACATTAACTCACTTGGTACTAAACAAGAATACATTGAAGTAGTTGTTATTTTTATCCCCATCATATGTATGAGTAAACTAAAGTGCAGAGTGATCACTTCCCCAAATTGTACAACCACCAAGTGAGTACCTGGTTCACACAAAAGCTAATATCTATGAGCATTTGATTATCATTTGCTGTCTCTTACCACTAAGGCTCTCTGCTTTGTGGAAAGAGTGCCAAAGGCAGACAGAGTTGCTGAGACCAACAAAACATTGAATATAACATAGCTATATTCTACACACACACACACACACACACACACACACATACATACAGGGTCCATCACAAACACTGCCCCTTTTTATTACAAAGTCATAACCATGAAATTCTATAACTTAACAATATCACACTAACACACACATACAGGGTCCATCACAAATACTGGCCCTTTTTCTTACAAAGTCATAACCATGTAATTCTATAACTTAACAATATCACACTCAAGCACACCATATGAAATTTTAGAAGAAATGTTCAAATTAAAACTATAAATTATTGGAAGGAGTAGGTAGATACACTTTGCCTCTTCACACAACCAAAAGAAGGACAACAGTGAATTTGAAAACCAAAAATAACCAGAACTGCTAGAAAATTAAACTGTATGGAAGTCCAACAACCAAGGAGCTAAAGAAGAAACATTCATCCAGACTGTTAGGAGGGGCAGAGACAGGCAGGTGGGGATGGAGAGGATGTGGATAAACCAACAGGAACAGCTGGGGAGCTAGAGAGACAGAGCAATCCAGGGTTCTAGTGTGGGAAAAGAAAGACTCAAAACCCCTGGAGGTAAAAACCTGTGGCAGTTGCGGCAGCAGGAGAAAATCCCAGCCTTACAAGAGAGTCTGTTGGGAGACCCATGGGGTCCTAGAAATACACAAACTCAACTACCCAGGAATCAGCATTGGAAGGGCCCAGTTTGCTTGTGGGTAGTGGGGAAAGTGACTCAAAACCAGCCAAGAGCAAAGCAAGCGGCAATGTTCCCTCTCAGACCCCTCCCCACACAAAGCATCACAACACAGAGACCTGTGTTGTTATGCCCTGGCAAATACCCAAGGCTCTGCCCCTCCCAACATAACATGGTCACTGAGACAAAGAAATATGGCTTAAATGAAAGAACAGATCAAAGCTCCAAAAATAGAACTAAGTGATGAACAGATAGCTAACCTATCAGGTGCACAGTTCAAAACATGAGTAATCTGGATGCTCACTAAATTGATTGAGTATGGCTGCAAAATGGAGGAAAAAGTGAATGCTATGCAAAGTGAAATAAAGAAAAATATACAGGGAACCAACAGTAAAGAAAAGGAAACCAGGACTGAAATCAATTGTGTGGAGCAGAAAGAAGAGATAACCATTTAACCAGAAAAGAATGAAGAAACTAGAATTCAAAAAATAGAGGAGAGGCTTAGGAACCTCTGGGGAAACTTTAAACATTCCAACATCTGAATCATATGGGATTCCAGAAGGAGAAGAAGAAAAGCAAGAAATTGGAAACTTATTTGAAAAAAAAAGAAGGAAAACTTCCCCAATCTGGTGAAGGAAATAGACTCCCAGGAGATCTTGGAAGCTCAGGGAGTCCCAAAGAAGTTGGACCCAAAGAAGCACACACCAAGACACATCCTAATTACATTACCCAAGATTAAAGACGAAGAGAATCTTAAAAGCAGCAAGAGAAAAGGAGACAGTTACGTACAAAGGCGTTCCCATAAGGCTATCAGCTGATTTCTCCAAAAAAACCTTGCAGGCAAGAAGGAGCTGGCAAGAAGTATTCAAAATCATGAAAGACGAGGACCTACATGCAAGATTATTCTACCCAGCAAAGCTATCATTTAGAATGGAAGGGCAGATAAACTGCTTCCCAGGTAAGGTCAAGTTAAAGGAGTTCATCACCAAGCCCTTATTATATGAAATGTTAAAGGGACTTACGTAAGAAAAAGTAGAAAATCAAAACTATGAACAGTAAAATGACAACAAACTCACAACTATCAACAACTGAACCTAAAAAAACAAAAACAAAAACAAACTAAGCAAACAACTAGAACAGGAACAGAATCAAAGAAATAGAGATCAGTGAGGGGAGAAGAATGGGGGAAAGGTACAGGGAATAAGCATCATAAGTAGTAGGTACAAAATAGACAGGTGGGAAGTTAAGAACAGTATAGGAAATGCAGAAGTGAAGAACTTATATGTACCACTCATTGACATGAAGTAGGTCGGGGGAAGGGATACTGGGGGAAGGGGCAGTGCAGGGTGGAGGATAATAAAGGGGAGAATAAAAATGGGACAACTGTAATACCATAATCAATAAAATATATATGAAAAAAAGAAAAAATTGTTATTATACCCATGTTAATATCATATCATATCATTATTATAGTGCATGCCAAGCCAAGGCAAATGAAATAGTCTCATATTTTGATGGGCACTGCACTGTTCAATGCAGAAAATTGGAAAACTGAACAATGGGTGATGATCAGCACCACAGAATTGATTCCAATATTTCCCACAGGTAAGTGTACTCAAGGAGAATTACTTTGGATAAATATGTCCTCCTGCATATTTAAAAATAATTTTTAATCTATCCTAATAATTAGCCTGCAGATATATATTTCACATTTCAGTAAAGTAGTTTAAAGAGTTTGCTGATTCTAGGGAGAACCCAGGGCAAACTTGTTATTTTCAGAAGTTGAAATATAACAGAAGCATAAGAACATTTTGCAGCTCAAAATAAAGAACATTGGGTGAATAGTTCAGGAGAAGTGTATTTGCAATGATGAACAGTTATTTTTTTTCCTCTTAAGCTCAGCACTTTAAAAATTAGATATATACACATACATGTGTATATGATAAGGTATGTCCATAAAGTATATAGGCATGTACAGTGAAAAATAGAGACATTTATTGAAGAAGATACAAGATTCAAGAAACATTGTACATACGACAATGGTGCCTCAGTCCCCTTCAATGTAGGCACCTTGGGACCTCACAGAGTTCCCACTTTCATCAGCTGCCGGGTCATATTTTCCTGAATCTCATTGACAGAACTCTCTTCCATTTCTAAGGTGATTTTATGAAAAGCTGGAAGTCTCAGGATGCCAAATGTGGGCTGTGGGGAGATTGGGTCACTTGGATGAGTTTATGTTTCATAAAAAATTTCTCCATGAGACATGATGTGTGAGCAGGGCACAATATCATGATGAAGCTGCCAATCACCAGGTGCCCATAACTGCAGTCTTTGGAATCATCTAAATAGTTTCTGTGTAGGAATGTTCAGGGTTAATGCAAAACTTGATGTAGATTCATTGTTTTACTCACTCAGTCATTTTGAATGTGACAGCCACATAGTAAATAAGCTCACTCAACCGTGGCTATTGCCCCCACTGACTAGTACAATGAAGTCGTCATTGTTCATGCATGTACATTCCAATCCACTCTCCTCAGCTGCCAGGTTACATTGATGTTGCAGAAACCATTCTTGTTATATTAACAATGATTGGACTTTCCCCAGTAAGACTAATATTAATATACTTTAATATAAATATATATAATAAATATAAAATTAGTATATTTATTTACTAATAAATATATTAGTAAAGTTACTAATATATTTCTATATTATTAATATATGATATATTAATATATAGTAATATAATTTTCTATTACTATATATTAGTCTTTCTGGGGAAAGGTTATTTTATGTATATAACTTTTCCATTTCAGATGTTCTCTTTAGATTGCCCCTTACCCTTGGCTGAAAGCAGCATTCACTGGTGCTATAAGCCCAACACCTCAGGAAAACTGTGAACATGTCACTGTCCCTCTCCTTGAATGACTGATGCATCAACAGCTTGGAAGCTCTTAGCACCCAGTGTTCAAATCTAAACATCTCTGTATCTCTACTGACAGCACATTAATTCAAATGCCATTACCATCAGCTCAGGCTTCCTCTGCTATATTCCCAAATGTATCCCCAGTGATAATTACAGTATCTTTAAAATCACAAACTAAGCAATTTACTCTCCAATGTAAAACCAGATAGTGGTATAATAGTTCTCTATTGCTACTGTAACAAATTAATTGGCTTAAATGTATGCAAACTTATTATCTCACAGTTTTGTTGGTCAGAAGTCAGGGAGGACTCAACTATATCCTTTCCTTAGGGTTTCTCAAGGCTGATATCAAGGTGTTGGCAGAATTAGAGGGTATGTGCAGTTATCCAGGTAAAAAATGACTGTTTTGAGCTAGTGTAGGGACAGTGGTACAAAGGAAAGTTGAATATTTTACTAGAGAATTCTCAGAAACTTATAAAAAGATTATTTATTATAGGAAAACTATACAACCCACCACCGATGCTCAGTTTATAAAAATGTAGGTCTGCTTTGATTAGATTCCAGCATGTATTGCTTTCCTTATGGAGTATAATAATGGTCTTTTCACTCTGCCTGTGTCCCACACAACTTTCTAATATCTTCATAGATAGTGTAAAATTTAGTCTTTCTGAAATTCTCACCATTCTTCAAAAAAATTGATAAAGCAATGATCCACATTTTTTTTCCAGTGCCTGGAACATAATATCTTACTTTCTTTTCCTGAAAAAATCAGAAAAAAGAGCCAGTTCAAATATCAACTCCTCCATGAATCTTTTCTTTACTGGTACCTCAAATAATACATTCATTTCCATCTATGGGCTCCTAAAGCACTCTGTTATCACATGACTCACAAGTAATAATTGATATAGGTCACATAATATACATCTTATATTTCTCCATTGTATTAGGGTACTCTAGAGAAATAGGATGAATAGGATAGTTGATAGATGATAAATAAAAAGAATAGATAAATGGGGTATAGACAGATATAGAATATATATATGATAGATAATAGATAACAGATTTATTATAAGGAATGGACTTGCCTAATTACAGAGGCTGAGAAGTCCTAAAATCTGCAAAGTGGAGATTCAGAAGGGCTGATGGTTTAATTCCAGTCTAAGACCCATAGCCTGAGACCTAGGAGAGCCAATAGGGTAAGTACTAGTTCAAGTCCAGGAAAAGAGTACCATCCCAACTTAGAGGCAGTCAGTCAGAGAGAGAGAGGAAAGTCTTTCTTACACAGACTTTTGTTCTATTCTGGCCTGCAATAGACTGGGTGAGGCTTACCTACACTGAGGAGAGCAATCTGCTTTACTTACTACTCTACTGATTCAATAGAACAATGTTTGACTAAATATCTGGGCACCCAATGTCCCAGTCAAATTAACACATAAAATTAACCATCACACCCATTGACACAATGATTTTCAAGTTGGGAATAATATTTTATGTGTGAATTTATTTCCTGAGAGTGTCAAGTACATATGAGATGCTGAGCAAATTTTTGTTAAACAGATACATACATTGTATTAATGTTATCAACATTCCAGCCATTAAAGGTACAAAAGAAAAAAGAAAAAAATGTACCATAAAACATAAACTCAATGTGGTAAGGAAATAATTCTAGCAGTGACATGCCTACTGGTTACTACTGCACATATTTCCCAAATGCACCATGGCTGACAAACTTAAAAGTAAACAAGGAGACCAGCTATTTTATTTTATACTATGTTTGTGTAATAAATAAATGAATCCTGGTTAATGAAAGATAGGTTAATATGCACGCTGACCATGTACTGGATTGAATATCAGTATCTTCAATAGTCTAGCCTTATTGCTTTGCTTTCTCTGGAATGGCAGGACCCTGCTATGCAAAGGGTTCTGGAAACCCTCACCAGTTTCAGTTAAGCTATCTTGTAACTGACTCATTTAAACAGGAGCCTTGAGAAGATAATAAATCATCTTTGTTGTTGTGGTGGTGGTGTTCTTCTCCTCCTCCTCCTTCTCTCTCTCTCTCTTATAGAGATGATTTTATATTGTGTGATATCAACCAATTAAATCACAGCAGGATAATTTTAAAAACCTTTTGAGAGCAACCATTACTGATTGTCCCATTTCTTGTAGTATAAATATTTTCAGGAAGATATTTTTCAAGCTTCAAAAACTCTCCTTAAATAAAATTGGCTTTTGTAGATTTGATTTAGAGTGAGGCAATTGGCATGCATTATAATCCTGAGATTATGAGACTTAATTATAATTTGGAGTAGACATTAAAGAATATTAAAAAAATGAAAAGACAGAGGTAAATTATATGAATGGTACATTAATGTGCTGTTAATACACTGCAATATAATGGGCTCTACCAGCCAAGAATGTACTGAGCCCCAAACAATGAGCCCTTGAATTTTTCTATAGATTTGTGGAATAAAAATATTGCTGTATCACCACAAAGCCATATCAAAATAACATTCCTGCAAAATAGTCCTTGTTTGAAAAATATAAAACACCAAGTTTTATTACATTGAACAAGTAATACTAATGAATTTCAAAATAAATTGGCTCTTCAGCAATTGATGGTTTTTCTGAAATATTTACATATAGCATACAGTGTGGGAAGAAAAGGCAGTTACAGCTTCCTCACAGCATACTGAGCTGGATAGAATTTATATCTTGGTTGCTGAATAAAAGTAATACTTTACTATAATGCAGTAGAAGGTCACTAGTAAAAATTGGTATAAATCCTACATGTCATAGAGGAGGAGTCTGAGAGGAAGAGTTATTCTAGGTTAAAGAAAAATGGGAAAAATGGAGGAAGATGGTCAAAAAATAAAGATAAATAAGTACTAACAATGTAAGTTATAACACGATGACACTAGTAGCACTGTTATATGACGTATATGAAAGTTGTTAAGAGAATAAGTTCTAAGAGTTCTCATTATAATGAGAAAAAAATTCTCTTTTTTATTGTATCTACATGAATGAGATGATGGAGGAACACAATAAACTTATTGTGTTAATTATATTACAGTATATGTAGGTCAACCTTTATGTTGTATACCTGAAACTAATACAGTGATGTATGTCAGTTATATATCCAAAATTGGGGAAAAATAATAATTATCCTTGAAAATAAAAATAATATTAAATAGCATTCTTATATCTAATATAAGAATCGGTTACTTTGACAAAAATCTTGTTTTTATTCTTATACTTCTAATCACTCAAATGCTGGCTTTATTTTGTTTTTCTAGTAAAACAATGATTATTGTAGCAAATCAAGAAACAAAGATTGAGGATAGAGACACTCAGGAAAATCAAGACTCAATTCCAAACACCCTATAGTATGCTATGTGCCACATAAAAGCAGATAGGGAGGTTACAGATGTTGGTTATTTAGGGCTGGATAAAAAGAGGGGAAACAAGCCTGATCGTATCATGTCTATGATAATAATCAAGACAAACATCTGGTCTAGTAATAGAATGAATATGTACTACTATAGTTTTCACACAGTAGAAGACATAATAACTAAAGAAAAGTTACAGTGTATTCATATGCTATGTTTTTTTAAGCAAAGGCACAGTGGTCCCAACTTCTTAGCCAGACCTACCAAGGAAATCAGATTCATTTGATGTTTACTTGTTTACTTGTGGGTTCCCACCTCAATGCACAAAGTGATGGGAGTTAATAATTCATTTAAGTTAGTAACATTCAAGATTACAGAAACCAGAAAGAAGATTGTTTCTCCATAATTTTTCTCCCTCTAACTCATCCATTACTCTGTACGCATTTATACAGGTTAATTCCTTCTCAAGTATTATTATTGATTTAGGTGGATGAGTTTTTCCTTACTGTCTCTAAGCCTGGTACATGCATCTCTTAACTCTTTCTTCACCCCAAGAGTTTTCTAGTTATTTAAAAATGTGGGAAACTTAAAATTCATTATATCTCTGGTGGGAGAAGAAGGAAAGGGATCATAAATTTAAATAATTGAGCTATTGAGAACATTGTCTTAGTATGGGGCAGAGAACTATAGAGACTTAATGCCCATTAATATGAATATTAGTTGATACTTCATTTTGCACACTACATTGCTGACACTTGTCCATCCAAGGCTATGTGAAGGAGGCCCCCTTCTCATGCAGAGACAGTACCATTAAGTACAACTGCCCTCTACACTGTGAGGCTAAATTAGACTTGCTCTGGGAATGAGGCTATCTAGACTGCTGCATAGGCACGAAATAGTAGTTTTTCCATCCCTTGTTCCAGAAGAGAGGCAGAGAGTGGTCAGACTCCTTCAAATGTATCAATGTAAATTTATAAAAAGAAGAATGAAAAGAAAGCATATTAGAATGAATGAAGTATAGAATCACGTCCTTTCTGTTTTTACAGAACTAAGTGTGAAAATGGATATGTAAGAAAAGAAATACAGGAGGGACCTATCAAAGTTTGGAGATTTACACATGTATTACAAGGTCTCTAGTACTGGTCACCAGGTAGAGTATGAGATTAGTAATTTTAAAGATAATATGCATGTTCTTGGGCAATTCATATTTTTGACAAAGTAATAGCAGCTTTCACTTCCATTGTATTTATTGTGTGAGACAGTGTTCTAATTACTTTATACATATTAACAAATTTAATCCTCACAACAACATATGTGTGGAATTACTATTCTGATTTAGCAAAGAAAAATGGAATGGAGGCACAGGGACTTAAGTAACTCATTTAAGGTCACACAACTTGTAAATGGAGAAGTTGGGATTTGGAAGCAGGCCAATGCTATAATTTCCCTATGCTTACATCTCTTAGCATGTGTCCCCAGACCACTGCCCCTGTGCTCCACAATTCTGTGGAAGGGGAGACCAGAGGTTCCTCTGGGTTTCATTTGTGGTTGGCGTCTGAGAATGAGGATCTACATCATTTAAGACACAACCAGGGTATTGGCAGGACTAACACTTAGCTAGTATTGCCCCAGTATGCCTCAATTTGTTGTTAAAATGGAAACCCTTTTGAAGATAGAAACACAGCAGCTAGCTCTGTTCTTAGCACCATTCTGAGAGGACTTCTCATGAGTCATAAAGTGTAAAGCTAACACTGGCACATACTCTACTTTATTGCTCTGGCTAACATCTGTTTTGATTGTCAGTAGTTGTACAATACCCATTGGAGTAATTATTTTGAATACACTTTTTGGTACTGGACAAGGTGGAGTCCTTTAGAGGAATGTTATGGTAGGCTGCCTGCCTCGAGTCATAACAAAGTTCCATTTCAATGTCTCAGAGGATCCCCAAAATGGAGAGAGGTATACAGAGACTACTATTATCCATTCACTTCCACCAGTACCCAGGATCTCCTGCACCATGAGTATATTAGCTGTGGGCTAGTGTAGTAAGTGATACCAGCTCTCAGTAAACTAATCCCTACAGAGAACTAATCCTGAAAGCTAATTTTCCAGCCTTACTTCTCGTCGTTATGATTGGCAATCGTCGACACTTGATGGCCAAGACAGGTCAGTGACTTCTGAGAAGGGAGGATCAGGTATGAAGAAGCATTGAAGTGAAATTGATTTATACATCACAATTTGATGAAAGTTCACTAAATTAGATCATATTACCAGCTACTTTCAAAACCGAATCACTTGGCAGAAGATACGTTGGGTGCTAATAGAAATAAATTAGATTTGTTTCATGTTCAAAAGTATAATCGTTGAAATACTAGTATTTCTCTCATTCATGTTACAATATGTTACAAAATATCAGAGGTGGAAAAAATAATGGAAGTGATTAAGGAAGACCTCTAACCTTCTAAGAAACTGTTTCTATAGTATTCTTTAAACATGGTCATCTAGCTATATTAATTACATAAAGAGGGAGTCACAATTTTATGAAGAAATACTAATTTTTAGAGATAGGTATACATTAAAATGGTCTTCCTTATATTTCACAGTGCACCGTAATTCACAAAATACTTCCACCCATATTATCTCATTGTCTCATCATTACAACTCATTTTGGGACTCAAGGTCATCATTTAGGACATCTATTCCAATGATCAGAATCTCAGAAATAGAAAAATGTAGGCAATTAAGTGAATTTATTATGACCTCAGTAGGGTATTCTCAAGAATTAAAAAAATAAAACCTCTTCTGATTATTTTGTACCCTTAAATTTCTCAGTTTTTCATAAAAACAATGTGTAGCAAATTTTATTTCTTACTATTAATAATCCAGTTAATTGAGGGTTCAGGGAAGATTTTTTTTCTCTGTCATCAGTGATTGTTTGTCCATGCCCTCTCACCACCCCTTAATCCTTATTCTTATTTATATTTTAGATTTTGCTAACTAATGGCAGAAGAGAAATAACTGTCTCCTCAGGGAACACACACACACACACACATTCATTCCTCCACCTCATCAAATTGTTTGAAAACTACCAATTTTCAATACTTGAAAATTTACTATGTAGATATGTATTTAGTTTAACGATAGCCATTTCAAATTTTAATATACTTCCATGTATTATTATTGGTGTAAACTTTGATAATTTAATCAAATTCTTTTACTTTTTTTTTTTGTAGCACTTAGGTATTTAAACAGAAATTTGGTTTAGAGAGTGAAGCAGGCTGAAGAAGAGTAGAGAGAGGTAAGTTTTAGCATATAATCCTTTGGGCAAAGGGAGGTCTACTTGAGGGTATCTTTAAGTTAGGAAAAAAGAGGAGGAGCAATAGATTTACTCATGGAAAGGGGAGAAGCAGAGATAACCTGCCAGCTTGGCAATGATAACAAGGCAAGTTGTGAGGCAGAGGTTCCACATAATCATCCAGATTTTATTTTTTCCATCATTTATTCATCCGTCTGATTACATTTATTGAGTTCCTACTATATGTAAGACACAGTGCTAGCAGTGTCTGCAAAAAGCTGTTGATGTATTAGGTAGAAGTGAAGAAAATTTACAGAGAGACTATGAAGACATTGGGATGATTATTTTCAAATCACCTCAAGAAGCCTTTGAAAGCCAGATGAAGTGCCTAAACTACTTATAAAAGAGCTCCACTTTGAAACTACAAATCTTCAAGTGGAGACATTTCTGAAGAAACCATGTTATTTCCTTCTAAAAATTTAATGCTCCTCACTTTAAATGGCATTTCAGTAATATTAAAATATTTCAGTAAAATGAATGTTGCCAAAAGGAACCTATAATTCCCTAAAGAAGCAATATTTATTAGAGTAATACACGGTCTATCCAGAAAAAATCCAGCCATTGTTAATATACTGATAATGGTTTGTGTGACATCAATGTAACCTGGCAGCCAGGGAGAGTGGACTGGAATGTGTATGTATGTAAAATGATGACTTCACTGTAGTAGTCCATGGTGGTGGTAGATGCCATTGAGTGAGCATGTGTACTGTGTAGCCATCACATTCAATGTGAGCGAGTAGAGAAATGAATCTACATCAAATTTTGCATTAAGCTTGAACATCTCCTTATGAAAACTGTTTGGATGATTCAGGAGGCTATGGTGATTGGCAGCTTCATCACAACACTGTGCCCACTTATGCATCATGTCTTGTGCACAGTTTTTTGGTGAAACATCAAATAACCCAGGTGACTTAGCCCCTCAGTAGTCCAGTTTTGGTGCTCTGAGACTTCTGGCTTTTCCCAAAACTAAAATCACCTTTAAAAGGGAAGAGATTTCAGATGATTGATTGGATTCAGGAAAATATGACAGAGCAGCTAATAGTGATTGGGAGAACTCTGTGAGGTCCTAAGGATGCTACTTTGAGGGGACTGAGGAATCATTGTCTTACGTACATTGTTTCTTGTATCTTGTATCTTAGTCAATAAATGTCTCTAATTTTTATATTACATGACTGGGTTTCTTCTGGACAGACCTCATATGTGCCTCTGAATTCATTCAAATTGCACTTCATTTTATGGTTTATTTTTTGCAAACAATTTACTAAATGATTGCCATTGCAGATGGTTAAATTATGACCATAAGATGGCTATCATGTTTGATATTACAGAAAAGGGTAGAATCTGCTTTTTTATACATATTAGAAAAAAAAGTCTTCCACTTTTAACAAAACAGGGGTCTTTTTATTATGGCTGGCTTTTCCTGGCAATGAGCCCAATAAAAGATAATATAAAATCAATCTGTCGGAAGGTCCAGATTGGTCAGAAAAGGCTACCAAGACAAATTTCCCCTTTGTGTCTAGAAAGCAGCTACAACAGTTATTGTGACCACTTTTAACACACCTAGGTTTTATGAACTTTGGAGGTAGGTGGGTGTTATATTAGAGCTAGGCCCCAGATCCAGCCAACACTGGCTATTATGACCAGCCATCCCAGATTGTCCAACACAGTTCTGGTTTTAACATTCAAAGTCCCACATTCTTTGAAACTCCTAAGTCCTGGGCATTTTGGGATAGTTTACCACTTTACTCCTGGCTCACAATCTTCATAGACAGCTGGTGCCAGCAACCAGCACATTGTGTGTGTGTGTGTGTGTGTGTGTGTGTGTGTGTGTGTGTTTATGAGTGAGCACAGATAAAAGGGTTCCAGGAAAGCATATAGGTCATCCTCCATGCATCAGTAAGAACTGGGCTTCAGTACAACCTTTTAAAATCTAGAATGTGCTGGTCTGTAATTATTGTTTTATTTTTGTAATTAAGAGCAAGTGAAAGATTTTATGCATGAATGCTATCCACTAACATTATTCAGATTAAAGTATCATTTAAAAAATTCACATATTAATAAAAAGTCATTTTTAATCTCCACTTATGCAAAAAGCATTTATAATTGCAAAATAAAGTGTGATAAACAACTAAAGTTGGGCTTCATTTCAAATGAATGTGAACACAATTCACCTAGATAGACACACAGGGCTAAGTCAAGCACAGGTTTTTTTTCAATCTATTAAACACTCAACAAAATTTTTTTAGACCTATGCTCTGTTCTGGACTCTCTGTAGACTCTTTTTCTTAAACTTTTTTCAAGCAGACCTCATATAATAAGATTCTAAATTAATCTCAAAATACTGATATATATTTATGTATAAACATAATAAAATATATTAATTATACATGCTGAGTGCTTACATTGTGCTAGGCACTGTTCCATGTATTTTATACATAGCATCTATTAAAACTTCAAAAGAACTCTAGTATGATTACACCTACATAATAGATGGGGAAACTGAGGTACAACAAGTTTAGATCTACTTAGGTTAAAGGTTTTTTACTCAAGGTTATGACAACCCTGATTGGAACAGAGGCAGTCTGACTCTAGTGTCCCTATTTGTAACTGCTGAGTATTCTAGTACTAACCAATCTTAACACAATAATAAGTATTTCATAATTGTATTATTTGCATTAGCACAGACTTATTTGTTAGTTTATATATATTTTATTGATTATGCTATTACAGTTGTCCCATTTTTTTCTCCTCTTTATTCCCCTTCACCCTGAACCCGCTTTCCACCAGCTTCCCCGCCCACCTTTAGTTTATGTCCATGGGTCGTACATATAAGTTATTTGGCTTCTCCATTTCCTATATTATCCTTACTCCCCCTGTCTACTTTGTACCTACTATTTATGCTTCTTTTTCCCTGTACTTTTTCCTGCATTCTCTCCCCTCTCCCTACCTTCTGAAAACCCTCCATGTGATCCCCATTTCTGTGATTCTGTTCTTGTTCTAGTTGTTTTCTTTGTTTTTGTCTTTGTTATTTTTTAGGTTTAGTTGTTGATAGCTGTGAGTTTATTGTCATTTTACTGTTCATAGTTTTGATATTCTTCTTTTTCTTAGGTAAGTCCCTTTAAGGACTTGGTGATGATGAATCCTTTAACTTGGCCTTATATGGGAAGCACTTTATCTGCCCTTCCATTCTAAATGATAGCTTTTCTAGATAGAGTAATCTTGAATGTAGGTCCTTGTCTTTCATGACTTTGAATACTTCTTGCCAGCCCCTCCTTGTCTGCAAGGTTTCTTAGGAGAAATCAGCTGATAGCCTTATGGGTATTTCTTTGTAGCTAACTGTCTCCTTTTCTCTTGCTGCTTTCATGATTCTCTCCTTATCTTTAATCTTGGGTAATGTAATTAGGATGTGTCTTGGTGTGTGCTTCCTTGGTTCCAACTTCTTTGGAATTCTCTGAGCTTCCTGGATCTCTTGGGAGTCTATTTCCTTCACCAGATTGGGGAAGTTTTCCTTCTTCTTCTTTTTTTTTTTTTCAAATAAGTTTCCAATTTCTTGCTTTTCTTCTTCTCCTTCTGGCGCCCCATATGATTCAGATGTTGGAATGTTTAAAGTTGTCCCAGAGGTTCCTAAGCCTCTCCTCATTTTTTTGAATTCTAGTTTCTTCATTCTGTTCTGGTTGAATATTTATCTCTTCCTTCTGCTCCACATAATTGATTTCAGTCTTGGTTTCCTTCCCTTTACTGTTGTTCCCCTGTATATTTTTCTTTATTTCACTCTGCATAGCCTTCATTTTTTTCCTCCATTTTGCAACCATACTCAACCATTTCTCTGAAACTCAACCAGTGTTTTGAACTGTGCAGCTGATCGGTTGGCTATCTGTTCATCACTTGGTTCTATTTTTGGAGCTTTAATCTGTTTTTTCATTTGAGCCTTATTTCTTTGTCTTAGTATGCCAGTTGCATTGGAAAGGGTGCAGCCTTATGTATCTGCCAGGGCTGGGCAACCCAAGTTGCTGCATTTTAGATGTGTACATTGGGGAGGCGTCAGAGAGGGAGCAATGCTGCTTGCTCTGCTCTCCATAAGCTTTCAGTCACTTCCCCTGCTACCCACAAGCAAATTGGGCCCTTCTGGTGCTGATTCCTGTGTGGGTGCATTTGTGTACATTCTAGGACCCTAAGAGTCTCCCAACAAACTCTCCTATGAGGCTGGATGTTTCTCCGACCACAACCCCCACAGGTTTTTACAGCCAAAGGTTTTGAGGCTTTCTTTTCCACACTGAAACCCTGGATTGTGTGGTCTGTCTTGCTCTCCACCTGTTCCTCTTGGTTTATCTGCACGTAAGTGTGGGATCTCCTGGTCCTCCAAGCACAGCCTTGCCATATGTCCTCTCCACCCCAGCTGCCAGTCTCTACTCCTCCTTTCAGTCTGAATGAATGTTTATTCTTTAACTCCTTGGTTGTTGGACTTCCATACAGTTTGATTTTCTTGCAGTTATGGTTATATTTTGTTTTTAAATTTGTTGTCCTTCTTTTGATTGTGCAAAGAGGCAAAGCATATCTACCTATGCCTCCATCTTGTCTAGAATTTTGACTCTCTGCTAAGCTTGGGTGTGATAGTGGAAAATAAAAACATATGAAGCTTTCATGATAAGATTAAAATAGGAGAAGCATAGGTAGCTCTGAGGGAATTGAGTAGAAGCCAACTTTAACGGTATAGATGTGGTTGTGGATGATAGGAGGAAAAGGAAATTTAGGAGAAAATAATCTTTGACCTAAGATATGCAGTGTGTAATACTAAAAGTTATTTAGGAGGTGTTATCATCAAACCTTAGCAATAAATTCATTGACTAAGGAGACAATGTAGAGGGTAATACTATGGTAAGTAATTCCAAAGTTCCTATCTTGGTCATCTGGCTATACGGTGTTACCATTCCTTAGAAATGATACAACAGTGAAGGAAGATGGCGAATTTTGCTTTAACATTTAAAGATTAATTGACACCAATGGCAAAGGGAGCCATTATGTAGATAGCTACTAGCTATGTATAAAAATAAGTTCACAGATTGTCCTGAGTAATGAATGATACTGAGATCTATTTACAGGAGCGGTAAGGTTTGTGTTTCTGAGAACAGAGAATATGGCTAATACAAAATGAATAAATAAATGAAAACCTACTGTCTTCATAAATTCTAGAAAAGATAATGAGGCTCTTTCACATGCATAAATAAATTTCTGTCATACATTGTTTTGACAGATGAATAGTATTCAGAATGAGAAAATAATGTATTCTACTCTGTATTTTTAGACCATTGCTACTCAGATAGCTGTTGGCTAACTATCAGCTTTAGCATCTCAGGGAAGCTTGCTAGAAATGGGGAATCTAGCACCTCAGCCCACTTAATGAATCCGAATTTATATCTCAATAAGACCTCCAGTGATTGGAATGGACACTATAATTAAGAAGCTCTGCTTAGGCCCCCACTGAAATCCTTCTTTTGCTTCAGTGTATGAGTCTCTTAAGAAATTTTCAACCACCTGGAAAAATTTAAGGACCTTATCGTCAGAACAGTGAGGAAACATCACATATTGTAAGGAACAGAAGGTTTAGCCAAGAGATAGAATAATGTGAATGGAATAGAGCTTCTCTTTCTTCCTTTAAACAACTCAGGGTCTGTTCTGTGAACTCAAGCATTAAAAAGAGAACAAATGAACAAAACAAAAACAAAAAAACAAGAATTGTATTTTAGCTCAATATAAAGGAGAATCCCTAAGTCAAAAATGTATCTAAGTATTTAAGGGAGATGATGGTGGTGGAATCTGTAAATTCTCTAACACTAGAAATAAACAGAAAGGAAGGAAAGAAGTAACTTATTATCATATTTGTAAACTAATACAATACAAGCCAGGTACCTCATTGTGTTTTGCATGTTTCTCCTTTTATTGGATCTCTGCCTTCATAATTGTTACAGAAGATAAAAAGCAAATAAAACATAGTGTAAACAGCAAAACATGAAGCACTAAAACCGTAGGCTGGTTTTATTATCCCTATTGACTTGATTCCTGGGCAACTAAAATGCCCACAATGAGCCCCCCTCTTTCATTTTACTGCTGGTATCTGGTGCTTTGTCTTGAGACCGCCATCCTCTCCCTTTCAATGCTAATTACCATATTTTTTACCCAAATTTCACCTTAATTTCCTACACATGATTGCACAAGTTATATTCTATTTTATTGGCGGGCAATTTTGTAATCTTTAAGTGGTAATGGGATTTAAGCAAGTTTTATGTGGGCCATTTCTCGTTGTCTGAGTTGGAAACTGTGCAAGGTGTGAGGATGTCTGCAAGGTCAAGCTTCAGAGCGTTTATTAGCATCAGGGCTTATTTGGCTCAACCTGCACACTGATAGTGCCTTTCTTCTCTGTGAAATTTCCCTTTGAAAGAAAATGCTTTTTGTATTTCAGACTGCAAAAGTGTATTGCATGGAATAACATAGAAAAATGAATCACTGGCTGCTGTTTTATTACCAAGACTCATTACATGAATAATAGGGAGTTTTATAGCAGATATGCACAATGGTGTTTACAGTGAGTTGACCAGTAAGCATGTGGAACTTCCATGCTATACACTATCATTGTGTCATTAAAGAAGTAATGGCCTTGTAAAAATCAAGTGGAAAACAGAATAAGTAATAGTATTTTTTCTTCTCCTAAGTCATGCTTCTGACTCTGGAACTAAACATTCAATTTTTTTTTCTACAGCCTGATTTATCTATCAAAATTCATGAGAGATATCTTGTGGCAATTGAATAGTGAAAGAACTTCTCAACTATAGGTATACAATCTTTGCTTTAAGTTATATTATTTTGGACTTCTGGTCACGATAGCGGCATAGGCAGACATGGCTCACCTCCTTGCACAACCACATCAAAATTACAACTAAAATATAGAACAACCATCACTCAAGAACATCAGAAATTTAGCTGAATGGAAGTCAGACAACTCTGAAATCAAGTCAAGTGGAAGTCTGACAACTATGGAATTAAAGAAACCACATCCATCCAGATGGTAAGAGGGGCACAAATGTGGAATGGGCTGGTCCAATACCCACATGGATAAAAATTTGGGAGGGATATTTTGGGAGCGAGCAGACCCAGACCCACATCAGACCCCCCAGCCCAGGATTCCAGTGCCAGGAAGATAAGTCTCCACAACTTCTGGTTGTAAAAAAGAGCGGGGTTTGAGCTGATGGAAGAAACTTCTGGAGCCCCAAGCAGTTCCTCTTAAAGAACCCACACACAGATTCACCTACTTAGACTCAGTCCCTCTGAGTTCTAGCACTAGAGTAGCAGTTTGAAAGGCACCAGTGGTATACAGGGAGAAACTGAAGTGTCTGGCATCAAGGTGAGCAGAAGCTATCATCTCTTTGCTCAATCCTCCCCCCACAGAGCCAGTAATCTGGTGCCATATTTGGCTAGCTAACACTGTTTGACCCACCTTGGAGACCCCCAGAGGCTCTTTCCCACCCAATTTATAACCCTAACCAAGCTGCTTTTCAATAATGGCTGGCGTTGGCTCCTAAATCATATCAAACAAGCAATAGCTGGTTTAAGTACACCTTAGTGGTAGTCAGATTAAATCACAGCTTGGCTTTGCCTGGGAATCTCCAAGCCCAGCACAAGTAGAAGCCATCTCAGATTGCTTTGTAGCTCAGGCAGCATGTCACAGGCAAAACAAAGGTGAAGGCTGACTTTGGCCTATACCACCCAGGAAACCCCAGGGTTAGAGCACTCAGTTTATAGCTTACAAACCACTTTGGAGCATCATTACTCTGCCCCTGCATAGCTGATCCTCCGTGGATGGTGGAGATTGCTTGTCAGTAGTCACAGCCAGTCCTTGCAGCTGATTGGCCTGGGTAAATACCTCCCACTGATGTGCCAACAGCAACCAAGACTCAACTACAAGAGGAGGGTGTACTCAGCCCATAGGAAAGGCACACCTCGAGTACCCAGCTTAGATCATAGGGGAGGCTGTAATAGGAGACCTATTACATTAGGCCACATTACCAAGATACGTAGAAATAGCAGCTCTACCTAATACATAGAAACAAACTCAGGAAGCCTGCCAAAATGAGAAGACAAAGCAACAGGGCCCAAATGAGAGAACAGATCAAAACTCCAGTAAAAGAGCTAAACAAAATAGAAATAAGCAATATATCAGATGCAGAGTTCAAAACACTGGTTATAAGATACTCAAGGAACTTAGTGAAGACCTCAACAGTATAAAAAATATCCAGTCAGAAACAAAGGATACATTAATTGAAATAAAGAATACTTTATAAGGAATCAGCAGTAGAGGAGATGAAGTCAAGAATCAGATCAGAGACCTAGAACATACAGAAGCAAAAAAAATACAAAAAACAAACACCAAAACAAACAAACAAAAAAATCAGAATATCAAGAAGAAACAAGAATAAAAAAAAATGAGGATAGTGTAAGGAGCCTCTGGAACAACTTCAAGTCCACTAGTATTTGCATCATAAGGATGTCAGAAGAAGAGGAAAAGCAAGAAATTGGAAACCTACCTGAAAAAATAATAGAAGAAAATTTCTAGAACTTGTTGAAGGAAATAGATATACAAGTCCAGGAAGCACAGAGAATCCCAAACAAAATGGAGCCTAAGAGACCCTCTCTACTTCTAAAATATAACCTCTTATTACTAAAATATAACTCAGAATATCCTTCTTCTTTACTAAAGATGCACACCATTTTAATTCTACACAATGATCAAGTGGAAAAATTCTTTCATAAGTTAAATTTAACAAATAAGTTAAATAGCTTATTTGTGAGCAATCAGTAGCTGAGTCAGACTTGATACTTAGAAAAATTACAGAATAAAGATAACTTCCATTTTGTATTTTTGTTTGTTTGTTTTTTACTTAGGAAATTAAAATTGAAAATATGATAAAACAAACAGGCATTTCATGGGTGGAGAGATGTGCTAAGATTCTCCTGGTCATTGTTGTGGTTAAGATTTTTTAGTCAATTGAGTTTTATTTATTTCTCCACTTCTCACTGAAAATATACTCCATACCCCTGCATAGGTTATATCAGAGCAAATGCTCTCAAATTGTTCAGCCTGCCATAACAATTATGTAATAACATAAGAAAAGATAAATGAGCCACAAGCTGGAGAAAGAGCCCAAATGGAAGACTGAATTTTGGGAAGTATTCTCAAGAGAATGATGTTTAATTTTTTTCATTTCAACCCATGCTTAATTAAAAAAAATAAGAAAGTACCCTTAAATCTAAACTCCTATCCCTGCCTATGAACACACACTCTATTTTATCATTGCAACTAACACCTGAGGAAATTAAAAATGTAAGAGACCACTGAGTATTTACCAGAAACTACCAGAATCTCAGTGTTTCTGGCTCACAGGTATGAGACAACTGGACTGACAGGAAGGAGATAGAGACAGACAGATCCTTGCATGCCACATAAAAGGAGCTTGGACTTCATTGTAGAGTTACTGGGGAGCCAACAAAAAAGTTTAAACAGGAAGGGATTTGGTCAGAATTGTGGCTCAGTGGATGAAGGATTTTAAGGAGATAGCATTAGAAAAAGAATTTGACGGTAGCGATTAAATAAAGTCTTAAATAGAACAGAGTCAAAGACAGAGAGAGGAAAGCCTAATCGAGAAATAATGTCAGTGAAATACATGCTTGGGAATATGAGGAGCCTCAGTAGAGAGAGAAGGAAGGGGAAGAACTCAAATGGGCTCTAGATTCCTGGAAAACACAAATCATAGTGAGAAGAAGACACAAGTTGGTTAATTTGCCAAAAAAAGTCAACTATTCTCTTAGGTCCATCAGTGGAGAAGCAAAGAAGCCCTGATCTGCAGTAGTAAGAGCCAGTGCTTTTAACTGCTGAACATACCCAGTCACTTTTATATGCACCTTACATAGAGTAATTCATATAACTATTCCAACAATTCTATGCTGTAGGTCCTATGATAACCTGTATTTTACAGATGAGACAACTAAAATTCAGAGTTTAGGTTACTGGTCAAACCCGCAGAGCAGAAGCATGACTCAAGCACAGGCACTGTGGTTTAGAGTCTGTGTTCCTGGGTCAGTGCTCTTACTAACTGCACTATTCTGCCTAAGAGTTCCAGCATGGTAGACCTCACTCAATAAGTTCAACTCTTACCTCTAGACATCTAGCACCTTCAGCCACCTCTCCTCCTTTCTGACTGTTTCCACTATGGAGAAAGAAGCTATTTCTGCCAAGGATAAAGCTGCTAGAGTGGAGACAGTAGGAAGAGAGAACTCTGTCAACTTCTAGACATTGGTCCAAACAGAAACTCCTCTTAGCTGTATCACCAAAGCCTTGGCTACAGTCTTCATGACCTTTGCTGAAGCCACATCTGCAATACATATTATTATGGATGTTCCCATTGCATCCATAAAATTGAATTGATGTTCAACTACTAAACTGCTACTTTCTCTAAGTGACAAGAGAGGGGCCAAACATCGTTTTTTTCTCTGAAGAATGGAAAATATAATTTAAGGCATTTTGCTTCTGTCTGGTTAAATCTATTCTCATTCATTAGGACAAGTGGCTGAGAAATGCAAGCCACAAAAGTTATTACCAACTTCTAGTGTGATGGCACCACTCATGCCTCCCCAACTCAGTTCCAATAAGGGCCATGAGATAGTATCAGGCCACATGGATATAGAAACATGACAGTGAGGCCCTTAGCCCATGGTGGCTTCATTCCCTCTGGAGTTCTTGCAATGAGTTACATTAGTAGAATTGACTAAGAAAATTTGGTTACTACCATTTGAAAGAAAGAATATAAGGGGAAGTGTACATGGACTTGTGGGGATAAGATGAGATGTCATTTTTGAATATTTTGAGTGTGAGAACATCTAGGACAGCTAGATGAAAATATACAGCGACATATATGACAGAACTGAAGTAAGAGATCTGTGGTGAATAATGCATTAGGAGTTCTGTTTCCTTTTCTGCTAATTTCTGTGTATTTTCTATTTAGTTTCTATCATGGTCAATTTTCTTTTATTTCCTGTGTACAAAAAAAGTCAATTATATATATAATTATATATAAAGTAATCTATAATATGATTTTATATGTTTATAAAATATATAAATATATATTATATAATATACTATAAATAATAATCTATTGTTAATTAATTATTATACATAACATAATATATTATATATAAATAATAATACATGTATAATTATATATTATATAATATAATAATACATATATATGATTTTATATATTATATATAATATATAAAATATATAAAAGTCAATTATGTATAATTATAATATATAATTCAGCATAACAATCGTATGTATATATACATTTATATACACATATATATAATTAAACATAACAATGATAGAGTAATGATATTCAGCAAAGAGAATTTGCAAAATAAAGAAAAGCACATTGATGGAAGGGAAGGACAGGGATGAATGAGTAGAACCTTGACAAAAACGAATGCATAACAGTTGCTTAGTGGAAGAAGAGTTAGCCCAATAGGTGACAAGATTTATTAGAGGGTCCTAAAAAATAACAGAGTTCATAGTTTCAAGAATAAAAGTATGACCAAAAATGTGTGTGAAAGCATAGAGAACGATAAGTAGTAAGACCAAAGAAGAAAAGTCCTATTGAATGTAGAATTTTAGGTTAGCTGGTTTCCTTAATAATAGCATTTGCATGCTACTTGTTGTGGGTTGGGGAATGAAGAAAAGAGGAAATGATATAATGATGATTAAATCAGAGGAAGCAGCCTGACATTAAAATTATTTACGATTCTTCTGTAGTTTCTCAAATGTAATGAAATAAAACAGAAATAAAAAAACATGACTAATGATTATTCAGGAGGAAATATAATAGTTTCTGCCAGCAGAAAAAAATGATTTCCTACCCAGAATACTGATAAAATTAAGGAAATACTGTTGAAACCATCAAGGTTGAGTAAGATGATTTGAATACACATTCGGTACCTATATAATCAATAGTTTTTTATTCACCAGAATAATTAGTTTAACACAGTGGAAAATTAGCCTAATCAAAACATCATACAAATAAATTACTCAAGATTTATCATAATAAATACATCAATGAAAATATTTTAAAAGATATGACATCATCTTTTAAGGTAATATAGATATACCTTTCTATATTAATCCTGATAAACACAGTTGAACCCTGGACAAAATATATAAAACAAACATAAGAGGATCCAGAAATGTCAAGAGAAGAAGGCAAAACAGCTAGAGTCCTCAGGACATGAGGAAAGGCATAGAGGTAAATTCTCTGGGTTTTCTTTTTGACTCGTCTATCTCAGACTCGGAACTGAACAAGACAACAATCCAGGGGGAAAAAAAAGTCTCAACTATACCTTGCACTCTCTAGCCAAAAGAACAGTAAAGGGGCAGCCAAGCTCTCTTTAGACAACTGAACTGTTTGAGTCCATACCCACAAAACTCCTAGAAGAAAATATAGGATTAAGCTGTTTGGCAATGATCTTGGCAATAACTTTTTTGGGTTTGATACCAAAAGCACAAGCAACAAAAGCAAAAATAAACAAGTGGAAATACATCAAATTAAAAAGCTTCTGAGCAGGAAAAGAAACAATCAACAAAAGAAAAGTCAACTTAAAGAATAAGAGAAAATATTTGCAAACCATATACCAGATAAGTTGTTAATATTAAAAATATATAAAAATATATTAAAAATCCATATAATCCAATAACAAAAACAAAACAAAAAGCAGAAAAAAAAATGATTAGAAATGAGCAGAGAATCTGAATAGACATTTTCCAAAGAAGACATACAGATGGCCAGCAAGAACATAAAAATAGATGCTTGACATCACCATTTATCAGTGAAATGCAAATCAAAACCACAATGAGAAACCACACCTGCTAGAATGGCTATCATCAAGAAGGCAGAGATAACAAGTGTAAGCAAGAATGTGGAGAAAAGGAAATCCTTGTTCACTCTGGGTAAATTTGTTCAAACATTATGAAAAGTTCCTCAAAAACTCAAAAATAGAACTGTCATATGATGCAACAATTCAACTTCTAGGTATATATCCAAAAGAAATGAAAATAAGATATTGAAAAGATATTTCAGGCCCATGTTTACTGCATCATTATTCACAGTAGTCAAGATATGGGTCCTAAAGTGTTTATCAATGGGTGAATAAATAGAGATGATTGGTGTGTATACACAATAAAAAATTAGTCGATCAAGAGAAAGAATGAAATCATGCCAGTTGTGACAACATGAATGGATCTTGATGCTATTATTTGCAGTGAGATAAACTGAAGATAAATATGATATATCACTTATATGTAGAACCTTCAAAAAGCCAAATTTGTAGATACAGAGAGTAAAATGGTGGTTTCCAAGGGGTGGGTAGTGGTTGAAATGGGGATATGTTATTAAAATGTATAAACTTGCAGCTAGAAGATGAATAAGTTCTGAAGATCTAGTGGGAAGCATAGTAATTACAGTCAACAAGACAGTATTACATACTTTGAAATTGCTGAACAACTAGCTCTTAAATGCTCTCATCACAAAAAATATATATACAATGTGATAGAGGTGTTAGCTAGTGTTATGGAGATAATTATATTACAATATATAATTTTATCAAATCAACACATACCTATACAATATTATATGTAAATTTCACCTCAACCAAGAAAAAATAAAGAAAAAACTCTATCCTAAGAAATTACATACGGTATTATTCCATTTTTATAACACTTTGAAATGAGAAATTTATAGAAATTTAGAAGAGGGCTGTGGTGTTCAAGGTTTAAGATGGAGTGGGGACAAGAAGGAAATAGGTATGTCTATAAAAGTTGAAAAAATGGCACCTTCGGGCTGATAAAATATTATATTTCTTGACTGTATTTGTTAGTATCTTACTTTAGATATTGTGCAAACTGTGAATGAAAATGTCTTTTTCCCAAAAGATGTTATTATTTGGTGAAACTGGTTAAAGTTTACTCAAGATTGCTTTGTATTGGGTTTTTTTCAGTTATATCTCAATCTATGATAATTTCAAAATTAAAATTTTAACTAAAATGTTTAAATAAAAACACATATGGACATGAATGCATCTGTTATCTATCTTTCTATCATCTACCTATCTATCTAACCTTTTCCCTGATGTTACATCTCACTTTTAGAAATAATATCAGTTTTCACCTGAATATTTAATAAATTAAAAAGAACATTAAATCAACTATTAAAATATTTTAATTAAAAAGTTATTTTGAGAATATCATTTAAACATTAAACAAAAGGTTTACACGATAGAAAATATAACATTGAAAAACAGTTCTAATGAAAAAATATCAACATGTCTTTTTAAATTATGATAATGGAATCAATAATGCAATAAAACAAAAATAGAAAATCAATATTTGTTTCTCAACAAGAGAAAATAAATTTTTTAAAGAGAGCATTATCTGAATGTGTTTAATTAGATAGATAATTATTACTTAATAAATGTAACACTCATTATAGAATTAAAAAAAATAAATGAGAGTCCCTGTCCCTAAATTTTACAGTCCCTGTAAATTTCACAGAGGAGAAGATGGCTAAGAAGTAGGTGAGATCTGAAACCACTCTACTTTGTACCTAACTGGGACACTTAGCTGATCTTCCAAAGGACAAAGTGAACAGCCAACAGAATCTTAGTTGACAAGGAATTTGGAAGCGAGCATATGCAAAGAATGCTTCAAAACAAGCAATAAAGGAGTTTTATAGACAGACGTTGAAAGTCCTTGGGCATGGTGCCAGAAAGCGCAACTGCCGCTAGGCCAACGGCAGAGGAGAGCCAGGTCAGTGATAGCAGTCTGGCGGCCCCTCCCCTCAGAGGAGAGGCAAATTGCAGACCTGTGCTAGGAGAAACTTTAATGCATAAAGTCACTGGCATGAAAAAAAAGGCACACAGATACACTCATAGCTGGCAGTGCACCCAAGCCCTGGCAGCAGTAGCCATCTGGGACAGTGCCAGAGAGTGGGAGGGAACCTGGTGGAACCTGGAGCTCGGAGAAGAGGTGGGTCCCGACTGGCCATGACTAAAATAGACTCTGGACTTGCCAGAGAGTTGGAGTGTATGGAAAACTGGGCAGTGGCTCAGAGCAGCAGCAGCGCCCAAAGAAACTTATTTCAAAAGAGTACCTGAGGTGCACTGGGTAGGGATCTCGGGGGTGCAGCTGCCCAGTCAACAAGGAGCGAAGATTGTGGGCATGATTTTCTCTCACTCAGTGTGCTTCAAATATTGATAAAGGGGGTACAAATAGAGTTCGTTTATTGGTGCCAGCCCAGCACAACTGTAGAGAGTGGAGAGAGCAGACGCACAGTGCTCTGAGAACATGGGCTGGAAACTGGGCACCTGCGATTATTGTAGCCCAGTATGAGCCCCTCTTCCTTGCCGAACTACAGGAAAGGGAAAATGGAGCCCAGCCCCCTCATTGCCTGCAGGAGCCCGGAAGATCTGCCAAAGTGGCTGGGCAGGCTTACAAAAGCAGGAGGTTTCCTTTGTTGCTGCCGTTGCTGCGGCTGCTGCTGCTTCTTTCTCTTTCTCCTCCCCCCACTCCTCCTTTCTTCTTCCTCCTCTTCGTCTCCTCCTTCTTCTCCTCCTCCTCCTTCCTCTCCCCCACCCCTTCTCCTCCTCCTTCTTCTTTTCTTCTTCTTCTTCTTTTTCTTCTTCTTTCTTCTTCTTCTTCCTTCTTTCTTCTTCTTCTTCTCCTTCTCCTTCTTCTTCTTCTTCTTTTTCCCAAGAGTAAGACAGTCAGACCAGGAGCTGAGAGAAAACCAGAGACAGACCCAGAAAGAAGTCAGAAGGCAACCCACCATCAGCTGAGACAAACTTCTCTTTGCTTTTCATCAGAACTAGCATTTTTTCTTTCTTTTTCTGTTTATTTAGTTTTTTTTTGTTTTTTCTTCTCCCTTTCATATTGCATTTTAATTTTTCCTCTTTAACTTCACTTGTATTTCAAATAACTCACTATTCTTGGTCTTTTACTTTTGATTCTTTTTATTCAGGTTATATATTTTTATCATATTGTTGTTATCCCAAATCCCACACAGCATCTTTCCCTGGTCTTAATCCATTTTGCCATCTTCCTGAGCTTCATTATTGTTATTGTAAACTTTATTTTATCTCACACTATGTGGTGCTCCTATCCCTTATTCTCACTATTTCTCCTTCATCGAATCTTGCATAAGTGCTCTTCTTTCTTAAGCCAGCTCACATTATTTTTCCCCTCTTATAAGAGCCTATTTCTTTTCCACCTTTTATAAAAAGTGGCTAGTTGGGCAAAATACCATGATTGTTGCTTCATTTCTCCAACAGACCTCCTATTTGTTCACTATTTGTTTGTATTCTAAATTCCATAGGATACTCTCCCCCTGTCTTACTCCATTTCACCTTCCTCCTGCCCCTGATCAGTTGAAGAAGGAATTGTATTTCATTTTTTTTCCTCCATGCTCTCAACCTGGGATTTACTCCTTACTCTTATTAGTTTGCTTCCCTCATCCTCTCAAAATCATTTTTCTTTATGGTAGACATCATATTACTTTTCACTTTATACAATATTCTTATTCCTGTTCCACCTTTATTAAATAAAATTCATTCAGATGTCATTGCTATCAATGCTGTCGGGTTTTTCTGCAATTTTTCTCCCATTGGTCCAGTGTCTTTTCAATTTTATTTCATGCCTCATAGTATATTCTTCCCTTTTCTTACCCCATTGTTCCCATTGCACTTTCATGTTTTACTTACTTTTTAAATTTTGTTCTCTCATTCTTTGCCTTAGCTCTATCTGGACCTTTACCAAGTCACCTTCCTCTTACTATTCAATAATGTTTTTCCCCTCTTTTAGTCACCTCATATTCCCTTTATCATATCTTATAATATTCATAATTTCTCTTCACCTTTATTAGTCTTTGCTCAATTGCAGTTGAGATTGTTGATGTGGTAAGGGGATTCTTTTTGCTGGCATAAGTTTGGTTGTCTGATAATACTGCTTTGTTAACCAACACGTGTACAACAGTATACAAGACAAGGTGGGAGTTGTCACTACCAGTAAACCTGCCGGAGGAGAGAACCCACCAACAAGGAAACAAGCAACAAGTAAAAACCAAGTACAGCAAGAGAGCCCACATGAAATGAAGAACAGGCACCCCTAGAGCATACAGATAAGGATATCAAAGAGACTGAACCACTGAGTCCCACAGAACTCCTATCATAGCAGTCCACTCCATGAAGACAGCTGGCAAAGCAGAAACAAACAAAAAGAGTCACCTAAAAGGGGGAGTAACAGAAAGAACCCCCAATCAAAATGACTCCCCAGTAAAAGAGCCAAATGAAACTGAAACAAGCAAACTATCAGACATAGATTTCAAAATTATGATTATAAGTGTGCCCAAGGAAATCAGTGACAACTACAAGAAAGTGAGTGGAAACAACAGCATGAAAAAGGAAATAAATCTATAAATAAAAGCCAGGAAGAAATGAAGAATATAATATCTGAAGTATAAAATACAGAAGAAGGAATTACAAGCAGGCTGGATGGAGCAGAGGACCATATTAGTGAGGTGGAGGAAAAGGTAAAAAGAAACACCCAGGTAGAACAGCATGAAAAAAATTCAAAATGTATGAGGATAGCTTAAGGGAACTTCAGGACAACATGAACTATAAGAATATTGGAATCATAGGAATACTTGAAGAAGAAGAAAAGGAACAAGGGATAGAAAACCAGTTTGAAACATTAATGACAAAAAACTCCCCTAACCTGGAGAGGGGAAAAGCCATGCAAATTCAGGAAGCACAAAGGGTCCCAATCAAGAGGAACCCAAAGAAGCCCACTCCAAGATACATCATAATTAAAAAGGCCAAATGTTAGAGACAAAGAATCTTAAAGTCAGCAGAGAGAAACAGATAGTAACATACAAGGAAACTCCAATAAAGCTAACAGCTGATTTCTCAACAGACACACTATAAGCCAGAAGGGAATGGCAAGAAATATTCCAAGTAATTAAAAACAAAGGACTGCAACCAAGACTATTCTATCCAGCAAGGCTGTCATTTAAAATGGAAGGTGAAATAAGGAGTTTCCCAGACAAAAGTAGGTTGAAATAATACACCTCCACCAAACCAGCATTGCAAGACATGCTACAAGGACTGCTGTAAGAAGATGAAGGCATAGAGTGAGAGAGAGAGGAACACAGGTACAAAAGGAAAAAAAAATAGCCATAAATAAATACCTTTCAGTAGTTGCATTAAACGTAAATGGATTAGATATTCCAATCAAAAGACATTGAGTAGGTGAATGGATAAGAAAACATCATCTTATATATGCTGTCTGTAAGAGTGTCATCTCAGAACAAAAGACTTACACAGACTATAAGTAATGGGTTGGAAAAAAATATTCCAAGCAAATGGACAGGAAAAAAAAAGTCAGGGTAGAAATACTTATGTCAGACAAAATAGATTTAAAAAAAAAAGGCCATAAAGAAAGGCAAATAAAATCACTTCTAAATTCTAAAGGAAAAAATCCACCAGAAAGCTATAAACATTGTAAACAGATATTCACCCAACCTTGGAGCACTCAAATATATAAGGAAAATCTTGGAGGATGCCAAGAAAGATACAGACAGCAACACACTTAAACCCATGAATTTTAACACTCCCTGTCAAAAATGGGTAGATCTTCCAAACAAAACATCAACAAGGATACTGTGGAACTGAATGACTCATTAGATCAAATGGACTTAACTAATATATATAGAACTTTTCACCACAAAGAAGCCATATATACATTCAATTCAAATCCATATGGAACATTTTCAAAGATAGACCACATGATAGACACAAAACAAACCTCAACAAATTCAAAAAAATTGAAATTATATCAAGCATTTTCATGGACCACAAGGGCTTGAAACGTGAAACCAACCTCAAGAAAAAAACCTCAAAAACAGTAACATACATGAAGACTGAATAACATGTTGTAAAACAATAAATAGGTAAACAATGAGATCAAGGGAGGAATCAAAAATTTCTGGAAACAAATGAAAATGAACAAACAACAACCCAAAACCTGTGGGACAACGAAGGCAGTCCTGAGAGGAAAGTTCATACCAACACAAGCCTACCTAAAAAAAGAAACATTTCAAATAAATGACCTAACCCTACATATACAAAACTAGAGGAATAATAATAAACAAAGCCCAGAGCAAATAAAAGGAAGGAAATAGTCATGTTCACAGAAGAATTAAATGATACAGAGACTAAAAGAACAATCCAAAGTATCAATAAATCCAGGATCTGGTTCTTTGCAAAGATAAACAAAATTGACAAGTCTTTAACCATACTTATCAATAAAAAAAGAGAGATACTCAAATAAATAAAATCAGAAATGAAAGAGGTGGGATTACATAAATACAAAGGATTGTAAGAAATTACAACAAAAAATGTAATTTCAAATGCAATTTGAAAACCAGGGTGAAATGGATAAATTTCCTGAAAAACATAATCTTCCAACTGAATGAAGAAAGAGAACGTCTGAACAGAGTGATAACAGTTGATGAAATTGAAGCAGTAATCATAACACTCCTGGCACACAAAAGCCCTTGATCAGACCGTTGCACAGGAGAATTTTACAAAACATTTAAGAAAGAGCTAACCTCTATCCTTTTCAGTCTATTCCAAAAAATATAAGAAGCAGGAAGTCTCCCAAATGCTTTTTATAAAGCCAGCATAATCCTAATCCCAAAATTAGATAAAGATACAACAAAGAAAAAAATTACAGGCTAATACTACTGATGAACATAGACATTAAAATCCTCAACAAAATACTAACAAACTGGATCCAGCAATACATTTAAAAGATCATACACCAGGATCAAATGAAATTCATCCCAGGGATGCAAGGATGGTACAATATTCTCTAATCAATAAATGTAATGCACCACATAAACAACATGAAAGACAAAAACCACATGATCATATCAATAGATACTGAAAAAGTTTTGATAAAGTACAGCACCTATTTATGATAAGAACACTCAACTGAGCGGGAGTAGAGGGAGCATGCCTCAACATAATAAAGGCCATAAATGAAAAATCAGACAGCCAACTTTATATTCAATGAGCAAAAACGAAAAGCTTTCTCACTAAGATCAGAAACAGGACAAGGATGCCTGCTTTCACCCCTTCTATTCAACATAGCATTGGAAGTCCCAAGCACAGTAATCAGGTAAGAAAATGAACTAAAAGGCATTCAAATTAGAACCTAGGAAATAAAGTTGTTATTGTTTACAGATGACATGGTAGTGTACATAGAAAACCCTATGGACTTCACAAAACTCTACACAACCTAATAAATGAATTTGGAAAAATGGTGGGATACAAAGTCAGCATTCAGAAATTGAAAGCATTTTTATACACCAACAATGAAATATCAGAAATAGATTAGGAAAAAAATCCCATTTACTATAGAAACAAGAAAAATAAAACACTTAGGACTAAACTTACCGAGGAGGTAAAAGACCTGTACTCAGAAAACTACAGAACACTGAAGGATGAAATTAAGGAAGACACAAATAAATGGAAGTATATATCATGTTGATGAATTGGAAGAATTAACATCATTAAAATGTCCATACTACCCAAAGCAATCTACAGATTCAACACAATCCCTATTAAAATGCCAATGACATTTTCACAGATATAGAACAAACTTTTCAAAAAATTTTATGGCATGATAAACGACCCTGAATAACCTAAGCAATTTTGAGAAAGAAGAACAAAATAGGAGGGATCACAATACCGTATATCAAACTAAATTACAAAACCACTGTAATCAAATAAGTCTGGTACTGGCATAAGAATAGACACATACCAGTGGATCAGAATACAGAACCTAGAAATAAACCCATGTCAATACGATCAGTTAATATTCACAAAAAAGGAGTGAACATAAAAAGGAGTAAAAATATCCTCTATAATAAATGGTACTGGGAGATCTGGACAAATACATACAAAGAATGAAACTAGACCACCAACTTACACAATACACCAAAATAAACTAAAAGTGGACACAAGACTTAAATATAAGTCATGACACCATAGAAGTCCTAGAGGAAAACATAGGCAGTAAAATGTCAGATATTCCACACAGCAGTATTTTCACTGACACATCCCCTAAGGCAAGGGATATAAAAGAAAAAAATAAACAAGTGGAACTACATCAGACTAAAAAGCTTCTTCATGGCTAAAGAATCATCAACAAAATGGAAAGGGAATCAACTATATGGGAAAACATATTTGCCAATGATACTTTGGACAAAGATTTGATCTCCAAACTATATAAAGAACTCACATTATTCCACACCAGGAAGAGAAGCAATCCAATAGAAAAAAATGGGCAAAGGACCTGAACAGATTCTTCACCAAGGAGTGAATACTGGGGGCCCAGAGACACATGAGCACATGCTCAGCATCACTAGCCATCAGAGAAATGCAACTTAATCCACGATGAGATACCACTTCACACCAGTCAGAATGGCCATCATTAATAAATCAACAAACCAGTGCTGTCAAGGTTGTGGAGAAAAGAGAACCTTAGTACAACTGTTGGTGGGAATGCAGACTGGTGCTGCCACTATGGAAAACAGTATCAAAGTTCCTCATAAAATGAAAATGGAACTCCCTTTTGATCCAGCAATCCCACTGCTGGGCCTATACCCTAAGAATCCTGAAAAACCAATTCAAAAGAAACTATGCACCCCAATGTTTGTAGCAACATTCTTTACAATAACCAAGTGCTGGAAAGAACTTAAGTACCCATCAGTAAAAGAGTAGGTGAAAAAACTGGGGTACATTTACACAACAGAATACTATGCAGCAGAAATAAAGAAGGAATTTCTACCCTTCATGATAGCATGTATGGAACTGGAGAGTACTATGCTAAGTGAAATAATCCAGGCAGTGAAAGACAAATAGCATATGATCTCACGTATAAGTGGAACCTAACCAACAAAACAAACAAATGAACAAAGTAGAACCTGAGAGTTAGAAATAACAAACTGACAGTGACCAGACAGGAGAGGAGGGTAATGGGTGAAAGAAGGGAAAGAGGCAAGCAAAGGAGCATAAATAGAGGACTCATGGGCACAGACAATAGGGAGAACTGACTGTAGTGGGGGCAGGGTAGGGGTGAATAATGGGAAAAAGGCAGGGCAACTGTAACTGGACAACAATAAATTTAAAAAAGAAATACATTTCAGATAAATAATATAAAAACAGTAGCAAAAGTACTAGAAGCATAAATAGTGAAGTATTTTTCTGCAGTTTTACTGCAGGAAAGACATACATTGCCTTATTTATTTTATCTACTTATTTAATTTTATATAGGTAACAAATTAAGATAATCCTGATTTAGAAATGCATAGAATGGCATAGATTGAAAAGTTTCTTTACCTAATGCTGAATTCAGTTTTCCTCCCCATAAGCAACTAAGGTTTATGGTTTCTTTGTACAACCTTCCAACGTGTTTTATGAAAACAGAAGTAAAACTTGTACTTGTATTTCACAGTTTTGATGCCCCCCCATTAATTGTCTTGGACTGAAAATAGCTAATAGTTTTCTAGCACTAACCTATATGTTAGGTCCTATTCTAGGCCCTTTTCCAGTGTTTATTCATATAATCTTCACAACAATCCTATGAGAAGAGCAATATTGTCATCTTCATTTTTCAAGTAAGAAAAATGATGTGCAGAGAAGTTAAATCTCCCTTGTTCATGCCCAGGTTTAAAGTCCACTCTTCTAAAAATGTTTTAATGTCTTGATAGCATTCCATATTAGTATACAGGAGTAGGCAAAAGTAGGTTTATAGTTAATATAATACAGTAATTATACAATAATTAATACATAAGTAATAATACAAGAATAAAATCTGTGTTTCATGTACTTACAACAGTAAACCTATTTTTGCTCATCCTTGTATAAAGAGATTTCTTCTTTTCCATGGCCACAAATTATTACATTACATGGATGTACAATATTTACTGAACTGGTTGCTTGTTGATGTTATTTCTATCTTTGTTATTTCAAAAAATGCTGTCACCCATATACTTGTGGTTACTTCTCTTATCATTAATTTGAAATGCAACATGAATTTGCTGGAGTAGAATCACTGGGTAAAAGAGTATAAACATTTGTAATTTTGATATATATCTGCCAAGTTGCTCTCAATTTTGTGTTGCATTAATATATGCTCACACTAGCAGTGGAAAGAATAAAGACTGAAATGATATAAAACCAAATTTGTATTATATTTTTTCTCCTCTAATGGATAAAAAAATGATAATTTTTAAAGCTGTCTATCATGTTTTGTTTCCATGAAAGTAAGAGGATATGTGAAGAATCAGTTCACATCTTTTCTCTGCATTTTCCCTTCCCAATCTTCTGCCACTCCATCCCCTTCCCATTCCTTATATTCACATTTTTTTAAAAAGGGTTTTAGTTTTTAATTATTCTGATATTGCACTTTTATTCAGGATAGAAGAAGAAGAACCCTTTGAAGTCAGTCCACAATCCTACCTTTGTAAAAGCCTGTGCTTATTGAAGAGATCAATATTTATGGAGAAGATCGTCTTTCTGAGAGAAACAAGAAATCAGTGGCTTTTCGCATGAGTAATAACAGAGTGCCACTGAGGGCCTCAAACTGTAGGAGAAGAGAAGCAACTCCTTGGTGGCAGCTTTTTGGAAAGTTGGCAAGATACCAGAGATGATGAGTACATAGTGGTTAAGGAGAGATGGACCCAAAGAACGGGGTCCTGGAATCCCCAAAGAATCCTGTGATAAAAATATGGTACAGAAAAGGCCCTGGATTTGCAACAATATCTACCTCAAGAGTTTCCAATGAGGACTAGTAACATCACCAAAAAGTGGAAAATCTCCAAAGTTTGATACTTTATGGAATCCCAGAGCATTTTCAGGCCTTGGGAGGATCTGGGCTCCCAGTAATGAAGAGAAAGTATATTTGTTTGTTTAGTGGAATATAGAGGAAGCTCAGAGTCATAGTTAAAGTATTTTGTGACATTCCTTCATACCTAAAATGCAAAAAACGTCACCAAAAGCACATGCTACTGCCCTTTCTCCCTTTTTCCTGCTAGTGACTATTGGAGTTTTCAGCCAACAGAAGACTGTACATTTATATCAAAGTAAGAAAACACTGTACTAAATATCTATTAAATATTTGGTGAAAAAGGCACAGAAAGGGCTCTATTTGAAAATTGTGTTCAGAGTTCAGTAATTTTAATAAATGACACTTTACAAATAGTATTTCCTGATTCTGATATTACTCTCTTTTATCTGTGTGATCCAATTGTGTTTGCACTCAAAACATAAGCTTTATCCTATGGGGATGGTGACAAAGTTAATATCATTTTTTTCATTAGGATATTGTTCCTTTATTACCCAAAGAGTGAATTCACCAAACTAGTAAAGATTTTCTTGAAGATGTGGGGGTAAATACTGGATGCGTAGATAATGAACCATTTCTCTAAACCTTTCAGCAGTTAATGTGATTGTGAAACCCCAGGACAGGTTCCAGGGAAATCTATATGAATTTTGTTTTTCATCCACCAATAGATATTTGAAGAAGATGATTCATTTCCTCATAGTCTAGTGCCTTAGGACTGTCTTTAAAAAGGCATACCATCTAGCAAAATTGCAACTACTTTTGTCCTATTCAATCTTGATTCAATTTTATCAGTAACTGCTTTGAGACATCTGGTGAAAAAATAACTATTCATTTGTTGAAAAATGCTATAATGGATTATTTATTTTTAGTTAGAAAAGGAACTGTCATGTGTCTAAAGCTGTATGAAAAGCAGGATTCCATTTAGTTAGAGGATATTAGTTGAGAAATTATGTATTTTTATAGAACAAAAAATATGTTGATCTATGAGTAAATAAATATTTTTAAGCAATGGCCAAGTCGCTACTGTATTTTGCCATGTATAACGCACACTGTTTTGCCTAAATTTTTGAGGGAAAAATAAGATGCACATTATACATCAGTAGTATTAATTTCTTATCTATATAAATATTTTTAATTTTTTTTATGCTTATGTGTTAAAGGTGTAACTCTAGAAAGTAATAACAATATCTGTATGCAAAATAATACACTGGAATACAATAATTTGTTTTATTTCTAAATATAAAGAAATAAAAAATGGAATTAAGAGTTAAAATGAAAGATTTTTTTCCTGAAAGTTTGGGCCAAAAATGTGGATGCACATATACATGGCAAAATATAGTATATTTGAAAATTATTATAGAACAATCAAAGAAAAACTGAACTGCTTTTAAGATTGACTTCTACTCCTATTTTCTTTTTGCGATAATGTATTTCCTGTATCTATTTGTTCCAGGACCACACACATGATAGAACAGAGCAAGCATGGAAGGCACTGTTGGTATCTCATCCAGAGTCTGTTGACCAGGCTGGTACATTCACTTCCTACCCTTAAGTATTGGTTACTGAGGTATTCCTTTTCTCCCTCAGCCAATGGGCTTCAACTTGCCCAGGAGGCATCCCACAGATAAATATTGATTGAGAATATAAAACATGGGTCATGTTTTCTCAGGTGGGGTTATGAATCCAGAAGTCTCTGTGCATCAGGACATTCTAGATTACCCAAGACCATATCCTTACTCAGATCTTCCTCCTTCACTCCACCACTCTTTTCACTTCCTTACAGAGTTTCCCTTAAAAAATTTCCCCTTTAATAAATAATGGATATGCTCTTACCAGTATAGTTCATTTTGTCGAGCATTTTTCTGAAAAGCAAAGGTCATGGATTTGATTCCCATTCAGGTCACATGGGTTGCAGGTTCTGTCTCAGGTCAGGCATGTATGGGAGACAACAATCAATGTTTTTCTCTCAAATTAATATTTCTCTCCCTCTCTTTCTTTCTCCGTTCCTTCTTCCTAAAAATAAATTTGTTTTAAAAAACCTAACCTTAAATCTTTAAAAAACAATAATAATAAATGATGTACAACTAATTCATTTCTAAGGCTCTGGTTCTAGGCAATCAGAGTTGTCATGCTGTATGTTTAAGATGAATAGGCATGTTGCGGGAAAACTCAGTTCTTCTTGCCGATGCAGTAAAGAATTAAAGATCAGCAATTCAGTTAGCATGCAAGCAGAGTTTAATAGTAGTAGTACCTTCTCAAGGAAGAGGTTGGGCCTTGCCAAGGTGAGTGAGAAAGACATAGTCCCTTGGTCCCTTTGTCCTGAGGACTTATATAGTTGGCAGTGTGGGGTGAGAGAGTTACATATTGATTGGTGGGTAAAAGTAGTGCCAACTTCGCCTGGGGAGCAGAGGACGTGGCCACCTAAAAGCATGTATGTGTGAAGGGTTGTTAACCTAGATTCTTATCTTGCTCCAGACCACATTTTGTCTTCTTGTTGTAAAACAGATATATGAAAGGAGGCAGTTAATCAAAGTTGAGGCAGTTACCCAAAGTTACTTATGGGTTTTTTCGGTAAGCTCTACGGACCCCCTCCTAAACTAGGTAGTGACCAGAGTCAGGCAATTAACCAAGGTTATTTATAGGCTTTTGGGGGGACACTGTGGACCTCTCCCACACCCTTCTCCTGCATTTTCTAACTTCTACCTAACAGGTATTTCAGGAAGAGCACAATATGTAAAGATATTTTGTGTGGAGGAACAGTGTATGTATAAATAAAGAGCCAAAAAAGAAAAAACACCCAAAACAAAACACAGCAAACCTAAAGCTGCTACACTCAAGAAGGCACTATTTGGAACTTAGAGTGTTAAATGGAGGCAGAGCAGAAAGTGGGGTCCAATGAGAAGTACCATATTCCACCGTGTATAATGCACTTTTTTGTCCAAATTTTTGAGGGAAAAATAAGGATGTGCATTATACACGGGTAGCACTAAAATGTGGTTGTGCACTATTCATGGCAAAATATGGCAAGTCTATGAAGTTTGTTCCCAATCGGCTTCTTAGGGGCCATGTAACCTCATCCTCTCTAAAGATCAGAGAGGCCTGCGTTTGGGGTCTGTAGTTGGAATGAATCCAAATACCTTATATCAAGCTGAATCCTTCCTGCTTTGTGATTCCCTGTGCTTTTCACTCTGTCAGGGGTGAGTTTCAGCAAGTAACTGCAAGTCACAGGTGTAGACACCCTAAGAAGAGGAGTCTTTTGCATGTTTGTTACATGCACAACTCAAAACCTACACATTACTCTCCTTCACCATTTGCCCAGATTATTTTGACAGCTATCTTTGACAGCAATAGGCATGTCAATGAGACAAATCCAAAGTTCTGAATATAAATATAAGATAAGGGAATCATCTTCAGGATGTAAATACTAAACTCTGCAAAGTACCTAAGACATCCTCTGACTCTCACTGAACAAGCCCTTCCTCTTACCTGCAATGTACCTCTCTCAGTGAAAATTGCTGTGTTTTGTTTATATCCACTTGTCACATGTCTTCTTCCTGGGAGGTGTCTGTGGAGCCTGAACAAGAAATTGTAAGAGGAGTTGAGTTGTACTTCTTTCTCCAGGTCAGAGCAATAGGCAGACCAGTTTAACCTGGTCAGTCTGAAAGATGGTGAGGAAATTCTGTCAGAGAGTCATTGATTTTTTCAATCACAGTTTAAGTCAAATTATAAAGATTATATTTCTAATGTTTGAAGAGGTTGGGAATTGGGGGGTAACAAATATTAGCCTGTGGACCAGCTTAGTCACCCTGTAGTCTTTACAACACCCCAAACAGGCAGCTCTATTCAACAGAAATACTTAGGTGAGTAAAACCAGATTTTCCTCCAATTTACTTAAACAGGTCAATCCCTCAGAGTACTTGTGGGTGTTAATGGCTGCAGGAGTCAGAGGTGACCAGTGGCTACTCATTTATATTTCTAAACTCTGTCTGTACTATCTTGTATTTTTTTTAATTTTATCTTTCAATTACAGTTTACATTTAATTTTATTTTGTATTAGTTTCAGGTATATGGCATAGTGGTTAGACAATAATTTATAAAGTGTTCCTAACTATCTTGCACTTTTGTTGTAGTATGTTTTTCTAATAATAATACATGTTGAAAGCAGAAAATATATAATACAGTACATTATATATATAAGAAAATCCATAATAATGCTAACACCAGCAATAATGACTATTAATTTACAAATCAGGACATTTTGATGTAGCTGGATATAGCTTTCCCATTGCTGGAGAACTTGTGAGATAGCACTTGATACAAATGTTTTGCTGTAGCCTCAAGAAAATAACTACATTAAAATGTAAAGGTCATGTGTGCCAGAGATAATGACATCTAGATATGTCATCTTTATCATGGTTCTAAACTCCATTCTCTCAGCCACCCTGATTCCAACAGAGTAGCCGAGGTTTGGAAGAGAAACAGGACGACTGTAAACAGATAGGCTTTGTATAATTTTTAAAAAAACAATGTTTCTTTGGGGCACTGTGGTATTAAGTATCCATATATTTAATGTTATCAATTTTATTCTTTTTATTTTTTAATTTTTAAAATTTTATTTATTTTTTAAATTACAGTTTACATTCAATATTATTTTGTATTAGTTTCAGATGTGTAACATTGTGGTTATACGATCATATAACCTAATGCTAACAATTTTAAATGTTCATTCTGAGAAGAAATTTTTTTTTCCTTATAGGAATAAGTCTTTAGATTATACTGCCACTTTCTACATATATGTGTGTGGTTGAGTATATATGCACATACATTTATGTCTTTGAACACATTAACATTTCTGTCTGGCTACAATGTTCATAAACTTTATTTAAATATTTTATGGAATTTTGTGAATATATGTATGTATGTACATATTTATATACATATACACACACATTATAAGTATAACATTAATGCTAATATTTAAAAGAAAATAACAGGGACCATAAGGAAAATACCTACATCAAACAAAAGCAGACTTCACTAAGAAACAAGAAGAAAATTTTCTTTTTTGGGTGTTTTTTTAATTTTTAAAATTGATTTTTGTGGCCATTTGTGGTGTACATATTTGTTAAAACTTATTGAACTATCCAATTAAAGTGAATTTATTTATTATATGTAATAGTATATGTAATTATATTTCAGTGTAGGTTTTTGGTTTTTTTTTTTAATTAATTTATTTTTTTAATACATTGGTCTCCGCCTTCCCCCCACCACTTTCCCCTGCCCCCCTCCCCACTCTCCCTCCCTCAATCCTTCCCCACTTTGGCTTTGCCCATGGGTCCTTCATACATGTTCCTTGATCTGACCCTTCTTCTTCCTATCCCCTTTATCCGTCTCCCTCCTTCCCTTACGCAACTGTCCATTTCTTTTTCTCTTTTAATGTTGCTGTTTATATTTACTTTCCTTGTCTTTTTTGTATATTAGGTTCCACTAATAGGTGAGATCATATGGAATTTGTCTTTCACCACCTGGATTATTTCATTTAGCATAATGCTCTCAGTTTCCATCCATGCTGTCACAAAGTGTAGTAGCTCTTTCTTCTTGCTGTGTCGTACTCCATTGTGTAAATGTACCATCGTTTTTTGATCCACTCATTTATTTAGGTTGCTTCCAACACTTGGATATTGTAAGTTATGCTGCTATGAACTTTGGGGTGTGTAGGTTCTTTTGAAATTGTGCAATGGGATTCTTAGGGTATAATCCCAGCAGGAGAACCGCTGGGTCAAAAGGCCGTTCCATATTTAGCTTTCTGAGGAAATTCCACACTGTTTTCCACATCGGTGCACCAGTCTGCATTCCCACCAACAGTGGACTAGGGTTCCCTTTTCTCCACTACCTTGCCAGCAAGTGTTGTTTGTTGATTTCTTTATGATGGCCATTCTGACCTGTGTGAAGTGCTATCTCATTGTGGTTTTGATCTGCATTTCTCTGATGGCTTGTGATGCTGAGCATCCTTTCATATGTCTCTGGGCCCTGTGTATGTCCTCCTTAGAGAAGTGTCTGTTCAGGTCATATACCCATTTTTTTAATTGGATTGTTTGTCTTCCTGGAGTGCAGTCATGTGAGTTCTTTATATATGTTGGAGATAAAACCCTTACCTGAGGTATCATTGGCAAATATATTTTTCCATACAGTTGGTTCTCTTTCATTTTGCTAATGTTTTCTTTAGCCATGTTGAGACTTCTTATTTTGATGAAGTCTCATTTGTTTATTCTTTCACTTATGTCCTTTGCTCTAGGGCACATATCTGTGAAAATATTACTGTGTGGAATATCTGACAGTTCTCTGCCTATGTTCTCCTCTATAACTTTTATGATGTCACAACTTATATTTAAGTCTTTTATCCACCTCTAGTCTATTTTTGTGTATGCTGTAAATTGGTGGTGAAATTTCAATTTTTTGCATGTAGCTGTCCAGCTCTCCCAACACCATTTGTTGAAGAGGCTATTTTTACTCCATTTTATGCTTCTGCACACTTTGTCAAATATTAATTGACCGTAGAGACATGGGTTTACTTCTGGACTCTCTATTCTGTTCCATTGATCTCTGTGTCTTTTCTTACACCAGTGCCAGACTGTTTTGATTACAGTGGTCTTGTAATATAGTTTGATATCACATATTGTGACTCTTCCTACTTTGTTCTTCTTCTCAAATTTGCTGCATATATTCAGGGTCGTTTATATTCATATTTTTTTGATTCTTTGTTCTTTATCTGTGAAACATATCACTGATATTTTAAAATAGATTGCATTGAACTTATAGATTGCTTTGGGAAGTATGTTCATTTTGACGATGTTAATTCTTCCAATCCATGAATATGGTATATGCTTCCATTTATTTGTGTCTTCCTTAATTTCTTTCTTCAGTGGTGTATAGTTCTCTGTATACAGGTCTTTTACCTCCTTGGTTAAGTTTATTCCTAGGTACTTTATTTTTCTTCCTATAGCAAAGGGGATTTATTTTCCTATTTTCTGCTTCTGATATTTCATTTTTGGTGTACAAAAATATCTCCGATTACAGAATATTGACCTTGTATCCAGTTGTTTTGCCAAATTAATTTATTAGGTCAAGTAGTTTTTTGGTGGAGTCTATGGGGTTCTCTATGTATAGCATCATGTCATTTGCAAACAATGATAGTTTTATTTCTTCCTTTCCACTTTAGATGTCTTTTATTTCTTTTCTTGTCTGATTGCTGTGGCTCGGACTTGCAAAACTATATTGAATAGATATAGTGGAAGTGGGCATCTTTGTCTTGTTCCCAATTTTAATGGGAAAAATTTTAGTTTTTGCCCATTGAGTATGATGTTGGCTGTAGGTTTTATATATATGGCCTTTATTATATTAAGGTATGCCCCCTTTATTCGCACTTTGCTGAGTGTTTTTATCATAACTGGATGCTGCACCTGATCAAAGTTTTTTCTGCATCTATTAATATGATCATGAGGTTTTTGTCTTTCCTTTTGTTTATGTGAAGTATTACTTAATTGATTTGAGAATATTTAACTATCCTTGCATCCTTGGGATGAATCCCACTTGATCACGGTGGATCATATTTTTCATGTATTGCTGGATGCGGTTTGCCAATATTTTGTTGAGGATTTTAGCATCTATGTTCATCAGCAATATTGGCCTGTAGTTTTCATTCTTTGCTGTGTTTTTATTTAGTTTTGGTTTTAGGATGATGTTGGACTCATAAAAAGAGTTTGGGAGTCTACCCTCTTTTGTGCCTTTTGTGTGCCAGGAGTTTTTTGTTTACTACTTCAATTTCACCAGCTGTTATCACTCTGTTCAGCTTCCTGCTGCTTCTTCATTCAGTGTTGGAAGGTTATATTTTTCTAGAAATTTCTCCATTTCATTGAGGTTTTCAAATTTCTTGTCACATAATTTCTCATAGTAATATTTTAGAACCTTTGTATTTCTGTAGTATCAGTTATTATTTCTCCTCTTTCATTTCTGATATTATTTATTTTGGACTTCTCCCTTTTTCTTGATGAGTCTGCTTAAAGTTTTGTTGATTTTGTTTATCTTTTCAAAGAACAAGCTCCTGGGTTTTTTGGTCCTTCGAATTGTTCTTTTAGTCTCTATGTCATTAAATTCTGCTCTGGTCTCGATTACTTCCTTCCTTCTACTTGCTTTGGGCTTTGTTTGTTGTTGTTTCTCCAGTTCTTGAAGCTGTAGGGTTAGGTCAATTATTTGAATTTTTTTTTTTGTTTTTTGTTTTTTGTTTTTTTTGTAGGCTTTGGCTGATGTGAACTTCCCTCTCAGGACTGCCTTCACTGTGTCCCATAGGTTTCAGACTGTTGTGTGTTCATTTCCATTTGTGTCCAGAAACTTTTTGATTTCTTCTTTGATCTCCCTTTTGACCCATTCATTGTATAATACCATGATATTCAGTGTCTATGAATTTGAATGGTTTTGAGTTTTTTTCCATGAAGTTAGTTTCAGATTTCAAACCCTTGTGGTCCGACAAAATGCTTGTTATGATTTCAATTTTCCTAAATTTGTTGTGGTTTGTTTCTTGTCTATCATGTGGTCTACCTTTGAAAATGTTCCATGTGTATTTGAAAAGAATGTGTATTTTGCTTCTTTGGGATGAAGGGTTCTCTATATGTTAGTTAAGTCCATTTGTTCTAGTGTATTGTTCAGTTCCACAATATCCTTGTTGATGTTTTGTTTGGAAGATCTATCCATTTTTGACAGTGCGGTGTTAAAATCTTCTACTGTCAGTGTGTTGCTGTTTATATCTTTCTTGAAGTCCTCCAATATTTTCCTTATAGATTTTGGTGCTCCTATGTTGGATACATATATATTTACAATGTTTATGTCTTCTTAATGGATTCTTCCTTTAAGTATTATGAAGTGCCCTTGTGTGTTTCTTTTTATGGCCTTTGTTTTAAACTCTATTTTGTCTGATATAAGTATTGCAACCCCAGTTTTTTTTTTTCCTGTCCTCTTGCTTGGAATATTTTTTTCCATCCCTTTATCATAAGTCTGTAGGTCCTTTGTTCTGAGGTGGGTCTCTTGTAGACAGCATGTGTGTGAATCATGTTTTCTTATTCATTCAGCTATCCTATGCCTTTTGATTGGGGCATTTAATCCATTTACACTTAAAGTTATTATTGATTGGTAATTATTCATTTTTTCCCTTTGTACTTGATTCCTCTTTTTCTCACTTTTTCTTCATCTTCATAATGCAGTCCCTTTAGCATATTTTGCAGTGGTTGTTTGGTGGAGGTATATTTCTTTAGCCTTCTTTGTTCTGGGAAACTCCTTATTTCACCTTCCATTTTAATTGAGAGCCTTGCTGGGTAGAGCAGTCTTGGTTGCAGGCCTTTGCTTTTCATGATCTGGAATATTTCTTGCCACTCTCTTCTGGCCTGTAGTATTTCTGCTGAGAAGTCAGCTGTTAGCCGTATTGGGGCTCCCTTATATGTTACTACCACTTTTTCCCTTGCTTGCTTTAGGATTCTCTGTTTGTCTTTGATATTTGCCATTTTTATGATGATGTGTCTTGGAGTGGGCCTCATTGGGTTCCTCTTGAATGGGACCCTCTGTGCTTCCTGGACTTGTGTGACTTTTTCTCTCCTCCAATTAGGGAAATTTTCCATCATTACTTTTTCAATCAATTTCTCTATCCCTTCCACTTCTTCTTCTCCTTCTGGTATCTCTATTATATGGATATTATTTTGTTTCAGGTTGTCCTGCATTTCCCTAAACGTGTCTTCATTCTTTTTTAGTATTTTTTCATTTTCTTGCTCTTTCTGGGAGCTTTTTTCTACCTTATCCTCCAACTCGCTGATTCGATCCTCTGCTTCATTGAACCTGCTTTTGATCCCTTCTACTGTGTTCTTCAGTTCAGAAATTGTATTTTTCATTTCCTCCTGCTTTTTATTCATAGTTTCTATGTCCTTTTTCATGCTGATATTGTTTGCAGTAAGTCCCTCATTGTTACCCTGTAATTTTTTATAATTCTCTCTGAGCTCACTGAGCTCATTGAGCTTCCTTAGAACAACTGTATTTTTGTTTTCTTTTTTCAAATACATTTGTCTCTGCCTACCCCCCACCACTTTCTCTTGCCCCCGCCCTCCCTCCCTCAGCTCTTCCCCTTTGGTTTTGTCCATGAGTCCTTGCTATATGTTCCTTGACTTTCCCCTTCCTTTCCTTTCCCCCACCCCCCCTCCTTCCCTCTTGTGTCTGTTGGTTTCTTTTTCTTTCAGTGTTGCTGGTCTTATTTTCCTTGCATCTTTGTATTGTTGGTTAGGTTCCGCTTATAGGTGAGATCATATGGTATTTATCTTTTGATCCCTGGTTTATTTCACTTAGCATAATGCTCTTCAGTTCCATCCATGTTGTCGCGAAGTTTAGTAGTTCTTTTTTTCTTTCTGCTGCATAGTATTCCATTGTGTATGAACCACTGTTTTTAATTCAATATCTGAAAGTTTACTTTTCTCTCTTTCATTTACTTATCTTTGTGAGGATTTCTCCTTTCCTTTCAATTGGTGGGTGTTTCTTTGTCTTTCCATTACTTGTGAAATTCTTCTGCTTGTCCTTCTTAAATTGATCAGTCTTGATTTCTTGAGTTTGTGGTATGAACTTCTATGATAGGAGACCTCTCTCAAAGCTGACTGAGGTTAGGCAGTCTTTTTGAGACTTCCAAGATTCTACTGTTTGTGGCTCTCTCCTTCAGTTTTTAATTTAATCACTCTGATCTCAGCAGTCAGGCTTAGGCACCACAAATCAGGGCAGAGTCCCTCCTGTGTTCTTGGTTATTGTGTCCTATACGGTTGCAGACATTCAGGGGAGTGGTCTGTCTGAGCAAGATGGCTGCTGCCATGTGTGGATAGAGTCAGCTCTGGGTTCCCATCAGCTTCTTCCTCAGTGCTCTCCCCAAAGGCTCCATCTCCAGACTCTATTCAAGTGTCTGTAGACCACTCTGTGCCCTCTTTGGCCAGGGATCTACTATCTGTGACTGTTCCTCTGAACTCACAGTCAGGCTTGCACAGCACTGCAACTGGGGCAGAGCCTCCCGGTGAAAGGTCTTTAGGTTCTCTCATGATGCTGCTGCTCAGGGGAGTGGTCTGCCTGAGAAAGATGACAACTTCTGAAAGGGGGATGGGCCAGCACCAGTACCTTGCTGGCTACTCTCTCAGTTCTGTCCCCAAAACCTCCTTTCCCAGTCTCTTATCAAGGTGCTTCATCCCACTCTGCCCTCACCTTTGCTAGAGCCCAGGGTAAATGGCTGCCAATACAAATGTATACATTGGTCCTTTAAATGGCTCTTTGCATCTCTAGCTGCCCATCTCTGGAAGAGAGCAACTCTGCCACTTTTGCAGTTGGCTGTTATCTGAATACTCTGTGTGCTCTTGTGCTATAGGCTGGAGGTCCTTGACTATGTTCATTCCACACTCTTCTCAAGGGGATCCAATTGGCCTTTTAAATATGCCTCTGGTACTGCCTCCATAGGTGCCCAGCCCGCCTTCTAGAGTTTCCACCACACTCCTTACCAGTTAGATTGTGCTAAACTTGATTACTCTGTCCATCTAAAGTTTTAAGTCTCTTCTCTTGCTATTGTTCATTTGTTTTCCATGTAAATTATCCACAGTTTAGTTGTAACTCCAGATTGGTCCTGTGAGGAGGTCAGTGGGACTCCCACTCACTCCTCCACCATCTTGAAGTCCTGTTGTATCTTTATATGGTTTTGAAATTAGGATAATACTGGCCTGTGAAAAGAGTTTGGGATTCTTCCCTCTTCTTGAATAGTTTTGGAATAATTTAAGAAAGATAGGTGTTACTTCTTCCTTCAATATTTGGTTAAATTCTCCTGTGAAGCCATCTGGTCCAGGGCTTTTATGTTTTCTGAGTTTTTAATTATTGCTTCAGTTTCACTGTGTTATCAGACTATTCAAGTTTTGTGCTTCTACCTGATTCAGTTTTATAAGATTGTGTTTCTAGAAAAGTATCAATTTTTCCAAGGGTGTCCAATTTCTTGGCATATAGTTTTTTATATTAATTTCTTACAATCCTCTGTTTTTCTCTGACATAAGTTGTTTCTGCTCCTCTTTCATTTCTGATTTTATTTATTTGAGTCCTCTCTCTTTTTTTTCCTTGATGAGTCTTGTTGAACATTTGTAAATTTTGTTTATCTTTTCAGAGAACCAGCTCCTGGATTCATTGACTCTATGTCATTTAATTCTGCTCTTAAGTTGATTATTTTCTTCCTCATACTCACTCTGAGCTTTGTTTGTTGTTGTTCTTCTAGTTCTTTTATGATATGTACTAATTTTATCATACTAATGTAGGATAGAAGACATGCATAAAATCATTTCCATACATGTTTAAAGGTTTTTGATAAAATTTAGTATCTGTTTTGCTTAAAAACTTAATAAAATAATAATAAACTAATATTCTTTAAACATTATAAAAAAATGCATGTACCTCAACCTAAAATTCATTTCTATTTTTCTTCATGCCAAAGAAACATTAGAAACATTCTTATTAGAATTCTAAAAAAAGGATGACCAGCCTCTGTTTCATTATGATATCATTTTGAAAATGTCATCCATCGTAGATAGACAAGTGAAAAATATTAGGTATATGAAAATGAGAAAGAGAATCATAATTTTATTATTTGTCACCGATGTGAATTTATAATTGGAAAACCCAAGGTTCAACTTATAATGCTATCACAATGATGAAATTCAGATAGATTTCTAAATACAAAATCCATATGTAAAAATCAATAGTTTTCTGATTTACAAGCAACAAAAAATGGAAACAAAATAATTATAAAATATCTTATTTGAAACAACTTAAAATTGGTGAACTTGGGTATTTTTCTATCCAAGAATACTCTTTCTGGATATAACATTATTAAAACATTATTAAAAGACTCATAGAAAGACTTGAACACATAATAAGTAATATGTTGTACTGCAATGAAAGATTCATATTTGTACAAATGTCATTTCTCCCTAACTAAATGACTCTGGTAATAATAACAGTTTTTTAACTAAACAAATGCGAGCTATATTTCATATGGCAAAGTAAAAAACAAAAAAATATGAAAAAAGATAAGTAATATGAGGGTAACTGATTAGCATATTAAAATGTATTATAAAACTAGACAAAATAGAGGAGTGTAATTCAAAATTGTAAACAGATAAAAATTAATAAAGGAAATAAAACCAAATACATGCCAAAATTTTACTATTAAATAAAGATAGAATTTTAAATAAACTATAAATAATAAATTAAGCAATGTGTTTTGCTTTAGTGCAAAGTAATCATCTAGAGAAAAAAATTATTTGTATATAACTTACATTTTACAATAAAAATTAATTTCAAATGGATAAAAGATATAATCTAAAAAATAATCTGCTAAGTGCACTTTTAAAAAAAGTATTTTGACAGGAAAAATGTTTTATAATATAGGAGTGGGAGACAGCTGTTCAATTGTGAAGACAATACTCAGAAGTTTTAAAAACTTAATAAATTTCATTACATTAAAGCAAAGTTATGAATGCAGAAACATAATAAAATCAAAACATAAACAGAAACTGCAAAACATTTCACAAAATATATTGCCAAGATTTAATTGCCTAATTATGAAAATAATTTCTATTAATAAGAGAAATGAACTAAATGAAAAATTTAGAACAAAAGTTTAAGAGTTTCACTGAAAGTAAAATTCAAGTGACTTAATCTCACTGTTTATACAGAAAAAGCAAAGGATAGACTTAAACACAATGGGGCTATATTAAAAGGCCATAGAGGCTAGCATGAAGAAGCTCTAACAAGTCAAATGTGAAACTATTTCAGAAAAAAAAAGGAAATAATAATCACTAACCATAGACTAATATGATTGTATAGGTCCAAACTGATATGAAAGAGTCAATCAATCAACATAAAAAATAATAAATAGGAGAGGAAGGAAAACTCCTCCTTAGTAGATTTTCATATACTCAACGTAGAATGAAATGTGGAAATGGGAAATCATCATTTATCTTTGTCAATAGGTTCTAAATTCATTGGTGAATGTATAATTTAAAAATATCTGCATGGTCTCAAAGTATCTTCCAGAAAATACTTAATAATTACAAAGAAAAAATTATAATACAATGGAAAGCCTGCCAGGTACCATCTAAAACAAGCAATCAAATTTCACATCATAATTAGCTGAACCAAATCCACAGCATATGCCTTGTGATACAATGAAACACACACAATTACTTCTGTGATAGTCTTACCATAGGATTCAATCATAAAGAGACATGACACAAGGCAAATTTAGGGACATTATACAAAAGAACTTGACAATCCTCTTAAAAAATATTTAGGTGTTGAAAAAGGGAAAATGATCTATTAACTATTCTAGATTAAAGGAAATTAAGGTTTCATAACAACTAAATACAATGTATGATCTTAAATATAATTCCAGATCTCTATAAAGACATTAGTAAAGTGTTTAGTGAATTTTTAAAAGACTATTTATTTATTTATTTATATAGAAGAAGGGAGAAAGTAAGAGACGGAGAGACACATGCATGTGAGGCTGTCTATGTATCATGACCAGACCGACCCACCAACCCAGGCATGTGTCCTGTTGGGGAATTGAACCGGTAACCCTTCACTCCACTAACAAGGCTCAACCAACTGAGCCACAACAGTCAGGATTATTTGGTGAAATTTTGATACAGCATCTAAGTTATAGTTTTCCATGAATGTTAATCTCCTGGTTTTGGTCAATGCGCTGCGTTTATGTAAAATGTTAATATCTGAAGGATATTGATGTTTATACCAAAATTTTAGTAATCTTTGGAACATTTTTGTATGTCTGAAAACTTTTCAAAATGAAAAGTTATATTTTAATAACTATCAATTCCAGAAAATATTTAAGAAACCAATAGTTTTATAAATGTTGGTCAGTGTGTGAGAAAACAGAAACCTTAATATATATAATATATATAGTCATACATAATTATATACATGACTATATATAATATATATATATATATAGTCAGGGCCAGGTGGCGTGGTTGAAGCATTGTCCCATATGCCAAAATGTTGCAAGTTCCATCTCCAATCAGGGCACATACTTAGGTTGCGGGTTCATCCTGGTTCCCAGATGAGGAACACACTGGAGTCAACTGATCGATTGACGTTTCTCTCTCACATTGATCTCTCTCTCTCTCTCTCTCTCAAATCAATAAACATATACTTCAGTGAGGATTAAACATTTTTGTAAAAATATAAAATATATATTATTAGAGCAAAATGAGTACACTGCCTGTGGGTGCATCAAAATTTAAATTTCTATGGAATTCATATCAAAATTTAAAATTCATACATCTTTTGACTCAGCCTTTCCACATACATATGGGATCTTATCTTCCAGTTAGTCTTGCATGTGTGTAAATAGTACATGTGCAAGGATAGTCATTGTAGCATTATTTATAAAAGGAAAATACTAGAGACCACAACATTTCCAACCATACAGGACTGGTTAAAGCAAACAATAAAAATAAAAAATAAATAAATAATTAATTACTATTCAATTTAATGCCTAAAAATAAAAGTATAAGGAAGTACTTCAGAGAGAAGAGGGAAAGATGGCGGAGGAGTGAAAGGGAGTCACGCTGACCCCCTCCCAAAACCAAACTGGAATTGCAACTAAATAATGGAGTAATCACCTGGAAAGCAGTGGAGAGATAGTGGGAGAGGAGCCTTGGTGCCGCGGACAGTGGATTCTACTCTCACACATCCCAATGGGTGAGAAGTGCAGTGGAGGCTCGAGAGGGTGGGCTGGGTGCCCACGGGCACTGGCACCAGAGAGACATTGAAACGGCCAGTTAGCGTCCCCCCGAGAAGAACGGGGTCTGAATCATAAACAGGAACCCCTAAACTACAGCAGCTAAAGCCGAGAAAATACAGACAAAACACAACCCCAAAAAGCTTAAAGGGTGCTCTCTGCCAGAGAGAGGTGGCTGGGGATGCAAAAAGACATTTAAAGGGCCAACGCAAAAGTTGCAGCGGCAGCCACCCTCCTTGATCGCTGGGTACAGGCGGCAGCAGGGTGGGCTGGTGCCTGGGAAAAGACTGGTGAGGAAAACTTTGTGAAGAGAACTGACACAGCGGCCGGTGGAGCCCGGGTGATAACGCACTTCCCACTCTGCAGCTACCATCTCGCTCAGGCATAAGGGAATCAATTAACCTGCCTTTTGTGCGCTCCGCACACAGCTTGTAAGTGTGTGAGCTGCGGGGCTGAGTGCAGAGTGGCTGGGAGAGCCTTGAGGAGAGACTGGAGACAGAGGCATTGGGGAAAGAACGGGAGGAGGAACCGGGGAGTGCCGACTCCCTCCCCGTTCGGTAGTCTCCATTGTGGGCTGGAAAGGCACGACCCCAAAGAGGCAGAAGCGGGGTGCGCATGAACCAGACTGCCTGCGATTGAAACGCAGTCCGCAGAGGGGTTGGATCCTTGGCCAAAGGGGTCACAGAACTGCCCAGAGGCCCCGGAGGGGAGACTAGAAACGGAGGCATTGGGGAAAGAACGGGAGGAGGAACCGGGGAGTCCTGACTCCTTCTCCTTGCCGTAGTCTCCATTGCGTGGGAAGAGGCCACACCCCCAAAGAGCCAAAAGCTGAAAAGCAACATAGACACCCCCAAAACACACAGAGCAGGCGCACACACTTGTGCCGAGTGACAGGCGAGGGTTGGCGAGCGTGTGTGTGAACCACGCAGGCTGGCCAACGCTTGGACCTGCCAGCAAGGCCTCACACAGACTGGCACCCATACGGCCTGCGAGGGAGTGCACAGAGGGGCAAGGGCAGGCGTAAATTGACCTACCCGCCACGATTGCGGAGCGGCCCACAAAATAAGTAGAGCTGCCCAGAGTCCCTGGAGGAGATACCAGAAACAGGATTAACCGGAGAGGCCTAGAGCTGATTTCCTCCCATTTCCGTAGTCCCCATTTGGCGAGGGCAAGCAACGCACCCAAAGAGCCAAAAGCGGGGAAAACACACAATAGAAGACCCTAAACTGGTCAATGCTGTGAAGCTACCGTGCCAGGGAGGCCAGATGAGTACCAGAGGTCGTGAATAAGTCCCCTGGTCTGGGGCAAGCACATGCGACCCCAGGCAGGCGGGGGACCCTGCCTCGCTGGGAGTGTGCTCAAGGAGCCCGCGTGAGAGTGCAGAGAGATCCCAAAAAATAGCCCAGCCCTGACCCAAGGGGTCACAGAGCTGCTCCAAGCAGGAGGCAGACACAGGCATTAGACTCCTGAAAGGCTCAAACAAACAACCCAAGGCCCTATAGGGTCAACAACTGACATCATCAGAGGCGAGCCCAGAAAGAAAAGTAAAGGACAAAAATACTTAACAGACTCTCACAAAAATGGGAAGAAAAAGAAGTTCCCCTCAAATGAGTGGAAAAGGGGACTCCCCAGAGAGAGAGCTAAATGAAATAGAGGCAAGGGAACTATCAGATACTGAATTCAAAACAATGGTTCTAAGGAAGCTCAATGAGCTCAGCCAGCTCAAAGAGAACTATGAGAAACTGCAGAGAAACTATCAGGATCTTACAGCAAACTATATCAGCCTGGAAAAGGACATAGAAACTATCAAGAAGACACAAGAGGATATGAAGAATACCATTTCTGAATTGAAGAACACAGTAGAAGGAATCCAAAGCAGGCTGGATGAAGCTGAGGATCGAATCAGTGAGATGGAGGACAAGGTAGAAAAAAGCTCCCAGAAAGAACAAGAAATGGAAAAACGGCTCAAAAAGAATGAAGAAGCATTTAGGGAAATGCAGGACAACCTGAAACGCAATAATATCCGTATAATAGGGATACCAGAAGGAGAAGAAGAGGAGCAAGGAATAGAGAACCTCCTCGAAAAAGTAATGATGGAAAATTTCCCTAATTTGAGGAGAGAAAGGCTCTCCTGGATCCAGGAGGCACAGAGGACCCCACTCAAGAGGGACCCAAGGAGGTCCACTCCAAGACACATCATCACTAAAATGGCAAATGTCAAAGACAAAGAGAGAATCCTCAAGGCAGCAAGGGAGAAGGAGAAAGTAACATACAAGGGGGCCCCGATATGCCTAGGAGCTGAATTCTCAACAGAAACACTACAAGCCAGAAGGGAATGGCAACAAATATTCGAAGCCATGAAAAGCAAGGGTCTACAGTCAAGGCTGCTCTACCCAGCTAGGCTATCCATTAAAATAGAAGGAGAAATACGGAGTTTCCCAGACAAAAGAAAGCTAAAAGAATACATCTCTACCAAACCAGCACTCCAAGATATGCTAAGGGGACTGGTTTAAGCAGATGAAGGAAAAGAATGAGACAGAGAGGAACACAAGTACAAAGAGAAAAGATGAGTAAGTTTCTGTCAGTAATATCTCTCAATGTGAATGGACTAAATGCCACAATCAAAAGACACACGGTAGCTGAATGGATAACAAAACATGACCCACACATATGTTGTCTACAAGAGACCCACCTCAGAGCAAAAGACCTACACAGATTGAAAGTAAAGGGATGGAAAAAAATATTCCAAGCAAATGGACACGAGAAAAAGGCTGGCGTTGCCATGCTTGTATCAGACAAAGTAGATTTCAAAGCAAAGGCCATAAAAAGAGACCCAGAGGGGCACTTTATCATACTTTAAAGAAGAAACTATCAAGAAGACATCAACATTGTAAACTTATATGCTCCCAACATAGGGGCCCCCAAGTTTATAAGGAAATTGTTGGATGACTTCAAAAAAGATATAGATAGCAACACACTGATAGTAGGGGATTTCAACACCCCACTGTCAAAAATGGACAGATCTTCCAAACCAAACATTAATAAACATATCGTGGCACTGAATGAAACACTGAATCAAAGAGACTTAACTGACATATATAGAACCTTACATCCCAAAGAAGAAAAATACACATTCTTTTCAAATGCTCATGGCAGTTTTTCAAAGATAGACCACATGATAGGACACAAAGCAAGCCTCAGCAAATTCGGAAAAATTGAAATAATACCAAACTTTTTCTCAGACTACAAGGCCTTGAAACTCGAAATCAACCTCAAAGAGAAACTTCAAAAAACTTGCAAACTCATGGAGACTGAACAGTACACTATTAAACAATGAATCGGTCAATAATGAGATAAAAGAAGAAATCAAAAAATTTCTGGAAACAAATGAAAATGAACAGACAACTCTCCAAAACCTATGGGACACAGCAAAGGCGGTCCTGAGAGGGAAGTTCATAGCAATACAGGCTTACCTTAAAAAGATAGAAACATTTCAAATAAAAGACCTAACACTACAACTTCAAGAACTGGAGAAACAACAACAAATAAATCCCAGAGCAAGTATAAAGAAGGAAAGAGTCAAGATGAGAGCAGAACTGAATGACATAGAGACGAAAAGAACAATTCAGAGGATCAACCAATCCAGAAGCAGGTTCCTTGAAAAGATTAATAAAATTGACAAGCCTTTAAGCAGACTCATCAAGAAAAAAAGGGAGAGGACCCAAATTAATAATATCAGAAATGAAAGAGGAGAAATGACAACTGATACCACAGAAATACAAATGATCATCAGAAACTATTATGAACAATTATATGCCATGAAATTTGAAAATCTTGATGAAATGGACAAATTTTTAGAAAAGTATAATCTTCCAACACTGAAGGAGGAAGAAACAGAAAGCTTGAACAGACCGATAACAGCTGGGGAAATTGAAGCAGTAATCAAGAAACTCCCAGCACACAAAAGCCCAGGGCTGGACGGTTTCCCAGGAGAATTTTACAAAACATTTAAGGAAGAGCTAACCCCTGTCCTTCTCAGACTATTCCAAAAAATCGAAGAGGAGGAAAGACTCCGAGACTCTTTCTATGAGGCCAGCATCACCCTGATCCCAAAACCAGATAAAGACCCTACAAAGAAAGAAAACTACAGGCCAATTTCTCTGATCAACATAGATGCTCAAATCCTCAACAAAATATTGGCAAACTGCATCCAGCAATACATTCAAAAGATTATCCACCATGATCAAGTGGGTTTCATCCCAGGGATGCAGGGATGGTTCAATATACGCAAATCAGTAAACGTGATACATCACATAAATAAAAGACAAAAACCACATGATCATCTCGATAGATGCAGAAAAAGCATTTGACAAGGTACAGTACCCGTTTATGATCAAAACACTCAGCTAATTGGGAATAAATGGGGCATTCCTCAATGTAATAAAGGCCATATATGAAAAAACCTACAGCTAATATCATACTCAACGGGCAAAAACTGAAAGCTTTCCCACAAAGATCGGGAACCTGACAAGGATGTCCGCTCTCACCGCTTCTTTTCAACATCGTATTGGAAGTCCTAGCCACAGTGGTCAGACAGAGAAAGAGATAAAAGACATCCAAATAGGAAAGGAGGAAGTAAAACTATCATTGTTTGCAGGTGACATGATAGTGTACATAGAGAACCCTGTGGACTCTACCAAAAAACTCCTCACCTAATAAGTGAATTTGGCCAAACAGCAGGATAGAAAGTCAACATTCAGAAATCAAAGGCATTTTTGTATACCAGCAATGCAATAGAAGAAGAAGAAATCAAAAAAAATATACCATTCGATATAGCACGAAAAAAGATAAAGTACCTGGGGATAAATTTAACGAAAGACACAAAAGACCTGTACACAGAAAACTATACAACATTGAAAAAAGGAATTAAGGAAGACACAAATAAATGGAAGCATATACCATGCTCATGGATTGGAAGAATTAATATCCTCAAAATGTCCATACTATCCAAAGCAATTTATAGATTCAACGCAATCCCTATTAAGATACCAATGACGTATTTCACAGAAATAGAACAGACATTTCAAAAATTTATATGGAACCTTAAACGACCCCGAATAGCCGTAGCAATTTTGAGAAAGAAACACAAAGTAGGAGGGATCACAATACCGGACATCAAACTCTACTGCAAAGCCACCATACTCAAAACAATCTGGTACTGGCACAAGAACAGACCCATAGACCAGTGGAACAGAATAGAAAGCCCAGAAATAAGCCCAGGTCTCTATGGACATCTAATATTCGACAAAGGGGGTAGAAGCATAAAATGGAGCAATAATAGCCTCATCAACAAATGGTGTTGGGAGAGCTGGATGGCTACATGCAAAAAATTGAAATTGGATCATCAGCTGACACCATACACAAAAATAAACTCAAGATGGATAAAAGACTTAAATAGAAGTCGCAACACCATCAAAGTCCTAGAGGAGAACATTGGCAGGAAACTCAGATATCCCACGCACCAATTTTTTCACTGATATGTCTCCTAAAGCAAGGGACATAAAGGAAAGAATAAACAAGTGGGACCTCATCAAAATAAGAAGCTTCTGCACGGCTAAAGAAAACATCAACAAAATGAAAAGGGAGCCAACCGTATGGGAAAATATATTTGTTAATGATACATCAGATAGAGGTTTGATCTCCAAGATATATAAAGAACTCACTCGACTCCACTCCAAGAAGACAAATGATCCAATCCAGAAATGGGCAAAGGACCTGGGCAGATGCTTTTCTAAGGAGGAGATACAGAGGGCCCAGAGGTATTTGAAAGGATGCTCAGCATCACTAGCCATCAGAGAAATGCAGATCAAAACCACCATGAGGTATCACCTCACACCGGTCAGAATGGCCATCATAAACAGATCCACAAACAACAGGTGCTGGAGAGGCTGTGGAGAAAGGGAACCCTAGTCCACTGTTGGTGGGAATGCAGACTGGTGCAGCCACTATGGAAAGCAGTGTGGAATTTCCTCAGAAAGCTGAAAATGGAACTGCCTTTTGATCCAGCGATTCCCCTGCTGGGACTAGACCCTGAGAACACCAAAACGCCAATACAAAAGAACCTATGCACCCCAATGTTCATAGCAGCACAATTTACAATAGTCAAGTGTTGGAAGCAACCTAAATGCCCATCAGTAGAGATTGGATCAAAAAATCGTGGTACATATACACAATGGAATACTACGCAGCAGAAAGAAAAAAAGAAGTACTAAACTTTGCGACAGCATGGATGGAACTGGAGAGCATCATGCTAAGCGAAATAAGTCAGGGGGCAAAAGACAAATGCCATATGATCTCACCTATAAGCGGAACCTAACCAACAATGCAAAGTAGCAAGGAAAATATGACCAGCAACACTGAAAGGAATAGAAATCAACAGAGACAAGAGGGAAGGGGGGGCAGGGAAAGGGAAGGGAACGGGAAAGTCAAGGAACATATAGCAAGGACTCATGGACAAAACCAAAGGGAAAGAGCTGAGGGAGGGAAGGGGGGAGGAGTAAGGGAAAGAGGTCGGGGGGAGGCAGAGACAAATGTATTTAAAAAGTAAATAAATTAAAAAAAAAAGCAAAAAAAAAGGAAGTACTTCAAGCAATAATATTAATTAACATCTAAAATATATAATTAGATAGAAAAGGCAAGATTCATAAAATGTTACCATTTGTAACTATTCAAATGTATTTAGTGAATTTTCTTATTCACAAATGAATTTAGTGAATAAGAAACATTATTTGAATTGATAGTATATTAACAGTTAAGTACATAAGCTTTGCAACCAGATTCTGAGTTCCAGTCCCAGCTCTGTCTCTACTAGTTGTAAATTACCACTTGAGGAAGTTACTGAAGCCAACAGAGCCTCAATTTTCCTCCTCTGTGAAATGACAAAATGGCAGTTGCTGCCTACAGGGTTGTGTTAAAGATGAACTCGAGTCAATTGATTTATGTGCTATAGAACAGTACACAGCTCTTAAAAACAGTTCAAGAAATGCTATATTTATAATTGTTTTTAGGGAGAGGAATTTTGTGAGTGTGGTGCCAGGGTAGGAGCAAGTCATTTTACAGTACACAATTTTACATTTTTAATTTGAGCTATGTGATTATATTACCTATTTAAATAGAAGAGGTGAGAAAAAATACTTTCAGATAAAAAACAAAATTTTATTATATAAAGGGAAAATAAACCTCAAAAGTTTTGTACTTGGTATCTAGCTGTGTTCCACTGATAACTTTAGTACATGTATCTATTCTGCTAGAGATGAATTTGTACTATAATAGCATATGAAATGTATTTGCCAATATTTATCATTTTAATTATTGGTTTTATGTTTTCATTGTAATTATTCTAACAACATTGCTGTTCCAAATGATTTTGGATGCATATTGATTGTTTCTATTGAAAATAATATGCATTGCTAATTTTTTATAACAAGTATTTTGGAATGAAACAGTTGCTTTTATTGGCAAAAATACAAAATATTTTTATTAACTAACAAAAATAAGATTTTGTTTAAGTGTTCATGCCAGTTTAAACACATGTGCTTAATAAGTACATTAATGCTTACAAGTAAGATACAGGTTCAAAATGTATGAAAATGCTTTCATTTTAATTTAGAACCACATTTCCATATTATGTACACAAACAAGTTTCATAAAATTATTATCTTGGTAACAATTATTTAAGTTAGAGAAAGTTGCCAAGTATATCTTATAATTATGACTTGATGTAATAAAATGCACTTAACTAATTTAGCCAAACTAGAAATCTTTATTATCCTTAATCTTTGATTCTAGAAATGTAAAGTGAAGCAGGAATTTCAATTTGCATAAAAAGCTATAAGAATATATGCATATACTCACAGGGCTTTAATCTCATAAATTCTGTACTTTCTGCCAAGACCAACACTATCACACAAAATTAATTTGATATCAAAAGCTCTAATTGTGTTTCAATTAAAACCCATCATTACCTTCCTTTTTAGGAATGAAAAGTTTCCAAGCCCTTCTTGCCAAAGTCTGAGTTCTACAAGATTTTATATTAGGCTGACTACTAGAGACATTTAATTAAACTTGAAATAAGAGTTGTAGCCTGTAACATCATAATATGTCTCAGTTGTAGTTTAGTATCCTTTCTTTGCTACAGGAGTATAAACCACCAAATGCTCCCTATATCTTCACATTAAGAAAAAAAGGAAATGGCATTAGTGAGCCCTTTCTCCTACAGGTCCTGTACATTGCTACATATTTAACACTTAATGCTCAAAATATTCATGAGATATAGGGACTGTTAACGCCATTTACAAAGGAGGAAACTGTCAGAGAAGTTATATACTATAGGTTAAGTTAGAAGTATAACACGTCTTCTATGACTGTATTTATATTTCCCTAGTTTCATGTGCAACACCCCCTTTATTTTATGTCTTCCCTTCCTATGCCTCCTCAAATTCAGTGGGTGATTAGATGCAATTAGGGTTTGTGCTCTAGTTTGGAATAGTGATTCTCAAACTGTATTGTGCTTAGGGAACAGGTAAAGACCTTGCTAAAATGCAGATTCTGGCAAAGCTGTTCAGAAATTCTTCACTTCTATCAAGCTCCTGGGTAATGCCCATGCTGCTATTCTGTGGGCCACACAGTGAGTAGCGGAACACTTGTGCCTTCCCTCCTCCCTCTGGGACATGCTGGCCGCAAGCAAAGGCCATATTAAACATCCACCATGCAAACTGCTTTTCCAAAATTCACACTGCAGCCTTATCAGGTTGGTCAGTCTAAATTGACTAAACTTTGCTAATATTATGGGTGTCTTTCTCTATTATGTAGGTGATGCATATTTGTTATGACAATCAGAAAATAACTACAAGTAAAATTAAACAATAAATTTTAAATTTTTTTTGTTTTGTTTTTAAATTATATTTTATTGATTATGCTATTACAGTTGTCCCAATTTTTTTCCCTTTATTCCCCTTCTACCCAGCACCCCCCACTCCCTCAGGCAGTCCCTGCACAATTGTTCATGTCCATGGGTCGTTCATATAAGTCCTTTGGCTACTCCATTTCTTATACTGTACTTTACATCCCCGTGGCTATTCTGTAATTACCTATTTGTATTTCTTATTTTTGGTCATTTTTATTTTATTTTTTCATTTTTTAAATGTATTTATTTCTTTTTTTTTCTTAAATTTTCACATACATATGCCTCCATTTACCCGACAACACTTTCCCCTACCCCACCCACCCCCACCTCCCTGCCTCAATCCTTACCCACCTTGGCTTCTTTTACGTGAAAACTACATTTAAAAGAAAAAAAGTACTTTAAAAATTTTGGTATATATCTTTCCAGAATTACAATGAACATACTGCTGAATGTCTGTGTGTGTTAATAAATATACATCTACCCCGTCATAAAACAATCAAAGAAACTTGCTATATTCTGCTTAAGTCTATAACCTTTACATCACTTTCTTCTCTGGGCCTCAGTTTTCTCACCTGTAACATGAGTTGAAACAGGTGAGCTGGCAGGTCCTTTTCCAGGCCCCTTACTAGTGAAAACCACTGTTCTTTATACTTCCAATTCAGTGTTCTGAATTGTTGTACAGCAATGACTCTATCCTCAGATGTCATAAACTTCCATAAGAACAAGGTTAAGAAAATAGCAGATATGCAATTTTTGCTCATCTTGAAGGGTTAGCCTTAAAGGGATCTTCAAAAAGTAGCAATCACATTTAAACCTCCGGAGCATGAACAGGTGTGAAGGATTTTTCTGTGTCTCTACTTGCTGCTTCCTCAGCATTTGCAGGTCAGCTATACCTTCCACTGAAGAAAAGTTTCTGCTTGGATTTACATGGCTTTTGCAGAAGGACATATAAAATATACAAAATAATGTGATGAATGTTAACTTCTGCAAAAACAGTATCCCTGGGTATTCATGTACTCTTTTGAGTTAATTAAATGATTTTTGCATGTAAATAAACAGCCTGCCATTTCATTTTCTTCCAGAAATTATTCCTATTAAGTACAATTAAACCCCACTAAATAAAAAATGATTTATTCCCATGTGCAATTGCATAAAGCTAAGAGCAGCACTAGACATAAAATTAACTTAAATTTGGGGATTGGTGGGTGAGGAACAAGTAGCTGAGGTGATCTTTACCTCTCTGTGAATACTCAATGACTCTTGTATTTAAAGTGTACATTTCGTTTCCTAGGGTCTGGTGTGAGAAGACAGGCTTTTCACCTGACTGATTGATTTATTTTAATTAATTTAGTCTCTCTCCATTACGTGTATGTCTGCTACTCAAGACTCTCACCTGCCAATTATTGAAAAATAACTGAACCAGTTAGCCCCATTTTAAACTCTTAAACTACTTCCTCAAGGAGCAGATGCCCCTTCCCCCTCCCCTCCCTCTCTCCTTCCCTCATTCCCTCATTTCCTTCCTTTCTTCACCTCCCTTCCCCACTCCGACCCCCAAAGTGGGTCCTTTGTTAATAATTTTCTTTTTTTTACTTTTATTTTATTTTTTATTTTCTTAAAGTTGTCCCAGTTTTTCCCCTTTTGCCTCCCTCTACCCTGACGAGCTCTTTTGCCCACAGTCAGTCCCCTCTCTGTTGTCCATGCCCATGAATCATTCATACACATTGTTTGACTAGTCCCTTCCCCTTCCTTCCACCATTACCCCCTTCCTCCTCCCCTCCTACAGTTATGGCTCTATTCCATGTTTCCATGTCTCAGATCTGTTTTACTTGTTAGTTTATTTTATTCATTAGATTCCAGGTATAAGTGGAGACCATTACTTAGCATAATGGTCTCCAGTTCAATCTATCCTATCACAAAAGGTAGGAGTTACTTCTTTCTGCTGCGTAGTATTCCATTGTGTAAATGTACCATAGTTTTTTAATCTACTCATTTACTGATGTGCTGTTTCCAAATTTTGGCTATGATAAATAGTGCTGCTATGAACATAGTGGGGCATAAGTTCTTTTGAGTTGATGTTTCAGGATTCTTAGGTATATTTCCAGTAGTAGAATTGCTGAGTCCTAAGGCAGCTCCATTTTTAATTTTTTGAGGAAATTCCATACTGTTTTCCCTAGAGTCTGCACAAGTCTGTAATTCCACCAACAGCGCACTAGGGTTCCCTTTTCTCCACATCTTCAACAGCACCTGTTTGTTAATTTATTAATGATAGCCATTTTGGCAGATGTGAGGTGATATCTCATTGTGGTTTTTCTTTGCATCTCTGATGACTAATGTCATTTATCATTTTTTCATATGTCTATGGGCCATTTGTATGTCCAACTTGGAGAAGTGCCTACTCAGTTCCTTTGTCCATTTTTTAATTGGGTTGTTTGTCTTCCTGGCATTGAGTTATATGAGTTCTTTATATATTTTGGAGATGAAACCCTTGTCTGATGTACCATTGGCACATAAATTTTGCCATACATTTTGTTCCCTTTTCATTTTGATGATAGTTTCTTTAGCTGTGCAGAAACTTTTTAATTTGACTTGGTTTTATTTGCTTATTTTTTCCTTTGTTTCCCTTGCCCCAGGATATATAAAAGCAAAAATATTGCTATGTAGGATACCTGAAATTTTACTGCCTGTTTTCTGCTAGGACTTTTATAGTACCATGACTAAAGTTCTTTACCAATTTTGAATTTATTCTGGTGTATGGTGTAGTTGGAGACCTAGTTTCTCTTTCTTTTCTTTCTTTCTTTCTTCTTTCTTTCCTCTTCTTTCTTCTTTTTTTCATATACCAGTTCAGTTCTCCCAACACCATTTATTGAAGAGACTATCTTTACTCCATTGTATGCTCATGCCCCCTTTGTCTAATATTAATTGACTACAGTGGCATAGGTTTATTTCTGGGCTCTCTATTCTGTTCCATTTATCTATGTGTATGTTCTTATGCCAGTACCAGACTGTCTTGATTACAATGGTCTTGTAGTGTACTTTGGTGTCAGATATTGTGATCCTTCCAAATTTGTTTCTCTTTCCCAAGATTGCTGAAGCTATTTGGGATATTTTTGGTGCCATATACATTTTTGGAAAATTTGTTCTAGATCTGTGAAATATGCTGTTGGTATTTTAATAGGAACTGCATTGAATCTGTAGAGTGTTTTGGGTAATATGGACATTTTAATGATGTTGTTATTCCAATCATGGACACAGTATATGTTTGTATCTTCCTCAGTTTCTTTCTTCAGTGTTCTATAATTTTCTGAATATAGGTCTTTTACATCTTTAGTTAAATTTATTCCTAGGAACTTTATATTTTTGGTTGTTAAAGTAAATGTGATTTTTTTCTTAATTTCTCTTTCTGGTAATTCATTATTGGTGTAGATGAATGCCATCAATTTCTGAATATTGACTTTGTATCCTGCTATTTTGCCTAATTCATTTATTATTTTGACTAGTTTTTTTGTGGAAACTTATGGTTTTCTATGTACACTATCCTGTCATTTGCAAATAATGACAGTTTTACTTCCTCCTTTCCAGTTGAGATGACTTTTACCTCTTTTTCTTGTCTAATCACTGTGGCTAGAATATCCAGTACTATGTTAGATAAGAGTGGTGAAAGTGGGCCCCTTTGTCTTATTCCTTATCTTAAGGGAAATGCTTTACTTATTTGCCCATTGACTATGATGTTGGCAGTTGCTTTCTTGTATATGGCATTTATTATGTAGTGGTATGCTCTTTTTATTCCCACTTTTTTGAGTGTTTTTATCATAAATGGGTGCTGGATTTTGTCAATAGGTGCTTTTTCATCATCTATTGATAGGATCATATGACTTTTGCCTTTCATCTTGTTTATTTGATGTATTACATTTATTGACTTGTGAATGTTACCATTTTTGCAACCTTAGGATAAATTGTTTTTGATCATTGTGTACGACCTGTCTAATGTATTGCTGGATCCAATTTGCCAACATTTTATTGAGGATTTCAGCATCCATGTTTATCAGAGGTTTTGGCCTCTAAATTTCCTTCTTTGTTTTGTCTTTACCTGGTTTTGGAATTAAATAAGACTAGCCTTGTAGAAAAAATTTGGGAATCTTCCTTCTTGAATTTTTTGGAATAGTTTGAGAAAGATAGGTGTTAGTTCTTCTTTGAATGTTTGGTTAAATTCCCCTGTGAAACCATCTGGTCCAGGGTTTTTGTGATGGGAGTGTTTTTTATTAATTACTGCTTCAATTTAGCTACTTGTTATTGGTCTGTTCAGGCTTTCTACCTGTTATTGATTCAATTTTGAGAGATTGTATATTTCCAGAAATTTGTCCATTTTTCCTGGGTTTTCCAGTTTTTTGGCATATAGTTGTTCATACTAATTTCTTACAATCCTTTATATTTCTGTGGTATTGGTTGTTACTTCTATTTCATTTCTGATTTTATTTATTTGGGTCCTCTCTCTTTTTTTCTTGATGAATTTGGTTAAAGGTGTGTTAATTTTGTTTAACTTTTCAAAGAACCAGCTCCTGGATTCATTGTTTGGATAGTTTTTTTAGTCTCTATGTTATTTAATTCTTCTCTGATCTTGATTATTTCCTTCCACTTGCTCTGGGCTTTGCTAGTTGTTGTTTCTCCAGTTCTTTTAGATGTAAGGTTATGTTGTTATTTGAGACTTTTCTGTCTCAAAGGCCTGTATTACTATTAACTTCCCTTTCAGTACTGCCTTCACTGTGTTCCATAGGTTTTGGGTTGTTGTTGTGTGTTCATTTTCATTGTTTCCAGATCCTTTTTGTTTTTGTTTTTCTTTATGTGATTGTTAACACATTCATTATTTAATAACATGCTATTTAGTCTCCACATATTTGAATGTTTTGAGTTTTTTCCTTGAGGTTGGTTTCTAGTTTCAAGCCATTGTGACCTGAGAAATTGTTTGATATGATTTCAATTTTCGTGAATTTATTAAGGCTTGAATCGTGTCCTACTATGTGGTCTGTCATTGAAAATTGATCCATGTGTATTTGAAAAGAATGTATACTTTGCTTCTTTGCAGTGAATTGTCCATAAATATCAATTAAGTTCATTTGATCTAAAGTGTTCAATGTCGCAATATCCTTGTTGATTTTTTACTTGGAAAATCTATCCATTTTTGATAATAGGGTGTTAAAATCCCCTAAAATGACTGTACTGCTGTTGATCTCCTTCTTAAAGTCCTTTTAGATTTTCCTTATGTGCTTAGGTATTCCTATGTTGAGTGCTTATATGTTTACAGGAGTTATATCCTCTTTTTGGACAACTCCCTTAAGTATTCTTTCTCTCTTGTTATGGCCTTTGCTGAAGCCTATGTTGTCTGCTATAATTATTGCTACCCCAGGCTTTTTCCACGTCTATTTGTATGGAATATTTTTTCCATCTCTTCATTTTAAGCCTGTCTATGTCTTCTGTTCTGAGATGGGTCTCTTGTATGCAGATTGTCTTTTCTTATTCACTCAGTTACCATATGCCTTTTGATTGGAGCTTTTAATCCATTTACATTTAAGGTTATTTTTGACAGGCACTTTTCATTATCATTTTTTCCCATTGTACCCGTGTTCTCTCTTTTGAGCGTGCTCTCTCTCTTTTTATTCTACTTCCTAAAGCAGTCCCTTTATCATCTTTTGCACAGCTGGCTTGATGAATATGTAGTGCTTTACCCTTCTTTTGTCTGGTAAGCTCTTTATTTCACCTTCCATTTTAAATGAGAGACTTGCTGGATAGAGTAGTCTTGGTTGCAGCTCCTTGATTTTTAATACTTGGAATATTTTGTGTCAATCCCTTCTGGCTTATAATGTTTCCCTCGAAAAATCAGCCTATAGACTAATCAGAGCTCCCTTGTATGTTACTAGCTGTTTCTCCATTGCTGCATTTAAGAGTCTCTCTTTGTCTTTAAATTTTGTCATTTTAATTATGAGGTTTCCTAGAGTGGATCTCTTTGGGTTTATCTTGATTGGGACCTTTTGTGCTTTCTGAACTTGCATGATTTTTTCCTCGCCAAGGTAGAGAAGTTTCCTGTCATTATTTTATATAACAGGTTTTCTATCCCTTGCTCCTTTTCTTCTTCTTCTGGTATTCCTATGATGCAAAAGTTGTTATATTTCATTTTCTCCGGAAGCTCCCTTAAACTATCCTCATTCTGTTTGAGTCCTTTTTGCTCTGACTGGGTGTTTCTTTCTACCATGTCTTCCAGCTCACTGAAACAATCCTCTGATTCATCGAGACTGCTTTTAATTCCTTCTAATGTATTCTTTATTTCAAATAATGTATTCTTCATTTGCTCCTCATTCTTCTTCATAGTTTGTACATCCTTTTTCATGCTGATGTAGTTCCCACTATGTTCTTTGCAGCTCCCATATAGTTTCGTATAGTTTTCACTAAGTTCCTTGAACATCTTTATAACCATTGTTTTGAACTCTGTCTGAGATTACTTGCATTAATTTCTTTTAGCTTTTTTTTTCCTGGGAATTCATCTTTTTCTTCTGATTGGGTCTGTTTCTTTGTCTCCCCATTTTAGGTGACTTATTTTGTTTGTTTCTGCATACCAGATTGTTTCATTTTGATTCCCTGTTTCCATAGGGTGGCCTTCTGTGGTAGCAGTTCTGTGAGACACAGTGGTACAGTCTTTTTGATCTCCTGATCTGGATGCTCTAGGGATACCCTTTATTCAGTTTATGTAGGCTCTCTTGTTTTACTTGGGCTTTGATTATTGATGGCTTACTGATCGGTTGGTTCTCCCCTCTGGCTGGCTGATTGAGAGTCATAACCCCCACCATGTCTTGTAGTATTATACAGGTGCTGACAGAACAAAGCAAAACTACTCAGAAATCAAATCCATGCCAGCAAAAATACTCCCCTACAACCTCAGCAATATCAACAGAAAATGTGCAAAGATTAATAAAGGTAGAGAGAAATTAAAAATATTACAAGATAAAAAAAGAATATGAGATTACTAAAGGAAAGGAAAATTATTTTAAGAGCAAATTGGAAGAGAAATAATAAGTGTAGGGAATAGAAATAAGACAAAAAAGGAAAAAAACAAAGTTTAAGAAATAACTAGAAAAAGGGAAGGGAGTTGACAAAATAGGGTAAAAAAGAAGAGCATAATTTGAGGTTTGAAATGAAATTTTAAAAAAGTCATCAACCAATAAGAACAAAATTGAAGACAAATACTCAAGGGGTCAATAACAATGACAGATGAGCAAAGATCAATTAAAGTGGAAAGAGAATAAGAATATTATAAGAAAGAGAAAAAGAATATGAGATTTCTAAAGTAAAGAAAAAAGATTTTGAGAGGATAGGTGGAGTAGAAATTATGAGTAAAGAATAGAATTCACGCTACAAAAGAGAAGAAATAAAATTCCAAACTGAAATAAGGAAGGTCAGGCAGAAGGCAAAATGGAGTAAGACAGGGGGAGAGTAACCAATAAAATATACAGTGAAAAAAATAGGAATAAAATTGAGGAGAAACAACAATAACCTTGATATCCATGCCAAACAAGAAATGATTAATGCAGGTAGACAAAAATAAGAGTATTATAAGAAAGGGAAAAAGAATGTGAGTTGACTAAAGGAAAGAAAAACAATTTTGAGAGGTAGAGGGAGGAAAAATAATAAGAGTATGGAACAAGAATAAGGCATAGAAAGGGGGAAAATATAATTTAAAATAAAACTAAGACAGGGAAGGAATAAGGCAAAACGGAGTAAGACAAGGGAAGGGTACAATGTGAGATTTGAAATAAAATAATATAAATATACAAATGAAAAGAATAAAAAATAAAAGACAACAATGATCAATTAGTTAGAATACAATTGAAGAAAAAGAAAAAGTGTTACACGTCTATACAAGAGAAAAAATAATGCAATTACTGAAGAAGACGGAGGTGGAATTCATCTCACATGGAGTTTGGGGTTTGCCTTCTGTTTTCTTCTGGATCTGCCTCTGCCTTTTTATTAGCTCAAGGTCCACAGGTGGGTCATTCAACATCTGGCAGCACCATATGTACCACCTTCACCTGCCTCTAGAGGGGACTTCTATTGCAAGCAGGAAGGTGGGACCCCTGGGTCTGTCTTGGAAAGTGCTGTTCAGTCTTCTGTTAAAATTGTGGATGTTGTCCCCTTACCCTGTGCCACCTGTCTTGGTCTGTCCCGACTTATTTCCAATAATGTATAGTTTCTGATTTCAACCTGTCCATTTCAAGCGAGGAACTAGCTTTTTCCTGCTTCGTACTGATGGCAGTTCTGTGTGAGAACAGAGACTGGACAGGGTCCTGATTACCCCTTGCTGCACCGATTTCTGGTCTCCCTGCCCTGCTGGCCTCAGTGAAATAGGGCCCTAGGAACCAGTATATTTTGTTTCCCTGAGAAAAGTTCAAAATGTGCCCTTTTGGAATTTTTCTTCTTGTCTGTCTCCTGTGGAAACGCACCTTGCAGGGGATTCTTGAGCCTGGCCTGACTATTCTGCAGAGCTTCCTCATTGGATACAGTGCTTGCAATCCTGCAGGAAGTAGGGACTGGGTACATCCTTCCTTCCCAGATGTTTGAACTCTGCTAGGAAGGGGGTTCTACCTGGCTGTAAATAATCTCAAGCTCTGAGCTCTTTCTCATCTAATTCCCAGCCCACTGCTCTCAAAATTGACATGGTCTTAAACTCTTAGTTTTGCATATGCCCTGGCTTGCCAGTTACCCTGGACTGGGCCCAGAAATCCCTTGACTGTGCAACTTTCTGATTTCCCTGCCCAGCTGCATTCGATGGGAGCAAACAGTGCTTTCAATCTTGTCCATTTGCTGGAGGGGAGCCGCACATTGGTCCCTGATCAACACGCTTCAGATCCCCTTTTTTTAAAAAAGTCACTCTGTGTCAACTCCACTGCAGTACCAAGTACCGAGTCACTGTCTAGTCTTCCGTGCACACAACCTCTCCAAAAAGTCAAAAGTCTCTCATGGTCATGGCTGGCTGCAGCCTGCCTCTGCTCAATCCAGGTGCAGTCCCTGATCATTTTGGGAGATAGAGTCCCTCTCTGTCTGGCACTCCCCAGGTTGGCATTTGGCGCTGCAACTATGGATGTGCTGCTTATTGTAGGTATGAAGACTGGATCTCCCTGATGTTGTATATTCTCCCACATCACTCCTGGCCAGGTCTGGGGATTCCCTGTGTGGGGCTGGGACCCCCTACCCTGAGAGGGAAGGGAGCCACAAAGCTGCAATTTCTGACTAGTCTCTCCATTGCTCCATGTGCCATGCATATGGTATTTCCCCTTCAACTTATAAACTCTCCTTACTGTCTGTTGGGAAGACTCTTCTGTACTCCTTGGCTTCAAAATTTCATATGAGCTAAGATGCCATTGATTGTTCATATTTGTCAGAAGATCAGCCAAGAATCTGAGTTGAAGGCAAGAGCAAGTTGCCTCAGCTTCCACCTACTCAGCTGCCATTTTCTTTCCCCTGAGTGAGTCTTTACAAGATGGTCAGTGTGTTCCTCACAGGGAGGCTTGGTCAACACAGTCTCTTTCTAGAGATTGGGGGTGAGATAGCTGTAAATCTTAGAGACGGCATTGGAGGCAGCCTTTGTGCAGTTGCCCAGGGTGGCAGTGCAACCCCTGGCTGAGGTATAGCACTCATCAATGCTGGCTCTCATCAGCAGATTTTGAGCGCAGGGGCTAAGATGATGCCAGTGCCCCTGGGGGCAGGGATGAAGCCTGCCAGCACAGAACCACAGCGGCCAGTCACCTTGCAAGGGATGGTGTGGAGCTTGCTGATCTTGACAGCAAGGCCAGGATGATGGTCCCAGATGGCAGTGGCTGCTTCCTTTGAGCACTTAACACCCAGATCAACATGCCCATTGTAGTCTCCAGTGAATACAAATGCCTTGAACCAGGCCCTCTGGCCTGTACATGTCTGCTTTAGCATGGGCATAATTTTTAAAACTTCATCCTTGATGGATGCCCCCCCAAAAAAGCCAGTGATCTCAGATTCCTTGATAGGCAGGAAGAAGAGATGTATCTCCTCCTGGGACTTGATTTTCATGTCCTTGACCAGGCAGCCCAGGCTAGTGACAGGGATCCACTCCTTGCCCTCAGCCTTGACTCCATAAGCTCTGCGGCCTCACCTCCGACCTTAACTTTTTGGCCACGGCCATAGACAGCCATTGCCAAACCCTCCAAGGAAACCACCAAAGCCTCCCATTCCAGGGCCCCCGGGGCCTCTGGGCCATTCCACACGTCATGCTTCTTTCATCTTTTGGTGTTTTCTGGGAAAAGAAGCTCATCTTCCATTTCTTAAGACATTAGATATTTTTCTTCCACTTGTTCCTTCTACTTTTGTTTTAATTTTTGATATAATTTATTATTCTTCTTAAGTCCAGTAACCCTATTTCTGATTTTTGCTAATTATTCATGTTTTCCCTTCATATCCTAAATCATTTTAATATCTTCTAGCTCATTTTAAAAGTGAGTAACTGTTTGTTTGTTTTGTGGGCTCATCTTTATAGCTTCCTCCCACAGTCTGTAATGGATTTAGTCTGTTCTTGATTCTCATTTTTGTCTTATAAGTCTTTTGTTTGAAGTTTAATCTCACATTTCTTATTCCTCCAAATATTTCTTTCTGTTATTGTTACCTTTATTATTTGATGAGGGAAATAAACAATTTTGTTTATAGTGATTTGAGGATTTTCTGGGTGTTTTTACTTGAAATTAATTTTTCTGATCTTTTAGATGTGGCAATGCTCAATTTTAATTCAGCTCCCAGAAGTTCCTGTTCAGTGAAGGACCCACGCAAAGGGATTCTGGAGTCTATTGCAAGAGTTCTCAGGGGCTGGGCTGCCACAGCTCTTTAGCACTTCCGCACCTGGCCCCTAGCACTTGCTGTTTTGGGAGAGCAAACTCCTCCCCCATTTCAGCCACGGTTCTCAAATCGTCTTACAGAAAACATCTATTGGTTCTTCCATGTGACTTCTCAGTTCCAAAGGATGCCACCCTTACTGCTTTCTTTTTCTTCCCACATGAACAGTGGTGCAATGCCTGTCTTGTAGCTATTGGTGTATTTTGCTGTTCATGGAGATATTTTGTAACCTAGTTTTGTTGTATATGTGTAAGTGATATTCATGTATTTTTGGTTTTCCTAAGTAGTTCCTGTATGTTTTACACAAGAATTCAAAGAGATTCACAAATCTTGCAAGGGTGTAATGACACTAGAAGAATGTAGTCTCTTTTACAAAGCATTGTAATAAATGGGTAGCTTAGGCTTATTAAGTAGCCTTTTAGGATCTATATAGGATCTACACTTGGTTAAATTTATCCCATTCATTGACTTTTTTTGCTATCACTTGCAACAATAGCAAGTAGTAGATTTTAATAGGGAAGAAATATCATTAACTGTTTATTGTATGAAATTTATGAGGAACATTTTTTAATTTTGGGGAAAAAGGGTGTTTAAGCAATATGAGAAAACTCATATTGATAAGATAAGAGAAAGCTATCTATAAAAAATCATGACCTGTCTCACTGAGGTGTGGGTTAGAAACAAAAAGAAGGTTGTGATATATTAATCACTCAAGAAAAAATAAAAAGGATATTTTAACTTAACCAACTATGAGCAGTTTTTCACGTTTAAACATCTAATGGGGATGGGGGCACATATATACCCTGCAGCCTTGAATGATTGCCCTCTTCTTTTAAAAAAAAAATTTATAAACTATTTATTTTTTAGAGAGAGGGGAAGGGAAGGAGAAAAAGAGGGGAGAAACACCAATGTGTGGTTGCCTCTCACGTGTCCCCTACTGGGGACCTGGCCTGCAACCCAAGCATGTTCCCTGACTGGGAATTGAACCAGCAACACTTTGCTTTGAAATCCAGCTCTCAATCCACTGAGCCATACTAGGCAGGGCTGATTGCCTTCCCCTGAAGTGCCAGCTTTCCCCCTGCTATTTAAGTAGATTAATAAACACCTGTTATTATACTTTTAATTTTTCAGGAATTATGTGTTATAATGAACAAAGTATGTTGAAATCACAGAGACTTTATCCTGGTAGCATTTTTCCTGTTATGCTTGACAAAACTAAGCCCAGAATAAAACTTTCAGGAAGCACTTACTAAATGCTTGCTGATAGATTGATTAAATGATACCATGTATTGTGCAGTTGTCCCCTATTGTTTTATACCTTTAATTTCCATTCAAAACAAAAATCAGATATTTTATAGATAAGGAAGTTGAAGTTCAGAGGTCTAGGACTTGTTCAGGCTTTCTGGTTCCATGTCTTTTGTTCTTTCTACTATTCTGTAGTTTCTGAATGGATGGCTATTCTTTAGGGAAACTTTGGAATTCATCTCCTTTTACTCTGGCTTAAGAAAACTGTGTTTTTGTGTATGTATCGTTTCCATAAATGCAAGTATCTTCCCTTTGTTTACTCTATGAAAATATTTTGTCATATTTAATGATTCTCTCTCTAATAAATATTCCTTCTAAGAAATAAAGTCAAGGATTTCCTCTTTGCAATTAATGTACTATAGAGAGCTACTGAAGACTGATCACTTGACATGTGCTAACTACTCTGCTAAATTCATTCACAGAAAGTTTTATTTGATAGACACACAAAGTCTGTTGCATTCTTATGGACTAACCACTCCTTATCTTATAGGTTGAAGAAGTTGAATTACTTTGAAGGTCATAAAATTAATTAGTTAGAGAATCAGAATTCAAAACCTTATTTGTGTTCTCATTAATGTGGCTTCAAAGGAAAAAAAAACCCCACTGATTTACTGCCTTTGTTGGAATATGTACAAAATATACCACACTCCATATTTCTCCAAGGTTTTCTTATTAGAATATTTCTTTTTTGGTTTGTTCTTTTTTTATTTGTGCAGATGCATTTTTATCAAATAGCTTTTTTAAAGCACCAATATCTTTATGTTACCATAGATACTTTTGTCATCATATCAGCTATATAGAAGGTTTAAATGTATTAAGTAGTCAAATGTTTGTCTTTAAAATAGCAGCTCATTTCCTCTGACAATGAGTTAAAACCTTTATTTAATAAGTGATACTCTTTAAGAATATAGGTGGTACATATTTATATCCTAGCCAACTCTGAAACACTAATGTGTTGGTGTTCTGGGAATCAGAGAACAAATTGTTCATGGGGTAGAACAGAATGTTAGTATATGACTGAGTCCACTGAGTTCAAAGGGAAAGTCTATCTGAATGTAAAAAGCAAGAGCCAAGTAGTTCAGAAAGAGATTGGGGGAAATGTGATCTATAGGTTAGGGAGTATTCAGGGATAATTTTGTTATAATTGTTGCTAAGTATATCAGTGTTTTCTCATGTGATATGTATAGAAAGATATATACTATAATATTAAGTATTGTCCATTACAATATAGAGGACAAAAAGTGCACCGTATATACATAGCATTGTAAACAAAATATTTTAATTGATGATAAATTAGTCCACCATTCATAAACACCCTTTTAAAAGGGTGATGAAGAAACTGTATTAAAGAGATTCCAAATTCTGTCTGCCATTTTTGAAAAGTAAAGGCAAATATTGCAATGGAGTAGCAAAGGGTTTTTTTTTTTTTCCCCTTGGACCACACAATAGAAACTATCAGCTCCATCTAGCATAGTAAATAATGGTAATGGTGAAGGTCCACTGTCTAGCTGGTAGGTTGCATGTAGAAAGCTAAAACCATGAAGATGGGTGTGAAAACTGTTCATTTGAAAGTTAAATTGAAACCTTAATTTCCTTCTAAATTTTCTCCAGGACAAATGAATGGATAGCCCCCCTGTTGTCAGAGAGAGGTCAAGAGAACTGAAACATTGTTGCCATGTCTCTGGAGAAGGCATGTAGTGACTGCTGTGTCTCATCTAGAAGACAAAGGGTAAATTAGACCCCTTGTGTCTTTATAACATTTCTTTATTTGAACAGCTTTAGTTAAAGACAGTTTAATTTGATTGAATTTGATTCATTTAAGTTGACTCATAACATCTTAGGAAAAATTATAGGTAAGAGTTATTGCTCAACTATAGGATTCTAACTGTAATTCAGCTTAATCCAGGACTATAAGAATCAATGTGAGATTTAAGTAAGGAAGGCATACTTTGAAATCAACGGGCCATTGGAAGGAAAGGATGTTTCAGGAAGCTGACTTTATCAACAATAAACTCTCCCAGGGACCCTGGTGACTTTAGGTAGAGATTACTTAACACTGAATAAGCAGATGTGGGGAACAAAACAGATGCAAATTGTGAGTGAATATAAGAGTTTGGAGTTTGTAGAAAATAGCATGGTGATCTTAGAAGTTATGTGGATTTAGGAGGACCTCACAGGAGCAGTGAGGTTAAGGAAGATATGAAACAATTTTTGTGAACCAAAGTCCTTAATATGGGACCATCTTTGTTTTATTCATCTAGAACCAAATTAAAATACATGTTATAAATATAAGTTTACAGTAAATTGACCTGTTCACTGATGGTATAGGTACTCAAGTATTGGCGCTGGGATGTGATGTTATGTATCAGGTTTGTAGGGTTAGTAGGTAGTAGTTCTGAAAGTCTCCCCATAATGTTGAAGAGCAGCAAAAAGTTTCTAGATTACTTGGTTCCATATTCTTATCTCATCCTCTCTAAGCTAAATTAACAGTTACCCACAAAATATTCTCCATTAACTCACCTTCTGAATACAAACAGTTCATCACAGAGCATAAAATTTGAACTATGAATGAACAAAAGCTCAGAAAACACAATAGGTAATGGCAGTTCGATAGCTTTATATAGGACTGAGGGTCACTGGTGAAAAATGTCGAGCGTTAATGATCCGTTTGAGATGGGGGCTTAGATCTTATTGCTCTGTTGTACTCTATCATCATTCAGTTCTTCAACAAATATTTAGTAGAGTAAAATTTTGGAGTAGATATTGTACCATAGACTGGGGTACAATAATGGAAAAAAAGAGAGACAATAGTTAATCTCAAGGATTCATACTCTACTGAAGAATACACACACATGAACTCAGAATCATGTGTTGATCTACTCTTGGAAAATTATAGGGTTATATATATGAAAACACGTTGAAAACTTCCTACTTGGTCCTCTGGAGATTAGTAACCATGGAAGAAGAAAAAACCAAGAGAAGTAGAGTGGAGTGAATAGATGGCATCAATGTAAAGAGGTAGTTACTATTGATGTTTGGCATGAACCTCATACAGTAAATGTGAAGAAAGAAGTGGTACAAAACAAGGGCAAAATGGATGAAAAAAATGCTAAACTCACTTCTCTCCTCTGAGTTATTTCAGGTGTTTGATATGTATCAATATGTTTGAAAGATCAGGAGAGAAAAGGCATCTTATGGAAGAGCTTTTCTAAAAGCATGGAATTTAAAGGACAATGCTATAAGAAGATTGAAGATACAGGAGAATGTATTTGTCCAACAACAGTAGGTTCCAGGTTTAAAAGCAATGGCACAAATAATTGGGTAAAGGAAAGAATTATCAAGCATGATGAAGCTAAGATAATCAGAGAATATTTGAACCATGATACTTTTGACTAAGACCAGTAACAAGAATAATGACAGTCTAAACAATTTGCAAGTTATCTAATTATAACTTCTGCTTACCGTTGGATTGTGGGTATTTTCACCTCTTTGGAAGAAGTCACCCCTGTTCTGAGTACACTATTCCTCTGAAGGTGCCATCCTAGTGGTAGGCCAGTGTCATAAACCTTGGAAGCTGCTCATAAATTGCACAAACTCAGTGTTTTTCCTAACATTTCTTAGGAGACTTGACACTTGGACTCCTGCTTATCTTTAAGAGTCACTCTCACTATAGAAAAATGAGAGCAATAAGAAAGAATATTGCATGGAAGAGTGAAAACTAAGTTGTTTTGAAATAGGCTAACTGTTCTAAACTGACTTTTTTTACGTAGTCCTCTATTACATTTTTGGAAGAATATTTCAGCCTTGACTTTCTTATCTTTTCTTTTAGTTTCTTCCACATTTTTCTATCCATACCCCTTGAATTTCAAATAGAATGTCTTGAGCATGTACTACATGACAGATATGGTGTTAAGCATTGCAGATGTAACCATTTCTGTCAATTTCTGCCATTGAGGATCTTGCTGTCTGGTGGAAGAGAGGTATAAACAAATGAATGTAATATAATATAATTGTAATTGTGCATTAATTCTATGAGAATACATATTTATCCAGTCATCTACCCCAGGAACTCAACACACATTTATTGAATTCCATCTCTGTGCCAGGTACTGTCCAGACACCAAGAGTGAACAGGACAAATACAGACCCATTATTAAAGAAGCTGTGATTCTAACTAAGTAGGATCTTCTCTAGTGGCTGAGGGAGTGCCTTGGGCAGTCAAAACGGTAGAGGTGATGTATTAATGCTTTAGAAGGACAAAAAGCATTGTATTGGGTGGACTCAACAAGCATACTCAACATGGGTAATTCACAGAATGTCTGAGGATGGACAGTGAACAGAGAAAATATAACTAGAGTGGTGGCTGACAAGTGTGTCCACAGTGTACTAGTCCTGTGGGCAAAAGGTAAGGTCTGTAAGCAAAAAATTTTATGAAAAAACAAAATTGGGAAATACCAATTACATAAACATTGAATAGGTTTATTTATTGCAGAATTTCTTGCTGCCTTTAATATGGAGAAGCAAATGTACATCCGAGAGAGGCCTATAGCTACCATAATTAATGGATTATTTGACCAAAGAGTACCTTTATCACATAACATTTTTGAGGAACATCCTTCTATAGAACCTACATTTGGAAATGATGGGCCAGAACAAAAGCATGCAGCTGCTGATGGAGCTAGATGCATAGGTGGATTTGAGTGATGCTGCAAAAGGCTTTTGCAAAAAGGCAGTTTGGACTCCAGTGACTAAATGGATGTGGAGGAGGGACACAATATATTTGTGTCATTATTTTTCTTTGAATTATACTAGTTTACTTTTGAAAAAATATTTAGTCCTGAAGTATTCAACATTTATTTACTTTTTAAAAATCTTTAATCTTGAAGCATTCAGTATTCCTTTAGGAAATGATATACCAGAGATGCATATGTCTGAGTTTGAAACCTGTCAGCTGCTACATTTTGACATATTTACTGTGAGTGATATTTTAAAGAACTAAATATATCAGCAAATATAAATCCTCAAAACAATTTGAATACAAAAATACTATGGATCAAAATATATTCTGTGATGCCATAATAGTGTTAAAATGATTGCAAAATTACTATACAATTATAGATTTATAAATATATGCTAAAACACAAAAATGTTCATGGGAATTATAAAGCTGAATTAAAGATTGCTGACTTATCTAGAGATCATAGATGGGGAGAGAATTTAAGTGCGTGCCTATAAAATGTAATTCCCCGGTAAAAATAAAAATAGTATCTAAACAAATAAGAAATGATACTAATATATAAAGCTGGGTAATGATTGTCTTAGGTCCAGTTCCTTGGAAATAGAATTTGAGACAGTGAGTGATATATGGGCCCTTAAGAACAATTCCTAAAAGAAATGAGGAAAGAAGAATTGAGCAGAAAGAAAACTAAACTGCAATTTAGTTACAGTAGTTGCACCATCTTAAGATCCCTGTAGAGTTGGATGGCTCTCCAGAGATTTCCAAATTGAGATAAAAGTGTTGAATATTGAGACTCTTGCCTTGACTAGTAATAGGTTTTAGGCTGACCCTGGGAAAGAGGCAGAAATTTTGGCAAGCCAATTTCCTTTAGCCAGGAGCAGTTCCTGGAGTCACCCGCAGCTGGGTCCTTGGCTGTCTAACCCTCAGCTGCTGGGGGGATGTGTGGCTGCCTTGGTCCTTCAGGCAGATTTCTGTTGGGTACCACAGCTTCCACTACAGTGATGCACTACAGCACATTGTGTTATTGTCTATTGGTATGCTTGAAATATTTCATACCTTTTAAAATGTTGACATTAAGGGAAAAATAAAGAAAAAGAATTAAGTAAAAAAGAAAAACAACCTTCTGATTTCTAGTAAAAATACTTTCTCAACTCTTCCCCCAACATACACACATACATACTACCAACACAATATAAGCCCCAACTATGATATAAGGTCATTATTATTTTATATTCTGTTTTCTCTATGTTTTTGGCACCTGAAGATTCTCTTCTCTTTCTTTCTCACCTGGGTTATAGAATGCCTTGTTATGTATTTAAAAAATTAAAATTCATTCATTATTTTTAGGTTTTTGTTACAGAACTTTAGTTGGCTTTCTTGCTGGAACATGATTGTTTTCCCCAAAACATGGTTGTTCTCCCCAAAGTGTCAATTTTGAAGTGATTCTTTAAAAAAATTACCTTAATTGCATTATTGAATTACAGTCTTATTTTCTTTAATTATCTAAATTTTACTTCCTCTGTATTGAATATAAAGATATTCAGTTCCATGAAAAATTGTGTCTTTTTATTTTATTTTATTTATTTTTTGTTAGTTTGAACCATAGGGCCCACATGCTCGCTAAATCAGAGTCAGCAAACTATGGTCCAAGGACAAATCTGAACTACTGCCTGTCTTTGTCATACAGTGATGCACATTCATTTATACATTGTCTATGGTAGTTTTGCCTTACAATGGCAGGCTTGACAGTCATGACACAAACTATATAGCCCACAAAACCGGAAGTATTACTATCTGGTCCTTTACAGAAAAAGTTCGCTACCTTGTTTTAAAAACATTGACTATTTTCACATTTTGCTTTCAGAAAAATCTATATGTGATGGACATGATAGTGAATAGGGGCTAATATGTCTGGCTCCTTGACCTATGTTTACTGTTTTTAAACAGAAACTTAAAATTTACTAAAGCTAGTTGTCAGGGGTAATGCTTTACACTTCTGTAAGAAAAATTCTAACTCTAAGAGGTCCCTGTGATACAGACATTTTTTGTCCTAAAATATGTCTTATCCACAACAGGGAACAAGTCTGTGTTCAGATCTGTCTTTATAGTTTGTAGTCAATAAATATTACTGATGACTTGGACAATAAACAAAATTGGTTTATATATGTATACACACACATGTGCACAAGATATACATGATGATATTACTTCCTTCATATAAACTAGCTGCTGGTCTTCCGTAAGGACAGATCTCATTAGAATGTTACCTGGAGCATCTTGTTTAGTACTGATATGCATTCATCTCTATGTCTTTTATTAAGAATCTTTAAATTACATTTCATAACCTTCTCTAATAAAGTTTAGTTTGAGAAATCTCACCAGCACACAAAATCTGAATAAGGCAAGCAACTGTTATGATTAGACATAGAAACATTAGATAGATATACATAAATGAAAATATACACTTAAATATAGATATAGGTATGAGACTAGAGATGCATATACATATATCTGTTCTTCTGAATATTTCTAGTTACATCATTCTCCTTCTTTATTGATGTGGACCTTTTCATAGGTTTTATGCCAGTTTTTGATGAAATAATCTCTCTGAATAAGGGAATATTCAGCAAGATCACCTCGGTGCTTATCCATAAATTAAGTGGGCTCATTTTCTTTTCTTTTCTTTTTTTTTTCTCTTAGTACTTCATGGTTTCTAACAGTATCCATTGATCCGACCTTAACCTCAGCTTCAACCTTAACCACTGGTTGGAGCAAATTGACAGGGCTGTTCTGATGCCCAAAACAGTGTGCTGAGGGATCAAGCTATATGGGCAGCCCAGCTAGGGGATTTGTCTCTACCCTATTTTTCTTGTGGAAAATGTCTCTGAGGTAGGACAATTTTTCTATATGACTTTCTTGCTTGACCAGAAACACAGTGTCTCTACTGGTCAATTGCTGCCACAACAGGAGAGAAAATTCCATCCTAGGACTGCCTCCTGTGGCTGAGGATGCATCTCCTACCCACAACCCCCAAACAAGGACTCACCAATATCACCCATCAGCAGTGCCAAGAGGGGTTCCAAGTGCTATTTCTTCCACTTGCCCCCCTCTTAGCTCTTGCCTCGCTAAATGAAAAAACATATCCAGATTCTTTGAGAATTTCCTCTATTAAGTTCCTGGTAAGTAAGAGGTATATATAAAGTTATATCTCCATTAAATCTCTGCTATATATAGGGAAAATGTTTGAAGTCTTAGAATGTGCAAAACATCCAGTGATAAATAAAAATTTTCCTTTAGCTTTATGTGGATTTTAATGAAAGTAGGATAGGGAAGCACGTGGTTACATGCTTTGTTTATACTGTCATCCTATAATATAGATTTTAATTGGCAGAATTCCTGCAATACTTGTTATGTAAACCCAATAATTTTCAAAGTATCATCTCAAATTGGAAAACAAAATTAAACTCTCATGATTCACATTTTGCTAAAGGAAATATATTAATAAATGAAAAGACAAAAGAAAATAGACCTTTATAACCTTTTTCTAATTTCTCCTGATTATGCATGGTAGTCCCTTTTTGATAACCAGTTTGTGGGTTTATAGTTTGATTATATGATGGACTGGGAAAAATAAATACATAATATATATATATTTTTGTGATTCAGCAGTACCCCTAGATATTTTAGCAATTCATATTTTTATTTTGTTTTCTCTTAATTTCTTGGTATGACAAATAACTCATTTGTGCTCTTTTATATTGAGTTTAATAATTTTAAATTTATTTTTATATTACATTTAAAGTATAAACATTTTATCCTCTATAGTCTCAATATTCAGATGTTTTTTATTGCTTAGATAGAGCTCTTATTTTTCATTTACTAGATCTAAGTGAGGCAGATGAATATCTACTTATGAATGCAAAACATCCACATATATCCACACCAGCACTTATTAAGAAACCAAAATATTCAGACCTATCAGATGTACATCTGAAAACTGAGTGGACGAACCCTTTTAGTTTTGAGGTAAAATTTTAAAATGATAATACTGATGATTATAAAACTCTGAATTCTACTTCTTATTCATTTTCTGTGAGCCAGCACCACACCAGACATGTTCCGCATATTTATGCTATCTTTAATTTACCAAGTTAAATAATGTTTGTATTCCCTATTTTCAGAGGAAAGATTGGAGATTTAGAGGGCTTTTATGACTCATCCAATGTCACTTACTAGAAAACAGAAGAATTAAAATTTCAGTTAAGGTCTGCTATACTCCAAATCCTAAACTCTTAACTACTATAGTACATCATCTTGCTCAATTAAAATATGCTTAAATTTATTACGGAGAGATCCCTTCCAGTTTTTCAGGCATCAACTTCTCTGTAAACACCAAGAAGCCTATAATTTCCCCACATTGTAATCACATGAGACATCAATAGCATCTAAACCTGGGCAATCAAGAGGGTTCTTACCTCATACGAGTCACATTTTCTTTTAATTACATTCATTTTAATTTCCTTTGCCCCCATTTATCAAAAAACTTTCAGAATTTCATACTGTACAATGCCCTGTAAGTGCCATTTAACTTTAAAACTCCTAATTACCCTTCAGATGAATATTGCAAGCACAGCCTTTTGCGTAGAAAGAATGTCAGGCAGACATCAAATGCCCACATTAACCTAGGGGCTCAGTTTTGAGTTCTGATTGTAGAGCTGGTAAAAAAATAATAAGTGGACTGAATTTCAGTATCAATAAGCACATTTTAACATTGTCCCCATAAAGTAGCCTGCTTCTTTAGGACTTTTGTCACTGCAATTTATAAATGCCTCTTTGCTCAACATTATCAGGTGTGGAGTAGTGGGGACAGGGAAGTGCCATCTATGCAGGGATAGGGGACATAGAGCATCTTTCATCTAACAATAGGATCAAAGATAAACAGGAGTGGAGTTGTTTTGCCCTTAACAAATTTTTACTATAACACTTAGAGCTGGATAAAATCTGACTAATAAAACAACTTAGTTGATGCCAGGCACTTTTGAGTCCTCCATGGGCAAGTGACATAGAACTGCTGCTTCTAAACGCACCCTGAGAAACTTGAAGAGAAATCTGTGAGGTGCTCAGGGAGGCAGAGAAGCAGAATGAACTTGTGTTTTTGAACAATCTGTTTTGCTGTGTTCAAACTGTCAATTTCTTAAGAACCATAAATCTTTCTATTGAATGATGCTCACTTTAAGGATGAAAAATAAAATCAATAAGTGTGGATGACTACATCTTTCTTTTTGGTGAAATTTATTGTTTTAACATTTACATGATAAAATTTACTTTTGTGCACAATTTTAATTTGGTCAGTTTTGACAAATATATAGTCACATAAACACCACCACCACAGTAAAAATACAAACTACATGTTTCCCCTACTATCCAAAAGTATAGAATTTTTTATAAAAACTTTGTCAGCCAAAATGCTATAGAGTGAAGGAGCAATTATCAGTAGTTTATATGGAAATAATTTTTAGCGTCCTAGACCCAAAATTCAACACATGCACAATGTCTTTCTTTCAACCTTAATCAAAATACCTAATTATGCTCAGTTTTACACTAAGTGTAGATCCTTAACAAGTTCTCTTAGGCCTTTCTGATGCCTTAGGATCCATCTTGCTAACAGAGGCACAAAATAAATGGAGATAAAGTGCAGATGCTCACAGACTCAGTTCAAAGTGATGGCAGCTCGATGCTGAGTGGATTCCCAGGGAAGGAGCTTGCCAGGGCCACTCGCTGCTCTCATGCTGCTGCCACTATAAAGGATGCTGCAAAACAAACACTGAACCCTGTTTTTGCTTTTCTCCTTCTGTGGTTAAGAGCAAAAATCCTTTCTAGATCTCTTTTGGTTAGCAAAAATAGGCAGTGATGCATGTCTTTCCTAAAAGCAAAGAGGCCTAAACCACAGGTGAATACCTGTATCTCCATCAGCCTCCTCTCTTTTTTGGTCAATCCTCTTCCCCAGCCTCTGGTTCAAAGCAACCATTGTTCTGATGTCTCTCCCGATAGTTTGATCTTTTTCAGAATATTATTTAAACAGAATTATATAATATGTACTCTTTGTGTAAGACTTTTTGGATTCACCCATGTTTATGCATGTTTTAGTGGTTCATTGTTTTTTATTGCTGAGAAGTATTTCATTATATTGTATCACAATTTGTTTACCCATTAACTGGTTGATGCACATTGGAGTCATTTTAAGTTTGAGGCTATTTTAAATACAACTATTATAAACATTCTAGTACAGGTTTTGTGTGGTCATATATTTTTATATTTCTAGCAGGTAGTTTGTTGGGTAATATGCTTATATTTATAAGAACCTACCAAGTGGTCTTCCAAAATTACTATGCCATTTCGCATTTCCACCAGGTATACATAAGGATTCCAGTTGCTCCACATTCTTGCCAACATTTGGTATTGTCAATTTTTTTTTCAACTTTAGACATTCTATTAGGCATGCATGCATCTCCTCATGCATGGGTTTAATTTATATAAGGCAACATGACACCTAAATGCAATGTAGTATGGAGGGCTCGGTTCTGGAAGACAACAACAAAGGATGTGACTTAAGGAGCTAGTGAAATCTGAATAAAGTCTGTAGTTGAATAATAGTATTATACCATTGTTAATTCTTAGTTTTGATAAGTGGTTATGAAAGATATTAACATGATTATGTAAACTAATTGAGTTGTAACGGGAACTTTCTATACTGTTTTTCAGCTCTTCTGAAAATTCAAAATTGTACCAAAACAAGAAGTTAAATATCACATAGTGAAGAAGCAGAGATTAGTGACAACTTTAATGAATTAAATTTTGTACACATGGTGGTCCTCATGATAGTCCCATTTAATTCACTATTCTGGCCCCTTCAAACATGAGATATATCATGCCAGTTGATAGCACACTATTCTAATCACAACAAAATAGTAGCCTCAATTGCAGCAAATTGGCCAGAAGGGAATCTTTGCTAGAGCTAATGAGCACAGTAACATGGGAATAATTAGCAAACACATCCAATTTCCAGCTATGTAAGGATAGAGAATTAGAAATGACTCACATGAATGTGAGATGGAAACAGTGTATGTTATATTCATGTCCTAAGTGTAGATAAATTCTCATACTCTGTCATAATATACAAAAGGGACCCCCCAAACAGAGTTTATTTATTAAAAATTGTGTATTATTTATTCTTATATGTGTAAACTTCAGTCACCTTCAAAGTACCCTCCATTTGGTGCAGTATACCTATTGAGACTTTTTTCACTGCTCAAAATGGTTTTTGAACTTATCGATTTTTAAAAGTGCTTCTGATGTCTTTTTATTTCACATCTCCCACATTGGCAAACATTTTCCTTTGAGAACTTTTTTTTCATCTGGGGAAATAAGAAAAAAGTTGCTCAGGTCACGATCAGGTAAATGGGGAGGGTCGCGCACAGGGGTCATGCCGTTTTTGGTCAAAAACAGCTGAAGACTCATCTTAGTGTGGGTAGGTGCACTTGTAAATCACCCATTATGAAATGGGCAAATGTGTTGAAAAATTCTTCCAAAAAATTCACTGAGGTTGAAACACAGCCTCTCACAACAATGTCAGCTGGTACACGGATACAGATGGGTTCTTAGAACACTCAGCTAGTGGGGAAGCCTTTAGTACAAGGAGCCCACTCTCCAGAGGATAATTCTGGTATTTTTGGGTACACCCTCCAGTCGGAAGGGAACTAGATCACTTGGAGATCATGCAGACCATCTCTTTGGTAACCAGACAAACTGCATACAAAGTTCTAAGTACTTTAAAGAACTTTTTGTGACTCAAGTGCTCTGGAAGATCAGAAATACATTAGAGAAATTTGAGGGTTTGTGCCACATCAGTGAAATTTTAAGATGTTCAGAAGCTTAAGGTATGCCATGATGTCCCACCTTTAATAAAGGGTATATTATGCCATCTTACTCCTTCCACCACTGGAAAGAAGCACATGCTTGGAAGGCTTCCAGACTTGAATAGGGCCTAATGCACAAAAAAGCTTCAGTTTAATTATTCCAGTTGGCCCATTTTACTTAGAAGATACATATTATCTAGAATACCTCACTCTGATTGTAAATGGGCCATGGATATTTGTTAAATTCTGCAAGAGAAAAATTACAATTAGACTCCAATGGATCTGTAGCGAGTTCTTGCCTTGCAGTGGACAAATATACAACACTTGACAAACAGCTGCTGGTCTGCTACTGCATCCCTACAGAATTTCTGAAAATGGACACCATTTGACCATGTAGCCATACCTATACCCTGTCGAATTCATAAAGTTGTAAGTTGGACCAGTCTACAACAATTCATTGTAATGTGAACGTAGTACATCCAGATAATATTATGTGGCTTGGCTACATGAGTAGAAATTCCAAATCTCCATATCTTTTATTAATGTTACACTGTGTTTCTCCTTCAGTTCATACCTGTAACCACATGAAGGTATGCTTTTTGACAAGCTGATAGGAAAGAGAAGTCCAAGCTTTAGAAATCCAGTTATATACGTTGTGTGGAAAGGAAAGTGGTCCAAGAGAAGGTGGCAATGGGTTGATGAGCAATGGTAGATGACTGCCTGGATCTGTATGGACCTAGAAGAAGAAAATTGGAGGATGGAGGACAAAGAAACCTGGAAAACAGACAGGTGGATGCACCAATGGGAGTGGTCACAGTTTTCCAAGACTTTGTATTATATATTAATGCCTACCAGAAAACATACTCAATGGAATAAGTACTGAACTACCGAGTAGGCAGAGCAACTCACCGTTTGGCATCAATCAACCATTGCCAGCCACCACTCCATCTCTAATACAATGAGCTCATGAATGGAGTAATGACTGAATCAGAGAAGAAAGCTATGCATTGTCCTAATAGCATGTGTTCCCACTCACTAGGACTGACATAGACACTGCTTCTGCTAAATGTTCAATCTCCCACAACATAAATCATCTTTATATCCTAATAAGATATCCACCAATAAGACTATTTGGTGGCAGGTTTATTATATTGGATCCCTCTTACCTTAGAAGACAGCTATTTATCTCGACTGGAATCAGCATATATTCTGAGTACGGATTTTTATTTCTTGCCTACAGGGCCTCAGCTGGCATACTATCTACCTAAAGATATTTATAATAACTGATGCAGCAACACAGAATCCTGCATAACCACTCAATAAACCAAGAGGTCAACTTCACACCAAAGGAGCTATGTCAGTAGACATATGGCCACAGGTATCATTATACATATATGCTACCTTAAAGCTGCCCTAACCCAACTGAGTGCCAGCTTGGAGATAGAAGCATGTGAGGTCTCTAATAAGCAGAATAGGTGACTTCAGAAATTAAAGAGATTGGAACAAGAGAAGCTTTAATTACTACCACTTGAAATAACTCATGTGAGTAATATGTACTTCTATTCTCTATTACTTTATACTCTAAAGATTTACAGCTTTTAGTTCCCAGAGAGGTAACACACCAGGGTACATAGTTAGAGTCCCATTCAACTTTATTTTCAGGCTTTTACACACTTGTTTCATGTTCTTTGTGTCAAGAGACAAGAAGCAAAAAGATGAGTAACATTCTGTCAGAGGATGTTCACTCTGACCATTAGGAAGTGGTAGGATTTATGGGGGCAGGGATAATTAAATTTGCCACATAGGTGATCCCTTTGGGAGTCATTTGGTACTTTATTGCCCAATTTTGATAGTAAATAGGTATAACAACCATATATGAAGAATTCTTAGCTATGAAGATAAGGTTTACCCATCAGTTATGCCACCTAGACCAGCGGAGGTACTAGCCAAGCATATTGAATATACAAGGGATTGTAAAAGAGAGGGGAAAGGAAGAGGATGAGCATAGTATGTGACTTCCAGGTCTACTAACTAATCTTCATTTTCTAAGTTACCCAAGGAGAGGCCACCAGGAATTCTGAACTTACTCTACAAAACTAGTAAATTTAGGCAATAAATAGTGTGGGCTGTCGTGCAGGTCATGGTGCACAGCCTGAATCTCTTTTTTCATGTCCCAGTCACTGCTCTGGCTTCTGGGATTGTTGCCAGGTAATGGCTCACCAGAAATGTCCCCAGACATTTCCTCCTGCTGAAGAAAACTGCCTTGCTCAAAAAGATACCCAGAATTGTGCTGGTAAACTGGTGCTTCAAAAGCAAAGAAATATGCCCATGATGGCTGATTTTACGTTATCAAAAGATTAATAACCAGTGTGCAAATTCTTAAATGTTTAGTGAGTAGCTCTCTTGAGGCATTACAAACATTCTGTCACTCCACCAGCAGGCTGCATGCAATGACTAGTCAATGAAGGGGTACTGGAGCAAACATGAAGGTTAAGTCTAGCTCCCAAGACTTCTATACTGCTTTACACTTTAACCTCTCATTCTACCTAATCTTGTTTCCCTCCCTTTTATGTACACCTTCATGGAAAATTTCTGATAAACTTCTTGAACATTAATCTTCATCTCAGAGTCTGTTTTCAGGAAACTAGACCTAGTTCACATAGAAACAGGAAATAAAAATCATTCTCTTCCCCCACTAAATATCTTTTTCTTAAAATGAAATTTATATCTTAGGAGGCAAAAGGTGAATGATTATAATATATTTTACTCTTGCTTAAAATACCAATAAGATAGAGGAAAATAAATTGGAAAAGTCACAGACAAAAGGGTAAAAAACGTAATTTTAAGATTTTTATTAGCAGTACAAATGCATCATGCTCATACAGCAGACGAACTTTCCATTTAAGACTCAGGATGTCACCCTGACAAGGTTACATTTCCCTTTCTATGCAGGCTTATATAAAAGGATATTTAAACTTTCTTTGGGCCCACCCTTTTGAAAATATAAGCATCATTATCTAAAATTAAATTTGTAATCTGGACATAATATTCATTTCACAACAATATAAGAAACAGTTTTACAAAAATTTCATCCTGAATTTCTCAGGGCATCAAGCAAAAATAAATAGTTTTCATGCATTATGCTCCCATCAACAAGAACCTAATTTTGCCAGTACACTATGAAATACAAGATCGTTAAATCTTTTTGAAACATTTGACTGACAGATAAGGATAAAATTTGTCAGATGCCTGATGGCTAATCTCAAATTTCAGTTGTATAGTATTTTTTAAATATGACATTAAATAATTTCTAAGGAAATAGATTTTGTACCCATCTTTTTTGAACAGATACCTTCAAACTTCTTACTGCTTAAAAAAAAAAAAAAACTCCCAGGGTTTTTTATCTAGAAAAGAGTATACCACTCAATAGAAATTTCTCAACCGTCAGACAAAATAATAATGAACTTGAATAATGCTAAAAGTAAAACTCAAATCATTCTGTACAGAGTTCTTAAAATTCTTCTCCACCAGCAATATTTTGCATATAATTATAAATATACAGATGCATTTTTGATAATATTCTTCTACTGACCAATTTAAAGGGACAGGAAGATATTTACAAAGAGCACAATCAGCCCAGTTTGAAAATGATTTTGCAAATTTTACACACTTCACAATGATTATCTGAACATCTGAGATCCTGTTCTATTTATCAGAATATAAACCTAAACCTATGGTAAGCAGGAAATAAGGAAGAAGAAAAATAGCGCCAGTTGAGACTCTATAATATTACAGACACTATATTTTACACACTACAAATGTTATCTCATACATCACTGTAGGGGGTTCTATTGCCATCTGATGGATTGGGAAAATAAATGCCAGTAATTTGCCAAAATCAAATAGTTATATCTCATCTCCCTGCATCTGATACTTAAACACCAATAGGCCTTAGGCTTCAGACCTCTGACAACATGACTTCTCCACCTACCTTCACTTTCTAGGAGATCTCCTTTGACCTGTGGCTTTACACACCATGCTATTAGTTATCCGTCACTGCATAATAAATTACTCCCCAATTAGCATCTTAATACAACAAACCTTTACAACAAACCTCACCTGGTTTCTGGGGGGCAAGGCTTTCTCAGTGGCTTAGGTGAGTTGTTTTATTTCAAGGTCTCATGAAGTTGCAGTCTACCTGTCAGCTAATCCAAAGATTATCTGAGGTCTTGACTGAAGTTGAGGGATCTGCTTCCAAGTTGGCTTTTTCATGTGTTTATTGCAAATAGGCCTCAGATTCTTCCTGGATGGTGGAAGAAGGACTCAGTTCCTCTTGACAAGGAACATTCTAGAGTGTTGACTGAGTGTCCTCACAACATGATGACCTAAATTTCTCCAGAGCAAGTACTCCAAGAGAACTACGCAGAAACCACAATGTCATATAATACAGCCCTAGAGGTAACATATCATCATTTTTTCCATTTTCTATTGTTCACATAGGCTAACCTCAATACAAGGTGTGAGAGGTCTAGGCAAGTGTGTAAGTACCAGAATGCAGGGATTAGGCTCAGGTACAATTGAAGCTCTTTAAATCCTTAAGTACCTTTACTCAAATTCAATTTCTCTCTAAATGTGAAGGCCTGTGAAACTAAAAAGACAAGTCATGTGTCCCACACATCAGACAAAAGATATACTTGCATACCACTACTCTATGCTGAGCCAGCTGAGAAACAATGCTCTTACGTTTCTTAAAAGCTCTATTATTTGATTAAGAATGTCTGCAAGCTATACTCCATAAAGTTTAGAGGTCCTGTTGTCTGACAGGATGATATTCTGATGCACCACTTTTGTTTTTTCTGAGGTCTTGGCAACATTTTACTGTCACACCCTAAGCTTTATCTTTTGGACATGTTTTTTCTAGCAGTGCCCTGGGTTTGCTAAAATTTTAGATGCTACTTCTTAATTTTAGCATCATTTTCCTCCTAGAGAACCTGAGAATTTTCAACACCATTGATCTCAATTTCTTCATGTTTAAGAGTTCTTTCAGTCTCTCATTTCACACTTTACTATGAACAGCAAGGTGAAAACAAGTGGTATCTTTAACACTAGGCTGAAAATCTCCTTAGCTAGATAACCAAATTCATTAGGAACATTTTCTGCTTTCCTCATTAACGTAGGGAACGGTGTGGCTAAACATTTTGCCACTACATGAAAGTATCTCTTTTGCTCCAGTTTCCAAGAAAGTTTTCCTTACTTATATCAACCACAGCCTCCTTTGGCACATTCTGTTTCTTACATGAGCCAGCTCTGATAAAATGTGGGAGGGGACCAAACAGGGTCATGAATACCAGGAGCCAGGTATACCAGAAATCATTTGGGCCATTTTAGAGACCAGCTACCACAACTATCTGTAATCTGATGATACCTAAATTTATTTTTTCAATGACAACTTCTTTCTTGAGTTATTGATTTGTAAATCCAACTGCATACTTGGCAAATACAGTTAGATGTAAATAAGTAATAAAAGTTTAAGAGAACTCCTGACTCATTGCCCATTACCAGCACCCTTTAATCTACCAGTGTTCTCAATTACAGTTAATAGCACTACAGATTGTCTTGCCTTTCAGGGCAAATTTTGATTTTCACCTCGACTCTTCTGTCTGTCTTGTATGCCATATCTGATTCATGAGCCTCTCAACTGACTTTTCAAAAACATAGTAATATCAGTGATTTTTCACTTTTCATAACCTTCATAACTATCACTATTACCCAAGCCACGATTGTCAGATGCAAATGAAATCATAGAAAAAATATTTTCTTTTTTTTTTTTTTTGCTACCATCAAGAAGGACCTAAATTTGTCAGTACAGTTTGGAATACAATATTTTTAACATTTAAAAATTCTCTTAATAGCCAAATACATAGAACATATAATGTCTAACATATGGTTTGGGGGAAGACATTGATTTTGGTACCCTAGTACAGGTCTCTGAATATGGCCCCAACATGTTTTGATGGGGGTCAAAATTCTTTACACAAACTTTTTCTTTTTGCTTTGTTTCAGTCCCTCTTGAACTCTTTGTCAAACATGATTTGGCATTTTGAATGGGAAGATGTCACTATTCATCAAATTAAACAGCATATACAAACATATTTTAATGTGCAATGTACACTAAAAAACCTCCTTCAGAAACTGTATGGCCTAGCTTTATAATGTAATTTTTACATTAAGACATTTTATGGCAATAGAATTACCAATCTAATTGTTTATTTCTCCCCCCTCCCATAAATTAGCCTTCTCTGAGACCAGCAAGAACTTTTTTCCTTTATTAATTGCACAAAGGGAAAATAACAATAACAAAGATGAGCACAGTTTGGGCCTTTGAGTTTTCAATAAAAGAGTAAATGGGATAGAACATGCTTCTATGTACCCATATCAAACTCTTCATATGGATACATGGATAAAGACCCTCGTAAGCAGTCTTTATGTCACAGATGCCTGATAAAGACCCCTTCAAAAAGTGAAGGTTCATACTTTATAACACAGACTAAACTTATTGAAGAGATAAAAAAGATCCATACTACAAAGAACGTTGCCCTCTTTAAACTCTTGTTATATATTTTCTCCAAATATCTCAGGTCAGTATTTTAGTTATCTGTAAATGTGTAAAAATTACTCCAAATCTTAGTGTCTTAAAACAACATCCATTATTTCACTGTTTCCATGGATTGCTCTGCCTCAGAGTCTCTTATGAGGTCACAGTCAAGCTGACAGCCAGGCCCACAGTCATGTGGAGCTGGAGGCCCTGCTTCTGAGCTCACTCAATTGGCTGCAGGCAGGCCTCAGTTCCTCACTGGCTGTTGGCTGAACACCTAAGTTCCTTGCCATGTAGGTCTCTCCATAGAGCTACTCACAACACGCTTCTTCAGAGCATGTGATCCAAGAGAGAGTACCCAACATGAGGAATAGACTCTTTATAAATTAACCTACACGAAATGTCATCAGTTGCATTGTATAACTGGTCTTCAGATAACAGCATTTCACTCAACATAATTTGCTTATAACCTTGATGAGAAAAAAAGTTGATTTCAGGCTGGGGCTATTGTCTCTGTGGAGTTTGCACATTCTCTTCATGTTTTTGTGGGTTTTCTTGAGGGACTCTGGGTTCCTCCTACACCACAAAGGTGTGCATGTGAGGTGAATTGGCATGTCTGCATTACCCCAGTGTGAGTGAGTGTGGGTGTGGGTATGAGTGGCCCTGAGAGCAGAGTTGTCCTGTTCAGGGCAATCCTGTCTTGGTTCCTTGAGCTGCCAGGAGAAGCTCTGGCCACCCATGACCATGACCTGGAATCAACAGGTTGGAAAAGAATGTTCTTGCTTCTTTTTCTTAACCTTTCTTTACTGTATGGATAGTTCACAATTATTTCAATGTTTAATATTAAAAGTGTTTAGAGTCTTTATTTAGAAGTTTGGTGATTTTTTGTGACCAGAAATATGCCATAGAAACTCTTATTTATATCAGCTAGCCTATAAAATTAGTTTTGTTACTTGTCGTTCCACTTAAAATAGCAGTTTCCAAGAAACTATCAATAATGGTGATAACTTACTGTATTCTATTCATTAGAAGTGAGTTGCCAAGTCCAGCCCACATTCAAGTTGAGCAGAGTAAATCTCCGCCTTTTGAAGGAAGAAGCACTAAATAATTCAGGGTAATATGCTTAAAACCAGCACAGCCAAATAATTGCCCACTTCAGGTCATCCCTGGTCCAGATCTGGCATGGGTTCTGCAATGCTCACCAAGTCCTCCTAGAGGGATTGGCACCTGCTATGAGAAAAGACAATCTCTTTCTTTGTCTGCAGTGTCTATGTAAAGCTTCTTGTACAGTCTCATTCTGAAACCAAAAGCTGCCACAAGGAAAATGAAGCTCCAGACTTTATCTTGTAGCCATTTCTAGTGGTTTTCAGAGCAAACTCTAGAGCCAAACTATTTAGTTTAAATATTGGTTCTACTACTCATTTGCTGTGCAACTTTGAAAAATGATTGAAACTGTATATTCTCTCTGTATACAGTTTATAAACTGTATAAACTCTCATGTGTAGCAAAATGTATATAATAACACCAACCCAGGAGGTTCTCTGAGATGTTTGTTATTATATATAAAGTGCTTAGAATATTGACTGCTAGGTAGTAAATCTTAATTAATGTCATTACCTTTATTATCATTATTATTTCAGTAAAAATCACATTCACCCACTAGTCCCAACCATAAGAATTTGGTACTATAAATGCACAGAAATTTCATTTCTTTAATACGACGTTTTTCTTATTTCAAGCTAGCTTTGTCCAATCTAATAGCACCATGACTCGCTTGCGCCCTTTACACATAACTGCCCCTACACTCTCTTAATCATTAAGCTTTTAGGACATCATGTTCTAGTCAGTGTTAAACTGTCTTAAGAATAGTCACAAGCCAGTTGATCAAGGGATCAGAGTTTCAGCCAAACTAAAGGTAACATCCTTTAGTTTAGTTACCCATAGGCAGGATGGTGAGAAGATTCCTTGGCAAGCAGAATAAGGAAACTGAGACAGATAACAAATTGGCCAAGCAACTTACAACCCAATATGGGTCACCTCTGTAGTAATAGCACACAGATTCAGTTGTAGTTCATCTTCAGGCCCAGAAAAGCAGCAAAACCAGGTGGGCAATGCCAGGACCAATAGCAATGTTTAAAGACCCTCTGCGCTGTCACTGACCAATCAGCGGAGGTCCCTAAAAGGGCACGCTTGGAGAACTGATGAATACTCTACTGAAATCCTCCCTTGAGACTCCCCCTGAGGTTTCCACCTGCAAGGGAGAGATAAAAACTCAAGACAAAATAACCATACCTTCTGGGCTCTCCCTCTGAGGAACAGCCTGTATATCATTCCCTTTCTCTTCTTTTTCTCCCCACTTCTTCCTTCACGGACACACATCTCCTAAACTCTAAGGCAACGGACAGCTGGCAGCTTGCCCGAGGCTAATACCCTGAATCTGTCTCCAAGGCCTTCTTTTCTCTGACTTGCCAGGGAGTTAAGGCACCCCAGCCTAAGCTTTCCTTTTACTTCTTCTGTGCTAAGCCTTTCATGTTTTACTGTCCCCAGCTTTAATAAACATACCCTCATAGTCACCTGGACTCATATTGTAAAATATTTCCTACACAATGTCAAGAACATGTTACTGGAGAAACTGCCAGAAACTTGGTTCTTCTTGCCAATGCAGTAATTACGGATCAGCAAGTCTATTAGTGTGCAGGTGTTACCAAACAACAAACCTGTTGGGTGGGCAGGGGGAAGGGGCAGATGCTGTTACCAAAACAACGCCCCCTTCTTCCCCAGAATCCTCCTGTTCTAGGTTCTTTGCCCGCTGCCCTTGAAATTATGGCTCTCAGTGGCAGTTTGGTAAAAAGGAAAGGAACTATTTATTGAAAAGTTATATAAGTTTTGAATAATGGCTAAATGTTGTTGTTAAAAATCTCAAAATCCCTTTAAAATACCCACCAACACGCATGATCCTGCCTTTCCACCCCCTTTTGCCCAGTCAGGCCAGTCAGGGGTACTGTTCTTCAGAAGAAAAAGAACAAAAGTCTGGAGCTTGGCTAGGCAGGCCTCTCATGGTTTCCAGCACCATCAGCTGTGTCGCTGCCATCTCCAGTACTTAATCAAAACCACGTGGCACCTTCTTCTCATGGCCCACTAGCAAGAGTCCTTTCTCCCCTTTCCCTCCCGCATGGTCCTCACATTGTTCCCCAAAGTCTGTGTCCCATTGTCTCTCACGCAGGCCCCTCTCCTCTTCCCAGTTACCTCCTGGGTTAAAGTTAGGCAAACCTTACCTGTTAGCCTTGTTGAGATGCAAAATAACCATCTTTGCCCTATGAGGTCTGAAACTATCCTGCTGTTATTGACATGCAAAATGACTCTCAGTGGCGCTTCTCCATGTCAGGTATGAAGTTGGCCTGTTATTTGTACACAAAGTAACTCTCAATGGCCTTGCTCCAGCTCTCCCATCTGGTGGGAGTAGGAGAATATCTTATATTTTTCCTGGACACCCCAAGTTCTGGACTCTGTTACAAATGCCCTCTTTTGGGGGCTCTGGCTGTGCCCCATTACACAAACAGGGTTTGTTGATGATCCATTCTCACGGAAGAAAACAAGCCTAGTTAAGGTGAGGGTAGGGGTTATAAAAGGCATAGGTTCAGGGCAAAATGGGGTAAGGGCGGCCAAAGGCCAGAGTGGCAAGTGCAGGAGTGGTGACAGCATGGGTGGCAAGCGCAAGTGTGGCCACAAGCTAGGTTGCCTGAGGCCAGGCTGCCAGAAACTGGGTGGCTGGAGAGCCAGGAGAGCCGGGAGTGCCAAGCTGAGAGTCCTTTATTCTAAGGACTTACATAGTTGGAGGGATGAGGGTGAAGAAGTTACATATTGATTGACAGGTAAAGGTGGTGCCAGCTTTTGGTGGGGGGATGATGTGAATACCCAAAGTTGTTAATGGGCTTCTTCCTTTGGGAACTACAGGCCCTTTCTCACCTTCCAGGCCTTGGAATGAAAGCAGAGTTTCAAAGACTCTTTCCCAGATAGCGGAGACAATACATAAACTTAAAGGACTGCCCTCTTCCTGCGCTAGCATGGTGTTTCTCATGATGTTGGAACACCTGGCAAGATTATGAACCATGCTCAGGACAGCTGAGTCAGTGGGCAACACATGTCTCCTCCTCCCTGCCTTGGTTTGCTATCTGTCCTACTTAACAAAAACATACACTACCAGCTGACTCTAGGCAGACTCACTCAGAGCCAGGTCTAATTAAACCCTTCAGACATCAGGTTCTGGTCAGTGTTCACACATCTATTGATGCAAGGATTAGAGTTTTGGTCAAACTAAAGATAACATCTTGATCTTGGTTATGTTTCAGCACCAGACCCTTGAAAGCTGAATGACCCTACTGACCACACCCTCAGGAAACAAGGCAGAATGAAGCCATGGCTGACATCAAGACTTGATGCAATGATTAACTATGCCTTAACCTGGCCCCAACTAATCAGCAGAGCCATAACTAATTATTTTTTTCCCCTATACAATCTATCCCCTAGAAGTCATCAAGAAGCCAGGTCTCAGAGTAGTAGTTCATTTGCATCTCTGAGCTTAGGACGATTTCCTTAAACAAAACATTACTTTGCCACACTCTTTATTGAGCATTTTGTTGGGCATTGATGCACACAAGCATGCAAACCTTTTCAGTTCAGTAGCAGTGATGAGCCAGATTCTGTTTTAGGTGAGTATTCCAGAAACACATTGAAGAGTCACTAGCTAAAAAAGCAGACAAAAATCTTGCCTTTGAGCACTTATATTTTTGTGGTTTTTGCTCAAGTTACTCACAGCCCCCTCCATAGCTTTACTAAGAGATGAATAGGGACAATAGCAACTGAGAGGTCTGGAGAGCAAAATGGGAAATACAGAGAAGATGTTGCTTGAAGGAGTGTGTCTTAATTATCAAAGGGTATTCTGCTATCCCACTCTATATACCTCTGAGAACAAAGCAGGAAAAGTCTCGGCTTTGGCAGTAACATGCTGTGAAAATTTGTGTAAGTTGTTTCTTCTCTCTGGGTGTTTGGCATTTGCAAAATAAGGGTGGGAGAGGCGTAGTCTAAGCCCTGATACTTGTTTGTTTACTATTTTTTAATGTAAGTGTCTCATTTAAGCTTTGATTGCCTAAGCATCCATTTCATGAAGGTATCCAGTTCAATGATGTTATCTCAAATAAACACATTGCCAGTCAAAGGACAAGATAAAGGGCTGGATGATCCCCCTCCCCTTGCACTGAGGTGCCTTTGTTTGGAGATCTTGGTTGATTTTAATAACTGAACATTTTGGCTCCTTGTTTGTTTTTTCTTCCTCTGCTCTTATGTTTTAAATTCACCAATAAACAGTGAACCCATGAAACCTTAGTATCACATGACCCCCACTCTAAACTCCAATAAAAGCAGAAACCCATGGCTGCCTGCATGCACTTTCTTTGTGTCTCTACCCAAGAACTCGCTGCATGGCCCCAGAAGTTCTGTGTAATTATCAAGCGTTAAGTAATAAAACTCTATCTTTCCAAAGTTTCCTGATGGTGTCTGCTGAAGGATTTTTGCAACCATTTTAAGAACCTAAGGGGCTAGTCTTCCCACCAAACTGGTTAGTGATAGGCTGAAGCTCATACAAAACACTAGGGTTGTACTACATTCATATTTTGTTTATTTTTTTAAATTGTCTTCCAGAGAAAACTGGAATTCCTCTGGGCTGCTTCCAGGATTTTGCAAACATTTTGAAATTTTACCTAATTTATTTATCAATATTTTACTTATTTTTAAAATCTTTAATAAAAACCTCATGCAATTAAATGAGTTATACCAAATATTAGTAGGTTAGTCTATGTGGATTAAAATTTGTAGTAATTTACTTGTTAATAAAAAATATATCTGAACTCAAAAAATAAATTGACACAAAGTTTTACTTTGAGGTGTTCTATGAACGTAATTCTTAATAGGAGTTGAACTGAATATAAGGTATCATAAAATGACTTTGAATCTGATTTGTCTACATAATTATGACTAAAATTTTTGTCACCTAATAGCTACATGGGGTTCTGCTGCCTGTGGCCCATAAATTCTAGAGGCAAAGGTCTGGTGAAAAAAGAAAGGAGACTTTTATTTAAAGGCTGTACAATTTCAGAAGAATAACAGGCTTCTGCCTGAGAGCCCATTCGCATTAAAACCTCCAAAGAAAAATAACCCTGCCACCCTTTACCAGATTAGTAAAAGGCTATTCATTCACCCACTTAAAATACTGTCTTTTGGGAAATCACAGGTGGCTTAGCTGGTTCATGGTCACAGTTTGGTTTCAGATATCTTTCTGGAGTCTGTGCATGCCAGCGTCCTGCTGGCAGTGCACTGCCCCTTCCTCTGGTCACTGCCCGCTGGCCTAGTTCCTGTGCCCTCTCCGTCTGGTCATTGGATTGCCAGTGAGTCTTTGAACCTGGCTAGGCAGGACTGTGCAGCTCACTACCAGTTGCTCGTGTGATGGCCACTTCTAATGCAGGGAGAAGACCTGGAGCTTGTTACCTGGCCATATAGCTTCCAACTCCTGCCAACACAGAAATGCTCAGAACCCCAAATCAGGCAAGTGAGAGAGTACCAGAAGGCTGAGGCTCCACCCACCCTTTGTTTGCATCTTCTACCCCAAAATCCTGCACGCGGCAGAGGGGTCCAGCTTCCCAGCCAGTCCAGGTCAGTGTCTGTCATGCTCCTCAGCACACACAACGTCTCTGTCCCTCCTCCTGTTGCCATGACTGAAGGGAGGAGAAGAAGAATTTCTAGCCTGTGCAGTGTGCAGGGCATCACATGCTGGTTCCTTTACTCTTTACCCAGGTCATGGATATATGTCATGCGGTTTGACATATATCCACTGCCTCCAGCACTTCCCAGTCCACCTGAGGTCCTTCCTCTCTGCTCAGCAATCTGTCTGGATCCACTCTGTGTCATTTTGAACCATTATGATTTGCCAGAATCTCCCTTAAGTGTTCCACATATAATGTTTCATTTAAATTTAAAAACGAATTTATAAATAAATCTATGATGTTTGCATGCATCATCATAGGGGGGACCCTAATTATCTTCTGGAGGATGGGCCCCTTGTAGTACAAGCTTCCCCTCCTAGGTGAGTATTCCAGAAACACATCTGTATCTGTGTACCAGCTGACAATGTTGTGAGGGCTGCATTCAGCATCAGTGATTTTTTTTTTAAGACTCTTCTTACATGTTTGCCCATTTCATGATGGGTGTTTTAGAATGCACCTGCCCACATCATGTTGAATGTTCAGAGTTATTAACAAAAATTGGCATGACTGTCATGCCCTACTCTCCCTATTCACCCACTCTCACCCCAAGCGACTTTTCTTCATTTCCCTGATGAAAGAAAGTCCTAAAGGGAAAACTTTTACTGATGTGAAAGAGGTGAGGTGAAAAAAAAAGGCAGAAGTACTAAAAAAAATCAAAATTGACAAATTCAAAAACTGTTTTGAGCAGTGAAAAAAAATCTCCATAAATATATTGTATTAAATGGAGAGTACTCTGAAAGTGAATGAAGTTTAAACTTGTAAGAATAAATACACAATTTTTATAAATAACTTTTGTTTTTTGCGTGGTCCCTCTCATATCTCCCTTTTAGAAAGTGAAGAAACCAAAGCTAGAAAGATTAAGTAACTTGTCTAAGTCCATATGACTTATAGTGGCACAGCCAGAATTTTAATTGAGGTCTGGAAATGTGTACTGATAATTACCACACTGTAATATTTTTAGGACCTGTTATTAATATAGTCACCACATTTATCTCCCTTTCCATTCTATTACATGGAAAACTAGATCTTAGTATTGCACAGTAATTATTAACTGGCAAGTTTTATGGCAAAATTTCAACATAAATGTCTTTCCAAGAGACATTTTAAATATATCTCTGTGATTTTTTTTTATTTTTTATTTTTTATTTTTTTTAAATACATTTGTCTCTGCCTCCCCCCCACCACTTTCGCTGTGATTTTAAACAATAATTTGTTTCTGCTTTAAACTAATAATCATTTGCAAAACATATATTGTTTCTATGATCTTGGTTATCCCTTTCTGTTTCCACTAAATGCTTACTATGTAAGTCCTGTACCTGCTGTAGTGAATATACTTCTCCCTAACATCCAATTTCATTGCATATTGGGCATCATTTGAACTATGACCAAAATGACATTTTTTTACTGTCTCTGCATATTTATTTACTTTTTAAATTTTTTTATTGTCCAAATATATTTTTCTCCATTTTCCCACCACCACTTTACCATGCCCCTCACACCCCTATCTTCCACCCTCAATCCTTCCCCACTTTGGCTTTGTCCATGGGCCCTTTATACATGTTCCTTGACTTGACCTTTACCCTTCTTTCCCCCATTATCCACCATCATACCTCCCCTCTCATTACTGTCAGTTTGTTTTTTTTCTTTCAATGTTGCTGATCATATTTTTCTTGTTTGTTTGTTTTGTTGATTAGTCCACTTATAGGTGAGATCATATGGTATTTGTCTTTTACCACCTGGCTTATTTCACTGAGCATAATGCTCTCTAGTTCCATCCATGCTGACTTGAAAGGTAATAGCTCTTTCTTTATTTCTTCTGTATAAAATTCCATTGTGTAAAGGTACCATAGTTTTTTGATCCACTCATTTACTGATTGGCACTGAGGTTGCTTCCAGCACTTGGCTATTGTAAATTGTGCTACTATGAACTTTGGGGTGCATAGGTTCATTTGAATTGGTGCTATGGGATTCTTAGGGTATAATTCCAGCAGTAGAATTGCTGGGTGAAAAGGCAGTTCCCTACAACATCAAGAACTGAAGAAACAACAACAAAGTCTAGAGCAAGTAGAAGGAAGGAAATAATCAAGTTCAGAGCAGAATTGAATGACATAAAGACTAAAAGAACAATTCAAAGGATGATTGAAAAGATAAACAAAATCAACAAGGCTTTAGGCAGACTCATCAAGAAAAAGAGGGAGAGGACCCAAATAAATAATATCAGAAATGAAAGAGGAGAAATAACAACTGATACCACAGAAATACAAAGGATTGTAAGAAATTACTAAGAACAGTTATATGCCAAGAAATTTGAAAACCTCAATGAAATGGACAAATTTTTAGAAAAGTGTAATCTCCCAACACTGAATAAGAAGCAGAAAGCCTAAACAGACCGATAACAGCTGGTGAAATTGAAGCAGTAATCAAGAAACTCCCAGCACACAGAAGCGCTGGGCCGGACAGTTTCACAGGAGAATTTTACAAAACATTTAAGGAAGAGCTAACTCCTGTCCTTCTCAGACTATTCCTAAAACCCAAGAAGAGGGAATACTCCCAGACTCTTTTTATGAGGCAAGCATCATCCTAATCCCAAAACCAAATAAAGACACAACCAAGAAAGAAAACTACAGGCCAATATCGCTGATGAATATAGATGCTAAAATCCTCCACAAAATATTAGTAAACTGCATCCAGCAATACATTAAAAGGATCATCCACCATGATCAAGTGTGATTCATCCCAGGGATGCAAGCAAGGTTAAACATTCACAAATCAATAAACATAATATATCACATAAACAAAAGGAAAGACAAAAACCACATTATCATATTAATTGATGTAGAAAAAGTATTTGATAAGTTACAGCATCCATTTATGATAAAAACACTCAGCAAAGTGGGAGTAAAGGGGGCATACCTCAACATAATAAAAGCCATATATAAAAAACCTACAGCCAACATTATACTCAATAAGCAAAACTAAAGCTTTCCCACTAATATCAGAAACAAGATATAGTTGTCTGCTTTCACCACTTCTATTCAACATAGTACTGCAAGTCCTAGCCACAGCAGTCAGACAAGAAAAGGAAATAAAAGGTGTCCAAATTGGAAAGGAGGAAGTAAAACTGTCATTGTTTGCAGATGACATGATAGTGTACATAGAAAATCCCATAGACTCCACTAAAATTCTACTCGATATGATAAATGAATTTGGCAAACTGTGGGATACAAAGTCAATATTCAGAAATTGAAGGCATTTTTGTACACTGGCAATGAAATATCAGAATCAGAAATCAGAAAAAAAATCCCATTTGCTATAGAAACAAAATAAATAAAGTACCTAGGGATAAACAAGGAGATGAAAGACCTATACTCAGAAAACTACACAACACTGAAGAAAGAAATTAAGGAAGAACACAAATAAATGGAAACATGTACCGTGCTCATGGATTGGAATAATTAATATCATCAAAATATCCATACTACTCAAAGCAATTTACAGATTCAAGGCAATCACTATGAAAATACCAAAATGACATTTTAAAATATAGACTGGTGTGCCACCCTCCTGGGCAGTGTCTATAATGGTTCTTTCTACATCTAAATCCCTAGGCCTTGCAGTCAAGGGTTTTTACAATGTAGTCCCTGTCTACTTCTTTAGAAAAATTTACCATCACACCCTTCACATCTATTGGAATTCAGAATGAGTCACCCTAAGATATGCCTCAGTGCTATGCAGATTACTTTGAATTAAGGCAATTTTATCTTCAGACTTAGGAGAAATTTTGGTTTCTCCTTTTACTATCTATAGGGCAAGGCACATTTCTATTTACTAAATGACTGTTTTTCTTATCCCACGAAGAACCTTTGAAACTCCCAAGGTACATTATATCATCTCTAGCTTACAAAGTATGACATACATCAATCTCTTTTTCTTTCTCTGAACCTCTCCTGTATGTGGGGTCTCTGAAATTCTCATGTATGTGGAGTTCCTATACATATGTATGTATTAAATTTTGTTATTTTTCACTAGATAATTTGTTTCATGCCTATTTGATTATTGGACCAGCCAGAAGAACCTTGAAAGTAGAGGAAAGCTTGTTCTTCCCCAACACATTTTAACCTCTGTTCTTACTTTAAACATGTACAGAATTCTAAATCAATCATTTTGTATTCCATAGTGTTTAGAACAATGGCTAATTTGGAGGACACAAAATATATTTTTCCTTCAAACTTCTAAGTTCTTCTAGAAGGGCTAATAACCAAATTTAACAGAGACATTAGTAAGAGAAAGTGCCCAAAGTTTATTACGTGGATGTATATTCAGGGGTCGATAACGTGAGACCCAAAGAAGCATTGGGCAATTGAGTTTATATGCCATTTTGGAGCCAAGAAGGATGGGGGCTGTGGTTTGAGACTTCAAAGGGCAAGAAGGCAATCTGAATAGAGATGAAAAAGCAAAAGCAAATGTTTGGTAAATAAATCTTTGCTGGGCCATCTTTAACAATGCGATGCACTAGTTTATATTAAATTATAGTTATCTGCGACAATAGCTACCTTCCTGGAGCAGGTCCTCTAACTAAATTTCCTTAGGAAGGTTAAGGATGAGGGTCAAAAGTTCTTTCTGAGGTTTTTGTTTCTTAATAACTAGCTTAAAATCAATATCCCAAAAGGCTCATTTTGGGGTGGCAAATTCTGCTTTTCTTCACCTGCATGTTATAAGCACCAATAAATGCTTCTTGAACAAAACTAGATATTACTATGTGCGGTCATTGTGTGTTGCAGCCTCCCTAGGCTGGGCAGGTCCACTCAAGACTCAAGTAGATGGAAGAAGGTACGTGGAGCTGCGGGGATGCCTGGCATGCCTTCATTTGGGAGAGCCACACAGGCCACAAGCCCATGTCTATACCTGTGCCCAACTCCCTCCCTCATCCAAAACTCCTAACCCTTAAGTACTAACCCAGAAAAAGCAAGCTACAGGCCAGAGAGTGAAGTAACCTAGCATGAGCTCCGCATGCAGCCTACTCAAGGCTAAAGGGAAGTTTATCGCACCCAGGCTCAAGGCTGCAAGACCCAGCCTCAAGGATGTGAGAACACTGCTTTATCAGACTCCTTCAAAGTTGTGAGAAGCTGCTTCCTCCAGTTACCCACACATCTGGGTGAGGGAGCCAGACTGCCTCCACTTACCCTACACATTGTTAAAAATTAAATGCTTAGATAAAGAGAACATTTTGATGGTTACCAGATGGAAATGGAGGTGGGGGAGTATGGGTGAAAAAGGTGAAGGGATTAAGAAGTACGAATTGGTAGTTACAGAATAGCCATGCAGATATAAAATACAGCATAGGAAATAGAGTAGACAAAAAACTTGTACGCATGACCCATGGACACAGACAATGGTGTAGGGATGGCCTGAGGGAGCCAGGGGTCTGGGTGGAGGTGGACAAACAGGGAAAAAGTGAGACAACTGTAATGGCATAAACAATAAAATATAATGTAAAAGTAAAAATATTAAATACTAATTCTTATTTTAACTTTAATACATTAAATCAGAGTGGAAAAGCACATTAAGTTATAATGATGAAGTAAATATCAGTCTCAAACTTCTTTAGAACTTTACTTCATGCTATAATTAAACATTCAGTAAATCAGGAGACTTAAAAGAATTTGGTAAATATTTCTAAGTCCAAGATTTAAACTGTAAAATAATGACTAGAAATCTGAGGGAAGAGTACCTTTCTAAATTGTAAATGCCACACTTTTAGTTTTCTCCAACTTTATCAGTTTATGGTTGAGCTGTACAATTAATAGCTACTATTTTTGTAAACTGTGTGAAAAGCAGTATTTTGTCTAGCTCTGTGGGTGGCATTAAGCTAGCAAAACACTTTACTTGGCATTATTCTGACACCAGTCAATGAAGCTATCAGACAAATGAAACTGCCTTTGTGATAAACAGCACAGTAATTGAAAATTGTCACTTTTCCCCCTCAAAAATCTGAAACTTTTATTTCAACACTTTTTATGTAGTCAGGAATAAAATGAATATTTATAAAACAATAAAAAGTACACCATCAGGGTAACTTTTTATTTCAGTGAATTATACAAAATGCAGATAGATAAGTAAAACGGTAATTGATATTTAAACCTGAATTGCTGCAGTAACCTTAATTGTGTTAACACTTATTTAGTTCTCTAGGCAAATTTGTTTGGAATGATGTCAAAGAGAAATGCATCCTGATTTATTTGGTGGGGGGAGGGGTAGTCACTAAACTAAAGAGTTAAATTTCTCTTTTTATTAGAATCCAGAAGTTAACATGCTGCAGATGGTGACTTCTGAGTGATGCAGACCTACGGCCTGAACCAATCAGCTGGGCATAACCCTGGGCCATAAAACGTTATCAATTTTATCCCAGTGGAGTCAAAACAGAATTCTACATCAAGATTGTAAGTTGATGGAGAGCATTATGCTAAGCGAAATAAGCCAGGGGGCGAAAGACAGATACCATATGATCTCACCTCTAAGCGGAACCTAACCAACAATACAAAGATGCAAGGAAAATAAGACCAGCCAGCAACACTGAAAGGAAAAGAAATCAACAGAGACAAGAGGGAAGGAGGGAAGGGTGGCGGGGAAAAGGAAGGGAAGGGGAAAGTCAAGGAACATATAGCAAGGACTCATGGACAAAACCAAAGGGGAAGAGCTGAGAGAGGGACGGAGGGAGGGGGCAAGGGAAAGTGGTGGGGGGTAGGCAGAGACAAATGTATTTGAAAAAAATAAATTAAAATAAAATTTAAAAAAAGATTGTAAGTTGGGCATACAAGTTCAGCTTTATTTTCTCCCAGAATAACACTGGATCACAAAAGTTATCTGAAAAAGTAAATTCACAATCGTTTCAAAAGTAGAAGACATCATTGGAAGACTAAAAAAAAAATCTAAAGAATTTCTAGATGAGAAATCAGCTTATATCTTATTAGTGAAGAAATCAATAAAAGATTAATCAATATTTAAGAAAAATATATGTGAAATAGAAGAACCAAAATAAACAAACTAATGCCTAGCTCTGGAAGACACAAGAAATTCTGCTAAGAACTAAAAGAATCTTAAATAATTCTGATTAGTGTCCTCTGAAATATTACAGAAGTTATTAAATTCACAAAATGTAATATTTTATTTAAAAAATAATACTAAAGAGCAAAACTTAGTCTGTGGAATTAAAACATTATTATATTATTAAAAATATATAATAATAGATTGAAAATGAATTGAGATTAAATCAGTGATCTGATATATAAAGTCAAGGACTTTTTCACATATGGGTAGAAAATATATGAGATAATATTAGTGACATGGAAGACAGACCTAGAATAGTCTACTGATAGGCTAGATTACAATCCTGAATCGAATCTGGTTCTTTGTATTTAATAGAAAATGTGCTTGAGATTAAATTGGTTATCTTTGGTTTTTGGTTTTAAATTTCAATGTAAATTTTTTGGGGGGCTGGTGAAGTTGTCACTTTGCATTCTTTTTTTTTCATTATGGTCAGAGTATATTCAATGGAGATTTATAATGTGTGTTCTGTTTTGCTGTGTGTAAAGTTTATTGATGAGTATATGAAAAAATAATAATAAAGCTTATGCAGTTTTATTCAAATAATTTTTTAATTCCGAGAGTGGGGAGTATCTTTGCATAAGCTAAGGTACACTTAGGTCACAACATCTCAACATTTAATTTCTTATTCATGTCACATGTCTAATATGTGTTCTGTATGTGAAGGAATGTGCCTTGGCTCATTATAGGGTTATTTGGAAGGTAAAATGAATTAATACAACCATAGTGTTTAGAATAAAGCCTAACATTCAACACATTAAATATTGGTTGTTAGTGTAAGTATAATCCTTTTTGTATTTATGGCAGTTTAGGCTTTCTATCTTTAAATTATATAAAGATTTATTGCTATCATATTCTTGGTGTGTATAATCAAAATAGAAAATTTAAATAAATCCCTTATTTATCAGTTGATCTGAGGAACGGAAATACTAAGTGTTCATTTCAGTGAAAGATTGAGGAGGTTCCTGAGAAACAGTAATGATGAATGTGACACATAACTAAGCCCTAGAAGGGAGAAGGAGATCCTGAATACAACGTGACAGTGACCATCAGCATCACCTCTCATTAATCCTGCCACATTTGTGGACCAACTCTATGGATAAGGGGGGTTTGAACGTGCATATTAAAACTCTCATGTGCTAAAAATTGGATATGGTATATAGCATCAAACTAACAAATATTTTCAAACACAACATACACAAAATGGAGTGTCAGCTCATAACCCATTTGTTCCCTTGAGAACTCAAGTTCCAAAAAAGCAGCTCCCTGTGGGATACCACAGAGCAATTAGGGAAGCCTGGTGATCACTAGAAGTGTTTTATGTGTTTATATCTTTTTGTTGGCTCCTGGTTCTTTTACTATTCTTTCTTTGTCTATGATTTTGAAAAGAAAATAAGGGATAACATTTAGCACCTATTGTATCCAGACACCTGACTTGACATATTTCATATACTGAATTATTATCAGACACTTTCATTCTACCCTATACTTATTATTTCCACTTTAAGAATGAGAATACTGAGACTTGATTTTATCTTTCCATTGCATTTTATATTCTGATTTGAAATGAGATATGACATCAAAGTCCATGTCTTTCCCATGAGGCCACTTTACCCAAGGTGTATTCAGGTAGTACACACACTCAAACATAAAGAGCAATATATAAATAAAGTATCTCAACGTTTTGAACTCTCCACATGGAATGCAATATTTAATCTTAATTGCTTTTAGGGTTCATTTCGAGTCCCAGGTCTGTAACAATTTATTATTTAATTTATTATTTATTTATTTATTTATTTTTAATACATTTGTCTCTGCCTACCCCCCACCACTTTCCCTTGCCCCCTCCCTCCATCCCTCTCTCAGCTCTTCCCCTTTGGTTTTGTCCATGAGTCTTTGCTATATGTTCCTTGACTTTCCCCTTCCCTACTTTTCCCCACCACCCTTCCCCCTTCCCTCTTGTCTCTGTTGATTTCTTTTGCTTTCAGTGTTGCTGGCTGGTCTTATTTTCCTTGCATCTTTGTAATGTTGGTTAGGTTCCGCTTAGAGGTGAGATCATATGGTATTTGTCTTTAGCCCCCTGGCTTATTTTGCTTAGCATAATGCTCTCCAGTTCCATCCATGCTGTTGCGAAGTTTAGGAGTTCTTTTTTTCTTTCTGCTGTGTAGTATTCGTTGTGTAAATGTACCATAGTTTTTTGATCCAATCATCTACTGATGGGCATTTAGGTTGCTTCCAAAACTTCGCTATTGTAAATTGTGCTGCTATGAACATTGCGGCGCATAGGTTCTTTTGTATTGGTGTTTTGGGATTCTTAGGGTACCCAGAAGGGGAATCACTGGATCAAAAGGCAGTTCCATTTTCAGCTTTCTGAGGAAATTCCACACTGCTTTCCACAGTGGCTGCACCAGTCTGCATTCCTACTAACAGTGTACTAGGGTTCCCTTTTCTCCACAGCCTTGCCAGCACCTGTTGTTTGTGGATCTGTTTATGATGGCCATTCACCGTTGTGAGGTGGTACCTCATGGTGGTTTTAATCTGCGTTTCTCTGATGGCTAGTGATGCTGAGCATCCTTTCAAATGCCTCTGGACCCTCTGTATCTCCTCCTTGGAAAAGTGTCTGCCCAGGTCATTTGCCCATTTTTTGATTGGATCATTTGTTGTCTTGGAGTGGAGTCGAGTGAGTCCTTTATATATCTTGGAGATCAAACATTTATCTGATTTATCATTCTCGAATATATTTTCCCACACAGTTGGCTCCCTATTCATTTTGTTGATGTTTTCTTTAGCCATGCAGAAGCTACTTATTTTGATGAGGTCCCACTTGTTTATTCTTTCCTTTATGTCCCTTGCTTTAGGAGACATATCAATGAAAACATTGGTGCGTGGGATATCTGTGAGTTTCCTGCCAATGTTCTCCTCTAGGACTTTGATGGTGTTGCGACTTCTATTTAAGTCTTTTATCCATCTTGAGTTTATGTTTGTGTATGGTGTCAGCTGATGATCCAATTGCAATTTTTTGCATGTAGCCGTCCAGCTCTCCCAACACCATTTGTTGAAGAGGATATTATTGCTCCATTTTATGCTTCTGCCCCCTTTGTCAAATATTATTTGCCCATATAGACCTGGGCTTATTTCTGGGTTTTCTATTCTGTTCCACTGGTCTATGGGTCTGTTCTTGTGCCAGTACCAGATTGTTTTGAGTATAGTGTCTTTGTAGAAGAGTTTGATGTCCGGTATTGTGATCCCTCCTACTTGTTTTTCTTTCTCAAAATTGCTGCAGCCATTCGGGGACGATTATGGTTCCACATAAATTTTTGAGATGTCTGTTCTATTTCTGTGAAATATGTAATTGGTATCTTAATAGGGATTGGGTTTAATCTATAAATTGCTTTGGGTAGTATGGACATTTTGATGATATTAGTTCTTCCAATCCATGAGCACTGTATATGCTTCCATTTATTTGTGTCTTCCTTAATTTCATTCTTCCATGTTGTGTAGTTTTCTGCGTAAAGGTCTTTTACCTCTTTGGTTAAATTTATTCCTAGGTACTTTATTTTTCTTCTTGCTATATCAAATGGTATTTTTTTTTCTGATTTCTTCTTCTTCTATTTCATTGCTGGTGTACAAAAATGCCTCTGATTTCTGAATGTTGACTTGGTATCCTGCTGTTTTGTCAAATTCACTTATTAGGTTGAGGAGTTTTTTGGTAGAGTCTACAGGGTTCTCTATGTACACTATCATGTTATCTGCAAAAATGGTAGCTTTACTTCCTCCTTTCCTATTTGGATGCCTTTTATTTCTTTTTCTTGTCTGACCACTGTGACTAGGACTTCCAATACGATGTTGAAAAGAAGTGGTGAAATCGGACATCCTTGTCGTGTTCCCGATCTTAGTGGGAAAGCTTTCAGTTTTTCCCCTTTGAGTATGATATTGGCTGTAGGTTTTTCATATATGTCCTTTATTATGTTGAGGAATGCCCCATTTATTCCCATTTTGCTGAGTGTTTTGATCATAAATGGCTGCTGTACCTTGTCGAATGCTTTTTCTGCATCTATCGAGATGAAAATATGATTTTGTCTTTTCTTTTATTTATGTGATGTATCACATTTATTCACTTGTGTATATTGAACCATCCCTGCATGCCTGGGATGAATCCCACTTGATCGTGGTGGATAATCTTTTGAATGTATTGCTGGATGCGGTTTGCCAATATTTTGTTGAGGATTTGAGCATCTATGTTCATCAGTGAAATTGGCTTGTAGTTTTCTTTCTTTGTAGGGTCTTTATCTGGTTTTGATATTAGGGTGATGCTGGCCTCATAGAGAGTCTGAGAGTCTTCCCTCCTCTTGGATTTTTGGAATAGTCTGAGTAGGACAGGGGTTAGCTTTTTCCTTAAATGTTTTGTAAAATTCTCCTGTGAAACCATCCGGCCCTGGGCTTTTGTGTGCCAGGAGTTTCTTGATTACTGCTTCTATTTTCCCAGCTGTTATCGGTCTGTTCAGGCTTTTTGTTTCTTACTCCTTCAGTGTTGGAAGATTATACTCTTCTAAAAATTGGTCCACTTCATCAAGATTTTCATATTTCTTGGCATATAATTATTCATAGTAGTTTCTGACGATCCTTTGTATTTCTGTGGTATCAGTTGTTATTTCTCCTCTTTCATTTCTGATATTATTAATTTGGGTCCTCTCCGTTTTATTCTCGATAAGTCTGCTTAAAGGCTTGTCAATTTTATTTATAATTACAAAGAACCATCTCCTGGATTGGTTGATCCTCTGAATTGTTCTTTTTGTCTCTGTCATTCAGTTCTGCTCTAATCTTGACTATTTCCTTCCTTCTACTTGCTCTGGGATTTATTTATTGTTGTTTCTCCAGTTCTTGAAGTTGTAGTGTTAGGTCTTTTATTTGAAATGTTTCTATCTTTATTAGGTAAGCCTGTATTGCTATGAACTTCCCTCTCAGGACCGCCTTTGCTGTGTCCCATAGGTTTTGGACAGTTGTCTGTTCATTTTCATTTGTTTTCAGAAATTTTTTTTATTTCCTCTCTTATCTCATTATTGACCCATTCATTGTTTAATAGTGTGCTGTTCAGTCTCCACCAGTTTGCAAGTTTTTGAATTTTCTCTTTGAGGTTGATTTCCAGTTTCAATATCTTGTGGTCTGAGAAAAAGTTTGGTATTATTTCAATTTTCCTGAATTTGCTGAGGCTTGCTTTGTGTCCTATCATGTGGTCTATCTTTGAAAAACTGCCATGAGCATTTGAAAAGAATGTGTATTTTTCTTCTTTGGGATGTAAGGTTCTATATATGTCAGTTAAGTCTCTTTGATTCAGTGTGTCATTCAGCGCCACAATATGTTTATTAATGTTTGGTTTGGAAGATCTGTCCATTTTTGACAGTGGGGTGTTGAAATCCCCTACTATCAGTTTGTTGCTGTCTATATCTTTTTTGAAGTCGTCCAACAATTTCCTTATATACTTGGGGGCTCCTATATTGGGAGCATACAATTTACAATGTTTATGTCTTCTTGATAGATTCTTCCTTTAAGTATTATAAAGTGACCCTCTGGGTCTCTTTTTACGGCCTTTGTTTTGAAATCTACTTTATCTGATATAAGCATGGCAAACCCGGCCTTTTTCTCTTGCCCATTTGCTTGGAATATTATTTTCCATCCCTTTACTTTCAATCGGTGTAGGTCTTTTGCTCAGAGGTGGGTCTTCTGTAGGCAGCATATGTGTGGGTTATGTTTTCTTATCCATTCAGCTACCCTGTGTCTTTAGATTGAGGCATTTAATCCATTCACATTGAGAGATATCACTGATGGAAACTTACTCATCTTTTCTCTTTGTACCTGTGTTCTTCTCTCTCTCATTCTTTTCTTTAATCTTCTTTAACCAGTCCCCTTAGCATATCTTGGAGTGCTGGTTTGGTAGAGATGTATTCTTTTAGCCTTCTTTTGTCTGGAAAACTCCTTATTTCCCCTTCTATTTTAATGGAGAGTCTTGCTGGGTAGAGCAGCCTTGGTTGTAGGCCTTGCTTTTCATGACTTGGAATATTTGTTGCCATTCCCTTCTGGCTTGTAGTGTTTCTGCTGAGAAGACAGCTGCTAGACGTATTGGGGCCCCCTTGTATGTTACTTTCTCCTTCTCCCTTGCTGCCTTGAATATTCTCTCTTTCTCTTTGATAGTTGCCATTTTAATGATGATGTGTCTTGGAGTGGACATCTTTGAGTCCTTCCTGAGAGGAGTCCTCTGTACCTCCTGGATACATGTGAGCCTTTCTTTCTTCAAATTAAAAAAATTTTCCATCGTTACTTTTTCGAGGAGGTTCTCTATCCCTTGCTCCTCTTCTTCTCCTTCTGGTATCCCTATTATACAGATATTGCGTTTCAGGTTGTCCTGCATTTCCCTAAATGCCTCTTCATTCTTTTTGAGCCGTATTTCCATTTCTTGTTCTTTCTGGTAGCTTTGTTCTACTTTATCCTCCATCTCACTGATTCCATTCTCGGCTTCATCCAGCCTGCTTTGGATTCCTTCTCATGTGTTCTTCAATTCAGAAATGGTATTCTTCATATCCTCTTGTGTCTTCTTGATAGTTTCTATGTCCTTTTCCAGGCTGATACAGTTTGCTGTAAGATCCTGATAGTTTCTCTGCAGTTTCTCATAGTTATCTTTGAGCTGGCTGAGTTCATTGAGCTTCCTTAGAACCATTGTTTTGAATTCAGTATCTGATAGTTCCCTTGCCTCTATTTCATTTAGCTCTCTCTGTGGGGAGTCCCCTTTTCCACTCATTTGGGGGGAACTTCTTTTCTTTCCATTTTTGTGAGAGTGTGTGAAGTAATTTACTTGTTTATTTTTTTATTTTTGCTTCTGCTTCAATTCATCCTTCTAGAGTTCCTGATTTTGTGGATTAAACTTCAATGGTAGTAGGTGGGGTTTTTATTTATTTATTTATTTATTTATTTATTTTTCCCTTTACTTTTCTTTCTGGGCCTACATCTGATGATGTCAGTTGTTGCCCCTATATGGCCTTGGGTCATTTGTTTGAGCCTTCCAGGAGTCTACTGTCTGTGTCTGACTCCTGCTTGGGGCAGCTCTGTGACCTCTTCGGTCAGGGCTGGGCTTTTCTTTGGATCGCTCTGCACTCTCACACCGGCTCCTTCAGCTCGCTCCCCAGTGGGGCAGGATCCCCCGCCTGCCTGGGTTCACATGTGCTTGCCCCAGACCAGGGGGCTTATTCATGACCTTGCAGACTCGTCTGGCCCCCCAGGCCAGCGAGCACGTCGGTCCGGGTCATTTTAGGGTCTTCTATTGTGTGTTTTCCCTGCTTTTGGCTCTTTGGGTGTGTTGCTTGCCGTTGCCTAATGGAGACTACGGAAATGGGAGGAAGTCAGCTTCAGGACTCTCTGGTTAATCTTGTCTCTGGTCACTCCTCCAGGGACTCTGAGCAGCTCTGTGACCCCTTTGGCTGGGGATGTACTAATTCTGTGAGCCGCTCTGCAATCAGGGGTCGCGCGGGTCAGTTTATGCCTGCTCTTGCTGCTGTGGTACTCCCTCGCAGGCCATATCGGTGCCAATCTGTTGGAGGCCTTGCCAGCCCGTGCGAGCCCTCATACACGCTCGCCAACCCTACCCGGCCACTCGTCACAAGTGTGCACACCTGCACTGGGTGGTTTGGGGGTGGTCTATGTGTACTTTTTGGCTTTTGGCTCTTTGGGGGTTTGGCCTCTTCCCACACAATGGAGACTACAGAAAGGAGAAGGAGTCAGGACTCCCCGGTTCCTCCTCCCGTTCTTTCCCCCACGCTTCTGCCTCCAGTCTCTCCTGAAGGCTCTCCCAGCCAGTCTGCACTCAGCCCCCCAGCTCACACGTGCAAAAGCTGTGTGCGGAGCGCACAAAAGTAAGGTTAATTGATTCCCTTATGCCTGAGAGAGATGGTAGCTGTAGAATGGGAGGTGAGTTATCACCGGGGCTCCACTGGTGGCCGTGTCAGTTCTCTTCACAAAGTTTTCCTCACCCGTCTTTTCCCAGGCACCAGCCCACCCTGCTGCTGCCTCTACCCAGAGATCAAGGAGGGTTGCTGCCACTGCAATTGTTGCATTGGCCCTTTAAATGTCTCTTTGCATCCCCAGCCACCTGTCTCTGGCAGAGAGCTCCCCTAAGCTTTTCAGGGTTGTGTTTTTTCTCTATTTTCTTGGTTTTAGCTGCTGTAGTTTAGGGGTCCCTCTTTATGATTCAGACTCTTCTTTTCTTGGGGAGCTAACTGGCCGTTTCAATGTCCCTCTGGTGCTAGTGCCCATGGGCACCCAGCCCACCCTCTCGAGCCTCCACCGCACTTCTCACCCATTGGGGTGTGTGAGAGTTGAAGCTACTGTCCATGGCTCCAAGGATCCTCTCCCACTATCATTCCATTGTTTTCCAGGTGATTACTCCACTATTTAGTCGCAAATCCAGGTTAGGATTCGGGGGAGGAGGTCAGCATGACTCCCATTCACTCCTCCGCCATCTTAATCCTGTAACTATTTTTTAAAAGCATCTATATGAGAAAACAAACAAATAAAACCTTACTTAGGTTATTGCCATGAATTTGGATAATATTCTCCTTGGAGCCATATCTATATTCGATCTATCTGGATTCCCTGAGTTAAATACCAATAACAGTATTCTCTGGTTTCATTATCTTAGGTGATCTTTTTTTAGGCTAATGTTTCACCTCTTTGGCAGGAGCCCAACATTCCAACATTATCATATTGTTTATTTTACTTTGTTTGCTAATATACTGTCACTGCTAGGAAGATTTCACAACTTTGAATATGAATGTAACATCTGGTTTAGTTTTAATAACACTTCATGCTGTAAATGCTAATATGATTTTTGTTTTGTACTTTAACAAAAAATCTCAGATTGCCGTTTTAATGAAGACTGATTTCCACATTTCACTTTCTAACGGCTGTGGCTTTACCCATTTTTTTCCCCCTCAACTTGGAAAGAAGCATGAACATGTGTAGCAAGCATATTCTATACCTCTATTTCCATTTTGTTGTAATTTTATCTAATCTGTAATTTTAAATGTCCTTTATTTGTCAGATTTTGGGGACTCTGGTAACAGGTAAAATATCTTTTTCTATCCTACCTGATCTTACACATTAAGATAATTTGTAATATGTTATGGTATATTATTCATCCCTCATCTGGAAAATCAAAATCACATACTCTGATAAAAGTCATACTGCTAAAAGTTTTCAACAGATAAAAATAAAAATCACAAACTTCTGATGTTTATTGAAGCAAAGGTTGAGGACAGAACTTATCATAGGTCAGATACTTCCATGTACAGATAACGATGCTTGGATCCAGTGAAATATTCACACACAGCTACAAGTTTAAGGCAGTGAGATTATATTTAAAATAATTTTCTCAAAAAACTTTTTACATCTACTGTAGGCTAAGCCATTTGAATTACTCAAAACCGTATAAGCACAAATTTTCTTTCTTTCTAGGAGTTTTTTTTATTTGGAAAAATAAAATCATGTATAAAGAAGTAAAAACTAAAGTAAAGATAGGAGTGTTAATTAGTGAGATGTTTGCAATTACTGTAGAAATTTAAAAGATGGAGAAAATATTCATGGGTAAATATTCAGGAAGAAACACAGAAAATAAACATTAGAACTGAATTCTGAATATTAAATTGATAGTCAGTGAGTGTAGGGGCACATTGTAAGAAAACAGAATAAACTAATTATGGCCTGGAGGGCCAGGGATAGGATGGGAATTCAAGATGTTTAAGGGTACCTTTTCTGTCCAGCATGCCTCAACATGCTGGAAACCTGAGACTGGTTCTCAGGTGTGCCCAGGTATTGTTTGGGACACTTGGGACTTGGCCTGGGCCATCTAGGTTCTAAGGCCCCCAAAGAAATGGAGTTTTGTGCATTTATCTTAAGGTATCTGGAATATCAGCTCTATAACATCTCTTAGGTACTCCATGATTTGAAAAATAATTTGAAACAATGTTTTAGGTTATAGCTTCTAGATCATCCTATCTAGATTACAGTTTCAAGAAAGACAGTAATTAGATTTCAAAGAAAAATTCTGTTCTTTTTGCACACATATATGTATATATATATTTGCATAATATATATACATATATAGTCTATGTATATACACACACACACACACACATATATACATATATAGTGTGTGTGTGACCTGAGTACATCGCTCCAAAAACCTGAGCTTCATTTGCTTTTTTGTTGTTTTTTTTGTTGTTGTTGTTTTTTAAGTGCAAAGTTTGCCAACCCCATAAAGTGGTAGTAAGTTTAAATATACCACCCAATGAAAAGAACTATCTTCTATATATAATAGTAGTTTTCATTCACTCAGTTGACTATTTGTTTTACAGTGAACTCTGCTCCTTTTAATGACCTTCATATTTTAATATTCATAGCTACTTTATCTCATGACATCCAGTTTAAGAATTTTCTTATTAATGCAAAACAGGAAGGTCAACTGAAGTGAAATTTCTGCCTCAGGCAGAGACTGATAGGCAACTGCCATCCCAGACCTTGAAGCTGTTGTCTTCATTCCCAGTTTGCAGGAGCTGAAGACACAGTTGAAAGGTACCAGAAACCCAAGTCCTTCTCTTTTCTAGAAATGGAAGCCCACCAGAGAAACACAGCTGCAAAAATTTAAGGGTTCTTTTACAGGTACTTATTTCTGCCATCACCACTAGAAAAAATTAGCAGAACCATGCAATGGAAGCAGGGCTCCCTAAGATGATCAGAACCAGGTTCAGACATGACAGGAGTGTTGGAATGGCAAGACTGGGAATTTAAAACAACTGTGACTGAGATGTTAAGAGCTTTAATGGCAAAAGTAGACATTGAATTACATTTGTTGGGAATTTGACATCTGGCATTATTAAAATGAAGAGGACCAAAGAGAGGGGTGATGAATCTGCCCAAGATGGACCTACACCTGGAAGCCTAAGCTGATCTGAACCTGAACATTCTGCCTGCCAGTAGTTACAGCTTCTGTTACTTCATGCTCTAGTCTAATTAGTGTTTTAGGAAAGTCATTTCAACTTCCTAGGTCCTAGTCCTCATTTGAACAAGAGACTGGACCAGTGGTCTGCTCTGCTTTTCTTCCCAGAACAAGAGTCAGACCATTTTCACGTGTCTGCCATGATCCTCAGAGCAGCAAAGACTCCAGACCCTCCCTCTCAGAGCACCACTCCAGTGTCTGGGGTCTACAGCCATGGGTAACACAAGAAGGCAAACACTGATCCAGCTTACAGTGGGCAGGGGTGGCACTGGGGGCACAGTGAGTCTCAGACTTTGGTCAAGATCACACAGCTCCAGCTAGCTGTCTCAGAGTATAAGGCCAGAGCTTTCTGCCTTCTGTACAGGGTCTGCTTCTACTTGTGCCCAGGAGAGAGATGCTCAGGGTGAATTCCCTTTTAAATACACCTTTTGAGTATCTGTGCCTGATTACAAGGTCCTAGGATCACAGAGCCACACATCCATTCTGTATAAAATGTACAGTAAAAAAATAGCTGGGAACCTCTCAGCCAAGGCATAGTCTTAGTGAACATCCCTAGAGTGGTAGAGAGGTAGTTCTACAAATGTGCTGAGCTTCATTCTCCGCAAAGTCATATATATATAAATAAAATATGTGTGTGTATAGTCTGTCTGGAAAAAGTCCAGCCATTGTTAATATAATGAGAATGATTTGTACAACATTAATGTAACCTGGCAGCCAAAGAGAGTGAATGGGAATGTGCATGCATAAACAATGACGACTTCACTGTACTAGTTAGTGGGGGTGGTAGACACCATTGAGTGAGCATGTGTAGTGTGTGGTTGTTGCACTCAAAATTACTGAGTGAATACAGCAACAAATATGCATCCAGTTTTGTATTAAGCTTGAACATTCCTCCACAGAAACTATTTGGATAATTCAGAAAGCCACAGCTATGGGCAACTGGTAATTGGCAGCTTCATCATGACACCGTGCCCACTCATGCATCACATCTTGTACAGAATTTTTTTGGCAAGACATCAAATCACCCAGGTGACTCAGCCCCCCTACAGCCCATATTGGGTGCCCTTTGATTTCTGGCCTTTCCCAAAACTAAAAATCACCTTTGAAAGGGAAGAGATTTCACACCATCGATGAAATTCAGGAAAATATGACGGAGCAGCTGTTGACAAGTGGGAGAACTATATGAGGTCCCAAGGTGCCTACTTTGAAGCAGGCTAAAGCATCATTTCCTATCTTGTATTTTCTTCAATAAATGTCTTTATTTTTCACATTACTTAGCTGGATACCTTTTGGAGAGACCTTGTTTATATTCATTTCATCCTCAGTGAGGCCTATGTGGTAGCAGGACACAAAATATTTTCTGCAACTGTAATGCTATGTTGATCAGAGTTCATTTTCTAGTAAGTGGCAGAATCTAGGTAGATTTCTCTAATACTCCTTGTAAGAAGGGGAGATACAACAACAACGAACCAGCTTTATATTCAGATTTTCTGAAAAGACTATTTCTGTAACTTTCTAATCAAAAGATAGACAGACAAATATCAAGTATAGCTATGGCACAAATTAGGAAATCAGGGGTTCAATTATAATAAAGCATTATTTATCTTTAATTCTCTCCCTGTCTCTCTCCTATTTACACATATAAACCAGCTATTTTAACAAACTACTCTTGCTATTCTTCATTTCTCTCTTTAAAAAATTCACAAGATTCCAAGCTTTTTAAAGCCTTCCTCTACATATTTTGATTTTTAAAAATCCTTGGGTACTACCTTTTGTGACAGCATGGTTAGAACTGGAGACTATTATGTTAAGTGAAATAAGCCAGTTGGTGAAAGACAAATACCATATGATCTCACTTATATGAAGACTCTAAAGAGCAAAATAAACTAATGAGCAAAATAGACACAGAGACATGGAAATATGTAACAGACTGACAGTCCCCAGAGGAAAAGGCGGAAGGGAGAAATGGTGGAAAGAAGGAGAAAGGATTAGTCAAAGAACATGTATCAATGACCCATGGACATGGACAATGGTGTGGGGATTGACTGTGGATGTAGGGGGTGTGCTGGGAGGAGGAGGGTAAAGAGGGGGAGATTGGGACAACTCTAATAGAATAAACAAGAATAAAAAAATCCTGGAGTGCTTGAGATATTTATTAGAATACATTTTAATTTCTCCAAACATATTATGCATATACTTTTTGAAAACTGTCAGAAATTACAACAAACTCCTTTGATATTGAAATATTTATAGTGCTTAATATTTTATGTTCTTGTGGAAATTGGTCAAATTTCATTTTTTGTAGACTTAATTTTTGAAGAGTTTTAGATGTACAGAAAAACTGATAATACAAAGAAACTTCATATGCCCACACCCAGTTTCATCTATTATTAACATCTTATATTAAAATAAGTAATTAAATATAAATTAACATCTTATATTATTAAATATATAAAATATTTGTTACAATTAATAAATTAATATTGATGCATTATTGTTAACTGAAATCCCTACTTTATTAAGATTTCCTCAGTTTTTGCCTAGTATCCTTTTTCTATTTCCCATCCAATGTATCACATTCCATTTACTGTCATATCCTCTTAGGCTCCTCTAGGTTTTGACAGTTTGTCAGACTTTTTATGTTTTTAGAAACCTTGAAATTTTGAGAAATACTCTTCAGGTATTTTGTAGAATGCTTCTCTATTGGGATTTGTCTAGTGCTTTCCTCATGATTAGATGAGCTTATGGTTTATTGTGAATAAGACCACAGAGGTAAAGTGCCATTTCATCACATTATAACAAGAGTTTATATTATCAATATGACAATGATAGTGATCTTCACCTTGATCATCTAGCTTGAGATAGCGTTTTTCAGTTTTCTCCATTGTAAAGTCACTTCCCCCACCCTTCCACACTATTTTTGTGTGTGTGTGAAGACATCACTATGCATAGCCCAAAGTGAAAAAATCGGGATTAATGCTCCATTTCCTAGAGAGTGCAATATCTACAGATATTGTTTGAAATTCTTTTGTGTGAGAAATATGTCTCTCTTCTTCCATTAATTTATTACTTCAGTCATTTAATATGTCAATATGGACCTATGGGTCTATAAAGTGTGTGACAAAAGTAGGGTTAGAGTTGTTTCTATGGAAAATAAAACAATAATTAAAAAATAATAATACAAGAATAAACTCTGTTTCCCCTACTCACTACTGTAAATTTGCTCCAGCCGGTATCTTATACATTGTGTGATATCCAATACTACCTTTAAGTATTTTTTCTTTATGTTATTTTGTATTTTTTATTACAGTTGTCATATAATATTATATTAGTTTCAGGTATACAACCCAGTAGTTAAATGTGAGATAACTTATTAAGTGATCGTGTTGATAAATCTAGTACCTGTCTTACACCATACAGAGTTATTAAAAAATTATGGATTATTTTCCCCATGCCGTACTTTATATCCCCACGACTATTCTGTAACTACAAATTTGTACTTCTTACCCTTTTTTACCCATCCCCTCAAGCCTCTGGCATCTGGCAACCATAAATATTCTCTATATCTGTGACTCTTTTTCTGTTCTGTTTGCTTGTTTTATTGTTTTGTTAGATTTAATTGTTGATAGATATGCATTTATTACCATTTTATTATTCATATATTTTCCTTCTTTTTAACGAACTTTTAACATTTCATATAATACTAGTTTGGTGGTGATGAACTCTTTTAGCTTTTTTTTTTGTCTGAGAAGCTCTTTATATGTCCTTCAATTCTAAATGGTGCCTCTGCTGGATAGATAAATCTTGGTTGTAGGTCTTTGCTTTTTATCACTGTAAATGCTTCCTGGAAATCCTTTCTGTCTGCAAAGTTTCTGTTGAGAAATCATCTGACAGTCTTATGGTAGCTCCCTTTGTAGGTAACTAACTGTTTTTTCTCTTGCTGCTCTTAAGACTCTCTCTTTGTCTTTAACCTTTGCCATTTTAATTACAATGTGTTTTACACTGAGCCTCTTTGGATTCATCTTGTTTGGAATACTGGACTGCTTATTTGAGAAATTTTAGGAAAATATGAAGCGTAAGCCAAGATGGGCTGTTTGGAAGAGCCACTGGAAATAGCATTGGTCCGACCCAATTGGGCCCACAATTTGGGTGAAGAAGGTCTCAAGCAATCACCAGGGCTGGGCAAACAGTGTTAGTGAGGTTCATGGAGACTTAGGTATGGTTCTAGACTGCCAGCTCTGTCGGGGAAGGGCTCAGAAAAGGAACAATGATCTTTGTCAGTACTTCTGTCTGGGAGAAAGTTACCCCCCCCACCCCAGCTCTTGCCCAGACACCAGACAATTCATTTTCATTCCATATGTCCTTTTGCCTTGGGAACTTCTGCCCCAGCACTAGAGTGGAGAGTAAGTCAAAGTAAATCCATATGCAGGCCCTTTAAGAGGAACACCTGGACCTTTGCTGGGTAGTTCAGTTGGTTAGAGCATCATCCCAAAATGCCAAGCTTGCTGGTTCAATCTCCAGTCAGGACACAAAGAAGAAACAACCAATGAATGCATAAATAAGTGGAACAACAAATCTCTCTCTCTCACACTCTCTCTTTCCCTCCCACCTCTCTCTCTTTCTAAAATTGACTTAAAATTTTTAAAAAGGAGGTACATCTGATTCTCTAACAGCCCTCCTTCTCACTCAGCCATAATTCCTGCAGGTTTTTACAGCCAGAGGTTATAGGGACTTTTTTTCTGGCACTGGAAACAAAAGGTTGGGGGCCTGGTATGGGGCTGGGATACCTTAATCCTCAAGAGGATGTTCACAGCTGAGATATCCCTCCCAATTTTTATCTACCACATATGGATGAGTGTGGCACCAACCAGCCCCAAGTCACCCTACCTTCTACCAGTCTCCATGTGTCTTCTTCTTCATATCCTTTATTGTAGGACTTCTGTTCAATTAAATTTCAGGCAGTTCTGAGTGATGGTTGTTCTGTAGTTTAGTTGTAATTTTGATGTGGTTGTGGAAGGACATAAGTACTGCATTCATCTAAGCTGGCTTCTGGACTTGACACCTTTAAGTTTTGTTGCTTAAACTGTTCTGACTTTTCCAATGTAAGCTGTTTAATTTGGATCCTGCATGTTTTTGAAAAATCCTCATAATTATGGACTTTTTTTTAAACAATACTTACTGCTCTGTTGTATGGCTCAGTTGATTGGATTATCTTCCTGAGCACCAAGGTTATGGGTTCAAAACCCAGCCAGGGCATGTACCTAGGTTGGGGGTTCCATCCCCAGTCAAGCTGTATGCAGGAGGCAACTGATCGTTTTTCTCTCACATCAAAATTTCTCTCTATTTCTCTCTTTCTCTCTCTTCCCTTTCCTCTCTCTAAAAGCAATACATAAACGTTTGGGTGAGGATTAAAAACATATATTAATTAAAAAAAACACTCTCTTCTTTTCTGACATTACAAAATACTCTGTTTATCTTGTATATTTCTTGCATGAGTGCTAGACTCAGACAATAAATCTATGTTCCTTTTGTTGGGCAATGGTATTCAAAATCAAAATCTGAGCATTAGGTATGCATGTTGCTACCTGGCGTCATTCGACCTAGGTTCTCTCAGCTGGCAAAGAAAGGAAATATATGTGTGTATACTAAATTGTGTATATATTGATATCAACATAATTTTTATATGTAACTATTTGTATCCATACTGTTAGATGTAATTTCACTGATGTTTGTAGCACTAATCCATTACCAAATGGAGTAGTCTAGCCTCCTCCCCTTGATTATCTCTAAACTTCTGTTCCAACAGTGAGAAGCCTGGCTCCCAACTCATACATCCACTTACTTAATATTTCAATTCTAGTGTACATGTATATAGCAATACAGGGTTGTTAACCCGTACTCCTGTTGGAAAAACTTCAACTACAACCCAGTGTTAATGTGCAGTTACTTTTACATTTAATTTTCTACAATCTCTAAATTCCAAAGTTACTTAAATCAGCAACTATCCCCTCCTCCCACCCACATACAATTTCTTCAGGAGGATGTTTTATAAATGTGTTACAAAATATTTTGTCAAATTCTCCCTGGTGTCTTAATTTTAAAAAAATATATATACATTACTGTTTGCTTTTTATGCTGTACAGTCCTATAGATTTTCATAAATGTGTGATTTCAGATGTCTACATTTACAGAGTCATACCGAGAAGCTTCATCTGCCCCCAAATCCACTGTGCTCCACTTATTCAACTTTTCTACCCCCAAATTCCTAGCAACCACTGATATTTTTACTGTGTCCATAGTTTTGTGTGTTCCAGCATAATTTGAAACACAGTATGTAGCTGTTTCAGACTGGTTATTTTCATCTAGCAATGTACATTAAAGGCTGATCCATGTCTTTTTTGTGATTTTTTTTGTGCATTTCTTTTTATTTCATTATATGGATACATAAAAGTTTGACTTTCTATTCATCAGTTGAGGAGCATATTGGTTGTTTCTAGATTTTGGCAATTGCAAATAAAGTTTTTATAAACATTTATGTGTAGCTTCCTGTGTGCATATAGTTTTTCAAATCAGCTGATACCCTAGGGATGCAATTAGTGGATTTGATGGCAGTACTATTTTTTGTCTTTCAAAGTTGCTGTATCATTTTGCATTTTCACTAGCAGTGAATGAGAGTTCCTATTGCTTTTCATCTTTGTCAGAAATTGGTTTTGCTAGATTTTTGGATTTTACTCATCCTAATGAATATGTAATCATATCTCCTTGTTGTCTTAATTTACAGTTTTCTTTTTTATTAGTGATTTGATATGCATTTTACTTATCTTTTGCATTTTGATTCTAATCCTTTCTGTCTTTATAACCAAAAATATTCGTGTTCATGAGCAGCATTTAGAATAACCCGACTTTCCTATGAGCTCCTCAAGTGAATTTCTTCTCCTATGTCCCTGGCTAGAAACTGGTGTGCCTAACACCAAAGGCAATCACTTATAAAAAAAATAACATTTCTATGACAACTCTGTCTAGTCCATTGATTGTCAGTCATTCCCGCATTTTAGAATCACATGGGAGGTTTCTCAGTTGCAAATTCTTGTGACCCAGATCAAAATAATTAAATCAGAATCTCTCATACTAGAGCCCAAGCATAAATTTTTGAAAACATATAAGTGAGGCCCAGTCAAGTAGCAAGTAGCTCAGTTTGTAGATCATCGTCTTGACAAGGCAAGATTGTGAGTTCAATCTCTGGTCAGGGCACATACAAGAAGCAACAAATAAATGCATAAATACCTGCAACAACAAATTGATAGCTCTCTCTCCCTCTCAAAATTAGTAAAAAATAATAAGTATTCAGGTGATTACAATTTACACTCAGGTTTGAAAATCAGTGGTCTATCTCTAGACTAGTCTGGAGCTGGGCAATTATGGGAGATGGAAGGTAAACATCTAAAAAATATCCAAGCTCTGCCAGAATGAGAAGAGTGAAGCCAGGGGAGAAAAAAAAAAGAATAAATAATCAAAATATCTGCTATGCAGTATTAAATTTCTGTGTTTGTAAAATTTAGAATAATATGTATTTGGCCACAAATAAATTATAAATTTAGCTTGATCCAAATTAGTATGTCCATTCTATTCATTCACATACATTCACAAATGCTGCAGTATGCCAAAGTTCTCAGGGAAAGAGGCTTCTGGTCTTCAGGAAATGTTTTGAATGGCCTATAAAGCTCCAGGATGTTCTTGTCACACAGATAGCTATCCTGCTCCACTATACTTCAGCACCAATGATAACCAATTATATTAACTTTCATTATTTACCTACTCTGTGACTGATCTTTGTGAAAACCAAGGGAAATAGTTAACTTCTTGCTACACTTCTCATGGATGAAGGCTTCTTTTAATCTTATTTTCAACAGGTTTTCTGTTGCAGACATTTTTGTCAGCAAATTGATTACAAAAGTTCCTCAAAATTGCAAGTATAATTCTAATTTCTGTGAAATATATACTACTTCTAGTGCCTTCATAATCAGTGCTTCTCTCATGTGGTTCTGAGGGATCTCAAGAGGGATATCATTTGTCTTATAATCTGTAAAGCTATTAATTTGCAGTTTTCTAATAACAAATTATATAAAGAATCTTTTCATATTGTTGACATCTATATATCTTCTTTTGCGGGGTGTCTGTCCTTATATTTTGCCCATTTTTTGAAAAAGATAGGATGATTTGTTTCTTTATTATTGGGTTTTAAGTGTGCTTTTTATATTTTGGACATAAGTTTTTATCAGATATGTGTTTGAAAATATTTTTTTCCCTACCTGTAACTGATTTTTTTCATTCTCTTAATAATGACTTTCTCAGAGTAGAAGTATTGAATTTTTATAAAGTTCAATTTATCAATTTAAAAATTTTAATGTATTATGTTCTTGGTTTTTGAAAAATTATTGCCAACCCCCTAAGTCCCTTAAATTTTTTCTTGTATTTTCTTCTAGAATTTTGCTTTTAGGCCTATAATCGATTTGATTTAATTATTCTGGAAGATAGAAAGTTTGTGTGAAGGTTAATGTTTGCTTTCTTTTTCACATACACATTCAACCATTCCAGCAATAGTTGTTAAACACACTCTCCTTTCTTTGTTGAATTGCTTTTGCTTCTTCATCAAAGATCTGTTGGCCATATTTGTGTGAGTCTTGTCTTCACTATGTATATTTAATTCCATTAATTAATATGTCTATCTTTTTGCCAATATGACACCATCTCAATTACTGTAACTTTAGAATAAGTCTTGATATCAGGTAGTGTAATTTCTCCACTTTTATTATTCTCTTCAGTATTGTGTTGGAAATTCTGACTTTTGCTTATTTAAATAAACATTAGAATTGTTTTGCCAGTACCAAACTTGTAGACCAAGTGTGGAAAAATTGACATGTAAACAATACTTAGTCAGTCCATAAACACAGATTCTCCACTTATTTTGATTTTTTGCCAATGTCTTATAATTTTCTGAGTATAGATTCTATACCTGTTTTGTGAAATTTATACCTATATATTTTATTATTTTTGTGTTTTTTAAATAAAATTATTTTTATTCATTCCTAATTAGAGTTTTTCATTGTAGATATATGGGAAAGCAATAGACTTTTGTATATTAATGATGTGTGTGATTAATGACCTATATAGAGAATTAGTTATCCTTGTGTGAGCTTTGGTAGTTTGTCTCTTTCAAGGAATTCGTTTATCTAATTAACGAAGTTGTGGACACAGCAGTGTTCATACTATTTCTCTAATAGCCATTTGATGTTCACAGGATCTGTCATGATTGCCATTCTTCAATTTCTGATATCTTAATTGTGTTTTCTATCTTTGTTTCCAGGTCAGCCTGACTAAAATTTATTAATTTTATTGGTATCTTTCAAGTGATCATATTTCAGTTTCATTGTATTTTTCCCTTGCTTTTTTTGTTTTCAAGGTAATTAATTTCCCTTCTAATATTTGTTTCTTTTTATCTGTTTGCTTTATGAGTAAATTGTCTTCTTTCTTTAACTCCATAAAATGAAAGCTCAAGACACTGATTTTAGATTTTTTTCCTAATATATACATTTAATGTATTTAGTTACTATATACTACTTTTGCAACTTTCTACATATTTTGATGAGTTGTATTGTCATTTACATTTTCCTCAAAATATTTTGAAAGTTTCTTTTGATATTTGTTCCTTGTGTCATGCTATTTAAAAAGTAAAGTTTTTTAAAAAATATTTTATTTTTTTATTTTTAGACAGAGGGGAAAGGAGGGAGAAAGGGAGCGAGAGAAACAGGAATGTGTGGTTGTCTCTCATGAGCCCCTTGGGGACCTGGCCTGCAACCGAGGTATGTGCCCTACAGTGGAAATTGAACAAGAGACCTTTTGGTCCTCAAGGCAACGCTCAATCCACTGAGCCACATCAGCCAGAGCTAAAAAGTAAAGTTTTATTTGGGGATTTCACAGTTATCTTTTTGTGATTTTTTTGTCCAATTTCTTTGTTGTCTGTGAGCATACTTTGGAGATTTTCTTTCCTAATAATTTTTAAAAGAATTTTTGCTAAGGTGTGTTTTTTAGCCTAGAATGTGGTCTATCATTCTATGTGCCTGAAAAGAAAAATGTGTATGCTTCAGTTGTTGCCTATAGTATTCTATAAATATCAACTGAATCATGTTGGTTAATAGTGCTGTTCAGGTCAACTATAACCATGATGATTTTTCTGCTGCTTGAATGATCAACTATTTAAAGAGGGGTGTTAAAGACTGCAAACTAATCTATTTAGTAGTTGGTTTGTGGTTAGTGTTTCCTGTATCTAGAGGCACTAGTGGTTTCAAAATTTTTCAGTGTCTTAGTTTTTGTCTTTGGGCTTCCCTGAAAACTTTAGAGTTTGTAGCTTGCAACTCTTCAGCTATAATCCATTTTATAGTAGAGTCTTGCTATGGTGGTGGTTATATGTGGGAAGGGAAAGTTTTCTATAATTTTATGATTGAAATGCCGTATTTTAGTGGGCTGGTATCTCTGGCTGTGATCTTAGTGTGTCTTTTCCTGCTTCCCTTTAGGTGCTTAGGAGGGTGAGAGCAGGACTAGAGTAAGCTAAATACCATTTACCCAGGTGGTACTGGTTCTGTGAAGGTTTTTTCCTGCGTAGCATATCTTTGTTATAGAGAATATTCTGAGTTTATTTCAGAATGATTGATTGCTCTTTCCCTCCCCTTGGCAGATCCAGGAAGGGGTCAGATCTTCATTGTGGACATGGAAGGATTCTTAGAAGTAAAGCTCACACACCTTTCTTTAGACTACAATTCCCAAGAATTTCTCACTTCATTTATTTCACACTCAGCATCCAGAAATTCATTAAAAAGTAGCATTTAAGAAACTAACATTTAACTGGTTTATGGCAACATCTGTTCCTGGAGTATGGAAGTCCTCTGAGTCACTTCTAAGTTTCAGGTATAAGGAATGAGGCCTGATGACAATTTTTCTAGATTTGAGGATTCATCTTCCTCACATTAAACCCTTCATTTCAAGAGCAGGGTCATTGTTCATGACTAAAAAAAATCAATTGCCCCATCAGTATGCCTGAAATAATTTATGATAAGGACAAAGCCAGCATCAGAGGTCATGGCACTAAGTCCTGCTCAGCTGTCAACACTTGATAGTGCCAGTCATGGCATATGCTATATATTGAATTGTTTGCCCCTTCATTTCTTTTTCACCTATAATTATATTACCAGCAATAAATTTTTATGGTGAAATGTACTACACTTGAGAGCTCATTCATAAGGCTTTTCCTCCTGTCTAACTGCATGAACCATGTACTTAACCTACAAGTGACAGACAGTATGTATTTAACTCTAACTGGCCTGGTATGCATTGCTAATTAAGAATCAGAATGAATCCTCATTTGTTCACAAGAGCCCTAGCTGGAGATTTTATAAAACAAGACAAATTTCACTAAAGAGGAGGCCAGTTCTTCCTTTCAATGAAAAGAGAGAGAGAGAGAGAGAAATAAATAAAGTCTAATGTTTACTTCATGCAACCAAAGTTCTAGATATTTTCATGTATTTTCATTAAATTAGCTTCATAGGTCACAATAGTCTACAATATGTATTATTATTCTCATTTTATAGATGTAAAGAACAATGAATGAGACAAAAGAAAGTAGTAAATATGTAAAGAAGACTTACTCAGTAAGCTTGCTATAATACATGTGGTGCATTGTGGAGAAAATACTTAAAGGATACATTTTTTTCAGGTACATGTAAAACATTTACAAATATTGTTATGGTATAGGGAACAAAGTAATTTGCATACGCATTCCCCCTCTTCATTCTCAGCAAATGCACTGCTTCCTATTTTGTAAAAAAAAATCAGCCAGCCTTAAAAAGTTCCACAAATCTCAACCTCTACTTCTACACACCCAGAGGGGTTTGTGTCTGCACACTCGGCCTTCCTTCCTGTTACTATCAACAATCTCTACAGTCTTTCCAAAGATCAGCCTCTCCACTTGCACTTTAGATGTCATTTCTTGCAAACTTTCTCCTTTTTTCTGCACCACCATTTACTTTTTTTCTACTTTTTATTCCATCAACATATATGCATGTTTGTTTTCTCATACTTTTTTAAAATAACAAAACACTTTTTTTGTCCTATCTTTTTAGCTCCTGTCCCACTTTGTCTTCTGTTCTTGAGAGTAAAACTCTTGGAAAATGTGTATCTCTATTATCTTAAATATTTCTTTTTCCCTTTTTTCTTAAAATCTACCTGGTTTGTCTTTTATATCCACCCCTTCTCTGAAATGGTCTTGATTCATGTCATCAATGATTTCTACTTTGTTATACCAAAATCAACTTTTTTTATGCTCACATCACCTGTCTTATCAGCAGCATTTGACAGAGTTGATGATGCTTTCCAATACTTTCTTCATTTGGCTTCCAGTTCTTCAGCTTCCTTTTCAAATTCCCCTGGTTTGCCTTCTGCCACACTGGCCACTCCTTCCCCATCTCTTTTGTTGCTTCCTTGATACTTTTTTTACTATCTGTAGTTTTTCTGAGGTAATTTCATCTACTATCATGGCTCTAAATACATTATTTCATGCTGACGATTCCAAAGGTTATGTCACCATCTCAAAATATTCAAATGAACTTGGGATTCCTATGTCCAGAACATTTCATGTACCTACCCAGCCATCCAGTAGACATCTCAAATTAAGTAGAAGTAAAACTGAAATATTGATCTTCTCTCAAAACATGTCTTATTTGTCAGTGTCTCATGTAATGGAAGCTCCATACTTTTACTGGTTCAAATAACATAACTTGAGGTTTATCTTTAATTCTTTATCTTAAAACTTAAATCCAATCTATCAATAAATCTCAGGCACTACCTTTGAAGCATAAATTTTAAATATTTTCTCTCATTACCCTTTATGTATGATCCTGTTTAAGTCGGGGCTTTGACTAATTCGACTTTATCTATTTCTACAATGAAATCCCCAATTCTGAAAATTTCAGGGGTTGTGGAAAAAATATGTAAAATTAGAAAATATTTAGAATTTAGTAAAATTGGAACAAATCTAATCTTCATTTTTCTTCCAAGTAAATTTTATATATTAAACTTATCAATAGCTATTCAATCCTCTGTAAAAGAAATTACTGTTACATATTTTCCCCCATATTCTACAATCTGCAATATTGCCTTTCTACCTTTTGCTGTTACTGTCTAGAGTTTGGTCTGGTTTGTTATGGATACCATTTACATTAAATCTATATAAATCACAAGACACATCATTATTTTTTCCTTTAAAAAACTGTAAAACAAAAAAACAAGTACTGACAATTAATCTGTAACAGTACTTTTGATCATTCTTTAATGTTCCTCTCTGATAGAAAATTTCATTCAACAGTTTGAGGGAATTAGTAATTTTGCAAACTTTAGTTGCACACTTATCTTGAAATAGTCAATACCTCTGCAGGCATCTCAGTAACAAAAAGGAATACAATTCCATTTTAAAAGAATAATAATAAAAACAACAATGTAACACAGCTCTTTCTACTAGGGAGTAACATTCTTTGTTATGTCCTTTAAAGCTCTTGCTTGCTGCTTTAAAAGAAGAAAGTTTGAAATTATTTCAGTCTTCCAAAGATCAATACTTGGTTTGATGATATCCATTTTGTTTATTGTGTTCACATATTTAGATGATAGTTTTTTAAACATATAATTACAGATATTTAAATTTTACTGCAACTTATCTAGATATGGATTTTTTAAATTTATATTGTTTGACATTCTGATTAGGATGACTATATAAATTATATATTTTTAAGTAAACATTTCTACATGGTTTCTAATAATTTACAACCAAAGAATAGAAATTTTATATACAAAAAAAATAGTTTAACACCATTTTAAAAAGTTTAGGTTCATTTTACAAGCTGATTTTTAAAGATATGTTAACATCTTGGTCATAATTAGCAGCAAAGACAGGATTTATGCACTGCTGTGTTATTGAACGCTTTTGTGTTTATCATTTGTTTCATCATGAAAATTTCAGTTGCTGTAAATATACGTTTATAAAATACACGTAAATGTCTATAATTATAACCTCTATTTAGATTGGAATTATTTTGAAGATTGTTTGGATGCAAGTATGAATTATATGTGTGCCATAGCAATTCTAAAAACATGTTAGCGCCAAAGCTTTCTTACTACAATATGAGCTTTCTCTGTGCCATGACACTATGCTTATATCCTTAGCAACAACAACAACAACAACAACAAAACATTTATCTTATAATAAATAAATGCAAGACTTTTAAACCTTAATTTTCGATACCATAAACAATGTCAGATGTTTCATATTTAACAGAATGAAATTACAAAATTTTCTTTGTTACAGCGTACTGAATGAAAAAAATCAAACCATCATTAGAATTAACAAACTTTCTATTTAAACCCACTTCTGACAGTGCTATAAAACTTTCACCATTCTATTGTGAGATCCAAGTTCCAGAAATCACCCTTGTTTGTTAGTATCTTATTAATAACTCACTAATTAAAAAGCTTCTTTACACTCTTTAATCAAAGCTGCACTGGAGAGACTCCGTTTGTCCTTGGTACACGGTACTAGAGTCAAAAAGAGGAGGTGTCCCAGCAGTGTGTCAGTCTGGACAGTTCTTCTCCAGTAATGACAGAGGGCATCCTTGTCTTAGGCTGAATTGAGTACTAAAATATTTTACCATTATATGTGTTAATGACTACTGGGATGGATTCTATATTTTTTATCTTTTTAAGGAAATAATTCTCTTCTTGGCTAAGCATTTTTTTCTATTTATATAGACATTGAGTTTCATCCAAATTTTATCAATATGCATGGATATAAAATAGTGTTCTTCCTTGGCTCTTGAGATAGATAACTTGTAAAAAAAATGGCTGTAATTATACCCCTTCCTGTATAGACCTCTCTTTCAATGTAACTTTGTCAAGCACAGGAAGAGTTGTGGAACAGCCTAGAGTCAGGCAATCCCACACATGTAAGAAAGGTCTACCAATGTAGAAGTGCTCCCTGCCCTACTGACCTTGGGAGCATTTACTCCTGAGCAATAATAAATGTGTATTATTTTAAACAAATAGGTTTTAGATTTTTTACATAATAAAAGTTACATAATTATAAAAGAACTATATATTGCTATAGATGCATATAAATATCTGGGTCGATATGTGTTGCACAGAAAATTATCTAAAAACATACACAGCAAATTGATGTCAGCAGGTTACCCCTGGATAATATTTGGGTCTTAAATTCGTATATAGTCAAGGCTTTTAGTATCTTCAGGCATGATTTATTTTTTAAGGACATGTTTATTCTTTTCTGACATTAAAGTAAATAAATAACTGTTGGTTCTTTAATCCTTAACTACAATGAATTATATAGTTAAAATAGCCAATGTCAAACCATATGTACATTATCTGAATGAACTATATTTTTATTATTTTTGACATAGTGCTGGATAATGTTTGATACAATATTATTTAAGAATCAGGACCTTGACATTAAAGAACAGTGGCTTTTGGTTTTCCTGTTTTATGTAATCTTTATTTCATGTTGAATTTCACTGTTTTTAAAAAGGAACTGGGAACTATTATGTCTTTATTACATGCTGCTTACTCATTCCTCCTTAAAGCATCTGTATTTCTCTTTTTGCTGTTTTTTTTTTCTTTAGAATAATTGCCATAGGTCTATTTTATTCAATTTTGTAAGTGAGTAATACTTATAGTTATCTAAAACTTTTACTATATTTTTCTTTTATGATATTCTGCATTTAAAATGTATTATTTCTTCCCTTCTAGTTTGCTTTTGTTAGTCTGTTTTTTCTCAAACTTAGGGGAATGTGTTGCAATTTTGAGTTCAGAGGAAAGGTGTGTCTAGGTAGGCCTGGCATTTGGGGCAGAATGAGCTCCTTAAAGTCTTCATGAACATATAAGGATAGATAACCCAGTGATGAATGATCAAAACATTCTATAATCTAAGTAAGTGCTGTTGCACAGGAGTAATGTTTTGGAGTGGTTATTAATACCAAAAATAGCCAAACATATTAATACAATGATCAATGTATACTCATTAAGCAAATATATGTCAAGGACCTACCTATGTTTATCAATTTAGTCTTTATAACAACAACAATGAAAAATTTCCAAGATAAATAAGAAATAGTTTTATTCTTCAAGAAATATATATATTTTAATATGGAAACTTAAAATTAATTTTTTTTACAAATTTTCCTGTAAGTTTGCATTCTTCTTATAGACAGATAAAATCTAGCATGGAATGTGTATAACCTGCATTCTAATAGGAACTGACATCTGCATAAACTGAAGTCCCAGCAGTCTGTCTCTGTTTAAATAACAAAACCTTAACATCTGGCAGTGATATTTGCAAATGCTGTAAGACCTCTTGATCTCTAAATATATACTACTTAGAGTTTGATGGTGTCAGTAGTAAACAAAAGGATTTGTGCTTACAACTCTTTGGTATCCTGTCAGCAAAGGAGGGTGTTCTTATGTCTTTAAAGAAGGAAAGCACAGAGGTAGATGTAAGGTTTCAAATCAGCAAGGTCTTTTCCTGGAGTACCAGAATCAAGGTGGCTTCAGGTGTTCTAAACAGGCATAGAAAGTGACTTATAACCAAGGCCATGATTTCAACTCATGTTGTGATTTCTAGGCTGAGTTTCACCGCATCCTCAGTACAGGGCATCATGTCTGCTCCAAGTCCTGATCCCACCAATCCTGGCCCCGGCTCCATGCATCACACAAGTCACTCAGAGTTTGCTCCTCTGGAGTTCTTAAGGATAACTTCATACCAGCAGAAGCTGCATTGCCAGTATCTCAATGTGAAATGTGTCTACATATCCCCACAGAGTACCAACTGAACCTTAACCTGGTAAATACAAAAACCAAAAGAGCCTACCACTGCCTAAACAGTAAACAGAGGCTAGAAGAGGCATTAAGTAAGCTCAAAATAGGGTTCCCAGGGGGAAAAAAAAAGCTAGTATTTATTGCACTGAGTTCTGTGACCAGTGCTCTGTATATATCATCTTATAAACCACATAAAAACCTACTTTATACTGATGAATAAACTGCACCTCAGAGAGGTCAAGGGACCTGACAACTAGTTGCTGACAGAACAGTGATTTCAATTTAAGTCTACCTACCTTCTAATCTTCTTGATACATTATCTTACCTGCCAGGAATGGGGGAGGATTTACTAAACCATGAGATTGCTTCCAAACTGAGCTGGCATAGTTCAGCCAGGCTCCAAGGGACCTGGGGATATGCATGTGAAAAGATTCTTTGTGAACCATTGCAAATTTCCCAAATGGCTCCCTAGGCTCTGAAGAGGTCATCATTCAACCACTTCTTGAGCAAATTTTTTGACAGATTTTTAAAGATTTAAACCTAATATTAAAAAAAACAGTTTTCAAAGGAAAAGAAAAATCAATTCTGGTTTATTTAATAGTCTATGGAATTCAATGTACCCTATACCCCCAGTCTCTTCTAAACAGAGTCTCTCAGGGTAATCCATACATGTAATTTCCCATATTTTCTGTCATTTGACCCTGTCAACCTGGCTGGAGAGGATTGCATCATGAGTCTATGCTTGGATCAAAGAAGAGTAGTGATGGTCAGTTTTAAGGGGCAGTTTAATAATTTGGCAAAATAATAACCACTGGGGGTGTTATGAGAATTAATCATTAATAACATGCCTCATCATATATCTGTTTTGAGTAATTTGGGTTGTAAATGAGAGAGAGAGAGACAGAAGGTGGGGGAAGAAAACCAATAGAAAGTAAGGCAGAATTAGAGAACAATAGTTATGAGTATGGTAAAATTATTAGAGAAATATGGGCAAATTCTTCCAATAGTATACCAAAATGAATGATGGGGTCAACATTAATAAATGAAATTCTCCCTTCTCTAAATGCCTGCAACACTCACCTACTGGCTCCCTCTTCTTTCATATTACTATTAAATTGTCAGAATTTTTGTTGTTGTTATTGTTTACCGAGCTTTCTATGTGTCAAGCACAGTGTTATGCTTTGGGATATCATCTCAAATTTATCTCAGTCACTAGTTTTGAGGCATGCCCTTGGATCTGCTTTGGTACCTGAGAGGTGAAAAACATCATTTCCTTTGATATAAGGCCTGACCTTGACATCATTGACATAGATACCTGTGCTTGCTGGCTTCCTGGGGCATCCTTGCTTATAAGTCTCCATCATCACAAACAGAGAAGCATATGTTCATTCTAAAAACATGAAATCTCCTAACATACTGGAAATTGACAAACCTAAAAGAAAAGTAAACCAAAGCACATAATGCTGAACTGGTTGTTATCACTGTTTCCTACATGAATAATGAATCGGTTAAATCATCCACTGTTTCAAGAAATCACCATCCGTTCTTTAGTGTTTAATTGATGTAAGAGATGTTTTTAGGAAATCTCCAATGGGAAACAATTCTGGTGTTCACGAAAACTGGCTGGCAGAAAAAAACTGGGTCAGCCAAGCAGATGGTGCCAGGTTGATTCGGCACCATGGGTACCTGCGGCCTTACCTGGGCAGGGTGACCATTCCCTCCACCTCATGAATCACAGCGCTGCCAGCACCACTCAAGTGCCCAATGTCTTTGCCTCAAATAGAGTTTATTCTGGAGACAGGATTTTGGAGCTAGAAAATGAAGGTAGCAGAAGGCATAATATGTCCTTCAACTTTGCAGTGCACAGAGGGCACAGATAAGGATGAAAAAGATTTTGATAAAACAAAATTTCAACCACTATCCAAGAATTCCTAATGGCAAGTTTGCACCACTTTTTAGACACTTGGATAAAATTAAAGGATCAGGGACTGAATTACCATATGTAGGTATGTTTCATTTTTGTACAAAATGTTAGTTTTTGACTGAAAGACCTGTGTCATATTTATGTTATCTTTTTTCTTGGCTCCATGGAATTAATAAAGGCCATTACTTGATTTCCTATTGATTATCACTAAGATCACTCAGGAATTTCAAAGCAGTTTATGCTAAAAGCACTGTGATATCTCAGCAATTTTTAGAATAATTTTGACTTCAGGGAAAACTGTGTGAAGTAAATAAAGCTGGGTTTAAAGATGTTTATTGTTCCTGTTCTGCTACCCAATTGCTCAAGTGTGTATGACCCTTGACATGTAGACATCATGGTGAATGCATGACATTACTGTGAACCATCCGTCCCTCCATGAACAGCTGTGAGGGCCTACGGCATTCCTACTGCATTCCAGGCATTGTTCCAGGTTCTGAGGATGAGGTTAGGGCAAATCTAGATATTGTCCCTCTTCTGGGAAACACACATTCTAGTGTGAGGACACAAGTTAAATAATTGATTTCACAATGAATGCATCATTCAAAAAAAGGAAGCTGTCTGAAAGAAGGAACTACAGATCAGGGAAAGCGCAGAACATTGGGAATTGCTCTTTAGCAACATGGAGTGTGGGAGATGGAGGAGGGAAAGCAGATGGTTGTGGAAAGTGTACCTGGGAAAAAGAGAGGGTTACATTTGAGCTGAAATAATGCAAGATAAAATAGAAGAATGACTAGGCAAAGCTTTGCAGAAAACATCATTCCAAGGAAAGGGAATGACATTTACAGAGGACCGCTGAGAAAAGTGGATGGTGCAAAAATGTACAAATGTCCAAACTACAGGAAGTAACAGAACTATAAACTCCTCCTTTTCCGTTTTATTTTTTCATCAGAATATATGACACCATTGACATATTCATTATACATACATATAAATGTAGTATGTTTTGCTACCTGTCCTCACTTATTATACTTACGATCTATGAAAAAGTAGATTTCTCTGCTTTATACACTTCTGCATGAAATTTCTAGAGTATCTTCTGTCATATGTAAGTACTTGACAAATATTTCTTGTCTGACTGGCTGAATGAATGAACCATACAAGGTGATGCTGAGAGGTCCCAGGGCCCCAGTGAGGCAGGCCAAGGTCTTCTAGACCAAGTTGTGGACTTGTTTATACACAGAAAAAGATAGGGTGTTACTGACTGATTCTAAGTATGGATGGGGGGTAACATATCGACATTTATGTAATCATTATGTTTACTTAGCACCTTTCTGATGCAGATATCTTACTAGGCAAGCTCTCATTCAAAGGCTAATAGTGCTTTTTGCATCCCTTGATTTTTGAGGTATTAAGCAAATGGACAAGTCTGAAAAGGTAGAATTATTGAAGTAGATATATGGTTGGAAACACAGGTGAAGAAAAGATGAAACTTTCAGACAATAAGCTCAAAAAGAATGAGAGAGCCCAAAGAAATTAATGGATTTAAGACACTAGGTTTGATTGTAACAGTAATGAACGTGGCAGGAAACAATGTTAACAGACAAAGAGATTATTCAATTCAAAGGGAAGTGGTTTGGGAGTTAGAAACTAGAGATTCCAGAAAATGTCCTCATCAATTTGTTCTGTACCCTAGGTGCAAGCTAGCTATATTGACATATTACTGTACAAAGTATTTTTATATACTTATAAGTAAGTGTGTTGTTGGTCAGAAGAAAAGTAAAGAATGAAGCATTTATTAGACAACTATGACATGTCAGGAACTCACTGTACATTACCTCTTTTAATCTTCACAGCAAGGGGAAAGCAGTGTGCTATATTATCTGCATTTCTACATGGGAAGACATAGCCTAGGCAATATCCTAGAGGTCTTGTCTTGTAAGTGATGGAACTGAAATTTATACTCATCATTTTATTGGTTAAATTCATGCATTTTCCTGCTATATCTAGTGTTAGAAGGAAGAGGAGGATGAGGAAATGGAGAAAGATAAAGAAGAAAGAAAAGAAAGAGAAGGAGTGGGGAAAGAAGGAAGAGGAAAAAGAAAACATGCAGTAGTGGGTCCCTTCAGTAAGGCAGAGAAATCCTGTCCTTAGCTTGAAAGAGCCTATGCTTTAAGCAGGATTAAAAATAAAGGTAAGAAACAGCAAAGTAGTAAAGTTGTGTTAGGTTTTCTGCCAAATGTGTACAAATTCAGAAGCTCATAATATAAATTTTCTATTATGGGAAATAAAATCAAAACAAAAAAAATCTTTCGAGCAGTGAGGAGAGATGACTACAGAAGAAAACTTCTGTCCATTCTACAGATGTCCTGACTAGAGATGGCTGACTGATGAGTGGTTTAGAAGGTGCATGCTGCCATCCCCCCCCTCTTCCCTGTGAGTTCTGAATGGACACGGTAGCCCTAACACACCAGACATTTAGGGTCAACAGTAACTTTCCAAGATGTATTAAGGAAGAGGACATTGGATAGTAGGCCGGGAAGGTCATGTTTTTTGGTAGCTCTCAAACACAAAGAGTTTTCTCCTGAAAAAGATCAAAAAGGTCTATGAGAATCCTTCTTATCACAGTGCTATGACCCACAGCCAGGCACACAACTCTGGTGGTGACAATGACTTACTGTGAACTGATGCTTGCTTGTATTTCTCTAGTCTTCAGATCTCTGAAGTGACTTGGGAGAGAAGTAACTAAGTACTGTAGAAAGGGGGATGTTTCCTATTTTGTGTGGTCAGATTTAGCAAATAAAAAATACAATTGAATTTGGAATTTAGATGAACATCTAATAATTTTAAAACAGGAAATTTTATTTTTTTAAATATGAAACTCAAATTTAAATGGGCATTTTGTACAATTTGGGCTGATATAAGAAAATAGACTAGGTTACTTAAACAAGAGAAATTTACTTCCCATGGTTCTGTAGGCTGAAAGCCTAAAACCAGTGTGCCAGTGATCCATTCTTGTGAGGCTTCTTTTACTGGTTTGCAAACAGCCTCTTTCTTGCTGTGTCCTCACATGGCCAAGAGCAGAGAGAAGAAGCTCTCCTACTACTTTTTCTAAGAACAGTAATCTCATCATGAAGGCTCCACCCTCATGCTCTAACTGTCTCTGCCTCTTCTAAATGCCATCCTGTTAAGGGTTAGGGCTGAACAGGTGAATTTTGGGAAGACAAAAACATTCCATCTCATTTTATCTGATAACACCATTATAGTTCATCTAAATTTTGGGCATGTGGAATCATCTTGAGAAACGTCTGCAGAGGAGTAGAAAACTTCACATGGATCACATTGGAAGGTAGAATGACAGGGGCTATAGCTGATGGAAGAGGGGAGGGTATCCTCCCTTTGGTGTCAGCAAGAGGCAAAGCCCTGGGTGGTGACTTTCAGGAAAGAGAGATTAAAGGCATGAGGGGGACACATACTGAGGAGTTTAGTAGAAAGAGAGGTGGGAGGCTGAATCTTGGCTTTAAACTGACCAGGTAGTATGGCAAAGCTGGATTAATTGAGACCAAAAAGGCAGCCGAGATCCAGAAAGGGATCAACAGATGGTTTAGGGCACTTGCAAGACAGAGCCTGGAAAGTACCTGAAGGGCAATGATCACAGAGGATGGGAGATCTAAAAAAAAAAAAAAAGCCTCTTATTTAACCCTGAGGTGGCCTTAAAAGTCACTGAGTCAGTTTCCACAAGAAGATCCAAATATGATGATTTTAGAGGAATTTACCTCAGAATTTCCACAATCCCCCACTGAAGTGGGATTGCAGTTAATAGTAGGGCCATTCTGTGTATTAATTATTCATCTCTGAAGCAGAAGTTAACTGAAATTGACCACATCTACTTCATCTTATTACTTTTGACACAGAGATTAGACAAGTGATGCCTGGTTTGTATTTCTAGAATTTCCAAGTAAAAGAATATCTTTGGTATTGTTATGGAAAGGAGCCTGGACCATCAGCAACTCATAAAGCCACTGAAGCCAAAAATTATTTTCCCACATTGGCCAAGCAGACAAAGGATTTTCTTTATGGAATGTACCCAAACAGTGTGTGTTCCTCTCTGATGTGTCCTTTGCTTACTTCCCTGCTTCCCTGCTTATTCTGTGAGGCCCAGGCAGATTTGCTTTTATTTTATTTGTGTTTAATATTCAGATAGCATGTGACGTGTGTGTCATGAAGGAAAGATTTGGGATTTTAAATTATCTTTCATGACAAGATTTTTTCAAAGCAAAATTTATATTTGGATGATAAGAGCTCATTGAATGTTTAGGGAGTTATGATAAGGGACAAAACCAGAATAAATATTGTGAGTCAAAATAATTATGTGGCTAACATCTCGCCTGCTGGGAGAAAAAATTGTTTTTCTTCTACTGATGCTGACATTACTGTAATTTGACTTCTACCTGTTAGCAACAGTCAAAAAATGACTGGAGAAAAGCTTTTAGGAAATTCACTGATAAAACCTGCTAGGAGTTGTAAAGACATGCCCACAATAGCAGAGGGGATCTTCAGAGACAATCAAATCAGAGACCGTCTAAAGTTTTTGTTTTTTCATTTAAACGGAATTTTTTTAACTTGAAAATAAATTCTACAAGAAATTTAAAAGAGTTATACATGTAAGATTGAAACAAATGTCATGGTAACTGTGAGGCACTGCATACACTACAGTTCAACATTTACCAGAGAAGCATACTTTATGATTTACAAAGTAAATAAGTATTATGTATTTCTATTTTATTCCAAAGCAAGGTTAGAGATTAGCAGAAGAGAATCAGATTTGGGATCTGAATCTAGAGCTGTGTTTTTAAGGTGCCTCTCCCAGTGACAACATTTAAGGTCCACTGAGCACTTGTTCAGTGGCCAAGCAACCCCCATGTATTACACATGACTTCAGTAATTTAACCTCTGGCACAGTCCAATGAGTTAGGCACTATTATCTTTCTCATTTCAGGGATAAGAAAACATCTTCAGAAAGATTGTCTCACTTTCCCAAGGTCACATTGCTGGTACATAATAGAAATAGGAAGGCTGCTCATTCTTCCTGGACCTCAGCTCCTTTATGCATGTAATTTAGAGAAGAACAATAAATGTTGCATAACTACTTAAACATTTTAATTTCCTTCAACAGAGTTAACTCTTGGATTTCAAAACCCACCTGATAGTTAGGTATCGTTCCTTGATTCTGAAGAAATTGAAATTAAATCACTAGGTCACAAGGTAAATGACAGTTCAGAATCAATGACAGGAGACTCAGACATAGAGAGAGATATTATACATAGAACTCAAAGTCTATAGACTGCAGCACCACCTCTCATACTACACGAGCTTTCTGCAAGGCTAAAAAGAAATCAAAAGGAAACATCAAAAGAAAAGAAGTTACTAATTTCCGGCCCCCAATGGATTTATGTCTTAGAAGCTACAGAGAAGAGCCTGGTTCAACTTAGTGACTAATTTCACCTTAAGGTAACCCCTAGTCTCTTTATATGCTCATTGAAAGGTATTCCTGTACTGAATGACACACTCCACACAACCATGATCAGAAATGGATACAAAATGGCCAATGGTGCTCTTGTGAAAAGTCCCAACTCTTTTCCCAGAAAGATCCTCAATATTCCTCCTCCTCATTGAATGCCCTATGCGTTGATTAAATGAGCCTCAATAAAAGAAGTAAATCCCACTAAAGAGGGGCGGCTCTGTCTGCCATGTCCCTGTCTTACAGCTTCACTAATAAACTCACTTTCACTTTCCACTCTATATTGGATATCTTTGAATTCTCTCCTGAGTGAAGCCAAGAACCCACAGTGGATTTTAGACACTTGGGTCCCGGGACCCCCAGAATGCCTGCATCATCTTCCTTTTTGTATAAATTATGTCTTTACATTTTTGTTTTGATCCCTTCTGAGTCCTAGCTGCATTTCCTGGTCTTGGTTTATAAAGGATACCCCTCTGCTAAATCAAAACATTTCCATTGAGAATCGCTAGATTGAACTATGCTTCCTTAGTTGTCTCTACAATGCCTAGCCACTGCCCTTCCACACCTATCCTTCTCCAAAGAGAAGGTGCCTTTCTCTTGTTGAATATCAGCTCTGATCATTTGTGGGGTTAAAACTTTTAAATGCACCAATTTCTTAAATCACCACTATAACACTGTTAGGTACTGTTGGCATTTTACTTATCATGGAAATAAGGACATTCAGCTATGAAGCAATAAATAATTTGACTGAATCATATTTCTACCTAAGGGTGCAGCCAGGATTTTAGTTTAGGTATGTTTGACTCCAAAGCCGTTGGTCTCCCTTAATGAAGTCATGCTTTTATTCCCTAGAGCAGTCCCAATAATTATGAAAGTGCAGTCACACAATGACCTCCTTAGCAGTTCTAGTCTGTGAATTTTCCTGAGGTCTAGGATATTTAGAAAATTGTAGAACTTGCTAATGTAGTCTGAACTTCTCAGCATATAGCTTGACCCAAGAGTTATAAACATTTTAGAATCTAAATAAAGCCCAAGGCACTTTAAAGCTACCACTCATCTCTTATGTGACCTTAGGTGGCACTTTGGAATCATTTATCTATATCTATATCTATATCTATATATACACAAAGTGTACACTATTTTTATGAACCTGGTATTGTATAGAACGAGTTCTCTCTTCCTTGACACATCACGTTTCCTCATTTTTATTATTAATACCAGGCAATTAAACTTGTTTTCATTAAAAAATCTTAGTGAGAAGAGTATGACTTTGCAAAGGGCTGAGCTTTGAGGAACCTTGGGTGAAAACTCTCACTAGATTTTAAACAATTCAGACATAAAAATGTAAAAGTAGAGCTAAGATACTGTGGGATGGGAAGGCAGTGACACTTGGAAATCTAAACTGCCCATAGAGCTGATTTCCACACCATCCTTGAAGTCACCAGAGTGGTCTAATATGATAATGCTAATCACTCATAACTTGGCTAGTGCAGATGCCGGTCATTGAAAAGATTTTCCTGACTACCAAAGTGAGACTTGGCCTCACACTGTCAGGAGCTCAGTGAACGGGGAGAGTCTGCTAGTTGTTGGAGTAGCCCATTAAAGTATCAATGAGCCAAAATGAAAGATGCACTGAACCCATAATCACTTACTGCAATAATAGAAGATATTGGCTAAACAAGGACAAGGTATCATCTTCCATCATTTTATTTTTCTCTAATGACAGGGTCCCTAATGGAGTGTCAGGTATTAGTCATCTATTTATTGAGAGAGCCCCAAGCACAAGTTCCTGCAGCTTTTTGTATCAGAGGGAAAGGAGAGAGAAAAGGGGTTGGATGTTGCTGGCACCCTCAGTTAACAACCCCTGCAGTTACACCTATAGAGGAGGGTCATGTTTCAGTCTTTTCTATAAGTCAGGGCCTACCTCTCATGCAAAGGCGAGTAGGTCTGTTGCTGAGTCTGCACTCAGCAGCAGCAAAGAATGAGGGGAAAGCCACAAGAGCTACTGTTCAACTCAGCTTTTATTAAGTGCAGGTTCACACAAAAAAGAACACCAACATTGCATTACTATCCTATTCCAATATCACATAGTTAAGACAACACATATCAATAAATGGAGGATAACAAACCCAAGTCCCAGAGTCACAGTCCCAGGTCTGGGAGACAGCACAGCAGCAGGTGGTGAGCCATCAGCATGTTTCTAGGAAGATCCCCACAGACTAGATCCAACACCAAAGCCAGATCAATGGTGGGATGAGCCACGTCTTGGGGCTTGATCTGGCAGAACCTTGGGGGGCATGTGGCTGACTGTGTCAGCGGAGCAGCATCTTGTGTTGGAAGATTTGCTGTCTCTGAGGTTGCTCTGGAGTCCATCTCAGTTATACCCAAATTCCTGGCAACTGATTGAACTGGAAAATTCTGTGGCTGTGGGCCAAGAGCCCCGCCGTGCTCTATCAGTAGGCATGGCCTCTCTGTAGACACGTCTCTGTACCGGTATGTTGGGTATGTCACCCTGGCAGGCAGTTGGCAGGGCTACTGACATGACTTAGGTAGTTTCTTTCTTAAACAAAAGTGTCCCAGCTGACCAGCAGCCATCTTGGTTGACATGAGTGATGACATTTTGTTTTGTATACTTTATTTCATCTTGACAGGACCAGTGCCATTTTATTGGTCCTGCTCTTCACAGTCGGACTAGGGATGGAAAAGAACTGAGTAATGAGTGTCAGTGGGGAAAAGTGTCTTCAAGGTTCTCCTCTCCTTTCTGCATCTTATAAGGTGATCTTCACAGAAGCAGGCACCTGAAAAAAAAAAGTCAGGTAAAGAGACCTAGAAATGAGGGTGCCTGGGCTAGTAATGCATGACTAACAAACAAGGCTTGAGTCCTTGCCCATGCTTTCTTTAAAGGCTGCAGTGCATCAGCAAGCACCAGGCATGCAAGGGCAGCTTGTCGCCATGAGGCTTGCCACAGAAATCCTTTGTATTGTCTGCGGTCAGGCCTGAAAAAGTCATACACAAGTCTTAGCAGGGGCCAGACTCCTGAAACATGGTGCTTCAGGCAGCCAGGGTTGAACAGTCCCGGGTTGGCACCAAAAAAATGAAACTGATCTACTATCCTGTCCCAGGAAAGAGTCATATGTGGGGGAAGCTGAATTATTTACAGTCTCAAAATTTGTCTCATTTTATACCGACATCAATGGTTTGCTATTTCTAAATTCTTTCTTCCTCATAGGCATTTCTGTCATGGTTTTAAGCTTATTTAATTATTAGGTACTGACTTTATAAATTTTGTTTTTTAAATGAATCTGTGTGACTCTTAATGTCTCTGCTGATCCCAGTTACTGAATTTTGACAGTTGGCATAAGGAAATAACTGTGTATAAAGAGATGTTATAATTAAGTTTCTTGTTTTAGTTCATAGTGGTTGAGTTTTTATAAGGTTCAACTGGACTGCATCTGCCTTCAATGCAATGTCCTTACAGTAGTGGATCATAGAAACTGCTGGCACAGTGATGATGAAGAATTATTCCCAACTATATTACTTATAGTAATATAGTAATATAGTAAATATATCACATATTTCTTTTGTTTATTTGTTGTCTCCTCCCGTTAGAATTTAAGTTCTTTGGGTAGAAGTTGTTTTTTTTTATGTTTTGTTTATTTTGTTTTGTCTTGTTTTAATTACTAAAGTATCTGTATCACCCAAAGTAGTGTTTGGTACATTGTAAGTGTTCTGTTTATGTCTGGTGAATGAATAAATGAATAAGGTCAGCATTATATGAAACACTTTGATTTTCTCTCAGTAAGTATCTAAAATGTCCTGTTAAACAGAGATCACTGATGAAACAATAAATACAAGCTTCACGTTCACATCAGATAGTGATATTTGAATGCAAGAGAAACAAATTCAAATGTTTTCATATGGCAAAATGTATATTAAGACCCATGGTCATGAAAGCCTCAGACAAGTCACAATAATGATACCGCAGCCTCTAATAAAGAATTATCCTGGGAACCCTCACTAGATGTCTCATTTATTATTACGACTCTGCTATCCTGCAACCCTTTGAGGGGAAAGGCACAGCTTTTCTCACTTGCAAGGGATATCTTAGTTTCTCAAATGATTAATTTTATTATAAGAATACATACCCAAAGACAACAATATTTGGAGATAATAAAGAGAAATTGTGCAACATTATTCTTGGATTGTCCTGAATCTTGGATGTATTGCCTAATTTAACTCATATATTTCTATTCCCTTTTTATATTTTGAAATCAAGAATGTTGCAACTGCAAAAATTAAGAACACCTCATTCTGATTTTATCTCAGTTCCTTCACAGGAGCTCTGGTCTGTGTGCTTATGTGAAAGATTTCACATTGGATGTCTCTGAAACTTAATCATTCAAGTTCAGTACTGGGATATTTCCCCATAAAAATTATGTATCCCCTTTAAGGCTAATTTTAGTGTCCTGTGTAATTCAAAGAGGTTTCCTAGTGGATTTCCAAGGTTATTGTTCTTTAGACCATGACATACTCGTGTCTGAGGGTATGTAACTTCCCAGGAACAGTTACAGGAACATAACTATTAAAATTACTAAATAGTATCAAACAGAATTCAAATTTTAATAATAGCAATTTTAATAACATTATGAAAACATTTAAAATTATTTTATAAATGCTTGTTGTTTATATAGACATATAAATGATATTTATATGACTATCCACTACAAGTCATGATTAAATCTAATAGTTTTATGTATATTTTTTGGGTTTTCTATGTATATTCAATTATATGGTTTACAAATAATTTCTATTCCTTTACAGTTCTTAAAAAATATTTATTTCCTTTGTCTTATTGCACCATCTATATTTTCCAATAGATTATGAGTGGTAAAATCCAAGGTCTCTCCAGAAAAAGCCTATCCATTATTAATATGAATAAAATAGGTTGCATTATATCTGATGTAAATGGCAACCAAGGAAAGTAGACATGGGAATACGCATGGGTGGACAATGAAGGCTTCACTGCACTAATCAGTGGGGGGTGGTAGATGCCATTGAGTGAGCATGTGTACAGGGTGACTGTTACATCCCAAATGACTGAGTGAGCAGAGCAATGAATCTGCATCAAATTTTGTGTTAAGCTTGAACGTTCCTTCATGGAAATTTCAGGTGATTCAGAATGCCACAACCATAGGCAACTTGTGACTGACAACTTCATCACAATAATGTGCTGGCTCATGCATCATGCCTCTTGCAGAGTTTTTTGGTGAAGCATCAAATTACCCAGGTGACTCAGCCCCATAAAGCCCAGAGTTGGAACCCTGCTACTTCTGGATTTTCCCAAAACTAAAATCACATTTGAAAGGAAAAAGATTTCAGACTGCTGATGAAATTCAGGAAAATATGATGGGGCAGCTGAAGACAATTGGGAGAACTGTGTGAGGTCCCAAGGTGTCTATTTTAAAGGGAACTGAAGCATCATTGTCCTATGTACAATGTTTCTTGTATCTTGTATCTTCTTCAATAAATGCCTATTTTTCATATTACATGGCTGGATACCTTCTGGACAGACCTCTACTATCCTGCAACATTTCTACTATTCTGCTTCATTTTTTAATTCAAAGAATGTTTGCAACATTTCAGAATTAAGAACAATTTGTCCTATAGATGCTTTTGGTATTATTAGTAATGTTCAATTTTACCAAATGCCAAATCTCATTGACAATGAATGGAATTATGCTATTTTTTCCTCTATCTTGTTAATGCAGTGAATTATATTGATTTGTTTAAAATGTTAAACCAAGCTAGTTTTACTGGAATCAACCCAGCTTGGTTATCATATATTATCTTTTTAATATAATTTGTATTTCATGTGATAATAATTTTTATGTGATGTTTACATATATTTCAGAATGAGAATTCACTCAGTTTTCCTTAGATGAAATGGTAATGGGTTTTCGTGTTCAAGAGTAGCCTGACTTCGTCAACTAAAGAAACTTCTTATTCTGTTATTTAGAAGCAGTTGTGAGAAATTAGTACAATTTCTTCATTAAAATTTCTATATGGAATATTTCTTAGGATGATTACATATTCCACATCTTACTGGATACAAAAGTATTCTGATTTATACTTATTTTGGCAGTATCTGAACACATAGTTGCAGTATTAGAGAATTTTGATGGGTGACTGATATTTTCTGTATCCTGACTTTGGTGGTGATTACTTTAATCCGTTAATGTACTAAAATTCATAAAACTGTCCAACAAATTAGTGAGTTTATGAAGTTTTGTCAGGGAAGGTTTTCGAGTCTCTCTGGAGAGATCCATTTCCAAAACACCCAGCACACCTCTGGCTCTCTTAGCTTTTCCATGGGTTTGATTTTCATGGGTTCTCACCTTTGAAATCTGCCCATGAAATCCCAAGGATAGATCTTATTCTAATTAAAAGTCTCATTAAATATGCTTGATTCAAGTGTTAAACCCCTTTCCTTCCATTATTTTCTAATGAACTCCTTCTTTGCCCAAACTGCTCCGTATGTAGCATCCAGAAGCTTAGTCTCTGAACCATGACTCCCTGTACTATGGAAGGCTGGTCTTTTTTCTCAATTAGGTCATCCTTCTTACCTGGCCATGCATCAATGTTTAGTACAAGATATCTTCCTTCCACAACACAGGAGAGAATCTTACCTTTCTTAGAAGTTAAACCTCCTTCAAAGTCACAAACACCAAACATCTCATAAGACATGTTTTAAAAAGTTTATGAAATATTTACATAAAATATAATTTATTTTGGATAAAGTATAAGGTCAATCATTTTACATAAAGTATATTTCATTTTGGAGAAAGTATAAAATCAAATATTAATGTAATTTTTTTCATTATATCTAGGATCTATGAACCTCCACAACAAGGATTTTTTTAAGTCATATGCTGCCTTATCTGTTTTAAAATGTGAGACTCACATGATAACAAACATTCATTAAAATGATAATGAGAAAATAATTTAAAAGATGATTCTAATTTTTTTTTAAGTTTAAAAAAAACCCTTTTACTATAAAGTTCAAACACTATTCTAGAGGGAAAAAATATTTAATCAATTAAGTACTTGTCACTAGTGGAAAAAGAAAAGATTTTGACTATAATATTGTAGAATTAAGAGTCTACAAAGAAGTAAAAAAAAAAAAAAAATCTGTGCACAGTTCAGCACAGAAACAAAGAGAACTACAGAGATTTGTCCAGGATAACATGTAGATTGTAGCCCATAAATTTGCTTGATTCACAAATTCTATATTTTTTCCTTTATTTTAAATCATTTTTATTTTTCAATTACAGTTGACATACATTATGATATTAGTTTCAAGTGTACACCGCCTTGGTTAGATATCGCATAACTTACTTAAGAGATCAACCTGATAAATCTCACATCCATCTGACACCATACAGAGTTATTGGAATATTATTGACTATGTTCTCTATGTTGTACTATACACTCCCATTATTCTGTAACAACAAACTTATACTTCTTAATCCCTTCACCTTTTTTACCCATCTGCCCATCTGCCCACCATCAAAATATTCTTTGTATCTATGATTCTGTTTCTGTTCTGCTTGTTCATTTATTGTATATTTTAGATTCAGCTGTGGATAGATATGTATTTATTATCACTTATTGTTCATGATTCTGATCTTTCTTCTTTTTAAAAAAGACTCTTTAACATTTCATTTAATACTGGCTTGGTGGCAATGAACTCCTTTCACTATTTCCTGTCTGAGGAGCTCTTTACCTGTCCTATTCTAAATAATAGCTTTGCTGGGTAGTGTAATCTTGACTGTAGGTCTTTGCTTTTCATGACTTTGAATACCTTTTGTAAATCCCTCTGGCCTGCAAACTTTCTGTTGAGAAATCAGCTCACAATATTATGAAAGCCCCTTTGTAGATAACTAATGGCTTTTGTTGTTGTTGTTGTTGTTGTTGCTTTTAAGATTCTCTCTTTGTTTCTAATCTTTGCCATTTTAATTATGATGTGTCTTGGTGTGGGCCTCTATGGGTTATTCTTGTTTGGGACTCTGTACTTCCTAGATTTGTATTTCTATTTCTTTCACCAAGTTAAAGGATTTTTCTGTCATTTTTTTCAAATAGGTTTTCCATTTCTTGCTCTCTATCTTTTCCTTCCAACACCCCCATGATGCAAATGTTGGTATGCTTGAAGTTGTCCCAGAGGCTCTTTACACTATCCTCTTTTGTTTTCGGGTTCTTTTTTTCTTTTTGCTGTTCTGATTTGGAGTTTTTTGCTTCTTTATGTTACAAATCACTGATTTGATTCCTTGCTTTGTCTACTTTAATGTTGATTCTTTATAAATTATTTTTAATTTCATTTAGTGTAGCTTTCGTTTTTTGAACAGGTTCTCCATAAATTCATTGAGCATCCTTATAACCAGTGTTTTGAAATCTGTATCTAGTAGATTGCTTGTCTCCATTTTGTTTAGTTCTTTTTCTGAAGTTTTGTTCTCTTCTTTCATTTGGGCCAGGTTTCTTTGTCTCCTCATTTGGCAGCCTCTCTATTTCTGGTTCTATGTAGAGCTGCTATGCCTCCCAAACTTGCTGTACTGGCCTAATGCAGTACTTGTTTGGCAGGGTCTAGCGGTAGGGTCTTGGATGATTCTTTGATCATCCAAGCTGAGCACTCAAGGTGTGGCCCTGTGCGGGCTATGTACATTCTCTTCTTGTAAGTGAGACTTCATTGTTGTTGGCATATTAATGGGAAGGATTTACCTACATGCCAATCAGCTACAATGACAGTCTGTGGCCATTGACCACTGACCTCCAAACACCATGGAAGATCAGCTGTGCAGGGGCTCACCCCACAGAATAAGATTTACTTCAGCAGGGCTATGGTGCCTGCTGAGTCCACCCCTTGAGTGTGTTGTGGAAGTGGTTGGGTGGTGATGCTTTTATGTGGTCTGAAGCTGTCCACTGGGTGCACTGGCTCTAGGGCCTCCTGAGAGGTGCAGGCCAAGGTCAGCTACCACCTGTGTTCTGCTCTGGACTATCTGGCATGAGCTTCCAAATGATATTCAAGTGGCGACTACTTGTGCTTGGCTTAAAGTTGCCCAAAAGAGGTCAATCTGCAAACCAAAACTGACTGCTCCTAGTTCCAGGCCTACAGCCACTTAGTGAGAAGTATGGGGGCATACTGAGCCCAGATGTTGCATGTTTGAGAGATTTTAGGAAAATCTAAAGCATGAGCCAAGTCAGGTTATTCTCATGAAAAAGTCACTAGAAACACCTTGGGTAGGTCCAAAAGTTATGTTGGACAGGGGATCAGGGAATCACCAAGACAATGTGAACAATGTGAGCCTTGTTTATGGAGTCTCATATATGGCATTCTCCTATTGGCTCTGTGAGAGGAGGTCTCAGAAAAGGAACAATGACCCCTGTTAGCACTTTTTTCTGAGATAAAGTTGTCCCCCAGCTCTTGCTCTGATGCTAGACAATTCAGTTCCTCCTCATATGTCTCTGCTGCCTTTTGATCTACTGCCCCAGTGCTGGAGCTCAAAGTGAATGTGTCCAAATTTCTGTGGGTGGGCCCTTTGAAAGAAGCCTCTGGGCCCTGGCTGGTGTGGCTCCGCTGGTTAGAGGATTGTTGCATAAACTGAAAAGTCATGGATTTGATTCCCAGTCAGGGAACATGCATAGATTGTGGGCTCTGTTCCTGGTCAGAGTGCATAGGAGAGGCAACCAATCAATATTTATCTTTTGCATCAATATTTCTTTCCCTCTCTCGTTCCCTCCCTTCCTTTCTCTCTTAAATCAATAAGCATTTCCTCAGGTGAGGATAAAAAACAAACAAACAAACAAAAACAGGAACCCTTAGGACTCCAGAAGCCCTCTGTCTCACTCAGCTACAACTGTGGCTGGTTTTCACAACCAGAAGTTATGGGGACTTTTCTTCCCAGCTCTGGAAGCCTGGAATGAGGGTCCTGGTGTGGGGCTGGGACCCTTTGCTCCTCAGAAGGGACCTCCGTAGCTGAGATATCCCTCTCAATTTTTGTCCACCACATATTGGTGTGTTGCCATCTTGTCCCACATCTTCATCCCTACTACCAGTTTCAGTGTGGCTTCTTTAATTTCCTAATTGTATGACTTCTATTCCACCAAAATTCAGGCAGTTCTGAACGATGATTGTTCTGTGGTTTAGTTGCAATTTTGATGTGATTGTGTAAGGAGGTGAGTGCTGCATTAACCTACAACTGCAATCATGACCAGAAACCCCTCACCAGTACTATATTTAGCTTTCCACTCAGGGAATACTGTTCATAGGCAAAAGCTTAATAACAAAAAAAAAATTTCCCCTTTGTAATTCATAGAAAAAATATTAACCTGGACACATATTGACTTTTTATAAGATGGGAGCATATAAACTTATCCTCAAATTTGAATGCATCTGCCTGCCCCTGAGTTTCTTTTTATTTTAGCTATCAAAAATGATGTTTAATAATCTTGACAATAAACAAAGTGTTGGTCTAAAGATTTTTTATTCAGTCATGTTGTAAAACAAAACTAATATATGGTCTTTGTCCCTGGTTTTTACCATAGAGCTCTCAAAACCCTTTGAATTTCCTGACCGAAAGGAATATCTTTTGATATTAATAATGATTTCATTTCAAATATATCTGATAATACTTATATTTATACTTATATGCTTAGCATAAATATATCTGCTAATTTCTTTGACAAAAGTATATATGTTAAAATATATTTGTGCTAATAAAGTGACTATTGTTAGGCTCTAGATAGTTCAAGGTGGGAGTGTGGCGAGGGTTGTCCCCAAATAAACCAGTCATGTCATTACAGGGTTGGAGTTTTTATCTCCACTCCTGACCTCCAGAGAGCAAAGAGAGACTGGAGATTGAGTCTAATCACTAATGTCCACGATTTAGTCCAGTTTGTCTTTGTAATGATAGCTCCATAAAAAAACTGAGAACAGCCCTGGCCGGTGTGGCTCCGTGGATTGAGCACTGGCCTGAGAACCCAAGGGTTGCCAGTTTGATCCCTAGTATAGCGCACATGCCTGGGTTGTGGGCTGGGTCCCGGGTTGGGGTCTGAGGGGGACAGCCACACATCAATGTTTCTCTCCCTCTCTGTCTCCCTCCCTTCCCCTCTCTAAAAATAAATAAGTAAATTCTTTAAAACACACACACACAGAACACAGAATGGGATTCAGAAAGCTCCTGAGCTAGTGAACACATCCAGGTGCAAGGAGGATATGGCACCTAGAAAGGGCATGGATGCCCTGCACCTATTCTCTCTCCCAATACTTTGCCATATGTGTCTCTTCCACATGGCTATTGTATCCTTAATATAGGAGAGGGGCATGTGAACTATATAAATTAACTGAAGTCAAAGTTAAGTGAGAGGCCTGCTTCACACTGGTTGACACAGACCTCAGATGACTGGATATGGAAGCAGAACATGAGGAGCTTCCAGAGCAAAGGAAATTCCTGACAAGATTGATTAATAGCTACTCACCGTACTTTATTGTTTATACATACCACAAAAGGAAAACAAGCCACAAAGCATATCTTGTAAAGGTTAAAGTTTATCCCAGCATTTTTTCCACTATTTTCCCACACCAGTAATTTTCCATAGAAACTACAAACAGATATAAGTTCAACCTCTAGAGACATTTAGGGTCTCTCTTCCTTCTGTGAGGAAAATCCACTATTATCTGTGGAATGACTTTTCTTGCTTGACCTCTCTGCTCAATTAAACCTGCTTTTTCCATGTTAACCTCTTGTCTGACTTGCATCTATAATTCTTTCCTATGAAGCCAAAAGCCCTCTTGGTCCAGGGTGGGAGTTTCCCTTGACTTGCCCTTCTATCATTCTTTATAATAAACTGAGTTGTAGCTTCTATAATAAACAGAATTATATTCTTTATAATTAATAATATTAAGTAAATTTCTTCCTGAGTTCTGTGAGTTGTTCTGGTAAATTATCAAACCTGAGGGTTAAAGTTATGGGAACCCCTGAATTTGTAGTTGGCCAGGAAGAATGGTGGGTAGCTTGGGCATCCTGTTTGTGGCTGTTTTCTGAACTAGGGGAAACCATGTAGAACTGAACCCTTAAGTCAGGAGGGCTGGCCTAACTCCAAATAGTGTCACAGTTGAAATGTTGATCACCCTATTTGGTGTTGGAAAAGTAGAGAATTGGTTGATGTAGGGAAAAGAATCCTCAAGTCAATAATGGTTAAATATTTCCTATACACATGGCTGAATAGCAATATTATTCTGTACTCTTTCAAAAGAGAGCTATTTCTATTATTTAATTTAATGTCAATCATTTAGCTTACTTTTTTGCCACTGCTCCAATTTTATCTCTCCATCTTCTCAGCTTTAATTAGATTTATAACATTTTGCTGATGCTGAGTTGAGAAGAAAGGGAACACTGAGAGGCTAAAAGACCTCAGTTAAATTATTTAACCTCCTGTAAACTCAGTTTCCTCAGTTGTCACATACGTTTTGCTTTAATGACATAAAATTCATGAGCTCTAATTACAGCAAAATGAGAATCCAAATACAAATCTTCTGAAATACTTGGTAATATTAAAAATACTTCTCTTTTCCCATTGGAAAAATGAATCCTTCTTGTCACTAGTGCTGAGAGGTGAGCTGTACAGGATATAATTTAAGTAATAAATCCCCAAATGTTTTCTATATGTATGTTGTATAATCAATGGTTTTACTCAAGTAAATAGATATAATCACACATATTTAACAGTTTTAGAAAATATAAACCCCAAGATTCTATTTGTAAGGTCTTCTTGGGAGGATGAGAAACAAAGTTTATCTGACCATCGATATTAGGTTTTTCTGTTTTATGATTAAAATATTGCAGAAAAGACATAAAAACAGATTGCAGTATTATAAAGAAGAAAGTTTCAGTTTTGTAAAATTTTAGCAGATTAAAACTTTTAGAGAATGAACATGGTAGAGAAAGAACTTCCACAAGGGTGAAGTAACTATAGTGGTTAACATTCTAACAACTTATATTTTCAGACTTTAGTTTCAAAAATCAAGTGCATTCTGTATAATATATTAGATACCATGAGACAATACCTATCTATTAGGAGTTACTATGAAAGTTGAACATATATTCTGTGAAGACTTTCTTATAAATAATTCCCATTTTAAACCCTGGAGATCCTTGTGAAAATAAAGCCTGTAAAACAATCACAGTAATTATGTTGAATGCTCCATCCAAAGACTCAACCTCCATAATGTATCCTTGTATATCCTAATCCTGAATCAGAAAAGAGTGCTAATTTTTTTTAGCATTTTAGCTAATAAAAATATGAATGTTTATGAAAGAGACCATTTGTGGCTTACAAAGACTGAAATATTTGCTATTTGGTCCTTTAAAAGTTTGCTAACCCCTATTCTAGAATATTACATGTGTCAAACATTTTTTAAGACCTTACACATTTGCAATATACAAATTTTTCTGCCTTTATATTTGTACATGACACTATAAATGTATCATAGTGACAAATAAAATAAGGGAACCATAGATTATTATTTTTATATCATCAGGCATAACAATGCTCTGACATTCAAAAATAGCTTGACAACATTGACATTGTGCTAGACATAACCGATTAAATCTCTTACCCTAGAATTGTGTTTTGAGATTTGTTCTCCATGATATACATTGTATCCTATCATATAAACCTATACATTGCACCTTTCTCCCTTCCTTCTTTCCTTCCTTGCCTCCTTCCTCCTATCATTCTTCTTTTTACTGGTATGATAGCTGAACCTTCAATAATCTATGCCATCAGTGAGGATTATATTTCTGGGTTCATTTCCATGATCAGTCACAGTCATTAGTGTTGTAACAGGCTGACCTGAAAGACAGAGACCTTGGTGGCAGGAAGGGCTGTGGCCTGGACAAAAAGGATCAGTGGCCCCCTACACTGCAGTTGGGGCTGTTTGTGTGTGAGAAGTTCAGGGAGTCCTGATACCCTGGACTCATGATATTGAAGCTGTTGTCTGAGTGGTGACTGGTCTTCTGTATGTGGGTGGTTTGATCTTTATGTGGGTGTAGAGCATCTCGGGTGTCTGGAAAGAAGAGCATGTATTTTATACTGGACCTATTTAGGCATATTTGTCTGCTGATGGAAATAATTTAATAGCAAGGCAGAAAAGTGGAAATTTATTAAGTAGATTGGACAATTGCAGGAGCAAGGGCTTGAACATGAAAGATGAGCTGGCCTTAAATGTGAGCAGTTGCAGATAAACAGGATTGAGATTTTACCAGATGAGTGAGTATTCCTGAGGAAATTTTATATTGGGAGTTTTTATACTAAAGAAGTATGGTGTCCTACGTTACAAAAAAAAAAAAAAGAACTAGGAGGTTGATAGCATAAAATTTGGAACTTCTGATCACACTGAAATACTTTTTATTTGAGGTACTAGATTCAGTAACCTTGAAGAATAAGGGATAGAGTGGGGCATACTGAAATTCTAGATTCTAGAAAGGACATATTAATTAGTGACTGCAAGACTCGGGAAATAACTGTCAGGGAGGGTGGCTGAAGTGTGATAGAGATACAATACAGATGATTGCAGCTGAAAAGCTCAAGTATCTCTGAAGCCTGATCTCCATTTGTTTCTTTCCTCTGTTAAGACTACTCCATCATTCCAATTGCTCAGGTCAAAACCATTGGTGTCACCATTTTCTCTTTTTTATTGCACACTACACATCATCCCGTCAATAAATTCTGGTCTTTATTATCTTTAAAGAATATCTTGATTTCACCCACTTCTTTCCATCTTAGTCAAAATCACCATTATCTTGTGCCTGGGTTCTTTTCTAAACTAATAGCAGATTTCTCTGTTTTTGTCCTTTATCCATTTCCATCTATTATCAACATTGTAATAAGAGTGAGCCTGCTAAAACAGGGTCATTCAGATTATGTCATCGTGTGTTTCAAACTCTCTAATGGCTTTCCATCTATTTTAGAAAAAAAAGCCAAAATGTTACTATGTGTATCGATCAACTGTTATAACAATAATACCATGCAACAAACATTGCCCAATTTCAAGGGTTTATTTTATCTCTACTCATGGCTATAGGATGGTTGCTGGTGGTCCAGGCTCAGGAACACTTGGTTCAAGTTACAGATTGGGCCGAGTTCTGTTTCATGTATCCCTTGTCTTTAGTCAGTATGTACCACATGAGAAGTGAAAATCAAGGCACAACGTGTACAATATAATAATATAAAGCAATTGTATCTGTTCACATCCCATAAAAAACAGATGTTATAAAGGAATTAGACATGCAAGAGATTCAGTCAGGGAAGAACAATAAAGGACAAGGGAGACGGGGTGGGGGGGTAAGAGGATTAAATGATAATGGAAAAAATACAATAATTTCTTTTAAAGACAAGGGAAGAAAAGCAGTTGTAAACAGGATGAACTTTCAGTGCAGAGTTACAGTGCAGTTCTGACAACTGTATAAGGAGAAGCAGAAGGAAGAATAAGCAGGTAGGAAGATTGTAGTACAATTCTAAGAAAGCTTTAGCTAAATCAATGTGAAATCCTTGACTCAAAGTTCCTATACAAAGGGATTTGCATTCTACGAAATTGGTACTATGCCCATGCAATGCTCAGTCTTTAGCTAAGAAGACCCCAGTAAAAGTGAACATGATGATAAATAAGAGGGCCAGCACTGGAAGCTCTAGGTCCAATTAAGCTGCCTATAGCAGGATTTTTTGAAGATCTGAACAGCATATTCACTTGGTTACAGTACTAGTTACACTGCCAAGTCAACAAAATTGGAGAAAGGAAGTATATTCTCCCATGGAAGTAGGAAAGATAGTATTACTGAAGAAATAATCTAATTCACAACAAGACCAACATATCTATGCAAGTCAGGCTTCTCTTTATCACTCTGACCTCATTTACTCCCACTCCCCTCTCATTAATTTCCTTCCAACTCACTTCTTCATTTTTGCCACAGTACAGCAGGCATGCTCCTAACAGAGGAACTTTGCCTGGAATGCTTGTTGCCCAGACATCTGCAAGAGTCTAAAGTTCATTTCTTTCTGATGTGTATTTGAATGTCAACTTTGTCGGTTAAGACTTTCTCTTGTCATGATCTCAATCCCCATCAATGTAAAGCATGCTTCATAACTTGCTTTCAGAGTTGATCCTATTCCCATTTCCAAATACAGACTAGGTTATTCAAGGAAAAATGCACATAAAACATAAATTTTCATATTTTGATACTACAGTCTCCTAGCTGATTCAGGCAGCTGGTAATCTACTTACTCTTAGAAAGGAGCACTATGAATAATTTAACAAGTATTTGCCTTCAGGAAAATATTGAATTCAGGGCATTTTGCAAACAATTCAATGGAGAACAAATACTACACTAGTTACTTTTGGGAGGGAATATGTGCAGAAACAAGGATAAGCAACGCCTTTTCCTTCGCTTGTTCTCCTGCTCCCACTGAAGATAATTTTAAAAAACACTAATCAACTGTGATAAAATGAGTCAGGCAAGTTTCCTGCTGCTGCACAGTGTATCAAACAAGTACTGTGATGAAGAGTCTTGAGTCAACATGGGTAGGCAATAGTGCCTAGTTGTTTAGTCAAACACTAATCTAGGCATTGCTGTAAAGATACTTTGTAGATGTGGTTAACATCTATAATCAATGGATTTAAGTGAGTATTATCCTCCATAGCTTCAGTGGATCTTATCTAATCAGTTGAAAGATATTAAAGGGAAAAGACAAATACTCTGAGAAAGAAGAAATTCTGACTGTGAACTGCAGATATGTCATAAGTGTATGTGTGTATGTATGCAGATATTCAATATATATGTATGAATGACACCTATAATGCACATATGCATTATACTATAATTTAAACCTTATAATACTATATTTGTATAATTTATATAATATTGTAATATAAATATCTCCATCCTACTGATTCTGTTTCTTTTGTACAACCCTGACTGGTACATGCAACAATAAAATCTTTAAGAAAGTGTGCAACCATGTAATAGGAAAAAGAGACATTTATTGAAGAAGATACAAGATACAAGAAATATTGTACATAGGACAATGATGCCTCAGTCCCCTTCAAAGGAGGCATCTTGGGTCCTCACACAGTTCTCTCAATTCTCCACCAGCTTCCCCATGATAGCTTCCTGAATCTCATCAATTGTCTGAAATCTCTTCATTTTCAAAGGTGATTTTAGTTTTGGGAAAAGTGTCAGGATGCTAATTCTGGGCTGTAGGAAGGCTGAGTCACCTGGGTGACTTGATGTTTTACCAAAAAATTCTGCATGAGATGTGATGCATGAGCGAACATGTTGTCATGATGAAGGTGCCAATCTCTAGTTGTGCATAGCTGTGGTCTTCTGAATTATCCAAATAGTTTCTGTGAAGGAATTATCAAGCTTAACACAAAATTTGATGCAAATTTGTTGCTCTATTCACTCAGTCATTTTGAGTGCAACAACCACACAGTACACAGGCTCACTCAGTGGCGTCTGGGGCTCCCTCTGTCTAGTTCAGTGAAGTTATCATTGTTCGTGCATGTGCTTTCCAGTCCACTCTCCTTGGCTGCCAGGTTAATTAGATGTCACTTGTTATATTAACAATGGCTGGATGTTACCTGGACAGACTTCATAAATATATACATATATTTTATATAATATATAATTTATAATATATAATATATAACATATAATATACAAGTTGTAATATATATACTTCCTAAAATATGCTAGACACTATACTAGATATTTTACTTGTACCATTTACAATTAATTCTTTTGGAAAATAAATACATAATCTTATTTTACAGAGAAGTTAGTGGAGGGTTATGATGCTAAGGGAAGGCCCACCAATGCATATTAGCCAAGAGTAGGAGTCATACAAATAGTAGTATATACAACTTTCCATATATACTATATATGTGTCAGGCATCTTCAGTTCTCTGATTCTGTTTCCTCATTTCTGACAAGAAATTACAAGAGTTGTCTTTCTCTGGTGCAGGCAGTGAGAATTATCATATGTAAATGTTTAGTCATGTGTTGAAATGAATGGGTATTCAGTGAATGTTTTTTTAATTTTTAATTTTTTTTATTGTTCAAATATATTTGTCTTCGCCATTCCCACACCACTTTCCCCTGTCCCCCTCCACCCACTCCCTCTCTCAATCCTTTCCCACTTGGGCTTTGTCCATGGGTCCTTTATACACGTTTCTTGACTTGACCCTTCCCCTCCTTTTCCCCTTTACCCCTTTCCTCCTCCCCTCTTGTTACTGTTGGTTTGTTTTTTCGTTCAATGAACAAACATGTTTACCTTTAATATTCTAGAAATCAAGACACCATACCTCAGCTGCAATTGAGCATCCTGCTTGCTCTCTTTTCCAGGGAGCTGCAGAAGGCACAGGAAGAGGTCTACTGCTGCATTTCACCATCACAGTAAATAGCTTCTCATCTTTAATGGCCAAGGACAGTATTAAGGAGAATTTCTTTGCACCAATATCTCTAGAACTGCTTTAGTCTCTGCCAATCTAAAAGTAGATTTATAAAGAACTGATTTAGTTCTTTTGCAATGTTGAGCAAATCATGGGGGGAAAAATCCCTGAAAAAAGTCTGTTGGACTTATATTGTGACATCATAACTCAGGTTGAAACAAAAAGAACCCAATCTATTGCTATTATTTGATAATAAATTACATTTTCCTTTTTAACAATCCTCCAAGTGCAGTCAGATTGTACTTTTGAAATAGGTGATTTTCCTCCCTCTCTCTCCCCTTCACTCTCTGTTTTTGTTTCTCTGAGGATTCAACAACAGCCAGACTTTCACTTGTGCTCTCTTTTTACCTTTCAACATGAAACAGTTCAATTTGCTGGTGAAAGGAGAGTACTTAGGAATTACAAAAGCATGCCTTCTGATGAATATTTCATCATTTCTGAAAAAGGAAAACAATAAAAAAAATGCAATAAATTTCATTTTTTGAAAAGAAGCAAACTAACACCCTGTAATATTGACCTCAGAGAAATGTGCCACACAGCTGAAGTGGCCAGTCCTTTTTATGTCTCTGGCATCATAGATGGTCAGGTACCTGTTATTCCTCTGAGCTTTAGAGGTTCTTGTAAGAAGCTACACAACCGGCCTTCTCCCCTCCCTTCCCTTCACCATGCTGGCAAGAGGAATACACACTGAATTCCTTAGTGAAGAGAAGCACCTTAGCACTAGTGGGGCTGAGAGCTTTGGGTGGTGTTAACCCAAGTTTTAAGCCCAGTCTTCAGTTGTGCTAGCTGATGACCTGTGTGGTATGGACAAGCTCCTTAACCTCTCTGAGCCTCTGCTCCCTCATTTGTAAGAAAGAGAATACATGGCCCTGGAAGGTTGTAAGATTTAAAAAAAAATAATGTATGAGGTATTAGATAAAAGGTGTGTATCCTGTTAGCTATTTGTATTATTAAGATCACTAACTGTTTTGTGGTTGTTAATACAGTGTTTGGGAACCTAGTGTCAAACGTACCTGATTTCAAGTCTTCTGTGACTTTGAGCAAATTCTATAATCTCTTCATGTTTCAATCTTCTTGTTACTTCTCTCACAGTGTTGTTATAAAAATTTAGATGTTAGTATAAAGGGCAGATCATAATTATGGCTCTTAATTTAAACCTTGTAGATACACTAATGTGTTAGATATAGTTATCACTAACATACTTGAAGAAACTGAAACTTATAACATTAAAAAAAAATAATCCACAGCTACTCAGTTTGTAGAGCTCAAATTCTCTCTATTTCCAAAGGCTGAGTAATTCCATAATAGAGCTCAAGACAATGGTCTATAGAACAAAATTGAGTCTTGATTTCTTTTTCTTTTCTCACACCACACCTAATTCATTAGCATATTTATCAGTTTTATCTTCAAAATAAGTTCAGAATCTGACCACTTGATACCACCTCCATTGCACTTTTCTAAGCCAAGTCATCATCATCTCTCACCTGAACAATGTAGGAAGCCTCCGAACTGGTTTCTCTGCTTCAAAGTTTGCCCAAGAAGCTTATTCTCATAATTGAAGCCAGATTTATCTTTTGAAAACAAGGAGGAAGTTCAATAACCTTTAATATCTTTCAGAATAAACAGAAAAGTTCTTATCATGGCCTAAGGGCCTTATTTACCTGTCCCTTGTTGACCATCTGACCTTCTCTTTTGTAATCTTGGATCTTCGTCATTCTTTCCCAGTCAGCAGCTTTCTTGTTGTTCCCCAAACATACCAAGGACTCTGCTGCCTCAGGGCCGTTTCCCTATGTGTTACCACTGCCTTGAAAACTTTCTCTCAGATATCAGCTTGATGAATTTCTTTGTGTGTGTGTGTGTGTGTGTGTGTGTGTGTGTGTGTGTGTGTGTGTGTTTTAAGTACTGCTCAAATGTCACTGTACCAGAGAGGAATTCCCTGACTGTATGTAACATCTCTTCTGCTCTCCCTCTTTGTCTTTCCCTCTTATTTTCTTCTATAGTATTTAGGTAGTACAATTTGACCTCTCTTTATCAGTTAAATTCCAGAAGCCAAGGCTTTGTCTTGTTAATTTCTCATCCCCAGGGCCTGTGACAGAGTCTGGCATATAGTAAGCACTTAAAAATATTTGTTGAATAAATGTGATGATTACCTGATGCTCTGTGTGATTATATACCTGTAGGAAGGGTTGACATAATGGATTTTTCCTGATTCCCCAAAGAACCATGGAAGGAGGCCAAAACAATAAAAATGTGAATTTCCCAGGGGGATGACCAGACAGAATCCTATTCTCTTTCCAAGTAATTCAGACATCAAATGAACTTCGTCCTTCCTGGAAACTCTTCAGAGGCATTGAAACAATGTAGGCTTGTCTCTACTTAACATCTAGCTGGTTCTGACAGTCTAATACCCAGTTCTGGTTAAAAGAACTGTAAAGGAATTTGTAATCAGTTGATTAATTTAGGATTACTCATTCTGGGCTGTAAAGAAATAAATGAAGTAGATGATGGCTGGTTGCAGTAAATTTGGTGAAGTTAAAAATAAATAACTAAGTGAGTTCTTTATTAGAGTTTTTATCTATAAGGATTTTATAAGCAATGGAATAGAAAAATATCTATCTACCAGGTATCAATTTGAATATATCAAATAGCAATGTTTTACCCACCAGTCCCAGTTTCCCTACAATTTGCTAATCTCCTGAGTTGGATGCTGCAAACTGCATTCATCCAGACTGTCAATTTGGACTATGGCCTTTGGAATATAAAATGGTATGTGTCCCAAGATTTCTGTAATAGGAGAAACCAAGAGAGTCTTTTTACGTGGGCCTGTAGTTTTTAGACACAATTTATAAAAAGTACAATATAACCAAAGTAATTTATTTAAAAAATACAAGAAAGAATCCTTGACATTTTATAACAGGAAATAACTCTTTTATCAAATACTTATCATTTTTCTCCAAGTAAATTCTTGCATCAGAAGATTCAGAAAGCAGCCAAATGAGAACATGTCTATCAAATCCTACTTGCCAGATAATTATGTTTTTGTTTGTTTGTTTGTTCCTCCTGGGATTGCATTCGACTCTGGAAGCTGAAGGGATCTCATCATTGTGTCTTCAAATGAGGACAATATTGATTTTAAAATTCACCTGATTCTGCCAGTAGACACAGGTGGATATTGCCACACATCACATAATAAGCTTACAACTTTAGGATTTGGATCGATAAGTCAGTCAAATAAGCAGGCAAAGGAAAATAAGTGAAAGATTGAAGAAAGAGCTGGTGGAAAGAAATAAGAGAGGAAGGAAGACAATTGCACTTGGACTGAGTGGCCTGGAAAAGCTTTCGGAATCAGCTGGAGTAGTGGGTTTAATCTTGGCTTTCAGTAGAACACCCTGTGGGACATTTAAACAATATGGAAAGTCAGGCCTTCCCCACAGAAATTCTCACCAAATGACCTGAGAGTGGGCAGGCATTAGCATTTGTACAGACTTCCAAGGTGTTCGTAATGTACAGCTAATATGGAATGCCACTGCATTGACCCAGTCTTAGGAATTTAGAGAGTTGAGTGGTAATCCAGAATCCAAAATTAAAACCAAAACCATAGTTTTGATCTCTTAATTTATGGTCTTTCCCCCCATTCAAGGCCAGTATCTTTGGATCTAACCTGCAAATTTGATTATGATTATATGGCCAAAATTAGGCTGTAATGATATTGCCATAGTGTCTGAAATTTTGAAGAAAGTTCCCCAAAACAAGCGATCTTGGAGAAAGCATTCAATCACTAGGGGCTTTATTTTTAAATTAGAAAACTACAGGGGTTCTAAATACAGAGAAAAATCAAACAAAAATCTTAGTCTCAAACACTTGAAGCAGTATTAAGCCATCATAATGCCAGGGCTGAGTGTTGCACCTAACAGTAACTGAGCAGAAAAACATTACATATAGACAGACTGACAGAGGGAATAGTCCTAACAGAGGGCAGGCACTTTCCGTCATGGTCCTGGAGTTCTCCTGCTATGGCCCACAGCTTTATTTGAAATGAGTTGTAAATCCACATTTATATTCACCTACACACCCCTGAAACTATTAGGGAAGCTAGATGATCCAAGTCACATTCAATCTTAAAATGTTAATTTAGGAGCAGAAATGTGCTAGAAATGATTTTGATCTGTTTGCAAAGACATAAACATAAGATATGGTTGGAACATTAGTCAAGGGAGCAGACAGACAGCTACCCCCATGACTTCCACCTATGACTTCTCTAATCTTCTATATAGCTAAACATATTTTTGTTCATTTACCATAGTAACATAGAGTTTTCTTCCCTACACAAGTCATGATAATAGAAGGTAATACAATTTCCCTCCTATATAATTATAGTCAATTTGCCTGGCCTCTTTATTTACAACAATATGTTTCCATATCTGTGCCAATTTAGAGTATAAGGAAATATTACATTTTCATACTAATATATAAGGTCCTCCGAGGAAATTTTAATGGGAAGGTTGATGTAACTTTGGCTCTAGAGAATTATATATTGAAGCCACCTGAACTGTTACTCTTTATATTATTTAAATATTTCAGATTTGTTTTCACCTCTCGTTGCAAATGCTGACTTCAACATTACCTTATGAATGTATTTCTGGACCCAAACGTACTCCACTGATTACCTTGGTGTGTTGTTATATGATAAAGAAAATATGCATTAAACCCAAGCCTTGCAAGAAAAAAAAATAAGAAAAAAACAGACCACTACATTTAGGTAATAGTTGCCAGGAGTCTAATACTATGTGGAATATATCTTAGCAGCATTTTGTCATGTATGTTATCTGTGTGGACACTGTGAGCCACTTCGTATGTGTTATTCCATATAATGTGTGATTTCACAAAGCAGAAAACAGGGTCCCTCTTTTGCAGGTGAGAAAACCAAGACAGTGTTGTCCACTTAATAAATGACTAAGTTTGTTCTTTTAATTTTATGGGGTCATGAGTTTAACTTTTGACAATATATCAATGAACTGAAAAATACTGCATTGCCTATCAATGTTCCTAATAAAATGTATCTTTAAAAAATATTACTGCTGCTCCCAGAAGTTATCCACCCACCAAAGTACCAAATGTTAAAGCTAGAAAAGAGATCAACTGCTTTACTTTACAGTGATGGGCCAGAGAATAGCATAACTTACTTAAAACATTGTACAATTATTTCATATTAATATTAACAATTAGTCAATATAAAGTTATGCTTAGTTAACATTTTGTTAGTTGGAATAGTCTTTCTTTTTTATTGTCGTTCAATTACAAGTGGTCCCCATTTTTCTCCTGTTGTTCTCCCCTGCCCTGCCAAACCCCCCCGCCCCAGCTACCTCAGTCAGTCCCCACCCTGTTGTTCATTACCATGGGTCCTTTATACATGTTCCTTGACTAGACCCTTTACCTTCTTTCCCCCATTATCACTCTCCCCTTCCCCTCAAGTCACTATCAGTTTGTTCCTTATTTCCATGCCTCTGGTTCTATTTTGCTCATTTGTTTGTTTTGTTCATTAGATTCCACATATGGTGAGATCCTATGGTATCTGTCTTTGCCTCCTGGCTTATTTCACTTAGCATAATACTCTCCAGTTCCATCCATGCTGTCATGAACTGTAGGAGTTTCTTATTTCTTTCTGCTGCTTAGTATTCCATTGTGTAAATGTACCACAGCTTTTTGATCATTTACTGTTTGTCGTTTAGGCTGTTTCCAGCACTTGGCAATTTGTAAATAGTGCTGCTATGAACATTGGGATGCATCGGTTCTTCTGAATTGGTGTTTCAAGATTCTTAGGGTACAATCCCAGCCATGGAATTGCCAGGTCAAAAAGCAGCTCCATCTTTAGCTTTTGTAGGAAATGGCAAACTGTTTTCCACAGTGGCTGCATCAATCTGAATTCCCAAAAACAGTATACTAGGGTTCCCTTTTCTCCACAGCCTCGCTATCACTTGTTTGTTGGTTTATTTATGATGGCTTCTGACTGGTGTGAAGTGGTATCTCATTGTGGTTTTAATTTGCATCTCTCTGGTAACTAGTGATGTTGAGCATCCTCTCATATGTCTCTGGGCCCTCTGTGTGTCCTCCTTGGAGAAGTGTCTGTTCTGGTCCTTTGACCATTTTTTTAATTGGATTGTTTGTCTCCCTGGACTGGAGTCGTGTGTATTCTTTATATATTTTGGAGATCAAACCCTTGTTGGGGTGTCATTGAAAAATATGTTTTCCCATACAGTTAGGTCCCTTTTCATTTTTCTGATGTTTTCTTTAGCCTTGCAGAAACTTTTCAATTTGATGTAGTCCCATTTGTTTACCCTTTCTTTTATATTCCTTGCCCTAGGAGATATATTGGTGAAGATATTGCTGCATGGGATGCCTGACATTTTATTTCCTATGTTTTCCTCTAGGACTTTTGTAGTGTAGTGACTTATATTTAAGTCTTTTATCCATCTTGAGTTTATTTTACTGTATGGTGTAAATTTGTTATCTAGTTTCTTTTTCTTTCTTTCTTTCTTTCTTTTTTTTTTTTTGCATGTATCTATCCAGATCTCCCAGCATCATTTATTGAACAAGCTATTTTTACCCCATTTTATGCTCCTGCCCCCTTTGTCAAGTACTAATTGACCATAGAGACATGAGTTTATTTCTGGGCTCTCTATTCTGTTCCTTTGACCCATGTGTTTATTCTTATGCCAGTACAAGACTTTTGATTACAGTGGCCTTGTAATATAATTTGATATCAAGTACTGTGATCCCTCCTGCTTTGTTATTCTTTATCAAAATTCTTGAGGCTATTCAGGGTCATTTATGGTTCCACATAAATTTTTGAAAAATTTGTTCTATATCTGTGAAATATGATATTGGCATTTTGATAAGGATTGCATTGAATTTATAATTACTTTGGGTAGTGTGGACATGTTGATGATGTTAATTCTTCTAATCCATGAACACAGTATATCCTTCCTATTGTGTCTTCCTTAATTTCTTTCTTCAGTGTTGTGTAGTATTCTGAGTACAGATATTTTACCTCCTTGGTTAAGTTTATTCCTAGGTACTTTATTTTTCTGATTGGTATAGTAAATGGGAATGTGTTTCTTAGTTTCTATTTCTGATATTTAATTGTTGGCATACAAAAATGGCTCTAATTTCTGAATATTGACTTTGTATCCTGCTGTTTTGGCAAATTCATTTGTTAGGTAGAGCAGTTTTTTGGTCAAGCTTATGGGGTTTTCTATGTATGCTACCATGTCATCTGCAAACAATAACATAGTTAAGTTTTACTTCCTCCTGTCCAATTTGGATACCTTTTATTTCTTTTTCTTGTCTGTTTGCTTAGGCTAGAACTTCCAATTCTATGTGTAAAATAAGTGGTGGTAGCGGACATCCTTGTCTTGTTCCTGATCTTAATGGGAAAGCTTTTAGTTTTTGCCCATTGAGTGTGATGTTGGCTGTAGATTTCCAGTTTATGGCCTTTATTATGTTGAGTTATGCTCCCTCTCCTCCCACTTTGCTGAGTGTTTTTTATCATAAATGGGTGCTGTACTTTATCAAATGTTTCTTTAGCATATATTGAAATGATCATGTGACTTTTTCCTTCTTTTTTTATGTGATGTATTACATTTATTGATTTGTGAATATTGTGTCATCTCTGCATCCCTGGGATGATTCCCATTTAATCGTGGTGGATGATCTTTTTAATGTATTGCTGGATCCAGTTTGTCAATATTTTGTTGAAGATTTTAGTGTCTACGTTCATCAGCGATACTTGCCTGTAGTTTTCTTTCTTTGTTGTATCTTTACCTGGTTTTGAAATTAAGATACTATTGGCCTTCTAAAAAGAGTTTGGGAGTCTTCTCTCTTCTTGAATTGTCTATAATAGTTTGAGCAGGATAAGAGTTAGCTCTTCCCTAAATGTTTGGTAAAATTCTGCAAAGCCATTTGGTCCAGGTCTTTTGTGTGCTCGGAGTTTTCTGATCACTGCTTCAATTTCACTGTGGTTAGCAGTCTATTCAGGCTTTTTGCTTCTTCTTGATTCAGTTTTGGAAGATTACATTTCTAGAAATTCATCCATTTCACCCAGGTTGTAAAATTTCTTGGCCTATAGTTATTCGTAGTAATTTCTGAGAACCTTTGTATTTCTCTGTTATCAGTTGTAATTTCTCTGCTTTCATTTCATTTCTTATTTTTTTAATATATACCTCTTATTTTCTACATGTTTAATGAATATGTACTTTTTTTTATTGTTCAATTATAGTTGTCCCTATATTCTCTCCATTGTTCTCCCCCAGCCTACCCACCCCCACCCTACATTCAATCTTCGCCCTCCCCCTGCCACCATTGTCTTTGTCCGTGGGTCCTTTATACATCTTCCTTGATAACCCTTCCCTTTATTTCCCCTATTATCTTCCTTCTCTCTCCCTTCTGATCACTGTCACTTTGTTCTTTATTTCCATATCTCTGGTTCTATTTTGCTCTCTTTTGTTTTGTTGATTGGGTTCCACTTATAGGTGAGATCATATGATATTTGTCTTTCATCGACTGGCTTATTTCATTTAGCATAATGCTCTCCTGTTTCATCCATGCTGTCATGAATAGTAGGAGTTCCTTTGTTTTGATTTTATTTATTTGGGTTGTCTATCTTTATTTTCTTGAAGAATCTGACTAAAAACTGAATATACTTTCTAAGCTGCCTCATGGTCTGCTTTAATAACTTATTTGAGAGTTAACTTTGAGCATTTCACAAAGGAGCAAAAGAAAAAAAAGGAATTATAATTGGGCATATGTTATTTTCACCAATTTTTTTATACAGTATAGCATGTGGAATGAACACTGTTGAATGCTTTATTTCTCAGTATAGGCCTAAGTGTCCTCCTAACATTCAATTTTCTCTATAATTAAGTGAAAGAATCTATTCATGAAATCATCAGTACAAATGTCTTACAGTTTCACTTTTTGCAGAAGTAGAATAATTGTTCAGCATTGGTTTTGCTTGCTAAGAGGCTCAAAGAATCAACACAGTGCCATAAAGAAACAAAATTGCAAAGAGTATACAAGCTGCTAAAATTTCAGAAGTGAGTTTTGAATCCAACTTCCCCACCAAACACACCCTTGCACTACTTTGACTGTGTGAATTTGGGTTATTAATCTCTTACTATCTTGGTACCATTTCTGAAAAATTCAGATGATGCATTGATGAATAGAATATAGACAGAGCTAAATGGAATAGTGTATATAATGCAAGTATTACAGTACTACTGGCCATATAATATTGACAGTAACTATTTACTGTGTATTTACTATATGTCTAATATTGTCCTTCACAATTTCACCTTGTACTTCATTTAACCTCAGATGCTAAATCCACTATGGCTTTTACTGCTGTGCTGATCTCTCCCCAATTGTAATCAAATGTAGCTCTAGAGTCTGACATATTAATGTCTGCATCACTGTTCTCCTTCTTTGAAGCACTATGGAAAGGGTAAAGTCATATATGTGTAGAGATGTAGAGATGAAGAGTGTACAGTTCTTATCCTCATTTATATCTATAAAATATAATTATTTATGCCTCCAAGAATTGTTCTGAATTTACTACCTGTCATAGGACAAGTACATAATAAACATTAATGTGTTTCATTAAATCTGTATACTATCAAGAGTAGGAGATGTCATTATTTCAAGTTCCACTGGAATAAAAATGTCAATTAAAATATAGTACAATAACTTCTTATCATTTTGACCATTGTTACTTCGGAGTTGTTAGAATGTGAAAAGGAAACGTATCTTAGAATCAATGAAATGCAGTAATAATCACTAATTTCCTTTCTAGGAAATAAAGGTCATGCCTATTTCCTGTGAATGATTTGTCCACATTCTTTGAAATGGCTTTTTAATTTATTATATGCTGATAAATTGGATTAAGTTATCCATCTAATTCCTCACTCTCTGTGGCGGTACTTTATATCCACATGCTTGCCCTAGGCTCCTGGTGGGTCTTTCCTAACCCCCTAACATTGGGCTTGTCCATGGACCTGATTAAGTTAAGGCAGGGTCCCTCGACATAAGCACTAAATTGAATTGTGAGCTGGACAATTTGTTGTTGCAGAGGGATGATGTGTAGAAGTATCCATAGACTCTACCCACTAGAAGCCAATAGCACTTCTGCCTCCCTCCAAGCTGTGACAACCAAAAATACCTCCAGATTTTGTAAAATATCCCTGGACAGAGGATAAAACTGACCCTGTGGAGAACCATTGCATTAACAGGATATTAGAGGACCTGATTTGAACAGAGGCTTGAAACTTGTTTTATGATGGAGTTTTTCTTCCTGCATAACAATGTTCAAGTGCAAAAAGACCTTCTCCTGGTTTTCTCTCCCTACAACTTCCTCTTCCTTTACCCTGAGCTCCAGAGTAATACTTAACCTTAACAGCCTGAAGCAGTGGCAGCCTAGATCAGCAATCCAATCACTTTCATTTTCTTGGGTTTTTCCTTTCTTTAGCAAGAATGCACTTTCTTGTAATGTTTTGAGGAAGATCATATTCATATTCTCATCATCATTGTTTTTAAAATTCTAATTCTAGATTGGAAATAACTTCCACTGAGAATTTTGAAGATGTTATACTTACACAATCATCTTTCTTCCAGCATTTCAGAAAATTCATACAGATTTAAAGTCCTCTGAGAAGTCTGCTTCCTTTTCTTTCCTACACTGGGACAGCTTGAGGATTTCTCTTTACTGCCAGGGGGCTGAAATATCATGATAACATGTCTTGGGGCACTGTTTTTACATTTATTGAGCTGGCCTATTTGTGAGTCTTTTTACAGTAATCTTGAATCTCTTAATAATAGAAAATTGTGCAGTGTTATTATTTATTTAATCCCCTATTCTTTTTCCTTGTCTTTGTGAAACTTTTGTTAGCCTGTTGTGGGACATATTTTGTTTTTTAGTCTACTTTCTGTGGGATTTTTTTCTTGTCTTTTAATCTTTTCACTGAATTAAAATGTATATATATGCAATAATTTTCTTATTACTGTTTTTTGTATTCTGTAGTTTCCTGTTTCATGGATTCAATATATTTTTATCATCTCTTTAGTGATAATATTAATAAATATATTATATACATAGATATTAAATATTAGATATTAAATGGACTTAAATTGTTAATGTTATACTTGCATTTTCTGCTTTCTTTGAGTTGATTTTATTTATAAAATAAATAAAAACTTTAAAATATTAACCAAAGATCTATGCTTTTCTGAATCATTTTCTGCAACTCTCACAGCCATACCTATTTTATAAATGACTTATCTAGCTTGGTTTGGTATGAACTGGTTAAACATCCAAACCCTTGGCTTTTGCACTATGAGAATAATTAAAATTATGGCATGAGAAAGGCTCATGCATTCAGTGACAGCTGCTTCATGGCATGTAAGGTAAAATTAATTTCCACTGAAAGCTAGAGCTGCCCAAATGACCTTCCTGAGAGCCACATAGCAGAAGAAAAGCAAAAAGGTGGCTCATCTAGTATCGGCTGTCTCCGAAGATTGTTCTTTTCACTTTGAAATAGAATACACAGTTCTTACAGGCTGCTTCATCAGCACTCATTCCCTTCCTACTGGGAAAGGGCAGTGTGAGAGATACTCTCTCTTTACACACACCACCAAAGCTCTGACATGCGTAGAAATTTGGAGACACCAGCCTAGCATGAAGGGGTGTGGGAACAGTGGCATGAGAAAAGAGAGAATGAAGACAGATGTGAAAGTATTTGGATGTCATTTGCAAGAATCTGGTCCTATGTGGGAACCGTTGCAGGATGTAGAACATGCTTAGTATTTTAATCTTAAAAGCATCACTCTGGCTTCCTAATGTTCCATTTTGCAGACAGTTAAGCCTGGATGCAATCAATCTGAAAATGGCTACTTAAGAGTCTCAAGATTTCTGCCAGTTAACTTCATGCCAAGTAAGAATTCTATTTGACTGATATATAGGACATTGCTTTTTGATTGTGGGATCATTTTGAGTAACAGCTCTGTCACGGCCTCAAAGTACAGAGAGATAAGCAGGTGTTTTTACTGCAATCACCTCAATACATCTCTTCCATTAGCAATTTAGCAGTGTTCTTATGTCATTCAAACGTCCATGGAAAGTGAGGCTTTGAGTGGTGGAAAAAGTTGGATGCCTAATTATATGGTTTAACTTTCCATTCCTCCCCCAAAGAAGAAGCGCTTTGACACTTATCTTGTTAGGATTGTGTTTTCCAGAAGACAATATCAGTAGCCCCTCTGGAAGATATTCTTGGATCGATTTAACTGTAAAAGATGGTATTTGCAAAACTACTTTGGATTTATTTTGCATGCATTATCTTATTTGTACCCTAAACCAACTATTGGTTGTGTGTTGTTATTATTTCTACTTTACAAAAGGTAGAGACAGAATGATTGGGGGATACATTACATTTTATTGGAAAAACATAATCAGTTGACAGAAATTGGATTTGAACAAAACTATCTACTGACCCCATGCCTCATACACTTTCTTCTAAAGATAAGTAAGCAAAAAGCAACAGTTTATATACTAGGTGTTTATATTTGTATGCAAAGAAAGGATGCTTCATGTTAGTTGAAAAACTCATGTTTTCTGCAACACCAAAGCCCTTTTGGTGTTCTCATTGGCTTACTTTCTATATCTCATCTGATGGAACTTTGCATAAAGACATGGAGGTATCCATAAGTAGGAAATAAACAGATACTTTCCAAAGGACAAATGCATTTCTGTAATAGAAGGCAGTGCACAGGAACCAAGTGAGGTAGTCCATGGCCTTGCCAGGCCCCTGGGGGGTTTACCCAATTCTCTCTGCTGCCTCTGAGCTCAGATGAAGGATATAAATAGAACACCTCACCAAAGTGGAAGCAGGAAGCAAATACACAAATGAGAACAAAATAGGAGTTTTAAATATAGAGTTATACAGATATAATTTTGCAGTAAGGAATGACTTTAAGAAGTGGACAGGAGGATTTTTATCTATAATATGGAACATTCTGAGTGCAGCAGGACCTGTGACACATAGTATGTCGTGATGTGGTCTCTGAACACTTAATGACATTTATTTCATTACCATTTTCCTCTGGTGTAGAATAACATACTAAACTAATCTATAGAAGGCTTCGGCTTCCTGAAGATGTTTACCGAGACTGCTGAAAGTGAGTAACATGAAGTATTCTTTTATTTTGTGTTGATGCTTGTTGTTTTAAGACTTTGGCAGGGTTTGCTTCTTAGTTCTGAACAAGAGTCATGATACTGTGTCATGAGGAACATGTTAATCACTTGCAGATCTGCACATTACCATATTAGGTGAAGGTATGTAGTTATTCAGAAAGAGAAAAATGAATGGTTTTTCATGCAAGGGAAACTATCAAAAAGACTTGCTTTCATATATATTTTTTACAATGTAGGGATTGCTTGATTCAGGCAAGTCTATATTGGATCACAACCTAGAACATACACAGCAGACATGAGGCACTTTGATTAGTGTCTCTGGGATTTCATTTGGCTGTTCTTTTACATGGTGGGTGGAGAGGAGTGGGGAATGGAAGGGGAAAATAACTAATTCCTGAATGCTCTTCTATTCTGTAATTATCTGCCAAACACTGAGGCAGGGATTTTCTCATCTTGTCTCTGATGTCCTGGTAATGTTATTGTCATTTCACAGGAATGCTTATACCAAAATTTCCAGGGTCGGAAGCAAGTCTCAAACTCAGGTCTGATTGCAACTTGAGTGTTGTTATTTTTCAGGACTCTTTGATTTAGAAGAAACAAAAGCACAATTCAAACCATTTTGTGAAAAAGGAAGTTGCCTGGCTACACAAAAGATGGAAATGAGGCTATAACTGGGAGGTGGGCCTCAGAAATTTGAACATACCCAGGACATTCTCTGTGTTTCATCCTTTCTCACTCTGCTTGACAACATCAGTTGTCAACTGGATTCAACCACACAGCAGACAGTAAGGCCACTGATAACTCCTGTATCTCACATTTCTAAGTTTCAATACTAGAGAGACTGAGATTGAGGGTCCGCCTCTCTATGAATATCCTGGGGACATTTCTGATTCCTCTTGGATGATCTAAGAACAGACCATCCTCTTGGGAGGAAACCATGAATGCTGGCTTCACTGTCAAAATAACACGTCCCACTAGCATTCTCTGACCACAAAGAGTTCTCTTCTTTGTCAAAAAATCAATAACCACATGTTTCTTAGAATGTAGGACAGCAGCCACAATTAGGTCACCATAGAAGTGACCAAGATAGGAGTGAGAGAGGAACCTTCTTGGCAACTACGTACCAAGTATTTCAAAATAGTTGAATAGAAAATGCAATTGCATCAAATTGAAGGAAGATCTGCAACTATCCCTAAAGACATGATGGCAGTCTCCACCAGCTTTTTTTGAAGCAACATCACATTAACACTTGAGCTCTGTAACAACATCATGTATGCTGTATATGAGCAGATTCAGCCAAGGGGTTCTAATGTCCTTTCAGTGGAATGGTTGCCTTAAGTTTCTCCAAAGGGGAAATTCTGGAACCGCTAATGCCTCAAATGATCAAGGAAGTAAGTGGATGTGAGCCTGGAGAAATCCTTATACTTTACAGCCTAGAAGAGATTCCTGGTAATAAAGAGGTGATGAGAGGGAGAGGTGGTGGTAGAGTAGAGAAGGGGAGGTTCTCAAAAAAATAACTAGACCTGGCATCAACTCTTATGGTACAGTGGTGGCAATAGAAAGCCTCTGGCTTCCATGTGCTCAAGGTGGCAGCACTGAGCTAGTGGTACAGGTGCATTCTATTCGAAGACTATGACAGTAACTGAGTATGTGGCCACTTGCTGAAAAAACTGAGAAACTTCAGCTTCTTCCTTTCAAATAAAGCACAAGAGAAAGAAACTCTAGAAGAGAAACAGAGCCCCTCAATTAGGACTAATGCTGTGATTTTACATACATTATTTTTTTTCTTTTTCTCATAATGTAAAAGACAAACAAGAAAATATCAAAGTTCAGTAGAATTCACCCGAACACCCATCTGATTCTATCTGTGGCTTTCCATTTTAGCTGCACATTAAAATTTCCTGGGAAGTTTTAAAAATTCCCAATGTGCAGACCACATCCCAATCCAATTATATCAGAATACCTAAAGCTGAAACTGAGGCCTCTGTGCTGTGTATTACGCATCCTGGATTCTGCTGTGCAGTCATGATTAAGAATCACTGCCCTAAATAAACTCTAGGTAAACAAATTTATCCTGCACACCTGGAGGTAACAGGAAAAAAAGCTAGCAAGGGCTACTTGATTTTTTTTAAAATTAACTTTTATGTATGGCATTCTTTAGAAAGAAATACGTTGTTCTGAAATACCTTTCTCAAGTCAATTATGGTTTTCATTCTTTGGATGAATAAAGACATTGAACTATTTCAAGGTGAAAATTACCAAGCATATATTGTAGTAGCAGCATGACTGTCTGTATCTGAAGGATAATGTCTCCTCAGTTATTTGAGAATCTAATTCATTTGGATCTAATTATTTTTATTAAAACAAATTGAAAGAGAAAAAAATAAAATTATTAGTCATGAGCAGCCCAAATATAATGTATAGAATAAAACAAAAAGAAAGAAACTATTGAGTATATATTTACCCTCAATTAGTCGGTGGATAAACAGTCACTTGTGAGGAAAACATGTTTTAAAATTACTTATAAAAAATTTTAACTGTGCCTTTGATATTTGGGACTAACAGCTACTGTCAGGACACATTTTAAATGATATGTTTGGCTCTCTGAGAACTTACAAAATGTAAGTCTGTATTTTGAAATTATACATATTGAACTCCTACATATTTTCAGAAATTCATTATGTATGAAAGTAAGGAACTGGGTAAAATTCAAGGAAGCAGAAAAAAATAGAATATAATGTTCTTAAGACTATTTTAGGCAATGACTCATGAATTGAGTGTAAGTAGGTTATTTGGGACATAACACCAGGACACACTGAGAGAATGACAAGAGAGATGGGAGCAGAAGGAAGCCACAAAGTATGGAGTAGCAGACATGTTACTGCTATAATATGGTCTGAGGGCCCTCGGTCATGTTGGGGAATCTCCAAGCTAGTGTAGAATGCCTGCCTCAGAGTTTTCCAACCGACAAGCAAGGGGGTGGCTCTTTATCCACTAGTGAGGACTGCTTCTAGGGGGACACCAATTCCTTAGCGCTTCCAGCCAGCTCCAGCCACTGGGCATAGAGAATGGAACCCCATCTCCCTAGGTCAGCAGTTGGATAAGCGCAGACAGAACATGAATGGGGCCATGACAGAATGGGGCCATCTGCCAAAAGTATGTTTTGATATAAAACTGAACAGGAGTCAGCAAATTTTTTGGTTAAGTTCAGATGGTAGATATTTTAAGCTTTGTATGCCACATATGGTCACTTGTTTTTCTATTTAAAAATGTAAAGACATACTAGCTCATATAAAAAACAGGTGTTGGACCACATTTGGTTCAAAGGTTGTAAATTGCAGACTCCTGAAATAGAGAATAATTTTTTTAAAGAGACTAAAAATTAAATTTATATGTTAATATGTCCAATCAGAATGAGTAAAATCTTTCAAGATGAATTCAATCATTTTATGAAAAGCATGTATTTTATACTGTTTATATAATACACTTAAATAAAATGATTAGTTTAAAAATACAATTGTGCAGCCATATTGGATGTTAAAAAACAGATGTAGAGCCAGTAAGAACAAACTAGGTAGAGGTTAAGGTATTAAAGAAGATGAGTCATTTTATAGCAGTCAATGTAGTAAAATGTGAAATCCACGGTGAAAACATTGTAGTCACAGTATTTTATTCAACATGTAAGATAAAAAATAGCATAAAACAAAACAAAAAAAATAAAATTATTAGAACATTAGTCCAAATCTTTACCATATCAACTCTTAACAAAATCCAAGAGGATATGAAAGAACAAGTTTATTACATTATTAAAAATAGCAGTTATCAATTGTAGTGCATAATTCAAACATTCAAGAAATATTAATTTATTTTTAGTAAATTAACTAGCTATGATTCCTAGCCCTACAGTGCACAGTGAAGAGAACATTCAACCTCTAACTGTCATTGGGCTTCTAGCTTTTAGAGTATGGTGTTCTAGGAACTTACCTACTCTCAGTAATCAGTCAGTCTAGGACCATGAGATGTAATATTTTCCCAGTTCTAATTTTATTCAAATCCATGTATTCTCTGCTTGAGACGAGGATATTTAGTCAAAGCCATAAATCTTGCAGTTATTTTTTAAGGACTTTTCATCTTCTTCAGCATTGGCTAGACAGATTATATTTCCTCTTATTTGAGAAATCCTCATGCTTCTCTTTCCTCCTTCTCCAAGGCTCCAATTATCTCTTTCATCAAGAGGTATCACTTTCTCTATTTCTTTCAATCTCTTTACTGACACTAACTCTGTCCTGAATCATACCTGGATGTTCAATATAATCTCCTAAACAGGTTAAAGATTTTGAAACAAAAACAAATAATAGGAAGAATTCTTGAAAGCAAATTTTGCTCCCTGTTCCATTTGATTTTGTTTAGTGATTTAAAACCCATTCTATCAATTTGTTCTTGAATTTAGATCTTCATAAAAAGGGGGTACATCAAGCTAAACCCAATGAATGTGAGACCAAAGTCAAAGATCACTTATTTTCTCTATATCCAGTAATTTTCATCATAATTTTAACAATGCTAAGGTTTTGAAATGAGTTTTGATCTTCACTAAGTTTTATAAACTAATGCAAGAAAGCTAATAAATTATTCTAATAACTGAACAAACAGTCCCATTCAAAGAGGTTCATATTTCTGGAACTGATAAAAGAGATAGTGCTGTGTAATGGATCATGGTGTCATTTAGATCACTCTTATAGGTAAGTGTGGACTTAGTCCTTCTAGTGAAGTTTAAGGGTGACAATGTGTATAGAAATAATGTGCTGAAGTACACAAAACCAAAAATCTCAGTGGGGCTTAATATATATGAGAACAGCTCACACCTCATTAATATATTATTACTTTACATCACACACCAAAATAAAATAAAGATGGATAAAAGAGTTAAATATATGTAGTGCCAATATAGAAGTCCTAGTGGAGAACAGAGGAAAATTTCAGATATCTCACACAGCAATATTTCCACTGATACATCCCATAGGGCAAGGGATAAAAAGAAAATGATAAATAAGACTACATCATATTAAAAAGCTTCTGCATGGCTAAAGAAAACATCAACAAAATGAAAAGGAAACCAATCATATGGGAAAACATATTTGCCAATGACACCTGAGACAAGGGTTTGATCTCCAAAACATATAAAGAATTCACACGACTCTTCTCCAGGAAGGCAAACAATCCAATTAAAAAGTGGGCAAAGGACCAAAGCAGATACTCCTCCAAGGAAGACATACAGAGGGCCCAGAGGCATATGAAAGAATGCTCAACATCACTAGCCATCAGAGAGATACAAATTAAAACCACAATGAGATAACACCTCACAACTGTCAAAATGGCCATCATTAACAAATCAACAAGCAACAAGCGCTGGTGAGGACATGGGAAAAAGGGAACTCTAGTGCACTCTTGGTTGGAATGCAGACCAGGGTGCAGCCACTGTCTGCAATGTATGGAATTTCCTTTAAAAACTAAAAATGGAACTGCCTTGTGATCCAGTGATCCCATTGCTGAGATTATACCCTAAGAATCCTGAAACACCAATCCAGAAGAACCTGTGCACCCCAATGTTCACAGCATCACTATTTACAAATAGCCAAGTGCTGGAAACAGCCTAGATGCCAATCAGTAAATGAGTGGATCAAAAAGCAATGGTACATTTACACAATGGAATACAACACAGCAGAAAAAAAGAAGAAACTCCTACAGTTCATGACAGCATGGATGGAACTGGAGAGTATTATGCTAAGTGAAATAAGCCAGGGGGCAAAAGACAAATGCTATATGATCTCATCTATAAGTGGAACCAAATGAACAAAACAAACAAAGAACAAAATAGAACCAAAGAGATGGAAATAAAAAACAAGCTGACAGTAACCAGAGGGGATGGGGGGAGAGTGATAATGGGGGAAAGGTGAAGGGTCTAGTCAAGGAACATGTATAAAGGATCCATGGGCACAGACAATAGGGTGATGATTGACTGGAGTGGGACAGGGCAAGGGAGAACAACAGGGAAAAATGTGGGACAACTATAATTGAACAACAATTTAAAAAGTGCAAGACGAAAAGGTAAAAATGATACTGAGTCATTTATTTTTTCAAAATGAATATTAGAATTGTTTATTTCTGAAAATGAATTCTGATATAGTGTTCATAGATAAGTTTGATGAAAATGTATACCTTAAATTATGCTTTCTAAATTTACATTGTTTTATTATAATACTCATTGATTTTTTTTTAATTGTGACTATAATTTTCTCTTTGAAATTTATGCTTACATATTTTCTTATATTTTATCACTGATAACTGTTGCACATAGAGAGATAGTTGTTTTTTGGATTCTTCATTTATATGCTGGTAACTTACTGAAATTTCTTACTGCGGTTCATAATTTAAGCTTTCATGGAGGAGTGATATAATCTCCAAATAATGATGAATTTCCCAGCCCTTTCCAATTACATGCTTCTATTTTCTCCTACTTTGCAAATTAGACTGATTACAATTTCCAGAAAACTCTTTGAGTGGTTTATATATGATATGCCATGGACCTGATTTAATGAGAGAAAATGTTTCAAGCATCAAGCTGATAATTATATTTATAATTGTTATTTTTATTTTTATTATGGCTTCAGAGTGACATTTAGCATCTAAAAGAAATAGTGTGCTAGTGTTAACATTACTAGAAGGAATAGATATTTTGCTTTGTATTGTTAAATGTCTTTTTATTGTAAGACAAAATTACCACATTTGTTTTCTCCTAGATCTAATAAAATAGCTTTAGCTGTTACCAGATTTCCAAGTTCAACCATGGTAAATCTCGTATTTATCAGATAAAAAGTAGATGGTTATGGTGTTTTGTTCTTTTAATTTATCATAAAAACATTTGGCTTATGTTTCATAAATATTTGATCTATAAAATAATAAGAAATGCTTTATACTTTTCTCTTTTGTGTTATCTTTGTCATTTTTTAAAGTGGTATGCTTGTTCCTTAAAATTAATCAAAAAGTATTATTTTTTTGTGTAATCTATAATGTCCTTAAAAGTATTAAAATCTTAGTTTTACAAAGTTTAATTCAGTTTTTGTCTGAATTAACTATTTGAACTGGGCAATTTTTTAAAATGGTCATATTTGGAGAACTTTAAAAATTACTCTTACAAGCTCTTGGTTAATTTGAGGGAAAAAAAAGCTGTTTACCCTTCTCTCTTCAAATATATAATATTTCTGAATAAACATAAAAAATATTTTGGTGTACACAGTAGTATTAAAATTAAATTATGAAAATGCCCAGATGTTATAAATTAAGAAGAATCTCAGAATTAAGGCATATATTGGAAGCTGAAGCCAAAATGGCTAACAGGAAGTATGTTACCCATATTCGTGTCCAAATTCCTCTGCCAAATCATCTGACACTCAACTCTTTTGAAGCCTGTTCTGGATTGCTGGGTGGGCTGGTTTTTATTGACCTCCTCAGGCCATATTTGGCAAGGAAGCTGGTTACGGGAATCAACTTTAGAGAAGCATAAAAGGTCTGAGGACATTTCTCTTTGGCTCTAAAAATACACTCCACTAAACCTATACATTTCCCCAAATCCTATTGCCTCTCTCCCTTCTTCCCCATCAAAGCCACCCTTTATTCACAGAATCACCTGCTTGGGAAATGGCAGCTAAAATAAGAAAACACAAGACCCTAAGCTTCATTAGCTAGGACAGCCCGGCATTTAACAAATCTGTTGTTTTAACTTTGTTCTCTTATTCTCAATGCATCTTACTTCAGAAAAAAAAATTTTAACATAGACAAGCATGATGTAAAGTACAGACATACCGTGGAAAATATGACGTCTCCTGTAGAACTTTATTTAACTTTGTAAAGTTTGACCTAAATCTCTGTCTCAAACATCATCACTCACACAGCATCAAGAATACACGATTTCACATAGAACTTTAAAGCATAAAGACTTTAACTGATTTTCAGTTTGGTTTGTACTGCTTAATCTTTTATAAGAAAATGACATTTATTAAATGTGAATTTTAAAAATGTTGAGTAAAATGAAGAACAACAAAGTTAAAAAAAGAAATTAAAACAAATAGTAATTTGTCTATTGTCTAAAAAAACCGGTGTGAATGTTTCAAGTTAATATTTTAGAAATCATTAAATACATGAATAATAAAAACTTAAAGAGTTAGTGTTCTCGTTAAATGTAAAATTAGCATACATGAATTGCAAACTAAATCATTGTTGAAATTTAAGTTGGCTTCATCCTTCCTAAAAGCTATTTAAGAATGCTTAATAACTAAATGTTTGTACCCATATCCATATACACTATTTTTATTACCACAAACCATTTATAAGAAAATAATCATAGATGCTCACAGAGATTTAACATTTAATAACATTTATAATAGCAAAACATTTATAAATATTTTAAAATCCCAGGTTAAAATAGTATGATTATGTTTTATAAATGCATAAACTAAACATTGGATGTACGCAAAGGTTAATGGTAAACATTTATAAATATTTTAGAAAACTCAAGGTAAAATAGCTTGATTGTATTTTGCAAACACAAAATCATATGCACATATACCAAAACACTAGAAATGCATAAAAGGTTAGGGGTGCTCATTGGTAGGTGGTAAAATTGCAGGTATCTCATTTTTTTTGCTATTTTTTCAGTATTTTAATGAGCATAAACAAAATCTATAATTAGAAAGAAATACAAAACAAAAATAACCACATAGGTGATAAAAATTCATTTAAATGGGCTTTAAAGATAATATTATGTTTCTTAATTAGGTGGTCGATACTTTACTTGTTTTTATTATGATAATAATTTTTTAATTTACGTGTATTACATAAAGCATTTGAATCAATTTATAATATATTTTGGAGAAATCATTTCACGAAAGTCATCGCTCTTCCTATTTAAAGGTAAACCATCTGCAAAAATAGAAAAAATAGAAATAAAAGTAATATGAAAATTAATATATTAAGATTTTAAAATATTAAATATTATTTAATATCATAGTTAATACTCTATTGAATATTTGAAAGTTGCTAAGAAAGTATATCTTAGACCTCATCACAAGGGAAAGAATTGTTTTGTAACTGTGTATGGTTTCTCAGAGGCTAACTAGATTTATTGTGGTGATTATTCTGCAATATACACAAATAACAAATCATGCTGTACACCTGAAACTAATATACAGTTATATGCCAATTATACCTCAATAAAAATTTAATTAAAATAATTATAAATGATATACTTTCTTAAATCAAAGTCCAGTTATGAAAACCAAACAAGAATGTCTATTGTCTTCACTAATATTTCACTTTGATAAGGAATCAGTCAACATTTCAAGCAGACAAGTGTAAAAAATGAAAAGTATATATTACTGAAAAAGATAAAGGAAAGTTCTTAGTACTACAGATAACATTAATATGTATATTAGAAATTCAAGAGAATAAATTGAAAAATTTTTATTAAAGAAAACCAGAAAGAAAATTCAGTAAATTGGTTGATCACAATTTTAATATCATAATGTTGATGGCCTCTGCATGGATCAGCACTAAACAGTTAGAAATTCTGATGCAAGGCAGCAGACTTCCTAATATTTGAAATTGGTCATGATAAGCATGGTAATAATTTCTTCTGTTTCTTGGTTTGCCTGCTCTTCTGGTAGAGGAATGGCAGGATTGCAAATGACAATGAAGTTTTGGTTGCTGGAAATTCCAGAGTTAGACTATTTTTATAAACATGTAGATTACAAAAAAGCAATTTTTATTCATTTTGAGGAAAACAAGAGGTGTTTTCATTCTTTACTGCCTCAACTGGATTAGTATTCTAAATTATATTCACCATGTACATTTTTGTTTATTTTCATATTTTTATAATAGAAAATTTCAATTATAAACACAATTAAACATACTAGTTAACAATCTTCCACACACCCAACACCCAGTTTTACAATTAATAACTTATGACCAGCTTGTTTTTTCTATATTCTTATCTACCATTCCCCTACAAAATTATTTCAAAGCATATTCCATAGATTATATTTTATCTGTATTTTTCCAATAAAAGGTAAGAATTCTGTTTTTAACATGTCAGATCATATTCAACTAAAAACAAAATATACCTTTATGTCATCAGATATCCAATTTGTTCAATCTATTTATGTCTTAATTGTTAACAATTTGAATCAGAATCTAAATAATCTATATGTGTTTCTCTCCAATATTTCACCATTTTCTTGCAATGTTTTTATTTTTTACTTTTTTAATTTAATCTTTGTTGTATTATTTTTACATTACCTTTTAATGCCCTTTTCCTTCCCTCCCCTCATTACCATATTGTGGTCCATGTCCATAAGTTCTTATTTCTTTTGCTCAATCTCTCTACTCACTAATCCGCCCTACTAGCTGTCATCCTGTAATTAAAAAAAAAAAAAAAATTCTGTAGAGATTGCAAAGTGATTGTGTCATCAAAGTGTGGTTTGATATGTTCTTCTGCATCTGTGTTTCTTTTATACTTATAGTTGGATTGACAGGATTGACCTGACTCGGTTTTGATATTTTTGAGAGAGTAAAAATACTTCAGGCTTGTATTCCTCCATCAAGGCATACATAGTGTCTAGTTCTCTCTCATTTTATGATACTACCAGCCATTGAGAAACAATACTTAGATATACTAAAAAATGTGGCAAAACAGTGATAATCCAGTTTTATTTTTTCAAGTATTAGCCAGATGTTTCTATAAATAACCTCCCCACTTCTATTTGGTTATCTCCTGGTATACTTTTAACAGAAAAATTGTAGACAAAATGTTTTTTTCCCCATTGATTATCTGTGTTTCAGAATAATAATTTGGTTCACTGGCATTATCCCAAACTAAACAGTTTATTTTTTTACTTACATTTTATAACATTACTTTTTAAGCTCTAGTGGATTGGGCCCATAATTCTTAATACAAATTAATACATACATTTCCTATTTCACGTCTTGCTGTTTTATTTGAATATGTTGTAATCACTTGTCCACTATTATTTGTTGAACTAAGGTATAACTTTATAAAAGTTTCATCAAAGTAGATTTTGGAAGTCTATCAATGTTGAATATTTTCACAAATTTTCAAGATTTAATTATTAAACATAAAGATGTGATAAAATTTTAACACAGCTCTCTTAATTCCTGTCTTATGATTTAAAAAAATAAATCAGAGAAAGTGTGTTTCTGAAGCTTATAAACAATTTACACCAAATGCATTGTAAAATAATCACATTTTCCCCTAGAAACTTCATACCACTTTAAATTCTGAGCTGTAAGGTGAGAAATTTCTTGTTTTTTAGTACTATTATTAATACATTATTTTAATTATTAAAAATAAATCATATGAAACATCACATGGTTAATACAAACTTTGATTATTTAGCTAGCTAATTTTTCTCAGCTTTAAAATAACTCTAATTTTGCTTCTTTCCATAAATGTCTATGAATATTTGAGGTGGTTAATATGCATATTCAAGTTGATACTAGGTAAATTTTAGGTCTGCCAGATACAATTCTGCACCCAGTTCCAAAATGTGCATTTTTCTTTGCCCATAACACCAAGCAATTCCAGCAGCAGTGGGGCATCCTGCAATTCAACACAATTCTGACAATATCTACTGGGAGACAGCATCATATTTCAGGTTAAAGGCTCAGTTCCATAAAACTTACCTTCACTTCAAATACTAATTGCTAATCTAGGTTGATACCTGTGTTTCTGAACAACTGGCTATAAATCGGAAGTTTATCACAACCCCTTCTTGGGTTCAATTAATTTATGAGAGAAGCTCATAGAATTCAGGCAGCCAGTTTATTCACCAGATTACTGATTAATTACAAAGGCTATTAAATATTATGAATCAACAGTCAGATGAAGAGTACATAGGGCAAGGTATGGGAAAAAAATGTAAAATTTTACATCCTCTTTCTCTGTATCTTCAAGTGTTCACCAACACTGAAGCTCTCAGAACTCTGTCCTTTGGGGTTTCAATGGAGATTTCCTTACATATGCATAAATAATTAGTTATAGGTGAGTGAACTCAATCTCCAGGCCCTTTTCCCTCCTAAGAAGTAAGGGTGGAAAGAAGCTAGAATTCAAAGTTCCAACTGTAATCGCATGTTGACCCCACTGACAACCAAAATACCTTTATTGCTCTCAACACAGGAAATTTCAAAGTTTGTAGAAGCCATGTGCCTGAGGGGATTAAGACCAAATATGTATTTCTTATAAATCACAATATTACACTAGCCAAAAATGTCTGTATAGCACATTATGACATGGCTCCTTGGAGAATGTTCTGTGTTTCTTCATAAGTCTTGCCAACTAGAGGTAGCTATGGAAGCTGTCATGTAACCCCCAGATCAGATACAGGTGGAGAAGCAAAAATAATACAGTGTTAATTAGAATGGGAATAAGTAGCTACTTTAGAGAGAGGAAGATGGCAGAGGAGTGAATGGGAGTTACGCTGACCTCCTCCTAAGACCAAACAGGAATTATGACTAAACAGTGGAGAAATCACCTGGAAAACAATGGAACAATAGAGGGAGAGGAGCCCTGGAGCCACGGAGAGACAGTGGATTCAACTCTCACACATCCCAGCGGGTGAGAAGTGTGGTGGAGGCTCAAGAGGGTGGGCGGGACGCCCATGGGCACCAGCACCAGAGGGACATTGAAATGGCCAGTTGGATCCCTCTGAGAAGAACAGGGTCTGAACCATAAACAGGGACCCCTAAACTACAGCAGCTGAAACCAGGAAAACGCAAAGACAAAACGCAACCCCAAAAAGCTTAGGGGCGCTCTCTGCCAGAGACAGGCAGCTGGGGATGCAAAGAGACATTTAAAGGGCCAACGCAAAAATTTGCAGTGGCAGCCACCCTCCTTGATCTCTGGGTAGAGGCCGCAGCAGGGTGGGTTGGTGCCTGGGAAAAGATTGGTGAGGAAAACTTTATGAAGAGAACTGAGATGGTGGTGGGGGGAACCCCGGTGATAACTCACCTCCCACTCTGCAGCTACCATCTCGCTCAGGCATAAGGGAATCAATTAACCTGCTTTTTGTATGCTCCATTCACAGCTTTTGCGCATGTGAGCAGAGGGGCTAAGTGCAGACAAGCTGTAAGAAATAGAGGATCCTGGCCAAAATGGTCACAGAGCTGCATAGAGAGCCTTAAGGAGAGACTAGAGATAGAGACATTGGGGAAAGAACGGGACGAGGAACCGGGGAGTCCCAACTCCATCCCCATTTGGTAGACTCCATTTTGAGCTGGGAGGAAGTGCCCCCAAAGAGGCAAAAGCAGTGCGCGGATAAGCCAGACGGCCCATAATTACAATGTAGTCTGCAGAAATAGTTGTTCCCTGGCCGAAGGGATCAGAGAACTGCCCAGAGACCCCTGAGGAGAGACTGGAGACAGAGGTGTTGGGGAAAGAACGGGAGGAGGAACAGGGGAGTCCTAACACCTTCTCCTATCTGCAGTCTCCGTTGTGCGGAAACAGGCCACATCCCCAAAGAGCCAAAAGCTGAAAAGCACACAATAGACAGCCCAAAATGACCCAGCGCAGGCACGCACACTCGCCCCAAGTGGCCGCCAAGGGTTGGCAAGCCTGTGTGTGGACCTGAGCGGGCTGGCGAAGGCTCCCGCTGGTGAGGGCTCCCGCAGGTTGAAGGTGACGGGGCCTGCAAAGTAGTGCTCAGATTGGGGAGGGCAGGTGTAAATGGACTGGCATGGGCCCGCGAGTGCAGATCACTCTGCAGAAATAGTGGATCCTAGGATGAAAGGGTCACAGAGCTGCCCAGAGTCCCTGGAGGAGAGACTGGAGACAGGATTAACTGGAGAGTCCTGGAGCTGACTGCCTCCCATTTCTGTAGCCTCCATTTGACGAGGGCAGGCAATGCATCCAAAGAGCCAAAAGCAGGGAAAGCACACAATAGAAGACCCTAAACGGACCAGTGCCAGGGTGCCCGCCAGGCTGGGGGGCCAGACAAGTGCTCAAGGTAATGAATAAGCCCCCTGGGCTAGAGCAATAATGCGTGAGCCCAGGCGGGCAGGGGATCCTGCCGGGTCAGGGAGCGCGCTCAAGGAGCCCTCATGAGAGTGCAGAGTGATCCACAGAAATAATGGATCCCTGTCCAAAGGGGTCACAGAGCTGCACAAAACGGGAGTCAGACACAGACAGTAGACTCCTGGGAGGCTCAAACAATGACCCAAGGTCCTATAGGGTCAACAACTGAGATCTTCAGAGGCAGGCCCGGAAAAAAACAGTAAAGAAAAAATAAATAAATACACAGACCCTCCTGCTACCATAGAAGTTTAATCCACAAAGTCAGGAAATCTTGACAGATCAATTAAAGCAGAAGCAAAAATAAATTAATTGATTAATTACTTACTTAATAGACTCTCAAAAAATGGGAAGAAAAAGAAGTTCCCCCCAAATGAGTGGAAACAGGCAATCCCAACAGAAAGAGCTAAATGAAATAGAGGAAAAGATCTATCAGATATTGAATTCAAAACAATGGTTCTAAGGAAGCTCAATGAGCTCCGCCAGCTCAAAGATAACTATGAGAAACTGCAGAGAAACTATCAGGATCTTATAGTAAAATATATCAACCTGGAAAAGGACATAAAAACTATCAAGAAGACACAAGAGGATATGAAGAATACCATTTCTGAATTGAAGAACACAGTAGAAGGAATCCAAAGCAGGCTGGATGAAGCTGAGGATCAAATCACTGAGATTGAGAATAAGGTAAGGAAAAACTCCCAGAAAGAACAAGACATGGAAAAAAGACTCAAAAAAATGAAGAGGCATTTAGGGAAATGCAGGACAACCTGAAATGCAATAATATCCATATTATAGGGATACCAGAAGGAGAAAAGAGGAGCAAGGGATAGAGAACCTCCTTGAAAAAGTAATGATGGAAAATTTCCCCAATTTGGGAAGAGAAAAGGTCTCAAGTATCCAGGAGGCACAGAGGACTCCACTCAAGAGGGACTCAAAGGGGTCCACCCCAAGACACATCATCATTAAAATGGAAACTATCAAAGACAAAGAGAGAATCCTCAAGGCAGTAAGGGAGAAGGAGAAAGTAACATACAAGGGGGCCCTGATACGCCTAGGTGCAGACTTCTCAACAGAAACACTACAAGCCAGAAGGGAATGGCAACAAATATTCCCAGCCATGAAAAGCAAGAGCCTACAGCCAAGGCTGCTCTACCCAGCAAGGCTCTCAATTAAAATAGAAGGGGAAATAAGGAGTTTCTCAGACAGAAGAAGGCTAAAGAATACATCTCTACCAAACCAGCACTCCAAGATATGATAACGGGACTGGTTTAAGAATATGAAGGAAAAGAGTGAGAAAGAGAAAAACAAAGGTACAAAGGGAAAAAAATAAATGTTTCTATCAGAAATAACTCTCAACGTAATGGACTAAATGCCCCAACCAAAAGACACAGGATAGCTGAATGGAAAAGAAAACAAGACCCACACATATGCTGCCTACAAGAGACCCACGTCAGAGCAAAAGACCTACACGGATTGAAAGTAAAAGGATGGAAAAAAAATATTCCAAGTAAATGGGCAAGAGAAGACAGTAGAAGTTGCAATACTTATATCAGAATAAATAGATTTCAAAACAAAAGCCATAAAAAGAGACCCAGAGGGGCACTTTAAATACTTAAAGGAAGAATCTATCAAGAAGACATAAACATTGTAAACTTGTATGCACCCAACATAGGGGCACCCAGGTATATAAGGAAAATTTGGATGACTTCAAAAAAGATATAGACAACACCACACTGATAGTAGGGGTTTTCAACACCCCACTGTCAAAAATGCACAGATCTTCCAAACAAACATCAATAAGGATATTGTGGAACTGAATGACACACTGATTCAAAGAGACTTAACTGACATATATAGAACCTTACATCCCAAAGAAGCAAAATACACAATTTTTTCAAATGCTCATGGCAGTTTTTCAAAGATAGACCACATGATAGGACATAAAGCAAGCCTCAGCAAATTCAGGAAAATTGAAATAATACCAAACTTTTTCTTGGAACACAAGGGTTTGAAACTGGAAATCAACCTCAAGGAGAAACCTCAAAAACTTGCAAACTCATGGAGACTGAACAGCACACTATTAAACAATGAATGGGTCAATAATGAGATAAGAGAAGAAATAAAAAATTTATGGAAACAAATGAAAATGAACATACAACAACCCCAAACCTATGGGACAGAGCAAAGGCACTCCTGAGAGGGAAGTTCATAGCAATACAAGCTTACCTAATAAAGATGGAAACATTTCAAATAAAAGACCTAACACAACAACTTCAAAAATTTGAGAAACAACAACAAATAAATTGCAGGGCAAGTAGAAGGTAAGAAATAGTCAAGATAAGAGCAGAACTGAATGACATAGAGACAAAAATAACAATTCAAAGGATCAACCAATCCAGGAGATGGTTCTTTGAAAAGGTAAATAAAATCAACACCTTTAAGCAGACTCATCAAGACAAAAAGGGAGAGGACCCAAATTAATAATATCAGAAATGAAAGAGGAGAAATAACAACTGATACCACAGAAATACAAAAGAATGTAAGAAAATACTATGAACAATTATATGCCAAGAAATTTGAAAACCTTGATGAAATGGACAAATTTCTAGAAAAGTATAATCTTCTAACACTGAAGGAGGAAGAAACAGAAAGCCTGAACAGGCCGATAACAGCTGGGGAATTTGAAGCAGTAATCAGAAACTCCTGGCACACGAAAGCCCAGGGCCGGACAGTTTCACAGGACTATTTTACAAAACATTTAAGGAAAAAGCTATCCCCTGTCCTTCTCAGACTATTCCAAAAAACCCAAGAGGGAGGAATACTCCCAGACTCTTTCTATGAGGCCAGCATCACCTTGATCCCAAGACCACATAAAGACCCTACAAGGAAAGAAAACTACAGACCAATTTCGCTCATGAACATAGATGCTAAAATTCTCAACAAAATATTGGCAAATCATATCCAGCAATGCATTCAAAAGATTAACCACCACAGTCAAGTGGGATTCATCCCAGGCATGCAGAGATGGTTCAATATACACAAGTCAATAAACGTAATACATCACATAAATAAAAGAAAAGACAAAAACCACATGATCATCTCGATAGACACAGAAAAAGCATTCAATAAGGTACAGCACCCATTTATGATTGAAACACTCAAGAAAATCAGAATAAATGGGGCATTCCTCAACGTAATAAAGGCCATATATGAAAACCTACAGCGAACACCATACTCAATTGGCAAAAACTAAAAACTTTCCCACTAAGATCGGGAACAAGACAAGGATCTCCACTTTCACCACTTCTATTCAACATAGCATTGGAAGTCCTAGCCACACTGGTCAGACAAGAAAAAAATAAATAAATGGCATCCCAATTGGAAAAGAAGAAGTAAAGCTATCATTGTTTGCAGATGACATGATAGTGTACATAGAAAACCCTGTAGACTCCACCAAAAAAATATTCAACCTAATAAGTGAATTTGGCAACACAGCAGGATACAAAGTCAATATTCAGAAATCAAAGGCATTTCTGTACACCAGGAATGAAATAGAAGAAGAAGAAATCAGAAAAAAAATACCATTTGATATAGCAACAAGAAAAATAAAGTACCTACAAATAAATTTAGCCAAAGAGTTGAAAGACCCGTATGCAGAAAACTACACATTTAAAAAAGGAATAAAGGAAGACACAAATAAATGGAAGCATATACTGTGCTCATGCACTGGAAGAATTAATATCATCAAATTGTCCATACAACCCAAAGCAATTTATAGATTCAACCCAATCCCTATTAAGATACCAATGAAGTATTTCACAGAAATAGAAGAGACATTTCAAAAATTTATATGTAACCATAATTGACCCCGAACAGCGTCAGCATTTTAAGAAACACCAAGTAGAAGAGATCACAATACTGGACATCAAACTACATTACAAAGCCATTATCATCAAAACAATCTGGTACTGGCACAAGAACAGACCCATAGACCAGTGGAACAGAATAGAAAGCCCAGAAATCAGCCCAGGTCTCTATGGGCATCTAATATTTGACAAAGGGGGCAGAAGCCTAAAGTGGAGCAATAATAGCCTCTTCAACAAATGGTGTTGGGAGAGCTGGATGGCTACATGTAAAAAATTGCAATTGGATCATCAGCTGACACCATACACAAAAATAAACTCAAGATGGATAAAAGACTTAAATATAAGTTGCAACACCATAAAAGTCCTAGAGGAGGACATTGGCAGGAAACTCTCAGATATCGCACACAGCAGTTTTTTCACCGATATATCTCCTAAAGCAAGGGACATAAAGGAAAGAATAAACAAGTAGGACATCATCAAAATAAGAAGCTTCTGCATGGCTAAAGAAAACATCAGCAAAATGAAAAGAGAGTCAACCATTTGGGAAAATATATTCGCTAATGGTACATCAGATAGAGGTTTGATCTCCAAGATATATAAAGAACTCACTCGACTCCACTCCAAAAAAACAAATGATCCAATCAAAAAGTGAGCAAAAGACCTGGGCAGATGCTTTTCCAAGGAACAAATACAGAAGACCGAGAGGCATTTGAAAGGATGCTCAGCATCACTAGCCATCAGAGAAATGCAGATCAAAACCACCATGAGGTACCACCTCACACCGGTCAGAATGGCCATCATAAACAGGTCAACAAATAACAGGTGCTGGCGAGGCTGTGGAGAAAAGGGAACCCTAGTCCACTGTTGGTGGGAATGCAGACTGGTGCAGCCACTATGGAAAGCAGTGTGGAATTTCCTCAAAAAGCTGAAAATGGAATTGCCTTTTGATCCAGCTGTTCCCCTGCTGGGACTATACCCTAAGAATTCCAAAATGCCAAATCATAAAACTTCTGCACCCCAATGTTCATAGCAACACAATTTACAATAGCTAAGTGTTGGAGGCAACCTAAATGCCCATCAGTAGATGATTGGATCAAAAAGTGATGGTACATATACACAATGGAATACTACACAGCAGAAAAAAAAAGAACCACTAAACTTCGCAACAGCATGGATGGAGCTAGAGAGCATTATGCTAAATGAAATAAGCCAGGAGGCGAAAGACAAATACCATATGATCTCACCTATAAGCAGAACCTAACCAACAATACAAAGATGCAAGGAAAATAAGACCAGCATCACTGTAAGGAAAAAAAAATGAACAGAGTCAAGGGGGATGGAGGGAGGGGGAGACAGGGGAAAAGGAAGGGAAATGGAGTGTCGGGGAACATGTAGCAAGGTCTCATGGAAGAAACCAAAGGGGGAAAATTGAGGGAGGGTTGGGGGAGGAGACAGGGGAAAGTGGTGGGCAAAGGCAGAGACAAATGTATTTGAAAAGAAATAATAATAAAAATATTTAAAAAAGGAACGGGAATAAGTAGCTACTTTAAACCATTATGTATTTATTTCTTTAAAGTGTGTGAATGATGTGTGCCTTTCCCTGGATCTCTGTCTACATACATCGCATAATAAAAGCTTCTTCTTGCATGGTGCACTACAGTTTTATTCATGATTAAGTCAGAAAGTGGATAAATCCATTGATGCCCACACAGAGTTCAAAGACTGAAGAGAGAGAACAGCTATGGCACACTGACTCTTGCTACATATTTTAATCCCCTTTGAAGTAGTTACTCTAGCACATTTTATCAGTTATTGTCCCAGAAGAGAGCAGAAAGCAGAATAAAATTGGATATCTAAAGAGCATCTAATAAAACCGTTAGGCAACATGTCACAGTTTTAGGAAAGCCAATAAGAAATGGTACAATATTCCAGGGCCAGCAACAGCAGAGACTTACCATAATTCCCCAAACTTGAGGAGGTTTCTTTTTCTCAGTAATATGAGATAATAATTCTAAAACTAATTTCTACATGTTCTGGGATTTGACAAATAAATAAATAGATACTAAGAATAACTGCAACAAAGCTTCTGATGGTTGGAGAAGGGAATTAAACATGTGAAATGGGAAAATTAGAATAAATTCCATGGTCTTTGATTACATGTGGAGTTGTCAGTGTAAACTGGTAGACTTTCCCTAGGTGTATTTGCTGAAAGGGCCTAGTTGCACTACAACAATAAGCACACCTTGAACCACTAAGAAAAACTAAGTGTCCATGGAGAAATGGCCAATTCTAGGACTGGGGTACTAAAAATAGAACAGAAACCCAGAATATTGTGTTGAGTCTTAAAGTAAGGATGGAATCAAAGAATGGCAGAACATGTCAAGAGGACATTAGAGCTTCCTTGAAGGACTCTCAATAACCAAGATTCTAAAAATATGACTTGAAAAAAATATTAGGCTAGCTGGTTAAAGCCCCACTGAATAAAACTGAAATACTTGATGCACAGTGATGCGAATAATTAATACATAAATAAATGAGAAAGAAGGAAAAGGAAGAAATGATTGCTGGAATCTGTAGAAAGCCACAAAGTATAGCCTTTGGACAAGGATCATTTCACCGGGGTGACCCAGAAGGAAGAAAGCTGGAAGGCAAAGCATGACCCAACAGCACTCTTCCACTCCTCCAACCTCCTGCTCATGCCTCCTAGTGATGTGTTCTTACCAAAAGCTAGAGGTCATGGCAACACATGGATCAAATCTATGCAGGTCAGATCCCTGGGAAATGGGGAGCAGGATGATAAAATGGTTTATGGACCTACAGGAGCAAAATAGGACAATCCAGCAAATCTTTTTCAACCTGGTGGCCACAGAGATTTTTCTAAAATAAATATTTAGCCATTTTATGTTTTTTTCTTCTACTTAGCATTTACAGTATTGTCAGAAAAGACAGAGCTTCATGAAAGACAAAGCTGTTCACAACTTAGCCCCAACCTATCATTTTTAGGTTTTTCTCTTTTTTAGCTCCTCTGACTTATTTTCCCTCATAAACTAAACTCCAATCTTGTCCTACTACATGATACTTTTGAAGCCACTCATTCAGCATTGTGGCTTTACCTACCTGTGTTTTTCCTTGCTTAGAGCACTCTTTTTTTCACTTATTTTCCATAAAATTTCCTACTATTTCTTAATAGTGTAGGTCAAATATAACCTCGTTTCTCTTTTTCCCAACCATCATTAGGCAGAGTGAAGCTGTTCCCACTTTCATTAGGCAGGGGTAATTGATGAGATGTGTGTGTTTCAATAGCACTAATACAAAAATCATTTCTTCTTTCCATAAGATGGCTCTAGTATTACTTAGTTGTCTTTCACTTCATTCAAAACAATTTTGTTAGATTGTATTGTGACAGCTGTCATACCAGCATGCATTAATAAGAACATCAAAACCGGTGAATTTTTGTGTAGTCACTTTAATATTGAAGATGGAAGAAAATACACAATATTTTTGTCATATTATGCTTTATTATTTCAAGAAAGGTAAAAATGCAACTGAAAGGCAAGAAAGAAATTTGTGCAGTGTATGGAGAGGATGCTATGACTGATTGAACATGTCAAAGTGGTTTGTGAAGTTTTTTGGTACTATTGACATTTTGGTCAAATAATTCTTCGTTGTAGGGCTGTCTTATACATTGGAAGATGTTTAACAGCACCCTGGCCTCTACCCACCAGAAGCCAATAGCAGGAGGTAGCTGACATACTCAAAATATCCAAATCAATAAAGTTACTGGTGAAAATAAAAAATGTATCTTTTATTTTTTGGGAAAAAAAACAAATGGGCTTTTTGGACAATGCAAGATATATATACACACACAGCACACACAGAGTCTGGCACAAATAATGCCCCATTTTTATTACAAAATCTTTTATTATAAAATCATAAGCATGTAATTTTACAACATAATATCACACTCAAGCATACCATATGACATTTTAAGTGAAATGTTGAAATTAAAGTTATAAATTATTACACCCATATCATTACCCTACCAACCACACTAAGCAGATGTTACTTCTGCTGGAGACTGACTTTCTCTCTCTCTCTCTCTCTCTCTCTCTCTCTCTCTCTCTGTATATATATAATCTCCCTCCCAACTAAACTGAGATCTTTCTATTTCTGATGTGTTGCTGATATAGTGTTCAGACACTCTATAGAAAGTTGCTGAAATGAATGTATGATATCTTAAGTTATCTATAAATCTGAGTTTTCCAATATTCTTCATGAAACCCTAGATTTAGTTACAGTATTGGAAGTCAGTTCTTCAGATTACTGAGCATCTCATCTCCACACAGCTAACTCAAACAAACCAAAACCTCTTATATTTATTTAAAATGCACTATTTTCTTTGAATAAAAATTCCACTGCTAACGTACTAGGACACCACAAGATATTTTAGCAATTTCTTGCATTTATATAACATTGAAAATTACATAATGTGATTATATATTATATATAAGTAACTGGGTTTGATTATGGCATAATATCATATAAGGGAAATGATGGGGTTTTTATGTGTCCCCTTTATATATAAAGAAATGAAAAGGCAGAAAGTTTAAAATTTACTCAAGGTCAGAGATCTTACAATGAGGCAGGACAGAAGTTTACAGAGGATACTACTTTCTTTGAAGAAGTTTATGTAAACAAAAGAGGACATGTCAATAAAGAGACAGTGTCTCCTGTCAAGAGTCTTGTGAAAAACGGTAAACCTCCTGAATTTAAAATTGGAATGTCTACATTAAACTACCTCTTCTTCTCCCTAGAGAACCGTCAGCAAAGATTGTCAATTCTGCCTGTGAAAACAGAGGACAATCTTCTGGCACAGTTTCTTTCCTTCTTACGGGTCAGGAGGAAATGATCTTTTTCTGTACAAGAAATGCTGTCCTGCTAGCCTGAAGAGATCAATGCATGCTTTAAATGAGAGTCATCTGCTTTTCCTTCACTGACCAGCTCTGTCTGTGGAAATGAATTGCTGCCAATTTTATGCACAAGAGAAATTGTTGCTCTTACTAGAATTACTTGATTGAATTGGAGATTTGCACATGCTAACTCCTCAGTGATTGCCACTGCAAAGTCTTTTATGTTGGCAACTGTTGTAAGAAACAAAGAATCTCAAGCTGGTTCAAAGTGTAGGGAAGTTCATTATAAATATCCACATGAAGATGTGACTTGCATGGGAATTTAAGAGCAGAAACATTACAGGAGAAATCTAAGCACCTGGAACTGGAAGGAGAAACTAGACTTGGGGTAGCTATAGCTACCTCAGTCACCGAAGTAGTCAGGGGGTTTCTGTAGAAGTAATTGACCATGAATATGAACACCATTATACTTTGTATGTATCTATTTCATCCTAGTTTGCTAGTAACTCAAGAGTTTCACTGTGACAGTCTTAAATGCTCTTGACAGTCAGACTTGCTGGTATAGACTTGTGCTTCTTGCTTCTTTTTTTTAAGTTTTACTTTTTAAAATTTGATATGATTATGAACTACCTGGCAGTCTTGGTAAAATGAAGATTGATTCAGGAAGTCTAGGTTAGACCCGGAGATTTTTGCATTTCTAACAAGCTTGTCCACAGATTATGGTTTGAGTGGCAAGGTAGAGTTTCTTACCAAGTCAAACAATAGGTGTACTAGGTCAGTTTAAAGTCTTGAATGTCCTTTGGTCACATTTATCTAGTTACCTGGGACCAGGGTTTAGGGATAGGTTTCTTATTGTATCAAACATACAGGGGCTCTGAAAGGTGAAGTTTACCAAAAAGGGACTAGGATTGGGCTGATACTCAAATTTATGCCTCCTATAAACTGTTACTATCCATTGAGAACTGGTTTTAGTTTAGTATTTTCGTCTACTGGTAAGTATCATTATTGAAGATCAAAAAGAGAGATATTCAGAGCATCCCTACTCACATTACCTCTTGCTTTAATTTTAGGGACACAAAAATAACCTCATTTTCCTATAGCCTACTGTAGAATGAGGGGAATTGTACTCACCTGTAATTTCACTAAAAATTAATTACCTTTAAAAGCAACAGCCTTGGTAATTAATATGTTATCAAAAACTATGTTCTTAAACATTTTTTCTACATATTGTGAAAAATCTAGAATTTGGGATTTTAAATACAAATTCTCTATCCTGCAACTGGAGTCATCATCCTAGAATATACATTTCAACTGACCACAGTCATTGGTGACTCATCTCCAAAATAAAGACCAAGCTCTTTCACTCCAGTGTTTCTCATAATCTGATCTCCTTTATCTTTCTGTATCATCTCATACCACCCTGGCCACATGTCATATCCTATGTCCTCCCTATGCCATATTCAATTATTTGTCATTACTCAGAGAACCTTCCAGACTCTGTGATTTTACTCTAGCCTTTTCTTCCTAGAATGTGGTTCCTTATATATTTGCAGTTCATATTTCTACTTATCCACTGATTATTTTACCTACAATTAATTATATCATTTCTCTGTTTTAACAATTATCAGTAGATACCCTAAAATAGCACTCAGCCTGGTAATATATTAGTTTATGCATTTATCTAATATAAATTATTTTAAATACAGTATCTCCACAGATGAGCATAGTACTTGGTAGCCACTCAGTAATATTTATTAAATGAATAAATAAGAAGAGTAAAGGATTCACTTGGTCTGTAGGGGCAGAGTTGGAGTTGCTGTGGTTAGAAGAGACCTAGGAAAAGTGGGGCAAAAAGCAGATAATACGGAGCAAACCACAACTCAGCCACACTGTACACCCAATGACGGACTCACACAAGTATTTCTGCCATTTGCTTCTCACTTGACTGGATGCTGTATCTGTTTGCGTTTAGCAAGTTAGAATGACATTTAAATCCTGAGTTCACAGCTGCTGGAATATTTACTTCTCCTAAATGAAACTGCTCTTTTTTGTTCATAATTCAGGATTCTGGTGCTACAACAGCAACTGAATTGAAAATCAACACCAAAAGGTGACTCATCATAATGGCAGGGAAAGTAAATCAAATATCAAATAAAGCCAATTCCTTTATTCTTTCATCTAATTATGTTTCCTTAGAAGATAAAATATTTAATCTATACTAGAGCTATGGAATTCAGGGGCTCTTACCGTGGAACAGCCTTATTGCAACAGGTTAGATATGCTCATCTTAGCACTTTATGTGTTTGCCTGGAATACAATTATGCTCATAAGGTCATTTGGCTGAGCATTATTGGCTTATATTATTCCAGAGAAATTTATTTTTTTTCAGAAGTAGCTTGGTACTTTCCTGTCTTCTCATGCCATCCTTGATTTTAAGTGATTACAGTTTATACCATCTGGCCCAGATATCTTTATATGCTTCCTTTTTGCACCAGAGGGCATGATGTGAATGCATTTACTATGGAACACATACTTTACTATAAAGAACGGCTTAATCTAGTCAGCTAAAAAAATGATAATAGACATTATAAACTAATCTCAGGATATGAGAGAAAGAGGTGGGGTGGGGAGAGAGAATGTGTATTTTTATTTGGATGGTCTGTCTTTATTTCAATAAAACCACCTTGCCTCCCCAACAACAACAACAAAATAAAAAACAAAAAAGACAGATAAATCAGGGGAGAGGGAAAGGAAAAGTGTCCGAGGGGAAACATGCCAATTCAGTCGATGCAGCTCCTTCCAGGTGGGGGCAGAGTGGCCAGTCTTGCAGCTAGGGTCAGCTACCTCTCCTTTTGTCTCCCTGGTGGCTCCTGGCAGATTTTCAAAGCTTAACCTTCATGGTTATTTTAAAGGCAAGGTTTTAATGCCATGGAAATGCTAGATATCCCCCTAAACTGAATACATTGAGAGATCTCTGTGGCACTTGACATGCCTCCATCTGCGCTGCGCTCAGGCCTCTTGGCCCTGGGAGTTGTGCATGCACAGCTGAAGGTCTTGTTCATTCAAGTGCACTGGCAGCACTTGTATCCAGGATCTTACAGATACCCCAATAGACTCCACCAAGCTTACGATTTTCATACTCCATGTAAGTATAGTGAGCACTGCTTGATCTTTCAAAATTCTTTTATCATGTCCTCTCCTGCCCAACAGGTGAAGTTTGAGTGTCTCTACTAGGCCTTTGCTTTCAGGTTCACTCAGTTTCCTTCAGGTAAACCTGAAATACAGATAGCTCTATAAACTTGAATTTGAACTTGCTGAAGTAGTTTGCAGTGGCCCTCTGCTGACCCTGACTATTGTCAGAGGGAGAGGTCTGTGTTGTCCCATAGGACAAATTCTGCCGGTTGTACAATTCCTGGTATGGGAGGAATTTCCTGTCCGAGGATCCACCATTGCTGCTGATGTGTGGGCAAAAGAGGAAGCCACAGAGATGTGCTGGGGCACCTCACCATTACTGTCTGTAGCTGTTACAGATTTCTGCTGCAGGCAGGCAGGCTCTATCACCTGCAGCAGAAGCAGAAGCCATGGAAGCCTCAGGTCCCAGGCAAGTGAGACTCTTTCCTTTCTGGATATAGTCCTGGCAGGGGCTGGCCTCTAAAACTGGGAATTCTGGTTCCACATGTGTAAATATTCTTGGACATTTTGGAACTTAAACAATAAAATGACATAATTTTTGAATTGATGAAAAAGAAAGAGAAGGGAAGTTTTGAAGCTCACCTTTTTCTATGCCATTTGTTTCATTCTAAATTGCATAATTTTATTATTGTTGTTATTCTTGAAGCAATTAAAAGGTTAGAAAGAAACATAAAAGATAATATAATAAAGAAAAACAAAACACAATATAATTAATATATTTATTATCTTGTAATAATTATTTAATACCATAGAGCAGACAGTCACATGAACACTAGAAAGAATATCTAAGCGTATAAGGCTGGTAGCTGCTAATTTTGACTCATAGGTAAAACAACGAGGTGCAGGTTTCTGCAAGGATTAAACTAATGTCAGGGGATAACTTTTAGTCATTTCCCAGAAACTATTTCTGCCTGACATAAATCTATATACTTATACAAAAAATGACTATGAAACATAATGATATGCACATATTATTGCTTATAATGTCTGGATACTGCGGTTATAAGTAATTTTATTTTTTCATCTGCATAGTTTCTAATTTTCACCTAATATAAACTATAACTGTGATTAAAAATGTAATTTCTATAAATCACTATTACTTACATATCCTCATATTACAAAACATATTGCATTGTATTTAATATTTTATGTTTCTCCAACTAGCTCATAAAGTCTTTGATAAGAAATATGTGAAATTTTCCTTAAGTTGTTTCCTTTTTTCCAAACTCTCAGACTTTGAGATTTGACTTGAGTGTCAGCTGTGACTGAAAAAAAACCTGGAGATTTTTTTTTTCCTCAAGTTGAGCTGTGGTTCAATCATGGCTTCAAGATTTAAGAGTTGTATAACCTTAAGCTATTAACTTATCTGTGCACTGATATCCTTATACAAAAAAATTAACAGTGATGTTTAAATCTTAGATCCCTTACCTTTTGGTACCTATAAGCCAGTTCCTTGGTACAACGTGATCCACAGACCAGAAGCCTCAGCATCACACGAGTGCTTGTTGGCGAGTAGACTCTTGGCCCTATTCCTAAACTACTGAATTGAAATATGCATTTCAACAAGATCTCCAGGTGAATCACTGTACAAAATATGTTGAGAAAAAAATATGCTATAGTATGTGTGTTCAGAACATAATTGTCTCATCTAAAAAAGTAAATATACAAATATATCTTCAATCTCTGTGAGGTTCCCTTTAGTACACCTTTCTCTTCCACTGCCCTCACTAAAAGCAACAATTTCTGACGTAGTACCCTAACTACTAATGAACTGAGAAAGAGATCAGAACAAATAAACGTTGGACTTGGACCTTAATAATTAAAGCTATATTTTAAGAGATCCTTTCATAAGCTTCTGTTTCCTAAGAAAGACACAAGCCATCTCTCAGCATACTCTTAGATTAAATTGTTCTTTCACTTTTGCTGAAACAAGATCCTTAAATTTCTTTTTTTAACAATTAAAGTACTTATTTATTGATTTGAGAGAGAAAGAAAGCGAGAGATTGATTTGTTGTTGCACTTACTTATGCACTTATTGGTTGATTCTGGTATGTGCCCTGACTGAGGATCAAACTTGAAACCTTGGCACTGGATGATGTTCTAACCAACTGATCTACCAAGCCAGGGCCCTGAATTTCGGACATTTAATACTATATTCAGTGCCAATTCACTCTCAAGGCCACATAGCTTGAAATAATATGAAAACAGAGCCTAGAAACTTAAAAAATTTTACTGTAGTGATGAATTTGTAATCCACTTCTGAAAATGTTTAATTTCCTTTTATTTAAGGTTACCTAATATTTTTAGAGGATCTGAGAGAATCACACTCATTCACGATTAAAAGAACAATTCAAAGAATCAATGAATACAGGAGCTGGTTATTTGAAAAGATAAACAAATTTGACAAGGTTGTAAGTAGACTCATCAAGAAAAACAGGGAGAGGACCAAAATAAATACAGTCAAAACTGAAAGAGGAAAAATTAAAACCAATACCACAGAAATACAAAAGATTATAAGAAATTATTGTGAAAAACTATATGCCAAGAAACTGAAAAACCTGAATGAAATGGACAAATTTCTAGAAAAATATAATCTTCCAAAGCTGATTGAAGACATAGAAACCCTGAAGACCAATAACAGCTGGAAAAATTGAAGTAGTAATTAAAAAACTCCCAGCACACAAAAGCCCTATGCTGGACAGCTTCACAGGAGAATTTTACAAAACATTTAAGGAAGAGCTAACCCCTATCCATCTCAAACTGTTCCAAAAACCTCAAGAACAAGGAAGACTCCCAAACTCTTTTTATGAGGTCAGCATCATCCTAATCCCAAAACCAGATAAAGAGACAAAAAAGAAAGAAAACTACAGGCCAATATCGCTGATGAATATGGATGCTAAAATCCTCAACAAAATATTGAGGATGGCAAATGACATCCAGCAATACATTAAAAAGATGATTCACCATGATCAAATGGGATTCATCCCAGGAATGCAAGGATGGTACAATATTTGCAAATCAATAAATGTAATACATCACATAAAAAAAAAGGCCAAAATCACATGATCATATCAATAGATGTGGAAAAAGCATCTCAAAATGCTTTTTTTCAAAAGGTCCAGCACTCATTAAAGATAAAAACACACAGTAAAGTGGGAATAGAAGGTGCATACCTCAGTGGAATAAAGGACGTATATGTAAAACCTATGGCCTACATCATACTCAACGGACAAAAACTAAAAGCTTTCTCACTAAGATTGGAAATGAGGAAAGGATGTCCGTTGTTCACCATTTCTATTCAACATAGTACTGGAAGTCCTAGCGACAGCAATCAGACAAGAAAAAGAAAGAAAAAGCATCCAAATTGGAAAGGAGGAAGTAAAACCTTCATTGTTTGCAGATGACATAATAGTATACATAGAAAACCCCATAGACTCCACCAAAAACTACTCTACCTAATAAGTGAATTTGGCAAAGAGGTAGGATACAAAGACAATATTCAGAAATCAAAGGCATTTTTGTACACTAAAAATGAAATATCAGAAGCAGAAATCAGAAAAAAATCCCATTTACTATAGCAACAAAATAAATAAAATACATAGGGATAAACAAGGAGATGAAAGACCTGTACTCAGAAAACTACACAACACTGAAGGAAGAAATTAAGGAAGATACAAATAAATGGAAGCATATACCATGTTCATGGACTGGAAGAATTAACATGATCAAAATGTCCATACTACCCAATTTATAGATTCAATGCAATCCCTATTAAAATACCAATGACATTTTTCACGGATATAGAACAAACACTTCAAAAATTTATATGAAGTGATAAATGACCCCAAATAGCTGCAGCAATTTTGGGAAAGAAGAAAAAAGTAGGAGGGATCAAAATACCTGACATCAAGCTACATTACAAGGCCACTGTAATCAAAACAATCTGGTACTGGCATAAAAACAGACCCAAAGATCAACAGAACATAATAGAGAGCCCAGAAATAAACCCATGTCTCTATGGTCAATCAATATTTCAAATCAGGGGCAAAAGCATAAAATATAGTAAAAATAGCCTCTTCAACAAATGGTGTTGGGAGAGCTGGACGGCTACATGCAAAAGCATGATATTCAACCACCAACTTACAACACAGACAAAAATACATTCAATATGGATAAAAGACTTAAATGTAAGTCACTACACCATAAAAATCCTAGTGGAGAACATAGGCAGGAAACTCTCAGATATTCCATGCAGCAATACTTTCATTGATACATTCCCTAGAGCAAGAGACATAAAAGAAAGAATAAACAAATGGGATTACAACAAATTAAGAAGCTTCTGCATGGCTAAAGAAAACATCAACAAAATTGAAAGGAAACCAACCGTATGGGAAAACATATTTGTCAGTGATACCTTGGACAAGGATTTGATCTCCAAAATATATAAAGGACACACACGACTCCACTCCAGGAAGACAAACAACCCAGTAAAAAAATGGACCTGAACAGACACTTCTCCAAGGTCATACAAATGGCCCAGAGACATATGAAAAGATGCTCAGCATCACTAGCCATCAGAGAGATGCAAATTAAAACCACAATGAGATACCACTTCAGACTGATCAAATGGTCATCATAAACAAATCAATAAATAATAAGTGCTGGAAAGGATATTGAGAAAAGGGAACCCTGGTGTGCTATTGGTGGGATCCAGACCTGTGCAGCCACTGTGGAGAACAGTATGGAATTTCCTCAAAAACTAAAAGTGGAACTGTCTTTTGATCTGGCAATTCAACTGCTGAGATTATGCACTAAGAATCCTGAAACACCAATTCAAACGAACCAAGCACCCCAATGTTCATAGCAGCACAATTTACAATAGCCAAGTACCAAAAGCAGCCTAAGTGTCCATGAGTAAATGAGTGGATCAAAAAACTGTGGTACATTTACACAGTGGAAAACTATGCAGCAGAAAGAAAGAAGGAGCTCCTACTTTTCATGACAGCATGGTTGGAACTGGAGAGCTTTGTGCTTAGTGAAGTAAGCCAGGTGATAAAAGACAAATACCATATGATCTCACCTATATGTTGAACCTAATCAAGAAAACAAACAAGCATGAAAAATATAACCGGAAACATTGAAATAAAGAACAAATTGACAGTAACCAGAGATTAGGAGACAGGAGGATAACTGGGGAAAGAAGGGGAAGGTTCATCAAGTAACAAGTATAAAGGAGCCATGGACAAAGCCAAATTGGGGAAAGATTGAGGGTGGGAGGTGTGAGTGGGTGGGACGGAGGAAAGTGATGGTGGGAGAATGAAGACAACTGTACTTGAACAACAATAAAAAAATCATTCACTATTAATAGTAGTATAAATTTTTATAAATTTTTTTCAGTGAGGATTTTATAGTATCTATCAAAATAAAACATGCATATACTTTTCACTTGCACTTCCTCTTCTACAAATCCATTCAACAGAAATGTTTGTAGAGACTCAAAGATATGTGTACAAAAATGATTATAGCAGTGCTATATGTAGTAATGAAAATATTTGTAATAATGAAGAACATGAGCTAAGATGAGTGCACAGAGAGATGAAAAGTGATCCGTTATAGTACATTCATACTTTGCTTAATGGTTTCCTATCATTTTGTCCATTCAGATAACTTTATCTTTGCAATCATTTTTTAGAGATGTGGAGATACTATCAATACTTCTGGAAATTACACCAGATCCTTCCCTCAACTATGTGGTTCAAAACAAAAATTGTCATATTTGCAATTATTCTGTCCCATAGACCACTTCCAATGCTCCATGTTTGGGTACCTGAACAAATATGTGAGCATGATAATTCCCCAGTCTCTTCCATACAGATGATTGATCCAGAAGTGGGTACCTAGCTCAAGTAGAATGAGTTTGAGTCATGCCATAGATTTTTTAAAAATGGAATTGGGAATTACTGGGAACAACATTTCCCACCCCGTAGAGATAATTTACTTCACAATGAGAGAACAATCAAGCTGAAAATCCACAATAATCTGAGATAAGAAGAGTACAAATTCTTTGTTCCAGTTCTATTCTTCTGATCCTATAGTTCAATCATCCAATCCTTCTTTGAAACAAATGAACCAGTAATTTCTCCTTTTAACTGAAATAGATCAAACTGAGTTTCTATATTGGTGATATATTGGTGTATAATAAGGCAAGTTTCATAACAATTGAATACTTTGATATAATTTTTGTAAGACTTAAAACTTATGTGTATATAAATATAAAAATCATATCGAAGACACCTCAAAGTGATAACAGTGTTCTTTCCTTGGAGTAGTGAGAAACAGGAGAAGGAAATTTGTTTGTCTTTATATTATATACTTTTATATTGACTAAAATTTTAGTAATAAACTCTATTAACTTTGTATTTGAACAATAATTTTACAAGTCCATAAACTAAACACTTCTAAAAAGGCTATATTTAAAAAAAAAAAAGTACAATACAACAACTCACTCTCAAATGTTCTGATACCAAGTGCACCTGCATTAATTGGACCCACAGTGAAGCCAGCAGAGAATTATGATTGCTTCTAATAGGAAGCCAAAGAAACAGAACTTTCTAGTTCAAAAATGTCTAATTTATGAACACCTGTCATATACAGACAAAGACTACTGGCCCAAACTAATTTGCTAAGAAATAACATAGCAGAGTAGAAAATGCTCAAGTTTTGTAGTCAAACTGCCTAATTTTGAATTCTGCCCCTCTATTTACTACCTATGGAGTATCTGGTGAGTTACTTAGTCTTTCTGCATCTCAGTTTCTCATCCATAAAATGTTCTGACAAGGACTCTTAACTCCTAAGATCACTATGAAACTTAGTACAAATAATGCATCACAATGTCTGGCACACAATACACTCCACCTATGCAAGTGTTAGCCATTAGCGTTATTAGAGGCAGCTTGTCCTCTAGGTGATCAAGATTCCACTACACCACTGTATTCACTCTACTGTCAAACTTGGTATCTGTTACCAGGTACAGACAGCAAATCCATTAGAATAATGATTTTCCTGTCATGGTGACAAATTTCAACATGTTAGAATCAATTTCCATAGAATTAATTCTTTGCCCACATATCTGCACATCATTTGATTGGAGTAGGGCTACTCTTAAGTTGATTAAGTTCACTGTAATAAAAGCAGAGAGCTTGCTGTATTTCAAAAATTATAATTTGTATTTTTTTCACTTTGCACAAGTTCCTGAAATCTGATATCCCTCAGAGTCATAGAGTGGTTTCAGTATGCATCATCCAGGCAGCAGGCCAGGAGCTACTTGTGTTGTAGTTGTTATTGCCTAATAGGAGCATGTGTTGCCATAGCTGTCTATAAAATATGGCTTTGACTGTGTGCTATTTGTGTTGCTGGTACTAGATATGTTTGAGTTTAGTTGCCATTTAAAGTGCCCTAAAAATAATACATTACAATAAAGTAGTGAAACAGAATATATTCAGAAAATTATAGAATAGACCAGCATGATATAGAATAGGTCAGCATGATAACAGACAAACATTAAAACTCTGTATCTAAAATAAAATTTCTAAATCAGAAAGCACTGTGTTAAAAGTTAATTGCACTTCTTCCTTGTAGTTCATAAAATAATGACACCATATTAGATAGTAATTTAGATTCACATAAATATACTAATGGACATCAGGAAATATGCTGCCCTCTTCACCCTGGGGGTTTCCCACTTCACTTTGGCCCATGGTACTCAGTGCATTATCTACTGACCATGTACCACCTGTCAGGACCACTGGTGGGTACTGTTTTCTTTCCACCAGAGGTTGAAACCTTTTCTGCTGCACTTTATCCAAAACAAAGACCTTTCTCCCATCATTATTTTCAGTGACTGCAATTTTGCTCGTAATTCCTAGACTTTTACTGTCCTTATGAGTAAAAGGATTTAGTGATTAAGCTAGAGTCTACTTTTGATACAATGGCCTCTATAAGTGAATCCTACCACCACTGTGGTAGAGGAATTGATTCCTGAGAAACAATGCAGTTACTCATAGAAAATATGCTACTTATTATGAGTTAATAAACTTCATCTAGTCCTCACATATTTATTAAATGCACACTGTAGATACAGTGCTAATATCAAGCCTCTAGAATGGAGATGAATACAATTTGAATACATGTTGTCAAATAAAGCACAGAGGAAAGAACTGGACAGTGCCGGCCCTGGCTACTGTCACCAAGAGGGAGAAAACATAGCCGGGCCACTCTGACAATTGCCATAGAATTTTGGTTGTAATAAACATCCAGAGATGGAAATTAGGAAACCTCCCTCAAAGAGGGAAGTGAGAGTTTTCAAGGAGAAAAAGAAAGATGCTCTCAATGGAAAATCCATTATGGTTAGAAAAAAAGCTAACAGTTTCCAAGAGAGAAATCTTAAAACTGAAAGCTCCTAGAGTTGGACCAGCGGCTCTGGCTTCCATATACAGAACTCCCCCTACACTGCTATCTCGAACGCCTATCTGGAACTCAGGAATCACTTTTAGCAGTGGAGGCACTCAGGTTATGAAAGGTGGACACATGGAGATGAGACCCACTGAAAGCACCAGTCTCATGCTACCATCTCATTGAGTTAGTTCACTCTTGGACAGGAACTCTTTGAATGGTCAGATGGGACTGTGGAAGAGCAGAACATGTCACCCTCAAAATATGCCACTTTGGCATGTAGATTGTTTTGAACTAAAGGCAATTTAGGTTCCATGGGCTCCGAGAAACTTCTGTCTCTGCCTTAACTACCTAAAGGAATCTAAAATGGTCTTTCCCAGAATGAGAACTATTACCGGAGATATGTTTTGCCTGAGTAAAACATTTTTTGGACAGTGCAAACATCTAATTACCAAACATATGTTCTTCTTCTTATAATCCTGTGAATTGTCCTTCTTTGCTTAAAGCCCCAGGCCCTTAATTCTATCCCTTAGCTCAGGATGTGTCATATAAACCTCATTTTAGCTTTTTGTCATTGAATCTTTCATTTATGTGGGGTTTCTGATCTTTTCAGGTTTATGGGGGTTCTCATACATATAAATTTAATTTGATTTTCTCCTATTATCCTGTATCATGTTGATTTGATTATTAGACCAGCTAAAACACCTTTGTAAAGTAGAAGAAAATTATTCATCTCCTGCAGGACCAATGATTGCTATTTAAAATATTTCTCTTTATTTCTTCCCCATTCTAACTTTCCCTCTAGTGTTGTTTAGTTGGATTTCCACAGTAAAGTAAAACTTCACTAGGATCAAATTAATGCAGAATTTCTAACCTGGAGCCCTAGGGACATCACGGAAAGATGCATTGCATATTTGTAGTACCACTGGTAGTTTTATTCCCTGCCACATTAGGGATTAATGAGGTATTTATTAAGAAAACATTGGAACTTTCTACCATGCATGGCATTGTGTTTTTAAAGAAATATGATTTGTTCGAAAGAATTTATAACCAAGCTTTATAATTGATCCTTATCTTAAAGTGTGTTCTACCTGTGTGAGAATGGTACTTAGGAAAGCTCATGTGAGCCTAGTGACTTCTCATTTAGGTACATGTACAAACAGATTGAAGTTCTTAAATTTCTTGCATTCTTGAGATTCTTATTAGGCTCTTCCTTTCACACTAAAATTTTGTCTTTCTTTTTCCTATTTTTCCATTATCCAACACTTAACAACAGCAAAAATTGAAGGATCTTTGACTTTGCATATAATAGATTTTCAAATTTTATTTGTTGATTAAGTAAATAAATGCCCATACATATGAATGAATGAGTGAATAAAATAAATTAAAGAGTTGATTTAAGAGTTTGAGCATTGAAGAACAGGAACAGAGTTATACTGAAATTGCTGTGGTCTATAGGTGGCATTTATTCCCCTCATTTCTTTGAGATACGCCACCATCCCAAGCTTCTAGGTCCCCCCTTTTTTAAAGCTATGATTCCAGAAAAATTGAAGGTGTAGGCCACCCTTCTGATTAGCCAGTCTTTTCCCTTTGTTTTACTGTTTTTTTGGATACTAATGACTTTGCAGTTTTTCTTAGGAAAAGAGCATATGGTATGTGACTAAATCTGACTAAATCAATATCTTCCTTTTCCCTCTCCCTCTCCCTTTTTCTGCTTCCCATAACCTCTGTGTTTCATCTTTCTCCTAATTCCTCAATGTGGCACCTAACCTTGCTTCTGACTTTTCAACTATAGCCTCATTGTTTCTTGCGGATTAAATCAAACACTTCTTTGGCAACTTCTTCCTGAATTCTGTGAATGTCCTTTGGAGCTTCCTAAACATTTTTGCTACGTTTAAAAATCTATTTACATAATATTCTGTGTTACAAGTGACTTGATTTTAGCCATCCAGAGCATAATAAATCTTTGCCATTCCTTAAACTGCTTGTTGGCATTCCATTGTTTTCACTTCCCTGGTGAGATGCCCAGCTTCCAAGGGAAGGTCAGTTCCATGGGAGAGCTGCTAGATGGTTAATGTCCAACACATACCAGCTCCACTTTAGGCTCTAGTACAGAGATCAATAGTTGGAACTAACTGACACTTATTAAACATTCATTTTGTAATAAACCATACACACAAAGTAAGATGTTTTTCATCATAAAACCCTATACTGTTGATAGTGTTTTACTATTTCACAGATTGTGAAATTAAGCCTTAAAAAAGTTCTTACACAGCTCTTACTCTTGGAAGCACAGGGTGAGACCTCAAGCCTCTCCACTTCTACTTTATCTTGCTTTTTTTCAAGACAAACTTTTGCTGAAAATACATACATTATTATCTAGTTTTTTCATGCCAAATGGAAACCCTGTGCTCATTTAGTAATGACTTCCCACAATGAGGTCATTGAATATAATTAATTCCATTTTAAAATGAATAAAATTGTAAATTTTATGTTTTTTTATTTTAGCATATACACACATTTAAATGGCCTTTCACTTCTCACTTTTTTCACAATTACCTTTCCTTAAAAGTTATGTCAATAGTTACAGAATTCAGGATGAAATACCTAAGCTGGTTTCATTAAGTTAAAATATTGTATACTAATTTTTATTATCTTCATTATGACTTTACCTGGTTAAATATGGATTTTATGACACAGGAATGGAGGTAGTATTATCACTTATCAAAAGCTGCACTTCACAGGGGGATTGTAATGAGTTTTAAAACACTAAAGATTTCTAATATAGGAATGCAATTCATCAGAGAGAAATGCACCATTTGCACAAATACACAAAATTTCCTTGTATTTCTTTGGTCTGTTGGATATAAAATGAATCTTGGAGTTTTTGCTTGAATTTCCACTTGACAAGTCCTTGACAAGATGTTGATGACTTTCAAATCTCTTTTCCAGTCCACACCTCCCTCCTGAGCACTAGACCATATATCTCACTGCCTGGTGGGTATCACCTTGATATCCCTTCAGACACATGAAATTTAACTTATCCAAAGCTGTACTCATTATTTTACACTTAGACCTGCTGCTGTTTCTGTATATTTGATTTTGCTTAAAATATAACTGCCCACTCAGTTGTCCAAACCAGACGCCTAGGCATCATTCTCAAAACTTTTCCCACCCATATCATATTAATCATCACATTCTTTAGAGTCTATCACAGTGTCTTTCAAGGCCAGTTTCAAAGGATCAGCCTACACACACCTACACATGCATGAACAAGCAAAGGCTTCCATTTTGATTGCTGTGTATGACACATTCAGCTATCCATTTGCTCTGGTAAATTGCTCTCTGTAGTCACAGAATTGGCCTTATATCTCCATCAAAAGAAAACTTGGAAAGTTAAATCAGTGACAAAGAAAAATGCATTATTTCCCTGGATCCTTTACTATAAATTTTAATTCTCTGAAGTTTTTTGCTCTTATTATATCAATAAATATTTAAATGGCAGCAGCAAAATTTAGGCTCCTTCTGCCTTATATCAGACATATATGAACATCTTCCCCTCAACTTTCTTGCTCATGACCTGTGGGAAAAGCAATTGTAGACCATATGGAGAAATTATTATTTTTCCCTATATTTCTTTATTTTTATTGTTGTTCAAGTACATGTGGTGAAAGACAAATACCATATGCTCTCACCTATAAGTAAAACCTAATCAACAAAACAAGCAAACAAAATATAACCAGAGACATTGAAAAAAAAGAACAAACTGAAAGAGAGATTATTTTAAAGCATAGATATGTTGTTCATCTGATATTGCACTAACTTTTACCCATGAGCTAAAGAGTGATGTCCCTCCTTTTTTAGCTTAGGCAGGATTCTCAGAAAATCTACAGTACAACAATATGAAAATCTTGGCTCTAACATTGGAAAACCTGTGGTCTAGATGTATTTGGAAGAATATAGGATAATTTTTCCCAGATATGTAAATAATTTTTAAGAACCTTTAATTTAAAATTGGACATGTGAAAAATAGCCTTTCCTTCATTGGCTAGTGGGAAATCATGCAAAAACAAGGTCAGTGAGAAATAAGAACTGAACATTATCATCAAAATTTTTTACAATTGTGAAAAAGGTATCAAAAGAAATAGATGCATAAAAAAGAGTACATGATTAGTTCTTCATCTTCCTACCTATCTCCATTTAATACTGAGATACAAAGGCAAATGTAGCCAGATATAATATCTTTATTCTTAAGGAACATTCCTTTTACCATGACACAGAAGCTTAGCCTCTCTTTCAATGAACTTTCTGAAAATAACAGTTTCAGAAAACAAACTACTTACTTTTAAAATATTTAACCAAAAAATAAGAGTCACAGAATCAAAGATTACACAAGGAATAAACAATAAATAAAAGGACATAAAAATAATACTATAAAATAAAATAAGAATTGTAATACAGAAAATCCTAAAGTATTTCACTGTAAATTTTTAAAAATGTAATAAAACAGTAACAAGATAATATAAGCAAAGAAACATGAATTTAGGACAAGGTGATAAAATTAGAATATGATGAAATATGTATATAAAAACTAAGGAAATAAATTAGAGAAAAATTAAAAACGCAAAGGCAAAATTGTTCATGATAAGAGAATATACTCTGCTAAATAAGGTCATAAAAAACAGGATTTAAAATGGCAAGCAAACTGAAGTAGATATAAATACATGCTCCTAAAAGAATTTTAAGAAAATAAAAGGTAAGAGAAGAGGAAGATGGCGGAGGAGTGAATGTGAGTCACGCTGACCTCCTCCCAAGACCAAACTGGAATTGCGACTAAATAGTGTAGTAATCACCTGCAAAACAATGGAACGATAGTGGGAGAAGAGCCTTGGTGCTGCGGACAGTGGATTTGACTCTCACATATCCCAACGGGTCAGAAGTGCAGTGAAGGCTCGGGAGGGTGGGCTGGGTGCCCACAGGCACTAGCACCAGAGGGACATTGAAACGGCCCATTAGCTTCCCCCTAGAAGAACGGGGTCTGAATCATAACCAGTAACCCCTAAACTACAACAGCTAAAACCAAGAAAATACAGACAAAACGCAACCCCGAAAAGCTTAGGGGTGCTCTCTGCCAGAGACAGGTGGCTGGGGATGCAAAGAGACATTTAAAGGGCCAACGCAAAAATTGCAGTGGCAGCCACCCTTCTTGATCTCTGGGTAGAGGCAGCAGCAGAGTGGGCTGGTGCCTGGGAAAAGACTGGTGAGGAAAACTTTATGAAGAGAACTGAGATGGTGGCCGGTGGAGCCCGGGTGATAACGCACCTCCCACTCTGCAGCTACCATCTCGCTCAGGCCTAAGGGAATCAATTAACCTGCCTTTTGTGTGCTCAGCACACAGCTTGTATGCATGTGAGCTGCCAGGCTGAGTGCAGACTGGCTGGGAGAGCCTTGAGGAGAGACTGGAGAGGGAGGCATTGGGGAAAGAACGGGAGGAGGAACCGGGGAGTCCCGACCCCTCCCTGTTCTGTAGTCTCCATTGTGGGCTGGAAAGGTGCGACCCCAAAGAGGCAGAAGAGGGGCACGCATGAACCAGACTGCCTGCGATTGAAACGCAGTCCGCACAGGGGGTGGATCCTTGGATGAAGGGGTCTGGGGACTGCTAGTAGGCCCCTGAGGAGAGTCTGGAAACAGAGACATTGGGGAAAGAACGGGAGGAGGAACCGGGGAGTCCCGACTCCTTCTCCTTGCCGTAGTCTCCATTGTGCAGGGAGAGGCCACACCCCAAAGAGCCAGAAGCCGAAAAGCACACATAGACACCCCAAAAACACTCAGTGCAGGTGCGCACACTTGCACCGAGTGACCTGTGAGGGTTGGCGAGTGTGTGTGTGACCCTTGCGGACTGGCGAATGCTTGCACCGGCTGGCAAGGCCTCCCACAGATTGGCACCCATTCGGCCTATGAAGGAGTGCACACAGCGGCAAGGGCAGGCATGAATTTACCCACCCACCTGCGATTGCGGAGCGGCCCACAAAATTAGTAGAGGTGCCCAGAGTCCCTGGAGGAGAGACCAGAGACAGGATTAACTGGAGAGTCCTGGAGCTGACTTTCTCCCATTTCCGTAGTCCCCATTTGGCAAGGGCAAGCAATGCGCCTAAAGAGCCAAAAGCGGGAAAACACACAATAGAAGACCCTAAACTGACCAGTGCCGGGGAGCTGGCCTGCCAGGGGGGCCAGATGAGTACACAAGGTCATAAATAAGCCTCCTGGTCTGGGGCAAGCACATGTGAGCCCAGGCGGGCGGGGGATGCTGCCGCGCCAGGAGCGTTCAAGGAGCCGGCAAGAGAGTGCAGAGAAATCCCAAAAAATAGCCCAGCCCTGACTGAACGGGTCACAGAGCTGCCCCAAGCAGGAGTCAGACACAGAGAGTAGACTCCTGGAAGGCTCAAACAAACAACCCAAGCTACTATAGGGTAAACAACGGACATCATCAGAGGCAGGACCAGAAAGAAAAGTAAAGGACAAAAATACTTAACAGACTCTCACAAAAATAGAAAGAAAAAGAAGTTCCCCCCAAATGAGTGGAAAAGGGGACTCCCCACAGAGAGAGCTAAATGAAATAGAGGCAAGAGAATTATCAGATATGGAATTCAAAACAACGGTTCTAAGGAAGCTCAATGAGCTCAGCCAGCTAAAAGAGAACTATGAGAAACTGCAGAGAAACTATCAGGATCTCACAGCAAACTATATCAGCCTGGAAAAGGACATAGAAACTATCAAGAAGACACAAGAGGATATGAAGAATACCATTTCTGAATTGAAGAACACAGTAGAAGGAATCCAAAGCAGGCTGGATGAAGCTGAGGATCGAATCAGTGAGATGGAGGACAAGGTAGAAAAAAGCTCCCAGAAAGAACAAGAAATGGAAAAACGACTCAAAAAGAATGAAGAAGCATTTAGGGAAATGCAGGACAACCTGAAACGCAATAATATCCGTATAATAGGGATACCAGAAGGAGAAGAAGAGGAGCAAGGAATAGAGAACCTCCTCGAAAAAGTAATGATGGAAAATTTCCCTAATTTGAGGAGAGAAAGGCTCTCATGGATCCAGGAGGCACAGAGGACCCCACTCAAGAGGGACCCAAGGAGGTCCACTCCAAGACACATCATCATTAAAATGGCAAATGTCAAAGACAAAGAGAGAATCCTCAAGGCAGCAAGGGAGAAGGAGAAAGTAACATACAAGGGGGCCCCGATACGCCTAGCAGGTGACTTCTCAACAGAAACACTACAAGCCAGAATGGAATGGCAACAAATATTCCAAGCCATGAAAACCAAGGGCCTACAGCCAAGGCTGCTCTACCCAACTAGGCTCTCCATTAAAATAGAAGGAGAAATACGGAGTTTCCCAGACAAAAGAAAGTTAAAAGAATACATCTCTACCAAACCAGCACTCCAAGATATGCTAAGGGGACTGGTTTAGGCAGATGAAGGAAAAGAATGAGACAGAGAGGAACACAAGTACAAAGAGAAAAGATGAGTAAGTTTCTATCAGTAATATCTCTCAATGTGAATGGACTCAATGTGCCAATCAAAAGACACAGGGTAGCTGAATGGATAAGAAAACATGACCCACACTTATGCTGCCTACAAGATACCCACCTCAGAGCAAAAGACCTACACAGATTGAAAGTAAAGGGATGGGAAAAAATATTCCAAGCAAATGGACATGAGAAAAAGGCTGGCGTTGCCATACTTGTATCAGACAAAGTAGATTTCAAAGCAAAGGCCATAAAGAGAGATCCAGAGGGGCACTTTATCATACTTAAAGGAAGAATCTATCAAGAAGACATGAACATTGTAAACTTATATGCTCCCAATTTAGGAGCCCCCAAGTTTATCAGGAAACTGTTGGATGACTTCAAAAAATATATAGACAGCAACACACGGATAGTAACGGACTTCAACACCCCACTGTCAAAAATGGACAGATCATCCAAACAAAACATTAATAAACATATTGTGGAGCTGAATGACACACTGAATCAAAGAGACTTAACTGACATATATAGAACCTTACATCCCAAAGAAGAAAAATACACATTCTTTTCAAATGCTCATGGCAGTTTTTCAAAGATAGACCACATGATAGGACACAAAGCAAGCCTTAGCAAATTCAGGAAAATTGAAATAATACCAAACTTTTTCTCAGACCACAAGATATTGAAACTGGATATCAACCTCAAAGAGAAACTTCAAAAACTTGCAAACTCATGGAGACTGAACAGTACACTATTAAACAATGAATGGGTCAATAATGAGATAAGAGAAGAAATCAAAAAATTTCTGGAAACAAATGATAATGAACCGACAACTGTCCAAAACCTATGGGACACAGCAAAGGCGCTCATGAGAGGGAAGTTCATAGCAGTACAGGCTTACCTAAAAAAGATAGAAACATTTCAAATAAAAGACCTAACACTACAACTTCAAGAACTGGAGAAACAACAACAAATAAATCCCAGAGCAAGGAGAAGGAAGGAAATAGTCAAGATGAGAGCAGAACTGAATGACATAGAGACAAAAAGAACAATTCAGAGGATCAACCAATCCAGAAGCTGGTTCTTTGAAAAGATTAATAAAATTGACAAGCCATTAAGCAGACTCATCAAGACAAAAAGGGAGAGGACCCAAATTAATAATATCAGAAATGAAAGAGGAGAAATAACAGCTGATACCACAGAAATACAAATGAGCATCAGAAACTATTATGAACAATTATATGCCAAGAAATTTGAAAATCTTGATGAAATGGACAAATTTTTAGAAAAGTATAATCTTCCAACACTGAAGGAGGAAGAAACAGAAAGCTTGAACAGACCGATAACAGCTGGGAAAATTGAAGCAGTAATCAAGAAACTCCCAGCACACAAAAGCCCAGGGCCAGACGGTTTCCCAGGAGAATTTTACAAAACATTTAAGGAAGAGCTAACCCCTGTCCTCCTCAGACTATTCCAAAAAATCCAAGAGGAGGGAAGACTCCCAGACTCCTTCTATGAGGCCAGCATCACCCTGATCCCAAAACCAGATAAAAACCCTACAAAGAAAGAAAACTACAGGCCAATTTCGCTGATGAACATAGATGCTAAAATACTCAATAAAATATTGGCAAACCTCATCCAGCAATACATTCAAAAGATTATCCACCACGATCACGTGGGATTCATCCCAGGGATGGAGGTATGGTTCAACATACGCAGATCAGTAAATGTGATACAGCACATCAATAAAAGCCAAGACAAAAACCACATGATTATCTCGATAGATGCAGAAAAAGCATTTGACAAGGTACAGCACCCATTTATGATCAAAACACTCAGCAAAATGGGAATAAATGGGGCATTCCTCAACGTAATAAAGGCCATATATGAAAAACCTACAGCTAATATCATACTCAATGGGCAAAAACTGAAAGCTTTCCTACTAAGATCGGGAACACAACAAGGATGTCCACTCTCACCGCTTCTTTTCAACATCGTATTGGAAGTCCTAGCCACAGCGGCCAGACAAGAGAAAGAGATAAAAAGGCATCCAAATAGGAAAGGAGGAAGTAAAACTATCATTGTTTGCAGATGACATGATAGTGTACATAGAGAACCCTGTAGACTCTACCAAAAAACTCCTCAACCTAATAAGTGAATTTGGCCAAACAGCAGGATACAAAGTCAACATTCAGAAATCAAAGGCCATTTTGTACACCAGCAATGCAATAGAAGAAGAAGAAATCAGAAAAAATATACCATTCGATATAGCACGAAAAAAGATAAAGTACCTAGGGATAAATTTAACCAAAGACACAAAAGACCTGTATGCAGAAAACTATACAACATTGAAAAAAGAAATTAAGGAAGACACAAATAAATGGAAGCATATACCGTGCTCATGGATTGGAAGAATTAATATCCTCAAAATGTCCATACTACCCAAAGCAATGTATAGATTCAATGCAATCCCTATTAAGATACCAATGACATAGTTCACAGAAACAGAACAGACATTTCAAAAATTTATATGGAATCAAAAACGACCCCGAATAGCTGCAGCAATTTTGAGAAAGAAACACAAAGTAGGAGGGATCACAATACCTGACATGAAACTCTACTACAAAGCCACTATACTCAAAACAATCTGGTACTGGCACAAGAACAGACCCATAGACCAGTGGAACAGAATAGAAAACCCAGAAATAAGCCCAGGTCTATATGGGCATCTAATATTTGACAAAGGGGGCAGAAGCATAAAATGGAGCAATAATATCCTCTTCAACAAATGGTGTTGGGAGAGCTGGACGGCTACATGCAAAAAATTGCAATTGGATCATCAGCTGACACCATACACAAACATAAACTCAAGATGGATAAAAGACTTAAATAGAAGTCGCAACACCATCAAAGTCCAAGAGGAGAACATTGGCAGGAAACTCTCAGATATCCCACGCAGCAATTTTTTCACTGATATGTCTCCTAAAGCAAGGGACATAAAGGAAAGAATAAACAAGTGGGACCTCATCAAAATAAGAAGCTTCTGCACGGCGAAAGAAAACATCAGCAAAATGAAAAGGGAGCCAACCATATGGGAAAATATATTTGCTAATGATACATCAGATAGAGGTTTGATCTCCAAGATATATAAAGGACTCACTCGACTCTACTCCAAGAAGACAAACGATCCAGTCCAAAAATGGGCAAAGGACCTGGGCAGATGCTTTTCTAAGGAGCAGATACAGATGGTCCAGAGGCATTTGAAAGGATGCTCAACATCACTAGCCATCAGAGAAATGCAGATCAAAACCACCATGAGGTACCACCTCACACTGGTCAGAATGGCCATCATAAACAGATCCACAAAAAACAGGTGCTGGCGAGGCTGTGGAGAAAAGGGAACCCTAGTACACTGTTGGTGGGAATGCAGACTGGTGCAGCCACTATGGAAAGCACTGTGGAATTTCCTCAGAAAGCTGAAAATGGATCTGCCTTTTGATCCAGCGATTCCCCTGCTGGGACTATACCCTAACACCAAAACGCCAATACAAAAGAACCTATGCACCCCAATGTTCTTAGCAGCACAATTCACAATAGCCAAGTCTTGGAAGCAACCTAAATGCCCAGTAGATGATTGGATCAAAAAATAATGGTACATATACACAATGGAGTACTACACAGCAAAAAGAAAAAAAGAAGTACTAAACTTTGCAACAGCATGGATGGAACTGGAGAGCATCATGCTAAGCGAAATAAACCAGGGGGCGAAAGACAAATACCATATGATCTCACCTATAAGCGGAACGTAACCAACAACGCAAAGATGCAAGGAAAATATGACCAGCAACATTGAAAGGAAAAGAAATCAACAGAGACAAGAGAGACGGGGGGGTGGGGGGGGCAGGGAAGGGGAAGGGAAGGGGAAAGTCAAGGAACATATAGCAAGGACTCATGGACAAAACCAAAGGGGAAGAGCTGATGGAGGGAAGGTGGGAGGGGGCAAGGGAAAGAGGTGGGGGGGAGGCAGAGACAAATGTATTTAAAAAGTAAATTAAAAAAAAATTAAAAAATAATAAAAAAAAGACTTCGTTTCTGAAAAGATTTCTTGAACAATATATTTAAAGATATATTTTATTTTAAATTTTTTCTTTAGTTACCCAATTTACACATTTTTTTCTTCCTTACCTAATATTTTTTTTTTAAATTTTATTTTAATTTATTTTTTCAAATACATTTGTCTCTGCCTACCCTTTACCATTTTCCTTGCCTCCTCCCTCTTTCCCTCCCTCAGCTCTTCCCCTTTGGTTTTGTCCATGAGTCCTTGCTATAGGTTCCTTGACTGCCCCTTTTCCTTCCTTTCCCCTGCCTCCCCTTCCTCCTTCCCTCTTGTCTCTGTTGATTTCTTTTCCTTTCAGTGTTGCTGGTCTTATTTTCCTTGTATCTTTGTATTGTTTAGGTTCCGCTTATAGGTGAGATCACATGGTATTTGTCTTTTGCCCCCTGGCTTATTTCGCTTAGCATAATGCTCTCCAGTTCCATCCATGCTGTCGTGAAACTTGGTAGTTCTTCTTTTCTTTCTGCTGTGTAGTATTCCATTGTGTACATGTACCATTACTTTTTGATCCAGTCATCTACTGATGGGCATTTAGGTGGCTTCCAACACTTCGCTATTGTAAATTGTGCTGCTACGAATGTTGGGGTGCATAGGTTCTTTTATATTGGCGTTTTGGTGTTCTCAGGGTATAGTCCCAGCAGGGGAATCACTGGATCAAAAGGCAGTTCCATTTTCAGCTTTTTGAGGAAATTCCACACTGCTTTCCACAGTGGCTGCAGCAGTCTGCATTCCCACCAATGGTTTACTAGGGTTCCCTTTCTCCACAGCCTCGCCAGCACCTGTTGTTTGTGGATCTGTTTATGATGGCCATTCTGACCAGTGTGAGGTGGTACCTCATGGTGGTTTTGATCTGCATTTCTCTGATGGCTAGTGATGCTGAGCATCCTTTCAAATGCCTCTGGGCCCTCTGTATCTCCTCCTTGGAAAAGCGTCTGCCCAGGTCCTTTTCCCATTTTTTGATTGGATCATTTGTCTTCTTGGAGTGGAGTCGAGTGAGTTCTTTATATATCTTGGAGATCAAACCTCTGTCTGATGTATCATTAGCGAATATATTTCCCATAGGGTTGGCTCCCTTTTCATTTTGCTGATGTTTTCTTTCGCCGTGCAGAAGCTTCTTATTTTGATGAGGTCCCACTTGTTTATTCTTTCCTTTATGTCCCTTGCTTTAGGAGACATATCAGTGAAAAAATTGCCAGGTGGGATATCTGAGAGTTTCCTGCCAATGTTCTCCTCTAGGACTTTGATGGTGTTGCGACTTCTATTTAAGTCTTTTATCCATCTTGAGTTTATGTTTGTGTATGGTGTCAGCTGATGATCCAATTGCAATTTTTTGCATGTAGCCGTCCAGCTCTCCCAACACCATTTGTTGAAGAGGCTATTATTGCTCCACTTTAGGCTTCTGCCCCCTTTGTCAAATATTAGATGCCCATAGAGACCTGGGCTTATTTCTGGGCTTTCTGTTCTGTTCCACTGGTCTATGGATCTGTTCTTCTGCCAATACCAGATTGTTTTGAGTATAGTGGCTTTGTAGAAGAGTTTGATGTCCGCTATTGTGATCCCTCCTACTTTGTGTTTCTTTCTCAAAATTGCTGCAGCTATTCAGCATCGTTTTTGATTCCATATAAATTTTTGAAATGTCTGTTCTGTTTCTGTGAACTATGTCATTGGTATCTTAATAAGGATTGGGTTGAATCTATAAATTGTTTTGGGTAGTATGGACATTTTGATGATATTAATTCTCCAATCCATGAGCACCGTATATGCTTCCATTTATTTGTCTCTTCCTTAATCTCTTTCTTCAATGTTGTATAGTTTTCTACGTATAGGTCTTTTACCTCCTTGGTTAAATTTATTCCTAGGTACTTTATTTTTCTTCTTGCTATATCAAATTGTATTTGTTTTTTCTGATTTCTTCTTCTTCTATTTCATTGCTGGTATACAAAAATGCCTTTGATTTCTGAATATTGACTTTGTATCCTCCTGTTTTGCCAAATTCACTTATTAGGTTGAGGAGTTTTTTGGTAGAGTCTACAAGGTTCTCCATGCACACTATCATGTCATCTGCAAACAATGATAACTTTACTTCCTCCTTTCCTATTTGGATGCCTTTTATCTCTTTCTCTTGTCTGGCCGCTGTGGCTAGGACTTCCAATACGATGTTGAAAAGAAGCGGTGAGAGCGACATCCTTGTCGTGTTCCCGATCTTAGTGGGAAAGCTTTCAGTTTTTGCCCGTTGAGTATGATATTGGCTATAAGTTTTTCATATAGGGCCTTTATTACGTTGAGGAATGCCCCATTTATTCCCATTTTGCTGAGTGTTTTGATCACAAATGGGTGTTGTACCTTATCGAAAGCTTTTTCTGCATCTATCGAGATGATCATGTGGTTTTTGTCTTTTCTTTTATTTATGCGATGTATCACGTTTACTGATTTGCGTATATTGAACCATCCCTGCATGCCTGGGATGAATCCCACTTGATTGTGGTGGTTAATCTTTTGAATGTATTACTGGACGTGGTTTGCCAATATTTTATTAAGGATTTTAGCATCTGTGTTCATCAGCGAAATTGGCCTGTAGTTTTCTTTCTTTGTAGGGTCTTTATCTGGTCTTGGGATCAGGGTGATGCTGGCCTCATAGAAAGAGTCTGGGAGTCTTCCCTCCTCTTGGATTTTTTGGAATAGTCTGAGGAGGACAAGGGTTAGCTCTTCCTTAAATGTTTCGTAAAATTCTCCTGGGAAACCGTCCGGCCCTGGGCTTTTGTGTGCCGGGAGATTCTTGATTACTGCTTCAATTTTCCCAGCTGTTATCAGTCAGTTCAAGCTTTCTGTTTCTTCCTCCTTCAGTGTTGGGAGATTATACTTTTCTAAAAATTTGTCCATTTCATCAAGGTTTTCAAATTTCTTGGCATATAATTGTTCATAGTAGTTTCCGACGATCCTTTGTATTTCTGTGGTATCAGTTGTTATTTCTCCTCTTTCATTTCTGATATTATTAATTTGGGTCCTCTCCCATTTTTCTTGATGAGTCTGCTTAAAGGCTTGTCAATTTTATTTATCTTTTCAAAGAACCAGCTTCTGGATTGGTTGATCCTCTGAATTGTTCTTTTTGTCTCTATGTCATTCAGTTCTGCTCTCATCTTGACTATTTCCTTCCTTCTCCTTGCTCTGGGATTTATTTGTTGTTGTTTCTCCAGTTCTTGAAGTTGTAGTGTTAGGTCTTTTATTTGAAATGTTTCTATCTTTTTTAGGTAAGCCTGTATTGCTATGAACTTCCCCCTCAGGAGTGCCTTTGCTGTGTCCCATAGGTTTTGGACCGTTGTCTGTTCATTTTCATTTGTTTCCAGAAATTTTTTGATTTCTTCTCTTAGCTCATCTTGACCGATTCATTGTTTAATAGTGTACTGTTCAGTCTCCATGAGTTTGCAAGTTTTTGAAGTTTCTCTTTGAGGTTGATTTCGAGTTTCAAGGCCTTCTGGTCCGAGAAAAAGTTTGGTATTATTTCAATATTCTTGAATTTGCTAAGGCTTGCTTTGTGTCCTATCATGTGATCTATCTTTGAAAAACTGTCCATTTGGCAGATTTTGAAGCAGCACCAGCCCTTTGTGGAATCCTGTTCCTTAGAAGCAACAGAGCAGATCTTTTAGTAAAATTATTTTGTATATATGTTCAAACTTGTGTGAGTGCCACCTGTAAGACTTATGTGAGCTGTTCACCATTGTTTAATCTTACTTGAAACTCAGGATAGAAAATTGGTAAGAATTGCTTAAAAACACTGCAAGGTGAACTACAAACCTATAGGTACCTAGAGCAAAAGATTGTTGTTTAAAAATATATTGACTGTGTAAAGCCCTGGAGGAGTAAGCTGGGGGATATTTTTTTTTTGAAATTAGAACATCCAAAAGCACACATGTATATGGTAGATTTTAAAAATTCATATGCATGTCCAATGTCATAAGAGAGCTGAGAATACTCTCAGCTTTCACCTTGAGCTGATTGATACCCAGTGTTAGGTTAGCGCAAGGCTGGCTGAGTGCTGAGAATCCCAGCATAGAGACAACCATCCAAGACTTGAACAGGTGTTTGGTTTTCTCTATTTTTCCTCTTTTTTAAAAGTATATTTTATTGATTATGTTATTACAGTTGTCCCCTATTTTTTCTTCCCTTTATCCCACTCCACCCTGCACCTCCCCTCCCTCCAATATTCCCCCACCCACTTAGCTCATGTCCATGGGTCATACATATAAGTTCTTTGGTTTCTCCATTTCCTCTATTATTTTAAACCTCCCCCTGTCTATTTTGTACCTACCAATTATGCTTCTTATTCCCTGTATCTTTTCTCCCTTTCTCCCCTAACCCCTCTCCACTGACAACCCTCCATGTTATCTCTGTTTCTGTGATTCTGCTATGTTTGTTTTGTTTTTGTCTTCTAGATTCTGCTATAGATAGCTGTGAATTTGTTGTCATTCTACATTCATAGTTTTGATTTTCTTCTTTTTCTTAGATAAATCCCTTTAACATTTCATATAATAAGGTCTTGATGATGATGAACTCCTTTAACTTAACCTTACCTGGGAAGCACTTTATTTGTCCTTCCATTTGAAATGATAGCTTTGCTGGGTAGAGTAATTTTGGATGTAGGTCCTTACTTTTCATGATTTTGAATACTTCTTGCCAGGCCCTACTTGCCTGCAAGTTTTCTTTTGAGAAATCAGCTGACAGTCTTTCAGGAATTCCTTTGCGGGAAACTGTCTCCTTTTCTCTTGCTGCTTTTGAGATTCTCTCCTTATTTTTAACCTTGGGTAATGTAAGTATGATGTATCTTAGTGTATTCCTCCTTGGGCCCAACTTCTTAGAAACTCTCTGAGCATCCTGGGCTTGCATGACTAGTTCCTTTGCCAGACTAAGGAAGTTTTCTTTCATTATTTTTTCAAATAAGTTTTCAATTTCTTGCTCTTCTTCTTCTCTTTCTGGCACCCTTGTGATTCAGATATTGGAATGTTTAAAGTTGTCCAAGGGATTCCTAAGCCTCTCCTCACTTTTTTGAATCATTGTTCCTTCATTTTGTTCTAGTAGAATGTTTATTTCTTCCTTCTGTTCCAAATCTTTGATTTGAGTCCCAGTTTCCTTCCCTTCACTGTTGGTTCCCCGTATATTTTTCTTTATTTCCCTTTGCATAGCCTTCACTTCTTCCTTTATTTTATGTCCATAATTAATCATTTCTGTGTGCATCATGATTACCAGTGTTTTGAACTCTGCATCTGATAAGTTGGCTATCCCCTTGTTGCTTATTTCTTTTTCTGGAGTTTTAACTTGTTCTTTCATTTGGGCTATATTTCTTTGTCTCAGCACACCTATTACATTGTAAGGGGCAGAGCCTTAGGTATTCACCAGGACAGGGCAACCCATGTTTCTGTGCTGAGGCACTGTATGTGGGGGAGGGGTCAGAGAGTGAACAATGCCTCTTGCTTCAGCTCTCACCCCACTTTCAGTCACTTCCCTCACTACCCACAAGCAAATTGGGCCTTTCTGGTGCTGATTCCTGGGTGGGTGGGCTTGTGTATGTTCTAGGACCCTGTGGGTCCCTCCAATGGACTCTCTTGTGAGACTGGGTGTTTCTCCTACTGCTGCAACCCTGATGGAGTTTTTTTACAGCCAGGGGTTTTGAGGCTTTATTTCCCTGTACTGGATCCCTGGGTCCTGTGGCCTGTCTTGCTCCCCAGTTGTTCCTCCTGATTCATCCGCATATGAATGTGGGATCTCCCATTCCACCAGCTGCTGCTTTCCCTTGTGTCCTCTCTGCCTGGCTGCATGTCTCTACCCTTCCTACCAGTCTGAATGAATGTTTCTTCTTTAATTCCTTTGTTGTTGGACTTCCACACAGTTTGATTTTCTGGCAGTTCTGGTTGCTTTTTGCTTTTAAATTGGTTGTTTTCCTTCTTTTGGTTACACAGGGAAGTGAAGCGTATCTACCTATGCCTCCGTCTTGTCCAGAAGTCCCAAATGTGTTATTCCTTACACAGAGCTGAGCACTTGAGAATTGGAAAAAATTTCATTTTACATGCAAGAAAACAGACTCTGAAAGTCAAGTTTCTGGCCCAATACCACACAGTTGATGTGGGCACGTGGTCTCAGGAGCCTTACCTTCCAGCTAAACACCTGCTGTCTCTGTTTGCCGGGAATAAGCACAGGTCCATGGCACAGACCCACAGTTTATACCCCTTTAGGGCAGCTGACCACCCCAAAAGCACAAAAAAGGATGTCTGTCTGCAGCAAAGGCACCGCAAGTTCTTTATCTACACACTTCTCAAAGCAAACTTAACAGAAATGCCCAGAAGGGTCCTGAGCATAGGAACTTCTGGCCTCTGGAATTTGGCATGTGTCACCCTCCTGGCACATGGATGCTTCTTTCTTTCTCTCTCTCTCTTTTTTTAGCTTCTAGTATTCAAGAAATTCTCAAAATCAGTGATGACACATAAGAAGGCATACTATCTTTGCAAAAATGTTTTGGAAAATTCCCTAAACTGATAAACTACTATAGTCTTAAACAATGAATAAAACAACAAAACCTGGAGTCAGGGGTTGGCACAGGAGGGGAGGAAGCTGATTTCCAAAGATACTACACTATAATACTCAAGAGTTCAGTTTCAGCACTTCATCCCATGGACAGAGGAAGTGGAAGGTTCCATGGACAACACTGTCCCACTTACTCTATAGGACCCAAACATAGGCCTGGCCCTAGGTCAGGCTTTACCCGTAACCAGGTAATGTGATGGCCAAGGTGTTGGTGCTGAACATGGCAGCACTGGAGAGTCCAAGGCCTTTCCACAGCTCCTTTTGGTTTGAGATCAGCTTCAAGGGCAATGAGGCTCTGACAGATGACGTGGAGTTGAAGATCATTTATGTCAGCTCAGCTGAATATCATCTTCCATATGAGTTCCATTGACCTAAAGCTCTTCCCACAGCTATCCCTGGCCTGCCTTGTGGTTTTCTTGGTCAATGACTGGCAAGACCCTGGTCCTGTTCAGCCAAAAGTTTGGTCATTCCTTTCCCTTCCCAAACACCTGAGTATATTCACCCAGCTTTCTAGAAATCACAAAGAATCTGAGTTAGAAGGTAGACTTGGTTACAATTTCTGTCCTTTTACCAAGACAATTTTTTGGTCTTTTCAATTCAGCTGCCCCTAGAAAATTCTGTTCCCAATAGTGTGATCAACAGGATTCTGAGGAATGATGGTTGTCTGTCCTCTCAGTCATGACCACCTTCTTCTTGCCCCCTAACTGGATCTGGATTTCCCTGGAGGCTGGCTGGCATTATGGAGAGATGGCATGATGGAGCAGCCTGCCATGCTCTGTCTTCATGTTGGCATCAGGGCCCAGTATTTGGGTGCCTTGATCTGCCCTCAGCTAAAACCTCATGCTTTCACAGGCTACAGAGTGATTGCAGGCACAGGAAGCAGTAGGAACCCTGAAAACCTCCCTCTACTGCCATGTTCCCTGTCACATTCCCCATCTCCTTGTTGTTATGTGGACGCTGTTGTGATTACAGATTCTATATTAAAGAGTTTTTGTATTTTAAGAAAGTCAGTTTTTCAACAACAACAAAAAATCACAAATTGTACAAAGAATCAGGAAAATATGGCCAATTAAATAGAACAAAAAAATTGACCCAACCATCTCTGAGGAGTCTCAGAAATTGTACTTACTAGGTAGAGTTTAAATCTATTGTCTTAAATATTTTTACAAAACTGAGGGAAAGTATTGACAAAAATACTTAAGGATATCAGAAAATTACAGAAACAAAATGAAAATATCAGTAAAGAGATGTTTACAAAATTCACAGGACTTGAAACTGGAAATCAACATCAAGGGGAAACCTCAAAAACTTGGAAACTTGTGGAGACTGAACAGCACACTAGTAAACAATGAATGGATCAAATTATAAAAATCAAACTGACTCTGGAGATGAAAATATAAAAACTAGGATAAAAAATTCACTAGTGTTCAACAGCTGATCAGAGCAGGCAGGAAAAGAATCAGTAAATTTAAAGATAAGACAACTAAAATTACTGAATTGGAGGAGCAGAAAGAAAACATATGAAAATTAAACAAAGCCTAAGAACTCTGTAAGACACCATAAAGTGGACCAACATATGCATTATATATATAAGAGAGAAAGAAGTGGAGAGAATATTTAAACTGGCTGTAAACATCCCCAATTTGATGAAATACATAGATTAAAAAATCTTAGAAACTCAAAGAACATTAAATACATTAAATTCAAACAATCTCATATCAAGACACATAATAAAATCAACTAAAACCAAAGACCAAAAAAAAATTTTTAAAGAGCAAGAAAAAAAGATGTTCTGTCAGAATAGCCAGTCTTTCATTAGAAGTCATGACAGCAGGAATACAGTATGAGGACATATTTAAAGTGCTGAAAGAATAAAGCTCTCAAGAAAAAATTCTATATCTGGCAACTCTTCTCCAAAAATGAAAGACAAATACAAATTCTTTTCAAATCTGCATGGAACTTTTCCAAAGTAGACCACATGATAGGACACAGAGCAAGCCTCAACACACTCAGGAAAATTGAAATAATAACAAGCATTTTCTCAGACCACAGGGCTTGAAACTGGAAATCAACATCAAGGGGAAACCTCAAAAACTTGGAAACTCATGGAGACTGAACAACACACTATTAAACAATGAATGGATCAATAATGAGACAAGAGAAATAATCAAAAAGTTACTGGAAACAAATGAAAATGAACATACAACAGTCCAAAACCTATGGGACCAGGCAAAAGTAGTCCTGAGAGGGAAGTTCATAGCAATACAGGATGACCCAAAAAATATAGAAACATTTTAAATAAATGACTTAATACTACAACTTCAAGAACTGGAGAAACAATAGCATATAAATCCCAGAGCAAATAGAGAAAGGAAATAATCAAGATCAGAGGAGAATTGAATGACATAGAGAAGAAAAGAACAATTCAAAGGATCAATCAATCCAGGAAATGGTTCTTTGAAAAGATAAATAAAATTGACAAGACTTTAAGCAGACTCATCAAGAAAAACAAGGAAGAGAACCCAAATAAATAATATCAGAAATGAAAGAGGAGAAATGACAACTGATACCACAGAAATACAAAGAATTGTCAGAAACTACTATGAACAATTATATGCCAAGAAATTTGAAAACCTTGATGAAATGGACAAATTTTTAGAAAAGTATAATCTTCCAACATGAAAGAAAATGAAGCAGAAAGCTGGTAACAGCTGGTGAAATTGAAGCAATAATCAAGAAATTCCCAGCACAAAAAAGCCCTGGGCTCGATGGTTACACACGAGAATTTTACAAAACATTTAAGGAAGACCTAACCCTTGTCCTTCTCAGACTATTCCAAAAAATCCAAGAGGACAGAAGACTCCCAGACTCTTTCTATGAGGCCAGCATCACCCTGATCCCAAAACCAGATAAAGACCCTACAAAGAAAGAAAACTACAGGCCAATTTCGCTGATGAACATAGATGCTAAAATCCTCAACAAAATATTGGCAAACCGCATCCAGCAATACATTCAAAAGATTATCCACCACGATCAAGTGGGATTCATCCCAGGGATGCAGGGATGGTTCAATATACGCAAATCAGTAAATGTGATACATCGCATAAATAAAAGAAGACAAAAACCACATGATCATCTCGATAGATGCAGAAAAAGCATTCGATAAGGTACAGCAGCCATTTATGATCAAAACACTCAGCAAAATGGGAATAAATGGGGCATTCCTCAATGTAATAAAGGCCCTATATGAAAAACCTACAGCCCACACCATCCTCAATTGGCAAAAACTAAAAGCTTTCCCATTAAGATAGGGAACAAGACAAGGATGTCTACTTTCACCACTTCTATTCAACATAGTATTGGAAGTCCTAGCCACAGCGGTCAGACAAGAAAAAAAAAATAAACGGCATCCAAATTAGAAAGGAGGAGGTAAAGCTATCATTGTTTGCAGATGACATGATAGTGTACATAGAAAACCCTGTAAACTCCACCAAAAAACTACTCAATTTAATAAGTAAATTTGGCAAAACAGCAGGATACCAAGTCAATATTCAGAAATCAGAGGCATTTTTGTACACCAGCAATGAAATAGAAGAAGCAGAAATCTGAAAAAAGAAATACCATTCGATATAGCAACAAGAAAAATAAAGTACCTAGGCATAAATTTAACCAAGGAGGGAAAAGACCTGTACACAGAAAACTATACAACACTGAAGAAAGAAATTAAGGAGGACAGAAATAGATGGAAGCATATGCCATGCTCATGGATTGGAGAATTAATATCATCAGAATGTCCATACAACCCAAAGCAATTTATAGATTCAACCCAATCCTTATTAAGATACCAATGACATATTGCACAGAAATAGAACAGACATTTCAAAAATTTATATGAAACTATATATGACCCTGAATAGCTGCAGCAATTTTGAGAAAGAAACACAAAGTAGGAAGGATCACAATACCGGACATCAGACTCTACTACAAAGCCACTATCATCGAAACAATCTGGAACTGGCACAAGAACAGACCCATAGACCAGTGGAACAGAATAGAAAGCCCAGAAATAAGCCCAGGTCTATATGGTCAATTAATATTTGACAAAACAGGCAGAAGTATAAAGTGAAGTAAAAATAGCCTCTTTAATAAATGTTGTTGGGAGAGATGGACAGCTACATGCAAAAAATTGTAATTGGATCATCAGCTGACACCATACACAAAAATAAACTCAAGATGGATAAAAGACTTAAATAGAAGTCACAACACCATAAAAGTCCTAGAGGAGAACATTGGCAAGAAACTCTCAGATATCCCACGCAGCAATTTTTTCACTGATATATCTCCTAAAGCAAGGGACATAAAGGAAAGAATAAGCAAGTGGGACTTTATCAAAATAAGAAGCTTCTGCATGGCTAAAGAGAACATCAGCAAAATGAAAAGGGAGCCAACTGCATGGGAAAATATATTTGCTAATGGTATGTCAGATAGAGGTTTGATCTGCAAAACATATAGAGAACTCATGCAACTTCACTCCAAGAAGACAAATGATCCAATCAAAAAATGGGCAAATGATGTGAGCAGACCCTTTTCCAAGGAAGAGATACGTAGGCCCCAGAGACATTTGAAAGGATGCTTGGCATCACTAGTTGTCCGAGAAATGCAGATCAAAACCACAATGAGATAACACATTGCACTGATCAGAATGGCCATCATAAACAGATCAACAAACAACAGGTGCTGGCGAGGTTGTTGAGAAAAGGGAAACCTCGTACACTGTTGGTGGGAATGCAGACTGGTGCAGCCATTGTGGAAAACAGTGTGGTATTTCCCCAGAAAGATAAAAATGAACCTGTCTTTTGATCCAGTGTTTCCCCTGGACTCACTGGACTCACTTCGGACTATACCCTAAGAATCTCAAAACACCAATTCAAAAGAACCTATGCACCCTAATGTTCATAAAAGCACAATTTACAATAGCCAAGTGTTGGAAGCAACCTAAATGCCCATCAGTAGATGACTGGATCAAAAAATTATGGTACATTTACACAATGGAATACTACACAGCAGAAGGGAAAAAAAAGAACTACTACACTTCAGGACAGCATGGATGGAACTAGAAAACATTATGCTAAGTGAAATAAGCCAGGGGGCAAAAAACAAATACCATATGATCTCACCTATAAGTGGAACCTAACCAACAAAACAAAAATCATGGAAAATATGACCAGCAACACTGAAAGAAAAAAGAAAGCAACAGAGTCAAGAGGGAAGGAGGGAGGGATGGGAGGGGGAACAGGAAAGGAAGGGTCAAGACAAGGAACATATATCAAGGACTCATGGACAAAGCCAAAGTGGGGAAGGACTGAGGGAGGGAGTTGGGTGAGGGGGGCAGGTGAAAGTGGTGGTTGGAAGGCAGAAACAAATGTATTTGAACAAAAAATAAATAAATTTAGAAAAAGTGAAGGACAAGATATTCCTAGACAAGAAGGAAAGAAAAAAAAGAAAGAAAGAAAGAAAGAAAGAGCTGAATTTTATTATCAATAAACCTGTCTTACAAGACATCCTAAAGGGAGTCTTTTAAATTGAAATGAAAGGACCCTAGACAGTAAATTGAAGACATATGAAGAAATATAAATATATATGGTAATGGTAAATATATAGGAAAATATAAAAGCTGTATGTCTGTATTTTTTGTAACTCTAGTTTTTCACATGATTTAAAATGCATACATAAAAATAATTATAAATCTATATTATTGGGCATATAGTGTTTAAATAGACATTTATGCAAAGAAAATATTCAAATGGACAATAAGTACAGGAAATGATACTATCAATACTCTTTAGGGAAATGTAAATCAAAACCACAATGAGGTATTGTTTCACATCTCCTAGGATAGCTATGATTAAAAACAAACAAGTGTTGGTAAAGATGTGGAGAAACTGGAGCCCTTTTACATTGCTGGTGGGAATGTAAAATGCTGTGCCGGTTGTAGAAAACAGTTTGGCAGTTCCTCATATAGCTGCAAATATAATTACCTTTGGCCATGGTTGATAGCAATTTCATTACAGTCTTCTTAAACCACCACATTCTGGAACTCATTTCTACTTAATCATATATATTTTATATTACTTAAAATGTAATACATGTTCTTTCCCTATTGGTAATAGGTTTTTTATTTTATTTCTATCATGTTTGGCAAATATACAAAGAGGAAAAGCTGAACAACATGAAGTGGAAGTGAAGAAATAGTCAGATAACATGAATCAGCTGTAAATGGTCAAGTGATGAAGCCTGAGCTTAAAAGTCTATGGACACTCACAGTCCTATTATTTCTTTAGTCCTTTTCCTTTCCATTGTAAGAACTCATCTAAGCCTTTATCACCTCATGCTTGCAATGCTGCGTACATCGTCTGTTCTTCCTGCTGCCTGGGCACCTCCCTCCATTTTATCTTTAGCGTGGCATTGACATGAATCTATCTGAAAAACAAGTCTTAGGTTCTCCCTTCTTCAGAGCTATTCATGTCTCCCATAAAACATGAGTAACACAGTGACCTAGCACAACAGAAAACGCTTTCCATGACTGGAACCATCACAGAACTATCCTCATAGTTGGTACTTATTTAAAAAAGACTTATTCAATGCATGATCAGTGTTTTCTGCCAACACAAAGAAAAAATAAGCATAATAATGGGGGTAAATTCCCTTACTTCATAAATATTTTCTGAGCATTGTCTCTGTGTAGGAGATTAAATGGGAAAAGAAGATTTTCAATCTCAAATATATGCTTCTACCTTATCTCTTGCCCCAAATTTCAAGGATTTGAGGATTTAGCAGGAAATGTAAGACTTGTGCAGAAGCTGCCATGTGGTTAGGACTTGATTAATATGCTGAAGAAATTCAGTGAGAGAAGCTTCATTTTTCATGTTGTGGATTTAGAGAAAGCTACAGACATTTGATCTGGACCTTGATGTAGGGACTAGGGCAGGTAGTAAGAGACAAATTCCAGCACCTGTGAAAGGCCCTCTGGTATGTGAAGGTCAAGGATGAGATATTGTACATTCTGTCATGCTAGTCAACTGTAGTGCAGAACATGTGGAATTCAGCAATCAGCAGTAAGATTGGAACACCAGTGTGGCTAGCTTTGGAGGATACAAGAAAGTGTAAGTTGAGCCTTTTATTTGGAAACTCTTGAGGCCCCAGCTAATTTTTTGCAAAGTCTGATCCCTGGCTGCTTCCTTTCATAGCCTGCCCTTTTCACATGTAATTTATTCAGACTCACTCTGCTCCTTTCTATGCTCCTGGCTTCAACTCTGTGACAATAGGCTTCCAACAGCTTCATAGGGAACTGACCCCAAAAACCATTCTTCATGTTGCTTTATACATCCCTAAGCCTGGGTATTTCTCCCCAGAATGCTAGGGAGCAGGGGGGAAAAAAACACAGATCTACAGACAGATCTGTATTCTAATAACAGCTATTCTACTTGTAGATATATGACCCCAGGCGAATTATTTAACCTCTCTGAACCATAAGTAAAAAGATGATAATAATTCTTATCGTAGAGAGATGTCATGAGGGTAAAATAAGATGTTTAAGCATCTAGTTCTTAGATGCTTCATAAAATATTAGATGTCTTACCACTCTAGTCATTAGACTCAGTCAGGTCAAATTGTGGGCTCTAATCTCCCCCCTCTCTGTAGTCCTCAGTTAGGGCAGCTAATAAATTCTCTACTGTGATCATTACTAATTCTCCTGGTTTCTTGCTCAGAGGCTAGAAGACAGTATTACACAGTAAGGCTCAAAGGCTCCTCTTCATACTTGAACTAGGCTCACTGGGGACCCTGGAAGTTCAAGATTTGGCCTGTTCTGGCATTTGAGCTGATTCGTATTACAACGGCCTGTGTAACAACTGGAGGGGAAAGAAGAATGCTCTAATCAGTCTAAGCCTGGAGGAAAAATAATTGCAAATTTATGGCAACAAAAGCAGGTGTGCAAAATTGTGTGTAACTGCTTGCCATGATCTTCTAAGACAGTTCCTAGTTGGGAGTTCTCTTGCTAAAAATGACTTAAGAGTCGGCAAGTTTGTGTCATAGGCAGCGCAATATTTATTCAGTATAGTTAGTGGATATTCTGACAATTGTAATCCTGGCTCTCTGACTTGATTTTTTGCTCGAATGTTATTTAGAGACTTAACACATAATACCCTTTGCTCCAGATACCCATGTGAATCTGACTGAAGTCTTCACTCCTGCTAATTTTCAGAGTGCAGGTAACCAAGGGTGACTGGTAGAAAAGCATCTGCTGACTTAAAAAAGTTGTCAGCTTCTGGCTTTTGAGATCTACTACAATGAGAATATCCCTGCATCCAGGCATAAAAATGTTGCTGGACACTGCAGATCTTATCATACATTTACGGTGACTATACTGATCAGCCTGAGCTGAGGCTGACATCACTCTCTCCTGCCAAGGTTTGCATATGTGCCCTTGAATCCACTCTATTTTGTAGATTCACAGAATATTAGAGTTGAGGGAGTAAGTTTATCTTAGTTTGGAGATGGTGAAAGATGAGATCTGAAAGGGTGTAGCTCATCAAAAACACAGAGATAGTACAAAAAAGGTCTGTGTGAGAATATAGGTCTCCTAATTGCCCAAGTGTTACTCTTTTATGATAGTTACCAAAATACATTAGTAGACAGTAATGCTAAATTAATTCATTGTTCTGCTATTCATACAGATAGTAAGACTATTTGACTATTTTCCCCAAAGTGCTAACCTCTATGTACATAAAGCCATATTGTAATTTTCTAAATTTTCCCTGAATTTTAAGGAATTTAAAATTTCAATCCCTTAATGCTTAGTTACCATATTTTTATAGCTTAGCTTTATAGAGTTAAGAAATAAAGGATGTCAGAGGGCTTTGATATATACTGAGGGAATAAGCACAGGACTCTGTCACAGACATTCCTTAATCTATAAAATAATTAAGAAGAGGCCCAGAAATATGACAAAAGTCTTAGCACAATAAAATATATTTAAAAATCAATTTTAATTATTTTTCAAGTAATTGGAATTCAAAGTCTTTGGTTATATCCCTAATCTACTTTCATATTATATTCAAGTTTTCAAATATTGAGGAGCTCTTATGGGTCTATTATGATGAACAGACAATTGTTTTTTAATGATTCTTTGGCCAGAAAACTCTGAAATCCTCCCTTTTACATTAATCAAAATCCTTCTGGCTTGCCCAAGCTTATCGCTACTTAAATTACCTTTCAGTAGAGTCAGAAAAATATCCAATAGCTTTAAGTATGCTTAGTATGAAGAACTTCAGATATTAAAATCCCTGGATGGCTTCAGAGGTGAACAGAAAATTGGAAGCAGGGTGAGGGGATAAAGAGCACCAGCATTATTTCAATCCTCCTTGATCCTTGACTCCTGCATATTAAGTATACATCTGTGTGTCTGCCTATTTAGCTGTATAACTATGACCTATTTATTTTGCTATTATATCTCAGTCTAACAAGAACACATGGACAGAGAAGGAAGTGGCCACCTTCCTGCAGTCATATCTATCCACAGTAGGAAGGATATTCACAAATACCACGAAACTGTCCCTGGTGTGAATGCAATACATGTAGTAACTCTTTTTATACCATTTTTGCTTGCTGCTGTGCTCCTGGCTCAATTGTTTTCATGAGACAAGCTGAGACAGATACTAAGACATCTTTCAAACCAGCTGAATATATAACACAAAAGAGTTCTGCCTATGAGCAGTCTCGATCTAATAATGTTCTCATCCTTCTGCCTCCCACCAGCTATTATTAGAAGCAAATAGCTGCTCTATACTGGTTCAGCTTTTCCAAGGAGGTCATACCGTACCTGTTTAATTATCCCCTCTTAATGTTTCTGTACCAGAAATGGAAGCTTATGTCTCCTGGATTTCAGCACACAGCAATTAGAAAGCAAACACACTTTGTAGTTTTATGAGGCTCAGTTTTGCTTAAAAATAACTTCATAACTTTTGTATAAATGTGCCATGTCTTTCTTGGTGCCTGACAAAGGAAATGGTAAATACTCATTCATTGAATGAAGGCCTGTTATGTACTCACACTGTCCCATTTGCTAAGTTAAGGCCATTGTAGTGGAATTCAATAAACTTTCCTCTATGAAAGTGACATAATTTCATAACTTCTGATTAAGTAACATCACTTTGTCTTTCCACTCTAATTGTTCTCCCTACACATTCTTCTCAAGCACTATGGCTTTCACTCTCATTTATATGACTTTAAAGCCATTATCTCCAGCCAGACTTCAGTCTTCATTTCCATGATGGTCAGTTGCCTGGTGTATATCTCTGCCTAAAATACCATGGTACCTCAACACTAACATGTCCAAAGATGAACTCATCACATTACACTTTTTCCCTCTCCATGACACATACATACACATGCACATACACATACATGTATTCTCAAATGACCTGCCTCTGGTGTTTCCCATTCCAAAATATGTCACAATTCACCTAGCTAAAGAAGTTAGAGAACAGAAAACTTGCCTAGACTCTTTCTCTCTCTCAAAATCTAGCAAAGCCTTTTATCTCAGTGGGCCCCATTTCTATAGCTTCAGAACAGAGTTTCATCTTCTAAATATGACTTCTTAAGTTGATACTTATCTCTCCTTTTTAATGAATTCTATATTTTAAGCATATTATGGTCTGACACAATTCTCTTGCATAAATGATTTATTTCTACCCCTCAAGTGTTGCCCTGTAAACACTTAAGACTTAACTCAAATGTTATTTCCTCTATTATATTTTCCATCTTCAATTACGCTCTGTTTCTTGCATGTGTCTCTTTTGCAGCATTTCACATGTGTTGCAGTGATTGTTCCATTTTTCTTTCTCTTGTGTGCATTGCAAGATGGGTAATCATGTTGTTTTCTTTTCCATTTCCCAAAAAACTAGTGTGTTTGTAGTAGACATTCAGTAAATATTTACAGATAATCAAATGAATAAATGATAAGAAAAAAGCCCTGGAATAACGGATCTAGTGGGTGGTCACTGGGTCAGAGAAGGAAACCATTTTCCTGGGATGGCAACTCAGATAGATTGAGAGGAGGAGTTAATTGGAAGCAATATGCCCCACAGGATTGCTCAGTACTGCAGACACCTGATAAAATGTAGGTCTGCCCTACTTGAATGAAAGTCAGTGTCATGAATCTAGTAAAATAAGAAAAAGTATTTAACATCAAAATATGGGCTAAAATACCTCGCATCAAATAAATGTTTAATCTATGACATGAATATGGTCTGAAGACAAACATGTTTTCGGTTCTGGGTGTCTGGTTAAAAAACTAAGTGATAGATCCTCAATGGCCTTATTCTCCTAAAGGTATTATCATACTAATGCCCATGGATTTATATAAATTCTCTAAAATGTTTCTCTATTTTAAAATTAGTTACTTTATTTTCCTTATGTGTAATAAGTAATTATTTCAAATCTCAGAGCTGTGAGTTGCAGAGAATGCTTACTGTTCTATTATTCTAGGATTGAGTGAACGATTCACCATTCACTTCAACCATGTAATTATAATTTTATGACTTGTATCATATGTCCTTTCCAATTAAATGCTGGGCCCAGCAGATTCTCAATTTCACCCTCGAGTACCTTCCTAATTCTTGGGTAGAAGCTGGTTTGCTTCTCGTGGTAATTTTTCTATAACTTCTTTATTAGTTAGATGCGGAACACATGGAATGTTAACATCAGGTGTACTAGTATTATTAACAAAAAACACAAAATCAGAGTGAACATCTTACATAATAAATATGAGAGTCATTTGTTTAATTTCCACTTATTCTTTTATTATCCTTGGGTAGTATTTGTTTATTTTACTTGTTTGAATTATGGCTTCAGGTATACTATAATTTTTGTTTTGGTCTAAGAAATTGTTCATATGTCGTGCCTTTTTTGAGGAAGAAATTGAGGGGAAAGGAATAAGAATGTTTAATAAAAATGAAAAATTTGAGCTCTTGAATTTGTTATTTAATTCATTTCTACTGGAGGGCAAGATGGTAGAGGAGCAAATGGAAGTCATACTGACTTCCTCCCAGGACCAATCTAGAATTACAATGAAATTATGGAGATATCACCCATAACCAACAACTGAACAATAGTGAGAGAGAAGCTTTATAACCTCGGACAGACAGAAGAACAAGTTTCAGCACAACTTAACTGGTAAGGAGTTCAGTGCAGACTTGAAGAGGTAGGCTGTGTGCCCACAGGCAGCAGCACCAGAGGGATATTTAAATGCTGAGTTGTATCCTCTTGAGAAGAGTGGGGTCTAAACCATAAGTGGGGATCCCCAGCCTACCACACCAGAGCCCAAAAAGTACACAGATAAAATCCAGTTGAGAAAAGCAGAAGGGTTGTTCTCTGCCAGAGACAGGTGGCTGGAGACACAAAGAGCCATTTAAAGTGCCAATGCCTAAATTTTCATTTGCAGCCACTTACCCTGAGCTCTGACAAAGGCAGTTGGCTAGAGACACCTGAAGAGAGACTGGGGAAGGCTTTGGGGGGATAACTGAGAGAATAGCCACTGGGATCCCAGTGCTGAGTCATCCCCAATACAGCATCAGATATCTGGCACAGGCAGACCACTCACCTAAGTGGCAGCAGCATCAGAGGAAACAATAGCCTCCCCCGCCAGGAGAGATTCTGCCCTTCTCTGTGGTGCCCAAACCTGACTGCTGAGTGCAGAGTGACTAGATTAACAACTGAAGGAGACAGCCACAGAATGTAGATCCCTTGAATTCTCAAACAGATTTCCTAAGGTAAAATGAGTCAACATCTGATATCACCAGAGGCAGATCTAGAAAGAAAAAAAGAAAAAAAAAAGCAGTAAATACTACAGGGTACCGAGACAAAATGCACTGTGGTTTTCTCCATGACTTATATTTTCTTTACTGCATAGCTTTTTAACTTTCATTTCATGTCCATCAAGTTTTTGCATATTAAGACATTAGATTTTATACTGATAGATTATTTCTCTCCTTTCTTATCATAGTCTTAATCTCTTTACAGCCTTATTAATACTGGTCTGTTTGCTGTTGATAGTGGGATTGCAGGGCTGAGCTATTTTTCTGGATATGGGTTTGCTTCCTGGGATTTGTGGTTTTGTTATGGCAGTACCTGGACAAAATCACACAAGCCATGGTGGGCAGAATGACCCTCAGTCAACCAACTGGAGGGAAGAATCCACGAAAGAAAGACCAAACAACAATCAAAACCCAATTGCTTTCAGAGAGCTGACATAAATGACATAAAATGCATCCAGAGTATCAGGTTCAGGAGATCAGGGAGACTGCACCCCTGAATTTCACATTTCTCCTACAATAGAACTTTACACAACAAAGTCAGGAAGTAAAAAACAGATCAATTTAAGAAGCAGAAGAAAAAAAAATGTCTAAAAAATAATGGGACGACAAAGAAACAACCCCTAATAGAAAGTAAAGGAAGAATCCCAGAAAGAGGACTAAATAAAATAGAGGTAAGTAAATTATCAGATATTCTGTTCAAAGAATGGTTATAAGGAAACTCAAGGAGCTCAGTGAGCTCATAAAGAATTACCAAAATCTACAGGGAAACTATGAGAAACTTACTGCAAACTATATAAGCATTAAAAAAATACGTAAAAACTATCAATAAGAATCGAGAGGAAATGAAGAATACAATTTCTGAATTGAAGAGCAAAGAAGAAGGAAACAAAAGTAGACTAGATGAAGCAAAGGACCAAATCAGCAAGCTGTAGAACAAGGTAGAAAAAAGCTCCCAGAAAGAGCAAGAAAATTAAAAAAGACTTAAAAAATGAAGTGTTCAGGGAAATGTAGGACAAACTGAAATGTAATAATATCCTTATAACAGAGAAACCAGAAGGAGATGAAGAGGAGCAAAGGATATAAAACATGTTTGAAAAAGTAATGATGGAAAACTTCCCTAAATTGAGGAGAGAAAAAGTCACCAAGTGCAGACGATCCCAATCAAGAGGAACACGAAAAGGCCTGCTCCAAGACACATCATCATTAAAATGATAAATATCAAGGACAAAGAGAGAATCCTAAAGGCAGCAAGGGAGAAAGAGGTAGTAACATTCAAGGGAGCTCTGAAACAGCTAGCAGCTAACATATCAACCAAAACACTACAAAGCCAGAAGAGAATGGCAATATATATTCCAAGTCATGAAAAACAGAGGCCTGAAACCAAGACTACTCTATCCAGCAATGCTCTCAATTAAAATGGAAAGCAAAATGAGGAGTTTCCCAGACAAAAGAAAGCTAAAAGAATATAACTCCACCAAACCAGCATTTAAAGATATGCTAAAGGGACTGCTCTAAGAAGATGAAGAAAAAGAGTGAGGAAGAGAAGGACACAGGTCCAAAGGGGAAAAATGAATCAGTACCTATCAAGAATAACTTTAAATGTAAATGGAATAAATGTTCCAATCAAAAGACATAGGGTAGCTGAATGGATAAGAAAACATGACCCACACATATGGTGCCTACAGGAGACCCACCTCAGAACAAAAGATATATACAGACTGAAAGGAAAGGAATGGAAAAAATATTTCAAGAAAATGGACAGGAAAAAAAGCTGGGGGTAGCAACACTTATATCAGACAAAATATATTTCAAAACAAAGGCCATACAAAGAGACCCAGAAAGACACTACATAATACTTAAAGGAAGAATACAACAAGAAGACATAAACATTGTAAATATATATGCATGCAACATAGGAGCACCCAAATATATAAGGAAAATCTTGGAGGACTTCAAGAAAGATATAGACAGCAACACACTGAGACTAGGGGATATTTTTAACACCCCACAATCTACAATGAATAAAACTTCTAAACAAAATATCAGCAAGAGTATCCTGGAACTGAACAATGCATTAGTAAATGATTTTATATATATATAAATTTTCATCCCAAAGAAGCACAATACACATTCTTTTCAAATGCACATGGAATATTTTCAAAAATAGACCATATGATAGGACACAAAACAAGCCTCAACAGACTCAAGAAAATTGAAATCATAGTAAGCATTTTCTCAGACCATAAAGGCTTGAATCTAGAAACCAACCTCAAGGATAAAAACTCAAACATTAAAACTCATGGAGACTAAACACCATGCTATTAAACAATGAATGAGTCAATAATGAGATCAAAGAAGAAATCAAAAAGTTTCTGGAATCAAATGAAAATGAACACACAACAGTCCAAAACCTAAGGATACAGTGAAGGTATTCCTGACAGGGAAGTTCATAACAACACAGGCCTACCTAAAAAATGTAGAAACATTTCAAGTAAACAACCTAACTACATCAACAAGAACTAGAAGAATAACAACAGACTAAGACCAGAGCTAGTAGAAAGAAGAAAATGATCAAGGTCATAGCAGAATTAAATGACATAGAGACTAAAAAAGCAATTCAAAGGATCAACAAATCCAGGAGCTGACTCTTTGAAAAGATAAACAAAACTGACAAACCATTAAGCAGACTCATGAAGAAAAAAAAAGGAGAGGACCCAAATAAATAATATCAGAAATGAAAGAGGAGAAATAACTACTGATACCACAGAAATACAAAGGATTCTAAGAAATTACTATGAGAAATTATATGCCAAGAAACTTGAAAACCTTGATAAAATGGACAAATTTCTAGAAATGCATAACCTTCCAACACTGAAAGAAGAAGAAGCAGTAGGCCTCTACAGAACAATAACAGCTAGTGAAGCCGAAGCAGTAATCAAAACACTCTCAACACACACAAAAGCCCTGGACTGGATGGTTTCACAGGAGATTTTACAAAACATTTAAGGAAGAGATAACCCCTGTCCTTCTCAGACTATTCCAAAACTCCGAGAAGAGGGAAAACTCCCAAACTCTTTTTATGAGGCCCACATCATCCTAATCCTAAAACCAGATAAAGAAAGAACCAAGAAAGAAAACAACAAGCCAATATCGCTGATGAACACAGACACTAATATCCTCAAAAAAATAATGGCAAACCACATCCAGCAATACATTAGAAAGATCATACAGCATGATCAAGTGGTGTTCATCCCAAGGATGCAATGATGGTACAATATTGGCAAATATATAAACATAAGACATTACATATACAAAAGGAAAAACCAAAATCACATGATCATATGAATAGATGTGGAAAAAGCATTTGATAAGTCACAACACCCATTTATGATGAAAACACTCAGCAGAGTGGGAGGAAAGAGGGCATACCTCAACATAATAAAGTCCATATATGAAAAACCTACAGCCAACATAATACTCAATGGGCAAAAACTAAAAGCTTTCCCATTAAGATCGGAAGACAAGAATATCTGCTTTCACCACTCCTATTCAACATAGTATTAGAACGACGATCAGACAAGAAAAAGAAATAAAAGGCTTCCAAATTGGAAAGGAGGAAGTAAAACTCACTAGGTCATTCTTTGCAGATGACATGCTAATATACATAGAAAACCCCATAGGCTCCAGCAAAACACTACTCAACCCAGTGAGTTTGGCAAAACAGTGAGATACAAAGTTAATATCTAGAAATCAAAAGCATTTTGTACACCAACAATGAAATATCAAAATCAGAAATCAGGAAAAAAGTCCCATTTGCTAGAGCAACAACAAAAATATGATACCAGGGAATAAACCTAACTGAGAGAAGGTAAAAGACCTGTGCTCAGAAAGCTACACAACACTGAAGAAAAAAAATTAAGGAAGACACAAATAAATGGAGACATATACTGTGTTCATGGATCAGAAGAATTAACATCATCAAAATGTCCACACTACCCAAAGCGACTTATAGATTCAACTCAATCCCTATTAAAATACCAATGATGTATTTCACAGATATAGAATAAACATTTCAAAAACCTATATGGAACCACAATTGACCCCAAATAGCTGCAGCAATTTTGAGAAAGAAGAAAAAATAGGAGGGGTCACAGTATGTGATATCAAAATATGTTACAAGGCCGCTGTAATGAAAACAGTCTGGTACTGACATAAGAACAGACACATAGATCGATGGAACAGAATAAAGAGCCCAGGAATAAACCCATGTCTCTATGGTCAATTAATATTCAACAAAGGGGGAGAAGCATAAAATGGAGTAAAAAGAGCCTCTTCAACAAATGGTGTTGGGCTATCTGAACAGGTACATGCAAAACATGTCTATGAAATTAGACCACCAATGTACATTATACGTAATGATAAACTCAAGATGGATAAAAGACTTAAATATAAGCCATAGCACAGTAAAAGCCCTAGAGGGGAACATAGGCAGGAAACTTTCAGATATTACATGTGCCAATATTTTCACCAATATGTCCCCTAGAGCAAGGGACATAAGGGAAATAAGAAACAAATGGGACTACATCAAAATAAGAAGCTTCTGCATGGTTAAAGAAAACATCAGCAAAATGAAAAGGAAACCAACTGTATGAGAAAATGTATTTGCCAATGAATGATACCTCAGACAAAGGTTTGATCTCCAAAATATATAAAGAACTCATATGACTCCACTACAGGAAGACAAATGACCCAGTTAAAAAATGGGTAAAAGATCTGAACAGATATTTCCCCAAGGAGGACATAGGGATGACCCAGAGATATATGAAAGGATACTCAGCATTACTAGCCATCAGAGAGATACAAATTAAAACCATAATGAAGCACCCCTTCACTCTGGTCAGAATGGTCATCATAAACAAATCAACAAACAATAAATGCTGGCGAGGATGTTGGGAAAAGGAAACCCTGATGTGCCATTGGTGGGAATGCAGACTGGTTCAGCCACTACGCAAAAAGAGTATGGAATTTCCTCAAAAAGCTAAAAATGGAACTGCCTTTTGACCCAGCAATTCCAGTGCTGGAATTATATCCTAAGAATCCCAAAACACCAATTCAAAAGAACCTATGCATCCCAATGTTCATAGCAGTACAATTTACAATAGCCAAGTATTAGAAGCAACCTAAGTGCCCAACAGTAAATGAATGGATCAAGAAACTTTGGTATATTTACACAATGAAATACTACACAGAAGAAAGAAAGAGCTACTACTGATCACGACAGCATGTATGGAACTAGAGAGCCATATGCTAAGTGAAATAAGCCAGGGGGTGAAAGACAAATACCACATAATCTCACCTGTAAGTAGAACCTAGTCAACAAAACAAACAAGCAAGTGAAATATAACCAGCAACATTGAAATAAAGAACAAGCTGACAGTAACCAGAGGGGAGGAGAGAGGGGAATAACAGGGGCAAAGAAAGGGAAGGGTAAAGTCATGGAACATGTAAAAAGGACCATGGACAAAGCCAAAGCAGGGAAGGATTGAGGGTGGGAAGTGGGTGGGGGTGGGGCAGAGGAAAGTGATGGCAGAAATTGGAGGCAAATGTACATGAACAAAAATAAAAAATAAATTTAAAAAATAACCAAAAAATCATTTCTTTTTTTCTTTGATTTTCTACAGTTTTATTTTTTAAAGTTATAAATCATGTTTATTCTATTACAGTTGTCTCAATTTTTACCCATTTACCACCCTCCACCATTTCTACCCCCACCCTCTGCTCTCACAGGAACTGTGCGAAATTTTGGATGTAACATGGTAATCAAACAGACACGAACCTTTCCCTAATGAAACACAATAATAAACATAATGGTAAACATACAGATAAGTATATAAGTATTCATTGTTTTAAATAAAATTAAAAAGTGAGGTATTTGAGCCAAAGAATTAAATGTTTCCTACCTGAAACTAGGTAACCCAGTAAAGCCTCTCTAAAGAAATGACTTTAATTTAGAGATATGCATCAGAATAAAAAAGAGAGGAAGAGGACACACAGCATTCCAGTTAAGAAATGCCATATTGGGAAAAGACCTTGCACTGGGAAAAATTTCGATCCTCACAAGTTATACAGAGAATTTTAATGTGGCTGAAGCCTCATGACAGAAGAAAGGAGAGGCATGAAATGAGATGAGAGAAGATAAAATGAGATGAAATAACAAACATAGGTCATTGTCAGAAATGCCTTTTAGAAATAGAAATTTCATAAAGGATTTAAATATGAGAATGGTATGATTAAATTTACATTTTAAAAGACCAGTCGAGATGTTGTATAGATTGATGTGTTGGTAAATAGTGTAGAAAAAGGAAGACTGGTTAAGAGGCCAATGCAGAAAGTACAAAATAACTAACAGTAGCCTGAACAAGAAATGCTCAGAAGAAGAGTTCCTTAAAAAATTACTCAGCTGTGTAACATGGATATTGTAAGTATGGGTTGGAGGAAAATTCTGTTTAGTTTTTTCCGTATAATAGAGGAGACATTTTTCATTTTCACCAACAACTTTATCGATGTGGGTATTTTGAGTATTTTGGCTATTTCCCAAGTGGCATAATGTTGATTGTTCTCAATTAATATCTCAGCTTTATTGCTATCAACTTTAACTGGTGTACCCAACCATTGGAGTATCATCCCGTGAGAAATCTCCAGCATGAAACTTCACAAACCACTTCTGACTTCTTCAGTCTATCACAGCACGTCCTCCATACTGCACAATTTTTTTTTTTTTTTTGCATTTCAGTTGCATTTTTACCTTTATTGAAATAATAAAGAATAATATGCCAAAAATGTTGCATATTTTCTTCCATCTTCAGTATTAAACTGGTTAAACAAAAATTCACCAATTTTGACCTTTTTTTAAATGCATTCTGAAAGGACAACTGTAACAACACAATCTAACAAAATTGTTTCAAATGAAGACAACTAAGTGCTACTAGAGCCATCTTACAGAAAAAAACAAATGAACTTTATGGCCAATACAATACCTACTTTATACAATTTCTAAAAATTATATGGGATTATGCCTCTACAGCACAAAGGACAGTTCTGGCCCCTAGCGAGCATGTATATTTATTGTTATTACTGCAACATTATTACCACTATTATTGCTGTCATTATTTAGTTTGGTTTTAGGGGTAGTGTTTGGATGGCAGTGAGGAAGAATAGGTTTATATGTTGTGTTATAATTATATTATGGTGTATTGTCTTAGTGGGTGGTATTTAGAATGACGGTAGGTGATATTTAATGAGTGCTGAAAGAGGGAAATGAAGCACTTGAATTTTTAAAAATCTGATTCACTCGCTCAGGGACCAACAGAGCCTCACCATATTTCTCTAACTCTTTTTCTTCCAAGAAATTTCTTCAGTATTTTTAAGCCTTGGAGCCTCATTCTCTGTGAATTATACAAATATCATTATAATTCTCTGTGGATGTAAGAAACATTTCTTTTCATGGAAGTTGTTTCAGGACCCCTTTTAATGGCAGAACTAAAAGGGAACTTGGTGGTAATTGGCCTAATTCTCTTGCTTACAAATGTAGAGGCAGAGACTCTGAAAGGGAATCACTGGGACTCTTCAGAGGTATCAGATTGTGTGTTGGAAAGGTTCTTGACTGGGCATCAGAATGAACTAAGTTCGAGCTATGTATCTATCATCACTACGTGATGTTGAGCAAATTGCTTAAACTTCTGAGGCTCAATTTCCCCATTGTAAAAAGATCCCAATATTTGTCCTGCCTAGCTAAAGAGTTGCCTTAAAGAATGAACACTGATGTACATAACATTTCATGAATTATCGGGTATATCTGTTATCATTCCTTTGCCAAGTTTACAATCACCAAAACATGTGAGCATATTGATTCAACTGTCTTTCTAGAGGTAATTAGTGTAGCTCATGGTTATGTTACTCCGACATTTCTGAGGTAAAACTGTTGGCAGGCTGTATTCTGCGTACACATGTAATTTACATAAGTCAGCTGAAAACCTTCAAGAACATATCTCATGAATTCTTAAAGTGTTTATACCTCAATACAACCTTGGGCTAGTATTGTTATTTACACATGACTATGACAAAATGATTCTAGTTTAAGTAACTAGATTAGTTAACAAAACCAGTATAAGGCCACACAGCCACAAACCAGGAGAGCCTGATTTCAAATCTGGATCTGGCTTTTTCAAAAAGCCATAAAATTTTTACTACTAACAGCAAGGCTATACATAGACACAGAAATAAACTGATGAAGTTTATGCAAACTTTTTTTAAAAAATCTTTAACTTCACCAAAGTTGATTTGGAAACCAGATGCACATTTTTGTTCGTTGGCATGTGTTGAATGCATCTCATATGATACTGCAATTGAGCAATTGGGTGTAAAAATCACTGGTAGAAACACACTGCAGATGGCAATTAATTAGCACACAGGCCCTGCTCTGTAACTCAGTGAAAGATTGACAAAGATACTTAGGACATTACTGAACCGAGAAATGACAACATACATGGAAAACTGCCCTCTGCTGGTCAAGCCAGTGCCCCATCCTTGTTAAGCAGGGATGTTATTCAAAGATGCAAATGAGCTATTTCAAGCACTTTCATATTTATGACTTTATTACTCTGAGACAGTTGGGAGTTTTAATTTTGTGGCTGGCCCACCTGCTGTTTCTTTATTAAAATCTAAGTTCTGATTAATCAAAAATACTCTTTGCAGTCAGGTCACATAGATTCCATAAAACAGGATGCAGTAGTTTGCCTGGATTTGGTGTACTATTTATCTTTCAAAGATGCATGCTGATTTATATGTGTGATCACAAATGTGGCAGTGAATTAAGATATAATAGCAAGTGGGGAAGGTTCATGGCTTTTTGAATGTGATCATAAAAGAGTGATTTCATGACCATGTTGCTCTGTGTAATGGCTATGTCTCTCCTCACCCATGGGCATACTAGGGTCACTCTATTGGTGGCAACCCTGGAAAGCTAGCACTGGCTTTGCATAGCTATATAAAATTGGCACTAAAAACATTAAAAGATCCACAGTTCTATCAGCAACCAGTTTTTTATACACATGGCACTAAAACGTTAATTTTTCTAAGCAGCAGAAATGATATTATTTTTCCATCATCATCCAGATTTTTGTTCACTGGCAGTAGTAAAGAGAGCCAATTTGAGTTTTCTTCTATGGATCTTCAAAAAGTAGCAGAGAAGAGACCGGGTATGAGATTCAGAAAGAGGGTAGCAGAGGATTAAAGCTGTTCAATAGGCAGAAATGGAGAGAATGTCTAAAAGGGATGTAATTGGTGTTCTATGTTTTTTCCAAGTGCTCTTTAGTTTCTGTTTTACCCCAAATATTACTTATTAAATACCTATGTGAAAATGATATTCTTAGATCTTTGACATGGCAATTTAATTACAAGTCTCCTTGTGGCAACTTCTAATATCCACCTCCCAAAAAGACTAACATTACTTCAGACTCACATAAAATGAAACGTAATTTAAAATCTAGAACTATGAAACAGATGAGACAACCATGGTCAAAAGAGTGCTTCTATTTATGTTAACTCTAAGAATTTCTTTGAGATAACCTTCACTGCCAAGATGCTAGGAGACTCTCTTAGGGAACAGACTTCTGTAATTGCAGAAGGCAGAAAAGGAGAGGAGACTAACACTACTCAGAAACTATATCTCTGTCTATCACATATCTTTGGGCATGCTTCTTGACCTGACTGAGCCTCAGGATGTTATGGGCACCTACCCTACTGGATTCTTTTGAGAATTAAACTTCATATGTAAAATGCCTAACATAGCAGCAGACATCAAAAAATGTTAGTCTGTCTCCTCTCTCCTGAGCAAACGTAGCTGGCATTACTATTCTGAGTAGTAATTCCTCTAGCCAAATGACTTCATTTCTTCACTATCCCTGTCCCAAACATGTGCATCCATATATACCTCTGGTGGGAAATTGTTACGCCATAGAGCCCTTCCACCACAACCTGAAAACTAGTAAGAAGTAACTGGAAATATCCCCTGGTTTCTGGGCTCTTGCATAATCTGCTTCCTAGGTGACTAAATGCATGCAAGAACTTATTCTACCCTCAAATAATCCAAGGATGCCATGGGAATGTTTCACAAGTTCTCTGGCAAGATTTTTCTCAATGAAGTTACTATTACTACTCTCTGGGAAATAGTATTGGTTTTCTGTTCACTGTGGTCTCTCAGCAGGCCTCACTGTCACTATTTTCTTTTCTCTGGACATTTCCATCCATAGAGTGAGTGGAGCCCTCATATGCCAAATCTTTAAGAAGCTGTGTGGTAGGAGAAACTAGAAAACTCTCATAAGAGATGGTCTTCTTTGATTAAATTGCATGAGGTCCCAAAAAACACAGATTCTTGCATCCTTATCTTTTGCAGAGGCTCCTGGGAAGGTCATGCTAGGCTTAAACTCTTCTCCCTTCTCTGAATGAAAACTGGATTTGAGTGTCAAGCTCACTGCATTATCAATTGGTAATCTTTTAATGACAGAGTCTTTCTTACTGGCTCAGGTCATTGTGCCTCTATGATGAGTTATTTCCATAGAGTTTTTTCACTATACCCTGACAAAAAGGCCCTGCTCTATCCACAACTTCATGCTTTAGGGGTCCGCATTCTGGCTCTTAGTCATGGGTCAAATGGCTATGCATACCCATAACCCAATCTGAACCTCTGAACTGGTGTTTGGATAGCTGGCACCCCAGAACTCTTAGCCCAAATGGCCCAAGACTGCTTCATTGTCCTGTTTGGTCTCTTTCCCATGTCTGTCCCCTTGAGATCAAATAAAGCTCTGAATATGTACATCTTGAGGCCCTAGGAGAGACAGAAGGGCCACTGTTATGAGCAAAGTAGATGAGTGTGCTGACTAGTTTGTCTAAAACTCAAGACCTTTGTAATGGAGGAGGGAACTGGTATTAATACCAGAAAGGGGAAAGACATCTGCTGGTTTTGTTGGGTTTTACTAGCTCCCACAGAATTCTGAGGAATCCTAATATACTATATTGAAACCTGGCCTTTTAGGTCATTATGAAGGTGTATTTGTCAAGACAGAACAATAGACCATATTTTATTTAGAGGTTTGTTAGGTGAGTTTATACCTTCAGATAGGTAAACCCTGGATCTGTAGACTGTTATTTGTACTGTAGCCCATAGGACCTGAAAGTATAAAGAAAAGCCTACCTTAATGAGCCCTCCATAAAAAGAGTTTGCTCTGACTTTTCCCAAAAATTTTGCAGGCATACAAAAGGTAACATAATTATAAATTTTTGGTGATTATGAATCTTTTTAGTTTTGCATTTTTCTTCAGCCAAGTTTGGCCACTTCGATGAAGCACAGGAAAGGTGGGTATTAGCCAAGGGCTTGTAATTATGTGATTGTGATGAGGGTTCATGGACTCTAAGCTGTGTGAGTGAGCTCAGAGTGGTCCTATGGAAAATGGAGCGGTGAAAGTAGTGGTGGTTATGAAGTTAAAGAAGAGTTGTGTAAGGGACACTGCCACAAGGAAGCTAGAAGGCAAGTGTTTGTGGGCAGAGATTGTAGCTTAGGAGGTCGTGATCATGGAATTAATGGATGAATGGGCTAAAAAATGAGACATTGCTAATGACCTTGCAACAGATTTCCAGGTTCCCAGAATGACTGTGCACCTACATGATGAATTCGCGTTGGACAAAGATAAAGTTTAAGGCTGAGAGGAAGTTGGTGACCTAGATGATAACATGTAAAAGAAATGAGAAGGAACAAGCAGAGCTTGATAAGAGACAGTTACCTAAAAGGAGAAGAGAGTGACAGTCAGAGATGTGAGCTATAAAAGTCAGAGCTATTTTTAAGATGGGAGGAAGAAACCTTCAGAAGCAGTACAGAAGAGTCATAATCTATCACTATGTTGTCTTTTACATCAAAAGTTTTGGGGACACCTTTTCCATCTATTGAAAAATCTGCTCTTCCTCCAAGTCCAAGTCAAACCCCATTTTTTATAGTCTTCTTGCTGTTCTTCAGCCTACACTGGTTTTGTTACCAAACAAATGGACCCATGCCAGGGGTGGTGCCCAGACACTATCACCAAGTCCAGGGCTTGGTTATGCAGGCTCTCAGCACCATCCGCTGTGTTGCCGTGATCTCCAGTTCTTAATCAAAACCATATGGCACCTTCTCACGGCCCACTAGCAAGAGTCCTTTCTGCCCTTTTCTTCCCATGTGGTCTTCACATTGTTCCCCAGAGTCTCTGTCCCTTTGTCTCTCCCACAGGCCCCTGTCTCTCCTTCTTCCTCTCCCAGTTGCATTCTGTCTTAAGTCTTTCAAACCCTCCTGGTTAGCCTTGTTGAGATACAAAACAACCCTCTTTGCATATGAGAAATGAAGGTATCTTGTTATTGACATGTAAAATGACTCTCAATGGCCCTGCTCTACTTCAGGTAAGAAGTTGGACTGATATTGATAGACAAAGTAACTCTCAATGGCCCTGCTCCAGGCTCCCATCCCCCATGGTGGCCTGCCTTGGGGTGGGGAGAACATATTTTTCTTAGACACTCCAATTTCTGGACCCCATTACAAATACCCTTTGGGGGACTCTGGCTGTGTCCCATTATGGTTTCACTTTCCTGACCTTCGAGATGTTTATTTTCTGTATAAAACTCCTTTCCTGTGTAGGCAGTTCCTACTTAACTTGTCTCCCCAGATAGACTGTTGGCTTCACAATGGTGGCAATCTTAGCTTCCTGTTCATTTATATCTTACAGTTATCATGATTTAAAACATATGTGTGATAATGCACATATAATACACTTACATTTCCCAACTGTCTTTTCGTGTAATAACCACCCTTAATTTTGAATGTGACCTGCATCACCCAACCCACTAGTTTAGAGTATAAACTTTGGAGTGGAAAGTACAAGTGTGATCTAGTTAACTATCTGAGGCTCTAATTGTCTAAAGTAGTAAATGATGCAAGAACTTTCTCTGTGGCATCTTCTCCTCACATTCCATGTTGCCTTTCACAATTTGTCATAAGATCTTCAAAGCAAAACCACAGCTGGCAAAATCTGAAAAATTGAAAGGCTTTGATTTTACTATTTTCTTGGATGTGAGGGTGATCTGGCTGTGACATCTGTCACCCCATTGATCACCAGGGTTGATTTTACTAGTTTCTCAAATCTAAAATTTTGGAACCAACCTTAACATACTAATTCTGAAGAAAAGAAAGATAAAAGTTAAATAAACCAAATGACATAACCTGAAGTTTTTTTTCTCCTTTCCTCCTTCTTAAAGGAATCTTAGCTGAGTGAAGGTAATTATAATGGCTTATTTAAGACAAGTTTTCCTTTGTTCAACATAAGGCAAGAAACACTACTGAAGCAGAGCCTTCATCAAGAGACTATTTTCAGTCTACTTTCCTCTGGCTTTCTCCTTCTCCTACGTATTCCCATTTTTCCTTGTAACTGATAATATGTTGGTCAAGAGAATGCACATAAAAATGCCTTGTCTTCAAACATCACATTGGCTGTGGAAGAACATTTAAAATATGTTTTAATTAATATTTGAAAATTAATTTATGTATTCTATCATATCAATATAGTAATTCAATAAATGTAGAAAAACCATTTGATAAAACCCAATACACATTCATGATAAAAACTGAACAAAATAGAATTAGAGGCACACTTCCACAAATTGATAAGATAGAACTACAAAAACCTTTATGTAATATATTTAATGCTCTGAAATTAGATGCTACACCCCAAAGATCAGGAACAAGGAAGGATGTATCCTATCACCAGTTCTATTCAACATTGTGCTGAAAATTCTAACTTATACATAAGAAAAGAAGATTAAAAGGAATAAATAAATCTCTTCTTTCTCACAGATGACATGATTGCCCATTTAGAAAACCCTAAAGAATAAAGAAAAATGCTCCTGAAACTAGTAAGTGATTATAGTAAATTTGCAAAATGTAGGTTTACATAAAAATTTTAATTGCTTTCCTATATACCAGCAATGACCAATAGGAATTTGAAATTAAAAACACGGTAACACTTATATTAGTATCAAAAATCAAATACTTAGGTATAAGCCTAACCAAATATGTACAGGATGTATCTGAGGAAAACAATAACATGCTAAATAAAGAAATCAAAGGATAACTAAATAAATGGAGAGGTATTCCATGTTTGTGGATAGGCAGATTTAATACATCAAGACATAAGTTCTTCTCAATTTGTTCTACAGATACAACACAGTCACAGTCAAAATCTCAACAATTTATTTTGTGGATATTGACAACTGATTCTAAAGTTTCTATGAAAAGACAAAAGACCAAGAATAGCAAACACAGTATTGAAGAAGAACAAATTCAGGAGACTGTCATTATTCAACTTCAAGATTTACTGTAAAACTACAATAGTCAAGGCAATGTGGTAGTGGTGGAATAATAGACAGATCACTGGAACAAAATAGAGAACTCAGAAATAGACCTATAGAAATGTAGTTGACTCATCTTTGACAAAAGAGCAAAGGTAAGTCTGAAAGAGAAAGCAGTCTTTTCAATAAATGGTGTTGGAACAATTGGACATACATATGCAAAAAGGTGAATCTAGACATAGGCCTTACATATTTCACACAAATTAACTCCAAATGTATCATAGACCTGAATATAATACATAAAACTTGTAGAAGATAACATAAGAGAATATCTAGGTGATCTTAGGTTTGACAATGAATTTTTATGTCTTTTATTTTTTTATTTTTAAATCACTTTTATTTTTCAGTTGCAATTGAAATACAACAGTATGAGTTTCAGGTGTACAACCCAGTGATTAAACATTATATAACTTAGTAAGTGATTATGCTGATAAATCTTGTACCCATCTGACACCATACATAGTTAATTAGTTTTTGAATGCAACATGATCTATGAGAGAAAAAAAATTAATAAGTTAAACTTCATTAAAATTAAAAAATCCCATGCTATGAAAAACACATCTAAGAGGGGGGAGAAAACAAGACATAGAATAGGAGAAAATATTTACAAAATGCATATCTCATAAAAGACTTACCCAAACTCAACAGTAAGATGAAAAGCAACCCAATAAAAAATGGGCAGATGATCTGGATATCTCACTAAAGAATATTTACAAATGGAAAATAACCATATAAAAAGATAATCAATACCATATGTCATTAAGGAATTGTAAATTAAAACAACGATGAAATACCACTATATACCTAAAGTAGCTAAATTTCAAAACACTAACAATGCCAAATGTTGACAATGATGTGTAGTAACAGGAGTTGTTACTCATAGTCATTTTGGAAGAACATTTTGGTAGTTTCTACATAGATAAATATGGGCTTATATACAATGCATTTATCATGTACCTATGAGTTGAAAACTTATGTCCACACAAACCTAAACATAAATATTTATAGCAACTTTAGTTAGAATTGCCAAACCTGGATGCAACCAAGATATCCTTATCTACCTGACTTTATAAACAAATTGAAGTGCATCCATATAAGGGAACATTACTTAACAATAAAAATTAATGAGGCATCAAGCCATAAAAATACATGGAAAAATATTAAATTCTTATTGCTAAATGAAAGAAGCTCGCCTGAAAAGGCTGTATCCTGTATAATTCTGAAAAAAAAATATACAGAGATTCTGAAAAAAGGCAAAACTATAGAGAGAGTAAAAACTTTTATGGTGGTCCAGGGTTGGGTGGGAAAAAGGGATAAATAAACAGAGCATAGAAGATTTTTAGGGCAACTATTAAAATAGAAACTATTCTGTATGATATTGTACTAGTGGACACATGGCATTATCTATCTGTCAAAACTCATGCAAATGTATAATACAAAACAAATTTTAATGTAAAGTATGGATATTAGTTAATAATAATATATCATCATTGGTTAATCAGTTGTAACAAACATACCACATTAATGGAAGATGCTAATAATAGGGAAAACTGGAGGAGGGGGTGATTGGGAGAGGGACTATATGGGAACTCTGCAGAGCCTGCTCAATTTTTCTGTAAACCTAAAAATGCCGTAAAACTGAAGTCTATTTAAAAACAGAAAAGGTCGTCTCAAATTACTGTCTGTTAATGTTCAACAAATAAGGTTTATAATATTGTATTACAGATGACAATACTGAACTGAAGCTCAAATATTAGTAATAGAAGAAAAGAGTGAACTTCTGACTTTCATTGAAGAACCCATCTGAGTTACAAAGTCTCAGAGAGGGTCACCCAGGAAGGGATAAAAGTCTGGTATCAAGGATGTCCCAAGGTTCTAGAGCTGTTCTGTTTAATATGGTTGTTACTGACCTTATCTTTATGGCCTCTCCTAAGATGATATTAGAACACAGAAGTTAGAGAGATCTCTTAGGGATATAGTTGGGAGGAAGAAACTTATCATAAGACTGACAAGAACGTAGATGAAGAAAACTAGCTACTAATTTTTGAAAGATTAAGGCCATTTGTAACTTTCTCATTTTGCTAGTCCCCTAATTGCAGTATTTCTCAATTCTGAAAGTACCTTGAATTAAATTCTTCTAAGTTACTTATAAATAATGTATATTTCTGAGTCCCAAATGAAGACCAAATACACTCATTCTGTAGGAGCAGATTCTAGAAACCTATAGTCTTATCTAGTTCCTCAAATAAGGTTTACACATAGTTTAAAATTTCTCCTTTTGCTGGAGAAGAAAAGTCTTAAAATAAAAATGTGTACATTTATTTGTTTTAAAAATCATTTTGGTGACAGCGAGGGGAATGGTGGGGGATGTCCACACACCAATAAATATAGTAGATAACAGTGGCATTAGTGTGATGAAAAATGCCTGGGTCCCTAGGACTGGTATTCTCGTGTGTGTGTGTGTGTGTGTGTGTGTGTGTGTGTGTGTGTGTGTGTGTGATTGTGGGGATGAATGTGAAGGTATGAAACAAAGATGTGAAAATAGACAAAAGCTTTTGGAACTGCACAATAATATATTCCATTGAGTTATCCAATATTTCTTTATAATATTTTATTTTTTTCATATTGTAGAGGAAAAAGGAGAAAAATTGTGTTTTAATTATTGCTTTATCTCTTCAAATTCAGGTAATAATAGCTCAACCATTTAATCTCACTAAATATCTACTTCAAACATAAAATCATTATGGATGAGCTTCCCTATATCACTAGATTAAACTATTAAATTCAGGTTAGGTAACTGCTGGAATACCATATTTAAAAGTATAAAGTAACACTTAAATATAATCTTTCATAGTATTTTAAGTGCAAGTGCTAAAATGATGCCATGGGTTGGGAAATAGCATATAACAACAGGATTTGAAAAAATATGGAAATAAATTTTCAATGCCTCATTCATTCTTCTATGACAGTATTTTTGGCTTTGTTGATGGTCTTCTTAATAGCCATATTATAGGGAATCAAGTTATGTCTCAAATTACCTCAGACTTAATAATGAAATCAAATCATCTGTCTCTATTCCTAATTGCCATTTGTTTCTAAGGGAATGACTCTACCATGTCACAATGTTTTCAGTACAGTGGGGTAAATGAAACATGGATGAGGTATCTTACAAAGTTACTTTTTTGTCACAGTTTTCATGGGTCTGGGGCTTTCTAAGAATTTAATAGAAAGCACCTATTCAGCACTTCTCACTTGCAAAACTGTTGATTTCATCTAAATGACCCATGAAGCTGTTTTACATTAAATGCCCTATTGTGTAGAACCTTTTAGAAAACACATTATGAGACCATTTGCATAGCTATTATTTCTAGTCAGGTGTAAATATAACCTCTGTCTACTTTAGGGAACTATTGTGAATTTCATTTTATTTTATTCATATATTCTATTCATACACACACACACACACACACACACACATTCTTCACAGTTTGTTCTAAAAAACACTTTCCTGATTGGTCAGAATGAAGCTACTCTGATCAGTCAGTGAGGATGATAATGAGGATATAGCTGCACAGCTCTGATTGTATGGGAAATATCTCAGACCTTTTGGTTGAAAACAGTCCTAGGAGCTCTTTCCTAAGTTTTGAATCAGACAGTGGGAGCACAGTGCAGAAGGATTAGCAGCTAGTCTGTAACTTTCTCCTGGAATTCAGCATGCAAAAAGGGCCTCACTAAACAATGGTTGCTAGACTCTGGTTATGAATTTGGGCATGATTAACCATCGAGTCCTTCTTGGCAGATATATTCTCAACATCAACAATATACATATACATACAGAGTAAACCTAAATATAAAACAGAAAATTTAATGTTAAAGCCAAAAGAATTTTGTTTTTCATAAAAGAGGGAGAAATCAACATTTTTAATGGAAAAGAGAGATTATCAAGATAAAAATTGAGATGAAGTCACTAGATTTAATCAATAGGGACTAATTGATAACCTTGCCCAGATAAATTTCAGTAGAGTGATTAATAGGATTGAGAATGTAATATATTGATATGAATAAAAATATAATGTTACAGAAATTATGGCATTCCTATAATCCAGGAACAAGTACAGTGATACCTCGGTATTCATCATTAATTTGTTTCAGAACTAAAGACAAGTTCTAAAACCAACAAGTGGCAAGCAAGTGACAAGTGATGAAGCATTTTCTTTTGTGAGCAGCACTGTGACTCATACAGGTTCTACCAAGTGCAAACAAGTCCCAAGAAAACACTAAGTGCTGAGACATTTTTTCCTGTCAAAATATGACGAGTACCAGGTTTGACAGGGTCTGAAGCTGATGAGTACCAAGGAATGACTGTATACAATTCTTACTGTATATCACTTTTGGGTTACATGAACACACTTCAGAAGTTGATATATCACAAATCAAACTTGCTCTGTCTCTGCCTTTCTACCCTTCTGTCCCACAAAATTTCCCCTGCTAATATTCCATATCTTAGTTAATATTACTACTACATATTCAGTTTTTCATGTTAAACTGTTCAATTAAAGATGGGAGTAGTTGTTAAGGTGTGAATAGCTTCTAAAGCAGTCACTCATGCAAGAAGAGATAGCTGTTCTATTTTCTCATTGGTACAGCTCTCAATTTATGGAGAAGAAACAACTCGTAGAGGCAGAGAGAAGGAAAAAAATATTCTGTTATATTTGTTTAAGCTAACATTTTTACCATACAGGTTCTTGTGAGTCATTACTTGTAATCTTTATGTCAGTTTCATGGCTTGTAGACTAAATACTCTTTATAGATATAGACAAGCAGTTGGGTTTTATTCTCAGATGCTATTTTATTTTTACCTTTCTCTGATGATTCATAAATATAGAAGTAGAATGTACATCTATGACTATCTCTTAAAACTAATTACATTTAGCAAGCTAAATATAATTTTAAACCTGAAGCCATCTCTTTGATTTATTTTTTTAATCCAAATAGAATTTATACATTTGTTTAGGTTTCCAATAAATTAACTGGATATTAATTGGTATCGGCTATGTCATAGTATAATTTTGGAATGTATGATTGTCAAAATGGACTGATTCTGTCATTGAATAAAATTCAACAGTCTAGATATGATGTAATTTTTAAAATTATAATAGGATAAGAAAAGATATGAAATAAATTGCTTAAAGCAGGAGAAAGCACAAAGTAGTCTAGAAAAGGCTACATTTTCCCAGCTCACAAGCAACACTGCATAAGCCATCTCTCTGGGGCAGAGAACTCCCATCCAAGTGGCATTAGCCTGATGAGGAACAATAGCCCCACCTGTAGGAATCCATCTCACTCCATCCTGTGGAACGTAAGCCCAACTCCTGAGGACTACAGCTGGAGGGTATTTCAAAGATCAAGCCTAACAAAAAGCCTGCAGGCAGAGGTGAACCTCTGGGAATTCTGAGACTTTAGCTGACCCTCCTCCAGTCCCAGTGCTGGTAAAAGCCAACCTTGGTGTGCAGCTTGGTTCTTTCTGCACACACCCAGGCCTAGTAGAGGGAGCCACAAACTGTGGATCGCTGATTGCCCCAAAGTGTTGCATAGGGACAGTCACAGGCAGCATCTGAAATAGGTGTGAACCAGAGTCTTTGCAGAGTCTTTACCTAATTCATGGAAACAAATACAAAGAGGCAGTCAAAATGGAAAGACAAAGAAACAGACCCCAAATGAAAGAACAAGAGAATCTCCAAAAGAGCTAGATGAAATGGAGGCAAACAATTGATCAGATAGAGATTTTAAAGTAATGATTATAAAGATACTCAACAGCATGAAAAAAGATATAGAAACCATAAAAAGGGACCAGTCAGAAATAAAGAATACAATACCTGAAATAAATAATACACTTTGGAAGACCAGGTAAAAAAAAGGAAATGCCCAGGCAAAACAGTGGAAAGAAAAAAGAATTTAAAAAATGAGGAGAGCTTAAGAAACATTTTGGACATGAAGCATTAAAACATCTGCATCATGAGAATACCAGAAGGAGAAGAGAGTGAGCAAGGGATCAAGAACCTATTTGAAGAAATAGTGGCCCTAAATTTCCCTAACCTGATGAAAGAAAAACACACACAAGTCCAGGAAACTCACAGAGTCCCAAACTACAAAGGCCCAAAGAGGCCTGCTCCAAGACAAATCACAATTAAAATGGCAAAGCTTAAAGACAAGAAGAGAACGTTAAAACCCACAAGAGAAAAGCAGTTAGTTACCTACAACGGAACCCACAGTAGGTTGTCATCTGATTTCTCAATAGAAACATTTCAGGCCCGAAGGGATTGACATGAAATATTTACAGTAATGAAGGGCAAGGACCTACAACCATGGCTGCTTTCCCAGCAAGGCTATCATTTAAGATTAAAGGAGAAATTAAAAGCTTCCCAGGGGGAAAAGAAACAACAACAACCCTGAAGATATTTGTGCACACCAAACCAGTATTGCAAGAAATGTTAAAGAGCTTGCTTTAAGGAGAAAAAGAAGAAAAAAAAGAAGAACAGAGGAAAATAGTTAAAAAATAAAATGACAATCAATATGTATTTATCAATAATCGCTTCAAATGTAAATGGCTGAAAAGCTCCAACCAGAAGACATAGGATAGCTGAATGAATAAGAAAACATAGACCCAAATATATGCTGTCTCCTGGAGACCCACCTCAGATTGAAAGATATACACAAACTAAAAGGAAAGGTGTGGAAAAAGATATTTCATTCAATTGGAAATGAAAAAAAAAAATAGCTGGGGTAGCAATACTTATATCTGACAAAAGAGACTTAAAACTAAGGTTGTAATAAGAGACAAGGAAGGACACTACATACTGAAAAAGGGAAAAATCCAACAAGAGGATATAAGCCTAGTAAACACTTATGCACCCAACATAGGAGAATATAAACATGTAAAGCAAATTGCAATAGACATAAAGGAATCGATCAACAGAAATACATTCATAGTAGGTGATTTTAACATTCTATTGACTTCAGTGGATAAATCTTCCAGACAGAAAATTAATGAGCAAACAGTCACCTATGTGACACAGTAGATCAAATGGACTTAACTGATATCTACAAAACATTTCACCCCAAAACAGAAGAATATACATTCTTTTCAACTGCATGTGAACACTTTCTAAGATAGATGAATGTTAGGACACAAAACAAGTCTCAATAATTTTAACCCAGTGGAGGTCATGGCTGATCTGACAGATATAAACAAATTGTTACATATATTGTATACATATACATTTGTACATGACTAATATTAAGCCATAATGTTCAAGCTGGTCATGACCTTGAAACTATGTGCCCTATATATGTAAAAATATTTAAGAAAATAATTTGTATCTCTTAGATAAACTGCAACCTCCACAGGATCAAGAAGATTGAAATCATATGAAGCATCTTCTCTGACCATAATGCTATGAAACTAGAAGTCACAAGAAAAGTGAAAAATACACAAAGACATGAGAACTAAATAGCATGTTATTAAACAATGAATGGATCAACAATGAGATCAAGGAAGAAATCAAAAGATACCTTGAAACAAATGAAAATGAGATCACAACAACCCATAATCTGTGGGACACAGGGAAAGCAACCCTAAGAGAAAAACTCATATCATTATAGGCTTACTTCAAGAAACAAGAAAAAGCTCAAATAAACAATCTAATTATACACTTAAAGAAACTTGAAAAAGAACAATAAACAAAGCCCACAAGTGAGTAGAAGGAAGTAAATAATAAAGATCAGATCAAAATTAAATTGAATAGAGTATAAAAATGATATAAAAATCAATGAATTCAAGACATGGTTCTTTGCAAAGACAAATGAGATCTGCACAACCTTACCCAGACTCATCAAGAAAAAAAGAGAGAGAACCCCCAAAAATAAAATCTGAAATGAAAGAAGAGAAATAACAACTGACACCAAAAAATAGAAAGGATTGTAAGCAAATATTATGAAAAATTATATACCAACAAATTTGATAACCTGAATGAAATGAGTAATTTCCTAGAAACATGCAGCATTCCAAAAATAAATCAGGAACAATCAAAGAATCTGAACAGACAGATTACACATAGTGAAATTGAAACAGTCATCAAAAGACTCCCAAGAAACAAAAAACTGTTACCAGATGGCTTCACAGGTAAATTTTACCAATCACTCCAAGAATTAACACCTCTCCTTCTCAAATTATTCCAATAAATTCAAGAGGATGGAAGACTCCCAAGGTCATTTGATGAGGCCAGCATTTTCCTAATTCCAAAATCAGGTAAAGACACTACAAAGAAAGAAAATTATAGGCCAATAACAACAATGAACATACATGCTAAAATCCGCAGCAAATATTAGCAAACCAAATACAGCAATGCATCAAAAAAATCATACACTATGATCAAGTAGGATTTATTCCAGGGTGCAATGTTCATAATTTTGCAAATCAATAAATGTGATATGACACATATACAAAATGAAATATAAAAACCACATGATCATATCAATAATTCAGGAAAAGCTTTTGAAAAATACAGCACCTGTTTATGATTAAAAAAAAATAAAAACTCTCCACAAACTGGGAATAGAGGGAACACACCTAGACATAATAAGGGCCATATATAAAAAACTCACTGCCAGCATCATATTCAACGTACAAAAATCTACAAGAGTTTTCCTTAAGATCAGGAACAAACTGGGATGTCGACTTTCACCTCTCTTACTCAACATAGTCCTGGAAGTCCTAGTCATAGCAATCAGACAAGAATAAGAAATAAAAAGATGCCCAAATTGGAAAGCAAGAAGTAAAACTTTATTTGCAGATGACATTATACTTTACCTAGGAAACCCTAAAGATTCTAACTCACACCAGTCAGAATGGTAATCATCAATTAATCAACAAGCAATTAATGCTGGTGATGATGTGGAGAAAAGAGAACCCTTTTGAACTGTTGGTGGGAATGGAGATTGGTACAACCACTGTGGAACGAAATACAGAGATAACTAAAAAAAGTACCAGTGGAACTGCCCTATGACCCAGCAATTCCACTTTTAGGAATTTATCTGAAGAAATTCAAAACATTAATTCAAAAGAACACATGCTATTGAACAATGAATGGGTCAATAATGAGATCAAAGAAGAAATCAAAACATTTCTTGAAACAAATAAAAATGAACACACTACAACCCAAAACCTAAGGGACTCAGGGAAGGCAGTCTTAAGAGAAAAGTTAATAGCAATAGAGACCTACCCAAAAGGTCTCTTCAATATTCGCAATATTCAAGAGGAACCCAGTGTGGTACACACCAAGACACATCATCATTAAAATGGCCAATATCAAAGACAAAGAAAGAATCCTGAAGGCAGCAAGGGAGAAACATGTAGTAACATACCAGGGAGCTCCAATACGGCTAGCAGCTCACTTCTCAACAGAAACACCACAAGACAGAAGAGAATGGCAGGAAATATACCAATTCATGAAAAGCGAAGGCCTACAACCAAGACTGTTCTACCCAACAAGGTTCTCAATTAAAATGGAAGGTGAAATGAGGAGTTTCTGAGACAAAAAAAGGCTAAAAGAATAAACCTCCACCAAACGAGCACTATAAGATATGCTACAGGGACTCGTTTAAGAGGATGAAGAAAAAGAGTGAGAAAGAGAGGAACACAGGTACAAAGGGGAAAAATGAACAAGTACCTATCAATAATAACTTTAAATGTAAATGGACTAAATGCCCCTATCAAAAGACACAGGGTAGCTCAATGAATAAGAAAACATGTCCCACACATGCTGATTACAAGGAGACCCACCTAGGAACAAAGGACCTGCACAAAATGAAAGTAAAGGGATGGAAAAAATATCCCAAGCAAATGGACAGGAAAAATGCAGTGTGGCAATACTTATATCAGGCAAAATAGATTTCAAAACAAAGGCCATAAAAAGAGGCCCAGAAGGACACTTTATAATACTCAAAGGGAGAATCTATCAAGAAGACATAAACATGGTAAACATATATGCACCTGACATAGGAGCACTCAAATATATAAGGAAAATCTTGGAGGACTTCAAGAAAGATATAGATAGTAAGTAACACACTGACAGTAGGGGATTTTAACACCCCACTCTCAACATTGGATAGATCTTCCAAACAAAACATCAACAAAGATATTGTGGAACTGAATGATGCATTGTATCAAATGAACTTAACTGACATGTATAGAACCTTTTATCCCAAAGAAGCAAAACACACAGCTTTTCAAATTCTCATGGAACATTTTCGAAGATAGACCACATGATAGGACACAAAACAAGCCTCAAGAAATGCCAGAAAATTGAAATCATAACAAGCATTTTCTTGGACCACAAGGGCTTGAAACTGGAAATCAACCTCAAGGAAAAAACTCAAAAACATTCAAATTCATGGAGACTGAATATCATGCTATTAAACAACGAATGGGTTCATAATGAGATCAAAGAAGAAATAAAAACATTTCTGGAAACAAATGAAAAGGAACACACAACAGTCCAAAACTTATGGGACACAGCGAAAGCCATCCTGAGAGGGAAGTTCATAGCAACACGGTCCTACCTAAAAAATATAGAAATGTTTCAAATAAATGACCTAACACTACAACTTCAAGAACTGGAGAAACAACAACAAAGCCCAGAGCAATTAGAAGGAAGCAAATAATCAAGATCAGAGCAGAACTGAATGACATAGAGAAGAAAAGAAGAGTTCAAAGGATCAACAAATCCAGGAGCTGGTTCTTTGGAAAGATAAACAAAATTGACAAATCTTTAAGCAGACTCATCAAGAAAAAAAGGGAGATGACCCAAATATTTACAGTCAGAAATGATAGAGGGAAAATGACAGCTAATCCCACAGAAATACAAAGGATTCTAAGAAATTATATGCCAAGAAATTTGAAAACCTCAATGAAATGGAAAATTTCTAGAAAAGTATAAACTTCCAACCTGAATGAAGAAGAAGCAGAAAGCCTGAACAGACTGATAACAGCGAGTGAAGCTGAACCAGTAATCAAAATACTCTCAGCACAAAAAAAAAAAGCCCTGTACAGGATGGTTACACAGGAGAATTTGACAAAACATTTAAGGAAGAGCAACCCCTGTCCTTCTCAGGTTATTCCAGAAAATCCAACAAGAGGGAAGACTCCCAGACTCTTTTGATGAGGCCAGCATCATCTTAATCCCTGAATCAGGTAAAGACACAACGAAGAAAGAAAAGTACAGGCCAATATCACTGATGAACATAGACACTAAAATCCTCAACAAAATCCTCAAACCACATCCAGCAATACATTAAAAGGATCATCCACCATGATCAAGTGGGATTCATCCCAGGTATTCAAGGTATTCAATATTCTCTTGGTTCAATATTCACAAATCAGTAAATGTAATACATCACATAAAGAAAAAGAAAGATAAATACCACATGATCATCTCAATAGATGTGGAGAAAGCATTTAATATGGTATATCATCCATTTATGATAAAAACACTCAGAAAAGTAGGAATAAAGTGGGAATACCTTGACATAATAAAGGCTATATATGAAAAACCTAGAGCCAACATCATATTCAATGGGCAAAAACTAAAAGCTTTCCCACTAAGATCGGGAACAATACAAAAATATCCGCTTTCACCACTTCTATTCAACATAGTATTGGGAGTTCTAGCCACAGTGGTAAGAGAAGAAAAGAAGGAAAAAGCATCCAAATTGGAAAGGAGGAAGTAAAACAATCATTGTTTGCAGATGACATGATAGTGTACACAGAAAACCCTATAGATGCCACCAAAAAGCTACTCGACCTGTATTTGGCAAAACAGCAGGATACAAAGTTAGTATACTGAAATCAAAAGCTATTTTGTACACCTACAATGAAATATCAGAATCAGAAATAAGGAAAAAATTCCATTTGTTATAGCAACAAGAAAAATAATGTACTTAAGAATAAATTTAACCAAGGAGGTAAAAGACCTGTATGCAGAAAGCTATAAAACACTGAAGAAAGAAATTAAGGAAAACACAGGTAAATGGAGGTATATACCATGTTCATGGATTGGAAGAATTAACATCATCAAAATGTCCACACTACCTGAAGCAATTTATAGATTCAATGCCATTCCTATTAAAATACCAGTGATGTATTTCACAGACATAGAATAGACATTTCAAATATTTATATGGAACCATATATGTCCCCAAATAGCCACAGGAAATTTGAGGGGGGAAAAAAAAGCAGAAGGGATCACAATACCAGATATCAAACTATATAACAAGGCCACTGTTATCAAAATGGTCTGGTACTGGCACAAGAACAGATACATAAATCAGTGGAACAGAATAGAGAGCCTGGAAATAAACCCATGTCTCTATGGTCAATTAATATTTCAGAAAGGAAGCATAAGCATAAATTGGTGTAAAAATAGCCTCTACAACTAACGGTGTTGGGAGAACTGGACAGCTACATGCAAAAAAATGAAATTTGAACATCAACTGAAACCATACACAAAAATAAACTCAAGATGAACAAAAGACTTAAACACAAGTTGCGACACCATAAAAATCCTAGAGGAGAACATAGGCAGGAAACTCTCATATGTCCTATGCAGCAATGTTTTCACCTATATGTCCCCTAAAGCAAGGGAGTTGGAAGAAAGAAAAAAACAAGTGGGACCTCATCAAAATAAGAAGCTTCTGCATGGCTAAAGAGAACATCAGCAAAATGAAAAGAGAACCAATCATATGGGAAAATATATCTGTCAATGAAAACTTGGAGAAGAGTTTGATCTCCAAAATATATAAAGAACTCACATGACTCCACTCCAAGACAAACAATCCAATTAAAAAATAGGCAAAGGACCTGGACTGACACTTCTTCATGGACGAGATACAGAGGACTTTGAGACATATGAAAGGGTGCTCAGCATCACTAGCCATCAGAGAAATGCAAATTAAAACCACAATGAGATACCACTTCACACTGGTCAGAATGGCCATCATAAACTGATCAACAAACTATGGGTGCTGGCAAGGCTGTGGAGAAAAGGGAATCCTAGTAGACTGTTGGTGGGAATGCAGACTGGTGCAGCCACTGAGGAAAACAGTTTGGAATTTCTTCAAAAAACTAAAAATGGGACTGCCTTTCAACCTAGTGATTCCACTGCTGGGATTATACCCTAAGAATCCCATTGCACCAATTCTAAAGAACCTATGCACCCCAACGTTCATAGCAGCACAATTTACAATTGCCAAGTGCTGGAAGCAACCTAAGTGCCCTTCAGTAAATGAGTGAATCAAAAATGTATGATACGTTTACACAATGGAATACTGTGCAGTCAAAAAAAAGAAAGAGCTACTGATCTTGGGGACAGCATGGATGGAACTGGAGAGTATTATGCTAAGTGAAATAAGGCAAGGGGTGAAAGACAAATACCGTATGATCTCACCTATAAGTGGAACCTAACAAACAAAACAAACAAACAAGGAAAATATAACCAGCAACATTGAGGGAAAAAAGAAACCAACAGAATGAAGAGGGAAGGAGGGAGGAGGGGCAGGGAATGGGAAGGGAAGGGTCAAGTCAAGGAACATATATAAAGAACCTATGGACAGAGCCAAAGTGGGGAAGGATTAAGGGTGGGATATGGGGGAGGGAGGAGGGAAGCAGGGGAAAGTGGTGGCAGAAAGGTGAAGACAAATGCATTTGAACAATTAAAAAAAAACTCAAAAAACAAAAAAAAGCCCTCCAAGCACACAAAAGCCCTGGGCCAGGCAACTTCATAAGAGAAGTTTACACACATTTAGGGAAGAGCTAAGTCCTAGCCAGCTCAAACTACTCCCAAAAATTCAGGAGGAGGGAAGATTCCCAAACTCTTCCTATGACGCCAATGTTATCCTAATTCCAAAACCACATAAAGACAAAAAAAGGAAAGAAAATGACAGGCCAATATCGCTTATAGACAAGGAAGGTAAAATCCTGAACAAAATATTGGCAAACTAGATTCAGAAAACATTAAAAAGATCATACAACATGAACAGGTGGGATTTATCCCAGGGATGCAAGGATGGTACAGTACTTGCAAATCATTAAACACAATTCACTGCATGAACAAAATGAAAGACAAAAACCACAAGAACATATCAACATAGGTTGAGAAAGCATTCCATAAAATCCAGCACACTTTTATGATAAAAGCACTCAGCAAAGCGGGAATAGAGGGAGCATACCTCAACATAATAAAGGCCATATACAAGAAACATTCAGCTAACATCATACTCAATGGACAAGAACTAAAAGAACAGGAGAAAGGTGTCTGCTACCACCATTTCAATTCAACGTAATGTTGTAAATTCTATACAGCAATCAGCAAGAAAAATAAATAAATTATATCTAAATCGGAAAGGAAGAAGTAAAGCTGTCATTGTTTGTAGGTGACATCATAGTGTACATTGAAAACCTTAGGGGATCCACAAAAAAACTATTTGGCCTAATAAGTGAATTTGGCAAAACATAGGATACAATGTCAACATTCATAAATCAAAGGCATTTTTGTACACCAACAATGAAATATGAGAAACAGGAAGTAGGAAAAAATCCCACTTGCTACAGTAACAAGAAATATAAAGTACCTAGGAATAAACTTAACCAAAGAAGTCAAAGACCTGTACTAAGAAAATTATAGAACATTGAATAAAGAAATTGAAGACACAAATAGATGGAAGCATAAACCATGTTCATAGATTGGACTAATTATCATCAACATGTCCATACTACCCAAAGCAATCTATAGATTTAATGCAGTCTCTATCAAAATACCAATGACATATTTCACAGATATAGAACAAGTATTTAAAAAATGTATATGGAGCCATAAACAACCCCAAACAATCTCAGCAATTTTGAGAAAGAAGATCAAAGTAGGAGAGATCACAATTCCTTAAATCAAACTATATTACAAGGTCACTGTAATGTCAACAGTATAGTACTGGCATAAGAATGGACACATGGGTCAACGGAACAGAATATAGAATCCAAAAATAAACCCAGGCCTCTATGGTAAATTAATATTCAACAAAAAGGACAGATGCATAAAATGGAGAAAATGGCCTCTTCAATAAATAATGCTGGAAGATCTGGACAGGCACATACAAAAACAATGAAACTAGACCATCAATTTACATCATACACCAGAATAAACTCAAAATGGATAAAAGGTTTAAATGTAAGCTGTGACACCATAAAAGTTCTAGAGGAAAACATAGGCAGCAAAATGTCAGATATCCCATGCAGCAATATTTTCACTGATATATTTCCTAGGGGAAGAGATACAAAGGAGAGAATAAACAAATGGGACTACATCAAACTAAAAAGCTTCTTCACGGCTAAAGAAAACATCAGTAAAATGAAAAGGGAACCAACTGTATGAGAAAATATATTTGGCAAAGACACCTTGGACAAGGGTTTGATCTCCAAAATATATTATAGAACTCACATGACTCCACACCAGGAAGACAAACAATACATTTAAAAAATGGGCAAAGGACCAGAACAGACATTTCTCCAGCTAAGGCATATAGAGGGCACATGGGCATGTGAAAGGTACTCAGCATCACTAGCCATCAGAGAGATGCAAATTAAAACCACAGTGAGATACCACTTCACACTGATCAAGTGGTCATCATAAATAAATCAACAAATAATAAGTACTGGCACAGATATTAGGAAAAAGGAACCCTGGAATGCTGTTGATGGGATGCAGACTTGCACAGCCACTGTGGAGAACAGTATGGAATTTCCTCAAAAACTAAAAATGGAACTGTCTTTTGATCTGGAATTCCACTGCTGAAATTTTATCCTGAAATTTCAGAATCCTGAAACACCAATTCAGAAGAATTTATGCACCCCAATGTTCATAAAAGCATTATGCACAATAGCCTAAGTGTCCATCAGTAAATAAGTAGATCAAAAAACTATGGTACATTTACACAATGGAATACTATGCAGCAGAAAGAAAGAAATAGCTACTACCCTTCATGACAGCATAGATGTAACTGGAGAGCATTATGCTAAGTGAAATAAACCAGGCAGGAAAAGACAAACGCCATATGATTTCACCTCTAAGTGAAACATAAGGAACAAAACAAACAAATGAGCAAAAGAGAGAGATGGAAATAAGGAACAAATTGACAGTGACCAGAAGGGAGGAGTAGAAAGTTAATGGGGGAAAGAGGGAAGAGGGTCTAGTCTAGGAACATGTTTAAAGGAGCTATGGTAGTGGACAGTAAGATAGGGATTAACTGATGGTGCAGCAGGTGAGTGAAGCAGGGAGTAGTAAAGGGGGAAAATTGGGACAACTGTAATTGACCAGTGATAAAAAGATTAGATTTTTTGATCTTTTGTATCATTTTTGGAGTCTATTTCATTTATTTCTGCTCTGATCTTTATTATTTCCTTCCTTGTACTCACTTTGGGCTTTGTTTGTTGTTGTTTTTCAGGTTCCTTTAACTGTAAAGTTAGATTGTTGATTTGAGTTTTTCTTTTTTTGTTTTGTATTCTTAAGATAGGCCTGTGGTACGAATTTCCCTCTTAGGATTACTTTCCCAGTGTCCCTCAATTTTTGGATTTTTGCATCCTCATTTTAATTTTTTTCAAGGTATCTTTTGATTTTTCCTTTTATCCCATTGCTGACCCATTGTTATTTAATAACATGTTATTTAACTTCCATGTCTTTGTGTGTTTTTCAGTGTTCTTCTTGTGATTGATTTCTAGTTTCATAGCACTGTGGTAACAGAAGATGCTTGATATAATTTCAATCTTCTTAAATTTACTGAGACTTGTTTTATGTCCTAACTTGTGGTATATCCTAGAAAACATTCCATGTGCACATGAAAAATATGTATGTTCTGCTGCTTTTGGGGTGAAATGCTCTGAAGATATCAATTAAGTCCATTTGATCTAGTGTGTCACTTAAGGTGACTGTCTTCTTGTTGATTTTCTGCCTGGAAGATCTATCCATTGAAGTCAATGGGGTGTTAAAATCCTCAGCTATGATAGTATTTCTGTTGATTTCTCCCTTTATGTCTATCAAGATTTGCTTTACATATTTAGGCGCTCCTATGTTGTGTGTGTAAATGTTTACTAGGGTTATATCTCTTGTGGATTCTCCCCTTTATCATTATACAGTGCTTTTTCTGTTCTTACTATTGTCTTGGTTTTAAAGTCTATTTTGTTGGTTATAAATGCTGTTATCCCAGCTTCTTTTATTTTTCATTTGCATGAAGTATCTGTTTCCATCCCTTTACTTTTAGTCATTGTGTATCTTTAAATCTGAGATGGATCTCTTTGAGGCAGCACATATATACGGGTCTTGTTTTCTTATTCATTCAGCTATGCTGTCTTTTGGTTGGAGCATTTAAGGAATTTACATTTAAAGTGATTATTGAAAGATACATATTGATTGCCATTTTATTTTTTAACTAATTTCCTCTGTTTTTATTATTTTTCTTTTTTTCTCCTTAAAGCAAGCCCTTTAACATTTGTTGCAGTACTGGTTTCATGTTAACAAACTCCTTTAGCTTTTCTTATCTGGGAAGCTCTATGTTCCTCCTTTGATTTTAAATGATAGCCTTGTTGGGGAAAGTAGTCTTGATTTTAGGTGCTTGCTTTTCATTACCTCGAATATTACTTGCCACTACTTTCTGGCCTGAAATGTTTCTGTTGAGTAATCCTATGTCAGTCTAACTGATGCTCTTATAACTGAGCAAACCAGGGCTCATGCACATGGCACCTTGATGAATGATCCAACAATTATTGTTGGAGGAAACAGGCTTTTATTCACAGGGTTGAAACCTTCAGGGTCTGAGAGCACTCCTGATCAGAGCCCTTTTTCCCCCATGAAACCCAGTGCTTCCCTTGCTTCCCACTAGGCTATAAGCCAAAACCAAGCCCAATACATCCCTATGTTTTTATCTTTTCTTAGGCCAGCTGTGCAAACAGTTCTCCATCTTCTTTGGAAAGTACACTTGTGGGTTTCAAAGTCACCATCCTCTCACAGCAGCTCTCTTCTTTAGGACCTGGGGTATGCTGTCCTCAGCCTCCATGTAGTATTCCAGGAAAACATGTACCATGTTACACTGGATCATTTTACAGTCCAGAAAGACACATGTCCCAAGAAAGTGGCCTCTCTTTATGTCCCTTGGAGAGACAGAACTGTATAGTTTCCAATTACAGTTAAGCATTCCAGGTATTTTCCACTTATCCCGTACTTGCTTAGGCAATTTCCAGTACAGCTTCATCAGCTGTGCTGGAGCCTGGAACATCTTAATCAGCTCTCCCCTTATGCTCTTTTCTCCTGCACAGCTGCTACATTACTACAGACCACATGCATGCTTTCTCACTACACCAGGCTGTATGGCCAAACCCTCAGAAGACGTAACCCCTCCCTCACTACAGGCAGCATGGCTGTATCTCTGTCACGTGGCTGCCCTCTTCACTACAGACTAGCATATCTACTTGCTGCTTTCTCACTGCCCCATGGTGGACCTGCCTTCCTTTCTTTGCCACCATTATTTAAAATGCTGACCCAGAGCTTCCTATGTGACCTCCTATCTAGCTACTCCCACAATGTGCTACATTTATCAGTTTCCTCATATCATTTACATTTTCTTGGCTGCCATCTTTAGTCAGTACAAGAGTGACACATGGGCATCCACCATCCTGCCTCTTGCAAAGGTGCTATATAAACCCCCAGGTACTTCATGAGTCCCTAAATATTCTCTGGAACTCCATGTACACTTTTTGCCTGGGGTGGCAGCACAGCTATTATCTTGCCTTTTATTATGCAAAGTTTCTTAAATGCTGTATCATCTCTGACTTCCATTCCCCAAACATGGGCTGTGGGGACTTTAGCGACCTATCACTCTGACCCCACTACACTCCCTTGCAAGTAACTACTTGCTTTTCTCCTGTGTCTTTTAGGATTCTCTCCTTGTTTTTCAGTCTTGTCATTTTAATTATGATGTGTCAGTGTAGGCCTCTTTGGGTCAAAATTGTTTGGGATCCTCTGAGCTTCCTGGACTTGTATGTCTTTTTCCTTCACCAGATTAAGGAAGTTTGGGGTCACTATTTCTTCAAATATGTTCTCGATTCCTTGCTCACTCTCTTCTTCTACTCCCATGATGTAGATGTTGTTGTGCTTCATGTTGTCCAGAATGTTTCTTAAGCTCTCCTCATTTTTTTAAAATTCCTTTTTCTTTTTGCTGCTCTGCCTGAATCTTTTTTCTACCTTATCTTCCAGATCACTGATTCAACCTTCTGCTTCATCTAACCTACTGTTTATTCCTTCCAATGTATTACTTATTTCAGATATTGTATCCTTTATTTCTGACAGGTCCTTTTCTTTATGGTTTCTATGTCTTTTTTTCATGCTGTTGAATATCCTTATAATCATTACTCTAAACTCTGTGTCTGATAAATTGCTTGCCTCCATTTCCCTAGTTCTTCTTTTGGAGAATTCTCTTGTTCTTTCATTTGGGGTCTGTTGCTTTGTCTTCCCATTTTGGCTGCTTCTTGGTAATTTCCTCCTTAGCTTTTAAACTACTCAGCTGCTAGAATGATCAGTTGTTAAACTAATTAAGCTGTAATCAGCAATCTGGGTAAGTTCCACAGGTTGAGGCAGAGTAATTCCTGGGGAAGGGCTAATGCTTCCCCTTAGTCTGGTGCCACTTGGAGAGGAGTGCCCTTCTTGAGAAAGATGGCTTCCGCAGTATGAGGAATTATTCAGCACATGAATCCTAGTGGCTGTTCCTTCAGTCCTCTCCCCAGAGCCACCAACCCCAGACTCCTCACAAGCATCTCTAGTCCACTCTGCCTTCCCCTTCTTGAAGCCCAGGGGAAGTGACTGCCTACCAAAATTTTGTATGTTGGCTCTCTGAATCTCCTTTCATCTCTCTGGTAGACAGGAGCCCTGCTGTTTTTCATAGCTATATGTCATAGCTATATAGCTATATGAGTTCTTTTCAGGCTTTCTTGCTGTAGGCTAGGGGACATGCAGACAGCCAATAGACATATGAAAAGATGCTCTATGTCACTAATCATCAGAGAAATGCAAATTAAACCACAATGGGATACCATCTTACTCCTGTCAGAATGGGTATCATCAATAAATCAACAAACAGCAAATGCTGGTGAGGATGTGGAGAAAGGGGAACACTTTTGCACTGTTCATGGGAATGCAAGTTAGTGCAGCCACTGTAGAAAACAGTATGCAGATACTTCAAAAAAATAAAAATGGACCTGTCTTTTTACCCAGCTATCCCACTTCTGGGAATATGTCTGAAGGAACCCAGAACACTAATTCAAAAGAACTTAAGCACTCATGTTTATTACAATGTTATTTACAATCCCCAAAATATGGAAGTAGCCCAAGTGTCCATCAATAGATGAGTGAATAACACAACTATGGGGCATTTAGATGATGGAATACTACTTGGCCACAAAAGAAAAAGAAAATTCTACCCTTTGCAACAGTATGAATGGACCTGGAGAATGTCATGCTAAGTGGAATAAACACGTAAGAAAAAGACAAATACCATATGATTGCCCTTTTTTTATGTATACTTCATTTCAATATAATGTTTATATAAGATATTAAAATAAATTTTGTTTCTTCTAAAAAAGTACATGAGAGGTACTAGAAGCTTCATTTGGTTTTTATTTGCCATTATTTGACAAACTGAAATAGAACATATTTTCATAATTTTATCAATCTCTATTTTTCCTGGAAATTGCATAACCATGTCTTTTATTTATTGGGTTAATTATCTTTTTATTATGGATTTATAAAAGTTATGAATGAATATATAATAAGTATATATATTCATAAACATGATAAGATTAATACTTCCCTTCAAAAGTTGTTGTGAAGTTAAATTAAGAAAATTTTGTTAAGAAGTTTACATTTGTGCTTTTTTGCAATGGATTTGCTGCCAGAAAACAGGTGTCAAGAAAACCACCACTAAATCAAAGCCAAAATGGGAAAGGAAAAGACTCACATCAACATTGCCATCATTGGACATGCAGATTCCGGCAAGTCTACCGCTACTGGCCATCTGATCTACAAATGTGGTGGGATCGACAAGAGAATCATCGAAAAATTTGAGAAGGAGGCCACTGAGATGGGGAAGCGCTCCTCCAAGTATTCCTGGGTCTTGGATAAACTGAAAGCTGAATGTGAGTGTGGTATCACCATTGATATCTCCCTATGGAAATTCAAAACCAGCAAGTATTACATGACCATCATTGATGCCCCAGGACACAGAGACTTTATCAAAAACATGATTACAGGCACGTCTCAGGCTGATTGTTCTGTCCTGATCGTTGCTGCTGGTGTTGGTGAGTTTGAAACAGGTATCTCCAAGAAAGAGCAGACCCGTGAGCATGCCCTTCTTGCTTACACACTGGGTGTGAAACAGCTGATTGCTGGTGTTAACAAAATGGATTCCACTGAGCCTCCCTACAGCCAGAAGAGATATGAGGAAATTGTTAAAGAAGTCAGCACCTACATTAAGAAAATTGGCTACAACCCTGACACAGTAGCATTTGTGCCAATTTCTGGTTGGAATGGCGACAACATGCTGGAGCCAAGTGCTAACATGCCTTGGTTCAAGGGATGGAAAGTCACCCGCAAAGATGGCAGTGCCAGTGGAACCACACTGCTTGAAGCTCTGGATTGCATCCTGCCACCAACTCGTCCAACTGACAAGCCCCTGTGTCTGCCCCTCCAGGACGTCTACAAAATTGGTGGTATTGGTACTGTCCCTGTGGGCCCAGTGGAGACTGGTGTTCTCAAATCTTGCATGGTGGTCACCTTTGCTCCAGTCAATGTTACAACTGAAGTCAAATCTGTTGAAATGCACCAAGAAGCTTTGAGTGAAGCTCTTCCTGGGGACAATGTGGTCTTCAATGTCAAGAACGTGTCTGTCAAAGATGTTCGTCATGGCAATGTGGCTGGTGACAGCAAAAATGACCCACCAATGGAAGCAGCTGGCTTCACAACTCAGGTGACTATCTTGAACCATCCTGGCCAAATCAGTGCTGGTTATGCACCTGTTCTGGATTGTCACACAGCTCATATTGCTTGCAAATTTGCTGAGCTAAAGGAGAAGATTGATCGTCGTTCTGGGAAAAAGCTGGAAGATGGCCCGAAGTTTTTGAAATCTGGTGATGCTGCCATCGTGGATATGGTTCCTGGCAAGCCCATGTGTGTTGAAAGCTTCTCTGACTATCCCCCTCTGGGCCGCTTTGCCGTTCGTGACATGAGACAGATAGTTGCTGTTGGTGTCATCAAAGCAGTGGACAAGAAGTCAGCTAGAGCTGGCAAAGTCACCAAGTCTGCCCAGAAAGCTCAGAAGGCTAAATGAGTATTATCCCCAACACCTCCCACCCCAGTCTTAATCAGCGGTGGAAGAACGGTCTCAGAACTGTTTGTCTCAATTGGCCACTTAAGTTTAATAGTAAAGGACTGGTTAATGATTACAATGCATCATAAAACCTTCAGAAGGAAAGGAGAATGTTTTGTGGACCATTTGTTTTTTTTGTGTGTGGCAGTTTTTAAGTTATTAGTTTTTAAAATCAGTACTTTTTAATGGAAACAGCTTGACCAAAATCTGTCACAGAATTTTGAGACCCATTTAAACAAAGTTTAATGAGAAACCTGTGTGTTCTTTTGGTCAACACTGTAACTTTATGTTTAGGTTAAAAGACTTTTAAGAGTAGCCCATAACCTATTTCTGGTGTTATATCTTTATATCTGCTGTTAATTTAGAAATGAATAATTCTGTTAGGGATTTTTTTTTTGGTGGGTGGGAATTTTTTCACTTTGTCCTGTTTATATAGGAGGAATCTGATTATGTAGTAAAAGCTATGTTGCGGGGGGTGTGCTCTGGTGCAACACTAAGTAGGTTGGGACAAATAGGCAAAGTAACTATGTAAGCTAGTTTATAAAGGCCAAATTTTGGTATATAAAATCCATGTGTTTCATATAAAATTTGTAGTTAACATCACTATTGAGTAAATTTGTTAATGTCAAATTTTAGTTTCAATTTTTACTGAAATATGAATTCACGTTTACAAGTGATGAGCTAGTTTAAAGAGCTTAAAGTGAGGCATAAATAGTATTGAGCACTGTCTTGCTAGTTAATTGTATCTAGATTCTAGGAAAAATAAATGATACTGGAAGTTGAGTAAAAAGAAGTTTACATTTGTATTATACTTTCTAATAAAGAATTCTAGCTGTTACTGTCAATATAATTATTATTCCTTTTTAAAAATATGTAAACGTATATAGATCAGTCTAAAACATTATACACATTTAAGCGCCAAATGTGGATGTCTCTGGGAGGTATGTTACATAAGATGATATCATTTTGTTTATCGACATTTTCACTCCTTTTAAAATGTATCATGAATGACTTTATAAAGTTATAAATATCCTAAAAAATGAAACTCCAAGAAAATACAGTAGATTTTAACAAAGTTTCTATTTAAATGAGAATTGTATGATTTTGTTTATACTTTTATATTTATCATTTTGTAATTATAGTTCATAAAATGGATTTATATACTTATTTCCAAAACTATGCAATATATAATGTTTTATATTTACAAGTGTTATATTTATATATTAAAAAAGACTGTGATCCATTCTTTCCAAATTTATTGTTGCATTAATTGTGATTCCAGCCGACCAAAAGGGTTATTTTATGAAACTAGACAATGTAATTATAAACTCTATATGAAAGAAAATAATTAATTTGGTTGAGAAAAAAATTAAAACATATTCAATGAGAGAGAAATTTATATGCCATTATTAAAATTTGCTATACAACCATAGAAATAAAAACAAATAGCAATCAATCAATGGAACAGAATGCAGAGTATGAAAATAAACCCTTTATATATGTGGATTCAGTATATGACATTTTGGATTCATTTTGGATTTCTGTACGCAGAAAACTATACAACATTGAAAATAGAAATTAAGGAAGACACAAATAAATGGATTGGAAGAATTAATATCATCAAAATGTCCATACTACCCAAAGCAATTTATAGATTCAGAGCAATCCCTATTAAGATACCAATGACATATTTCACAGAAATAGAACAGACATTTCAAAAATTTATATGGAACCATAAACGACCCCGAATAGCCGCAGCAATTTTGATAAAGAAACACAAAGTAGGAGGGATCACAATACCAGACATCAAACTCTACTACAAAGCCACTATACTCAAAACAATCTGGTACTGGCACAAGAACAGACCCATAGACCAGTGGAACAGAAGAAAGCCCAGAAATAAGCCCAGGTTTCTATGGGCATCTAATATTTAACAAAGGGGGCAGAAGCTTAAAGTGGAGCAATAATAGCCTCTTCAACAAATGGTGTTGGGAGAGCTGGATGGCTACGTGCAAAAAATTGAAATTGGATCATCAGCTGACACCATACACAAAAATAAACTCAAGATGGATAAAAGACTTAAATAGAAGTCGCAACACCATCAAAGTCCTAGAGGAGAACATTGGCAGGAAACTCTCAGATATCCCATGCAGCAATTTTTTCACTGATATGTCTCCTAAAGCAAGGGACATAAAGGAAAGAATAAACAAGTGGGACCTCATCAAAATAAGCAGCTTCTGCACAGCAAAAAAAAACATCAGCAAAATGAAAAGGGAGCCAACCATATGGGAAAATATATTTGCTAATGATACATCAGATAGAGGTTTGATCTCCAAGATATATAAAGAACTCACTCGACTCCACTCCAAGAAGACAAATGACCCAATCAAAAAATGGGCAAAGGACCTGGGCAGATGCTTTTCCAAGGAGGAGATACAGAGGGCCCACAGGCATTTGAAAGGATGCTCAGCATCACTAGCCATCAGAGAAATGCAGATCAAAACCACCATGAGGTACCACCTCACACCGGTCAGAATGGCCATCATAAACAGATCCACAAACAACAGGTGCTGGCGAGGCTGTGGAGAAAAGGGAACCCTAGTCCACTGTTGGTGGGAATGCAGACTGGTGCAGCCACTGTGGAAAGCAGTGTGGAATATCCTCAAAAAGCTGAAAATGGAACTGCCTTTTGATCCAGTGATTCCCGCTGGGACTATACCCTAAGAACACCAAAACGCCAATACAAAAGAACCTATGCACCCCAATGTTCATAGCAGCACAATTTACAATAGCCAAGTGTTGGAAGCAACCTAAATGCCCATCAGTAGATGATTGGATCAAAAAGTGATGGTACATATACACAATGGAATACTACGCAGCAGAAAGAAAAAAAGAGCTACTAAACTTCGCAACAGCATGAATGGAACTAGAGAGCATTATGCTAAGCGAAATAAGCCAGCGGGCAAAAGACAAATACCATATGATCTCACCTATAAGCAGAACCTAACCAACAATACAAAGATGCAAGGAAAATAAGACCAGCAACACTGAAAGGAAAAGGAAAAAAATGATAATATAGCCATGTTGTATGATTCCATTAAATGTCAAAGATAAAAGTGTTAAACAGAAAGGTAAATATTACATAGACCTATTTTCTATAACTGTATTTGTATATGTATTTTAAATTCTAGAAAATTCATAATTTAATTTCAAGAATGGTTATCCTGGGAAGAAGCAGGAAGAAATTTGTAAAAAGAGACTAGATAACAGGGGATTTTTCACTTTTTCTTCATAGCTTCCTCTGTTTTCTAAGTTTGATACAATATACAAATATAAATTTTATAATAAAAATTTCTTCCTATTAAAAGTAAAAAAATAAATAAAATAAAATAAATTGAGAAAACCCCAAAGCTGGGAAAGTAAAGACTAACAAGTTAATTGTGCTAACATTTCTTACTTTCCAGAATAAAATAGATTTTAACAAAAAATATAAAATTCAGCAAACAGCTTGGAGAAAATATGTGCAACATGTAACACAATTCAGAATTTATATGTCATAAAGAAAAGTGCATGACAAAAAGGGTAAAATTTATGAATGCTCAATTCAAGGAGTAAAATAAACAGTTAATGAACATAAGAAAAAATACTCTAAGTAATCAAATAAAGGAAAATTAAAATACAATATCAGTTTGGGAAAAATTAAAATGTGATTGATAATATTCATGTTAGGAATAGTTATAAGTATTGAAGATATACATATGATTCTTTTTTTAAGATTTTATTTATTTATTTTAGGGGAAAGGGAGAGAAACATCAATGTGTGGTTGCCCCTCAAGCATCCCCTACTGAAGACCTGGCCTGCAACCGAGTATATGCCCTGACTGGAAATTGAACACGCGACCCCTTGGTTCACAGGTTGGCACTCAATCTACTGTGCCACACCAGTCAGGACATGGAGATATACATACAATTCTTTAGGGAAAATTTTATTGAAACTTTCATACAAATCTGCATTTCTTGTTAAAATGCAGATTCTGAAACAACAGGTCAGGACTGGGTCTTGGAACTTTTTATTTCCAGAAAGCTACCGTGTAATGTCAATGTCATAAATCAAATTTGGTAAAACTCTAACATACTTTTCTAAAAATATATCCTGAAATATTAGTTTTGACATGTACACAAAGATATGTTTATTAGGAAGTCTATCATGGGACTGAAAACAACCCAGATATTTATCTATAAAGGAATGTCTCTATAAACTGAGGTATAACAAATCTATTGAGATATGTTACAGTAGTATAATAAGATGACAAGGCTCTGCCTATACTGATATGAAAAGAGATCTTCACTAAGAGGAAAAACAAAGTTGCCTTGGACATTGTGCAGCATATTTCCATTAATATACTTTCCTGGTTATAAAGAGAAAACACAAAAACATACATGTCAAGAAGGACATTTATGTTGTGTGTGAATGTTGAGGGAAGAAGTTGCAATATGCAACTATCATATTGTGTGTTGTGCACTGGCTTAATACTATTTCAAATCCACTTGTTTATAACAAGTGAAATTGTTTTGAATCACATTTTTATGATAAAAATAAAAATATTTGTTTTAGAAGTGGTTTTGATATAAGAATGAAGTGAATTATATCAGGATGTCATCATCTCGTCTGTTGTTACTGATAAGCATCCAGCATGTGAAGAAGAAAATATGACAAGGAGACATTTAGAAGGCTGGAGAGATTCCATGTGGGCAAGTCACACTTTGCTGACCTAAACAGCTCTCTGACGACTTTGAGACACTTGCCCCTTGCTTTGGCCAAGTCAGCTCTTTGGTGGGCAGTGGTGCTAAACCATGCAACGTCCCAGCAGTGTTAACCACCTGCAGTGGCCCTGCCTGCTCACCAACATCAGCACCGCCACTCCCTAGCCATGTGTGCTAGCAACATGGTACTTTTATTTTGAACCAGCAGCTGAAAGTCAGCTTACAGTTAGTTAAGCCATCTTTCCCAAATTACCAAATTCATATACAAAGTACACCTCAGTTGACTTTGGATTTTCTCCTTTTATCTCCCCTTGCTTAGAAAAATAAAGTATCACTGTTCATTGCCTGGGAGTATGTTATTGATTGAGTGATTGATTGATTGATATTAGCTTATTAAAAAACATTATCCTATATGCTGTTGGCCTGTGAAATTATTATAATTACCAGAGCTAAACCATGTTAAGTAAATTGCTGGCAGACAGAATTAATCTCCATGTATAATTTTGTAACCTCCTCCAACACAAAGCAAAACATTTTACATAAATAAAATTTGCACAAGGGGGGATTAATACATATACAAACATATATTAAAGATGTATGTGGTATAGATTAGGACACATTAAAACTGTAAAATTGGAGTCATTCTGAAGTTTATATTAATACATATTAATGGCTTACATTCATCCTGATAAAGAAGTGATTGCAATGTTTTATTTAGTGTATAATTTAATCTAATAATGCACATACTTAAATTAGTGCTCTCTGATGTTCTTCAATGATTTGTTTACTATGTTCTAATAAGAAAAACAACAAATGAATGAGATGTGGGGAGACCATAATGTTGGCAAATATCTCTGAAATACTAGACTACATAAAGTACTTAGAAGTACTTTAAGGGATGATAATATAGTTTATATTCAGTTTATTTCATTTCCTTACAAAGCCCTGAGGAACATACTCCATTTGTTGTACAAAAGCCAATTACAGTTACGGGCTGTTCATAAGAGTTTCCAGCTTTCAGAATTAGTTTTTACTATTTAATAGTACATTTGAAGATGACTGTGAGGCTAATCATTTCTAATATTTATGTAACTATGTCTATAGGATTGGCATAAATACCACACCATTTTCTTAGTATTCATTGTAGACCAGCACAAATGAACTAATAGAAAAGAAGAAGGAAAAATTTCTTGGTTTATCATGAAAACAGAATCACAAAGAATAATTTCACAGTAACAAGTTCTCCTGACAGAAATATAAATTGTTCATTTAAAAAAATGCTTTTATAACAGTCCCATTGGAAAAACAATTCTACTTCAAAGCTAGTTCACATAGTCAAAAAAACAGTTCATTGATAAAGTCTTAGTTCTGGAACTCCCTTTTTGCTTCTTTAAATGAATCTCACTTAGAAATACAGTATGTTGTTGAGTTGTACACTTGAAGCTTGTATGTTTTCTGAACTAATGTCCTCCTAATAAATTCAATTTAAAAATAGAAAAGAAAGAAAAAGAAAAAGGGTTAGGGAGGTTCCTAGAAGTTTGCCCCTAGGTCTTGCCCTCTCATTTTCCTGAGAGATGCTACTCTTTAGCTGTGCCCTTGGGCAATTATTCATTTTTCTGGCTTCAGGGTTTTTTGTTTTGTTTTGTTTTATTTTTTTGTCTGTAAAAGGCAATCTTCTCTTTCTCATAATGACATGGAACAGATGGAACTGCTCAATGTGGAATAGTCAACCAATATCTGTGCAGTTGATATTCATTAAATGTTTCTTTCTTATCTTTAAGCCTGAACCCCTACATCCCTAGAGAATGTATATAATTTTCTGGGCCCAATAATTTCTTGTCTTGGGACATAATCTTTTACTATGATCTGATCACATGAAGCATTTCAAGCACTATTTTGTCTCTGAAAATTTCTTAAATCCTCTACTATTTCTAGAGAGCATTATGCGTATTTGAGGCAAAAAAATTAATTGTGTGGAGCTGTCCCAAGCATCTATGATGCTTGCATATCTAAATGCTTTCCACTAAATGCTAAAAACAAATCAGTTATTGCAATAACCCAAAACAAGCAAATCAAAAGGCACCTATATCTCTGGATACTTCAAAATCTTACAAGAGTTATTTTTACTTTATTTGTGATCTCACAGTTAAATTATTAACTAGTTTTTATAGGGTAGATTCAACTTAAAGTTTATTTAAGGTAAAACTCATCTTTTTCACTTATTTTTAAAACCACGATTTGGCTCAGGTTAACTAGAAGGTTAATGAACATGCAGGTATCATCAACTCCTCAGGTTGTTGATATTTAATTAGCTTTGAGAAATAAAAAAATAATTATTTAGAAATAAAATGACCAAGAGCCAATAGAAAACTATAAATAATCTCTCTTTTGCAGGATGTGACCTACCTGTATATAAAAATCTTCAAAACTGGAAACAGAATCCCCACTATCCACAAGTCCCTTTGAACAAACTGTCAGATTTACCCAAATTAGCTTTAGATTAATATACTAACCAGAAACCCCCCCTTTTTTCACCATAACCCTTTTTTAATTATTGTGACTAAATTTTACTGTCTTCATATTTCACAAATAAAACTCCTGCACTTTATTTTATGTAAACGGTACATGCATTTTTTTTTTTTTTTGCATGGGGTTTCTTAATTTCTGCAGCTAAAAGTTGGAATAAATTGATGTTGAGTTTTTCAGATTGAGTAACTTAATTTCCTTTTCCAGCTTCCTCCTCTGCCCTAAGGCTGACTTTTGTGTCTTTCTCTTTCAAAGTCTAAATGACCCATTTTGCTATTGGTTAATTTTCTATTTCTGACCATGAGGCATCTGTAATTCTGAGCTGATTTTTAGTGCAGATGACTGAAAAGAATCTCTGAAAGCAATAAATTTAAAAAAAAAAATCTTCCTGACTCAGTTACCAGCCTTGCCACCTCCTTTTGTCTCTGAATACAGATAGTCCCTATCTACCAAGCACTTGGTATTCTTGAATTGAACTCTTCATAGTAGGATAACCACATGTTTTCATATACCATGGCGATCACAATGGAAGTTTTCAGCTGTTAGATGCAGGTAGCTGATATGTGGAAACTTTATCGTGCCTGCATTTGACAGTGGAATTTCTCTCTCTCCCTAGTTGCTCCAAGTCAGAAGAGTGTAGACACTTTGGAGAAGCAGCGTAGCCACAGCCCGACTGCCTGAGGCAATCACTAAGGAGCTGTCAGAGAGAATCACAGGAGCTTTCTCTTTGTGGTTTTGGTGACAGCAGCTGCTGTCTAATTTGGCTTCCAATAACAAACAGAGCCACTGAGAGCTTTCCAACAAATGTCCAAACCTGCACAAATGAGTCCCTGTAGGCACAAACAGGATGAGCTCCTCCAGTTCCAAACTCAGAGAGAAAATGAGGAAGCCTTTGGCTGTCATGCGGGTCCAGCAATCCCGGGGATTCGAGAATGGCAACCCCTCCTCCATCACTTGAATCTCCACATTCCAAAGAAAAAGAGTAGAACTATTGAGATTAAAAAAAAAAAATGAACAGGAAAAGTAAACACCAAAAGCTACAACTCCAACACATAGAACATAAGGTTATATAATCCCTAACAGGTTATGACAAGGACACATAAATTTCCCTCTCCACTGTGACTCATGCTGAGATAAATGCTATTGATAACTGTATTCACAGAAGAGAAATTTTGTGTGCTTTTGCACCAACAGAACAGGGAAGCACATCAACATGCTTCCTGTCATTTTACAGTTTTTTATCTTGTAGGCCTTAATGAATTTCCTATTTTCTTCAATTATCCTTATTATTCATGAGAGTATTTTGTTTATTTTTAAAACCTGGGGAATTTGATGTTGATACATTTGAAAGGTAGTGAATAGAATAAATCCCAAGATCTATGGAAAAAATGTAACTCAGTATTGTCCTTTCAACTATTTAAATAACTGCTGTTCTGGGCCAATGGTCCTGCCACACAGAAATGCAGACTCTTCCGTCCACACTAGCAGAGCAGGTCCTTGAAGTCTGAAGTGTTACTTATACTAGTCTAATGAGAGGAAATCAAATATCAGAGACAAAGAGTGACCTGGTGTTTCACTGAAAGTGTAGCATTCCTATTGTCCTAGATTATGCAAACAATAACAATATAGCCTATGTTCTAAAGCTCATGTAAAATGACTGTTCAGAACCTAGCAAGGATCAGTAGGATTAGCGATTCACTCTCCACACTCCATTTAATTTCAGATCTCTAGTTTCTCTGCTCACCATCCAGCAATTCCTTGGACACTCCTAGCTCCTAATCTATTGCATTCATTTTTTAAACTATTCAACTATTGTTTACTTTCTCCCCACTTTAGCACAAATCATTATCAACCTAATAAAGGTAATATTTCTTTAAGCATGCCCTCATCTTTGTACCCATCAAGCCAATAGCATCTTTATGGGCAGACATGATGAAGCATAATTCAGCTACACATTTTCATCTTGAACAAGTATTCCACAAAGTGATGTGTAACAACTCACAGAAGGACATAAGGCTAATAACCTTATATTTAAATTCTGAATTATATTCCTAGGAGGAAGAAGAACTTTTATTAAATCATCAGCATTTTCAGTATTGTTTCCTCCTTGTTTTTTTATTGTTGTTCAATAACAGTTGTCTCCATTTCTTTCTCATTACTCTTCTCTGTCCTACCCACCTGCAACCTTCCACTTTCAATGTTCCCCGTCCTTATCTTTGTTCACGGGTCCTTTATACATGTTCCTTAACTTGATCCTTTCCCTTCTTTCCACCATTATCAGCTTCCCTCCTCACCTCTGGTCACTGCCAGTTTCTTCATTTCCATGTCTCTGGTTCTGTTTTGTTCTCTTGTTTGTTTTGTTGACTAGTTTCCACTTATCGGTGAGATTAGATGAAATTTTTCTTTCACCACCTGCTTGTTTCATTAAGCAAAATACTCTCCAGTCCCATCCATGCTGTCACAAAGGGTAGGAGTGCCTTCTTATTTCTACTGTGTAGTATTCCATGTGTAAATGTAGCACAGTTTTTTTATCCATTCTTACTGAAGGGCACTTAGGCTATTTCTAGCACTTGGCTATTGTAAATAACAACACTGCTATGAACATTGTGGTGCATAGGTTCTTTTGAATTCATTTTTAACGATTCTTAGAGTATAATCCCAGCAGTGGAATTGCCAGTCCAAAAGACAGTTTCATTTTTTGTTTTCTGTGGAAATTCCATGCTGTTTTCTACAGTGGCTACACCAGACTACATTCCCACCAATAGTGTACTAGGTTCCCCTTTCTCCACAATCTCGCCAGCACTTGTTGTTTGTTGATTTGTTTATGGCCATTCTGACTGGTGTGAAGAGCTATCTCTTTATGGTTTTAATTTGCATCTCTCTGATGGCTAGTGATGCTGAGTATCCTTTCATATGTCTCTGGGTCTTCTGTATGTCCGCCTTGGAGAAGTTGCCCATTTTTTTATTGGGTTGTTTGTCTTCCTAGAGTGCAGTTGTATGAGTTCTTTATATATTTTGGAGACCAAACCCTTGTCCGAGGTATCATTGGCAAATATATTTTCCCATACAGTTGGTTCCCTTTTCATTTTACTGATGTTTTCTTTAGCCATCCAGAAGCTTTTTATTTTTATGTAATCCCATTGTTTACACTTTTCTTTATGTCACTAGCTCTAGGGGACATATTGGTGAAAATATTGCTGTATGGAATATCTGAGAGTTTCCTGCCTATGTTCTCTAGGACTTTTATGGTGTTGTGAACTTTTTTTTTTTCTTTTCAAGCATTTCTTTCTTTCTTTCTTTATTTTTTAAATACATTTGTCTCTGCCTCCCCCCCACCACTTTCCCTTTCCCCCTTCCTCCTTCCCTCCCTCAGCTCTTCCCCTTTGGTTTTGTCCATGAGTCCTTGCTATATGTTCCTTGACTTTCCCCTTCCCTTCCCTTCCCTTTCCCAGCCCCCCCCTCCCTCCTTCCCTCTTGTCTCTGCTGATTTCTTTTCCTTTCAGTGTTGCTGGTCATATTTTCCTTGCATCTTTGTATTGTTGGTTAGGTTCCGCTTATAGGTGAGATCATATGGTATTTGTCTTTCGCCCCGTGGCTTATTTTGCTTAGCATAATGCTCTCCAGTTCCATCCATGCTGTTGCGAAGTTTAGTAGTTCTTTTTTTCTTTCTGCTACATAGTATTCCATTGTGAACTTATATTTAAGTCTTTTATCCATCTTGAGTTTATTTTTGTGTATGGTGTAAAGTGGTAGTTGAATTTCAATTTTTTTGCACGTAGCTATCCAGATCTCCCAACACCATTTGTTGAAGAAGATTTTTTTACTCCATTTTATGCCTTTGCTCCTTTTATTGAATATTAATTGACCATAGAAACATGGGTTAATTTCTGGGCTCTTTATTCTGTTCCATTGATCTCTGTGTCTGTTCTTATGCCAGTACCAGACTGTTTCAATGACAGTGGTCTTGTAATATAATTTGATATCATTTATTGTGATCCCTCCTACTTTGTTCTTTCTCAAAATTGCTGAGGCTACTCAGGGTCATTTATTGTCCCATACAAATATTTGAAATGTTTGTTATATATCTGTGAAATATGTCATTGATATTTTAATAGGGATTGCATTGAACATATAAAGTGCTTTGGGTAATATGAACATTTGGATGATGTTAATTATTCCAATCCATGAACATGGTATATGCTTACATTTATTTGTGTCTTCCTTAATTTCTTCCTTCAGTGTTCTGTAGTTTTATGAGTTAAGGTCTTTTATCTCCTTGGTTAGGTGTATTCCTGTGAACTTTATTTTTCTTGTTGCTATAGCAAATGGGATTTGTTTCTAATTTCTGTTTATGATATTTCATTGCTGGTATGAGAAACAATGTACAAAAATGCCTTTGATTTCTGAATGTTGACCTTGTACTCCACTATATTGTCAAATTCACTTATTAGGTCGAGTTGTTTTTGGGGAGACTACAGGATTTCTATGTACAGTATCCTGTCCTCTGCAAACAATGACAATTTTACTTCTTCCTTTCCATTTTGGATGGCTTTTATTTCTTTTTCTTGTCTGATTGCTGTGGCTAGAACTTCTAACAATATGTTGAATAGAAGTGGTGAAAGTGGACACCCTTGTCTTGTTCCTTATCTTAGTAGGAAAGATTTTAGTTTTTGCCCATTGAGTATGATGTTGGCTATAGGTTTCTGATATATGGTCTTTATTATGTTGAGATTCTGATCCGCCTACTCCCACTTGCTGATTGTGTTTATTTTAAATGGGTATTGTACCTTTTCAAATGTTTTTTCTGCATCTATTGATACGATCATATGATATTTGTCTTCCCTTTTGTTTATGTAATATATTATGTTTATTGATTTGCAAATATTGCACCATCCTTGAATCTCTGGGATGAATCCCACTGGATCATGGTGGATGATCTTTTAATGTATTGATGGGTGCAATTTCCAATATTTTGTTGTGGATTTTAGCTTCTATGTTCATCAGTGATATTGGCTTGTAGTTTTATTTCTTTGTTGTGTCTTTCTCTGGTTTTGGGACTAGGATGATGCTGGCCTCATATAAAGAGTCTGGGAGTCTTCCCTCTTCTTGAATTTTTTCGAATAGTTTGAGAAGAATAGGAGTTAGCTCTTCCATAAATGTTTGGTAAAATTCTCCTTTGCAACCATTCAGTTTAGGGCTTTTGTGTGCCAGGAGTTTATTGATAACTGCTTCAGTTTCACTAGCTATAATCAGCCTGTTCAGGCTTTCTTCTTTGTCTTGACCCAGTTTTGGAAGATATGTTTCTAGAAATGTGTCCATTTCACCCATGTTTTCAAATTTCTTGAAGTATAGTTGTTCATGGTAATTTCTTACAATCCTTTGTATTTCTGTGGTATCAGTTGTTATTTCTCCTCTTTCATTTCTGATTTTACTTATGAGTTCTCTCTTTCTCTTGATAAGTATGGTTAAAAGTTTGTTGATTTTGTTTATCTCTTCAAAGAACCACCTCTTGTATTTATTGATTTTTTGAATTTTTCTTTTAGTCTCTATGTAATTTAATTATGCTCTTATCTTGGTTATTTCCTTCCTCTATTGCTCTGGGCTTTGTTTGTTGTTCCACTAGTTCTTGTAGAAGTAGTGTTAGGATGCTTATTTGAAATATTTCTCTTTTTTAAGTAGGCTTGTATTGCTATGAACTCCCTCTCAGGAATGCCTTTCCTGTGTCACATAGGTTTTGGTTGTTTTGTGTTAATTCCTATTTGTTTCCAGAAACTTTTGATTTCTTCCTTGATTTCATCAACTGATTCATGGTTTAATAGCATGTTACTCAGTATCTGTGAGTTTGAATGTTTTTGAGTTGTTTTTTTTTTTTTTTTAGGTGAGGTTGTTTTCTAATTTCAGGTCCTTGTGGTCCATGAAATGCTTGATATGATTTCAATTTTCTAGAATTTGTTGTGGCTTGTTTTGTGTCTTGTCATGTGGTCTATCTTTGAAAATGTTCCATGTGCATTTGAAAAGAATGTGTATTTTGCTTCTTTGTGTTGAAACATTCCATGTTTCATATATAGATAGATATATATATATATATGAATAACAGATATATATATATATATATATATATCTGTTAACTTCATTGATCTAGTGTGTTGTCCGATTCCACAATATCCTTGTTGATATTTTATTTGGAAGATATATACATTTTTGACAATGGGATGTTAAAATCCCCTGCTATAATTGTATGTGGTCTACCTCTTTCTTGAAGTTCTCCAAGATTTTCCTTATATATTCAGGTGCTCTTACGTTGGGTGCATATGGGTTTACAATGTTTATGTCTTCTTGATGTATTCTTTCCTTGAGTATTGTGAAGTGACCTTCTGTACCTTTTATTATGTTCTTTGTTTTGAAGTTCCTTTTCTCTGATATAAGTATTGCTACCCTGGCTTTTTATTCCTGTTCATTTGCTTGGAATATTTTTTTCCAACCCTTCACTTTCAGTCTGCATAGGTCTTTTTTTTTTTGAGGTCTCCTGTAGGCAGCAAATGCGCTGGCCATGTTTTCTTATCCATTCAGCTACCCTATGTCTTTTGATTGGAGAAGTTAATCCACTTACATTTAAGGTTATTATTGATAGATAGTTATCCATTTTTTCCCCTTGTACATGTGTTCCCATCTCTGTCATTCTTCTTCTTCATCTTCTTAAAGCAGTCCCTTTATCATGTCTCTCAGTACTGATTTGGTGGAGGTGTTGACAAGAATACTGATTCTTTTAGCTTTCTTTAGTCTGGGAAACTCCTAATTTCACCACCCATTTTAATTGAGAACATTGCTGGGTATAGCTGTCTTGGTTACAGGTCTTTGCTTTTCATTGGAACATCATGTTGGAATATTCCTTGCCATTCCCTTCTGGCTTGCAGTGTTTCTGTTGAGAAGCCAGTTGCTTGCCTTTTGGAGCTCCCTTATGTATTACTTCCTGTTTCTCCCTTGCTGCCTTTAATATTCTCTCTTTGTCTTTGAATTTTACCATTTTAATTATGATGTGTCTTGGTGTGGGCCTCTTTGGGGTCATCTTGATTACAACCCTCTGTGCTTCTTGGGCTTGTGTGACTTTTTCTCTCCTCCTATTAGGGAAGTTTTCCATCATTTCTTTTTCAAACAGGATTTCTATTCCTTGTTCCTCTTCTACTTCTCTTATCCCATTATATAGATATTATTATGTTTCATGTTGTCCTGAAATTCCCTTAAACCGTCTTCATTCTTATTGATTCTTTTTTTTTCCTTTTCTGGCTCTTTCTGGAGTTTTTTCTACCTTGTCCTCCAGATCACAGATTTTATCTTCTTCATCTAGATTACTTTTGATTCCTTCTAATGTATTCTTCAATTCAAAAATTCTATTCCTTATTTCCTCTTTGTTCTTATTGATTCTTTCAATGTCCTTCTTCATGGTGATATAGTTCACAATAATTTCCTTATAGCTTCTCTGCAGTTTTTTATAATTAGCCCTGAGCTCACTGAGCTTCCTTAGAATGATTGTTTTAAACTCAACATCTGATAGTTTATTTGCTTCTATTAATTTAATTCTCTTTCTAATGATTCCTCCTTTCCTTTTAATTAGGGGTTGTTTCTTTGTCTTCCCATTTTGGGGCAGACTCTTCTGGTTTGTTTATGCTTTTTAAATTCATCTGTTTTGACTTCCTGTATTTGTGGTGTGAACTTCTATGGTAGAAATACTGTGAAACTCTGTGGTGCAGTATCCTTGGTCTCTTGACCTTAATGCTCTTGGGATGGCTTTTATGCTGTTTATGTTGGTTTTCTGGATGGAATTGGATTTTGATTGTTGTTGGGTCATTCTTTGGTGGGTCCTTCCCTCTAGCTGGTTGACTGAGGGTCACTCTGCCTATCTTGTTTTGTATATTGTTGTACAGGTGTTGCCAGAACAAAACCACAAATTCCAGGAAACAAACCATACCAATAAAAATAACTCCCACCCACAATCCCACTATCAACAGCAAATGGGCCAGTATAAGGGTATAAAGAGATTAAGACTATTATAAGAAAAGAAAGTGAATATGAGATGACCTACTGATAGAAAAATAATTTTGAGTTGGTAGAGGGAGGAAGACTAATAAGAATTGGGAAGTGGAACAATGTGAAGAGAGAAAGTAAAATTTATATCATAAATAAAATAGGGAGTGAGGAAGGCGGAATGGAGTAAGAGAAGGGAAGCATATTGTATTCTGTCTAAAGAGAAATTAAAATAAAATAAAGTGAGAGAGAGAGAAAAAAAGAAAAAGGAAAGAAAGTAAATAAATAATAAAAAATAGAAACCAAATTGGAGAGAAGGATCCACCACAGCACTATCAACAACAAATGAACTAAAATTAATACAGCTGGGATAGGAATAATAGGGGGAAAAGAAAGAAAAGCTTGAGACATGTCTAGAGGAAAAGGAAGTGATTTTGAGATGATAGAAGGAATGGGAATACTTAGAGTGAAGAACAAAAACCAGGCTCAGATAGGGAAAAATTAAAATTTCAGATGAAGTGAAAAAAAAAAAGAGAGAAAAGGTCAGGATGAAAGGTTAAAAGAAAAAAAAAGCAGCCTAAGAGAGGGCAAAATTAAAATTTGAGACAACAAAAGGAGTAAGAGAGGAGAACAATAAAATCTGAGATTTGAAATACAAAATTAGTGAAGATGTAGAGGTAGAATTGAAAAAAGTGCAACAACTACCCTATTCACAGCCAACAAGCAAATATTGCTAAAGGTAGAGAGAGAACACAGGCATTTTATAAATGGGAAAAAGAATGTGAGATGACTATTGACAAGAAAATTGGTTTTGAGAGGCTGAACGACCAAGAAATAGTAAGAGTGCAGAATGGAAACGTTGTAGCAGGAGAGAAAACAAAATTTAAAACAAAAATAATAAGAGGAAAAAGAAGGTAAATGGGGTAAGAGAAGGGAAGGGCAAATATGTGAACTGAAATAAACTATACTATAAAATCTGGCGACTGGATATGTACAAACTTGAGGGATAAGAAATGATAGCTAAAAAGCTATTCAGGAAAGAAAATATCACAAATCATTGAGAAGACCACATCGGATTTCACCTCTGTAGCATCTAATATTTATCAGCTTTTTCTTTCTGGATCCACCTATACTGATATCAGATGGTGACTCCATTTGACCTTAGGCAGCCTGTTAGAGACCTCCAGAGAGGTACTTGTCTGTGGCTGACTCATTCAGTGTTAATCTAGTCACTCTGCATTCAGCAGTCAGGCTTAAGCAAGACAGGGCATGGCAGACTCCCTCCTGGGTTCAGGGATATTGTTTTCTCTCAGACTGCTGCCACTCAGAAGGGAGTGGTCTGCCTGAGCAAGATGACAGCTGCCAGATGGGGGATGACTCAACACTAGGATCTCAGTGGCTACTCTATCAGTTTTCTCCCCAAAGCCTCCATCTCCAGTCTCTCCTCAAGCGTCTCTGGTCCACTCTGCCACTGCTTTTGCCAGAGCCCAGGGTAAGTGGCTGCAAATGAAAATCTATGCATTGGCCTTTTTATCATCTCTTTGTGTCTCCAGCCATCTGTCTCTGGCAGAGAGCAACTCTGCTGCTTTGAGCCACTGGTTGTTATCTGTGTACTTTTCAGGCTCTTGTGCTCTAGGCTGGGGATCCCAGGTTAGGGTTTAGACCTCACACTTCTCAGGGGGATCCAGCCAGTACTTAAATATCCCTCCAGTGCTTCTCTGCCACCTGTCTGTGCTTAGCCAGCCCTCTTGTGTTTCCACCACACTCCATACCAGTCAGGTTGTGCTGATGCTGATTCTTCTGTCTGTCCAAGGTTATAAGGCTTCCCTCTCATTGTTTTTCAGTTGTTTGTTCTAAGATATGTCTACAAAATTTAGTTATAATTCCAGATTTATCATAGGAAGAGGTTAGTGTGACTTCTACCTACTCCTTTGCCATCTTTGATCACCCTGTTACTCTCTTGTTAACCATAGAGATTACATGTGGAAAATAAAAAGGAGAGCAAACATAAATTATATATATTTATTTATCCATACAGACACAGTATTTGTACTATACTTGAGTTTTCTCACCTTTATTCCTGTTCTGGAATTTGGCATTGTGTGTAGGAGACAGGTGGACCTTTAAAAAGCTACTCTAGGTTTCTCATAGACCTACCCATTTTTGTGTGAAAATCATTATACTACACCACATTCCATTCACTTGAGATGTTACCCTGCAGATTATTTATGAAAATACTATTTAATGTTTTAATGGATGAGAAATACATAGTGTTTTTCTCATATAATTCCTGGAGAATTTTAACTGATAAAAATGTGACTCTTTGTAATTTAAAATTTACATGAAATTGGGTTGATATTAGAAGAAAAAACAACTTTAAAACTAAAAAAATATATTAAATCATTAACTAAAGTAACACTGAAGAACCAGCTTGTGAAGTTCATATAATTTTTATTGCTACATTTGAATGGTTTATAGATTATATTAGAAAATAATTTATCACCATTACACTTTATAAAATACACATCACAGAGAAGGAAAATGTTAATTGTGTGTATATTAATGACGTCTGTCCAGAAAAAGTCCTGTTACTCTCAGCCATTGTTAATGTAATGAGAATGGTTTGCACAACATCGGTGTAACCTGTGAGTCAAGGAGAGTGGACTAGAATGTGCGTAAGTGAACGATGATGACTTGCAGTACTAGTCAGTGGGAGCAATAGACGCTGTTGAGTGAGCATGTGTCCTGTGTGGCCATTGCCACATTCAAAATGACTGAATGAATAGAGCAACAAATCTACATCAATTTTTGCATTAAACTTGATCGTTCTTCAATGGAAACTATTTGGATGATTCAGAAGGCTTTTGGGGACAATGCACTGAATGCAGTGCAAATAAAAATGTGGCACAGAGGCTTCAAAAATGGTCAAGAATCTAATGAAAGAGATCCACATTTTGGAAGGCCTGCAACAAGCAGAAAATCTGAGAATGTTGAATGTTAATGGACTATAATCAACAAAGATCTGTGATTGGCAGTGCGAGAACAAGAAGATGAAAGGATTCCAAACACTACTGTGTCCAAGATATTCATGTAGGATCCTTGCATGAAACATGTGATGGCAAAATTAATTTCATGGCTTTTGGAATCAAGATGGTAGGGGAGTGACTAGAAGTCACACTGACCTCTTCCCAGGACCAACCTGGAATTACAACTAAATTGTGAAGAAATCACCTAGAATGACCAACTGAACAATAGTGAGAAAGGAGCCTTATAACCTCAGACAGACAGAAGAATCAGTTTTAGCACAATCTAACTGGAAAGGAGTAAAGTAAAGGCTTGAGAAGGTGGGCAGGGTGCCAACAGGCAGCAGCACCAGAAGAATATTGAAATGGCCAGTTGGATCCCCCTGAGAAGAATGGGGTCTAAACCATAAGCAGGGGTCTCCAGCCTATAGCACCAGAGCCCCAAAAGTACACAGATAACAGCCAGCTACAAAAAGTGGCAGGGATGCTCTCTGCCAGAGATGGGCGGCTGGAAATCCAAAGAGCCTTTAAAAAGGCCAACATATAAATTTTTGTTTGCAACCACTTACCCTGGGCTCCGGCAAAGGCAGGAGCAGAGTGGGTTGTAGGACACCTGAGGAGAGACTGGAGAAGGAGACTTTGGGGAGAGAACTGAGAGAGTAGCTGGTGGGATCCCGGACCTGACTCATCTCCCATATGGCAGCAGCCATCTCGCTCAGGCAGAGACCACTCCCCTGAGTGGCAGCAGCATGAGAGGACCCAATAACCCTGCCCCCAGGAAGGATTCTGCCCTTCCCTGTGGTGTCTCTAAGGTGGCCTGATGAGTGCAGAGTGACTAGATTACCCACTGAAGGAGACAGCCATGGACAGTAGATTCCTGGATGTCTCCAACAGACTGCCTATGATCAGACAGGGTCAATATCTGACATTATCAGAAACAGATCCAGAAAGAAAAAAAAAAGCAGCAGTCTCTTACCATAGAAGTTCCCACCACAAAGTTAGGAAATCAAGACAGTTCAATTTAGAAGCAGAAACAAAAAAGAAGAGCCTCACAAATAATGGGAAGACAAAGAAACGCCTCCCAGTCAAAGGGAAAGAAGGAATCTCCAGAAAGAGAGATAAGTGAAATGGAGGCAAGTAAACTATCAGATATTGAGTTCAGAACAATGGTTCTAAGGAAGCTCAATGAGCTCATGGTGCTCAGAGAGAATTACAAAGAACTACAAGGAAACTCTGAGGAACTTACTGCAAACTATATCAGCATGAAAAAAGACACAGAAACTATCAGTAAGAGACAAGAGGAAAGGGTACAGTTTCTAAATTGAAGAACAGTAGAAGGAATCAAAATCAGGCTAAATTAAGCACGAGATTAAAACAGGGAGCTGGAGGGTAAGGTAGAAAAAAAACTCCCAGAAAGAGCAAGAAAATGAAAAAAGACCCAAAAAGAATAAAGAGGCATTTAGGGAAATGCAGGACAACCTGAAATGTAATAATATCCATGTCATAGGGATACCAGAAGGAGAAAAAGAGAAGGAAAGGATAGAGAACCTGTTTGAAAATGTAATGATGGAAAACTTCCCTAATTGGAGGAGAGAAAAAGCCACAGAAGTCCATGAAGCATAGAGAGTCCCATTCAAGAGGAACCCAATGAGGCCCACTCCTAGTCACATTATCATTAAAATGGCAAATATCAAAGACAGAGAATCTTAAAGGAAGCAAGGGAGAAAGAGATAATAACATATAAGGGAGCCCAGATACAGCTAGCAGCTGACTTCTCAACAGAAATACTATAAGCCAGAAGGGAATGGAGAAAAATATTCCAAGTCATGAAAAACAAAGGCCTGCAACCAAGACTGCTCTACCCAGCAAGGCTCTCAATTAAAATGGAAGGTGAAATAAGGAGCTTCTCAGACAAAAGAAGGCTAAAAGAATACACTTCTACCAAACCAGCATTGCAAGATATGCTAAAGGGACTGCTTTAAGAAGATGAAGGAAAAGAGTCTATGAATACTCAGTTCCATTCACAGTCACCAATACTTGGTATTACCAATATTTTTAATATTTATTAATCTGATTGTGACAATGGTGTGTTATTTTCATTGTTACTTTATTATTTGTTGAAATTAAACTTGTTTTTGTATACTTCTTGCCTATATCTATTATTTTTAAAAAGCTTTAAATGACCTTTTGGTGTCTTTATCCATTTCTAGATTAAATGTTTGTGGAATTTTTCCCTAAAAAAAAAAACTATTAACCCTTTTATAGATGTGTTGCTAATACTTCCTTATTCTGCAAAAAAAGAGTCATTTAACTCCTTTTACATGAATATTACTGTATAGTCTTAAATGTTTAATATAGTGATATTGTCAATATTTTACTTTATAGATCCTGGGTTTGGATATGTTACTTCAGGGTAAGAGAAATATTATTGTGTATTTCCCCTTAAAACTCCTTAGGTTTTACATACTGATTTTTAACTCACCTGAATATTTTTTTGTACAATGTGTGAAATAGGGCTCTATATTAGTTTTATTTCAAGTAATAATTATCCATGCACTTTATCTGTTGAATAAGCCTTATTTTCCCCATTGATTTAAGTATCAATTTAATCATATATTCCATTGTTAGACAGATATATACATTTGTTTCTAGAATGCTCATTTTATTTCATTGCTCTACTTGATTATATCTGTGCAGGTGTCATGATTGATGAGACTTTATAATGGATTTACATTTTTTAATATTTTATCATGGATCTTGACATTTACAAAAATAAATAAATAAAGTCAATCTGCACTTAAAGAAAGAAATAAAGAGAGAAAGAAAAACAGAAAGAGAGAAAGAAAGAAAGAGAGAAAGAAGAAAGAACTCCACCTTTTGTGACAACATGGATGGAACTGGAGAATATTTTGTTATGTGAAATAAGCCAGTCAGTGAAAGACAAATACAATATAATCTCACCTATAAATGGAATCTATTCAACAAAATGAACTAACAAACAAAATAAAACACAGACATGGAAACATGGAGCAGACTGAAAGTGACCAGAGGGGCTGGGGAAGGAGGACAATGGTGAGAAGAAGGAGAAGGAACTAAACAAAGAACATGTATGAATGACCCATGGATATGGACATGGACAACAGAGTAGGAATTGACTGTGGGAGAAGGGGGCAGGGTGGGATGGGTGTAGGAGAGCAAAGGGGGGAAAATTGAGACAAATGTATTAGAATAAACATGATTTTAAAATAAAATTTAAAAAAAAAGAAAGATATTCATGGCTTTTGCTACCAGAGCATAAGGGACATCATTTTGCATTTCCTAATGAATGGATTCAAACCAGTACAAATGAACCAGATCTCCTTAGGAGGTCATAACTGGAAATTAATCATGGGTCTATGGCTATGATCAAGAAACAAAGGCCCACTTGTCCAAATGGAAGTCGCCTGGGTCTTTATGCACAAAGGAGGTGTGGTGAAGATGTAGCAAGATTAAGACCACATTAACTGTGTTTATCAATTGGGAGGGTGTTTTCCATCATGAGTATGCCCCTCTGAGCCAAACAATTAATCAGGAGTACTACCTCAATGTTCGTCATCTGTTGCAAGATGCAATACAGTGAAAATGGGCACAGCTCTGGGCAACTGGTGATTGACAGGTTCACCACAACAGTGTTCCCACTCCCCCATCATGTCTCATGCAGAGTTCTCTGGGAAAATATCAAGTCACCCAGGTGGCTCAGCCCCTGTAAAGATCAGATTTGGTGCCCTCTGATTTGTGGCTTTTCCCAAAACTAAAATCACCTTTGAAAGGGCAGAGATTTCAGACCATTAATGAGATTCAGGAAAATGTGATGGAGCAGCTAATGGTGATACCAACAAAGGATTCTGCAGAGTGTTTTGAAGAGTGGAAGAGATGCTAGGAGAACTGTGTGAGGTCCCAAGATACCTACTTTGAATCGGACTTAGGTGTTATTGTCCTATGTACAATGTTTCATGTATCATCTATCTTCTTCAATAAATGTCTATTTTTTGTATTACATGAGTGGATACTTTATGGACATACATTATAAAGGTTTACTATTATTACCAGAGCTTAAGGAATAAAAAAGGAAAAGCTAAACATCACTGTTTTTTATTTTAATGACCATTTTCCAGCACATATTTTAAAAATAATTTTTAATTAGTCTAAATTAGGCTATGTATGTATTCATATGTGTTCTTTTGTAGCTGGATACATGTCTTCTGAAACTTAACAGTTTTTTGGGATAACTTTTAAGCCAACTGTTGAAAATTAACTCATAAACTAATCATTCTCACACATTGGACATGTTTTTTTCTAAAACTCAACAGAAAAGATAGCCCTACTGCTAATTGCTCCTTACTACCAACTTTGTTAACTTTAACTTCCTCCATAACCCCCTAATTTCATCTCAACTCTAATTATGTTGTCATATATAACACTACCCACTTCCACCCACGTAATGTTTATATCAACCTGTTCTGGATTTCTTAAAAGGTTCTTCTTTCAGTTGACTCTTAGACAAGCATTCATTTTGACAATACCAAGTGTTGCCCATAAGACATTTCCTACTATATTGGCTAATGCTTTATTTTTGGAGACACTCTGAAACACTAAAGGTGTTCATTTCTACACACATCTTTAATAAATAGTGCAGAATTAGCTTTCTTATCCTAAAATAGGGAAATAGTTCCTATTTTGCAAACTTCTTAAATTGAAATTGGATGTAATAAATGCTATATATAAAAGAACTCTGCAAACTAAATACCACCACGATAAGCAATACAAAATATTAGTATTATCATTATAATTATTTTTGCTTCCAATAGAAATTTAAAGTATAAAAAAAGAAAAATGTTTCCTTGAACATTAAAAACTTCTACCAACCTCTACTCTTAATGCAAGCCACTCCAGTGTGGTTGTCCAAAGCCATATGAAATGAGAATCAAGCTGGGTAAATAATGGTTCAGTTATTACTCCTTGAAATTTTGGCCCAAATCCTCAATGCCATCTCCTGCTTATTCAGCTGATTTTCACCATCTCCTTACACTGAAGAACATAATTCCTCCTTAAGAGCCTAAAAGCATACTTAAGCACTACCCCAGTACTCCTTTATACTGCTTGTGCTCTTATGTTTTTTATGTAAAGGAGGTTACCCATGCTACCTGATTTCATGAAAATACAAATCCACAATAATCAAGACTGTATTGAATTAGAGAAAAGATAATGAAACAGAAGAAAATCCTAAAATAAAATCACAGAAATATGATAAGTTAACTTTCAACAAGGTATCAAAGTCAATACAAGGGGGAGGAATAGTCTTTCAACAAGTGGTTCTGGAACACTTTAACATTTATAAGCAAAAAGAAAAATCAATCAATAGACCTCATTTATTACACTTCTGGTAAATTATATTTCTACAAGAGTGTCAAGGAAATTCAATTAAGAAAGTGTTATTTTTTTTTCAAAAATGGCACTGAGCACTGAGACAGCTCTATATCCACATACACAAGAATTTGAATCCTTTTCTCACACCACACACACACACACACACACACACACACACACAATTAATGTAAAACTGATCATAGAGCTGAGCATAAGATCTAAAATTTTAAAACACAAAAAACACATAGTAGAAAAATCTTGTGACTGTGTTAGGCAATATTTTATGACATCAAAAGTACAAGAGAGAAAAGAAAAAAATGCATTGAACTTCATCAAAATAAACAATTTTATACTTTAAAATATATCATGAATAACATAAAAAGACAACCCACGGGCTAGAAGAAAATATTTGCAAGTCATATCTGATAAGAGTGATATTCCCAGAATATATAAATAATCTTTACAACCTAATAACAAAAAAGGAAACAACTAAATTTTAAAATGGGCAAAGGTTCTGAATAGAATTCTCCAATAATTATATACTAATCACCAATTAGCACATGAAAATATGTGTAACATCATTAGTGTAGGGTAGGCGGAGGCAGTCTAGCTCCCTCACCCAGATGTGTGGGTAACTGGAGGGAGCAGCTCCTTACAGCCTTGAAGGAGTCTGATAAAGCAGTGTTCCCACAGCCTTGAGCCTGGGTGTGATAAGCTGTCCCGTGGCCTTGAGTAGGCTCGCATGTGCAGCTCATGATAGTTACTTCACTTTCTGGCCTGTAACGTGCTATGTTTATGGCTAGTATTTAAGGGTTAGAAGCTTTGGATGAGGTGGGGAGTCAGGGCACCAACTTGGAGATGGGCTTGTGGCCTATGTGATTTCCCTGGACACAAATTTGTGGCCTCTGTGACTCCCAAATAAAGGCATGTCAAGCATCCCCAAGGCTCCACACATCTACCTGAGCTCCAAGTAGACCTGCCCAGCCTAGAGGGGCTGCAGCACAATTAGTTATTAGGTAAATGCAAATCAAAACCACAACAAAATATCATTTCACACACATTAAGATGACTATAATCAAAAGATCTAATAATAAAAAGCATTGGCAGAGATGTGAAGTTAGAACCCTCATATACTGTTAAAAGGGATGTAAAATGGTGCAGTCACTTTCTAAAATATTTTGGAAATTCCTCAAAATATTAAACATAGAGTTACCATATGACTCATGAACCCCAGTCCTAGGTATATACCTAAGAGAAATGGAAAAATATATCCAAGCAAAACTTGTGCACAAATATTTATAAAAGCATTATTCACAGTGGCCCCCAAATGGAAACAATTCAAATGTGCATCATCTGATAAATGCATAAAGAAAATACAGTAAATCCATGCAACATAATGTCATTTGGCAAGAAAAATAGATTACTGCTCCATTCTACAACATGCATGTACCTTGAAAATATTATGCTAAGTGAAAAAAGTCAGTCACAAAATACCATATATTGTGTATTTTCTTTAATTTAAAATGACCAGAACAGGCATATCTTTAGATACAGAAAATAGATTAGTGGTTGCCTAGGGATGGGGGAGATAGGTGAAATTGGCAGTGACTGCTAGTGGGCACAGAGTTTTCAAAATAGGGTAATTGTTACAAAATCAGTTTTTGGTGACAGTTTACATCTGTATAAATATATTGAAAAAAGACTTGTGCACTTTCAGTTGGTGAACCATAGGGTAATTGAATTATATCTAAACAAGGTGTTTAAACATAAGTTGACATTCACTTTGTGAAAAATCCATATTGGGGGGATGGATATGTCACTGTCATTAGTACCTAAAATAGAATTATGTGTTACGTAAGTGTGTACATAGCATTTTTACCAAAGAAAATAGTGAAACTATAGAATTTTTAAATTTGTGCAACTCTTCCACTTTGTGTTATTGTTGGGAGGCAACTTTTCAGATAGGAATTGCACTTTCCAACTTTCTGGCACGTTCCTATGATGAGTACTAGTCAAAATGGTCAACTAAAGTGATGTTTGCCACTTTAGATCAAGGTTTATAAAAAAAAACAAGTATGCATATCCTTGCTCTCTATTTTGACATCAGACAGTGCAAATAAAGCATTTGACTGTTACATGTCTTCAAAAATTTTCTTGTAGAAAATGTCTGAAATTTTAGATATTTTAATCATCTAATGCTATCAATACAAGAGGCAATAATGCAACACTATTAGTAATAAATGATGAGAATTTGGTAGTTTTTAATTAATTCATGATTTTGGCTTAGCCAAAGTAGTTATTCTGTATTTAAATGGACACACATAACCAAAGTCAAGGATCATATGAAAAAATAGATGCATAGAGAACTACTTTCGATTGTCCTTTTCACTTTTCCTCTAAGGACATGGGATAGATTATATAGTTGCAAAACAGACTGAAGTTAATCCCAAAAGTCTCCTAAACTGTTATTTTATACTTACCAAGATTTCTTCTCTCTGGCTCATTTTCTTAGTCAAAAGTGTTCAAAAATGTTTCTCTAAAACAAAAGAAACACTTCAAAAACAAGAAAACCAAAATTGCTCATTGTATAATCACATTATAGAGAGCACTTTTGACTGTACAGTTTATAGATATTTGCACAATTGTATGAAAGGAAATTACACATCGATATTTTTCTCTAAGTCAATAAACACATAATATTTCTGTAAAGAACAGAAAATTCATCTCTTAAGAGTGATAGTATAAATCAGCAATGTTCTAATTACAGAGTATATCCTTTTTTTTCTTTTTGGTTAGAGTGACAACTTTCCATTTGCCATTAGAATTCACATATAGAGTGTCTGGGTACTTGGTATGTGGTTGGTATCGTATGTCTCATCTACATTAAATGTACCCATTCATCTGCTTTTCTAAATATAAAGATGTCATATAGTTAAACTTTCACCAGTGTGGCTCTAAATGCCCATAGTCCAGCATAAGTAGTAGATCCTGGAAATCACAAGGTTTTTATTTTCCTTATTAGCCTTGGACTAATTCTGTTCTCCAACCTTTCTAAAAGTTTGTTATTCTTATTTTATTTTTAATTATATTTTATTGATTATGCTATTAAAGTTGTCCTAAATTTCCCCAATTTTCCCCCCTCCAAACAACACCCCCCACTCCCTTAGACAATCCCCACACCATTGCTCATGTCCATGGATCATGCATGTAAGTTTTTTGTTACTCCATTTCCTATACTGTACTTTACATACCAAGGGCTATTCTGTAACTACCTGTTTGTGTTTATTCGTACTTCTTAATCCCCTTGTCTCTTTACCTATTCCCCTACAACCTTCTCACATCTGGCAACCTCTTTCTTAAATCAGTCCCTTTATTATTTCATTTAATAATAGTTTGGCAATGATGAACTCCTTCAGTTTTTTCTTGTCTGGGAAGCTCTTTATCTGCTCTTTAATTCTAAATGATAGATTTTCCTGGGTAGAGCAATTTTGCCTGTAAGTCCCTGCTTTTCATAACTTTGAATAAACTTTATTATTCCACAGATGAGTCCTTTAAGGCTTAAGCAAGAAAGGTATATGGATTCTAAGTCTTAAAGACTGGACATAGTAAAACATGTGCCCTTAAATATCAATATATAGAATCCATATTCCATGAACTGGGCATTAGACAGAGACTGGGGAATAATATATTTTGAGGGTTGTAGTTTCCATGCAATTCATCTGTTCAGTATGTTAGAAAATCAGTCAATGAAGAAGGGAAATATCTCATTTCTGTCAAGCAAAGATATAAAACAAATGACAGTTCCCTAAGAACCGGAATTCTGCCAGGGACTATGTTCATTAACTTACTTCTCAGCTGTATATGTGAAAAAAAGATTGGTTCACTATTTTGTTCAAAACATATACCACATTACACCATACCCCTTGATACAGATTAAGTCTGGGTCATATTAGTCTGGGTCATATTAACCATTTAATCAATATATACGATATCTGGCCAGAAGTTATCCAGCCATGTACTATGAAAATAGAGACATTTATTGAAGAAGATACAAGATACAATATTTCTTTTATCTTGTGTCAGTCCCCATCAAAGTAGGCACCTTAGGACCTCACACAGTTCTCCCAATCACCATCAGCTACCCTGTCATATTTTCCCAAATCTTGTCAATGGTCTTAAATCCCTTCCCTTTCAAAGATGATTTTAGTTCTGGGAAAAGCCAGAAGTCAAAGGGCACCAAATCTGGGCTGTAAGGGGGTGGAGTCACCTGGGTGGTTTGATGTTTTGCCAAAAAACTCTGCACAAGATGTGGTGCATGAACAGGCATGTTGTTGTGATGAAGCTGCCAATCATCCGGTGCCCATAGCTTTAGTCTTCTGAATCATCGAATAGTTTCTTTGGAAGAATGTTTAAGTTTAACACAAAATTTGAAGCAGATTCATTGTTCTACTTGCTCAGTCATTTCTACTGTGATGGCCACACAGTACACATACATGTTCATGTTGAGTTCACAGATACTCAACAGCATCTATAGTCGTCCCTGGCTACTACAGTATGTCATCACTGTTCATGCATGCTTTTCTCATGAATAAAGGAAAGAAAAAATAAAACTCTTTTTAATTACATAATCATGTACACAGACAATCTTAAAGAAGTGACCAAGAGACTATTAGAACTAACTAGTGAATTTAGCAGGGCCTCAAGATACAAGTTCAATATCAAAAATCAATTGTATTTTTATGCACTAACAAGTAGAAAATGAAATTGTAGGAGTGTATTTAAAAGAGCATCAAAAAAACTTAGAGATAAATATAACACAAAAGTATAGGACCTGTACCCTAAAATGTAGGAAACCCTGAAAAGGGAAATTAGAGACCTACATAAAATAGTCATAAATTGGAAGACTGGGTGTGGTTAAGATGGCCATTTTTCCAAAATTGATTTATTGATTGAATGTATTCTCAAAAATATAATAGCTAGATTTTTTGAAGATACTAACAAGCTCATGCTAAACTATATATGGTAAGCAAAAGACCTAGAATAATCAAAAACTTTTGTAAGGTCTAAAAAGCTTGAGGATCTATACTATCTCTCTCTTTTTTTATTTTAATCTTCACTTGAGAATATATTTATTGATTTTAGAGAAAGAGTAAATGAGAGGAAGGGAGAGAGAGAAACTTCAGTGTGATGGAGAAACATTGATAGGTTGTCTCCTGTACTCTCCCTGACCTGGGATTGAACTCGAAACCTAGGTATGTGTCATGACCAGGATTTGAACACACAACCTTTTCTTGAAGGGGATGACACTCCAACCAACAGAGCCACCTGGCCAGGGCAAAGGACTTAAGGTATCTTAAGAATTATTATAAATTTCAGTTGTCAAGAAAGTATGCTTTTAATGTAATAATAGACTTATAGAAAATGGGGCATAATGGACAACTTAGAAATAGACTGTCCACTTAAATGATCACTTGATTTCCTAGAAAGGCATTCAGCTAATTCAATAGGAGAAAGATGGTCTATTCAACAAATAATGTTGGAGCAAGTGGAAACTTGCGTAAGAAAAGTAAACAATGCCTCTTAACCTCATACCAAATAGAAAATTAACGTAAAATAGATCATAGACCTAAATGTAATTGCTTAAATTTCTAAAAGAAAACAGATGACTTTTAGACATTGGATTACAAAAAATATTTTAAACAGGACACAAAAGCATGACTCATTCAATTTTTTAAAAATGACAAAAATACACTTTATCAAAATTGAAAATGTTTCATTTTAAAAGACAATTATAAAAATAAAAAGGCAAGCTACAGTCTGGCAGGAAAAAAATATGATACAAGACTTGTATTGACAGTATGAAATAGAACTATTAAAATGTAATCATAAGAAGACAAACCTAATTTTAAAAGTGTGTGAAAAGTGGGGATATGAACTTTAGTAAATAAGGGATACAAATGGTAAATAAACCCATCAAAATATATGCAACATTCCCAATCACCAGATAAATAAAATTAAAACAACAAGATACAATTACCCACCCACTAGAATGGTTAAAGTTAAAAAGACTGACAATACTAAATATTGGTGAGGATAAGGAACAATCATAACACTCATTTATTGCTGTAAGAATATAAGCTTGTATAGCTATATTGAAAAACAGTGTCACAGCATTATAATGATAAAATTCAATACATATTTATCATAAGGCCAAAAAATACTACTGTTATTTTTTTCAAGAAAAATGGAAATATATATTCCCACAAAAACTTGTATAAATGATCATGGCATAATTTTCATGACAGAAATTAGAAACAATCCACATATCCATCAACTTATGATGAATAAATACATTGTAGGATATCCATTTTGTGGAAACTATTCAGCAATAAAAAGAGACAAAATATCTTACAATTCGTCCATTTATGTGATACATGGATGAATCACAAAAACATTGTACTAAGAGAATGAAGTAAAACAATTAACTACATAAAGTATGGGCCCATTTTGTGTAGTTTTGTTTGTTTCTTTTCACCTGTGAAGGACACAGATTTTTTGATCTATGCAGTCCCACAGTCTAGATTTTGCTGCTGGCACACTCTTGATGCAATTCAATGTGTTCCTCTGTACTCTGCTTTTCCTGAAAATAGACAGCTAATCCAGAGAATGTAACAGACAGTTTTTGTCCCTTTGGCAAAACTACTATCTTTATGAAATTTAATAACAGACAAAAGACAAGAAATAAGTGACTGGGTCAGGGATAAGATGAACAGATCAACTACAAAAGAACAATGAACAAACATTGAGTGATAAACATATTTTATATTTTATTTGTTGTGATGGTAGTTACATAGCACTATAGAATTATCCAAACTCATCAAACTGTTCAATTAAGTTAGTAAATTTTATTGTATATAAGTTATTTTTCAATAAAATAGGAAGAGAAAAACAAAAATACCAAATAATGTAGAAAAAATAAACATAAAAAAGCAAAAATACCTACAACTTAATTACACAGAAATATAATATTTTAGTATTTTATGTTATGCTTGTTATAATTTTCAATGCTTATATAATTCATATGCATTTTTCTATTAGAAAGTGTTATGTTCTACACACTATTTTTAAATATATTTAAAAGCAATGTATGGTGATTATAGAGGGAAGCAGTGTATAAAGGGACTAAATGGTAATGGAAAAAATACAACAAAAAATGTAACAAGAATAAAATAAAGTTCTCCTTGCCATCTAAAAAAAAATTAAAAAAATAAAGGCAATGAGTACTTGCTGAAAATATTAAATTATAAAAGTAGATCCATAAAATAAAGATAATTTTTCTACGATTTATTTATCTGATAATTAAAATTAATAATTCAAGGTTATGGAATTGGTGATATACACTTCCATTCTTTGCCAATCCTAGAAAACCAGGGAAAGTGTTTGTAACATGATTTCACTACCCACTAAAGTGCCCTTGCTTGTTCAGCTCCATGACCTCTTAAAACAAGGAATGCTGCTTCTCTCTTCAGCGTGTAACAAAAAATTTAACTTTTATATGCTTAGCGGATTATGCTAATACAATTATTAATTCTCAAAAAATACCTTTTATTCCACAAACAGATATCACTATACAGAGCAAGATAATGGACATTGTCAATTACAAGGGAAGCAGTTTTTGGAAACTTCAAATTGAATAACCATGGAAAACTTTATTTTTTATATTGGTAAATTTAATATCTGTTAGTGGTTTAACTATGAATATAAGAATAAGAGAGTATGTATAATGTGTTTCCAGTTATTGTATTAATATAAACAAAATTATTGCATAAAAATTATCCAGTTGATAAATTATTGAGTTTAATGGATTGCATGCTAATTTTAGTGAAATACAAATTAAATTTGTTAAAGGTTGAAATGTATATTTTTATTTAACAAGGCAATGTCTCAGTAATTATGAGCCCTTAAAGAGCATTTTACAAATTTTTTGTTTCTAAACAAAAATCTATTATAAACCAAAGTCTATCAGCAATGAAAAAATATTTTTCTTCTATTGCCAGAATTGTCCCTATCAATAACTCAACTTAATCTTTTAAGAAAGAATGTTGTCTAAAATGGCTGTTGGTTGGCCATCTGACAAATGGCCTATGTTCATACAGAACAGTAAACTGCAAAATATCTGACTATTTATTCACCACTCGAAAATCTCCCTGACAGACAGCTACAATACAACATAGAAGGTTAAACAGGAATAGACATGGCTTTACAAAAGTGAGGGAGAATGCCATGTTTCATATCCAAGGTCTTTTGCAGCTTGTATCTTTCTCTAACAAGCCTCAGCACTGGAGCTACTCCTGCGGAATACCAAATGCACAAAGATGAGGAATGTAGCACACCTCTTATCTGTGTGCTTAGATTAAAGCTGATCCCAGTTGTCTGGATAAATTTACACAAGATAGCTATCTGCAAGGCAGCCTATCTGGTATAGGACATATAATAGGCACCTTTAAGCATCTACCACTCAAAAAGAAATGGTATCTCTGTAAAACTATTGTTTGAACAAGCAACTTTGCTGAGCCTGGGAGAAGAGGTTCACTGTGCGGGAAAAGTAAATTCTAGACACAAACAGTGTGTTACAATCTGGAATTTGAGATCCCATCTAAAATTTGATGTCTGGTTAATGGAGTGATTCCAGAGATTTTAGTTTTCAATTCGTTCAAGATAACTTCCCACTGGGATGGGATTTTTTTTTTTCAGCCAAAGCTTTATATGCCTCCTACACTGTGTGGGAAGTGTTTGTGAGCTATATAGGTAGTTGAAATGACAGCCCATTGTATTAAGGGATCATAAAAATAACTTGTAGGGAGGTTAGGATCCTGGACCTTCAAACTTGTGGTCTTCTTTTAGATTCAAATGTCTTCCTCTTCAGAATGGAAGGGGTATTGATATTGAATCTATACATTAATGTTGGAGGACTATTGGAGGAATTAAATAAAAATTTATTGTAACATCTTTATCAAATAGAAGGCCCTTGGTGTTGTGCCAATTTTCTTCTCTTCTTTTTTTTTATTTTTCAGGAGAACAGACTTTAAGGCCCAAAGAGTAAAGTTGGAATTCTTTGGTTTCATGATTTTCCTTTTTTTTCTCATTCACACTACCATTTAATCCTATATATCCCTTTGTAGTGCATTTTCATTCCGCATTCTGCCCTTCCACAACCGTACACATATACTGTTGGGAAATGCCCTGTCTGGTTTCAGGAACTGTAGCCCTACTAGCAGGTGAGAGAGCCCCAAGGCTGGAAATCATCAAGGAGGCCTTGGAAAAACAGGACACTGAGGAGATGAAACCAGTCCCCCTGGCAGGGGCGCAGGCCCTGCCTCCCTCACATCACCCTGCTTGACCCTGTGATGGCTGGTAGTCAATGACGGATAAGATCCCTTGAGGAGGGACAACCTAAAAGACAGTCAAAAAAAGACAGTCAAAATGGACAAGGACTTGGGGGACACAGAGAAAGGATAAAAAGGCCCGCACCTCTCAGCTCAGCTTAGACATGGCCAGGATCCTCATTCTATCTGAAAGATGTCTCCTTGTCTCTCGGTGGTCCCTTCCCCCAACCTGGCCCAGGCTCAAAACAGTACTGGAGACAACCCTAAACTGGATCTGGCAGTTCCCAGGGGAAATCAGGCCTAGAAGTAAATTCTTTAAAGCATGCTTTGTTTCTCCCTCAAAAGCTATGATAGCCAGCTCAAGCTGTGAAGGAAATTTACATTATTCACAGACCCTTGTCATATATCCTTTGGTGCTCTCATGTTTACTAGTCTCCTCTCAGACCCAGGTAAATTGGCATATTCCTGCCATTTGTTTTCTTCAAAACATCATCTATTCTCTGTAAAAATTAACATATTGCTATAATGAGCAATTACATTCCTATTACCTAGCCCCATTGATAACCCTTTCAATAAGAGCCTTTGGAAAAAGGGGCTCAGGGCCTTCTCCACTAGAGAGGGAAGAGCCATGTCCCCTCTCCTGGCAAACAGAAATGTTTGCTATGACTTGTGTTTATTCCCCACATCTGTGACAACCCCAGAACGGGCTCTGTGGGATTCAGAGCCCTGCTCCCACCTCAGCTGGCTCCAGACAGTGACACTCAGATCAAGGAGCCTCACGCTTCTCGTGACAGTTCGTGCCTGCTCGTCGCTCCCATGTCAATACACCAACACATGTCTAAACACAAATCTGACTAGGAATCTTGACTTGCAACAGTTCATCTTTCCCATTTTCTAGGCTGAAGCCTACCTTAAAAGTGTAAGAAGAGTGCATACCTTGACTAGTTCCCCATTCTATTGGCTCAGAATCAAGTTACATTATAACCAGTCCCAGTGGATTCTACAATTTTCCACATCTCTCCAGTTCTACTTTCTGTATAATTATATATGCCTCACGCTGTTGAACTCAGGCTTGCTATATAATATGCTTTGACTAGTGAAATTTGAGAAGTGATATAATTCCTTCATGGTAAAGGTTTTAAGAGTCAATGCTTACGTCATGCATTTTTTTCCCCTTTCTCTCTATGACTAAAAATGTTTCATAAAGTGGCTGCTCTGTTTGCCTGGATCCCAAAAGAAGGACACAATGATAACACAAGTGAGGTTGCCCTGCCAACTTTCAATGGAAATATATCATAAAGAGAAAATAAATATTTTTATTCTTATTTTTAATTTTTTTATTTTTATTGAATACATTGGTGTGACACTGGTTAACAAAAGTATACAGGTTTCAGGCACAAAATTGTATAACACATCTTTTGTATAGTATGTTCACTCCCACCAAAATCATATCTCCATCCATCACTATTTATCCCCCCTTACTCTCCTCCATTTCCTTCACCCCCCTGCCCAAGCAATTGCCACACTGTTGTCCATGTCCATGAGTTTTTTTCTTCTTTTTTCTTTTTCACTCAATCCCTCCATACTCTCCTGCTCAGCCCCCACCCTGACAACTATAAGCTAATGAGATTTGAGAGATACTTCATTACTAAAGCTTAATCTACCATCAAATGACTAGTATACTAAGCCTGCCTTCATTTGAAGTAAATAGATTTCATCCTTATTTTATAATCTTGAATATAATTTTTATAAACTTTCCTAATACTATCTCAATTTCATTTTATTAGATGAGTTTTATATGCTCCAATTCCATATAGAGAGACTGTAGCTTTGTGCTTGAGTGTCTAGTACTCACTTACATTAGTTGATAATAATTTCTTAGATTTCCACATAGCATTTGCTCTGAGCTTCTCATCAGTATAATCCTCCCATCTGTTGCAAAACCTATTTATTCATCTTTGGCACCTTAATGATGATTGCTTTCCTAAACTGCAATCTGATAATGCCATCCCTCTTTGTGTACCAGGCTTTCTATCACCAGCCTAAGTATCTTTTTTCTGGTAGAGCCTGGATGTAGTCCCCTTGTGGTCTATTGGGCCCCTGTTATGGTAGCAAGGTTTGGTTTCTATGTTACTCTCAGTTTATACAATGAATAATTTTGATCAAACCACACTTTGATCAATAGTGTAATGTGAATACCCACTCTGTGAGTTATTGACTGTGACATTATCATATTGAGCTTTAATTCTGACTCATTTTATGATTTTGTGTGAATTTAATAAAACATGTTATCAAAGACAGTTTGACTAATTGCATGTGCCAAATTCATTTACCCATGGGAACTGGGGAAATGATTCAGAAAAGTAAATCTTAATTTTCTGCCACTCCTATGTGTACACAGGCACACACATATTCATTGCTTAGAGCTAAGTGAATTGCCTTGCAGATATTTTTCAAGGACCCCAAAGTTGACAAAAAATAAACTGATGCCGACTTTTGGAAAGAATACTGTAACATGGAGATTGCCATACAGTCCTCCAGTGAGCAAGACTGGTTGGTGGCCTTGGTACAAATATGAAATGAACAATAGAATGATACATGAGTATTTGGCCTAGCATACAATTTAGGCTTGGAATTGATTTAAATATTAACTGCCTGACATATTTCATATTTTCCCATCTGACTATTTGTAGGAACTATAAAATGAATGACTGACATACACAGGAGTAAACATCTCACTTCTGATCAACTCCCCACAGTGGGCAGCTATTCCTCTGGATGACTATAGACTTAAACAGTGACAGTGAGTTAAGAGAGAACTAATCAACAAAACAGGGTAACATTAAGAAAGGTACATTTTTAATGTAATATTTTAAATTCTTTTTAATTTTATTTTTTAATTATGGTTTGCATTCAATATTATCTTCTATTAGTTTTGAGTGTAGAGCATAGTGGTAAGACAGTCATATGTAGTACAGTGTCCCCCTAATATTTCCAGGACCCACCTGGCACCATACATAGTTACTACAATATTATTGACTGTATTCCCTATGCTGTACTTTACATGCCCATGATTATTTTGTAATACCAACTTGTACATATTAATCCAAGAAAGATAAATTTCTGAAAGACTTCTTAGGCTCAAACATTTTCACTGCTGTTTACCCGTTATGTAACCTTGTATAAATTACTTAATCTTGGTAAATCATGTTTTATTATCTTTAAAACTGTGAAATATAGTAACACTTCAAAGAACTGTTGTAAGAGTAAAATGGTGTAATATGTGAAAAGAATTTATCCAAGTGCCTGATACATAGCATGCATAAATAAAATTAGCTGCCATCAGCATTTTTAAGCACAATCATGCATTTCATTCATCTTCTACTCATGTCTTATCTCACTATCCTTACAACCAAATTATCACAACTAATTTTCTGCATAGCACATTCATGATTTTTTGTTTATTCCTGCTCCTCCATGCCTTCAATGCTTATAAGCTCTCTCTGTTTGCTTGCATATGAAAATAGACCCTCTGGGAATGTAAACTCTTCACCTCTTTCCTCCTTCATGTACCTATTGCCTCACCATATGGTTCATCCCTTCAGTACTCAGCAGGTAATTACTTACTGGGTAAGGGTTTTGCCATGCTAACCTACCTCTCAGATAATTGTAATAAAATATTAATGCCCAAGCTACTGAAAAATTAAACTGTGCATGATAATCTTTAGAATAATGCAGCAATAACTCCGACAGTAAGCTGTTTTTGCCCCAATAATCTGTTAAGGTAAGATGCTGCAGCTCAGCGAGGTGGCCACAGCAAGGGCTCACATTCTTCTTGGCCCTCTTCTTTCATTGTTTTGCAAGTAATGCCTTTAGCACCCAGCATGGCTGGTGAAAACTACGGACAGGGTCTGAACAAGCTGAGTTTTAAGGCTGGTGGATCATCTGATTTTCCCATCCCATCATGTGTTCTTTGATTTTACAGCAATGAAAATTGAATCTCAGAAACATAGTAATTTGCCCCAAATCTTGCCTCCAAACAGTATGTTAAGCATGATTCTCAACTCCTTCATTTCCCTCCTTAATCTGTAGTTTCCCAATTCCCCTAGGCATTTTTTCTTCAACAGCTTGTTTTTTCAATCCTAAGCATTAGCTTCCCCAAACAGAAAAAAGTATCCTCTTTTTCTTTCTCATTTTATATTCTATTACATGCTTTCTTCTCTATTCCTTCTGAAAACCTAAAGTGTCAGAATCATAGAGAAACCTTCCCTTTGGCCCACTGACCCCAATTCCCTTATCAATGCATACCAACACTCAAGCTTATTGTTAAAATTTATCAGTTTGTTTCTATGCCTTTATTTCCAAATATATAATGCACTCTTTGATGAACAGTCCCATGTAATTTTGAAGAAGATTTCTTTTTAAAAAGTAAGAAATATTTCTTACATGGAAATAAATTGCATGTAAGTCTAGAAGGTGTCATACAGAATAAAATGAACACTCAGGTACTCAGTAGTAGCTTACAGAACAAAACATGATCAATATCTTAAAGCTCTTGTATGCCTTTCTACTGAGAGAATATATCTCTTTCATACCAGACTTAATCATTATTCATAATTGTGTGTTTATTATCCTCTTGCTTTTTATTATAGTTTCACTACAAATGTGTATCTATCATTAAACATGATATTGTTGATTTGATTGTATCAGACTGAATGGGATCCTGTCTTTTTTATTATTTTCCTGTTAGATTCAGCACAAAGCCCAAGAAAGTAGAAATAGTGCTTTTGTTTTTTTATTATTTAATAGTCCAAAGAACGCATTATTTTCTTAAACATACACAGGAGCCCTGAGAGGCGCGTGTATTGGATCAGTATGATCTTCACTTGATGGATAGGAGACATGAGACCCTGAGAGTCTCTGCTGATAGTAGGCCACATTACAATGTAACTTTGGTTTGACTATAGTAAAAATTATTTTTTACATTTCTTAAAATTTGTTCACTTCTCCATGTTTAATTTTTTTCACCTGTCACAATCATTGGTATGCTGAATTCACATTTTAGAGGAAAAAGAGAAATCAAATGCTAATAAAGATTCCATCTTTCTCCTTATTTTCAGGTGGTAATTCCTGAATTACCCTGTTGATGTAAGATAGAAGAGTTGTGGATTGGTGTCATAAAAGCAACAAGATATGGCCACAACACTGTCCACTTAAGGTAGATTAATACCTTATAAACTTCAGCAAATACCTGATGAAGTTTGCCTTTATATTCATGACCTGGCAAACTGATTTCCTGTTTTCCCTTAACCTTTGCTCTTTGTTTAAATCCTCTATTATGATTTGGATGATGTTTTTCCATTCAGACCCAAACCACAGTTTGCAGCTTTGTAACCAAATGCAGGTCTGGCTCCAAGAAGCTTTGGAAACCAATACTCAAGGGACAGGTGCTGATATAAAGGAAAGTTTTATTTCAAGCACTAGCAACCTGGAAGATGGGGGACTCTTGTCTTAAATTCCATCTCAACATCTCTAGCATTGCATAGGTTTTCATAAGGAGGGAGAGGGAAACAGAACAAAGAGATCAAGGGAGGAGATTGAAAAGTTCTCTACACATAGATGAGTGCAGTTCATTCCAATATGGCAAGTGATGGTCCAGTGTGCATCATCCTGGTTTAGTCATCACAGCATCATGTCATCCTGGCTCCACAGTTGAAGGTCAGCAAATCTCCTGGAGCTGGGATACCTGGAGGTCACAGTCTCTATCTTTTAAAGTTAGTTCCCCAGATTCTTATACAAACATGCTATTTATCTACAAGCTGCATATTAGTCAGAGTAAGCATGTACAGAAACAATGTCAAAAGATGCATGCATGGGCCTAGAAAACATTATGCTAAGTGAAATAAGCCAGAAAAAGGCAAATACCATATGATTTCACTCATATGTAGGATCTAATGAACAAAATGAACTAACCAGCAAAATAGAGACAGACTCATAGATAGAGAGCAGGCTGACAGTTATGGGGTTGGAGTTGGCAAGGTGGAAGGATCACGCAGAAAAGGAAAAGGACTCATGGACACAGAGTGGTGATTGCAGGGGTGAGGGAGTGAGTGGAGGTGGAAGAGGGTATAAGAGGGATAATTGGTAATGGAAAAAATACAACAAAAAGAAAAAGAAAAAAGAAAAAAAAAGAACAGTGGGGTAGGTTACAATCCCCCACTGTTATACAGCTACTAGCTACCTGTTCCTCCTCAAAGATCTAGACTTGCCTTTCTGCTTAAGTTGTCACTCTTTTCTTCACATTTTTAAGATATTTATTTCACTTTTTCATAACATTCCTAAACTATTATGATATTAGTCAAAGTCCTAGGTGGTAATAAAAAATAAAAAGAAAGAAGAAAAGCAGGCAATTAGAAGGGCAATAATCCAGTTTTAAAAAGTATGAATTTAGAATGAGTTTTAAATATCTAGTTGCCATCAATTTTGAACTGTGTCTTCTTGATCAAATTATCAACATTTATATATAATGGTCAACCAATATTTGCTTCACATGGTTACTCTAAGTTTGTTTGTTTCTTTGTTTTAAGACAATATGGTTAGAAAACACTGTTCAAGCTCTGAAGGGTTAAATGATTTTAAGTTAAAAAAAATTATTGGAGATCTAAGGTGGCGATAAAGTAGATGGAAGTTAAACTAACCTCCTCCAGGAACCAAATCAAAGTTACAACTAAATTATAGAACAATCAACCTGAATAACCACCTGAAGACTAGCCAAACAGAAATCTTTTAACCAAGGATTTACAAAAGAAGCCACATCAATACTGGTAGAAAAGATGGAGACCTGAAAAGGGCTGGTCCTACACCCTCATGTGGTATTTGAGAATCTGAAGGGATATCTCAGCTACAAAGTTCCCCATGAAGAGCAAGAGGTCTCAATTCCCTGCCTGGCTCCCTAGCTGTGAGTACTACTGCCTGGAAGAGGGAGTCACATAGATCTGTCTGTGAAAAGCAGCAGGGATTTGGTCTACCCAGGTGAGGCAGAAATCTGCTATAAACCCAGGCACTCTTAACATCTCCTTTGTGGCCATTCACCCTGTGCTCTAGTGGAGGGAGCGAAGTCATACTCTCTCCCAAGTGAGAGACTGGAGTCATACTGGAAGAGATTGGACTGTATGGCTTCAGGGAGAAGACTATAAGGACAACCTCAAATATCCCTATGCTGAACCCCTCTCTCACACTGCCTACAGATGCTGTCTTTCCTGAGCCAAGCACTCTCCCTTCTTAGGGCAGCAGTCTACAACCTTTTTTGACACTAGGGACTGTTTCATGAAAGACAATTTTCCCACTGACCAGGGGTGGGGGGTGAGGAAATGGGAGTTGGGGGGTTGGATGGTTTGGGGATGATTTAAGAGCATAGATTATCCTATGTGAATTTAAAGCCACTGCTGATCTGACAGGAGGCAGAGTTCATATGGTAATGTGAGCAATGGGGTATGCAACTGGAGGAGACACACTAGCCCCATCCTCCCAATTCCCTTGGCCCTGCACTGCCAAGCTTGAGCCCTAAAAAGGAATAAGATAGTTGTGGCCAGCCTGGGCCTCTGGTGCTATCTTTCTTGGAAGATTCTGAATGTCTAGGAGACTCAGGAGTGTCAGAAATGCATAAGGAGAGACTGATTGTTGGGCTCCAGTGTGAGGGCCTTTTCTCCCCACACCCCCAACAGGCACCAACCATTCATGTGCAGAAACCTCCTAGAGAGGAGTTTGCAGAGCAAGGCCAATAGATTTCATTAGACTAAAACAGATTAAGACTTGGCCATGTGAAGGGAGGGCTCTACACAGGAAAAGATGTATACAAGAATATAAAAATGTTTGTCAGTAATCATCAGAGAAGTGCAAATAAAAACCATAATGATGTATCACCTCACACCTGTCAGAATGGCTGTCATCAATAAATCAACAAACAAGAGGTGCTGGTGAGGATGTGGAGAAAAGGGAACCCACATGCATTGTTGGTGGGAATGCAGATCAGTGCAGCCACTATGGACAGTATTATTGAGAGTCTTGAAAAACGTAAAAATGTAACTGCTTATGATCCAGCACTGGGTGTATATATATATATATGAAGAAACACAAAACACTAGTTTGAAATAATATACACACCTCTCCATTCATGGCAGCATTATTCACAATAGTCAAGGTATGGAAGCAAACAAAGTACTCATCAATATATGAATGGGTAAAAAAGTGGTGGTATATATGTACAATGAAAAATTACTTGACCATAAAAAGGAATGAAATCTTACTCTTTGCGACAGCATGGATAGACCTAGAGGGTATTATACGCAGTGAAATGTCAGTCATAGAAAAACAAATACAATATCATTTCAACTATATATGGAATCTAGAGAACAAAATTGAAACAGACTCATAGACACAGAGAGTAGACTGGTAGTTGCCAGAGGGGCAGGGCATTGGATAACTGGATGAAAGAGACAAAAGAATTAAGAAGTACAAATTGGTAGTTAAAATAGTCATAGGGATGTAAAGTACAACATAAGGAATACAATAAAAAAATATTGAAATATGTGCACTATCATGTCATCTAAATGCCCATTGGTAGATGATTGGATCAAAAAAATATGGTACATATATACAATGGAATATAATGCAGCAGAAAGAAAAAAGGAACTACTAAACTTTGCAACAGCATGGATGGGACTGGAAAGCATTATGCTAAGTGAAATAAGCCAGGAAGCGAAAGACAAATACCATATTATCTCACCTATAAGTGGAACCTAACCAACAATACAAGGATGCAAGGAAAATAAGACCAGCAACACTGAAAGGAAAAGAAATCAACAGAGACAAGAGGGAAGGTGGGGTGGGGAAAAGGAAGGGAAGGGGAAAGTCAAGGAACATATAGAAGGACTCATGAATGGAACCAAGGGGGAAGAGCTGAGGGAGGGAAGGAAGGAGGGGGCAGGGGAAAGTGGTCGGGGGTAGGCAGAGACAAATGTACCTGAAAAAAAACAACAACAAAAAACCAACACACATAAAGTGCTCAACACAGTGTCTGATTTAGAGTAAGTGCTCAATAAATGCTTGCTGAATAAATAAATGGACAAAAGAGGAAAAAATATTGAAATAACTTTATGATGTCAGATGGGTACTGGGAATATGGTATGGGATACTTTGTAAAGTATATGATTGTATAACCACTATGCTGTACACCTGAAACGAACACAAAGAGTTTAGTTTTTTTATTTACATTCAATATAAAGTAACATTGAAAGTAAACTGTAATTAAAAAATGAAATTAAAAAAATTCTTAGGACCTGAGAAAGTTTGGAAAAGTGTCGTTAAAGAGTAATAACTGTGAAGTTCTTGACACTACTTTTTAAAAGATCATTTTTCTGAATAATACATACTAAATAAAGAGAGACAAAATATATAAAAATGATTTTATAAGTACTTAAAAACAATAAATATATTGTAAAATTTGCCTTTAGTTTACAGGCAGATCAAAATAAGGAATATACTGAGCTCTGTATTTTGTCTTTTCTGATAATAAAGTTATCTTGCAAGTATATCTGAAGAAATCTGATTCAGAACACACATAAAAATTTTTAGTAGCTATAATAATGTGCTCTTTTTTGTTAATATAATAACGACCCTTCATGTAGCTACACACTTCCAACTAAGCTATTTTTTATACTTTATGCAAATTTCCACAAAATTAAAAATATGTAGCAATATGTGGTCTTTCATACTAAGAAAATGGCATTTACAATGGCATATGAAAATGGAGAAGAAATCCAAATGTCAAAACCCTCAGCTTGTTCAGCTGGGATCATCACTATTCCAATGCTACTGGAAACAAACTTAAGTTGTCCAACAAAGCCAGGAGGTGCATGGTATTTACAGTTTGTAAATAAAAGTGACTAGTTTCTCTCACTCCAATGACTTAATAATACAATTTTTCTTTAAAAATATTGAATTATTTCTGGAGTATTTATCAAGGGTAAATCATAGTGATTTTATTTTTTACTATTCAGAAGTTATATATATTTTCCTGTCACTATAGTGTTACTTATGTGAATTTACCTAACATTTCATCAAAATACTTTGTAAGTGTTGCCAAAAAGCTGCCTCCTCTAATAAAGCAGCTTATTCTGGTGCAATGTTTATTCCTTGTGATGTTGTGGTCTCCACTTCTTTCTGGAAGGCTTATCTTTCTCTAGATTTAAGTTTATGGCTCCAAAAATAATTACAACACTGTTGATTTGAATATTATTTGGTATTACAGTTTTGAAGTAGATTTAATAGGTTGTATAATTTCCCTTGAGAAATTTCACCTTTCTACCAATCGCTTTCTCTTTCTCTTTTCATATGTATTATACACAATATGATATATAATAATGTGTATTATATAATAAATAAAAAGGAATATTAGACAGTAACCAGAGGGGAGGATGGAGAGGGATAATGGGAAATAGAATGGGAAGGGTCAAATCAAGGAACATGTATAAAGGACTCATGGAAAAAGCCAAAGTGCAGAACGATTGAGGGTGGGAGGTGGGGTTGAGTAGAGCAGGAGAAAGTGGTAGCGGGAAAATGGAGACAACTGCACTTGAACAATAAGAAAATAAATTATAAAAAAGAATATTATGTTTATTTATATATAATGTACTTTATAATTTCATACTATATATTAAATATAAAATATGAAAAATATATATTAAAATATGAATATATATGTATGTATATATATAGTCTGTCTGGAAAAAGTCCAATCATTAATAATATAATGAGAATGGTTTGCAAATCATCAATGTAATTTGGCATCCCAGGGGAGTAGGTTGGAATACACATGCAAGAACAATGGTGACTTCACTGTATTAGTCAGTGGGGGCAGCAGACACTGCTGAGTGAGCATGTATAATGTGTGGCCAACACATTCAAAATGACTGAGCAAGTAGAGCAACAGATCTGCATCAATTTTTGCATTAAGCTTGAACATTCCCTTAAAGAAATTTTAGGATGATTCAGAAAGCCACAGCTATGGGCAACTGGTGATTGGCAGCTTCATCATGATAATGCACCAATTTATGCATCATGCCACATGCAGAGTTTCTTGGTGGAACATCAAAGAGACTGAACCCCATTGCAGCCCAGATAGGAGACCTTGCGACTTCTGGCTTTTCTCAAAACTTAAATGAGCTTTGAAAGGGAAGGTACCCGGACCGTTGATGAGATACAGGAAAATAAAACTGGACAGCTGATGGTAATCAGAACTGTTCGATGTCCCAAGGTGCCTATATTGAAGGAGAATAAGGTGTCAGTGTCCTATGTACAGTGTTTCTTATCTCTTGTGTCTTCTTCAATTTACATCTCTATCTTTCATATCATGTAATATGAAAAGGTTTTCATATCATGTAATATGAAAAATAGGGACATTCTTTGAGGAAAATCAAGATAAAAAGAAACACTGTATATAAACAATGATGCCTCAGTCCCTTTCAAAGTAGGCACTTTGGAACTTACATAGTTCTCCAAACATCTCTTCTACTGTGAAATCACTCTGCATAGGGAAGATAAAAGGTGGCACAGAAGTGAATGCAAGTAACACTAACCTCATCCCAGAACCAATAAGGAGTTACAACTAAAAGTGGAGAAATAACCTGGAAAAAACAACTGAACGATAGAGAGAGAGGAGCCTTATGAACTCAAACAGACAAAAGAATCAGCTATAGCACAAACTAACTGAGAGTGAACACAAACAGCATAAAAGGCATCCACAGAACAGCACGTTCAGGAGATCAAGGAGACTGCACCATTGACTCTCACAAGTCTCCTACAAGAGAAGATCGCACAACAGAGTCAAGAGTCAAGACAGATCAATTTCAGTGGCAGAACCAAAAACGAAGCGTCTCTCAGATAACGGGAAGACAAAGAAACACCACCCAATCAAAGGGAAAGGAGGAATCCTCAGAGAGGGCTAAATGAAATAGAAGCAAGTAAACTATCAGATATTGAGTTCAAAAAAATGGTTATAAGGAAGCTCAATGAGTTCAGTGAGCTCAGGGAGAATTACAAAACACTACAGGGAAACGACAAGGAACTTACCGAAAACTATATCGGCAAGAAAAAAGACACAGAAACTATCAGTAAGAGGCAAGAGGAAATGAAGAATACAATCTTTGAATTGAGGAACACAGTAGAAAGGATCAAAAGCAGAGGAATGGATCAGCGAGCTGGAGGGCAAAGTAGAAAAGAGATCGCAGAAAGCAAGAAAATGAAAAAAGACTCAAAAAGAATGAAGAGGCATTTAGGGAAATGCCAGACAACCTGAAACAAAATAATATCCATAAAATAGGGATACCAGAGGTGAAGAAGAGGAGGAAGGGATAGAGAAATTTTTTGTTTGAAAAAGTAATGATGGAAAACTTCCTTAATTTGAGGAGAGAAAAAGTCACAGAAGTCCAGAATGGACAGAGGATTCCATTCAAGAGGAACCCAATGAGGCCTACTCCAAGACACATCATAAATAAAACGGCAAACATCAAAGACAAAGAGAGAATCCTAAAGGCAGCAAGGGAGAAACAGGTAGCAACGTACAAGGGGGCTCTGATATGGCTAGCAGCTGATGTCTCAACAGAAACACTACAAGCCAGGAGGGAATGGCAAAAATTATTCCAAGTCATGAAAAACAAAGGCCTCCAACCAACACTGCTCTATCCAGCAAGGTTCTCATTGGACATGGAAGGTGAAATAAGAAATTTCCCTGACAGTAGAAAGGTAAAAGAATGCACCTCCATCAAACCAGCACTGCAAGATATGCCACGGGGACTGATTTAAGAAGATGAAGAAAAGGAGTAAGAAAGAGAGGAACACAGGAACGAGGGGAAAAAGTACTAAGTACCTATCAGTAACAACTTTAAATGTAAATGGATTAAATGCTCCAGCCAAAAGACGTAGGGTAGCTGAGTGGATAAGTAAACATGACCCACACATATGCTCCCTAAAAGAGACCCACCTCAGAACAAAGGACGTACATGGAATGAAAGTAAACAGATGGAAAAAAATATTCCAGGCAAATGGATAGGAAAAAAAAGCCCGGGTTGCAACACTTATATCAGACAAAGTAGATTTCAAAACAAAGGCCATAGAAAGAGACACAGAAGGACACTTCACAATATTCAAAGGGAGAATCCATCAAGAAGACATAAACTTTGTAAACCTATATGCACCCAACATAGAAGCACCCAACTCTATAAGGAAAATCTTGGAGGACTTCAAGAAAGATATAGACAGCCACACACTGAGAGTAGGGGATTTTAACACCCCACTGTCAACAATGGATAGATCTTCTAAACAAAATATCAACAAGGATATTGAGGAACTGAACAACGCATTAAATCAAATGGACTTAACTGATATATATAGAGAGAGAAACTCTCATCCTAAAGAAGCACAGCACACGTTCTTCTCAAATGCACATGGAACATTTTCAAAGATAGACCACATGATAGGACAGAAAACAAGTCTCAACAAATTCAAGAACATTAAAATAATACCAAGCATTTTCTCAGACCACAAGGGCTTGAAACTGGAAACCATCCTTAAGGAAAAAACTCAAAAACATAAAAACTCATGGAGCATGCTATTAAACAATGAATGATTTCATAATGAAATCAAAGAAGAAATTAAAAAGTGTCTGGAAACAAATGAAAATGAACACACAACAGTCCAAAACTTATGGGACATAGCAAAGGCAGCCCTGAGAGGGAAGTTCATAGCAATACATGCCTCCCTAAAAATGAAAGAAACTTTTCAAATAAACAACCTAACCCTACAGCTTCAAGAACTGGAGAAACAACAACAAACAAAGCTCAGAGCGATAGAAGGAAGGAAATAATTGAGACCAGAGCAGAATTGAATGACACAGAGACTAAAAGAACAATTCAAAGGATCAATAAATCCAGGACCAGGTTCTTTGAAAAGATAAACAAAATCGACAAGCCTTTAAGCAGACTCATCAAGAAAAAGGAGAGGGCCCAAATAAATACAGTCAGAAATGAAAGAGGAGAACGTACAACTGGTACCAGAGCAATACAAAGGATGGTAAGAAATTACTACGAACAATTACATGCCAAGAAATTTGAAAACCTGGGTGAAATGGACAGACTTCTAGAAAAACATAACTTTCCAACACCGAATGAAGAAGAAGCAGAAAGCCTGAACAGACCAGTAACAGCTGGTAAATTGAAGCAGTAATAAAAAATATCCCAGCACACAAAAGTCCCGGACAGGACAGTTTGACAGAAGACTTTATCAAACATTTAAGGAAGAGCTAACCCCTGTCCTTCTCAGACTATTCCAGAAAATCCAACAAGAGAGAAGACTCCCAAACTCTTTTGATGAGACCAGCATCATCCTAATCCCCAAACCGGATAAAGACACAACAAAGAAAAAAAACTACAGGCCAATATCGCTGATGAACATAGACACTGAAATCCTCAACACAATATTGGCGAACCGCACCCAGCAATACATTAAAAAGATCATCCACTATGATCAAGTGGGATTCATCCCAGGGATGCAAGGATGGTTCAATATTTTCAAATCAATAAATATAATACATCACATAAACAAAAGGAAAGACAAAACTCACATGATTATATCAATGGATGCAGAAAAAGCACTTGATAAGGTACGGCATCCATTTATGATAAAAACACTCAGCAAAGTGGCAATAAAGGGGCTATACCTCAACATAATAAAATATATATATATATATTTTAGGCTTTATATTTATATATATATATGTATATGGACTTGTATATGTGTACACACATTTATATGTATATATAAATATAAAGCCTACAGCCAACATCATATTCAACGGGGAAAACTAAAAGCTTTCCCATTAAGATCAGGAACGAGACAGGGTTGTCTGCTTTCACTACTTCTGTTCAACACATGTTGGAAGTCCTAGTCACAGTGATCACACAAGAAAAAGAAAGAAAAGGCACCCAAATTGGAAAGGAGGAAGTAAAACCGTCATTGTTTGCAAATGACATGATAGTGTATGTAGAAAACCCCACAGACTTCACCAAAAAACTACTCAACCTAATAAGTGAATTTGGCAAAACAGCAGGAAACAAGGTCAATATTCAGAAATCAAAAGCAATTTTGTAAACCAACAATGAAATATCAGAATTAGAAATCAGGAAAATAATCCCAGTTGTTATAACAACAAGAAAAATAAAGTTCCTGGGGTAAACTTAATCAAAAAGGTAAAGGACCTGTACTCAGAAAACTAAACAACTCTGAAGAAAGAAATTATGGAAGACACAAATAAATAGAAGCATATACCATGTTCATGGATTGGAAGAATTAACATCATAAAAATGACCATACTACCCAAAGCAATTTATAGATTCGATACAATCCCTATTAAAATACCAATGACCTATTTCACAGACACACAACAAACACTTCAAGCATTGATATGGAACCATAAACGAACCTGAATAGCTGCAGCAATTTTGAGAAAGGATGAAGTAGGAAGGATCACAATACTTGACATCAAACTATATTACAAGTCCACTGTAATCAAAGCATTCTGTGACTGGCATAAGAACAGACACACAGATCAATGGAACAGAATAGAGAGCCCAGAAATAAACCCATGTGCCTATGGTCAATCAATATTCAACAAAGGGGGCAGAACCATAAAATGGAATAAGAAGAGTCCCTTCAACAAATGGTGTTGGGAGAGTTGGTCAACAATGTGCAATAAATTGAAATTCGACCATGAACTGACACCATACACAAAAACAAACTCAAGATGCGTAAAAGGCTTAAATATAAGTTGTGACACTATAAGAGTTCTAGAGGTGAACATAGGCAGGAAATTCTCAGATACTCCACGCAGCAATATTTTCACCGTTATGTCCCCTACAGCAAGGGACATAAAGGAAAGAATAAAGAAATGGGACTCCATGAAAATAAGAAGCTTCTGCACAGCTAAAGGAAACATCAGCAAAATGAAAAGGGAACCAACCATATGGGAAAATACATTTACCAGTGACACCTTGGACACAGGTTTGATCTCCAAAATACGTCAAGAACTCACACAATTGCACCCCAGGAAGACAAACAATCCAATTAAAAAATGGGCAAAGGACTTGGACAGACACTTCTCCAGAGAAGACATACACAGGGCCCAGAGACATATGAAAGGATGCTCATCATCACTAGCCATCAGAGAAACGCAAATTAAAACCACAATGAGATACCACTTCACACTGGTCAGAATGGCCATCATAAACAAATAACAAGTTCTGGTGAGGTTGTGGAGAAAAGGGAACACTAGTACACTGTTGGTGGGAGTGCAGACTGGTGCAGCCACTGTGAAAAACAGTTTGGAATGTCCTCAAAAAGCTAAAAATGGAACTGCCTTTTGACCCAGCCATTCCACTGCTCGCACTATACACTAAGAATCCCAAAACGCCTGTTCAAAAGAACCTATGCACCCCAATGTTCATAACAGCATGGTTTACAATAGCCAAGTGCTGGAAGCAACCTAAGTGCCCATCAATAAAAGAGTGGATCAAATAACTATGGTACATTTACACAATGGGACATTACAAAGCAGAAAGAAAGAAAGAGCTACTACTCTTCATGAGAGCATGGATGGAATTGTAGAGTTTTATGCTAAGTTAAGTAAGCCAGAGGATGAAAGAGAAATACCATATGATCTCATCTATAAGTGGACCTAATCAACAAAACACACAAGCAAAAAAAATTAACCGGCAACATTGAAAGTAAAAATAAGCCTACATTAAGGAGGGGAAGGAGGGAGGGGGATAACGGGGAAAAGAAAGGGAAGGGTCAAATTAAGGAACATGTATAGAGGACCCATGGACAAAGCCAAAGTGTGGAAGGATTGATGGTGGGAGGTAGGGGTGGTTGGGGCAGGGGAAAGTGGTGGCAGGAAAATGGAGGCAAATGTATTTGTACAATAAAAATTAATTAATTAATTTAAAAAATAAGAAACAAAAAAAATAAAACAACAAAACACTCTACAATCTTTTGTTGGAATCACCATCAGCTGCAAGTGTAATTCCACATTTGTCCTCGGAGGAGGTCAGTGTGACTTCCATTTATTCCTCCGCCATCTTGCCTCTCTCCCATACAGAGAGCTTAAATCAACAGCTAGTGTGCCTCATATTTACATTTGATTAGTACATTGTCATTTGTTTTTAATATTTTTCTCACATTTTTTAATAAAATGCATGAATGAATAAAATCTAACTAAAATTTTCTTTTAAATATTTACTAAATATTTAAAACTCAAAAAAATCAGCTAAAAAGAAACACATAAAGCTATGGTAAAAAAATAAGGAGCCCATTTCCCCAAATTATAATTTTTTTTTGAGAAAACATGGGTTTAGTTTTAATACATAAGAACTTGTGTAACAGAAAGATCTCATGTGCCATTATGTAGCACAACATTTTAAATCTATAGCAGCAACTGCGACAGGAGCTGTAAACATTCAGAAAGGGAAAGAAAATGGGCCCTTTCCTTGGAGCACACTTCTGCACAGGCATTCTTTGTTGTCTGTGATCCGTTCCCATTGAAAATACCAAATGTAAGATCAAGTAGCCCATGTCACTTCCTCAAAATGAAATCCAGCTCGGCCTAGTTTAGCTCCGGAGCGCACCATTGTGATCTGTTTTTACTTTTCTGAACTCATGTATTGTAGGAAGATCTCTATAACTCTCTCTGTTTGCTTGAAATTGCCAGGCTCTCTGAGAAATTACCAGGGGCCAATGTCTGTTACCAAATCCAGTTGAACTGTATTTATTGACAAGCCCTGTGGCTTCTGGGGTAATGTGTCTCCATAAAAAGAAGAGGAAAGATGGCGGAGGAGTGAAAGGGAGTCACGCTGTCCTCCTCCCAAAACCAAACTGGAATTGCAACTAAATAATGGAGTAATCACCTGGAAAGCAGTGGAGCGATAGTGGGAGAGGAGCCTTGGTGCCGCGGACAGTGGATTCTACTCTCACACATCCCAGCGGGTGAGAATTGCGGTGGAGGCTCGAGAGGGTGGGCTGGGTGCGCACGGGCACTGGCACCAGAGGGACATTGAAACGGCCAGTTAGCGTCCCCCCGAGAAGAACGGGGTCTGAATCCTAAACAGGAACCCCTAAACTACAGCAGCTAAAGCCGAGAAAATACAGACAAAACGCAACCCCAAAAAGCTTAGGGGTGCTCTCTGCCAGAGACAGGTGGCTGGGGATGCAAAAAGACATTTAAAGGGCAAACGCAAAAGTTGCAGCGGCAGCCACCCTCCTTGATCGCTGGGTACAGGCGGTAGCAGGGTGGGCTGGTGCCTGGGAAAAGACTGGTGAGGAAAACTTTGTGAAGAGAACTGACACAGCGGCCGGTGGAGTCCGGGTGATAACGCACTTCCCACTCTGCAGCTACCATCTCGCTCAGGCATAAGGGAATCAATTAACCTGCCTTTTGTGCGCACCGCACACAGCTTGTACGCATGTGAGCTGCAGGGCTGAGTGCAGACTGGCTGGGAGAGCCTTGAGGAGAGACTGGAGACGGAGGCGTTGGGGAAAGAACGGGAGGAGGAACCGGGGAGTCCCGACTCCCTCCCGGTTTGGTAGTCTCCATTTTGGGCTGGAAAGGCGCGACCCCAAAGAGGCAGAAGCGGGGCGCGCATAAACCAGACTGCCTGCGATTGAAACGCAGTCCGCACAGGGGTTGGATCCCTGGCCGAAGGGGTCACAGAACTGCCCAGAGGCCCCTGAGGGGAGACTAGAAACTGAGGCATTGGGGAAAGAACGGGAGGAGGAACCGGGGAGTCCCGACTCCTTCTCCTTGCCGAAGTCTCCATTGCGCGGGAAGAGGCCACACCCCCAAAGAGCCAAAAGCCGAAAAGCAAACATAGACACCCCCAAAACACCCAGAGCAGGCGCGCACACTTGCGCCGCGTGACCGGCGAGGGTTGGCGAGCGTGTGTGTGACCCACGCGGGCTGGCGAACGCTTGCACCTGCCGGCAAGGCCTCACACAGACTGGCACCCATATGGCCTGCGAGGGAGTGCACAGAGCGGCAAGGGCAGGCGTAAATTGACCTATCCGCTGCGATTGCGGAAGGGCCCACAAAATAAGTAGAGCTGCCCAGAGTCCCTGGAGGAGAGACCAGAAACAGGATTAACCGGAGAGTCCTAGAGCTGATTTCCTCCCATTTCCGTAGTCCCCATTTGGCGAGGGCAAGCAACGCACCCAAAGAGCCAAAAGCAGGGAAAACACACAATAGAAGAACCTAAACTGACCAGTGCCGGGGACCTGGCCAGCCAGGGGGGCCAATGAGTACGGGAGGTCATGAATAAGCCCCCTGGTCTGGGGCAAGCACAGGCGAGCCCAGGCAGGTGGGGGACCCTGCCGCGCTGGGAACGCGCTCAAGGAGCCCGCGTGAGAACCCAGAGAGATCCCAAAAAATAGCTCAGCCCTGACCGAAGGGGTCACAGAGCTGCTCCAAGCAGGAGTCAGACACAGGCATTAGACTCCTGAAAGACTCAAACAAACACCCCAAGGCTGTATAGGGTAAACAACTGACATCATCAGAGGCAAGCCCAGAAAGAAAAGTAAAGGACAAAAATACTTAACAGACTCTCACAAAAATGGGAAGAAAAAGAAGTTCCCCTCAAATGAGTGGAAAAGGGAACTCCCCACAGAGAGAGCTAAATGAAATAGAGGCAAAGGAATTATCAGATATGGAATTCAAAACAATGGTTCTAAGGAAGCTCAATGAGCTCAGCCAGCTCAAAGAGAACTATGAGAAACTGCAGAGAAACTATCAGGATCTTACAGCAAACTATATCAGCCTGGAAAAGGACATAGAAACTATCAAGAAGACACAAGAGGATATGAAGAATACCATTTCTGAATTGAAGAACACAGTAGAAGGAATCCAAAGCAGGCTGGATGAAGCCGAGGATTGATCAGTGAGATGGAGGACAAGGTAGAAAAAAGCTCCCAGAAAGAACAAGAAATGGAAAAACGACTCAAAAAGAATGAAGAAGCATTTAGGGAAATGCAGGACAACCTGAAACGCAATAATATCCGTATAATAGGGATACCAGAAGGAGAAGAAGAGGAGCAAGGAATAGAGAACCTCCTCGAAAAAGTAATGATGGAAAATTTCCCTAATTTGAGGAGAGAAAGGCTCTCATGGATCCAGGAGGCACAGAGGACCCCACTCAAGAAGGACCCAAGGAGGTCCACTCCAAGACACATCATCATTAAAATGGCAAATGTCAAAGACAAAGAGAGAATCCTCAAGGCAGCAAGGGAGAAGGAGAAAGTAACATACAAGGGGGCCCCGATACGCCTAGGAGCTGACTTCTCAACAGAAACACTACAAGCCAGAAGGGAATGGCAACAAATATCCAAGCCATGAAAAGCAAGGGCCTACAGCCAAGGCTGCTCTACCCAGCTAGGCACTCCATTAAAATAGAAGGAGAAATACGGAGTTTCCCAGACAAAAGAAAGCTAAAAGAATATATCTCTTCCAAACCAGCACTCCAAGATATGCTAAGGGGACTGGTTTAGGCAGATGAAGGAAAAGAATGAGACAGAGAGGAACACAAGTACAAAGAGAAAAGATGAGTAAGTTTTTATCAGTAATATCGCTCAATGTGAATGGACTAAATGTGCCAATCAAAAGACACAGGGTAGCTGAATGGATAAGAAAACATGACCCACACATATGCCGCCTACAAGAGACCCACCTCAGAGCAAAAGACCTACACAGATTGAAAGTAAAGGGATGGAAAATAATATTCCAAGCAAATGGACATGAGAAAAAGGCTGGCGTTGCCATACTTGTATCAGACAAAGTAGATTTCAAAACAAAGGCCATAAACAGAGACCCAGAGGGGCACTTTATCATACTTAAAGGAAGAATCTATCAAGAAGACATCAACATTGTAAACTTATATGCTCCCAATAGAGGAGCCCCCAAGTTTATCAGGAAATTGTTGGATGACTTCAAAAAGGATATAGACAGCAACACATTGATAGTAGGGGACTTCAACACCCCACTGTCAAAAATGGACATATCTTCCAAACAAAACATTAATAAACATATCGTGGCGCTGAATGACACACTGAATCAAAAGACTTAACTGACATATATAGAATCTTACATCCCAAAGAAGAAAAATACACATTCTTTTCAAATGCTCATGGCAGTTTTTCAAAGATAGACCACATGATAGGACACAAAGCAAGCCTCAGCAAATTCAGGAAAATTGAAATACCAAACTTTTTCTCAGACCACAAGGCCTTGAAACTCGAAATCAACCTCAAAGAGAAACTTCAAAAACTTGCAAACTCATGGAGACTGAACAGTACACTATTAAACAATGAATCGGTCAATAATGAGATAAGAGAAGAAATCAAAAAATTTCTGGAAACAAATGATAATGAACAGACAACTGTCCAAAACCTATGGGACACAGCAAAGGTGGTCCTAAGGGGGAAGTTCATAGCAATACAGGCTTACCTTAAAAAGATAGAAACATTTCAAATAAAAGACCTAACACTACAACTTCAAGAACTGGAGAAACAACAACAAATAAATCCCAGAGCAAGTAGAAGGAAGGAAATAGTCAAGATGAGAGCAGAACTGAATGACATAGAGACAAAAAGAACAATTCAGAGGATCAACCAATCCAGAAGCTGGTTCTTTGAAAAGATTAATAAAGTTGACAAGCCATTAAGCAGACTCATCAAGACAAAAAGGGAGAGGACCCAAATTAATAATATCAGAAATGAAAGTGGAGAAATAACAATTGATACCACAGAAATACAAATGATCATCAGAAACTATTATGAACAATTATATGCCAAGAAATTTGAAAATCTTGATGAAATGGACAAATTTTTAGAAAAGTATAATCTTCCAACACTGAAGGAGGAAGAAACAGAAAGCTTGAACAGACCGATAAAAGCTGGGGAAATTGAAGCAGTCATCAAGAAACTCCCAGCACACAAAAGCCCAGGGCCAGACGGTTTCCCAGGAGAATTTTACAAAACATTTAAGGAAGAGCTAACCCCTGTCCTTCTCAGACTATTCCAAAAAATCCAAGAGGAGGGAAGACTCCCAGACTCCTTCTATGAGGCCAGCATCACCCTGATCCCAAAACCAGATAAAGACCCTACAAAGAAAGAAAACTACAGGCCAATTTCGCTGATGAACATAGATGCTAAAATCCTCAACAAAATATTGACAAACCGCATCCAGCAAGACATTCAAATGATTATCCACCACGATCAAGTGGGATTCATCCCAGGGATGCAGGTATGGTTCAACATACGCAAATCAGTAAACATGATACAGCACATCAATAAAAGCCAAGACAAAAAACACATGATTATCTCGATAGATGCAGAAAAAGCATTTGACAAGGTACAGCACCCATTTATGATCAAAACACTCAGCAAAATGGGAATAAATGGGGCATTCCTCAACATAATAAAGGCCATATATGAAAAACCTACAGCTAATATCATACTCAACGGGCAAAAACTGAAAGCTTTCCCACTAAGATCGGGAACACGACAAGGATGTCCACTCTCACCGCTTCTTTTCAACATCGTATTGGAAGTCCTAGCCACAGCGGTCAGACAAGAGAAAGAGATAAAAGGCATCCAAATAGGAAAGGAGGAAGTAAAACTATCATTGTTTGCAGATGACATGATAATGTACATAGAGAACCCTGTAGACTCTACCAAAAAACTCCTCAACCTAATAAGTGAATTTGGCCAAACAGCAGGATACAAAGTCAACATTCAGAAATCAAAGGCGTTTTTGTACACCAGCAATGCAATAGAAGAAGAAGAAATCAGAAAAAATATACCATTCGATATAGCACGAAAAAAGATAAAGTACCTAGGGATAAATTTAACCAAAGACACAAAAGACCTGTATGCAGAAAACTATACAACATTGAAAAAAGAAATTAAGGAAGACGCAAATAAATGGAAGCATATACCGTGCTCATGGATTGGAAGAATTAATATCCTCAAAATGTCCATACTACCAAAAGCAATGTATAGATTCAACGCAATCCCTATTAAGATACCAACGACGTATTTCATAGAAATAGAACAGACATTTCAAAAATTTATATGGAACCATAAACGACCCCGAATAGCCGCAGCAATTTTGAGAAAGAAACACAAAGTAGGAGGGATCACAATACCGGACATGAAACTCTACTACAAAGCCACCATACTGAAAACAATCTGGTACTGGCACAAGAACAGACCCATAGACCAGTGGAACAGAATAGAAAGCCCAGAAATAACCCCAGGTCTCTATGGACATCTAATATTCGACAAAGGGGGCAGAAGCATAAAATGGAGCAGTAACAGCCTCTTCAACAAATGGTGTTGGGAGAGCTGGATGGCTACATGCAAAAAATTGCCATTGGATCATCAGCTGACACCATACACAAAAATAAACTCAAGATGGATAAAAGACTTAAATAGAAGTCGCAACACCATCAAAGTCCTAGAGGAGAACATTGGCAGGAAACTCTCAGATATCCCACCTGGCAATTTTTTCACTGATATGTCTCCTAAAGCAAGGGACATAAAGGAAAGAATAAACAAGTGGGACCTCATCAAAATAAGAAGCTTCTGCACGGCAAAAGAAAACATCAGCAAAATGAAAAGGGAGCCAACCGTATGGGAAAATATATTTGCTAATGATACATCAGATAGAGGTTTGATCTCCAAGATATATAAAGAACTCACTTGACTCTACTCCAAGAAGACAAACGATCCAATCAAAAAATGGGAAAGGACCTGGGCAGATGCTTTTCTAAGGAGGAGATACAGAGGGCCCACAGGCATTTGAAAGGATGCTCAGCATCACTTGCCATCAGAGAAATGCAGATCAAAACCACCATGAGATACCACCTCACACCGGTCAGAATGGCCATCATAAACAGATCCACAAACAACAGGTGCTGGCAAGGCTGTGGAGAAAAGGGAACCCTAGTCCACTGTTGGTGGGAATGCAGACTGGTGCAGCCACTGTGGAAAGCAGTGTGGAATTTCCTCAGAAAGCTGAAAAAGGAACTGCCTTTTGATCCAGCGATTCCCCTGCTGGGACTATACCCTGAGAACACCAAAACGCCAATACAAAAGAACCTATGCACCCCAATGTTCATAGCAGCACAATTCACAATAGCCAAGTGTTGGAAGCAACCTAAAAGCCCATTAGTAGATGATTGGATCAAAAAATAATGGTACATATACACAATGGAGTACTACGCAGCAGAAAGAAAAAAAGAAGTACTAAACTTCGCGACAGCATGGATGGAACTGGAGAGCATCATGCTAAGCGAAATAAGCCAGGGGGCGAAAGACAAATACCATATGATCTCACCTATAAGCGGAACCTAACCAACAATGCAAAGATACAGGGAAAATATGACCAGCAACATTGAAAGGAAAAGAAATCAACAGAGACAAGAGAGAAGGGGGGGGCAGGGAAGGGGAAGGGAAGGGGAAAGTCAAGGAACATATAGCAAGGACTCATGTACAAAACCAAAGGGGACGAGCTGAGGGAGGGAAGGTGGGAGGGGGCAAGGGAAAGAGGTGGGGGTGAGGCAGAGACAAATGTATTTAAAAATAAATAAAAAAAAAATTAAAAAAAAAAAGAAGAAGAGAAGGGTAAAATATTAAATAAAGATTCCTCTGCATTGTTTTTAATGAAAAATAAACAGGGAGGTAACCCTTTTATTTTGGAGTAGACATATTTTTTCCTATTCCTTCCACTAAACACAATTAAAAAATATATGATGACTGAAATATGGAGAGAAAAGGCAGACTTGCTAAGGGCCTTGGAACCTAAGGAAAGGTATAGTGGTGAGTTTTCTGGGTTATCCTTAACCTTGTATATCTCAGAATATTATTCAGACATGAAAAGGAGGAAATTCTGCCATTTGTGATAACATGAATAGACCTTGAGGGTTTTATGATAAGAGATGTAATTAGAGAAATACAAACACTGTATATTATCCTTAATATGTAGAATCTAAAAAAGCTGAACTCATAGAAACAGCGTTACTATTGCCAGGGGAAGAGGGATGGGGGAACCGGGAAGATCTTGGAAGGTACAAACTTGCAACAAGAATATGAATAGGTTCTGGAGGTCTAATGCATGACATAGTGATTATAGTCAAAATACACTATTATACAATTAAAAGTTGTTAAGAGACTAGATCTTAAATGTCCCCACCACAAAAAAGATGTTCATGATCATTGTATTTGTGATCATTTATGAAGTGATACCATGGTAATGATATTGCAATATAGAAATGTATCAAGTCAATATGTTGTTCATCTATAACTAATACAATGTCCTATGTCAATTATATCTCAATAAAGAAATTAAATATAAAACAGAAAAAAATTAATGTGGGAGGAACCAGTGTACCTGATTCAGATTTATTACATAGCAACAGCAGTCAGGATATTATAATAACAAAATGCTGGAAACATAGATAAATGCAACTAATAGAGAAACCCAAAATAGACCCATACAAATATTTCCAACTGATCTTTGACAAAGGCATAAAAACAATTCAATGCAAGCCAGATATCTTTTTGACAAATAAAAATTTTGTATTCATGGGCCATTCTTAACCTAAATCTTATATTTTATATAAAATTTAATTCAAACTGTATCACAGGTTTGTTTTTTTTAAAGCAAACTGTTTAGGAAAAGAAATAACAGAAAATATTTGGGATATAAACCAAGTATTTATAGTTTTGATACCAAAAGCATGATCCATAGAAAGAGAAAAATCTAATGATAATAAATTGGGCCTTTTGAAGAAAATAACTACTACAGATTGGAAGAAAATGTTTGTAAAGTAAATATACAAGGAAGTTTAATGTCTATAATATGTAAAGAACTTTCAAAATAGTAAAGAAAATATGCAATTAGAAAAAGAGTGGACCTTGGCCAAGTAGCTCAATTAGAAGATTATCACCATATGCCAAGGTTGCAGGTTCAATTTCCAGTCAGGGCTCATACAAGAAGCAACCAATGAATGCATAATGCATCAACAAGTAGAACAATAAAGTCTCTCTCCCTCTCTTTCCCCCTGCTCCTCTCTTACCCCCTTCTTCATTCTCTCTAAAATCAATAAATAACATTTTTAAAAAAGAATGAGCAAAATACATTAAAAGAAATTTTACCAAAGATGGCAAACAAACACATGAAAAGATATTCATCACCTTTAACTATTCAGAAATTAAGCCACAAGAAGTTATCACTACACACCTATAAAAATTAGTAAAATAAAAAATAATGACACCACTAAGTACTGCTGAGGATGTGGAGAAAGTAGATTATTCATACATTGATACTGAGAATATAAAATAGTAAAGTCACTGTAAAAAGTGGCTTTGTTTGGTTTTGCAGTTTATTAAAAAACTAAATATACAAGTACCATACAACCTAGCAGTTGTATTCATGGACATTTATACCAGGTAGATGAAAACTTATGTTTACACAATAACCTCTACATTAATATTTAGAGCAGCTTTATTTGTAATAACCTCAAATGGAAACAACCCAGATGTCCTTCAACAGATGACTGGTAAAATAAAGTGTGGTACACTCATACATAAATACTGTTCAAGGGAAAAAAACAATATAATATTCATATAGATGATCACAACATACTAGATAACTTTTCAGAAAGGTATGCTTAACAGAAAAGCAATTCCCCCAATTTACATAAAATAAATTCCATTTATAAAATGTTCTTCTAATGACAATATTATAGACATAAAGAAAAGATTACTAGTTGCTGGGGTTAATGAAGGGGTGGGGATGAAAGGAGCTTATAGTTGCGAGAGAGTAACATGAAATATCTATAAATGTTATTTTTTAGACATATTTAAAGATATTGCAATGTTCAAAGACAAAATAAATGGATTTGTTCACTTACCTTTCTGTGTGTATTCTACTGAACACAGAATAACATATAAAGCATAGGAGAACATGACCTATCTCTAGGCAAATACTTTGCAAATTTCATATGCAGTGGTTGAAAAATGGTCTAAACTCTAATTGAACTAAGCTGTCTCATTACTTGGCTATATTAATGGATAGTGTTGCCATGGTGATGAAGCAATCAAGTTAGCAGGTCCTACTGTGAGAATTCTCTATTTAGATGCTTTATTAAATTCCATCTTGCTCATTTCCAAACATCTTCTAATCAGCAGGGATATAAAAAAAAGTTATTTGGTGACACAGAAACAGGACAGAGTGTTTCTTGAACAAAGCCTATCCCCACATATGTTCACATATAATTTACAAAGAAAGAATTTTTAAAAACTCAGTAATACTTTAGGCTCTCAACAATGAAAAACTTTTAAAGTATATGTATCAATTTTAATATTTTATAATTTTTTTACATATTCAGGTAAACTCAAAGCTCAAACAATCAAATATTTTGTCTGCACAATTGGTCTCTAAGATAATTTTATTATGACTTATGCTATGAACTGAATTGTGCCACTTCCAAATATATGTCAAAGCCCTAACCCCCAATGTGACCAATATGACAACATATTAGAGATGAGCTATTGGGAGATAATTAAGTTTAGATGAATTCATCAGGAAGAAACCCCTATGATCGGATTTCTCTCTCCCCCTTTCTCGCTCTCGTCCCAATCCCCCCACCACCCCGCACCAAGTGAGGACACAGTGAGAAGTCAACTGTCTGTAAGTCAGAAAGAGGGCCCTCACCAGAGAACCAAATCAGCTGTCACCTTAATCTTGGATTGCCCGGCCTCCAGAACTGTCAGAAAGAAAAAAAAAATCCTATTGTTTAAGTTACCTAATCTATTTTATTATGGCAGCCTAGGTTAACTAACATGGCTCGCTTAAATGAGAGTTGTGGGTCCCAAATACATCTGGAGGTCAGGTGTTAACAAAGGATAGGTAACTTCTATGCTCAAAAATAAAACCTAAGAGCAAGGGTTCAAAGTGGTTTCAATTATATCTCAAAAAGGGAATACAGAACTATAAAGCAACATATGAGACTACAAAATTTTTAAATTTTTATCACGCTTATATGTTAACAATTGCTGCTATTTTCTTAGCTTAAGTTGCAATAAAAAATTCTCAAATGCTAAAGCATTATAAAATTGTGTTTAGGAGCTGAAAAATGGAGAAGAACCAAAAACACTACACTTTCTTTTTTTTTTTTTTTTTTTGTTATTTGCAGTATGGGAGGAAAACTGCATGGAATAAAAATGACAGGATTTAGAAGAAAAGTTTTGGATAAAAATGGCAATGAATGAACTATACCAATATATGTCTTCTAAATTTCTCATTTAAATTTCCACAAAAATATGCTAAAATATAACCCAAAAATAAACAACACACTGTAAACCAAAAATAATGCAAAGCAATATACCAGAATCTGGAGTTCATAGTTCATTTATGCTAAGTCAATTTTATGTGCTATGAAGGTAGGTATCATCTCTATTTTATTTCACTAGGGTATGCCCAGAATCTAGGAGAACCATTGATACTCATTGGGTGCTCAATGAGCATTTGTTTACATCATTGTAAACTGGATAGTTACTGGTAATTTATTAAAAAGACCATTTTGAACCATATACCATAGTCCTTTTCCTTTGAAAGACAACACCATGGACAGCTTCCAAAAAAAGCAGGCAAACATGAGTCACAATCTCAAAGTCGATCCACTGATACAGTGGTTACTAATCAGACAGAAGCCTACATTTAAGTGGTGTCAGCTGGACCAGTCAGAACAAGAATAATTTCCCTATTTCCTTTTAACAACTCTTCTTACATATATTTGGCTCCACAACCCCCAGAATTTTACATTACAGGAACACGAAAAGAGTATAAGGTAATGTGCTGCAAAATGATAAATATAGATTCCTAAGGAAGTCGACTTTGAATTTGGGAGCAATTTATTCTGGGTTATTTAGACTTTCACATTCTACATGATACAAAGAGAATTATAAATAACATTTACTTGTTTGGCTTTTTTCTAGAATTAAACTGTCAAAGTAAAGTAGGTTCTTTGGAATTAATTCCAACACATTCACATACAAAAAAATAATACCTATTGACATGGCAAACCAGAATGGACTGAAATACTTGCCATATGACTTTCAGATCTAGATGTGAGTGGGAAAAGGTTACAGCATCTAAGTGCACAATGAGCACTGAAGCTAAGGTCAGTCCAGCCATGCTTTCTGGAAGCCAATGTCAGAACTGAAAGCTATGATTTAATTAGAATACTGACACAAGCAATGATAAATGGGACCTGTGAAATATAAACACTTGGAAAGATTCCTGGGAAAAATTACAACCTCCCATATAAAATTGAACTTCCCCAAAATATTGTTTTGCAAAAAATGTAGTATAAAGATGCAAAACACTGGTTACTTAGTAACTGATGAAACTCTCTTCGCTACCTAGTTAGCAATGCTATTTATTCCATGGGAATTTTGACAGCATTTTATAGCTTTTTACAATCTTTTAAATTTATTTTGTTCTTTTCAACAAAATACTATCAGTAGAATCTGGCATATCTTGAGCGAAATGAAGTTGAGATATCACCAAGAATTTAAAGATTTTATTTATTTATTTCTGAGATAGAGAAAAGGAGGTAGAGAGGGAGAGAAACATCAATATATGAGAGAAACATCATTCAGTTGCCTCTCTCACGCACCCCAGCTGGGGACCTGGCCCACAACCCAGGCATGTGCCCTGATCAGAAATCCAACTTGCAACCTTTCAGTTTGCAACAATCCCTAACTCTCTGAGCCACACGAGTCAGGGCGAGATGTCACTTAGTATTTAAAGTTGGTATAAGTGCAGTTGATCCTTGACCATCACTGGTTTGAACTGTTTCAGTCCACTTGCAGGCAAAATGTTTTCAACAAACACAGTTGATCTTTCCTATCCTCAGGTTTCCCATCAACAGAGTTCACATCTGCAGTTTCAACCAAGGGACTGAAAAAAGTATTTTCACATTCCTGGTTGTGGATTCCCAATTGCCCATGGAAAATAGTTTTCGATCCCAGTAAGTTGAATCTACAGATGAAAGGGCCAATTGTAGAGTATGAAGTTTACATGGATTTTCAGCAGACGTTGAGGAAGGGAGTTCAGTACACCTAAAACCTGCATTGTTTAAGGGTTATCTGTATTTGTATCACAAGTATATTTTACCAGCTACTGGACTATAGCCCTGAGAAGTACAATAGTTTCCCTCAGTAGATGCCTGAAACTGCAAATAGTACCAAACTCCACATATAGTGAATCATGTTTTTCCCTATACATACCTATGGTAAAGTTCAATTTGTAAATTAGACACAATAAGAGGTCTACAAAAATAACTAATAATAAAATAGAACAACTATAACAATATATATATTCATATATAAAAGTTATATGAATATGGTCTCTCTTACTCTCACAATATCTTATTGCATTGTACTCACCATTTTCTTCTGATGATGATGTAAGATGATAAAATGCCTTACTAAGGCACGAACTTTTGCTTTTTCACTTAAAGAAAGCATTTTAGGGCTTCTCTGTGATGAATTTGAATTGCAACATCATTACTCTTATGTTTTGAGGCCATTATTAAGTAAAATTACGGTCACTTAAACACAAGCACTGGAGGTCCACAGCAGATGACTTGATGGCCAAAATGGCTACTAAAGTGACTAAAGGGCAAGTAGAGGATACGGCATGGGGACACTGAACGAAGGGATCATTCATGTCCTGGGTGAGACATCCCAAGGTTTCACCACACTACTCAGAACAATGTGCAATTTAAAATGTATGAGTTACTTATCACTGGAATTTACCATTTAATACTTTTGAACCTTGAGTGACAGCAGGTACCTGAAACCTGGAAAACCAAAATGCGGGTAAGGTTGTCAGGGGTGAGGGGTGGACCACTCTAATATATTTATCCCCTTAGCTCAACTGATTTTCCATTCCTTTCCCTCTGACAGTCACTGTATCATGACCTTTTCTCTTTTTCTTTCTCCCTTTATTTATTTCCTGTCTCATGAGCCAAAAGGAAAGCGTGTTTAGTTTAGAATAGGAAATATTGGTGTGACCTATAAAGAATGATGCCTTAACTAACCAAGTAATTCAACAGATTGTTTTCAGATCTTACTTTTCTATCTGGGCTCCCCTTTTTTTCCCATTTCAACTCATACCTCCTCCAAATTTATTATTATTTATCATAAATCTTTATCAACTAAATATTTCTTTCCTTTTTCTTTATCTCCCCACAAAGTTCCATAATTTGGGTTTTCTATTAGGCTTGCTAATGTTTTTATTTATATGGTTATACTAACACATGAAGTAATGTTTTCCAAAAATTTCTGACACAAGAAACCAGTATGCTAGATTTCCCTAGGATAAGATTGTTTTATATGCTTACTTTGCTGCCTCCATCTTGCAAAGTATCAAAAATATCCCTACAAAAACTGAGAAAAAATTTCAGTTATAAAAAGTTCCATTTTTCTACTTTTTCTTATTCCTTTCCTCTGAACTCCATAATATATTAGGCTAAGTAGATTTTATAACAATAGATACTAATGTAGCAGTAAATAAACAATTTTAGACATTTCTAGAATTAGTATTATGAGACACAAAAGTTGGGGCTAAATGTTCCTTTAGAATCCATGCTGGTAATCCTCCTGGTTTGGGAAAGTAGACTCCAATCCAGTTTCATGATTTAAAAGTAATGACTTTGTGGTAAGAGATGGCAAATTCATAATTAGCCCACTTGTCATAAATGTATTCTGTGGACAATTAAACAAGTATATACAGTATGATGACTTACAGACATAGATGTGACTTTCAGGAATGTGAATCCATGTGGGGATTCTTTATGAGGCTGTCTATTGCATTAGAAAAAAATGCAAACAAATCTTGCTTATCACCCAACAAAATCTGTGCAGCCATGTTTCAGACTTGTAGTAAAATCCACAATTCTCAAATTTCTTCCCCTCCTATGCATACCTTTTATTCATTCTTTATATTAGAAAGCCTTCCACTTTATCCAAGAGCTGGCCTGTGCCAGGCACAGTTTTCAAGGCTGCCTCCCTGCTAATCTGTCTCTTCCAACTAAATCCAATTGGCTTTATAAAATGCTGTCTGCATAATTTGGAACTTAATCAATTTCCTTGAGACCTGAGCTCACATTAGAAACATGCCTTCCCAGATGCTGAAACACATGCTTTCTCTTTCTGAATCCCTGTGAGGCATGAACTTTGGCGACTTAGCCAGACAATTGGAGTTTCTGTAACAATATATCACTAGTTCTCTTCACACAATGGCAGTGTACAAATGCTCAAACATTTGTCTGCTAGAACAAATGAATTTTCTTAGACCCTTCCATATGCTGTGATGTCACTCACCAAAGAAGCCTCTTCTATAAGATAACAGAGAACAGTCTGTGTTCCAGAATCAGCCTCTGGTTGTCACAATATCACACAGGATCATTGCAAGTTTCTTTCATCAGCTACAGCCAGATGATAGCCTCATGTTGATTAAATTTGATATAGTCTTAATATTAGCAACTTGGCATTTCTCAACAAATAATTGAAGGAAATAAAACTATTTTTTTCTTGAGCATATACTATACATTAGCATAGTACATAAGCAACATACCTATGTTAATACATTAATATCAATAACCTTTAGAAAAAATAAGATTAACTCTTACAGATGAATAAATCAAAGCTCAGGAAAGCTAATAACTGATTCATGTCTATATCACTCTTCAATTTGAACATAGTTTCATTGAGTTTTTTTTCCATTTTTTAAGGTTCCATTATCTTTTTCAACATTCGCTGGGACCTTTAGAAGCCTATTAACAGTTTTATTTTTACCCTAGCCTCTGCCATCATTTAAGACAAATCAATGTTTATGTGATTTACCCTCCAACCCAGTTCTTACAATCCCTTGACTCCCCCAAATTACTAAATATGTGCTGAATGAATAACTTAATACATATTTCCCTTACATCTAGACTCAAAAGATATCTAACTTCTTCCTAGATTTTTTTAATTGTATGCCCCAAAGATATCTGAATATAATTTAATGTTTCCCTTACTTCTGCTGCTATACTTATATACACAAACATATACACATACAAAAATCTACTATCGTTCAAGACCAGGAACAGGAAATTTTCATTAAATCTGCTTATTCTTTATCTTTAGCTCTTTATCTAAACAATTACAAGACACTGAGAATTATTAAATAAAGGAGTGGAGAAATATACCTTGTACATGCTTTAGAAGACTCAATAGTGTAAATAATACAGTATTTTTTACTCATATTGTTACCAAACAAATGGACTCATGGGGGCGGGGGAGGGGCAGTGTGTCCAGATGCTATTACTAAAAGGACACCTCCTTCCCCGGGGTCCCTCGGTTGTAGGTCCTTTGCCCGCCGCCCTTGGAATTATGGCTCTGAATGGCAGAGTTTGGTGAAAAGGAAAGGAACTATTTATTCAAAAGTTATACAGGTTTGATTAATGGCTAAATGTCACCCTTAAACCTCAAAATCCCTTTAAAACAACCACCAGCACAAGCACTGTTCTGCCTTCCCCGCCTTCACCTGTTAGGCCAGTCAGGGCTGTCAGGGGTACCGTCCTTCAGAAGAAAAAGAACAGAAGTCCGGGGCTCAGTTTGGCAGGCCTCTCGCAGTTCTTAGCACCATCTGCTGAGAGGCCGGGATCTCCAGCTCTTAATCCATAACCATGTGGCACCTTCTCACGGCCCACTAGCAAGAGTCCTTTCTCCCCTCTTTCTTCCCATGTGGTTTTCACACTGTTTCCCAGAGTCTATGTCCCTTTGTCTCTCCTGCAGGCCCCTGTCTCTCCTCCTCCTCTCGGCCCCCCCTGGGATGGGGAGTATATATTTTTCTTGGACACCCCAATCTCTGGACCCCATTACAAATACCATTTGGAGGGGCCCCAGCTGTGCCCCATTACAATATTGATCTATAGATTTAATGGTTACCCCACCACCATCACCACTAGTAATAGTATTGCTCTACATTTAGAATTGCATTGAATCCATACATTGATTTGGGGGATATTATACAGTATCATCTTCTTAATCATGTACAAATTACCTGTTTTGGGGGGAGAATTTTAATAAGCTATTACCAAAGTTAATACTGTAATACAAAGTCTAAAATATATTCAGAAAAAAATTTAAAGAGTAACACACTTAGGGGAAATGTTACCAAATAATTGGGCCCATTTGGAGGGGGCAGATCCTATTACTGAAACTATGCCCCCCTTCCCTGGCGTCCCTCTGTTCTAGGTTCTTTGTCCACCACCCTTAGAAATTACGTCTCTCAAGGCAGAGTTTGGTGAAAAGGAAAGGAACTGTTTATTCTAAAGTTATACAGGTTTTAAGTAATCACTACATGTCACTGTTAAACTTCAAAATTCCTTTAAAACACAAATCAACACACAGAGTGCTGCCTTCCCCACCTTGCCCAGTCAGGCCAATCAGGAGTACCCGTCCTTCAAAAGAAAAGAACAGAAGTCTATAGCTTGGCTAGGCAGGACCCTCACAGTTCCCAGCACCATCAACTGTGTCACATCCATCTTCTCTTCTTAATTCATAACCACGTGGCACCTTCTCATGGCCCACTAGCAAGAGTCAAGGGTCCTTTTTTCCTTTTCCTTCCTACATGATCTTCACATTGCTCCCCCATGGCATGGAGTGAACCATTCCCGAGCTCTCATACACACACTCTGTGACGGTGGGGAGCTGCTCTGCATGGCTGCTACATCTTGCTTTTTGCTTTCTAAAGCTGCGTTGTCAAGGGAGCCCTCACTCCTCTCCCAAAACTGAGTGGTCAAAAGCCTCTTGTAAGGCTGCAGCATCTGGGTTTAAATCCTGGAGCAAATCTTTCCCTGTAACGCCATTTCCGACTTCCTTGGCAGGCGCTGTAAGCCGGGGAGGTACCTCCCAGTTACACCCTAGGTTAAAGTTATGCAAACCTTCCTGGTTAGCCTTGTTGATATGCAAAATAATCATTTTTGCATATGGGGTAAGAAGCTATCCTGCTGTTACTGACATGCAAAATGACTCTCAATGACCCTGCTCCATGTCTCCCATCCCACACAGCCTCCCATCTTGTGGTGGGGGGAGAATACCCTATATTTTCCTTGGATACCCCAAGTTATGGACCTCTTTACAGATCTCCCCTTGGGGGGAGCCCTAGCTGCACCCCTTTACAGAAATACAACAATAGATACTAAGATATAAAGTTCAGGAAATTATGACAGTGTAGTGCTGAAACAAGGATAAGCACTCCATTCAATGGAAGAGAATAGACAGTTCAGAAATATAGCTCCCTGTACACTAACCCCTGATTTATAACAAAGATGTTATTGTGAAAGAGTTGGACAGCATGGTCTTATTAATATATCATGGTAGGCAATGGCTATGCATTTTAAAAATGTGCAACCCTCTACAGACAAATCAATTCAAGGTCAGTTGTACGTCTAAATGTAAAAATTGAAACAATAATTTCTAGAATTTAATATCAGAGCATCATAGCCTAGGTAAAGATAGTATAAATGAAGCACAAAGATTATTAACCTTAGAGATAATGATTGATAAAATTCTGTTTATCAAAACATGCCAGCAAGAGAGTAGAGAAGCAACTCACACAATGAGAAAGAATATTTAAAACATTGTAATTGACCAAAGTTTCTATACAGAAAGAAGTATGAAAAAAATAAGAAAGACACACAATAGAAAAATGGGCTAAATTCTTGAGCACTTCAGCAAAGATGATATTCAATTAGCAAATAAACAAACAAAAAGAGGTTCAACTTCATTAGTCATGAGGGAAATGAAAATTGAAAGAACAATTGGATTCTACTAACTACCCTCTCCCCTCATCAACAACAGGACTGTCTAAAATGAAAAAGATGGTTAACACCTGGTGACTATGAGGCAACTCAACTCTCATGAAGTACTGAGGCACCATATTTACATACAGATAAAATTTGGTAAAGCTTTCATTGCATATACTAAAACATAGCATATTCTGTGATCCAACAACATCATTCCTTGCCATATATTTTGCAAAACTACATACATGTTTAACAAAAAAAATAAGAATATTCATATCAACATTATTTACGAGCCCCAAACTGAAAACTATGAAAATGTCTATCAACAGTAGAATAAATATCTATAGGATATTTATAAAAAGGAGAAACTATGAGCAGAAACTGTCTATAAGACACAACCCATAACAAATATAGTTAATAATTTTGAATTATGTAAGGTGCCGATGTGTACTAGAATTACCAGGGAGATCATTCTGTAAATTATATATTTGTCTAATAACTATGCTGTATACCCAAAACAAATACTAATTTAAAAAAAGCAATGCATAACCAAATGCTTAAAATTGTCAAAGATAATTTTGAGCCAAAGAAGTCAGACACAAAAGAATACACATTGTATGATCATATTCACATAAGCACAAAAACAGATAGATCTAACACAATTTCAAAAGTGAGTTTATGATATTGACTGTAAGGAGGCATGAAAATGCTGCTGGGGTCTGAAATTTTCTAATTCTTGGTCTCAGTGTTAAACACTGTTACATGAGCCTGTGATCACTTTATGAATATCCATAAACTATGCACATGATTTGTGCACTTTTCTGTAAACCATTTCTGTAAACCCCTTTATTAAAATAAAGATTCAATCCTATTTTTGTCAACTTTATTATATAAGCATCAATTGATGTCACACTTTTTCATCCATCATTGCTTCAGTTAAATCTCTTATCATCTTTCACCTTCAAAATACTAGTGGCTTGCTCACTGGTCTTGCTCCACCCAAAGCTACCTTCATACAATCTGTGAAATCTCCCTAATGGACAAAAATAACCACCCCAGTAGCTTATTTGAGACCCTTCAAGGGTGTCCAACCTGTGGCCCACAGGCTGCTTGCAACTCAGGATGGCTATGAATGCAGCCCAATGCAAAATCATAAATTTACTTAAAACATTATGAGATAAATAATAAAACATTATGAGATAAACACAGATTAAAGACACTGACAGCTTGAAGACAAATTAAATTAGAAATAAATGATACAACATTTTATTCATTTCTATATCTTTATTTTTTAGATTCTATTTACTTATTTTTAGACAGAGGGGAAGTGAAGGAGAAAGAGAGAGAACAAAACATGATGTGTGAGAGAAACATCAATCAATTGCCTCTTGAATGCAACCCAACTGAGGACCATCCTGAAGGCCAGCATGTGCTCTGATCAGGAATCTGGCAACTTTTTGCTTTGTGGGATGATGCCCAACCAACTGAGCCACAATAGCCGGGGCTGATATAACATTTTAAATAATATGAAATATTCATACTTATAGGTAATAAAACTAATAAATCTAAAAGATAATAAATAATTACTTTCTTTAAAAAGTCGTTTGAACTAGATGCTCTTTTGGGCTATATCATTCAAGTATAAGATTCAAAACAATTATCTGGAATATAATAATCAGGCATTTATCACAGCCACAAACATTGTCTGAAAATATTATTTCTAGATTTCTTGTAACTGACTGGAGGCTTAAAATATTCATAGATTGACAGGTTATAGTATAAAAGAAACAGTGGAGAATTATAAAATAAGAAATCAATATTTATAATATCTAATTATTAATATAGTAAATATAGTTGGAAAAATGTATATTTTAACAGCTATTTATTAACAATAAAAATTCAGGTTTAAAATTCCACCTTATTAAAAATTGGAACAAGGGAAGAGAAAATAACGTGCTTTCTTTCTCTGTGGAAATGTACATTGTATACCATCATAAATAATACTGTCTTCTCTTAAGATAATAGGGAAATGTAATTTCAAATATGCATACTCTTTAGTAAGAGTAATGATACCTAGTATAATTAGTATGTGTAAAATTCAATTCACTGAAGGAACAAAGCATAAAGCACTTGTTTTATTGTATATCGGCCAATCTAAGAAAGAGGAATAGTAAAGCCTAAAATTAGAAAGTGTAACATAATAAATAGGGCAAAAGTATATTTGAAAAAATACCAGTTTTCACAGTTAGTGTAAAAGAATTAAATTCCTTTTGTATTAATAAAAAGACCTAAACCAATTATATGATGTTAATAACAGACACAATAAAAGAGAATGAAACAGAAAAGTTACACATAAATAAAAAGACAGACAATTATATACCAAGCATTTACAAATGAAAAGAAAGCAGCCTAGAAAACATCAGCACTGTACACTTCAAGGAAAAAGCATCAAATGTGAAAATGAATGCACTTTATAGAATAACAAATGAATTAATTAATATAACAATATATAAATGGTAATTATGGGCACTTACAGGGTGGTCCAAAGTAGGTTTACAGTTGTATTAATAATAAACTAATAAATAGTAATACAAGAATAAACTGTTTTGTGTACTCAGAACTATAAGTCTACCTTTGCCCACCCTCTATATGTTTCAAATAATTTGACATTAAAAAACTTAAAGAAAAAATGTACAAATACAATGTAGTATTGATAAAATTAGAGTCACAGTGAAGAACTTGAATATATCTCAAACTTTAACTTAGAAACCTGAAAATAAGTAATAGAGATAGAAGAGTTGAACAAGATAATAAAATGAAAACTAATATTTGTAGTATTTCCTTATCAGGCACTTCTATATTTATTACATGTATTATTATATTTCTTTTCTCACTCACCACTCATAACAACCTTCCAGAAAGATACTATTATAATGTTGTTTTTTTTAACAAATATGGTCATTAATACAAGCAAGATTCAATAGCTGAACTAATGTTACACAGTATGAGATTGATTGAGCTAAATACTGAACACAGGCAACCTGTTTCCAGAGCTTTAGCTCTTAACCACTTTTCTGTAGTCTCTTAAGTAATAAATCAGACTGAAGAGGCATACATAAATAGGTTTTGTGCCTAGACACATATTGTACACATTCTTTTAAATGTCTATAGTACATTTACTTTATAATCAATACATTTTAAAATATAGAAAATGTGCAAACAATTACTTTGCATCAAGTAACAAACACAAAATGCAAAAAAACTAAAAATATAAATATAATAACAATATGCTTTTATAAATAATTTTCATGCAAAATAATATTAAAACAAATATTAAGACATTTTATAATGAGAAACCAATAAAACTTTGGGGATCAAAGGTGTACACAGAAAAAAATGAATAAACTTAAATATATTATTGGATAAGAGAAAATTCAAAGAAAGAAAGCAAAGTAGGAAAAAAATCAAAGAATAAAAAAAAGAAAGGGAGAAAGAGGAAAACAAAAGGAAGGAAGGAAGAAAAGAAGAGGAAAGAAAAAGAAGAAAGGAATAAGAAAGGAAGAGAAAGAAAGAAAGAAAGAAAGAAAGAAAGAAAGAAAGAAAGAAAGAAAGAAAGAAAGAAAGAAAGAAAGAAGGAAGGAAGGAAGGAAGGAAGGAAGGAAGGAAGGAAGGAAGGAAGGAAGGAAGGAAGGAAGGAAGAAAGAAAGAAAGAAAGAAAGAAAGAAAGAAAGAAAGAAAGAAAGAAAGAAAGAATATAATAAGAATGCTGAAGGAAGGAGCATTTATAATGATTTGGAAAATATATTATAATATTAAGTAAATAAGATGAGTATGTAAGATTATGTCTAAATGCATGATCTTAATTGTGTTTCTATAAGCTAGTAACATAGAGAGTTTTTTTAAGTAGGACAGAAACACAGTAAAGTCAATGTGATAATACTGTTAGTGAAATTATCATTTTTATATTTTAAGATCTATTTTAAATGTTTTACAATTAATATTCTGTTTCATTCCATTTGTACATAGAATAATTACTACTTATACAATATTACCATCAGCACTGAGACACAATGAGTGAAAAGTACAAAAGCTAACATTCAAAGAGAAAATTAGAGAGAAAAACAATAAACATTTAAATAAAATGTATAGACACAACAATATAGATCACTCTAAAAACATTGTTAGACAAAAGTGGCAAACATTGATTTATGGTTCTGTTTATCCAAAACTCCACTAAATGATTTACAATGTTAAGAATCAAAATGTGGTTTCCTGAAGAAATGAAGGGTGATAGGAAAAGAGAATCAACAAGAAGAGGACATAGGAAAACTTTCTAGGTTGATGGAAAGAAAGAGTTTACACTTCTTGGCAGAACACATAAGAAGTCTATCTTCCCAATCCTTAAATCTGGTTTGGCTTTCTTTGCTTTGGCCAATAAGATGAGGTATAAATTATTCTATGCTACTTCTGAGCACAGGCTTCAGGAGGCTTTATTCCTGTATTTTTCTCAAAACACTGTTGCTGCCTTCTGAACAAGTCCAGATTAGTCTTTTGAACAGTGAGAGATTGTTCGAAAGAGAGTCTACTTTTTTCAATTTTCCAAACTGATTACTGCTGAGACCAGAACTACACAGCAGACCAATGCATTAGTGAGCAATAATAAGTGTTTACTGTTTCACTCAATTCTAGGTTTGCTTATTATACAGAAAGAGCTTGTTGATAAGCATAAGAACAAAACTGTTTCCTAGTTTTGTTGTAAAGAGTAAGTGACATAATGAAGTTAAAAGAGCAATGAAAATTAAAAAGTACTACAAAATACAACAAACGCATTAGACAACTGTCTCTTTACAGTTTACCCCAAGTCATTAAAAGGTACTTGGAAAAAGAATTATGAAACATTAGAGTTATATTTGATAAAAAATAAATAAATTTAAATATATTATCTACTGTCCAAAGATGAGATGTAGACTTTGCATCTTATGGAAAATCTCATTAAATAGGAATCATAACCTGAGTGCTGAACCAAGGAACACTCTGCATTTATACCTGTATTCAGGGGAAAAGAGGACTGACTAATGTCAGCATTAAGTATGAAACACACAACTGGTTTCTATCCTTGGTTTTGTCCAATTTCTTCATTTGGAGATGAGAAACTGAGAGTGTGAAAGGGAAAATGTCTTGAAAAAGTAATTCAGGGAATTAGTAACAGATGTAAATTTTTAACCCATGTCTTTTGAGTAAGTCAATCCAAATTATACCACACCCATATGGTACTATGATAGAAAAAAAATAAGCAGAGAGATGAAAAATCCACTTCCTTCTTTTCCCACCCCAAGTAGATTGTGTCAATATGATGGTCCATTTCTAAAGACTATTAATCCAAGATGTACTATTATAAATGCATTTGTTAAAAAGAGTAAGAAGCCCATTCTAATTTCTGATTAATTTACCTGAAGGTGGTGTTGTGTGACCACAATATCACAGCTGCAGGCTGAGCCTAGTTTCCACCTTGTAAGTAGTGGAGTCCAGGGCAAGCAGTAGGAGAGGAGCTTGTGAAAACTCACTAACTCTCTTTTGTCAGTGAGTAAGGGGTAGGTGGAAACCAAGAGTCCTACCAGAAATTCAGTCAGAAACGTCAGACTCATTAGAGATTAGACCATTTTAAATTTGGAGGGAGGCGTATGTGTATCCTTTGTGATGTGCTCAAAAAAGATATGCAACAGAAACTAGCCTACTTTGGCAAAGACTGTGATGTTCAGACTTCAGAATTACAGTAGTAAGTATAGTATGTTATCCTATTCAACAAACTGGATCCAGAACATATCATCTTACTTTCCCTGAGTATGAACAACTTTGTACATCAGGGCTTACCACAGAAAACCATGCCAAGGGGCTCACTGAAGTTCTCTTCACCTCAAAGAGCAAGACAATGTCCTTCTGGGCTTCTCTATCTGGATGGAGCAAAAGATTTTAATCATATATTCTTAGCTGCTTGTTTAATCACAGATGAGAAAAATCAGGCCTTTCAGCCCTACCACATCATCTCACATTAGGATCATCTCATTCATCAAAGTTATAGATTGCATATATGAAGATGTCAAGGGAATATTTAGGCCCCATTAACATATTGTCTAGTGTATCTGCCAGTAGGTGACAGATGTGCCCAGTGTCTAGCCCTGGCATCTATTCCTTTTCTTGCTTAGATTCTTGCAGATGTCATGCACTTCTCCAAAATGATGTATTAGACACCCTTTTGATTTGGGATCAAGCAGACTTGAGTTTAATACTAGCTCTGACACAAATAGTGTGACTTCGCTGAAGTGTGTTAACCTGTTGGACCTTGTTTCATAATTTTTATTACAATGCAGAAAATACTTCATAGTGTTGCTTGAAATGTCAATAAATTAATGCAGTGAAAATAAGTAATATCCATGTATAAGAAAAATGTCTAACTTATATTATGTGCTCAATAATGTCACTGCTATTCCACCTAGAAGGCAGAGATCATGTCTCTTTTATGAATGTTCTCATTGATTGACAGAATGGAAGACATTCAAGAAATGTTAGCAAAACTGCTGTCTCTATTTCCAACATCGATACAGTTATTTGAAGCTGGGAGGTTTTTAACTTTCATCTTATTGAATTTCATTAACTATAAAATCATTTTTTGGGGAGTTTTACCTTATATTCTTCAGACCACTGGACCTAACAATGCTACATGTGGCCAGGGTATTTGTTGTTATTGAATATTAAAGTTGTCAACTTATGAAAACACTATGTATGTTTTGGGTATAAATCAGAAATAATCTTAGACTTTCCAGAGCAGAAAAGCAATAGCAGAAAAAGGTGGTTTACAAAAATAAGGAGAAGAAAGTTTTTGCATTAACCATCTTCTGTATGCTTTGAAAAACAAACCAGAATTCACCCTGTCATGTAGTCTCCTCATTATAGTCCATTTATCAGAGTAAGTGATCATCACCATGAAGACATCAAAAGGAATTTGTAAGCACTTCAGTAGAAGCCAATTTTATGTTATTTAGTTCTATGTATATTATGATAGAATACCTCAGTCAAGCTTTAGGAGAAGAACAGAGCTGAAGTGATACTGGGCTAACATTCTGCCAAGACGTGGACCCCCTAAGACCTGGAATCTTTCCATCCCTCCCACCTACCCCCCACCACCAGCTCTATTTCTTTCTGATAGTAGCCAGGAATATATCTGCTGTGTTCTGATAATCATGGACCTTTGCCCTTTTTTATTAATCTTTCATTATTATAATATTTTCATAGGCAAGGAAGGGTGACTTTAACTACAAAAGAATCTGGCTAGATGTAAAAGTCATTGGCTATCTTTATCCCATATCTTTTAGGGTCACAATGAAGAAAGCAATGAACTTACCTGACCTAGAACAATTCCCTTTTCTGAGCTTTAGTTTCCTTAAATGTAAAGAAGGGAAGACTGGACTAATTCTTTCGTATGGGACCAATTCTAAGGTCTTTTATGATTTATTCTCATCTCCTTTAACAGCTCCACATTCTTCAAATGGAACCAATTCATTTATGTACAAGACAAACAGCCATGAACAAACAGGCATGGGAAAGCAATTCCATGATCATTTCCTCTTGGCATCAGCTAGTCAGCCACTATCAAAAAATCCCTCCTACCACATTTTCAGAACCCAGATATTCTGCCCTTCTGTATTTCAATACTTCCCTTCCATAATTTCGGTCTTCACTTTGAAATTCTGGGCTCTGTTCACACTTCCATTTTGTACTCCGCCCCCATTCTTTACTCCAAGTTGTGCTTAAAGACTATTTTGAAAACTCTTGAGTCTACTTTTTAGGAACAGCTGTTCTGAATCAAGGTTGTTTCTGTTCCACAGCAGTGATTTAGCTCAGACTAACTTCTCCCCACAACTATGGGCTCACTACAGTCATCCTCTGGGAACTGTGTCTGGCAGGGAGAGGATATGGAACAAGGCTGCAGCCCCAAGAGAGCCTTCCCCAGCTGGAGCCAACCAAGCCAAGCCTTTCTGCTGACAGATGCTCCTACTTCCAGCCATGTGTCTTCTGACACGTTGTTTGAAAAGGCCTGCAAGTTAGCTCTGCAGTCTCATTTCTCTGAGGATCTCCAGGCAAGCCAGCTTTCTTACTGACTGCATTATTTATACCATTCCCCTGCCCTGCTTAAAGGTTTCTAGAGGCTCCCTATTATCTAAATAATACAGTAGTTCCCCCTTATCCACAGTAGATATGTTCCAAAACCCCCAATGGATGCCTGAAACTGCAGCTAGTACTACCTCTAGATATACTATATTTTCTCTATATATACATAACTATGATAAAATTTAATTTATAAATTAAACACAGAAAGAGATTAACAACAATAACTAATAAATCAGAACCGTTATAAGAGTATATTATAATACAAGTTATGTAAATGTGCACTTCCCCCAATCAGTTTGATAACTGACACAGCCGCTAAGTGACCAAAGGGCCAGAAACATACACAGTGTGAATACCCTGGACAAAGAGATGATTCATATCTCAGACAGGACAAAGCAGGATTATGTGATATTTCATAATGCTAACTTAGAATGGCTTGCAATGTAAAAGTTAGGAATTGTTTATTTCTGGAATTTTACATTTAATACTTTTGGACAGCAGTTGATTGAGGACAACTGAAATCACAGAAAAGTGCAGAGTGTTGTAATGTGTAAACCTTTTAGCATAACCCACAAACCTACTGTTCTTATCTGTAAATGGGGATAACAGTATCTTGCTCACAGGGTTGTTCTGAAAATTAAATAATCTATTAATACATCTAGGTTATTGCATGGTAAATGGAAGTATTCAAGTATTACCTGTTTTCTTTCCTACTTCCTGATCTTGTCTTTATCAATTTTATAGGCTTATTTTCTACTTCCTCACTCACTTAGTTATCCAAACTACTTGAATTTTTCAAGTATTTTTTAAATTTTGTGTCTTTTCACATAGAATCTATCTTGAAACTGATACTGCCTTTTTCTTCTTGGGAAAAACAAACACACACATATCCCAGCACTTCAGCAAAACTTTCTCTCATACTCCCTTTCTCTCTTTCAGATAACAGGTGCTCTCCCCACCACCCTCCTTACATCTTCCACATCATCACTGCCCATGATAGAGTTCCATTACTGTACTTAATATTTTGTCATTAATGGTAATAATAATAACCACCATTGCTTAAGTGCCTATTATTTACCAAAAACTGTATTGTTTACTTTACAACATTGTTTTTACTCTTCAAGATAATCTTACCATTTTAGATGAGGAAAATAAAATTGAAAGAGGGTTGTGTTGGCATATTATTTAGCCCACTTCCTTATTTTCCTTCTTCACTAGACTATACTTAAAGAATTGTGTGACAGAGCTGGATCTCAATAAACAACTACTCACCAAAGATATGAATGATGCAGAAAACTCTCCTCTTTTGCCCTTGATTCTTTTCTCACCCACATCACAGTCTTCTCTTTCCTTTAAGGACATGCTTCTTTAACCCAGTTACGTTTCAGTACATACTACCAAGGAATTGCAGAACAACTTGATAGATCATTCAAGCAAAATATTTCTTGGTTTACAGATGTATAAGCAGCTTCAGAGACAATGTGCACACAAACTTGGAGACATTCAAACCTTTCCTGAGGTCATAAGTGAAATAGTGAGGGGAGTGAGGTAGTAAGGAAACTAGAATTCTAATGGCATGCACTTTGTTTTCAAGCAGGTGTCCTTTGCACAGCACTATTTAGTGTGTTTTGGGAAGTGACTGATTCATTTTCAAATCTGTATACAAATTTGAACACCACACAGGCACCACTTCCTCTGTGACTATGTCTGTTGAGAGCAGATTTAAATCAAGTTGGCCATTTATATTTCCAATTTTTGGTAAATATTACCATCTTTCCCAAAACTAGAGGTAAGTGGAAACTATATGTCTGTTCTTCCCATAAGCTCAACTGGGTAGTTTGAAATTGAAATTGAAAGCCAATTTCAGACCAAACATTGCTACCCAAAGGGACATTTACTAGCTAAGCAGGCATATAACAATATTACCACCAATTCTTGTAAGCTGGTTGGAAGTCCTGACTCTGAAAAGCTCAGAGGCTTGACATTTAGCCACTATATGAGTCTTGTATGAAAGGCTCACCCCAAGGTCTTTTATGATTCATTCTTATCTCCTTTTTCTCCATCTTCATTTGCTACAAGGCAAATGAAACAAATAATTTGACAACATGATCAACTATTATTCTTGTAAGATCTAGTAGCAAAATCTTCTATTAATTGGGGGAAGATACAGGACCAAATGAAATTCTAGTTCTCAGGCACAAGTATGAGGGTTTGAGGTATCTGGTTCATCAAATTCTTATTTACCATTTATGCAAGATTGGATATAAGTACACATATTATTCTAGCCAAATGGCCAAGCACATATATTAAGTATCATAAATTTTCACTAATTATAAATTCTTTCTAGCATATGTTATGTAATTGGCACTGCATTGAGCATATTCTAATACTGATAATTGGCATGCACACTTCTAGAGTGTGAACCTCTTTGGGTAGAAGTAACTTACTACACCCAAGACTAAACTTCTCATTAGAAATCTTTGTGTGTTAACTGACTTACATATACATGTTATCATACACATGTGTTATGTTATCTTTAGAAAATATAACACTCCCTCTTTTGTGATTCTGCTGTCACCTTCATAACATTCTGTTAAAAACTTCAGTGCATGGAGTAGTTGTTTTAGGTAATGTGTCTGCCTCTGCCACCAGAAACTTTAGCTATTTCTCTTCTCCTAAGCACCCAACTAGCACCATGACTAGTGTAAAGTGAACATACAATAAATATGTATGATATTTGAACAGACTGAAATACTGAATATTATAATGGATAAAATTAGAATAAGCAACTTTAGAATTGACTGCTTGTATTAGTCAGTTCAAGCTGCTCTAAGAAAATAGCAGAGACTGGGTGGTTTAAACAACAGATATTTATTCCTGCAGTTCTAGAGGCTAGAAGTACAAGTCACCAGATTCAGATGCTGGTGAGAACCTACTTCCGCGCTTTCAAATAACTGTCTTTTCTCTGTCTTCACATGGCAAAGAGAGAGAAAGAAAGTTCTGTTCTCCCTTCTTCTTATAAAAACATGAATCCCATCCTGGTCCCCACTCTCATGACTTCATTTACATCTTACTAACTTTCAAAGGCCCCATGTCTAAATACCATCACCTGGGGGCTTCAACATTTGAATTTGAGCGGGGACACAAATATTCAGTCCAAAACACTACTCTATTCTGCTGCTTCACTGAAATCATTCAGGCCAAAACCAAAGAAGAATGCTAAGGAAAGCACTTTTCTCTCTTCAGAACAATCCATGACATAACCGAATGAGGAAAAACTAGAGTTCTGTATTACATTAGACTCCACTTGCATCTGACCTTCTTTTACACCAGAGAGGTCAGTATGTCCCTTGTAGAGGCAGTACTTTTGGGTAGGCTGATCTTACTGGGGATGGCAGAATCTTTGTGGTGAGCTGTGACATGCTGGGGGGCATATGTGGACAGAAAGGATGCCAGGTTAGTAGATAATTTGGCCATCCAAACCCAGCTTGGCCATTCTTACTTTTGTTCGCTTTGCTTCAAGAGGTTTGATTCTATTGTCAGCCAGCATAGAAACTGGCCTCCAGACTTCACTGCATATCCTGACATGAAGATTTCTCGTTGTCTAATTTGCATTCTAATAGGTGCACAATTGATTCACAAAACTTTGGTGCTGCTTAGCAAGAAAATGAATTATTTACTTTCCAAATTACAGGGAGCTTTGAGGTCAGGCAGCCTGGGTAAGCAAAGAGGCTCTCCCTCAGTGACTTAGAAGAATGCAAACAAGCAGCCCCTGGCTTTGGAAACCATCTCCATCTGAGTGGTCAGCACCATCATCCTCTTACAACACTCAGGGGACAAGGGTATTAGCGTGCCCAAGCCAGCATATGGAGTTCATCTTATTAACTTAATCATGAACTCCAGCAAGCTGTTTTCAAGATAATTTGGGCCCCTGTGAATAGTCATCCATTTCCCCAGCCCCTGGGCAGCTCTGAAAGGGATGATGCATGCACATCTCCTTCACCCAATGGACTCCAAAGAAATTTTGCCAATGTTTGTAATATCTGTAAACCACCTCTGTAAATAACACTCAGGCTACACTGAGCAGATTGAAGCAAGGGAGCTTAGTTCCACATGACAGCTTTTCCACAAGTTGTTCGTTTTGTGGTTGGGAAAGAAGGAGAATCCTGAACAGAAGTTTCATAGTCATCTTAACTTCTTAAATGACTATTTTATAGAAGGTTATTGTTTTAATATTTTTGAAGGATAAAGTAAATTCAGCTTCTCTATCTGGGAGCCTACTTTTTTTATGCTGGTGAGTGATGAGTTTAAAAAAAGAATAAGAATGATAATAAAAGTAGACTTTACAAAACATATATGAAACTTGGTCTCCGTTCAGGCAAGGACCCCCCTCCCTAACCTCAATCCCTGTCTCTCCAATCTTTCCAACCATGAAGATCAAAATCTGCAGAAGATTCTTAAGCTAACAGTGTCCTGGGAAACACCTGGTCTGGAAAATGGTAAATATATTAGAGATATAGCATTAAGATTAAGTGAGAGGGTTTATTCAACCTTCAAAAGAAGTATTTGTGATTGATTCTTAAAAATAAAAGGGTAAATCAATAAGAACATTTTAGTACACAAAAGTAGAGGAGAAATCAGAACACAAAGTTAAAAAATATGTATTAAATACCTACTTATGGAAATAAAGACCACTGAAGTGAGAAGCAAAAGCTATTTAGACAGAGTTCCTTAAAATAAAGGGATCAACTACCATCACTTATGTTTGGTAAGCACTCAGAGACATGAAAAAGAGTGGAAAAACTTTATAGTATAGTGGGACACAGGGCAGACCTTAGGTGTGCCTTGGTTGGAAGCTGTTGGTATGGAAGTTGGAGATGGCTAACTAGAAGTTGGTATACCTGATGTGATTGGTAAGAAAATTGTACTTGAATTTTTTTTTTAGTTCTGAGTTGGAAAAAGAGGCAAAAAATAGGAAAGTTCGGAGTTAGTACACAAGATCTGACCTTACTGAACTGATGGCTACAGAGGCTATGGTTTGGCTTCCTGGACTATTTACTAAAGAGACTGTGAGTCAGAGTTCCATTGTCAACTTGTCATGGCACATCATGCCATGTCCACTGTCATAAATATTTTCTATTTGTACATATAATTTCTCATACCAAATTCCAGGTAGTATAATTTCATTTAGTCTTGACAATAATCCTGTAAAAAAAGACATTGTTTCACTGTCTCACAAAAGAAATAACTGAAACAAGATATTCAAGGTTACAGAACTAACTAGAAAGTGTCAGGTGTAAGTCTTGGATTTTGAGAAGTCTGACCCAAAAGACCACACTCTTTCCGTAATTTCATGCAGCCTCATTGTCTCAACTGGAGATGTGCAGTGTTGGGAGCATCTACAGGAATCCGGGAGATTGAAGATATAAACAGTTTTCCTACTTCTGTAATGTTTGATACTACCCAGTTTCAATATGGCATTTGTTTCCATTAGTTAAAAACTAGAGACTGCTCCAAAGTTTACATTAGCGTGTCAGATTCTAAATAATAAGGAATCTCTAGCCAAATAGGATATGCATATTATTGAAGTTATTATCTCAAAGAACATATGCTATTAAAATGTTTTTTTGTTTTGAATTTAACTTTTATAATCTGAATCATGCTTTAAGTTTCACTAGGAGAAAATAATATTGAAAAATGGAAGTGTCCCTTACTCCAGATTAAGGGAATTTAAAGTGAAGTCCATGGGTGTTCTAATTGCATAACTGGGCAAGTAAAGGATATACCCAAAAGATATGCCAAATACTATACTCATGAACATGTGCACATTTCCCTCCTGGATAAAGTGTGAACACTTTCATAAAATTTTAACAGAGTTACTCTAGGAATCACCATACACATCCTATCAGACTCAGCTTCATATTTATACTAGCTCACATCAAGTAATATAAAGAAATGCTACTTCTATATAGCTCTGTTTCTTTTTCCACTTCCTGTGGTATTATTTTTATACACATTACCTCTTTAATATTACTAGTTAGCTTAGACTGTCATAACAAAATACCATGGATTGGGTGGCTTAAACAACAGAAATTTATTCTCTCATAGCTCTGGAGGTTAGAAGTCCAAGGCTAGGTGTCAGCAGTTTGATATCCCCTAAGGCCTCACTCTTTGGTTTGCAGATAGTTGTCTTTTTTACTGTGTACTCACCTGGACTGCACACACTTCCCTTGTGTTTCGTTTTGTGTCCAAATTTCTTCTTATAAGGATATTAGTCAGATTTGTCTAGAGCCCACTCTAATGGTCTCAATATAACTTAATTATCTTTCTAAAGGTTCTATCCCTGACTCATTCTGTAACAGCCAAGTGACTCTTGTCTCACTCTATACTACCCATCAAATCCTACCTCCACCAGTCTTTACTCAAAATTGTAGAGTGATCTTTTTAAAAAATGAAAATCTGATAAAACAACAAGCATGCATAGAATATTTCCATGGCTTCTTTTGACCTTAGAATTAAAATTTAACCCTCATCAAAACCTACAAGATTGACAGTACAGCATAATGTTTTACAAAGCCAACACCAAAGCCTGAATGTTAGATTAAAATCCTGGCTTTCCTACTTAACAGTCCTTAATTTGATAAATTAGTTATTTCATTTTCCTTAGCCTCAGTATAAAATAATAATTATTTTATTATTGATTCTAATAGTGTGAACATTCTTTGATGAAGATTAAATGAGATAATCCATGTAAAATGCTTAGCACAAGGTAAAAGTTTAAGAATGGTAGTTTATTTTTATTTAGTTCTGTAATATCTTGCTTGTTTTCTAAAAAATCTTGTATCTTTTTTTCTATATTTCTACAGTCTCACCACACGTGTTTGAATCCTTAGAAATATATATTTTTAAAAATACATGGAATAATATATTCTTTTTGCAAGTTCCAGCATGTCATATAAATGAAATCATATGATATATAACATTGAGACTGTGTTCTTTTATTTGGTATAGTGCATTTAAGATTCAGCTAAGCTGTCATGTGTATCAGTAGTTTATTTTTGCTTCTTGGTAGTATTTTATTGTTAGTTGTACCTCAGTTTCAGTTTATTTAGCCACTTACCCAATAAAGTTCATTTGAGTTGTTGTTGAACAGTTGTTCACTGTTTAGTGATAATGTGTAAAGTTACTAAAGAAATCTAAACGCATATGTACATGGGTGTTTGTATAAACATAAGTGTTCACTTTTATAGTATAATTATCTAGAAGTAGGATTGCTGAGTCATATGGTAAATGTAGGTTTCACTCTAGAAGAAACTATTAAAATTTTTCTGAGTATACCATTATTTTATTCTAAACAGCAAGATCTAAGAGTTTTTCTGGCTCTGTATTCTTGCTTGCACTTGTGGTTTTAATTTAAAATTTTAATGACTAATAATGTTGAATATAATTTAATATGCTTACTTTCTGTTTATGAGTGGGGACCCCCAAAATAGAATTTATTTATAAAAATTGTGTATTATTTATTCTTACATGTTTAAACTTCAGTCAACTTCAAAGTACTCTCCATTTGATGCAATGCACTTATCCAGACATTTTTTCCACCACTCAAAACACTTTCTGAACTTGACAATTTTAGTGCCTTTTAGTGCTTCTTCTGGTATTTCTTTCACCTATTCCACATTGGCAAAGTGTTTTCCTTTGAAGATTTTTCATACGGGGGGAAAGAAAAGGTCTCTCTGGGTGAGATTGGGTGAATAGGGAGGGTGGGGGATAAGGGTCCTGCTATTTTTGGTCAAAAAATGCTGAATACTCAGCATAGTGTGGGCAGGAGTGCTCGTAAACCAGCCATCATGAAATGGGTAAATGTTTCTAAGAGTCTTCAAAAAATATTCACTGAAGCTGAAAGCAACCTCTCACAACAATGCCAGCTAGTACACGAATACAGATGGGTTCCTAGGAACACTCACCTAGTAGGGGAAGCCTGTACTACAAGAGACCCACACTCAAGAAGATAATTTTGGGTTTTTTGGGTCCCTCTTTATATGTACTTTTTTTGGTAAAGTGTCTCTTCAAATAGTGTGCCCATTTTTTAAATTGGGTTGTTTTCTCATTTTTGAGATTTAATAGTTCTATATACATTACAAATATTTTTTTTCCAGTCTGTGGCTCATCCTCTTAATTCTCTTTTTATTTTTGGCAAAGTCTTTAAAAGAGTAAAGATTTTTAATTTTGATGACATTATTTTATCATTTTTGTTTTTTATCAGTCATTATATTGGTGTTATGTCTAAGAACTCTTTGCCTACCCAAAGTCATTAAACTTTTTTCCTTTGTTTTCTTCTAAGGGTATAATTGTATTTTAACTCTTAATTTTTCTTTATATGTCACTTTCTCAAGGAAGTCTTCTCTGACTGCCCAGACAAGATCAGATCACTCTATTATACATCTTTAGAGCATTTTATACAGTTTTCCATATTTAACCCAATTTATAATTATACATATTGTATGATTATTTGCTAGATGTCTGCCAATGCTCTTGATTCTAAGTCACCGGGTCTAATTTTGCTTGCCATTTTATCCCTAAGTCTAGAACAGTTTACTTAGTAAAAATTGAATGAATGAATGAATGAATAGAAGAATAAGCTTAACAATCTGTCATGAAGGAATGAGGTCAAGCTGAAGTTATTAGTACATTTCTGCTCCAAGATGAATTCTTGAGGGAAAAAAAATATAGTAATGTGACAAAAAGAAAGAAAGAAGGCTAACGTTATTTTAGGATCTATTTTGTCTGAGACACTTAAAAAAAAATGGGAGGCTCAAGTATGTTAATCTTAACTTTGACCCAAGTCACTCCTCTAATAAAGTGAGAAACTGGGATATAGCTTGAATCCTGAATCCAAACTCAATGCTTTCCTCCCATTAGTACTGCTGCCTTACCCCCTCTACACCTAAAATAAAGACTTTGTTATCCTTCAAAATCTATGTAGATGTCACATGTGCTGATCTGAGGTCCTACTGCATGCATTTTGAGAGGATTATGGATCATTTTTCTTTTTAGATATGTTTGAGAGAATAATAAAACATCCTAATACACAAAACATCCTTCCCTGCCTTCTAATAAGAATGCCATTACAGTTACCCTGAGTTACCTAATAATGAAAAGATCTACAAGTCATATCAAAAAATGAAAGAGCCTTGAAAATTGACTATTAATGGTAGGAACATGGACAAGCTTTTAAACCTAATATAAATTAAATCAGTTTTTTTACTTCATAGGATGGTTATAAGGAAGGAGGTTATGAGACTTCCAGTCATGATGGCAGCATAAGTAAACATAGTTTGCATCTTTGCACAACCACATCAAAATTACAACTAAAATATAGAATAACTGTCACTCAAAAACATCAGAAATCAAGTTGAATGAACATCTGACAACTACAGAATTAAATAAACCACACTCATCCAGAGCTGTAGGAGTAGAGATGAGGAATAGGCTGGTACCACAGTCACCTGTGGTGGTTAAAAAATGAGGTGTTGTATTTTAGAGGGATACCTCAGGAGTGAGGACTCCCAGTCCCATACAAGGGCCCCCAGGCCAGGGTTCAAATGTCAGGAAGATAATTCCCCACAACTTCTGGCTGTGAAAACCAGCAGGGATTGAGTCAGTGGAAGAAACTTCTGGAATTCCAAGCAGTTCCCCCTAAAGAACCCATACACAGACTTACTCAGACTCTCTCCCTCTGAGCTCCAATTGAGAAACAACTTTCTCCAAGACCAAAAGTCAGCCAAGGCCATTGTCTCTTTTCTGAACCCTCCACAAAGAGAACCCCAGGGCAAGCAAGTAGGTGCAATATCTGAGACTCCATCAACCTGGTTAACACTGTTTGCTCTGCCATGGAGATCCCCTGAGTCTCCATCCCACCTACTATATGCTCACCCAAACTATTAGCCATGACCTTTCTGTGTGAATGGCTGGTCTTGGCTCATGCTTCATAAATTCCTAAATCCCATCAAACAAGCAACAGAAGGCCTCAGTAAGCCTTCAGATCCCTGCTTGTTTTTCTTAGTGGCCTCAGGCCCTGCACTAGCAGCAGCCAGCCTAGATTCACAACATGGCTTTGCCTGAGAATCTCCAAGCCCAGCACAAATAGCAGCCATCTTAGATTGCTTTACAGCTCATGCACAGTGGCCCCAGAGAGAACAAAGGTGGTGGCTGAACTTGGCCTGCATCATGCAAGAAACCCCAGAGCCTGTGCACACACTGGACAACTACAGTCCATGTCAGAGCACCACCACCCTGCTCCTGCACAGCTGATCTTCCATGGAGGGTAGAGGTTGGCAGTCAGTGGCAACAGCCAGTCCTAGCAGCTAACTGGCATGGATAAATCCTGCCAACAGCTGTCACTGACCCACCAACAGCTATCAAGGGACAATTACAAAAGGAAGCTGTATTAAGCCCACACAAAGGGTGTATCTTGAGTACCTAACTTGGGTGATAGGGGAGGCGATACCACTGGACTCTATATTAGGCAACATTACCAAGACGGGGAGAAATAGCAGCTCTACCTAATACATAAAAACAAATACAGGGAGCCTGCCAAAATGAAGAGACAAAGAAACATGACCCCAATGAAAGAACAGATCAAAATTCAAGAAAAAGAACTAAACAAAATGGAGACAAACAATCTATCAGATGCAGGGTGAAAACCACTGGTTATAAGGATGCTCAAGGAACTTAGTGAGGACCTCAACAGCATAAAAAAAGATCCAATCAGAAATGAATGATACACTAATTGAAATAAACAATAATTTACAGGGAAACAACAGTAGAGTGGATGAAGCTGAGATAAAATCAATGATTTGGAATATAAGGAAGCAAAAACAACCAATCAGAACAATAACAAAAAAGAACACCCCAAAATGAGGACAGTGTAAGCAGCCTCTGGGACAACTCCAAGCATTCAAACATTCATGTCAAAGGGATGACAGAAGGAGAATAAAAAGAGAAAAATTGGAAATCTACTTGAAATAATAATAAAAGAAAATTTTCCTAATTGGTGAAGGAAATAGACATGCAAGTGTAGCAAGCACAGAGTCCAAACAACATGGATGCTAAGAGGCCCACTCCAAGGCACAGCATAAACAAAATGCCAGAGGTTAAAGATAAAGAGAGAATGTCTTTTTTATGGTAATTTAAAAAAATTTTTATTGTTCAAATACATTTGTCTCCATTTTCCAAACACCACTTCCCCTGCCCCACCCACCCCTAACTCCAACCCTCAATCCTTCCCCACTTTGGCTTTGTCCCTGGGTTCTTTATACATGTTCCTTGATTTGAGCCTTCTCCTTCTTTCCCAGTTACTCCCCTTCCCCCTTCCCTCTCAATACTGTCAGTTTCTTTCTTCCGTCAATGTTGCTGGTTATATTTTCCTTCTTTGTTCATTTTGTTGATTAGGTTGCACTTATAGATGAGATCATATAGTATTTGTCTTTCACTGCCTGGTTTATTTCACTTAGCATAATGCTCTCCAGTTCCATCCATGCTGTTGTGAAGGGTAGTAGCTCTTTCTTTTTTTCTGCTGCACAGCATTCCATTGTATAAATTTACCATAGTTTTTTGATCCACTCATTTACTGATTGGCACTTAGGCTGCTTCCAGGATTTGGCTATTGTAAATTATGCTGCTATCAAAATTGGGGTGCATAGGTTATTTTGAATTGGTGTTTTGGGATTCCTAGGGAATAATCCCAGCAGTGGAATTGCTGGGTCAAATGGCAGTTCCATTTTTAGCTCTTTGAGGAAATTCCAAATTGTTTTCCACAGTGGGTACACCAGTTTGCATTCCCACCAACAGTGTGCTAGGGTTCCCTTTTCTCTACAACCTCACCAGGACTTGTTGATTTATGAGGGCCATTCTGACTGTGTGAAATGTATCTCACTGTGGTTTTAATATGCGTTTCTTTGATGGATAGTGATGCTGAGCATCCTTTCATATGTCTCTGGGCCCTGTGTATGTCTTCCCTGGAGAAGTGTCAGTTCAGGTCCTTTGCCAATTTTTTTCAATTGGATTGTTTGTCTTCTGGAGTGGAGCTGTGTGAGTTCTTTATATATTTTGGATATCAAACCCTTGTCCAAGGTATCATTGGCAAATATATTTTCCCATATATTTCCATTTGAAATAACTGCTTGGTTCTCTTTTCATTTTGCTGATTTCCTTTGCCATGTAGAATCTTCTTATTTTAACAGAGTCCCATTTGTTTATTCTTTCTATTATGTCCCTTGTTTTAGGAGACATATCATTGAAAATATTGCTGCATGTAATATCTGAGAGTTTCCTGCCTACATTCTCCTCTAAGACTTTTATGGTCTTTTGCCTATATTTAAGTATTTCACCTATCTTGAGTTTATTTTTGGGTATGGTATAAATTGGTGGTTGAAGTCCATCTTTTTGCAAGTAGCTCTAGCTCTCCCAACACCATTTGTGGAAGAGGCTATTTTTACTACATTTTATGCTCCTGCCCCCTTTGTTGAATATTAATAGACCATAGAGACATGGGGTTTTTTTTCCCGGGCACTCTGTTCTGTTCCACTGATCTATGTGCCTATTCTTCTGCCACTACCAGACTGTTTTAATGACAGTGGCCTTGTAACATATTTTGATGTCTTGTATTGTGATCCCACCTACTTCATTCTTCTTTCTTAAAATTATTGCAGCTATTCAGGGTCTTTTAAGGATCTATATAAACTTTTGAAATGTTTGTTCTATATCTGTGAAATATGTCATTAGTATTTTAATAGGCATTGTGTTGAATCTATAAATTGCTTTCAGTAGTATGGACATATTGATGATGTAAATTTTTCCAATTCCTGAATAGGGGATATGCTTCCATTTATTTGTGTCTTCCTTAATTTTTTCTTCAGTGTTGTATAGTTTTCTGCATACATATCTTTTACCTCCTTGGTTATGTTTATTCCTAGGTACTTTATTTACTTGTTGCTATACCAAATGGGATTTGTTCCTGATTTCTGACTCTGATATTTCATTGTGTGTGTACAAAAATGCTTTTCATTTCTGAATATTGACTTTGTATCCCACTGTTTCACTATATTCACTTATTTAGTGAAGTAGATTTTTAGTGGAGTCTATAGGGTTTTCTAGGTACACTATCATGTCGTCTCCAAACAACGACAGTTTTTCTTCCTTCTTTCCAATTTGGATGTCTTTTCTTTCTTTTTTTTTTTTGTCTGATTACTTTGGCTTGGACCCTCAATACTATGTTGAAAAGAAGTGGTGAAAGCATATATCCTTGTCTTGTTCCCGATCTTAGTGGGAAAGATTTTAGTTTTTGCCCATTGAGTATGATGTTGGCTGTACGTTTTTCCTATATAGCCTTTATTATGTTACGGTATGCTTCTTTACTCCCACTTTGCTCAGTGTTTTTCTCATAAATGGGTTTTGAACCTTATCAAATGTTTTTTCTGTATCTATTAATACAATCGTGATTTTGGTCTTTCCTTTTGTGCATGTGACGTATTACATTTATTGATTTGCAAATATTGAACCATCCTTGCATCCCTGGGATGAATCTCACTTGAACATGGCGGATGATCTTTTGAATATATTGCTGGATGTGGTTTGCCAATATTTTATTGAGGATTTTAGTGTCTGTGTTCAACAGTGATATTGGCCTGTAGTTTCCTTTCTTTGTTGTGTCTTTATCTGGTTTGGAGATTAGGATGATGCTGGTCTCATGAAAAGAGTTTATGGCTCTTCCTTCTTGGATTTTTTGGAATAGTCTGAGATGGACAGGGGTTAGATGTTCCTTAAATGTTTTATAAAATCTTCCATCAAACTATCCAGTCCAGGACTTTTTTGTGCTGGGAGTTTTTTGATTACTACTTCAATTTACCAGCTGTTATCGGTCTGTTCAGGCTTTTGCTTCTTCATTCAGTGTTGGAAGGTTATATTTTCTTAGAAATTTGTCCATTTCACCCAGGTTTTCAAATTTCTTGTCATATAATTGTTCATAGTAATTTCTTACAATCTTCTGCATTGCTCTGCTATCAGTAGTTATACTCCTCTTTTATTTCTGATGTTAATTATTTGGGTCCTCTCCCTTTTTTTCTTGATGAATCTGTTTAAAGACTTGTTGATTTTGTTTATTTTTTCAAAGAACCAGCTCCTGGATTTATTGACCCTTTTAATTGTTCTTTTAGTCTCTGTGTCATCCAGTTCTGCTCTGTTCTTATTTCCTTTGCTCTACTTGCTCTGAAGTTTGTTTGCTTGTTTTTGTTTCTCCAGTTCTTGAAGCTGTAGATTAGGTCATTTATTTGAAATGTTTCTATCTTTTTTAGGTAAGCCTCTATTACCATGAACTTCCCTCTCAGGACTGTCTTTGCTGTGTCCCATAGGTTCTGGACTGCTGTACATTCATTTCATTTGTTTCTAGAACTTTTTGATTTCCTCTTTGATCTCATTATTGATCCATTCATTGTTTAATAACATGCTATTCAGTCTCCATGAGTTTGATTCTGTTTGATCTTTTTCTTTAAGATTGGTTTCTAGTTTCAAGCCCTTGTGGTCTGAGAAAATGCTTATGATTTCAATTTTCTTGAAGTAGTTGAGCCTTTTTTTGTGACCTATCATGTAGTCTATCTTTGAAAATGTCCCATGTACATTTGAGAAAAATGTATATTGTGCTTCTTTGGGATGAAAGGCGCTCTCTCTCTCTCTCTCTCTCTCTCTCTCTCTCTATATATATATATATATATGTCGGTTAAGTCCACTTAATATAAAGCATCGTTAAATTCGACAATATCCTTGTTGATATTTTGTTTGGAAGATCTATCCATTGTTGACATCGTGGTGTTAAAATCCCCTACTACCTATGTGTTGCTGTTTTTACCTTTCTTGAAGTCCTCCAAGATTTTCCTTATATCTTTGGGTGCTCCTTTGTTGGGTGCATGTAAGTTTACAAAGTTTTTGAATTCTTGATGGATTCTTCCTTTGAGTATTACAAAGTGTCCTTCTGCATTTCTTTTTATGGCCTTTTTGTGAAATCTACATTGTCTTATGTAAGTGTTGCTACCTTAGGTTTATTTTCCTGTCCATTTGCTTGGAATATTTTTTTCTATCCCTTTACTTTCAGTCTGTGTAGGTCCTTTATTCTGAGGTGGGTCTCTTATAGGAAGCATATGTGCTGTTCATGTTCTTATCCATTCAGGTACCCCATTTCTTTTGATTGCAGCATTTAATTCATTTACATTTAAAGTTATTATTGATAGGTATTTTTTTTCCCTTTCTATCTGTGTTCCCTTATTGATCACTTTTTTTTTTCATCTTCTTAAAGCAGTCCCTTTAGCATATCTTGCAATTCTGGTTTGGAGGATGCAGAAGGCTATCCTTTTAGCCTTCTACTGTGTGGGAATATCCTAATTTGCCTTTCATTTTAATTGAGAACCTTACTGGATAGAGAAGTTTTGGTTGCAGGCCTTTGTTTTTCATGACCTAGAATATTTCTTACCATTCCCTTCTGTCTTGTAGTGCTTCTGTTGAGAAGTCAGCTGCTAGCCATACCTGGGATCCCTTGTATGCTATTTCCTGTTTCTCCCTTACTTCCTTTAAGATCTCTCTTTGTCTTTCATTCTTCCCATTTTAATGATGAAGTGTCTTGGAGTGGGCCCCTTTAAATTCCCCTTGAATGGGATCCTCTGGGTTTCCTGGACTTGTGTGACTTTTTCTCTCCTCCAATTAGGGAATTTTTCCATCATAACGTTTTCAAACAGGTTTTCTATCTTTTGCTCCTCTTCTCCTTCTGGTATCCCTAGTTTATGGATATTATTATGTTTCATTTTGTCCTGCATTTGCCTAAATGCCTCTTCCTTCTTTTTAAATCTTTTTTCATTTTCTTGCTCTTTCTGGGAGCTTTTTCTACCCTATCCTCCAGCTCACTAATTCGATCCTCTGCTTCATCTAACCTGATTTTGATTACTTCTACTGTGTTCTTCCCTTCACAGATTGTATTATTCATTTCTTCTTGCCTCTTGTTGATAGTTTCTATGTCCTTTTTCATGCTGATATAGTTTGCAGTAAATTCCTCATAGTTTCCCTGTAGATTTTTGTAATTCTCACTGAGCTCACTGAGCTCATTGATCTTCCCTATTAACATTGTTTTGAATTCAGTATTTGATAGTTTACTAGCTTCTATTTCATTTAGTTCTCTTTCTGAGGACTCCTCCTTTCCTTTTGATTGGGGGCTGTTTCTTTGTCTTCTCATTATTTATGAAACTCTTCTTTGTTGCTTCTATTTCTTAAATTGATCTGTTTTAACTTTCTGACTTTGTGGTATGATCTTCTATGGTAGGAGGGAGATGTGTGAGATTCAGTATTGCATTCTAATTGATCTCCTGAACCTGATGTTCTTTGAATGTTTTTTATGTGGTTAATGTTGGCTCTCTGGAAGTAATTGGGTTTTGATTATTGCTTGGTCATTCTTTGGTGGATCCTACCCTCCAGCTGGTTGACTGAGGGTCACTCTTCCCACCACATCTTATGTATTTTTGTGCAGGTGCTGCCAGAACAAAATCACAACACCCAGGAAACAAACCCACCATTGTAAAAATAACTTCCCCCTCCAATCCCACTATTGACAGCAAATGAACCAGTATTAATCAGGCTGTAAAGAAATTAAGACTATTATAAGAAAAGAGAGAAATAAACTATAGTATAAAATATAATGACTTAATAGGTACAAATTGGATGGACAAGAAATGAACATTACAAATCGATGTAGTAAAAAAATATCGCAAATCATGGGGAAGACCACAGTGCATTTTGTCTGCATAGCCTCTATTATTTACCATTGTTTTTCCTTTCTGTATCTGCCTGTGGTGTTGTTAGATGTTGATCCTGTCTGACCTTAGGCAGTTTGTTCGAGACTTCCAGGAATCTACTGTCTGTGGCTGTCTCCTTCAGCTGTTAATCTAGTCACTCTGAACTCAGCAGTCAGGCTTAGGCACCACAGGGTGGGGCAGAGTCCCTACTGGGGGTAGGGTTATTGTGTCCTCTCATGTTGCTGCCTCTCAGGGTAGTGGTCTGTCTGAGTCAGATGGCTGCTGCCATACAGAGGAGGAGTCAGCACTGGGATGCTACCAGCTACTCCCTCAGTTCTCTCCCCAGAGTCTCTGTCCTCAGTCTCTCCTCATTCGTCTCCAGTCTATTCTGCCCTCATCTTTGCTGGAAACCAATATAAGTGGCTGCAAAGAAAATTTATGTGTTGGCCCTTTAAACAGCTCTTTGCTTCTCCCGTTGCTTATCTCTGGCAGAGAGCAACTCTACCCCTTTTCTTAGCTGGCTGTTATCTGTGTACCCTTTATGCTCTGGTGTGGTAGGCTGGGGATCCCCTATTATGGTTTAGACCCTGTTCTTCCCAGGGGGATCCAACTCACTACTTAAATATCCCTCTGGTGCTGCTGCCTGTGGGCACCCAAACAACCTTCTCAAATCTCCACTGTACTCCTTACCAGTCAACTTGTGCTGAAGCTGATTCTTCTGTCTGTAGGAGGTTATAAGGCTTCTGTCTCACTATTGTTCAGTTGTTTGTCCCAGGTGATATCTCCACAATTTAGTTGTAATTCTAGATTGGTCTTGGGAGTAGGTCAGTGTGACTTCAATTCACTCCTCTGCCATCTTGCCCTCCCTCAATCCCACACTTCTTTTCTTATATAATCTTTCTCTTCTATTTTAGTCCCTCAGTTTCCTGACTCCTGCAGCTTCTGACTGAGAGAGTCATCTCCCTTGTCCCAAATCAACAAAGCAGGAGAAACTGAAGTGATTATGGATATTGGATGGATGGAAGGCTGCATTTGCAGATCAGCTACCATCTCACTCTGCTGTCCCAACTAGATTGACAATCTAATTCATCAGAGACACATTTTAGAGAAAGCATTATTCTATTGCTTGGAAAGGAAAAATGGCAAGAACTCCTAGAAGGGCGAATAGAGTGCTAATTCCAGTATTCCACCCACCAAGAGTACTTTCCTGTGTCCCACACCTAGCTTCATTTTTGCATTTTTTCTTCATTGGTCAGTCATAGTGATGGAGAAGATGAAGTAGGGACATCACATGTCCTTTATTGAAACTAAAAGTCTTTCTCTCCCTTTAACTTACCCTATCCTCTGACCCAAAAGGGTCCCTCTTGATCCCAGTCCATAGCTAAGATTGAAAATATCCAAAAAGACATGTTACTCTTGCACCAGACTACAGTTGACAACTACTGAGAGAAGTGAAAGGCATTTCTCCTCTAGACTTTTAAAGTGGAACCACTCTCTTTTGTCAAATCTGTCCGCACTTGACCTTTCAGCAAAAAGCATGTAGCTCTGTTAACAAGCCTTTCCTGGGGAAGCAGCAGCAAATCCATTCCCACTGCTCTAGCTTCCACACCGTGGGTGCTCTACTCTTGATCCTTCAGGATGCCACACTGGGTTCCGTTTCAAGCACACTTCAGGGCAGGCTTTCTTCACATTTCATGTACAAATTCAGCTGGAGGTGGAGTCTCCATGAGAGAAGTATTTCAAAGTGTAAGATTCAGTTCCCTGCTACCTCTTAATGATATTAATTAATCTGTTTCCTGGGGAGCCAAGTGGAATTGGTAATTACAGAAAGGAAAGTGATAAAGATCAACTATTTTCCCAACAAAACTTCTCAGTTAGCCAATTAAATCTTTATAGGATCTCAGGCTTACAGCACCATCACACCAACTTTGAAAGGATTATATATTAATAAAACATGTTAGCAATTGCTATGAATTATTAACATCTTGTAATAAAATGGCAAATGCCTATATTTTACCTTTCATGTGCCAAGCAGTATTCTAAGTGCCTCATATATAATAACAAATTTAATTGTCACAACAACTAAATAAATTTGGCACCATTATTAGTTCCATTTCACAGATATTAAATATTCTTTCTGCCATTATCTACTGAGTGCTAGAGGTAAGATTTGAGCTCAGGCTATCTGACTTACCATCTTTTGCATTTTACATTTCCAAGATAGCTTGATTATGATCTACCTGCTTTGGAAGGCAGGGAGTATTTTGCATTTTGAAGATAAAAAAATGAGATTATGAAAGGCTATCTGATATTGCTGAGTTTAATGTAGGTCATTTCTGAAGTGAGTCAAACCTTCTCTTTGAGAACCATTTTAAGACAGCTGGGAATGTTTTAAAGCATCTCTCCTGTTCTTCCCAGTACAGGAAGAAGTCATGAGACACAGACCTGACCAAGGTACAGAGCTTGCTGTAAGGGTCATGCACAATCCCATGCACAGTTAGACTTGAGAAACTCAGCAAAATAACATAATTTTTACCCCAAAACTTTGCATTTTTTATTACCCAGCATGAGTGGATAAGTATTTCAGTGAGAGTTTTCTCTGCACCCTGATATATCTGACCCCTAGGCCCTTTATCTCTGGCCACTCACTCATTATGTGATTACATGTAAAGTCTTAAAATCCCTTCTCCACCATTACATTCTCCTAGGAGAAATTGGCCATAGGCAATGGGGGCTGGGGTAGGTGAGTCTGGCCTCCCTGCTTTCCTCCCATCCATCATCCTGCCCTTACTTCCAAATAGGTCATTGGTGGCACTTATATGCCATCAACAACCTTCTGGAGGACTAAAAAAAAAAAAAAAAAAAAAACAATGAGAGACATCAGTTTCTTGTCTCTGTGCCCATCTGAGTGGACACTTCTTCCAGGGTCAAGCCTGCGGTACAAAGGGCCCACCCCAAATAATACTTTTTACCAATAACCTACCAGATCATTTACTGATTTTATTTTTATCTATGTTATTTCTTTTTTTCCCATTCAGCTAGAATGTAGACTCTACAATGGCAAGGTTTGACCATTCTTGTAATTGATGCTTCTACCTGAAAGTTCTTAGCACATCCCAGAGATTAAATAAACACAGGAAACTGATAAATAAATGTTCTAATAAACTGCCTTCTGAATATTACCTGAATCTGCCACAAGCATCTCATATTATTGAAAATTAAACTGATTATATTTTTTCTAAAAGTGCTCATGTCCATTATACCGAGCCAGATGGCTGGAATAGGCCTGGTGGTATTGCATCACCCACTTCATCTCCTTCACATTTTGTCTTTTTCATTATTCTCACTGTCAGTTCTTCTAGAACAAGAACTCATGGTCTGGTCTTGGCTTGAGTCACTGCTTGGGGCCCATGGCCTTTTTTGCCTCTGTTCTGGCATTTGTTCAATGCTTACTTCCCACTCAGCTATAGGGATGTTTCCGCTACCTTCATACAATCTTGTAACATTTTTACTTACAATCTTTTCATGATACCCTACAGTTTCAAGATAACATAAAAAATTCCCATCTTGGTATACAACTTTGTCCATGGTCTGCCCCTGTCTTCCCTGTGGCTGCATTTCTCAGTTTTAATTTCTCTCTTCAGACACATGTAACAACTAGCCTGGTAGCTCATTGGCTCATGAGCTCTCTTCTTTCCCTGACTTTTTACTGCTTTTTCCTTAACCTAGAAATAGCCCTTTTCCATCAGGCTGCTTCCTTGTCAGTAAGCCATAACTCATTTTGTATCTCCCCAGACTAAGTTTTATATCATTCTTACTTGCTTTTGTAACCTTATTACTCATGCCTCTAGTTGTAATTGTTGACTCCTGTTATAATCCGTCTCCTTCATGACCATGTAAATTCCTCAGAGGCAAGAGATATCTTTCAGCTCTATGTCAATAGAGCTGAGCACAGGGTCAAGGGTAGAGTCCTCATTGAAAAACTGTTTAATAAAATGATGCAGAAGGAGCTGAGGAAAATGCTTATATTTGTCTCTGTCCACATCTTGAGTGAGTTCTCATGAGCTATAAAATATCTTAGAAAAGATGACACTTTGTGCCAATTGTCCATGGAGCTACAACATAACTTTAGGGTCAGCTATCTCAGGGTAAAATTGTAACTCTTGCAATGTGATATGTTAGTGGTTTGGACTGAGGCCAGATAGGTAACTTTTTTTTAGGCCTTATCCAGGTATTTTTCTGACACTTAAAGCAGCATAATAGCAACTTCTAAATAACATATAATATCCTAGACTTAAATTTGTAAATCATTATTGAGCAGGTCTAAACTTTTTCTTCTTTGTCCCTCTTAGACCCAAGAGCCTACAGGACAAGCCCATCCTCTCTGATCATGGTGAAAATGTATGGGCATTAGTTTACATTTAATTCATGATAAAGGCACAAAAAAGAAAAAGAAAACTTTTTACAAAGGCTAAAATTGTAAATCATGGTTTCCTAACCCACATCAGGGATAGTCTAGCTTAGAGTAAGATCAGAATGGTGAGCAGGAAGCAGAGTGGGGAAAGGCAAGGGTGACGACCTCTTCTGTTCCTTCTCTGAACCTCAGTTCCTCCTAGGCTACCCCTATACTTGAAAACAGGGACTGAAAAAGTCAGCACATGAAGTCATAAAGTGTGGTAACTCCCAAAGAGTGGTCACTGGGCCCAGAAAGCTTTGAATAGTTCAGTCTGGCTCAACATGGGAACTCTCTTGCAAGATAATTCTTTCTCCAGTAGATTCAAAGGGCAAAAGACATATGAGCAGAGGACAAATTAATAAAATAAGGCTTTATATATTAATAACTGGGGAAAGGTAAAAGCTTATTGAGAGAAATGGGAAAGGGGCAGCTATAGGCAGCAGGGGGTATGTTGCCAGATCTGGACTAGAACTTGGGTCTGCCAGGCTAACAATCAAAGCCAAGGACAACCTGGTTCCTATTACATACAGAGCTCTTTTCTATTCTACATAGTGGAACTTCTCAAGGTCAATGTGTTGGTATCTGGCCAGCCTCCTCTCCTGCACACCCTCTAACACGTTGACATATACACACCCTGAGACAAAGAGCAGGTTAAGTTTGTTTGATATAATCCAGAAGATATCAAGTCTCTGCCAAGCAGAACAAGATCCATTCATGGGGTACCATGGTAACCTATGTTTCTAGAGAAAGTCTCTCCTATTTAGCTGCTGAGATCCTGGATCTTGCACTAGGAGAAAAATGAATGGATTGGAGGCCTAACATTTGTCTCCAATGAAGCCCTGAGCAGATGACAAGGATAGCCTAAAAGCAAAACCACTGCTTGCTGTGTACATATCAGAGGCACAGATACTCAAACCAAAGAAAGTGGCAAAAGTGCTCCCAAGCACAGGTATTTTCCCAGTGGTATTGGTTCCTTCAAAATCAAAAGGATGGGTGGGTCCCTGGTGTTCTTATCTGAGAATATGAGACTAGAAGTTCCTCCCTAAAACTGTAGTAGGGTATTTTCCCTTCTGACTGAAGTATATGTGCTCTGGCCATAAGCTCCCCATTACTGTGAATATTGGTAGGAATAGCAGTGTCTCCAGGCACAAATACAATGCTGACCCATCCCAATGTACCTTCTGTGTTCAGGTGGGTCCCAGATGCTCTGATGGAAGGCAGGAACACAGGGACCTCGAATCATATAGACATGATTCTGTGAATTCACATTGCACCACGAGCACTCTGGACAGGTGGGTCTCAGGCACTCTGAATGTAGATTGGACCAAAAGTATCTCCAAGCACAGGTGTTGTGCTGTTTCCTCCAATTGTAGCACCTGTGATCTGGATAGGTAGGCCCCAGATGCTCTGACTGTAGGCAGGAATAAGACAGATTGCAAGTATAGGTATATTCCAGGCCCTCTGAGTGCAGCAAATAGTGGTCAGAGAGCCCTAGGAGACAAAAAGTAGGAAGAGAAGATTCTCCAAATGCCGCTATGGAGCTGGTCCCTCTGACTAGAGATGTGCTCTGACCAGAAAAGCCTCCAGTGACCTGGCCACAAGAGAAAACATAACTGTCTCCTGACACATGTTTCTTCTCAGTGGTGTCATTTCCTCTAATAATAACAGGTGGTTTTTGGATGATCCTAGGGCGATGAGAGTGGGAGGCCCAAGTGCTCTGACCAGAGAGAGGAAGTAAAGTATCTCCCAAGACAGATTTGCTTTCCGTATAGCTGGTCTTTCCAATTGCACCAACAGCTCAGGTTAAGCCTTCCCCAACATAAATAGTGGTGCAACATATCCCGCTCAGCTCTGAAGCAAGTTGGGTACTCCAGAGATGAAGCAGGGACCTGAAACAGCCACATACACCCCAAAACTCCTACTACCCATAGGAGCTACAGATCCCAAAAATGCAAATAGGTCTGTAGTGGTTGAAGGTTGGACGCAGGCAAGCTGGGAATATCTGCTCCATACTGCAATGGGCTGGGACAAAGCAGGGAGAGAGCTAGCCTCTGAGCCTGGAGGAAATTAGAGGATGAAAGGCTGGGATGGGAAGTGGTGTCCAAGTCAGCTACAGCAAAGTCCAAGTGGATGGCTGGATGATTCAGACATGCTGGCTGTGACAGTGGGATTAACTGGGGAAGCAGAGATGGCCTTGGTGGTGAAGACAGTGTTATACTGGATAAGGGGTTTATAAGAACTAGGAAGAAGAATCCACACAGGTGCCTCCATTCTGCAGGAGGAAGGTCTGAAGGAGAGGGCTAAGACACAGGGAGGCAAGAAGAGGTCAGAAGTAGAAGATACCACAGCTATGACTAAGGGACTAGAATGCAAAAGGTCTCTGTGCTCATTTCTAAGTAGAATCCCAAAATATTGGCTTGAACCTGAAGAGAGATATTCCATAGGAAGAGCAAAAGAAGGAGAGTTGGGAATTGTGCATCTCATTGCACTACTAATATCTGCTGTTGGGGAAGGTACAGAAACAGACAGGACTGGGGCATTACAGGCAGGTCAGCCAAGTCAGTGAATGGAAATGTGGTTTTGGCTGGGATCTGCAAAGAATGTGGGGAAGGGCAGAGAGTCTGCCATCCTAGGTGCAAACACGGAGAAAGAACAGGGAGACTGAGTAGCATTACAGCCTGACCTTAGTTTAATCCTCCAAGATTCTATTGGCACTCAGCATTTTTCTCCAAGCCTAGGTCTCCAATAATGACTATACAAGGGAGCTTAGAGGTGGGAAAGGAGGGAGATTAGCTCTCTTTGACCTCAAAAGTGGCATGCCAAGAGTCAATCAGTGACACTGAAATTTTCCATTTACAGGGCCTTCAACTGGAATATGTGAGTGGAGAATTCCTGCTAGACAGTCTCCGAAAGCTCTCCTCCCTGCGTTTTCTTTGCTGACATCATTGAAACAGAAGAGCTGGACCAATGACCTGGCCTTCATCTAGCACTTCCTATCTGCCTCTTGGGCAGCAGGGAACAGGAGGCAGCTCACTGGACAGTCTTGTTGCACCTGGTTCATTTCTGCAAACTCCAGGACTTCTGGCAGGGTTGTAACGAGCTGGTGATGACAGGTGCCTTTGGGGAAGGAGCTAACAGACACCTGGGATTTCTTAGCTAAGCTTTCTTCTGGGAGCTTAGAACTGAAGTCCAACACTGCATTAAAGGCAGTGGAGACTCCATCAGTCTCCAGGATCCTAGATGCAGATGGTACGTTGTCATAGTATTGGAGGTCACTATTTTGATTGTCTTCCTCTTTCGCTATGCCTTTCTGACACTTTTCTGGAGCCTCGGCCTGTTTCCATTAGTTGAGAAAGTTTGGGTGACTGGAGAGCATGGCCCTCATAGAGACATTTGGCAGTTTGCAAAGCAAAAGGAGTTCATCTGTGCCCTGGAGAAGGACTCTACCATTCCTGAGCACCCAGGCATATTGGAGTTTCCAGCAGACAGCACTGGCTCATTTGGACAGTCCATCTAGGACACCAATGGAAGGATCCCCAGAGAGAAGCACTGAGTTGGCCCTGTGGCACACCATCTTTCTGGAGCAGTGTCTAACAGAGGGGTAAATACAGGCCATCTCGGTACAATGGCTTATGAACAGGGCTGAAGAGAAGCTCAGGGACAGGGTGACCTGGGACAGACGGGAACACCACCAGTGAGGTGAATGGGGGGTAATGTCTGGACAGGGACACAGCTGCTGAGACAGTTGCCCACAAAGCACAGTTAGTGCATTATTCTCTCTTTGGAGTGCTGTATATGAAATTGCCAGAAATATCCTTAGATGACAAGCAAGCATTGATCTGTCTCATGCTAGTGACCATTACTGGATGCACAACCATGAAAGAATTGTCTGGCCAAGGGCATAAAGAAAATGCACCAATGGGCAAGGGCAAGGGCACGGCCAGCAGCTCAGCCTGTCTCTGCAGGACTCACCAGTGCTTTGAACTTCCAGTGTTAGCAGATGTTTGGCACCATGGAGCCCTGCACTGCATGCAGAATGCTTTTGATCACTATGCCTGAGTGGACAGAGCTAGCACCCTCCAGGTGCCAGATCTGCAGGTTCCTTGGTAACTGGCCCTGCGGGGTATCTTTGGCAGTGTATGTGTCTTTGCATCAACCCATCCTCTCTCTTAGGGGTCACAAGAGGGCAGACAACTCAGGGCCAGGGCTCTGGAGCAACTCAAAACCTGCCTACAGACCTGGCTGTTGGAAGGATCAAGTAGATGAGGGGTTTGGGGCAAGAGGAAGGATAGGATGGCTGCACAAGACAAGTGGTAAGGCGGGAGAGGAGATCAACCAGTATGGGTTAAGAGGTTTTTCTGTCTCTTCCTTTCACTTGCCACCTCAGGTGACACTGTCCCTCCCTCTAAAATGATGGAAATGATTATATCTTAATTGCATTTGTGGATATTCTAGGGTATAATTTTTTAATTCATTATTCAAATACAGTTGACACAATATTACACTAGTGTCAATGTATAATTTAGTGATTATACATTTATATAACTTAGGAAGTGGTCACCCTCGTAAGTCTGGTACCCATCTGACACCATACAAAGTTATTACAATATTATTGATAATATTCCCTATGCTACTCCCCATGAATATTTTTATAATTGCTGACTTGTACTTTTTAATCCCTTTACTTTTTTCATCCATCTCTCAACCCCAGCTTCCATCTGAGGACCACCAATTTGTTCTCTGTATCTATGAGTTTGTTTCTGTTTTGTTTGTTTATTTTTGTGTTTCGGATTCCATATATAAGTGAAATCATATGTTATTTGTCTTCCTCTGTCAGAATTATTTCACTTAGCATAATACTCAAGGGTATGCAGTTGTCAAAACTTACTGAACTATATATTTTAAATAGGTTCCTTTATTTTATGTAAATTTTATTTTTAAAAAATTGATGTGAAAATTATAGAAGTTATCATTTTAGAGTCATTGTTTTATGGACAGATATTGCCACATAATGAAATTGAGAAAAAGCATGACAAAGAAGGCTAAAACTTGCTCATAACTATTATAAGAATTTATAATATTAGAAAATCCAGTCAGAAAATATCATATTAATACAGTGGAATGGCAGACATTGGAAGGTAGGCAAGATGGTGTGTGTGAGGTCAGGGGTATGTTGTGGGAGACAAAGTAAGGAAAGAAGGAAGTAAAGCATCAAGCAAGCTGATGTAGAAAAATCTTGGTGGATATATGCACAAAAGTGGCTGGGCTGGCCCTTGTTATAACGTCCATTTTAACATCACTGATGAGAAGACCATGGACTATGAGTTCTCAAATCCTGGGACACATGTCTAAATGGTAGGACCCTGACTCGTGCTGCTTGAGCACAGAGAGAAAACAGCCTTTAGAGCAATTTACCTAGTACTCCTTCTCACTCCACCAATCCTTATAGATCAGAATTCAGGACACTGCCTCTTTCAGATTAAAAAGCTGTTAAAACAAAACCAAAATCAATATTCTTCAGAAGACTTTTAAAGGATCCCAGATATCATATTATTCAAAACGTTCAGTTCATAATTGAAAATTATGAACCACAAAAAGAACAAGCAAAGCCCAACTCTCAGCAGATAAAAACCATGAAATGATACAAATGATAGAATTATCAAAGATTTAAAAGAAGCTAACATAACCATATTCTAAAATGTCAGGGCAACACTCTTAAATATAATAGAAAGATGAAACTTTCAACAAAGAAATAATAGTTATGAAAAAAGAGTAAGATTTGGGAATCAAAGTATATAATTTTTAACATTCTGCATAGTAACTCAATACCAAAATGGAGATAGCAGAAAAAGTCAGTGAACTTGAAAATAAATTAATAAAAATTAGTCAGTCTATGCATCACAGAGAAAAAGACAAAATAATTAACAGAAATTTGGGGACCTATAGGAAAATATCAAAACGTCCAATATTCAAGCAATCAGAGTTCCAGAATGAGAGTAGAAGAAGGGGATTACAAATAGGCAATGATTAGAAGCTAAAATGTATCTTGTAGTGTTATATTAGAAATGAAGGTATCAGTAAAAATTCAGAACTTAATATAGGTGAGTCATAGTATGAAAATAGAGAGTTTTTATGTTGGTATGTGCACTTTCTAATTCTGACTGCTAGAGAGGGTTTAGCAACAAAGACACCTTAGCAGTAGTGAGTACAACTAGCACCCAGTTTTTCGTTTCTAAATGCCATTCTGTGATCCTTAGAAAAAGGTTAACTTCATACTCGGCAGGAAATTTCAGACAAACCTGAAGTGTCTCTTGTTGTGCCAGAAAGGAAGAAAATGCTCAAAGAATAATAGGGTATGTCAAAACAACACAGAAACCAGATTGAAGGGGCTCCCACTGGCTGAATCAGGGAAAATTTGAGCAACAAAATAATAGTTACAGATTACTGGATAAAATAAAAATGGAGGAGTCTATGGTGATACAAACAAATATGTAAATACATAAACAAGTTAGGTAGAAGGAAATCTATTATTTTCTCTATAATGCCAATTAATAAATGTAGAAGAAATGATGAGATCAGGAAATCATTATTTTATAACAATGTATAATTTAGTGGAGCATAAATCATGAATAGTTTCTAAAACTCATAGGCAAAGTGTGATGAGAATGAAAATATTTATGTAGCCTCAAAGCTTATTAATTATAATGTTAATTACAATAAATTTATCAATTACAATAGAATAACAAATTAATAAAAATTACAAATGAAAGAAATAGTAATCTTACAGTGAGAAATCTGGCAGACATATTTACCAAGTATCTAACCTATTAGCAGTAATGGGACAAATTATCAGCATGTTCTCACTGGTATGACACACTGAAAGGTATGCTTACTACGTCACCACTATGATATTCCTGCAAAAAAAAATGTTTAATGTTAATCTCATCATTAAAAAAATAACAAAATAAAGTTCCACAAAATATGTTTTGATCTCTTAAAAATGCCAACTTCATTGAAGACAAGGAAAAACTAAAGTGTTCTAAAGTAATCTAAAGGGACATGACAACTATTCTGGAGTGGCTCTAGGACAAGAAAAATAATTATTTAATTTCCCTCCACCTTTGGCTATAAAGTGTATCATTAGGATAGTTTGGTGAGATCTGAGTAAGGTCAATAGAAAATTATAATAGCCACCAAGGTGAACTTTGTAAACTTAAATTGCTCTATGATTATAAAAGAGAATGACTTGAGTTTATGAAAAATACACACTTAAGTATTTAAGAAAAAGCACATTATGTCACCAATATGTATCACATATCAAGTAGAAAGTGTATCAGGAAAAATATAGCACTTATTTTGCAACAAACTCTAAGATATCAAAGAATATCAAGTTCTGCCCAAAAAAATTCCAGCTATTGTTAATATACCAAGAATGGTTTGTGTGACATTGATATAATCTGGCAGCCAAGGAGAGTGGTCTGGAATGTACATGGATGAAAAATGATGACTTTACTGTTCGAGTCAGGGGTAGTAGATGCCACTGAGTGAGCATGCATATATGTGTGGCTGACACATTCAAAATGAGCAAGTAGGGCATCAAATCTGCATCAAATTTTGTGTTAAGCTTGAACGTTCTTCCATGGAAACTTTATGGATGATTCAGAAGGCCACAACTATGGACACCTGGTGATTGGCAGCTTCATCATGACAACACACCCTCTCACACATCACATCTCACAGAGGTTTTCGGTGAAACATCAAATCACCCAGATGACTTAGTCCTGCTACAGCCCAGATATGGTGCTCTGTGACTCCTGGCTTTTCGCAAAACTAAAATCACCTTTGAAAGAGAAAAGATGTCAGACCACAGATGAGATTCAGGAAAATACGATGGGGCAACTGATGGCGACTGGGAGAACAGTGTGAGGTCCTAAGGTGCCTAATTTCAAGGAGACTGAGCATCATTGTTCTAGGTACAATGTGTCTTATATCTTGTATCTTCTTCAATAAATGTCTCTACTTTTCATATTACATGGCTGGATAGCTTCTGGACAGATTTTATATATAATATATAATTATATATAAAATATATATAGAATTGCAAGAGAATATCTGAATAAATAGGTAGATTTACCATTTTCATGAGTAGGAAGAAGCAATATCCTAAAAAATTCAATTCTTCCCAAAGTAATTTCTAACACCAATGGGACCTGAATGGTATTGTTTGTAGAATGAGACAAAATTATTCTAAAATCAGTTTATACCAATAAGGAGAGAATTTAAGTAATCTAAAAGAATGAAAATAAGATAGAATCTTCCTCTATAATAATTAGTATATTAATTAAAACAGTGGGAGATTAACTCAACAAACAAACAAAAAATAGATTGTATTGGTCTATTAAAGCTGCCATAACAAAACAACATAGACTGGGTGGCTGATACAATAGAAATGTATTTTTTCACAGTACCATGGTTAGAAGTCCTAGATCAAGGCACCAGCTGGTTCAATTCTGGGTGACAGCCATCTTCCTTGCTTCAAGATAGCCACCTATTTAATGTATATTCACATGGTCTTTCCTCTGCAGCAGTGGGGAAAGGGAATGAGAAAGAGAGAGAGCAAGATCTACTACCTTGTCCTCTTCTTATAAGAAACCAGTTTTATCAGATTCGGAACCCTCTCTATGATCTCACTTAACTTTTATTTTCTTCCTGTCTCCACAATCACAAGGGAAATTAGGGCTTCAACATATGAATTTGGGGAGGGCACAATTCAATCAATGACAAACAGCCCAGAAACAGGCATACATGCATGAGAACTTGGTTTGTGATGACAAAAACTTGACCAGATTTTACTCAGGCTCCTTTTAATCCTCTTCTCCATTAGACCTCACCTTTGGCTAGCTGAGCCCAGTTTTAGTAAAGAACATTCTTAAACCAGTTTATCAAAAATCTTCTTGATATTAATTCTTGAAATTAAATTAAAATCCTTTTCCTCCATCATTAATATCTAACCAAGTTCTTCCCTTCCACTCATGTTACCTAACCATGTTCTTAATGATTTTCCTTCATTTTCAAAAGGCATATTCCATAAATTTAGTTCACTTAATACCTACTCCAAACTTCTCCTCTAGATCATCTTTTACTATATCTTTTGGAATGCCCAAATTACAGCTATAGCTTTCAATAGTATAGCTTTGCATCAGGGGTGGCCACGTGTCATGATTCTGGGCAATGAGACATAAGGATTTCTCTGGGGTTTGTGAAAAAAGTTATACTTTTCTGACCGAGACTGAAGAGGAGCCTGAACTTTGGTGTGTCTAACAGTCTCCCAGTTGATATCAATGTCTCCATTTGTATAGGAAAGGTCTGAAAGGCAAGTAACAAGGACTATATCCTTCAATGTGGTCGGACAGGTGGATAGAGGGATGATGTACAGAACAAGTAGAGTGCTGAAATTTTATATATATTAAATTTAAAAATGTATTTCTTTTGTTTCCAATGATGGAGGCAAGAGAGGAGAAGAGAAGTGAATTTAGTAGCTTGCTAGGAGTCTAGAAGTCTAGTTGGTGAAAATAATTTAGGACCTTTTTGAAAGACCAGAAATGTTTATTATTCACTTTAGTTGCATTTAAGATGTCTCTAAAAATTGCTAAAATCTTCTACACACCAGAAGTCCTTTGGTTAGTAGAGAATGTTTGCTTGCTTATTTTTATTTATTCATTTATTTATTTATTAAGTGTAACCAAATGGAACCACATATACAGACCTCTGAGTGAATTCATACAGTAATTTAATAGGATAAGCAAAGGTATGAACTAGAGACCATAAAACAGGAATCTCCTAAAAAATTAAAAATCTTTGAATGGACATTGGACTTTTCACAAATTATAGATTAGAAGTTTGAGCCAGTGCTATTAGTGCATCTTATATTACATTTGAAGACAATGCACATGTGAGAGGAAGCAAGCATTAGAAACAAATAAAAAAAAAGCATTATAAGCATGTTTTCTAGTCTGGCATGTAAAAAGTTTGGAAGTATTCACTTTTGTCTAAATTGTAGTTGATGAATTTTGGGGGGCTCAATGTGAACAAGTCTGAGATTTACAAACTCCAAGCAGGCTTAGTCTTGGGGAGACCCAGAGTCCGTGTTTTACCTCCATGAGCACTGCCAGATTCTCATAATGAATATCAGAGAAAATGTCTCTCATATTTTCTTCCAGCTGAGAAGGAGAAAAATTGCTATTATGAAATTTGCCCAGAGCATTCTGCCCTTCTTAACGAGGCTCAAAAGAGTTTTGTTTTTTTACCAGAGCATACCTCACGGGGGTGATATCACAGGCTAAATGATCTGAGGGAAGGGAAATGCTCAAATCCAGGTTCTTTAGCCTTCTTGTCTTACGTAAGGGTAACAAAGTAAAACAAAACCGAGAAGTACTATGAAGGTTATAGCTCAGGAGCATAGGCTCACTAAAAGGCTGATGTGTAATCATAATACCATAGAATGCACCTCTGTACCTATACCTTACCATCACATCAATAAGGCTCCTGTATAGTAACAACGGAATCCAACTGAAAAAAAACTACATAATCAGGCTTTATTTAAGAAGGAATCTCTAGGAAAACCAAAAGACAATAAGTGATACAAAAACAAGGACATCAGAGGAAATTTTAAGTTATAAGAAGTACAGTTACAAAGAAGAGTAAACATAGCTTAACCCCTAGCCAGATGTACATGAAACCTTACACCAAAGGACTATTTATTGAGTTCCTTTTACTCAGTACATTGTGTCAGGTTTTCAAAAATAAATTACAAGGCATATAAGACAGAAAACACAATTTGAAGAGAGCAAACATCAGAACCACATTCACATACAGCAGACATGTTGGAATTATCAGACCAGGAATTTAAAACAACTATGATTAATAAGGGCTCTAATGAAAAAAAAAGAGTAATAAGCAAGAACAGATGAGTAATATAAGCAGAAAGATAAAAATCCATAAGAATAAATTAAAAAATGCTAATAACTAAAACCATTGTAACAGAAATAAATAACACCTTTGATAGAATCATCAATAGAAAAGAATTAGTAAACTTGAAGAAATGTCAAAAGAAAGTTCTAAAATTGAGAAATGAAAAGAAAAAAAGGATAAAAAAACAGAATATGCAAAAAAATGAGAAAATTTTAAAAGGTGTAACAAATGCAATATGGAAATACCATAAGAAGAAAGAGCAAAAGTAACAGAAGAAAAATTTAAAGCAATATTAACAGTATTTTCCAAATTAATGACAGACATCAAATTACAGATGCAGGAAGCTTGGATAACACTAAGCAGGATAAATACCAAAAAAATTGATACTTGCACATATAATATTCAGACTGCAGGAATTCAAACTCAAAGAAAAAATATATATTTAAAAAGGAGGGAGGAAAATATATCTTATGTATAGGGGAGCAAGAATAAGAATTACATCAGACTTTTATGTAGAAATCATAAAAATAAAAAATGAATAGAATAATAAAAGTGTTTAAAGAAAAGAACTACAATATAGAATTATTTATCAAGGAAATCATCCTTCAAAAGAGTGGAAAAATAGACTTTATTACCAGACAAATAAAAATTGAAGGAATTTGTTACCAGCCTTAGTCTTGGCTTGCAAGAAATGCTAAATTTTTCAGAAAAAAAAAAGAAATGATATATGTCAGAAATCCAGATCTACATAAAGAAAGAATGACCTCTAAAAAAAAAAGAAAAAAAATGAAAATAAAATAAAATCTTTTATTTTTCTTATTTTTTTCATTTTTATTGTTGACACTGTTATAGATGTTCCCATTTCCTCTCCCTTTGTTCGCCTCCACCCAGTCCCCACTTCTCTTCCCTCTAGCCATCATCACTTGTTGTCTGTGTCTTTGAGTTATGCACATAAATTCTTTGACTAATCCCTTCACCCTTTTTCACCCAGTGTCCCTTCTCACTCCCCCTCTGATAGCTGTCAGTATGTTCCATGTATTCACGCCTGTGTTTCTATTTAGTTTGTCAGTTTATTTTGTTGACTGGATTCCACATATAAGTGAAATCATATGGTATTTGTCTTTTTCTGGCTGGCTTATTTCATTTAGCAAAATAAATCTAAATTAATATCTAAATCTAAATATTCTAAATTAAAACAACAGGAGACAGAAAAAGAGAGAAAGACAAAAAGAACAAGAACAATAAGTAGTAAACAATAAAAACATAGTAGATATATCAACTTAACTATAGCAATAATTTTCTAAATTTCAATATCTGAAATATACCAATTAAAACATAGAAGATTTAAATTGAAGCTTTATTGAAGATTAAAGTTGTTCTTTTTTTAAAAACACTTTTAAAGTACACATGTGATTTAAATGATTTATTAGTCTACAGCTAATCAGTTTTTATATTGTATGTAATGTGGTATCAATGTCTTGTGTTTTTATCCTCTGTGAATTAAATTTTATCGCTTGGTTTTGTTTTAACAAAACTAGCACCATTGTCCTGCATTGAGAATTTGATTTTTAGTAGAAAATATGTTTAAAATATGTCATGATGGAAAAATTATTAATTTGGGCTTCACTAAGGTTAAAAACTTCTGATCTGCAAAAGACACTGTTAAGAGAATAGAAACTGAAGCCACAGGCTGGGAAACTATCTTTGCAAGACACATATTTAATAAATGGCCGGTACCCAAAATTTACAAAGAAATCTTAAAATTCAATAATAAACAACCCAATAAAAAATGGACAAAGGACCCAGGCATCTCACTAGAGAAGATAACAGATGGTAATAGTAAGCTAATAAAAGTGTTCAACATGATATATCACTAAGGAATTGAAAATTAAAACAACAAAGAGATACCATTACACACTTACTAGAATTCCTAAAACCTAAAACACTGGCAACACTAAATGCTGCAGAGGATGTGGACAATGGGAAATCACATTCATGATGGCAGGAATGCAAAATAGCACAGTCACTTAAGAAGAAAGTTTGGCAGTTACTTGCAAAATTAAACATATTTTTACCGAGAAAGAAACATGTATTTCATTATTTGAACAAGGTCATCTTTAAGAGTGCAAGGGGGACACCAAACACATAAAAATTATTTAATTTTTTAAACGACTAGTTATTGACTAACAGTTTGATTAATTTAGCAAACTATGGTATAAAATATGTCTTCTATTTGTGTAAAATTTTAGGTTTGCCATACCTTTACTTCAGGATGTAAAGATACTCTCTTAAGTTGGCTCTACCATTTCTGTTGAGAAATCAGCTCTCACTGAATCTTTGCTCATTTTTAAGGTATATGTCTTTGTTTTTTGGATGCTTTTAGAGTTTTTCTTTTCTTTGAATTTTGACCAAAATTTGATGTGCCTGTTGCAGTTTTGTTTGTATTTATCCTGGTAACAAGGATACTTCTTAATCTGAGGTTTTATATCTTTTACTCATTTTGAAAAATTCTTATCTATTAATTCTTCAAATATTGTTTCTATCAAATTTTCCTTTATGCTCCCTGTCTGGGACTAAATTTACACATATATTTGATAATTTCATAGTATCCCATATTTATAATTCTTTTTTCTATTTTTTATTTCTTTCTAAATATTTTCTATCAACTTATTTCTTATTTTACTAACCCTCTGTTCAGCTAGGTCCAATCTGACATTAAACCCTTGTGTTGAGTTTAAATTTTAGATATTGTACTTTTTGCTTTACAATTTTCACATTTATTTTTCTTTAGATTCAGTTTTCTGATGAAATTGCCCATATGTTTTCCTACTTCATTAAACATTATTATCACCATTATTTTAAATTCAGTATTTAAGAACAATAATACCTAGATGGCTTATAGATCTGTTTTATCAACTATGATAATAATGGCCCAACTCTGTCATTATTATAATTTTTTTCTTAAATATATGGAGGACAGTAGAAGCTTTGGATATTATTATCTCTTTCCAGAGAATATTAACCCTATCAGCTGGCCCCACCACCTTGATTAATCAGAGAATGGCTAATTTGAAGCTGGGATTTAGACTTAGAGAGACTTAGTCTTTTTATCTTTCCTATGCCCCTTCTGTGAGCCTGGAGTGTTTGCCAAGCTACCCCTTCATTCATAGCTCTAGTCCTTTATTTTCCTTTCCCCCTCACTCATACCCCATCCCCAAAATTAGACTGCTAACATAGCTCTCTGCCTTCAAGTAGCTTTTGTTTGCTTTGTACCCTCTAGCTCCGTACAGCCTAAGAATTTGCAGTTGCCTTGAGAAGAAATTGTTGCAGAGTGTCAGATGCACAATTTTGCCAAGATCCTCTCTCTTGGCCAATTTTATTCTGTCCACTTTGGCCACCTTCACCTCCAGGATTTGTCTCACAATCCTCATGAGATTACTGAAATCTTTGCTTGCTTCTTCACCACTGATATGAGGTGTTGTGACAAGTTTCTCAGCTTCTCACTTGGTGCACTTAAGAATCAGCAAATGTCCTATGGAGAAAAGTGACACTCAGACTATCAAACTCATCTCAACGTATCTCCTATCTCTCTAGGATCATAGTTCTCAAGTTCTGTCCCATAAACTATTCAACACCTTCTGTCATATTTTAATTGTTTTTAATCCAGCTTTGTTAGTAGTTCTTGGTAAGAGCAGCATTGATCTGCTACAAGCTATACCATCATATATATATATATGTGTGTGTATATATATATATATGTATATATATATATGTGTGTGTGTGTGAAAAATTATTCTCAGACATATAAAGATGTAGAAAATTTCACAACCATAAATCTTAAGTAAATATTGAGAAATTATCTACCAAAATTAAAAAGAAAATAATTTAAGTAATAGAAAAGATATGAGAGGATATAACAAGATTAGTAACAGGCAAACATATTATTAATTATAAATAAATGATAAAATCTAACAAAAGAAATCTCAAATACTGTCAGCCTTCATGAACACCAGGTATACAGAAAAAATAAGTAAAAGCATACTAAAGTTCTTACATACTTGGAAGGACAATATAAATAATAATTAAAACACCATATTTAGAAAAATTATATTAAAATATAAGCATAACATAATATAAATGAAATGTATAATTTTCAAACCATTGCAGTGAAAAAAGACCAAGAAATTGATTAATCTAAACATAGGAAACAAAAATATGAAAAAGACCAGATATATAGATGGCAGCCAAGTAGGCGGAAGCAAAGTCCACTCACTTGTGCCCCTAGAATGAATTTTCAGCTAATCATCTGACAAGTGACCTGAACAATCAACAGAATCTCAGCTGACATGAATTTTTGAAACAAAGGAGAACAGAGGATGCTTTGCACCATCTGATAAGAGATTTTATAAGTTAAGGGGAAAATACCCTGTGTAAAGCACCTGCAGATGAAGAGGGATCAGTCAGAAAATGTACCTTAGAGGCTCCCTCCTGTTCTGCAGTGGGGAACTTGGTCCCACAAAGGGAAACCACCAATCCTAATCGGGAGAGACTTAGAAGGATATACAAAGTCAGGGAGACTAAAGCCACACACACAGTGAGCAGCGGGTCCATAGCTGCGGGGCCATCCAGGAAGAGTTCCAGAGAGAAACTCTGTCTTAAACTGTCAGAGGAACTGGCCGGCTGTGGTCAGCCCTGACTGAGAGAGACTTTGTGCTTTTCAGGAGGTGCACTGCAGGGAGAACAGGCCCAGGGCTTGGTGCTGCAGTGAGAGGGCCACATAGAGACTCTTTTAAAACAAGAGCTCAGGCAAGACTTAATATAAGCAGGGACCCTGTACTCTGTGCAAAACAGTTCTGCAGATAAAGAAACCAGAGTGGAAGCTCATTTTTTCCTCAATGAGTCCTGTCACACAGGAAGAACAGAAAGTGTTACATTTACGAGACTGTGGGGACTGACCCAGCACAGCTGGTGAGCAGGGTGATGTGCAGAGTGGAGAGTTTGGACCTGAGTCTCCAATGAGAGCAGCAGGCTGGATACTGGATGTCCAGGATCTGAACACCTGAGATTCATTGCAGCCAGGAAGGTCCCCTCACAGGCAGGCATGCCCAGCTCCCACCTGTGGGATTGTAGAGTGTGCAGATCAGTGAACTGAGGCTCAAGAACCCCTTGCTTGGTGAGCATTCACAAGGGAAAGAAGGAGAGGCTCTGAAACATCCCTTTCTGAACTTCTGTCATACACTACGAGCTACACTGGTTCCTCAGGCCCTGATCCACTGAAACCAGCAGAGCAGAGAGATGATACAGATTGGGTCTTCACAGGAAATGGAAAGCCGATTCAACAGAAACCATACAATATTGGAAATAATCTGGGACAGACCAAGATGTGCAGCAAGGGTGCAGGAAACCACACTATCTTCCCTGAAGAATGAACAGTGCTGCCAAGGGGTGACCCAAGTATTCCAAACTCTCCTGATCACACCAGAGGCCCCCTCTGGAGGCAGGTGAAGGTGGTACTGGCAGTGCTGTTGGACAATAAATGAACTACTCCTAGGCCTTGTGCTGATAGAAAGCCAGCAGGGCAAAATGGTGGGGACCAGCCAAGCCTGAAGGAGACAGCCACAGACTATATCACTTGTAGTCTTGAACAGGCTGTGTAGGACCAGACTAGGACACTATCTGACATTACCAGGGGTGGAGCCAGTAAAAGAAGGCAGTGGCAAACATTAGACTCTGTTGAGATGAATTCCACAACAGTCTTCATTATTTGTGTTATTTTTTTCTCCTGCATAGCTCTTTAATGTTTTTACTTCGAGTTTGTTCCTATTATATTTTTATTTTAGTTTATTTAAAATATCATATTTTACTCTTCCCTGCTCTTATTCCATTTTGCCTTCTCCCTTCCTTGTCTTATTTTGTTACTAAATTATATATTTTTTTCTCTTCTACATCTTGTTTCTATTCCACACTCTTACTATTTCTCCTCCTTCCAGTCTCTCAAAACCATTTTTCTTGTCATTAGTCATCTCACATTCTGTTTTCTGTTCCTATAATATCCTTTATTGTCTCTCCATGTTTATTAATATTTGCTCATTGATTGTTGATAAGATGATGGTTGTTGTATTTGTTCAATTTAATTCTTAGATGTTCACTATTTTTGTATTTCAAATGTTAAATTTTACTGTTTCCCTCTCCCACTCCATGTTGCCTTCCTCCAGCCCATTCATTTTTATTTCTTTTAAATTTTACTTTTTCATTATCTTAGTCTTGTTTTCATTCTTCATCATTTCTTCTCCCTCTATCCTCTCAAAATCATTCTTCTTTCCTTTTGACATCTCATCAGCTTCTTTTCTTTCTTTTTTCCTTCTTATTCCTTTCCACTTGTATTAATCTTTGCTCATTTGTCATTGATATTGCTATGGTGGATGCTTTTCAATTCTGTTCCTATTTTTTCACTATTTAATTTTTTTTAATCTCTTATTCCTTTTTGCCCTCTTTCCTTCACTTTTTATTTATGATGTAAATTTTCTTTTCTTCCTTTCTTTGTCTTGTTTCTATTCCTTATTGTTATCATTTCTCCTCCTCTATACTTTCAAAATTATTTTTCTTTCTGTTATTCATCTCAGATTCATTTTTCATTTCTTATAAAGTCTTAATCTCTTTCCACCTTTATTAATATTTGCTAATTTGTTGTTGATAGTGTAACTGGGGGGGGGTTATTTTTACGGTGTGAGTTATGATTCCTGGGTCATTTTGTTTCTGCTAGTAGCACCTGTATAACATCATACAAGATGTGGTAGGTAGTGTGACTCTCAGTCAGCCAGACAGAGTGAAGAATCCACCAATGAACAACCCAAAACAACCAAAATTCAATTACAATAAGAGAGCCCACATACATGGCATAAAGGGCATCCCAAGAACATCCAACTCAGCAGATCAAAGAGACTACACCACTGAGTCCCATGGGTCTTCTACCAAAGAAGGCCACTCCACAAAGACAGGGAGTCAAAGCAGATCAGTCTAATATGCAGGGGGAAAAAAAAAAAAACAAGAAAAATCACCCAAAATGGAAGACAAAGGAATAAACACCCAAACAAAAGGAAGAAAAGAATCCAGAGAAAGAGTGCTAAATGAAATTGAGGCAAGTAATCTATCTCAAATAGATTTCAAACTAATGGTTATAAGGAAGCTCAAGAAGCTCAGTGAGAACTACAAAGAATTCTACAGAAGTTGCAAGGAACTTACCGTGAACTACATCAGCATGAAAAAGAACATAGAAACCATGAATAAGAGCCAGGAAGAAATGAAGAATACAATATCTGAAATGAAGAATGCACTAACAGGAATTAAAATAAGGCTAGAGGATCAAATCAGCAAGTTGGAAGACAAGGTAGAAAACACCCAGACAGAACAACAAAATGAGAAAAGACTCAAAAACAATGAAGATAATTTAAGGGAGCTGCAGGACAACGTGAAACAATATTGTTCATATCATAAGGATACCAGAAGTAGAAGAAGAGAAACAAGGGATAGAAAACCTGTTTGAAAAAGTGAACACAGAAAACTTCCTTAATTTGATGAGGGAAAAAGTCACACAAGTCCAGGAAGCAGAGGGGGTCCCAATCAAGAAGAACCCAAAGAGGACCACTCTAAGACACATCATTAAATTGGCAAAATTTAAATACAAAGAGAAAATCTTAAAGAGAGCAAGTGAGAAATAGCCAGTAACATACAAGGGAGCTCCATTAAGATTATCACATGATTTCTCAACATAAATACTACAAGCTAGAAGGGAATGACAAGAAATATTTCAGGTAATGAAAAGCAAAAGCCTGCAACCAAGGCTATTCTATCCAGCAAGGCTCTCAATTAAAATGGAAGGCAAAATAAGGAGTTTCCCAGACAAAAGAAGGCTAAAAGAGTACATCTCCACCAATCAACATTGCAAGAGATGCCAAAGATACTGCTTGAAGAAGATGAAGAAAAAGAGAGAGAGAGAGAGAGGAACATAGGTACAAAGGGAAAAAATGTCAATGAATAAGTAACTATCAATAATGACCTTAAATATAAATGGATTAAATGCTCCAATCAAAAGACATAAAGTAGCTGAAAGGATAAGAAAACATGACCCACATATATACTGTCTACAAGAGACCCTCCTCAGAACAAAAGATCCACACAGGCTGAAAGTGAAAGAATGGAAAAAATATTCCAAGCAAACAGACCTGAAAAAAAAAAAAACCCTGGTGTAGTAATAATTATATCAGATAAAATAGACTTCAAAACAAAAGTCACAACAGGAGACAAACAAGGTCACTACATAATACTTAAGGGAGAAGTCCAACAAAGGAACATAGCCCTTGTAAACATACATGCACCCAATATAGGAGAAACAAAATACATAAGGAAAATCTTGGAGGACATTGGAAAGATATTGACAGGAACACAGTCATCGTAGGGAATTTTGACCTACCACTGTCAACAATGGATAGGTCTTCCAAACAAAGAATCAACGAGAATAGTGTGGCATTGAATGACACTCTATATCAAATGGGCGTGATTGATATATACAGAACCTTTCACCCAAGAAGCAAAGTACGCATTCTTTTCAAATGCACATATAACATTCCCAAGCATACACCACATGGTAGAACACCAAACAAGCCTCAAAAATTTCAAGAAAATTGAAATAATATCAAGAACCTTCTCAGATCACAGTGGTTTAAAACGAGAAACCATCCTCAAGGAAAAAAGTTCAAAATCATTCAAGTACATGGAGACTGAATATCATGTTATTAAATAATGAATGGGTTAACAATGAGATCAAGAAAGAAATCATAAAATATCTGGAAACAAATGAAAGTTAACAAACAACAACCAAAACTTATGGAACACAGAAAAGACAGTCCTAAAAGGGAAGTTCATAGCAATACAGTCCCACTAGAGAAGATAGAAAAATCTCAAATAAACAACCTAATCCCACATTTACAAGAAATATAGAAACAAACAAAGCCCAGAGTGAGTAGAAAAAAGGAAATAATCAAGATCAGAGCAGAATCAAATGACATAGAGACTAAAAGAACAAGTCAAAGAAGTGAATCCAGAAGCTCATTTTTTGAAGAGATAAACAAGATTGACAAACCTTTAATCAGATTCATCAAGAAAAAAAGAGAGAGGACCCAACAACTAAAATCAGAAACAAAAGAGAAGTTACAACTGATACCACAAAAATTCAAAGGATTGTAAGAAAATACTATGAACAACTACATGCCAAGAAACTGGACAACCTGGGTGAAATGGACAAATTTCTAGAAACATACAATCTTCTAAAACTGAATCAGGAAGAAGCAGAAAGCCTGAATAGATCAATAATAACTACTGAAATTAAAACAGTAATCAAAAAACTCCTGGCACACAAGAAGCCCTGGACTGGATGGCTTCACAAGCAAATTTTACCAAACATTTAAAGAAGAACTAACTCTTATCCTTCTGATACTATTCCAAAAAAATTCAAGAAGAGGGAAGACTCCCAAACTTTTTATGAGTCCAGTATTTCCAAATTATAAAACCAGGCAAAGACACGACATAGAAAGAAAATATAGGCCAATATCTCTGATGAATACTGATGCTAAAATCTTCAATAGAACATTAGCAACCCAGTTCCAGAAATATATTAAAAAGATTATACTCCATTATAAAGTGGGACTCATCCCAGGGATGCAAGAATGGTACAATATTCACAAATCAATAAATGTAATATACCACATAAACAAAATGAAGGACAAATATCACATAATCATATCAACAGAAGCTGAAAAGCATTGATAAAATCCAGTATTCATTTATGATAAAAACACTCAGCAAAGTGGAAAGGGACCATACATCAACATAATAAAGACCATATAGGAGAAATCTGTCATCAACATCATATTCAATGGGCAAAACTAAAAGCTTTCTCCTTAAGATCAAGAAGAAGACCTGGGTTTCACCTGGTCTGCTTTCACCACCCTTATTCAACATAGTACTACTGAGAGTTCTAACCACAGTGATCAGACAAGAAAAAGAAATAAAAAGCATCCAAATTGGAAAGTTGAAACAAAACTGTCATTTGCAGATGACATGATAATGTACATAGAATACCCTATACTCTTCACCAAAAACCTACTTGACCTAATAAGTGAATTTGGCAGCTTAGCAGGATACAAAGCCAATATTCAGAAATTCCCTTTGCAATAGCATGGATGGAACTGGAGAGCACTATGCTAATAGAAATAAGCCAGGCAGTCAGAAACAAATACCCTATGATCTCACCTATAAGTGGAATCTAATCAACAATACAAACAAGCAAGAAAAATATAACCAGAGACATGGAAATAAAGAACAAACTGACAGTAACCAGAGGGAAGTGGGGACGGGGATAACAGGGAAAGGAAAGGGAAGGGTCATCACGGGACATGTATAAGAGACCCATGGACAAAGACAACGGGGGTGTGGGTAGGTAGAACAGACACATTGATCAATGGAAAAGAATAGAAAACCCAGAAATAAACACATGACTCTACGGTCAATTAATATTTGATAAAAGGAGCATGAGCATACAATGGAGTAAAAATACCTTCTTCAAAAGGAAAAAGGACTTATGGACATGGACAACAGTGTGGTGATTGATGGTGGATGGGGTATAAGGGGACTAAATAGTAATGGAAAAAATTACAATTAAATTCAATTAAAAATGTTGGGAGAACTAGTACATGCAAAAAAATGAAACTAGATCAAGAACTTACACCAGAATAACTCAACATGTATAAAAGATTTAATATAGGTCATGATACCATAAAAGCCCTAGAGGAAAACAGAGGCAGTAAAATTTCAAATACCTCACTTAGCAATATTTTTGCAGATACATCCCCTAGGGCAAGAAAAATAAGCAAATGGGATTACATCAAATTAAAAAGCTTCTGCACAGCTAAAGAAACCATCATTGAAATGAAAGGGTACTGACTGTATGGGAGAACATATTTTCCAATTATACATCAACAAATGTTTGATCTCAAAAACATATAAAGAACTCATATGAATCAACACCAGGAAGACAAAAAAATCCAATTAAAAAATGGTCAAAGGACCTGAATAGACACTTGTCTGAGGAGGACATACAAAGGGCCCACAGACATATGAAAAGATGTTCAACATTACTAACCATCAGAGAGATGAAAGTTAAAACCATAATGAGATACCACCTCACACCTATCAGAATGGCCATCATTAATAAATCAACAAACAACAAGTGCTGGTGAGGATGTGGAGAAAAGGGAACCCTAGTGCACTGTTGGGAATGCAGGCTGGTGAAGCCACTTTGGAAAACACTATGGAATTCCCTCAAAAAACTAAAAATGGAATGGCCTTTGACCCAGTGATTCCACTCGTGGGAATTTACCATAAGAATCCCAAAAGAGTAATTCAAGAGAACTTATGCACCCCTATGTTCATAGCAGTGCTATTTATAATAGTCAAGTTCTGTAAATAGCCTAAGTGCCCATCAGTAAATGAGTGGATCAAAAAACTGTGGTACATTTTACACAATGAATATACTAAGCAGCAGAAAGAAAAAACCAACTCCTACGTTTTTCAGCAGCATGGATGGATCTGATCATTAATGTGCTCAGTGAAATAAGCCAGTCAGTGAAAGACAGATACCATATGACCTCACCTATAAGAGGAACATAATGAACAAAAAATAAAATAATGAGCAAAAATAGAATCAGAGGCATAGAAACATGGAACAGACTGACAGAAACTGCAGAAAAAGAGGAAAGGGGATAATGGTGGAAATAAGGGGAAGGGACTATCAAAGAGCATATATGAATGAGCCATGGAAATGGACAACAGTGCAGGGATTGACTGTGTGAGCGGTGTTAGGCTGGGTGGAGGGAAAAAATGGGACAGATGTAATAGAATAACAAAAAAATTTAAAATATTACATATATAGTGATAAGGTAAATGTGGTAGAATGTTAGCATTCAGTAATCTAAGCAGAAGCACAGAGGTGTTCATTTTACTATTTTTATGACTTTTCTGCTATAGATTTTAAACTTTTCATAATAAAAAGATAATAAATTAAATGATAGAGTAAAAAATTTTTAAAAATTAAAAAAGCCATAAATAATTAAGTGGATAAAAATAAATAAAATGGCACAAAGCTAAAATTGTTAGTAACTACAATAAAACTAAATGTTTTTAAATGTCTCTGTTAAGACATATTTTTAAAAAGATTAGTTTTCCTAGTCTGGTTTCTCTTCAGAGCATATAGATCTTTTGACTTTTACTAAAATGATTAATTTTGTATTAAATATAAAATCTAATTATTTAAAAGAAATAAATCTAAAATGAAAGAGCTTGGAAAAGTTAAAAAGTAAAAGATACAGACTCAGCTAAAATATGACAGTACAGTAATACAAGAGAAAATATAATACAAAACAGATAAAAGAATCAAAGGGGTATCTATCATATTGAAAATTTCTAAATTAAAAGATATAGTATAAAAATCTCTTAATCACACAGATAATATAATTATAAAATATATTATCAAAAGTGTGAGAAATTCATTGAGAAATTTGCAAACATAATATATATGATTTTATCACAACATATCTGAAACTGACAAATCAAGCAGATCAAAACATACATGAAATAAAGGATTTCAATATATAATATATAGGTTTAAGTCACTCCATGTTTACTTACCTTTTTATTTTACAAGGAAAGGGAATTTAAAAATTGGTATTATTCACAAAAATTGACCATGTAATAATCCTCATAACTTCAAAGTACATATAATATAGACCAGTTCAGTGGAGAAAATGCCAGAATTTTTAAATTAAGTACTAATAAGGAAAAAAAGACCAGCTAACATTTATCACTTCAGGAAGTTTAAAAATATTTTAAATAAACTGTTCAATTTAATTGGAAATTAAAAATAGTTTTATCTTTAGTTTTTCATTTTTTTTATTTTTAAATTACAGTTGATATACAATATTATATTAGTTTCAGATATACAACCCAGTATTTAAATATTTATATAACCTACAAAGCAGTATAAATCTAGTACCTATGTGACACCATAGATAGCATCTTTGTGGCTATTTTGTAACTGAGAATTTGTACTTCTTGATCCTTTTATCTTTTTCACCCATCCCCCTGACCTCCCCTATCTTGCACTTGTCAAAATGTTCTCTGTGTCTATAAGCTTATTTTCTATTCCACTTATTTGTTTATTTTTTTTAGATTCCACATATAAGTGAAATCATCTGTCATTTGTCTGTCTCTGCCTGACTTACTTCACTTAGCATAATCCCCTCTAGGTCCATCCATGTCCCATGTCAATGGCAAGATTGCATTCTTTATCAAGGCTGAATCATATTCCATTGTATATATGCAAATCTTTATTCATTCATCTACTGATGTACATTTAAATTGTTTCCATATCTTGGCTATTGTAGATAATGCAGCAATAAATATATGAATATATACATCTTTTCAATTTAGTGTTTTGGGCTTCTTTGTATAAATATCCAGAAGTGGAGTTGCTGGGTCCTTCTTTGTCTCTTGTTATAGCTTTTGCTTTAAAGTCTATTTTGTCTGGTATAATTATTGCTTCCCTAGCTGTTTTGTTTTGTTTGCATTTTCATGAAATATATTTTTCCATCCTTTTACTTTCAGTCTGTGTGTATTTTTTATCTAAAGTGAGTCTCTTGTAAGCAGCATATTTAATGGTCTTGTTTTGTTATCCATTCAGTCACTGCACATCTTCTGATTAGAGCATTTAATCCTTTTGTATTTAAAGTTATAGATATATATTACTATGTTATTATTCATATTTTTTATCATTTTTTCTTCTAAATGAAGACTTTTTAACATTTCTTGTAATAATGATTTGGTGGTGATAAACGTCTTTAGCTTTCTTTCCTTTTATTTTTTTAATCTGGGAAGATCATTATCTGTCCTTTGATTCTAAACAATTATTTTGCTGGGTGGAAGAATTTTTGTTGTAAGTCCTTCCTTTTCATAATTTAAGAAAATGTTGTGCCAGTCCTTCTGTTGAAAAAATCAGCTGACAGTCCTAGAGGAGGTCCTTTGTGGTAACTAATGGCTTTTCTCTTGCTGTTTTAAGAGTTTCTTTTTGTCTTTAAATTTTGGCATTTTAATTATGACTCATCTTGGTATAGGCCTTCTTTGGGTTCATCTTCTTTAGGAATGTATTCTCTGGACTTGTATAACTATTTCCTTCCCCAGATTAGGGAAATTTTCTGTCATTATTGTTTCTAATTTCTTGCTAACTCTTTGCCTTCTGGCACGCTCATGATGCAAATGTTAGTGTACTTGAAGTTGCCCCAGAGGTTCCTTATACTAGCTTAATTTTTTTAGATTCATTACTCCTTTTGTTGTTCTGATTCAGTGTTTTCTGTTTCCTTATCTTTAAAATTGCTGATTTGATTCTCTGCTTTATCTATTCTACTGTTGATTCCCTGTGATTCCCTGTGATTTATTCTTCATTTCAGTTAGTATAGCTTTTATTTCTGACTAGCTCTTTTTCTTGTTTTCCATGTCTATTTTTATGCTGTTCAAGTTCTCACTAAGTTCCTTGAGCATTTTTATAACTACTGTTTTGAACTCTGTATCTGGTAGTATGCTCTCCTCCATTTCATTTAGTTTTTTTTCTGGAGATTTCCCTTGCTCTTTCATTTGGGAGATGTTTGTCCCCTCATTTTTACTGCTTACCTATGTTTGTATATTAGGTAGACCTACCGTATCTCCTGGTCTTGGTACAGTGGGCTTATGTAGTAGGTGTCCTATAGGGCCCAATAGCACAGCCTCACCAGTCACCCAAAATGGTTGCTCCAGATATACTCTCTGCCTTGGATTGTGTGCACTGTCTTATTGTAGTTGAGCCTTTATTGTTGTTGGCACAACACTAGAAGGGATTGACCCCCAAGGATGATTGGCTGTGAGGACAAGCTGCAGCTACAGTGGAGGTGCTTCTGTGCAGGGGCCCACCCCAAGAAGCAAGACTTGCTTCTGTGGGACTTTGGTACTCGTTGAGTTTGTCTCTTGAGTGTGTCACTCATGGAAGTGGTGGTTGGGTTGTAATCTGGCATGGTCTGAAGTTGTTCCGTCCAGTGCACTGGCTCTAGATTCTGCCAGCAGGCTCCTCCCAGCAGACAAGATCAGTCACTACTGTGCTATGCCTGGGGCCACCTTTTATGAGCTACAGAGCAATCTACACATGGTTGCTACCTGTGCTGGGCTTGAATCTTCCCAGGAAATGCCAAGAGGCAAACCAAAACCGCTGCTGCTAGTGCCTGGCCTGGGGCAATATAGAGAAAGGTACATGCTACACAGAGGCCAGATGAAGCTTGTTTGAGATATTGTAGGAAAGTTCAAAACATGAGCCAAGAGAAGCTGTTTGTATGGAAAAGCCACTGGAAAGGGCTTGGGTGAACTGATAAGTTTAGTGGGTCTTCATCCCAGGAAATCACCAAGGTGAGTGAACAGTGATGTCAGGGTGATGGAGACTCAGATATGACACCTCTGTTGGGGAAGGGCTCAGTAAAGGAACAGTGGCCTCTGCCAACACTTCAGTCTGGGAGAAAGCTTCCCTCCCATTTCCTGCCCTGAAGCCAGACAATTCAGTTCCTCCCTCTTTGTCCATGGTGCCTTTCTATCTGTTGCTTCAGCACAGGAATTAAAGAGACTGAATCTGAATATGTATGCAAGCCCTGTAAGAGGAACAACTGGGTCTCCAGAAGATCTATCTTACCTACAATTCCCACTGATTTTAATAGCCAGAAGTTCTGAGGGTTTCTTTTTCTGGCACTAGAAACTTGCACTGGGGTCCCTGGGCTAGGACCCCTCACTCCTTAGTAGGGGACCTCTGAAGCCAAGATATCCCTCCTGATTTTTATCTGCCATATGTGGGTGTGGGGCCAGCCATTTTGTGACTCCACCCATCCTAGCAGTCTCAATGTGGCTTCTTCTTTATACCTTTAGTTATAGGACTTCTGTTCAGCTAGATTTCAGGCATTCAGAATGATGGCTATTCTATAATTTAGTTGTAATTTTTATGTAATTGGGGGTGGTTTCCAGTATGGTGTTTATTTACATTACTATCTTGACTGGGACTTCCGTAAAAATAGTTTTAAAGTGATGAAAATAACTATATTACATTGACACAACCAAAATGACATTGGTATACATACTTAGTTAAAAAAATGGAGAATTATCTGTATTTTTCAGATCAATAACAGAGAAAAACAGCAACAAAATAAATCAAAAATATTACATGCAAGGGATTATGGATAAAATATTAGTAAAAATGAACATAATGAAAAGTAAAAAGTAGAACTGGTCAATAACATCAAAACCTCCTTTCCTGAAAAAGAAAACCAAAATGGAAAAAAAAATGCCTATAACAGGGAAATTGTATAGGATTGATTAATCAACATAAATAATAGACAAGGGAATGATATCTTAAATACTAAAGTACAGCCAGCCATCTTATAGAGAATAGGCAAAGGACATAAATAATTCATAAAATGAATAAAGGTATATTTTATTCATTAGTTTAAAAAATATTTAAAAGGTGCGCCCTCTCAGAAGGAAACCCCTTCTTCTCCTGGGCAGCTAGATTTATATACTAAATCATAGAATGTTTCCTTTCTGAGTCCATTTTCTAATCAGATTTCAATCAAGTTTTAGAACTAGAACACTTGGGTTGAAAGATCTTGTTAAAAGTTAAAAAATTTGTATGAAACATAAGCAATAGACACAGAAAACTGATAGTTTTCAAAAGAGGAAGAGCTTATAGGACTGGTTGAAATATGTGAAGGAAATACGAGTAAAATTGGTAGTTATAAAATATTCATGGGGATGTAAACTATAGCATATGGAATATAAGCAATAATGCCATAATAATTGTGTGGTGCCAGGTAGGTACTTGAATTATTGGGGGGAGTACTTTGTAAAGTATATGATTGCCTAACCACTATGCTCTACACTAGAAACTAATACAAAATAATATTGAATGTAAACTGTAATTGAAAAATAAGTGTTTTTTTTTTTAAAGTTAAAAACTTTAATCCAAGGAAGTGGTCTCTAAGAGTTGGAGTTCTTCTGTGGATCAATGGGCTTCCTGAAGAATTAAAGAGATGCTCTCTTTGTGTCTCATCCAGTGCACATACACTCATCAGGGGTGCTACATAAACAACCTAAATACCAAAGCTCTGAAACTGTTCTAACCCTGAAACTCCACTTTACCAAGGCTAACTGATTATTTTAATGGTGAATGTCCCAGTGTGTTTAATTTCAACATGCCTAACTGAAACTACAATAGAAAGCTATCAAATGTTGATGTTAAAAAATATAGCAAATTAAAATACTTGCCTCAAGTTTTGAATATCACAAAGTTTTGATTTGCTATAATTCTTAAAGATTGCTCTTGCAATTTTCCTGGCACTGTCATGATGCAGACTCGGGCTGTAGGAAAACATAAAGCAAATGACAGTAAATTGGAACTCATGGAAGACTCTATGATCTCTTTTATCTATCCTCCATGGTATATAATCTTTTCTTCACTCTGTTGGTAGAGTTATCCTTCTAAAATAAAATCTGAAATTGCCAGGCCATGAGTGAGATGATGGAAAAGGGATTGCTTTTGAGGGAACTTGTGGCCTTCAGTAGAGAACCTGATCCTTGGGCTAAATAAATGACATTTCACAGGCTGACCCAGACCAATTTCTAGGTATTTATTGTTAATAATTTTCTCTCTAAAATTGTCTTCACTTTTTTCTTTACCTGTAAACTTCTCATCTTTCAAGATTCAACTTAAACGTCCCCTTCTCAGTAATACTTTCCCAAGATTTGGTGTATTCTATATAGAACATTGAGCAGAGGAACCCCTAGGAATGCTTATCTTGTTTACTCAATTCCTATCACTATGACTCTTGCAAATTGAGTTCCCTAGCAATACACTTCAAGATTAAAGTACAGGAAGTCCACTAGAGAGTGTTTCTGGGATTGACACCAAAAAGAGAAGGAGCCAATTGGAAGGAGGGAGAAATTGAGCTGTGGCAAAGTCTCAATAAGGTCTCAGCTTACCCCTCAAAGAATTCTGAAACTGATCTGGCACTTCAGAGCTGGCCTGTGTTGGACAATGAGTTCAGATCCTTATACCTCGATGTGGTCCAATCATTTATTGCAGTAGACCATGAGGGGATATAAAGCCCTGGGCACTCAACTCTCCTCACACTAAGGCAATTCCTGGAAAGTGCTGATGCTGAGCACTGTATGCCCACAGGTGTCTTCCCTGTAGTGGAGTAAATATGTGAATAAAACTTTCAGTCTTCAGGATATATGTAGGTGGAATATCACAATGTCCACTGAAGTGACATAATTTGCACTGTACTGTTGAAAGTATTAAGAAGAGGGAGTGGGGAAAAAGTAATCTATGAAACTTTAAAAGCTTCAGGAACAGTTACAGATTCAATTATTTTTTTTTCTCTTTTGTTTAAAAGCAAGAAATGGTGTGAAATAGGTCAAAGAGTTCAGAGAGCTATTTTTGGACTAGCAGTTAGTGTTGAAGGCAACAAAAGACAATAGCAGACAGAAATTTGAAACTTGACTCTAAATTAGTAAGTATATACTCTGGCAGTCAAAAACCCCTTGGATTTCTCCATCTGTAAGAGACAATATGTCACATCATGGTTGTAAAACTTATGAGAGAAGCTATGTGTAATTCATCATTATGTGAAGGAAGGAAGGAATAATAAATATGATCTTGGTATTATTTTAGGATTAGCTCTTATATAGGTAATCCTGGAAGTCACTCTGCATTTCTGTATTAGTCTCAGTACTCTAGAGAAAAATCATATAGATAGGTATATGATATAGACAGATATGGAAATATTTATCTTAAGGTATTGACTTATGTTATCATGGATGCTAAAAAGTCCCAAGATCTACAGTCAGCCAGCTGGAGACTCTGGAGAGCTTATTATGTAGCTCTAGTCTGAGTCCTAATGTTGGAAGGAAGCCATTGTGGGGGGCCCAGATACTATTACCGAAACAAGCCCCTTCCGCAAGGTCCCTCTGTTCTAGGTTCATCTTTGTCCACCACCAGGAGTTGGGAATTATGGCTCTCAATGCCAGAGTTTTGTGAAAAGGAAAAGAACTATTTATTAAAAGTTATACAGGTTTAGAGTAATGGTGCAATGCTGCTGTTAAATCTCAAAGGCCCTTTAAAACACCCACCAACACACACAGTCCTGCCTTCCCTGCTTTGCCTAGTCAGGCCAGTCAGGGATGCCATATCTTAGGAAAAGAAATATAGGTCCGTAGATCAGCTAGACTCCGGTTCCTACCAGTAACCTGTATTTGGCTGGACAGGGTTCCCGCGTTTCCCAGCACCATCAGCTGTGCCTCTGCGATCTCCAGTTCTTAATCCAAAACCATGTGGTACCTCCTCATGGCTCAACAGCAAGTCTTTTCTTCTTTCGTGGTCTTGAATGGTTCCCCCCTCCCCCACCCTATCCCTGCCCCATTCCTCCTAGCAGCCTGCCTTTAGTTAAAATCCCAGCCTGAAACCTCTTCCGTGACCCTATTTCTGACTCGTCCCATAATCGGCTACATTTGCCAGTAGCCTTACATTCTCTGCCTTTCTTGGCTGCCATGGTTATTCCAGGCAGGCATAGCCCTGTGGGTGGAGGGAACCATCTCCAAGCTTTAGTGCAGGCAAGGTAACCAGGGGGAGCTGCCTCCTAGTTATATCATGGGTCAAAGTTATGTACATCTTTTGGCTCCATTCAGGCTGGAAGACTAGTCTGCTGTTATTGATATGCAAAATAACTATTTTGCATATGGGTTATGGAGCTAGCCAGATGTTGATATGCAAAGTACCTCTCGGTGACCCTGCTCCATGTCTTCCATCTCTTAGCCAGGTTTGCTGCGGGTTGGTGGGGGGAGGCGGGGGGGGGGGGGGGGGGGGGCGGTGCCGGGCGGGGGGGGGGGGGGCGCGGCCTGGGTCCCCTCTTAACCAATATCTTCTGTTAAACTAGGCCTGGGAACAAGGAGAGCCAATGGTACAAGTTCTGACCTGAAAGCCAGCAGGTTCAAAACCCACGAAGGGCCAATATTTCAACTAGAGTCCAAAAGCAGGAAAAGACTAATGTTGGCTCAAAAGAGTCAAGCAAGTTTTCTCTTCTCAGCCTTTGAATCTAGTCAAGCCCTCAGAAGACTGGATGAGGCACTCCCAAATTAGGGAGAGAAATCTAATTTACTAGGTTTTCTGATTCAACTGTTTATCTTTTCAGGAGCAACCTCATAAACACACTTATATATCTGGATACCCCAGGCAAATTGACACAAATAATTAACCATCACATACTCATTACTCCACATTCAAGCATTTTTTACACTCTTCACGAGTCCACATCAAAGTAGAAATTCTGAGCAATTAATCTAGTCTCCAGTATCTGTCTGCTGGCACTGAGCCCTAAATTCACTTGTTAACCACCCATCTCTATTCATAACATCATATTCCTGTGGCACTGTCATAGACAACAAGCTCTTGCACCAATATTATCCTTTTCGTCTGCTTATCTAGTACCCTGCTAAACACAGATTATCCTTAATCTCTAGTCTCACAGGCATTTGGAGAAGAAAGACTTCTTCAAATCCTAAGGGTAAATGTGAGGAATAACATAGATACTCAAGGTAGATCATTAAAAATAAAACCAGAAGTGTTTGGTCCATTAAGAATTAACTGCCAGCTAATCATTCTGTATGGGGTTGGGATGGGTATCTTTCTGCAAGACCAATAAAATAAAAATCCATTATCTTAGCATCTCCAGGGACCAGACTCCCTGAAGTCTCCCCACCATGCACACAGGAAAGGCTCAAAATTGCTCGGTACAAGCCCAGTTTGACTGTTTGAAAGTAACTAACTGTTCACCTTTTAAAGACCTTGAGCTTTTTGGCCTCATAGGCTATAAATTTAGTTACACAATTCATCTGAGAGGATTGTTGTCCAATAATGCTGATGTATTTTTTTTTCCTACTCAGCAAATGGATTATTTGATTTTCTCCTTCCCCCAATTAGCATCAGTGGTAGATTTCCTAATGGTATGATTTGAGCTTGAAAGTTAAACATGGTATGTCTGTTATTCAAATCAATGCTACCCTGACATTGCTATTCCTCACCTTAACTTCCATCAATGATTTGATTTAAACGAGCTGTTTTTGCTAATTCAGTAATTAGTGATTTGGCAATGTACTAATCCTGTTGGGAAGTAGAAAAAACTCGGATTTACATATGTAATGAAATTTCAGGATGAAAGGTTGCTCTAAAGAATAATAATATATAGAATGAAACTCAAATTTAGAAAAAAAGATGAAAGAATTTACTAAATGCTCTAGCACCTAGGACCCATACAGTTGTAGTTCTCCATTCTGTGAACACCAAATGTTTGTTAGGCATGTGCCAAATGCCTACACACATTACTATAATCTCCACAGTGACCCTAATAGACAGTTATCAGCCCCACTTTACAGATGAGAAACTAAAACCCAGGGTTATTTGATGTCCTTCCCAAGGTCACAGGACCAGAAATGAAAGAGGTTCAAAATTTGTTCTAATCCCAAATTCCATGTACTTTAAATCCTTTTTGGTAGCGTGTAGATATTTTCTCCCACTTCCAATGGTTAAACTTTTCTGAAAGTAACATCATCCCAATTCAGGAAAGCTGATTGTTTTGTTCTGATTATAAATGTAAATGGCTGGGATGTTTGTTGTGTCCCATGGCTCTATAGAGGGAGCTGGGTATGTGAAACCTAGGTCTCCATTTAAAGATCCAAAATTGTCTGTGCATTTGGTCTTGTGTTAGAAATTATTTGACAATGTTCAGATTTCTGCTATTAATCATCTGTGTACAGAAACTTATATTACAGGTCTAGAAATGATAATTCCACATGTATTAACCTCACTGTTGACATGAGTGTGTATTCATTTGTTCTCAGGCTTAGTGGCATTTTCTATATTAACCTTAAGAAAAATTTCTGGACATTAGAAGAAAATATGACTTTTATAAAATTATTTTATTCCAGCATTAGAAATAAAAATCTAAATGATGACCAAATGTACAATGTTTAGATAGGAAATCACTTAAAAATAAATGGATAAATTCAATGAAGAAAAAAGTACGTTTATTGAATGAACAACTTTTAGCATGGGTTTACATGCATTATGTCATTTAATTGTTCCAGGAACCTTGTGGGTTAGGGTTTTAGAAAAAGGACGTTCAGGCTGAAGAAGGCAAGTGCCTTGCCCAAGGTCACAGTGGGGATGAGAACAAATGATACTATATCAGTGCTCCTATATTCTGCACCTAGGATAAACAGCTAATTAATCAGTGTGTTCTTGCTCTTTTGTACTAAGGCTGAAAAGTTTCAGCAACCCATCTCCACACCAAGTGCCCCCCTCCAATAAAGAACACACAGCCCACTCAGTTCTCACCAGTGGATTGATAGGAAGTGGCGTACACTTTTAAATCTAGCTCTAACCTTACCTATAAGATATTTAATATGGTGGCGAAGGCATTTAGACATTAAAGGTTGCTACCTTTTTTTGGCAAGTTAATATGTCATGTACGGTGGATCCATATGCCAGCCTCTCTAATAGGTCATGAGATCTCAAAGAAAACTGATGATTACTCAGGCTAACCAGCTTCTCCCAAAGAAACACAAACAAGCCCAAAGTTTTATACTCCTGAGGAAGGTGGGGGAGGGGAGAACTGAGCAACTATTTATGGAATCCAAGTTTCATTTAAGTGGGAAAACACACTGTAAAATTGATTTTCTCTCAAAATGCACTGAGGTTTTGTAAATGAACGCAGAAAGTAGTCTTCGAAAGTTAAATAACAATCCCCTGGAGAATTTGAAGAGCAGCTTTAAAGGTGAACATACAGGTAGAAACTGACCTCCATTTCTTTGCATTCCAGCAAGGTCTCTTTATCATTTAAATTAAGTGAGTTGAGGTATACAAAGAGCCTTTATCATTCTGAGACAGTGTAGGCATTTAAGTTTCCCCTTTTTATTCTGACCTTTTTCCCCATCTGAACAGCCCTTCCCTGGGATTCCTTCACAGATAATTCATAAAAACTTTGAACCAGTTAAACCCAATCCTTTAATTAAATTACAAAAATGTCAATTACATAAAATCCAAATATTGCAAACATCTTGATTTTAATATTATGTACCTAAGCCTTTAGTTTTACTTTTTAAACTTTTGAGCTTATTAATTAACAGATTTAAAAAAAGAATATAAAAGAGAATGTATTTCCATTCAGAGAAAATATTCAAAGGGACAACAGGAAAAGTCCAAGAATGTAGAGTACATAGAAGATAGTTTTATGTAATTACATTTATAAGAAATTAGAAACCTAAAGGACCGATTAAGAAATGGTAATAGGACAAAAGCCCCTTTTTCAGGCTCTCTTTGCCAGAACTAGCTAGACTGACTTGTTTTGTGAGCCTCTATCCTCAGGACTAGGAAATTTCTGGAAGCACCCCAAAAGCACAGAGGCTCTGAGAATTTATGAAACAGGATGTGCCAGATTGCAACCACTGGACCCGTACCCAAAGATAACATCGAAATAAGCCGCAGTCTATATCAGGTCAACTGAAACATCCTGCTCTACAACCACCCCAATTATCTAATAAAAGATCAAAGCCCCTATATTTCACTGCTGGTGTATCTCTCCACACCATGCCCCTTTCCCCTCTTGGAAACTGAATAAAACTTTGCACTCTGCCTTTTCTTCTCTTTGTGAAGTCTTTTATAGCACATGTCACCAACAACCCTAATGGTGCAGTTGACCAAATCATTTTATTACAGAAAAAAAATCATATTTACTACATGAATCTACTTAAAATATTCATCTCTAAATAAATATTTGGAGAATATTGAAAAATCATTTAGAAAATGTATTCCAATCTCACAATACATAGGTAACTATTGCTAATATTTTTATTATTTTCATTCAGTAGTTTTTCTCTATATATTAACATATATTTATGTGCATTTATTCAGGATTACATATAAGTGAGTATAAGTATTTTTATATGTATAGGTATAGATGTATATGTATATATGGATATGTATGTGAATAGATATGTGTATATGCATATACGGATGTGTGTGCCTGTGGATGTGCATGGTTATGATGTATCCACATGTCCACATTTGCATATGTATACTTTTTGTGTATATTTGTGATTGCATGCATACAATCATTTGTATATGTGTACATGCCATATATATGTGTATGTATGTGTGTGTATATGTATACATACACATACAAGGATATGTGTACATGTTTCTATTTATCTGTATTAATCAGTATATTCAAATGTGTATATGTGTATGGGTTCACATGTATATCTGTGTATATGTGTATGTATTTGTATGTATATGCATGTTTGTGTTTGTATACCTGAAATTATATCTTTCTTCATCTGCTCACCACTCAGAGAGGCTGGTCAACTTAAGGACTTGTATTTATGTCAATCTATGAAATATTCTACTAATTGCTTAAGTGTGTTTTCTAGCCTTTCCTTCTAGAACTCTTAACACATGGGTGTGGAAACATGCTTCTCAATTGTTTACTTAGAGTTTACAGATTTTTCTTTATTCTTTATTCTAGAAGAATTTCTCAATTGTTATTTCTGTTTTAACAGTTTGCTCTTCAATGATGACTTTGCTATTTATAATAGCTATTGATTTTTAGTGTTTACAATTATAGTTTACCTTTATAAAGTCACTATTTTAATACATATATGGAAAAATAGATATATCTTAAGATGCAATACTTTCCCTTTAACTTCTATACTTTGTGAAAGTCTCCTTTTCATTATTGTATTGAATCTGCTTGCTTCTTTTTAATTATATCAGTCTTTCTGAGGTATACTCTGATCTTATGTGAGAGTTCTCATCTTCCTTTTTCAGATGCCCTGTCACCATGTGTGTGAATTCTATAACTTAATATTGCCACCCTCTTTCAGTGACCATAAGAAAGTGGTAGAAGGAAATTTTCAGCAATGTACAGAAATATCTAAATTTCATTGAGTATTGAGGATAATACCACCTGTACATTCCAGCCTTCTAAGACACTGTCCTGACTTTCAGGCCCCATACCCCACCCTCTGTCCATGTCTGGTATAGATATTCCTGAGATCCAGGACTTTGGACATAGGGTATTGGAGGCAAGGGATCAAGTAGTCTGGACAATCATGTAGGCATTGTATGTACGGTTCCATAATTCCTCCTGTTCCCTGTGACCACTCCATTTCTTAGCTTGGGAAACTTTGCCTACCCTTCCTTTTTTTTTTTCCTGAGTTTATTATGGGATATTTGCATCAATAAAATTTTATCTGCTTTCTTCTTTTCAGGAAATTCTCACATATCTGGTTTATTAAGGCCACACTTTCTGTTCTAATATAACCCACTAAACACTGTTGCAGATTTAAAAAATATTCCTTCTGTCAATTTTAAGTGTACTATCAGCCCAAACTATGTGTTATATTATATAGTCATTTTTTTTACAACATTACATATCTTGTTTTTTTGTTTCTCATTGTTCTATTACCAAAACCTAGTACACTGGGAATTGAATTAGTGAATTATTTTTGGGAACAAGTAATTTTAGTGACTATATAATTTTAATATATGTAATTTAATATTTTATATTTTGGCATTTGCTTAACATTGTTAGAAATGTCAGTGTAATGTTCCCATCAACATTCTCTCTTTGTCTCTCTGTGTTGCTCTTAATAATTTTTTATTACTCTTTCCAATTCTATAATTCTGTTTGCAGTTTTGCCTAACCTGCTATTTTGTATTATTATTTTCAATATTTAAACGTTATTTGCAGGAGTTGTGTTTATTTTTAAAATCCAATTTTTCATTTTCATCCTCTAAGTAAACATAGTAAGAATATTGTGTCAAATTTCATTGAATATTGAGGATAATACCTCCATATCTTTTCCTAAAAACTTTGAGGGTGTGAGTCTACTCTCTGTTGCTTTTTCTCACTTTCTCTTATCCTCCTGCTTCCTTATTGTCTTTTTCTTAATTTGTCTTTTAATTATGAGCTCCTATGTCCTTAAAACTGCTTGCAGGAATACTTTAATGTGTTGGATGAAGGTGGGTTATTCCCAAGATCATCTGCATTTGCCTCTTCCAGGATCTCGGAGATAATATGGCCTCAAAACCACTTTTACCTAAATTCTCAGCTTACACTTTTAATTACCATCCAGGCAATGTAAATGTGGACTGAAAACTCATGTGAGTCTTTCCTGATGGTTTACCTATTCCCAAGCAAAATTATATCTCACTGTATCTAACATCTAAGACCTAGACATAAATTTATTCTTTAATTTATTTAAACATAAGAAGAATATTTGTTTTTAAGTCTTTTTATTCCTGAAGCCTTTAGGGGTGCAGGGGCAGCTGAGTCATTCCTAGTTCACCTTGACAATATTATGCAGGCCCTCCTACTAGACCCTCATTTGAGACTGTTTTTTTCATTTGTTTGGTTGGCTGGTTGGTTTATATAAGCCCCGCACCCTAGCTCATAAAGTCACAAAAAAACAAGCCCCAAGGTCACTAAGATTCAGTAAATGACTTATATGTAAAAGTTGCTTATTGCCATGGGTTCCCACTTTGACATAAGCCTCTAGGATTTCAGAATTTCTTACTTTTTTTGTCTATGCAAAAAGCATTTTTTAGTCTAACATTTTAAACTATTTTTATAAGCGGGACCTGCCAAGCTATCCATTTTATTATACTGCTGGAAACAAAAATTACTATTTCTCTAAACTGAAAAAGACAAAACTAATTAATTAACATGGGATTAAGTCCTCAAAATGCTGCTTTACCTGTTCTTGATTTTTAAAAGCAGAGTCAGGGGTACTGTTAATTAATTGACATGCTCCGTCCAAACATAGAACACACTGCATTAAATATAGCTTCACTGTACCACCTTGCTCATCGATGTTTTTGCAGTTCACTCAAACCAACTATCACCTTCATACCTCCTTCAGAGCCAAATTCTAACTGATCTTCATTGCTGAAGTTCAACCTCCAACTTAAAGTCTGTCTGAATATTCTGGTCAGTATTAATTAAAGTGCTTCTTACTTACATGACAGATATGTAAATAATATATGCTATAGCAATTCAAATAAGATAACAAATTTTACTATTTTATATATTGGGAAACTGAGCTTTAAGACTACATAAGTTAAGAAGCACTGAAATTGGTGTTTTGACCTTTCCTCTGATGCCCCAACTTGAGGCTGTAATAACACGGAACTCCAAATACTATTTCTTTACTGTTCATAATGGTGTCTCCAAGATGTGAACAGTTGTGGTTCTTAAGGGTAGCTTGGGATGGAAGCAGCTTTAACCACCTGATTGTATTTATTAGGAGGACCATCAAACCGAATCCCAAAGCATGCGATCTAAGTTAAAAATAGGTATGCTTCACCTCTTATTTCATCTTATGTGGAATAGAAATAAGTTTTACCCAAAGGACTCATAACAGGCCCTTGGTACTTTGTGGTCCTGAACAGCCTGTCCTCTAATTATTGAAGCTATTTTTTGTTTGTTTGTTTGTTTATTTGTTTGATTTTTAACCTCTGTTTAACCTGCAGGAGCAGTAACTGCAGCTCAGCTTCATCCTCCCTCTTTTTCTAGTCCTTGGCTCCTGAGTCCCTGAAGGGCTCAGATGATATGCCAGTACATGCTATAGCTTGGTTGGGGGAACCCTGCTCTCAGTATTAACAGTAGCCCTGACTCTACTTTTAAAAATCAAGAACAGGCAAAGCAGCATTTTGAGGACTTAATAGGGTAAAGCATATACAATTTTTTGTCTTCACCTGAGGACATGTTCACTGACTCTAGAAAGAGGGGAAGGAAGAGGGAGAAAGGGAGAGAAACATCAAAGTGAGAGAGAAACATTAATAAATTGCCTCTCATACACACCTCCACTGGGACCAAACTTGCAACCTTGGCATGTGCCCTGACCAGGGATGAAACCCGCAACCTTTTGGTTTATGGGATGATGCTCCAACCACCTTAGCCACACCAACCAGAACTAATATATATATACACAAACTAATTATTAGTTCTTAGAACTTTATATATATATGCACATATATATAACTATATATGCAATTTTATGTATCTCCCTATGATAAGCAAGATATTGCCACTTTATGCAATTATTTTGTACACATTGAGAATTCCTGGTGAACTCATTCCTCTTTTGCCTAGGGTCCCATCAGCTCTATACCATGAAAAGGTTAAAACTGGTAATCTCAGAAATTTCTTTCTATTTAATTCCTTATCCCCATGCCATTTTCTTTTTTCCTGTCTATATACACTTGTTTGAGTTCCAGCAGTATTTTATCTGTTTCAGGCTTGTTCCTAATACCCTAATAGATGTCTGCAACAGAAGAACAGGGAAGATGCCTGCTTTTGCTGTCCATCCCCATGGTACTGATGAAAGTACAAGCACTTGGCAAGTCCACAGGAGCATATGTCAAATCTTCTTCCATCATGGGCCTGTTCCATAAGCACTCTCAACTCCATGCCCCACATTCTAGGGTTCTCTAGAAAGCCAGACCAGAGCTGGCTTTTCTATCACATATAGCCCCCTACGGCCAGAGTTCTGGCATCTCATTAGTTTCCCATACACACACACAATCTACAATAACCAACAAAACAACACAAAATCAATAAACATCTACCACTACTCCCATTTTTACAGAACCCACTCTAATTGTGCTGTTTAAAAATAATAACTAGAATCTACAAACATTGTTACAGCTTCTAATTCATTTATATTCACTTAATAACAATGCTGAGTGTAAATAATGTGCATCTCAGTTTTCTAGGTGTCAGAATTGGGGTTAAGAACAGATAAATAGATTTTTCAAGATCATACATTATTTAATGATCTAGTCAAGTCTGGTATCCCAAGAACTTCTATGAACAAAATATCACACAGTCCTCTGGAACATGGGTATCTTATAGGGTCATGCTCAGGGGAAGGATGAAGGGTATGTTGCCCACATTTTTTCCTCAGGTAGTCCTAGAATTAGGTCTGTAATTTTTCTAGGTATTCAAAATTAGGCACCTTAATTTCAGGCTTCTGTAGGAAGCATAGAATTGCATGAAGTGTATTTATGCTTATATCATGGTTTTATGTGTATTTGTGGCTCATAAGACACATTGTAAATGATATCTGAAGTAGAAAATTATAATTTCTGCACTACAACACTTCATGGTGAGAGCTCAAGTCCCTGTTGGGCAGTAGGTATTTTTGCTCAAAGATTCAATTTAGATACAGTCGGAATCCTTGTCTCTCTACAAGCTTTCCACAGTCTGAAGCCAAGAAATTATGCAAAGTAATATTTGAGCCAAAGGAGTTTCAAATTTTCTTGTTTGGAAATTAAAAAAAATAAAACAGGGCCAGAGGAATTATTTTTTAAAAATCCTAATGACCTCTTGTTTTAGTTTGTTCAGATTGTTGTAAAAGAATACCATAGACTTGGTGTTTGTAAATGACAGCAATTTATTTCTCACTGTTTGAGAAACTGAGAAGTCCAAAATCAAAGCACCAGCACATTTGGTGTATGATGAGAACTCACTTCTTGCTTCATAGACATTCATTCACCTTCTTGTTCTGTCCTTACGCGGTGGGAGGAAAAAGGCAGCTCTCCAGTGCCTCTTTTGTAAAAGTATTAATCCCACCCTGAGGGCTCCATCTTTATAACCTAATCTCTCCCAAAGGCACCACCTCCTAATAGCATCACACAGGGGGTAAGCTTTTAAAATATGAATTTGGGGAACACAAACATTCAGTCTATAGCATCTGCCTTATTTGAAAAAAATTAACACAAAATCTATTAAGAAAACCAAGATGCAATTGTTTTGTTTTTGTTGAGAAAAGCAATTTAATGGAGTTAAAAACTCACTAGAAAATCATGGAATGACAGTATGGCTTCATTTGCTGGCGTTTATCTTTCTTATCTCCTTCCCACACTCTGACTTTTCAACCTGCTTGGCATAAGGATGCTTCTTATACATTATTTCTCACCTCTCACTTCCTAATAATTTTAATTTAGTCCAAGAATATTTTTATACATCTGCAAGATACCTTGCATTGCATCAGAGGCTCAGCACTCAGTTACTTAATTTATTTGTTACTACAATTCCTATGAAGCAGGCATTACTTTGAATGAGAAAGCAGGGCTCAAAGAAGCTGTATTACTTACCTAGGACTGAAAATAGTAAACAACAAAATAGATGCAAAATATACAACCTAGCTTAAAAGCAACAAACCAGAGTACCTCTCTAGCAGTTCAGGCTACCACCATTATCAAAAGCCACCTACACCATCCAGCTTTCCCACAGTAGAAATCTTAAGAAAATTAATGAGCAAGATTCTGTTATGCTCCCTGTTTGCTTTCACCATATTTAGTGATGAAATATTTTAAGGAACCTCATTTTTAAATATCAAAAATATTATTTCTTAATTTATTTGATTGCCAGTTAATTCTTACCTATGAGATACAAGCATACAAAGTATTTTCAATGAGAATGTAAATCAGATCATCACAGAATGTTCAGGATCCACACACTATCAGTTTAATAAAACCAAAAGCCAACATTTATAAAGCACTTTCTATGAAATATGCCGAGTGTGTGGTAAACATTTTTGCATATTTTTCCTCATTCAAGTTTCCCAAGGATGCAATCATTCACTGGATTGGACAGATGAGAAAAGTTGAGTATTAGAAAATTTAAGTCAAAATTAGAGCAAGACACAAACTATCTTCAATATGACTTCAAGGCCTTCATATAACCTTAAACAGCCTACAAAAGGAAGAAATCAAGATTTGTTGAACATGCACACATTGCATTGCCCACCACCAAGTATGCTTTGCCTTCAGGTACTTAAATTCCTACATGTATCTTTATGGTTAAACTGCCAACACTAAGACATAACTTATAAAAAAAGTTGCCTCAGATATGATCCTTTCAGATTCCTGGCATTTTCACATGCCATTTCAGCTGGCTATCATATACAATGACCTCTTTATAGTGCTAATTTCAGGGCTAAACAACAATAGTAACGATTACAACAAAAAAACAATTGACTATAATGTTGATGATGGTATCACTACAGCTTCCATTCCAAGGGGTTTTATTTATCAGAGAGTGAGTTGAGGGGAGACAAATTGGAAATATGAAATGAAAAGCTTAGCTAGTAAATTACTATTTGTGAATCTGCTTTGATTTTGGCATTTGCTGGAAGACAGTTTAAATTCTAAATGGCACTTCAATCTAGAAAGTGTGAAATATGAAATCTGCACTGTTAAAGTTATACAACTGAGCTCCGATAAATAACCTCAAGTCATTTGAGACTTAATGCACCATTAAGACTATTTCTGTTCCCACCTACCTATGTGGCCAAATTTAACAGACATATTTTTTTAAATTTTATTTTAATTTATTTTTTCAAATACATTTGTCTCTGCCTCCCCCCCGACAGATTTTATTTTAGAAAGGCTGAGACCATCTTCCAGCTATAAATGACAGACCTAGACTGAAATGCAAATGCCATCTAGCAATAGAAGGGTGACCATTCTTATTTATTTTATTTTATTTTTTAGTATGAATGTCAAATGATGAAAAATATTTATTTAGTTTGTTAGTTTCTGAAAGTTTTACTTTTTTTACTTAACTTTAGTCCCCTAATAGCCCCCTCCTCCTGTAATCACCACACTGTTGTCCATGTTCATAAGTCCTTTTTGCTATTTGCTCAATCCCTTCCCCCCAACCTCCCGTCCCCCCAACCTCCCCTCCCCTTTAGCTGTCATTCTGCTCTCTATGAATGTCTCTATTTTTCTTGAAAAAACAGTGTTGATGGAGCTCCCCATTTGATCTTATTTAATTGTCATGCCTTAAGTTAGTTAGAGATTTCAAGCTTTGCTGACACATGAAAAGAAAGAAGGGGTATGTGCATGAAGCCCCTCCTCTCTGTGATCTTTCTCAGGTTCCTTTTCCATAAAGGATGGAGTTTTTTCCTCTGGGATATTTTATGAGCAAAACAGTCCTGCCTCAGAAAAAAAAAATTAATCCTCAAAAGGAAAAACTAATCTGAAAGAAGAAGATTGAGACTGCGCATACTAAACCTAAGGAGGCTCAGGGCAGTGGATCCTAGGTAGTGGTGTATCAGACAGCAAACCAGGGATTATTGTCATAGCTGAAAAATATGACAAGATGTCTTTTCATAAAGAGGTATTTCTGATCTCCAACTTATCATTGCTAATATATATATATATATATATATATATATATATATATATATATGACATGAAATGGCACTTACACTTGCAAATTTTCAGAGGATAAAATATTAATTTTAATCATGATGTAACGGGGCACAGTCAGGGCCGCCCCAAAGGGGATTTGTAATGAGGTCCAGAAACATAAATTGGGATGTCTAAGAAAAATATAAGATACTCTCCCTCCTCCCCAAGATGAGCCGCCTTTGGACATGGATGACCTGGAGCAGGGCCATTGAGAGTTACTTTGTGTATCAGTAGCAGACCAGCTTCATACCCAAAGTGGAGCAGGGCCACTGAGAATCATTTTCCATGTCAATAACAGGATAGCTTCATTCCTCATATGCAAAGAGAGTTATTTTGCATCTCAACAAAGCTAACCAGGAAGGTTTGAAAAACTTGAACACAGAATGTAACTGGGGGAGGGGAGACAGGGCCTGCAGGAGAGACAAAGGGACACAGACTCTGGGTAACAATGTGAAGACCACACGGGAAGAAAAGGGGAGAAAGGACTCTTGCTAGAGGGCCATGAGAAGGTGCCACATGTTTTTGGATTAAGAGCTGAAGATCGCGGCACCACAGCTGATGGTGCTGGGAACAGTGAGAGGCCTGCCTAGCCGAGCCCCGGACTTGTTTTTTCCTTCTAAAGGACAGTACCCCTGAATGGCTTGACTGGCCTGACTGGCCTGACTGGGCAGGGGGTGGGGGGATGGTGGGGTGGATGTTTTATATGGTGGGTGTTTTAAAGGGATTTTGAGATTTAAGGGTGACATTTAGCCATTAATCAAAGCTGTATAACTTTTGAATAAATAGTTCCTTTCCTTTTCACCAGACTCTGCCACTGAGGATCATAATTTCAAGGGCAACAGGTGAAGGACCTACAACTGAGGGACCCTGGGGAAGGGGGTCTTTGTTTCAGTAATAGCATCTGGGCACACCCCAGTACATTATGGGATAACAATGATCCAAAGTTATACCTTGTAATAAGAGTAAGGTTTCATTGGGAAAATGCATACACAATATTTAGTGCAAGCTCTGGTACCTAAGAAGTTTAATCCTAAATGCCTTTACTCCCTCTGTCCCAGACAATCCAGTGTTGATTTTCTAAGACAACACACAGGATTGAGCCTATAATATCTATATGTCAGAGTACAAAACGTGACTGCTGGGGCAGGACACAAATTGTCATAAACTTAGGTGTTAGGAAGCAATTCTCAGGGTTCAAAATCCAGGATGGCTCAAAACATATGGACAGCATTCTTATCAATTCACCAGCTGCTTCTTACATTCCCCCAAAATCCAGGGCTTACACCCACCCAATGTCTGTGAATGGCTAACATACTAGCTAAAACACATCTGCACTAAAAACCTCCGAGGAGAATCCTTGTACAGCCTTGTAAAGCCACACAGAGCAAACCCAGTCCTTCCTTTATACTTGGAAACCACTATGAAGTTATTTGAAAATTTGTCACCTGAGATATATTCTAGTACTATAGGTTATTTGACCTGAAGATTTAGTGGTAGTGGTCAAAGGGCCTCACTGGAAGCTTTTTCCCATATCACCCATTCCTTGGACAGCTGATCAGGAGATGGCTATTCAGTGTTACCTCTGCCCTTCTCCTTGAGTCTTTAAATGAGACTTTAAAATAAGAAAAAAGGACTTAAGACAACAATGTGGTGATTGCTGGAGGGAGGGAGCATAAGAGGACTAAATGATGATGAAAAAATATGATAAAAATTAAATTTTAGAAAAAGATTATTGTATGTTCATATAGTCGAACTGCTCGCTTTAATTGAAGTTTGCACTCAAATGAGAAAAATACTTGAGTACCAATCATCTTGGTATCCAAGAGACTTATTCATAGAGCATGTGGGGCTCTATTCATAAATGATTTATGTCTTTGCATAAAGTAGAGTAGCGGGTTGTGTGTGTTGCTCAGAGAAGCATCGGCTGCTCTCCTGAGTAATTAATAAAAGATCAATATTTATAAAAGTGAGCCAAGAATTGTACCATATCTCTCTGAAAACCAAATACTTCATTTACGGTTCCTTCACACATGAAAGGGAGCATAGCACTGAAATATTTGTGTGAAAGTTAGTTAAAGTTACTCTCACTTGGTTCCTGTAGCTTTAAATACAGTGTGATGCTTTGGCAGAAATTACAGATTTCTGTCATCAGTGTTCCTTAGTGACTAATACATACTCACAAAACAAAAAATTCATTTGTCAAATTAATGACTAAAAAGAAGCAAACATTCCAAAGAGAAAGGAGAATTGCTCACTGTATTTATTCTTTTAACATATATTAATTGATCACCTGCTAGGCATTATATAGTGAAGGACCTAGTTATCACTTGAAATGATCTCTCAGACATATGTTTGAACAATTAAAACCATATTAATGAAAAATGTTGAATGCTCTATTAAAGGTTAAAAAAAATGTTCTGGAGATCCAAAGAAAAGATCAACTAATTCTCCCCAGAGAGTTTTAGGAAAGGATAAGGGTAAAAGGTGTTAAATAGGCAGATAGTGAATGCAGAAGGGAATTTTAGGGAGAAGTAATGGCATGAGCTGAGGAAGCATGAGAGATAAAAATAAAATAAAAATAAATAAAATAAAACAAGCCTCTTTCAGTCATGACATACTTGTAGAACACTTTAACTTTTGGCATAACTACTGTAATCTTTATATAATTTAATCTTCACAACAATGTTATAAAGTAGTGATTATATTTACCATCTTACATGTAAAGAAGTATCATAGTTTACTAACTTTCCTAAGCTCATTTAATTATCTAAATGCAAAATTCATGTTCTTAGCATTATAATATGCTACCTCTACTGTTACGGAAAGCCAGACTCAAGACACGATTCAGGGAACGGAGTAAGCCTTTATTCACACGCGCGGGCTCAGAGGAGGCAGTCTCCAAATTCTGAGCCCCGAATCGGGGTTAGATAGGGGTTTATAAGCCCTAGCATTCCGGGCGGGAAACGGATGGGCTTCCCAGGTGGGGGAAGGGATTAGCATTCAGGTGGGAGATTGATGATATTGCTACCCCAGGCGGGGGAAGGGATGTGAAAACGGGCTACAGGAACAGATAAGCAATGATTAACAGTTAACCTGGGAGGGGGTCTCTGGCTAGGCTGCTCCTCCCAAGTCATCTTGCCCTTATCACTACCTCTTTTTGCAAGAAGGCTAAATAAGAATGAACAGTTTAAGGAAAAAAAATTACTTTCTCTCTGTCAGTATCTCTTTCTCTGTGTCTGCCTTTTCTCTTTCTGTCCCTATGTCAAAATCTCTGTGTCTGTCACATACACATACACACACACATACAGCAGTTAGTCACATTTGGACAGTCAAGAAGGGTCAATATGCTAGGGTACATCAGGAGGCTCTTTTATCCCAAAATATATTCTCAATAGTGTTATTTTGTTGGAGCTTGAAAACCCCACTATTTTCTCATCTACTTTGGAATATGGAGTGCTCTCTAAAAATTCCTTGTTCTTTTCAATATATGCTATCATTTACCTAAAAGTAGAGAAATGTTAAACCCATTAGAATGGGTCTCCAGAGCAAGATTTAGGGAAACAAGGCCCAAGACAGGGGATAAAGATAGAAAAATATGACAGCAGCAGTCCTAAGGCATCTATGGGTGCCAGAGCATCTAGAGGTCAAGGTACTTTTTGTAGAACATCATGAAATGTTCAGAATTCCATCATACAAATAATTATTTTAAGATCTTAAAATTTGACTCCTGTATTTGCAACACAAAATCAACCACTAACATGGACTGGCTCCCATTAAAATTCACTTGATATATAGCATTTTTTTTTCACTCAAAAATATTTATGACCATCATTCATGTATCAGACACTGTGCCAGAAGCTATGGGGACAGTGGTAAAAAAGGAAGTCATGCCCCACACCCTCACACGTTTACTTAATGGAGAGATGGACAACTCAAGAGTAGTGTTAAAATGAGGTAAACGGTAGGATAGGACTCTATGGGAGAGTGATGTTAAAGTGTGGTAAATGGTAGAATAATCTAGAAGCATTGGGATGGTTGTTCTGGAGAAAAAGTTAAGCTCTTGAGGATGAGTAGGAATTATTCAAGTGAGGGGAAGAGGGGCACATTCAGGAAGAACGCATCATATAACTGGAGCTCAGAAAGTATGGGGAAAATGGCATATCAGGCTAGAGAAGATATCAAGGGACAGAACATGAAATATTTTAGTCACATCCAATCAAGACAACAAAAACCACTCTAAATGTTTTCAATCTGACAGAATAGAACACAAGGGTGAAGAACAGGAACCCATAAAAAGGACAGAGGAGGTGATTAGAGCTTACCAAAATTAGGAAGCCTCAGTGTCCTCTCAGCAGAAGTAAATTGAGGACCCAGAAACTGATATCAGCTGGTAAAACCAAGAACCATAGCAGGAAACTGAAATCAGCTAGTAAAGCCAAGAACCACAGCAAGACTTCCTAGCAAGAGCTAAAACCACACACCTGCCACCAGAAATGCTTCAGGGGGCAGGAAGAGAGAGAGAGAATTATCCTGGCTTCCCCTCTTCTTTTACTCTTCAGTTTTAACAGTGTCTGCCATTGGTCAATCCTATCTAGAAGCCCCATAGTGAATTGGGAAGAACAGTGATCTGAGAACAAAGAGAAAGATTTAGCCTTTACCATTGTGGAAAGAAAGGTCTTTGGAGAGTCATTCTTTTTGCACACTACAACTACTCCTAACAGAAAATAAGTGTCAAGAATCAATGTTTAGGAACAGTTACAGATTAAAAAAATTTTTAATTGAGGAAATTATATCCATTACCTTTTTATTAAATGTGACGATGATCTTCATCCCATTTTATCAATGGAATTCTATGACAAGACCTGAGTAAAAACCGGTATACTCTGGGAAGAGAAACTAGTATCAGTGGACCAGAGTGTGAGGTCCTAGTGCAGAACTCAGGACTGTGATCATGGGTAGTAGAAGGTAGCTATCAAGATATGTGGTACTTGGTGAGGAATGAGGGTTAGAGAAATCTGAAAGGAGAGGCGAAGATATTAAAAATAAATTTCATTCCCTTTTTTTACTGACGGGTTCCTACTTCCTCCAGCATGAAGCTTCCTGTGACTACTCAGGTCAACTATCAGTCATCTCTTCAACCTGTGAATCTCTAGCTTTGCGCAGTGTTGGCCAATGGAACTTTCAGACACGGTTCAAATTTTCAGCATCTGCACAGTCCTATACTGCAGTCACTAGCTTCATGTGGCTATAGAGTACTTAAAATTCAGGTAGTGTAACTTAGAAACTAGTTTTTAATTTAGTTTATTTTTTATTGATTTCAATTTATATAGGTGCATGTGGTCAATGGCTAGAATATTGGCTAAAATAACCTAAATACCTACTGTCAATTATATAGTAATGGTTTGGACAATGTTAAAGATAGACAGACATTTCCATTCTTGCTCTTCCTCATCCTGGCTGCCAACCTTATGTAACAGAACATCGCTAAACCCAAACTCTTCATCTTTAAAAATTGACAAAATAATAGCTTCTTCTCAAGGACTGGAAGGATAAAAAAGAAAAGTAAGTCAATTATCCAGCTCAGTGCAGAGCTCTAGGAAGTTTTCAATAAGTATATGTGTTCTTTCCCCCAGAACTCACAGTCCTTATCCTTGTACATTGCTGGGAGTTTTGTAAAAGGCCATTATAAAATAACAAGATGGATTTTTATATCAAAATTCTAAGAACTCCTGTGTGTAAATTACTTTGACTCTTTCAAGGAAGTTACATTGTTTAGATAACACTGCAGTGCTTAAATAACTTTAGGCTCTTTATCAAAACTGTTTCCAGAGTCATTTTCTAAGCCATCCAGAAAAACCACATCATTAACATTTGGTTGTATTCCTAACTTTTGAGTCATTTGTCTATTTTATTTATCTCTAAAACTGTACATTTGTATTAAAATATAGAAGATATTAGAAAATAAAATTTTCCCATGAGCCCACCAGCAGGAATTTTAAGAAGTATTAACACATTTATAAAAAGTATTATAGGCTTTTTTGATATTCCTTTTAAAATAAAAAATATGGTTATATTTTATATACTATTTGGTATCCTAAATTTTTTACAACATTCTCAGGGAAGTATGTTTATGTTAAGCGTTCCTTAAAATGTGATTTTTAAAAAATGGTTGCAAAATATTTTATCATATGAATGTATCAAACTATATGAACTGTTCCCATGTGGCTGTCATTTGTTTTTAAAATAAAAATAAATGTTTCCTAATTTATAAATGTTAGTTTTGAATGTTTTCTGCTTTCTCTGAAATACAAACTTATTCTAAAAGATAGGGAAGGATAAAAGAGAGTAACAGCATACCTGCTACATAACTGATAAGGGCAAGATGACTTGGGAGGAGCAGCCTAGCCAGAGACCCCTCCCAGGTTAACTGTTAATCATTGCTTATCTGTTCCTGTAGCCCGTTTTCACATCCCTTCCCCCGCCTGGGTAGCACATCAATCTCATCAATCTCCCACCTGAATGCTAATCCCTTCCCCCACCCGGGAAGCCCATCCGTTTCCCGCCCGGAATGCTAGGGCTTATAAACCCCTATCTAACCCCGATTCGGGGCTCAGAATTTGGAGACTGCCTCCTCTGAGCCCGCGCGTGTGAATAAAGGCTTACTCCGTTCCCTGAATCGTGTCTTGAGTCTGGCTTTCCGTAACATTTGGTTCCCTGACCGGGAAACGACTCACACGAGCAGGCCGTTTGCCTCCGGTGAAGACGGCTGGGGTCGGCCGGGTGAGCCCGGACTCCAGAGGGAAGCACGTGCCCCGGTGATTTCGGGTCCCGAGGGGCTGGGCTCCCCTTGGCCCCGACCTCGGGCCGTTCCATAACCCGGGCACTCGGGGAGCGGACCCAAGCCTACCTGAAGGCACCAGATTGGTAAGTGCCCCGGGGACCAGACCCGAATCAGACCCACCTATAAGTGGTGGAAGGGGAGGCTGATCACCTCTCAGGCGGACCGGCCTCTGGCATGGTTTCCCTGTCGGGAGGGAAAGTGTTAACCTCTGTGTGATTGAGTGAGTGACTGACTGTGTGGCTCCACAGGCCAGCGGTGTTCCCCCGAGCCTACGGAGTCTGAGTGAGCCCTAACCTGCGGGTCCTCGGTCTGTCATACGGCATAACGGCTGGGAAGCTAACCCGGACTTACTCGGGCAGCCTTAGCTAAGACAGACCCAAGTCCCTCGCGAGAGGAGAGGCCAGGCGGGCGAAAGTGAAAGTATCCCTACTGCCCCCGTTTGTCTGCGCCGTTTCGGGAGGGATCATGGGGGGCAGACAGTCTACTGTCTTAGATTGCATGTTAAGGAATTTCGACCGGTTCCGGGGGCCAGCAGCCCGATATGGATCCGGGGCAATTAGAAATTTTCTGTTCCTCTGAGTGGCCCAGGTTCGGGGTAGGCTGGCCTCCTGAGGGAACCCTTGACCTAGACATAATTAGGGCTGTCCATCTCATAGTCACAGGAAGTCCAGGACACCCAAACCAATTCCTCTACATAGAAAAGTGGCAGGAGCTAGCGCAAGAGATGCCCAACTGGCTCCGGAAGGGTGCGGGGGTCAAACCTCATCACCTAGGCGCGCTACGGGATGGCAAGCCAGGGGAGCCCGGAACTGTTGCTCCCGATCAAAGGAAAGGGATGTAACCCGCATCCTAGTTGCCAAATCAGTGGAGAGACCCCCTATCTATCAGGGCCCACCAGAGGAAGACCCCCGGTGCAGACTCCCCCTTACCCAGCTAGGAACTTGGGAGGTCAGGCGGAGGCGCCTGAAACACCGCCCCCTTCAGTCTCGCCCCCGCAGCCCGAGGCAACAGCGCCCCCAGAATCTCCTATCGCCTCCCGCTTAAGACACCACCAGTCCCTCCAGATGCCACTGCGGGAGACCCAGGGCCCGCCACGAACGGGGCCTGATGGGACCTTATACCCGGGACCGGTCGTGTTTTACTATCAGCCCTTTACCACGACTGACCTCTTGAACTGGAAACACCACACACCCTCGTATTCGGAGAAGCCCCAGGCACTCATAGACCTAATGGAGTCCATTATGCAAACTCACCGGCCAACGTGGCACGATTGCCGCCAATTGCTCCTAACCCTTTTTAATACGGAAGAGAGGCGCAGAGTCTTCCAGGAGGCCCAGAGATATCTAGAAGCCAACGCTCCAGTGGGCACAATAGACCCAGCTCAGTACGCTCGGGTGGCAGCCCCAGAGACCCAACCTGACTGGGATCACAACACCGAACAGGGAAGAGCAGCCCTGGACCGGTACAGGGAAGCCATCCTCCAGGGGGGTCAGAGCTGGGGCCAGAAAACCGACCAATATGTCAAAGGTGGCCAGTGTTGTCCAACGGCCAGATGAATGTCCCGGGGACTTCTTAGAAAGGCTCCTAGAGGCCTACCGGATATACACCCCCTTCAACCCAGAAAGCCCAGATACACAGCTAATGGTAAACACTGCTTTTGTCTCCCAATCGGCCCCTGACATCCGCAAAAAGCTCCAGAAGCTAGAGGGCTTTGCAGGCATGAACATCAGTCAGCTGGTTGAGGTAGCAAATAAAGTCTACAATAACCGGGAGGAGGCCGCTGAAAAGGCAGCCCAGAAAAGATTAGAGAAAAAGGCCGCACTGCTAGCAGCCGCCCTCAGTCAGCCGGCAGCAAAAGGCAAAGGGGGACCGAAAGACCAGAAAGGGCACGCCAAGGTAGAGAGAGACCAATGTGCCTATTGTAAGGAAAGAGGACATTGGAAAAGAGAATACCCGCACCGGAAAAAGAAGGCTGGTCCGGCGCCCTCTGAGCTGGCGCCCACCATCCTTAGCCTGGCGGGCCTAGACTCAGAATGAGGAAGACCGGGCTCCCTGAATCTAGGCCCCCATGAGCCCATGGTCGAAGCGATTGTTGGGGGCCAGACTCTCTCTTTCTTGGTAGATACCGGGGCAGAGCACTCGGTCGTCACCACCCCTGTAGCTCCCCCCATCTGGACGAGAAGTCACCATCGTAGGGGCCACTGGTCAGCCAAGTAGCCCAAAACGCTTCTGCCAGGCCCGAATTGTTGATCTGGGAGGCCACCAGATTAGACATGAGTTCTTATACCTACCTGAATGCCCTGTCCCACTGTTAGGGCGAGACCTCTTATCAAAGCTGGGAGCTCGAATCACCTTCCAGCAGTCAGGGGAGGCCTCACTGCAAGTGGACGGCCCTAGGCTCATGGCCCTCATTTTGCCACGAGAGGAAGAATACCAGTTGTATTCTGGGGAATCTGGTGACCATGGCCCCAGACCTGAGGCTAGAGACAACCTGCTGCAGGAATTCCCCACGGTCTGGGCCGAGGACAATCCCCCTGGACTAGCCAGAAACCAGGTCCCAGTAATAACTGAACTCAAAACGGGGGCTAAACCGTGCCGCCAGCGACAGTACCCTATCTCAAGGGAGGCCCGCCTAGGAATATCGGAGGTCATCCGAAAGCACCTCCAAGAGGGTATATTGGTCCCCTGTCAATCAACGTGGAATACCCCGCTCCTGCCAATCAAGAAACCTGACGGAACGGGGTACCGTCCAGTGCAGGACCTCCGGGTGGTAAACGAAGCCGTCGTCACACTGCACCCGGTAGTCCCGAACCCATACACCCTACTGAGCCGACTCCCGCCAACCGCCGCCTGGTACACATGCCTAGACTTAAAGGACGCCTTCTTCTGCATCCCGGTAGCTCCAGCCAGCCAACCTATCTTTGCCTTTGAATGGGAAGACCCGCATACGGCGGTAAAGACACAGTTGACATGGACCCGGTTGCCACAGGGATTTAAGAACTCCCCCACGTTATTCGGCGAAGCGCTAGCCCGGGACCTGCAATCTTTCTCAGACGAGGGAAAGGATTTAACTCTACTCCAATATGTTGATGACCTCCTCTTAGCTGCCCCCGACCAGAGCCGATGCCTAGAGGGGACAAGAGCTCTCCTAAAACTGCTAACCCAACAAGGGTACCGAGTCTCACGGAAAAAGGCACAAATCTGCCAACAAGAAGTCAAATATTTAGGGTTCCTAATTTCCCAAGGCAAAAGATCCCTAAATACAGACCGGAAAATGGTCATTACCTGTTTCCCAGCCCCGAGCGGACGAAGACAATTACGTGAGTTCCTGGGAGCAGCCGGCTTTTGCAGAATTTGGATCCCGGGGTTCGCAGCCAGAGCAAGGCCACTCTACCAGGCCCTGCGTGGGCCAGACACCTTACCCCTGGCATGGGGAAAAGAACAGGAACAGGCCTTTGCTCAAATAAAGGACCTCCTTAGTAAAGCCCCAGCTCTGGGCCTACCAGACCCCAGCCGGCCCTTCTATCTACACGTGCATGAGAAGGACAAGGTTGCTCTGGGGGTCTTAACTCAATCAGCCGGACCTTGGGAGCGCCCAGTGGCTTACCTGTCTAAGCAACTGGATAACGTTGCGGCCGGGTGGCCCCCTTGCTTGAGGGCAGTTGCAGCCGCGGTATCCCTGCTACAAGAAGCGGACAAATTGACTTTGGGGCAGGAGACCACTCTATTCATTCCCCATAGCATCCATAGCCTCCTGGCAGGACAGGGGCACCGATGGCTGTCCAACCCCAGACTGACACAATATCAGGGCATACTCCAAGAGAATCCTCGGGTCCAGGTAAAGACTGTAAAAAGATTAAACCCTGCAACCTTCCTGCCGACCGAACTAGGGGACCCAGACCACTGCTGCCTAGAGGTTACTGAGGAGGTCTATGCCAGCCGACCGGACCTGCGGGACCAGCCTCTGCCCAATGCTGACGTGACCTATTTCACAGATGGCAGCAGTTATATGAGAGAAGGGGTCCGAGTGGCAGGGTACGCAGTAACCACGCTTGACCAGGTGGTAGAAGCCAAAGCCTTGCCCTCTGGATGGTCGGCCCAGAGAGCGGAACTCTGGGCCTTAATAAGAGCACTGGAGTTAGCCCGGGACTGGAAAGTCAATATCTACACTGACTCCAAGTACGCCTACGCCACCCTGTACATCCACGGGGCCATCTACCGAGAACGCGGGCTGCTGACAGCAGAAGGAAAGGAAATTAAAAACAAGACAGAAATCCTGCGTCTCCTCGAAGCAGTGTGGGCCCCAACTGCGGTGTCCGTCATCCACTGCAAAGGCCATTCCAAACAAGACACCATACCGGCCCGCGGGAACCAGAAGGCGGACTCGACAGCAAAGGCTGCCGCAGTATGTGGTGAGATGGCAGAAGTACAGCCCTCCCTTCTCAGACCCCTGCTGGGGAACCCCATTAACCGTCGGGACTATGAGCCAGCAGAAATGAAATGGGCCCAACAGGCCGGAGGACAAGAAACCCCTGAGGGAACTTGGAGGTTACCTGATGGGCACGTATATGTGCCCCAGAGCCAGGCCAGCAATTTAGTCAGAAACTGCCACCATCTGACCCACCTGGGTAAGACCTCCCTGGAAAACTTGCTCAAAAGGTATTTCTATTTCCCCAACCTGTCAACCCTGTGCTCAACAGCCTCGGCTCAATGCGTTACCTGCGCAAGGAACAATGCAGCCCCGCATCAAGGAGCCCCACCGGGAGTCCAACACAAGGGGTCCCAGCCCTTCGAGGACCTCCAGATTGACTTTACAGAAGTCAAGACCAGCCGAGGATTTAAGTATCTCCTGGTCCTGATCTGCACCTTTTCGGGTTGGGTAGAAGTCTTCCCCACCAAAACTGAGAAAGCTCGGGAAGTAACCCGAATCCTACTCAGGGAAATTATACCCAGATATGGGCTCCCACTCACCATTGGTAGTGACAATGGCCCGGCGTTCATCGCCCAGGTGGTTCAGGAGGTCGCCCGGCTCCTGCGCATCGACTGGAAGCTACACACGGCCTATCGGCCCCAAAGCTCTGGTAAAGTGGAACGAATGAACCGAACTCTCAAGGAAACCCTAGCTAAGTTCCATCAAGAAACCGGCCTGCCATGGACAGACCTGTTACCCCTAGCCCTGCTACGGGTTAGGAATGCCCCGAACCCCTCGGGGTATACTCCCTATGAGTTAGTTTTTGGAAGACCCCCACCTATAACTAGAATAGGAAGTCCCAATGACCTTTGACAGAAGGGGGAGTTACAGCAGACCCAGTACTTACAACAGTTGGGTAAGACCCTAGACAGGATCTACGGGGCCCAATTGGGCCAGGAACCCAAACCCCGAGGGAGGCCAGCACACCCCTTCCGTCCAGGCCAGTATGTATGGGTAAAGGATTGGAAAAAGGAACCACTCCAACCCATTTGGACGGGCCCATATCTAGTACTATTAACCACCCCTACTGCCCTTAAAGTTACAGGAATAACCCCCTGGATCCACTACACTCGGGCCAAGGCAGCAGCAGATCCAGACGAGCCAGGACTTCGGAGCCACCGAACCTCCACCTCGAAGGGAGCCCCCACAGTCCGGCTGAAGAGAACTGAAGGACAGTGGGCCGTCTACCCGAGGAACCAGAGACCTGATCCCACCCCAGAGTAGTGACCAACCATCTTAGTCGGCAACCAAGGCATGATCCCTGCAGAATAGGCGAGCCCTAGATCTCCTCACAGCAGGAAAAGGGGGGACTTGCCTATTCCTAGGCTGGAATCTTAACCCAGAAGGTTAAGGAGCTGAAAGATGGTGCGAAGCGCTACCGAGAGTCAGGGCAAGGGACATGGAGCTTAGATACCCAAATCTGGCTCCGCTGGCTGGCTCCATTCCTAGGCCCCCCTGATATTACTCCTCTTAGGAATAAGTCTAGGACCCTGGCTGCTGCGCACCCTCATTAATAACCTAGAGACCGCGGTCACCAGACGAGCCGCTGCTCGAGTGCTGCTCCTCCAGCATCACCGATACCAAAGACTCCCGACCCAACCCCAACAGAGTGACCACCATGGCTTGTGTGATGATGCTAAGACTCAGGCCAATCTCGTCTAGCATCAAAGGGGGGAATGATAAGGGCAAGATGACTTGGGAGGAGCAGCCTAGCCAGAGACCCCTCCCAGGTTAACTGTTAATCATTGCTTATCTGTTCCTGTAGCCCGTTTTCACATCCCTTCCCCCGCCTGGGTAGCACATCAATCTCATCAATCTCCCACCTGAATGCTAATCCCTTCCCCCACCCGGGAAGCCCATCCGTTTCCCGCCCGGAATGCTAGGGCTTATAAACCCCTATCTAACCCCGATTCGGGGCTCAGAATTTGGAGACTGCCTCCTCTGAGCCCGCGCGTGTGAATAAAGGCTTACTCCGTTCCCTGAATCGTGTCTTGAGTCTGGCTTTCCGTAACATAACAAGCATACACACACACACACTCACACGAGTATCTCATGTAGTCCTAGAAATCCTGATATGCGATCTCATGCATATATTTAAGAAGTATTTGAACCAGAATTTGAAAGCAGGAGTATCTGAATCCCAGTTCACATTTTTCAGTAGCAGGTGACAGCAACTAAATGATTTCAGCAGAAGTATAATGCAATTCTAAAATATACATGTCATTTGTTACAACTTGCTCAACTTAGTATATTCACATAGGCTGCTTTGGCAGAAGAGAGGAAAAGGGTTAAAAGTAATCTGGTTTTTGCCAATTACAGAACATAAAAGCAATTTTTTTTTCCTTTTCAACTATGACCCCTTTTAAGAGAATTGTTCCTGTCAAACACGCCTCAACACATCAGTCAATCCCACTGCAGCATTTCATTTTCCTCCGCAACCAGCACCTTTCTGCAACTGCCCACAGTTTGAGCAGTTTTAATGAACAGACACGATTAGACCAGAGGAAATTATTTCCCTAAATACATCAATCCTGTTTTCTTTTTCATGGGTTCCCAAACAAAGGCTGTAGTTAATACTGCTGCGGGCAGCATAGCCAATGCAGCCCTCCAGCCAGCTATGGCCAGGATTTCAGACCTAGCCTGGCCACAAACCAGACAGGATCATAATGGGCCTGGACAAAGGTACAAAGGCCCTTTAAAACCTGTCCAAGAAGCCATCACACCAGAGGCTTCTCCAATTTCTGGGATTTGACGTGATGAAGAGGGAGAGCTGGCAAGTTATTCTGCTCCTTTTAACAAAGGAAATTGATGTTTGCAGGTTTCTAGGTCCAGGACCCATCGATGAACTCCTCAAATGGAGGGCCTTTTAAAATCATAATGTTTGGGGGAAGGAAATGGAAGAAATTAATGTACTATACAGTTCTGGGGAATTAGAGACAAATTTTCTTAAAGGACGTAGTAGAATATTAAGGTCTCATCCAGTGAGCACAGACAATGTTAGGTGTTTGGAATGACAACTCTGGAGTTCCTGACAGCTATTGTGTTTGTTTTCTGTTCAGTTTGGCTTAAACAAAAAAGAGCTGATTTGTGCATATACCAGAATATGTTTCGGGATGCAACTCACATAGAGGCTGGAACCTCGAACCTTGTTCTGGTAAAACCATAAATAATGTTATTGGAACACCATTTTTACTTAACTAAGAAACAGAATAATAGGTAAGAACATCTACTGCAGAACCTTTTGTCCATTTGGGTTCCAATTCTGGCTCTATATGTATCTGCTGTGTGACTTTGAGCCAGTTAACCTCTTTCTGTTTTAGCTATTCCACTTGTGGAGTGGAGTGGAGTTAATCATGGTCCCTGCTTTTTAGGGTTATTATAAAGAATAAAGGAGACACTCTTTGTAAGTTGTTTCAAACAGTAGCTGGAACATCGTAAGTCTCATATAAGCATGCACTATGTAAAAAATATTTTTAAAACAAGTATTTTCTTGTCCTTTCTTCTCACCTGGCCATTAAAAAATGAGCATCTTCAGGCAATATGGGCAGAGTAGGTCCATTAGGCTGCACATCCTCAATTCCTTATACCTCTGCTTTCATGATCATTTATACAGGAAACTATTTTTTAATCCAGAAACCACATAAAATAAGCTCTCTTTTTTGTCCTACATGAACCTCTCCCCTTTCCCTTGTTTCACATTCTCTCTGGAAACCTTACTATATTCCGCTCTTAACAACCTCTGAGACAGTATAATGTAGTATACGGTATGTTCCCTTCCTTAGCAACCTTTCTGTTCTTTATGCCTTTAGTGTAAAAACAAGCTCGAATCACCATAGGCTTAACAGGCCTTCTGTCTCCATGCTTCTCTCTAAATCTTCTCTAATCCCCATCACAACTATAATTCACATTGGAAAATTTTCTGTAATCTGTTTTTTTTTTTTACAACATATGCTTTGAACTCCTGGCCCCCAGATTAGAAGAGCTTTCTCTCTTTCTCTCAGCCTATCTAGTTATGGAAAAATTTTAATAAATAATAAGAAATAAGAAATATAAATAAATTACATATTGAAAATCACATAGAGACTTGAAAAATATCAATCCTTGGCAATGCATAAGGTATATTTCATGGAAGAAGGTTAGAGTTGTAGTCTGGGTAGCTGGATACCTGGGAATTAAGGACTTTACTCTCTTTGTAAAAATGTTTTTAATAAGAAAATATAGGGGAAAAATGCTCCTCTTGCACCTTTAATTTATCCTGAAAATTTCATTAACCAAATTATGCCCCTCCTAGACCTTATTGATTGAAATCTTACCCTGATCCACAGAACATACTCATGTCTGGTTATGTTATAGAAATAAAGAACTAGAAAATCACTACAAAGAATGCAAATTACTTTCTGTCTCTCATCACAATTTGAAGATATTTTTATCTGAGAACTGTCAATTCTATAGACTGTTGAAGGTTAATTCTTGAGTCATCCATTATTCAGTTGAAGAAGGGACAAGTGAATTGACCAATGTCATTTCACAGCTAGGATTATCAACAAGTCAAAATATCCTAAAGTCCTATGCCATTTGTTACCCTACAGAAGAAGTAAAAGGAAATGGGAGATTGGAGCATTACTTGTCTAGTGTAATAAAAATGATTCTTTAAACTTATGGAATGAGTCACATTTGCATCTCTTTTCCACTATCACTATACTTCAACATGAAGGAGATGGGCTGATATACAAGTTGGAAAGTCCTGGATGATTAATGCAAAGCACATGATCTATGTAACTCAAGTAAGGCTACTGATTCTCTCCTGGTTTGGTTGACACTATACTTATAATAGGACAGGATTAACCAAGTTGTGCAGGAATTGGCTCTTAGAAAAATGTCAAGTATGGCTCTGCACTGGCTGGGCTACATAATCACAGTATCAGCCAAGAGTCAGGGAAAGCAGTGCACCTCTCAGGTAAGGGAATAGGGATGAAATGCAGATCTGAAATCTGCAGTGTGTCTTATAAATTTCTGAGCTCATGGCAAATTGTTATGCTATATGACAAAACACAAAAACAAAAATGTGTTTAGATTGTCTTTGGTAAGTGTCTTTTATCAAGTGTATTTTGTTGAAATGTAAACATATTTTCATATGAAAAATTTCTTACTAATTTTGCACAATCTTATACTCTCTCTCTCTCTCTCTTTCCTTCCCTCACCCTTTTTATATCCTTGACCTTTCACTGGTACCTGCACCATGAATCATGCCATGGCTCTTCTGCAGGTCTTCAAACAATAATCGATATTTTTCCATGGTGACTTCATTGGCTTTTTTCATAATTCTTAAGCTCCCAGACCCACTTCCTCTTCCTCACTTTCAGATAAGAGCACACCTCTTATTTTACTATTATAACTTAAGTTTAGAGAAAATAGCCAGTGATTATCTAGATCAGAGATTACCATTACCAGTTCTCTCCTAAACCCCACTCAACTGTTCACATTGTTTGACAACTGATTAACCCAAATATAGAAATAAATCTGTAGATGTTATATTGTGTTACTCAAAGTTAAGATGCCCCTTCCTTTCTCCCTCTCTTTTTGATTGTGCAATAAAGAATTAAGAAAGGAAGAATTTAAAGAGCATTTTTTCTATACTCTTCCTGTTAAGAAATGTATATTTGCTGTTGTAATTAATAATCAGCTGGACTTGGTTCAAGTACTGACTCTAGTATTTGTGGCTTAACCTCTCTGTTTTCCAGTGTTCAAAGTGGGGATAATAATAATCCCATTTCACAAGACAGTTCATTCAGTTTACATATATTTATTGCACTAACCCTATGTCAGTTTTCCTCTAAGACCCTTACCTGGTTTAACTCAATTTATCCTATAACAATCTTCAGGATAAATACTATCTTATTTTGTAGATGGATAAATGAGAGAAAAGCACCATGTTACTAAAAGCTTGGCTAGTGACCAATACTATAGTGCAGGATGATTTAGTGAATCAGGGTTGGAGTCTGTGGCTTAGGCTTCTAAATCAAAGCAGACACTCCTGTCTCTCTGAATTCTCCATCTACATCTAGGGATACTGCCACTCTTCTGTAGGCTGCATGATTCTGACACTCTGTGAATTGGTAAATATGCAGAAGCATGCACTAAGAGTTTTTAACACACATTGACTCCTCCCTGGCCCCATAAATATCTCACAAGTTGAACAATCATTTTAAAAATGGCTACCATCTTGCAAGAGGAGTAATGAGGAGATGAGTGAAGAGGCAATACTACAAGTTCCCATCTCTCTTCCAATCAGCTTTTGGGTAGAGACAAAGGGACTCTCACACAACAGCTCTGCTAGTTGGTTTTATTATCTCAAATTAATAAGGGAAAGACTCTAAAGTAGTAAATTAATTTTTCCAAGATCACCAACAAAATAAATAGTAGTTGCATTTCTAATTTTGTTCTAACTCCAAAGAACAAACTCTTTTCACTTTAATATCTTATGTCATTGTGGTAGTCTTAAGGATGTTCACTGATTACTTTTAGCTCTTCATCTTATGGTACATAAGTCTGCCCCTGTATTTGGGTGAGGTAATTTTTAATTTATTTATTTTTCTACTTCAGTTTTTCTCGGGCTGTTATTACTGTTCAGACTTCTGGGACAGAGAAATTCACAGGAAGAAGAAAGTATGCTAGTACATGAGTGCCATATAAATTGTGACAAATAATTTGCGACAAATAATTTGCTCTATAAAAACCATAATGTGCTTAATACATGTGAAAGTGGGTAAGAGTTGGTTGTTAATTAATTGATAATGGATAAGCAAGTTAGAAAAATAAAATAGGAAGATCACCAAATCTCTCATCAACCTCTGGACTGAGTAGGGTCATTAAGAAATCTTGCAACATTGGATAAGATAACATCATTTCACTGAGTCTCCATTGTATCACCTGTAAAATGAAACTATTACTTCAGCTTTTTATATGAGAAATTGGTATATGAAATGGATAGTGAGGTCACCCTAAAAATTGGCATAAGAAGCCAATTTTTAAAAATTTTCCTGTGCAGTAATTTATATACTGTTTGAAGTTTTGGACTATTCCATGCTCTTGAAACCACATGCAACTTTCAAAACATGCACAGACACTTTCTGATGTACAAGATCAGTGATTAAGAGGAAAACATTTGTAGTCTTTTCATACTGGTTTGGTCACATAATGTATTAATCAGTATTTGTGTTTACTTTGAGGTATTCAATTTATATTTTCCAGTGCCTCACTCTACTTACATAACCACTATTCTGATTAGTTCTTAATCAGCATCAAGGTAGTGTCCAAATTTACTAAGTGGAATAAATCCAGTTCAAAGGATCAACTTCCTGGCTGGACTTTTATTCAGTGCAACTACATGTCCAGGTCAATAGACATGAAATCAGTGATTCTGATATGGGCAATGGAACCAGCTGCTAGGATCCTCCACTATTCTAAATTCTTCACATCTCTCAGTAAATTCAAAGCAGAGGGAAAAAATGTCACAAAGTTAGGAACTATATTGTTGCAGTATGTAACTGTTGGTGAGAATGCAGATGGGCGCAACCACTGTGAAAAGCAGTATGGCAATATTCTCAAAAAATTAAAAAGGGACCTGCCTGTTGACCCAGTGATTACACTTGTGGGAATAAATCTGAAGAAACCTAAAACACTAATTTAAAAAAACATAAGCACCCCTGTGTTCATTGCAGCATTATTTACAATCGTAAAGATATGGAAGCAACCTAAGCAACCATCAGTAGGTAAGTCGATAAAATAACCATAGGACATTTACACAACAGGATACTACTTGGCCATAAAAATAAAAGAAAGAAAGAAAGTTTTACCATTTGTGACAGTGTGGATGGAACTGGAGAACATTATGCTAAATGAAATAAGCCAGTGAGAGAAAGACAAATACCATATGATTTCACTCATATGTGGAATCTAATAAACAAACTGAACTAACAAACAAAATAGAGACAGACTCAGAGAGCAGGATGACAGGTAAGGCTGAGATAGTAGGGAGTAGAGGGATTGAGCAAAAAGGATAAAGTACTCATGGACCTAGGCAACAGTGTGGTGATCGGGGGTGAGGAGACCTAAAGGGACTAAGAGGTAATGGAAATAAAATGCAATAAAAAACATAAAAAAATAAAAAATAAACTACTTCTTTATTATAGATGAAGTTTTTAAAAGTAACTCAGCATCCTTCTCACTCTTTTAGAACACTAAACACAACTGAGGAGAACTTAATTTGTTAATGACCTAATATCTATATTTCTTACCAGTGAAGAAAAAAAAAATCCAAAAGGGTGGTGATTATGGATCTCTTATGTCTTCAGAGCCTATTATAGTGCCTGACATTGAAACTCAAACACTCTGTTGTAAACTTTTTTAACAAATTAAATATTTGAAAACTTTTAAAAAATATTTGAGGTCATATAAACATATACTTTTTCATTCATTCAATTGCAAATATTGAGTATTTATTGTATACCAGGCACAGTAAATAAGGAGGAAATAATGATAAATAATTTAAAACATGGGGCTTAACTTCTGGTGGGTAAAATGAACTCTAAATTATCATTTACATAATTAGATGTATAATTGCAATTATAGATATTTTACTACAAAGAAGAAATACAGTTTACCAAGAAAACATATTACTTGATCCAAGTTCTGTATTAGGATCCAGGGAAAGATTTTCAGACAAAGTGTCACGAAGCCACATGTAAAGAATGACACAGATAATTAATATGACAGGTCAGGGAGAATAAAGGACATTTTACAGCAAAGAATATGTTTTAGGACCCTGAGAGACAAAGGATAAAGCTGCAATCAATGAACGAAGTGAAGCCAGTGTAATCATGATAGAGTGAGCTGGAGTCCTACATGACACATTTGATGAGGCAGGTGGGGCCAGTCCCTTCAGGAACCTACAGGTTATGTTAAGATTATGTTTTAATTATCCCAAGAAGAGGAGGAAATTCTTGAAAGGTTATAAAACAGAGATTTTTTTTAAGATCATTCTGCCTATAGTAAAGATCATAGATTGAAGAAGTATAGCAATTGATGCAAGGAGAACAGTCAAGTTGGTGTGTTCATCTAAAACCCGAAGGGGAAAATGGAGATAGAAAAAAAGAAATGCAGGTTTGCAACCTAAGGAAAAAATTAAGTGGTAAATCTAATGAAATATGGTAATTTAGATGTGCTGATGAAGGAAGAATATTTTAAAGATAAATCTCAAATGTCTGGCCTGCACCATTCAGACTGATTCAGGCCAATTCTGTCTCAATTTATCAGTTAGGCTCAGTGGGCATAGTGTGTAGGGCCCACAAAAGTGTTTTAATTATTTTTAAAACATAAAGGCAAAGTGAATCTTTAGTTCAAAGAGTGACTTAAATATATAATATTAATAAATTCATCTTTATACCAATATAATAAAATATAATATTTAATATTTTTATGGAAGCAAAAATACCTAAAGACCTTAAAGTTATAATGTTTCTCTGAGACAGAAAACTGGAGGAAGACCAGGTGCGGGCCAGAGGGCTGTGACAACACAGTGTAAGTCTGTTTTGACATCAGTTCAAGTTTTTGAGGTATGTATCTGTGAAACATCCAAGTGTAAAACAAAAAGTCCTTTATCTATGCAACTTAAAAATTACTATGGTGTTTTCAATGTCCAAAAAAAAATGAAGCAATGCTGGATTTGAGGTCATAAAGTATGAATTTCAGATCCAGCTCTACCACTGTCGTGGATTTCTATTATTCTGACTACATAAAATAATGTTATCTTTCTCCTAAGAAACACTTCAAAACATGTGATTGTGTTGTTAGGTAACTGCTGAAATGGGGAGATACCTGACCCAAAATGAGCCAGTCAGTACCCACCTGTAGGACATAGTATCCAAAGGTGATTGGAAAGACCCATTTGCCCTTCAAAGCCATTGGAATGTACCTTCAGAATTGCCAGGGGAAGGGTAAACTGCCACAGGGAGAAACTGCTTGAGAAAAGGAAGTCAACCTGCAGAAGGGCACAAATTCAGTGGAGAAAGTCCTGATTATTTTAGCCCCCTATTTCTAATCCTATCTGACAGGACACCTGCCCCTGTACTTTCCAAGGAGTTGACCAATAAATTGTCATTCTGTTTAGATTAATTCCAGTTTGGGTTTCTATCATTTTCAAAAGCTAGAGTGCTGGCCAATACAATTGCATAATACCCCTGCAGTCTTGAGTAAATCATATAATCTCCCCAAGCTTCAGTTTCCTAGTCTTTAAGATGGATATGGTAAAACTTACATCAAAGTGTTGGGATGATAATTATATGAGAAAATTATATAGAAGTGCTTCAAAGTTCATGGTAAAAAAAAATACATGTATTGTCTTTTTTATATAAAGGAGGGGGGAGAGGATAAGGGACTTTTAGAGTTGTTAAGGTGGGAGTTCATTGGCCCAGAAAAGACCTGACTCAGTTACAGTGAAGTCATCAGGTGTGAGTTAAAAAGCCCTCTCTCAATGTACACCATTAGATAGAAGTATTATTATTTTCTGTAGTGCTCTTTATTTCATGGTAATATTTATAAATCTGTCAATACTTCCCAAAATCATAACTGAAATTCATATAGAGCTAGGTTGAATTCATCATCCACCTCATTTCAATGTTCATGGTAAAAAGGCTCTTTTTCTCTGACCTCAAAGTGCCCTGTCCTAACTCTATTGACATTTACTGATTATAGTACAAATTGTTTATGTCTATAGATTTCAAGTTTTCAAGGGCAAACTCAGTCTCATTTATACATGTTCCCATACTGAGCATACAATAGATGCTAAATAAATTTCAGGTTGATAAATTGATGAATTCAAGTATGTTATATCTCTCACAAAATACCCATTAGTGTTTCTAAGGCCAATAATCTGTATTTCATACCATAGAGTCTGACATAAAATTCAATCACCTGGATTGAGATTTGTGAGTGTGTTTGTATACAGGTGGTGCTGTGCTAAAGGATGGCCTGGAGCTTCTTTATGAGAAAGCAACATTGTGTGTCTAGATATGGACTTTTCTTAGCTTAACCTGTGGCAGAATGAGGGCTCTTCTTAAGGGTGCTTGAAAAAACACATTTCAGCATAAGCAATTGGATGCTCAAGACACTGCCACTTCAGAGCCCCTGGTGCTTACTTTGTAGGTCTATCCTTAAGACATATATATTTCATTTCCATAAAAACTGATCACTGAGTGAAAGCCTTTTGGGGCAACAAACTCTTTCTAAATTATATAGGCATAAAAGAGCATTCATTGTAAAGGCTCGCACTCATAATTTTTCACATCCCAATATACATAGCATCGATTAAGAACACAAGGCCAAGAAGCTGAGCCAAGTTTCTTAACCCTGAAAACGAGAGATTCTAGCCAATGCAAGGACACGCTGTAAAAGGTGCACACCTTCCTAATGCGACAAAAATAACACCACAAACACAGTATCTAGTTTTCCAGAAATTTTGATTTTGATCTTTCGGTAAATATTTATTGAGAGTCTACTATGTGGTAAGAAATGTTTGGAGTCTGGGTTGATGAGTGGCCTACCATGAAGCTGAGGAGAAATATATATCAACCCAGAAAGAATTTAATCCTCATACTGAAGATACCTGGTAAATTCAGGACCTACCAAACCTGAAAAAGAATCAAGAAGACAGTCTTGATGTCCTTCTGTACACTTCTTGTAAGTACCTCTTTGCGTAAAGCTCCCAATGTGCATGCCATTCTTACCTTACCAGAATTAAAAAGAGAATTTAGGAAATACAGAAAAGAACTCTTAGCTAACTGTAGCTTACTTCCTAGAAATAAACTAATATTAACATTCTAAATGTTTCCTTTAAGTCTCTGTGTGTATGTGTATATATATACATATATACACAAACATATACACATATTTATTTACTTAAAATTGGTATCATATTAAATAAGTAGTTTTGTACTTTGATTTTTCACATATAGTCCATGTCAGAAAATGTTCTTTAAGTTATTACTTTTAACACAAGATCAAATTTCATTATACATGGGCCCCATGATTTAATTAACTCTCTTTGTAGTCATTATTTTGTAATAATGAAAATGCGTGATATGGTATAAGAAAGCCTGATGTGAACATCATTGGTCATAAATCTCTGTCTGGATGACTGGGAACATCCTTAGATTGTGTTAATGAGCACACACATTTTAAAGGCATGTATTATACATTGTCAAACTGCTTTCAAAAAAGTCTTGACTAGTTTGTAATCCCACTAAGATAGGGGGAAATGCAAATTGTAGCTAAACCTCCTCAAATTGAAAGCACTTGTTTTAACTCCTTGCTAATTAGTATGCAAAATAATATCTAATTTTTGTTAACATGCTTTATTTAAATGATTTTTTAACATTTTTATTAAGTATTTGACTTTCTTGGAGAAATGACTTCATATTTTTTGCTTATTTTATTACCATATAAGGAACTCTCTACTATTATTTGTAATACATATTTTGGTCCTGTTACAGCAAGGATTTCAATATTTCTTGAGCCTTGGGTGAATATTCTGCTTGTTTTATAAATTTTTTTAAATGAAGTATTACTGTTTAAATATTTACTGCAAACAAAGCCATCATCTAGTCTCTTGGAAATGGCCTCCACTGTTTTCATGTGTGGCTAGAAAGTCTTTTGGCTCTAAAGTCCATAAAAATATACAAAATCATTTCCTCCTTTTAAAAAATAGCTTTCTTTTTTATATTCAGTTATATTAATCTATTTGTAAATCACTTTACTGAGCAATTTTATTCATTTCAAAAACCCATTTCTGACATAAAAGTTTTGTAGATTATATGGGTATTGAAGAATGTCATAAAATGACCATATGTAAGAGATTTGGTAACTCACTTAGCTTACTCTTATGATGAAATCTTACATTGCCTTGAAAATCTTTTTCCTGTAGAATATGTTGGGAATCAGAAAAATCTTTACAGCAATATTACTGTAAAAAAAAATTAAAATAATCTTTATTTTTTCCTTAATTCCTATTATATAAACAAAACTACATCTAAAGTTTCAATTACATAAGCAGTTATAAAAATGAAAATTAATATAGATTCCAAATTTGTAAAAATTATTGTTTCTAGGTTGTAAGGTTACTACTGATTTTTATTCTATACTCTTCCATAGTTTCCAAATTTTCTACAATAAGCATTTATATATTTTAAAATGAAAAGTAAAGTTTGAATATAAGATACTTTAAATTGAAAGTAAGATGTTGGTTTTTCCATTAATGTTTTCATAAGAATAAACTTTTTCATAGAGAGTTCTGTTTTTTAAAGTTCTCCATTCTTATTTCTTTCAGGAATAAAAGAAAATAGATTAAAACGTTCTCTTGAAGTATGCTTAAAGGTCTGAGGTTATCTGCTACTTCTTCCCAAACTAGGCCCCATTTGTATTGTGTTGTGTGATCTATAATATCTTTTTTACCCAATCACGCAATGGTATATGATGCTTTCTTTCTTTATGATTCATTTTCCCCTGCTGCCCTGCTTGACCAGTTTCTGACTATTGACACTATTTTATCTCCTCAAGATGTTTTTCTTGACCTTCTACCGCCCTTCCCCTATACCTGCACTCTTCTGCTTCCTAGCACCTTGCAATGTCATAGTTTATCTTCTGTTCTAAATCATGAGTTTTCTGCAGGTAGCATCATGATTTATGTAATTTTTGAAAGCATGAGTCTTACTCATTTGTAAGACCCAGTTCAATGAGAATGTAATATCTTCACTTCACTGTATTACATGAACACTTCAATAAACTTTAAAAGCAAAAACCAAAGAGGTAAAAGACCTGTATGCAGAAAACTATACAACGTTGAAAAAAGAAATTAAAGAAGACACAAATAAATGGAAGCATATACCGTGCTCATGAATTGGAAGAATTAATATCATCAAAATGTCCATACTACCCAAAGCAATTTATAGATTCAACACAATCCTTATTAAGATACCAATGACATATTTCACAGAAATAGAACAGACATTTCAAAAATTTATATGGAAGGATAAATGACCCCGAATAGCTGCAGCAATTTTGAGAAAGAAACACAAAGTAGGAGGGATCACAATACCAGACATCAACCTCTACTACAAAGCCACTATACTCAACACAATCTGGTACTGGCACAAGAACAGACCCATAGACCAGTGGAACAGAATAGAAAGCCCAGAAATAAGCCCAGGTCTCTATGGGCATCTAATATTTGACAAAGGGGGCAGAAGCATAAAGTGAAGTAATAATAGCCTCTTCAACAAATGGTGTTGGGAGAGCTGGACGGCTACATGCAAAAAATTGAAATTGGATCATCAGCTGACACCATACACAAAAATAAACTCAAGATGGATAAAAGACTTAAATAGAAGTTTGGTATCATATTAAACAAGTAGTTTTGTACTTTGATTTTTCACCATAAAACACCATAAAAGTCCTAGAGGAGAACATTGGCAGGAAACTCTCAGATATCCCACGCAGCAATTTTTTCACTGATATGTCTCCTAAAGCAAGGGACATAAAGGAAAGAATAAACAAGTGGGACCTCATCAAAATAAGAAGCTTCTGCACAGCTAAAGAAAACATCAGCAAAATGAAAAGGGAGCCAACCCTATGGGAAAATATATTCACTAATGATACATCAGATAGAGGTTTGATCTCCAAGATATATAAAGAACTCACTTGACTCCACTCCAAGAAGACAAACAATGCAATCAGAAAATGGGAAAAGGACCTGGGCAGACGCTTTTCCAAGGAGGAGATACAGAGGGCCCAGAGGCATGCTCAGCATCACTAGCCATCAGAGAAATGCAGATCAAAACCACCATGAGGTACCACCTCACACTGGTCAGAATGGCCATCATAAACAGATCAACAAACAACAGGTGCTGGCGAGGCTGTGGAGAAAAGGGAACCCTAGTCCACTGTTGGTGGGAATGCAGACTGGTGCAGCCACTGTGGAAAGCAGTGTGGAATTTCCTCAAAAAGCTGAAAATGGAACTGCCTTTTGATCCAGTGATTCCCCTGCTGGGACTATACCCTAAGAATACCAAAACGCCAATACAAGAGAACCTATGCACCCCAATGTTCATAGCAGCACAATTTACAATAGCCAAGTGTTGGAAGCAACCGAAATGCCCATCAGTAGATGATTGGATCAAAAAATGATGGTACATATACACAATGGAATACTACGCAGCAGAAAGAAAAAAAGAACTACTAAACTTCGTGACAGCATGGATGGAACTGGAGAGCATTATGCTAAGCGAAATAAGCCAGGGGGCGAAAGACAAATACCATCTGATCTCACCTATAAGCGGAACCTAACCAACAAAACAAAGATGCAAGGAAAATAAGACCAGCAACACTGAAAGGAAAAGAAATCAACAGAGACAAGAGGGAAGGCGGGAGAGGGGGCGGGGAAAAGGAAGGGAAGGGGAAAGTCAAGGAACATATAGCAAGGACTCATGGACAAAACCAAAGGGGAAGAGCTGAGGGAGGGAAGGAGGGAGGGGGCAAGGGAAAGTGGTGGGGGCTAGGCAGAGACAAATGTATTTGAAAAAGTTAATTAAAATAAAATTTAAAAAAATTAAAAAAGAATAATTTCACATTTTAAATAAATATTTGAAGATGTATCAAAAAAAGAAAAATAAAAGAAAAGTCTGCAAGCTAAGCACATTTGGAGAAGGAAGGCTGGATTGAAAAGTTTCACTAATTCAGGTTGAGTTTAAGACATTATTAGATTTTCAACAGAAAGTTCAAATAGGCACTTATATACACATCTGGACTCAAACAGAAAATCTAAAGGATGTAAAAGCTAAAGGTAAATCTCTAGAATTTATCAGAATATAGATGTTATATAAGCTCTCTGAATAAATAAAATAACCAAAAGAGACATATCAATTAAAGAAAAAGAAGCCATTCCCTGGGACACTCCAACATCTAGAACTTGGGTTAAGGAAGAAGAATATGAAGAAAAGAGACAGAAAAACAACAAAATAGTGTGCTGATCACAGAGCCAAGAAAAAATAATGATTGTAAAAGAAGATTTTGTATTTTAAATTCCTGAGAAGTTCCAGAATTTGAGGAGGAAGACATTGAGTTTTGTAACATGGGGTTCATTGGTCACATAAAGACAGCAGATTTAGTGGAGTTGCACAAATATAAGCCAGACAGGCCTGAAAGGAAGTGACAAGGAAAGAGGAGGAAGTGTGACTTTGAATGGACAGTTCTTGTTAGGTAACATAGACCAAAGTTGAGGGTTGTGAACTGTGAAATCATTGTACCTTATTTCAAATCATGGCTCTCTCCCTCATGTATTAGCTTTGGAACCTTGGGTGCATTATTTAACCTTGCTAAGCCTAAATTTTTCTCATCTGAAACATACAGCTATTAATAGTATAGCTGTTAATTGATGTTCTATGAATGTTAAATGAAGTAATATATGTGAACCCCTAACCAAATACCTTGTATATAGTAAGTTTTCAATAAATGTTAGCTATTTTTTATTATTCCTATATAATTATTAACATTAATAGCTTTTGAGATATTTTATTGTGAAGAGAAGTAAAGAAGTGGGAGTTGTGGGAAAGTTATAAAGCTTTAAATGTGATTCTAGTTCTTTTTGCTACAAATATAAGGGGAGACTCCTAAAATTTGAATTTTTTATAAAAAATTGTGGATTTATTCCTACATTTTTAAAATTCAGTCACCTTCAAAGTCCTCTCCATTTGATACAATACATCTATTGAAATGTTTTTTCCACTGCTTAAAACAGTTTTTGAACTCATTGATCTTGATGCCTTTTAGTGCTTCTGCTGGTTTTCATTTCACCTCTTCCACATCAGCAAAATGTTTCCCTTTGAGGATTTTTTCATTTGGGGAGACATAAATTTTAAAAAGGTCACTCAGGGCGAGGTCAGGTGAGTAGGGAGGGAGAGGCATAGGGTTTATGCCTCTTTTGGTCAAAAGCTGCTGAACACTCTGTGCAGTGTTCACTTGTAAATCACCTATCATGAAATGGGCAAACATGTTGAAAGAGTCTTCAAAAGAAATTCACTGAAGCCAACTGTAACCTCTTACAACAATGCCAGCTGATACAAATGGGTTCATAGAACACACACATAGTGGGGGAAGCCTGTATGACAAGTGGACTGCCCTCCAAAAGATAAATTCTGTTTTTTGGGTCCCCCCTCATATATACACAAAATAGTGTCCAAACACCACATCTCTCAAATTTCCATGGTGTAAATATTTAATAAACTTACAATTGGTTTCTGTTTTAAGATTTGAATATAACAGCAATGCCATGTCCCCAGGAACATCATTAAACAAGATTGACGTATATTACCATTTAGATCGAAAGAACATAGTTCTGTGCAGCAAGTTTTTAGAAGCATAAAGGTTAGAACTCTATCCATAAGCTACTAAACTGTCAGATGATTCAAACAGTCACTGAACCATCACTTCTTAAAATAAGTATATATTATGGTTGCCTGGAAACCATTTCCTTTGTACCTACCTTTGAGTTCATCATTTCTGATCCATAATTTTATATGAGAATCAAACATCATTGATTTCTATAGGATGAGGAAAATTAAAATGTGAGGAAGTGAACCAAAAACACCACCACTGAGTTGATCCTCAGAGCCAAGCAATACAGAAGACTTGTTCACTATTCAGGGATTGAACCACTTCTTTTTCAAGAAAAATGAAGAAACAAACAAATTTAAAGACATAAAAGTACCTCCAAGGCTTAGTTAAAAACTAAAGTTAAAAAATCATTTTTTTCTTATTTCAAAGCCAGGTTTTTACCACACTTTCTGATTTCCAATGATATTTTATTTCCTGTCCTAACTCCCAGCATCTTAAACATTCTTTTAGGCCATTAAAGCACCTTTGTAAGACTAAAATCATTTACTTAGTATTCTGAAAGATCAGGAGAAAAAGTTTTTCAGATTTTGGATATTATGATTGAGAGGAGGGTGGATTCAGAGGTTACACTCATTAAGAAAGGGATGCAGGAGATTGAAGCAGAGGAAGACTTCATGAGTTTGAGATTCTTGTTAAATCTCTAAGTGGAGATGTGAAAAAGTATTGGGTATATGAATTTGTGATTTAGAGAAAAAGTCTTAACTAGTGATAGAAATTGTGGAGTAATAGCATACAAGTGATAACATACTATTCAACAGATTAAATCCAAGTGAATGGAAGAAGACTGATAAGAGACTAAACCTAAGACTCTAAGCCTATGGTTAGAACCTGAAGAATTCTAATAGTCAAAACATATAGAAGATACTGAGTTAGTTAAAGTATCTGGAGAAAGTTTAGAGTAACACAAGAAAGACCAGGAGAATGACTGGTTATTTAAGTCAAAGGACACACGTTTCCAGAGATGAATTATATTCAATTTTTAGAATTCCATGGATGAGAAAGTAACATGCAAACAAAATTATATCTATTGGAGATGGGACACAGAGGACTTTGATGATCTTAAAGTAGAAATTTGATGAAGTACAGGTGTAAGTGTAGGATAAATTGAGAAAATGCATACCTCTCTCTTTTAAGAAGTCTGAGAATAAATAAAAGGACAATGTCCTTTTCAGATAGATTATTGTTGGTATAAAGAAACACTACTGATTTTTGTATGTGAATTTTGTATCCTCCAACTTCATTGAAAGGAAATGAAGAAAACAACCCCATTCACAATGGCATCAAATAGAATAAAATACTTAGGAATAAATTTAACCAAGGAGATAAAAGATATCTGTACACTATAAGACATTGATGAAATAAATTGTAGAGGACACAAATAGAACAATATCTCATGTTAATGAACTGGAAGAATTAATATGCTAAAATGTTCATACTGCCCAATGCAACTTATAGAATCAATGCAATCCTTATTAAAATTCCACTGGCACTTTTTTACAGAAATAGAAAATCCTAAATTCATGTGGAACCATAAAAAAACACTGAATAACTGAAGCAATCTTGAGGAAGAAAAACAAAGTTGGAGGTAACATACTTTTTCATTTCAAATGATATTACAAAACAGCAAGCAGTAATCAAAACAGCATGCCACTAGCATAAAAACAGACACTCTGACCAGTGGAATAGAAGAAAGAGCCTCAAAATAAACCAAGTACATATGGTCAACTAATTTTAAACAAGGAATGAATTTAAAAATACACAATGTGCAAAGGACAATTTTTTAAAAAACAGTGTTGAGAAAATTAAATACCTACATGCAAAATAATAAAAATTGACCCTTACCTGCTACCATGAAAAAAGTCAACTCAAAATTGATTAAAGATTTAAATGTAAGACCTGAAACCATAAAACTTCCAAAATAAAACATAGGAGAAAATCTCTTTGATATTGGTATTGGCAATGAATTTTTGTATTGTATATGACACAACAAGCATAAGAAACAAAATGAAAATAAATGTCATACTACATCAAACTAAAAAGCTTTCGTTCAGCAAAGAAAACCATTAACAAAATGAAAAAGTAACCTATGGAATAGGAGAAAATATTTGCAAGAATACAAGGTTGCAAATATATAGAAAGAAAAATTCTGAAAATCTAATGTACATCATGTGACTGCAATTAATAATTCTATATCATAACACTGGAAATTTTCTAAGAAAGTGGATGCCAGAACACACTAAAAGAAAAACAAGGTAACTTTATGTGAGGAGATATGTATGTTAATTATCTTAACTATAGATATCATTTCACTATATATGTATATCAAAACATTGCTATATAATTTGTCAAGTAGTTAATATTCAAAACATAGGGAGAGAAGATGGTGGAGGAGTGAATGGGAGTCACGCTGACCTCCTCCCAAGACCAAACTGGAGTTGTGACTAAATAGTGGAGAAATCACCTGGAAAACAATGAAATGATAGAGTGAGAGGAACCTTGGAGCTGCAGACAGACAGTGGAATCAACTTTCACACATCTGAACAGGTGAGAAGCGTGGTGGAGGCTCATGAGGGTGGGCTGGGCGCCCAGGGGCACCAGCACCAGAAGGACACTGAAACGGCCAGTTGGATCCCTCTGAGAACAGGGTCTGAATCATAAACAGGGACCCCGAGACTACAGCAGCTGAAACCAGGGGAAAACACACAGACAAAACACAACCCTGAAAAGCTTAGGGCGCTCTCTGCCAGAGACAGGTGGCTGGAGATGCAAAGAGACATTTAAAGGGCCAACGCAAAAATTTGCATTGGCAGCCGCCTTCCTTGATCTCTGGGTAGAGGTGGCAGTAGAATGGGCTGGTGCCTGAGGAAAGACTGGTGAGGAAAACTTGGTGAAGAGAACTGAGATGGTGACCAGAGGAGCCCTGGTGATAACTCACCCCCCACTCGGCAGCTACCACCTCACTCAGGCATAAGGGAATCAATAAACCTGCCTTCTGCATGCTCCACCCAGAGCTTGTGCACTGTGTGGGCTGGGGGTTGAGTGAGAGTGGCTGGAAGAAGTGGAGGACCCCTGGCCAAAGGGGACACAGAGCTGCCTAAAGACCATTAAAGACCATTAAAGACAGGGGAGGAGGAGGCGGGGTTGAGGAAAGAACTGGAGGAGTAGCCAGAGATTTCGGGAGCTATCTCCTTCCCCACTCCATGGTCTCCATTTTGCACAGGCAGGCCACACCCCCAAAGAGGCAGGAGCAGGAAAGCACACAATAGTGGGTCTTACTCCACCAAGAGCTAGTGTGCACAGGCTGGCATTCCAAGGACAATGCAGCCAGCATAAATATTTGATCCCTGGCCAAAGGGGTCACAGAGGTGCCCAGAGACCCTTGAGGAGAGACTGGAGATAGAGGAGTTGGGGAAGGAATTGGAAGAGTAGCCAGGGATACCCAGAGCTGACTCTTTCCCCACTCCGTAGTATCCATTTTGGGCAGGCAGACCATGTCCCAAAGAGGCAGCAGTGGTGAAGGAAATAATAGCCCTGCCCTCAGGACAGTCCGGCACAGACACGAGTTGCTTGCTGGCCTTAGTGCTGAGTGCAGAGCTGCCTGCAGAGATAGTAGACCCCCGGTTAAAAGGGACACAGAGCTGTCTAGAGACTCTTGAGAAGAGGCTGGAAGTGGAGGCATTGGGGAGAGAACAAAGGGAGTAGTCTGAGGGTATCCTGATGCTGACCCCTTCCCCAGTCCACGGTCTCCATCTTGCTCAGGCAGACAACTCCCCTGAGTGAGGGCAGCCTATAAGGACATGATAGTCCTGCCATAAAGAGGCACTGCTCTGCCCTGTGGTGCCTAAGCCTGACACTTGAGGACAGAGTGACCAGATTGACAATTGCAGGAGAGAGACACAGACAGTAGATTCCAGGAAGGCTCAGACAAACGGCCCAAGGTCAGACAGGGTCAACAACTGACATCATCAAAGGCAGACCCAGAAAAAAAGAAAAGAAAAAGAAATAAATAAAAAGATCCACCTACTACCATAGAAGTTTAATCCACAAAGTCAGGAAATCTAGAAGTATCAATTAAAACAGAAGGGGAAAAAAGGGCGCTAACAAATAATGGGAAGGAAAAGAAGTTCCCCCCAGTAGGGGAAAGGAGGAATCCCCAGAGAGAGAGCTAAAGGAAATAGAGGCAAGGGAACTATAAGATATTGAATTCAAAATAATGCCTCTAAGGAAGCTCAATGAGCTTAACCAGTTCAAAGAGAACTATAAGAAAATGCAGGGAAACTATGAGGAAGTTACTGCAAACTTTATCAACATGAAAAAGGACATAGAAACTATCAAGAAGAGCCAAGAGGAAATGAAGAATACAATTTCTGAATTGAAGAACACAGTAAAAGGAATCAAAAGCAGACTAGATGCAGCAGAGGGTCTAATCAGCGAGCTGGAGGATAAGGTAGAAAAAAAGCTCCCAGAAAGACAAAGAAATGGAATAAAGACTTGAAAGAATGAAGAGCCATTTAGGGAAATGCAGGACAACCTGAAATGTAATAAAATCGATATAATAGGGATTCCATAAGAAGAAGAAGAGGAGCAAGGGATAGAGAGCCTGTTGGAAAAAGTATGATGGAAAACTTCCCTAACTGGAGGAGAGAAAAAGTCTCACACATCCAGGAATACAGAGGGCCCCATTCAAAAGGAACCAAATGAGGTCGACTACAACACATCATCATTAAAATGGCAATTATCAAAGACAGAGAAAGAATCCTAAAGGCAGCAGGGAGAAACAGGTAGTAAACATACCAGGGAGCCCCAATATGGCTAGCAGCTCACTTCTCAACAAAAACACTATAAAGCAGGAGGGAATGGCAAGAAATATTCCAAGTAATAAAAAACAAAAGCCTCCAACCAAGACTGCTCTACCCAGCAAGGCTCTCAATTAAAATGGAAGGTGAAATGATGAGTTTCTCAGACAAAAGAAGGCTAAAAGAATAAATCTTCACAAAACCAGCACTACAAGATATGCTAAAGGGACTGGTTTAAGAAGATGAAGAAAAAGACTGAGAAAGAGAAGAACACAGGTACCAAGGGAAAAAATTAATAAGTACCTATCAGTAATAACTTAAAATGTAAATTGACTAAATGCCCCAATCAAAAGACACAGGATAGCTGAATGGATAAGAAAACATGACCCACACATATGCTGCCTACAAGAGACCCACCTGAGAACAAGGACCTATACAGACTGAAAGTAAAGGGATGGAAAAAAATATGGCAAGCAAATGGGCAAGAAAAAAAAAGCAGGGGTAGCAATACTTATATCAGACAAAATAGATTTCAAAACAAAGGCCATAAAAAGAGACCCAGAGGGACAGTTTATAATATTTAAAGGAAGAATCTATCAAGAAGACAAAAACATTGTAAACTTATATGCACCGAACATAAGAGCACCAAATATATAAGGAAAATCTTGGACGACTTCCAAGAAAGATACAGACAGCAACACAATGCTAGTAGGGGATTTTAACACCCATGGTCTACAATGGATAGATCTTCCAAACAAAACATCAACAATGATATTGTGGAACTGAATGATGCATTAGATCAAATGACCTAACTGACATATATAGAACATTTCGCCCCAAAGGAGCAAAAATACACATTCTTTTCAAATGCACACAGAACATTTTCAAAGCTAGACCACATGATAGGACACAAAACAAACCTCAATAAATTCAGGAAAATTGAAATCATAACGAGCATTTTCTTGGACCATAAGGGCTTGAAACTGGAAACCAACCTCAAGGAAAAACGTCAAAAACATTCAAACTCATAGAGACTGAATAGCACACTATTAAACAATGAATGGGTCAATAATGAGATAAAAGAAGAAATCAAAAAGTTTCTGGAAACAAATGAAAATGAACACACGTCCCCAAATCTATGGACAAAGCAAAGTCAGTCCCGAGAAAGCAGTTCATAGCAACAGAAGCCTACCTTAAAAAGATAGAAACTTTTCAAATGAATGTCCTAACCCTAAAACTTCAAGAACTGGAGAAACAACAAACAAAGCCCAGAGCAAGTAGAAGGAAGGAAATAATCAAGATCAGAGCAGAACTGAATAGCATAGAGACGAAAAGAATAATTCAAAGGATCAACCAATCCAAGAGTTGGTTCTTTGGAAGGATAAATAAAATCGACAAGCCCTTAAGCAGACTCATCAAGAAAAACAGGGAGAGGACCTAAATAAATACAGTCAGAAATGAAAGAGGAGAAATGACAGCTAATACCACAGAAATACAAAGGATTCTAAGAAATTACTATGAGCAATTATATGCCCCAAAAATTGAAAACCCCAATGAAATGGAGAAATTTCTACAAAAGTATAACCTTCCAACACTGAATGAAGAAGAAGCAGAAAGCCTGAACAGACCAATAACAGCTGGTGAAATTGAAGCAGTAATGGGAGAACTCCTGGCACACAAAAGCCCTGTATCAGATTGTTAAACAGGAGAATTTGACAAAACATTTAAGGAAGAGCTAACCCCTGTCCTTCTCAGACTATTCCAAAAAATAAAAAAAGAGGGAAGACTCCCAAACTTTTTTATAAGGCCATCATTATCGTAATCCCAAAATCAGATAAAGACACAACCAAGAAAGAACACTACAGACCAATATCACTTATGAACATAGATGCTAAAATCCTCAACAAAATATTGGCAAACCGCATCCAGCAATACATTAAAAAGATCATCCACTATGATCAAGTGGGATTCATCCTAGGGATGCAAGGATGCTTCAGTATTCATAAATCAATAAATGTAATACGTCACATAAACAAAAGGAAAGCCAAATACAACATGATCTTCTAAATAGATGTGGAAAAAGCATCTGATAAGGTACAGCACCCATTTATGATTAAAAACAGTCAACAAAGTAGGAATAAAGGGGGCATATCTCAACGTAATAAAGGGCATGTATGAAAATCTACAGCCAAAATCTTACTAAATGTGCAAAAACTAAAAGCTTTCTCACTAAGATCGGGAACAAGGCAAGGATATCCATTTTCTCCTCTTCTATTCAACATAGTATTGGAAGGAAGTTCTAGCTACAGCAGTCAGAAAAAGAAAAGAAATAAAAGGTATCCATCCAAATTGGAAAGGAGGAAGTAAAACTATCATTGTTTGCAGATGACATGATAGTATACATAGAAAATCCTATAGACACCACCAAAAAACTACTCAACCTAATAAGTGAATTTGGCCAAACAGCAGGATACAAAGTCAATATTCAGAAATCGAAGGCATTTTTGTACACCAGCAATGAAATATCAGAAGCAGAATTCAGGAAAAAAATCCCATTTTCTATAGCAACAAGAAAAATAAAATATCTAGGAATAAATTTATCCAAGGAGGTAAAAGACCTGTACACAGAAAAACTATACAACACTGAAGAAAGAAATTAAGGAAGACACAAAGAAATGGAGGCATATACCATGTTCATGGATTGGAAAAATTAATGTCATCAAAATGTCCATACTACCCAAAGCAATTTATCGATTCAATGCAATCCCTATTAGAATACCAATGACACATTTCAGAGACATAGAAGAGACATTTCAAAAATTTATATGGAACCATGAACAACCCCGAATAGCAGCAGCCATTTTGAAAAAGAAAAACAAAGCAGGAGGGATCACAATACTTGACATAAATACAAGGCCACTGTAATCAAAACAGTCTGCTACTGGCACAAGAACAGACACATAGATCAGTGGAACAGAATAGAAAGCTCAGAAATAAACCCATATCTCTATGGTCAATTAATATTTGACAAAGGAGGCAAAGCATAAATTAAAGTAAAAATAGCCTCTTCAACAAATGCTGTTGGGAGAGCTGGACAACTACATGCAAAAAATTGAAATTGGATCACCAACTGACACCATACACAAAAATAAACTCAAGATGGATAAAACACTTAAATATAAATCGCAACACCATAAAAGGACTAGAAGAGATCACTGGCAGGAAGCTCTCAGATATCCCACACAGCAATATTTTCACCAGTATGTCCCCTAAAGCAAGGGGCATAAAAGAAAGAATAAACAAGTGGGATCTCATCAAAATAAGAAGATTCTGCATGGATAAAGAAAGCATCAGCAAAGTGAAAAAGGAACCAACTCTATGGGAAAATATATTTGATACATCAGATAGGGGTTTGATCTCCAAGATACATAAAGAACTCACTGACTCCACTCCAAGAAGACAAACAATCCAATTAAAAAATAGGCAAAGGAACTGAACAGACACTTCTCCAAGGAGGACATACACAGGGCCCAGAAACATATGAAAGGATTCTTGGCATCACTAGCCATCAGACATCAGAGAAGTGCAAATTAAAACCATAATGAGATACCCCTTCACACGGGTCAGAATAGCCATCATAAACAAACAAGTGCTGGTGAGGTTGTGGAGAAAAGGGAACCCTAGTATGCTGCTTGTTGGAATGCAAACCGTTACAGCCACTGTGGAAAACAGTTTGGAATTTCCTAAAAAAAAAAAAATGGAATTACCTTTTGACCCAGCAATTCTGCTGCTGGGATTATACACTAAGAATCCCAAAACACCAATTCAAAAGAATTTATGCACCCCAATGTTCATAGGAACACAATTTACAATAGCCAAGTATTGGAAGCAACCTACATGCCCATTGATAAATAGGTGGATCAAAAAACTATGGTACATTTATACAATAGGATACTACACAACAGAAAAAAAGAAGGAACTCCTACCCTTCATGATATCATGGATAGAACTGGAGAGCATTAAAGCAAAATAAGCCTGGCGGTGAAAGACAAATACCATATGATCTAGCATATAAGCGGAACCTAATCAAGAAAACAAACAAGCAAGAAAAATATAACCAGCAACACTGATGGAATAAACAAAGTGACAGTAATAGGAGGGAAAGAGGAAGAGGATAATGGCAAAAAGAAGGGAAATGATTAATCAAGTCAAGGAACATGTACAAAGGACCCATGGACAAAGCCAAAGTGGGGAAGGATTCAGGGTGGAAGGTAGGGGTGGATGGGGCTGGGGAAAGTGGTAGCTGGAAAATGGAGACAAATATATTTGAACAATAAAAAATAATATTTTTTAAAAAAAGAAATAAACTGAAATGCAATTTAGAAAGAGAAAAGAAGCAGAACCAAACATGTGGTTCTCCAAGGACTACAAAAGGGTGTTTTCTCCTAATAGTTAAAGAGAAATTGAAATTACCATAAAATGGGAAATTACTAAGACCCTTATAGACACTGGGGCTACTTTATCTGTTCTTAACCTTACCCAAAGTTCACTTCTCCCTCAGTGTAAATTTTTTTTCCAAATGGTAGGGATATTTAATCAACTAATTACTGTTTTTAAATTACAACCTGTCTCCTTCCAACTAGGGACTGTTAAGGAGCAACATATATTTCTAATGGTCAAATTTGCCCTAATTCACCTAAAAGGGAGAGATTTTCTTAAAACCTATGACACACACATATCTTTTTCCTGGAAGGATAAAATTTATTTAGGACTAAATGAATCATATATTGAACCAGTTGGGAAAATAATAATTTTAAAGAAATTCCCAAAAGAAGAAAACAATCTTGAGACTGAACGTTGCAGGATGTTCCAATGTAACTTTGGGCCCTTTCCAGTACAGTTATTGGCAAGAAAAAGTCAGACATCTTTATTAAAATAACTATTGATAATACTTTGCCTCTGCCTATTATGCAGTAATATCATTTAAGACCTGATGAACTGCATGGAATTAAGACCATTATACAAAATCATTTATAATTCCAGGTCCAAGCCCCTGTAATTCTCCTATCCTTCCAGTAAAGAAATCAAATGGAAAAAGATGATTTGTACCAGATCTCAGAGCTACAAATAAGATAGTTATCCCTAGACATCCTGTGTTTCCAAATTCATATACCTTATTATTAGCCATTCCTGTGGACTGCCAATATTTTTCAGTAATAAATTTATGTAGTGCCTTTTTCAGTGTTCTAATAGAAAAAGACAGTCAATATCTCTTTGCCTTCACCTGGGAAGATTGCCAATTTACTTTGACTGTAATTCCCTAGAGATATACAGAGAGTCCCACCTATTTCTCCCAGATATTAAAAGCTGATTTAAATAATGTTAAATTTTCTAGAGATTCCACTCTAATCCAATATGTGGGTGATTTACTTTTATGCTCTAGGACATTACTAGAGTCCCAAAGGACACAATTTACCTATTACAACAACTAGCTATAAAAAGACACAAGGTCTTAAAGGATAAGCTTCAATTTTGCTTAACTCAAGTAAAATACCTTGACTATCTCATATCTAAAGATGAGCTACTGATTAACAGTGAAGGAATCAGAGGAATTTTATCTTTTTCCCTTCTAAAAACAAGAAAGCAGCTTAGAGGATTCCTGGGTTTGACTTGATATTGTCACAATGGGGTTCCAAGTTTTTCATTAATGGCCCAGCCTCTGTATGTCCTATTAAAGTCAAATTGACCTGATCCAATTCAGTGGAACCCAGAAGGGAAGCAAGCTATAAAATCTCTCAAGAATTAACTTAAGTTCCCACTGTGGGACACCTTAATTATAAACTAATTTTTATACATAAAAATAAAGAAAACACTTTGGAAGTTGTAACTCAAAAACAGAAATCATCATAAACCTATAGAAAATCATAATCAACAATTACACTAAGTAGCCAAAGGGCTCCCTCTCTGTACGACAGCAATCTTTGCTATAAACATGTTATGCAAACAAACAGGGAAGAAAGTTATTGGCTCTTTTTTGATTATGTTTCTCATTCTGTTGAATTTCCACTGAATTCTCATAATACTCAATACTTCTGTCAGTCAACTGGCTCTTGCTTTCTGTACCTAATATTAATTTAATGTAACAGTCTTAACCCAGCAATTTTGCTACCTTCTTTACAGGAAAAAGACACCCGTGATTACTTTTTGCTTACTGACCACCTTCTTGTTCCTAGGAATGGTTTACAGAAAACTCTTTATTATGCTAAAGTAGTTTGGTTAATAGATGCATCTTTGAAAAATGAATAAGGATGTTATCAAACTGGATATATGATAACTTCCATGATGAATGTAAGTAAAAGTTCTTATTCACCTGAATAAGATCTTACCAAAAAGCTAAATTAATTGTTCTGACTAGCAAATATTTACACTAATAGTAGTTTGCCCTTGGTGTAGCTCAAAACTCTGGATTGTTGTGGAAGCAGAGAGGTTTTTTAACTTTCTCAGGGTGTTGCATAAAAAATAGAAAAAAGTTGCCAAATTATAAGATGTCATACCGAAATTTAAACAATTGGCAATTATTAAAATTCCAGAACATTCTAAAACTGCCACCATGAAATCAAAAGAAAACCAGTTAGCTAAAGCTGTATCTAGAAAGGCAGTATTAAACAGACAAATTATCTAGACCTGAGAATGTTTCTTGCTTCTTATTAAATCAAAAAAGACTCTTTTTTACAGTTGTAGTGGACAGCAGCAAAAGAAGAAAAAAGGATATGGCAAAAAAAAATGGGGAGCTTTTGACCCAGACAACCAGATATGGTCCTAATCAGAAACCAATCTTATCTATACCAATTCAAGTACCTATATTTTAACATGCACATGGGTTAACACTTTGGGGTCCTAAAAACATGATATCATAAAGTAAACAATATTATTGGAAACCTTCTCCTACTGTAGCTCATGAAGTGCATAGCAAATGTTCTATCTGCCCAAATATAACCCTGGAAAATCATTCCACAGGTCCCAAGGACTTCCTTCAGATTTGTTTGCAGTATCTGGATTTGGATTTTATCCAAGTGCCATGATTTCAAGAATACAAATATGTGTCAGTTGTAACTCGTGTATTTTGTTCACTGGGTTGAGACATTAAATTGCAGGAGAACAACAGCCTTGTTGGCCGATAAATTATTATTGGAAAAATTAATTCTCAATTGAGAAATACCCTCTGAATTATAGGGACTGAGGGGCTCATTTCCCTGGGCAAATAATGTAATCCATTTGTAATACTTTGCCTATTTTATAGTATATTCCTTGTGCCTATCACCCCAGTGATATTGATGGAACATACAAATGGCACAATTAAAACTCAACTAGGTAAATTTTCAGAAGCTTTTAATCTTCCTTGGCCCAAAGCTGTCCTTATTGTCCTCCTCAAACTTGAAATCTACTTCTTTTGGTAAACATATAGCTTTTTTTCTCATTAAATATTCACTGGTCACCCTGTTCATCTTGATGAAAGAACATATGGATCAACCTTACTAAAAGGAGACATATTGCATTATTATCAAGAATTTATTAACCAGCTTGCAGGGACTGATAAATTACTGGCATTCATTTCACAAGTGTACCCCTGGGAGATGAAAACTTCAAAGACAACTTATAACCTGAAGATTTTGTCCATTGAAAAAGACATCTATTAAAGACTTCCTCCAACATTGTTGGAAGGGACCTTATCGGATGCCCAAGTGCAAATGGACATCTGCCCCTATCTCTCTCGCTTGCCTCCACCTACAGTAAAGACCCAAGAAAGGTTTCTTGAGGATGAAAAGCTACCAACATCAGAGATAGACAGCTATCCCAAGATATCAACAAGGCCCGTGTACCTACAATTTGATGTCAAATTTTATTAGTTTGATTGTCTTTACCTGTGTGCTATTACTAGTCATAATAATAATTATACTTGTTCTTTGGGCTTTACTCAAACCTTGTGTATATAATCCAACTGTTAATAATTGCTAAAAGTATGTAAGATAACTTTTGCATTATCAGTAATACTCTTTTTATCATTTCTCTTTTGAAATTTAGAAGGAATGTTATTGTAAAAGGAAGAAAAGAGTTGTGTATGTTTTTAAGAGAAGTTAAAAGTAAGTAGTTTGTATTAATAAGTCAGCTATTTCTGAATGAGTAAAAAGTGAAAAACTAAGAACAATAAAGTTGTGGAAGGTTAGTGGAAAGGAATATTGAGAAGGAATTTTATGTATAAATACCAGAACCTAATTATGAGAATGTGCTTACACTCCCTTTTGTTTGTCAGGTTTATATGTGGCTTTATTTTGTCCACAAGTCAGTCCCAGATGATTGCACTAATTTAATCAATCAAGAATCCCCATTTAGGGTACCCTTATCAATAAATTCAGCCCAGCATAATTATATTTATTCTGCACTTACTCAACATCCTTAGAATCACTTTCCATATACATTCCTTAGATTTATATAAATAAATAATTGGCAAAATTTTGCAAAAATAATGAGAGAGGAGGATGTGTTGTATGTATTTTCTGGTCATGTTTTGTACTTAACCTCTTCGACCTGTTTGGGATTAAGCCCCCTATTGTCTATGGGCAACCCTTCTAGGAGAGGTGTTAGAGGTAATATCAGGAGTCCTCAAAACAACTTCACAAGAGGCCATTTAGTTTTGTCTCAAATAAGAGAGGGAGTACGAATTCTATTGGCAAAGAAGGCGTAGCAAATTTGGAAAATCAGTCTTTATCTTGATAATGATCAACCAGGATGTCAACTTCCCAGTTTTCAAGGTCCCACTACTTCACATTCAAAACTATCAATTAACAAGAAAGGCCTTTCAAGGTTGTGAATTCATTTACATTATAATTCAGCCACTCACAGGCTTATTTTGGTGTAGATGTTTCAGAAAAGTCAATCTTGTGACCAACAGAGATAGAGCTTCTTTCTGGTTCGTTACCCAGAATTTGATGTGAGACTTTAAAGCCTTGAGCTCAAAAAATTTTTTATACATTTTAAGCCACTTAGAAGCAACCGAACAAATCCGTAATCCCAATACGTCATTCCACAAAGTTCTCTGTGGCATTAACTATTTGGTCACCCAAAGCTTTATTGGCACTTAATTTCCGGTGACCACATGTGATGATTTAAGTAACTCCACAGCAAGCACCAGGCTACCAATGTATATACTAAAGGCATCAGGGTCATTAATGCCTCTAAATATAGTCAAGTAAAAGAAAACAATCCAGATCTCTATCTGTAATGTTCTAGAACACTCTAATACTAATAACTGATCAATCAAAAAAGGAGAGTGTTGAAGGCAATTCAGAGATTACCAGGGCTTCCACTCCCATCATAGGCCCAGAGTACAAGATCCAACAAGACGGAGTGGATTCAGAGGAAGGTCCTCTAGTATCTGGCATGTGATATTAGCACATGCACTGGCCAGCACCTCACACTGAGGGGGGCACTCCCTGCATCCTGACATCACACTCAGCTGCCCCACTCCGGGCTGCTCTCATGGGCTCCAAGGCAGGGTAGGCCATGGGGAAAGACACAGACAGCAAATTTTGGCAGACAATGTTGCAGTGCCATCTCTTCCAGCACAGAGGGTGCACCAGCCTGAGGTCAGTGCTGCCTCTTTCAAGATCTCAAAAGATGAGATCACCTGGCAGAGCCATGGTCTCAGAACCCCAGACAAGGTTTACATTTTGTTTTTAATTAGTGAGGTGTATGTCTAACTCAGTAATTTTTAATATTTCTCTGTTCTAATGAGTACATTTTAAGATATCAGTGTTCCTCTAAAGTAAGTTTAGATTCATTCTTCATGTTTTGAAATGTTTTGCTTTCAATGTTAATCCATTTTAAGTATACTGTATTTGGCATTTTTATTTCTTATTATTCCTTTTAATAATCTGGAGGTATGTTGTTTAGTTTCTAAATGTATGACAATTTTTGCTACTGATTTTAATTTTTATCACTTTTGTGTAATCAATGAGAATGCTTCCTTTGTTCTTGCTAAGATATACTCCCTCGTTTCTGGGTGCTGGGTTTGGAGAAATTACTTAGAAGATTCCACATTTGCCACTTCAAGAACCTAAATAGGTTTAGCAAATTCAGGGACAATTTTTATGTTAATTTCCCTTCCAAGCTGCATAGATTTTGACCCATTCCCTCCCAGTCCATACACATGCAATGTTCTTAATATTTATAGGTGACTTTTCTAGCTATGGCCTTGTTGCAGGCTGCTTATGTCCCTGCTGAGTTCCCAAGCTATGCTTTTTCTGTTTTCATTTTCATGAGTAGCAGTCCTATCCAGGTTCCTGTTTTTAAGAAAGGAACTTGTTTCCAACTCCTGCTTACTATATAGAGTGGTCTTTATTGTCATCAAAACCCCAACGCTGGCATATATTTGGTATTCTTTTGTGGCTTCTAAGTGGCTTAAAATGTATAAAAAATTTTTTGAGCTCAAGGCTTTAAAGTCTCACATCAAATTCTGGGTAACGAACCAGAAAGAAGCTCTATCTCTGTTGGTCACAAGATTGACTTTTCTGAAACATCTACACCAAAACAAGCCTGTGGGTGGCTGAATTATAATGTAAATGAATTCACAACCTTGAAAGGCCTTTCTTGTTAATTGATAGTTTTGAATGTGAAGTAGTGGGACCTTGAAAACTGGGAAGTTGACATCCTGGTTGATCATTATCAAGATAAAGACTGATTTTCCAAATTTGCTACGCCTTCTTTGCCAATAGAATTCATAACTAAGCTTCACTTTTGATCATTATTATGGATTTGAGTTTCCTTATCATGTAGCATTATTTCCTTTTCTTCCTTTCAAGCTCAAATACATGTGATATTTTAAAATTGTTTATCAAAGGGAACCCCAGTACACTGTTGGTGGGAATGCAGACTGGTGTAGCCACTGGGGAAAACAGTTTGGAATTTCCTCAAAAAGCTAAAAATGGAACTGCCTTTTGACCCAGAAATTCCACTGCTGGGATTATACCCTAAGAGTCCCAAAATACCAGTTCAAAAGAACCTATGCACCCCAGTGTTTATAGAAGCACAATTGACAATAACCAAGTGCTAGAAGAAACCTAAATACCCATCAGTAAATGAGTGGATCAAAAACTATGGTACATTTACACGATAGAATATTATGCAGCAGAAAGAAAAAAACAGCTACTGCCCTTTGTGACAGCATGGATGGTACTGGAGAGCATTACCCTAAGTGAAATAAACTAGGCAGTAAAAAAGACAAATACCATATGATTTCACCTATAAGTGGAACCTAATCAGCAAAGCAAGCAGGCAAGGAAAATATGACCAGCAACATTGAAAGAGAGAAGAAATCAACAGGGATGGGAGAGAGGGAGAGAAGGAAGGAGGTGGTGGGGTGGGTCAGATCAAGGAAAAGATGTGAAGGACATGTGGATGAAGCCTAGGTGGGGAAGGATTAGGGGGTGGGGCAGGGGAAAGTGGTGGCAGGTAAATGGACACAAATGTATGTGAAAAATTTTTTTAAAAGAAAGAAATAAATTTTTAAAAATAAAAATGTATGCTCTTTGCAAATATTCAAACACAAAAGTCTGAAGTAGAAAATTAAAGTTTTCTGAAATTCTACTTTCACCACTTGTCAAGATACATTTGTACATGAAAAACTGTACATACTGTAAATGACTTTTTTTAAATGAGAAGATAATAAGTACGTGTGTGTGTATCAATCTCATCCATTATATGGGAGTGTGTGTCCATCTCATCTACCCTACAGGATGCATAGTATTTAATTAAACATATGATAATTTGTTTAACCTATTAATGAGCATTTCAGTTTTTTTAAGATTTTGCTTATATATAACTGTTTCAATAAACATCACTGTACATAAAAAAGTAAAATAAAATTATTTTTATTTTTATTCTTTTTTTAATTTTAATTTTAATTTTTTAACTCTTTTTTATTTTTTAATTTATTTTCTTTATTTTTTCAAATACATTTGTCTCTGCCTTCCCCCTATTACCATCCCCTCTCCCCTCCCTCCCTCAATCCTTTCCCTTTGGTTTTGTCCATGAGACCTTGCTACACATTCCCCAACAATAAAATTATTTTTCAATCATTGTTACATATTTAGAAGCAAGTAATGTTTTATGCATCTGCTCTGTCTCCCCACTGAAAAAAAGTATTCTGAATTCTGAGACTGGCTATCTGCAACTAAGATCTAGCACATATTGAGTGCTATATATGGCATAGTCCAGAATAATAATAAAAACAACAGCTAATATTTACTAAGTTATTATTGAGGATTCTGAGCCTGAAGCCTTACCTCTCTGCTGGGTCACAGGTGCTGTGGTATAGTGGTCAGGAGTACAGACTCAGAACCCAGGCTGCTTTCTTTCAACTCCAAGTTCTTATATTTAAGGTATGACTTTGGGCAAATTACACAGCTTCCCCTTTCACAAAAACAATTTATAAATATAAGGTAATTATAACAATGCTCAGCACATAGTAAACACTTGATGACTCAGTTATTATTCTGTCAGTGCATAGCATATGCTATGACTTTTAATCCATATTACTCTTGCAAAATACATAATATTGTAGTTCTTTAAGAAATTTCCTTTCACAGTAGGTTTCCAATAAATATGTTGTATAGGTAACATAATAATTAATATTTAAATGGAAGCAAAAACAATGTGGGCAGATAATTGAGTCTGTGTCACATAAGTAATTAGTGGCCAAGCCAAGTTTTGATTGGTGTCCATTTTACTATTAATCATAAGCATTTCATCTGCCTTGGAAACCTCTCAAACCTGCTGTGCCACGACAGAAAAGGAGGTTGTTCACCCTAAGTATCCACATTTCCCTTTCCTCCTTCCCCCTTTTCCTACTACTCTTGATCATTTCTCTTCCTTGTGAAGTAAGAGGCATCCATAATCTTTCATTATCTTCCTTCCTCTGGGCTTCTAAAATTGCCCTGCTCTCTTGTTTTATACAGTGCCCTTGCTAATGTGACTTCATTGGGTGATTTTTTTTTCTTCTTCCCTCTTCTCTAGATCAATAGTCTCTGTCTCCCTCACTTGGTAATTCCACTGGCTTTCATTTCCAAGTTTCTTAAAGCCCTTGGGGGAGAAAGCCATTTGAACTTCTTCCTTTATAATGTTTTGTTTTCCTCCACAGCAGAGCATTTTCTTTTACTGTTGTGGCAATTTTGTCCTTTCCAATACCTTTTCTGCCAAGTTTTTCCATCTGCAGAAGCCACTACAGCTTTTGGCTAGGTGCTAGGATATTAAGAAAATTTAAAGATTTTATTGGATGGCCAGCCTAGTGGGTTTCTAATTGAACAGTGCCAGGAGCCTCTGAGGTTTCTGTTACAGAGTCTTGGAAGCATTTATTGCAAGAAAGGTCTGTTTTTCTCTGGATTTTTTTTGCTTGTTTTGATTTATAGAAAGGGTGTGACAATACTGACAGTGGAAAGGTGAGAGACACATTTGTATGTGTGTTTAGTATAGCAAAAGCAAAAATCACAAGGTGAGAGAACTGACACTGAGCAAATGCCTCATGTCATCAAGTCTAGCATGGCAGGTACTATCTCCAGATACCACAGGATGAGCAGAATGCAACTTCCTCTGCATCATTTACTTTTGTAATTTCTTAACCTTCTGTGAAATTAAATCATCTACCCTAATGTTCTCCCTCTCTTAGTCAAAGAAAGGAAAATTTTATCATCAGAAAGGAAAACCTAATTGTTATTTATTATGTGTCTAGTACTGTCAGCTATAGTGTCTGTGTCTTATGTTCAAAGAACTATCTAAAAGGTGGGCATGGTGTGTTCATTTTACAGATGAGAAACATGAACTTTGACAATATTAAATAATTTGTCTTTAATTGTAGGGCCAGAATTATAATGCAGAGTAAGTTTTCACTATATTTGCTTCCTCCACCATTGATAAGTAGAACTGTATCAATTTTCTCTGTAACAGAACACCAGGGGTATGACCACATTTGAAGCCCTTTGTCTGAGGAGTTTCCTTTGTTTAGGGGCCCAGGTTTGAGAGCTCCCCAAAACAAGCATCAGTACAGATAATGTCAGTCATCTGGCTTTTTCAGTGCCTGAGGAAGACTTGCCCTTTACCCTGGGATCAGTTTCTGCTGAGCCAGAGAAAACCCTCTGCTTTTTCTCAGAACAGTGACTAGCCACGCTGCAACCTCACCTCTGCCTGTGCTACATGGCTTGTGAAGCATCAATTCCCTACCCTACTGTTAGTTAGGCTTGGCCACAGGGTATTCCTGGATCAGGGAAAGTGAGCAGACATGAGGGCATGTCATTTAGCAGCATCAGAGAGCTTATATTTCTAATAGGGTTGGCTCTTTTCTTTCTTCCTATCTGAATAGGACAGATAGGGCAGCTGTCAATATGTAATATAAGCAAGGAATTTACTTTAAATTTTGTGAGCCTCTGAGATTTGGGCTTGCTTCTATCTCTGTGGCAAATCTAAATACTATTTACATCAGGCTAGTCACACTGGCCTTCTCACTGTTCTTCAAACATACTAATTCATTGACTGTTGATGCTGCTTGAGAAACTCTCCCTTTTGATCTACAGGTGGTTTTTAAATTTTTATTATTCATATTTTTGACAATTATTCTTTTAATAATTTCCTCTTATATTCACTGACTACCAAGATTCCAAGATTCATTTCCTCCTTCTCTCTAGCCTCATATTATTTTCTAGTGATATTTGATGTTCCCTGAAGTTTTATTAGTTATGTAGTTGTTAACATCTTGCCAATCTTCTGCTCCAGACTGCCACTCTACAAGGACAAGTAGGGGCTGAGAACACAGATTCATTATCCCAACTTCCCGGATTACAGTTCTGGCACCAATAGTAGTTAGCTCTCTGACACTGGGTAGCTACTCAAAACTGACTGAAATTTTCCCCCTTATTTGTAAAGTTGGAATAAGAATATGACACATAACTCATAGGGTTGTCATTAGGATTAAATGAGCCAAAATATGTAAAGCACTTAGCACAGTTCTTTACACAGAGCAAGTACTCAGTGAAGTTTGGTGTTATCATTTGTTAGACACCATTGCATTCCACATCTGAGGATACCACCTGGGACAAGGTAGAGAGACTTAATGAGTATTTGATAAATGGACAGATGAATGACTGCCATGAAGATTTAGGAAATGTGTGATAAGACTAACTTCATAGTTCAGAGCTGATGTCTGTGAATGGAAACCTAAGAACAATGTTTAAAAAAAAAAAGCTTAACTTAATTTCTGGCATTTAATAATGATGATGATGATGACATTAACAATAACAATAAATGTCAATACTACTCTTTATTTAGCATTTAACAGTTACTTGTTTCCTACATTACTACACAATTGTAAGACAGCTATCCTTATTTGGAGTGAAGGCACAAATTTGGAGAGAAGTAACTTGAGCTCATTCAAGATTTCATAGTTTACAGGCACTGGGTTTTGATTCATGTTTCTTTGACTATATTGTATTGAGAATGCTTATTAAATAATTACTTCTTCCTTGTCTTCAACTAGTGCTAATTCCTGAGATGATGGGAGCTGTTGATCTGCCCTCCCCTGGACATGGTGAGGGCATGTGTTCCTTCTGCTGTCAGACTCACAGTAATGTTGAGTGTGTTTCAACGCCTCAGCAGTTATGCTGGGCAGAGGGTTCGGGGAGAGACAACAGAGGAATCAGAGGAATCAGATACATCCCTGGCACTTAAGGAGTAAAACAATAGACATAAATGCCATTCCTAGGAGGAAAGTAAATAAAATGTGCTCTTTTCATTACTTTCTCTCATCATTATGGCCATCTGTGCTTCATAGATACACGGAGGCACTGAAACCCACAACATTTGCCCAGCTAAGAAAGCCAAGGGGCTAGAATTCAAATACTAGGTGGTCCCAGTTGTTTTCTACTATTTCTCTGCCAAAAGGTACAATAAACACCCTCTTTTTGTTTACTTCCTTGTTTTTGTGTTACTTGGTAAAGTCAGTACTGATGGCAAAGCTGGACAGAAATGTACACGATAAGTAGCACGTGACAAATACATCTCTAGCATGACCATTTCCCAAAGTGGTGTACTGATAGGTTGCTTTATAGAATATGTCTGCAGCAATTACAAGATCAGTTGATGCCCTTGTCATTTCAACCACATGCTTCTCATGCTTTCACAGTTTGAGGGTTTTTTTTTTTTATTTGTTTGTTCATTTTGTTTTTCTCTTAACCTTACAATCCAGCAGCCAGGTTTGTGAAGAGCCTTTCCCTAACACTCTGTCCCAGACATTCTCAGTGTTGAAGTGTCTACATCTGCTCATTCAGCACCAGCTTATTCAGCCACTCTCTCCTTACTCTTTCTAACATGTGGTTTATCAGGAACACAGCATGGACCCAGGGCCATAAATTATGGCTAATTTTCTAGAGTTAGCTCCTCTCCAAAGGTGGATACATGGCAGAGTCCCCTCTGCTTTGCAGAGAGGCCACCAGAGAGTCATGTTGCTTCAGCATTATAAGTTAGCACAGGCATGCAACAGCATACTGACAGCAGGACAATTATTGTCCTGGACATAAGAAATGCAAATTCTTCTTCCATCATTGCAAAGGTAACCAGCAGACTTTTTATATGACTTGATCAATGGCATTAATCTATGCCTGGCCAAAGTTTATAAAATCCATATGCCACCTGTCACCCTTCTTTCAGCTCAGGACTGAGGCTGTATTTGATTTCCTTAGGCATCACATGAGTCATGTGGACCACCTTGAAAAGGTGGCTATAAAAATGGTGAGTTTTGGAGAGCAATTTTAATAGTAGCTGTTTCACTCATAAACAGAATCCTAGGGACTTCAATACTTAGCAGCCGTGCAGCCTTGACAAGTTATTGGGCCTCTCTGAACCAATTTCTCATAAGATAAACACAAACAAAATTACCTACAGCAGGGGCTGGCTTGGGAGTAAACTGGGAGAATTTGTCACCTTCTGTTTACTACACTATATTTAATATTAGTGGGCCAGACATCTAGGTAATGGTTAGATAAAAAGAGATGAAAAAGTAAATACATACTTTGAATGGATCAATCGAGGTAGAGGAAACATAAGAATTAATGCTTTACTGAGAGATTATTTGACATAACAATCAGCAAGCAGATCTGGCTGAATAAAAAAAAATGGATTATAATCATTATAGGAAAAGTAGACCAGTATGAACAAGATATCTGCTGTGTTTCAGTCACTGTAAATTACCCCTGTTATCCTCCATTTTCCTCAACCCCAAAATAGACTCTGGAAACTTGTCCTTGAAGGGATGGTTTAGTAACATCATTGGTAGTCAGGGTATAGGAAGATATATTCTAATTTGTAATTTATGTGGGATTTATGTAAAATTACATTTTTTGCAGGAATTCTGGGTATTGAAGAAAGACATATGGTTGAAGAAATCCATTTGTGCCCTGGCTGGTGTGCCTCAGTGGATTGAGTGCTGGTTTGCAAACCAAAGGATTGCAGGTTCAATTCCCTGTCAGGGTACATGTCTGGGTTGTGGGACAGATCCCCAATAGAGAGTGCACAAGAAGCAACCACACATTGATGGTTCTCTCTCTCTCTTTCTCCCTCCCTTCCTCTCTCTCTAATTATAAATAAATAAAATCTTTTAAAAAATAAAAAATAAAATAAATAAAATAAAATAAAAAAAAATTAAAAATCCATATACTGTGATCATTAAGGACTGTTCGCATGCCCCAAAAATCCATATTGAAGCTCTAGCCCCCGTTGCAATAATATTTGGAGATAGGGCCTTTGGGAGGTAATTTTAGTTAGATGAGTTCATGAGGGTGGGATCTTCATAATGAGATTAGTAATCTTATAAGAAATAAATGACAAAGACCTTGCTCTTTCTTCCTCCCCATGCACTCACAAAGTAGAGATTTTGTGAGTACACAGTGAGAAGGAAGCTGCCTACAATCCAAAAGAATTGCCCTCAGAATAAAACCTATCTTGCCAGCATCTTAATCTTGGATTCCCAGACTCCAGATGTATGAGAAATAGGTTTCTGTTGCTTAAGCATCAGGTCTACAGTATTTTGTTATTGCAACCCAAGCTGACTAAGACAGTGATTATCAATGTCACGTCTAAAAACATCATTCTAAGTTATTGTCCTTGGAAAACTCCTTATGGGTTTTCCTTGACAGTGGCATAAATCAGGGTAATGGAGAATGCAGTGAGCATTTAGAAAAAAAAATATTCTTATATGTTAAAATCCAAGCAATAAATTGTCTCTGGCAGGAGGTTTAAGAGGTTTAATATGGTGGGAGCTGGGAACAGCCCTAATTGCTACAATCACTGGCTTGTTTCCTGTTTGTATTTCACCAGTCCCACACACCTGGCTTCAGTGACTTATTCTGGAAATATCAGTCATGGTATTTGGTAGCTAGTTACATGAACAAATGTAGAGGGATAACTTGGAGAAAGGACAAGGAAAACTGTCAGAATTTACTCAGGCACCCAAGCTGGAAATTAGTTATTTTTTATCCACATATGCATTCAACCACCAGTGCCAGTTGATTCTTTAATAGAAATGCTTCAACTTCTTTATCTTGTATTCCTTTCCTTTCCACTGTCATCATCATAAGACAGTAGTATCTTGTCATCTTTTACTCCAAGGTTATTTCAATGCTCTCAGTTTTCATGTTTAATGTTCTTGTTCCTCCTTAGAATCATCCTCTTAAGGCTTTCCTACAATCCCAGTAATGTACTTGGTTCATAGATCCAGAAAAATAGCCAATGGCTTCCTATCATCTAAGATGGTCTGGTACCCCCGATTTGTTGCTCCAGGTTCAATCCTGGCTACTTTCCTCCCTAACCCCTGGGCAGGCTCCATTGTTATACTACCCTGAACAAGTATTTTACATTCTCACTTGCAAGAATGACCTTCTTAAACTTTTCCCTGTCCTCAGTGCCCTTACCCCACCATACATCATCAGAAAGTAATTACTTATTATGGTAGGCAGAAAAATGACTCCTAATGATGTCCACATCTTACTCCCCATAACCTGTGAAGATTTTGTTACATCATAAAGGAGAATTAAAGTTGCAAAAAGAAAAAGTTACTAAGCAGATGGTCTTAAAATTATTCCTACACTTAAAAAACAAACAACAACAACAACAACAAAAACACAAGCCCTGGTTGTTGTGACTCAGTTGGTTGGAGCATCATCCGGTAACTTAAAGGTTGCAGGTTTGATTCACGGTCAGGGCACATACTTAGGTTGTGGGTTCGATTCCCAATCTTCAGTCTGGACCCAGGCTCATACAATCCCTGGTTGGAGTATGTATGTGTGGCAACAAACTGATGCTTCTATCTTGCATCAATATTTCTCTTTCTCCCTTCCTCTCTCTCTAAAAGCACTGAAAAAAATGTCCTCAAATGAGGATAAAAATGTCATTCTCATATTGGAATATCCAATGGACCCAATGTAATCATAAAAGTCCTTTAAATGTTTAAGAAGAATTCAGAAGACTTAGTGATATGGTGTTAAAAATACTTAGTCATCCACTCTAACTTTGAAAAATGGAAGAGGTCTTGAGCCAAAGAATATGAGCGACTTCTAGAAGATGAAAAAAAAATGCACACTCCTCCTGGCACCTGGGTTTTTTCTCAAGAGATCCATTTTGGACTTGTGACATCCAGAACTGTAAGATAATAAAATTGTGTTGTATTAAGCCATTAATTATGTTGTTATTTGTTACAACAATGATAGGAATCTAATACACTTGTGTTCATTCATGATTTTGCTCATATTGAGCACCATTTAAGTTCATCAATTTGCTAACTGCTGTGATAGAAAGAGAAGAAACAGAAGATACAATCCTAGCCCACAGATATTTAAAATCCACTTAGGAGAGCTAATAGTAATATTTATTGAATACTTACCTTGAAAGACATGGGTCAAACATATTAGCTCAATTTATTCTCCCATGAAACTGTAATGTTAATAAATTGAATCAGTTAACAGGATGGGAGAATTGGTATTTGAACTCCAGTCCAAGTGATTTTACTTAAATTTATTCAGCTGTCTCTTCCTCTCCGCTACCTTTTCTTTTCTATTCTGTTTTTTTTTGTTTTTGTTTTGTTTTGTTTTGTTTTGTTTTGTAATAAAGGAACAGACAATTGTTTTGGAGTTTCAGTGGATGAAGGTAACATTTGAATTGGAAGAATCAATAACAGCTTCTGTTAATATATTTTAAACTGTACCTACGTTTAAAAAAAATGTTTTTTAATCATGATGCACAGCAAGAGTGACTATGAAATGCCTCTATGTATCTTTTTAAAAATTTAGCTGTGTTTTGTGGCTCCCTAGCATTATCCCTTTAATCAGAGAATACTATTCTGTTGTATGGATGTGTCATAGTTACTTTATTCTTTCCTCTATTGAAAGACAACTTGTATGTTTCCAGTTTTTAAAGATAAGCAATAAGCTGTTATAAATGTTTCTATGACAACTTTTTGTGACTTTAAGTTTGCAAATGAGTTAGGTAAATACCAGAAACATAATGTTGGATCATATGGTAAGACTAGTCTAGCTTAGTAAAAGGCAGGCAAACTGTCTTTGAAAGAGGCTGTACCATTATGCATTCCAATAGGCAATAGATAAAAGTTCCTGTTACTTTACATTCTTTCTAAAAATTAGTATTGTCAGATTTTAGCCATTCAGTAAGTGTGTACTGGTCACATTTGGTTTCAAAAAACATCATAAATGAATACTGAATTCTAGGTTTACAGTTTTTTGTTTTGTTTTGTTTTGCTTTGCAGCATGTTCCACTGTCGTCTTGCACATATTACTTTTTTTCTAAAGAAAAAAATCTGCATTCATCCTTATATTTTTCCCACTGTATGTGATATTCTTTTTTCCCTAAGGCTAATTTTATTTTATTTTTTTCTTTAAGTACATTTTATTGATTATGCTATTACAGTTGTCTCATTTTTTTCTTCCCTTTATCCCTCTCCATCCCCACTCCCTCCAGCATTCCCCTCCCCCGGCTTAGTTCATGTCCATGGGTCATGCATATAAGTTCTTTGGCTCCTCCATTTCCTATATTATTCTTAACCTCCCCCTACACAAAAATTGTTAGTCTATTTTTGCCTACCAATTATGCTTCTTATTCCCTGTGCCTTTACCACTTCTCGTCCCACCCCCTCCCCACTGGTAACCCTCCATGTGATCTCCATTTCTGTGATTCTGCACCTGTTCTAGTTGTTTGCTTAGCTTTTTTTTGTTTTTGTTTCTTAGGTTCAGTTGTTGATAATTGTGAGTTTGTTGTCATTTTACTGTTCATAGTTTTGATCTTCTTTTTCTTAGATAAGTCCCTTTAATATTTCATATATATAATAAGGGCTTGGTGATGATGAACTCCTGTAACTTTACCTTATCTGGAAAGCACTATATGTGCCCTTCCATTCTAAATGACAGTTTTGCCGGATTAGAGTTATCTAGGTTGTTGGTCCTTGCTTTTCATGTCTTTGAATATTTCTTTCCAGCCCTTCTTGCCTATAAGTTTTATTTTGAGAAATCAACTGACAGTCTTATGGGAACTCCTTTGTGGGTAACTGTCTCCTTTTCTCTTGCTGCTTTTAAGATTCCTTATCTTTAATCTTGGATAATTTAATTATGATGTGTCTTGGTGTGTTTCTCCTTGTGTCCAACTTCTTCAGGACTCTTTGAGCTTCCTGGACTTGCATGTCTATTTCCTTCACCAGATTGGGGAAGTTTTCCTTTATTACTATTTCATATAAGTTTTAAATTTCTTATTCTTCCTCCTCTCCTTATGGCACCCCTATGATTCGGCTGTTGGAACATTTAAAGTTGTCCCAGATGTTGCTAAGCCTCTCTTCATTTTTTCAAATTTTTGTCTCTTCATTCTCTTCTGGTTGAATGTTTATTTCTTCCTCCTGTTCCAAACCTTGATTTGAGTCCTGGTTTCCTTCCCTTCACTGTTGGTTCCCTGTATATTTTTCTTTATTTCACTTTGCATAGCCTTCACTTCTTCCTCTATTTTGCAACCATTTGATTTGCAATCAAATCAAATGATTTGCAATAATTCCTGTGAACATCCTGATCACCAGTGTTTTAAACTTTGCATCTGATAGGTGAGTTATGCTTTGTCACTTAGTTCTTTTGTTAGCGTTTTGATCTGTTCTTTCATTTGGACCATATTTCTTGGTCTCAGCATGCTTTTACATCGTAAGGGCAGAGCCTTATATATTCACCATGATGGGGCAACCCACTTCAGTGTATTGTGGCACTATATGCGGAGTAGGGGTCAGGGAGAGAACAATGGTGCTTGTTTGGCTCTCACCCTACTTTCAGTCACTTCCCTTGCTTCCCACAATCACATTGTGCCCTTTCACGTGTTGAAGTTCTAAGATCCTGTGGGCTCCTCCAATGGACTCTCCTGTGAGGCTGGGAGTTTCTCCCAACTGCCTCAACCCCCACAGGATTTTACAGCCAGAGGTTTAGAGGCTTTAATTTCCTGTGCTGGAAACTTGAGTTGCATGGTCTGTCTCACTCTCCAGTTGTTACTCCCAGCTTATCCACAGATGAATGTGGGACTTCCTGGTCAGCTAGACACCATCTTGTCACATGTCCTTGCTGCCCAGCTTCCCATCTCTGTCCCTCCTATAAGTCTGGATGAATGTTTCTTTAACTCCTTGGTTGTCAGACTTCCATATAGTTTGATTTCCTGGCAGTTCAGGTTGTTTTCTGTTTTTAAATTTGTTGTTATCCTTCTTTTGGTTGTGCAAGGAAGCAAAGCATACCTATCTACACCTCCATCTTGGCTGGAAGCTCTGGTTATCCTGAGGCTGATTTTAAATTTTTCTCTTTATCACTGGCTTTGAGCACCTTCATTATAATATACTGAATGTACTTTATTTCATAATTATTGCATTTGAGGTTTGTTATATCTTCTTGAATCTGTGGTTCCAGTGTTTTCATCACATTTTCAACAATCAAAGTTCAAAAAAGTGAATCTTGGCCTTGGCTGTATTGTAATATAAATACATTGAATTTGTTTCAAATTAAAAGGCTTTATAAATTATTCTTACCACCCTTAGTTGGTCTGATGACAGAAATATTGGTGGTCTCAACCAGTGGACAAGGAGGAATCATCAGTATATATAGCAGCAGGAGCAGTAATAGTTCCTTCAAATTATGATGAAAGATGACTGCCTAGCTTTGAAAAACTTCCTAATAAAATATCATATAATATCCCTTCTAACCCCAAATATAATAGTATTGTATCATGATATGTCACATCAGACAGACTGCTTAAACTCTTAGGTCTGCCACACAGAGTTTCTGTCAAAGGGACACCTTTTATATTATAGATATTTAGGAAATAATTGTTCTTGTTATTAGGGACTTTTAGGAACTGCAACTTTTAGTATTTTAATTTGTAGAAATAGAGGAATTAACATAAATGTATTAAGTGAGAAGAGTATGACTTAAACAGCATCAACTTTGTGGCTGCCTTGATTCTAGTTGAGATCCATAATAAAATGAAGGGAAAATAACATAGAATGAGATAAGTAATCAGGATAAACAAGGTTAGAGTTAACATATTATAAAGGTTATAGATAGAGTCTGGTGTCATTATGTTAACGGACAGGGGCCTGGTCCTGAGCAGGTCTACATAGGGTCAGCTGTAGTGTGTGAATTCTTGTCTTCACGTAGGAACGATTTCACAACACGAGTTCAGATGACTATGAGGACACAGTTATCAGAGCTGGAGACAGTGAAACAAGGAAGGATTTGGCATAGAAGAAGCAACAGGAGAGACTAGCATGGGTTGCCTTAGTTCACTGGAAAGCTAGAGAAATGGGATGCTTTGGTGACAGGTTCAGGGGATTAGCTTGGGATGCGCAGCCACTGCCTATTGCTCATGTGTTTGTTGGGAAAAGAAGTAGGGAAAGAAGAAGGGAAGGGGAATGGTGTAGGCTGTACCCCAGAGGGAGAACACCCATACTGGGTCCTTTGTCTCAAGGCTTATATCTCTCTTTTGCAGGCAGTAATCTTGCAGGGGGTGGTCCTCAGGGGAGGGTTTCGACAGAATACTCATCAGTTCTCCAGGTGTATCCTTTCAGGGTCATGGTCTCCGCTGATTGGTCACTGGCAGAGCAAGGGGTGTCTTTAGTCATTGTAGTGGGCTGATGTTCGTTCACCTGGTTTTACTGCTTTTCTGGGCCTGGAGCTGAAATACAACTAAGGCTTAGATGTTATCTCCAGGGAGGAAAGGTTACCCTGGGGGTGAAGTCATTGTTTTCCTGGTTTTTCCCCCTTTCAGACACTCAAGGCCTTCTGCCTTGGTGACCATCTGCACCTGGCTATAAATTTCTCAACCATTGTATTCAGCTATCTGTCTCAGTTTCCCTACTTCACTTGCCAAGGAATTTTCTTAGCTTCTTAAGACCTTGATTAAGATTTTGACTCTAATTCATTAGCTATATCAGGATTAAAGAACTATAGTAACCTATGCATCCCAATGTTCATAGCAGCACAATTTACAACAGCCAAGAGCTGGAAGCAACCTAAGTGCCCATCGGTAAATGAGTGGATCAAAAAACTATGGTACATTTACACAATGGAATACTATGCAGCAGAAAGAAAGAAAGAAAGAAAGAAAGAAAGAAAGAAAGAAAGAAAGAAAGAAAGAAAGAAAGAAAAGAGAGCTACTATCCTTTGCAACAGCATGGATGGAACTGAAGAACATTATGCTAAGTGAAATAAGCCAGGTGATGAAAGACAAATACCATATGATCTCACCTATAAGTAGCACCTAATCAACAAAACAAACAAGCAAGGAAAATATAACCAGCAACATTGAAAGAAAAAAGAAACCAACAGAACCAAGAGGGAAGAAGGAGGAGAGACGGGGAAAGGGAAGGGAAGGGTCAAGTCAAAGAACATATATAAAGGACTCATGGACAAAGCCAAAGTGGGGAAGGATTAAGGGAGGGAGGGGAGAGAGGGGCAGGGGAAAGTGGTGGCAGAAAAATGGAGACAAACATATTTGAACAATAAAAAAATAAATAAATAAATAAAATAAAGAACTATGATAAAATAACAATACCTTGCTTGTAGGGTTATTATAACATCTGAATAAAGTAATGTAGGTTAAGTGCCCTCAAGAAATAGTAACTATTACTGATTAAGCAATGAGGTCAAAGCTCTGATTGGAGAGACAGAATACACAAGTTTCTCTAGTAAACCTCATAGCTCCAAGACTGGAATAGACTTTTTTTTTTTAAATTCAAGACTCTATGGAATCCAGAAATCAGAGGGAAGAACAGATTCAAGGCTAGAGAGAAAAGCCAATGGCCAAGGGGCCAAAACAAGTTTATGAATGTTTTCAACTCAGAAAAATAAAGAAAAGGTACTAGAGATAGAATGCAGAGTGAAGAATTGAAAACCATGGAAGTGAAGAATAGAAGTGAATAGGAAGAGGGCAATGAAGAGGGACCTGGGGAAATTGTCAGGCACTTGTGATTGTGGACAAGTTGTCTTATCTGTAAAATTGTAAATTTAGTTGATACTACTAGGCTATTCATAGGAATGATAAAAAGATTAAATATAATGGCCATCCACATAAACACTAATTACAATGGTAGACCCAGATAATTGTGTGGGCTGGGTCATGAATGCCCTCGGTGCAGTTTACACTTCATACCTGATTCTGGCCTTCAGGCAATAAAAACTCAAAAAGAGAGACTGTGTTGCTGAAGACACAAAAAGTAGTGCTAGAATGGAAAAAGAAGTGTAAGTATGTAGAGGAGAGGAAATTCATGTGTAAACACTAGTGAGTGTTCACAGTGGCCCTCATGGCTACATGACTGAAATGTTTATTCTGATTAAAACTTTTGGAAATGAACATGTAGTCTTAGAGATTTTCCTTTCTGCTTTCAAATTTCTGCTATTTGTTTGTTTGTTTGTTTGGTTTTTGTTTCTGCCCTCAAGAGAGGCTTTTGCAACTACATAAATTCTGGAAGAAAAATTGAGCATTTTTAATAATTAGTTTTACCTTCTATTCTAAGATATCTCAAGATTAGCTATTGGTCTTTCAGCTCATGAACAATTGATGGAGATTTGAACCCAGTCACTTTCTCTAACATGAGTTCCCTTTGTTTTCCACCAGGTTGCTATATAAAAGCTTGTTAGAGACTTAAACAGCATTGCTTCATGAAATTGGTAACCCCATAAAGCTAAACAGCAGGGCAGATGTTGTTTGCCGGAGGCTGGAGCCAGATCTGTTTATGAGTACCAAACTGCTGTCTCAGCATTGCCACTGATGCACAGTCTACCTGCCAGTCCCAGGCCCTAAAAACAATGAGGAGGACCTTTCATATGGCACAAAAGTCTCAAAAGCCCCAAAAGTCCTAGAAGGCATAATTATGTGATTGCAATGAGTTTACTCTCATACCTAAGACATGCATAGCTAGGGCAAGGGTCTAGCTTTGTTCAGGATAAGCCAGGCGGCTGCCTACAACCAGGCAGTGCCTCCCTTGTAAATGCATTCCCTAGTTAAGAAAGCAGAGCCATTACAGAAATTGCAGTTTTGATATTTTATTGATGGGTGAGACTGTATGAGGTATTCAAGGGTATCCATAATTATATGTGTATTTTTGCAAAAAAATACATTTTGGGTTTATTTGCATCTCACTACTGCAGTGGCACAGTTGGTATCTGAGAACTTAAGGCAAGTAAAATGAAGTCCATTCCTTTTACAATTATATAAAACTAAGTCTGAATCAGGAAAGTATCTTGTAAATCATGTCATCTAAAAATTTATATACATATTAAAGTATATATAAATTTAGTATATATTAAACATATACTTTATATATAATTTTATATATGAAATATATTTAATATGTATTAAAACTTATATATTATAAAATTTTAATATGTATAACATTTATTATATATAAATATGTATTTTATATATCTAAATATATATAAAAAATTAGGGCACTTAGGTGTCAGGGGCATTGGTGAAACTTAGTTGTGGTCATGAAGCTAATATTTGCAGAAGCCTGTATCTCTTTTTTTTTCTTTCTTCCTTTCTTTATTTATTTTTTAAATACATTTGTCTCTGCCTCCCCCCCCACCACTTTCCCTTGCCCCCTCCCTCCTTCCCTCCCTCAGCTCTTCCCCTTTGGTTTTGTCCATGAGTCCTTGCTATATGTTCCTTGACTTTCCTCTTCCCTCTTGTCTCTGTTGATTTCTTTTCCTTTCAGTGTTGCTGGTCATATTTTCCTTGCATCTTTGTATTCTTGGTTAGGTTCCGCTTATAGGTGAGATCAGAAGCCTGTATCTCTACCAGGACTGTTGGCCTTGGGCGTCTGCACTTTTGCGTCTGGGGAAAGTCACACACATAAAAGGTTTGAGTCTTTTCTTTCCCTATTTTCCTCTTTTCCTTTTGCTTTTGTTCCCCTTTTATTTGTTATTCTCCAATTTATTGTTCCATAATTTTCTTGTCTATTTTATGTACTCCCCCACTTTTCTTCTCTTTCATAAAGAATAGGAAAATTTTCCATGTAGTGTGTTCAATATGAACAAGTTCTTTTCATTTGCTTGTTTGTTTGTTCTTCTTTCAGTGCTTCTGAAACATAAATTCAGAGAGGATAAGTGTCTTATCCAGCTTTACACCATTATCCAGATACATGCTAGGACTGACAGTTTCTTTCACCATCAATCTTGTGGTTTTAATTTTTTTGTAAACATACTGCATTTTTTTCTATTACAATTAGCACTTGACTTTCATTATACTATTGGTTATATAACAGCAATTTTCCCTCTTCAGTATCTACGTAAACTCATAAAGAATTTTAATTCTTGCTCCTCTGAACTTACTACAATTTTGAAAAAAGGGCTTACACAAATTTCAAGAGTGAGACCTTATGGTAATTAATTTCTGCATTTTTCAAGTGTCTACACTTGGGATTTCTCATAAAATTAATGTTTTTCTAATTAGAAAAACATAAAAGTATTTTCAACAACTATTGACACATTAACAGATATATCATTAGCACATCTTTGTCAATTTATGTGTACTCTGAAAATCTCATGTACTTAATTCCTCCATGCCTTTATTTCTAGGATTACCAATCATGACCTTGATTAGCCTAGATTACCCAAAATTTAAGGCAGAAGCAAATAAAAGTTTATTGTCTGATGTTAAGGGGCAGGTAAATCTAATTCAGTCCTACTGTGTGTATCTAAGCTAGACTTTCCTGACCTCATCTCCTTTACCAGTGCCCCTATGGGACTCTGGAATACCTGGAAAGGCTAGCAGGGTAGGTAAAAAAATTTCCTATTTGCCTGAGGGAATCCCATGGGTCTTTCTGACCCATGACCTACATGTTCCACAGCTCTTTTAACCAAAACAAAGCCTTCATCCTAGGGCAATAAAATGGTGGGCTAGACAATGTTGTATGACTTGACGTGAAGAAGGAGATGTGGTCAATTATAGTTTCCTTCCAGGAATTTAAAGTAAGAAATGCTGAAATAAGTAGTTCATAAGTTAGGGAGATCTATAACAGAAAGATGAAGAAGCAAGACACATCTTGTCCTGGTTCCATATGAATAAATATGTTTATTATTTAGTGTAATCATATAAAAAACTTCATTAAGAGATAAACCTCAAAATACAAAAACATCTTATATACTATTATTCTCCAAAATAAATATTGCTTTGAGCCCCTTTCTTATACAAAGTGGGATAGACACACACACACAAAACAGAATTAATTTATAAAATACTGTGTATATATTCTTACATGTTTAAACTTCAGTCACCTTCAAAGTACTCTCCATTTGATGCAATACACCTATTGAAACATTTTTTTCCACTGCTAAAATAGTTTTTGAACTCACTGATTTTGATGCCTTTTAGTGCCTCTGCTGTTTTTTGTTTAACCTCTTCCACATCAATAAAATGTTTCCCTTTGAGGACTTTTTTAATTGGAGGAAACAAAAAAAAGTCTCTCGTCAAAATCGGGTGAATAAGGAGGGAGCAGTATAGGGGTTCATGCTGGTTTTGATCAAAAACTGCTAAACACTCAGCATGGTGTGGGCAGGTACACTTTCAGAATCACCCATCATGAAATGTGCAAACTCACTGAAAGAGTCTACAAAGAAAATCTCTGAAGATGAACACAGCCTCTCACAACAATGGCAGCTGATACGCTGGTACAGATAGGTTCCTAGAACGCTCACCTAGCAGAAGAAGCCTATACAACAAGGGATTACTCTTCAGAAGATAATTCTGATCTTTTTGTTGGTCCCCCTCATATATTTCTGATTTCCTAATGAAAAGAACTTTATCTCAGACTTTTGCACTATTGATATCAACAGACACATACCAACCCCTGTATTTATAATAATTATGAAAAGTAACTTGTGTTTTGCTATTTACAACTTTTTTTCCTCCAGAATCTAAATGTATTTTTTATTCAGAGAGCTGTATTTTCCTGAAGGCTGGACTTTCTCTGTAGCGAACATTTTAAGTAAACATTTTTTTTCATTTTATGTTCAACACTTTCTTCAATCTCACATTTTTCTATGTACAAAGATTATAAGGTTCCATGAAATAAACAGAGCCTAAAAGTTCCAGGTCAATACCAGCTTTACTCCCACATGTTTACTTAAAACAAATTTTCTCTTTTGGTAAAAAATACATGTGACCCGTTTCTTATAATGAAAGATTAAAACAAAAACATGTTCCAATAAATTGAGAAAGTCTGACCATCTTTAACACTGGGAATAATGTATGGGATACTTTTGTTCATGGGAGGACCCAGGTAAACTGAGGATCCTTTCCTAGGGATCAAAAGGGAGTGAATTATGAAGCATCATGGTACACACACACAAAAATTATTATATAAATGATCTTCCAACAAAATTCCTTATGGGTTCCAAGAAGTGTATAACACTGACTCCCAAACCCTAGCTTATGGACCAGTGTCTATTTGTGATGATTTGCATAAAAATAAGGAAAAAAGTATCATGTGGTTACTTTTTATGAAATACATTCTATGAAATTTAAAGAAATGCTTATTTAAATATTGCCTTATTTCTATATTCTGTAGATTAAATCTTTTATAAAAAGATCATATTAAAGTGTTTTTTCCCCTCAATATCTTGATTAGGCCTAGTAAAATATTGATAACATATATCAATTTAAAGGTAATTTTAGCCCATGCCAGTATGGCTCAATTGGTTGGAACGACGTGCCATAAACTGAAAGGTCACAGGTTTGATTCCTGGCCAGGGAACATGTCTGGGTTGCAGGTCTGGTCCCCATTTAGGGCCTAATATAAATGAGATGCCAGGAAATCCATTGAACATCCTCCTTTTATATACCTGTGTATGGTTTGACTTTTCTGTCTAGACCTATGGTTCTTTTAGCTGAATTTTAAAAACACCTGCAAAATTTAAATAACTTCCCAAAAGAGCACTGTGATAGCTTTGGAGGCCTTAACCTCATTCATTGTATGCTCTTGTGAAAGCCTCTTTAATCTAGTTCCTCATTTAAAAAATGAAGTCACTGGAATCGATCATCCCTTTCTAGCTCAGATATTCTACTGTCTATTCTCTTACATACTTCCAGTATTTATTTCCCTGAAGGAAATACCATGTCTTGATCCCATGACAAAAGAAAAAGAAATAATTTTAATATATTTCCATTTATTAAATTTCCAATTGAATAATAAGAAAACTTAAGTACCTGGTTTTTTGTTTTAAAGGGGGAAATAGCAGAGAATAAAAATATGTTAATTTTTCTGTCATTGGAGAGATACAGCCATAGCTCACTGAAAGTCAGAAAAGTTCCACAGTGACATATCTAAAGAACTTGCTGAATCCCACCCTCCAGAACTTTCCAGAAAGCTATTCTCAGGGAGATGTCTTATTAGAGGTAGTCTTTTACAAAACCACTTGAGAGGAAGCTCAGGTGTTGCTACCTGCTGAGCACTGCAGGCCTCTGACGCCAGAGAAATTGCACCCACAGCTGGAAAGTCCTGTGTGGGACAATAGCTAGACATAGAGAAGCCACATGCTCTATAGCAGTTTGCTTAAACAGCACACTGGAACCAGGAAGCAAACTCCTTTTTTTCCCTTGCAATCATTCTCTACCAAATTCTTCTGTTAAAATTTAACATTGTGTTTACTAGCAAAGCAAAAATATTTAAAAGTCCTGGATTATTTTCCCAGAACAGACTTAATGGCTTAAATTGGAAGCAAAGAGGCAATAAATCAGTAAGTGGCATGGTTTCTTAAGGAATACATGTCTGACTGTTTATATGCTATTCCTCCTGAGTGCTGAAAGGATTACAGAATATTTTTGGAATCTGCCATTGTTACATCCACCAATTGTCCTCTGTGCACTGCCCCCAGAGTCTCCACTGTGTGAGACCAACGCAAGCGGATGGATTTTGCTTAGATTCCTGATCTTTATTTATTTTTCCCAACTATTCCTATCTTACTCCTGGGACTGGGCTCTAGCTATGGGGCTCTGACCCTTAAATAATTCTCTTCAAACTCTTCCTTAATATTATTTGATTTTACAGACTTAAATGTGAGGAAATTCACAAACGGGTGTTTGCTTTAGGTAAAAGCTGGTATATTCACCTTAATATCCAGTGTGGAAAAGCAGCAAGAGAAGACATAGACAAGCACGAAGAGGAAACAATGATTAAGGAAAGGTGGGCATAGCACTGCAGTCTTTAGTCTACAGTCCTACAAGGCCAGTGGTATTTGAAATCATCCTGTCAACTACTGTGAGCTTCTGCTGGTGTGAGGAGGAAGTCTGGGCTCCAGAAACCAAAAAAATCACAGAAATGCTCACAGAACTAATGAAGGCAAAGATAACATTAGGTATTTCTTTCATCAATGATTATGAATTTAATTTTTAAGTAAACGTATTCCCAATATTAGACAATAGGATGAAAAAGAAGCTAATAGAATGGAAGGGGAAAAGGTAAATAATTAAGTTAAAAACAATTACAGATACTGTGAACTGAGAATACTAAGAGCTGGTCAAATACTAAACATAACAGTATAGTTTACCTCATTCCCTCATTGCTTTTCATAATAGATTTCTCATTTCCCTTGTTCAGTGTTCAGTATCATTTCCTTAAGCAGAGTGGCTAGAGAGCATAGACAAAGATCACAGGTGCCACAGTCCCTGTTTCATGCTGATAGAAAGACTGTACTTAACATTTTCACATTTGATTTTACAGTGCAGAGCAACAGAGCCATGGTAAATAGAAGTAGTGTATGCTGAGTGTATTTTTTTCTTCCTTTACTACAGCTTGATTTTTTACCTACAAGCTGCAATGATCTCCTAACTGGAGATCCCTATGGCCTCAGAAGCTGGAAATACCTTCAATTCTGGGTTTTGTTATGCACAGAAACAGGTGTTTTGATTTGATGTGTAGAGAAATTTCAACTGCTCCATACAGGGCCCCTGAAGTGAAGGAGATTTTGAATGTGCCAAGTTCCAGAGTCAGCCTTCATCTCCACAAGTTCTGAAACTAAACCACATTGACATAACAATAGTGTGGCTAATTCATTAAAAATACTAGCTAAGCCTTTTCTGCTGTCTATTTAAACTGACACCAACCATGTGTCTTGTTTGCTGAGTATCTCAGTGTGTGTATACCATATTTTATTTTAGTAGAAATTCAATATTTTGTTCTTTTAAAATATAAATTTTCTCTACAGTTATAAAAGTAATAGATAAAGATTATAAAAACTTAAAGAAACACAGAGTAACAGAAAGAGGAAGGTAAAAATGTCATATGACAATAGGATGAAAAAGAAGCTAATAGAATGGAAGGGGAAAAGGTAAATAAAAGTTAAAAACAATTACAGATACTGTGATTACCTACCTCATAGCATAGTTTAATTCTAGAGATCTCCAAATATTGAATTTCACTATTTTGATCAGAAAGGGGAAGAGGAAAAAATGGAGTCTGTACACACGTCCCTTTTTGGTTTCTTATAGTCTTTCTCACTTCCCAGTCAGGACTATGGACCCTTATCAAGTTTAGGCCAGAAGGTGATACACAATAATTTTAACATTGACATCTTGGCTTTCAACTCATGTTTTAACCTCTTGAGTCTCTATTTCCTTATCTCATATAAAGTGAATAAATTTGTTTTAAATTGTGCTTTTGGATGGAGATGCCCTTAGATATTCATTGAACAACAAAGTACAGGCCTCAGGGCATGGAAACTGTATGGCCATGACATGAGACTTCCAGACTAGATTCCTAGGACAGATGCAGACAGGGACAAAGATTTCTCTGAAAGGGAGAAAGTTTACATGACAAGGTGGGAAACTGGCAGTTCATGAAATGAAATGTCACAGAGGAAATATTCATGAAATGAAGACCAAACTTCCATGGTGAAAACAGAATCTGACGGAGCTGGTACAAATTCCATCTTTGACACCAGACTGAACCATTAACTAAGTTACCCAAAGACTTATTACTTCTATTTTTGCATAAGTAATGGAGATTTATAATCATACCTTCCTTACTGGATTATTTCCAGAACTACATTAAAAATCTAGTCAATCCCTTAGCATAGTATCTGGTACACAAGAGTTGCTCAATAAGAATTTTTCTCTCCTCTCTGCCTCATTGCTGCTTTATAATCTATTGAGGTCTGAAGTTCAGGGGTGATATGTTTACAGTCATATTTCTTTAGGTTTATTTTGATTTAATATGTGTGTGTCTCCTGTTTCTTACCTGAGAGTTTGTAACCCCAGGTTGGCTATAGCGAAGGTGTTGCCATGGTTACTGCTATCCTGTGACTTCAGGTAACGATAAAGCAGCAGGAGGCAGAGTCTATGCTTTCATGCAGATGTCCTCAAAACCACAGAGAATGAAGGATGAGTTTTGTGAGGACACTTGGGTATGAAATCTGGGCCTTCAGTGGGCAAGGTTGAAATCAATCCTGTGATGTACGATCAGTATGTGTCAGACTTATCCACATGACCTACTTGCTACAGTATCAGGCCCTTCCAAAAGAGCAACTATCCTGTTTGGGACACTCAAAATGCAAATTTATGTTTTCCTGTATTTTTTTTGTCTCTTTTTTAAATCACTTATGTATTTTCAGCCCCATATGCTCTCCTTTCCTTGAATCCTCCCTGATTTTTACTCTGGAGGAGGGAAACAAAAACAAAAACAAAAACAAATCTTTCCCTTTAATTAAAGTTGCTTACAGAATCAATTCAGTTTATAAAAGGTGGCAATATCCAGGCACATTGCTTTTCTCCCATCCCATACCATTAATCATGTGGTATTGATTTTTCCTCTTTAGTCCAGATATCTTTGGCACACTATCCTGGGACCACACAAGTCCAACAGTTTAAACAAAATTGATTTATCAATATTGTCAAAATCCTCAACCTAAAAAGCAAAAAGGAAAAAGAAAAAGCATGGTTATCTACCCAAGCATTGCTGTAGTCATTTAACATGTTATCTCATTTCATCTTTCCAGCTATTCTATGGAGTAGCTGACATTTCTCACTTTGCAAGGGTAGAAATCATACCTGGGATATGAGGTCTGTCCATGCCAGGCCCACTGTGCACGACATCCTCTGTGTAACATAGGGAAATTCTGAATACACAACTGTCACATTCAGGAGATTCAACATACAAATTTATTTTTTCCTCTAGTTTTAGTCTAATCTTTAGTTTCAACCACAAATCACTAGTATTATTGTGAGGATTTAGTAAAATAACCTATTTGAAGTTCCTAGTACCTCATCTGGGATATAGTAGACACTCAACAAACAAAATGTGTTTCCTTTCTCTTTCCTTTTCCTTTCCAAATGAGAGGTTGATCCGCTTTTTCCTTTTTCAGTATAAGCTACTCTTAACTTATTGAAAAGTCTAATTTCCACAGATAATAGCTCCTTGTGATCAGGAAGACAGGCATTTACTCAGCAAAATGGCACTTCCCTTAGGGCGTTCAATTATTTGATAAACTTACAAATATCCACCACATCTGAAGGAGACAAATACAGAGAACAAGAAGTCAGGGACTTGGACCCTAAAATCTTCACAACCTGCCTGGATAGAAAGCAAAGAAAGAGGGAGTTGTGAATGTAAGCTAAGGGATTCTGTGCTGACTTGAGGATTCCAGATTACAGCCTTGAAGTCATATGAGCATGGGTGGTCTCCCTAACCTCAGGTCAAGTGGATCACTGATGATGGAATAGAACTTATGTGATTTAAAATCCTGCAACTCTTCCAGTCTTCAAGATGAAATAAAACCTTCCCTTCTGAAGATAGAACTGAATCTCCAACACAGAGCAGTCTATTAGCAATCACCCTGATATCCAGAGTTTGCACTCAAAGAAAACCAACTCAGAAACTGGATAATTAAAAGTATTAGTTCCTAATGAATTATATTTCGGTATGGGACTGTGTGCCTTAGGAACTCTGCATAATATAGGCAAGCTGAAAATCTTTGTCTATGTGCTGTAAGCTGTACATATATGGCCTAGTGCGAAATACTAAACTGTTTGAGAAATCAAGCCATCCATATTTGATGGGTCAAATGTTAGACTGGGTGACTATGGTGATGATTGATTCAGATCCTGATGGCACTCAGATGGAAGGATGATTCACCTTCTCTTTCACAGATTTCCACAGAGTCATCTCAAAAGGAAATCTTTCCATAGAAAAGACTTTGTGTTACTAGGGATATCCAGGCAAAATCTTTACTTAGGAACTGTATTGAAAACACTAAGCATCTTGGCTAGTTTGTTTTTCTCCTCTAGAGTAAGTTTAAAGAAAACAAATATGGGACACAGAGAGAGGGAGCCAACATTTGTTCAGCCCACATTTGAGGTCAGACATGGCTCTGTGTGCTTGTCGCACAACAACCATGGAATATTTCATCAACCCTGTTCTACAGGTCCAGAGATCAGGATCATGCAGTTAAAGTGACTGTCCCAAGGTTACTGAGTAAAGGTGAGATGGGATTCAAATCCAGGACTCCCTGAAGGAAAAGCTCACACTCTTTTCCATTCTAGCAAATTGCACCGCTCAAAAGGAGAGAATCTAGACAGTTTTTGTTGCTCTTACTTTCCCTTTTCCTTTTCTTCTCTTCCTCTCTTAGTTTCTTCTTCCTCCTTTTTCTTCACATCTTTCTTCACTCTCAGCTATATTTGAATACCATGGCAGTGATGCTTGTTGGCATGGTTCATGCTTCTCATTGCCCATCATTTTTAGTGCAGCCAAGTTCCTATCTGGCGAACAAAACTTTCTGTGGAAAGTTAGAAGACATCATTGGGCTTGACTGTTAATGTACAAAGATCATTAACTTTTTCTGTATTTTCTCTTTATTTTTTATATGTTTTTATAGTTATTTATCTCTTTAGACATCAGTTGAATGACCCATAAATCATGCTCCCATAACATATAGGGTAGTTCAGGGACCATATATGCTTGCAGACAATATAAAATTGTCAAAGGAAGATTAACTCTTTTCCCGCAATTTAATTCTAGAGACAGTTTCTATTAAATTCATACTTGATTTTAGTCATCATTCAAGTGTGGTGGCTAATAAGCATTGTGACTGCTTTTCACCTTCCAGTAGTGTTCAGAAGAGGTTTTTTTTGTGTTTTTTTGTTTGTTTGTTTTTTGCTATGACATGAAATACAAGGTTAATACTAGTCAACAGGTCACATGCCCCATTTTCTGTCTACCAGAAAGAACTATGACTAAGATTTTAAGCAAATAGGCTGTGAGAAATGTGTGTGTATTGCTTTTAAAGAGAATTTCAATTTCATTGAAGAGTTTGAATGGGTGCAATCTCATTTAATGACATCATTTATTTTGGAGGCTGGTAGTTTTTTATACAGCTTTTGGAGCACAGCTGTAGGTCAATGTGAGGAAATGATGCTAAGGAATTTGCTCCATCCTTCAGAACTGGTCTTGCCTCAAAGTCAACACAACATAATGCCACCATGCCACACTTCACACCTGCCTCCTGGATAGCTTTGACCAATTCCATGAAGCAGCCACATCTAAGTTCGTATATGCACTGTTTGAGTTTACATGCACTGAATACACGTAAAAACTTGTCCTGGTCCTCAAGTCTGGACCTACTTGATTGTGGAGTTTCTGGCCAATATCTGTTATCTTTGCTTTGTCCTCATATATGACACTGGGAATACAAGGGCTGGAGTTCCCAGGATTATTGAGTGTGGAGATTTATGTGCTTTGATAGTTCAGGGCCTACACCTAAATGTATTCTCATTCCCTATCATGGGTTAACAGATGAGCATGCAGGAGTTCAGAGTATCAGTTAAAGTTGTAGGGTAGTGTTCTCGCTTGTCTAATAAGGAGTAACAAACCACTAAAAAACTTAGTGGTTTATGAAAACTACATTTATTTTGCAGGCTAATCTGCAGTTTGGGAGAACTGGAAGAGAGGAGACAGCCAATCTCTGGTTCACTCAGCATTATCTACTTGAACACATTGAGTAGTCTACAAGTCAGCATCCAGACCTCAGAGAAGAGGTGGAGGTGAGTGGAAAATGTAACTGGAGAGATGAACATATAAGGATGTTACTCAAAATCATCAATATAGAACAGATTAGGTAAAGGAGCAAGACAAACTATCCACTGAATAAACAGGCAAGTAAGTGTGGAAATATTTTATGAAAAGCACCTACCAAAGCTTATGATGGGTAAAGACTTGTTAAGGGCTACCTGGAAATCCATAGAGGGAAAAAATTCATCCACCTGGAGGTGGGATGTCTCCATAACATGAATTCAAGAGAATTTGCACTTAGTCCTTGAGAGGGTGTTATTCTTTTGACAGCTTATTACCTATTAACTCTTAAAATAATGATACATCTTTTAAAGTACTTACTGGTACTTCTTAATCCCTTACCTCTTCACCCATTCCCCCACACTTCTTTTAAAAACTTATTTACTATCGAATACCATGCTATCATTTGATTTTGTGTTTTAAACATCCTTTCTTTCCTTAAAAGGATAGTTTAGAATTGTCTAGCTCTAATAAATTTTGCTGGCAGAAGCTTTACAATGCAGGGGAAATTACTCTTTAAATGATATATATTTCTCAAAAAGCACCCACTTATGTACAAATATATTTAAACATATAGACTTTTATAGTTTATATTCATATTGTAGAGAATAATATAATGTTTAGTATATACAAAATTTTTTATCCAAAAGTTGTTCACCCAAGCGTACACACACACACACACACACACACACAAACACACACATACACACCCCTTCTGGGGTAATAAAATCTTAGTCTCAATTTGAGGTTTTTATTACCTGCTTTTCCTGGAGTAGTATTGCAATATTGTGCCTTAGGTTGAGGGACCCCGGGGGAATATTTATTCCATAATGTGCACCCTGACATCTCCTATAAGATGTTTTGTACAATGTGGCCACACCTCCAATCCTGCCCCATCAGCACTTAATTGGGCCACCTGACTCAAGCTATGCCAATAAGAAGCTTTTCTTTAAGGATTAAAATTTAGAGCTAAGAAGTCACATCTTTTCGTTTCGATAATACTGATAATATAAAACTCAAAAATTGTGGGCCGCTTTTTGTTTATAATTATATGGTTGGAAGTGGAGAAATCTCATCTCCAGGGAAGGAGTGAAATAAGAAGGATATGCAAAGAAAAACTTCAAGTACTACATTCTTTCCCTTGGGTTTCAAAAGATGTACATCTCTGTTTATAAATGTCCCCACCTATGCTGATTGATGAAGTGTAGGATATTTTTATTTGCTGTAAACAAATATATAGAATAATATACATAATATTATTCATAATATTCATAAAGTCATAATATACAGAATATTACCACACTAAAAAAGAAAATGTATAGGTATCCCATCTTAGCTTGAGGGATGCTTATGCTCACTCAGAATATCTGCCCCTTAAAGTCTATAGTTTAATTTCAAGTAGACTTTCTTTTTTTCTCTCTCTCAAAAATCTTTTTTTTTATTTTCAAGTATATTTTATTGACTATGCTATTACAATTGTCCTGTTTTTCCCCTTTGTTGCCCTCTGCCCTGAACCCCCCTCTCACCAGTATTCCTCCCACTTATTTCATGTCCCTGAGTCATACATATTGGTTCTTTGGCTTCTCCATTTCCCATACTATTCTTAAATTTCCCTTGTCTATTTTGAACCTGCAAATTATGCAGCCTTTTTAAAAATTAATTAATTTATTTTTTCAAATACATTTGTCTCTGCCTTCCCTCCACCATTTTCCCCTCCCCCCTTCCTCTCTCTCCCTCCATCAATCTTTCCCCAATTGGCTTTGCCCATGAGTCCTTGCTAATATGTTCCTTGAATTGCCCCTTCCCTTACTTTTCCCCCTGCCCACCCCTCCCTCCTTCCCTCTTGTCTTTGTTGGTTTCTTTCTTCTTTTCAGTGTTGCTGGTCTTTTACCCTTGCATCATTGTTTTGTTGGTTAGGTTCCGCTTATAGGTCAGATCATATGGTATTTGTCTTTCGTCCCCTGGCTTACTTTGCTTAGCATAATGCTCTCTAGTTCCACCCATGCTGTTGCCAAGGGCAGTAGTTCTTTTTATCCTTCTGCTGTGTAGTATTCCATTGTGTAAATGTACCATAATTTTTTGATCCAATCATCTACTGATGGGCATTTAGGTTGCTTCCAGCACTTGGATATTGTAAATTGTGCTGCTATGAACATTGGGGTGCATAGGTTCTTTTGAATTGGCATTTGGGGATTCTTAGGGTATAGCCCCAGCAGGAGAATCACTGGATTAAAACGCAGTTCCATTTTGAGCTTTTTGAGGAAATTCCACACTGTTTTCCCCCATGGCTGCACCAGTCTGCATTCCCACCAACACTGTACTAGTGTTCCATTTTCTCCACAGCCTCACAAGCACCTGTTGTTTGTTGATCTGTTTATGATTGCCATTCTGACTGGTGTGATGAGGTAACTCATTGCAGTTTTGGTCTCCATTTCTCTGATGGCTAGTGATGCTGAGCATCCTTTCAAATGTCTCTGGGCTCTCTGCATCTCTTCCTTGGAAAAGTGTCTGCCCAGGTCCTTTGCCCATTTTTTGATTGGACCATTTGTCTTCTTGGAGTAGAGTCAAGTGAGTTCTTTATATATCTTGGAGATCAAGTGGTTATCTGATGTATCATTAGCAAATATATTTTCCCATGTGGTTGGCGCCCTTTTCATTTTGCTGATGTTTTCTTTCGCTGTGCAGAAGCTTCTTATTTTGATGAGGTCCCATTTGTTTCTTCTTTCCTTTATGTCAGTTGCTTTAGGAGACATATCGGTGAAAAAATTGCTGCGTGGGATATCTGTGAGTTTCCTGCCAATGTTCTCCTCTAGGACTTTTATGGTGTTGCGACTTCTATTTAAGTCTTTTATCCATCTTGAGTTTATTTTTGTGTATGGTGTCAGCTGATGATCCAATTTCAATTTTTTGCATGTAGCCGTCCAGCTCTCCCAACAGCATTTGTTGAAGAGGCTATTATTACTCCACTTTATGCGTCTGTCCCCTTTGCCAAATATTAGTTGCCCATACAGACCTGGGCTTAGTCCTGGGCTTTCTATTCTGTTCCACTGGTCTATGGGACTGTTCTTGTGCCAGCACCACACTGTTTTGAGTATGGTAACTTTGTAATGTAGTTTGATGTCCTGTATTGTGATCCCTCCTACTTTGTTTTTCTTTCTCAAAATTGCTGTGGCTATTCAGGGTCATTTACGGTTCTATATACATTTTTGAAATGTCTGTCTCATTTCTGTGAAATACATCATTGGTATTTTAATAGGGATTGTGTTGAATCTGTAAATTGCTTTGGGTAGTATGGACATTTTGATGATATTAATTCTTCCAACCCATGAGCACGGTATATGCTTCCATTTATTTCTGTCCTCCTTAATTACTTTCTTCAATGTTGTATAGATTTCTCCACACAGGTCTTTGACCTCCTTAGTTAAGTTTATTCCTTGGTGCTTTAGTTTTCTTGTTGCTATATTGAATGGTATTTTTTTCGCTTATTTTTTCTTCTTCTATTTCACTGCTGGTGTACAAAAATGCCTTTGATTTGAATGTTGACTTTGTATCCCGCTGTTTTGCCAAATTCACTTATTAGGTTGAGTAGTTTTTTGGTGGAGTCTACAGGGTTTTCTATGTACACTATCATGTCATCTGCAAACAAAGATGGTTTTACTTCCCCCTTTCCAATTTTGAGTCCATTTATTTCTTTTTCTTGTCTGACTTCTGTGGCTAAGACTTCCAATACTATGTTGAAGAGAAGTGGTGAAAGCGGACATCCTTGTCATGTTCCTGATCTTAGTGGGAAAGCTTTTAGTGTTTGCCCATTGAGGATGAGGTTGGCTATAGGTTTTTCATATATGGCCTTTTTGCATTAAGGAATGCCCCCATTTATTCACATTTTGCTGAGTATTTTGATCATAAATGGGTGCTGTAACTTATCAAATGCTTGTTCTGCATCTATCAAGATGATCATGTGGTTTTGTCTTTTCTTTTGTTTATGTGATGCTTACATTTATTGATTTGCATATATTGAACCATCCCTGCATCCCTGGGATGAATCCCACTTGATCATGGTGGATAATCTTTCAAATGTATTGCTGGATGTGGTTTGCCAATATTGTGTTGAGGATTTTAGCATCTATGTTCATCAGCCAAATTCGCCTGTAGTTTTCTTTCTTTGTAGGGTTTTATCTGGTTTTGGGATTAGGGAGATGTTGGCCTCATAAAAAGAGTCAGGGAGTCTTCCCTCATCTTGGATTTTTTGGAATAGTCTGAAAGGACAGGGGTAGCTCCGCCTTAAATGTTTTGTAAAATTCTCCTGTGAAACCGTCCGGCCGTGGGCTTTTGTGTGCTGGGAGTTTCTTGATTACTGCTTCAATTTCCCCAGCTGTTAGCGGTCTGTTCAAGCTTTCTGTTTCTTCCTCCTTCAGTGTTGGAAGATTATACTTTTCTAGAAATGTGTCCATTTCATCAAGGTTTTCATATTTCTTGACATAATTGTTCATAGTAGTTTCTTACAATCCTTTGCATTTCTGTGGTATCAGTTGTTATTTCTCCTCTTTCATTTCTGATATTATTAATTTGGGTCCCCTCCCTTTTATTCTAGATGAGTCTGCTTAAAGGCTTGTCGATTTTATTTATCTTTTCAAAGAACCATCTCCTGGATTGATTGATTGTTTGAATTGTTCTTTTCATCTCTATAGCATTCAGTGTTGCTCTAATCTTACTTCCTTCCTTCTACTTGCTCTGGGATTTATTTGTTGTTGTTTCTCCAGTTCTTGAAGTTGTAGTGTTAGGTCATTCATTTGAAATGTTTCTATTTTTTTTAGGTAAGCCTGTATTGCTATGAACTTCTCTCTCAGGACTGCCTTTGCTGTGTCCCATAGGTTTGGGGTTGTTGTATGTTCATTTTGTTTCCATAAATTTTTTTATTTCTTCTCTTATCTCATTATTGACCCATTCATTGTTTAATAGTGTGCTGTTCAGTCTCCATGAATTTGCAAGTTTTTGAGGTTTCTCCTTGAGGTTGATTTCCAGTTTCAAACCCTTGTGATCCAAGAAAAAGTTTGGTATTATTTCAATTTTCCTGAATTTGCTGAGGCTTGCTTTATGTCCTATCATGTGGTCTATCTTTGAAAAACTGCCATGAGCATTTGAAAAAATTGTGTATTTTTCTTCTTTGGGATGTAAGGTTCTATATATGTCAGTTAAGTCTATTTGATCAGTGCATTATTCAGCTCCACAATATCTTTGTTGATGTTTTGTTTGGAAGATCTGTCCATTTTTGACAGTGGGGTGTTACAATCCCCTACTATCCATGTGTTGCTGTCTTTATCTTTTTTGAAGTTGTCCAAGATTTTCCTTATATATTTGGGTGTTCCTATGTTTGGTGCATGTAAGTTTATAATGTTTACGTCTTCTTGATGGATTCTTCCTTTAAGTATTACAAAGTGCCCCTCTGGGTTTCTTTTTATGGTCTTTGTTCTGAAATCTATTTTGTCTGATATAAGTATTGTAACCCCTGCTTTCTTCTCTTGCCCATTTGCTTGGAATATTTTCTTTTTCCATCCCTTTACTTTCAATCTGTGTGGTCTTTTGTTCTGAGGTGGGTCTCTAGTAGGCAGCATATGTGTGGGTCATGTTTTCTTATCCATTCAGCTATCCTGTGTCTTTTGATTGGGGCATCTAGTCCATTTACATTGAGAGTTATTATTGATAGAAACGTATTCCTTTTTTCTCTTTGTACCTGTGTTTTTCTCTTTCTCACTCTTTTCCTTCATCTTTTTAAACCAGTCTCTTTTGTATATATTGTAGTGTCGGTTTGGTGGAGATGTACTCTTTTAGCCTTCTTTTGTCTGGAAAACTCATTATTTCCCCTTGTATTTTAATTGAGAGCCTTTCTAGGTAGAGCAGTCTTGGTTGTAGGCCTTTGCTTTTCATGACTTGGAATATTTCTTGCCATTCCCTTCTGGCTTGTAGAGTTTCTGTTGAGAAGTCAGCTCCTAGCCATATTGGGGCTCCTTTTTATGTTACTATCTCTCCCTTGCTGCCCTTAGGATTCTTTATCTTTGAGATTTGCCATTTTCATGATGATGTGTCTTGGAGTGGGCCTCATTGGTTTCCTCTTGAATAGGGCCCTCTGTGCTTCCTGGACCCATGAGACATTTTCTTTCCTCAAATTAGGCAAATTTTCCATCATTACTTTTTCCAACATGTTCTCTATCCTTTGCTCTTCTTCTTCTCTTTCTGGTATCCCTATTATGCAGATATTATTGCGTTTCAGGTTGTCCTGCATTTCCCTAAATGCCTCTTTCTTCTTTTTGAGTCTTTTTTTCCATTTCTTGTTCTTTCTGGGAGCTTCTTTCTACCTTATCCTCCATCTCACTGATTCGATCCTTGGCTTCATCCAGCCTGCTTTGGATTCCTTCTACTGTGTTCTTCAATTCAGAAATGGTATTCTTCATATCCTCTTGTGTCTTCTTGATAGTTTCTATGTCCTTTTCCAGGTTGATATAGTTTGCTGTAAGATCCTCATAGTTTCTCTGCAGTTTCTCATAGTTCTCTTTGAGCTGGCTGAGCTCATTGAGCTTCCTTAGAACCATTGTTTTGAATTCCATATCTGATAGTTCACTTGCCTCTATTTCATTTAGTTTTCTCTGTGGGGATTCCTCCTTTCCCCCTCATTTGGCGAGAACTTCTTTTTCTTCCCATTTTTTGTGACAGTTTATTTATTTATTTATTTATTTTTGCTTCTGCTTCAATTGATCTGTTAGATTTCCTAACTTTGTGGATTAAAGTTCTATGGTAGTAGGCAGGTCTTTTTATTTATTTATTTTATTTTCTTTCTGGATCTGCCTCTGATGGTGTCAGTTGTTGATCCTGTCTGACCTTGGACCGTTTGTTTGAGACTTCCAGGAATCTACTGTTTGTGTCTGTCTCCTCTGATTGTCAGTCTAGTCACTTTGTCCTCATCTGTCAGGCTTAGGCACCACAGGGCAGAGCAGTGCTTCCTGATGGCGGGACTATTGTGCCCTTATAGGCTACTGTCACTCAGGGGAGTAGTCCGCCTGAACAAGATGTAGATTTCAGACTGGGGAAGAGTCAGCACTGGGACTCCCCAATGCCTCTGTCTCCAGTTTCTCCTCAAGGGTCTCTGGGCAGCTCTGTGACCCCTTCCGCTATTTCAGCGAGGGATCCGCTATTTCAGCGGACCACTCTGCACTCACGGGCCCTTGGGGGCGCTAGCCACCCTGAGCCCTCGCCTGCCACGCAGGCATCGGTCCACACGTAGCCTCACACATCCACTTGAGCCCCCGCTGGCCCCTGCATGCACCAATGTACCAATCCATGCCTGCGTGGCAGGCCCTGTGGACACTGGGCCTTGTACGCCTTCGTCAACCCTGGGATGTCAGCCCGTTCAAGCCCTCGCCGGCCCGCACGGTCGCGGGTCCACACACCCCTTTGCTGGTCACTGGCTTGTGCACCCCTGCACTGGGAGATTTTGGGTCATCTATTGTATGTTTTTCTGCTTTTGGCTCTTTGGGAGCATGGCCTGCCTGTGCAAAATGGAGACTAGGGAATGGGGATGGAATTGGGACTCCCCAGTTCCTCCTCCCATTCTTTCCCCAATGGCTCTGTCGCCAGTCTCTCCTCAAGGGTCTCTAGGCAGCTGTGTGTCCCCCTTGGCCAGGGATCTTCTATTTCTTCCAGCGAATCTGCACTCAGCCCCCAGCTCACACACGCACAAGCTGTGGTCAGAGTGCACAAAAGGCAGGTTTATTAATTCACTTATGCCTGAGTGAGGTGGTAGCTGCAGAGTGGGAGGTGAGTTATCACCAGGGCTCCGCTGGCCACCATCTCAGTTCTCTTCACCAAGTTTTCCTCACCAATCTTTCCTCAGGCACCAGCCCACTCTGCTGCCACCTCTACCCGGAGATCAAGGAAGGCTGCTGCCAATGCAAATTTTTACGTTGGCCCTTTAAATGTCTCTTTGCATCTCCAGCCACCTGTCTCTGGCAGAGAGTGCCCTAAGCTTTTCACAGTTGCGTTTTGTCTGTTTGTTTTCCTGGTTTCAGCTGCTGTAGTCTAGGGGTCCCTGTTTATGATTCAGACCCTATTCTTCTCAGGGTGATCCAACTGGCTGTTTCAATGTCCCTCTGGTGCTGGTGCCCGTGGGGGCCCAGCCCACCCTCTGGAGACTCCACCTCACTTCTCACCCATTCAGTTGTCTGAAAATTGATTCCACTGTCTGTCTGCAGCTCCAAGGCTCCTCTTCCTTTATTGTTCCGTTGTTTTCCAGGTGATTTTTTCACTATTTAGTCACAATTCCAGTATGGTCTTGGGAGGAGGTCAGCGTGACTCCCATTCACTCCTCCGCCATCTTTTCTCTTCTAGATCTTTTTTCTTTTGTATGAAAAAGTTAAAATTTGCTTGTCCTCCCTTATGCAGTTTCCCTTTGTAACCAAAAGAGACAAAGGCAGTTATTTACTTTTGTTTCATAATTGCCCTTCAAAATGATAAAAATTATAATTTTTTTTATTGACTTTTATCTTCTTGCAATTTGTTAATGTTTTTGTTTGATAGCATCTTATGCAGCAGATGAGGAGAAAGGATAGCACTAAGTCATTTTTTCATATTGTGTGTGAAGATCTGCCAGGAATTCTCATAACCAGAAGATTGAGCACTATAGGCCACTTCCCCTTGGCAGAGACAGGAGAAGATTTTGTGGGTATCCCAGACAGCAGCCAAGGAAGTATATACATTATGAACAGACTTGCCTTCCAAAACTGTACTATGTGATGGAGATTGATCTTCTAGGCAGCACTTACAGACTCACCAGGGAATAAACACAGCTATATTTACATTGATGTCAATGGAATAGCGTGTAGTGGATTAAATCCTTCTGGCTCTTGTCTGGGAAAATTCAAATAGATACAGAAATGAATATTCTTCAGACTATCCTTTTCTGGGAACACTTGGTTGGCCAGAAGGATAAAAATGGATCCTGGACCACATGGCATCTGTTAGACCTTAACTTTTATGGTTTAATTTAAGCAGAACAAGAGGTAGAGAGTGTCATGAGGAAAATAACATTAATAATAATAGACTATCATTATTGGCCCTTTAACATGTGCCTGGCATGGTGCTCATAGTATATTCCACAATATGAGGAAAAGTGTTATTATTATTCCTATACTACTGATGAGCAAACTAGAGGTGAAGGAAGCTAAGTCATATGCCCCAAGTTTCAGAGCTGGGATTGGAGACAGGCAGCCTGACGTCAATGTTCAAGTTTTGAGAGCTCAGTGTGAACTATCCCCTCATCCAGCCCTCAGAGGTGATACATCTATTAAGGTTTCATTCTTGAGGTTCAGGCAAGGGCTGTCACAGTCTTCAGGGCTGAGTGTACTGAGTGTAATATAAGGAGCAGAGAGGAGGTCTGGTATCAAGGCCTGGACAATCATGTTGGAAGCCAAGACTAGTACAGGAATGGCAAGTAGCTAAATATGGTCATTGGCCAGAAGGGACATGGAGAGAAGTTTAGTTCATTGTCAGTTAAGATCATGGAAAGCAAGGGTGTCCAAACCTCTGAATGAGTGCAGGAACCAGGCAAGGGTGTCAAGGAAGTGCTCAGGCACCTAGGGCTTTCTCAGATAGAAGGGAGCAAGCATCCTCATATAACCTCAGTCTATTCAACTGTGGAGGGAACACTTACCTCAGGCCAGGGCCCATGGCACAGTTCTGGCTGTGTCACTCTGTCCCTATCCAGTTCACATGACTTTCTTAGCCCTTTGCTGTGGGAGAAAGAAGAATCTTTATTTCTACTACATTCAGATAAAGTCATGTGGAAGAATTATAAACCTAATGTTTGAACTGAGAACTCCTAATCTTGAGAATCTTTCCACCACCATTCCCAGAGTGATTCCATCACAGATGAGTTAGCATCTGCCAAAAGCTGTATAAACTCTAACATGCTAAATACGTGTATGTTTTGAAAGAAAATGCAGTGGGGAGTGATTACTTCATAGAACTCTCTTATGTTCTCTCCACTCCCAAGGCTGCCCTCCCCAGTCCATAGCAGTGGTGGGAAAAACATGCCCAAATGGATTTGCTTCTGTCATGTATCATTTAGTTCCCATGACTCTTGAAACAGATTGTTCTATGTTGTTTTTTTTCCCTCATCTCTCCTCTCTTCCCTCACTTCAGTGCTTCCCTCCCTCCCACCATTAACTAATTTTTCTTAGTCAAGTCTCCCTAGAAACAGTTTTAAAATTTCCCAAAGTACTTGAGGGACTAAATTTATGCCTTTTACAACTTACCTTGATCTTTGCACATTTCTGATAGTTCCTGGTATTTCTCAATACTTTTCCATGACTTTTTACCCCCAAATGAAGTAGCTAGAAAATCCCTGGTTTTGTTTTCCATGAATAGATGGTCTGGGGACACTCAGATTTCCCAGAAGCTAGAACTTCCCTGATTCAACAAATAACAAACAAGGAATAGTTGCATGTGAAAAAAAATGAGGAACATGAAGCAGTTTAACATTTATAGGGAAATGTTGAAAATATAAGTTATACAGCATCATCTTTCATGCTGAAAGCTGGACAAGCTGGGCCTTTTTTTTTTTTTTTTTTTACATAACCTGGATAATTGTGTAGAGTGCCTATCTAATACAAAAGCTAGTCAATTTATTTTTGAAATCACATTTTTCAAAACAGTTGTTGACATATTGCCTAACCAGTTTACCCATGGAGTATTTGCAGAGAGATCCAGAATACCAGAAAAGACCCAGCACAACTTCCACTCTGGAAGAAAGATTTTTTCTGTTTGTTTTTTTTTAGAGCTGTATTTTATTTTAATTTTATTCTGTTCCCCTGAAGAACATTATAGAATTGAAAGACAATAACAAACTTAATTTAATGGCTGCACACAATATAATTTACTGGCAAAGGCCCTCACTAGAAACTTCCCACATTTCTTCTCTAAGTGGTTTTATGTGAATATAATCCCTAACCTCCATATTGGAGTCCTTGAAAGAGAATTTCTAGGGAAAAAAGAGTTAGGGATGATCTCTGCCCTTGTGGTGCTTACCTCTCACTTGGGGAGAGGGGTTTCTCTCTCCGATTGATGATGTCACCCACTACCCTTTGCTTCCTGAATGCACTGCTATGCCCTCAAGCTCTGACTCAAGGGACTGGGAAACCCCTTGGTGTAGAATAGATAGTCTGGTGTTTTCACAGGACCTTCTGAAATTCTAAAAGTGACCAAAAGTAGAGAACGAAGCAAGTGCCCCAACCCTCTGGCTCATCCTACACAACTCCCTTGATCCTATCTCAACTTGCCTCTACTCTAGACTCAAAGGGCCTGGATGAAAGCACTTTGTCTCCTCATATGGAAACCTTGGATCCCAAGAATCACCTGTGCTTCTTGTGTTCCTTCCTTCTAGGTTCCAGCCCAACTTGCACATGCAGAGCCTGGCCAATGCATGAGACTTTTCCTAGCTCTCTGACTTCCATCATGTTCAAGAGAACATTCCAACACTGATGTCCACTTCATGCTTACAGCCTGCCCTCTTGTTACGGGTATGTCTTGTCCCTCACATAGGGGTATGAGCTCTCCCTTGTAAAACCACTCTAAGATATACTAATAATTATCATTATTGTGCCCATTTTACAAACAAATACACTGAGGAACAAATATAAATTAAATCATGTTTCCAGAGTCAAACAGCTCACAAAGGGTAGGGTTGGGATTTTAATGCACATAAATTGCCCTGTTAAATGCAGTTCTTCTCTGCTGGCTTCAGCAGTCTCAAGTTTCTAATGCATATCTTATATTTCATGGAAACAAATAATCTGTCACAACTGACTCCAAAGCTACACTAGTATGTTTTGAGCCAGCCAACTTTTATTTATTAAGATCTCTAGGTAAATCTGTCTAGGCTCACTATTTATTATTGTTTTTCCTGCTCTGAAATCGAGTTGGCTGATAACGAAAAATGGATGGAGAATTGTATCCCTGCACTCTGTCCAAACTCCCCCTTCCAGGCTGAAATGCTACTGTATGTTGTCAGCTGTTCAAGGCATTCATCTTGAAATTTAGTGCAGACCATTGAGCTTGGGGGTATTCTCAATTCTTTTCAATTTCTTAAGCTGTGGCGTTCCCACTGAGCACAAGCGGCTAAGAAGAAAGTGAATGTGTATTGTTGGTGGAACACTTTGTGCTTAGAGAATCCCCATAGAGAAAAGCAAAGGGAGGAGAATGTTCGACTTGATTCATACCATCTGGGATCATGTGACCCCCCCATCTGACTTTATAATATCTGGTCATGTCCTTTCTCTTCTACAGCAGCTATCGGTTGTGCCCTAATCTCCCTTGGGGAATGCCTCATTCTCCAAAACCTCTTGGTGAGTGCCTGGGCCTGTGCACATCACCCAGGTCCTCCCAAGAGGTAAGCTTAGCTGCTTTCTCAGGCCTGTTCCATGCTGGCCTCTCGTTCCACATTTGCATCTGCAGTGCCTTCAGACTTGACCTTTAATTGATTTTCTTTTTCCTTTCACCCTGTGGCTGGACTTTCTAGCATCAGTTTGTAACAGGCTCACTACAGACAGGATCTGACCCTTTGTTTCTCTTTCCTCGGCTCTCTACTATCAAGTTAGTCTCCTTGAATTTCTCCCTTCACATTTGGTGTCTAGATAAACGAATCACCAACCTTGGTAGGAAGCACAGACCACTCTTCAGCAACTTGTCTACCAGGACCATGACAGTGAAGTTATTCCTACAGACAATTGTTTTAGGAATGACCCACTTTAAACCAATCAATCCATATCCTTTAGTGTGTATGTGTGTGTATGTGTGTGGCCATGTTGCATGCATGTGTGTATGTGTTTATAGAGAGAAGTAGGAAAGACAAGAGAGGGTGGACCCTTGACAGACTTTTCATTATTAATCTAACAAGTAATTCTAGGTACGAAACCAGGTCTCCAGTGTGAGGCTGTGAACACCCCTAGTGTGATGCTGGAGTCAGTTTTCACCCTTCATCATTCCAGAAAAGCTCTTTAGGAATTTTTTGGACCCATTATCCTGAAATACAGAGGAAGCTGGAGAAGGATGGGAAAGGAGGACTTGGGGCTAGATGTCTGACTGAGGACATGGACAGTTCTCACAGGAAGTACTTGTGGGACAGAAAGTAACAGATCAGCTGCAACTGCTGGTGAACACAAGGATGATGCAAGATTAGAAAATCACCAGTGTCCAAGTAGTTATAAGGACACCAGGGCATGGTGAGTAAAAAACTATCTTTAGCTTTTGGCAGCTCTTAATTACATATGCAAGTTGATGTAGGGAAAGAAGAAAAGCACTCTTGGATCCACCTCCTGCACATTCTTTCCCCTTAAAGATTCATTTTAATTTTCCCTAAGCAAGTGTTTGAGCTATTTAAGGGGCAGTAGATGTGGTAACTGTGGTTCACATACTTGGTTCTTAACTTTAGAAATGCCCAGAAAAAGCAAATCAAAGTATCAAATCAGCTGCAAATTTATAAATATGGGAAATTAGAAATGGTCTCAATTTAAATGTATATAAAGTCTATTTTTTATTGTTTCTTTAAGTAAAACTCAATGAGAAAAAAATCAAATGGCTGATCATGAACAATTGTAAACTTACACTTATTCACAATAGCTCTCTGTCAAGCCCTCCTACATCACTCTGTCCTGCTCCATTCCTCTCAGTCCCTACACTCACAGGCACTCACACAACAGTACCTTTTTTACCTTGGGACCACACTGGTCTTCCTTCCACACTTTATGTGTTCTCTGTACCTTCCTTCCTTAGTCACTTATTCTCCATCTGCCTGAAATGATATTTCCTCTCTTTCTTGCTTCATCACCCCATTCACCTGTCTCACTTTTTCAGGACATGCACACCTACTAAATTCTTTCTTGTTTGTCGTACTAACCAGAGATACAGTCATGCTGATTTCCAAACTAATACTCAGATGTGCACACCAAGAGCTACATTGTTTTCTTTTGTGATGAATATTTTATTGCAGCTGATGAAGACTGAACTTAGACTGTGATTAAAGTTGTCTTGGTCTATTTATGTCCAGAACATTCTCTTTTTGATAAATAATCCAAGTTAAAATGCTCTAATTCCTTGTTGGATCAGCTTCTCCTCTTTCTATGTATCCTCCCTCTCCAACCCCTCCCAGTATAGTGTTTTAGGGTAAGATAAGGTTTACATATCTCTGCACACAAGTTGGACCAAAAAGGTAACTTGTTCCTTGTAGTACGACAGGTCCTCACTAGATTTTTATCCTGTCTGATGACCAGGCCTTCAGTGTGAATGTATACTGGGGTGAATCTGGGACTTCTTAGGTTGATGACTTTTATGCCATCCTTACTGCTAATGACCACAGACCAGACATTATTACCATTTTCAGCCACGATGTCTCCTATACTTGTGGCTCCCGAGGCCTCTCTTTGTCCACTGGGCAATAGTGCTAAAGTGGCACTGCAGCATTGGGCATAGGAGCCAATTTGGGGGTGAAGCCATCATCTGGAGAGTTCTCCAACTAGAGGTATGGGGGTGTAGGGCAAGTGGAGGCAGTCTGGCTTCCTCACCCAGGTGCTTGTATAACTAGGGGGAGCAGCTTCTCACAGCCTTGAAGGAGTCTGATAAAGCAGTGTTCTCATAGCCTTGAGCCTGGGTGTGATAAACAGCCCCTTAGCCTCGAGTAGGCTCTCATGCACAGCTCATGCTAGGTTACTTCACTATTTGTCTTGCAGATGCCTTTGTTCCTTCTAGTATTTAAGAAGGTAGGGGCTTCTTAGAGTGCACTGACATAGACATGGGTTTGTGGTCTGTGTGACTCTCCCAAATAAAGGCATGTCAAACATCACCATGGCTCCATGCATTTTCTTCCATTTACCTGAGTCTTGAATGGATCTTCCCAGCCTAGGGAGGCTGCAACACAGGGATCAGGCTGCATTTTGACTCAAAAAGAAACACCAGACCTGGTCCTTAGGCGTGACAGTTGGTAACAGCATATTTCAATGCCAGCAGTAGGTGCGGGTTCACAAGCACACCTTTAGATTGTCCAGATTCACGGTCTAGCAGTGACAATGATCTCCAAGATTTGCTGACAATAGCAGCATGTTTACATATTTCTGGACCCCATTTGTCTAGTGGTTGTGTCTAATTCATCAGTATCCAGAAGCATTTCTGAGTGCTGACATAAACAGCAGTGTGAAAGCAATGATGACTGACAATTTAAGGCATGGGGCTTATTATAGAAATATGGATCTAAGGACCAAAGAAAGACATTCTCACCATAACACAGTCATTTAAATCTAAATAACATTTACTATACGTTACTCCAGAAAACATATACCTGGCAGATACTCTTGCTGCAGGGTCAATGCCAAGGCCCTGTCATTGAGGAGCTTATGATACAATGGGGGAGAGAGGAAGTGACTCAGATGTGATACACGTATTCACAGAGTGTTCTGGAAGAACTGGATTTGGAGGATGAGAGATATCTATACAGGCTCTCCAGAGTTTTAATTACTATACAGTGTTGTGTATACTATTTTGATTCAGACAAACTCTTGGTTTAATTACAATTATATGACTCTTATGAAATAAAAATAAATCTGGACTTAGGTAAAGATAGGTTTTATTCCAAAAGGGCTATTGCAAGAAGGAAAGGAACTATTGCAATAGGGGGATAGGGATTATCAAATTAGGAGAAGGCCCCCACCCTGAGATCCACAAATGTCTTCAAGCTTATCCAGACAAGGACTGTTTTTGTACAAGGAGATAAGGAAAGAAAAAACAGTGTGGGGAAGTGAAATGAATGAACTTCAGTGGTAGTGGCATGATCTGGCAAATGATCAGATCTCAGTTTTTCCCTGAGGTTGACCTCTTTATTGGAGGGTGCAATAAAAAAAGGACTTTATTCTGGCTCAGGATGAGGGTAGGTCAACATTCATGGGAAGGAGAGAAGCTTAACTAAAGTTTGTTCAAGTCATGGTAGCAGGTATTTTTTCTATACTAGGTACCAAGAGTTCAGCTATTCATTTATTAGATAAGAATGAGAATTTGTAGGGTCTGTGTATGGTCTCATCAAAGGTAAACAAGAGGGCCACCTGGGAGTTTTCTCTAAGGCTAGGGGGAAGGGTGTTACTTTGCAGTAAACCATTTGCTGGAACATGAAAGAGTGGAGAGATTTCTTAATCTTTGCTGTTTTTCCAAGAGTGCAGGGCTCAGATAAAATTCAACATCATCAATTACTTTCTATGTGAGTTTGAACCTCAGTATTCTCATAGAAAAATTGAGCCTCAGTATTCTCATAGAAAAATTGGAGTAAAAATGGTTCCTATGTCAGGGGTGAGGACTAAAAATGGAAATTTATATAAAAGAAGTTAGCATGGTACCAGGCACATTTTAAGAGTTCAATGATAGTAATAATTAATATTTTTACTGTAATTATTACTGTGTCCTTGCCTTTGCTATTCTTAAAGCATTTTTATAATCTACTTTAAAATTAAATGCAAGTAATCAGAGTCTATAACAAAGATTTAGTGAAAAATGAGTGTGGAATTAATCTTAATATAACCTATTACTATCCAGGAGAGAGCCAATGGCCTTGGAAGCATTTGAGCAAAAGGGGCATACTAGATAGATCTTGTTAAACTGACTTTCAAGTATTAATCTATTTAATTCGTTCCCTGGAACCCATGCAAAGTGCTGTTAGCAATCTAAATGAGCTCAGACCTCTAGGGTATAGAGACTAGAGGCTTCTTTGCTGGCTAAAGGGAGGCCAACGGAGGATTTTTCCTCTGGGTTTGAATGTGTACTCAGACTCATGTTTTTGTGGCCAAAACAGCTCTTTCTATGAACATTCAGTCTCTTCCAGATCTTCCTCTCTTACACTGTGGATGGAACTTCTTCTAACATCCTCATTGGTTTAGAGAGGTTTCCTTAAAGAGTTTATACAGGGTCTTAAATATTTCATAAGCTCATCTGCCTGTTTAATTATGCCTACATGCGAAAAAAAGAAAGGCTTCTGGCTAGGCATACATTTACAAAACTGTTATACAAACATTTAAACAGCTGGGCTTCTATATATCCTCAAGAAAAATACCAGAAAGTACCAGTCTTCACTTGGGAAGAGAGGCCTAAAGTGAAGGAGTTGTGGAAATGTATGTATAAGTAGATCTCCACATATAAATAGGGTGATTAATTTTTATTTTTAAAGGTAATCAAACAATTAAAAAATAATGTTTGCCCTTTGCCTTGACTGTTTGTTTGCAGGTTAACATATAATGTGCTGTAGTGTAGCTTTGGAATAAAAGAGGCATGAATAAGATGCCTGATTTCACCATGTACTGGCTGGGAAAAACCTTGTAAGTCACTTATCCTCCCTTTGCCTTACTTTCCTCACCTAAAAATTGAAGGGAAAAATGGTGCAGTAATTGTGGAAAATAATATGGTAATTCCTCAAATAAATTAAACATAGAATTACCATATGATCCAGCAATTCTAATTGTAGATATATACACAAAAGAATCAAACGTTAAGAACTTAGATATTAGTACAATGTATTTATAGCAGTATTATTCACCAAAGATAAAACATGAGAGCAACTAAGATGTTTGTCAATGGATGAATGAACACATGAAATGTCCTATACATATATATACATATACATATGTACACACACACACACACACACACATACAGGGTCTGGCAGAAGTAATGCCTGCTTGAGAGTAACTGGTAGGGTACATGAATGTCTCTCATGAGAGGGACAGCAATTTGAACATTTCACCTAAAATGTCATGTGGTGTACTTGAGTGTGATATTGTTATATTGCAGAATTAAATGTTTATGATTTTGTAATAAAAGATTTCATAATAAAAAGGGGTGTTATTTGTTCCACATCCTGTATGTGTGTATATATGAAAGTACAGTATTATTCAGCCTCAAATAAGGGATGGAATTCTGACACATGCTACAATGTGGATGAACCTTAAAGACATGTTAAGTGAAATAAACCAGACACAAAAGTTCTAATATTGTACAATTACACTTATATAAGGAACTAGAGTAGTTAAATATTTAGGGACAGAGGTAAACAATTATTGCCGGAGGCTGACAGCAAGAGAAAGTTTCTTTTGCAAAGATAAAAAAGTAGTTCTGGTAGTAGACAGTGGTGGTGGTTGTACATCAATGTGAATGTACTTAATGCCACCAATGTATATTTAAAACTGGTTAAAATGGTAAATTTTCTGTTATGTATGTTTTACTACAATAACACAATGGAAGTAATAATTATATTTTCCTTAAAAAGCCATTTCAAGTGCTAAGTAAATCACATATATTAATATGTAAAATACTATGAGCAGTAGATGGCACTTAAAATTTATCCAAAGGTGTCAATGCTTTTTTCATTCCAGGTTTGAGTTTCCAGGGTCAGTATTTTCCAGCTTCATACATTGCTTGTACCTACAATGGCCACAACTGGAAAACCTATCATAGATTAACAGTGATGTTCCTAGTGTAGCTTTAAGGCTCCTCATATATATTGTAGCTGAGGCAAATGGAATTTTAAAAAACGACTTTACTCCTTGTAAATATACATATCTTTAATTAAACTTCTTACTTTTAGATATTCATGGATTTGCATACAGTTGTAAACAATAACACAGAGATCTCATGTACCTTGTACCCAATTTTCATCAATGTGTATCTTGCAAAAATTTAGTACAATGTTGCAATTAGGATATTGACATTGATATAATCAAGATTCAGGACATTTCCATCAACACAAGGATCCCTTCTATTGACCTTTTACAGCCACGCTCACTTCTATCTTACCTCCCCCACCCCACACACACACATACACACAATGATCTCTAACCCCTGGCAATCACTAATCTGTTCTCTATTTCTATAGAGATTTCTATAGTTTCATCATTTCAAGAATGGTGTATAATTGGAATTATTTTGTAGGTAATCTTTGGGGATTTGCTCTTTTCATTCAGCATAACTCACTCAAGATTCATCCATGTTGGCAATGGTGTTTTTAAATGAAGATATGACTGATTATTAAAGCAACTCCATTCATCAAGGCCCTACCAGAGACAACATTCTCTTCTGATGGTCACACAAAGGGAAAATAGACACCAGCAAAAGGGGTAGCACTGGAAGAGGAGAAATGCCGGATAGGAGCAGGGGTAAGGAAGAAACAGAGTTATTGCAAACTGCAGATGGAAAGACACATCCTGACCTCTCCTTCTGTCCCCAGATTTTCTGTTTAACCATAGATGAGCCCAGTAGGAAGTCACTGGGACAGGAAACCCACATAAAGCAGGTTTTGTAAACCAGCATCTTTGGGCATAAAACAAGGGCATTAAAGGTCACAGATGGAATTAGGGCCAAATACAAATAATCAGTACAGCAAAGATTGATAAAAATGTGTTCATTCAAAAAATATTTATTAAACGTTTATTATTTTTAAAGCTTTATTCTAAACGTTGGAGAATCAGAGTAACAAATTATGAAGTCTTTGTCATTAATTTCAAGTGTGGAAAAGTAACTAATATTTTGCTGAAGTGATGTCTTTGAGCAGGGAATATTTGACGGGTTCCAGTGCCTGAGAGGCAGCTTGGACTTAGATACGAACATGGGCAGTGGAACATGATACCAGCTGAAGATGTAGAATAAATGGGTCCAGATAAATATAGGTGTGAAAATGTATGATTAGAGAACTTATGTCCTGTTGGTTTCTGTTTTATCAGTAAAAAGTAAAGGAAGCTAAGGAAAAGTCAGAAATTTGAGAAAAGGATGTGAAAAAGTCATCTAGGAGAGTTGAAATATAAATGGATTAGTTCAGGGCATCTTTTAAAAATGTAAAGCCCATACTTTAAGACAAGATAGAGGCATAGGTAGATATACTTTGCCTCATCACACAACCAAAAGAAGGATAACAACCACTTTAAAAACTAAAAAAACAAGAACTGCCAGAAAATCGAACTGTATGGGAATCCAACAACCAAGGAGTTAAAGAAGAAACATTCATCCAGACCGGTAGGAGGGGTGGAGATGGACAGCCAGGGTGGAGAGGGCACATGGAAAGGTGGCAGCTGGTGGACCATGGGGTCCCACATTTGCATGCAGATAAACCAGGAGGAACCACTCGGGAGCGAGACAGACCGCAAAACCCAGGGTTCCAGCGCAGGAAAAGAAAGCCTCAAAACCTCTGGCTGTAAAAATCTGTGGGGGTTGCGGCAGTGGGAGAAACTCCCAGCCTCACAGGAGTGTTCATTGGAGAGACCCACAGGGTCCTAGAATGTACATAAACCCACCCACCCAAGAATCAGCACCAGAAGGGCCCCATTTTCTTGTGGGTAGCGGGGGAAGTGACTGGAAGCAGGATGAGAGCCAAGCAAGAGGTATTGTTCCCTCTCTGACCCCTCCCCCACATACAGCACCACAGTACAGCTACATGAGTTGCCCCGCCCTGGCAAATACCTAAGGCTCCGCCGCTTACAATGTAACAGGTGAACAGAGACAAAGAAACATGGCCCAAATGAAAGAACAGACCAAAACTCCAAAAAAAGAACTAAGCAACAAGGACATAGCTCACCTATCAGATGCAGAGTTCAAAACACTGGTAATCAGGGTTCTCGCAGAAATGGTTGCATATGGTCACAAAATAGAGGAAAAAGTGAAGGCTATGCAAAGTGAAATAAAGAAAAATACACAGGGAACCAACAGTGAAGGGAAGGAAATCGGGATTCAAATCAATGATTTGGAGCAGAAGGAAGAAAGAAACATTCAACCAGAACAGAAAGAGGAGACAGGAATTCAAGAAAATGAGGAGAGGCTTAGGAACCTCTGGGAAAACTTTAAACGTTCCAACATCCAAATCACAGGGGTGCCAGAAGGAGAAGAGGAAAAGCAAGAAATTGAAAACTTCTTTGAAAAAATAATGAAGGAGAACTTCCCCAATCTGGCAAAGAAAATAGACTTCCAGAAAGTCCAGGAAGCTGAGTCCCTAAGAGGTTGGACTGAAGGAAGCACACACTGAGGCACATCATAATTACATTACTCAAGATTCAAGATAAGGAGAGAATCTTAAAAGCAGCAAGAGAAAAGGAGACAGTTACCTACAAAGGAGTTCCCATAAGACTATCAGCTGGTTTCTCAAAGGAAACCTTGCAGGCAAGAAGGGGCTGGCAAGAAGTATTAAAAGTCATGAAAGGCAAGGACCTACATGCAAGGTTACTCCATCCAGCAAAGCTATCATTTAGAAGGGAAGGACAGATAGAGTGCTTCCCAGATAAGGTCAAGTTAAAGGAGTTCATCATCACCAAGCCATTATTATATGAAATGTTAAATAGACTTATCTAAGAAGAAGAAGATCAAAACTAAATGACAACAAACTCATGACTATCAACAACTGAACCTAAAAACAAGTTAAAACAAAAACAAACTAAGCAAACAACTAGAGCAGGAACAAAATCACAAAAATGGAGATCACATGGAAAGTATCAGTGGTGGGGGGGTGGGTAGAGGGGAGAATGGGGGAAAAGGTACAGGGAATAAGAAGCATAAATGGTAGGTACAAAATAGACAGGGGGGAAGGAAAGAATAGTATAGGAAATGGAGAATCCAAAAAACTTATATGTATGACCCATGGACATGAACTAAGGGGAGACAATGCTGTAGGGAGGGGATGCAGGGCAGAAGGGAATAAAGGAGAAAAAATGGGACAGTTCTAATAGCATGATCAATAAAATGTACTTTAAAAAGAAACTACAGTGAGATATTACCTCCCACCTGTCAGAATGTTTACCATTAATAAATCAACCAACATGTGTTGTGAGATTATGGAAAAAAGCAAACCCTTTTGTACTATAGGTGGAAATGGGGATTCATGCAACCAAGGTGGAAAGAAGTATGGCGATACCTCAAACAATTAAAAACAGATATGCCTTTTGACCCAACAATCCCACTTCTCGGTATATATTCAAAGGAACCGAAAACATTAATTCAAAAGAACATGAGCACTCCTACATTCATTGCACTGTTATTTACAATTGCCAAGATATGGAAACAGTCCAAGCCTCCATCAGTAGATGAGTGGATAAAACAAGTATGGGATATTTACACAATGGAATGCTATTCAGCTGTAAAAAAAGAAGAAAATTTTACCCTTTGCAACAATATGGATGGACATGGAGAACGTTATGCTAAGTGAAATAAGCCAGTAAGAGAAAAACAAATACCATATGGTTTCACTTATATATGGAATCTAATGGACAAACTGATCTAACAAGCAAAATAGAGACAGACTCATTGATAGCAGGATGACAACTATTGGTGGGGGAGGTTAGGAGGTCGAGGGATTGAACAAAAAGGGAAAAGGACTCATGGACATGGAAAACAGTGTGATGATTGCTGGGGGAAGTGGTATAAGAAAATGGTAATGGAAAAAAATATTGGTAATGGAAAAATAAATGGTAATAGAAACCAGGGCATGGTTTCTCACCTGACCTACTGCTGTCCATGCACTCCCCTCTAAAGTGAGAAATACATGGTGTGGCCCATTGTTGAAAAGCATGCCTGTTAAGTTGTATGGGGCAGAGCCTTAGGTAATCAATGCTCTGTTGCTCTGTGCGGGGGAGGGCTCTGAGCAGGGAGAATGCTGCTGTGCCTGGCCTCTGGAGTTTTGCCTCAGAGGAAGCTGTCTCCCAGCACTCGCACTTCACTTTCTCTCCATATGCCATGGGTGCCCTTCCAGCTGTTGTCCTTGTGCTCACTCCCAAAGAGAGTAGGTCTATATGAGTCCTAAGTCCATTGCAGTTCCTTTAAAATGAATCTCTTGAGAATACCAATTTATTCTGCTGTCCCACCCCCACTGATTTTTATAGCCAGAAGTTGTGGGGACTTGTCTTCCTGGTGCTGGAACCTTGGACTGGGTAGTCTGGACTGGGGCGGGGAAAGCTCTCTCTGGAGATATCCTTCCCATTTTTTTACCCACCACAAATGTATGTGGGACTGCCTGTTCCTGTCTCTGCACCTCTCTGAGCCACTCCACATCTCCATGCTTCCCCGCACCTCTCCAAATCTCCACGCCTCTCCCCCATATCAGCTACTCTGCCTCTCCGCCCCTCCTATCTGTCTGAATGAATGTAGCTTCTTTAAATCCTTGGTTTTCACACTTCCAAAATACTAGATTTTCTGATAATTCTGGATGATGTTTGTTTTGTAGTCTAGCTGTATTTTTGTCATTGTTGTGTGCGGAAGCAAGGTGTGTTTACCTATGCCTCCATCTTGACTGAAAGCAGCTCTACCTAAAGAAATAAACACCAAGATGCTGCCACAATGAGGAGACAAAGAAATATGGCCCAAATAAAAGAACAGAACAAAACTCTAGAAAAAGAACTAAATGAAATGGATATAAGCAACCTATCAGATACACAGTTCAAAACACTGATTATCAAGATAGTCTAGGAACTCATTGGGTACTTCAACAGCATAAAAAAGACCCAGGCAGAAATTAAGGTTACATTAAATGAAATAAAGAAAAATCTACAGGGAACCAACAGTGGATGGGATGAAGCCAAGATTCATATCAGTGATTTGTAACACAAGGAAGGAAAAAACATTCAATCAGAACAGCAGGAAGAAAAAAGAATTTAAAAATACCAAACAAACAAGGATAGTCTTAGGAACCTCTGGGATATCTTTAAATATACCAACATTTGAACATAGGGGTACCAGAAGGAGAAGAGGAAGAGCAAGAAATTGAAAACTTATTTGAAAAAAAAGTAATGAAAGAAAACCTATTTAATTTGGTGAAGAAAATAGACATACAAGTCCAGGAAGCACAGAGGATCCCAAACAAGGTGGACCCAAAGAGAACCACACCAAGACACATCATAATTAAAATGCCAAAAGTTAAAAATAGAGAATCTTAAAAGTAGCAAGGTAAAAGCAATAGTTACCTACAAGGGAGTTCCCATAGACTGTCAGCTGACCTCTCAAAATTTGCAGGCTAGAAGGGACCGGCAAGAAGTATTTAAAGTGATGAAAAGCAGGGACCTACAACCTAGAGTACCCTGTGTAGCAAAGCTATTATTTAAAATGGAAAGGCATAAAATGCTTCCCAGACAAGGCAAAGCTAAAGGAGCTCATCATCACCAAGCTGTTATATTATGAAATGCTAAAGGGAATATTTTAAGAAAAAGAAGATCAAAACTATGAACAGTAAAATGATAACAAACTCACAACTATCAATAATTAAATCCAAACAACAAATGAAACATAGGCAGAACAGGAACAGAATCATAGATATGCAGATCATTTGGAGGCTTATCAGTTGGGAAAGGGAAGGGTGGTGTGGGAGGAAAGGTGCAGGGATTAAAAAGCACAAACTGGTAGGTACAAAATAGACAGGAAGGTGTTAAGAACGTTACAGGTAATGGAGTAGCCAAAGAACTTATATGCATGACCCATGGATGTGAACTAAGAGGAGGGGATTTCTGGAGAGAATGGGGGTACAGGCTGAAGAGGGGCAAAGGGGGAAAATTTGGACAACTGTAATAGCATAATAAATAAAATATATTTTTAAGAAAGTGAGTAATAATCAGCAAGTCCACATCTGCTGGTCTTCAGGGTGTATTTTTTGGAATGTAACAAACAAAAGTGCAGCTCCCCAGTTTGGAGCTCTTGAATTAGAGTACTATAGATGTCCTATGTGTGGTTGATGAAATCATCAAGAAATGTCATGGTGTGTATTAGAAAAAGTGGTACTAAGACATATACAAAAGTTATAAAATAACTATATTTAAATGTAATGTGTACTGATACAAATCTGAAGTAAAAAACAAAAACGAAAACAAAAAAACCATTGTCTACACAGAAGATAAGAAATGGTAGAGCAGTGATTAGAAATGCAGAGTTTGGGGGCAGATCTAGGCTCCACGAATCTCTTTATTTGACTTTCTGATGATGACTTCACCTCGTCATTTACCCATTAGTGTAGATGACAATAATGTCTTCCTAATAGTTTTGTTATGAAATATTACCTGATGTGGAACCTGTAGAGTGCTTAGAACATTGTCTGGCATTATCTATCACATGTGAGTTGTTAACTGTACTTCTCAACAATCCTTGCTTTTTCTCAGCTTGAAAGGAAGGAGTCCTCAAACTCAAGCATGCATCAGAATCATCTTACATGGCTTGAAAATATACTGAACCCAACCTCAAATTTTCTGATATAGGGTAGGGACTGAGAATTTGCTTTTCTAAAAAGTTCCCTGGTGTTGCTGATTCTGCTGGTCTGGAAGAAAACACTTTCAGATCATCTGCTGTGGATGGGGCCCAGAAATTGCGTTTTAACAAACCTTATTTTCTAAGTGATTTTTATAATAGGCTAAAGTTTGAGAATTGCTCTAAGGCTAAGTAAAATAAACATATTTAAATCCTTCATCTTGTCTGGTCCACCTTCACATATAATAAAGTCTTCAGTTCATGACGGCATCAATTTTTTTTCTTTTTTTCCAGTAAAAGCTGATGAATTCTCTGTTAAAGTCCTTCCTTGCTTAGCTGCCTAAATAATTATCCACATGGTTTGATAAAAATTGAAAAAGAATGTTTCTCACCAAGTGAACTGAGTTTTTCTGACTTACAAAGAAAACATGCTCTTCCAATCATTTCTCAAATGCTAGAAATGGTAAGATTTAATTATCAAAAGTGTTAACATGGGCATTCTCACCAACTCTTTTAGGAAGCATTCCATTGTCAGAAAATGATTGGAAACTAGAAAATAAAAATGTGGATGTCGCATCTTTTCAATATCAGAGGGGCAAAGAGCATTCAAGGATTGGTTAGAAGAAAGTAAATAGTTCATCGCATTGTTTAAGACTAATTAAATTTACAGGCTTAATTAAGTTACTTGATAACATAACATTTTAAAGTACATTTTATTGATCATGCTATTAGAACTGTCCCATTTTTTCTCCTTTATTCCCTTCTGCCCTGCATCCCCTCCCTACAGCATTGTCTCCCCTTAGTTCATGTCCATGGGTCATACATATAAGTTTTTTGGATTCTCCATTTCCTATACTATTCTTTCCTTCCCCCTGTCTATTTTGTACCTACCATTTATGCTTCTTATTCCCTGTACCTTTTCCCCCATTCTCCCCTCTACCCACCCCCCCACCACTGATACTTTCCATGTGATCTCCATTTTTGTGATTTTGTTCCTGCTCTAGTTGTTTGCTTAGTTTGTTTTTGTTTTAACTTGTTTTTAGGTTCAGTTGTTGATAGTCATGAGTTTGTTGTCATTTAGTTTTGATCTTCTTCTTCTTAGATAAGTCTATTTAACATTTCATATAATAATGGCTTGGTGATGATGAACTCCTTTAACTTGACCTTATCTGGGAAGCACTCTATCTGTCCTTCCCTTCTAAATGATAGCTTTGCTGGATGGAGTAACCTTGCATGTAGGTCCTTGCCTTTCATGACTTTTAATACTTCTTGCCAGCCCCTTCTTGCCTGCAAGGTTTCCTTTGAGAAACCAGCTGATAGTCTTATGGGAACTCCTTTGTAGGTAACTGTCTCCTTTTCTCTTGCTGCTTTTAAGATTCTCTCCTTATCTTGAATCTTGAGTAATGTAATTATGATGTGCCTCAGTGTGTGCTTCCTTCAGTCCAACCTCTTAGGGACTCAGCTTCCTGGACTTTCTGGAAGTCTATTTTCTTTGCCAGATTGGGGAAGTTCTCCTTCATTATTTTTTCAAAGAAGTTTTCAATTTCTTGCTTTTCCTCTTCTCCTTCTGGCACCCCTGTGATTTGGATGTTGGAACGTTTAAAGTTTTCCCAGAGGTTCCTAAGCCTCTCCTCATTTTCTTGAATTCCTGTCTCCTCTTTCTGTTCTGGTTGAATGTTTCTTTCTTCCTTCTGCTCCAAATCATTGATTTGAATCCCGATTTCCTTCCCTTCACTGTTGGTTCCCTGTGTATTTTTCTTTATTTCACTTTGCATAGCCTTCACTTTTTCCTCTATTTTGTGACCATATGCAACCATTTCTGCGAGAACCCTGATTACCAGTGTTTTGAACTCTGCATCTGATAGGTGAGCTATGTCCTTGTTGCTTAGTTCTTTTTTTGGAGTTTTGGTCTGTTCTTTCATTTGGGCCATGTTTCTTTGTCTCTGTTCACCTGTTACATTGTAAGCGGCGGAGCCTTAGGTATTTGCCAGGGCGGGGCAACTCATGTAGCTGTACTGTGGTGCTGTATGTGGGGGAGGGGTCAGAGAGGGAACAATACCTCTTGCTTGGCTCTCATCCTGCTTCCAGTCACTTCCCCCGCTACCCACAAGAAAATGGGGCCCTTCTGGTGCTGATTCTTGGGTGGGTGGGTTTATGTACATTCTAGGACCCTGTGGGTCTCTCCAATGAACACTCCTGTGAGGCTGGGAGTTTCTCCCACTGCCGCAACCCCCACAGATTTTTACAGCCAGAGGTTTTGAGGCTTTCTTTTCCTGCGCTGGAACCCTGGGTTTTGCGGTCTGTCTCGCTCCCGAGTGGTTCCTCCTGGTTTATCTGCATGCAAATGTGGGACCCCATGGTCCACCAGCTGCCACCTTTCCATGTGCCCTCTCCACCCTGGCTGTCCATCTCCACCCCTCCTACCGGTCTGGATGAATGTTTCTTCTTTAACTCCTTGGTTGTTGGATTCCCATACAGTTCGATTTTCTGGCAGTTCTTGTTTTTTTAGTTTTTAAAGTGGTTGTTATCCTTCTTTTGGTTGTGTGATGAGGCAAAGTATATCTACGTCCACTTTCATCTTGTCCTGAGGTCCTAACATAACATTTTGATCCAGTAGTACTGCAAATAATTTCTGTCAAATAAACAGTTTACCCCTACATATTTATGGTCTGTTAGACATTAAAAAAGTTTATATCTATGTCAGCAATATTCTCAACATTTCTTTGTTAAATTGCTTATAAACACTCTTGCTTCTTAAATGTTCTTTGAATCTGTCTCATCTTCTGGTTCTCTCATTAGTTAGTAAGTTGAAATATTTGACATTTTTTAATTTTATATTTGTCTGAGAGCCATGATTTTTGTTTCTGAAAATTATGCTTTAACACTCTTAGCCAAGAACTAATTTCAAATAGTCTTGCAAGGATTGGGCTTGCAACTTGGTGGAAATGATCATTCTATTCCATAAATGTAAGACTAATAATTAAATTTTACTGTAAGCTGTTCAAAGATGCATTGCAACAAAAAATATGAAAATTCATTTGGAAGGGATAGCTAAGTAAGCATGGTTTCTCAGATCTTCCCGGTATCCTCTGGGAGAGGTACTCAGGTGGTCATTATTCAGGTATTCTGCCTCCAGGGTGAACACCTTACAGAATGCAAGAAGTCCAGGGTGGAAACTCTTGATTATGTTACCCTGAAACTCTTCTGCTAAACTGTGCTTCTTGGAAACAGCGTCAAGTTCTGGTATAGTTTCTGCCCCTGTCAGTCCAGGCACCACCTTGCTGTATTGTCCATGGAGTCTATGTATCCATGAATCACACAAATCACACTGGTGTGGTCACATTATAACCATGCAATAATGTCTAGTCTAGACATGTGTTAGAATCTCCTGAGTTACAAGGCAAGAAGAGATGTACACAGAGGCCTAGCTACTACAACTATTTAATCTTCTTTTAATTAAATCCAAGTTTCCTAGATAAAGTGAGCATTTTTTAAACAAAGATATATAATTATTTTTCCACAATGGAGAATATTCACTAAATTCACCAGGGAAAGATTATGCAGTAAAGAGAGGAGTGCATGCAACAGACTATGAAACTAAGAAAAGGCCAGAAAGATAAGCAAGTACTGAAAGTACAGAAGTAGCCTGTTTTTTCTTTTTAAACATTTTTAAGAGTATTTATTTATTTTTAGACAAAGGGGAAGGGAAGGAGAAAGAGAGGGAGAGAAACAGCAATGTGTGGTTGTCTCTTACACACTCCCTACTAAAGACCTAGCCCACAACCCAGGCATGCGCCCTGACTGGGAATTGAACCAGCTACCCTTTGATTCACAGGCCAGTGCTCAATCTGCTGAGCCACACCAGCCAGATGGTAGCCCCTTTTCTGATGGTTCCATTTTGCCCTTGCAAAAAAACTAAATGAACAAATTTACTTCTTGGTCTGTTGATCTTGTCAGAAGAATAAATAGTAACAATTGGCAAAGGCCAACTCCAAGCTACACAGCTATTAGTAAACTTCTTTCTAAAGACTATATCCCCACTACCCTCTTCATTAAAAGTATAAACTAAACTAATTTGATTCCAAAATATATGTGTTTGTATATTTTGGGCAGGATCATCTGGTATTCTGCTTACATTTGCTTAGGATTTTACCAAGGCTTCTCCTGGATCATCATAAGAAAAACACATTATTAAAAAAAAAACAAAACCTCAAAATGGATCACAGACTTTTATTTATGTAGACAGAAAGTAGAATGGCAGTTGCCAGGGACTAGAGTAAGAGGCACAGTTAGGAATTATTGTTTAAAGGATACAGTTTCAACTGGGGGCGATGAAAAAGCTCTAGAGATGGACTAAAATGATAGCTGTACTGCAGTGTGAATACATTTAAAGCCACTTAACTGTACACTTAAAAATGGTTAAAGTGGTGAATATATCATCATGATTTTTTTTAAAAAGATAGAGGAAAAAAACTTTTTTTTTTTTTTTAGTTTTATAGGAAACTCACCGCTTTAGATATTTCAGATTCTAAATCATTGGATTTATACCAAGTTGGAGAAATCTCCCATCCTGGCAAAAATTGATGTGGCGTGTGCTTTCTATGGCTTTCAGAAGCCCATGGCATTCTTAGGTGCTCTGTAGGTATACTATAAGTGCTCCCTGAGCCTGTGCCATTAGAGATGTACAGGGAAATACAATTATTTCAAATATGTATTTCTAAAACCTCATAATGTTCTGACTTTTAAATTTCTCCAACCTTGGTTAACTTTCACTACTTAAATGACAGCACAAACCCCCCTCCCAATTCCAACACATATTTTCATGCCATATCAAAAATAAATGGAGGGAAAATGATAAGCAAGAAACCTACTTAATTTACATTTACCATAACCATTGCTCCATTTATTATTTATTATACCAATATTTTTCAAATATGTACAGTGTGCCAAAAAAGACATAAATTTCATATCTGCTTATGTTCTAGAAGACAGACAAGCAAATTAAATATAAGTAAACACAACTGGCTACATAATCTGTAGGGCCCATTAGAAATCACAAATGTTGAGCCCTTGTTCAAAAGTTATTAAGAATTTCATGATGGTGGTAGCAGAGCATAGCATGAAGCATGAAGCCATGAGACTGGCCTTGGGCAAACTGACATACAATGGTAGAGTGAATGTATTAAGTGTGAAAAAGAAAAAGAGAAGGTATAAAAGAATGACACAAAGCAAGAGATTTGAAATTTTTAGGTAAGGGGAAGAGAAAAAACCTCTCTGAGAAAATGACTTCTGACTAATGACCTAAAGGAATGGAGGAATGGAGCCATGAGGCCATCCAAGAAAAAACATTCTTTACAAAGTGCACAAAACCCCAAAGTGGACATGCCTGTGCACAGCCTACTGAAAAAAACACTGACTAGAGTAGACAAAGGGGGGAGGCAGAGTAGAAATTATAGACCAGACACTTATAGGGGTGGAGAGAAAGAGATATGGTAAATATCATATAAGGTCTCTTAGGTCATATTCAGTACTTTGGCTTTTATTATGGCTGACATCACATAAAATCCCACACATCCAGGGTAGGTTCTCATCTTTGCTTGTCACAGTAAAAACTGATCTACTTATCATCATGATTTTCTGATTTATCTTCTCCCTTGTCCTTGAAAGAAGAGGAAGTAGAGAAATGTGTGTATGTGTGTGTATAAATCTCCTATAAGAAGCTCGAAATCAAATAATAAAGTGAATAAATCAAAGTCTTTCAAATACTACCATTTGGATTATACGTCACCTGCCATATTGAGTAAATGAGCAACTATCCTCCTGTTTCCCAGTACCATGATCTGATTCACTCCTTTCTCCTCACCCTCAACTTGTACATTCATTTAGGTTCCAGCATGCTAATGAGAAATACAGTGATGACACTTCTTGTAAACTCTTCTACATGAATAATGTATTTTATGAACAAATTTTACTTGGAAATTTATTTTTATAAATATTTTTAGCATAATAGAGTTTTGTAGAATTTTCTCAGCAGATAAATATGCGCAACTTCTGATCATGTGTTAAATTGCCATATTAACCATCTTTATATGTACATTCAGAGATATTTATTAAATAAATATTTCTACCACTTATAAGCCATTAGCTAAGGATGAGACTCAGAAGGGCAGCAATAAGCCTGGCTGGTGTGGCTCCGTGGATTGAGTTCAAAACCAACAGATCGCCAGTTTGATTTTCAGTCAGGGCACATGCCTGGGTTGCAGGCCAGGTCCCCAGCAGGTGACACTCAAGAGGTAACCACAGATTGCTCTTCCTCTCTCTCTCTTTCTCCCTCCCTTCTTCCCTCTAAAAATATACTTAAAAAGAAAAAAGAAGGGCAGCAATGAAAGGATTAGTAAAACTCACTAGGAGTAAAGATGTGTCATTAAAGACCAAGGCTAAAATCATCAACACCCCTGTATTTCCAATTACTTTATATAGATGTCTAAGTTGGACAGTAAAAAAGGCTAAGAAAGAAATTGATTTATTTGAAATACAGTATTGGAGGATAGCTCTACAGAAACTCTAAACAGCCAGAAACACAAACAAGTTCGTCTTAGAGCAAATTAAGCCTGAAATATCACTAGAGGCAAAAATCGTAATACTGAAGCTATCTTACTTCAGGCACATCATAAGGAGGCAAGGTTTTTCAGAAAAGACAATAATTCCGGGAAAAACAGAAGACACCAGGACAGGAGGGAAACCAGCTACAAGATGGTTCGGCTTAATTAAAGGAGCCATAGACATGCATCATAGGAGCTGAGCAGGGCTTTTGAGGACAGAACACTGTGCAAATCACTCACTCATAGGGTTCCCAAGAGTCAGTGCTGACACAATAGCATGTAACACACACAAGCTAAGTTTTATGAAGGAGACAATGATGGAGAAGATATTGTCCTGTTATAAAAGGAGCTTCTACTGCAATACAGAAGAATGGACAGGGGCCAGATTGTTAAAAGGAGCTAGATAAAGACAAATCAGAGAAGGATTGAGGGTTAGGAAAATCCTGGGAGACAGATCACCTCCAACTGCAGAGTAAGGTTTCATGAAGATGTAACAAATTGGCCGATCATGATAAGCTGGCTATCTTCTACTCCTCATTCAATGAGTGACAAAAAGAAAAAAATAGGAAATCAAGAGAAATAGATATAGGAAGAGTTAATGAAAATATACAAAAACTGGAAGAAATGATTGGGAAAGAAAAGAAGACTATAGAACCCTTAGAGAAAAATAATATACTTGAAAAGATATATGAGGTCTGTCCAGAAGGTATCCAGCCACTTACTAGGAAAAATAGAGACATATATTGAAGAAGGTACAAGAAACATTGTACATAGGACAATGATGTCTCAGTCCCCTTCAGAGTAGACACCTTGAGACCTCACACAGTTCTGCGAACTGCCATCAGCTACCCCATTGTATTTTCCTGAATTTCATCAAAGGTCTGAATCTCTTCCCTTTCAAAGGTGGATTTTAGTTTTGGGGAAACCCAGAGATCGCAGGGTGACAAATCTGGGCTGTAGGGGGACTGAGCGACCTGGGTGATTTGATGTTTCACCAAAAAACTGCACGAGATGTGATGCATGAGCAGGTGTATTGTCATGATGAAGCTTCCAATCATTAGTTGCCCAGAGCTGTGGCCTTCTGCCTCATCCAAATAGTTTCCGTGGAGGAATTTTCAAGCTTATACAAAATTTGATGCAGATTTTTTGCTCTACTCAGTCAGTCATTTTGAATGTGAGGGCCACGTGGTACACATGCTCACTCACCAGCATCTACTGTCCCCATTTACTAGAACAGTAAAGTCATCATTACTCACACAATTGCATTCCAGTCCACTCTCCCTTGCTGCCAGGTTACACTGATGTCACTCGGGTCATTTTGATTATATTAACAATGGCTGTACTTTTTCTGTACAGACCTTGTATACATACAGGGAAAAACAAAAAGTAAAGATAGAAGAAAAATAGGAAAAGGAAAGAAGAAACAATATGAAAAGCCTGGAGGAAAAGGTTTTAGAGAGCCAGGTGTGGAGGGAAAAGCCTGAAAGTAAAAATGCCTGGCTAGATGATCAAACTCCATATAGTGTATAAAAAGATGTTAGACTGTGGGTCTCTGTCTAGTTTTCCTGAATATATAGACTTGGGTCAGACATCTTTTTTTTAATTTATTTTTTTGTATTTTCCCATTACCATTTATCTCCCTTAAACCCACCTTCTCCCCCAAATTACCACACTGTTGTCCATATCCATGAGTCGTTTTTCCTTTTTCTCAGTACCTCCACCCAATAACCATCCCCCTAGAGCTGTTAGCCTAATTACTGTCTAAGAGTCTCTATTTTGCATGTTAGTTTAGTTTGTTCATTATATTCCACATATGAATGAAATCACATGATATTTGTCTTTCTCTGACTGGCTTGTTTCACATAGCATAGTGTTCTCCAGGTCCATTCATGCTGTTGCATAGGGTAAAATTTTCTTCTTTTTTACAGCCATGTAGTTAGTATTCCATTGTTTAAATGTCCCACAGTTGTTTTATCCACTCATCTACTGATGGACACTTGGGCACCCTCCATATCTTGGCAACCGTAAATAATGCTGCAATAAACATAGGGGTGCTTATGTACTTTTGAATTAGTGTTTGGGTTTCTTAGGATAAATTCCCAGAAGTAGAATTTCTGGGTCATAAGGCAATCCCATTTTTAATTTTTTGAGGTATCCCCATACTACTTTCCATAGTGCTTGTACCAGTCTGCATTCTCACCAACAGTGCAAAAGGGTTCCCTTTTTTTCAAATCCTGGCTCTTGTTGTTTGTTGATTTATTGATAATAGCCATTCTGACTTGTGTGAGGCAATACCTCATTGTGATTTTAACTTCCATTTCTCTGACAATTAGTGATGTTGAGCATCTTTTCACGTGTCTATTGGTCAACTGTGTGTCCTCTTTGGAGAAGTGTCTTTTCAGGTTCTTTGTCAAATTTTTAATTTGATTGTGTGTGTGTGTGTGTTGAGTTTTATAAGTTCTTTTTAAATTTTAGATATTAACCACTTATCAGATGTATTGGTGAATAAGTTCTCCCATTTAGTAGGCTGTCTTTGTAATTTGTCAATGCTTTCCTTTGCTGTGCAAAAACTTTTCAGTTTGATGTAGTCCCATTTGTTTATTTTTTTTCTTTTGTTTCCCTCACCTATGGATAAAGTATTGCTATGAGAAATGTCTGAGATTTTACTGCCTATGTTTTCTTCAGGAATTGTCATGGGTTACGGTCTAACATTTAATCTTTAATCCATTTTGAATTTATTGTTGTGTGTGGCATTAGAAGGTGGTCTAGTTTCATTTTTCTGCATGTATCTGTCCAATTTTCCTAACACTATTTATTGAATAAACTATCTTTAACCCATTATAAGTGCTTGCTGCTTCTGTCATATATTAATTAGTATAAAAGTATGGGTTTATTTCTGGGCTCGCTCTTCTGTTCCATTGATCCACGTTTGTGTTTATGCCAGTACCATGCTGTTTTGATAACTATGGGCTTATAGTATAATTTGATAGTGTTACCAGGCAGGCACCAGCCTGGAGAAGGTCTGCCTCAGTCTGGCCTGTAGTGTGTGGAATATTGGTTTTGTGTAAGAAAGATTTTACAATACAAGTCCAGGTGATTTTGATACTACATGTATTTAGGTTGGGGACAGCGAAACAAAGGAAGGAATTAGGGTTGAAGAAGCAACCAGAGAGAGCCTAAGTGGGGCTGTCTTGTCTCTCTAGAAAAGTTACAGGAAAGGAATGAGCCAAAGCAGGAAAGCTATTACCTCACCTGGAAGTCAAAGAAAAATGAGAGTGGGAACCCTGGAGACAGGATCAGAGTGTAAGCCCCTGTCAAGCTGACACTGCCCACTGACCCCTTGGCTGCAAGTCCCCTTGGTACCCTTAGAGTTTAGGAGGAAATATAAAGTTCATGCCCAAAAAGGAGAATGGATGTGCTCCAGAGTGAGCTCACAGTGCACTTTTGTCCTGAGGGATTTTCATCTTTTTTTTTCCTGCAGATGAAAATCTTAAGGGAGGGTTTTAGCAGAATATTCATCAGCTTTCCAGTACATTTTTAATATGGTGATGTGTTAATATGAGTGCATGGAATGGAGTTGGGAATATTTTTTGGTCTGCTATACTGTTTTACTTATGTCTTGAGTCTGTCTGGCTTTTAATGTTTGTTGTTGTTGTTGTTACTATTTTTTCCCTTGACTTCATTTGTATTTGGGTTTAGCTGGGACAAATGACAGTAATTTGGTCTCTGCTCTTTTTCTCCAAGATGAGGGAGATTTAAGCTATATATTCTTTGGTTAGGGAGGAGAGGTATAAACAATTCACTCTCAAGTGTCCACAGTTGGGAGAGAAATCTCTTGTGATTCACAGCTAGGTATAATTTGCTCAAACCATTTGACCTTGTTTAATTACTTTATCTCAGTTCCCCCATTCCACTTGCCTAGGGATTTTCCTAGCTTCTTACTATTCTGCCTCAATATCAGGTAGCATAATTCCTCCAACTTTGTTCTTCTTTCCTAATATCAGTGTTGCTATTTGGGGCCTTTTGTGATTCCATATAAGCTTTTGGAATATTTGTTCTAGTTCTGTGAAATATGTAATTGGAATCTTGATAGGAATTGTATTGAATCTATAGATTGCTTTGGTATGTATGGATATTTTAATGATGTTAATTCTTCCTACCTATAAATACAGTATATGCTTCCACTTATTTGTATCTTCTTCAATCTCTTCAGTGTCTTATAATTTTCAGAATACCGGTATTTTATATCCTTGGTTAGATTTATTCTGAGGTACTTTATTCTTTTTGAAACAATTGAGAATGGGTTTGTTTTCTCAATTTCCATTTCTTATAGTTCATTATTGTCATACAAAAATGCAACTGATTTCTGGATATTAATTTTGTATCCTGCTACTTTATTGAAGTCATTTATCAGTTCTAGTCATTTCTTGGTGGAATCTTTAGGGTTCTCTATGTGCAATATTATATTATCTGCAAACATATTTTTATTTTTTCCTTTCCAATTTATATGCTTTTTATTTCTTCTTCTTATCTGATTGCTATGGCTAGAACTTGCAGTGCTATATTGAATAAAAAAGGTAGAGGCAGGTATCCCTGTCTTGTTCCCAATCTTAAGGGAAATGCTTGTAGTTCTTGGCCATTCAATATGATGCTGGCAGTGGGTTTGTCCTATGGCCTTTATTGTGTTTAGGTATTTTCCTTCTATTCCCTGTCTGCTGAGAATTCTGATCATAAATGAGTGCTGGATTTGATCAAAAGCTTTTCTGCATCAATTGATATAATCATGTGGTTTTTCTCCTTCATTTTGTTTATGTGGTGAAGCACATTTATTGATTTGTGAATGTGGTACCAACCTTGCATTCCTGGAATAATCCCACTTGATCATGACACATGATCATTTTGATGTATTGCTGTATTTGATTTGCTAATACTTTGTTGAGGATGTTAGCACATATGTTCATCAGAAACATTGGCATATAATTTCCTTTTTGTACTGTCTTTTTCTGGTTTTGGAATTAGGATAATGCTGGCATTGTAAAATGAGTTTGGGAGCCTTCCCTCCTCTTGAATTTTATGAAATAGCTTGAATAGGAGAGGTGTTAGTTCTTCTCAGAATGTTTGGTGAAATTTACCTGTGAAGCCACCTGGTCCAGGCCATTTGTTTGTTGGGAGTTTTTTGATTACTGCTTCAATTTCACTAGGTGTAATCTGCCAATTCTAGATCTCTAATTCTTTCTGATTTAGTTTTGAGTGATTATGTGTCTCTAGTAATTTATCCATTTTTTCCTAGATTGTCCAATTTGTTGGTATATATGGCAGGGAGCAATAAAACCATGAATTACCTTCTGAAGGGCAGACCCATTGTAGTACAGGCATCCCTCACTAGGTGAATGTTCTAGGAACTCATCTGGATAAGTGCACCCACTGGCATTGTTTTGAGAGGAGTTTGGCTTCAGTGAATTTTTTTGAAGACTCTTTCAACACGTTTGTCCATTTTACCATGGGTGATTTACAAGTGCACCTGCCCACATTACACTGAGTGTTCACCAGTTTTTGACCAAAAATGGCAAGACACATGCCCTACCTCCCATTTACCCAATCTCACCCCAGACAACTTTTCTGTTTGTTTGTTCATTTGTTTATTAGATTTAAAAAAAAGTCTGCAAAGAGAATATTTTGTCAATGTGGAAGAGGTGAAACAAAAGAATGGCAGAAACACTAAAATGTGTATTGCATTCAATGAAGAGTACTTAGAAGGCAACTAAAATTTAAACATTTAACAATGAATACACAGCTTTTTATAAATAAATTCTTAGTTTTGAGGGGTTCCCCTCATAGTTGTTCATAATATTTTCTTACAATTCTTTGGTTTTCTTTGGTGTCCATTATTACTCTTCCTCTTTCATTTCTGATTTTATTTATTTGGGTTATCTCTCTTTTTTTGATGTGTCTGCTTAAAGATTTGTCAGTCTTGTTTATCTTCTCAAAGAACAGGTCTTGGACTCATTGATATTTTGTATTGTTTTTAGACTCTATTTCATTTATTTCTGCTCTTATCTTTATTGCTTCCTTCCACTCACTTTGGGCTTTTTCAAGTTCCAAAGTTTGTTTGTTGTTCTTCTTCAAGTTCCTTTAAGTGTAAAGTCAGATTCTTTATTGTAGCTTTTTCTTTTCTTTTCTTTTTTTGAGATAGAATGTAATGCTTTGAATTTCCCTCTTAAGATTGCTTTCCCAGTGTCCCATAGGTTTTCGATCGTTGTGTCCTCATTTTCATTTGTTTCAAGGTATTTTTAAATTTTTTTCTTTGATCTCATTGTTGACCCACTCATTGTTTAATAACATGCTATTTAGGTTCCATATCTTTGTGTATTTTTTCAGTTTTCTTCTTGTGACTGATTTCTAGGTGCATAGCATTGTGGTTAGAGAAGATGCTTGATGTGATTTCCATCTTCTTATATTTATTGAGACTTGTTTTATATACTAACATGTGGTCTATCCTAGAAAACATTCCATGTGCACTTGAAAAGAATTTATATTCTGCTGTTTTCTAGTGAAATGCTCTTTAGATAGATACCAATTAAATCCAGTTCATTGTTCATCTAGTGTGTCATTTAAGGATGCTGTCTCCTTGTTTATTCTGTGAGGAAGATCTATCCATTGAAGTCAATGATATTAAAATCCCTGACTATGGCTGTATTTCTGTCGGTCTCTCCTTTTACATCCATCAAGATTTGCTTTACATATTTAGGTGATGCTGCATTTTGAGTGCATAAATATTTATTATGGTTATATCTTCTTGTTAGAGTGTTCCATTTATCATTATATAGTGTCCTCTTTTTCTCTTACTATAGCCTTGGTTTTAAAGTCTATTTTGTCAGACATAAGTATTGCTACCCCAGCTCTTTTTATCTTTCCATTTTCATGAAATATCTTTTGTCCATCTCTTTACTTTTAGTCTGTGTGGTTAGGGAAATTTTTGGTTATTATTTTTGAAATAGGTTCTCGATTCTTTGCTCACTCTTCTTCTGGTATTGCCATGAAGCAGATGTTGTTATGCTTCATGTTGTTCCAAACGTTTCTTTTTTTTTTTTAACAATTAGGAAATTTATTTTCTCAAATAACAGCATGTCCAGATGCAGAGCAGGCTTCAGGCAAGGCAAAATCAATGGCTCAGCAGTATTCTCAGGAACTAGAATCTTTTCATTTCTTGGTCCTGCCATTCTCAGAAAATCTGCTTAAGGTAGTTTGAAACATCACTTCCAGGCATAACATCACCCAATGGAAAAGAAAATGTCTCTCTTTGTCTCCTTAGGAGGAAATAAATCTTTCCCAGAAGTCCCTAGGTTGACTTGACCTCATATACAATTCATTGGATAATTTTGGGCCGCATGTTCTCGTTTTCTTTTTAAATTTTTAAATCATGTTTATGCTATTACAATTGTCTCAGTTTTTCCTCTTTTACTCCCTCCACCCACCCCACCACCACCCCTTGTTCCCACAGTCAATTCCCACTCTGTTGTCCATATCCATGGGTCATTCAGGCATGTTCTTTGTCTAGTCCCTTCCCCTTCTTTCCACCATGGTCTTCCTTCCCCATGCCCTCTGGTCACTTTCACTCTGTTCCATGTTTCCATGCCTGTGCTTTATTTTGTTCATTAGTTTTTTTTGTTGTTGAATAGAGTCCACTTATAGGTGAGATCATATGGTATTTGTCTTTCATCAACTGGCTTATTTCACTTAGCTTAATATTCTTCAGTTCCATCCATGTTGTTGCAAAAGGTAGGAGTTCCATCCCTTCCCTTTCTTCCTTTCTTTCTTTCTTCCTTTTTCTTTCTTTCTTTCTCTTTCTTTCTTTCTTTTTCTTTCTTTCCTTCTTCCTTTTTCTTTCTTTCTTTCTTTCTTCCTTTCTTTCTTCCTTCCTTCCTTCCTTTCTTTCTTTCTTTCTTCTCCTTCCTTCCTTCCTTCCTTCTTTCCTTCCTTCCTTCAATGCAGATTGATTTTATTTATTATTTTAAATGTCAAAGTTAATCATAAAATATTAAAAAATTTAAAACCATCATAAAGCCTCAGCAATTCAAACAGCATGACAGCAGCACAGAAATAATCAAGTAGATCAATGAAATCAAATGAGCATAATAGAGACAAATGTATATATCTGTCTAACAATGTAATATATGATTAAGTTGATATTTTAAATCAATGGGGTAAATAAGGCTTATTCAACAAATAAGGTGCACGGACCACTATTATTTGAAATAAGACAAATATAGAGCCATATTTCACATGTTATACAAGAAATATTCAGGTGAATTAAAAATCAATAAGTAAAATCTAAGGAGTTTCAGGAGAAAGTACAAACTAATATTTTTCTTACCCTGAAGTAAAATATTTACAGACAGAAGCTATAAAGTAAAATATTGACAATATGACTATATTAAACATTTAAGACTGTACAGTAATATACATATAAAAAAGTTAAAGGACAGGTAATAGAATAGGAAAATATTGGCAACACATCTAAAAAAGGGTTAATGGTTTGTTTTGTTGGGGTTTATTTTAGGGGGAAAATTCTACAAACATTTGATCAAAAAATTGATAAAGAATACCAAAAAATTACTTAAAGCTTTTTAAAAATAATAGAAATAGGCAAGAAGTATACAAAAACAGGTTTAGTTTCTACAAATAATAAAGGAACAATTAAAATATCACATCATTGTCACAATCAGATTAATAACTATTAAAAAATATTGGTAATATCAAATATTGGCAACTGTGAAAGGAACTGGGCATTCATAGACTCTTTCCTTCATCTTCTTAAAGCAGTCCCTTTAGCATATTTTGCAGTGCTGGTTTGGGAGAGGTGTATTCTTTTAGCCTTCTTTTGTCTGGGAAACTCCTTATTTCACCTTTCATTTTAACTGAGAGCCTTGCTGGGTAGAGCAGTCTTGGTTGCAGGCCTTTGTTTTTCATGACTTGGAATATTTCTTGTCATTCCCTTCTGGCTTGCAGTGTTTCTGATGAGAAGTCAGCTGCAGCTGTATTGGGGTTCCCTTATATCTTTCTCCCTTGTTTACTTTAGGATTCTCTGTTTGTCTTTGATATTTGCGATTTAATGATGATGTGTCTTGGAGTGGGCCTCATTGGGTTCCTCTTGAATGGGACCCTTGGTGCTTCCTAGACTTGTGTGACTTTTTCTCTCCTCCAATTCTGGAAGTTTTCCATCATTACTTTTTCAAACACGTTCTCTATTCCTTCCTCAGCCTCTTCTCCTTCTGGTATCCCTATTATATGGATATTATTTTGTTTCAGGTTGTCCTGTATTTCCCTCAACACTTCTTCATTCTTTTTTAGTCTTTTTTCATTTTCTTGCTCTTTCTGGAAGCTTTTTTCTACCTTGTCCTCCAGCTCACTGATTCGATACTCTGCTTCATCTCATCTACTTTTGATTCCTTCTACTGTGTTCTTCAATTCAGAAACTGTATTCTTCATTTCCTCTTGTTTTGTATTGATAGTTTCTATGTCCTTTTTCATGGTGATATAGTTTGCAGTAAGTTCCTCGTAGTTTCCCTATAGTTTTTTGTAATTCTCTCTGAGCTCACTGAGCTCATTGAGCTTCCTTAGAACTGTTGTTTTGAACTCAATATCTGATAGTTTACTTGGCTCTATGTCATTTAGTTCTCTTCCTGGGGATTCCTCCTTTCCCTTCGAGCAAGGGGTATTTCTTTGTCTTCTCATTATTAGTGAGACTATTTTTTTTTTTTTTTGCTTCTGCTTCTTAATTTGCTGTCTTGACTTCCTGACGCTGTGGTGTGAAGGTCTGTGGTAGGAGACCACTGTTTTTTCTTTCTGAATCTTCCTCTGATGATGTCAGATGTTGACCCTGTCTGACTTTAGGCAGTCTGTTTGAGACTCCAGGAATCTACTATCTGTGGCTGTCTCCTTCAGCTGTTAATCTAGTCACTCTGCACTGAACAGGCCTCCTTTGACAGCTCAGGGCAGCGTGGAATTACACCTGGGGGCAGAGCTATTGGGTCCTCTGATGCTTCTGCTGCTCAGGGGGAGTGGTCTCTGCCTGAGCAAGATGGCTGCTGCCATATGGGGGATGAATCAGTACCAAGATCCCACCGGTTACTCTCTCAATTCTCTCCCTAAAGCCTCCTTCCCCAGTCTCTCCTCAGGCATCTCTAGCCCACTCTGCCCTTGCCTTTGCCGGAGACCAGGGTAAGTGGCTGCAAATAAAAATTTATGCGTTGGCCCCTTAAATGGTTCTTTGCATCTCCAGCTGCTTGTCTGGTCAAGAGCAACCCTGCCACATTTCACAGCTGGCTGTTTTCAGTGTCCTTTTTGGACTCTTGTGTTGTTAAGCTGGAGATCCCTGCTTACTGTTTAGACTCCACTCTTCTCAGGGGGGTCCAACTGGCCATTTCAATATCCTTCTGGTGCTGCCTTCCATGGGCATCCTGCCTGCCTTCTCAAGTCTCTACCACACTCCTTACCAGTTAGATTGCACTAAAGCCAGTTCTTCTGTCTCCGAGGTTACAAGGCTCTTCTCTCACTATTGTTCAGCTGTTTGTTCCAGCTGATTTTTCCACAATTTAGTTGTAATTCCAGTGTGGTCCTGGGAGGAGGTCAGTGTGACTTCCACTCACTCCTCTGCCATCTTGATTCTCCCAAACATTACTTAAACTTTCTTCATTTTTAAAATTCCTTTTTTCTTTTTGCTGCTCTGCTTGGGTGTTTTTATCTACCTTGTTTTCCAAATCACTGATTTGACTCTCCGCTTCATATAACCTCCTGGTTATTCTTTCCAGTGTATTATTTATTTCAGATATTGCATTCTTTATTTTTTGACTGGTCCTTTTTTATGGTTTCTATGTCTTCTTTCATACTGTTTAATATCCTTCTAATCATTACTCAAAACTCTTTATCTGATAAATTGCTTGCTTCCATTTCATTTAATTCTTCTGGAGAATTCTCTTGTTTTTTAACTTGGGGTCTGTTTCTTTGTCTTCCTATTTCAACTGCCTCTTTGTATTTCTTTCTATGTATTAGGTAGTCCTGAAAATACTCTGGTGCAATTCTATATCAGATTTTGCCTGTTACTCATTCTGAGCAACCCTGTCTGGGGCTATCATTGATCCACAGCTTGTGGCTCCTTCTGCTAGGCCTCGGTATGTGCAGAAAGAACCAAATTGCACACCAAGGCTCCCTTTTTTTCAGCACTGAGCCTGGGGGAGGTTCAGCAAAATCCTCTGAGCTCCCAGGTTATTGCTTTCCCCTGTAGTGTTAGTTTGTTATTGGCTTACCCATGGAAATAGCCTCTAGCTGTACTGCTCAGCAGCCTAGCTTAGCCTCTCATGGTGGAGCTATTGCTTCCCCCTAGGCTGATGCCACATGGAGGAGAGTGCTCTGCCTAAGAAAGATGGTTTCTGCAGTATGGGGAATAACTCAGCACAGGGATCCTGGTGGCTGACACTTCAGCTCTCTCCCCACAGCCATCTTTAGACTCCTCATATGGCTCTACTCTGCTCTGCTCTCCTTTTCCTGGAGCCCAGGGTAAGTCACTGCAAAAAAAAAAAAAAAAATTGTGTGTGTTGGCCCTTTAAGAGGCTTTCTTCATCTCTAGCCATCTCTCTATTGCTGACAGAATCCCCACTTTTTTTCATAGCTGGATGCTATTTGGGTTCTTTTCCTGGTTCTGGGGCTCTAGGCTGAAGAGCACCAGATTTAGATCCCATGCTCCTCAAGGGGAACACCCCAGCCATTGAAATACCCCTCTAGAACATTAGCTGCTGCCCATGGGAGCCCAGCTGGCCCTCTCATGGCCCCACACTTCCTACCAGTCTTGCTGTGGCAATATGCTTTCTTCCATAAGTTCTTGGTTATAAGGCTTCTCTCCAGCTAGTGTTTAGTTGGTTATTCAGAATGATTTTTCTGTAATTTAGTTGTAATTCCAGTTTAGTCCTTGGAAGAGGTTAGTATATCTTCCACCTACTCTATCACCATCTTGGATCTCCCTAGTCAGAAATCTTTATCTCCAACTAGTTCTAGAGTCACTCAGATAAGCATTTCTTTATAGTCTGCTTTGGTTCAATATAGCAGGCAACACTCATTTTGTTTGAAAAACCTCCAGGGTCAAATCTCAAAACCTCAACTGAAACACCATGCAGTTTGTTCGATGGTTGTGGTTTGTTTGTTTGAAGCCACAGCGCTTCTGCACAATGCCCTTTTCAAACAAACTAGGACTCAAGTACTGTCATGTGCCCTGTAGCTACCCAGTAGATCTGGAACAAAAAGTGAAAATTTCCCAGCTACTTTTCAATATACAAATAGTGTTAAATTTAAAACTGGCAGCTATGCACTTTAACCAATTTCTCTTGTGTGACTTAGTTCAACTACACTTCTTAAGTAAAACTTTCATTTTAGATATGGAAATAGATTTTCTTCCTGAACAACTTGTTCTTCTAGAAATAAGTGTTGAGTCAGACACAGGACAGTGGTTTTCCCAAAAGAAATATGCATCATATACAACATCTTCTTATTTGTAGTTAGCTCATGTTCCTCTATGATGGGAAAGCTTCTTCATCACATTTTGGGGATGAAAAGGAAGTGTCTCATGAAAATAGAATAAAACAGACTAAAATGAGGAGTGTGAATTACCTGTGGAGAAATTTGAAATATCTTTCAGAAGCAGGAAAATTCAATTTAAGGTACCAGAAAGTGGTTTTACTCACCACAAATGTAGAAGTAAATGCATATTTTAAAGTCATTAGTCTGGAAAGAACAGTTTTCACCTCAGAATTTACCCTACTTTTTGTTTCTTAGAACAATCTTTGCTGTTGCTACTTTAGAGTAAATGAAAGTCACTCAAACTTATTTCCCCTACAGCTCACATTATGATAATCACTCTATGTAAGTTATTCCATTTTACCCTTGCAACAACCTTAAAAGGAATGCGTACTTACCTCCATTAAACAGACCAGGAAGCTGAGAACTGGAAAACTTATGTATGGCTCCTAAATCAGGACTTGGATTAGGGCACTTCACCACTATCTTTGCAGCCTCTAATTGAAATTTCCTCATCAGATAATATATTATGCTAGACCCAGCTGGTGAACTGGGGCAAGAAGCTGGCTCCTGAGGGGTCAAGATGGATAGGACTTATTTCATGAAGCAGATAAAAAGTGAGGAGAAAAAGTTCAAACAAAGCCCTTGAAAAGAAGTCAGAGATAACCATTATGTAGACTGTATAGGGAATAGATGTTCTATGACCAAAAACCAGGTTTCAAACCTATATATGAATTTGATATAAATAGCAGCTGGTTAGAAATAAATGGGGGTGATCTGGGAGAACTGATTTAATGCATGAAGATTGTCAATGGGTCTGTAACAAATGTGTGAATTAGGCTAGATTAAAGAATATTATACTCTATCAGACAGAAATTAACATCTAATTAGATAGTTCAATGTCTGGAAGCAGCAAATAGGCAAGAAGTTCTATAAAATGCTACTATTAACACTATTAATTATTAGAAGCAACATATGGAATCAAAACTATGCTTACATACATAAGAGGAGATGTTGGAAACTAATATTGAATCTACCTCATGTACTCATATCATTTTAAATTATATCATTTAAAAAATATTACATCCTGGTTTTAAAAATAAAAATAAAGAGATTTTAAGATAATAAAATAATCTTTCCCTGGCAGGGTGGCTCAGCTGGTCAAAGCATTGTCCCATACAAGGGGGAACCCAAAAATAACTGGAATTAATTTATTAAAAAATTATCTATTTATTCTTACATGTTTAAACTTCAGCCACCTTCCAAGTGCTCTCCATTTGATGCAATACGCCTATAGAGACCTTTTTTCTCTGCTAAAAAAAGTTTTTGAACTTGTCAATTTTGATGCCTTTTTGTGTTTCTGCAACTCTTTGTTTCACCTCTTCCACATTGGCAAATGTGTCCCTTTGAGCACTTTGTTTAATCCAGGGAAATAAACAAACAAAAAAAAGTTGCTCAGGGCAAAATCAGGAGAATAGGGAGGGTGGAGCATGGGTATCATGCCATTTTGGGTCAAAAACTGTTGGATACTCAGTGTGGTGTGAGCAGGTATGCTTATAAATCATCCATCATGAAATGGGCAAACACATTGAAGGAATCTTCAAAAAAAGTTCACTGAAGCTGAATTCAACCTCTTACTACAACATGAGCTGGTACAGTGATACAGATGGGTTCTAGAATATTCACCTAGCAGGGGAAGCCTGTAGTACAAAGGCCAACCTGCCAAAAGATAATTCCAGGTATTTTTGGAATTATCATTGATGGGGTCCCCTTTAATACCAGAAGTTCATGGGTTTGATCCCCAGTCAGGGCAAATGCCTAAATTGCACGTTTAATCCCTGGGGGTGGGGGGGGGGTGCATAAAGGAGGCAACCCATCAATGTTTTTATCTCACATCAATGTTTCTCTCTCTCTTTCCCCCTTCTTCTCTCTAAAATTAAATATATCCTTGGGTGAGAATTAAAAAATAATAATCTTGACATTCATAAATTTCTATTAATATTTTGTGTTATTGTACTTAATGTCTCATATTTATATATACATATAAAGGAAGAAGGAAAGGGAGGGGCAGAGGAAAAGAAAAAGGGAGAGAGAAGGCAAAAGAAAGAAAAAGGGGAGGAAGAAGAAAGGAGAAAAAGAAATAAAAACAAATTTATTTAAAAATCATATAATTGTACTTATGATGAATAACTTGGAATTCAGTTGAATTGAAGTGAGAGGGAGGAGGAGGACAGGAGGAGAGAGAGTTATGATAATGTGCAATTTAAAACATATGAATTATTTATTTCTGGAATTTTTCATTTAATATTTGGACCACAGTTGACTGCAGGTAACTGAAACCTCAAAAAGTGAAACTGTGGATAAGGGGAAAACTAATCTATTGCTTAATTCTCTGCTATGTTTGAAGGAACTTGACTTTGTTTTAATGTTTCTTCAAATTCTTACAAAATTTTTGTTACACATTATTTTTTATATTGCTATGCTTACATCAAAATATCTTCTTTAAAAAAAAAACATACTTTTCAAAGTTGTTATAGCTTATATATCCAACTAAGTAGATAAAATTCCCACCCCAAATGCTTTCAACATTGTTTCTATAACCCTGAATTCTATCCTGTTTCTTCTCCTATTTAGATGGGATTTGTCACTCAATAGAGTTTGTTTGCTTGATTGCTTGTTAATTAGGTAGCAGGAACTCAGATGCTTCAGTCCTAAACTTCTTAAATATCTATAAATGTCTTTTTGTTATCTTTATACTTAAATTGACAACAGAGCTGAAGATGAGTATTTCTCACAGAATTTTTTCATAATTTTTTTTCTACAAGACTGAGTGTTAATGTAGAAAGTCTGAGACCCAAACTCTACATAGTTTGTTTTGTTTGCCTTAGTGACTACCCACAAAAAAAAGCTTTCTACTTATTTTTTAAATTCAGTATTCTCAAGATTATATATAAAGTCAGTAATAATTTTTCTGCAGCAAAATCTTCTGAGGTTGATGTGCCCTTCTACTTTGTAGATAACAAGGCTTTTATTTTAAAAGATATTTTCTTCAAGTTTATATTTTGTATTATATTTTATACTGTATTTGGCCCTTTCAAGTATTTTAATTACATAAGTGTTATATCTCTATTCTTATCTATGTCATGATCTTTTTTACAATAACTGCTTCTTAAGTTTTATTCTAATTCATGTTGCTTTTAATATGGATTTCATCTCTTTAGTATATTTTTTTCTTCTCTTATTTTTCATCTCCTTCTTGGCCCTTGTATCTCTCTTCTGAAGTCCTTTGTAAAAGAGAACATATTGTCTACAACATTGCCTGCCCAGAATCATGTGCCTGAATTCTCCTGAGGCAATTTAGGCAAATTTTTCTCATATACTTTTCAGCTTCTAAAAGGTTGTCAGTTGCTTTATGCTTGAATGCACATTATTTCTTTTTATCTATTTGTCACCTATCTATTTATATGTCTATCTATCTATGTGTGTATAGCAGGGAAAAATTACAAACATCCAAAATTCAGGTATACAAAAATACAAAAATGTGCCAACAAATTGGACAACTTGGACAAAACGGATAAATTCCTAGAAACATACAATATTCCACAACTAATTCAGAAAGAATCAGAGATCCAGAATTGACAGATTACACCTAGTGAAATTGAAGCAGTAATCAAAAAACTCCCAACAAACATATGGCCTGGACCAGATGGCTTCACAGGTGAATTTCACCAAACATTCTGAGAAGAACTAACACCTCTCCTATTCAAGCTATTTCATAAAATTCAAGAGGAGGGAAGGCTCCCAAACTCATTTTACAATGCCAGCATTATCCTAATTCCAAAACCAGGAAAAGACAGTACAAAAAGGAAATTATATGCCAATGTTTCTGATGAACATAGGTGCTAACATCCTCAACAAAGTATTAGCAAATCAAATACAGCAATACATCAAAATGATCATATGCCGTGATCAAGTGGGATTATTCCAGGAATGCAAGGTTGGTACCACATTCACAAATCAATACATGTGCTTCACCACATAAACAAAATGAAGGAGAAAAACCACATGATTATATCAATTGATGCAGAAAATCTTTTGATCAAATCCAGCACCCATTTATGATCAAAACTCTCAGCAAAGTGGGAATAGAGGGAATATACTTAAGCAAAATAAAGGCAATATACGACAAACCCACCGCAAGCATCATATTCAATGGGCAAAAACTGTAAGTGTTCTCCTTAAGATCAGAAGCAAGACAAGGATGTCCTCTTTCACCTCTCTTATTCAACATAGTACTAGAGGTCCTAGCCACAGCAATCAGAAAGGAAGAAGAAATAAAAGGCATTCAAATTGGAAAGAAAGAATTAAAAAAGTCCTTATTTGCACATGAAATGATACTGTATATAGAGAACCCTAAAGATTCCATGAAGAAACTACTAGAATTGATAAGTGAATTCAACAAAGTAGCAGAATACAAAGTTAATATCCAGAAATAAGTTACATTTTTTATCCCAATAACAAACTAACAGAAAAGGAAATCAAGAAAATGATACCATTCACAATTGTTTCAAAAGGAATAAAATACCTTGCAATAAACTTAACCAAGGATTTAAAATACCTTTACTTGGAAAATTATAAGAGACTGAAAAAAGAAATTGAAGAAGATACAAATAAATGGAAGCACATACTGTGTTCATGAATAAGAAGAATTAGCATCATAAAATGTCCATACTACCAAAAGCAATCTATAGATTCAACACAATTCTTATCAAGAGTCCAATGATGTATTCACAGAACAAAAACAAATACATTTCAAAAATGTATATGGAACCCCAAAAGGGCCTGCAAAGCAACAGCTATCCTGAGAAAGAAGAACAAAGTTGGAGGAATCATGCTACCTAATATTAAACTATACTACAAATCAAAATAGGCTGGTACTGGCATAAAAAGGGACACACAGATCAATGGAACAGAATAGAAAGCCCAGAAATAAACCCATACCTTTATAGTCAATTAACATTTGACAGATGAAGCAAGCATATACAATGGGCTAAAAAAGTTTATTCAATAAATGGTATTGGGAAAACTGAACAGATACATGCAGAAAAAATGAAACTAGACCACTTCTTACACCATACACGAGAATAAACTCAAAATAGATCAGAGACTTAAATGTTAGATCCAAAACCATAAAAATCCTAAAAGAAAATATAGACAGCAAAATCTGATATTGCTCATGGAAATTTTTTTTTGGATATATTTCCTCAGGCAAGGAAAACAAAAGAAAAAATAAACAAACGGGACTACATCAGCCTCAAAAGTCTTTGCACAGTAAGGGAAAACATCAAAAAAATTTAAAAAATAAAAAAACAACCCACAGAATGGGAGAACTTACTGGTCAATACATCTGATAAGAGGTTAATATCAAAAATCTATAAAGTACTTACAAAACTCAACAGCAGAAAACAAACAACCTAATTAAAAAATAAGCAAAGAACGTCAATAGACATTTCTCCAGAGAGGACATACAAATGGCCAATAGACATATGAAAAGATGCTCAATGTCACTAATAATCACACAAATGCAAATTAAAACCACCAGTGAGATATCATCTCACACCTGTCAGAATGGCTACCATCGATAAATCAACAACCAAGCGCTTGCAAGGATGTGGAGAAAGAGGAACCCTTTTGTACTGTTGGTGGGAATGCAGACTGGTACAGATACTGTGGGAAGCAGTGTGGAAATACCTCAAAAAATTAAAAATGGATCTGCCTTTTGACCCAGTGATCCCACTTTTGGGACTATATCCAAAGGGAACCAAAACACTAATTTGAAAGAACTTAAGCACCACTATATTCATTGCAGCATTATTTACAATCACCAAGATATGGAAGCAGCCTAAGTGTCATTCAGTAGATGAGTAGATAAAACAATTATGGGACATTTACACAATGAAATGCTACTCAGCCATAAAAAAAAGAAAATTTTACCCTTTCCAACAGTATAGATGGACCTGGAGAACATTATGGTAAGTGAAATAAGCCAGTTGGAAAAAGCAAATACCATATGATTTCACTCATATGTAGAACCTAATTAACAAATTGAACTAACAAACAAAACAGAGATAGACTCATAGATGAAGAGCAGATGACAGCTAGTGGAAGGGGTGGGCGTGAAGGGATAGAGCAAAAGGTCTCAAGATATGGACAACAGTGTGGTGACTGCTGCGGAGAGGAGGGTAATAGGGGAATAATGGTAATGGAAAAAAATACTATAAAGATTAAATTTAAAAAATATCAGTTGAAAACATAAACCAACACTACTCAGTAAATACTATTTTGTTTTAGAGAATATTATTAGGTTTTTATAAAGATGTTATTTATGTCAGCATGTAATGAACTCACTGTTGTAATTAAATAGACTAATAAATAAATATTTTACAAATATAAAAAAATACAACTTTGTTTTCTATAGGTGACCTCATAGTGACCAAAGTCTCTTAGTCTCCCTAGTATAGACAACTTATTCTATATGGTATGGTCAATTGTTTTTCTAAATTATTAATTTTGACAACAGTTGACTGATATCCTATTGTTATTGTATATTTAACTTACAAATCTACCATTTGATATATAATATCACAAAACATTATTAAAAATATAAAATAATTTAATTGACAGATTCTCTCCTTGACCAAATTCAGATTTCTTTGAGTTTTCTACAAATCTAGGCCTCAGCTTTGGTCTATAAAGATGGCAGGGTCTCTATACAAGCAACTTTGTTCACCCACCAACACCAAGAGACTTGAACAAAATCTAATATAATTTCTAATGTCTCAAAGTCATGTCTCTTTGATGCCCCGATCTTCTTAAGTTCCTACCTAGGAAAGCCCAAAGCTACCATAAAAAATTTACTGATTGTTTGAGCCAACACCTGGAAACAGCACTCCTGTATGCTAGTCGCAGTAGGAGGGTAGGAGCCTAACTTCAATATGTGGGAGTCAGCAAACCCTGATGGCCTAATCATATTGATAAACCTCCCTATTCATTTCCTGTATCTTCCTACTTCTCTGACTCTGCAGGAACCTCTAATCATTCCTCCTCTCTCATTCTCTCTCTAATATGCCCAGTCATCTCTTCATAGATTGAAGCTGAGCTCAATTTACACTCAACTCTCTTCCCTACTGCAGTAGTTACTGAACAAAGTTTATCTTTCTGACTTTAACAAGTACCTCGCTTTGTTTCTCTTTGACAGTATGCATCAAAATATACCATGTATATAAATTAAAAGACACACTATTGTAATAAAGTTGTTTTTGTCCAAATTATTCCATATATTCAACACCATGCCAATGAAAGTCTGAAATGTGCCCATGTAACTTAACAACCCAATTCTAATTAATATGAAAATTAAAAAGATCAAGAATAGCTACTATAATTTAAAAGAACATTTATAATTAAAAAGAACTATAATTTAAAAGAATTGTCTTACAAAATAAAAAGTTTTAATAAAAATAATAAAAAATTAAAAAGTTTATTATAAAGTTATTTTCAATATGACATGTTACTTATATAGGGATGTACTGTGTGATCAATGAATAGAAGGAAATTTGAAATCAAATACACACTGACAAGTAAATGTTATATTATTGAGATGGCATTACAAATCAATTATAAAAGAATAAACTAATGTATTGATCTGGGACAAATTGTTATCTACATGGAAAAAATGAGTTAAATTTTAAATTTGCCTAATTCATAAAAATATAACACTTTTATTTGTATAAACGTTAAAAACACAATATCTACTCATTTTATTTTTTGCTATTCATATGTAGATATATATTAAAACATATGGAAATGCATGAGAATGCTAAAAATAAAAATAAGTTACTTCTGGAAGGCAAATTAATATATATATTCAGAGACAGGACAAAGGGAGCTTTAACTGTGCCTATAAAGATTTATTTCCTTCAAAGTCATTTCAGGCAGCCTTGGCCGTGTGGCTCAGTTGGTTGGAGCATCATCCAATACACCAAAAGTTTGTGGATTTGGTCCCGAGTCAGGGGGCATATACCTAGGTTGCACATTAGATACTCAGTCCGCTGCTGGGGGTGCATATGAGAGGCAACCAATGGATGTGGATTTTTCTCTCTCCCTCCCTCCCTCTCTCCTTCTCCCTTTTTCTCCCTCTAAACATCAGTAAACAAATTCTTGAGTGAGGATTTTAAAAAATTCATGTCAGGCAAATTTGACAAGGTATTATAATTTTTAAATAGTTGGTTTTATTATTCTCTATAACTCTCTGCATTTTGAAATTATTCTAAGTAAATTGGGGAAAAAGGAGAATTAACATTCATCAAGCTCTTACTCTGTGTTAATCATGATGCTAAATGCCTTAATTTACACTTTTATATATTTCTCACAAAAACCTATAAAGTGGTCACTATATTTACAGAGAAATTGAATTTCAGAGAGGTTAAATTTCTAGAATGTTAAAATATCCAGAAGTGTCTGGTTCTAAGCACTGTAGAGACATTCACTAAAATGTGAATTTTTCAAATGTGTCTCTGAAGCAAAGAATTATGAACCCAAATCTCTTTTTCAAGTTTTGTTTGTCTCCACAATCCCTTTAGCATAAATACAGCATGAAAATATCTGGGTTTCTTTTTTTCCCATGGTGCCCTACACGCTGGAAGTTTTCAATATAATCATAAAGATTGTTTGCTAATAGATATAAAAATCCTACCATAATTTGCCAAATGATATGGATGGTTTGCAACAAGAAAGTAGGAATGATTTCTGAAGTATCTTCTGAAGTTATCTGCCATTTTCTCCTTCAATGTAGTTAACAGAAAAAAATGCCTATATGCATGTTTGGCTGTGATGTTTGCTGTTTCAACTACTCTGCTTCGGGCCAAACATTTAAACTTAGAATGAGGGTTCATATTGGAAAAAGAGGGGGTATTGGAATAACCACTTCCTTTGACTCCCCAGGTAATATCAGCCAGTAGGGAATGGATACAGAAAATAGAAAAATACATTACATTTTTAAGTAATCTTTTCTGTTTCTATTTAATAATTTCTCTCAAATATACACTTTGAGGTGAAATTGCAGCTGTGTCATAGAAAATACAAATATTTAATATTTTCAGACATGTTAAAAATACTCCCTATATTGGTCATACTGATCCTGCAAAGAAGCTTATAAATTTTTCTATTGTGCCATAATCTAACTAATACATGATATTAGCAAGCTTTTTAGTTTGCGTGAACCTGTGAATCTGATCCATGTAAAATGCTATTTTAATTTGTAAATCTTGATTCCTGAGGCATTAGTGAAGGAACATTTCATTTTTTTATTTGGATGTTTTCATTTCTTCTGGAAATTGCCCATTTATTTCCCTTATTTATTTTAAAACTTGTTTACCTACATTTTCATATAGATTTATAGGAGTTATTTATATATTCTAGTCACCAGTTTTTTGTGTGATATATATAGTTAAATATATGTATTTATATATATTTAATGTATAACTATATATAATATATAACTCTATATAAATAAATAAAATATATTTTTTCTAAGCTAATAAAATATTTTATATTCTGTTTATCTAGAAGTTCTGTCACACCAACTTGTTAAAATAAGCTGGAAATGTAGATTTGAGGGTGGTATGAGTGATTGATACTCTCATTGCAGATATAACAGAGGCTTAATTAAAAACTAAAAATCTCACTTCTCTAGACCTTTTTCTGACAAATTTAAATACTAGGACCCTCTGAAATATCTATTTTTTATAAAGCTACAATAATCAAGACAATGTGATATTGGCAAATGAATAGACACATATATTAGTGGAACAGAATAGAAAGCCCAGAAATAGATCAACAGAAGTATGAGGAGAGACCCTCCCCCCAAATTGTTAATATCTTCTGGAGAACAGGCCCCTTGTAGTATAGGCTTCCCCCTCTAGGTGAGTGTTCTAGGAATCCATCTGTATCAGTGTACCAGCTGGCATTGTTGTGAGAGGCTGCATTCAGACTCAGCAAATTTTTTTTGAAGACTCTTTTAACACATTTGCCCATTTCATGGTGGGTGATTTATGAGTGCACCTTCCCACACTGCACTGAGTGTTCAGAAGTTTTTGACCAAAAATGGCATGATGACCATGCCCCACCCTCCCTATTCACCAGATCTTCCTCCAAGTAATGTTTGTTTTTTGTTTCCCTGGGTGAAGAAAAAACCCTCAAAGGGAAATTTTGTGCCAGTGTGGGAGAGGTAAAACAAAAAATGGCAGAAGTACTAAAAAACTTCAAACTCAGTGAGTTCAGAAGCTGTTTTGAGCAGGGGATAGGTGCATTTCATCAAATGGAGAGTACTTTGAAAGTGGCTGAACTTAAATATACAATTTTTAATGAATAAATTCTGAGGGCCTGCAGGGTCCCCCCTTGGATAGTCAATCGACCTTTGACGAAAGAGCAAAGGAAAATCAATTAAGAAAGCATATTTACAACTAGTGGTACTGAAAAAATTAGACAGTCATATGCCAAAAAGGAAAGTAATCTTACTCCTTTGACAAAAATTAACTAAAAATGTAAAAATGGATCTTAGACATAAATATAGAACTTCTGGGGGGAAAAAATAAAACAGGAGAAAAGTCTATGTGAAGTTGGATTTAGCAATGAGTTTTTAGATGTAAAAAGAAAAGCAAAATTCATACAAGAACAATATGATAAATTCAGCTTCATTAAAATAAAAAATTTCCATCAGTGAAAGAGGCAGGGAAAATAAGACAAGCCACAAATTGGGAGGAAATATTTGCAAACCACATAACTGATAAGTTCTTTTTACCAAAATTTACAAAAAACTCTGAAAGTTCAATGATAAGAAAGTAAACAACTCAAGAAATAGGTGAAAGGTACGAATAGGCACCTTACAAAGGAAGACATACAGGTGGAAAATAAGCATTTGAAAATTTCTCAACATTGTTATTAGGTAATTACAAATTAAAACAATAAGATGCCACTACAAACCTATAAAAATGGCTAAAATCCAAAAAACTAAAATACCAAAAGCTTACAAGTATCTGGAACAACAGAAATTCTCATTCATTACTTGAACACAAAATACTACAAACACTTTGAAGTGCGTTTTGGCAGTTTCTTGTGAAGTTAAACATGCTCTTAACATATAATTCAGCAGTTGTATTCCTACATATTTGTCCAATTAATTTGAAAACATATGTCCACACAAAAAATCTGCATGTGAATGTTTATAATAGCTTTATTAACTAGTTGCCCAAAACTGGAAGCAACCAAGATATCCTTCAACAGATTAATAAATCAACACATAGTAGAATTATACATTTATACAATAGAATGTTACTGAATTTAAACAAACCAGCTGTCGAGACTTGGAGGAATCTTAAATACATGTTGCTAAGGGAAAGAAATCAATCAGAAAAATCTACATATTGTATGATTCCAATTGTATGATACTCTGGACAAAGCACAACTAGAGAGACAGTAAAATGATCAGTTGTTATAGATTAATAATGGTTTCTAGTTTCTGTACTTTAAAATGCTTTGACAACTTGGGACCTGTGGACCCAGGGAGGAGTTGGTTCTCCTAAAGTTAGCTAATTCCTAGAGGTAGCAAAACATTTTCTGAAAGCATACCTTTGACTTGTAAACCAAGCAATCCTGAGCCCACACCCCAAACCACCTCCTTTATCCAATTTTCCCACACTTAACAGATATTCCCTATATGATGAAAATAACACTTGATTTCTGTCTTTATGAGGAAAACATTATATAAATTTCAATATCTAGATATCCCAAAAACGCTTGACCAGTTATTCTCAAAACTGACAAGATAATAAATACAAGAAAAATCAGAAAAACTCCACAGCCATGAGGAGCCACAGGAGACATGACAATTAAATGTAGTGTGATATCCTTGATGGGACCCTGAAACAGAAAAAGAACAGTAGGTAAAAACTAAGAAAATCTGAATAAACTATGAACTTAATAGTAATGTATCAATATTGGTTTATTAATTATAATAAATGTGTCATCCTTATATAAGATTTTAATATTTGCAAGTGGGTTCAGGATATATGGAAATTCTCTGTAATATTTTCTTAATTTTTCTATAAATCCAAAATCCTTTCAAAACATAAAGTCTACTTAAAAAATAAAACTCACAGCAAGGTAAAACATTAGTCACTCAAAATATTTCAATACCAGAGGAGTTTGTTGTAATTTCTGACACATTTTAGAAAATACATCCTAAACTTAATTGAGGAAATTGAATAGAATACAATCTACTAAATGTTTCCACAATTTAAGGTACTTTCAAAAGAATTATGCATAGAAAAAATCTTTAAAAACAGATGGTTTAGAAATCTACATTTCTTAAAAGAGATAAATAAAAATTAGCAAAAATAATTTATTAAAATGGTTTATTTTTAAAGTTATTAAGGAATATTTTTTCCCTCAGAATTCCTTTGGGTCCATATAATCCACAAGTACACAAAATTTTAGGTTAAGTAAAATGAGCATCCTGTTTATCCAACAATATGTCCCATACAGTAGACCCAAAGAAGAGAAGAGGGGAAGTGAATGTTTACAAATTGAATCAATTTACTTACAAACATAATCTTCTAAATATTTGTGAAATTGTCACAAGGCAAAAGAATCAGCTCAAACAATGGATTCTGCTAACCATAGTATGTTATGCAAATCAGGGCTGCCAGGAATGATGCCTTTGAGTTATCAGCCTGATACTATCATGTGTAAGTGGAAAACATAGCCAACTAAAAGAAAGACTTTAGATGCTCACTTTGGCAGCATTCACGCTAAAATTGAAACAATAGAGAAGTTAGCATGGTCCTTGCACAGGATGACACAGAAATTCTTGAAGCATCTCATATTTTGTGGAACGGGGACTTTTTGTTTAATGAGTATGGAGTTTCCATTTGAAATAATGAAAAAGTTTGAGATGGATGTTGGTGATGGTTGCATAATAATGTGAAGAAATTTAATGCCACTGAAACACTTATTGAAAAACAATTAAAATAGTAAATTTTATAACATAGATATTTCACAACAAAATTAAAAGAAAGATTTGGGAAATACCAGAAAGGTTAATTCCTCCTTAAATGAAGACAGTATAGGGATATGAGGAATAGAAGACTACCGTGTGTCCAGGAAGCCAAGGTAAAACCAGGTGGCCAGAAGGAGTAGTTCACTGCAAAAATGCCATCACCCCTCCACTCCCTGTTCAAAAAAAAAAAAAAAAAAAAAAAAAAGAATTTCCTATTCCTTCTAACTGCTTGCTTTTTCTATACTGACATGGAAAAATCTACAAGCCTGCCTTTTTTAAAAAAAGGCTGTCTTTGAAAGCAAGCCTATTTTGTCCCAGCTTATAAAAGCAGCCAAGCAGAGTTAACTCCCCTAGATAGCTTAAAGGTCCTTCCTTTCTCTGTATGCCTCCTCTGTGCTTGGGCATAAGCTTAATAAGATCAACCTTAAAATTATTCTGGGGCTTCCTCTTGACTATCATTGCTAATCTAAGCACCCTAACACCAGTAACAAAATGACTCTCCTAACTTAATTCCAGGGCTGTGAAACTTTAGTTTGTATGATTTAGTTCCTTGAGCTAAAGAGCTACATAATAAATCTGCTTTTAAAATTTTTTATTTTGATATAAATATAGATCTGCATACAGGTTTAAGAAATAATATAGAGAAAGCCCATGTACAGATTATCCAGTTTCCCCAACAATAACATCTTGCAAAACTATAGTACAATATTATAATAAGGATATTAAAATTGACAGCCAAAATATAGATCACTTCCATCCTTCAAGGCTCCCTCATGTTGCCCTTTTATGTCGAATACATTTCCTTCCTGCCCTCATCCTCTCCTTAACCTTGGCAACCCCTAATCTATTCTCCACTTCTATACTTTAGTCATTCTAAGAATGCTATAGAAATAAAATCATACAGTATGAAAATTTGGGAAATTGGCTTTTTTCATTCAGCATAATTCTTTAAAGATTCACCCCCACTGTTGTGTGCATCACTATTTTGTTCTGTTTTATTGCTAAGTAGTATTCCATGGTGTGGCTGCATAACAGTTTGTTTAACTCAGCAATTTTTAATCTTTTTCACCTCATGGTATACATGAACTAATTATTAAAATTTTGTGGCACACTAAAAGATATTTTATATTTTTTGCTAATCTGACAAAACAATAGGTGCAATTTTAATTCATACATGCCAGATGGCTACTGTTGTGTTGGTTGTTGTCATTTTTTAAATTTAATAATCTAAGGAAAAAGAGACCAGTACCCTGACTAAATAGTCAGGTATCACATGTTTTATAAATTCTTACAGCACATGAGTTCAAAATCACTGGTTTAACTACTCACCTAGTGAAGGATATCCCAATCATTTCTTTTTGGGGCTATTATGAATAAAGCTGCTATAAACATTTCTATATGGGTATTCGTGTAAATGAAATTTTAGGTTTTTCCAGGATCAATGTGCAGCAATGCACTTGCATGTTTAGTTTTAAAGAAACCTGTAAAACTATTTTCCAGACTGACAGTTTGATTTTACATTCCCAGCAGGAATAGGTAAGTGATTCAGTTTCTCTGCATCTCTGTCAGCATTTGGTGTTATATCTCTTTTTTTTACAATTTTAGGCATTCTGAAAGATGTGTAGTGATATCATTGTGACGTTGTTATTTTCCTAATAGCTAATGATATTGAAATCTTTTTATACAAAATCTATATATCCTTCAATGGAATGTCACTTCATTTATTTTGTCCATTCTCTAATTGAGTGTGTTTTATTTTGTTGAGCTTTAGAATTCTTTATATAGTCTAGATACTATTGAAAATTTTGTTTGAAAATAATTCCTCCACACTATAGCTTGTTTTTTCATCCTCTTAAATGAATACTTTAATTTTAATAAAGTCTAATTTATCAATATATTCCTTTGTATATTATTCTTTGTATGTTATGCTTTCACTTAAAAAAAATCTCTAGATTCTGACAATTTTTTATTTTTTTCCTACAAGTTTTACAGTTTTGCATCTAACATTTAAAGCAATAATCCATTTTGTATTAGTTCTTGTATAAGGTGTGAAATATATCAAGGTATACTTTTTTGCCTATAGATGTCCAATTTCTTCAGCACAGTTTATTAAAAAGGCTACTAGACCACCAACTTACACTACACACCAAATACACTCAAGATTAATAAAAGACTTAAATATAAATTGTGACACCATAAAAGTCCCAGAGGAGAACAACAAGAAAAAAAAAGAATAAAAAATATGAGGGTAGTATAAGCAGCCTCTGGACAACTTCAAGAGGTCCAACATTCACATCATAGAGGTGCCAGGAGGAGAAGAGAAAGAGCAAGAAATTGGAAGTCTATTTGAAAAAATGAAAGAAAACTTCCCTAATTTGGTGGAGAAAATACTCATGCAAGTCTAAGAAGCACAGAGTTGTAATCACTTTGGACCAAAGAAGACCACACCAAGGCACATCATAATTAAAATGCCAATGGTTTTAATGCCAAAGATAAATAGAGAATCTCACAAGCAGCAAGAGAAAAGCAGAGCATTACCTACAAAGGAGTTCCCATAAGACTGTCAGTTGATTTCTCAAAAGAAATTCTGCAAGCAAGAGGGGCTGGCAAGAACTATTCAAAGTGACATAAAACAATGATCTACAGCCAAGATTCCTTTGTCCAGAAAAGTTGTCATTTAGAATGGAAGAGCAGATAAAGTGCTTCCCAGACAAAGTAAAGCTAAAGGAATTCATCATCACTAAGACATTGTTACATGAAGCTTTAAAGGGACTTTTTTAAGAAAAAGAAAATCAAAACTATGAATGACAACAAACACGCAGATATCAACAACTGATTCTAAAAAATAAAAACAAGAACAACTTAAACAAACAACCAGAAGAGGTACAGAATCATAGGTACTGGGATCATGTGGAAGGTTAACAGCTGGGAGGCACAGGGGGAGTAAGGAAGAAATGGTACAGGGGTCAAGTAGCCTAACTGCTGGGACAAAATAGACAGGGGGAACATTAAGAATAGTATAGGAGAACTTCAAGATGGCAGAGAAGTGAGGGGAAGTCACACTGACCTGCTCCTAGGACCAATTTGGAATTACAACTGAATTGTGGAGAAATCACCAGGAATAAACAACTGAACAATAGCGAGGAAGGAACCTTATAACCTCAGACAGAAGAATCAGCTTTAGCACAACCTAACTGGTAAGGAGTGCAGTAGAGACTTGAGAAAGGGGGCGGGGCACCCACAGGCAGCAGTACCAGAAAGATATTTAAATGGCCAGTTGGATCCCTCTGAGATGAGTGGTATCTAAACCATAAGCAGGGATCTCCAGCCTACAGCACCAGAGCTCAAAAGGTACACAGATAACAGCCAGCTGTAAAAAGCAGCAGGCTTGCTCTCTGCTGGAGAAAGGCAGCTAGAGATGCAAAGAGCTGTTTAAGAACCAATGCATAAATTTTTATTTTCAGCCACTTGCCCTGGGCTCTGACAAAGACTGGGACAGAATGGGCTAGAGATGCATGAGGAGAGACTGGGGAAGGAGGCTTTAGGGAAAGAACTAAAGGAATACATGGTGGAATCCCAGTGCGGGCTCATCCCCCATATGACAGCAGCCATCTTGCTCAGACAGACCACTCCCCTGAGTAGCAGCAGCACAAGAGGACACAATAAACCCTCCCCAAAGAGGGACTTGGCCCTGGCCTGGTGGTGCTTAGGTCCAATGGCTGAATAGAGAGTGTCCATCGCAGTTAGTATATCCCTGGCTAAAGAGTGCACAGAGTTGTCTAGAGACACTTGAGGAGAGATGGAGGCTTTGAGGAGAAAACTAAGCAGCTGGCGAGATCCCAGTGCTGACTCCTCCCTCACACAGCTGCAGCCATCTCAAGCAGACCACTCCCCTGAGTGTCAGCAGCATGAGAGGACACAATAACCCTTTCCCCAGGAGGAACTCTGACCTGCCCTGTGGTGCCTAATCCTGATTGCTGAGTGCAGGGTGAGTAGATTAACAACTGAATGAAACACTCACAAGCAGTAGATTCCTGGAAGTCTCAAACAGACTGCCTAAGGTCAGATAGGGTCAACATCTGACATCAACAGAGGCAGATTCAGAAAGAAAAAACAGCAGTCTCCTACAATAGAAGTTAACACCACAGAGTCAGGAAGTCAAGACAGAGCAATTTAAGAAGCAGAAGCAAAAAAGAAGAGTCTCACAAATAATAGGAAGACAAAGAAACAACCCCCAGTCAAAGGGAAAGGGGGAATCCTCAGAAAAGAACTAAATGAAATAGAGCCAAGTAAACTATCAGATATTACGTTCAAAACAACAGTTCTAAGGAAGCTCAATGAGTTCAGTGAGCTCAGAGAGAATTACAAAAATCTACAGGGAAACTACGAAGAACTTACTGCAAACTATATCAGCATGAAAAAGGACACAGAAACTATCAACAAGAGGCAAAAGGAAATGAAGAATACAATTTCTGAATTGAAGAACACAGTAGAAGGAATCAAAAGCAGATTCAATTAAGCACAGGATTGAAACAGAGAACTGGAGGACAAGGTAGAAAAAGCTTCCAGAAAGAGCAAGAAAATGAAAAAAGACTCAAAAAGAATGAAGAGGCATTCAGGGAAATGCAGGACAACCTGAAATGTAATAATATCCTTATAATAGGGATACCAGAAGAAGAAGAGGAGGAGGAAGGGATAGAGAACCTGTTTGAAAAGGCAATGATGGAAAACTTCCCTAACTGGAGGAGAGAAAAAGCCACACAAGTCGAGGAAGCACAGCGAGTCCCATTCAAGAGGAACCCAGTGAGGCCCACTCCAAGACACATCATTATTAAATGGCAAATATCAAAGACAAACAGAGAATCCTAAGGGCAACAAGGGAGAAAGAGGTAGTAACATAGAAGGGAGCACCGATACAGCTAGCAGCTGACTTCTCAACAGAAACACTACAAGCCAGAAGGGAATGGCAAGAAATATTCCAAGTCATGAAAAGCAAAGGCCTGCGACCAAGACTGCTCTACCTAGTAAGGCTTTCAACTAAAATGGAAGGCAAAATAAGGAGTTTCCCAGACAAAAGAAGACTAAAAGAATACACCTCCACCAAACCAGCACTGCAAGATATGCAATAGGGACTGTTTAAGAAGAAAAAGAGTGAGAAAAAGAGGAACACAGGTACAAAGGGGAAAAATGAATAAGTACCTATCAATAATAACTTTAAATGTAAATGAATTAAATGCTCCAATCAAGAGACATAAGGTTGCTGAATGGATTAGAAAACTTGACCTGCACATATGCTACCAACAATAGATCCACCTCAGCACAAAATACCTACACAGATTGAAAGTAAAAGTATGGAAAAAAATATTCCAAGCAAATGTACAGGGAAAAAAAGCTGGGATAACAATACTTTTATCATACAAAATAGATTTCAAAACAAAGGCCATAGAAAGAGACCCAGAAGGACACTTCAAAATACTCAAAGGAAGAATCCATCAAGAATACAAAAACACTAAACCTCTATGAACCCAACATAGGAGCACTCAAATCTATAATGAAATCTTGTAAGACTTCAAGAAAGATATCATAATAGCAATTTATTATCCTTTTGATATCTGTAGGGACTGTAGAGATGTCCTGTGTTTTATTCCTGATATTGGTAATTTGTGTCCTCTCTACTTTTTTCTTTGTTAATTTTGGTAGAGATTTGTCTGTTTTATTAATCTTTAAAAAAACCTCTATCGACATTCAAAGATGAGAGAGGCTCCTTGTTGTGCTAGGCAATGAGGCGAGCTCTGTCTCCCCACTAGCCATTACTGATATATCTTAGAAGAGGAGGGTGCTTCTTACTACTTCCCCTTGACTCCCCTGAGACAGGGGAAGAAGAATGGTTTTACTACCTCTGAGCAGTAGTAAAAATTATGACTTTCCCTTACGCCTGCTTTGTACCACCTAAGAAGCTCGGGGACAGGCATCTTGTTTAAAATAAATTTTAAGATACCACTAATATGCCCTGACTGGTGTGGCTCAGTGGATTGAGCACCATCCTGCAAACCAAAAGGTCACAGGTTCGATTCCCAGTCAGGGCACATGCTTGGGTTGCAGCCCAGGTTCCCCAGATGAGGGCTTGTGAGAAGCAACTAATCCATGTGTCTCTCACACATTAATGTTTCTCTCCTTCTCTTTCTCTCTCCCTTCCTCTCTCTCTAAAAAGTAAACAAGTAAAAAAAGATACCACTAATATATTAGTATTACTTGGTATTGGGTGAGTCATTTCTAATCAGGGCCTGCTTTTTCCACATGAGCAACCCAGAGCATGTATATGGCTCTTTCTTTGTAAGAGAAGCCAACAGTTCTTCCCTGCAAAACTCACAAGAATATTATAAAATCAACATATTTTGTTTTCATTACGTTTTTATCATGTTTATATGATGACATGCTAGTATCATATAAACATGTAACTTTATATTGTATTGCTCTTGCAATTATTTTGTTAAATATTTCCTGGTGTCATTTTCCTCAATTGCCTTTATTCCTTGGAATACTTGAAAGACAAAACAAATAATCTTGTCTAGTAGGTAGATAAAGATGCATGGGTTTTTTTAAAGACTCATAACATTCATTTTACATCTTAACAAAGTATATACTTAGTATTCCAGCATGAACTTAGAGTGGGGAAACTGATTCTTCTGACCCACAAATCCTGATGCTGAAGTCCTTTCCAGAACAGGTAAATGAGATCTGGGAATACACGCCTCCACTCTTTGCTTCATCTGGAACTTGAATGAATATGCTGAATATGAAAGCAGCTAGAAACTATCTTTCAGCTCAATGTCAGGGTTAAAACTGAAATATAGTACTATCTCACAGGACAATTGTAAAGACAGAATTAGTAAAGGGTCTAGATTAGCGCTTTAGTAAGTGCTCAACAAGTATTCATTCTTACCACCATCCTCTCCATCACCACAAATGTTTTCACTCAGGTGTCTTGGGCTAGGATAGACTTGTTTCCAAGGATCAAGCAGCAAATCTTACCTTTTAGATATTTCACCCAAAAATCTCAGGAGCAAGAGAATCCCAGGATCCTCTCGAGTAACATCAGGATAAGGCTCATTTAATTCCATTTACTGGTTCTTATGGCCATATTTCTCTTCTTCTCTCTACCAACTATGTTCTTCTTGGCCAAAGAATCCTTTTTTATATCCTGTATCTATGAAATCTACTAGTGATGTGATTGCCATTTATTTTTCACTGATCTCTAGAGTATATCCTAGTATTTAAAATGGGATAATACTAAAGAAATGGTAGAGCACTTTCCAAATATAATCTATGACCAGAAGCGATCAGCTTTAGCAGATTGCTTTTTCTCCCTGCAGAAGTGATGGCCCTTGGAGTGGCTACTTGGTTCATTTCTATGCTCTGATATGGGCACCCAATAAAAGGGGAAAACCTGGGTGATTATGTCTCTAACATGTGACCTTTCTACCTGAACAAGCTGGTGACTAGGGGTTCTCTCTTATAGAAGCCCAAAACTTGACAGAGGCACAGGTACCATGTCACATGAGGTGAGTCACACTTGTGGTTGTGCCAGGAAATAACTATGAACTTCTGCTGCTGAGATTCTCAGAGCTGCCCTGATTGTGGCTCAATATCCAGCTCTGTCATGATGACACAAGAGACTCCAGGATGTTTCCCATAACATCCATTATTTTTCTTCATCCAGTTTATTTCTGTCAGCTACAACCAAGAAGTAACAGAACAAAACACAAAAAATAGTAGGGAATTCACTGCAGTATTAAATGAGGATGAAAACAAATTTCATCCACCTTACTGTTTTGCCAAAATCTAGCAATGCTTCAGCCTCTGGTTAGTCATTAAGATTTGTGATGGAAAAACAAACTTTAAAGATATTTACAGTTCTACAGTTGGCTGTGAACCTCTGTGCTTTGACTGACCTTTGTGTTTCATTATTAATTATATCCTTTTGTTTTCTAATAAAGAAAATGGATCCTGACCAGCATGGCTCAGGTTGGTGAGCATCTTGCAAAGTGAAATGTCACCAGTTTAATTCTCCCTCAGGGCACAAGCCTGGGTTGCAGGTCCAGTCCCTGGTTGGAGCATGTGCAAGAAGCAATGGATTGATGTTTCTCTCACACATGTACGTTTCTCTCCCTCTCTTTCTCTCTATCTTTTCCCCTCTCTAAAAAAAATAAGTAAAATATTAAAAAAATAAAGAGAGAAAATGGGTAATTAATATTTCCAGCAAAGTGTGTGCATTCGTTAATTTGAAAGTAATTATTGAACAATTGTTATTATACAGTGATTTGAATTCATAAATTAATTTATAGATATATTATTACTTTTAATCCACATGAACTACTTATGAGAAAAATATTGGTAAAATTGGGATGGTAATAAATATTTTCTCATTAAATTTATTATTTCATAATTTAGTATAAGTAAATTCTAACTTTTTGAACTGTTAGCAATTACTTGAAGGCTCCTAGGAATTAGAAATGTAGGGATGGCAAAGAATATAGCTTACTTTCTAAGGTACTGTTCAAAAAATAAAAATAAATTCTAGTTATTTGATAGCCAGAAAAGAGGGAAATAAGGTAAAATAATATTTTTAAATGGAAAATTTGCCATAGATATCTAACTCTTCTTCTACCTCCTCAACTCTCTTCCCATTTAAATCACCTCAGGAATAAGAAAATAAGGAAACAGCTGAAACAGAAATAGGTACATCTATATTACCATGTGAAAGAAGCCAATATGAAAAGGCAGCATTGTGTATTATTCCAACTATGTGATATTCTGGAAAAACAAAACTATGGAGACAGTAAAAAGATCGGTAGTTCACAGGGGTTAGGTAGGTGAGAAGAATGAATAGGTGGAGCACAGAGGATTTTTAGGGCAGTGAAACTACATGAAATTACTCTGTACCTAGAATGCACAACACCAAGAGTAACCACTAATGTAAACTATGGACTTTGATGGATAGTGATGTGTTGATGTAAGTTCATCAATTGTAACAAATGTACCACTGCGGTTGATAATGGGGGAGACTATGCATGAGTGAGTGTAGGGGATATGTGGGAAATCTCTGTATTATAATTAAATTCCTTAATTATTATATCTCTAAAACTGATATAAAAATTATCTATTAAAAAAGAAATTTAAAAAAGATGCACCTGAAAGTCAGAAAAACAAATTTTAAAATATAGCAAAGGATAAATTTATGATTTTTCTTCCCAATAAAATAGCTCATCTTTATAGGAAAAAAAAACTGGAAAGATCCTGATATGTCTTTATCTAAAACAACTTCAACTTAGAGAGCCAGGCACTGCAGGCCTGGAAGAGTTGGGAAAGTCCTCTCAGAATCCCTCCCACCTCTATGGATGCACAGTTCACACACAATTGTACCCAGCACGAAAGGATCAAATCATGGCTATCAGCATTACCTGAAGTTAAACTATGGTCATTAAACTTTAATTAGAATAAAATTAAAAAACAAAAATCACTGGACTAAATAATACATGGGTACCAAAGGCTTTGCCTTTTTCCACACCACACATTAATTTGTAAGTGGTCATTGCTGCGGTTGGAAAACACAGACACTAACTCCCTACTACTCCAACATTGCAGTTGAAATCACTCAGCAACTTCAGTCAAAAGCCCTGTGAAACATAGAAGCCCCAAAGGAAAAAGGTGCCCATAAACTTAAAAAAGCAGTAGGATTTTCTTTCTAAAGTGACATCAGACATTTAATGGTGGTAAACATTCACACCACCATTAAACTAGTTAGGTTTTCTTCTCTTTAGCATACGAGATCCAAGGAAGTTACACCTATCAAGGTTAACTGCACAAATATAAATGCTTTAGTTCACTTGAGTTTCCATTAATATTCCATGGTTATTCATCAGATGTGGCTCAGTAAGAAACTTTTATTGAAGACCTGCTAATTAATTGAGTCAGTTCGATGTAAAAGTAGTAGTTCAATATTTAATAAATATTTGTTTGTTGGCTTGTCTTTATTGCAAATTATGTACCAGGTAATGTGCTTTGTTCTCAGAATGTAATAAGAAAAAGCAGAAATAACTATTGGAGAAACATATAGAAATAAATAATCACAAAAGTATGTATTCACAAAATACACCACAATCTATAATGGATAATAAGAGGTCTGGGATCAGGAAAGCCTGGTTCTGAGAACTAAGGATGAGATGGAGCAGCACCCTATATGTGCACCATAGTAAGTTGGCATCACAATGCACAGTTGAGTAAGAAGCAGTGCTTAGTTCTAGAGCTCTAGCAGGCATTTGTACTAAACCTTGAAGAATAAAAAGACTTTCAAGAACAGAGAACATAAGAAAGGGGATCCCAAACCAAAAGAGCTGAAGTGCAGTTTTGCCACTTCCTAGCATTATATCCTCTAAATACAAAAAAAAAGAAGAAAGAAAGGAAGGAAGGAAGGAAGGGAGGGAGGGAGGGAGGGAGGGAGGAAGAAAGAAAGAAAGAGAAAGAAAGAGAGAAAGAAAGAGAGAGAAAGAAAGAAAGAAAGAAAGAAAGAAAGAAAGAAAGAAAGAAAGAAAGAAAGAAAGAAAGAAAGAAAGAAGGAAGGAAGGAAGGAAGGAAGGAAAGAAAGGAAGGAAGGAAAGAAAGAAAGAAGGAAGGAAGGAAGGAAGGAAGAAATAAGAAAGAAAGAAAGAAAGAAAGAAAGAAAGAAAGAAAGAAAGAAAGAAAGAAAGAAAGAAAGAAAGAAAGAAAGAAAGAAAGAAAGAAAGAAAGAAAGAAAGAAAGAAAGAAAGAAAGAAAGAAAGAAAGAAAGGAAGGAGGGAGGGAGGGAGGGAGGGAGGGAGGGAGGGAGGGAGGGAAGGAAGGAAGGAAGGAAGGAAAGAAAGAAGGAAGGAAGGAAGGAAGGAAGGAAGGAAGGAAGGAAGGAAGGAAGGAAAAAAGAAAAAAAGAAAGAGAGAAAACAGGCTGCCAGTGGGGGACATCTAGTTTCCACCAGAGGAAATCCTCCAGTATTGATGTTACTTAACTGAGACTAAGAGTCTTGCCTGGACTTACGATACTTTGTACTTAAAGAGCTTGCTTTGGGCACAGCCAAGTTTGGGCCACTCACCTGTGTGCTTCATGCTCTTAAATTAAGACATTTTTATTTCATCTTTCATGGAAACAACCAAAGCAGAGGTCGCCAGGAGAAAGTGCTCTTGGCTAGCTGGTGAACTTAGTACGCTGTTTTAGAATATTGAGCCATTTCTCCCAGCTCCTCCCTTCTAAGCAAAACTATAAACCCAGTTCATTGTCCACCTTCACTGAAAATTAGAATTTTCACAGAAAGAGGGGATTATTGCAGGCCTATTTCCATTAGCAGACCCAGCTATTTCTTACAAGCTTCAGTTTTAAAACACTTTCTTTTTAGTTTTTAACCAAGGAGTCAGATATGTATCCCATACTGACAAAGGGATATGTATCCTATAATGTTATATAAAGAGGCATCATGTGAGGACAAATTTAGCCTAAAAAAAAAAGACTGTTCCTTTTTTTCTGAATAAACATAATAATAAATTTTATTATTTTTTAAATTAAATATAATGAGGTGACATTGGTTAATAAGCTCATATAGGTTTCAAGTGTGCATTTCTATGATGAAAAGAACTGTTCTTGAAAACTGTCTTAATCCTAATCAATTTTACTACTTCCTTCTGCAGCCTGATACATGAAACTACAAACCTGAGAGTGACTTGTTGAGAAAAGTTGTCTTTCTGTTCTAAATATAACTTGCATCTTTTTGTTTGTTTTTTTATATATAAGTGCTCCAAAAAGAAATGAACCTTTTAACTGGACTATTTATATAACCAGTTCTAGAACAGATTTAGTGTTCTGTGCAGTCAAGTGGCATCTCAAACGCCTTGATGGTAATCAACTTCCTTTATCCTCAGGTTAGATGTGGAAAAAAATAACAATTTCCCCACAGTAGAGCCATGCTGAGAAGCTAAGCTTACCTGCAGGCCATCTGATTTAAAAGGTGTTAAATGTGCAGCGGAGGAATATAATGTCAAGAGACATAGAAAAAGGAGTATTTGAAAAACTAGAGGGTGATTACACTGGTAAATGGTGCCCAAGAAAATAGCATTCTTCTGTTTAGGCAGCATGTAGGTATCTATAACTCAATCTCTACTTGTCACTTAGGTTAGGGAGACTGGGGAAAAGACACCATTAAAATAAAATGAATCCATATGCCAAACATGAGTCTTAGGTGGAAAGACATTTTTACCATTAGTTACTGAATGTTTTCTAATACTATCTCCCTAAAACTTGGCAATTGATTAGGGCATAGGGCATAGAATTTGGGCTTACACAGACTAGGTTTGAATCCTGACTCTACCATATATAGCTGAGTGACCAGGGAAATTGTATAAATTCTCTCATTGTTATAATAAATCCAACCCCAGGAGTTCGGGTCCAGGCATGATATTGACCCATTTCTCCAAGCCCCTTCCTTCTAAGCCAAACTAGAAGCTTTAGAATGGCTCAAAAGGAGAGCTCTGAAAGATGGGTAAGAACAAAGCAAGCTGCTTGGGACCCTGAGACTAGAAGAACAGCACAACAGGCAGGGCCTCTTGCATCCCACACAACAGAAGAAGGCAACCCCAACCTAACAACAGAAAGTCCTGCCCTCTCCTGTGGGATCATTCTTCCCTGAGGTCAGGAGGAGCCCCTCAGACAACAGATGAGTCCAACACCATCAGCAAAGGGTAGGGGATCGATTGGAATGACCATGAAAAATAAGATGCTATAAACAGCTGTAGGAAACAAACTCTCCTTCTTCAGTCAGTCTTTGAGAGAGAGAGAGAGAGAAAGAGAGAGAGCAAGAGAACAAGAGCACAATGGGCAGGCAGAAGCAGGCAAAAAAAACAATAACAACAACGACAAAAACACCCAGCTACAACAAGCAGCCTGGTCTGGGAAGCTTCTTCATCCACATAGTCTAAAATCACCCTTAACTGTCCACAGACACCTGAGCAGTGTGGCAGTTTTAGGGAGGGGGCCTGAGAGGCGACCAGTAGAGGGATTCTCTCCACACCCATCCCCCAACAAGAGATATTCAGCAGCCAGTCTTGACAAGATCACTTCATCTCTCAGGTAGCACAAGCAGGACCAGCAGGAGAGCCAAGGGCATGAGATAAACAAAACAAATGAAAATAGCTCTCTGAAGACTCTGAAAATTAAACTACCATTGGAACCATAGCCCACATACCAGGTCCTGCATGCTAAACCTAAGTGGGGTGATTGCTTGCAAACATAAAACATTTAACTAAGACTGAGAATCTCTTAATACAATAGACAAAGTATCTAAGGCACAATCAAGTACCACTCATCACAAACAAACCACGTAAATCACAGCTTGAATAAGAAGTCAATGAGTGGATGCCAATACCTAGATGGATCAGTTGATGGATTATTGGACAAGGATTTTAAAACAGCTGTCATAAAAATGCTTCAGAAATCAATTATGAATTCTCTTGAAGCAAATTTTAAAATCTCAGCAAGGAACTGGAAATTACTTTTTAAAAGAAACAGAAATTATAAAATTGAAAAATACAATAACAGAATTAAATTCAATCCCTGGATTTTGTGGGGGATTTTTCAATTTTACATAAATGCTGTATGTCAAAATACATGACATGGTCTCCACTATAGAATGTAAACCCAGTGAATCTTAAAATAGTTCTTTTAAAATAAATCTTATAATTTTTACACCAAGAAATGTTATATTCTTATAGCTAATCACAGCTTGAATCAAAAGAAGCATTTCAACTTCAACACAAGCAAGATGATTTTCCTAAGCTATGCTTCTCATTGCTTTCTGCATATAACAAAATTTAATTAAGCAAATAATTATTTAGAAAACTTACAGAATTTTATTCATCCTTAAGTTCATAATTTGATATTATCATTACTTATATTTGAGGAACCAACTACATCATTCTATACAAATAGAAGCAGGGACTCTAGTCTTATATGCCCATTGTGATTAGCACTGAGAAGCTCATAGTCCAAGCCTTCATGGTTTATTCAAGAACCAGGTTTTTCCTGCCCAGCCCTCCTTACCAACCCTCTCTGCCAATACCAAGCAAGGGCCCGGGACCATTTAGTGAGGCATGAAAGACTATGGATCTCAGTGTCCTGTAGAACAGCACTGGCAGTCACATTCCCCACAAAGAGGCTGATACCTCTCTAGTGTGCCATGTGAATAGGAAAGGATGTCAAACACAAACTCATTATAAAAATCTGTCACCTTTGCAGTATTGGAAAAGTTTCCACTGCCATCTCCCCAGGTCAGACCAAACCAATTCTTTCTTCATTTCTAGCAATTTCTGTGACCCTAAAATTTCAAATTCAAAATTTTGGTAGGTTATCTAATCTTTTTAAATTTAACACTACGAAAATTCAGAAAGAAATAAGGGATCAGACTTGTCATATGATAGCACTCATTAGTAAAACAGCTAATTATATTATAATCTGTTATCATTTGAATTAAAGTGCCAAGAGAAGGTAAAAATTTAGGAAGATTGAATAACTGTGACCACAAATAAGTATAAAAGTCATAAAACAGTCAAGGATTGTGGAGTGAAATGGTTTTTACTACCAGCATTAGATATGTTTATAAAAGAGAAAAGATCTAAAAATTAATTCTTAACTCAAGGCACATACTGAAAATTTGGACTTGTTATGAGTGCGATTCAAATGTAACACTTTCAGTTAGGGCTGAAATAGCTAAAATTAAACTAAGATTTTGAAATAAAGGGGTTGCACATTATAATATCAGTTAAAACTCACAATCTTACCAGGTCTTATGTACGGAAATTAGTATTTTAATTGGGAAAGCACAGAATCCTAGGACTCAGAATGAAGAGGTAGTATAGTAACAAACAACTCTAAGAAGTGGACCCCTAAAATTGACTGAGCTCCCTTTGCCATACCATTCAGATGAAGTTAATTATTCCTGACATTCTCAAGGGCCTATAAACTTCATCACTCCTAGAGTTTTCTTTTTTTTTTTTTAGTTGTATACCCTACATCTTCCCATTTCATACTGTCCAAGATCCTGCAATACCTACAAATCTAAACATAGAGTCGAGTGTCAAAAGTCTCCAAGGGCCAATAGCAATGTCAGACCTAAGAGAGAAAACATACCCTCCAAAACAATTGAAATACTTTGTTTATCTCTACCTGCTTAATTCTGGAAATATGTGTAAAAATAGGTTTTGAAAGTGCCAGGCTAAGGAAAAACAGCATAACTTTAAATCCCACTTAATATATCTGTAACACAATTTGAAGTGTTTCTGAATTCAGTGTTTTAGTATAAGGCAGTAGGAAGTAGCTCTAATTAGTTGCTTGGTTGATTAACTGAAACATGGGTTCAACAAAGGCCCACACAAAAAGTTAGGATGGCAGCAATTTCTTAATGCATGATGAAAGAAGGACTCCAGAGACTGAGGGAGATATAAATATTGGAGGGGATTTAACATGTGCAAAACCCTGTCCAAGCCAATCTCTTCTCTCAAGGGTGGCTTGTTCTAAGAACTACTGTGGCTGAAACTGTTTCTTTAATTTGAGTGTGAATAAAACAGTCATGAGTGGCCAAGGCCAGGCAGTGATTACCATAACTAGGGGAATATAGGGGCCAAAAATGCAGCATTAGGGATCAGAATGATCTGCCCTGAAATGATTTTTGTGGGGGATAATTAAGTAAATGGGCATTCCCTTAAATTCCTCATATAATGAGAAAACCAAAATAAATAAAAGTCCTATGAATATAGGGTAACAAAAATAGATAATTCCTCTTATAATACCCTAATCTGGGGCAATTCAAAGACACCAGTTTATTGAATAAAGGGTAGCTGGGTAACCTTGAAAAAGGGTCTCCGCAACATCAGCATAAAAACTCTGAATCTTAATCATAAACTCACATAAGGGGGGCCTGTGGCCATTTTCCAGGATAATTGTGCAGTGGGAAAAGGAAACTATCCAGATTCTTCAGAATTCATTTAACATTGGTTCATGGCATAACACTCATTCTTTGGGCTCCTTGATAGCACTGAATTCTGCAATTAACAAGACCTGGTTCTATTATTCTCCATTATTTTAGTCTAATATTTCCTATATACTCTATTACAGGACCAGTACATATGCCAGATCCAGAGTACTTACTGGGAATGACTATCCTCCGTAGCTAATATAATGCACATATTGGCTTCTTGACATATAGAATAGGGGCCAAGTGGAAGCATCTGACCATTACATAATGTCAAATCCAAAGTCATATCCCTGGGGAACTTCAGAAATGTGTTTAACCACTGGAACAGCAGGTAAAGCTCCAAGTTGTTAAGTAAAAGAGGTCTGAAAGAATGACAATACAAATCATCAGATAATGACTGCAATTGTAGTTATCTGTTTTGGGTATGAGCTGTTTCTTAGAACATATGAACATAATTCCTAGATCCTGATATTTAGTTACTGATCTTGAGGATAATTTTTCCCTATCACAATTGTTAGGGGCCACCAGTAAGGGACCCTCATGTGTTCTATAACTCAAGGCCTGGCCGAAAAAAACAAAAAAACAAAAAACAGATGGCACACTCAAACTGGGTAAAGATAATTTACTGACAGTGTTATTTACAAAGATCTAAATAGGATAAAGGGATACCAAAGGGAGATGTTGTAGTAGCCCAGGGTTATCAACAACAGGAAGCCATTATTATTAAGAGACTTGAAGGGGCAAATGGAGATAGAGATTAATAAGACCTATAGTTGTATGAGGGTGTCATTCACTGGACATTGTAGTCTTCAGTAGAGAAATACAGCCATGACCAGTGAAGGTCTGGTGAGAGATAAGCCAGGGAAAAATAACACCCTTATTTCTTCCCTCCCAACCTTCAGTATCCAATCAATACTTCCTAGTAGCCAAATCCAGCTGGGAGCCAGACAGCAATGGAACCTTAGTGCTCAGCCTCAAAGGGCACAGGTCAGGGCAGAAAGGCATAGACATTTTATTTATAAGAAGCAACCGGATATGATTCATCACATTGTTCACTATAATGATGATATTTTGTGAAAGAACTAGGAAAACGGAAGATAGCAAACATCATAGTTACATGGTCAGATTCACACACAACAGAAGATAGTTGAAAAACCATACAAGGGTGGCCATCTCAGCTACAGTTGGAGTGTCCAGTGATCTGAAAGTGTATCATAATACAGTCTCTAAAGTAAAGGACAAGTTGCTACACACATTGCAACCTCTGTCACAAGAAGTATAACAAAATGTTTGGTGAGCTCATTTTAAGTTTGAGGTAACATATTCACATTTAGCTGTGATGTTTTGATGAATTTACCTAGAAAATAGGAATTTTCAGCTTACAGTAGGACATAAAGCAAGGCATGTTTTCCATGTCTCAAGCTATCAGTTAAGCCTTATAATCCAGTGGGTCCAATGATACAGTGTTTGCAGAAGATGAAGGTGCTTTGTGGAGGTCAATCCCCACCAAGAGAAGAAAAACAGAAATGTCATGTTTTTGGAGAAAATATATTTCTGTTCTATTTTTAAATAATGGCTATTGACTTTATATTGGCTTTTGGTAGAAACTCAACACCCAATCATGGAGTACCAGAAGAAGATGAAGCCAGGGCTTTCCATTATGAAATGAGAATTATCTGACCCACTGAGCCAAAATGTCAGGCATTCCAAGCAGCACACAATCCTCAAGTAGAAGTGGAAAACAATGCATTGGGCCCAAGCAAGTCACGAGCATGTTGTAGGAACAAGTTTCACACACTACCTGAATGCCTACCCACTTTGTTCTACTATTCTGTCCTTGAGCTACACCCAAGGTCTCAATGAGTGTTCTCTATGACCTTTAACTGGGAAGTAGTAAAGAAGAACTAGGCTTTTAAGTGCCTCTACACAATGCGTTGGAACTAGCCAAAACAAATGCTGTGGCATCGTAGCTTCATTCAAGGGCTCAAGATGAGGGGAAAACAATTTACTCAGTGGTTAGAAATTTGAGGGGTATATCTTGTTCATACTGCCTGGGGAGATAGAGAAACTGGCTTGGATGGAGGTCAGTGATTTTAAAGGAATAAAAATTCATGATTTGTAACAAGAATATTTAAGGAACAGATATGTGGAAAGATAGGTCTCTCAAAACAGGTTCATAGAGTGGGAAAATCTGTGTCCCATGTGAATTTCATAAAAGAAAAAATATTATTGAAAAAGATTTTAGTTTTCCACTGGGTATTCTTTACCAACTTTCCACAAGTCATTATACTTCCTTCTTCTTCAGCCACCACTGTGCTGAGACTCATTAACAAAGTGGGCAAGGTAATAAATTATGTATGAATTTTAAAAAATGGACTGTTCCTCACTAGGCTAACCTGACTATTGTTCCCTTGACTTTGTTTTCCTTTTCTACCATTTTTCCCTTAGCACCATCATCCTTGAACTTACAGAATACCTCGTTCTTCATCATGATTTTTACATATAACATTGCATTTTCAACAAAGAATAACTTTTTCAATTAAATAAGGGAAATATTTCTTATAAGCTCATCATTATTACTTTGTACCTTCTTACCCAGTGGCATAACTTAGAGAAGACTCATATATGACACTTGGTAGGATTTAATAATTTAGCAGGTGAATGAAGTCCAACATGACAGTAGAGCGTGATAATGAGCAGCAGAGATTCCCCAGGTAATAGCACAGGCTCAGCAGACAAGGCAGACAGTACACGCCCCTGAGTAATTGACCTGGCAGCAGGTATGCATGCCTTGGACAATGAGAATATCATAAGCTCAAGGCGGCAAGTCGGGAACTTGGGTCCAGAATGGCAGCAGAGATGGCAGCTGCATCACCTTCATCTGCAGGCTTAGGAGCTGCACTCTGGGATGCAGTGGGAGGCCAGTTTATCATCTTTCCCAGAGCCCTTAACCACACCTTTACACAAATGTTAACTCCAACCTCAGCAGCAGAATAGGAACACCAGCGCTCAGGCAGTAAACTTTGTCAGTAAATTACCACAATGTAGAAGTGTATTCAGGGCATTGTAATAAAGCATACCAAGGAGTTATTTGGATTCTGCAAAGAACTTAAAATCTCCTGTTTGGAAACTACTTCCACTTTGCAAATCAAATACAAATTAAATTTAAAGATCATGGCATTCCACAGAATACTATTTTCAAATGAAGCTTCAGTTAAACTAGTTATTAATGAGGAAGATAATTTTAAAATTAATGTTTTCTTTTTAATTTAAAATACAATGATAAACTTATAAACAGATATTTGAAATAGATAAAGCATGCGGCCACTTTCAGTTTCTTGTTCAACATCCATATGCTACAGAAAATGTCATAGCAGACGTTAAAATGCAATTGTATAAATTTCCATTTAAAATAAACATAGATTTCACAAAATAACCTTACAAAAATTGTTACATAAAAATCAACTTTGGATGTACTAAGATTTGTACTTTAAAATAATTTATCAGAAAATATTTCCTATGTTTTCAACAGTCTATAAAATACTCTTAAGAGGTCCAGTAATAGTTGCATCAGCAGATTTTTCTCAAAATTAAAAAATTATCAAATGTCATTTGTTAAAAAAATCTTGCATTTGCCAAGAATTACTGGTGTTGTTTCAAGTATATAGATTGAAAATGAACTTACTTTTAAATAAATTTGGTAATCTAATAAATGAAAAGCAAGCCAGAAAATATAGTATGTTCAATTGAACTATCACCTTAATTATTAGTATTTATTGTTTTATATTAATTTATAGCACAAAAATATTTTTTGCAGTTGATGTTTATATTGTTATCCATGTATCACTATTTTCTTTATAACATTTATAAAATATTTTTAAAGCAAAACTTTGTTTTTTGTTAGTACTCTTATACATCATTTTTTTCTGCTTTATAAACAAAACCCCCATAGCTTTCATTTTTTACTGCCCCCATCAATTACGTAGCCAGCTCTGACAGGCACTGCAGTTTCCTTCTCTTTCTGACTTGAATGAATATGTGTTACATAGAGTACAGCAGTCATTTTGGAATCATGAAGAAATTCAACATATTAAAAACGAAGATCAAAATGATAAGAAGACCCTCTGATCTTGATGTTGTCATTGAACTGATATTGATCCTAAATTAGCCACCTCTAGATATCCTGTATTTGTACAAAAGAATAAAATGATTTGAGCTATTTGTTTACAGTTTTATAATGTCTATGCATCACTCAAAAATCATATGTAACCTCCTCATAGAGAAATTATCTGTAGATTAAAATTTCTCTCCCTACTGTCATATTCATCCTATTACGACTTATAATATGCCTCACTACCTCAAATTATCTTTTTTTGTTTGCATAGTTACCTCCCCTAAATTATACTGTAAGCTCCACAAGGGAAGGAATACTTTGTCTTATTTACCACTATACACCCAGGGCCCTGACACAAAACACCTATTCAAGAAATGTTTATTGAATGAGCAGGTGAATAAATGAATTAATAAAAGACTTCTCTCAGTAAAAAGATCAGGCTCAGATCACAAAATAGGAAAAGGAAAAATCTCTCTCAATTATTTCTCCATCAGTGAGAACAAAAGAACATTTTTCTTCCAGTTTTTATATAAATTATTGTGGACTGTAAATTACCTTGTGTTAGTTGGTGAGAATATTTCTTACCCAAGTCCAAACTGTACAAAACTGGGATTCCATGAAGGCAAAGGGCATTTTTTTTTCTTAAGAGCTGGCTCATTGTCATCATGTGACCAGACTGTATCCCGCCCATCTGATGCTATAGTAAGGGCCCCCAGTGTGCCAAATGTTCATTATCTGAAATAGCACCTGTGGATACTAAGCAAATCTAACAATGTCTTTCAACTACCGTTTTTCTTTTTCTTGTAGGTAAAGTCGCACATGAGGGAACTAAAGTCGCGATGTGGAAACAAAAAGCTGATTGTTAGTCCTCCTTGATATGAAAGAGCTCTCTCCCACAACCCATCTTCCCCAGCATGCATGTACAACGTCTTCTTTACTCCCACATCACAGACAGACATCTTGTGATGTGTTTTTCCATTATCTTATTACTTCACTGTGTGTCTTTACTTTGATACATGATCCATATTATCTCCTCATCTCACCCGCACCTGACTGCTACTTCCATTTAACTGACATTGTATTCCTCTTCTTAAAATTTTTATTTTCCACATTCATATTAATAAAGTTTATCTTCCAATCTGAGGGCCAGAGGGGTCTCTCTAAGTGACAGAATTACAGTTAATGTCATGTATGACTGTAAATCCAGTGGTTTTCCCTTCACCTCAGATCAGGCACATGCCATTTGGCAAGGCATTTTGAGTATATGAGGGCCCAGAGTAGCCCTTGAAACTATGTCAAGGTAACTTAACACTCTGACTTAGTATTAGACATGGCAATATACAAATGCAATCTGAAGTCCTGCCAATATATTCTTTGAAGGAAAGATAAACTTTCAAAACCACATTAAAAATTGGCAAAAATTAGGACAATAATGGTCATAATGATAGCAAGTATCTCAAATCTCATATATTCAATGTTTTATAGGAAAACAAAATTTCCAGGGACAAAGGTATTTGTTTTTTCTTCATTAAGTGTTGGCATTTCAACAGAGACTTTTACGAGATGTAAGAAGGCATATGATGTACATGTGTATTTAGTGGGGTGAAATGCAAACAATCACTACTTCATAGTTTCTTATAATTCCCAAGCTCTTTCCTATAAACTTTCTTCTTAGAATTTCCCTGTAAAGGCAATAGACAATTTTCGACCTAATCATACAGGTGAGACAGGGGATAAAATAAATTTAAGTGACTTGTCTAAGTTTCTTTAAGTTCGTGTCCCTGACTCTCTCCATTATGATGAAATGCCTTGCTCAGTTTAAAAAGTTTATCATGTGGGATATAATAAAGTTGAACTTGGTTATCACAGAGTTCTCCAGGTCTTTTGTTTTTTTGAAAGTCCTTCTTGTGTAATAGAACAGTCCCCCACCTTTGTGTGTGGCAGAATATATGGAGACATAGGAAAAAGAAAGTAACAATAAGACAATGCATTCCCATGGCTGTTATTTCACAGGCACTCAGAATTCTAGAGATAATCCCCACTGCTGTCATGCATTAATATAGAATAATCCTATTGATAGATTAAGTCCAAAAGTTTGTGAATTTAAAGAAGAAACTAGTGACTTTGACAAAGCAAAATCAATAGTTTTTGTCAAACACTTCAACCACCTGTATGTGATTTGTTAAAAGTAACAAATTTGCAGTTAGTCAAGAAAACAAAAAGGCTGAAATTGCAATCTAAATATACTAATACATTAAATTCCTGTTTTTGAAAAGGCAGAAAACTAGTAACTGAATGAGACTTGGTTAAGAGAAGCTTCTTTTAAGCTTTAATTACTCTGAGACCACTGGAAATTCTGACACACAATTGTTCCTTGATGAACAAAGATACCAGGATCATCAGTATTAGGTGACTAAATCACATGCTAATAAATTCATTTAACAAATACCTTTTTGAGAATTTATTTTGATCAATAAATTGAGAAAGGCATTAGACAAATCTAGTTGAATTTGCTCAAGGCAAGTAAAGAGAGAAGAATGCTTGGACAAAGAACTGATATATCCATTTGGAATTAACTCAGCTGCAAATAACAGAAAAACCTACTTACAGGGGTCAATTTTGTTTCATATAACAAAATATCCAAAGAAGGTAGTTGCTGGTACTGATTCTGTTGACCAGTGATACCAGCTGGGACACGTATTTTTATTTAACCTTCTCTTTAACAACATTTGCATTTAATGTTTAACACTGTATCAGTTGTTTTTTACGGCATTAAAAAAAAAGGCTCCCAAAACTTAATGGTATAATCAACACTATTTATCTCTTCATGCAGGTACAGGTCAGTTGTGATAGCCATCTGGTAAAGCCAGGGCTGGCTCAACTGTTTTCCATGCACCCACTCAGGCAATTGCAGTCAGCTGAGAGTCAGTTGCGCCAAGCTGGATTTGTTAACTTTAGGTGAGCTCTCTTACATGTCTAGGGGTTTGGCTGGAACAACTGAGCTTGCTCTGCCTGTTGTGTTTCTAATCACCAGCAGGTTAGCTTAGGCTTGTTCTCATGGTTGGGCAGGGACCCAAGAGACTAAGTGGAAAAAAATGTTCAAGTCTTTCTGAGAATTATGTTTAAAATTGGCTCATTGACCCTGTGCTGAGTTCTACTGGGAAATACAGGTCACAAGACCAGCCCAAACTCCAGGGAAAGGAAAACAGGCCTGATATCTTGATGGGAAGCTCATCGAGGTATGAATAGAAAAGGTGAATAATTGTCTCAATTTTTGTACATAACCTACCACAGCCTCCCCTCTGGCCAAAATCATTCATAACTATCCCATGTGAAAAAGATACCCATTTCCATCTGACACCTCCAAAAGTCTCATGCAATTATGTCATCACTTTTAAAGCCTGGGCTGTACATCTAGTACAAGTTATTTGCATCCACACACTCAACAAATGATGATGAAACAGAGAATGGGAAAAAGAACAATAGATGTTTCCATTTAAAAGGAGAAAATGGGAGGGCATGGCATTCTCTCATCCATAGCAATTCTATATTCCCACTGAACAAATGTTGCCAGATCCTCAAATGTGGAAGCAGAAAATGTTTTCTGATTACAGTCTAGTTCTGCTCTCTGGGACTGGCCTCTGGTCCATTGTCCTCCATTAATTCCATCAATGGCTCACAGACCCATGGTTCTCAGTGCAATCGGCTTTGCCCTCTAAGTTCTTGACTCCGCCCTCTGAGATAGCCTTTGTTTTATATAAGAAATAGCTGTGCTTGCAGCTGAGTAACTTCCTCAGCCAGCTTCCTTCCTGTGCAACTTATAAAATCAGGGTCCCTAAAGCTCAGCTAGTGAAGTTTCTGCTATTACAAGTCACTTAAATCTTTGTGAGCTTTTGCAGGTAGCCAAAGACAAATACCATATGATCTCATCTATAAGTGGAACCTAACCAACAATACAAAGATGCAAGGAAAATAAGACCAGCAACACTGAAAGGAAAAGAAACCAACAGAGACAAGAGGGAAGTGGGGGCGGGGAAAAGGAAGGAAAGGAGAAAGTCAAAGAACATATAGCAAGGACTCATGGACAAAACCAAAGGGGAAGAGCTGAGAGAGGGAGGGTGGGAGGGGGCAAGGGAAAGTGGTGGGGGGTAGACAGAGACAAATGTACTTGAAAAAAAATTAAATTAAATAAAAAATAAGCTAAATAAAATAAAGAATAAAAAATTTTAAAAAATAAAAATAAAAGAACAACCCATTGAATGGGGGAACATTCACTGATACACCTGATAAGGAGTTAATATCCAAAATTTATAAAGAACATAAAAAAACACCAAAAAAAATCCAATTAAAAAATGGGCAAAGGCTCTGAATAGACACTTCTTCAAAGATGACAAACAGATTTCCCATAAACATATGAAGAAATGCTCAATTACACTTACCCATCAGAGAGATGAAAATTAAAACAACAATGAGGTACTATTTCACACTTGCAAAAATGACTATCAGTAATAAATCAACAAATATCAAGTCCTGGCTAATATGTGGAGAAAGGGGAATCCTTCTGTACTGACGGTGCGTATGCGGATTGGTACAGCCACTCTGAAAAGCAGTATGGAATTACCACAAAAAAATTAAAAATTGAACTGCACTTTAACCCATCAGTTTCAATTCTGGGAATTTATCCAAAGAAAACTGAAACACTAATTCAAAAGAATATAAGCACTCTTATTTTCACTCCAGCGTCATTTACATTATCCAGTTCTTAAGTAATATGACAATGAACCATGTTGAGTTAAGCCTAACAGGTTATTATGAATCTAACTTGGATCCTGTGCTCATTCTCTTACAAATAATCTAAGCCCAGGAGGGTGAGATTATTTCAAGCTAACCGGGGTCTTCTGCTTGAGCTAGGAAATGTTCACTTCCACTAAAACCACATGACCAGAAGGGTAGATATAAGCTGTGGAGACAACCACAGTATTCTCAGCTAAATGTCACATATCTGGTGGAATTTTTCATATTTTTGAATTGGAGTTGTTTTCCCCATCTAATATAATTAGAGATGGGGTTTTGTATTTTCCTTTCTTTTTTATTTGTATTAAATTTAATAGGATGACAATTAATAAATTGTAATTAATTGTATTAATAAAATTATATAAGTTTCAAGTGTAAATAAAAAAATCTTTTGGGCTTTTAAAATAGGTAAGTATATTCTACTCCATTTGGGGACAAAAAAAGCCACACCTACAACTGTTTTCAAGACATGCTCTGTCTCTCTTAACTGACAGCACATTGAGCATGGCAGTTTTCTATGAGACAATGCCCTGTAGAGTCCAATAAATTATTTTTCTGGCTGAGAGTCTCTTCTAGATATTTCTTTAATTCTTTCAAACTTTTTGACAAAGGGTATTAAGGGTAAACTCCAGATTTGCTCTAAACCCTTAGACTGTATTCTACCTCAAGAATCTTTTACTGGCTGAGAAGACTAGAGATAAGAAATAGTCTCATTGTTATATGTCTTGAAAGCCTTGGTTCCTTTATATTCCTACTAAATTCAGCTTGCAAACTTAGTAGTTATTACTTTAGGTTATGTATCCCTTACAGTTCCTTATTACATGCCACTAAAATAAGTCAAACAAGTTAATTAGATATATTTTTTAACTTTCTAAGTTACTAAAACTAATACTTTGCTTATGGTTTTACTAATAACATAGATAAGGCTTCATTTTCCCAGACTCCAATAACAATCGCCTCATCAGTTTTATAAATTCTATTAATTTCTCATCATTTTTCTAGCTGCCTAGTCCCAAAGCCAATGCCTCTACACTCCTAGGCCCATGTCTGAATCAGTTAGATTTTGCTTTGTAACAAGCCACTTCAAAATCTACTAGATTAAACGCAGGAATATGAAGTTCAGCTGGACATATCTTCTGAGTGTGCTGAGTTTAGGTCTTTTGGCAAGGCTCACTCATGCACCTGTGGCCAGCTATGTGTGGACTGGTATTGACTTTACTGATTTCTGCCAGGGCATCTCACAAACCTGTGGCTTTTCCACAACTGGATAACTCTGTCCTTGTGGTCTCTCATAGTCCAGCATGCAAGTCCTGATGTGTTGTCATGGCAAGGCAGAGAGACAGTGAGCAGAAATGCACAGGCCTCTTGAGACCTAGGCTCAGAACTGAAGAACAATTCCGTGTTCTGTTGCCCAAAGGAAGTCATAAATCCAGTCTACCGTCAAAGGGTGGGAAAATATATGCTCCCTGTTGATGGTGCTTGCTATAATCACATTGCAAATGGCAGTAAACACAGAGAAGGGAGCAATAGGCCATTTTTGTGAACAATTTAACAAAAGCATCTAGAGTTTTATTCTCTGATATTCTAGATATTCCATTATCATTCATAACTACAGCTGTAATCTGTGGGTGACTCTTTGCCACCTGTGAATAACCTGTTTAATACACTTTAATGAGCTTAACATTCATTGATAATGTATACATTAAAGTATTACACTGAAGTTTTTAAAGTAGTTATTTTATAGTCATGTCATGTTTTCTCCATTTATTAGTTTGCAGATTTTTATAAGAGGGCTTCACTATTTTTTTCTTTCCTCTCACTCTTTTTGTTTTTGTATTAATGTGTATTAACATTGTAAACCTATATGCACCCAACATAGGAGCACCGAAATATATAAGGAAAATCTTGGAAGACTTCAAAAAAGATATAGATAGCAACACACTGATAGTAGGGGATTTTAACACCCCACTGTCAAAAATGGACAGATCTTCCAAACAAAACATCAACAAGGATAATGTGGATCTGAATGATGTACTGAATCAAATGGACTTAACTGACATATATAGAACCTTACATCCCAAAGAAGCAAAATACACTTTCTTTTCAAATGTGCATGGAACTTTTTCAAAGAAGACCACATGATAGAACACAAAGCAAGCCTCAGAAAATTCAGGAAAATTGAAATAATACCAAGGTTTTTCTCAGACCACAAGGGCTTGAAACTGGACATCAACCTCAAGGAGAAACCTCAAAAACTTGCAAACTCATGGAGACTGAACAGTAGACTATTCAACAATGAATGGGTCAATAATGAGATAAGAGAAGAAATCAAAAAGTTTCTGGAAACAAATAAAATTAACATACAAAAGTCCAAAACCTGTGGGACACAGCAAAGGCAGTCTTGAGAGGGAAGTTCATATATACTGGCCTACCTAAAAAAGATAGAAACATTTCAAATAAAAGACCTAACACTACAAGTTCAAGAACTGGAGAATCAAGAACAAATAAATCCCAGAGCAAGTAGAAGGAAGGAAATAGTCAAGATGAGAGCAGAACTGAATGACATAGAGACAAAAAGAACAATTCAGAGGATCAACCAATCCAGAAGCTGGTTCTTTGAAAAGATAAATAAAATTGACAAGCCTTTAAGCAGACTCATCAAGAAAAAAAGGGAGAGGACCCAAATTAATAATATCAGAAATGAAAGAGGAGAAATGACAACTGATACCACAGAAATACAAAGGATTGTAAGAAATTACTATGAACAATTATATGTCAAGAAATGTGAAAACCTCAATGAAATGGAGAAATTTCTAGAAAAGTATAATCTTCCAACACTGAAGGAGGAAGAAACAGAAAGCTTGAACAGACCAATAACAGCTGGGGAAAATGAAGCAGTAATCAAGAAACTCTCCTCACACAAAAGCCCTGGGCTGGATGGTTTCCCAGGAGAATTTTACAAAACATTTAAGGAAGAGCTAACCCCTATCCTTCTCAGACTATTCCAAAAAATCCAAGAGGAGGGAAGATTCCCAGAATCCTTCTATAAGGCCAGCATCACCCTCATCCCAAAATCAGATAAAGACCCTACAAAGAAAGAAAACTACATGCCAATTTTGCTGATGAACATAGACGCTAAAATCCTCAACAAAATATTGGCAAACTGCATCCAGCAATACATTAAAAAGATTATCCACCATGATCAACTGGAACTCATCCCAGGGATGCAGGGATGCTTCAATATATGCATATCAATAAACAAATACATCACATAAACAACAGGAAAGACAAAAACCATATGATCATCTCAATAGATGCAGAAAAAGCATTTGGTAAGGTACAGCACCCTTTTATGATCAAAACACTCAGCAAAATGGAATAAATGGGGCATTCCTCAATGTAATAAAGGCCATATATGAAAAACTGACAGCCAACATCATACTCAACGGGCAAAAACTAAAAGCTTTCCCACTAAGATTGGGAACACGACAAGGATGTCCGCTCTCACCGCTTCTTTACAACATGGTACTGGAAGTCCTAGCCACAGCGGTCAGACAAGAAAAAGAAATAAAAGGCATCCAAACAGGAAAGGAGGAAGTAAAACTATCGTTGTTTGCAGATGACATGATAGTGTACATAGAAAACCCTGTAGACTCCACCAAAAAACTACTCACTTAAAAAGTGAATTTGGCAAAACTGCGGGATACAAAGTCAATATTCAGAAATCAAAGGCATTTTTGTACACCAGGAATGAAATAGAAGAAGAAATCAGAAAAAAAAAAATACCATTCAATATAGCAACAAGAAAATAGAGTACCTAGGACTAAATTTAACTAAGGAGGTCAAAGACCTGTGTGGAGAAATCTATACAACATTGAAGAAAGTAATTAAGGAAGACAGAAATAAATGGAAGCATATATCGTGCTCATGGATTAGAAGAATTAATAACATCAAAATGTCCATACTACCCAAAACAATTTATAGATTCAATGCAATCCATATTAAGATACCAATGACATATTTCACAGAAATAGAACAGACAATTCAAAAATGTATATGGAACCATAAACGACCTTGAATAACCGTAGCAATTTTGAGAAAGAAAAACAAAGTAGAAGGGATCACAATACAGGACATCAAACCATACTACAAAGCGACAATACTCAAAACAATCTGGTACTGGCATAAGAGCAGACCCATAGACCAGTGGAACAGAATAGAAAGACCAGAAATAAGTCCAGGTCTATATGGGCAACGAATATTTGACAAAGGGGGCAGAAGCATAAAGTGGAGTAATAATAGCCTCTTCAACAAATGCTGTTGGGAGAGCTGGACAGCTAAATGCAAAAAATTGAAATTAGATCATCAGCTGACACCATACACAAAAATAAACTCAAGATGGATAAAAGACTTAAATAAAGTTGCAACACTATAAAAGTCCTAGAAGGGAACATTGGCAGGAAACTCAGATATCACACACAGCAATTTTTTTACCGATATGTCTCCTAAAGCTAGAGACATAAAGGAAAGAATAAACAAGTAGGACCTCATCAAAATAAGAAGCTTCTGCATGGCTAAAGAAAACATCAGCAAAATGAAAAGGGAGTCAACTGTATGGGAAAATATATTTACTAATGATACATCAGATAGAGGTTTGATCTCCAAAATATATAAAGAACTCACATGACTCCACTCTAGGAAGACAAATGGTCCAATCAAAAAATGGGCAAAGGACCTGGGCAGACGCTTTTCCAAGGAAGAGATACAGAGGGCCCAGAGACATTTGAAACAATCCTCGGCATTACTAGCCATCAGAGAAATGCAGATCAAAACCACAATGAGGTACCACATCACACCGGTCAGAATGGCCATCATAAACAGATCAACAAACAACAGGGGCTGGTGAGGCTGTGGAGAAAAGGGAACACTAGTACACTGTTGGTGGGAATGCAGGCTGGTGCAACCATTGTGGAAAGCAGGGTGGAATTTCCTCAAAAAGCTCAAAATGGAACTGCCTTTTGATCCAGTGATTCCCCTGCTGAGACTATACCCTAAGATTCCCAAAACAGGAACTCAAATGAACCAATGCACCTCAATGTTCATAGCAGCACAACTTACAATAGCCAAGTGTTGGAAGCAGCCTAAATGCCCATCAGTAGATGATTGGATCAAAAAATTATGGTACATTTACACAATGGAATACTATGTGGCAGAAAGGAAAAAAGAACTACTAAACTTTGCGACAGCATGGATGGAACTAGAGAGCATTATGCTAAGCGAAGTAAGTCAGGGGGCGAACTACAAATACCATATGATCTCACCTATAAGGGGAACCTAACCAACAAAACAAAGATGCAAGGAAAATAAGACCAGCAACACTGAAAGTAAAGGAAACCAACAGAGATAAGAGTGAAGGAGGGAAGAGTGGGCAGGGGGAAAGGAAGGGAAGGGCAAGTTAAGGAATATATAGCAAGTACTCATGGACAAAGCCAAATTGGGGAAGGATTGAGGGAGGGAGAAAGGGGAGGGGGGCAGAGGGAAGTGGTAGAGGGGAAGGTGGAGACAAATGTATTTGGAAAAATAAACTAATTAATTTTTAAAAAACTATGTACAGTGCCAGGTGGGTACTAAAAATATCTAGGGAATAAATTGTAAAGTATATGATTGTTTTACCACTATGGTGTATGCCTGAAACTAAAACAAAATAATATTGAATGTAAACTATCATTGAAAAATAATATTTAAATATATAAATTGTATTCAGGAAACTAAAAAAAAAAATACCCTCTGACATGACAAAAAAAATTAACAAGTATATTGAATTAACTTATCAAGCCTGATCGAATGTTTTAGCTTGAAAAAGATGTAAACATTTTTTAGATTTATTAATTTTTTCTGGAAAATAAAAATATTAATTATTTGTTGGATTAATCAGTGAATCTTGCTTTCTAGTTTTCTTACTGATAGGTTTCTTAATAATAGTTGTGAGGAAATTTGCCATAGATTGAAGGAATTCATCCAAACTTCATTAATTCAAATTCCTAGTAAGGAAGATTAATTAGATCAGAGAGTTGTTTTCTCTTTTGAGTCTTTCAGACTGAGATAACATTAAACCCCAGAATTATATGTGCTAACCTCTATTTCATGCACAGACACACATACTCTGCATAATCCACTGGTGATGTTGGTACCTCAATTTTTAATAAACAAATAAATAATAAATAAATAACGAATACATAATTAAATAAATTTAGTTAATTTATTTAAATAATAAATAAATAATTGAATAAATTTAGTATATAAATAAATAATTAATAAATAAATAAACAATAAATAAATAATTAAATAAATTTAGTTATTTATACTAGATAGAGGGTATCTAGATTAGTAAATTGTGGCATTTTTAGACACACCATTATTATAAAATTTTCTCAAATAATTGAGTTTCAACAAGTAAAGGTATTAGTTTAAAAAATAAAAATAATTAAGAAAAGAAAAAAACAAAAAGTAGAAAACTTGTTTTCCGATTCTGATAATCAAGCCTAAGGAAATGACTATAAATAGAATTATTTTGTTTCAAAGATTGTTCAACATATCACTTTTTTAAAATATCAGAAAACAAGGAATATCCTAAATGTCCAAACAATGGAAGAATAATTAATAGAAATATGGTGTACACAGTATAAGTTTGTCAAATATCTGATTTCTCTTTTGTTCTTTTTACCCTACCTTGTCTCTCACTGACTAATTTTTTTGTGGTTTTTCATTAAAAGAGATAGAGAGAGAGGGAGAAGTTATCAGAAGCAAATATCACCATCTTCTCATCCAACTAAGAAACTCACCATACGTGGCATCACTTCTCCATTCTCTTTACAAAAGAAGTGACATTGAAAGTCTCTTATAAGACATTAGAAGTCTCTTTCTAACTCCATTTTTTTGGGGACTTTCTATTACACTCTTCTGGATTTTTCTGTTCACTCTAGTTTTTTTAAAAAATACAAGCAAAACAAATTTTCCTTAGCCCTATACCTCATTTTTACTAATGTCTTATTTTTCCCAAATATTAAATTTTATAAGAAAAGAGCAAATTGTAAATGATTAACACTTCCCAACATCTTACTCTCTCTTCAATAATAACCAATAGGGCTTTTGACCCCAGTAATTAATTGAAAATAATCTTAATAAGGGCAACAGTGGTTTTACTGAAGCTAAATCACTTGAACAATTTTCAGTTCTCACTTTACCAGACTTTTCAATAGTGCTCTATGCCAGAGATTAGAAAACTACAGCCCATCAAGTGTTTTGTAAATAAAGTTTAATTGGAACACAACCTGGCTCATTTACTTACGTATTATCTATGGCTTCTTCTATGCTATAATGGCAGAGTAGTCTCTACTTGAACAACTCTTTTTCCTTAGCTTCTCTAACAAGTCTCTTGGATTTCCTTCTACTTCTCTGGCTCCTAAGACTCACATTTTTTTTTTCCTTTTCAGGCTCCACCTTTTCTACCAGTTTTAAATAGTGGAGATCCACAGACTCAATCTTGGATCTTCTCTTCTTATATACTTTACCCCTAGGTAACCTCATCTATTCCTTTAGTTATAATAGTGCCTCTAGGTTGACAATTCACAAATGCATATCACCAACTCAGACTTCTCCCCTGTGTTCCAGAATCAGTTAACCAACTGCATATAATTATCTCCATTTAGATGCTTCATTGGCTTCTCTAAGTCCAGGACTACACTTTTACTACCCCACTAACACACATACACATGAAATCTGTTTCTCTTGAAGAGTTCCTTATATAAGTTTCTTAAACTTCCATAGATCTATTAGCTTAGACTAGAAACCTGGAAGTTATACTTGATAATTTTTCCCTCAATTTAATACTAGCATTTCCATTGTCATGGTAAGTCTTGAGTCTATTTAATCTTCTTTACATCATGGCATCATTCCTGCAAGTCACTATCATTTCTTGACTGAACTATTGTACTAGTCACCTTCTTCTTTATTTCTAGCCTTTGTTCAAATCATTGTCCATGAATCTACCAGAGAACATTTTAGGTATGGCCTATGCTTCTCATTGTAGGGTTCTACATAATCTGACCCTTATCCACACCTCCTTCTTCATAACAGGGCATTCTTCCACTTGTCCATTATGCACCATTCACATTGACCTTTTTATGACCATAGAGGGTATCAAGTTATTTCATCTTAGAGATTTGAATTTTTTCCTTTCATTCTTCAGATGGTTAACTCTATGAAAATTTCAATTCCCAGCTTCAACATTATGTTCTCAGAATGGCCATTCTTGACCACCCTGTGGTCAGGTCCTTTGTTATAACCTCTCATTACACTTGACTTCTCCTTCATAGAACACCAAGTATAACTCAAAATCCATAAAGAAAGCTGCTCAAAAATAATTAGATTTCTTTGTTTACATGAAGTAAAGTTAATTTTGCTCTCTATTCTCTCAGCAAATGAGAAATTCAACTTCAGTGATCCCTGAGAATTCCCAACTGGGGATTACAACAAGTATTAGGGTAACTACATGGCACCGGAGAAGATAGCGAGCTTTTCTATTTTTGCACACAGGTTAGGGTTGAGATGCTCATTGCCCAAGTTCATGTGGTCAATGCTTTCTAGTTCCAGAGATGACTGCTTCTGTGCCACGTTCCCACCGATCCTTGGGAGCACCTGACTAGGTACACTATGGAGTTATTTCTCTAAGGACTTACTATTTTCTTGAAGTCCCAATGTTTCAGAACCCCTAGTCACTCTCTTTTCTGTAGTTAAGAACCTCACCTCCCTACTGCATTTCTTCTCAGAGTAATTTCTCTTTTCTCTCCCAATCCAGGTCACCTACCTTATCCCAAAGCTTTATTATCTGATCCTTGCTAGAGGAAATCTACTCAGCATTACCGACTTTCTCATAAGTTCATGGACACAAATTGAAGATTGGCTCTCACCACTATTTAACAGCCCTAGCAAATTTCTCTAGTAAGCTTGCTTTCCTGTTTGCCAAAGTAGCTCCTTCATACCCTCTCTCTTTTAATCACCTGCTGCCTCTCATATACCTCCCCACTCTCAACTGTTTCTCTTCATACATCATCAGGAAAAGTAAGCCAGGTATACAAACGGCCTCAAATTCCTTGTACCAAATTTATAAACCTGCTTGAACCCATCTTTTTCTTCAACTCTTGGAAATCAGGACACTTCATAATTCCTATTAATATAAACTCTCCACCTGTCCTCTGAATTCTTTTACTTCTTGCTGTCTTTAGGAATTTCCTTCTTCAGTTATCCATTCTCTGTTGCATTACGAATCTCTCTCCTCACCTGTATTATTTTCACCAACATACACACTCGCTTATTATTTTCAATTTGAGAGTTAAAAATAACTCTTCTTTTTCACTGACCACCTCATTTCTCTGATTCCCTTCATAGCCCAATCTAAAAGCTCTAGTTTCCTTTAGTTACCCACTTCCCATTGACAACTCATCCCATATCATTCTGCTTTCTGCCTTTATCATTTAAACAAAAATATTCTAGTGAAAATCACCAGAGAACTCCATGTTACAAAATCTTATTGACATTTTAAAACCACATTTTCACTCAATCTCTCAGCAGTCAACATACTTCCTTTTCCTAAAAACACCCTACATTTTTGCTTTAATAATACCACTCTGTTTTCCTGAAGTCAGGCCTGGCCATGACTGTTTTTAGCTACCTCTTCAGGTTTTTACTCTATCATTTATATAAGTGTTTATATTTTCCAGGTCATTACAAAACCAATTTCCCAGAGGTGACTGAGTCCCTGGACAAAGTCCTATCTAAGTCAGAAAGGCATTGGTTTTTCTGGGGTTAGAACCTCAGGCAGTCATAAAGCCTGGTCCTTTACTACTACAATTGATATGATTGTTGGTTCTTTCTGAGATGGCACACTTAATAACAGAGTTCCTTAATTACCATTCTAGTGGCTAATGTCCTTACTTAGCTCTGCCTCAAACATATCCTGTTTGAGGTAATTTACAATCTAGAGGTAATATCTCCATCCTGGAGGTAGGGCCCATTCATTAGCAGGAAAATCTCACCTTCAAGGATCTCTTATTCTGTGTTCCTCCTTTTCTGAAATGCCCAGAGTTTGAGGTAATTTACAATCTAGAACAGCTAAATAAATGTTAAATATAGTTCACACACAGTACATGGATACTCTACTTTTTTTTAGGGGATTATATTTTAACTAATATTTTTATTGTTCAAATATACTTGTCTCCTCTTCCCCATCATCACTTTGCCCTGCCCCACCCACCCCCACCTCTCACCTGCAATCCTTCCTCATTTTGGCTTTGTCCATGGGTCCTTTATACATGTTCCTTGATTTGACCATTCACCTTCTTTTCCCCTTCTTTCTACCCTCTGGTTACTGCCAGTTTGTTTTTTCTTTCAGTGTTGCTGGTTATATTTTACTTGCTTGTTTGTTTTGTTGATTAGGTTCCACTCCTCAGTGAAATCATATGGTATTTGTCTTTAACCACATGACTTATTTTGCTTAGCATAATGCTCTCCAGCTCAATCCAGGCTTTCACAAAGGGTAGGAGGTCCTTCTTTCTTTCTGCTACATAGTATTCCATTATGTAAATGTACCACAGTTTTTTGGTTGCACTCATATATTGATGGGCATTTAGGTTGCTTCTCATACTTGACTATTGTAAATTGTGCTGTGATGAACATTGGGGTGCACAGGTTCTTTTGAATTGGTGTTTTGGGATTCTTAGGGTATAATCCCAGCACTGGAATTGCTGGGTCAAAAGGCAGTTCCATTTTGAGGTTTTTGAGGAAATTCTATACTGTTTTCCACAGTGGCTGCACAAGTCTGCATTCCCACCAACAGTGCACTAGGGTTCCCTTTCCTCTACCCACACCAGCACTTGTTGTTTATTGATTTGTTTATTATGGCCATTCTGACTAATATACAGTGGCCCTTGGGATGCCTTTTATGCTATTTGTGTTGGCTCTCTGAAAGTAATTGGGTTTTGATTGTTGCTTGGTCATTCTTCGGTGGATATTTTCCTCCAGCTGGTTGACTGAGGGTCACTTTGCTTACCATGTCTTGTGTGTGTTTGTCCAGGTACTGCCAGAACAAAACCACAAAGCCCAGGAACAAACCCACATCCACAAAAATAACTACCCCCTGCAATCCCACTATCAACAGCAAATGATCCAGTATTAATACAGCTCTAAAGAGATTAAGACTATTATAAGAAAGGAGAGAAATAAACTATTAGTATAAAATCTAATGACTTAGTATACACAAACTTGATGGACCTGAAATGAACATTAAAAAGCTATGTAGTAAAGAAAATATCACAAATCATTGAGAATACCATGGTGGATTTCATCTCTAGTATTTACCACTGTTTTTTCTTTCTAGATACACCTCTGGTGATGTCAGTTGCTGACCCTGTCTGACCTTAGGCAGTCTGTTGGAGACTTCCAGGAATCTACTGTCTGCAGCTGCCTTCTTCAGTTGTTAATCTAGTCACTCTGCACTCAGCAGTCAGCATTAGGTACCACATGGCAGGGCAGAATCCCTCCTGGGACTGGGACTCTTGTGTCTTTTCACATGCTGCTGCTCAGGGGAATGGTCTGCCTGAGCAAGATCGCTGCTGCTGTATGGAGGAGGAGTCAGCACTGGGATCCCACTGGCTAGCCTCTCAATTATCTCCCCAAAGCCTTTGTCCCCAGTCTCTTCTCAGGCATCTCTAGCCCACTCTGCCCCTGCATTTGCCGGAGCCCAGGGTAAGTGACTGCAAATGAAAATGTATGCATTGGCCCTTTAAACTGTTCTTTGCATCTTCAGCCATGCATCTCTGGCAGAGAGAAACCCTGCTATTTTTCTCAGCTCACTGTTATCCGTGTACTTTTTTGGGCTCTGGTGCTATAGCATGGGGATCCCCACTTATGGTTTAGATCCCACTCTTCTCAGGGGGATCCAACTGGCTGCTTAAATATCCCTCAGGTGCTGTTGCCTTTGGGCACCCAGCCAGCCTCCTCAAGTTTCCACCGCACTCCCTACTAGTCAGGTTGTGCTAAAGCTGATTCTTTTGTCTGTTTGAGGTTATAAGGCTTCTCTCTCACTGTTGTTCACTTTTTTTGTTCCAGGTGATTTCTCCACAATTTATTTTGTAATTCCAGATTGGTCCTGAGACGAAGTCAGTGTGACTTCTATTCATTCCTCCACCATCTTGCCCCTCAGATAGCCTACTTTACTGAATACTTGACTTCTAATATATGATCCCTGTCAAGCCTCCAGGGCTTAAACAGAACTTTCCTGCAGAAGCCCTAATTTCAGTGTTGCATGTATGGCTGTGTCCAGGTGATCATAATCCTGAAAATTGGATTTTCAATTTTCAGTGCTCTGTTGAATGCAGCAAAGAGACACATTGGTCTCTGTTCAGCATCCTCCTGAGATTTCCACGGTCATGTAGGAGGGAGCTCTGGGAAAGGTGCTGTTTTGGGAAATCATATCGTACATGGATGGGTAACTATCAGTAAGGGGATACAGCATGCATTATTATCTTAATGATTTAACACACTCCCCCCCAACCATTGGTTTTCACTTGCCATGGCTGTCAAGTTAAAAATTTGCATCTGAACCTAGGACTTCTAGTAGTCCCACACCAAAATTACAAATACATATGGCACATTTTCCACAGCCATAATGGCTCCAGAATTGTTATAAGCTCACCCAATTCCTTGAAGTGACTAAGGAACAATCACTCTGAAATTTCTCACTTTTCTGTCTCAAAAAAAAAATCACAACTGCATAGGAATTACTGGACTTAGGATTTTTAATGATAGAACTGACTGTAAAAAAAAAAATGAAATTTCAGTTCCATATTTTATTTTTTTTCTTTACATATTTTGAATGTCTAAACTATAGTTCAGGGAAAGACCTAGAAATTGTTATAGCTTGCCACAGTCTCTCTGTGGACCCCTACACCACATGTTTTCAATGAACAGTAAATAAATACTGAATGATGATTGTGGATTATAGAGACACAAAATGCAGGTTCAACCACAGTAAAGAAGAAATCAGCAACAAATGGAAATGTGTGTGTGTGTTTGTTCAGAGTAGCCAAAATAACTAGAAATAAAGTGAGTCTTCAAGATTCAGTATGTGAACAGTAAACTATCAATGGAGATTTGGAACTGAGATATTAGAAATTCAAGAAGGAAAACCAATAATTTAAATAAACAGATTTTTCTTTATATTTAAAATCTGTATGAAAGAGAAAAGACCTTGCAACACAGAAAATATAAATATTGTCCTCATATATAATAGAGAAGAAAAAAGTCCAGTCTAGGCAGCAGGCTTGAGTTGTGAGGTAAATCCGTTTGAAAAAAGAAAGGTCTTAACAGGGGTGAATAAGAAGAGGACCTAGAGAGGGGAAAAGGTTGTCATGAATATAACTTGTAGTAAGTCGGGGCTACATTGGAGTAACAAAACTTACTCAGACCTTCTAGAACATGAGAGCTGAGGGAAGATAAATGTTGGGAAAGGAAGAAATGAGAGCTCACATCAACTCTCACCAAAAACCTGGAGGTCTAGTCTTTGGAACAGCATCAACATGCACTAAAACAAGTAGAAAGAAGATACTTTTAGGGCTAGTTTGAAAAAGTATTTTGTCTGTGGAGGTGTGCTTTGTTTAGTTAGGCTTTAATTTCTCTGGGAAAATTTATTTTTGCATCTATGGGAGCTCAAATTATTCTTAAAGTGACAAGAATTTCAGATATATTACAATGCTCTCATACAGTACCCATTGTCCAACTCTCCAATGAGCTTGTTTAAATGAGGAAGCTGCATCTAATTTGAAATGAGAAACAGAATCATGAATGAATTTCAGCCTGGTATACCTCATGGCCTTATAATTATGTGATGTCCTAAGGAGATCTATGTCAAGTTTCTAGGGCAACAAGACATCTTTGTAATTGTCTTAAGATTCTGAACTATCTAATTTCCCTTGCAAGTGGTGTGTAACAAAGAAGCAGGGATAAAGATGGTAGCTTGGGCTCTTTCTCTAAAGCAAGTAGCCACACCCACAGGATGACTATAGAATTGGTTCTGAGGCCCATTAACTTAAGACAAAGAAGAAAGAGAAGGGAAATAGTGTCCTTTAGAAGAAGCTCAAGGTTTCTCTCCATTGTCCTTTAGTTTCAAGACCCATTGAAAGTTATTACATTTTAGGATAACTTATTGGTTGTACTCGTGGATAGAGCAAAGTGTTGGTACAGTCTTGTTTCTAAAGTAAAACATTTGTTTTTAGCTTCTTCAATTACCACCTTTTTGGAAATAAATTGAGAAAGCCACATATATAATTTTGCTGAGCTCACACAAAAGTTGGGATTGGCATGATCAGACATACATTTTGGAAGTATATCTGGGTCTACAGTATGAAAAATGAATTGAATGGGATAAAGTAACTGACAGGGAGATAAATTAGTGGAGAAGAGAGGATGAGGCTCTGAACCAGAGATTTTACTATCCTTTGTGTGTGCACGTATTTTAAGGATTTGTTCTAAAGTTTCTTCAAGCTCTAAATTTGTCCCTATATTCACATATCAAATTAATGAAGCTCAGTGGAGCTGGCTGAACAAAATTTACATTACTCATGCTTTTATGGGCTTTAACCATGTACTTTGGGCTCCCCTGCTGTCCCACCCCAGACTAAAGGGCTGCTCTCTGCAGTTCAGTTTTCTATAAAAGCTTCTCCATTCTTTGGTCCTCTAGTCCCTGTAAATCTTTCTCTCTCTCTCTCACTCTCTTTCTCTCCATCCCTCCTTCCCTCCTTCCCAGCTTTTGACACCATCTAAAATATTTGTTTTACATATAGAAACATAGCATATTGTGAAGAAAGTTTTTTATGTTGTTTTTAATACCTTTTTATATACTGCTCAGAGATCAGCATACTGCTCTTTGGGGCTACTTACTATATTCTAGTCTTTCTTGGTCATCAGTAACATGATGTATGTCAGCATTTTCTAGATAAACCAAATCAATAAAATAATAGAGATATACATAAAAGGAAATTTGTTTCAAGAATTGGCTCATATACTTATGGATGTCAAAAATTCCCACCATCTGCCAACTGCAAACTGGAGAACCAGGAAAGTCAGTGGCATACCCATAATTCAGTCTAAGTACAAAGACTTGAGAACTGGAGAAGCCAATGTGCAAGGGTAGGAGAAGATGGATGTTCTGGCTCAAGCAGAGAAAGCAAATTTGTCCTTTCTTCACCTTTTCATTCTATTCAGACCCTCAACAGATTGGGTAATATTCACTCACATTGGTGAAGATAATCTTCACTCAGTCTACTGACTCAAATGCTAATCTCTTCTGGAGACATTTTCATAAACACACTCAGAAAAAAGTGTTTATCAGCAATGTGGGTGTGCCTTAGCCCAAACAAGTTAACAATTAAAATTAACCATCAGAATGAGAACAGGAGAGTGCTTGCTTTGGCAGCACAAGAACTAAAATTGGAATAATACAGAGAAGAGTAGCATGACCCCTGTGCAAGAATGACACACAAATTTGAAAATAGGGAAACAATTCATTTCCCTTCTCTGTATACACAGACCCACACATCCATCTTTTTGGGAAAGACTTGCCTTAGATTGGGTTGACTCAGGCATTGATTGCACACCCATCAAAAGTAGGAAGTTAAGAGCAGTAGTGACGATCATATTACAACATCTCACAATTCTGATATTTTAAAAATTGCAGTGTTTTACAATGAATTATGTTATTTGTTTGCCATAACAATCTTCTGTAATAACTTCACTGATGTGAAAACTGGGGCTCAGAGAAGTTGAGTTGTCTGCCTAATGTAACACAGCTGAATGTGGCAGATCTGGGATTCAGTCTAATGTCTTGTGGGTCCATTCCTGGTTTTTTCCCTTCCTGCCCTTGAAATAAATGTGTTAAGTATGAAGTCAACTGAGCATGTTTAGCATTTTGAAAGCTAGGGTATCATTCCCTTTGTCTCTCCTCCTTAGTTTTTCCTAAATAGTTTCATAAGCAAGCATTCCACTTTGAAAAATTTTCCAGTTTGCCAAAGCTTGTTACACTCCTCAGTATTCATACAACATTATGATTTTCCTGTGAAACTGAATAATCTCTGTACTTAGTGTGTAAACCCATGCTGAGTCAGAGAGAAAAAGGCATCTTTCAAAGTATCAGCATTGTTATAATTCTCTTAGGTCACAGCTATTTAAACCCTCACATCTATAAATTGGCTATTACATCATTATCTCCAGGGATTCTTTCACTTAAAACAATAAAACTTTAATCTTCATTTCTAGCATACAAATTGAGAAGGGAATGAGTAATTTCCATCATGCAATTGCTGCTACAAAATAAGCCAGTTCACCAGAAATAATACAACTGGTGTGTGGCATTTTGTTCATTGTGAAAAATATTTCTAGAAAATATAGTTGCTCACAACCCTTAGCTAGAAACAGTTGTAGCATTCTACAGACTGGATTCTCTGTGCCTGATCTTCTAGTGGTAGAAGTTACTAGGGATAGAACTTTTAGGGATAAAAATTCCTTTCATCCATCTAGTCCTACCCTCAAACTCCAACGAAGCAAAGTGGTTAGAAACATTTAAATTTATTTTTATTATTATTTTTGTTTATTTCTCCTTATTCACTAGGTTTTTAACTAAAGCATGAGTCATCTCTGGGGATTTGGATTCTACACGTACTCTTGATTTGAACACATCTGGGACTTGTCATATAGTGAAAAAACAAGTGTTCTTGTTTCTCAGATATACTGTTAGATAACAAAATGACATTAGCCGAGTCTGCTAGTTAAAGAAAAGTCTAGGTTATCCATGACTGAAAGCACATGACTGAATACAGCATTGTTTTTCTCAACCTAGATGCAAACTTATTTTCTTCCCTCCTTGTTCTTCTTGGAGTTTCTCTTGTAGATTCTTACTGCAGACATAGTCAGGCAGGTATGTTTGGAACTGAGAAGGGTAAGAGTGCATGAAATGTAAGCTAATTCCAGCAGGATGTTTGCTTTCTATGGCTCACTCAGACATTCATTTCTGACACCCCAAGGAAGTCTTTATTCATATCTCTCAACAAATTCTAGTAGATAACACAAAATGAGCCTTACCTGTTCTATGTCTCATAAAAGACCCACCTTTTCAGATCCTGATTTGACAAGGAATATTTGGAGATTTTAATAACCTAGATTATATTAGTTATATAACACATGAAAAAAATTACTAAGACCCACAGAAGATTATATCAATTCAAATTTACTACAGTTATTGTTTCTATTTAAAATAATATTTTAAATACTTTACATATTTCTGTAGCACCTTGGCTTGGATATCAGAAGGATATGTTGGGGAAGTAATAACTCACCACCTACAAAGTTAAAGTCCAAGACTTGGTTTGGCCAAAAATATCTTTTGACACCTTCAAGTTTGTCCATCAGAAGAGTAGAGAGAATTCCCTGGTTCTGAAATTAATAAAGACATTACTATTGAGAGTATCAGAAGTCCTTCCTCCATTAGTTTCTTATGCCCTTTGCACTGCTTATTAGAGGCTTGCTGCTCAGCTACAGGTTACTCATTATCGGTGAGGGAAATCAGGAAAAAGAGAAAGTCAAAAGAAGAGAAATGGGGACAAAGACCAAGGAAGAGAGTATATCAGGCAGGATAGGCTAGGTTATACTATGTTAATTTAAAAAAAAAACAAACACAAAACCTCAGTGTTTTACCATAAAAGTTCATTTCTTGCTCATATTACAGGACCTTCTTGGACAGGAAGGAGGCTCTAGTTGCATCATCACATCTTCACTCAGGGATGCAGACTGATGGAGTAGGAACCATTTGGAACAATGTTCTTCCTCATTAGCAAGAGGGAAGGAGAAAGTCGTAATGTATGCTCCTGCTATTAATGCTTCTATTGGGAAGTGGCAAGTGTCAGTCATGCTCACATCTTATTGACCAAGTAGTAGTCACAGTAGTAGTAGTGTGATCATGTGACTTCCCCAATGGGCAGGTAAGTATAATCCTACTTTCTGGCCAGAAGAGAAGAACCAAATATTTATTGAAATCCTAAACTCTAGTTAAAGAAGAAAGAGGCAGGGTCAATGAATATCCCTGGGCCTAAGCTGTGTGCATTGTGTCTGAGAGGGAAGCATGTGGGATAGGAAAGGGCAGTCTCTACCTTAAGTAGGGTACTTGTGCTTGTAGTAGGACATCTAAAAGACATCAGAAACAATTTCCCCAAGTTCTTATAGATAGAAAATAACAGAACTCGGCTTTTAGGATTTGTATGCCCATAACTACTGCCTCTCCCATGTACGAAACTGTCCCCTGAGTAATTAAAAACTTGATTTCTACCTCCAGGCACTTTCCATGAAGCTCGGTAAAAACCTAATACATGGCACACACAAAATTAGTGAAACTACCACATCAATATAAATGGAAGTTTAAGTGGCATGACAATAGGTCTAAGGAGTTCAGGCGAAAAGTGCTCAGAATAGCCAAGGATCAGCCTGGGAAGGCTTCCTGAAGGAGATAAGATTCAATCACCCTCAAGTGATAGATAGGATTTGTTTAAGGGAATAAAGGAGCAGAGAACTTTCAAAATGAGCAGAAGAACAGGAGAAAATGCAAAAGGGAAGGAGAGAGCCCTGCACCAGTGAGAAACCCTGAGGAGTTTGAACTGAGGAGGATGGAGACAACATGCCAGGACACCAGCTGGATGGGCTGACTGAGAGCAGATTACTCAGCAGGGGAGCCCACTGTGTGCAGCATGGGGAGAGATGGGAAGCTGTGAAGCATTCCCTGAGTGGAGGCATCAAAAGGCAAGGCAGGTGTGTAAAAAGGTTGAGAAACAGCAAGATGATTTGGAGGTAGGCTAGAGAGAGTTTCAAGGAAACTTCCACTCCCAGGAGACCATTGCAATGATCCTGATGATGGTCACATTTGGAGTTGATGTTAAAGATGCCAAAACTCATCAGATCAACAGTGTTTTCAGTCTTGATTTTAATTCATTGACATATTTTGGCTGCTCATTCTTAAAAAAGAGATATCTTGGCAGAGATATCAGGGTGCAGTAGCTGCTCACCAAACACTTGCATCAGGGAGGTGATGAAGTCACAGCCCCTAGGATGCTGAGCTCACAGTCTAACAAGCTTGAGGGCGACCTCTCTGAGATGACAAAACTGGACCACTCTGGACATGACATTATTTCTCTGAACATGAAAATAAACCTTGCCAAAAGTGAGGTTCCATTGTGTAATGGTTAGCATTCTGGACTCTGAAAATAAACCTTGCCTAAATGCAAAACTTCAGCTCCCTGCCATTAACTCCATCAACTAGCATAGCTTTGCTAGAGCCAAGATTCTCACATGCATTCTTGGGAAAACTTAGTAGCTTACTCAATGTTATTACTGTGATTAATAAGGGTTAACCTGACAATGCTGCATGAAAGGAATGGCAGCCACCTTTTAGAATACAGGAGCCAGGAACCCTGTACCACCTCCTGGTCAAACATCAATATATTAACCCACCACACAAACTCTCTCTCTCTCTCTCTCTCTCTCTCTCTCTCTCTCTCTCTCTCTCTCTCTCATATTCAGGCCCCCTGGGCACTCCGCCCACTAGGACAGAGCCTGTCTCCCTCCCTCCTCTCCTTTCCCAGGCCCTCTAGGCCAGCCCAGCTCAACCAATTGTCCTCTCACCAGGCTCCTGGAAGTTTAGTCACTGAAGCAGCCGGAGGGGACAGAGCGGTCAGGCCATTTCTGCAGACAAGCAGTGGTGAAGCTAGACTGGGACTCATTCAGGTCAATTTATACTCTGTTTCCTTCTGATTTTGTGGTGCTTTCACTCTCATGGCCCTGAAAAAGCATTTTTGTCAAAATACACATCATAGCATTAGGCCTGCAGAGGAGGCACTTAACGACATCCTCCCCTGTGAGGGCATGAACGAAGAGGGGTGTGACATAACTCCTGTTTATCCGCTGGCAACTGGTGCTCCCACTGTAAGGCATAAAAGATCTTGCTGTTTCCATTAGGAAGCTTTCTCTTCCTGAGGACTGTAATTAGCTAAATGCTCTTAAACTCCACTATGGAAACAGCTGGGTATATTTCCAGGTGATGGTTCAAAGCTTTACCCATAGGGATCTTTGCCTTTCTAGATGTTAATTGCAATCTGGGAAAAATAGGAAAAACAACTAGTGAATAACAAAGTTGGAGACTCAGGCAGGAAGCAATTTGTAGCAGGAGAACATGCTGGGGGAGGAGGAGAGTGGCTGTGAAGGACAGTCCTGACATGCGGCCAGTCCACCCAGGCAGAATGGGCACTGGAGAAAGTCAGCTGGCTGTAAGCTGATTCCAGATGGCAGAGGCCAGGGCCACATTAAGACTCGGAGGGAATAAAAGGTTATGGTCCACTCTTCCCCATAGACAAGTCAATACAAACACATACTATAATGCCTAGCTATATTGTAAGTGCTCAACACATTTTATCCCATTCGATGCCTGCCCACATGTAAAGGTATAATATCCCCAGTACAGAGAAGAGGAAATGAGGATTAGGGATTAAATATCTTGCATTATACCATGCAGATAATAAATTCTAGAGGCATAATTCACCTGTCACCTAAGTCTGAACTCTTCATCTACACCTCACTCTGCTTTAAAACCTAACCATATAGTATACTAAGAAAATTTCAGATTATTTTAAAAGGCATAAACTAATGATCAAAATTTATTGAAATTTCAGGGTTTTTAATACATTCCCAGAAACATACAAATGCTCAATCAATATATAATGCTCTAATCCATTTGATTTCATTAGGCCACCTGGGCCCTTTAAGATGGCTAAGATAAGGTTTAGGAAGGTGTCATTTACTAAGTAGAGGAGGCTCCGAGCAGCCTTGCCCTTCTTTATCCTGGCACATTAATTCTCTGTATAATCTATATGCATTCTACTTTCATTACACAGCTGCCTACTACATTCTATAAATTCCCTTTGATCACGTTAGATATATAGATTCACTGAGTGCTGGTCCACCTTCCTCCCAACCTCCAGTAAATATACATAAGTAAACATACATTTCTTGTTGTCAAAGAAACCACTGATAAATAATTTAGTAATACAGTATTTGTGATGTGTTGTTAACACTGCTTATGCCAAACTAAGACTTGGGAGGATCCAAACATTCTCAGATGCAGTTACTTCTGCCTCCAGTGAAGATGAAATGACTGGGACTGTATTTACCTTTCTATCTGAAACAAAATATAGACACTGTGTATGAAATAACGGATAAGACATTAGACATCAGGAAAGGAAGGGCACTGATCCTTGATAAACAGGAAATAAACAAAGTGGCCCTAAAATTGCCACAACATGCTTTCTTGACAGTTTCCAGGCCATAATACAAGGGGGAAGACCCAACTCTTCCTTGGGTTAAGGACACTGTAAAAACTGTAGCTAAACTGTACCAAACAGAGCACAGGAGAGAGCTGCATGGTGACAGAACTTTGGAGGTCCTCAGAGGGTCACACCTGAGTATCCAACTAAATACTGATTGGCACATTCATGTTAGTAAATTCTCAAGAAAACATAAAGGATGACCCTAAAAAGTTAGAAGTAGCAGGGCTGGGCTTCACCAAATTGGAAAAAGTTCCTGTTCTCCTCTGTCAGATTGGAAAAACCTCAAGAACAACGGGGAATTTGGTAGAGTACACAAAAGGAATTTACATCAGCAGTTGAGAATAATTAATCTCAGATCACCACTGCTATGGTCCTGCCTAAAAAAATCCTAAAAGCAAGGCCTGAAAGGATCAAACCATTTCCAAGTAACTTAAACATATCTCAGAAAAAAAGCTCAAGGACTTCAAGCCAAGATGAAGGCGTATGTTGATACACTTTGCCTCCTCACAAAACCAATAGAAGGACAACAACAAATTTAAAAACAAAAAATAACCAGAACTGCCAGAAAATCAAACTGTATGGAAGTCCAACAACTAAGGAGCTAAAGAAGGGACATTTCCACAGACTGGTAGGAGGGGCGGAGACAGGCAGCCACGGTGACAGGACATGCATCAAGGAGGCGACTGAAGGATGGGGTGGGCAACGCGGTGACTGGCAGACTGAGTGGTCCCATATTCGAATGCAGGATAAACCTGGAGGAACAGCTGGGGAGCAAGACAGACCGCACAACTCAGGGTTCCAGTGAGGGAAAAGAAAACCTCAAAACCTCTGGCTGTTAAAACCTGTGGAATGGCAGTGGTAGAAATTCTCAGCCTCACAGAACAGTTCATTGGCAGTGGTAGAAATTCTCAGCCTCACAGACCAGTTCATTGGAAGGATCCCTAGGGTCCTAGAACATATACATACCAGCCCCCAACCTCTGGGAATTAGAAGGGCCCAAATTTGCTTGTGGTTGGCAGGGGAAGTGACTCAAAGGCAGCTGAGAGCCAAGCAAGTGGCATTGTTCTCTCTCTGACTCCACCCCCACTCATTGCATCACAAAGCAGTGACCTGGGTTGCCCTGCCCTGGAAAATACCAAAGGCTCTGCCCCTGCCAACATAACAGGAGTGCTGAGACAAAGAAATATGGCCCAAATGAAAGAACAGATCAAAGCTCCAAAAAGAGAACTAAGTGATGAACAGATAGCCAACCTATCAGATGCACAGTTCAAAACACTGGTAATCAGGATGCTCACAGAAATGGTTGAGTATGGTCACAAAATGGAGGAAAAAGTGAAGGCTATGCAAAGTAAACTAAAGAAAAATATACAGGGAACCAAGAGTAAAAGGAAGGAAATCAGAACTCATATCAACAATTTGGAGTAGAAGGAAGACATAAATGTTCAATCAGAACAGAATGAAGATATAAGAATTCAAAAAAATGAGGAGAGACTTAGGAACCTCTGGGACAACTTTAAATGTTCCAACATCCTAACCATAGGGGTGCCAGAAGGAGAAGAGGAAGACCAAGAAATTGAAACTTATTTGAAAAAATAATGGAGAAATTCCCCAATCTGGTGAAGGAAATGGACTTCCAGGAGATCCAGGAAGCTCAGACAGTCCCAAAGAAATTGGACCCAAGGAAGCACACACCAAGGCACATCATAATTAAGTTACCCAAGATTAAAGATAAGGAGAGAATCTTAAAAGCAGCAAGAGAAGAGGAGACAGTTACCTACAAATGTGTTCCTATAAGGTTATCAGCTGATTTCTCAAAAGAAACCTTGCAGGCAAGAAGGGGCTGGCAAGATTGTCAAAGTCATGAAAAGCAGGGAACTACATCCAAGATTACTCTATCCAGCAAAGCTCTCGTTTAGAATGGAAGGACAAATAAATTGCTTCCCAGATATGGTCAGGTTAAAAGAGTTCATCATCACCAAGCCCTTATTACATGAAATATAAGAGAGACTTCTCTAAGAAAAAGAAGAAGATCAAAACTATGAACAGTAAAATGATAAAAAAAAAAGCACAACTATCAACAACTGAGCCTAAAAAAAAGACAAAAACAAAAACAAACTAAGTAGACAACTAGAACAGGAACAGAATCTCAGAAATGATGATCAGAGGAGAGGGGTGAGGGGAGAATGGGGGAAAAGGTACAGGGAGTAAGGAATATAAATAGTAGGTACAAAATAGACAGGGGAAAGTTAGGAATAGTATAGGAAATGGAGAAGCCAGAGTTTATATGCACGACCCATGGACATGAACTAAGGGGGTTGGGAATGCTGGTGGGAAGTGGATGCAGGGTTGAGGGGAATAAAGAGGAGAAAAAAATGGGGCAACTGTAATAACATAATCAATAAAATATATAACTTTTAAAATTTAAAAAATGGGTTAAATACAACTAAACTCAAAAACATTTATTGACAAAGATATATATGCACCTCTATGTTTATTGCAGCATTATTTGCAGTTTCCAAGATGTAGAGACAACGAAAGTGTCCTATAAAAGATTGGATAAAGAAGATGTGATACATTTATACAATGGAATACTACTCATCCTTAAGAAAAGATGAAATACTGACATTTGTGACAAGAATGAATCTTGAGAATATTATGATAAGTGAAATGAGTCAGTCAGAAAAAGCTAACAACCATATGACTTCACTCATATGTGGGATATAAAACTGAAACTCATAGACATAGACAGGCAACATGTTGTTACCGGAAAGAAGGGGGAGGAGGTTGTAAAAGATACAGGGGGCCAAATATTTGGTGATGGAAGATGATTTGACTTTGGGTGGTGGGCACAAAATGCAAAATTCAGATCATGTATCCTGGAAATGTACACCTGAAAGCTCTGTGACCCTATGAAACAATGTCATCCCAATAAACAATAAAAAAATATTGTTACTTTATGGAAAAAAGGAAGCTTAAAAATTTCTATATGAATACAAAAAAAAATCCAAAAAGATAAAATTTATAAGACTGGTGCTAAACTTAAAATTACCAGACATTTAAAGAAGCAAAAAAATATAACATGTAATAAATATCTAAATGAATTGAAACTTACCAGTAAATAACATAGATATTAGGTTTAATAGTTAAAGACATTTTAGTTAGAAGTGTATTCCAAATGTTGAAAAGTTAAGCAGAGACGTGGAAGAAATTTAAAAAGCACGAACTACGAAAGACAAATCCATAAGGTTTGAGATGAAAGTTACACTGAGTGAGATTGACAGCAAATTAAATACTGCAAATGAAGCTATCAGTAAACTTGAAAAAATAATACTGTGCAATATGCAAAATATAACATAGACATTTTTTCAAAATAGTGGAAGAAATCATCAGTAAGTTTTAGAATGATTGCAGAGGACTTATATAGATATAATTGGAGTCCCCAAAGAAAGCCGGGGGCAGAAAATCTACTTCAACAAATAATAGACAAAAACTTTCCAAATTTTATGAAAACTATAAACTCACAAATCCAAGAAGCTGAACAAAGTACAGTCACAAGAAACAAAAAAACTACACCAAGGCACAGCATAACCAAAAGGCTCAAAATCAATGATAAAGATAAAATCCTGAAAGAAGACAGAGGGGGAAAAAAGACATGTTAAGAGCAGAAAAAGAAAAAAAATTTAAGGCAGCAGACTTCTTTTTTGAAACAATGCATTAGGAAGACAGTAATGCAACATTTTTAAGTACTGAAAAGAAAAAGATTTTTCAATTTAGACTTTTATATCCAGCAAAAAAAATTATCTTTTAAAAATGAAGGCAAAATAAAGACTATTTCAGACATTCAACATTTGAAAGAATTTATCACTATCAGACCTATTACTAAGGCCCTAAAATCTATCAATGTTGTTGCAAATCACAGGATCTCCTTCTTTCTCATTGCTGAATAATAATCCTATCTTTTTATCTATTTAATTGAGAGACACTTAGATTTTTTTCCATATTTTGGCCATTCTGAATAATGCTGCATTGGGAGTGTTCATACCTCTTTGACATCCTGTTTAATTTGTAGTTAAAAGTTTTACCACAAAATAAATTCCAAGACATCATGACATTATTGGTGTCTTCTACTAAAAAGTTAGGAAAGAAATAATACCAATTTTATATGACCTCCTTTGGTAAATTGAAAATTAAAGTCTACACCCCAACTTATTCTCTGAGGCTAGTATTTCTCTATGTAAAGCCAGACAAAGACATTACATGAAAAGAAAACTACAGACTAATAACCTGTAGTACAGTATTAATAACCTCATTAACATAGATACAAAATTATATATAAATTTTTTACAAATCAAATACAATATATATGAAGTCAAAAGACCATAACTATGTGGGATTTACTCTCAAAACACAAGGCTGGTTTTACATTTAAAAAGCAGTAGGTGTATTTCCCCATATTAACAAACTGAAAAAGAAAACCCATGTGATTATCTCAATAGATTCCAAATAAACATTTGATAAAATCTACCATCCATTCCTGATATAAAAGAAAAAGAGGAAAAGGGGGAGAATAAGCTGTAGGAAGAGGAGAAGGGGAAAAACCTTCAACAGAATGGAGTAGACAAAACTTTCCCAAAACTAATAAAAATCTACAAAAAACCTACAGCATGCTAATACATTATAGTGCACATCATGCTTATGGTGAAAGAGTGAATGTTTCCCCTGTAAGACAAGGAACAAGACAAAGATCTTTATCTTTACTACTTCTTTTGCCATTGTACTAGAGGTTCTATCCAGTGAAATAAAGCAAGAAACAAAATAAAAACCTCAAAATTGGAAAGGGAAAATGAATTAGCGTACAGTCTCTACTTTACTCCAAGATGATGTAATCCTATATAGAAAATCTGATGGAATATACAAAAGCTAATAAGTAAAATGGAGCTTATTAATGTTGCACAATGAGTTCAATAAACAAAAAACAACTTTATTTCTATGAACTAGAAATAATCAAAAAATTACATTTAAAAGTATCATTCACAAATTTATAAAAAGTATTAAATACTTAGAGTTAAATCTGAAAAATCATGTGAAGTTTTTTCAGAGTTATATCTACTGTTAAAGCTATAAACATTGCTGATGGAAACTGAAGAAATAAATGGAGAGATATGTTTATAGTTCAGAAGACTCAATATTTTTAGGATGTTAATTCTCCCTAAATTAATCAATTCGATGTAATTTTAATTACAATAAAAGGTTTTCTAAAAATAGAAATTGATAGACTGAATCTAAAATTTATATGGAAATTCAGAAGATCTAGAAAAGTTATACCAATTTTGAAAAAACAGAACAAAGTTGGAGTGATAATACTAGCTGATTTCAAGATGTACTATAAAGATATAACAATGGAGACTGTATAGTATGGATGTAAAGATAGATTAATAAAACAGACTATGAGGCCAGAAATAGACCAACACATACCTGGACAACTGATTTTCAACAAAAATGCAAAAGCAATTCAATGGAGAAGGATTAATCTTTTCAACAAATGGTGCTGAAATAACTGGCTATCCAAACATTTAAAAAGTGAACTTTACCGTCTATAAAAAGGTAATTCAAAGTTGTTCATTGACCTAAATCTAAAAGATAAAACTATAAAATTTCTAGAAAGCAACATAAGAGAAAATATATGACCTTACTTTAGGAGAATATTTCTTAGATGCAAAACCAAAAGCATGATCCAGAAAAGAACTGTGCAGAAAAGAGTTAACATAGCAGGACTGACACTGCTTTCCTTGAAAAGCCTGCTTGCAAGGTTAGCTATTTGTGGGTGTCGGAAAACTTGGATTTCAGGAGGATTCCCACCATTCTCAACTGATAGGAGTAGCACACTGAGCCTAAACTGTTTCTATAAACAAAATGGCTTATGTTGAACATACACTTTTCTTCTGAGAGTCTGAAATTTTGGGTACATGCTAGGAAGAAGATGCTTACATTACTAGCCACCTATCCCCCCCACAAAAACAAAACAAAAACAAAACAAAACAAAACACTGTAGACATTGAGTCTCTAGTGAGCTTCCCTGGTTTTAAAAAAACACGCACATTTTGTTCATGTTGTCACAATTAGGTACTGTAGGAATTAAGCACATGCTGTGTGACTCCATGAGAACAGGACTCTTGGAAACAGACTTGGTTTTCTCAGGACTGCATTTTAATCATCTTTCCCTTTCCTAACTTTTCTTTTTATTCTTTTGCTATTATAAACTTTAGCCATGACTATATTATCTGTTGTATTCTGTGAGTTCTCTTAGCAAGTCACCAAACCTTGGTGTGGTTTGGTGGATCCCTAACAAAAGAATAAATTGAAAAATTGGACTTAATCAGAGTTGAAAACTTCTAATCTTCAAAGGATACTTTAAAGAAAAAACAGAGACTGAGAAAAAAATTGCAAAGCCTATATCTGATTAAAAAAATACTTTTATATAGAACATATGAAAGACCCTCAAAGCTCAATAATAAATTTAAAAATCAAGTTTAGAAACAAGAAAAATATTTTAATGAATATTTTACTAAAGGTCTATAAATAATAAATAAATGCATAAAAGATGCTAAACATCATTAGTAACTAATATCACTAAGGAATGCAAATTTTTACTAAATGAAATATCACTACACATATTAGAGCAGCAAAAACAAGTTGATGATAAATGATGGACTGCATGTGGAAGATCTAGACTCTCATACACTGTTGCTAGAAATATGAAATAGCAGAATCATTTTGAATAACTATAAGTATCTTAAAAAGATACACATATACCTAACAAATTTTGTATCTATTTCACTGCTATGTATTTACCCAAAATAAATGAAAACATACATCTATACAAATGCTTCTGCACAAATGTTCATGGCAGATTTTTTTCAATACCAAAAACTGGAAGCAATATAAATACCTACAATCTGGAAACATCTGTTCATCGACAGTGAACTGAGAAACAAATTGTGGTTTACCCATACAATGAAATACAACTCGGCAATAAAATGGAATAAACTATTTGTATATACTACATCATGAATTTATCTCAAAATAATTCTACTAAGTGAAAGAAGACAGACTAAAAATAAAGTACATTACAGTATCGCTCCAGTTGTATCAAGTCTAGGAAATGCAAACTAATGTATGATGACAGGAGGCAAATCAGTGATTGCCTGAGGCAATGGTGAGAGGAGCAGGAGGAAGGGATGACAGAAGGTGCAAGCGAAAATGTTTAGGGTATCTTGATTGTGGTCATTATTTCACATACACATACATCAAAACTTACCAATGGTGCACTTTAATTATGTGCAGCGGATTAGATGTCAATTATACCTCAGCAAAGCTATTTTTAATAAAGCACAAATATATATGCAGTATAATTACACTGACTATAAGAAAATTACAATTTTATATAAACTTTAACTTAGTATTTACTGCAGATGGTATAGTCTCATAATAGGATACAGAGTTAAAAGTTGTATCCTCTTCATTCTATACAATGTGTCTCTGTGACTACAAGTACAATCACATTGGAAATGTCAAAGTCTAACTTTGAACTCCTTCATAAATACAAGATAAGGTTGCTGCCCAAATGGACTTCCTAGCCAGCCACACAATCTTTCCCTCACCTGCTCCACAAATGTAGTAGGCATGAACTCTATTCATGCCCAGGTCTGTGGTCCCCTATTCCTTACCTATGCTTCAGTGTCTTCTCAAGACCACACATAAAAGATCCTTATTTATCAAATTTCTGCTTCATCAAAGCTCCATGTGAGATGCAGTGAAGGATTTTGTACTGACTGTTATGGAAACTTTCATGTAGTTTAAAATATAAAGAGCAAAACATGGTAAATGCAAGAATAACAACAAAAGTACAAAAATGATGGTGGCATGTAAAGTACCAAGTTCTAGCAGGTAACATTTGGTGCAAGTACTAATGATCCTGAGGACACTCTGAGGTGTGGAATATCAGGATGACTTAAAGGGCAGTAAACATAAAGAAAATGTCAACACTGAGGCCCTGGCCAGAAAGCTCTGTTGATTAGAGCATCGTCCCAATATACCACAGTTGCAGGTTCCATCCCCTGCAGGGCACATACGAGAATCAACTAATGAATTCATAAATAAGTGGAACAACAAGTCAATGTTTCTCTCTTGCTCTCTCAACAAAATATAAAAATTAATATATATATTTAAAAAGTCAACATTGAGGAGTATATGAGAGGTAAATAATGAGACTACCTTATCTTGCATTTTTCAAGGAGATAGTTGGAGCACTACCCTTCCTAACATTTTCTGCAATGACATAAACTTTTTCCTTTAGAAAACACATCCAAAATCTGAAATGAAAAATCTGTCAAGCATGTGGTTGTACCATGCAAGATGATCCACTGGGGGAATGAAAGAGCTGGCATACTGAGAAGCATGTAATTTCTGGAGTCCTGAAGCTTTATTTTTTGCTACAGGCTGTCCTCTCTTAAAAGGCAGTTGGAAAGAAAATAAGCAGAAATTGGCTTTAATATTGCAGAAGAGGATTTTTAAATGAATTTACAGTTTAATGTAAAGTTAAGTATTTTCAATTACTGCATCAAACTTTTTTAAAGTTTACTTCTATTAACCTTGTAAAAATATCACATTGTTTTCTCTCCTTCCTTTTTTCCACTTTCTATCTTTTGACTATATTCCTCTACAAATAAGAAATTTCAGGTAGGTAAGAGACCCCTGCCCTTTCTTTCTCAAAGGCAGTCTCCCTGGTTTTTAGACAGGAAGACTGTCTAAAAGGAGTGGTAGGTTGAATGAGAGATTCCCTTACATCTGAAACAAAGGCACATTCCAGACGAGGGTTTAATCAATAATCATAGACCTATTCATTGATTTTATATATGAGGTAACTTGGGAAGGAAAGTTCCCATGTGCCTCTCACTCTATGCCTGAGGTCCTTTCCCCATCCTTGTTCTCATGTGATTCCCACCATCAAACTGAACCCTCCACTATGCTCTAGAACCAGCTAGGCTCTTATACAGAAGATACTTAAAAGGCAACACTAATTGGATATAAATAAAAGCTAGAAACAACCTAAATGCCTATCTAGAAGGAAATAGTTGAATATGTTATGGTACACTCATACTATGGACTGCAAGACAAATATTAAAATAGTGGAGTAGCTCTATACGTGTACTGGCTTGTAAAGTTGTACATAACATATTCTTAAGTAGTAAAGTAAAGTTTCTTACCAAAATGCATAGGAATATAGCAATATCTTTATAAGTTTATAAAGATCTTCTGAAATGAATTAGCATATCTGGGTGAAGTGGAATGAATAGAGGAGAGTTATACATTTTTACTTTATGTAATTTTAAAACATTGATGTTATTATTATTACTATTTCTTCCTTTTTCTTTAATTTTTTAAATCTTTATTGTATTTTTTCCATTACCATTTAGTCCCCTTATAAACCCCTCCTCCCAGCAATCACCATACTCTTGTCCATATCCCTGAGTCATTTTTCCTTTTTTCTCATTCCGTCCATCCCCTAACCTCCGGCTCCCCCACCCTGGGATGTCATCCTGCTCTCCATCTATGAGTCTGTCCCCATTTTCCTTGTCAGTTCAGTTTGTTTCACTACATTCTAGATATGAGTGAAATCATATGATATTTGTCTTTCTCTGACTGGCTCATTTCACTTAGCATCATGTTCTTCTGGTCTATCCATACTGCTGCAATGGGTAAAATTTTCTTCTTTTTTATGGCCTAGGAGTATACCATTGTGTAAATGATGGGCGTTTAAGTTCCCATCAGTAGATGAGTGGATAAAACAACTTGTCAATTGTAAATAATGCTGTAATGAACATAAGGGTGCTTATGTTCTTTTGAATTAGTATTTTGGGTTCTTTCAGATATTCTTGGAAAGGGGATTGCTGTGTCAAAAGGCAGTTCCATCTTGAATTTTTTGAGGTATCTCCACACTGCTTTCCACAGTGGCTGCACCAGTCATCATTCCCTCCAACAGTGAAAAGGGTACCTCTTTCTCTACATCCTCACCAGTATTTGTTTGTTTATTTATTGATGATATCTATTCTGTCAGGTGTGGGAAGATATCTCACTGGGGTTTTAGTTTACATTTCCCTGATGATTAATGATGTTGAACATCACTAGTAACCAGGAAAATATACTCCAATAGAAAGTATATTTGAGAAAGGGAGAGTGTAAAAACTTGTTTTCAGTTTTTGAAGACCTGCATTACAGCTGGACAAAGGCCTGTTCATTTGTAAGTTAGAAATAAAAAATTCTATCCATTTTAAATTGTTCTCCAATCTGATCATCTCTGTGTAAGTCAGAAATAAAAATTCTTTTCCAATCTAACCATCTCTGTGCAATTTCTGCCTTGGTATCTAGCTAGACTTTATCAGGAAGATTCAAATACATAAATGTGTACTATAATGTAAAGAGCAATAGATGTAAAAGGAAAAACTCGGCTTTCATTTCTTGTCAGTTTGACCTTGAGAAAGCCACCTGACTTCTCTAAATTCAGTTACTCACCTGCAAAAAAGATAATAATGATTCCTGAGGTAGCATAAATGAAAGAATTTTCCAAATTACAAAAGTCTGGGCACACATAAGAAACTGTTCTTCTGTTGGAAACATATCAAGCAACCTTGCCCTCTGGACAACATCACCACTACTGCCAAAGAAGAGGCTGGATGCTGATTTTATTTAAATAGATTCCATTCCATTAGAACATCTCATGATAAAAATATTTTCCCATACTCTCCATGAATTTGCAATGAAGTTCAACAATGTATAAAAGCCACTGAAGCACAAACACTTGCAATTCAACCACTGCCTTCTGAGAGGCTAACCTGACAAGTTTTCATATTAAGGGAAAGTGGCCACCTTAGGAAAATCTAAGAAGGCAGTGCTATATTACATAGAAATGTCCCAGCATTGATGTAATCAACTTCATTTTACTGCCAACAGGAACCCTGATAGCAATACCCTAGGCCATGCCAGGGTGTTGCAGTAGAATGAAGAGCTCAAGATTCAATATTTTTGCAACTTGTTTACTTTAAATATAGTACTCACTAACCTCTCTGCGGTTTTGTAATGGTCATAAACATGCATAAGAGACACAGGTAGTCATAACTAGCAGGAGTTCCACCTTGGAGAAAGCACTGCTGTGGACCAATAGCAGCAGGCACTGGAAGAGAAGCACAGACAGATGTGGTGGCTGTGGTCTGGTAACACTGCCTGTGAAAGGGGCTGCTTACTATCTGGGACAATGAGGGACTAAGGGATCCTCATAGTGGGAGTGAAGAGTTCAGGGTTAGCCACCATGGGTCACTGCAAATTTAAAGCTGGTCTACAGGGCTGACTTTACATTGGTAGTAACTCCTTCAGGAATTCTGTAGAAAGGAAGCTGCCAGTGAAAATCCAGAGGCTGCTGACTGAGCTATTATTCCAGGTGTTGAATGGGATCTGAGCGAAAGACCTGTGGATTGCCCTCCTCAAAGTATCCTGTGACAGGTTGTCCCTGACCCCAGGATCTCACTATATGTTAATCACTTCCTGTGTTTCTTGCCACCCTAATGCAAATAAACCAGCAAAGATACCCAAAGCCCACTTGAATCTTCTGGTGTATCTGCCTTTGAGGAGATTAAGTTAGACACTAATGAAGTAGCTATTACGAAATACACAGAATGAATGCAAATGGTGCCCATTCACATGTGGGTGGGCCATCCCAAGCACCCCATAGAAGTACACTCTGCTATTGTGCACTTGGTTAGCAAAGAAACATCAGGGAAAGAAACAGTTTAGTTTTCAGAAGCAAATCTTCTAATAATCATGGGAACTAAAATGTCAGCTTTGAAAAATGAAAATTTAGTGTAATTCCTTTGGGGTCCTCTACTGTTTTGCATATGATTTCAGAAGAGGGATCCTTATTGATATTCTGCAGAGATTCTAGCAAAATTTTTCCAGGGCCCTCAACTTTCTGTAAATCCTCCTAATGAACCCCTAGACAAAAGAACACAGAGGTATATAATATAATACTCTCAGAACAGGCTTCATACCAAAACAGTGACCGTCTTTGTGGGAATAGAAATAAATGTTAATGTTCACATGTGCTAACACTTTTTTTTTCTGGCTTGTTTCAAAGGATTTATCTGCCTAGATAGATGACTAGGTTTTCGATCTTTGCAAGAAGCTACTTCTGCCTGACTGATACTTCAACCATAAAATGGCACATGAGAATGAAATGGCCCAACTGAAGAGGGTTTTCTTCCAAATGGCACATAGAAGTTTGTTTGGCTATGCAGGCTCTAAATCCCTGTAAGACTTGAGAAGCAGGCAACAGACAGGTTGCTGGTAGGAAAAGGCTGCAAGCCTCAGCGCTGTTAACTCCCTCACTCCAATTTACTAACAGACAGCAGCAAAAAGCATTTTGTTCTCTCCATCTTTTTTGTCTTGATAGTTTTCATATCATTTATTCTGTATCTACTTTTCATATCCTCCAAGTTGGGTCCATAATGTCCTATCTTGAAGTTTTCCTCACTGAGGAGAAAAAAGGAAATGAAAGGGTCTTGACCAGTATGGCTCAGTTGGTTGGGCATCGTCCAGCAAAATGAAAGGTGGTGGGTCCAATTCCAGTCAGGGCACGTGCCTAGGTTGTGGGTTTGGTCCCCAGTCAGGTCACATACAAAAGGTAATAGGTTGATGATTCTCTCACATTGATGTATCTCTCCTTCTCTTTCTCCCTCCCTTCTACTCTCTCTAAAAATAAATAAATAAAATCTTCAAAAAAAAAAAAAAAAAGGAAAATCAAAAGGACCTGGCATATATCAAATATGTCACCCACAGCAGCAGAATATACATTCTTCTCAAGCACACCCAGAACAGTCTTCAGGACAGATCACATGTTAGATCACAAACAAGTACTAAGAAACCCAAGAAGACTGAAATTATTTGTATGACCACAATGAAAGGAAGTTAGAAACCAATAACAGAAGGAAAACTAGAAAATCCATAAATAAGTGGAAACTAAACAATATAATCTTGAAAAACCAATGGGTCAACATAGAAATCAAAACATTATCTAAATCTTTCACCTTTTACTACATTTTATTTATGTATTCAAAAGTTGATAAATAGTTGGATTCCAATTTTAGCTATTATGAATACTCTTGCTGTGAACATTCATACACTAGTCTTTGTGTGAATATATATTTTAATTTCTATTGATTGGATGACTAAGAGTGGAGTTTCTGGGTCACAGAGTAAGTATATTTTTAATTTTATAAAATATTCACTGCCATAGTATTTTCTGAAGCAGCTGTATCATTTTGCATTATCACAAGAAAATTATGAGAGTTCCAAATGCTCTACATTTTTGCTAATACTTGGTATGTTTGGTCTTTTTAATTTTAGCTATTATAGTGAGTATATAGTGGCATTTCATTTGCATTTCCCTGCTGACTAGTAAAATTGGTCATCTTTTAATTTTTTTCTTTTATTGATTCTAGAGAGAGGGGAAGGGAGGGAGAAAGAGAGGGAAAGAAGCATTGATGTTGAGAGAGAAACATCGATCAGTTGCCTCTTGCATGCACCCCAACCGGGGACAGAACCCTGAACCCAGGCATGTGCCTGATGGCAATTGAGCTCCACACCTTTCTGTTTGTGGGATGATGCCCAACCATGTGGGCCAGAGCAGCCAGGACCATCTTTTTTAGCCATCAGTATATCTTCTTTTCTAGTTTTCATTCAGTTCCTCTAAACCTGCCCTTTTCTTTTCTTTCTTTCCTTTTTTTTTTTTTTTTTTTTTTTTGGCCTCTTGATTATTGAGTGGAAGAGTTCTTTTTATATCCTGAATACAGAATATGTTTGGCAACTCTTTTCTCTAAGTATATGGCTTGCCTTTTCATTTTCTTAACCATGCCTTTCAGAAAGAAAAATTATTTAATTTTGATAAAGTCAATTTTATCTTTTTTATGCCTTATTTTTTTTGTCTTAAAATGACCCAAAGTCACAAAAAAATTTCTTGTATTGTTTGTCCTGAAAGTTTATTTGGCTTTTATATTGAGGTCAGTGATCAATAGACCTCAATATAATAGACTTCTTGGGTCCAACTTCTTTGGGATTCTCAAGTTTGGTTTTTTTTTTTAATATATGGCATAAGATTGGAGTCAAAATTTGTTTTCTCCCTACAGTTATTCAGCTTTTCCAGAATCTTTGTTGAAAAGAGTATCTTTCTCTCCATTAAATTACTTTGACATATTAATTATGAGTCAGTTGGCCATATACGTTTATTTCTAGCCTCTTTTTTTGGTTCCACTGGTCAATATGTCTATTATACCCTGGTGCCACCTTGCCAGAATTTCTGTACCTTTAAAAGTAAATCTTTATATTATGCTAAGTCCTCTATTTCTTATTTTTTTTAATTGTTTAACCTACCCTAGTTTCTCTGGTTTTCCACTAATATTTTAAAATAACGTTGTCAATATCTGCCAAAGCTGCTAGATTTTTTAATTAAAAGAAATGTTGAATATACTTGTTAATTTGGAGTGAATTGCCATCTTAATCATACTGATGTTTACAATTCTGAAACATGATATATCATTTTTATATACACTTTTTAAAAAATTAATTTGCAATATCTTGAAGTTTTTGGTGTAAAAGATATGCACATCTTTTCTTTGATATGCACATCTTTAATTTATTCCTAAGTATAGTCTCTTGGTTGCTATTCTAAACTGATTTTTAAATTTCATTTTTGGATTTTTCACTATAAATATATAGAAACATAATTGATTAGTGTATCTTCAATTTTGATAAACTCACTTATCTAATCCAAAATACCTTAAGGTTTTTGATGTGCATAAACATGAAGTCTGAAAATAGAGAGAGTGTCACCTTTTCCTTTTCTTTCTTATACATTCTATTTCTTTTTGAAGTATACTTTATTGATTATGCTATCACAGTTGTCCCATTTTTTCTCCCCTTAATACCCCTCTGCCCTGCACCCACCCTCCCTCCAGCATTCCCCCCTACCTTTCCCCCCACCTTAGTTCATGTCCATGGGTTGAACATATGAGTTCTTTGGCTTCTCCATTTCCGGTACTATTCATAACCTCCCCCTGTCTATTTTATGCCTACCAATTATCCTTCTTATCCCCTGTAACTTTCCTTCCATTCCCCTTCTCCTGTTCCCCACCAATAACCCTCCATGTGTTCTCCATTTCTGTGATTCTATTCCTGTTGTAGTTTTTGCTTAGTTTGTTTTTGTTTTTGTGTTTTAGGCTCAGTTGTTGATAGTTGTGAGTTTGTTGTCATTTTACCATTCATAGTTTTGATTCTTTTTCTTAAATAAGTCCCTCTAACATTTTATATAATAAGGGCTTGGTGATAATGAACTCCTTTAATTTGACATTATCTGGGAAATGATTGATCTGTTCTTCATTCTAAATGATAGCTTTGCTGGGTAGAGTGATCTTGGATGTAGGTCCTTGCTTTTCATCACTTCAAATACTTCTTGCCAGCCCCTTCTTGCCTGCAAGGTGTCTTTCGAAAAATCAGCTAATAGTCTTATCGGAGCTCTTTGGCAGGTAACTGTCTCCTTTTCTCTTGCTGCTTGCTTTTAAGACTCTCTCCTTATCTTTAATCTTGGGCAATCTAATTAGGATGTGTCTCTGTGTGTTTTCTTGGGTCCAACTTCTTTGGGATTCTCTGAGCTTTCTGGACTTCCTGGAAGTCTATTTCTTTCACTAGATTGGGGAAGTTTTCCTTCATTATTTGTTCAAATAAGTTGTTAATTTCTTGCTCTCCCTCTTCTCCTCCTGCACCCCTGTGATTTAGATGTTGAATTATTTAAAGTTGTCCTAGAGGTTCCTAAGCCTCTCCTCATTTTTTTGAATTCTTGTTTGCATTCTGTCTGGTTGATGTTTATTTCTTCTTTCTGTTCCAAATATTTGATTTGAGTCCCAGTTTCCTTCCCTTCACTGCTGGTTCCCTGTATATTTTTCTTTATTTCACTTTGCATAGCTTCACTTCTTCCTCTATTTTGTGACGATACTCAATCTTTCCTGTGAGTATCCTGATTACGAGTGTTTTGAACTCTGCCTCTATAGGTTGGCTATCTCCTTGTCACTTAGTTCTTCTGGAATTTTGATCTGTTGTTTCATTTAGGCCATATTTCTTTGTCATGGTGCATCTATTATGTTATAAAGAGCAGAGCCTTAGGTATACCCCAGAGTAGGGTAGCCCACTTCACTTCATTGTGACGCTGTATGTGGGGGCAGTGTCAGAGAGGAAACAATCTCTCCCTGTTTTCAGTCACTTCATTTATTTCCCACAAGCCAATTGTGCTCTTTCAGGTGCTGATTCCCAGGTGGGTGGGTTTGTGTATAGTCTAGGATAATGTGGGCTCCTCCAGTGGACTCTCCTATGAGACTGGGAGTTTCTCCTGCAGCTGCAACCTCCACAAGTTTTTACAGCCAGAGGTTTAGAGGCTTTAGTTTCCGCACTAGAACCCTGGGTGGTGTGGTCTGTATCTCTCCCCAGTTGTTCCTCCTGGCTTATCTTCACATGAATATGGAATATCACAGTCCACCAGCGTCCACCTCACCTTCCCCCACCCTGGTGTTCCAGAGACAACCTTGTCGCATGTCCTCACCACCCCCTTAACTCCTTGGTTGTCGGACTCCCATACAATTTGATTTTCTGGCAGATCTGGTTGGTTTTCTGTTTTTAAATTAGTTATACTTCTTTTGATTGTGTGAAGTAAAGTGAATCTACCTACACCTTCATCTTGGCCAGAAGCCCCTTGGTGTGTGTTTTCCATTTCTTTTTCATGCCTATTGCACAGGCTAAGATTTCCCATATAATACTGACTAGGAGTATAGAGTGTTTTCATTACTGAAAGAAGAGTTTTTAAATCTCCAATTATGACTGTGGAAGTTTTTTCATATATTTTGAATCTCTGTTATTGATGGCCTACATGTCTATAATTATCATGCCTTCTGGAAGAATTGACCCATGTAAATTGTAGTTTCCCTCATTATCTGTAGTAATACTTTAGTCTTAAAATCTATTTAATCTAATATAAATATAGCCATTCCAGTTTTTTAATGCTTACTGTTTGCATGGTACATTTTCCCTTTGGGAAAGATATGTGGCTTGTCCATGGTACACAACTTATTTTCAATGTTTTATAATTAATATGTAAAATGCACTATTTCTAGACAGCATAGAGTTGAGTCTTGAGTTTTTTTTTAATTTATTTTGACAATCTCCATCCTTTCTGTGTTTATTTCATTAATGTTTAAAATGATTATTGATTTGCTTAAATGTGGATCTACCACTTTATTGTTTTTGTTTTTCTATGTGTCTCCTTTGTTTTTTGTTTTTCTTTCCTCCTTTCATGTCCTTTTATTTAGGGTTTTTTTTGTTTTTTGTTTTTAGAGTCCTATTTTGGTTTTCTTATTAGCTTTTCAGATATAATTTTTACATTAACTTTTAGTTTTCTCTACAGATAATGGTTTATATTCTTAATTTTTCACTTTTTATGTATAATTAATATATTATCCCTTTACATAAAATATTTTAAAAATTACTTATAACTTTATACAACCACTTTTTGTGCTAGATTTTCACATTATTGCATGTACATACATTATATTTGTAAACTCCATAGGGTTTATATATGTAATGTTTGTGTTAATGAGTCACATGTATTATAAAGAAATTAAGAGACAAAATTTAAAATAAATTAGTCTTTTGAATTTACTTAATATTTATCATTTATAATTCTCTTTTCTCATTTCTGAGGATCCAAATTTATACCTTGTATTTTTTTTCTTCATACTAAGTAATTTCCCTTAGCAATTTTTTGTAATGTATATCTATTAACAACAATTCCTCTTAGTTTTCTTTTTCCTGAATATATCTTTATTTTAATTTTAATTTTAAATAATATAATTAGTGGATGTACAATTCTGGGTTGGTAACTCTTTTTATTTTTGGCATTTTAAAGATGTTGCTACACTGTCTTCTGGCTTTCATGTTCCCAATGTGAAGTTAGCCACTAACTGAATTAGCTGTCCCTTATATATATATATTTTTCCTCTTCCTGTTTTCAGGATTTGTGGGTCTCTTTTTTAAAATTCTCTTTGGGTTTTGCTGAAAGCTACATCTGTAAATGTCATTCTTTCATCAAACTGAAGAATTTTAGAACCATTACTTAATCAAAACATTTTCTACTCCATTCTCTCTGTGGCTCAAATTATATAATATATAAGGCCCTTTGATATTATCTAATAAATTTTTGAAACTGGTCATTTTTAATCTCTTTATCTCTCTGTTCTTCACATTTAGTAATTTCCACTGATTAAATCCCAACATAACTTAACTTTCCTCTACATTTTCATTTAGCCTTTAGGCCAACCTGTGAATTGTTTTTCAATTGTTACCATAGTTTTATTTTAAAAATTTCCACTTGTTTTTTTAACATTTCTATTTTTCTGTGAACACTTTCATTTTTTCATTCATTGTGTGAGCATATTATTATGTTTTACTTTATTGACTACAGATAAATAGCTGCTTTAAAACCTTGGCAGCTAATTCCAATGTCTGAATAATTTCTGAATTGGTTTCAATTATATTTCTTTTTTCTTTAGTAGGGTTTGGAAAGCTTTTTCTGTGATGGACCAGATAGTAAATATTTTGGGCCTTGTGGGACATATCTGGTCACTATCACATTCCTCCTTGTAGGTAGTGGTTTTTACTTTTTTTTTTTTTACAATTTTTTAAAAATGCAGCAAAACAAAACATTCCTAGATGGTTAACCATACAAGAACTCTCTGAGGGATAAATTTGGCCCATGTACTGGATTTTTCCAACAGTTGCTCCTGCGAATGTGTTTCTTATTTGCTCTTCTTCATGCATTTGATAATTTGGGATTGTATACTGGATGTTATGAAGGTTAAACTGTGAATAATCTAGTTTCTGTTATTTTTTTCCCTGATGAGTACTGTTTCTTATGTTTTAATAAGCAATAAAACAAAACTGTTTCTGTGCTGTACTCCATTGCCAGTTCAGATCATTTGTCTTTATCTGAGACACTTTGAATCTATTAGGCAGAATTTGGTGGAGATTCATTACCTGATTTTTCTCCTCCAGGATTCTCCCACTCTCTTCAGTGGTCGGTTTCCCTGGATTATTTGTTCATTCCCCAGTTTAAAGTACTGCAGATTTTCCCCTGATAACCTTATTCCTATTGCTTCTGTTTCTCACCAAATGTTCCTGGGCCCCAGATGAAAAACCATGGAAACCAGAACCCACCTCATATATCTCCCCTCATCTGCGTGAACACTCCCTACCACCATTTGGTCTACTGATGCTAATTTTCAAATGCCTTACATTGCTGCTTTTTAATATTGTGTTTATTATTATAATTATTTTTGTGACAGATTCAGCCCAATAAAATATTAAACTATTATCATCAGCAGATCTTCACCTGTTCTCCATAATGACTATTTTCTACATTAACCTTGAATGAAGAGATGTATGTCTAGATCTAACATTTGTAAAAACAGTAAACATAATATTCCCAGCTCTTTCTTACTGCCCATTTAGGTCCTTGAAACATTTTCCAGTTAAAGAATGGGTTGAAGCATACAATTCTTGGTTCATTTTCAATACCTACTAGCTAGTGATCTAAGGTCTCCTGCTCCAAATATCAGGCTTACTGTCCAAACTAATGTATTAGTTACTGTAGCTCATGAAAACATGGCCATTTCCTGTGACATCTTATGTTTTTATTCTTATATATGATTCTTGTTTATTTGCTATGAAATTAGAATGTGACAGTTTTAAAGTCCTTTTATATTGAACCCTAATTTTTTTCTCCCTAATGGGCACAAATAAAGAGGACATAATGGTTTAAAAAATATGCTCCAGGCAACCTGGGACCAATATGTCTTTTTCTGATAAATCATGTTCCTTCATATCAGAAAAGGAGATAAATCGAATGATCTTCACACAATCTTTGAAGTAATTTGTCCTGCTCTTTTTTTAGAAAATGGAAGATGTAACATGTAATCAAAACGTGGTCTTCATAATCCATATCCCTCCATGGTTCAATAAGTAAACATTCTACCCAAATGTTTAGACGTTGTATTTCTTATGTTTTAGTCTAGAGAACAGAGTGAATTCATCTTATCGTGAATTGTCATTATCGGTATTAAAGCAATCAGAAGACATGTCAGGCACATACGGTCTGTCAGCACATTAACCCAAGACTTCCAATGACCTGACCTGATTTCTGATTTAAATTCTCTTTTAGGACTTCTGACCAAGATGGAGGTAGATATGCTTTATGCTTAGCTTTCTTGCACAACCAAAAGAAAGATGACAACAAATTTGAAAACAAAAAACAACCACAACTGCCAGAAAATGGAACTGTATGGAAGTCCAACAACCAAGGAGTTAAACAAAAAATATTCATCTGGACTGGTAGGAAGGGTGGAGTCAGGGAGCCTGGGTAGGGAGAATGTACACAAGGCGACAGACCGGGAGGGTGAGGTGGTGGGTAGTGGGTGGTCCCACATTCGCATGCAGATTATCCAGGAGGAACAACTGGGGAGTGAGACCACACACCGCAGGATTCCAGCACAGGAAACTAAAGCTTCAAAATGCCTGGCTATAAAAATCTGTGGAGGTTGCAGCAGTGGAAGAAACTCCCAGCCTCATAAGAGAGTTTGTTGGAGAGAGCCACAGGGTCACAGAGCATACAGAAACACACCCACCCATGAATCAGCACAAGAGGGCCCAATTTACTTGTGGGTAGCATGGGAAGTGACTGAAAGTGGAGAGAGAGCCAAGCAAGTGGCATTATTTCCTCTCTGACCCCTCCCCCACATATAGCACCACAACGCAGTGATGTGGGTTGCCCCATCCTGGGGAATACCTATGACTCTGCCCTTTACAACATAACAAGTGTGCCAAGACAAAGAAATATGGCACAAAGAACTGATCAAATCTCCAAAAAAAGAACTAAGTGACAAGGAGATAGCCAACCTATCATATGCAGAGTTCAAAACACTGGTAATCAGGATGCTTACATAAATGATTAAGTACAGCTGCAAAATAGAGGAAGAAGTGAAAGCTATGCAAAGTGAAATAAAGAAAAATATACAGGGAACCAACAGTGAAGGGAAGGAAACCAAAGATTTTGAACAGAAGGAAGAAATAAACATTCAACTCAAACAGAATGAAGAAACAAAAGGAGAGGTTGAGGAACCTCCAGGATAACTTTAAATGTTCCAACTTCCAAACCATAGGGGTACCATAAGGAGAAAAGGAAGACCAAGATATTGAAAACTTATCTGAAAAAATAATAAAGGAGAACTTCTCCATCTGGTGAAGAAACTACACATGCAAGTCCATAAAACTCAGAGGATCCCAAAGAAGTTGGACCCAAGGAAGCACACACTGAGACACATCCTAATTAGATTGCCCAAGATTAAAGATAAGGAGAGAATCTTAAAAGCAGCAAGAGAAAAGGAGACAGTTACCTGCCAAAGAGCTCCGATAAGACTATTAGCTGATTTTTCGAAAGACACCTTGCAGGCAAGAAGGGGCTGGCAAGAAGTATTCGAAGTGATGAAAAGCAAGGACCTACATCCAAGATCACTCTACCCAGCAAAGCTATCATTTAGAATGAAGAACAGATCAATCATTTCCCAGATAATGTCAAATTAAAGGAGTTCATTATCACCAAGCCCTTATTATATAAAATGTTAGAGGGACTTATTTAAGAAAAAGAATCAAAACTATGAATGGTAAAATGACAACAAACTCACAACTATCAACAACTGAGCCTAAAACACAAAAACAAAAACAAACTAAGCGAACAACTACAACAGGAACAGAATCACAGAAATGAAGATTACATGGAGAGTTATCCGTGAGGAGAGGGAAGGGAGGGGGAAGAATAGGAGGAAAGGTACAGGGGATAAGAAGGATAATTGGTAGGCATAAAATAGATGGGGGAGGTTAAGAATAGTACAGGAAATGGAGAAACCAAAGAACTTATATGTTTGACCCATGGACATAAACTAATGGAAGGTGGAGGGAATGCTGGATGGAAGGAGGGTGCAGGGCAGGGGGGGATAAAGGGGAGAAAAAATAGGACAATTGTAATAGCATAATCTATAAAATATACTTAAAAATGAAAAAAATAAATCCTATTTCAGACTTAGACAGATTTGGCTTCTATTTCAGATCTTATACTGATGCCCAATGTGACCTCTGCCAAAGCCTTTTTAGATTAGAACTATCCAATACATGCATCTATGATGAGGTATGAAACTCATACCATAATGTAAATTAGCATACTGCTTCATCAGGAAAGTCTAGCTACAAATAAAATTGTACATTAGTGAACAATGTAATTAGTGATGGGTTTTGTTTTCAATCCTCCATTCTGATGGCTTTTTGCAAACCTAGGACTGACAAGGACAGCACTGTCAAGCTTTAACTTAGACTAATGAAATTTGGGACTCCAAACTTCCTCAGTACACACTCCCCATAGTTCTAATGTAAACTGATATTGAGAATGAATCATTCTTGGGATTTAGTAGAACATTTATTCATTTAACAAACATTTGAGCAACTAATGTGCACCAAGTATAGATACATAATTGAGATATATCAACAAAGAAAAATATCTGCCCTCATGGAGCCCTCATTAAGTGGAGAGGATGGGGCACAGATTGACAAATAGAGAAAATAAATGCATTATATAATATTTTAGAAAGTGAAAATTACTCTGGGCAAATTTTAAAAGATCAAAGATGGTGGATAAGGAACAGAAGCAGATAAACAATGAGCTATAATTTCAAATAGGGTGGCCAGGGACACTCCTATGAAGATGATTATTTAATAAAACTTTTAAGGAGAAGAAGAAATAAGCAATATGGATAGCTAAGTAAAAATTATTTCAGAAAAGAAAAAAATCCTGCAAAAAGATCTTAGGAAGGAAGTATGCGTAGAATGTTGAGAAATCACAGAGGCCAGCAGAGCTGGAGCAAAGGGAATGAGGGAGGGACTAGAAGGAAAGGTAACAAGAGACTTGATCATATAAGACTTTGTAGAGATATGGGCTTTTACCTTGAGTGAGACAGAAGACTTTGGAAAATTTTGAACAAAGAAATGCAATGGCTTCAATTTTAAAGCTCTTTATCCAGTTGCTTGGTAGAAAATAGCCTGAAGCAGGGCCAAGTGTACTGATCCTGGCAAGTGATTGATGATGGCTCTGACCAGAGTGGTAAAAGTAGAGGTGGTGAGAGTAGTTGTATTAGGAATATATTTTGAAGGTAGAGTCAATGATATTTTGTGATGTTTTAGACTTAATGTGAGATAAAGAGACACGTCAAGATGTCTACAATAAATTTACAGTAATCGAGAAGAGGGACGGGCTGCTCTAACTGAGATAGAAAAGGAAATGGATGAAGAAATTTGTAGGTGGAATAGGGAGATTAGAATCAGTAGTTACATAAAAGAAAACATAGGTACTACATTTATGGACATTGGCCTTAGAGAAGATTTTATGAATTTGACCCCAAAGACAGGGGAAGTTAAGGCAAAAATAAATGAATGGAACTATATCTTTTGCACAGTAGAAAAGAAAAGAAATGACAAAACCAGATAATAAACCAAATAGAAGATATTTGAAAATAACTCCAACAAGGGGTTAATATCCAAAATATATAAAGAACTCATACAACTTAACACCAAAAAAAAAAAAACAAACAATCCAATTAAATATGGGCCAAGAACCTAAACAGACACTATTCCAAGAAGACATACAAATGGCAAACAGATATATGAAAAGATACTCAACTTCACTAGCTATTAGAGAAATGCAAATCAAAACTACAATGAGATACCACCTTACACCTGTTAGAATGGCTATTATCAAGACAAATAATAACAAGTATTGGAGAGGTTGTGGAGAAAAAAGGAACCCTTATTCACTAATGGTGGGAATGTAAACTGGTACAGCCATTATGGAAAATATAATAGAGGTTTCTCAAAAAATTAAGAATACAGTTACCATATAATCCAGCAACCCCACTTCTGGTTATCTTCCCCTCCCAAAAAAAATTGAAAACATTTATTTGCAAAGATATATGCACACTTATGTTCATTGCAGCATCATTCATTGTGGCCAAGATATGGAAACAGATAAAGTGTCTCTCAATAGATGACTGGATAAAGAAGATGTGGTACATACATACAAGGGAATACTACTCCACCATAATAAAAGATGAAATACTGCATTTGGAATGCAGATAGATCTTGAGAACATCATGCTGAGTGAAATATGTCAGGGAGAAAAAGTAAAAAAACCATATAATTTGACTCATATGTGAGATATAAAACTGAAAACAACAAATGAAAAAACAAGGAAAACAAAAATCATAGACACAGATAACAGCATGGTGGATGCCAGAGGAAAGGAGAGTAGAGGAGTAGTAAAAGGTAAAGTGAGTTGAACATATGGCAACAGAAAATTTGACTTCAGTGTTGAACACACAATGCAATATACAGATCATGTATCATAGAATTGTACACTTGAAACCTATATAATTTTATTACCTACTGTCTACTCAATAAATTTAATTTCAAAAATTTTAAAATGTACTTTATATCCCACCTGGACTATGCTTCCCTTGTAACAGGTAAGACTACCTCTCTTTCTTCCACTACAGACTTGAATAAATATTTCTCCAAAGAAGACATACAAATGGCCAGCAGGCATAGGAAAAGATGCTCAGCATCACTAGTCATCAAGGAATGCAAATCAAATCCATAAGGAGATATAACCTCACATCTGTTAAGTTGACCATTATGAAAAAAAAAAAAAAGAACAAGTTTTGGAGAAGACATGGAGAAATTAGAACCTTTATGCACTGCTGATGGGAATGCAAAGCGGTGCAGCCACTGTGGAAAACAGTATGGCAGTTTCTCAAAAGAATTAAAACAGAATTACTACATGATTCAACAATGTTACTTCCATACACACACACACACACACACACACACACACGTGTGTGTATATATATCTCAAAAAGAATTGGGGGAGAATCAAGATGCCGGAGGAATGAGTAGAAGTCACACTGACCTCCTCCCAGGACCAACCTGGAATTACAACTAAATTGTGGAGAAACCGCTTGGAACGAACAACTGAACAAGAGTGAGAGAGAGCCTTGTAACCTCGGAGACAGAAGAATCGGCTTTAGCGCAATCTAAGAGGTAACGAGTGCGGTACAGGCCTGAGAAGGTGGACGGGGCACCCATGGGTGGCAGCACCAGAAGGATATTGAAATGGCCAGTTGGATACCCCTGAGAAGAGCGGAGTCTAAACCAAAAGTGGGGATCTCCAGCCCACAGGACCAGAGCCCAAAAAATACACAGAAACCAGCCAGCTGTGAAAAGCAGCAGAGTTGCTCTCTGCCAGAGACACATGGCTGGAGACGCAGTCTTCTATAGGGCCAACGCAAAATTTTTATTTGCAGCCACTTACCCTAGTCTCTGGCAAAGGCAGGGGCAGAGTGGGCTAGAGACGCCTGAGGAGAGACTGGGGAAGGAGGCTCTGGGGAGAGAACTGAGAGAGTAGTGGGCAGGATCTCGGTGCTGACTCATCCCCCATGCGGCAGCAGCCATTTTGCTCAGGAAGAGAGGACTCCCCCTGAGCAGCATCAGGATCAAAGGACCCCATACCCCACCCCCAGGTGGGATTCCACCCCACCCTGTGCTGTCTAAGCTGCCTGCTCAGTGCAGAGTAGCAGCCACAGACAGTATATCCCTGGCTAAAGGGGACACAGAGAGGTCTGGTGACACTTGAGGAGAGACTGGGAATGGAGACTTTGGGGAGAGAACTGACAGAGTAGCTGGTGGGATCCCAGTGCAGACTCCTCCCCCAGATGGCAGCAGCATGAAAGGACCCCATAACCCCGCCCCCAGGAGGAACTCCGCCCCACCCTGAGTTGTCTAAGGTACCCTGCTGAGTGCAGAGTGAATCGATTAATAGCTGAAGAAGACAACCACAGATAGCAGATTCCTGGAAGTCTCAGACTGCCTAAGGTCAGACAGGGTCAACATATGACATCATCAGAGGCAGATCCAGAAAGTAAAAACAGTGGTCTCCTACTATAGAAGTTCACACCACAAAGTTAGGAAATCAAGACAGATCAACTTCAGAAGCAGAAGCAAAAGAGGAGAGTCTCACAAAGAATGGGAAGACAAAGAAATATGCCCCACTAGAAGGGAAAGGAGGAATCCCCAGAAAGAGAAATAAATGAAATAGAGGCAAGTAAACTATCAGATATTGAGTTCCAAACCACGGTTCTAAGGAAGCTCAAGGAGGTCAGTGAGCTCAGAGAGAATTACAAAAAACTACAGGGAAACTACGAGGAACTTACTGCAAACTATATCAGCGTGAAAAAGGACATAGAAATTATCAATAAGAGACAAGAGGGCACGAAGAATACAATTTCAGAATTGAAGAACACAGTAGAAGGAATCAAAAGTAGATGAGATGAAGCAGAGTATCGAATCAGCGAGCTGGAGGACAAGGTAGAAAAAAGCTTCCAGAAAGAGCAAGAAAATGAAAAAAGACTAAAAAAGAATGAAGAAGTGTTGAGGGAAATGCAGGACAACCTGGAACAAAATAATATCCATATAATAGGGACACCAGAAGGAGAAGAGGATGAGAAAGGGATAGAGAACCTGTTTGAAAAAGTAATGATGGAAAACTTCCAGAATTGGAGGAGAGAAAAAGTCGCACAAGTCCAGGAAGCACCGAGGGTCCCATTCAAGAGGAACCCAATGAAACCCACTCCAAGACACATCATCATGAAAATGTCAAATATCAAAGACAAACAGAGAATCCTAAAGGAAGCAAGGGAGAAAGAGGTAGTAACATATAAGGGATCCCCAATATGGCTAGCAGCTGACTTCTCAACAGAAACACTGCAAACCAGAAGGAAATGGCAAGAAATATTCCAAGTCATGAAAAGCAAAGGTCTGAGACCAAGACTGCTCTACCCAGGAAGGTTCTCAATGAAGATGGAAGGCAAAATAAGGAGTTACCCAAACAAAAGAAGGGTATAAGAATATACCTCCACTAAACCAGCATTGCAAGATATGCTAAAGGGACTGCTTTAAGATGAAGAAAAAGTTTCTATGAATACCCAGTTCCTTTCAGAGTTGCCAGTACTTGATATTACCAATATTTTTAATACTCATTAATCTGATTGTAACAATGATGTTATTTTAATTGCTCCTTTACTATTTGTTGAAACTAAACCTGTTTTAGTATATTTATTGCCTATTTCTATTATTTTTTAAAAAAAGCTTTAAATGACTTTTTGATATTCTTTACCCATTTATTGATTAAAAGTTTGTAGAACTTTTTTCCCTAAAAAAACAAACAAGAAACAAAAAACCTATTAACCATGTTTTAGATGTTATAAATACTTTTCTATTCTATTCCTTGTCCTTTAACTTTTTTATATGTATATTACTATATAGTAAATATAGTAATATTTTTTTACTATATATATTAAATATATAATATATATAATATAGTCATATTGTCAATATTTACTTTATAGCTTCTGGGGTTGAATATTTTACTTTAGGTCATGAAAAATATTAGTTCTATTTTCTTCTAAAACTGCTTTGATTCTACATATTGATTTTTAACTCACCTGAATATTTCTTGTATAATGTGTGAAATAGGGCTCTGTATTTGTTTTATTTCAAGTAATAGTGGTCCATGCACCTTATTTGTTGAATAAGCCTGATTTTCCCCATTGATTTGAAATATCAATTTATTCATACATATATTAATCAGATATATATGTTTGTTTCTAGAATGTTTATTATATTTCATTAATCTACTTGATTATTTCTGTGCTGGTGTCATGTTGGTTTAATTGCTGAGACTTTATAATAGTTTAAAATTTTTTTAATATTTTATATTTAACTTTGACATTTAAAAAATAAATAAAATCAATCTTAATTTAAGAAAGAAAGAGAGAGAGATGGAACTCCTACTTTTTTCGACAACATGGATGGAAGTGGAGAATATTAAGCTAAGTGAAATAAGCCAGTTGATGAAAGACAAATACCATATGATCTCACCTATAAGTGGACTCTATTCAACAAAATAAACTAATGAACAAAATAAACCACAGGCACGGAAACATGGAGCAGACTGAAAGTGACCAGAGGGGATGAGGAAAGAAGACTATAGTGGAAAGAAGGGGAAGGGACTAGACAAAGAACATGTATGAATGACCCATGGACATGAACAACAGAGTGGGAATTGACTGTGGGAGCCGGGGACAGGGGTGGGAATAGGTGGAGGGGATAAAAGGGGAAAAAATAAAATTAACATAATTTATAAATAAAAAAATAATAAAAAATTTAAAAAAAGAATTGAAATCAAGCTCTTTGAAAATATTTCTGCCCTTACAACATTATTCACAATAGCCAAGACATGAAAACAACCCAGATATCCGTTGTATCCACTGTCCTGTGAGTGGATAAATTGTGAGATATTACATGCATACACACAAACATATTTAAATGTTATACAGCCTTAAAAAAAAAAAAGAAAATCCTGACATATGCAACAACATGAATTAACCTAGAGGACATTGTACTAAGTGAAATAAGCCAGTCACAGAAGGACAAATACTACATGGCTCCACTTACATAAGATATCTAAGAGTCAAACTCATTAAAACACAGAGTAGAATGGGATTGCCAGGGGGAAGGGTAAAATGAGGAGTGCTGTTCTAAGGGTATCAAGTTTAATTTATCCTAGATAAATAAGTTCTAGAGATCTGTTGTACAACATTGTGCCTCTACTTAACAAAATACATTGTACACTTAAAAATTTAAGATAGATCGATCTCATGTTAAACATCCATACCACAGTAAATTTTCTTTTAATTAAATTTTAAGTACATATTAAGAATGCAAGGGCAGTATAAGTTGAAAGCAGGGAGCTTTCTGACTGCAAAAATTCTGCTTTTTGAAGCAACCTGAATACTAGTCCTTCTCTTGTTCTCTCCTTCATCTCCGACTATCAAGAATAAGAAAATAAATGTATGTGCATATAGTTTGGAAAGAATATATGGAAGGCATATAAATTGCCTTTTCTGGTGTCCCAACTCTGCCACCTGCTCTTTCTCCACTGATTTGTTTTTACTTCTATTATAGTTTCTGTCATGTTCTATTGTATTAACTGTTTATTTTTCTGCATCCACATCAGGCTGAATGCACCTAGAGGGCAGGGGCTGTTTGATATTTTAAGGTTTCTGTGCTGATCCTTGTATATATTAAGTTGAACCCTCTGGAATTGCTTCTTTCAACTGTTTTGGCCTACAAATGGAAAAGTAGCTATTTCAGATAATTCAACCTGATATGATTCAATGAATATACATCTAAAAATTATGATTCCCTACAGGGTAACCAAAATCAGACTCACCTTTACAACTCTATCAAAAAACAAGGCAGCAATATCTATAAGAATTTTAAGTGAAAGTATTGAAAGCCTAAAATTTCTACCCAAATTGTGTTCAAAATGTGAATCCGCAGACAAATGCACCAGGTTTTTAAGGTCTCTGAAGTCATACCACATAGACAGCCTTCATGAAAAATAAAATAATAAAAACTTTGAAGATATATTCTAAATGGCCAATCTATTACAAATGACACTGGGATATTAACATTGTATAAAATTCTTGATAGAATTTCCCCAAGGAATATAAAAGTCCACAATATGAATTAATCAGAAAAGTTTTACCAGGAAATATTGCCTCTGATAACACTGTAAGCTTTGAGCAGGTTTGCCAGTGACCTACAAGAATGCAGAGGATCAGGATTGGCATTTCACATTAGCATCTGGAAAAAGCTAAAACGTAAACTACTATTCAGGCTCAGGCTATCTACTTACTGCTGGGGAAGGTAGAGTTGAAGGAAATTGACCCAGTGCAGGCGCTGAGCCCAGATATTAAGAGTGGACTAGCTTTCATACTCCCTTACCTTTGGTTCAGGCAAAGAGCTGGCCAGGAAGTTTGGCAGAGGGAAGTTTCCAAAATGGAATAAAGGGGTATCTCCAAAGTCAGGCAGAGCCAAGGACTTTATGCTAAATGATTCAGCTTCCAAAAGGCAAATATAACAAGACCAGATACTAAACTGGTTTACAGGGACCAGCCTGCAGTCCTTGAGAATGGAGTCCTTCCAAGACCCAAGCAGATCAGAACAAGAACACTATAGCCAAGAAGAAGCCTAATTAGAACAATGTGGACACCTGGTCAAGTTAGACTAGCAGCAGGGGTCCTCAGAGAATCTCCTGCTTCACTTCAGTGCCCGTCATTCCCTTATCAGAGAATGGAAGTGTGGCTGAGCCTGCAAGTGAGGATTGGATGTGAGGGTACAAGTATACACAGAGGTTGGGACCAAGCCAGACTTTCCTTGGCTTTCCATGGCTGAAGGTTTAGTTACAAATTCCCTAACCTGACACACAAAGCCTGGGAAGATATGATCCCACCTGTCATTCTTAAACATTCTATGTGCATGTGTTTCATTTCACTGAACTAGACTCCTCCCCAAGGAGCTTTTTCACCAAGTAGAGGCTGTGACTCCCTCATCTATGTGCCCAACTCTGAGACACACCACACTACTCTGTGTTGACTTAATTACATCTGTGTTTCTGCTACTTGTCAGGGACCATCTCCCTCCATCTCCAGTGCCTATCAAACAACCAGCTCACAAAAACAGATATAAAATATGTACTAAAGGGCATGTGGGGCCATGTGTGAGCTCTACTACGCTGTTGAAAACAAAGCAATGTGGCTACAGAGCAGGGCTGTTATGTTTATTAGCACATAGAATGAAAGGAACCTTGGGGACCAGGGCTTGAAATTTACCCCTCCTGCCTCTTTGATCTCAGCCTGTAAATCCTTCATAGAAATTCTCATTTCACCCTTCTCAAGGTAGGAGGGTAACAGTGCAACTGGCTGTCATTGAGAAATACTTATAAGAGATGACAAGTTCTCAAGGTTTGAAGAATGCTATGTCTGTGTGTGCGTGTGTGTTTTTTTTAACTTCAGGATACAGCACCTATGAAAAACATTTTCTGATTTTATTGCTTCTATGCACAAATAAATAAATATGAGGCAATTTGATTTAGTGGAACAACCATGGGTTTCGTTCCACAGATTTTGTTTCAAATTCTAGCTCTACCAGTTGATGACGAAGTGAGGTAATTGGTTATAAAATCAGGATATCATCTTCTTAGCCCACAGAGTTGTGAGAATCATTGACAAATTGATGTAATATGCCTAATTCTGAGCAGGGTTCCTATTATACTTTCAATGAATGTTTATTCCTTTCTCCTGCACCAAGAGCATCCCCTGCCCTCCCTTGTCAAACTCTATTCCACAGCCTCAGAAATCTCTGCATTGAAGACAAGATAATTTTTAACTTAAAAACAAATATTATATAATTCTATACCTATCAGAATGTTCTTTGTATTTAGTATTTCCTATTTAGTTATATGATCTGGAGAATCATCAAGAAGGTGAATTCTGGGATGTCTTGGTTGTAGTCAAGTAGAGATTTTAATTTTCCTTCCAAATCTAAAGATGCTGTGAGATTCTTTGATGCTTATGGCTTCTTTTAGCCTTGGCATCATCAGAATGAAAAATAATGACTGGATACACTCCTGTAAGGGCTTAAGCTGTCCATATCCTGAACACTCCTATGACACCATCCTCAGTAGCAGCTCTCTTCATTCATCAATCCTCACTGAGAGCTTGGGAGGTTCATAGAAGACTGAAATAAGATAAAAGCTGGACAAGTTTAAATACAAGGTATGTAGGGACTCCAGAGGGTTAAGAATATGGGAGAAAAAGCTGTGAGTGAGTGAATCAGAGATGAAGCAGATTGTCCAGGATCTGCAACTCTCTGCTGTGTCTAAGGGTGTGATGGAACAGGTTGTACTACCAGCAGATCTTGCTCTCAGAGGAGTTCAGCCTGGTGCCTGAAGAAGTGCTGCAGGGGGTTTCCAGCCAATGGTGATGATCAGGGTCAGGGGAAGTGAAGCAGCAATGTGCCTTTCACAGTCCTAATTCTGAAACATTTAACCCAAGCTGACCTCTTCATTCATCCTGGCTGTATAGCCTGTGGTTGCTCTGCTGTTTCTTTTCACTCAGTGCTCCTGTCAGTAACACAGACAGGAATTACTATCAGAAAGTAATGCCTGGGGAGGCATAACTGTGGCTCCTTTTTTGAACACAAGGCTGCCTCTCTCCAGGGAAGTAGACTTCAGCTGTCTTGGAGCAATATCTCTCTCAGGTTAGCCTGATAAGAACAGCTATGCTTCAAAGACATTCCCATCATCCCTCTTCCTGCCCTCCTCATGGCTGACTTATTACCAGATGGCCTCAACATTCTGGGTGATCACTACACTCAGAGAGGGATGAAGGTTTATTGATGGGTTCAGCCCTGCTGGCGGTGAAACTAGAGGTATAGGCAGGGCTGTAACTTAGCAAGGAAGGGGAGGCCAAACAGAAGCCCAAAATTGGCAAAGTTAAAAATTAGAACAATTTGGGTCCTAGGGGTGCCTGAGGCTTCCCCAAAATGCTCAAAATATCAAGTATATAGTAACTTGATAGATCTCCCTTCCACTGGTAGAAATGGGTCTCTCCTTGTCCTCATAAGGATTGATCTGGACCAGGGAGATTCTGTAAGAGGAAGAACCCTTAATGACTAGTGGCCACACCACAGAGTTACTTCATGCCTGAGCTCTAACCACTCTGGCCCTCTCTCACCTCTTGGCCTTTTCACAGCATCCTTTCCCTGGCCAGAATGATCATCCACTGCTCTTCCTTCCATTTAGGGGTTCCTGTTAACCCTTGATTGTTCAGCTCTTCCCTGAGATCTAGATTAGATCAGACCATCCTTAGACTGTCCTGCACTTTTCTTCAATAGTCATTATCAGTTGATAATTATCAATTTCTCTTCTCATCTGATTAATGTCTATTTCCTCTAAGTTGTAAGATTCATAAGGCAGAGACAGTATGGATTTTACTATTTCATTCCTGTTACCAGGAACCTTATGGGTATACAATAATCATGTTTTCAATTAGTGCATTAATGAATTTGTGACAATGTGCTCAGCAGAATCCTGTCATACAGGTCCATATAAGGACCTAGTATCGTTGGTAATCTCATTTTCTGCATTTTAAAGATGAGGGCACTGAGGCTTAGAGAGGTAAAATAACCTGCTCCAGGTCTCAGACCTAGGAAGGATGGTATCATGATTTAACCAAAGCCTGCCTGACACAAGGACTTGAGCTCTTAAATAATGACTCACACTGTTTTTGTAAAGAGGTAAGCAGGGGCATTGTCTGAAGGCTTTGGGCTGACTAGAGCCTTATTTGTCCTCCTAATTGCAAAGTTTTAGCTTGCCACTTCCCCAAAGTCTCTGGGCCTCAATTTTCCCAGTTGACATATGGAAGTGTCTGAACTGGATGTTCAGTCTTTTGGAGCCTGCTAGGACCCTCCTGGAGAGATACAAAGTGCCTCCCAGAGAGAAAGGGGAGCTATATGGCCTTTGCATCCTTTGTTCCTGAAGAAAAATGCTCAGGACACCACTAAAGGAATAGCAGGAAATGAGGAGAAGTTCTGTCCAGATTATCCAGTGATCTTGCCAGGTCACAGGCAAGTTGTTCCTTCAGGACCAAGCTCTGTGCTTGGCCTGTGCTTTGCCTTCTCTTAACTGTCTTCACCATGTCTCAGGTTTGTGGTTCACACCTTAGTGGTCTTCAAACACAGGACTCCATTCCCAAGAGACACACTCTTACCTTTTCAAATGACTGTTAGATGTGCACATTTGTGTCACAACATTATTTCAATCTCTTTATGTGTCAAACTATACTCTTCATCTTTCCTTCTTAATTGACTGCCCTTCAAGTTCTCATAGCTTTCAGGGGTTCACCAAAGTTCTTGGGCCTCAAGGCTAAAAATTTTTTTCAGAGAAATTTATTATTAATGCCTCTTTTGCTTCAACCCTTGTATCCAGTTGATCCCAAGACTTCCAGTTGCATGTCTTTAGTACTTTTCAGAGCAATCCCCATCTGTCCATAGCCATTCCCAATCCCTTGGGGCAGGTCCCAGTCATATTACACCTAATTTGCTGTGGGAAGCTTCCTGCTTGTCTTCTTTCTTTGTCCCCTCCACTTCAAACCACATCGCTACCCTTTGTCCTTTCTCAGCCTCTTGCTAGTCGTTTGAAGTCCTGGACCTGTAGGGTTTAGAGGTAATGAGAGAGGAATGAATCAGGAATTTCAGATTTTGGTTTGGGTTATAAGCTCGATGGTGTAACGGGACACATCCAGGGCCCCCCCCCCGCCCCCACAACAAATGGTATTTGTAACTGGGTCCAGAGATTGGAGTGTCCAAGAAAAATAAATTCTCCCCACCCCAGGGCAGGCTGCCATGAAGGATGGGAGCCTTGAGCAGGGCCATTGAGAGTCAGTTTGCATGTCAATAACAGGATAGGTTCATTCCTCATATGCAAAGAGGGTTATTTTGCATATCACCAAAGCTAATCAGGAAGGCTAAAAAAGACTTACAGAATATAACTGGGAGAGAAGGAGGAGAGACAGGGGCCTGCAGGAGAGACAAAGGGACACAGACTCTGGGGAATAGTGTCAAGACCACGCAGGAAGAAAGAGGGGAGAAAGGACTCTTGACAGTGGACCAGGAGAAGGTGCCACATGGTTATGGATTAAGAGCTGGAGATCGCGGCGACACAGTGGATGGTGCTGAGACCCGCGAGAGGCCTGCCTAGCAGAGCCCTGGACTTCTGTTCTTTTTCTTCTGAAGGACGGTACCCCTGACTGGACTGGCTGGCCTAACTGGGCAAAAGGAGAAGGCAGGATGGTGTGTGTGCATGTGGTTGTTTTGAAGGAATTTTGAGGTTTAAGGGTGACATTAAGCCATTAATCAAACCTGTATAACTTCTGAATAAATAGTTCCTTTCCTTTTCACCAAACTCTGCCATTCAGAGCCATAATTCCAAGGGCAGCGGGCAAAGGACCCACAACCAAGGGGTCCCGGGGAAGAAGGGTGCCACTGTTTCCATAATAGCATCTGGGCACCTCCCCCATGGGTCCTTTTGTTCAGTAACAATGGTACCTTTCTTGGATATAACTGGAACACAACAAGAGAAAGTTCCTAAAACATTTCCACTGTGGTACCATGCTACCCACAAATGTAACTGCTAGGTCTTTTTTTACTTATTTAATCTGGCATTTGAAGCTTTAGTTTACATGTTTTCACTGTTAACTTCATTCCCTTGTAATCTATACTTGATGGCTCCACTTGGGGTGCTCTGGACACTGTCCCACGCATACAAAGCTTAATCCTGTTTCTTTCATTCAATCTGCCTCCACTGTAAAGATTTACAGCCTCCTTTTCCACTCATCCAAATCCAAACGTACTTCAAAGCTCAATTGCCCTGCCTTGCTTTAAGCCTCATACAATTTTCTAGGTCACCTCAAGCCCCTCAAACACAGGATGATTTTTGTAGGTTATTTAGCCTGAGCGTAGATCTCCTCAGTGGGTTTTTAACCACCTGCTAACCCATTTATTAGTCACATCAAGAGGCTAAAGAGATGCTAAGCCCCTTAAGAATGAGAACCCTTTCTCATCCTCCTTTATGTATTCCTCAGCCCCTACACAGCTAAGTCTATAGCATAGGTTCACAAAACTATTGATTGGTTGGCATGATAATGGATCAGGGAGTTGTTCTATCTGTAACCATATGAACAGACCCACAACCAAGATATCCTGGGGGAAAAGGGCAACAGATTTGCCTTTTGCTCTGAAGCCAGAGTTTCCACTTTTATCTGCATGGTTACAGTTTTGGCTCCTTATCTTGGTAACATCTCACTGTTGCCTAGATCAGTGAATGCCCTAATTGCAACATCCACAAATTGAAGTCGCTTCATATATTTTCAAATAGAAACCTTAGGATATGCAAGCATAGGAAACCCCAAAGGACACAATATTCAGGTACTATCATCAGAAGCTCTACATGGACAGCTATGTAAGATTCAAGTTGATCCTGCAACTGCCTGAAGCCTCTCTAAATTCCAGAGGCAGAAGAAACACTTTCCCTTTTAAGAAAAGGAAGGTTACTTCCATTCATTCTGTTCTTGAGATAGGAATTTTCTCTTCTTCCTGAAAAATAGAAAATATCTTCTCCTTTTTCTTTATTTCTCTATTCAATGTCTTGTAATATAACTCAGACTCTACCAGTGCTTGTCAACTGCAAACTCAAGACAGCATCCAGGTATGACTCTGTAAATATCCTCTAGCTAGACAATGTGCCCAAATGTCACAGCCAGCATTTCTGCTCCCTGGAGCCACAGGCTATCTTGAGGACCTGTTTACTGGGCTGAGGATGCCTGTATCACAGAGACATCTGCTGGAGCTGGCCTCACATTGCAGCTATGTGATGTGGCTGTCCTCAACCCAGGGATCCGCACTACTGGAGTTTCGAGGCACAATGCAACCCTATGGATTTGAGGTTAATGTACACATACATATCTAGCTGGCCCTATTTCCTGCCAGCTCTGGGAAAAAAAAGAAAAATAACTAATATTTATTAGGCATACCTTGTGTGCAGATACAATGCTAGGTGCTTTCCATTTGTCATTGTAAGATGCTGTCATCACCCCAGAAATGGCTGGCAAGATTCTTGTCCAAAAATAACATAGGCACATGTAACTCAATACTGTTACCTGACTGTGTGAGAAGATCTGAGTGCTCAAGGTCTATCTAGGTAGAGTCCTTGTTTATTGTTCTACTGGGGTTTTATAAATGATCCATTAATCCAGGATGTCATTGAACACATATAAGCATTATTATATAGGGTAGGAAGAAAGCTGGGGCTTTTATCAAACATTTACTAAGAGCCAGGCCCATTTAATACACCATCACATTTAACCCTCAAACAGTTAAAAAGCTGTTATAGCCATTGAATAAGTAGAGATTCAAGGAAGCTAATTAATTTGACCAAGTTTACACAGCTCGTAAGTAATTGTCCTGAAATTCAAACTCAGTATGCTCTCTTTTCCCAGCCTACTTGGGGTTTGTCCTTTCCATACCCTAAAGCTGTGCTCACATTTTTATGTATATATTATTATTTTTATGTATTATTATGTGTGTATTATTTTATGACATTGGCCCTTAGTATGTATGGAAAGTAATTTTTCATGGGCAAAGACAGCTTAATCGTAAGGAGCAGGGCCCCAACATTAGCAAGAGTCAAAAAGAAAAATGCAGGCTGAAATTTCATCTGAAGCAGAACGATAGATCAGCTGAATGTGTTTTTCATAACTAAAATGCATCAATGCATTTTTTGTACTTCTTTGTGAAACATCTTAATGAGCAGGGAATGAAGAATATAGTAGAGACCATGCTGTGACCATCTAGTCTGTGAGAAATAACAAATGAGCTGAAACCACTGAGAGATGGATTGGTGCTGAGGGAGAGCAACCCCTGATTCCAAAGTCAGGGCTTAAGTGGCTTCAGCACCTGAAATAGGTGGACTCCCCACAGGGATGTCTGATGATGAAGGGAGAGAACAGCTACACAGGGTGGAAGGAGCAATCAAAGGCCAGAGCAAACCTGTGAAATTCAAGGTCACCAAGCGGGTTTGCGCAATGAAGATGTCAAGGAGATCTAGAAAGAGTAGGCTCAAGGAAGCAATGAAGGATTCCAGGAAGGATGGCAGAGACAGTGAAATGCTCCTTCGCAATGGACTGAGGAAGTCAAGACTGGGATATACATAGACATGTTTGTGAGTGTACGTGTGAGTTTATCCATAGTGTGAAAAGTCATGGTCCACAGGCATGCAGGAAATATCTCTGAACAGATATGTTGTCTGCAGTTCCTGAAGTCTGCCCAGCAGACTCCTCACTTGGTCCCCTCTGACTCAGGTTGGCCAAATCCCCAGCACACATGTGGACCACATTGAGTACAGAGACCCATGGAATGCCCTGATGGAAATTATCCTAGTACTATGGTCAGGCTGCTCGCTGCCAATCTTTCTTCATGCCTTTCCACTTCAGCCCTACTAGGAATCGCAACATTGAGCTCTAGAAAATTGACCCACATAGAGCATTCAAGGCTTGCATGGGCTACCACTCTCTCGGAATTGTTGTGTCCCCCTTGCAAACACACATCTGTCTCGGGGTCAGGAGTTAAGCTTTCTTAGAATGTGACAGCTTAGGTAAGTGTTTAGGTGTTTTCTAAAGGCAGGTTCCTAACTGTGTCTCACTGGGACCTATCACTTTAGTAAGAAAGAGAACACCTTTAGCAGATACGAGTTATTTATACTACAGTGTGAATTATTATCAAATATTTCCTTCACATTATGAACAAAGAGCAGTAAACTGCCCAAGTAGAACTGAGCTAAAAAAATCTGAGACTTACTGCTGACTCTGCCTCAGCCACATTGTATATTGTTTTACCTTTAAAATAAACTTTATAAATTCCTTCATAATGTTGGAAAAGATGGAGTGATATCACAGAAGCAAACACATTGGTGTCAACTGGGAATCATTCTATGAAATTTCCCAGAAACTTGGAAAGTGAGTGTACAACTGTAAGCATTGAAATGGCAATTATAAAGTCACAGTTTTTATTTTATACCAGCTGGAGCTGATTCCAGGTCCACCACTAGTTCCAAGCTTGAAGGGAGCTGGGGGCCAGGTCATCATAATCATCACCATCATCATCGCTATAACCACCATCACCATCATCGTCATCATTATCATCACTGTTGTCATCATCACCATCATTGTTGTCATCATCATTATTTTGAACCAACTATGTTCCAGGGTTAAGTTTCATACAGCATTTTATTGAATCTTTAAGAACCATCCTGAGGTAAAAGTTAATATTATCATTCTTCGCATATGATGAAATCAAGACTCAGAGTGATAAACTTCATTGCCAAAGATCTCACAATCAGCATATAACCCAATCAAAATATTAATGCAAGTCTCTGAGAGAAAGCACATGTTTTTACCCGTAAGGCTTCCAGTAAATGGCTCGTGGGATTGGCTCCTCAATGGGAACTCCGGCTGATTCTATGTAGGAAAACTTACCTTACTTCTCAGCTACATTGTTTGGCTCCCAACAGCTGGGAATTATTTTATGAGTCTTATGAGTGCTGTAAACCTCAAAGCCACTAAACTGAAGAAAAGAAATCACATTCCCTTCCAAGTGCTAGCACTCCAGGTGTCCCCCGTGCCACTCTTACTGAGAAAGATGTTGTTTCTAGACCCAGGTGACACCCAAGGGGGGAATGTCAACATTGATTAGATTCTTGCCTCATAACCTGAAGGCAAGTACACATAACTCTTCTTTGGTGTGGGGAGATATCAACTAAGAGGTCTACAGCTAAGAAGATTCTCTGTCATTGATCTTCTGTGGTTTACAAATGACCCTTCTAGTAACACTGGTATCATTAAAGGAGCCATAAAGTCAAATAGCCACTAACCTGTAGGTAACAATGACAACAGCTCAAGTCTTTTTTTCTCAGTGGAAACTTGATGCTCTCAGCTCACAGCCAGGCTCTGAGCTCTCCAAACACCTTTGCTGATGTGACTTAGCACTGAAGTAATGGGGATTTCACAATTGGTATCCTTATTAACAGGAGAGAAGGTGAATGGTGCAAGTTTGTACCATACACGTAGGGCATCCAGTAGGAAAAAAAAGAAAGTAGAAAAGATTCAGGCTCTTTCAGAGCCCATTGATTCATCCAAAAATATTTAATGAGCATTAACTCTCTGCCAGGTGCTGAGCCAAGGGGTCTGGATGAAACAAAGAAAGGGATACTAGCCCTGCTTCTAAATGTATTACAAATCTGTGGATCTTGTTTAATAAAAACGGCAGATATACTAAAATAGAATAACAATACAGTGTGATTGGGTGTTTATAAAAAGATGTACAGACACATTCAGGGTAAAATTAACCTATTTGCCAGTGACCAGGTAGACTTCATAGAGGAGGTAGCATGTGAATTGGTTCTAAAAGAAAGTAAAATTCCCACTAGAAATTGCTTAAAGGTCTTGACTGAAGTTGTCACTCTCTCCTTCCCTTGAATCCAGAGTGATTTATCACAGGCAGGGAAAACTGGACAGCAACTTATTATTTCTCTATGTAGCTGTTGAAGAGGGAAAATGTGGTAGAAGTATGCCTGGAGTAAGAATCCAAGGAAGAAATGAGTATGTCAGGAACTGAATGGCCAAGCACATCCCCAAAGACCAGCAGAGGCTAGATTGGGATCCAGGACACTATCTTCTGACAAGACCTGGGGGCTAAAGGGGAGGGGAGTATATTCCTATGGGATTTTAAAAGTCTGTTTTAACATGCATAAATTTCAGCAGCCTCATGGTGGGTTGCTCAAAAGGAAGGAAAAGAAAATAAGAGTTGGGGAAGAAGTGTTGCTGCCTCCACTGTGATCTGAATATCACTGCAGCTGTGCTTATTATTTCTTGCACTGTGGCTCTTGCCACCAGCAAAAAAGATGAATTTTCAACAAGAGCCTTGCTACACTTTTCTCTGTTCAAGCCCAGACAAGAAAAATAATCATCTGTTAAAATGAAACAGAGAAAAGTTTTTTAAAAACTATCCTCATTTACAGATTTTTTTCATTAACATACAAATGCCTTAAAGGGGAAAAAAAAAACCCTCCTTGATAGGATTAGAGGAGAAGAGAAGAATCCAGGGAAAAATGGAAAAATCCAATAATTCTATAGGGCCCAGGGACTCTGAGGCAATAATGAAAGAACTGCTCCAAAGTCAAAGTAAGGTGAAGGCTGCCAGTCTGAGTCACTCCATTATGTTTTGGGGATCTGTGAGGGCTGTTTGGACAGTAGTTTTCATCCTCTATGTTCTGATGGAAAAACAAAAGCATATGAGAAATAATGGGGTTGCCTTTTATTATAGTCGCCATTGATGGATTCCAGAGAAGTGTAGTTCAAAGACAGCCATGGAAATTAAGCTTGTCCACTGTATACTTGTCTAGATTATCTCAGATGGCAGAGCCTCTTAAGCCTTCTCTCCCCTTCCCCAAGCTCCAAGAGAGTATTATTTACAAGTCTATCAGGGCACCCACCAGAGTGGAGCATCCCCTATTTCTGTACAAGTCAGCTTCTGCTCCTCACAGGGGTGCTGACTTTGTTCCATATCCCCTGCACTTGGTACAGGACTTAGCACATAATGGGAACCCATTTCATAATGTTCGACTAAAGTAAGAGCTCATCTTGAGTTGTACATTTGGAACACTGAGCAGTGTTAACCAAGTTCATTATACAACCAGTGTTACTAAACACATCTACACATCCACTGTTCCAAGCAATGTTCAGCATCGCCAAGTGCATGCTAAATTGTCCTACTTCCAGTTCAGAATGTGCAAGTTGAACTCATAGGCTTCTTTTCCCAAATTTCTTCTCCTGACTTGCCTCAATTTTAGTCCCTTGGATGCATTGTCAACTCCTTATTTTCCCATACCTCCCTTTCCCTTCATAAGAAATGGTCAGGAAGGCATTTTAATCGGGAAACATATAGGATCCACCAGGCTTCCTTTTCTGATGCACTTCTATGCTTCTTACCTCCAGGGAGACTTTGAATATTGAGCTCTCTTGTACCCTTGAGAAAAGAGAAACTGGATTTTTGGTTATTAATGACTAGGTTCTGAGTTTCATGGGCTCTCAAGATCTCTTACCAAAGAACTGAAGGAGAATAGAGTTGAGGAGAAAAGAAAGAATAAAATAGATAGAGCAGTTCTGAAGAAAGCAAAACTTGACAGGAATTTTCCTGAGCTTAAAAAGATTTTAGAGAATAAGAAGGAGGAGAAACAGTAAGAGTGGTGATAGGCCAGGGCAGGGATCCTGAGGGTTTCTTCTGAGCAAGGTGGCTACAGAGGGAGAGAGAAATCAAATGTGGGATTTAACAAAGGGACCCTGGGAGAGACATTATGCAGGTTCCCCAGAGCTGGGGGGGCTGAGTCATAACTAGAAGACTCTGCCACTTATATCCAGTTTCCCTCTGGCAAAGTTCATCTCAGCAGTGTTTAGCCCCTTGCCTGTTGCCTGTCAGGAGGGAAAAACAGTCACCTATGTCATGACGCTTTGCCTCCAAAATGCCCTCCAATGATCCCTGCCTCCTGTCATTCACACCTGTGTGTAGTTACACACACAAACACACACATACACACGCACACACACATTGAACCAGAGTTGGCTCATGTGACCATAGAATATAGCAGATATATAGTGTGTAACTTAGATTAGGTTGTATTGTGAAACACTGCAGCTTCTGCTGTGTTCTTTCTGTCTTTGTCATATCATGAGGAAGCTCATGCAGTTAGTAGAGAGGTCTATGGGGCAAGGAATTGGGGTGTCAAGCCAGCATCCAGTGAGGAACTGAGACTTCCTGACAGCAGCCACCTGAGCAACCATGGAAACAGATCTGTCCCCTGCTAACTTTGAGATGACTGCAGTATGGGACTGGAGTTTGACTTCAACCTCAGGAGAGACTCTGAGCCAAAACTTCTCAGCTAATCTTACCCCAAGTCCTTGACCAGCAGAAACTATTCAATAATAAATATTTTTTCTTTAAAGATGTTTGGGATAATCTATGCAACAAGTTAACTAACACACCGTACACTTTATACTTTGGGAACAACCCCAGTTTTTATTTCTGGAATATTCAAACTGCCAAGTCACAGGAAATAGATTGCTGGAAATTCACTCCAGGACACAGAGCTGAGAGAGCAGGACAAAGTTCAAAGGTTATACCTGCCTCATAGGGCCTCTCACCTCCATCATTTACTCAAGACCCACTCACTGACTCCCTGTCCACTGCCATATGGACTTAGCTATAGTCTTTTCTCTGACCCCTGGCCTCCTTTCATCTCTTTCCTCCCATATGTCCACAACACTTCTTGTTGGAGCTCTAACCAGCCCAATGATGCCACTTCCCTCTTTAGCTATAAGGCTGCCTAAGTAGATAGGTAGCTTCCCCACTCCAAAGTCAGCCTAGAGGGAAAGAGTTGGCTCAAGTCTTTATTTCTGCAGGTGTCTGTGTCCTTGGGCATTGGATCTGGCATGAAAGGAAGTATTAACAGATAAGGGGGTGGACAACCACAGGTGTCTCCCAGCAGTAGGATCCTGGCTCCCGGGAACACGCGAGATTATGTCAGGACCCGTGCCAGGAACCCAGGCTGGCAACTGGCATGCCATGTGCAAATCATTTGGGCTGGATCAACCTGGCATGCAGGCCAGACATCTAGCAAGCTCAGAAAGATCCAAATGTAGCAGCTTGCAGGTGCTGGGGATTTAGGCAAACACAAGCACCATCATGTCCTGGGCAGCCAGACTAAATGTCAAGCCCACCTGTTATGCACCTGGCTGGGTGGGCACTGGCCTGGGCACTCAGATGGGCTGAACTGAGCTTGCAAGGAGAAGGCCTTTGGGTATAGTGCTTCTGGAACAAAAGCTGGACCTCACTTAGCTTTTTCTTGGAAGGAGGTTAACTGCTGTTGAAAATAGCATCCATTGCTCTGATTGGCTCAGTTGGTTGGGCCTCACACCCCAAAACAAAAGGTCACTGGTTAGATTCCCAGTCACAGCTGATCGATGTTTTCCCCCCTCTTTCTCTCCCTCCCTCCCTGTCTCTCTAAAAAAATAAATGAATAAAATCTTTTAAAAAATTAAACAGCATTCATCCCTTCAGCCATGATTTTCTGCTATCAAAGGGTTTAAAAACACAGTTACAGAAGTGATGCCTTCTAGTTCCCTGGCAGAGGAGGGTGTTCTCAACAGCAGGCGGGGATATACTTGGTCACTTCTGAGGCCTGGAGTAGCAAGGATTGTAGGCTCTGTTTTTCTGTCCTCTTTCTTTCCTTCTTTCTCTGTTGCTTCCTGTCTGTTGTGGTTGTTATTAGTGTTTCCTTTCTCTTTCACTCTTCCCTCCTCCTCCTATTCTTTAATTTCTACCCTTCTTCCCTCTTTCTTTTCACCCCAAAATTCCTACCTCTTATCCTCTAAACATCTCCTTTGGTGGTTCCCCAACACCCTTTCACCTCTCTTCCTTCCACTCCCTCCCACCACACTAATCTCTCTGCCTCTTCTGCCATCATTGGTCACAGAACTGTTCCCTGCAGTTTTCTAAACTAATGATCTAGAGGAGGGAAGGGCTAACTGCTGCTAACTGACACTAACTGCTGTCCCTCCACATTCTTGTGAGCCTCCCTGAACTCAATTCTCAATATCCACCTTTCCTTCTCCCAGGTGGTTTCTTCTGACAAGGCCAACCTCCAATCCAGGCCTCTCTGTACCCTCCTTGGAACCCAGCCAGGATATTGTCTTATCACCCATTTGCTAAAAGACAGGTGATCTAGCATTAGTCAAATAAAATTAGTGTGACACAGAAAGTCCTGGCTTCAAATGCTGGCTGTGTCATACCTCCCATCTGGGTAATTTGGGGCACATTACTCAGCTTTTCTTACCCTTGGTTTCCTAATTTTTAGAATAGGTATTTTGAAAGAATCAGCGTTCCTGATGGGCCCACTGTAGTAGTAGTTGTGCACCTACCCTGAGATTTGAAACATTGTGAATACTTCAAAATGACTAGTCTTTTCAACTTTTGCCACATCCCTTCCTTCCATCTCTCCCTCTCTCTCTCTCTCAACAAATTTAAAAACCCATCAGAGAAAGTACCTTAAATTCTATGACTTGTGTAGCCCCAGCCCTATAATAATGCCCTGTCTTTGGCAGTGTCCGGAAAAGTTGAGATTGGTGAGAATTAGAGCAATGGGACAGAGCACTCACTACAAGGAAAGGCTGTGGGGAGTGAGGGTGTCACAGACTCACTGTTGAGAACAACTCCGAGTTTATCTTTCGCAAATGTCTTCGCACATGGCAAGCCAAACCCGGCCAGGCTTACTTATCTAGGAGCCCATGTTTCATCTTATGTTAGGAACGCCACAGGTTTCAGAAAACTTAGGCTATCAGCTAAGGCCTCAACACCCAAGGGTCACTCTGGAGGGATTCATACGTGGGTGGTCTACTTGCCTATTTAGTCACCAGCTCCTAAGTGCCTCCCACTGAAGCTCTGATTAGCATTGTAAAATATAGCATTAAATGACTCAGAATCATTGTCTATGTCTGTTTTACTTCCTCGTAGTTGAGAATTACCCAAAGGAAGTTTAGCTATACTCGTTACTCTTAAATTAGGAAACCTTCAGCTAAAAGCATTCAGTAAATGTCATTTATGACCAAAAGAGTCTACTTGTGTAACACAAGACCTAGTGGCTAAAGAGTCCAAATGTTGCCTACAATTCCACTCAGCTCAGTAGCATAAAAATGCCTTTGTTTGGGCCTCAAATTTGACAACTGTTACCTTTTCTGGGAAAGAAAAGATTAGAGAATTCAACATTATACCAAGAGTCCTGATTTACTTGTCTCTGTCTTAGTTTTCTGTAGCAGTAAAGAGCAAACAGAGGTCTAAATTATTAGGAGATGGGTGCAATAAAGAACTGAAGAGATATAACGCAAGAGCTCCAACACAGGATGCTGCTTAAGTGTCCGTGATATTCCAAAGAAACCACCCAAAGGACTAGCAGATGTGGACATGCAGTTTATTGTTCACATTACAGGAGAGTGTGCCAATGGTGTCAGATCGAGGTGTGAGAAATTGTACCTCCCTGAGTCTGAGACTCATTTTAAGTAGTCCCAGACAAAAGAGACACATGTCCTACAAGTGACTCTAAACTGCATTACCTCAATGTGCACAGTGTGTACATGCAGAAAGAAAAAAAGGTCAAGAAGCAGTCACAGGACAAGAAGCCATTCCCAAAAGAAGATAAAGAGGCAGTTAGAATCCATTCCCAAAACAGTGCACATTCCTTTGGCCAGGGACCTTCTGGCCAGCCCTAATCACAGGTGATGGAAGAGCCATGTCCAGTATTAATCCCACAAGAAAGAAACTGAGTTAGTTCTCCTATAGGAAGAATCAGGCTCTAAAACACAGAATTCTGTTTTGGAGCATTTATTCTTCTGGTCTGAGCCACTTGAGCAGATCTGACCGGATTACTGAGCAGCAAAATTACAAGAACCCTGCTCCCTATAGCCCTTCTCCTCCTAACAGGTGCCCTCCCATTGCTCCATCAAGATACACTCAGGGACCCTCTAATCTTGACAGTCACTTGTAGGAGCACGGTACCTTTTCAGTCACATAATCTCCATTATTCCCAAGGTAACTAGGACTGAAAAATTTATAGGCTGCTTCTGATAAGGACAGTGAATCAAAAAGGAAATCCCTCAATTCCCCAACAGGCTGAGAAAGTGCAGCTAAATTGGCAACTAGCCTTTTAAATGTCTTGCAGAATACACTTGTTTCAGAAGAACAGGAAAAAAAAAAGCCTGATATTTTTTCTTCTGTTCTTTCACTTCAAAAACTGCCCTGTTTCTTTAAGTTTTTCTTCCTCTTTTTCATGCAAGGGACACAATTATTAACAACCTTCAGGCTCTCCCAGGAGCATGTAAATTAATCTGATTTGGGATATGTTCCTACAGTTAGAAATGGTGAGCCATGAGCCAGCTCCAAGCTCCTGAAATTGAAGCCCATGTCATTCACTTCACATACAAAATCCCAAGGCCCCCTGGTGGAATCAGAGACTTAAATTGGCCTTGTTCTTTTACCCAGGCAATTAATAATGCATTTGGCAAAAAACACCGCTTGTTTGCTAGGCTCCAGAGACAGCTGCCAACATTTCTTAATTGAGTTCAACCTGCTGGGCTAAGGTGTTTTCCACAGGATTCTGCTGGGTGGGAGATGAGGGGACCTTGCCAAAGGTGTGCTCTCTCTGAGAAGGAAATTCTGGCTGGTGGTTCATGTAATCAGAACAAATCCCTTGGCATGTGCACAGCACCCTGCAGTTTATAAAATGTTTCCCAGCAGTTATCTCAGTTAATAATTACTGGTCAACATCTCCCGTTTGCATTTCTCCCAAAATGGACAGTCTGATATGCTCAACAACTTGTTCTCAGGTGGAATCTGATTTCACATATGATTGGTCAATCAAATTTATAAATTCCGATTTCCTTTTAGGTAAATTCAGGTTTTGTCTGGATCTATCCATCCTCTTAATTTCCCAGAAGTAGTGATACTTCTTTCAGAAAACTAACACAAAAATGATTCACCTCCAAAACAAGTTTTTGACATATTTTGATTTCTACTTAAAGTTCTCTAAACTGTTGTTCAAAGTATAGAGTTTAAAATCTTTAGCCCGATCCTCTAGTTGATGCATGTAAATGTAAATGATTCATTAAACCACACTCTGTGAGTATTCAACGTGTTGTATAAACCACAATATATTCATCCGTTCCTTTCTGAAGATTGGTCTACTGTTTCACCTTTCAGGCTGCTACAAAGCGTTTAAATGAGGGTGCTTCTATATTCACACCAGAGATTCTGCAAGTTAGAAGTGAAGTTGCTGGCTCATAGGATGTGCTTATTTTAAAATTTTGGGGGAACTGCAAACTGAAATTGCTTATATGAGTTTATTTTGTGTATATTTTAATTACACTTGTAACCAGTCAATAACAATTTTATAAGTAAAAAACTTTTTTTATTTTAATATACATTTCCTTGATTACTAGATAGACTAAGAATATTTTTAATTTTCTTTATTATTCTTTTTTGTTGGATTTCTTTGGAAGGCAACATTTAGACTTTTTCCTCTATGAGTTGCCCATTTATATATTTTGTCCATTGTTATTCTTCTGTTGGGTTTTCTTCTTAATTCATAACATATATAATTTTTAATTATATATTTTTATGTTTGTTAGTTTTGATCACAAATATTTGAATATTATCAATGTTATGTGGTTTAACTTAATGTTAGAATACTACCTTGAACTTCCAGTGTAATATTGAATAGAAATAGCAGTAGAGAATATTATGATTTATTGTTCATTTTTAAAGTAATACTTTTAGTATTTCACCATCAAATGTAATTAATGCTGCAGGCATTTAGTAGGTACATTTTTAGTTAGGAGATATTCTCTTCTATTTCTGTTTTAAAAGACTTTTGGTTATATTTTTCAATTAAAACCTCCTCTAGATAACTGGGGAAACCTACAAAGAATGAATATGTTTATGGTAAGAATGGGATGTTATTCTTTCTCTCTCTCTCTCCCCTCCACGCTCTCTCTCACACACACAGGCACACACACACATCTTTAGATTCAGTTTGTTAATCATTTATTTAGGACTTTAATTTGGCTCTCAGACCCAATTAAACTGCAATTTCTTTTTCTTTTCTTTTTATTTTTAATATATATTTTATTGATTATGCTATTACAGTTGTCCCATTTTTTTCTCACCTTTATTCCCCTCCACCCCGCATTACCCCCTTCAGCAATAATGCCCCCCTTAGTTCATGTCCATGGGTCGTACATATAAGTTCATAGGCTTCTCCATTTCCTATACTATTCTTAACCTCCCCCTTGCCTATTTTGTACCTATTATTTATGCCACTTATTCCCTGTACCTTTTCCCCTATTCTTCTCCCTCCCCTCCCCCTCCCTTCTGATCTCTATTTCTATGATTCTGTTCCTGTTCTAGTTGTTTGCTTGGATTGTTTTTGTTTTTGTTTTTTTAGGTTCAGTTATTGATAGTTGTGAGTTTGCTGTCATTTTACTGTTCATAGTTTTGTCTTCTTCTTTTACTTAAATAAGTCCCTTTAACATTTCATATAATAGGAACTTGGTAATGATGAACTCCTTTAACTTGACCTTATCTGAGAAGAGCTTTATATGCCCTTCTATTCTAGATGATAGCTTTGCTTGATAAGTGATCTTGGATGTAGGTCCTTTCTTTCATGGCTTTTATGTCTATCAAGGATACTTCTTGCTGGCCCCTTCTTGCTGCAAGGTTTCTTTTGAGAAACCATCTGATAGTCTTATGGGAACTCTGTTATAGGTAACAGTCTCCTTTTCTCTTGCTGCTTTCAAGATTCTCCTCTTATCTTTAATCATGGGTAAATTAATTATGATATGCTTTGGTATGTACTTCCTTGGGTCCAACTTCTTTGGGACTCTTTGAGCTTCCTGGATCTCCTGGAAGTCTATCCCTTGGCCAGACTGGGGAAGTTCTCCTGCATTATTTGTTCAAATAAGTTGTCAATTTCTTGGTCTTCCCTTCTCCTTCTGGAACCCCATGTTTATTCTATTACAGTTGTCTCAGTTTTTCCCCCTTTGCCCTCCAAACCCATCTCACCCTGCCTGCTTCTCCCACAGGCTATTTCCACTCTGTTGCCCATGTCCATGGGTCATTCATACATGTTCTTTGTTTAGTCCTTTCTCCTTCTTTCCACTATTGTCCTCCTTTCCCATCCCCTCTGGTCACTTTCAGTCTGCTCCGTGTTTCTTTGCCTGTCGTTTATTTTGTTCATTAGTTTATTTTGTTGAATAGATTCCACTTATAGGTGAGATCATATGCTATTTATCTTTCACTGACTACATTATTTCACTTAGCATAATATTCTCCAGTTCCATCTATGATTTCACAAAAGGTAGGAGATTATTTCTTTCTTTCTTTCTTTCTTTCTTTCTTTCTTTCTTTCTTTCTTTCTTTCTTTCAAATGCAGATTGATTTTATTTATGTACTTTTTTAAATGTCAAGATCCATTATAAAATATTAAAAAATTTAAGCCCATTATAAAATCTCAGCAAGTAAAACAACATAACACCAACTCAAATAATCAAGTAGATCAATGAAATAAAATGAGCATTCTAAAAACAAATGTACATATATCTGTCTAACAATGTAATATATGGTTAAATTGATATTTCAAATCAATGGGGCAAGTAAGGCTTATTCAACAAATAAGGAGCATGGACCACTATTACTTAAAATAAAACAAATATAGAGCCTTATTTCACACAGTATACAAGATATATTCAAGTGAGTTAAAAATCAATATGTAGAATCTAAGAAGTTTTCAGAAAAAATACAAAATAATATTTTTCTTACCTTGAAGTAACCTATTCAAAACCAGAAGCTATAAAGTAATATATTGACAATATGACTACATTAAACATTTAAGACTATATAGTAATATGACTTTAAAAAACAGTTAAAGGACAAGTAATAGAATAGGAAAGTATTTGCAGCATGGCAAAAAACAAGGTTAAAATGTTTTGGGGTGCTTTTTCGGGGGGCAATAATTCTGCAAACATTTAATCAAAAAATGGATAAATAATACCAAAAAGTCATTCAAAGCTATTTAAAAATAATAGAAATAGGCAAGAAATATACAAAAACAGTTTTCATTCTACAAATAATAAAGTAACAATTAAAATAACACATCATTGTGACAACCAGATTAATAAGTATTAAAAATATTGGTAATACCAAGTATTGGCAACTCTGAAAGGAACTGGGTATTCATAGATTCCTTTTCTTCATCTTCTCAAAGCAGTCCCTTTAGCATATCTTGCAGTGCTGGTTTGGTGGAGATATATTCTTTTAGACTTCTTTTGTCTGGAAAACCCTTTATTTCTCCTTCCATTTTAATTGAGAGCCTTGCTGGGTAGACTAGTCTTGGTTGCAGACCTTTGCTTTTCATGACTTGGAATGGTCCTTGCCACTCCCTTCTGGCTTGTAGTGTTTCTGTTGAGAAGTCAGCTGCTAGCCATATCAGGGCTCTATTATATGTTACTACCTCTTTCTCCCATGCTGCCTTTAGGATTCTCTGTTTGTCTTTGATATTTGGCATTTAATGATGATGTGTCTTGGAGTGGGCCTCATTGGGTTCCTCTTTAATGGGACCCTCTGTATTTCCTGGACTTGTGTGACTTTTTCTCTCCTCCAGTTAGGGAAGTTTTTCATCATTACTTTTTCAAACAGGTTCTCTATCCCTTGCTCCTCTTCTTTTCCTTCTGGCATCCTTATTATACAGATTATTATTACATTTCAGGTTGTCCTGCATTTCCCTAAATGCCTCTTCGTTCTTTTTGAGTCTTTTTTCATTCTCCTGCTCTTTCTGGGAGCTTTTTTCTACCTTGTCCTCCAGCTCGCCAATTCAATCCTCAGCTTCATCTAGTCTACTTTTTATTCCTTCTACTTTGTTCTTCAGTTCAGAAATTGTATTCTTCATTTCCTCTTGTTTCTTATTGATAGTTTCTACGTCCTTTTACATGCTCATATAGTTTGCAATAAGTTCCTCTTAGTTTCCCCATAGTTTTTTGTAATTCTCTCTGAGCTCACTGAGCTCATTGAGCTTCCTTAGAACTGTTGTTTTGAACTCCATATCTGATAGTTGACTTTCCTCTATTTAATTTACTTCTCTTTCTGGGGATCCCTCTTTCCCTTTCACTGGGGGGGGGGGGTGTTTCTTTGTCTTCTCGTTATTTGTGAGGTGCTTTTCTTTTGCTTCTGCTTCTTAAATTGATCTATCTTGACTTCCTGACTTTGTGGCATGAACTTCTATGGCAGGTGACCACTGTTTTCTCTCTGGATCTGCCTCTGATGATGTCAGCTGTTGACCCTGTCTGACCTTAGGCAGTCTGTTCGAGACTTCCAGGAATCTACTGTCTGTGGCTGTCTCTTTCAGTTGTTAATCTAGTCACTCTGTACTCAGCAAACCAACTTAGACACCACAGAGCAGGGACAAGTCCTTCCCGGGGGTGGGGTTATTGGGTCCTCTCATGCTGCTGCTGCTCAGAGAAGCAGTCTGCCTGAGCAGTATGACTTAAATTAATAAGAAAACAGTGGCCTTAAGTGACACATAAGATCAGAAGAATTTAATTGATATTGTCAGAAGATTTCATCCCAAGGTAGCAGAATATGCATTCTTTTCAGGTGCACATGGAACATTTTCCAGGATAGACCACGAGTAAGAACACAAAACAAATCTCAATAACTTTAAGAAGATTGAAATCGTATCAAGCATCTTTCTGATCATAATGGCATAATACTAGAAATCAATTCGAAGAACAAAACTGGAAAGCACATGAAGAAATAGAGGCTAAATAACATGTTACTAAGCAATGAATGGGTTAAAGATAAGATCAAGGCAAAAATCAAAGGATACCTTGAAACAAATGAAAATGAGTATACAAAAAACACAAACTATGGGATGCAGTGAAAGGATTCATAGGGAGGAAATTCACAGCATTACAGGTCTACCTCAAAAAACAATAAAAATCTAAAATAAGTCATTTAACTTTACCCTAAAGGAACTAGAAAAATAAAAACAAACAAAGCACAAAGTGAGTAGAAAAAAGTAAAAAATATAGATCAAAACAGAAATAAAATAGTCTATAAAAACAATACATAAGATCAATAAAACCAAGAGCTGGTTCTTTGAAAATATAAACCAGACTGACAAACCTTTAACCAGACTCATCAAGAGAAAAAGAGAGAGGACCCAAATGAATAAAATCAAGGATAAAATAAGATAAGTAACAGCTGACACCAAAATAGTATACAAGATTGTAAGAAAATATTATTGCCAACTACATGCCAACAAATTGGGAAATCTGGAAGAAATGGATAAATTCCTAGAAACAACACAACCTTCTAAAACTGAATCAGGGAAGACCAGAGAATCTGGACAGATTACAACTAAGGAAATTGAAGCAGTAATCAAAAAACTCCCAAGAAACTAAGGTCCTAGACCAGATAGCTTTACAGGTGAATTTTACCAAAAATTCAAAGAACAACTAACACCTATCCTTCACAAACTATTAAAAAAAAAAAAACTCAAGGGGAAGAAAGACTCTCAAGGTCATTTTACAAGGCCAGCATTATCCTAATTCCAAATTGACATGAAGATACTACAAAGGAAGAAAATTATAGGTCATTATCTGTAATAAACACAGATTATAAAATCCTCAACAAACAATTAGCAAATCAGATCTATAAATGCATTAAAAAGATCATACTTCACGATAAAGTGGAACATATTCCAAGGATTCAAGATTCGTACAATATCTGCAAATCAGTAAATGTGATACACCATATAAGCTAAATGAAGGGTAAAAGTCACAAATCATATCCATAGATGCAGAAAAAGCATTTGTGAAAATCCAGCATTGATTTATAATAAAAAAAATTAGTAAAGTGGGAATAGAAAGAACATATCTCAATATAATGAAGGCCACATATGCCAAACCCACAGCCAATGTTATTCTCACTAGACAAAATCTGCAAATGTTTTCCTTAAGATTAGAACAAGAGTGGAATTCTTATTCAACATAGTACTGGAAGTCTTAGCCATAGCAATCAGACAAGAAGTAATAAAAGGCATACACATTGAAAAAGAAGAAGTAAAACTGTCATTACTTGTAATTGATGTGATACTGTGTACAGAGAACACTACAGATTCCACCAAGAAACTATTAGAAGTGATAAATGAATTCAGTAAAGTAGTGGGATACAAAATAAATATTCAGAAATTAGTTGTATTTCTATACACCAATAATGGATTATCAGAATGGTAAACTAAAAAATCAATCCCATTGATAATTGCATCAAAAAGTAAATAAACTACCTAGGAATAAATTTGATGAAATTGTAAAATACCTGTATTTGGAATATTAAAAGACATTGAAGAATATACAGATAAGTAGAAGCATATACCGTGTTCATGGATTGGAATAATTAACATCATTAACATGTCGATACTACCTGAAACAATCTATAGGTTCAACAGAATTCCTATCAAGATACCAATGGTGTATTTCACAGAACTAGAACAAATACTTCAAAAATTTACATGGAACCACAAAGGACCTAGAATAGCCACAGCAATCTTGAGAAAGAAGAAAAAAGTTGAGTACTCATACTTCCTGATATTAAACTATACTACAAGGGCCATAGTAATCAAACAGCATAGTACTGGCATAAAAACAGACAACATAGATCAATTAAACAGAATAGAGAGCCCAGAAATAAACCCACACCCTTATGATTAATTAATATTTTACAACGGAGGCAAAAACATACAATGGAGTAAAAAGAGTCTATTCAATAAGTGATATTTGGAAAATTAGACAGATATGTGCAAAAATAAAACTGCACCACCTTCTTACAGCATACAGAAGAATAAACTCAAAATGGATTAAAGACTAAAATGTTAGACTCAAACCATAAAAATTCTAGAAGAAAACCGAGGCAGTAAAATCTCTAACATTTCTTAGAGCAATATTTTTCTTGATATATCTCCTTTCAAGAGAAACAAAAGAAAAAAATAAACAAATGGGACTACATCAAACTAAAAACTTTTGCAAAACAAAGGAAACCATCAACAAAATGAAAAGATTACCTATTGAATGAGAACATATTTTCCAATGACACATTTGATAAAGGATTAATGTCCAAAATTTATAAAGAACTTTCAAAATTTAACACACACACACAAAAAAACCAATGCAAACAATCAAATTTAAAACTGGGCAAAGGACCTGAATAAACACTACTCCAAAGAAGTCATACAGATAGCCAATAGACATATGAAAAGATGCTCAACATCTCTAATCATCAGAGCAATGCAAATTAAAACCACAATGAGAAATCATCTCACACCTGCCTGAATGCTTATCATTGATAAATCAACAAACAAGTGTTGGTGAGGACATTAAGGAAAAGGTAATCCTTGCACACTCTTGGTCGGAATGCAGATTGGTACAGCCACTGTGGAAAGTAGTATGGAGTTACCTCAAAAAATTAAAAGTGAAACTGCCTTATAACCCAGTGATTCCACTTCTGGGAATTTACCCAAAGAAAACTGAGATACTAATTTAAAATATTATATGTACCCCTATGTTCATTGCAGTGTTATTTTCAATAGCCAAGATTTGAGAGCAGCCCAAGAGTCCATCATTAGATGGAACACTACTCAGCTACAAAAAAGAAGGAAATCTTACCCTTTGTGACAACATGGATGGATCTGAAGAGCATTATGCTAAGTGAAATAAGCCAGGCAGAGAAAGAGACATACCATATGATTTCATTTATACATAGAGTCTAAAAAGCAAATAAACAAATAAAACAAAAACAGATTCATAGATGAAGAGAACAAACTGAGAGTTGCCTGATGGAATGGGTGAAAAATTGAAGGGATTAAGCAAATAAACAAACAAAAAACAATCTCATGACATACACAACAGTATGGTAATTACCAAAGGGAAAGGGAGTGGGGGAAGTAGAAGAAGCTATAAAGTGTATAAATGATGGCAGAAGGAGACCTGGCTTGGGGTGGTGAATACACAATACAAAATACAAATGATGTAGTACAGAATTGTACATCTGAAACTTATATAATTTCATTAACCAGTGTCACCCAAAAAAATTCAATAAAAAGTAAAAAAAATAAAAATAAGAAATAAAAATTTTTAAAAGAATTTAATACCGATAATCAGAATGCTCACAGAAATGATTGAGTAAGGATGCAAAATAAAGGAAGGAAGGCTATCCAAAGTGAAATAAAGAAAAATATACAGGGAACCAACAGTAACAGGAAGGAAATCAACAAGTTGAAACAGAAGAAAGAAATAAACCTCCAACTGAAACAAAATGAAGAAACAAGAATTTTAAAAAATGAGGAGAGGCTCACAGACCTCTGGGACAAGCTTAAAAATTTTATCATCTGAATCATAGGGATGCCAGAAGAAGAGGAAGAGCAAGAAATTGAAAACTTACTTGAACAAATAATGAAGGAGAACTTCCCCAATCTGGTGCAGGAAATAGTCATATAAATCCAGGGAGCTCAGAGAATCCCAAAGAAGTTGGATCCAAGGAGAAACACACCAGACAGGTTATAATTAATTTACCCAAGAGATTAAAGATGAGGAGAGAATCTTAAAAACAAGAGAAAAGGAGACAGTTACCTACAAAGAAGTTCCTATAAGATTATCAGTTGATTTCTCAAAAGAAACCTTGCAGGCAAGAAATGGCTGGAAAGAAGTATTCAAAGTAATGAAAAGCAAGGACCTACAACCTAGATTACTCTATCCAGCAAAGCTCTCATTTAGAATGGAAGGGCAGATAAAATGCTTCCCATAAAAGGACAAGTGAAAGGAGTTCATCATCACCAAGCCCCTATCACATGAAATGTTAAAGGGACTTATCTAATGAAAAGAAGAAGATCAAAACTATGAACAGTAAAATGACCACAGACTCGCAACTATCAACAACTGAACCTAAAAAAAAAAAAAGAAAAACTAAGCAAACAATTAAAACAGGAACACATTCACAGAAATGGAGATCACATGGACGGTCATCAGTGGGGAGGGGGAGAATAGGGGAAAAGGTATAGGGAATAAAGGCATAATTGGTAGGTATAAAATAGACAGGGGGAGGTTAACAATAGTATAGGAAATGGAGAAGCCAAAAAACTTAAGTGTACGACCCATGAACATGAACTAAGTGGGTGGAGAATGCTGGAGGGAGAGTGGGTGCAGGGTGGAGGGGGATAAAGAGGAGAAAAAATGGGATGACTGTAATAGCATAATCAATAAAATATACTTACAAAAAAGAATTTACTCCCATCCTTACCAATATGGTTTCCAGAAGCCTTTTCATTCCTAACACATAGCAATTATCTATTCTATTTATAAACTTAATTCTGTACTTAAAAGAATGTAAATCAATTTCATAAAGCATGTATAGTGCAGTAACAAGTGCAAGATTTTCAAGGATATATTTGAAGTATCCTGGGGAGAGGAAGGTAGGTTGGCTCCTAAAGCTTCAGAGTCATGCTATCTGAGTAAATGGAATCACCGAGAAATTAGAAACCTAGGACTATGCAGAAAGACTTTTTAAAAAATATATATTTTAGCTTAGACCTGATGGATGTGTAGAGTTATTTATACAAAGCTAAATGGAGGAAAGAAGCATGCTTAGTTGTAAATAGATCATCACAAGGTAAATTTAAAGGCACTTCAAATAAAAACTATTTGAAGGAAATACTAAACAAAATAGTCTGATAAAAATGGAGTAGATACACATTAGATGAATAAGAAATAACTAGTGAAGGAATTAAAAAAAAACCCTCTGTGTTCAAGAACTCCCAAATGAAAAACAAAAACAAACATACAAACAAACAAACAAACAAACAAACAAAACCCTGTTTATTCAGCCATGTTAAAACACTGACTGACAGCATCACCTTAGAAAAGCCATTCCCCAAATTGCTGGCCCCCAACATTGCTTTGAGACTGTGTAACTGGGGCTGTGGCAAGAGACTGGTGATGAAGCGGTTAGATCCAAGCTTAAAACTTGCCACTTCAGAGTAATTGAAGAACAAGATGTCCTCAATCAGAAGTCCAATAACTAAGCAACAATGACTATACAAAAAACCTAAAGCCCAAGGTGAACTAAACTTCTAAATGACACAACCATTGGCTAGACTTCATCTCACCCTAAGTACAAGTTCAAGCCTAGTTTTCATTTTCCAAGTCAATCAGAGGCAATTTTATTCATGAAATGGATAAAACCTAGGGATAAAAACTTCAGTGTTCTAGTTGTAAATGTACATGTACAAAAGACATAAAAGTTGTGAACAAAGTGATAAAAAGGGTCTGGGATGACTGTGTTTCCCCATTCCGACTAGGAGATGACAAATTCAAGCATACGCTAAAGTGTGTTGTCTTCTGAAATGAAAGCAGGCGATAAAATAGTTTGTGCCTAAATTCATTTTGAAAGAGGAGTGTTATTGGGTGATCCTAGACAGATGAAGGGATCAGGACCTATTCATATAAAATAAACACTGTCAATAACCAAGCCCTTTGAACATTGAGTCTACAGATGAAGATCTTAATTATCTGAAAAAGGGTCATTTAATCAATATTTTAATCATTACAATGTGAGCAAGTTGAACAAGTATTGAAAATCCCACACTATCCCTCTCCACCATGCATGTAGAGACACCAGTGACAACTACTGAAGAAACAGGAATTGTCTGAACTGAACCCTCCAGTTATCTCAGCAAGAGATTCCTCAAAAGAAAATGTTGGACTAAGAAACTCTATTGCAACTAAATACATCTCCATCACTTTAGTAAATTTTCTAGACTCACATATAAAATTCTCTTTCTGTCAAATTTTTTACTTCTTTCATAAAATTTTTCTGGGGGTTAGGGTTCATTCAAAATCTGTTTCAGTCACTGAAAGGAATGAGTATTTTGTGATAGGGATGCAATTTTTTGGTTTCATGCTTTCCCCTAAAAGAGGAATGGGCATGGACATGAGGAGAAAAGTTAAGAAGTTGTTGAACTAAGACACTAAAAATTATATAAAGAAAAGAAACAAAAATACTTGAATTTTAGCATTATACAATTGCCATATAAGAATAGGTAAGTTATTTAACCCCTGTAAACCTCGAAGTCTTTTGCTATATAAAATAAGGATATTAATACTGTCTTGTTTACTTCACAATATGGTATTTGGGACTATATAAAACAACACATGTGATGATACAAATGGAAGGTAATAGTGCAGTAAAGACAGGGTGGCCTAAAACTCCTTCCCAAAATCCTTAGTTCACTTTTCACCTACGCTTGGGGAACACTTCTCTGTGTCAGTCACAATGTTGGGCACCAGAAATAAACTTGACTCCATCATTAGGCCTACTGTCAAGAAATACCCGGCTTTGTGATGGGCCTTAATTACGTGTGCACACACACACCCAAGGTGAAATAAACTTCTAAATGACACAACCATTGGCTAAACTTCACCTCACCCTAAGTACAAGTTCAAACCTACTTTTCATTTTGCAAAGCCATTCTTTTCAACAGTGCTTCTCAGAGCTTTTAGTATTCAAAAATATGCACTGTAGATCCCCGAAGAGACGATAAGACATTGCTTGTTTTTTGAAATTATTTGTACATGGAATTCATTAGTGCCTTGTAAGAGTTATGAGAGAGATTTCTTCCCCCTGTGAGAATACAAGAAGTTGACTATCAGCAAACTATAAGACAGCCCTCGCAAGAACCCAGCCATGCTGGTACCCTGACCTCAGACACACAGTCTCCAGAACTGTGAAAAATAAGTTTCTGCTATTCCTAAGCCACCCAGTCTATGGTACTTTGTTTGGAGCCCAAACTAAGACACAAGGTCAAGGTGGTATGGGCCCAAATCATAAAAGAAATGCAATTGTAAATAAAAACACTGAGAATTGTTTTGTAACTCTGGCATGAGCACTCGGGTGTGGAGCATGACCTTGTCAACTAATTCCTTCAGCCATCTTTACAAAGGCCTGGTAAAAGTTAGCAAACTTTTCTCCTGTGGAACTGCTTCCCTGGAGACTCACTTTCTTCACTCTAAAGCCAAATAAGTCCCCATGAAAACAGCAAACAACATTAAATATCTACAGGTTATTTGAATGTTCTCTTTGACTTGACTAAATTAAGTGAACAGTATCTCATAAACTATTATGAGTGAATTGATGGAAAACAATCGCCAACTATGTAAAAGTCTTCAGTGTTTCAAAAGAAATCCACATCTTTTTCAGTCCCCTAAAAATTCCCATCCATATCTCTTTTGCTCTTATTCCCCACTGATAGCCTTGTTTCTTATTCATGGTGAAAACTGATGCCATCAGAGGAGAAACTCCTCAGGTACTCTCCTTCAACCCTACTGAGTCATTTCTACTGGCTAAAGTTTATTTTAATACCTCTCATTCTTTAAAAAGTTTCCTCCCACTGATCCATTTTGCCCTTCAGATGCCAACCCCCCATTTTCTGCTTCTCTTTAAAGCAAAGGTCCTCAAAAGAATTATCTGCATTTACTGTGTCAAGGTTCTCTCCTCTATCTCCTTTTATTTTTTATTTATTTTTTTTTAGTTTTGAAAATCTTTTTTTAATTTATTTATTTATTTACTTATTTATTTATTTAGGAAATATATTTGTCTCTGCCTCCCCCCCACCACTTTCCCTTGAGCCTCCCTCCTTCCCTCCCTCAGCTCTTCCCCTTTGGTTTTCTCCATGAGTCCTTGCTATATGTTCCTTGACTTGTCCCTTCTCTTCCTTTTCCCCACCCCTGCTCCCTCCTTCCCTCTTCTCTCTGTTGATTTCTTTTCCTTTCAGTGTTGCTGGTCATATTTTCCTTGCATCTTTGTATTGTGGGTTAGGTTCCACTTATAGGTGAGATCATATGGTATTTGTCTTTTGCCCCCTGGCTTATTTCGCTTAGCATAATGCTCTCCAGTTCCTTCCATGCCGTCGCGAAGTTTAGTAGTTCTTTTTTTCTTCCTGCAATGTAGTATTCCATTGTGTATATGTACCATCACTTTTTGATCCAATCGTCTACTGAGGGGCATTTCAGTTGCTTCCAACACTTGGCTATTGTAAATTGTGCTGCTATGAACATTGGGGTGCATAGGTTCTTTTGTATTGGTGTTTTGGGATTCTTACGGTAGAGTCCCAGCAGGGGAATCACTGGATCAAAAGGCAGTTCCATTTTCAGCTTTTTGAGGAAATTCCACCCTGCTTTCCACAGTGGCTGCACCAGTTTGCATTCCCACCAACAGTGGACTAGGGTTCCCTTTTCTCCACAGCCTCGCCAACACCTGTTGTTTGTTGATCTGTTTATGATGGCCATTCTGACCGGTGTGAGGTGGTACCTCATGGTGGTTTTGATCTGCATTTCTCTGATGGCTAGTGATGCTGAGCATCCTTTCAAATGCCTCTGGGCCCTCTGTATCTCCTCCTTGGAAAAGCGTCTGCCCAGGTCCTTTGCCCATTTTTTGATTGGATCATTTGTCTTCTTGGAGTGGAGTCGAGTGAGTTCTTGATATATCTTGCGGATCAAACCTCTATCTGATGTATCATTAGCGAATATATTTTCCCATACAGTTGACTCCCTTTTCATTTTGCTGATGTTTTCTTTTGCCGTGCAGAAGCTTCTTATTTTGATGAGGTCCCACTTGTTTATTCTTTCCTTTATGTCCCTTGCTTTAGGAGACATAGCAGTGAAAAAATTGGTGCATGGGATATCTGAGAGTTTCCTGCCAATGTTCTCCTCTAGGACTTTGATGGTGTTGTGACTTATATTTAAGTCTTTTATCCATCTTGAGTTTATTTTTGTGTATGGTGTGAGCTGATGATCCAATTTCAATTTTTTGCATGTAGCCGTCCAGCTCTCCCAACACCATTTGTTGAAGAGGCTATTAGGGCTCCATTTTATGCTTCTGCCCCCTTTGTCAAATATTAAATGGCCATAGAGACCTGGGATGATTTCTGGGCTTTCTATTCTGTTCCACTGGTCTATAGGTCTGTTCTTGTGACAGTACCAGATTGTTTTGAGTATGGTGGCTTTGTAGTAGACTTTGATGTCCAGTATTGTGATCCCTCCTACTTTGTGTTTCTTTCTCAAAATTGCGGCGGCTATTCGGGGTCATTTATGGTTCCATATAAATTTTTGAAATGTCTGTTCTATTTCTGGGAAATATGTCATTGGTATCTTAATAGGGATTGTGTTGAATCTATAAATTGCTTTGGGTAGTATGGACATTTTGAGGATATTAATTCTTCCAATCCATGAGCACGGTATATGCTTCCATTTATTTGTGTCTTCCTTAATTTCTTTTTTCAATGTTGTATAGTTTTCTACATACAGGTCTTTTACGTCTTTGGTTAAATTTATCCCTAGGTACTTTATTTTTCTTCTTGTTATATCGAATGGTATTTTTTCTCTGATTTCTTCTTCTATTGCATTGCTGGTGTACAAAAATGCCTTTGATTTCTGAATGTATACTTTGTATCCTGCTGTTTTGCCAAATTCACTTATTAGGTTGAAGAGTTTTTTGGTAGAGTCTACAGGGTTCTCTATGTACACTATCATGTCATCTGCAAACAATGATAGCTTTACTTCCTCCTTTCCTATTTGGATGCCTTTTATCTCTTTCTCTTGGCTGACCGCTGTGGCTAGGACTTCCAATATGATGTTGAAAAGAAGTGGTGAGAGCAGACATCCTTGTCGTGTTCCCGATCTCAGTGGGAAAGCTTTCAGTTTTTGCCCATTGAGTATGATATTGGCTGTAGGTTTTTCATATATGGCCTTTATTATGTTGAGGAATGCCCCATTTATTCCCATTTTGCTGAGTGTTTGGATCATAAATGGGTGCTGTACCTTATCAAATGCTTTTTCTGCATCTATCATGATGATCATGTGGTTTTTGTCTTTTCTTTTATTTATGTGATGTATCACGTTTACTGACTTGCGTATGTTGAACCATCCCTGCATCCCTGGGATGAATCCCACTTGATCGTGGTGGATAATCTTTTGAATGTATTGCTGGATGCGGTTTGCCAATATTTTGTTGAGGATTTTAGCGTCTATGTTCATCAGCAAAATCGGCCTGTAGTTTTCTTTCTTTGTAGGGTCTTTATCTGGTTTTGGGATCAGGGTGATGCTGGCCTCATAGAAAGAGTCTAGGAGTCTTCCCTCCTCTTGGATTTTTTGGAATAGTCTGAGAAGAGCACAGGTTAGCTCTTCCTTAAATGTTTTGTAAAATTCTCCTGGGAAACCGACCGGCACTGGACTTTTGTGTGCTGGGAGTTTCTTGATTACTGCTTCCATTTCCCCAGCTGTTATCGGTCTGTTCAAGCTTTCTGTTTCTTCCTCCTTCAGTGTTGGAAGATTATACTTTTCTAAAAATTTGTCCATTTCATCAAGATTTTCAAATTTCTTGGCATATAATTGTTCATAATAGTTTCTGATGATCCTTTGTATTTCTGTGGTATCAGTTGTCATTTCTCCTCTTTCATTTCTGATATTATTAATTTGGGTCCTCTCCCTTTTTGTCTTGATGAGTCTGCTTAAAGACTTGTCAGTTTTATATATCTTTTCAAAGAACCAGCTTCTGGATTGGTTGATCCTCTGAATTGTTCTTTTTGTCTCTATGTCATTTAGTTCTGCTCTAATCTTGACTATTTCCTTCCTTCTACTTGCTCTGGGATTTATTTGTTGTTGTGTCTCCAGTTCTTGAAGTTGTAGTGTTAGGTCTTTTATTTGAAATGTTTCTTTTTTAGGTAAGCTTGTATTGCTATGAACTTCCCTCTCAGGACCACCTTTGCTGTGTCCCATAGGTTTTGGACTGTTGTCTGTTCATTTTCATTTGTTTCCAGAAATTTTTTGATATCTTCTCTTATCTCATTATTGACCCATTCATTGTTTAATAGTATACTGTTCAGTGTCCATGAGTTTGCAAGTTTTTGAAGTTTCTCTTTGAGGGTGATTTCTAGTTTCAAGGCCTTGTGGTCCGAGAAAAAGTTTGGTATTATTTCAATTTTCCTGAATTTGCTGAGGCTTGCTTTGTGTCCTATCATGTGGTCTATCTTTGAAAAACTGCCATGAGCATTTGAAGAGAATGTGTATTTTTCTTTGGGATGTAAGGTTCTATATATGTCAGTTAAGTCTCTTTGATTCAGTGTGTCATTCAGCGCCACAATATGTTTATTAATGTTTGTTTGGAAGATCTGTCCATTTTTGAGAGTGGGGTGTTGAAATCCCCTACTATTAGTGTGTTGCTGTCTATATCTTTTTTGAAGTCATCCAACAATTTCCTTATAAACTTGGGGGCTCCTCTATTGGGAGCATATAAGTTTACAATGTTGATGTCTTCTTGATAGATTCTTCCTTTAAGTATTATAAAGTGCTCCTTTGGGTCTCTCTTTATGGCTTTTGTTTTGAAATCTACTTTGTCTGACACAAGTATGGCAACCCCGGCCTTTTTCTCTTGCCCATTTGCTTGGAATATTTTTTTCCATCCTTTTACTTTCAATCTGTGTAGGTCTCTTGCTCTGAGGTGGGTCTCTTGTAGGCAGCATATGTGTGGGTCATGTTTTCTTATCCATTCAGCTACCCTGTGTCTTTTGATTGGGGCATTTAGTCCATTCACATTGAGAGATATTACTGATAGAAACTTACTCATCTTTTCTCTTGTACCTGTGTTCCTCTCTCTCTCATTCTTTTCCTTCATCTTCTTAAACCAGTCCCTTGAGCATATCTTGGAGTGCTGGTTTGGTAGAGATGTATTCTTTTAGTCTTCTCTTGTCTGGAAAACTCCATATTTCCCCTTCTATTTTAATGGAGAGCCTAGCTGGGTAGAGCAGCCTTGGCTGTAGGTCCTTGCTTTTCATGGCTTGGAATATTTGTTGCCATTCCCTTCTGGCTTGTAGTGTTTCTGTTGAGAAGTCAGCTCCTAGGCGTATCGGGGCCCCCTTGTATGTTACTTTCTCCTTCTCCCTTGCTGCCTGGAGGATTCTCTCTTTCTCTTTGATAGTTGCCATTTTAATGATGATGTGTCTTGGAGTGGAACTCTTTGAGTCCCTCTTGAGTGGGGTCCTCTGTGCCTCCTGGATCCATGAGAGCCCTTCTCTCCTCAAATTAGGGAAATTTTCCATCATTACTTTTTCGAGGAGGTTCTCTATTCCTTGCTCCTCTTCTTCTCCTTCTGGTAATTCTATTATACGGATATTATTGCGTTTCAGGTTATCCTGCATTTCCCTAAATGCCTCTTCATTCTTTTTGAGCCATTTTTCTATGTCTTGTTCTTTCTGGGAACATCTTTCTACCTTGTCCTCCATCTCGCTGATTCGATCCTCAGCTTCATCCAGCCTGATTTGGATTCCTTCTACTATGTTCTTCAATTCAGAAATGGTATTCTTCATATCCTCTTGTGTCTTCTTGATAGTTTCTATGTCCTTTTCCAAGCTGATATAGTTTGCGGTAAGATCCTGATAGTTTCTCTTCAGTTTCTCATAGTTATCTTTGAGCTGGCTGAGCTCATTAAGCTTCCTTAGAACCATTATTTTGAATTCAGTATCTGATCGTTCCCTTGCTTCTATTTCATTTAGCTCTCTCCTTGGGGAGTCCCCTTTTCCACTCATTTGGGGGGAACTTCTTTTTCTTCCCATTTTTGTGAGAGTCTGTTAAATATTTTTGTCCTTTTCTTTCTGGGCCTGCCTCTGATGATGTCAGTTGTTTACCCTATAGGGCCTTGGGTTGTTTGTTTGAGCCTTCCAGGAGTCGAATGTCTGTGTCTGACTCCTGCTTGGAGCAGCTCTGTGACCCCTTGGGTCAGGGCTGGGCTATTTTTTGGGATCTCTCTGCACTCTCACGTGGGCTCCTTGAGCGCTCCCAGCACGGCAGGATCCCCCGCCTGCCTGGGCTCGCCTGTGCTTGCCCCAGACCAGGGGGCTTATTCGAGACCTCTGGTACTCATCTGGCCTCCCTGGCACGGGAGCTTCACGGCACTGACCAGTTTAGGGTCTTCTATTGTGTATTTTCCCTGCTTTTGGCTCTTTGGGTGCGTCGCTTGCCCTCGCCAAATTGGGACTATGGAAATGGGAGGAAGTCAGCTCCAGGACTCTCCGGTTAATCCTGTCTCTGGTCTCTCCTCCAGGGACTCTGAGCAGCTCTACTAATTTTGTGGGCCGCTCTGCAATCGCGGGCGGGCGGGTCAATTTATGCCTGCCCTTGCTGCTCTGTGCACTCCCTCACAGGCTGTATTGGTGCCAATATGTGGGAGGCCTTGCCAGCAGGTGCAAGCATTCACCAGCCCGCGCGGGTCACACACACGCTCGCCAACCCTCACCGCTCACTCGTTGCAATTGTGCGCGCCTGCACTGGGTGTTTTGGGGGTGTCTATGTGTGCTTTTCGGCTTTTGGCTCTTTGGCGGTGTGGCCTCTTCCCACGCAATGGAGACTACGGCAAGGAGAAGGAGTCAGGACTCCCCGGTTCCGCCTCCCGTTCTTTCCCCAACGCCTCCATCTCCAGTCTCTCCTCCAGGCTCTCCCAGCCAGTCTGCACTCAGCCCTGCAGCTCACACGCATACAAGCTGTGTGCGGAGCACACAAAAGGCAGGTTAATTGATTCCCTTAGGCCTGAGCGAGATGGGAGCTGCAGAGTGGGAGGCGTGCCATCACCGGGGCTCCACCAGCCACCGTGTCAGTTCTCTTCACAAAGTTTTCCTCACCAGTCTTTTTCCAGGCACCAGCCCACCCTGCTGCCGCCTCTACCCAGCGATCAAGGAGGGTGGCTGCCGCTGCAACTTTTGCGTTTGCCCTTTAAATGTCTCTTTGCATCCCCAGCCACCTGTCTCTGGCAGAGAGCGCCCCTATGCTTTTTGGGGTTGCGTTTTGTCTGTATTTTCTCGGCTTTAGCTGCTGTAGTTTAGGAGTTCCTGTTTATGATTCAGACCCCGTTCTTCTCAGGGGAAGCTAACTGGCCGTTTCAATGTCCCTCTGGTGCCAGTGCCCGTGGGCACCCAGCCCACCCTCTCGAGCCTCCACTGCACTTCTCACCCGTTGGGATGTGTGAGAGTAGAATCCACTGTCCGCAGCACCAAGGCTCCTCTCCCACTATCGCTCCACTGCTTTCCAGGTGATTACTCCATTATTTAGTTGCAATTCCAGTATGGTTTTGGGAGAAGGTCAGCGTGACTCCCATTCACTCCTCCGCCATCTTCCTCTCTATCTCCTTTTAAATTTACATCAATCAGTCAATCCCTGTCCCTCCATGGCTATAATTAAATATCTCCTCCAAATTTACCAACCTAAGGTCAGTTCTCCATCTTCTTCTTACCCATCCTCTCAGCTACTTCTGACATTGTGGGATGGTATTGTGAAAAACACCGAGCCCCCTTACTCTCACACAGTACTACCACATTTACAGTGCTTCCAACACCCAATGAGTGGGAAGTTTTCCTACACCAAGCAATTCTAGGACACCCAAAGCACTTGCGCAGCACCACTTGGGTGTCCTACAATTAAAGTCAATTCTGACTCTGCCTACCTGGCGGTAACATCACATCCCACAGGTTAACTGCTGAATGCCAGAAGATTGCCCATCACATCAGATGCCAATTGCCAGTCCAAGTTGTTTACTTGTGCTTCTGACCCACTGGATATAAATCTCAGGTTTCCTCAACCCTCTCCTTGGGTTTGACTAATTTGTTAGAGTAGTTCACAGAACTCAGGGAAATATATACTTAAGTTTACCAGTTTATTAAAAGACACAGTAAAAGATACAGATGAACAGTCAAATAAAGAGATATGTAAGAAGAGATCTTGGAGGGTCTGAGCAGAGCTTCTGTTACCATGGAATTAGGGAGTGTCGCCGTCCCAATGCGTGGAAATATTCAACAACCTAGGAGCTTGCTGAAACCCATACTATTTGAATTTTTATGGAGGCTTCATCACATGGGCATGATTAATTTTTGACTCCATTTCCAGGTCCCTTCCACCTTCTAGAGAATGGGCAGGGGGAGTGACTAAAGATCCAAAGTTTTAATTATGGCTTAGAACGGCCCCTATCTAGAAGCCTTCCAAGAGCCCACCCGTAAGATGACTCATTAAAACAAAAGATGCTCCAAGTGCTCTTGCCACAGGAATTTACAAGCATTTTGGGAGCCCTGTGTCAGGACCTGAGAGCAAAGACCAAGATATATTTTTTTTCTGTTATCTCACAGGCCCCCAGATTATTCTCTGCTGATTTTCCTTCTTTGTTAGTGACCAGTCCTTGGCTTCTTCTGCTGGCTCTTCCTCATCTTCCTAACATATAAGATTTGGGGTGCTCAGGGCCATTCCTCTAAACTCTTCTCAATATTCTCTCTCTAGATCACCTTGTCCTATTCCATTCCTTTAAATACCATCTGCATCATTCATTGACATAGCTCTGATCTTTTGCCTAAAGTATAAGAAAGACAAACTACTACTGACAAATCCTCTTAGATTTTTAATAGTATAAAATTTAACATATCTAAGACCAAATTCTGATTTCCCCCTACTCTTAACTTATTCTTTCCCCACAGTCTTAGAAAAATGATGACTCAAGCCAAAGACCTTTAATTCATCATTCCTCTTAAATATTATATCTTCTGCAAATAGTCTGTGATAAACTCTTTTGTATTTACTATCCCAAAATATCAGCAGTCTGATACACTTCTCACTTTCTCTATTGGCACCAACCTAGTCCTCCCTATTCCAAGCCACCATCATCTCTCACCCTGGTTTACTGTGATGTCTCCTACTACAACTTGTCTCCTTTTTCTGTCTAACCTTTGCCCCACTTCCCTGCATCATCTGGTCTTCCCAAAACAGCCAGAGTGACTCATAAATAAATCTTGCCACCCTTTGGCTCAAAGCTGTCTAAGTATTTTTCACATTACTGACAGTGAAATCATCTTTACTATATTTCAAAAACATCCTCACTTCCTTTCTGAACTCACCACCTACCACATTCTTTCTTGTTCATTCTACTTCAGCCCTTAGATTTCACTCTTTGTGAGATACACAAGACTGCTCCTACATTGTCTTACACTTGCTGTTTTTTCTGTCCAGAATGCTCCTTGCCCTAGAGGGCCACATGTCTCATTCCCTTACTTCTGGTTTCTCTCAACTATCACTATATAAGAGAGTCCCTCCTTGACCACCCTATCTAAAATTGTGCACACATGTACACACATACATATCTTTCTAAACCCCGAGATGAGGCCTGGCATGGCTGGAGAAAAAGACATAACCACATACACAGACTTACTACATTATTGACCAGGAATGTTAAGTATAACTTTGGTACTACCAGACAATCTTTGGGTACTCTCTGAGATTGCTATTTTATCCCTTTTCTCTCTACAAACTCCAAAGCTTCTTTCCTGGCCCTTGCTACAATATCAGCTGATCACTATTTTCTACTTAACTGGAAAAATTGTCATTAACTCTTATGTTGGCTGTGTAGCTACATTTAACATTGTAATGATTGCTCTTAGAATTGTAATATATATCCTAAAATAAATTAGTCTTCTTTTAGGTAATATAAAATATACCACAGCATAAAAATCTAAGAAACTTTTAACAGTGTAGTTGCATATACTCCTTAAATTATGTAGTGCTGTTATCATGCATATTACATGTACCTATGCTATATAACATGTATACATTTTTGCTTTAAAAAGTCTTATGTCTTTAACAGAAATTAAGAAATAAAGTGTTCTATATTTACTCACTTATTTATTATTTCTATGTTCTTTGTTTATTTTTGAAGATCCAAGAACTTTTTTTAACATTTTTGTGCTGTACATTTCCTGGCAATAAATTATCTATTTTGATCTCAAAATGTTTATTTTTTCCTTCAAATTTGCTCTTTGCCTGGATGCAAAATTTTGTATTGACTTTTTCAATGCACAGAAATTATGTCATTCCACTGAGTTCTGGATTCCACTGTTTCTGATGAAAATCAGCTACATTTTCTATTGTTGTTTCTCCATATGTAATACAACATTTTTTGTCGGATTTGTTTCAAGATTTTCTCTTCATTTTTATTTATATGCAGTTTTCCTATTACGTGTGTAAGTTTGGTGTTCATTTTATTTTCCTGCTTAAAGTTCCTTGAACTTCTTGAATTTGTAAATTTAGTATTTCACCAAACCTGGGAATTTTCCTGCCTGTCTTTACTTCAAGTATGTTTTTTCCCCATTCTCTTCCTACTTTTCTTCTGGAGCTATAACTTTTTTAGCTTTATGAACCATCTTTCTCTGAGGTTTTCTTCATTTTTGTTTATTTTCCATTAATGTCTTCAAATAAGTCATAACCTTATGCTTTATTAAGTAAAGCATATCTCTTAATGATAAGGGTATTATCTTAATCCTAGGGTGTGCTATCCTCACTCCTGAGATATAATATTTCTGAGTCTTTAGCTGAAAGTCTATGGTACTTAGAGGTATCTCTACATTATGTCTCATCTGGAAATTCATTGTCTCCTATCCTGTTCTCTGATATCACCATTCAGCTCTTAACTCACAGTAGGCAATCTGTACTAGGTCTCATAAAGTCTTTCCCTGTGCATGTTCAGCACAGCCCTTGGCCAAAGATGTACTATGTAATCCACATGTTGATTTCTTAGGCACTCGTCATTCATTTTCACACAATTCCCTCTTCTCAACTAACCGGCTCTGAGAATTACAACAGCCTCAGCATCCTAGAGAATGCTGCTCCATTTGGGAGCACCTTTTCTTCTTTATGTCAGGAAAGTGACTCCAGACAAAAGGTCAGAGCAACTATGAGGCTCACCTTTTTTCCCCCTTCTCTCAAAGATCATCATTCTAGACTGTCTGTTGTCCACTGTTTCATATATTTTGTCTAGCTTTATAGTTATTTTCAGTGGAAGGAAAAAAGGGGGAAGACAAACGAGAGACAACAGAAAAGAAAAAATATAGTCAATATACTATTACAAGATTATTTTAAGTATTGACATAATACAGGCACTGTGCTTGAGACTCTGGGTTAATGAATGAAATCCGATATGAACTCCAATCTACTATATTTGGAAAAATAGAAGTTAATCAAGTAAATAAGTAAATATGTAATGTACACCACATATTGTTATGAATGCAAGCCATGTTTTTATGTGAGTCTATAATAGGGGATCTGACCTAAACTTAGTGGTTAGTAAAGCCTTCCGTGTGTTTGTATTGTTCAAAAAGAGAACTGAAAGACCAAAAAAGAATGCTACCTAAAGAGCTAGCCTATGAAAACACCCTCGACCTCAGTGGGCATGGGACACTTCAGCTGAAGTAAAGGCAAGGTGGCTGAAGTCCAAAGAAGTGGGATAAAGTGGGGTACAGGGAGCTGGATCCCTGTGCCAAAAGACAAAGAAGCATGGACATTTGACATCTGCTCTTAAATGCTTTGATAATAAGTGAAACACTTAATTTCTACCTTGCCTATTAGGTAGAACTAACTGTATGACCCTGCCTAACTGCAAGGGTGCTGAGAAACCATGTTTCTCCCAAAGGTTCAGGAAGAAAAGAATCAAGTATTAGTGAGCACTGGAATACTCTACCACAGTCTATTCTTCTACTCATCAAGTATTAAACTAATTCTTTTCTCCCTCCATCTCTCTCTCTCTCTCTCTCTCTCTCTCTCTCTCTCACACACACACACACTCACACACAAACACACACACACTCACAGACACACACACACACACACACACACACACACACACAAATAGAATATCCTCCTTCTTTAAGGGAAAGTCTAAATTAATATCCAGTTACTAAACCTAAATCAATTCCACGGCTTAAGGTGATGGCAATAGTGTCTCCATCAGATCCGTCTCCTTTATCTATCTCCTTTTGATCCAGTGCAAAGACAAGTTATTTGCCTTCTACTTGCATCCATTACGCAGTAGTGTAATGAGAGCAGGTTTACTACTATAAATGTTCCCATTCAGACTGTAGAGGAATAGGACACACCATCACTAGTGTATTACAATTCTGATTTCCAATTGGATGAATGTTGTGATGTCTTTGGAGGAATGCAATGAAAGGGGAACAGTTGGTTATACCTTTTTTTCAGTGTCTGAAAGGAGCTCCCTTGCCCATCATTCTGTGGATCCTCGCTCTGCCTTCCAGAGGGTCTTGGCCACATCTGAAGTGAGAGTTGGAGAATATGTCCTTTTGAGACCTAATTAGCCTTCTCAGACCACTTCCTGCTTGTGGAGGGTAAGGATATTATTTTAAAGCTTGAGTTATTTGGTAAAATATTATCCTAGGCAAAGATAATTTTCTTCCTTAGAAAAATTTTGATATTAACTATTAATAAATTACTCTTCTTTAACCCACACCATTATTAATAGAGAAAATTCAAAATGATTTAAATATCCACTATAAGAAATTTATTAAATTAACTATTATACATCAAATGGTAGGGATTATGAAGACACAAATCCATTTTTTGGAAAGAAGGAAGGAAGGAAGGGAGGAAGGAAGAAAGGGGAAAATAAAGTTTACAAATATCTTCATCAAGACTAAACTCTTTTTAACTCTGTAAAGTGAATTTAGAATTTGCTTGGTTGTTTAGTTTTGTTTTGTATGTGGCAATGTTTTGTTATTTCTTATGCTGACCCATATGATCCAATGTTTCCAGGGTAAATATATATTTGTTGTATAAAATACAAAATATTTTAATGTAAAGATTTATAGAAATGTCAAAATAGGACATTTTCAAAATCTCTTCTGTTGCCTGGAATATGTTGACAAAGCCTATTCAACCACGTATACATACCTCAGTAATCACACATTGTATAAAGAGTATGACAACATATACAGAAACACAGGAGTTCTTGAACCCTAAAGCAACTACATAGAATAAAATGCATGAGCATTTTGGACTTAGAACTTCCTTGTTTTCTAAATTTGTGTTGTGTGTGTGCATGTGCATCCCCTGCATGTGTGAGAGAGAGAGCGAACAGGGTGAGTAAGAGAGAGAAACCTTGCACATTTTCATAGATGTTTCCTCAGAAGATAAGATCCTGTCAAGTGCTACAGTGGAAAAGTAGAAAGACCCATAGGGGTTGCAATCATAAGTAAGTTACATACAGCTCAAGCTTTATGCTTGACAGCAGCCTTAATATTTGCCATTTTCTCATCTGAGATTCTATTTTCTCTCCCATAAAATGATGACAAGTAATAATTTCTACCTGACAGGGTTTTTATGAGAACCAGATGAGATGATGCAGTTGAAAGCATTTTATAATCTGTAAATCACTTCACCTAAGTATTTGTGACTTAGTTTCTAGTCCCTTTAACAAATAACACAACAGTTAGAACATAGTAGGTACTCAATACCTCTTGCTTCCTTTTTGCTTTTGACAAGCCTAAATAATGCCAAAATCTAACAAATAAAAATCATGTAAAATCAAGTTCCTAATTTTTCTGTGATAGTTCGCTCTCTCAACTCCTTCTCATAGCCAACCACCACTGTAAGGGAGGTTTATTTTGTGGGAGAAGTCATATGACAAGTAGAGATGGAGCAATATGTGCACTTTTTTTTAAGTATGAGAGCTAATAGAGTAGTATTTGATATAAAGTGTAGGTGAAATAAAACATCTATCTGCCACAAGTGATCTGGGCAGCCTGAATCCATTCCCTTCAATGAATCCATGAATTGCTTTCAATTCTTGGTTCCACTGAGCTACAGAGATTTCCAAACTAAAATACAGCTACTGCCTTTAATAGGAACAGAAGAGTGAAAAGCCATTTCTTTAATAAGAATTTGGTAGGAAATAGTTTCTTTGTGACTCCTCCTCCCACATCAAATAGATTCTAGCATTCAAAGAGAAAGGAGACAGTCCTGTAATTTGTCCAAACCAAGATATCTTCCAATGAAAGATAATGCACAATTTGTTTTTCAGATATAGAGTCTTATTTCACAAGTTATGAAGGAGGAATAAATGAATTGACTTGTGAGAAATCAAAAGAGAAAAAAAACTTTCCAATCTCCCAGCAACACAGGAAAAATGTTTAACTTACTGCAAAATCTGAGTCTTATCACAGGTCATATTTTAGGCTCTTTTCAAAGGCAATTCATAACTTATTCTTATTTGATTGCTTTTTCTAATTGTTTAGACATAGAGTTTTATTCTAGGCCTGAATGTTTTCACAGAAATTTTGGAAAATGAATGAGATCAGCTCAGCATCTCACAACTCAACATCAGTTTTTCTTAATTAAATTTTTTTTATTTTGACATAATTGTAGATTTATATGCACTTGTAAGAAGTAATTAGAACTATCCCTTCTTTAATTCATTTCCCCCAGTGGTAACATCTTGTAAAACTATAGTACAATATCACAACCAGGATATTCACATTGATCCAATCTACTTATCTTAGATTTTCCCAGTTTTACTTGCAAGTTTGTGTTTAGTTCTATAAAATTTTATCACATGTGAATTCATGTATCTACCAGCACAGTCAAGATACCAAACAGTCATCACTGTAAGCATCCGTTGTGTTGACCTTTTTAAAACTCTTCCACCTCAATCCTTTCCCCTACCCACCCTGAAACCTTTTTGGGTGGTTTTTTGTCCTCACTCATTAAAATTCTCTTGAGATTTTTTAAGTTGTTGCATGTTTCAATAGTTTTTTTCCCCCTTTTTACTGTTAAGCAGTATTCTATGGTGTGTACACACCACAGTTTGTTTAACCATTCAGCCACCATAAAATATCATGACTGTTTCCCATATTAAAAACAAAGTTGCTATAAACACTCATGTGCAAATTTTTGCGTGAACATAAATTTTCATTTGTCTGGGTCACGTGTCCAAGAGTGCAATAGCTGAGTCATATGGTAATTACATGTTGAGTTTTATAAAAAAAAACTGTGGAGCTCTTTTCTGAGTGGATATACCATTTTACATTCCCACCAACTATGAGCAACCAAGTTTCTCTGCACCATTACTAGCATCTCGTGTTGTCACTAGTTTTTATTTTAGGCATTCTAATAAATGTGTATTAATATCACCTTGTGATTTCAGTTTGCATTTCCTTAATGGATAATAATACTAAATGTTTTACATGTGCTTATTTGCTCTATTTCTCTTTTCTTGCCTTCCTGTGGGTTGCTTGGACATCTTTTTAGGACTCCCTCTTGACTTATATATTGCATTTTTACATATATTGTTTGTATAATTTTGTTGTGGTTGCTCTCTGTGTTACAATGCACACATGTGACTTAGTCTGCTGGTATCAATGTTATGTCACTGGGATTGAAGTGTGGAAACTTTATTTTCATTTAGGTGACTTTACCTATGCCACTCTTTAATACCATGTTTGGAGTATCAGTGTTATAGTTTACTATAGTTTATGTTTCAGTCATTACCTATGATTTATAATACTCATGAAAGTTTGTTTTATTTACCTATATATTTGTTCTTTCCATTGTTCTTTCTTTCATCTTAATGCTCCAAGATTCTTTTTTTATCTTTTCATTCTGTTTGAAATAAATTTACAGAAATGCTGTTATTCATTTTTTAAGGATGATTTTGCTAGTGACATTTGTTACTAGTTTTCTTTCATCTTAGCATGTCTTTATTTCCACTTTATTTCTAAAGAACAGTTTTTGTTGGATATAGAATTTTTGGTTAACAATTCTTTTACTTCACCAGTTTAGTAACGTTATGATATTTTTTTCTGGCTTTCATAGTTTCAGATGAAAAAAATCAATGTTATTCAAATTAATGTTTTCCTATAGGTAATGTAACATCTCTCTTAACTACTTTAAAGGTTTGGGTATTTTCTTTTTTCTACCTTTGACCCCTTTCAGCCTTTTCTTTCTCCACCTTCTGCAGCTGGCAACCACCAATCTCTTCCCTCTACTATGAATTGGGCTTTTTGTTTTGTTTTTATTTTTGTTTTATTCCACATGTGAGAAAGGTCATATGATATTTGTCTTCCTTTGGATGAATCATTTCACTTTGCAAAATGCTCTCAAACTCCATCTATGTTGATACAAATTGCAACATTTTATTTTTATGACTGAATAATATTGTGTGTAATTGTGTGTATTAATATATATTAAATTATATTTATGTATATAAATAATAATATTATCCATTTATATAATACAAATTTTATATTACATATAATATAATATTTTATATATAATAATTTTTTATCCATTCATCCATCAATGGACATTTAGGTTTTTTCTATGTCTTGGCTACTTTAAATAATGCTACAATAGTGTATATATCTTTTTGAGTTAGTGTTTCTTTTGTTTTTTTTAGATAAGTACCCAGAAGTGGAATTACTAGATCATATTATAGTTTTATTTTTTAATTTTTTGAGAAAATTCCATACTATTTTCCATAGCAGCTGCACCAATTTCCATCCCCACAAATAGTGCACAAGTATTCCCATTCTTATTTATCTTCACCAACACTTAATTTTTGCCTTTTTAGTCATAGCCATTGTAACAGGTATGAAGTGATCTCATTGTGGTTTTTGATTTGCATTTTTGTGATTATTAATGATGTTGAACATCTTTTCATGTACCCATTGGCTGTCTGTATGCCTTCTTTAGAAAAATATTTATTCAGATCCTCTGCTCATTTTTAATTGCTGGTTTTATTTTTTGTTTTGTTTTGTTTTGTTTTTGCTGTAGAGTTATATGAGTTCTTTATGTATTTTGGATATTAACTCCCTTATCGAATATATTATGTTCAACTATTGTCTCCCACTCAGTGTGTTGCCATTTAATTTTGTTGATGGTTTTTGCTACACAAAAGCTTTTTAGTATGATGTAACCTTACTTGTTTATTTTTTATTTAATTGCTATTTTTTATTTAATTGCTATTACTTTTGGTGTCAGATTACAAAGAAATTGCCTAAACCTATGTCAAGAAGATTATGACCTATGAATTCTTTTAGGAATTTTGGAGTTTCAAGTCTTACATTTAAGTGTTTAATCCATTTTTAGCAAATATTTTGTGTATGATTTGAAATGGTGATCCAGCTTCATTCTTTTGCATGTGATTTTCAATTTCTCCCATGTAATTTATTGAAGAGACTGTCCTTTACTCATCACCTATTCTTGGCTCCTTTGTGATAAATCAGTTTGCTACATATAAGTGGATATTTCTACACTTTCTATTTTTTATTTCTTTCTGTTTTTATACCAATACCATACTGTTTTATTTACTTGGCTTTGTAATAGAGTCTGATATCAGGGACAATGATGCTTTCAGCTTAGCTCTTTTCCTTCCAGAAGCTTTGGCTCTTTGGGGTCTTTGTGTTTCCATACAAATTTTAGTTTTGTTTGTTCTGTTTATGTGAAACATGCTATTGGAATTTTAATAGAAATTACATTAAACCTGTATATTGCTTAGGGTAATATGAAGATTTTGATAATATTAATTATTTTAATACATGAGCATGAAATTGCCATTCATGTATGTCCTCTTCAATGCATTTCCTTAATGTCTTATAATTTTCAATATACAGATTTCCGACTTCCTTGGCTAGATTTAGTTCTAGGTATTTTACTCTTTTAGATGCAATTGTAAATGAAATTTTTTTTTAGTTTCTCTTTATGATAATTTGTAATTAATGCATAGAAATGTAACTGATTTTTTGTTTCCAGTATGTATGATTTTTAAATTATATTTTATTAATTATGCTATTATAGTTGTCCTGATTTTTCCCCTTTTGCCCCTCCCCCAACCAGCATTCTCTACCCCTCATTCCCTCACACAATCCCTCCACCATAGTTTATGTCCATGTGTATAAGTTCTTTGGCTACTCCATTTCCTATACTGTACTTCACATCCCCATGGCTATTCTGTAACTACATATTTGTACTTCTTAACACCCTTACCTCTTCACCAATTCCCCCCAAAACCCCTCCCATCTGGCAATCATCAAAATGCTCTCTGTATCCATGATTATGTCTCTGCACTTCTTGTTTGCTTAGTTTATTTCTTAGGTTCAATTATTGATAAATTTGTACTTTTTGCCATTATATTATTCATATTTTTGATCCTCTAGTTTTTCTTAAATAAGTCTCTCTAACATTTCATATAATAATGGTTTGATGATGGTGAACTCTTTTAGTATTTTCTTGTCTGGGAAGCTCTTTATCTGCCCTTCAATTCTAAATGATATTTTTGCTGGGCAGAGCAACCTTGGCTGTAGATCCCTGCTTTTCATACCTTTGAATATTTCTTGCCAATCCCTTTAAACTGCAAAGTTTCTTTTGAGAAATCAGCTGACAGTCTCATGGGAACTCCCCTGTAGGTAACTAAGTTCTTTTCTCCTGTTGCTTTTAAGATTCTGTCTTTATCTTTAACCTTTGGTGTTTTAATTACAATGTATCTTGGAGTGGACCTCTTTGAAACCATCTTGTTTGGGACCCGCTGTACTCCCTGGACTTGCATGTCTATTTCCTTCACCAAATTAGGGAAGTTTTCTTTTATTATTGTTTTCAAATATATTTCCAATTTCTTGCTCTTTCTCTTCTCCTTCTGGCACCCCTATGATATGAATATTGGAATGCTTGAAGTTGTCCCAGAAGCTGATTACACTATCCTCAATTTTTTGGATTCTTTTTTCTTGTTGTTATGATTGGTTGTTTTTTGCTCCCTCATGTTCCAAATCATTGATGCAATTCTCAGTTTCACCCACTCTACTATTACTTCCCTGTAAATTGTTCTTTATTGCAATTAGTGTATTTTTCATTTCTGACTGGATCTTTTTTATTTTGTTAAGGTCCTCACTAAGTTCTTTAAGCATCCTTATACCATTACTTTGAACTCTACATTTGATAGATTGTTTATCCCCATTTCATTTAGCTCTTTTTTGTGGAGTTTTGATCTGTTTTTCAGTTGGGCCATGTTTCTTTGTCCCTCATTTTGGCATCCTTCCTCTGTTTGTTTCTACATATTAGGTAGAGTTGCTTTGACTCTGTGTCTTAGTAGTGTGGCCTATGTAGTAGCTGTCCTTTAGGGTCCAGTGGCATAGCCTCCCCTATTGCCCAAGCTGGGTACTCGAGGTGCTTCTTTTGTGTGGGCAGATTATACCCTTCTCTTGTAGTTGAGCCTTGGTTGCTTTTGGAAGATCAGTGGAAGTGATTTATCCATTCCAGTCAGCTGCAAGGACTGGCTGTGACCCCTGACCATCAACCTCTACCCTCTGTGGAGGGTCAGCTGTGTACGAGCAGGGTGGTAGTGCTCCAACATGGTCTATAGCTGAACACTGGGTGCACTGACTTTGGCATTTCCCAAGTGGTGCAAGCCAAGATCAACCCCCACCTGCATTTTTTCCAGGGTCACCCTTTCTGACCTGTAAAGCAATCTGAGATGGCTGCTGCTTGTGCAGGGCTTGAATATTCCTGGGTGAAGCTAAGCTGTGACCTAGGCTTGCTGCTGCTACTGCCAGGCCTGGGGCTCACTGAGGCCAGCTGCTTCATGTTTGAGAGGATTTAGGAAGTTGTGAAGCATGAGCCAAGACCAGCCATTCATATGAGAAAGCAGCTTGGGTGAGCCTGTAAGTTGGGCAGGGAGGAGTCTCTGGGGACTTCAAGATGGGTCAAACAGTGCTAGACAGGTTGATGGAATCTCAGATATGGCATCAGCCTGCTGGCTCTGTGTGGAAAGAGTTTAGAAAAAGGACAATAGCCTCTTCTCATTTTGATGCCTGATATTTCAGTTTATCTCTATATACCATTGGTGCCTTTCAAGCTGTTACCCCAGTGCTGGAGCTCAGAGGAAGTGTATCTGGGTGTGTCCACGTGTGGGTTCTTTAGGAGGAACTGCTTGGGACTCCAGAAGTTTCTCCCACTGACTCATTTTCCTCTGGTTTTTGCAGCCAGAAGTTGTGGTGACTTATATTCCTGGTACTGGAACCCTGGGCTGGGAGGTCTGATGTGGAGCTGGGACTCCACACTTCCGAGATATCCCTCCCATATTTTTATCCACCACATGTTGGTGAGGGACCAACCCATTCCATGTATGTGCCCTTCCAACCAGGCTAGATGGATGTGGTTTCATTAATTCTACAGTTGTCCGGCTTCCATTCAACTCAATTCCTGACAGTTCTGAGTGATGATTGTTCTATATTTAATTGTAATTTTGAGGTGGTTGTGTGAAGAGACAAGTCATGCCTGCCTACTTTACCACCTTGACCACAACAGATTCTTTGTATTGATTTTGTACCCTGCAACATTACTGAATGTATTAGTTCTAACAGTTTTTGATGGAGTCTTTAGGTTTCTCTCTATATAAGTCACACTATCTTTAAATAACAGTTTAACTTCTTCCATTACAACTTGAATGACTATTTCTTTTTCTTGCCTAAATGTTCAGGCTAGGACTTGTAATACTGTATTGGATAATAATGACAAGAGTGAGCGTCATTGTCTTTCCTGATTTTAAGAAAAAAATATTTAAGTTTTCATCACTAGTTTAAAAAATACTTTAGTTTTAAATTTCAGATGTTTTAACTAAGATGAGTTTTGACATGGATTTCTTCGGCTTTATACTGTTTGGATTTTGCAAGCTTCTTAAATCCATCAGTTTATGTCTTTCACCTAAATTGGAGAAGTTTTTTTAGCCATCATTTCTTCAAATACTCTCTCAGTCCCACTCATTATTGCTCTTCTTCTGGGACTCTAATGATATTAATGTTGACTACTTATTTATTGCTCCTCAGTCCCTTGAGGCTCAATTAAATTTTTTTTTCAGTTTATTTTCAAGGGGTAAATTCTATTGCTCTTTCTTCAAGTTCACTGATTCTATCTTCTGTTATCTCTGCTCTATGACTGAGCACATCAGCACTTTGAGGATATTCTTTTTAGTTATTGCATTTTTCGGTTCCATAATTTTATTAGATTATTTGTAAAAATTTTTATTTTTGTGAAATGTTCTATGCTTCTCATTTGTTTAAGAAAATTTAGATGATTGGATCAAAAAATTATGGTACATATACACAATGGAGTACTACGCAGCAGAAAGAAAAAAAGAAGTACTAAACTTTGCAACAGCATGGATGGAACTGGAGAGCATCATGCTAAGCAAAATAAGCCAGGGGGCGAAAGACAAATACCATATGATCTCACCTATAAGCAGAACCTAACCAACAATGCAAAGATGCAAGGAAAATATGACCAGCAACACTGAAAGGAAAAGAAATCAACAGAGACAAGAGAGAAGGGGGGGCAGGGAAAGGGAAGGGAAGGGGAAAGTCAAGGAACATATAGCAAGGACTCATGGACAAAACCAAAGGGGAAGAGCTGAGGGAGGGAAGGTGGGAAGGGGCAAGGGAAAGAGGTGGGGGGGGGGGAGGCAGAGACAAATGTATTTAAAAAGTAAATAAATTTAAAAAAAGAAAAGAAAATTTATAGTTAATCTTTTTCATATAATCCCAATATCTGGTTCATTTTAGTATTAGTATCAACTAATTTTATTTTCTCATTCCAGTTGTAATTTCCTGGTTCCTTATATGATGGGCAATTTTTTATGGTATTCTGTACATTTTGTCTATTACAGTAGGTTACTCTGGTTCCTGATTAAATTATTTACAGTCAGTTACCACATAATAATATTTCAGTCAATGGTGAACCATATATACAATGGTGGTCCAATAAGATATAATAAAGTTGAAAAATTCTTATCATCTGATGAGATAGTAGCCATCATTAAGTCATTATAACATGGTTTTATTTTAAGCTAAGTGTTATTATAAAGAGTTAATGTTTAAAAATTTAAAGATTTATAAAATAAAAACCTATGGTAATCTAAAGTTAATTTACTATTGAAAATAAACAATTTTATAAATTTAGAGTAGCCTAAGTGTATAGTGTTTGAAAGTCTACAGCAGTATACAGTAATGTCCTAGGCCTCCACTTTCATTCACCACCCACTCACTGACTCATCCAGAGAAGATTCCAGTCCTACAACTTCCATTCAGGATAAGTGCCCTATACAGGTACACCATTTTTTATCTTTTATTCTATATTTTTACTGTACCTTTACTATGTTTCAGTATGCTTAGATACACAAATACTTACCACTGTGTTATAATTGCCTACAATATTAGTACATTAACAGGCTTTACATGTTTGTAACCTAACAGCAATAGGCTATAGCATATAGCCTAGATGTGTAGTAGGATATATTATCTAGATTTGCGTAAGAGCACACATGACGTTCATACAATAAGGATCTCACCTAACAATGCATTTCTTAGAATATATTCCCATTGTTAAGCAATACATGACTGTATTTTAGGATACCGTCATCCTGTTTCAGGATCAGCACATGAATCCTGGCCTAATTTTATGGACTGTAGGTCCAATGATGTTTCAGTTTTCAGAGGATTTGGGGGTACTATTTTGATCTACTTGGTTTATCTGGTGCTATTAGGACTTTCATTGTTCCCTGATGCTGCTGCCTGAGAAAATGGAAGGAGCTTACCCAGTTTAGGATACCTAATGCTCATAGGTTGGGGAACAAAGAGTATTTCCTGAGCCAGGAACTTGTTCTATCAGGACATCTTCTACCAGAGCCACCATCTGCTTGAAGTCTCTGGCAGGAGAAATAATTCTACAGGTGACGGAATAGAGAAGCTTCTTAGGCCAGCTGCTTATTTTTAGCAAGAACCCCCTGCCAGAATGACCTGGCCACTCCATGTTCCTAGGTTAGGACGGGAGGTGTCAAATCCAGCATGAATAAAAAGCATTTCCTGGGCCAGGCCATCTGTTGTGGCAGGACTCCTCCACTTGCAGGTGCTGCTTGGTCACCCAAAGTCTCTAGGTGGGGGAAGGGATTGTCAGGTCTGGGAGTGCCAGGTCTAGGGGTGAAGGATCCCTATCAAAAATCCCTGTTGATCTCTCTTATCAGTGCCACTGGTCTTACAGGTGAGAGCTCCCATTCAGTTCAGGAGAGGAACTAACTTACTTGAGTCACCTCCTGTTGTTAGATTGGGATGGGAGACACCTGACCTGGGTCCATTTCTGCCATTGGATAGGAGTGGTACTATGCCTTACCACTATGTTTTCCTTCTGTTTCAGCCCACCATCCTCTCTTCAGAGTTCTCTTTTGGTTGCCTCATTTCCAGGACTTATAGTTGTACTTAGCAAAGGAACAAAATGGTTTTGTGTCAACTGTATACCTTCAGCTTCATTTTTAAACTAAATTTTAAATTGGCAGTGTATAGGAGAAAGACAAGTTACAGAAGTATTTTGTTTTTTCCAAGCTATGTTTATATGTGTGTCTATATTTACTTATTAATTAATAACAACCATTTAAAAATAAGAAAAGTCCACATAAAATGCTGAAACTCTGGATTCTCTGAGAAAATCAAATCTGGCCACCTGGACCTGAACTGGGCAACAGTCAGCTGCAAGTGTATAGAAACATCCCTCTTCAGACATGGGATTTGTGATACTCTTTCTATAGGGTTAGGTTTTTCAGTCATGTAAACCAAAAATCTGGTCCTTGGATTAACAGCCCTGACTTAGCCTATTTAAAGAATCATAAACCTTTATAATTGCATTTTATCAATACTTTACCATAAATTCTTTCATTTGAACCTTGCCATAAGAAATTGGCACTACTTAAACTATTTTTTCTTTTTCATTGTTCAAGGTTTATTTGGTGTTTTAGTTGGTATGACACTTAGATAGTTGGCTGCATTATTTATATGTAGACTTTCTTTTTACATTATATGGCAATATAAACTAGTCTGATCATATAGTACACAAAATAAGATCCTTAAGAATAGTTATGCACAAGACATGCAATATTGGATTTGTACATTGGATCCCAGGATGTGATTGATTCAAAAGAAAAAGGTTGGACTAGGCACATTTGGTAAAAGAACCACAAGTTATAATATATTATGAACACACATCTAGTTCGAAGGGCAACTGTAGCATGTGCAGCATTGGCAGTGGTGCCTTTGAAGGGGTGGAACTATTTCACACTAACCAGCTTAGGACCACACAAGGTAAATACCATCCAGCATCAGGACAGAGATGCAGGGTTTTATGAACCATTACTATTTCTATTTTTAGGAAATAGATGTTATTAATCATAGATCAGATAAAAGGGAGAATATGCACAATATCCAACTAAAATCCTTTGTAGCCTAGACAGTGAGATGGTACATTAGAAGATTTTAAAACTGTAGCTCTTTCTGGATCCCCCAAAGTGTACGTGTACTCTTCTTCAAACAGGCTTCTTCCTCAGGGGTCAGAGTCACCTTAACAACATCTGAGATTCCATTCTGTCCCCAAATGCAAGGAAACTGGGGAAGATGTCTTCTTTTATTCTATAGAGACCCCTGATCATGGTGGAAATTGGATGCACCCACCTAAGATTCTTCATTATACTTTCTACTAAATCTGCCACAGATAGTCCAATGACCTAGGAGGTGTAGGCTTTCAGTTTCATCACTTCATGCCAAAGTCAGTGCACCCAGTGTTCAGCTACAGACCATGTTGGAGCACTACCACCCTGCTCGTCAACTACCTGTTTGTGAACTTCTTTCCACTGTTCCTTATCTGCATCAGTGCCTAAATCAGGGTACAGAGTCTTTAAGGAGACACTGGCAACATTCACTCCACTCCACACAGGCACACTCAAATTTCCATGCTCCTCAAGGACCTACCCATGACAGTTTAATGGGTAAACTCCCAGGCTTTCCCCCATTAGGTAACAGAACCAGGCTAAATACAGATTGCAACCACTTCCAATAACATGAGTTTTTGGGAAAGCCACTTATCTTCCAAGCCACATAGGTCAAGACATTCACAAAATTGGAAACAATAAGCAATTTGAAGTTGGGACTGTATTTTCACAACATTAGGAAAGATGAATTTAAAGATGTTCACATTACACTGGACCAAATTAAGACGGCTTTCTCCCTCCTGATGTGCCCCAACTGTGATAATAACCAGCTTGAGGTTCACAGTCACATTATAGTCTTTACCAGAGACAATTTTTGATGTTCTAAGGAAAAGGCTGTCATGTTAGAGATCCATCATCTCTCCCTTTAATTTGTCTTCCATGACATCAAGAGCAAGTTCATCTGCCATGTCCTTCATTAAGATACTTATGGCACAGGCGATGTCAACAGCACCAATGCCAAAGACTGTAATCTTATTCTGGAGGGGTTTGTTCTTCCTTAAAAGGATTCACAATCAACTGACCCTTGAGAGTTGCCATATTGAACTTAGAACCAAAAGGAATCGGGTGTGCACAGCAGCGCTGGATCCAGACTTGGCAGCAGCAGCTCTGGTACCTATTTAAACCATTTTTTAAATAAAGTGTCCCATTACTACCATTTTATAGCTAAAGAGACTAGTTTTTAGAATGACAATATGACTTACCAAGGTCATACCACTGTTAGGGTGAAGAGTTGGGATTCCACCCTCATGCACTTTACTCACCCCCTACAGTAGGGAAGACCATGGAGATGTTTCAAACCCTTGAACAACAAGAGTTTGAACTGTGTGCATCCTTTATACAGTTCTTGAACTGTTATACAGTTCAAACATGAATTTGAACTGTCTGCATCCATTATACATGAATTTTTCTTCATGATTTTCTTAATAACATTTTCTTTTCTCTAGCTTACTTTATTGTAAGAGTACAGTATATAATACATGTCATATACAAAATATGTCTTAATAAAATGTTTATGTTATTGGTAATACTTTCAGTCAACTGTAGGATATTACTAATTAAGTTTTTGCAGATCCAAAAGTTATATATAGATTTTTTATTGTGAGAGGGTGTCAGCACCTCTAGCACCAACATTGTTCAAGGTTCAACTGTTGTGCCACAAATCATAAGGCCACATTCTTTTGACTTGTAAGTGTCATTTTTGAAAAGAGACTCATGAGTTCCCTCAGCTATTAATCATTTACATGTAGGTTTTACATTTACTTTGTTAGGCCAGCTAAAGAGACAAGCAAAACAAAAATCTGAAACACACTGAAGTAAACTTGAGCATGACCTTTCCAATTAATTTTATTTCTTGATATTAAACTTCAAGCAGACTGCTTTGCTAGGACTGAGGTTGGTGGGGTGAGTATAAAAATACAATACATTCTCCCAGCCTACAGATTTTAAATGCAGTCTAAGAGATTAGGTGTGCACACTTTTTCTTTTTTAATTTTATTTTATTTTTTCAAATACATTTGTCTCTGCCTACCCCCCACCACTTTCCCTTGCCCCCTCCTTCCTTCCCTCCCTCAGCTCTCCCCCTTTGGTTTTGTCCATGAGTCCTTGCTATATGTTCCTAGACTTTCCCCTTCCCTTCCTTTTCCCTGCCCCTCCTCCCTCCTTCACTTCACTGTCAAACTATCAGGAAAAAAAATAAAAATGGTACCATGTATGACAAGAATCTCGGTTGTATAGATTTGCATGGAGAAGGGTTATTGGAAAGCAGAAAAGCTGAGATACTTAAGACTTCATGATTTATTCTGAAATCTCTATTTCCTATAAAAGTATGACCTTTGATAATACTACTGGAAGCAGAGGAGAAACCGAAGCATCTTAGAAACACTATGAATAATGCTTCCCTGTGAATGATCTCTCTGGTGTCACTGCTGCAAAGCAGCCAAATGACAGTTTTTCCTAGAGCATAATAAAGAGTAACCCCATCGCTGCAACCATACAGCAAGAACAAACAGTAAAAATGAACAGATAAGCACAGATGAGAGACAGTACTGAGTAGGGAAAGGCCTGCTAAAGCACTATGAAAAGAAAGAAAGCAGACAAAGTGTTAGAAGCAGCAAAAATCAAGCAAATGCAAAGTCCAAAAGACACAGTGTTTTTAAATCATGGCCTTAAATTCTGGGATACTCCTCCTTATGTTCCTTTCCCTTGAAGTTGGCAGGCTTGTGAGCATTTCAACCAACAGAGTATGGCAGAAGACATGCTGTGTGACTTCCAGGGCAATACTCAAACATTTGTTCCTGCAGTCCCGAGCCACCATGCTGGATGGACTTCATTCAGGTTCTCTAGATGAGACTGAGCTGGGTCCAGCCTTTCTGCCATTCCAGCCCAGGTGGCAGACATGTAAGTGAAGAAATTTCCAGATAAGTTCAACCCAAGCCATTTAAATCACCCCAAACCCCAAAAAGTCTTCCCAGCAGAGGCCTCAGACATCATGGAGTAGAGATAACCCCTACAGGTTACATCCTTTCTAAATTTCTGACCAACAAATCCGATAACAAATTAAAACAGTTGTTGCTTTAGGTCATTCAGTTTTGAGGCTGTTTGTTATACAGCAATAATCAGAACAGAGGGTAAAAATAACAGGCAACATGGGAAAGAAAGAGGAAAGTTTAGAGCAAAGCTGGTGCATGGCAGTAGAATTAAGCACAACCAGAGAATGAAACAGAAATGTAAAAGGAAAAGCCAATGGTAAGAAACAACATTAGTTTTTAAGGACTATTAGTCTACACTACAAATCCAATTCTGGGTGCCAGCAACACATATAAAATGCTATAATTGCATTCATTCATGAGAGTATGAGATTATTCTCCAGGAAAATGCCAACTGTCCTATGTTTTTCCTTCTGTATAAAAAAGACAGCTTCCTATTTTGCCAGGTCCATCCTGCCCAGCCCCTCTTTAGCCTCACAAAACCTCATGATAAATGCTACCCAAGGTGTTAGCTTATCAGGAAGCTTGAGTTTACCAGTCCTGAGTGAAGGCCTTAGTTCTACTGAGCCTCCCTGTCCCAAAGCTAATCTATACCTTGAGGTCTCAGTCCATCTAATATCTAGTCTAGCACTCCAGTCTCAAACCACCACTCACGTGTCTTGGATCTCAACTCCCTGCAGAGATATTGGTCTCCACTTCACCTGCCTGGGCTGGACTCTGGCTCGCTTCAAACCTCAGCTGGTATCCTACATGCACCAGGCACACAGGCTGACACGGATGCTTGCAGAGTCACACCACAGTCCTCATGTCCCGTTGAATGTCTGCAGAGTGAACAACTTGTTACCCCACTTTGGGGAATTGCCCTGAAGCTCAGTTAGTTCCCCAAGCCCCAGGACCAGCTTCCACTGGCTCCACAGTGGCCCAGCCTGCCCTGCAGCTAAGCCCACCAGAATTGTGACAGCTCCAGCAGAAAAATGCAGCATTCTGACAATAAACCAAACAGCACCCACCTGGATCCATTGTGAAAGTTCTTTTCTTTTAAACACTCTCTCCTGTGATTCCCCAAGCACTACTGAGGAAGGTCAAAGATACATGCCAGCTCAGGACTTCTTTGATTTACTCATATTTTTCCATGTATAATGCACACTTTTTGCCCACATTTTTGAGGGAAAAATAAGGGTGCATATTACACATGGGTAGTACTAATTCTATGTCTATATAAATGTTTTTAATTATTTTATTTATGCTTATGCATTAAAAGTATAACTCTAGAAAGCAATGATATCCATATGCAAAATAATACCCTGGAATATGATCATTGGTTTTGTTTCTAAATATAAATAAATAAGTAATTGAATTAAAAATGAAAACAAGAGATATTTTTCCCTGAAAGTTTGGGCCAAAAATGAGCGTGCACATTATACACAGCAAAATACAGTACTTGTGGCTGCTTGCAAAGCAAACCCTCCTCAGCGGAGCTGTTTGCCCAAGTGGGACATTGAAGTACAGGTTGCCAGTTAATACCTGTGGAGCCAAACCCTTCTTAGTTCTGAGACTAGAGGAAAGAGTTAATGGACCTCAAGGTCTCACAGGTTGACAGTTTAAGCAGAAATTTCCAAATTTTCCAAAGTAACAGCTTTCCCACTTCAGTTACTAGGAGGGGGAACAGAGCCAGAGAATGTGACAGACATCCTACTGTAACTCCCCATCCCCCGCTGCCCAGGAAACTTGGTTGCAAGGTTATGGAGCGCCACCTCAATGGTCACAGGCATTAGCAGATACCTCCTGTCAGCCAACGATAGGCATCAGAGAAACACCCAACAATTGACTCATTCTTTCTCCCAGAAAGAGAGAAGCAGGAGCAGGTCTGAGTGAATGGGAGGAGAAGTTCTGTTTCTTGATTGAGCCCAATTGTTGAGCTGTCTGGGAAGATTGCACAGCTGGGCTAAAGTGTTGTATTCAGCAAAGCACATGATGGACAGTGCTTTTGTGTCAGGGACACTGCAGTCAGCATGGAGCTTTAGATGGCTGAGAAAATTAAAGCTTTTTCAGACCCTTTCACAACACATCTGATTTCTGTATTAAATCTAGGGGTGGATGGGCATTGTGTTGGGTAGTTGCCAGCCCTGAATGTCATGATAGGCAACTGACTGGCTCTGATATTCTCAGACAGTGGAGGAAAGACAGCTCCCCTGATATTTAGACAGCCTCAGGCATTAGTAGTAGGATGTGAGCCTTGGAGAAAAGATGACTGGGTTCTGGTCCCATTAACTTCCAGCCCCACATCACCTAGTATTGAAGAGTAGAAGCCATACATTTTTTTTTACCCCAAGTCACAGACCTGGGCTGTCAGAGAATCCTGCTGATTTGACAAAAGACCTCTTCCTAGGCAGCAAACATTAAGCACCAGGCAAGAAAATGGAGAGAGGTGAGTCTGTTATTACATGTAGGAAACAGCCAGAGTGGTCCTGGAGCCCATCGTCATAGCTGCAGAAGATAGATTCTTTATATCTGATCAGGCTGATGGCTCTTTTGTGGGAAACTGGAAACATTCTCAGCAGGTAACAGGGCAGATTGGGTGTTATAGCAGTGGCCTGCCCATGGCAGGTGAAGTTATGTCTAGTCCCAGACAGATGTGTGTGCTAAGCATGGCACTAGGTGGCTCACACTCATTAGGTAACTCATTTCCTTGAAATCTTAACACTAATCCAGTTTATAGAGAAATATACTGAGGTTATGAAAAGTTCAGTTGTGTGCTCAAGGTCCCAAAGCTACTTTCAGAGATGACACTCAGACTCAGGTCTTACCAATCCCTCAATGACATTTGGTTCATGTACAAAACCAAAAAAAGATAATGTTATTCATATCTTGTTTGGTCTCAAGACTTCAGTGCAGTCCCACTGAAATGATCCACTGGAGTGAGAAAGCAGGACAGACAGAAGGAGTCTGGCCTGGTGGCAATTTCCTTTAGAGGCCACAGCCAGAAGCTTCTACAGGCCCCTGGAGTCCATTTCATTCTGTCACAATAGGGAGAGCAAGTATCTCAACTCTCCCTCATCTTCAATAACACCTTCTGCAACATAATGCAACCTAAGATAGGGTCTTCCTTGGATCAGAGAACTTCCTCTCCCAGGGAGCCCTCTGTGTACAGCTGTCCAGTATTCAGGGCTAAAACCAGGAGGCAGGGACTGTAATCTGCTCACTGTATGCTTTGGAAAACTCACGCATTCATAGAAATCCTTCAATGATGTAGTGTCTACTCTTCCTTTGCCCTTGGGTATTTCAAATCAATATCAAAGAAGAGAAGTGAGAGCCCAATTTTTTGATGGGTTTCTAAGAGATAAGAGTGGTAGTTCTTCTATTTCTTTTTAAGTTATCCTTATCTAGTCATCTCTTTTTAGCAGATGTCTTTGGGAATGAATCTTGGGAAGAAAGCAATGTCTGCCAAAAACCACATAATTGAACCCCAATGCTTGTGAACATCTCAGTGTTCTCATCCTAGCACTTCAGTTCACAATCTCCTTAGAGCCTGGGTTTGGGTAAGGGCAGGGGGTAATCAGCCCTCAGCATCATTGGGGAAAGCTAGGGAACAGCAGAAATTAGGAAGTGAAGTTGCTAATTCCAGATCCTACATGTGCACAGCCAAGGTGGGGTCCTTGCAGACATCATGGCCAAGATCAGCCTCGAGCCTTCCAAGTTCAATCCCACCTTAGAAGACTGGCACCTTCTCTTTCCTTTCTCTGGACCATTATTTCTAGAGTTAAGTTCAGGTGACTCCTTCTTTTTGTTCAGATCATAGCCCAAATATCACCTCTTCAGGGAAACCTTTCCTAACCATCTGTAACACAAAACACAGTCACTCTTCTCACACAACTACATTTTATCTCCCTTCTTAGCACTTATCAGTATCCAAAATGATCCTGTTCATATTTTTATGTCCATATGCCTGTCTTTCTCTGTAGAACATCAGTTCTATGAAAGCAGGGACCTTGTCTCTCTAATTCATTGCTGCCTCAACAGGACCAACAATAATGCCGGCACAAAGAGTTGATCTTCAATAAATTTATGGGGAATTAATTCAGGCCAACCTGAGATATCACTGGCACTATGGAGTTTCTGCTTCTTCCTTTGATCACAGGAATGGAGACAAGGGCTATCTTAGCAGAAGGTTCAGTGGCCCTTCCCCATGAGAGCACAAAGGTGGGCGTGCAGCAGAAAGCATGGTCCATAGCACAATGGCAGGTTCAGTGGAGAGGCCCTTGGCATCAGTGGATATGACTGGGGCCAGAGGGATAGAAATAAATAAGGCATAAGAGCAAAGTTCTTATCATAAAGCCCACATCACATACACAAAACACTAAATTTCTGGGGCACAGGAAGAGTGTCTTAATCAGCTCAAGTTTCCATAACAAAATACCATAGACTGGGTAGCCTAAGTAACAGAAATTATTTTATCACAGTTCTGGAGGCTAGAAGTCTGAGACCAGGATGCCGGCATGGTCAGAGTCTGGTGAGAGCTCTATTTCTGCCTTACAGATGGCCACTGTGTGCTCACTTGGCTAATCCTCTGCCTGTGCATAGAGGAGGAGAAAGCGCTGGCCCCTCTTCCTCTTCTCATAAGAACACTAATCCTGCTGGATCAGGGCCCTACCCTTATTACCTCATTTAAAGTTAATTACTTCTGTGAAATCCTTATCTCCAAATTCAGTCTTATTGGAGGTTAGGGCTTCAATATATGAATTAGAGGAGGCACAGTTCAGTCCATATCAGTGGTAATTATTACCTGGATACTTGGACTGTGCTGCTTCAGCACTGACCTCCCAGCTGTACTGACCATGACAGTTGGTCAAGGTAAGGCCCAAACCCCAGGAGGCAGCTGTTACCATGGTATGTGCTGGGTGATGCTGAGACAGATGCAGCCACTACAGTCACCAATGGATGTTGTGGGCCTCCTAAGTGGGCCTACAGGCCCAGGCCTACTGTAATTGGTAGTCATGGTCCAATGTCAGTGTCCAGTGCAATGCGGCCTTCATGGAGAGCCAAAACTGGCAATACTCCAGGTGGAAGCACTATCAGAGGTTCTGCACAGGGCAGCAAGGCTTCACCCAGAATATGGTGAGTTGCTGGCACTGCTGAAGAAACCTGTTTTGCTTATAGGGTAGTAGGACTGTGAACAATAAGCAGTGATAAAGGAAAGGCTTGGCTCCTACAGTCATATTTACAAATGGCAGTGGCAAGACAGTGACAGGGAAGACTTCCAGACCTGCCAAAGCAGCCCTGAGGAGTAACAGTTCCTCATCCATTTCCTAATAGAAGTGTGCTAGGAGAAGCAGTGCCCCATACAAGGCAGCACCAGTCTTCATTCTTCTTCCAGAATCAGTTCCTGGAGCCACTGCTTGGATAGGCAAGACTGAGAGCATGTAGAGACACTCTGAGCCAAGAGCAATCTCCTTTCTCACATCTGAACACCCTTCAACTGCCCAGGGTGGGAGCCATGGACACCGAAGACAAAGGAGTCTCATAGCCACAGTGCAATTCACTTGTGGGCAAAGGGCCCTACAAAATAAGTGAGGAAACAAGTTGGTGGTGACATCAATACCCTCATTATTCTTCTTTTACCCTTTACCTTCTTGACCAAGTAACTAAGAGCAGGGACTCTTTTATTTTTCATTTTATTTATTTAATTTCAGAGAAAGGAGAAGGGAGGGAGAAAGAGGGAAACATCAATGTGAGAGAGAAACATCAATTGGCTGCCTCTTGCATGCTACAAACCAGGCATTTGGCCCACAACACAGGCATCTGCCCTGCCCACGAACTGAACCAGCAACCTTTCCGTTCACAGGCCAGTGCTCAATCTACTGAGCCACACCAGCCAAGGCCAAGTGGAGGGACTCCTGAATGTGTCAGTTTGATGTGAGTTCTAAATTACAGTAGGGTGAGCTATAGAAGACACATAACTCTGCCTGTTTCCTCATCTGTAAAATGGAGCTAATAATAGAGCCTAAGTCATATGTTTATTGTGAGAGTGAAATGAATTAACATAACACTTTGTAAGTGATTATTATTACTGTATTTCTTACTATGTACAGAACTAACATGTTTAGGACATATTGTGTATTAGGCATTGTACTGAGGACTTTGTAAAACAATTTTATTTATCTTCTACCTATTGACCAATCAACCAACAGTTAGAAATGTAAAATAAATACTTATATATAAAAAGATAAAGATTAGATAAATAGGTGTATGTATGTGTATGTGTGTGTGTGTGTGTGTGTGTATAGTAAGTGAAAAAAGAAATGATATTGAAATTTCCAAAGTTGCTCAAATATCAGAGCAAATCTTCAAGCCCACATCTATCTGACTCCCAGGCTGGAATTTTTCACCACAGCAGAAAAATTTCCTTCTGCTACTTTCCTTCATGGTTTGGACAGCAGCTTGGTGCCCCTAGGCAGAGAAAGGTCTGCCCCCTACTTATGGCCTCTCATGCTCAGATGTGTTTGGACACAAGGGCTCTGCAGGAATGGGAGGACCCAGTTTCCACAAAGCCTTGTTGTCCTTGAGCAGCCAGCACTTCTGCAAATAATAGGTAACATGTCAGTGATGCTGATGCAAGCTGCAGCCATGCTCTGAGGAAAGACCTTTCTGCAGGTCCTGGTGCATGGCCATAGCAGAGAGGCAATGTGGACAGGAAAGACACAATCCCCTCCTTTCTCTCTGAACTGCCAGTATCTTCACCAATTCTCCTGTACCAGGACCTCTGCCTCCTCTTAACATAGTACGTCTTCTAAGTACTTGGAGTAAAATTAAGAATTCAGGGAGCTGAGACAGGAACAATGACCTGAGGATGAAGGAGATTAGAAAGTCACTGTGTTGGTTAGAGGAGGCTTAGTGCTTTGACATAAAACATCAAATTTCAATAGCTTAATTCAACAAAGCTGTACTTCTTGCTCACATCACAAACCACAGTGAGTCAGCAGGGAAGGATGGATGGGCAAAAGTCGCTCTGCTCTATGCAGTCCTTCAGGGACCCAGGCAACTTCCACTTCGTTTCTCCTCTATCCCCTGGATTCCTCGGAACCCTCTGGGGTTTGAAGCTCTGCACTGGATCTGATGCATCTAGCTGGCTAAATGGCAAGGGTGAGCCATCATGGAGTGTCTGTCACACAGGAGGTATTTTAGGTGCTGGGCCTGGAAATGGCACCTATCACTTTCACCCATAATCCTCGTGCCAAAATTCTTACCTAATTGCAAAGGGGACGGAGAAATGTTTTGAAGCTGTGTGTTCTATGGGGGAGGTAGGGAAACAGAATTGGCTGAAAACCTGAGATCCTGAGATTCTTTGCTATAGTTTCTGTTTCTTCAGGTATTGGTTGACCATGTGTAGTTTAAATGGTGGCAGGGACTAACTTCCCACCCTCTTTTTCTGAAACAAATAGAAACAAAGGGAGACAAATTACTCAATAGCCTACTCAGCCTCCCTGGATCCTGTCAAGTTCAGGAATGATACTGGCCTGGATGTGGGTTCCTATTACATATACAAAGCATTTGGATGTGAATGCAGCCACCCTTAGGGACTCTGCAAAGCAAGGTTCACCTAGGTGACAATATAGCCACTCACATGCCTTTCCTTCCACCTGCACACTCTGGCAGTCCTTAGACAAAACTTGACTTTCTCAGCATGCCCAGGTGGCATGAAATCTCCATGTGACCAGCTACCTAAGGTCTCTGGAGGTTACAAGAGGTGGGCAGTCTTCAAAATGTTGTCATTCTCCTATGGCACATGCAATAGTCAGCAGGGTGTTAGAAACCTATTAGCAGTCCTGGGATTCTGCAGGCATTTGTTGAATACCAGTTGCATGCCAGACACATAAGCAGGAAGCAAGAAGTAGGAACACACAAACAAACAAACAAGAAACAATTAGAAGAAAGCTCTTGTCAAAGCAAGTAAAAACTTATGCTCTGTTGGAGCATACCAGAAAATGAGCAAATACAATGTGATGTGATATTTGCTGTGATCAGAGAGGTAGACTATGCCTCCAGAACTCATAAGTGGTGCCTAAGCCAGGGCTTGGGCACCAGGAAAGGCTTTTTTGCTAACATGATGTCTCAGCCAAGACTTGCAGCATGAGAAGAAGCTGCTCCCCCAAGTGAAGAGAGCAGGGCTGTCTGGTCAGACAGAGCACTGAGCATGAGCAATGGCACAAGGTGGGAAAGACCAGGTCATTCCGTGAGGATGGAAAAGAGTTTGAGAGGGGAAAGGAGAAACACCAGCCCTGAAAACACGTATGGAATCATGTGGTCTCCTTTGGGTATTATGCAAAGGACTAATGGGAGGCTCCAAAGAATTTAAAGGATGGAGACATGGTCAGATTTGTGTCGTAGAAAAATCACTCTCTGGCTGACATTTAGAAGGTCAAGCAAAGAGTGTGAGCCTTAAGGCAAAACAGCACTGCAGAGGCAGGCTAGGCTGCAGTGCCTACACTCCAGGCAGGAGAGCAGAGGAAGGGGCAGGAAGATGCACAAACGACCCCTGGAGATGCGAGAGTAAGCAGGTCATAGGCCTCATTTCCCAGATGGATCTCTACAGGAAGTCAGACTCACAAGGAAATGGGTCATGCCACTGCCCTGCTCCAGGGGCTGTCATTCCCACCATTGCTGTGGGGTTCCTGTGGGACCTGTGTGCACTGGGCATTGCCAGATCAGCACCTTCCTATAGGCACTGGGTAAGGAAAAGAATCAAGTGGAAAACAGAGAAAGGGTAGTCACCTTCTATGTGAGCTTTGAGAAGTGGTAGTGGTTGGAGCAGCCTGCAAGGAGAGCACTGGTAGATCTTCGGGGGCATCTGTGATGGCATTTCATAGACCTTCCCTGGGGCTCCTTGTTCTGAGACTCAGGTGTGGTTCTGCGGGGCTCCAAAGGGGCTGATGAGAACAGGGCTCCAGGTAGACTATGGCGATCTTCTCAAGTAGCCAAAGGTCAGCTTTTTTTGGAAGGTCACTTGCATTGAAGGCAAGTTCACTGTGAACATAGATTTCAGGAAGAGGTCAGGATTCCTTAACTCTCAAGATCTGCTGGCATTTCTTGCTGCTGCTTTTGATTCTGCTTTCTTCATTTTTACTCTCAAAGAAGACATCCCATGTGTTTTTCTTCCTCCTTAGTTAAGTCCTGTTAAGCAAGTTCATCTACCTTCTCTGAACACTTTCCTGTTTCTGGGACAGTTCAGGTGACAAGTGCTTCTTCTGGTGGATGGCTTTTATTGCCATGGCTTTTCTTCTCAGTGAAGTTGAGAACACCTGTCCTCTTTCTGCTCCTCCCTTAGGCACAATGATAGTCACCCTGTCTAACAACTTCTCACTCATAAATGTAATGATTATGAATAAATTATGAAGTGTTTTCATTTGTATCAAGTTCCTTGTTATTATAATTACATTGTCATTTCATCTTTCATCCAGTAGTCATTTATGAAAGTTATTTATTTTGAGTTTTTTAAATTTCTATTGTATCCCAGTCAGAAAATGTGGCTTGTAATGTTTTATTTTCTTGGGAATACACTGAGATTTTCTTTGCAGTGTACACTACACTATCATCCACTTTTGCATCCTTGATTTGACTTATCTCTTACTCAGCTGAAATACATCTTAGAGCAATTTCCAGGAAGAATAAGAAAGTGGTGTACTTTCTAAACCATTGCATTTCTGAAAGTGTCTTTTTATGTCTTTACACATGAGAGACAATTTAGCTGAACATAGAATTTTAGGGACACCACCTTCTTCATTTAAACCTCTGGAGATGTTTAAACCTTCTGTAATGGAGTGAAATCATAGGTGAGCAGCGTTTCTTCGTCTGTAGGTGCCCTGTTTTCCTGAGATGGGTTGCATGATTTTATTTAAGTCCTCTAAATCATGCCACATTTTCCTCTTTTATCCTTTATAGCACCTAGTAGTTCTGGGAGCACAGGGAGCTCTGAGAAGGTGAGACATCTTTTGGAGGGGTGAGGGAGGGACTGATGTAATTTCTGTGTCTTCTGGGAATCATTCTCCACAGGAATGCTGGGAGAATATGCTTTCCATTGTAATTTCCCAAACTACTACAAATATTAGAAACCAGTATAATAATTCAGTGAAGTATTCCTGCACTCTCATTTCCCTTCCACAAACAAAGCTTTATTATAAATCAGTAAAATTACTATAGCAAGGGGAAAAGTTACATGTATGGGATTGAGGAATAAATGTGAACCTTGAAAAGAATTTTCATAACCATATAATATTATCTCCTCCAGGGTCCTTTTCTAAGTGACAGATGCCACTGTTTGCATCTGTGACCTACTTCTCTGCAAGTGTTGCCTCTGCCCTTGACTAAATCAAGTAGGTTCTATGCCCTGTAACAGAACTGTTGGTGCCCTGAGCACCTCCCTCAAACTCAAGTAAGTCTTATTCTAAAAGGACATATGCTTATCCTCTATCACCTAGAAAGTGTATCCCAAGAGGAGAACCAAGGTGTCACAATGCTGAAGGAGGAGCTTCTGCTAAAAACAGAATTAGCCCTCGGATGTTGGGCAATAAATGCTCATACAAGTTTGCGCTGTAAAAGTAAGCGGGACATTGGCTCTATTTTCCAGAAGGATCTCTGCAGAAGAGCAGCCTCACAGGAAAATGGGTCATGCCACTCCCACCACTGCCATGCGAATGCTCTGCAATGCACTCCTGTGAGAACATACATGGTGACTCCTTCTAGAGGAAACCCCCATCCCCTGGGTGGTGAGTCAGAGCAGACCTGAAATTGCTATATGGCATGGCCAGGCTGATAAGCAAGGTTGAGAACCTTAACCTCTCAATTAATATCTGTTATGGACAGAATGTTTGTGTCCTCCCAACATTCATATTTTGAAATCTAATCTCCAATGTGGCTATTTGGAAGTGGGGTTTTAGGGAGATAATTAAGTCATAAGAATAGAGCCCTGATGATGTCATTGGTGCCTTTTTAAGAGGATGAAAAGCCCAGCACTCTCTGCTCTAAGTGATGAGAGGACTCAACAAGAAGACAGACATTCATGAACCAGAAACTGGACTCTCACCAGACACTGAATGTGCCAGTACCTTGATTTTGGACTTTCCAGCCCACCAAACTGCGAGAAATAAATATCTGCTGTGTAAGTTACCCAATCTATTATATTTTTGTTATAGCAGCCTGAACTAAGACAATACCTCAACATATTATCCTGTCACACATTTGTGACTGGAAAGCACTGCTCTAACATACTTAGTACAGGGAGGTGTGCTCCTAAAACTCATCAATTCTTAAATGTTTCCAGAGACACTAGACCGAAAAGATATTCATCAGAAAAAAATGATTTAGATATCAAATGAGTTTCCGCTGAAAAAGCATATCCTAGAAATATACAATTCAAAATAGTTGTTTAAAGGTTCTGAGACCCTGGCTGAGTAGCTCAGTAGGTTACAGCATCATCCTGATATGGCAAGGTTGTGGGTTCAATCCCTGGTCAGAGCACATGCAAGAGTCAACCAATGAATGCATGAATAAATAGAACAACAAATCTCTCTCTCTCTCAAAATTAATAAATAAGTTTTTTAAATTAAAATTAAATTAAAAAATAAAGGCTCTGAGAAGGCAGTAAGTAATATCATTGAACTTTAGTCCAGTGGTTTCCAAATTCATTGGCCACAAAGAATGCCTTTCATTAACATCAGACAGAATAGGGAACAAACTTTGGAAAGTACTATGCTACAAAAAATTTCCATCCCTGGCTGGTGTGGCTCAGTGTATTGAGTGCTGGCCTGAAAACAAAAGGGTCACTGATTCGATTCCCTGTCAGGGCACAAGCCTGGGTTGTAGGCCAGGTCCCCAGTTAGGGGCATGTGAGAGGTAACCACACACTGATGTTTCTCTCCCTATCTTTCTCCTTCCCTTTCTCTAACAATAGATGAATAAAATCTTTTTTAAAAGAAAAGAAAAGAAAAGAAAAACTTCAAGATTAAAAAAGCTTGCCACACTGCATTCTGCCCTCAGCATGGCCCCAACAAGAAATTAACACAAACAGAAGCTGAGTGTAACCTGTTTATTGAACACACTGGACTAAGTGGGGTTCAAGAAGAAAATTATATTTTTCCTTTTCATCAGATATCCTCTTAGCCTGCTCAACCAAATCAAATTTGTATGTTCCTGGATGAAATCCTAAGCAGATCCCAGAGCTTTCTCAGTCATTCTCAGGTATTAACAAGTGGCTCATGTTCAGAAGCAAAATATCCAGATAATTTGAAAATGAAAACTTTAATTTCTCATCCCGTTTAAAACTTCTTTCCCCAAACTGCCACAACATGGACCAAAGAAAAAACCTACAGTTGGGAAAGAGAGGGCAATTAATAAGTCTTTTTTTTTCTTTTTCCTTCAGCTTTCCCCCAGGCTTGTTTATTCTGCCTTGTGCACTATGCTGCACCTGTCTCTTCTGATGTTGGGGAAGGAAGCAGATTCATGGAAGAGGTAAGGGAAATCAAAAGGTCTTATATTCCTGGTGCTATCTCTGGTCTTTTCTGGGTTTTTAAATGTCCTTACTCTTGGAAGACACTCAAATACTGACTCTTTTTGTCCTATGGGGCATTCTTGAGGGTTCTTCAGAGACCCCCAATGCCAGAGACATCCTGCCTGCACATCCATAGCATGGATATTGTCTCTTCTAGCTAACCAACAGGACTGTGCTCTAAGTCCCTGGCATCTGGCAGTCCACCAGGAAAGAATCACCTTACCCCTCCAGGCCAGCTCTTGGATGAAGAATTTTCAATATATCTAAAGTCTGTTTCACTTCTAAGGGATGACATTTGCAGCTCATTCACATTCCTATCCCCCTACACAAGCATCAGAGATAAGCCAGAAAAGCCACTTGTAAACACTTTCAGGTATGGGTTAAGTCTCAATCTTCATCTTCTCCAAAATCCAGGGGATACATTTTGCTTTCTTTGTGGTCCTCTGAAGCTCCTCTCTGGGCTTGATGGGGAAGACCTCCCCTTCATACCCCCATGCAGTAAAAATAATGCCTAACTCACTGACAACTCTGTGTAGGTTGGGTTACCTGAAAATAGACTCTAAAATGCAGATTTTCACCTAGTAAGTTTATTGGGGAAACCAGGCAGAGTGACTCCTGTAAAGAAGTGAAGGGGAAGGATTGGCCAGAGGAAGAAGCTGAACCTCCATAGTTTCATCAGCCATCAGCTGATAGGGACTCTGAAGCTGGATGAGCCCTTTTCAGATTTAGGTAAGGGTGTCATGGCTCTGTATCCCTGCATCAACCAGCCTTGGATGCAGGCTGCCCTCAAGGAGGAGGCATAAACTTGGGCAAGGCATCTCTCTCAGTCAAGTGGAGTTCCCAGGGAAGGATGCTTCTGTGAGTCATAGGAGCCAGAACTTCCAGCAGCTGGTGAACTGAGTTGCTCAGTCCTGAAGGGTGGATCTGAGCAGGGCACCCTTAATGAATGTCAAAGACAGAGAAGGGCCTATTTAATATCCAGCTCCAGAAATGAGAATTTGTTTTGTATTGATTTGTTTTGTGTTTCATTTGCATCTTGTCAAGGGGTAAAGTTGGGTGTTTGTTAAGCTGGTCAGTTAGCAGCAGTATGATCTCTAAGAGAGGCAGTGATGAGTCTCTGTTGTTTCCTGGCTCTGCCCTTCACTATCTGGGTCCAGCTCATGTCAATCTCTAGTCTGAGTTTCCTTAGCTATCAATCAGAATGACAAAAATCACCTACCTACCTCTCTTGATCATGGGGAAATACATATGAGGCATCTGATACCTATAAAAAAAGGGCTTTGGAACCTACTAGGGAGATACTGGCCCTTCTTCAAAGTATTAACATATTAATAACTTTGCTGAGCTTTTTCTTATCATGCCCCATTAGGGTTAGGTAATCAAGTGTCCTAAGAATAGCACTAATGAGTGAATTTTAATGGAGTCAATCTTCACCCCCAGGGAAGTCAGGTACCACCTTGAACGCTATAGCCAGAACATCTAGGATTGCATGTCAAGGTAGGTCAGATGGTACAACAATGTCACAACCTACCATAGAGGCTGTGTCACCTGGAGAGCTGGGATGGTGACCCATTTGCAGCACTGCCATTGCAGTTCTGTGATCTGCAAGTCACTCCCCAGGCTGCAATCCATTCTCCACAGTGAAGTGCAAGCATTGGCTCAGGGCAGGATTTTCAAACTTTTTCAGTATTGGGACTCTGTTTTCAATTAGAAATTCTTTCCAGAGGAAAAAGATGGCAGAGGAGTGAACAGGAGTCACATGGACCTCCTCCCAAGACCAAATTGGAATTGGGACTAGTGGAGAAATCACCTGGAAAACAATGGAACGACAGAGGGAGAGGAGCCTTGGAGCTGCAGACAGACAGTGGAATCAACTTTCACACATCTGAACAGGTGATAAGTGTGGTGGAGGCTCGTGAGGGTGGACTGGGTGCCCACGGGCACCAGCACCAAAGAGACATTGAAACAGCCAGTTGGATCCCCCTGAGAAGAACAGGGTCTGAATTATAAACAGAGACCCCTAGACTACAGCAGCTGAAACCAGGAAAACACACAGACAAAAACGCAACCCCGAAAATCTTAGGAGCACTCTCTGCCAGAGACAGGTGGCTGGAGAGGCAAAGAGACATTTAAAGGGCCAACAAAAAAATTTACAGTGGCAGCCATCTTCCTTGATCTCTGGGTAGAGGCGGCAGCAGAGTGGGTTGGTGCCTGAGGAAAGATTGGTGAGGAAAATTTTGTGAAGAGAACTGAGACAGTGGATAGTGGAGGCCTGGTGATAACTCCCCACCCACTCTTTAGCTACCATCTCACTCAGGCATAAGAGAATCAATTAACCTGCCTTTTGTGCACTCTACACACAGCTTGTGCATGTGTAAGCTGGGGGCTGAGTGCAGACTGGCTGGAAGAAATAGAGGATCCCTTGTCAAAGGGGACACACAGCTGCATAGAGAGCCTTGAGGAGAGAATGGAGATGGAGGCATTGGGGAAAGAATGGGAGGAGGAACCGGGGAGTCCTGACTCCCTCCCCATTCTGTACTCTCCATTTTGCGCAGGCAGGCCACGCCCCCAAAGAGGCAATAGCAGGTGCGGGAGCCAGATGGCCCGATTACAATGTGGTCCACAGAAATAGTGGATCCCTGGCTGAAGGGGTCACAGAACTGCCCAGAGACCCTCGAGGAGAGATTGGAGGCAGAGGCATTGGGGAGTCCCAGTGCTAAGTCTTCCCTAGTCCACAATCTCCATCTTGCTCAGGTGGACTACTCCTCTGAGTGACAGCATCTTATAAGGGGATGATAGTCCCACCATCAGAAGGCACTGCTCTGCCCTGTGGTGACTAAGCCTGACAGATGAGCACAGAGTGAACAGATTGACAGTAACAGGAGATAGACACAGAGAGCAGATTCCTGGAAGGCTCAAACAAATGGCCCAAGTTCAGATAGGGTCAAAACTGACTCCATCAGAGGCAGACCCAGAAAGAAAAGTGAAGAAAAAACAAATAAATGAAAAGACGCACCCACTACCATGGAAGTTTAATCCACAAAGTCAGGAAATCTAGATGGATCAATTGAAGCAGAGGCTAATTAAATAAATAAATAAATAAATAAATAAATAAATAAATAAATAAATAAAAATAGACTCTCACAGAAATGGGAAGAAAAAGAAGTTCCCCCCAAATGAGGGAAAAGGAGGAATCCCCACAGAGAGAGCTAAATGAAATAGAAGCAAGGGAACTATCAGATGTTGAATTCAAAACAATGGCTCTAAGGAAGCTCAATGAGCTAAGCCAGCTCAAAGAGAACTATGAGAACTACAGAGAAACTATCAAGATCTTACAGCAAACTATATCAACCTGGAAAAGGACATCGAACCTATGAAGAATACAAAAGAGGAAATGAAAAATACCATTTCTGAATTAAAGAAAGAAGTAGAAGGTATCAAAAGCAGGCTAGATGAAGTTGAGGATCGAATCAGTGAGATGGAGGATAAGGTAGGAAAAAGCTCCCAGAAAGAACAAGAAATGAAAAAAAGACTTAAAAATAATGAAGAGGCATTTAGGGAAATGCAGGGCAACCTGAAACACAATAATATCCACATAATAGGGATACCAGAGGAGAAGAAGAGGCGCAAAAGATAGAGAACCTCTTTGAAAAAGTAATGATGGAAAATTTCCCCAATGAAGAGAGAAAAGGTCTCATGGATCCAGAAGGCACAGAGGACCCCACTCAAGAGGGACACAAGGAGGTCCACTCCAAGACACATCATCATTAAAATGGCAAATATCAAAGACAAAGAGAAAATCCTAAAGGCAGCCAGGGCGAAACAGGGAGTAACATACAAGGGAGCCCCAATACAGCTAGGAGCTGACTTCTCAATTGAAACACTACAAGCCAAAAGGAAATGGCAACAAATATCCAAGTCATGAAAACCAAGGGCCTACAACCAAGACTGCTCTACCCAGCAAGGCTCTCCATTAAAATAGAAGGGGAAATATGGAGTTTTCCAGACAAGAGAAGACTAAAAGAATACATCTCTACCAAACCAGCACTCCAAGATATGCTAAAGAGATTGGTTTAAGAAGATGAAGGAAAAGAATGAGAAAAAGAAAAACACAGGTAAAAAGAGGAAAAATGAATAGGTTTCTATCAGTAATAACTCTCAATGTAAATGGACTAAATGCCCCAATCAAAAGATACAGGATAGCTGAATGGATAAGAAAACATGACCCACACATATGCTGCCTACAAGAGACCCACCTCAGAGCAAAAGACCTACACAGATGGAAAGTGAAGGGATGGAAAAAATATTCCAAGCAAATGGGCAAGAGAAGAAAGCAGAGGTAGCAATACTTATATTAGACAAAATAGATTTCAAAACAAAGGCCATAAAAAGAGACCCAGAGGGGTACTCTATAATACTTCAAGGAAGAATCTATCAAGAAGATATAAACATTATAAACTTACATGCACCAAACATAGGAGCAACCAAATATATAAGGAAAATCTTGGATGACTTCAGAAAAGATATAGACAGTAACACACTGATAGTAGGAGATTTTAACGCCCCATTGTCAAAAATGGACAGCTCTTCCAAACAAAACATCAACAAGGATATTGTGGAGCTGAATCATGCAGTGGATCAAATGGACTTAACTGACAAATATAGAACCTTACATCCCAAAGAAGAAATATACACATACTTTTCAAATGCACATGGAATTTTTTCAAAGATAGACCACATGATAGGACACAAAGCAAGCCTCAGCAAATTCAGGAAAATTGAAATAATACCAAGTTTTTCTCAGACCACAAGGGCTTGAAACTGGACATCAACCTCAAGGAGAAACCTCAAAAACTTGGAAACTCATGGAGACTGAACAGTAGACTATTTAAACATTGAATGGGTCAATAATGAGATAAGAGAAGAAATCAAAACGTTTCTGGAAAAAAATGAAAATGAACATACAACAGTCCAAAACCTATGGGACACAGCAAAGGCAGTCCTCAGAGGGAAGTTCATAGCAATACTGGCCTTCCTAAAAAAGACAGAAACATTTCATATAAAAGGCCTAACACTACAACTTGAAGAACTGGAGAAACAACAACCAATAAATCCCAAAGCAAGTAGAAGGAAGGAAATAGTCAAGATTAGAGCAGAACTGAATGGCATAGAGATGAAAAGAACAATTCAAAGAATCAACCAATCCAGAAGCGGGTTCTTTAAAAAGATAAATAAGATCGACAAGCCTTTAAGCAGACTCATCAAGAAAAAAAGGGAGAGGACCCAAATAAATAGATCAGAAATGAAAGAGGAGAAATAACAACTGATACCACAGAAATACAAAGGAATGTAAGAAACTATTATGAACAATTATATGCCAAGAAATTTGAAAACCTTGATAAAATGGACACATTTCTAGAAAAGTATAATCTTCCAACACTGAAGGAGGAAGAAACAGAAAGCTTGAACAGACCAATAACAGCTGGGGAAATGGAAGCAGTAATCAAGAAACTCCCGGCACACAAAAGCCCTGGGCCAGGCGGTTTCACAGGAGAATTTTACAAAACATTTAAGGAAGAGCTAACCTGTGATCTTCTCAGGCTATTCCAAAAATTCCAAGAGGAGGGAAGACTCCCAGACTCTTTTTATGAGGCCAGCATCACCCTAGTCCTAAAACCAGATAAAGACCCTACAAGGAAAGAAAACTACAGGCCAATTTTGCTAATGAACATAGACACTAAAATCCTCAACAAAATATTGGCAAACCGCATCCAGCAATACATTAAAAAGATTATCCACCATGATCAAGTGGGAGTCATCCTAGGAATGCAGGGATGGTTCAATATACGCAAAGCAATAAACATAATACATCACATAAATAAAAGGAAAGACAGAAACCATATGATCATCTCAATAGATGCAGAAAAAGCATTCGATAATGTACAGTACCCATTTATGATCAAACACTCAGCAATATGGGAATAAATGGGGCATTCCTCAACGTAATAAAGGCCATATATGAAAAACCTGCAGCCAACAAATGCTTAATGGACAAAAACTAAAAACTTTCCCACTAAGATCGGGAACATGACAAGGATGTCTGCTTTCACTTCTTTTCCACATGGTACTAGAAGTCCTAGGCACAGCGGTCAGACAAGAAAAAGAAATAAAAGGCATCCAAATAGGAAAGGAGGAAGTAAAGCTATCATTGTTTGCAGATGACATGATAATGTACATAGTAAACCCTGTAGACTCCACCAAAAAAATACTCAACCTAATAAGTGAATTTGACAAAACAGCAGGGTACAAAGTCAATATTCAGAAATCAAAGGCATTTTTGTACACCAGCAATGCAATAGAAGAAGAAGAAATCAGAAAAAAAAAATACCATTCGATATAGCAACAAGAAAAATAAAGTACCTAGGAATAAATTTAACCAAGGAGCTAAAAGACCTGTATGCAGAAAACTATACAACATTGAAGAAAGAAAGAAGGAAGACCGAAATAAATGGGAGCATATACCGTGCTTATGGATTGGAAGAATTATCATCAAAATTTCCATACTACCCAAAGCAATTTATAGATTCAATGCAATCCCTAATAAGATACCAGTGATGTTTTTCACAGAAATAGAACAGACATTTCAAAAATTTATATGGAACCATAAATGACCCCAAATTCCTGCAGCAATTTTGACAAAGAAAAACAAAGTAGGTGGGATCACAATACCGGATATCAAACTATATTGCAAGCCATTATACTCAAAACTATCTGGTACTGTCACAAAATATATAAAGAACTCACTCAACTCCATTCTAAGAAGACAAATGAACTAATCAAAAAATAGGCAAAGGACCTGGGCAGACACTTTTCCAAGGAAGAGATTCAAAGGGCCCAGAGACATTTGAAAGGATACTCGGCATCACTAGCCATCAGAGAAATGTAGATCAAAACCACCATGAGGTACCACCTCACACCAGTCAGAATGGCCATCATAAACAGATCAACAAACAACAGGTGCTGATGAGGCGGTGGAGAAAAGGGAACACTAGTACACTGTTGGTGGGAATGCAGACTGGTGCAGCCATTGTGTAAAGCAGTGTGGAATTTCCTCAAAAAGCTTAAAATGGAACTGCCTTTTGATCCAGTGATTCCCCTGCTGGGACTATACCCTTAGAATCCCAAAATTCCCAATTCAAAAGAACCTATGCACCCCAATGTTCATAGCAGCATAATTTACAATAGCCAAGTGTTGGAAGCAACCGAAATGCCCATCAGTAGATGATTGGATCAAAAAAATTATGGTACATTTACATAATGGAATACTATGCAGCAGAAAGAAAAAAAGAACTACTACACTTCGTGACAGCATGGATGGAACTAGAGAGCATTATGCTAAGTGAAATAAGCCAGGGGGCAAAATACAAATACCATATGATCTCACCTATAAGTGGAACCTAACCAACAAAACAAAGATGCAAGGAAAATAAGACCAGCAACACTGAAAGAAAAAGAAACCAACAAAGACAAGAGGGAAGGAGGGAGGAATTGGCAGGGGAAAAGGAAGGGAAGGGGCAAGTCAAGGAACATATAGCAAGGACTCATGGACAAAACCGAAGTGGGGAAGGATTGACTGAGGGAGAGGGAGGAGGGGGCAGGGGAAAGTGGTGGGGGGAAGGCAGAGACGAATGTATTTGGAAAATAAATTAATTAATTTAATTTTAAAAAAGAAAGAAATTCTTTCCAAATCCTAGTATATGAAAGTGTTAAAAAGGTTCCTCATGATTTTTAAATGTCAACTAATAATGGAAAATTTTCTCTAAATCTTGTAAAGTCTTCTGAAACACATTAACACAATCACTCAGAAAATGGATCCAGTGTGCCTACCATGTGCCAGGCATATACTAGGCTCAGAAATGTGCTACAGGCTGATAACAAGAATGATCCCTGCCCTCCTTGAAGTTATAGTCAATTGTTGCAGACAATACATGTGCAATGACACAGCAAAATAATAAGTTCTTAGGCAGGAGAATATTAAAGCATATCAGAGTTTTAATCCAGCTTTGGCAATGTAGGTAAATCATGGTTGATGATCCAAAGAAACTGAATCTAAAGGATGTGTTAGAACTCACTAGCTACTAAGGAGAGAAGACTCTTCCGGTAAAAAGCTTTGCTTTTCCAGGGGCTCTGAACTAAGAGAGAGAGAGAGAGAAAGAGAGAGCGAGAGAGATTTGAAGAGCTGAATAAAGATTTGTTCCAATATAGAAGAGGAAACAATTTAAGGTAGGCAATGAGACCATAGCATTAAGCACTGCATAGAGCACAAGAGGTCCTTCATGAAATGCTAAGAAAATTGGCCTTTATCAAGAATTTCATGATGGATTTTAAGCAAAGTTTAAAAATCTCTAGTCTAAGTGACCTCTCAGAGTACCTCCAATACTAATGCTTACAATTACAGATTTCATTAAGCTCAACCAATAAATTCTTGTACATTAATTGAGCCATTCAACAAATGTTTGCCAAATGTAATTAAAAGATGATTATTTAAATCGTAAAGACTTCGTGAAACATCTTTGAGGAAAAATAAAGAAGACAAAGACACACCCATATCTGGCAGAAAGCCCAATTTATATTCTCAGAGGACAGCATCACATCGCCAATAGGGGAGGAAAGAAGGGAAAAGATTCTGAAGGGTACAGCCAAGGAGAAAAAGGAAGCTTCCACCTAAAACAATGCAGTTCAAGGTTGGAACACTTTGGAGTTGAAAGACAAATGATAGCAGGATAAGAAGGCTATAGAGTATTCAATGAGATTAATTGGGAAGCTGAATTCAAGGCAGCTAGAGCCAGTTAGTAGGTGATAGAAACTTTCCCCAAGAACTAGACAAGAGTGTAGTTCCCCCAGGAGATGCTAGGCAGTGTCCCATGTAGGCATGAAACCTCAGAAAAACAGTAAAAATCATGCACTCAAAAGATGAGCTATCAGCACCCCAACTTTGATAGACATTGCTGGCCTCCCAAAAACACTCCCTCTCATCTTTTATACCCTTGTAGAGTAACTTCCCACACTGATTCAGCCTTGGCCAATGCAGCATTACCAAAACTGATGCAAGCAGAGACTTGTCCTCTTGGAATTCTTTCTCTTGAAATGCAGTTGCCAGGCTATAAAGAAGTCCAGGCTACTCTGTTTGAGAAAAGCACCACGTGGAGAGGCTCTGGAGGATGACACCACATGGAGAAAGAAGCTTCAGAGAAAGAACCTCGGTGCCCCTGCTGAGTTCCCAGCTGAATGTGGCCACATGAGTGACCCCAGCCAACATGGCATAGAACAGGAGCACAACCTCAGAATCATGAAATATAGCACATTGTCATCATTTTAAGCCACTAAATTCTCTAGTGGTTTGTCATGTAACAATTCTACTAAAAAGAAATGCAAAATAATGGGGCAGGGAGGATTCAAGGAGAATAAAACTAGTTCTAGTGTCAGTTCAATAGGAATTCCAGGAAGATAACACAAGGAAAATGGAGCAAATGAAGTAATCCAAAAAAATGAAAATAAAATTTCTCAGAATTGAAAAAGGATTACATTCAGACTAAGGGTTTTTGGCAAAGGAAAAGACACACTGCCTAGAAAACAAGTGCTATTTCATAATACCAGTAATACCCTCAAAAACTTCCACAATTTTTTGTAATTATAGATTTATTTATACACATTTTAGTAAAACAGAGCCCATACTAGCATATTTGGGGAACTAGTGAAGCATCTTGTTGTTCAATGTAATTGATAATGTATTTTAATTATATTTTATTGATTATGCTATTCCAGTTGTCCCAATTTTCCCCCTTTGTTCCCCTCCACCCAGCACCCCCAATGCCTCAGGAAATCCCCACGCCATTGTTCATGTCCATGGGTCATACATATAAGTTCTCTGGCTACTCCATTTCCTATACTGTATTCTACATTCCCATAACAATTCTATAACTACCTATTTGAACTTCTTAATCCCCTCCCCTCCTCACCCATTCCCCCACAACCTCCTCCCATCTGGAAACCATCAAAATGCTCTCTGTATCCATGATTCAGTCTCTGTTCTTCTTGTTTCCTTAGTTTGTTGTTTGTTTGTTTTATTCACTTGTTGATAGATATGTATGTATTGCCATTTTATTGTTCATAGTTTTGATCATCTTCTTTTTCTTACATAAGTTCAACATTTTATATAATAGTGGATTGGAGATCATGAACTCCTTCAGTTTTTTCTTGCCTGGGAAGCTCTTTATCTGCCCTTCAATTCTTTGCTTTTGTTAGGTAGAACAATCTTGGCTGTAGATCCCTGCTTTTCATGACTTTGAAAATTTCTTGCCAATCTGTTCTAGTCTGTAAAGTTTCTATTAAGAAATCAACTGACAATCTTATGGGAACTTCTCTGTAGGTAACTAACTGCTTTTCTCTTGCTGTTTTTCTTTATCTTCAACCTTTGGAATTTTAATTAGGATGTGTCTTATAGTGGCCCTCTTTGCATCCATCTTGTTTGGGTCTCTGTGTGCTAGACTTACATGTCTATTTCCTTCAACAAAGTAGGAAAGTTTTCTTTCATTATTATGTCAAATAAATTTCTTTTTTAATTTTATTTTTAAATTATGCTTATTCTGTTACAATTGTCTCAATTTTCCCCCTTTGCCCTCTCCACCCATCCCATGCCACCCCCTTCTCCCACAGTCAATTCCCATTTTCTTGTCTATGTCCCTAGGTCATTCATACATGTTCTTTTTCTAGTCCCTTCCTCTTCTTTCCACCATTGTCCTCCTTCCCCATACCCTCTGGTCACTTTCAGTCTGCTCCATGTTTCCATGCCTGTGTTTATTTTGTTCATTAGTTTATTTTGTTGAATAGAGTCCACTTATAGGTGAGATTATATGGTATTTGTCTTTAATAGACTGGCTTATTTCACTTAGCATAATATTCTCCAGTTCCATCCATGCTGTCACAAAGGTAAGAGCTCCTTATTTCTTCTTTTTTAAAAAATTCAGATTGAGTTTATTTTTTATGTGTCAAAACTCATGATAAAATATTAAAAAATTTAAGCCCATTATAAAGTTTCTGCAATTCAAACAGCATGACACCAACACAGAAATAATCAAGTAGATCAATGAAATCAAATGAGCATTCTAGAATTGAATGTACATATCTGTCTAACAATGCAATATATGATTAAACTGATGTTTCAAATCAATGGGTAAAATAAGGCTTATTCAACAAATAAGGTGCGTGGGCCACTATTACTTGAAATAAAACAAATATAGAGCCCTATTTCACACATTATACAAAAATATTCAGGTGAGTTAAAAATCAATATGTAAAACCTAAGGAGTTTTAAGAGAAAATACAAAATAACATTTTCTTACCCTGAAGTAAAATACTCAAACCCAGAAACTATAAAGTAAAATATTGACAATATGACTATATTAAACATTTAACACTATATAGTAATATAAATATAAAAATAGTTAAAGGACAATAGAATAGCAAAGTATTTGCAACACATGTGAAAAAGAGTTAATACTTCATTTTGTATTTTTTCTTAAGGGCAAAAAATCTACAAATATTTAATAAAAAAATGGATAAAGGATATCAAAAAGTCACTTAAAGCTTTTAAAAAAATAATAGAAATAGGCAAGAAATATACAAAAACAGGTTTATTCAGCAAATAATAAAGTAACACTTAAAATAACACATCATTGTCACAATCAGATTAATAAGTATTAAAAATATTGGTAATATCAAGTATTAGTTACTCTGAAAGGAACTGGTTATTCATAGACTCTTTTTCTTCATCTTCTTAAAGCAGTCCCTTTTGCATATCTTGCAATGCTGGTTTGGTGGAGGTATATTCTTTTAGTCTTCTTTTGTTTGGGAAACTCCTTATTTCTCCTTCCATTTTAATTGAGAGCCTTGCTGGGTAAAGCAGTCTTGGTTGCAGGCCTTTGCTTTTCATGACTTGGAATATTTCTTGCCATTTCCTTCTGGCTTGTAGTGTTTCTGTTGAGGAGTCATGGCATAGCCTTATTGGGGCTCCCTTATATGTTACTATCTGTTTCTCCCTTGCTGCCTTTAGGATTCTCTGTTTGTCTTTGGTATTTGCCATTTTAATGATGATTTGTCTTGGAGTGGGCCTCATTGGGTTTCTCTTTAATGTGACCTTATGTGCTTCCTGGACTTCTGTGACTTTTTCTCTCCTCCAGTTAAGGAAGTTTTCCATCATTACTTTTTCAAACAGGTTCTCTATGCCTTGCTCCTCTTTTTCTCCTTCTGGTATCCCTATTATATGGATATGATTATGTTTCAAGTTGTCCTGCATTTCCCTCAATGCCTCTTCATTCTTTGTGAGTCTTTTTTCATTTTCTTGCTCTTTCTGGGAGCTTTTCCTACCTTGTCCTCCAGCTGGCTGATTTGATCCTCTGCTTCATCTAGCCTGCTTTTGATACCTTCTTTGTGTTATTCAATTTTGAAATTGTATTCTTCATTTCCTCTTGTTTCATATTCATAGTTTCTATGTCCTTTTTCATGCTGATATAGTTTGCAGTAAGTTCCTCATTGTTTCTCTGTAGTTTTTTGTTATTCTCTCTGAGCCCACTGAGCCCATTGAGCATCCTTAGAACTGTTGTTTTGAACTCAATATCTGATAGTTTACTTGCCTCTATTTCATTTATTTCTTTTTCTGGAGATTCCTCCTTTCCCTTGGACTGCGGAGCAGGGATGTTTCTTTATCTTCCCATTTTTTATGAGGCTCTTCTTTTTTGCTTCTGCTTCTGAAGTTGATCTGTCTTGATTTCCTGACTTTGTGGTTTGAACTTCTATGGCAGGAGACTGCTGTTTTTTCTTCTGGATCTTTCTCTGATGATGTCAGATGTTGACCCTGTCTGACCTTAGGCGGTCTGTTCGAGAATTCCAGGAATCTATTGTTTGTAGCTATCTCCTTCAGCTGTTAATCTAGACACTCTGCACTCAGCAGGCCAGCTTAGAGACACCACAGGGAGGGGCAGAGTCCCTCCTGGGGGCGGGGTTATTGAGTCTTCTCACAGTGTTGCCACTCAGAAGAGTGGTCTGCCTGAGCCAGATGGCTGCAGTCAGGTTGTGCTAAAGCTGATTCTTCTGTATGTCCAAGGTTGTAACGCTCCTCTTTTGCTGTTGTTCAGTTGTTTGTTCCAAGTGATTTCTCCACAATTTAGTTGTAATTCCAGGTTGGTCTTGGGAGGAGGTCAGTGTGTCTTCCACTCACTCCTCCACCATCTTGATTTCTACTGTCAAGTACATTTCCAATTTCTTGCTCTTTCTCATTCTTTTCTTGTACCCCATGATGTAAATGTTGGAACACTTGAAGTTATTCCAGAGATTCTTACACTATCCTCAACTTTCTTTTTTTTATTTTTAAATATATTTTATTAATTATGATATTACAATTGTGCCATTTTCCCCATTTGCCCCTCTCTGCCTGGTTCCCCCATTCCTTTTAGCAATCCTCCCTTAGTTCATGTCTGTGGGTCATGCATATAAGTTCTTTGGCTTCTCCATTTCCTATACTATTCTTGACATCCACCTGTCTATTTTTTACCCACCAATTATGTTTCTTAGTCCCTACATCTTTTTCTCCATTCGCTCCCTCCCCTCTCCTAAGCTGATAACCCTCCAAATGATCTCCATATCTATTATTTTGTTCCTGTTCTGGTGGTTTGCTTAGTCTCTTTCTTTAGATTCAGTTGCTGATAGTTGTGAATTTTTTACCCTTTTAATGTTTATAGCTTTTTTCTTAAGTCCCTTTAACATTTCATATAATAATGGTTTGCTGATGATTCACTCCTTTAGCTCTACCTTGTCTGAGAAGCACTTTTTCTGCCCTTCCATTCTAAATTATAGCTTTGCTGGATAGAGTAATGTTTTTGGTAGGTCCTTGCTTTACATCACATTGAATACTTCTTGCCAGTCCCTTCTAGACTGCAACGTTTCTTTTGAGAAATCAAATGACAGTATTTTGGGAACTTCTTCGTAGTTAATTCTCTGCTTTTTTCTTGCTGCTTTTAAGATTCACTCTTTATCTTTAACCTTTGGCATTTTAATGATGATGTGTCTTGGTGTGGTCCTCTTTGGGTCCAACTTGTTAGGAACTCTCTGTGCTTCTTGGACTTGTATGTCTATCTCCCTCACTAAATTAGAGAAGTTTTCTTTACTTATTTTTTTTCAAATAAGTTTTCAACTTCTTACTCTTCCTCTTCTTCTGGCACCCCTATGATTCCAATACTGGTATGTTTAAAGTTGTCTCTGAGGTTACTAAGCCTATCCTAATTTTTTTTTTCTTTTTTTCTTCTCACTATTCTGATTGAATGCTTTTTCCTTCTTTGTGTTCCAAATCATTGATTTGACTATTGGCTTCGCCTTCTCTGCTGTTGGTTCTCTATAGATTTTTCTTTATTTCACTTAGTGTGTCCTTCATTTCTTCCTTTATGTTTTTGCTGTATTCAATGAGTTCTTTGAACATTCTGATCACGAGTATTTTAAACTCTGAATCTGATAGGTTAGTTATCTCCATTTTGTTTAGTTCTTTTTTCTGAGGTTTTGTTCTGTTCTTTCGTTTGAGCCATATTTCTTTATCCCCTTAATTCAGCAGCCTCCCTGTGTTGATTTCTGTGTATTAGGTAGAGCTGCTTTGACTCCCTGTCTTGGAAAAGGACCTGTTAAATTGTGTGGGGCAGAACCTTACGTAATCATCAGGGTGGGACAAAGTGCTTCACTGCTTTGTAGCCCTGTGTGAGGGGAGGGCTTGGAGAAGGGACAACGTTACTGCTTGGCTTCTGTAGGTTTGCCCCACATTTGTCCCATTCTCAGTCACTTCACCCATTTCCCATATGAGACGGGTGCCATGCCGGCTGTTGTCCTGGTGGTTAATGCCAGAGTGGGTGGGTTTGTCTATGTTCTAAGTCCATGTGGGCTCTTTAAATGGACTCTTCTGAAAATCCAGTAGTTTATTCCACTGCCCCAACCCCCACTGATTTTTACAGCCATAAGTTATGGGGATTTATCTTCCTGGCCCTGGAAACTTGGTCTGTGCAGTCTGGCCTGCGGCTGGGATGACTCACTCCCAAGGTATCCCTACTGATTTTTATCCACTTCACATGAGTGTGGGACTGCCTGTTCTGCTGCCACCACAGCTGCCTCTCTGCCACCACACATGTCTCTCCTCCTGTCTCCACCACTCCACCCCTCCTACTCTCCTGGATGAATGTGGCTTCCTTAAATCCTTGGCTGTTGAACTTCCATACAGCTCAATTTTCTGACAGTTGCTGTTGTGATTTGTTTTGAGACATAGTTGTAATTCTCTCATTGTGAGAGGAGACGTAGTGTGTCTACCTAAATCTCCACCTTGACTGGAAGTCCCTATCCTTGATTTCTGAATACTTTTTTCTTCTTTTTGTTCCCCTTGGTTGTTTTTTTCTTCTTTATATTATGTCATTGATTTGATTCTTCGCTTCACCCACTCTTCTGGTGTTTGCCTGTAAATTGTTCTTTATTAATGTATCCTTTGTTTCTGACTGGATCTTTTATATGCTGCTGAGGTCCTCACTAAGTTCCTTGAGCATCCTCATAACCAGTGTTTTGAACTCTACATCTATTAGATTGCTTTCCTCCATTTTGTTTAGTTCTTTTTCTGGAATTTTGATCTGTTCTTTCATTTGGGCCATGTTTCTTTGTTTGTTCATTTTGACAGCCTCCAGTGTTTGTTTCTATGTACTAGGTAGAGCTGCTATGACTCCCTGTCTTGGTAGCATGGCCTAATGTAGTGTCCTTTAGGGTCCAGTGACACAGCCTTCCCTATCACCCAAGCTGGCTACTCTAGGTGCACCCTTCACATGTGCTGAATACACTCTCCTTTTGCAATTGAGAATTAATTGCTGTTGGCAGGTCAATGGAAGGGATTTACCCAGGCCAGTCAACTGTAAGGACTGGCTGTGACCATTGACCACAAACCTCCATCCTTCATGGAGGATCAGTTGTGCAGGGGCAGGGTGATGGTACTCTGACATGGCCTGTATGTTCAAGCTCTTGGGTTTCCCAGGTAGTGCAGGCCAAAGTCAGCCCCTACCTGTGTTCTGTCTAGTGCTATCCTGCATGAGCTTTAACAATCTGAGGTGTCTGCTACTTGTGCTGGGCATGGAAATTCCCAGGCAAAGCCAAGCTGTGAATATAGGCTGGCTGCTGCTAGTACTGAGCCTGGGGCCACTTAGCAAGAGGTCTGATGCCTGGGGGATAATTGAGGCCAGCTGTTGTTTGTTGATTGGATTTAAGAATTTGTGAAGCTTGAGCCAAGACCAGTCATTCATATGGAAACATAACAGTTAACAGTTTGGTTGGGCCTGTTAATTGGGTGGGACAGAGTCTCAGAATTTCCACGGTGGGGTAAACATTGTTAGCCAGATTGACTGAGTCTCAGTTATGGCACCCACCTGCCATCTCTGTAACTCTGTCATGGGTGTGCTCAGAAAGGGACAATGACTTCTGCCCACCTTCCTGTCAGGGAAAAAGTTGTCCCCTAGTTCCTGCCTTGATGCCACACATTTCAGTTCCTCTCTGTATGCCACTGGTACCTTTCTAGCTGCTGCCCTGGTACCCTGGTGCTGAAACTCAGAGAGAGTAGGTCTGAGTCCATGTGTGAGTCCTTCAAGGGGAACTGCTTGGGACTCAAAAAGTTTCTTCTATTGATTCAATCCCTGCTGGTTTTTGCAGCCAGAAGTTATGGGACTTACCATCCTCGCACTGGAACTCTCTGCTGACAAGCATGGTATGAGGCTGGGACTCCTCACTCACAAGATATCCCTCTCAAATTTTTATTCACTTCACACAGATGTGGGACCAGCCTGTTCTGTGTCTCTGTCCCTCCTACCAATCTGGATGGATGTGATTTCTTTAATTCCATCATTGTCAGATTTCCTTTCAATCTGATTTCTGATCATTCTGAGTGATGGTTGTTCTATCTTTTGATATGGTTGTGTGAGGTGATGAGTCATGTTTACCTATCCTGCCACCCTGACTGGAAGTTCCACAAATTTTTTAAAAATATCACCCAGAGTAGAATGAAAATCTGATTGGCATTAGATTTGTCATTGGAAACACTGGATGTCAAAAAAGAAAATATTCAAAATTCTGAGGAAAATTATTTTGAACCTAAAAGCCTATATCCAACCAAACTAATACAGTAATCCCACCTTATCCAATATTTTACTTTCAACAGTTTCAGCTACTTGCAATCAACCATGGACTAAAAATATTAAATGGAAAATTCAAGGAATAAACAATTCATAACTTTAAGTTGCACAACATTCTGAGCAGCATCATAAAAGCTCACACTGTCTGTATCCCTCCAGGCTGGGACATGAATCTTCACTTCGTCCAGAGCATCCACACTATATACACTCCCCACTCATTAGTCACTTAGTAGCTGTCTTGGTTATTAGATCAGCTATCTTGATACTGTGGTGCTTTTGTTCAAGTAATCCTTACTTTACTTAATGATGATCCCAAAGCACATAGTTATGATGGCAATTCAAATATGCCAAAAAGAAGCTGTCAAGTGTTTCCTTTAAATCAAAATATAATGTATGCACAGGAAAACACATGGTATGTTTAGGATTCAGTGCTCTCCGCAGTTTCAGGCATCCCTTGGGGGTCTTGGAACATATCCTTGCAGATAAGGGGGGAACACTATATTCAAGAGTAAAGTAAAATATAGAATTATCTGGCAATACAAGGATTCATAAATTTATTTCTTCACCAAACAGCTCTGAAAAAATTGAGAATACAGTAGAAAAAATGAATATAAAGAAGAAAATGATCTGATATAAAAGAAATACCTGAAAACAAAGAAATCATTAAAGCTTACAGTTTAGTATAAAGTCATTGATTAAAATCTTTCTTCAGTTAACAAATTACTATTTGAAATCAAAATCCCAGACAATCTCAAAACGAAATTTGGGGCTGTGAAGGATATAGTGGTGAGGGAGGGGGAGCACGTTAAGAGTGAGGTGGTGGGAGATAAAGATTCTGAAAGACACGACTCCAAAAGGGGGGGAAATAAAACAAAGAGTGCTCAGTCAATTAGAAGGAATTAAGGGGAAACAGGGGAAAGAATAAGAAACAAATCAAAATAAGGTGGCAAGAATGAGTTTAAACTTTGGAAATCATAAAATTTGCCTGACTGTACTTCCTCTATAAATTCATTAGTTGGGTTTAAAAAAAAAACCCATCTATATATATTAATAATAGGACACAAAAGAAAGAGATACAAGATGTTAAAAAGCAAAGGCACAGGAAAGTATATATCAGGCAAGTATTACACTAATGAGTTTATCAGCCTGGGGATCAGGGTCCAATGATGTGTAAGAAATGGTACTGGAATGTCATCTAGCGCCAACATTTTCACTTTATCATTTGTGTTGTCAAAACATTTAGGTATATAAAGGAAAAAAACAGATGCACCTTCAAAATTGAGGAAGCACGCCATGCTATTTAACTCAATTTGGAATATTGTTAGGAAACTGAACTCTGCCAAACACAAAAAACAAAAAAAAACCCTGCAATTTTCATGTAGCTGGCCACAGTTTTGGCTTCTCCTGACAGAGAAGGGAAAACACAGTGAAGACTGTTGCAAGAGGAGGCTCCTTGGGGACCCTCCCTCAAAGTGCACTGAGTCTGTGTGCCACAGACCTTGGAGGAGTGGTAGGAATCACAGACTTGTCTGAGAGTAACATCAGGACTCAGAAGCATGTATTCCCAGTCTACCTTGGTCCCCAGACCAGCATTTGCAGTCCACTGCTTGACATCAAGAGATATAGTGATCTTTGGCCAACTCCAGTCTGAGAATATTTTGTTTGGCTCTCACAGGGCTTCTTTAAAGCTTTGAATTAATTGCCAACATTTAAGAATAGGAAAATTCCACTTTAAAAAATGTGGATGTTTGGTTTTGGGGTTTTTTTTTTTTTGAGAAATCAGGAGTTTTGGCCACACTGGGCCACCATTCCCACAAGTCAGCAGTCAATCAGCTCAAAGAGACTGCGGCCCTCTCAGAAGAGATATGCACTCACCCATTTGTCATTGCGCCTGCATTCTATGTGGTCTCATTGCCAGGTCTGAAAACTGCTGTGTGACTCAGGTAGTTTTTAATCTGTGAGCCAGTATCCAAACACAGAAAATCTGGACATTCTCCAGCTCTAGGCCTCTCATAGAAACAACATAGACTTTTCAAGTAGGAAGAGTCATACATACATTCTAGCCCAATTCCATCAAAGTCCCAGAGAGAGAAGTGACTCTTCAAGGTCACACTGTGCATAACATCAAATACAGTCAACACCCTGGTCTTCTCACTATGGTCCACATTCCCTCCCACTTTATTCAGTAAGGTCCTCAGCTTCTCAGAGAAACTCTCTGAGGGAACAGTCCAACTTCTCTATGCTTTTGTCACAATATGACTTGCCAGGATACATATAGTTCATCTTCTTACTTCTTTTTCTTTCCTCCATATGAAAAGCAAAATATATCTCAGCTACTAACAGTAATCATCAAAATTGCCCTGTTTCAGTGTTGGTGAGAATGTGGAGAAATTAGAATACTGTGTCTTACTGGTGGGCATGTAAAATTGTGTAGCTATTATGGAAAATAGTATAGTGGTTCCCCAAAATTAAAAATAGAATTAACATGTGATCCAGAAATTCTAGTTCTGAATATATACCCAAAAGTCATGAAAGCAGGGACTCCATGGGTGTAAAGATATTTGTACACCCATGTTCATAGAAATGTTATTCACAACATTCAAAGAGTGGAAGTGACTGGGGTACCTATTGAAGGATGAATGGATAAATAAAGTGTAGTATATACATACAATGGAATATTATTTAGCCTTGAAAAGGAAATTCTGACACATGCCACAATGTCAATGAACCTTAAAGACATTATGAACTAATCCCGTCGCAAAGGGACTCCACTCGTATGAGATTCCCAGAGTAGTCAAATTTATTATAGACAGAAAGTAAAATGGTGGTTAACAGAGGCTGGGGGATGGAAGAATAGGGATTATTGCTTAATGGATATAAGATTTCAGTTTTGCAAGCTGAAAACTGTTCTGTGGATGGATGGTGGTGACCGTTGCACAACAATATCAGTATACTTAATGACACTGAATTATACACTTAAAAATATTATACATATTTTACTATAATTAAAAATAAACATTTTTAATTGCCCAATTTCTAAAACCCAGTGTTGCATGCCTCTGATTGAGTTAAACCTGCTCCACGTCAGTTCTCTAAAGAAGTAAAGGAGGACAGAGGGAGATTCCAACATACTGTGTGTCAGGTCCTGGTTGAGCTAGTTGCATTCCTCCTGAAAAAAAACCTTCAAAACCTTAGTGGGGTCAGTTTGAGAGTCCTCACTTTAGAGAAGACATCACTTGCCTAAGATCACATGGCTGATATAAGGCTGAACCAAGATTAGAAGCAGGAGAGACAACACTATCCAGTGGTTAGAGCACAAACTCTGGAGAAAGACTGCCTGGGTTCAAATTCCATTTTCCCAAGATACTCTATGTGAACTTGGATAAGTCATGTAACCTTTCTTGACCTCAGATATAAAACAGGGACCCCCATAGGTATGAAGCATGAATAATAGGGACATCTGGTTGTTGTAAGGATTTTAGTTAAAATTAAATGAGTAAAAACTGCTTAGAAAGCATATGGCCCTGAGTTAAAGTAAAAATATGTTTGCTCCTATTCTTTATACCATCATTGTTATTTTATTGTTAGATGTTTCTGATACACTTCTAATGATGATCTCTAAGAAGAAGAACAAAACAGTTTTATTTTCTTATGCCTAAAATCCTAACTCTTCACCTCAAAATCTACTTGCCACATGTGCAGAAACATATTTATTAAAGGAAAGTGTAGAGTTTTATGACACTTCTATTGTCACAATCATGAGCTCAATGACATTTTTTGCAATGCTTAGCTCAGTGGACTGAGGAGAAGTGAAAAGGAATGTACAGGTGAATGCCTCCTGAGGACTTGGTTTTGAAAGGCTTATTTCTAACTTCATTGTTGCTGGTTTTGTCATTTCTATCTCCCAAGCCTACCTGTCTCTAGGTATTTCTTTCCCAATATGTCCTAGCATGACAAGTCATGTTCATTCCTTCCTCCTCTAGATGCACCCTGAATTGTACGAACATCCTTTCCTGGACAATATTGAGTCTACTCTAAAGATGAGCTAAGCATGGCTGCCCACCAAGCTTCCCAGGTTTTTCCCACTGCAGCCTATATACCCCATGTGCTGCCTTCTCTCCCCACTCACATTGTCCTAATACCTAGCTCGGTATCTGGTTGATTGAACAAGTACCAGCCAATGCATTTGGGTTGACCCTCTATCTTGTCAGATCTCTGATTTCCAATGACACAAGGACAGAGGACATTGATGGATTTTCCCTCTTGGAACACAGGGTTGGAAAGCCCACTCATCAGACTACTATTCACCCTGAAAATAAATGTTTCCCCACAATGACTTACAGATGAACAACGGCTACTGCCTCATGGCTCCATAAATAGGAAAGCAAATTTACCAAGTGTAGCCCATTCTGGCCTGCTTCCCTCCAATTGTGGGCCTATGAATGCAGGCAAATGGAATCTATCTAAACCCTCTGAGCAATCTTGGGTTTGCCTCTCTGATCTCAGCCCAGTCTGTACCCAAATTAAAAAGCCTTGGACAGTAAGAAGCTGTCCACTGCAGAAACAGCCAGAGCTACCAAGAAGCAGCCAGAAGGAATTTACCTCCAATGTATCTAGAGTGTCTAGGGAGTACAAATATAATAACATCTCTAACTCAGTTCACAAAATGACTTACAAAAATATGCCTTGTCATGGCTCTGCACGTTCCCCCTGGAATTCAGAACTATTACTCTGTGTCTTGCTGAGTTTTCACTCACATATTGGCTCTATTCCCTGGGTACCCAGTCAGGCTCAAGCAGCCATTCTGCCTCCACATGAGCAGAGCAGGCTTCTGGCCTCTTGTGTTAATCATGACCACCACCTGAAAGTGAGGCTGCAGTCCCCCACATGAATGAGACACCCCCAGTCCAGCCCATGTTTTACCTCTGTTTCCCTCTGCCTAAGCCTGCATGGCTAGTGGGATGAAAGTGGATTCTCTGACTGAGCAACTTGACAGAAGTAAGTCTGCTTCTCAGGAGGGGTTTCAGTAGTCTGAGCAAATTATAGGCACATCTCCAGATGGCATCCTTCTCAGATCCAAATCAAGGAGAAGCAGTCTGCCAGGAATCTTCCTCAAATACCTTTACCATTTCCAGATAATTGGAATCACACTGTCAAACTTGAGGAGTCCAAGTTTGACTAAGACACAATGATACTTATTCCAATGTCCCTAACTCTCTGATCATATGCACAATAACCACAAGGAAACATGAGTAAACAAAACAAAAATACTGGTCATAAATAGAAAGTGTTATTTAGAGTGATCAAAAAAGGTAAGAAAGAGCTCTGGCTGTTGTGGTTCAGTGGACTGAGCGGTGGCCTATGAACCAAAAAGTTGCTGGTTCAATTCCCAATCCAGGCCCATGCCTGGGTTGTAGGCCAGGCCCCCAGTTAGGGGTGTGCGAGAGGAAACCAACTGATGTATCTCTCACACAGTGATGTTTTTCTCCCTCTCTTTCTCCTTCCCTCCCACCTCTCACTAAAAGTAAATAAATAAAAATATTGAATAATAAAAACTAAATTACATTTTTAAAAAAGGCAAGAAAGGGTACTTCCGGCCAAGATAGAAGCATAGGTAGATACACTTTGCCTCCTCATACAACCGAAAGAACAACCAACTTAAAAACAAAAAATAACAAGAACTGCTAGAAAATCAAACTGTATGGAAGTCCAACAACCAAGGAATTAAAGAAGAAACATTCATCCAGACTGGTAGAAGGGGTGGAGAGGGGCAGGCAGGGCAGAGAGGAAGTGCATGAAGGTGACAGCTAGAGGACTGGGTGGACCAGGCAGCAGCTGGCAGACCAGGCAGTCCCACATTTGCATGTGGATAAACCAGAGGAACAGCTAGGAAGTGAGACAGACCACACAATCCAGGGCTCCAGTGCGGGAAAAGAAAGTTTCAAACCCTCCGGAGGTAGAAACCTGTGGGAGCTGTGGGAGCTGTGGCAGCAGGAGAAACTCCCAGCCTCACAAAGGAGTCCTTTGGAAAGACCTACAAGGTCCTAGAACATACACAAACCCATCCACCCAGGAATCAACACAGAAGGGCCCAATTTGCTTGTGGTTAGCAGGGGAAGTGGCTGAAAGCCGGAAGGAAGCCAAGCTAGCTGCATTGTTCTCTCTCAGACCCCTCCCCCACACACAGCGTCACAAAACAACAATCTGGGTTGCCCCTCCCTAGTGAATACCCAAGGCTCTGCTCCTCCCAATGTATCAGGCATGCTGAGACAAAGAAATATGGCCCAAATGAAAGAACAGATCAAAGCTCCGAAAATAGAACTAAGTGATGAACAGATAGCCAACCTATCAGATACACAGTTCAAAACATTGGTGATCTGGATGCTCACTGAATTGGTTGAGTATGGTCATAAAATGGAGGAAAAAGCAAAGGTTATGCAAAGTGAATTAAAGAAGACTATATGGGGAGCCAACAGTAAAGGGAAGGAAACAGGTACTCAGATCAATGATTTGGAGCAGAAGGAAGAGATAAACATTCAACCAGGACAGAATGAAGAAACAAGAATTCAAAATAATGAGGCTTAGGAACCTCTGTGACAACTTTAAACATTCCAATACCCAAATCATAAGGGTGCCAGAAGGAGAAGAGGAGGGGCAATAAATTGAAAACTTATTTGAACAAATAATGAAGGAGAACTTCCCCAACCTGGTGAAGGAAATAGACTTCTAGGAGATCCAGGAAGCTCAGAGAGTCCCAAAGTTGGGCCCAAGGAAGCACACACCAAGGCACATCATAATTAAGTTACCCAAGATTAAAGATAAGGAGAGAATCTTAAAAGCAGCAAGAGAAGAGGAGACAGTTACCTACAAATGTGTTCCTATAAGTCTATCAGCTGATTTCTCAAAAGAAACCTTGCAGGCAAGAAGGGGCTGGCAAGATTTTCAAAGTCATGAAAAGCAAGGAACTACATCCAAGATTACTCTATCCAGCAAAGCTCTCATTTAGTATGGAAGGACAGATGAATTGCTTCCCAGATATGGTCAAGTTAGAGGAGTTCATCATCACCAAGCCCTTACTATATGAAATGTTATAGGGGCTGATCTAAGAAAAAGAAAATCAAAAACTATTAACAGTAAAACAGAGGGGTGGGGGAGAGAGAAGAGTAGGGGAAAAAATACAGGGAATAAGCAGCATAAATAGTAGGTACAAAATAGACAGGAGGAGATTAAGAATAATATAGGAAATGGAGAAGCCAAAGAACTTATATGTACAACCCATGGACATGAAGTAAGGCAGGGGCATGGGGGCAGGGGAATGCTGGTAAGTAGGATAGTGTAGGGTGCAGGGGAATAAAAGGATGGAAAATGGGACAACTGTAATAACATAATAAATAAAATATTTTAATTAATTATTTAATTAAAAAGGCAGGAAAGCCTCTGAAGTATAAACATAACACCTGAAATGTATCTCCCGCCAAAAATCAAGATATACATTTTTTGAAGAGTTATCATATGTAATCATTCATTATCAGCTACTTTAGGGCCATTGCAACCATAGAACTAAAAGAATAGAAAAACTACTTTTTTGGTAAAATAAATAAAACTTAAAAGCAATAAATAGTAGAAATAAAGCTACTGAAAATCAAATTATTAAAGTAAAATATTAAATCAAATAAAATAATGAATTATGAGAGAAAAAGAAAAAAAAGCTAATATTAAGAGAAATCCCTGAATTCCTTAGTAAATCAATTATCATACACAGCAGCTGGAACAGAGTCAATATTTAAATATACAATTGAAAACAAATGTTTTAGAAATGAAAATAAATAAATATTGAAAATTAAAGTGATTCACTGGGCTCTGGCAAAATTATGATGAAAAAATCATTACCAAAATATATTATAGAATAATATTTTAGGACTTTCTCTATTAAGATAAAAATGAATGTACCAAGATTATAATATCAAGCCAAACTTTCACTGATATGTGACAGTGATGTAGATATTATTAACATGAAAACTTTCATAATATGAAAAAAATCAAGATGGTAGAGGAGTGAATGGTAGTCACACTGACCTCCTCCCAGGACCAATCTGGAATTACAACTAAATTGTGGAGAAATCACCTGGAACAAACAACTGAACAATAGTGAGAGAGGAACCTTATAACCTCAGACAGACAGAAGAGTCAGCTTTAGCACAACCTACCTGGTAAGGAGTGAGGTAGAAACTCGAGAGGGCAGGTGGGGCACCCACAGGTGGCAGCACCAGAAGGATATTGAAATGGCCAATAGGATCTCCTTTAGATGAGCAGAGTCTAAACCATAAGAAGGGATCTCCAGCCTACAGCACCAGAGCCCAAAAAGTATGCAGATAACAACAAGCTGCAAGGTGTCAGGGTTACTCTCTTCCAGCAGGCAAATGGAGATTCAAATAGCCTTTTATAGGGCCAACACATAAATTTTAATTTACAACCATTTACCCCAGATTCCAATAAAGGTGGGGACAGAGTAGGTTAGAGATATCTGAGGAGAGACTAGGGAAGGAGGTTTTGAGGAGAGAACTGAGAGTAGCTGGCAGGATCCTGGTGCTGACTCATGCACCATTTGTCAGCTGCCATCTTGCTCAGGCAGACCACTCCCCTGAGCAGCAACAGCCTGAAAGGACACAATAACCCCGCCCCCAGGAGGGACTCTGCCCCATCATGTGATATCTACGCCAGCCTTCATGTTGTACAGTGACTACATTAACAACTGAAGGAGACAGTCACAGATACTAGATTCCTGGAAGTCTCAAACAGACTGCTCAAAGTAAGATAGGGTCGACATCTGACATCAGAGAAAGGTCCAGAAAGAAAAAACAGTGGTCTCCTACCATAGAAGTTCACACCACAAAATCAGGAAATCAGTACAGATCAACTTAAGAAGTAGAAGCAAAAGAGAAGAGCCTCACAGATAATGGGAAGACAAAGAAACACCTCCCAGTCCAAGGGAAAGGAGGAATCCCCAGAAAGAGAACTAAATAAAATAGAGGCAAATAAACTATCAGATATTGAGTTCCAAACAATGGTTCTAGGAAGCTGAATGAGTTCAGTGAGCTCAGAAAGAACACAAAAAATTCAGGCAAATTACAAGGAATTTACTGCAAACTATATCAGCATGAAAAAGGACAGAGAAACTATGAACATGAAACGAGAAAATGAAAAATACAATTTCAGAATTGAAGAACACAGTAGAAGGAATCGAAAGCAGGCTAGATGAAGCTGAGGATCAAATCAGCCAGCTGGAGGATAAGGTGGAAAAAGCTCCCAAGAAGAGCAAGAAAAGGAAAAATGACTCAAAAAGAATGAAGAGGCATTGAGGGAAATGCAGGACAACCTGAAACATAATCATATCCATATAATAGGGATACCAGAAGGAGAAGAGGAGGAGCAACGCATAGAGAACCTGTTGGAAAAAATAATGATGGAAAACTTCCCTAACTGGAGGAGAGAAAAAGTCACACAAGTCCAGGAAGCACAGAGGGTCATATTAAAGAGGAACCCAATGAGGCCCACTCCAAGACACATCATCATTAAAATGGCAAATACCAAAGACAAACAGAGAATCCTAAAGGCAGCAAGAGAGAAACAGTTAGTAACATACAAGGGAGCCCTGATAAGGCAAGCAGCTGACTTTTAATAGAAACACTACAAGCAGAAGGGAATGGCAAGAAATATTCCAAGTCATGAAAAGTAAAGGCCTGCCACCAAGACTGCTCTACCCAGCAAGGCTCTCAATTAAATGGAAGGCGAAGTAAGGAGTTTCCCAGACAAAAGAAGGCTAAAAGAATACATCTCCACCAAACCAGCATTGCAAGATATGCTAAAGGGACTGCTTTAAAAAGATGAAGAAAAAGAGTCTATGAATACCCAGTTCCTTTCTTACAGCCACCAATACTTAATGTTACCAATATTTAATATTTATTAATCTGATTGTGACAATGATGTGTTATTTTAAGTGTTACTTTATTTGTTGAAACTAAACCTGTTTTTGTATATTTCTTGCTTATTTCTTTTTTTAAAAAAAGCTTCAAATGACTTTTTGGTATTCTTTATCCATTTTTTGATTAATTGTATGTAGAAATTTTTCCCTAAAAAAAAAATCCATGAAAATTGTTAACCCTTTTTTAGATGTGTTGCAAATACCTTCCTATTCTATTGTTTGTCCTTTAACTTTCTTTATATGTATATTACTGTATAGTCTTAAGTGTTTAATATAGTCATATTGTCAATATTTTACTTTATAGCTCTGGGTTGAATATGTTACTTTAGGATAAGAAAAATATTATGTTGTATTTTGTCCTAAAACTACTTTGATTTTACATATCGATTTTTAATTCATCTGAATATTTTTTGTATAATGTGTGAGCTAGGGCTCTATATTTGTTTTATTTCAAGTAATAGTGATCCATGCACCTTATTTGTTGAATAAGCCTTATTTCCCCATTCATGTGAAATATCAATTTAATCATATATTACATTGTTAGATAAAAACATTTATTTCTAGAATGCTCATTTTATTTCATTGATCTACTTGATTATTTCTGTATTGGTATCATGTTTCTTGAATTGCAGAGACTTTATAATAGTTTTAAATTTTTTAATATTTTATCATGAATTTTGACACATAAAAAATAAATAAATAAATAAAATCAGCATTAAAAAAAAGAACTAACTCTTATCTTTTTCGACAACATGGATAGAACTGGAGAATATTATGCTAAGTGAAATAAGCCAGTTGGTGAAAGACAAATACCATATAATCTCACTTATAAGTGAACTCTATTCAACAAAATAAACTAAGGAACAAAATAAACTGCAGGCATGGAAACATGGAGCAGACTGAAAGTGACCAGGGGGTATGGGGAAGGAGGACAATGGTGGAAAGAAGGGAAAAAGACTAGACAAAGAACATGTATGAATGACCCATGGACATGGACAACAGTGTGGGAATTGACTGTGGGAGCAGGTTTGGGGGGAAGTGTGATGGGTGGAGGAGGACAAAGAGGGAAAAGCTGAGACAACTGTAATAGAATAAACATGATTTTTAAAAAATTTAAAAAAGAAGAAGAAATAAAAAGCATCAGGTTGTGATGCAAAAAGAAAAACTCTATTCTCAGACAACACGAATTCCTTTATAGAAAAATATGATGTAATATTCAAAAAATGTATTGGAACTAATATATGTATTTAGCAACATGGCAGGATAAAAGATCAATATATTAAAAAAAGAAAAAAGAAAATTTTCACATGAAAGAAGCTACTCTGAGTAATAGCCACAGTAACTAATACTCACTGAGCAGCCCTATCTACTCTAATCTGTGCCAGCCTTATTCTACGATCCATCAGGTATTAACCCATTTTATCCTCACAATCCATGAAGTAGTTATTATTATCATGACTCCCAATTCACAAATGGGGAGACAAGGCAGGACACAGAGAGATTAAATAATCTCCCAAAGGGGATAGAGCAAGTTAGTGATGGAGACAATATTCAAACCCAGGTTGTCAGATGCAAATCCCAAGATCTTAATCACTGTGCTATGCTAGATCTAAAGATGGCACAGTTTAGTCTACCGCCACAGTGATTGTTACAGGTTCAGGCTGACATCAGACTTAGGACACACAACAAGCTTTGATCCAACAATAGATTGACTTAGTTGTTTTTAAAGGACAAAGGATAGATGCAGCAGGTATTCATGTTTAACTCATAGGGGGGCCCATCATCTACCTTTTCTTTTCATCTACCTAGCACAGGTATCATTGCCCTGAAAAAGGTCAAGCTGTATGGGAATCACCTTAACACAGAGAAGCTGCCATCTCAGTTTCTCGACAGTCTTAGTCACATAGGTCCGAGACCTGCATGCCAGCTCTTAAATCCCCAGGTCAGAGGCAGTCCCCATAGCAGACAAGGCAGCTACAACATTCCACATTTATCCCATGTAGCTTCTAAGAGAATCGGACAGCGAGATGACAAGCTTGGATGGAGGTCATTCTCCCAGGCAAGCATTGACCAAGCCAGGCCTGATTTGAGCTTTTTACTTACAGCTACATGCTTTTTTTTTTTTTAAGGGATATTTGAGCTTCCTGAGAAGTGTAGGTTTTTGTTCAATGTTCTCACATTGTATGAACCCATTTCTTGCCTCAAATGTTAAAAACAAATCTCAAAGAGAGAGAAGAGGAAAAAGATCCAGGTATCCCATTATACAGACCTATCCTCTTAGTAGAACTCATTCAAATGTCTCCATGGAGTTTTTTTTAAAACATGTAGCCACCTGGAAAAAAATCAACACCTGATGGGGCTGAGTCATCAGGCCAGCACCAGAGACAAAAGCAGACCTCGAAGGAAATCAGCAGGCCTGACCCAGAGACTTGCCTGGGGCCAAGTTCTGATTTGGGAAGTGAAAACACATTCACAAAAATATTCCAGATCAACTACAAAGGCCTCCCTGAAAACTCAGTAGAGGTGACAAGACCTGTTCTTAGAAAGTCGGCAAGAGCTAATCAAAGCCTGACAGGCTTCTGAAAGGATCATTGTGTTTATTTCAAAAGTGGTCTTAGAAGGCATTTCAGAAGTCAAGGACACTTACAAGGAAAATCAACACAAAATTACCTGGAGCAAAAAAGAACAGAAACAAAGAGGTCTTTTCTTCCCCCAGAAGTAACCAAGAAGGAACATCATGGGTGTGCTTAGGGCAGAACCCATTGTTGTTGCCCTGTTAGCTTTTAGGGTCAGGGCCACCCCCCCACCAAGGGACAATTCTAAGTCAAAAGCCAGCATAAGGACTTTTCAGCCACAGTATAGAGATATTGAAAAATTGAGGGACGGGTAAGTAGGCAAATTGATGATATGTACCTACTCAGAATCTTCTTAATTGATCAAAGATAAATGCTATTATTTGATTCTTTGTTGTTGGAGTCAGCAAACTGTCCCATGGGCCAAATCCAGCCCTTAATCTAGTTTCGTAAATAAAATTCTATTGGATCACAGCCAAGACTGTGGTACAACCTGTGCAGTCACAGAGGGCCCCACACTTAGAAAAGCCCCGCATTTGGTTTAATGTGCTGTTATTCATGTTTTGTAATTGTTAATAATTTTTAAGACAGAGCCCTACATTTTAATCTTGAACCAGGCCCTCACATATCATGTAGTTGGCCTGAACATAGCTATGCCCATTTGTGTATGGTCTATGGTTCTTTTGACATTGAAATGGCAGAGTTACATAGTTGCAACAGAGACCTCCTGGCCTACAAAGCCAAAAATTTTTACCATCAGGCTCTTTGTAGAAAGAATTTGCTGTCCCTGCTTTATCAGATACTGCATTAGTGCACACCCAAGTACAGAATGCAAGGTGGTGTTGTAATTGAGAGACTTCAAAGCTTAGATTAACATCTGTAAGACAGATGAGAAAGGACAAAAACTATATGGTTTCACTCATGTGGAACATTTTTTAACAAGTTACAAACAAATTAACAAAACAAAACAAAATGAAGTCATAGTTACAAACATCAGAGAGTGGTGGTTACTAGAGAGAAAGGTGGGTAGGGTAGGACAAAATGGGTAAAGGGGGTCAAGGTCAAATTTATGGTAACAGAAGGAAACTAAAATGTTGATGATGAGCATACAATAGAGTATACAGATGGAAATTATAATGTTGTATACCTGAAATTTACATAACGTTATTAACCAGTGTTACTGCAACGAGAGAGAGAAAGAAGACCCAGATGCAAGCCTGGCTCTGCCTTTAGTAGGCTCCTTGGTTCTATTTTTACCTCATTTCTCACCCTGAATTTCCTCATTGTTATGTAAAACTTTGTCTTACAACTAAGTTAAGTTAGTAAGGCACAACTAGTTATGCCTTACTAACTAAGATTAAAATCATCTTAACTCTTGTTTTCTGTATGAGATTTTATACCTATAAAGATATATAAAGATAAAAGATACGATGTAATAAAAACCAATAAACATGTCACTAGGTGTAAAAATTAAGAAAAGTCAGCTGATTGCTCATCATTTGGAACATCTCTGGAGAGTCTATAGACTCACTGTGTCTTGGAAAAGTGTCCAGGGAGAAGGATGACTAATTTATCAGCTGACTCCTTACCATTTTCTGTTGAACGTTCTCACTGGTTAAATGCCAAGGGGCGCTAATTCCCCCTGACTTCTAGGTGGTTGTTGCTGAGCCTCTGGCAATGGAATAATAGGGAAGCCCAGCCTTCACCTCCAGGGGCAAGGACAACCTGAAACACAGAGAAAAAGTTGCTAAAGACGTTTCCAGGACAGCAGCATAAACTCAAGAGGCAGGCAGGAATGTGTGCATCTGGGAAGTTGCATAAACAGGATTTGATAGGAAGCAATTAGACCATGAGTTAGTTTCTCACTAACCTGGATCTGTTCATAATTTAGTTTTGAAAATACCCATCCTGCCCTGGCTGGTGTGGCTCAGTGGATTGAGCACTGGCCTGTAAACCAAAGGGTTGCCAGTCTGATACCCAATAAGGGCACATAGCTGGGTTTTGGGCCAGATCCCCAGTGGGGTGTCCGTGAGAGCAACTACACATTGATGTTTCTCTCCCTCTTTCTTCCTCATTTCCCCTCTGTGTAAAAATAAGTAAATTAAATCTTTTTTTAAAAATACCCATCCAGCTTTAAAAAGGGGGGGTGGGGTCACACCAACGAAAATAGCCAATTCTGCTACTTGGACTCAAAACAAAATAGAATAATACTGTCCTTTAAGTATTAGAATAAAAATGGTTTTAAAGTTTTACTGAGCTACTCACTAACATATTAATTTACTAATTTAGTAATTTCTTAACCTACTAGTGTCCAGGATAATGCTGTAATGTTACAGACATTATTTCATTCATTCCATATGTATTAACACAGAGTTATTATTGTTACACCTGTTTCACAGAAGAGGAGACCAACACTCAAATCAATTAACTTGGCCAATATCATAGAGTTTGTGTACCAGCTTTTGAGTTAGAAGCCAAAGCCTGTTATAACTCTAAATATTGTTTTTTCTAAATTTTATGCCATTGTTTTTTTTTATGAAGTAGGAAAACATAAATCTTTTGGAGGAACAAAAAAAAAATGATAGCAAGAAGTTAAACCTATTTCCTTAAAAGTGTTTGCTGGAGCTGATTTCTTTTCAAGTTTGTTCCAGACACTAATCAGAGTTTTGTTTTGTTTTTTTATCTAGAAAATCTGAATCTAGGTACTTACCATAATATAATTACTGGCATTTATCAACCCAATGCTGCATTGGAACTGGAATTTCACAGGCCATGATTGAAAGGTTGAGTTCTACTCTTAATTGCCTCACACTGTAGTAAAGACATATTAAAGGCTTTTGAGACTCAGGAGTCAGCAAGGTGTAATATTGAAAATAATTCCTGCCATACATGATCTCCTCCAGAATGTCTTCTTAACACTTTTCTTCCATGCTATCCCTAAGCAAAACCGTTATAGAGAAAAGGGAAAGAAAGACATCACCTAATTTCTTGCAGGGCTCAACACAAAATGTACTGGCCTGAAAAACTTGAAATATCTGTAATATATTTTATTTTTTTTTGTTAATTTTTTCTTTTTCTTTTTTTTTGCATTTTATTTTTTTAATAATATATATTTTTAACTTATAAATCATGTTTATTCAACTACGGTTGTCTCACTTTTTAGCCTTTTACCCCCCTCCATCCATCCTACCCCCAAAGTCAATTCCAACTCTGTTGTCCATGTCCATGAGCCATTCATACATGTTCTTTGTCTAGTTTTTTCCCCTTCTTTCCACCGTTGTCCTCTTTCCCCATCCCCTCTGGTCATTTTCAGTCTGTTCCATGTTTCCATATGTGTGGTTTATTTTATTCCTTAGTTTATTTTGTTGATTAGAGTCCACTTACAGGTGAGAGCATATATATTTGTCTTTCATCAACTGGCTTATTTCACTTAACTTAATATTCTCCACTTCCATCCATGTTGTCGCAAAAGGTAGGAGATCAATCTCTCTCTCTCTCTTTCTCTCTTTCTTTCTTCTTTCTTTCTAAGGCAGATTGATTTTTAAATGTCAAAGTTAATCATAAAATATTAAAAAATTGAAAACCATTATAAAGTTTCAACAATTAAACCAACATGATACCAGCACAGAAAAAATCAAGTAGATCAATGAAATCAAATGAGCATTCTAGAGACAAATGTATATATCTGTTTAACAATGTAATATATGATTAAGCTGGTATTTCAAATCAATGGGAGAAATAAGGCTTATTCAACAAATAAGGTGCATGGACCACTATTACTTGAAAAAACAAATATAGAGCCCTAGCTCACACATTATACAAGCAATATTCAGGTGAGTTAAAAACCAATACATAGAATCTAAGGAGTTTTAGAGAAAATACAAACTAATACTTTTCTTACTGAAGTAAAATATTCACACCCAGAAACTATAAAGTAAAATATCAACAATATGACTATATTAAACATTTAAGACTATACAGTAATATACATATTAAAAAAGTTAAAGGACAAGGAATAGAATAGGAAACTATTTGCAAGACATCTAGAAAAGGGTTCATGGTCTGTACATTTTTTTTGGGGGGGGAAAAAGTTCTACAAACATTTAATCAAAAAATGGATAAAGAATACCGAATAGTCATTTAAAGCTTTTTTAAAAATAATAGAAATAGGCAAGAAATATACAAAAACAGGTTTAGTTTCAACAAATAATAAAGTAACAATTAAAATAACACGACATTGTCACAATCAAATTAATACATATTAAAAATATTGGTAATATCAAGTATTGGCAACTCTGAAAGGAACTGGGTATTCACAAACTCATTTTCTTCATCTTAAAGCAGTCCCTTTAGCATATTTTGCAGTGCTGGTTTGGTAGAGGTGTATTCTTTTAGCCCTCTTTTCTCTGGGAAATTGCTTATTTCACCTTCCATTTAATTGAGAGCCTTGCTGGGTAGAGCAGTCTTGGTCACAGACCTCTGCTTTTCATGACTTGGAATATTTCTTGCCATTCCTTTCTGGCTGGCAGTGTTTCTGTTGAGAAGTCAGCTGCTAGCTGTATCGGGGCTCCCTTATGTGTTACTACCTCTTTCTCCCTTGCTGCCTTTAATATTTTCTATTTATCTTTGGTATTTGCCATTTTAATGATGTGTCTTGGAGTAGGCCTCAGTGGGTTCCTCTTGAATGGAACCCTCTGTGCTTCCTGGACATGCGTGACTTTTTCTCTCCTCCAGTTAGGGAAGTTTCCCATCATTATTTTTCAGACAGTTTCTCTATTCCTTCCTTATCTTCTTCTCCTTCTGGCATCCCTATTATATGGATATTATTACATTTTAGGTTGTCCTGCATTTCCCTAAATGCCTCTTCATTCTTTTTGAGTCTTTTTCATTTTTTTTCTCTTTCTGGGAGCTTTTTCTACCCTGTCCTCCAGCTCACTGATTCGATCCTCAGCTTCATGTAGCCTGCTTTTGATCCCTTCTACTGTGTTCTTCAATTCAGAAATTGTATTCTTCATTTCCTCTTGTCTCTTATGGATAGTTCTCTGTCCTTTTTCATGTGGATATAGTTTGCAGTATGTTCCTCATAGTTTCCCTGTAGTTTTTGGTAATTCTCTCTGAGCTCACTGAGCTCCTTGAGCTTCCTTAGAACTGTTGTTTTGAACTCAATATCTGATAGTTTACTTGCCTCTATTTCATTTATTTCTCTTTCTGGAGGTTCCTCCTTTCCCTTCGAGTAGGGGTATTTCTTTGTCTTCCCATTATTTGTGAGACTCTTCTTTTTTGCTTCTACTTCTTAAGTTGATCTGTCTTGATTTCCTGATTTTGTGGTGTGAACTTCTGTAGCAGGAGACCTCTGTTTTTATTTCCTGGATCTGCTTCTGATGATGTCATATGTTGATCCTATCTGACCTTAGGCAGTCTGTTCAAGAATTCCAGGAATCTACTCTCTGTGGATGCTTCCTTCAGCTGTTCATTGAGTCACTTTGTACTCAGCAGGCTGCCTTTGACAGCTCGGGGCATGGCAGAGTCCCTCCTGGGGGCGGGGTTATTGGGTCCTCTCACACTGCTGCTGTATGGGGGAGGAGTCTGCACTGGCATCCCACCTGCTGCTTTCTCCGTTCTCTCCCCAAAGCCTCTATCGCTAATCTCTCCTCAAGTGTCTCCAGACCTCCCTGCGCCCCCTTTAACCAGGGATCTACTATCTGTGACTGCCACTCTGCACTCAGTAGGTGTCTTAGACAGCAGAGTACAGGGTGGAATCCCACCTGCGGGTGGGGCTATTGGGTCCTCTGATGCTGCTGCCACTTGGGAGAGTGGTCCCCGTCTGATCAAGATAGCTGCTTCCACATGGGGGATGAGTCAGCACTGAGATCCTCTGGCTACTCTCTCAGTTCTCTCCCCAAAGCATCCTTTCCCAGTGTCTCCTCAGGCGTCTCTAGCCCACTCTGCCCCCACCTTTGTCTGAGACCAGTGTAAGTGGCTGCAAATAAAAATTTATGCATTAGTTCTTTAAATGGTTCTTTGTGTCTCCAGCCGCCCATTTCTGGCAGAGAACAACCCTGCCACTTTTTGCAGCAGGTTATTTTCTGTGTACATTTTGGGCTCTGGTGCTGTAGGCTAGAGATCCCCGCTTTTGGTTTAGACTCCACTCTTCTCAGGGAGTCCAACTGGCCGTTTTAATATTCTTCTTTTAGAATACAGAAGGCGCCCCATCCGCCTTCTCAGGTCTGTACTGCACCCCTTACCAGTTAAGTTGAGCTAAAGCCACTTCTTCTGTCTCTGAGGTTACAAGGCTCCTCTCTCACTATTGTTGAGTTGTTTGTTCCAGGTGATTTCTACACAATTTAGTTGTAATTCCATATTGGTCCTGGGAGGAGGTCAGTGTGACTTCCACTCACTTCTCCTCCATCTTCTGTAATACATTTTCTAATTGATTTTTTTAAACAGTTTGATTGAGATACACCTGATATAAAAGAAGGGACTATTTAAATATGTATAGTTTGATGAATTTGAACATATGCAAACACCCATTTGAGGTAATAGACATAATTCAACACCTCCCAAGTGTCCTGCGTCCCTTTGTTTTTGTTTTTTTGGTTTTTTTTTCTTTGTGTGTGTGTGTGGTAAGATCTACACTCTTAACAAATTGTTAACTATAGACAGTATATTGCACAGCCAGTCTTTAGAATGTATTCCTCTGGCTTAACTGAAGCGTAACACCCATGGCACAACATCTCCATTTCCCCCAGCCTCAGCCCCAGATCCTAGAAACTACTATAGTATTCTCTGTGTCTTTGAGTTTAACTATTATAGTGGAATTATGTAGTATTTGACTTTCTCTGCCTTGCTTATTTCACTTAGCATAATATATTCAATGTTCATCCATGTTATCACAAATTATAGGATACCTTGTTATTTGAGGCTGAAAAACATTTCATTGTGTCTATATATCACATTTCTTCTAGCCACTCATCTATCAATAAACACTTAAGTTTTTTCCATAATGTAACTATTGTGAATAATGCTGCAGTAACATGGAAGTTGAAATATCTCTTTGAAATCCTGATTTTATTTTTTTGAGAAATAGCCAGAAGTGGGATTGCTGGATCATATGACAATTTTATTTTTACTTTTTTAAAAGCTTCCATGTAGTTTTTCATAGTAGCTACATCATTTTACATTTCTACTAACATTGCACAAGAGTTTTGATTTTTCTACATCCTCACTAACACTTGATACTTTGAGAGTTTTTTTGGTTCTCTTTGTTTTTAATAATACCATAACAGGTATAAGATAATATCTCACTGTAGTTTTGATTTGCATTTCCATGATAATTAATGATGTTGAGCATTTTTTCCTACACCTGTTGGTCATTTGTATATCTTCTTTGAAGAAATGTCTGTTCAAGCTATTTGCCCATTTTTTAAATCAGATTATTTATGGGTGGGAAGGGGCATTTTTTTATTTGTTTATGCTTTTTTGTTTTTGTTTTTACCACTAAGTTATATATTTTGAATATTAACATCTTACCAGATATATGATTTGTGAACAATTTCTCCCATTCTGTAGGTTGCATTTTCATTCTGTTAACAGTTTTCTTTTATATGAAGAAGCTCCTTACTTTGAGGTAGTTCAACTTGATAGTTTTTGCTTTTGTTACCAGTGCTTTTAGTGACATATTCAAGAAATCATTACCAAGATTAATGAATGTCAAGGAGATTTTCTTGATGGTGGGAGGTGGGAATGGGTGAGATGGGGGAAAGTGATGGTGGAAAAATGGAGACAACTGAACTTGAACAATAATAAAAAAAAGTGAAGCTTTTCTCTTATGTTTTATTCTGGGAGCTTTACAGTTTCAGGTCTTACATTTACATCTTTAACCCACTTTGAGTTGATTTTCGTGCATAGTGTAAGATAAGGTTCAGTTTCTTTCTTTCTTTCTTTTTTGCATGCCATGCCCAATTTTCTTTCCTTTTTTTTTTTTTTTTTTTGTATACCCAGTTTTCTCAACACCATTTGTCGACAAGATTATCTTTTCTTCATTGTGTATTCCTGATATCTTTCTGAAAGGTCATATATGCATGAATTCATTTTTCTGAGCTCTCTATTCCACTGTATTGGTCTTTTTATCTGTTTTTATACTGGTAACATACTGTTTTAATTACTGTAGTTTTGTAACATGCTTGGAAATCAGGTAGTGTAATATCTCCAGCTTTGCTTTTCTTTCTCAAGATCACTTTGGTTATTTTGAGTCTTTTGTGATTCCACATCAAATTTAGTATTGTTTTCTCTATTTCTGTAAAAATGTAATTAGAGTTTTGATGTGGATAACATTGAATCTATAGACCACTTTGGGTTTTATAAACAAATTAAGAATAAGTTTTCTAATCCATAAAATGGAATTTTTTTATTTATTTACATCTCCTTTAATTACTTTCATTACTATTTTTTAATTTTCAGTATACAAGCCTTTCACCTTTATGGTTAAGATTTTTCCTTAATATTGTATTATTTGTGATGTTATCATGATGTTGTAAATGGGATTGGTTCTTTAGTTCCTTTTTGGATGGCTCATTAGTGTATAGAAACATAATTGATTTTTGTATTTTGATTTTGTATCCTGCAACTTTACTGAATTCCTAAATATTTTAGGCTTTGCAGACTATATGCAAATCAATAAATGTAACACATCACACTAACATAATGAAAAATTAAAATCACATCATCATCTCAATACATGCAGAAAAAGCACTTGACAAAATTCAACATGTATCATGATTTAAAAAAAATATATATATATAGAAGGTATGTACTTCAACATAAAAATGACCATATATGACGAGCTCACAACTAATATCAGGTCCAATGGTGAAAAATTGAAAACTTTTCCTCTAAGATGAGGAATATGGCAATAGAAGCCCATTCTCACCACTTTTATTCAACATAGTACTGAAAGTCCTAACTAGGGCAATGAAACAAGAAAAATAAATAAGAGGAACTCAAATTGGAAAGGAAGAAGGAAAATTATCTCTGTTAACACATTATATAATCTTATATATAAAAACCCTAATTGACTTTTAATTAATAAAACCATAAAGGCTTCCAGTTAAAATGGCAGAGTAGATAAATGCATTATTTACATTCTCCCACAACTACATCCATCTACAGAACAACCATCATTCAGAGCCACCTGAAATCTAGCTGAGCAGAAGTCCTACAATTAAGGATATAATGAGGAAGCCATGTCAAGACTGGTAGGAAAAGCAGAGTCAAGGAACAGGCTGGCTCCACACCCATGTGTGGTGGTTAAAAATCCAGAGAGATGTCTCAGCTATGGAGGTCACCCTTGAGGAACAAGGGGTCCCAGGCTCACACTAAGACCCTATCTCAGAGTTCCAGTGCCAAAAAGAGGAGTCCCAACTCTGGCTGTGAAAAACTAGTGGGGATTGTGGCTGAGCGAGACAGAGGGCTTCTGCAGTCCCAGGAGATCTTCGTAAAGGGCTCATGCATGGACTTACTAGGACTCACTCACTCTGAGTTCTAGTGCTGAGACAGTAGCTCAAAAAACACCAGGGACATATGGGGAGGAACTGAGTTGCCTGGCTTCAGGGTAAGGGCTAAAGGAGCCATTTCCCCAAAAAGAAATACTGGCAGAGGCCATTTTTCCTTTGCTGAGCCTTCCCCTCACAGAGCTGGAAGACTGGCACCATATCTGAGTCTCCATCAACACGGGTAACATTGTTAGCCTCACCCTGGTGACTCTGTGATTCTGCCCTACCAAACTTTTGGGCTCACCCAGGCTGTTTTCAGTGATTTTCTATACAGATTGTCTTGGCTCCTACTGAACACTTTCCTAAAACCTCTCAAAAGTTCACAAATCCCAAGCAAGAAGCATCTGACCTCAGCATGCCCATACCATTTGCTGAGTAGCTTCAGGCCTGGCAGTAGCTGCAGCCAGCCTTGGCCTATAGCTTGGCCTTTCCTGGGCACTTGCAAGGCCAACACAAATGTCAAACATCTGCATATCTATCAAAACTTACTCTAAATACAAGTGGATTATATGTGCCAATTAAAAGACATATGGTGGCTTCATGGATAACAAAACAAGACCCCTACATATGCTGTCTACAAGAGACTCTCTTCAGATAGGAAGACTCACACAGCCTGAAAGGAAGGGGATGGGAAAAGATAATTCATGAAAATGGAAACAAAAACAAAACAAAAACTGGGGTAGCCATACTTATACTAGACAAAATACAATTTAAACAAAGGTGATATTATAAGAGATAAAGAAGAACCCAGTAATTTCACTTCTTTGTATTTATCCAAAAAAACCCAAAACACTGAATGGAAAAGACATACACATACATATGTTCACTACTGTATTATTTACAGTAACCAAGATATGGAAACAACCTAAGTGCCCATCAATAAATGAATGTGTAAGAAGTGGTACATATATACAATGGAATATATCTGAGCCATAAAAAAGAATGAAATCTTACCATCAGCAACAACATGGATGAATGCAGAGGGTATTGTGCTGAGTGAACTATGTCAGACAGAGAAAGACAAATGCCGTATGATTTCACTTATGTGGAATCTAAAAAACAAAGCGAATGAACAGAAAGAAGAGAAACAGGCTCATAGATACAGAGAATATTTTGACAGTTGCCAGATGTGAAGAGGGTTGGGAGATGAGTGAAAAAACTGAAAAGATTAAGAAGTAAAAGATGGTAGTTACAAAATAGTCATGGGGATATAAAGTACAGTATAGGGAATATAATCAATAATATTGTAATAACTATGTATGATATCAGATGTGTAATAGGTTTATTGGGGTGATCACTTTGTATGTTATATAAATGTCTAATCACTGAGTTATATACCTGAAACTAATAAAATATTGAACACTAATTGTAACTAAAAATAAAAAAATATTTAGAAAAACATAAAGATGTAACATTCCCTGAAATTTGACAATCAAAACTTCAAAGACCCACTATATAGTTTATCTTCTAAATTAAAAAGAGAAAAATACCCTTTAGTAACACCTTGATACCCTTTTTCTATTTAAAATATTAAATGTTTCTTGCAGCCTTAGCAGGAAAACAGGGACCTTGTACTGATACATACTCTCTGCGATTAGAGCTGCATGATCCACAAGAGGTCTGTGATCTGGGCTTGAGATCTGAGAGCCGCAAAGTAAAACTCAACACACTTTCTTTTCCTCCCCTGGTGATCCAAGGTGGATACTGTATTGCCTGCCCTCCCCACCCCACCACTACCCCCTTACCTGTATATTCATTGCCCAGAAACCAGAAGGTAGGAGTTAGGCTTGTGTCAAATTGTAACAAGGTAATCAAATGGTACTAAGGCTTCTGTAAAAGGAAATTGGTGCATGTGTGAATGCTGGAGGGGAAAAAAAATAGCTGTTTTCAGCATTATTACCAAAGAATCAAGTTCTAAGTTAGCTTTGGTATGTGACTGAAGAAGCTTAATTTGTTAGAAGTATGGATCCCTAAGTATTTACCCAGGACAGCCAGGACATTTTACTGAGGACTGAAGCTCAAGAGGTCTTAAATTTTGACTGCTGTTCAGGAACTAAATTTATATTATGGTAGGATGAGGTTTTTATCATATATGCTGATCCTAACTGAAATCCATCAGCATTCCTTCCCCTATAATATTTAAAACTCAGGAATGAAACTAGATATAAGGCAGGAGTCAGCAAACTTTTTCTGTAAAGGACTAGATATTTTAGGTTATAGCAGGCTACAAGGTCTCTGATAGAATTACTCAGTTCTGGCCTTACAGCATAAAAGCAGCCATATATAATTTGTAAATGAATGAGGATGGTTGTGATCCAATAAAATAAAATATTATTTTAAAATTCAGGCAACTGCTAGGATTTGGTCCATGGGCATAGTTTGCCAACATCTGATATAAGGTAATTGAGAATCTGCCTTCCTGGAGGGTCTGGCTACCCTAGTGATGGATGTGAGAGAGTTTCTCATGAGAAAGATGTGTTTCCTTAAGGATGCTGCCCAGCTTGGTCCTGAATGTCTTCCTCTTATTTTCTATCCTATACGAAATCTTTGTGTTACCTGAACTCAAGCTGAATAGTGCTGTCCCCAGGCTAATAGCTATTGTCCCACTTCTGACAGTAACAGCCAAGCCCATACTGGCCCAGCGGCTGCCTCTCCCATTTCCAGCAGTGACTGGTAACAGGAGGGGCCTTGGTCTGCACAAAGATAGCTAGCTCAGCAAGCTTGCAAGAAAATGGTTTTCTCTTTCAGTAGAAAAAAATGGTAAAAAATGACAATGTTGTGTTTGCACTATACTTATTCTATTAATCCTGACCTTGAAAACTGAAAATCAACCACCATATAATCATAGCATAATTGTCTGATAATGTCTGTCCTTGAAACTAGAACAGCGGGATCAATTCTCAGAGCTGGAATCCACACAGTAATTAATCTTACACTCATGGAACAACTCAGACATGGCAAACATATGTTCTTTAGTCAACTCTGGATGAAGATATTGTACATTATTAAAGTATCTGATATTTTGGGGCCACAGAAGGTTTACAGTAAAGGAAAGTAAATATGTACTTTTAGATGGATTTGTCACAGGCAGTATTTCCTGAGAGCTGTAAAGCTGGTAAGGCAGAATTTAGATAGAAGCCCTGCGTATTTTATCTACTCTGAGCCCCAAATTAATCAATCTCATAAGTATAGGAGCCAATTAGGAAATTAGTTATCTGTAACCATACTGAAAGGCTTTATAAGACAACAAACAGTATGTTACCTAAGAGCTGAATCACATGCAAGTGACTTGAGCAGAATGGCAGACAAGAGCCACTCAGTGGTTTCTAGTTCCAGGAACTCATTCTGTTTGAAGCAGGACCCTAAAACATATATGGAGGAGAGAGGAGGAAAATGAAGGTACAGAGCCCAAACTAGGACACTAGTGCAAAAGAAAGGAGTCTGCAGGTTGTAGATTGGTCCACATGTAATGTCCACATATGTATAAATTATATGGAGGGGTTATTAATACACAGAATTTATTTCAGTAGGTCTAGGGTGGAGGCCAAGATACTTCAATTCTCATAAGCACCTGGGAATGACGGAGATGCTGCTGGTTCCAGGACATACCTTGTGCACCCGAGTAGCAAGAATGTAAGTCTTCAGTAGTTATAGTTCGAAAGGGATGGATAGGAAGTAGAGATTGCTCCATTCAACCTTCTCATACCCAGGTGAAGAAATGAAAGTCAGAAAGGTTAAGTGGTTTGCCCAAAGTTATGTTAATGACAAAGTCTTTGACTCCTGTTTCAATGCATTTTACTGCTCTATAAAATTTCTACAAAGTATTCCCAGAAACAAGCAATAGTTAAATTTTGTTTGTTTTTATTTTTTTGAAGAATTTCTTTTTTAATATATGGATATTTTGAAGAGCTATTTTCAAATCAGATCCTTGATTTCATCAATGATAATTTCATAACAATCTTATAACAGTTCATTCATTCCTCAGTTAAATCCAGAACTGTGCCAGAAAGCAAAGAGGTCAGCTTCACAGCAGGTCATCAAATTTCCCATGTTTTGAATAATTTTTAAACACAAAGATACTATAACTCCAAATAATGTGAAATGCCATGGTCTGAAGAAGTGTGTCTTTCTAAAGTATGGCAGATTTTTAGTCTTCAAAAACAAAAGAGTAAAATTCATGGGCTCCATAAAATTTCCCGGAAAAAATGATAAAATTGTTTACTTTATTACCATGTATCTAGGGAAATTTCCAATTCAGCAGTTGTAATCATGGTCTCAGCTAGTCTAGTGAACCCAATTTCCTATTCACCTTCCAACTTTTAGTCAAAGGTGACTATCCCAACAAACCTTTGAGCCATGCAATATGATAACATTACCTTAAAAGTCTTTGAGGAAAGGGAATGTTACATTTCCAAGCCTGCTTAGTTTCACCTTCTCCTGATATTCAGGGTGAGGGGTGACAGGCCATTTCAGAGACTCTTCAGGTAACTAAAAAGCCAAGAATCTGAATTCAGCTAATACTCCCATTCATTTTACCGAGTGTTATGCCTCTTTGGCCAAATTTAACTCCATCTGGAGAATTGGAGAGAAATGAATGCTTCACCCTAACTAAGTCCTAGCATTCTGTCTGCCTGCTTCAGCCAAGGAGATCTCCACCGCAGAGCCCTGATAACTCTTCATAAAGGTGTTTCATAAACATCTGAAAGCCCCTCTGTGGTTTTGCACTGAGCTATCTGCCTGGCAGCCAGTTCTGGAACATTTGATTGGCAGGGTGGTGGGGTCGGGGAAGTCTCTGTTGCTGGCCTCCGTCCAAATGGGCAGAGCTGGGAATTTGTAGGCATACATTTAGATAGCTTATTTAGCTGTGTGTGGTCCACATTAATTGTTCTTGCCTTCGGTTGGATTTGTGCTTAGGGATTTTTTTCCTTGCGCAGAAAACACAGATAAAATTTGGTGGGCCATGCTGGCCCTGGACTGGATAATACAAAACTTCCTTGCACGCTGATGACAATGAGTACAGGGAAGAGAAAGGGATGCAACAGATTATGGGGAGATGCTGGGGCTCTGTGCTCCAGAGCATGCTGCCTGGTCTTGCCTGAGCCACCACTCTTTCTTTTAGCTTCTTCCTCTGATTTTGTCAATGGGAGACATAGAAATTACCAAGCCAAGGATAACCTTCCAGAAGCTTGTTTAACGATTCTTGATGGGGGGAGGGGAGACACAGAATAATTATTTTCTATTACTTTCCCTTTGTATTCCCTAACCTTCAACAAGTGGTTGAAGATACCATCATGGCATTTCATCAACCCTAGGACATCATTTTTTGTATGCACAGTAAGCATTCTAAGAAGAGTTAGTCAATAAGAATATTTTCCATCGAGATGACTTACATAAAACAAAAATGTATATTTAACAGAAAATATGTTTTTCCTTCATGCCATGTTCTGATACTACAAAGTTTCAAAGTTTCTGTTCTGTTTGGTGCTTGGCCAGCCAGCCCATATCTGTCTGCCTTTCTCACCACAGCTATTCATCCAGACAGGTGCGGAGTGACCCCCAAAAGGTTGTTTTGGCTCATACACTGTCAGTGTTCTAATCACCAGTGGCAATGCCAGGCACTGAGGAATGTTAATTGTCATCAGGGGAGAGTCCACATAATAGCTGTGAGCATTTGGCTTGGACTTATAAGCTGCTGTAGGTGGCTTTTTTGAATACTGAGTGATTATGACTTGGGGACAATGCTAAAACTTATTAGCAGCAAGCTTTGGCCTAATATCACTGTCACATTGCATTAGAGAAAGCTCTGGTTTGCCTTGGTCATTCAGTCTGAGTTGCATACACACCGTGGTGCTGTTCACAGATCTCTGAGACTGCTAAGTTCTGCTTGCATCTCTTAGGATAGGGGACTCAGGGTGGCACACCTTTCCATGTGGCAGTGTCCTGATGAGCCTAGAAGGTCAGTGTGAAAGGAGGAAGATGTCCATTGGCATTGCCCTGGGGTAAATTGGTTCTTCATCTATTGTTAACAAGTGCTAAAGAAGACAATGCCTCCAACATAACATGCCCTTGTCCTCTCTCATGCCCTGGAAAAGTCTACTCCTCTTCCTGTACCCTTATCCTTAGTAAAGGTCACCACCATCACCTCAGTTATCCAGTCATTTCTAGCACTTTTCTCTCTCCCACATCCCCAGCCCTTCCCTATTCAGTAACAAAGTCCCATTCATTCAGTCTCCAAGATGTCACCTGAATATATAAGTCCTCTTTACTCTCATCACCAATTATCTAACTCAAGGGTTCCCATCACCTAATGAATAAAATTTAGACTCTTTAACATTACATTTAAGGTTGATGGCCTTCAATAGCTCCCACTCATTTTTTCCACCTCACTTCTTGCTGTTGTCTTCCACATCTTTATATTATCTTGATCCCAACTACTCTTTCCCAGTCAGATCATACACTTTTATCCCCTTTTCCTGCCACAAGTGTCCTTTCTCTTGATTTATCAGCATGGAAAATTCATACTTATCCTTCAGATTTCCTCCAAGATAACATCTTTTGTAAGACTTTCTCTGATATCCTTGACCTGTAATGATTTTTATTGTGTTATAGTCAGTATATTACAAAACTATTATCTGAGGTCCCCATGGGTCTTTGTAGTCTCTGAATTTCTACACACTGATATTTAGGGAACAAGGAAAGGAAAAGAATTTCTTAATGTGTTACTTAGACAGATTAGAACTGGAACTGCTAGGCCATAATATAGTTCTGGGTATATATAAAAAGAAAATCCAAACCACTGATTCAGAAAAGATGTATGTACACCTATGTTCATTGCAGCTATTTACAATATATTGTTATTTACAATAGCTAAGATATGGAAGCAGCCCAATTACCCATCAATAGAAAAGTGGATAGAGAAGATGTAGTGTGTGTGTGTATATATAATATATATATCATAAATATATATATGATATTTCTTAGCTATAACAATGAATGGAATCTTACCCTTTGCAACAACATGGGTGGACCTAAAGGGTATCATGCTAAGTAAAATAAGTAAGACAGAAAAAAAACAAATACCATATGATTTCACTTACATAAGAAATTTAAAGAACAAAATAAACAAACAAACAAAACAGAAACAGACTTATAACTACAGAGAACAAACTGAGTGTTGCCAGATGGTATGGAGGTTGCAGAGCTGGGTGAAAAATGTAAAGGGATTAAGCAGAAAAAAGAAAAAAAGAAAACACTCTCATAGACACAGGCAACAGTAGGATGACTACCAGAGGAAAAGGGGGTTTCGGGGAGGAAGAAGAGGGTAAAGGGGTGTAAAAGGGATAAATGGTAATGGAAGGCAACTTGACTTGGGTTGGTGAACACACAATACAATATATGGATGATGTATTATAGAATTGTACACTTGAAACCTATATAATTTATTAACCAATGTCACTCCAATAAATTTAATTTTTAAAAAAATGAAGGGGCCCTGACCAGAGTAGTTCAATTGGTTGGGTGTCATCCCACAAAGTGAAAGGCTGCTGGTTGAATTGCCGGTTAGGGTACATGTCTGGGTTGCAGGTTCGGGTTCGGTTCCCAGTCGGGGTGCATAGAGAAGCAACTAATCAATGTTTTCCCCTCATGAAAATGTTTCTCTCCTTCTCTTTCTCCCTCCCTTCTCCTCTCTTGAAAAAAATAAACAAATAAAATATTTTTTAAAAGTTGAAGTGATTAAGAAGTACAAATTGGTAGTTACAAAATATTCATGGAGATGTAAACTACAGCATAGAAAATATAGTTGATAATATTGTAAAAACTGTATTTACAACTACATGGTACCAGGAGGATACTAGAATTTTGGGAGAGAGCATTTTGAAAATTAGATAATTATCTAACCACTATTCTGTAAGGCTGAAACTAATGTAAAATAATATTGAATGTCAACTATAATTGAAAAATTTGAAAAATAGATATACAGATATACAGAAAGCACAAGTTATATCTTTTATATTTTTTACGTGAGTAGGTATAGCATATTCTAAGGTAAACAGGAGTCCAAACTTCTGGGGAAAATGGATGATGTAGAGATATAACCTCTGTTTGAACAGCATATAGAACTTACAACAAATTGAGCAACTGCCTTATGTGTATTGAAGCCAAGTATTTTATTAGAAAAATTACACTTTCCCCACAAATCCAAGACTTTCAGCCAACTCCAGATATAAAAGGTCACTGGCATGATACTACCATCCCCAACATCTCAAAATGCTCTCCTGTTGTGCGTCTGGGTCAGAGGGATGCTGCCTGGAAAATAATCATAACAATCTAAATATAGTTCTAAAACTTCAGATCAGGCAGATCTTGATGGAAGAGGGTAAAGTTTTCAACATAATCTGCTGGAGACTAAAAACAAGCTTTAAGAAAGTCAAGACACACATTGTATTTTTCTTCAATATTCCAACTCATTTATCCACAAAGAAAAACTAAAAAGTTATTAAGATAGAGGTAGGAATTTATTCTTTTGCTGGAGAATGAGAATTTTAATGCCTGTGGATGAAGTGTTAGTAAATGTGAAGTTAGACTGGAAAGAGATGTTGGGGAAGTCCAGCAGGGAAGGAGGTGTCATACTTGAGGTAGTCTGTCAAAATGCCAAGCACTCTCCCCACTAGTGTCTGAACAGATATAAGTCCAACCATGGATCTCATCTCAAATGGCAAAAGGAGCTCTATTTATGGGTGAAAAACAAGTTCTTTGTTTGTTTGTTTTATTTTTAATTTATAAATCATGTTCATTCTATTACAGTTGTCTCTATTTTTACCTTTACCCCTCTCCACCCATTCCACCCCACCCCCACCCCCCAGTCAATTCCCACTCTGTTGTCCATGTCCATGGGTCATTCATACATGTCTTTTGTCTTGTATCTTCCCCTTCTTTCCACCATGTCCTCCTTCCCCATCCCCTCTGGTCACTTTCAGTTTGCTCCATGTTTCCATGCCTGTGGTTTATTTTGTTCATTAGTTTATTTTGTTGAGTAGAGTCCACTTATATCATAGGGTATTTGTCTTTCATCTACTGGCTTATTTCACTTAGCTTAATATTCTCCAGTTCCATCCATCTTGTCACAAAAGGTAAAAGTTCCATTTCTCTCTTTCTTTTTCTTTCTTTCTTAAATACAGATTGGGTTTATCTATTTTTTAAATGTCACTTTATAATAAGTCTCAGCAATTAAACCAACATGACACCAGCACAGAAAAAATCAAGTAGATCAGTGAACTATAATAAACATTCTAGAGACAAACGTGTATATCTATCTAACAATGTAATATATGATTGTTGATATTTTAAATCAATGAATAAAATAAGGCCTATTCAACAAATAAGGTGCATACACCACTATTACTTGAAACAAAGCAAATATAGAGCCCTAGCTCACACATTATACAAGCAATATTCAGGTGAGTTAAAATCAATATGTAGATTCTAAGGAGTATTAGAGAAAATACAAACTAATATTTTTCTTATGGAAGTAAAATATTTAAACCTAAAAGCTATAAAGTAAAATATTGACAATATGACTATATTAAACATTTAAGACTGTGCAGTAATATACATATAAAAAAGTTAAAGGACAAGTAATAGAATTGGAAAGTATTTGCAACACATCTAAAAAAGGGTTCATGGTTTGTTCTGTTTTTTTAGGGAAAAAATTCTACCAACATTTAATCAAAAAATAGATAAAGAATACCAAAAAGTCATTGAAAGCTTTTTTAAAATAATAGAAATAGGCAAGAAATATACAAAAACAGGTTTAGTTTCAACAAATAACAAATCAATAATTAAAATAACATCATTGTCACAATCAGATTAATACATATTAAAAAATATTGGTAATATCAAGTATTGGAAACTCTGAAAGGAACTGGGTATTCATAGATTCTTTTTCTTCATTTTCTTAAAGCAGTCCCTTTAGCATATTTTGCAGTGCTGGTTTGGTAGAGGTGTGTTCTTTTAGCAGTCTTTTCTCTGGGAAATTGCTTATTTCACCTTCCATTTCAATTGAGAAATGGAAGACTGCTGGGTAGAGCAGTCTTGGTTGCAGGCCTTTGCTCTTCATGACTTGGAATATTTCTTGCCATTCCCTTCTGGCTCGCAGTGTTTCTGATGAGAAGTCAGCTGCTAGCCGTATTGGGATTCCCTTATATCTTTCTCCCTTGCTTCCTTTAGAATTCTCTGTTTATCTTTGATATTTGCCATTTTAATGATGATGTGTCTTGGAGTGGGCTTCATTGGATTCCTCTTGAGTGGGACCCTCTGTGTGTCCTGGACTTGTGTGACTTTTTCTCTCCTCCAGTTAGGGAAGTTTCCCATTATCACTTTGTCAAACAGGTTCTCTATCCCTTCCTCAGCCTCTTCTCCTTCCGGTATCCCTATTATATGGATATTATTATGTTTCAGGTTGTCCTGCATTTGCCTAAATGCCTCTTCCTTCTTTTTAAATCTTTTTTCATTTCTTGGTCTTTCTGGGAGCTTTTTTCTACCTTGTCCTCCAGCTCACTGATTTGGTCCTAAGTTTTATCTAGCCTACTTTTGATTCCTTCTACTGTGTTCTTCAATTCAGAAATTGTATTCTTCATTTCCTCTTGTTTCTTATTGATAGTTTCTATGTCCTTTTTCATGCTGATATAATTTGCAGTAAGTTCCTTATAGTTTCCCTGTAGTTTTTGTTAATTGTCTCTGAGCTCACTGAGCTCATTGAGCTTTCTTAGAACCGTTGTTTTGAACTCAATATCTGATAGTTTACTTGCCTCTATTTCATTTATTTCTTTTTCTGGGGATTCCTCCTTTCCCTTCAAGTGGGGCATAATTTCTTGTCTTCCCATTATTTGTGAGACTCTTCTTTTTTGCTTCTACTTCTTAAGTTGATCTGTCTTGATTTCCTGACTTTGTGGTGTTAACTTCTGTGGTAGGAGACCACTCTTTTTACTTTTTGGATCTGCCTCTGATGATGTCATATGTTGATCCTGTCTGACCTTAGGCAGTCTGTTCGAGACTTCCAGTAATCTACTGTTTGTGGCTCTCTTCTTCAGCTGTTAATCTAGTCACTCTGCCCTCAGAAGGCTGACTTAGACAGCTCAGGGCGGGCGGAGTCCCTCCTGGGGGTGAGACTATTGGGTCCTCTCACGCTGCTGTCATATGGGGGAGGAGTCTTCACTGGGATCCTGCTGGCTACGCTCTCCGTTATCTTCCCAAATCCTCTGTCCCCAGTCTCTCCTCAAGTGTCTCCAGACCTCTTTGTGTCTGCTTTAGCCAGGAATCTACTGTCTGTGGCTGCCAACTGCACTGGGCAGGTGCCTAAGACAGCACAGGGCAGGGTGCAATCCCACCTGGGGGCAGGGCTATTGGGTCTTTCTAATGTTGGTGCCACTCAGGGGGAGTGGTCCCTGCCTGAGCAAGATGGCTGCTTCCGCATGGGGGATGAGTCAGCACTGAGATCCTCTGGCTACTCTCCCAGTTCTCTTCCCAAAGCCTCTTTCCCCAGCCTCTCCTCAGGCATCTCTAGCCCACTCTGTTCCCACCTTTGCCAGAGACCAGGGTAAGTGGCTGCAAATAAAAATTTTGCGCTAGCCCTTTAAAAGGCTCTTTGAGTCTCCAGTCGCCTGTCTCTGGCAGAGAGAAACCCTGCTGCTTTTCCCACTGGCTGTTTTCTGTGTACTTTTTGGGCTCTGGTGCTGTGGGCTAGAGATCCCAGCTTTTGGTTTAGACCCCACTCTTCTCAGAGGGATCCAACTGTCCATTTCAATATCCTTCTGGTGCTGCCTCCCATGGGTACCCTGCCCGCCTTCTCAGGTCTGTACCACACTCCTTACCAGTTAGATTGTGCTAAAGCCACTTCTTCTGTCTCCGAGGTTATAAGGCTCCTCTCTCACTATTGTTGAGTTGTTTGTTCCAGGTGGTTTCTCCACAATTTAGTTGTTATTCCAGGTTGGTCCTGGGAGGAGGTCAGTGTGACTTCCACTCACTCCTCTGCCATCTTGATTCTCCCAAGTTCTTGCAGTGTCACCAGAAAAAGAATTTCCTGAGACCCACACAGGAGGATGGGACCTTGTGGTATGGTTCATTGATGATATAAAATTAAGGGGGTTCCCCTCCTGACTTCCCAATGTCCCACCTCACCATAGAAAATGTCCAATCTTATTTTCAGCAAGGCCAAGACAAGTGGACAAGGCCAAAAGCCAATGTCCAGAGTTTCTGCTCCATATTAGTACAGTTCAGTCCAGCATCCAGCTACTTCAGTGAAGGTTTCCAACTGCACTCCCTGGCTGTGTTGTGATATTCAGACTTCCTCCTGGAGACTGCACATAAAGTCCCCATGGCCATGGGTCGTGTGACTGCAAAGACCACATGGCTATGGAGAGAACATGCATTAGAGCACAGGGCAAGTGCAGGTCACCAGCAAGAGAGAGAACTCAGTCCTTTTGGAGCTCATACCATCTGCTTCGAGCCCTGGTAGCTGTTAGACCCACAAGGTTGCAAATTCTCAGGTGAGAGAGCATATGAACAAACAGGGCAAGTACATCACTCAGTGAGCAAGAGAATTTTTTGATCTCTTGGGGTTATAACAAGGAGCTTGTGTTTGGGACAGACCAGTGGCTTTCTCAAAATGACCAATCAGTTTCCTAAGTTTCTATGGGATTTGGAAGGGTCCACACCCCCTAGTTAGGCTGACAGCCCTCTGTAGTCCAACCCCCCACCAGTCTGGTACTGGAGGGAGGAAGGGAGGAGTGTTAATCCCCTCTGCAGAGCACAATGCTATGGTTCCCAGAAGAGTGAAAAGTTGTAGCTTACTGGTGAAGTAATCAGGTTCATGTTCTCCAATTTATTAAGCTCAATGTCTAGTTCCCTTTACCCCCCCTTTCTAACTAAACACTGATGGTAACAAAACCTCACTTCAACATTTATTTTTCTGTGAAACTAAATATTTACACCCCCACATATCAGAATCCATAATATAATACAAGAGAATTGGAAAAAGCATATGCATTATTTCTAGGTATGCTTGACTTTCTCCAAACCTATAACACAGGACCAACATCTTTAATCTCTCTGTGTCTCCATTTCCTTATATAATAAATGGAAAATAAACCACATGGAGTTGTCATTTTATCTGCTGAAATGACAAATAAACATAGGGAGCTGACAACTAACTCACAGTAGGTATATAATAAATCCCAATGACCTCAACTTCCTTCCAATGGTAGGCTCATTTGTTTAATGTTTTGTTAGCATCTTTATTAGATATCCACACTCGGCTGAAATGAACAGAAAGCCCTGGTATTTGGCTGAGCCTATGACAGTCAAAAGCCCCATACATCCTCCTCCTCACATACATAACTGACAAGGGCTGTGCAGGCCACACTGCATGTCAGAAAACAAAATGAATTTAAATTTTATCCCTCTTAAGGGGGATAAAATTTGAAGAATAAACAAAATAAATAAGGTAGTTTTCTCATAAATCTGGTTTTTTAGATTATATTTTGAATACATGGAAAATAATTTCTGCTGAGACTTTTTTTGTTGCACACTTAATATGAAATACAGCAGTGAATAGATGATGTTGGTACTTGGATGTGTGGTCAATAGAGGTAACAGGTCACAGAGAGAGAAGGAAAGAAGGAAGGAAGGAAGGAAGGAAGGAAGGAAGGAAGGAAGGAAGGAAGGAAGGAAGGAAGGAAAGAAGGGAGGAAGGAATGGAGGGAGGAAGGAAAACATAATTTCTTTTCAGAAGAAAATAACCTATTGACACCACACCACTTGCTACTAGATCAAACCTGAATTGATTTTCACATGGTCAGTAGTTCCCTTTTCTTGCATTTATAGTTAAGTAACAATGAGTATGGCAATGGACCAAAATTAAACTACATGGCCATCAGTTATGTCTAATGATACAAGTGTTTTTCAGAGCAAAGAGGACTTAGAAGACAAGTATACAATGGATGTCCAGAAAAAGTCAAGCCATTATTAATATAATGATAACAGTTTGCATGGCATCAGCAAAACCTGGAGCCAAGGAGAGTGGACTGGAATGTGCGTGCATGAACAATGATGACTTCACTGTTCACTGTCAATGAGAGCAGTAGATGAGTTGAGTGAGCATGTGTATTGTGTGGCCCTCACATTCAAAATGACTGAGCAAGTAGAGCAATGAATCAGCAACAAATTTTGTGGTAAGCTTGAACATTTCTCCATGGAAACTATTTGGATGATTCAGAAGGTTGCAGCTATGGACAACTGGTGATTGGCAGTTCATCACAACAATGCTCCTGTGCATGCATCACGTCTCATGCAGAGTTTTTTCGTGAAACATCAAATCACCAAGGTGACTCAGACCCCCCCCTAAAGCCCAGATTTGGCACCCTGAAACTTCTGGCTTTTCCCAAAACTAAAGTCACCTTTAAAAGGGAAGAGATTCAGACCTTCAATGAGATTCAGGAACAGAACAACGGGGCAGCTGATGGCAATTGGGAGAACTGTGTGAGATCTCAAGGTGTCTACTTTGAAGGGGACTGAGGCATCATTGTCATTTGTACAATGTTTCTTGTATCTTTTATCTTTTTCAATAAATGTCTCTATTTTTCATATTACATGGATGGGTACTTTCTGGGCAGGCCTCATTCATACCCTCGTCCTTTAAAAAGAATTAGAGGATAACATATTAAGAGGAAAAAAAAGTCTTCTCTTATACTGACAATTTGAACACATATAACTGTATGTCTTCTTTCTTGTTACACCCATATAACTGTATTTTTTGTTTCTTGTTGTCATTAAATGGCTAAAGCCCCCAAAATTAGAAGAAAATCTATCAGTTGTAGAAAAAGAGAAATAGAGACACATATTGTCATGTTAGAAAAATTTAGAAATTTCTATAAGATATCTTATAGAATGAAAGATCTGGATGGAAGAAAAGTTGATATGACCACTTTCTTCCCACCAAATACCCACAAAGTTAGAATAAGAGACCTAAGCAGAATCCCTCAAATATCACAACTGGGAAATGTGTGGGAAGGAAGTGAGGCTGGGCCCTGGGAAAGTCAACTGACATGTTAGTTATAGTGGCACTGCTGGGAAGGGCAAAAGAATCTGGAAAAGCCTCCACAGTCAGCCCAGCACACTCCTGGAACAAAATGCTGTGTGGAGACTGTCACACCTAAACCTCATCCTACAACCAGCTACACAACCTGTGGGGCCCAGAGCAAAATAAAAATGCAAGACTCCTTATTCAACTTATTATTTAACTTATTGTTTATTAAACTTATTTAACAGTTTAAGATAGCAATAGCAGAGTACTGAATCTAGCATGGAGCCCCTCTAAGTGTGGAACCTTGTGTGACTACATGAGTTACATGCCCATGAAACTAGCCCTGCCTCCTCCCAACACCTATTTGCCTGAGAGACTACTCAAAATCTCACCTTCGAAGTCATTCAGCACCAACCAGTCCATCACCCTCAGATGGACCTGGACATTCTCCACTTGGAACCACCCTACCTTTAACTGTACTCTCTGGAACACATAACTTGTGGTCATAAAATCCTCCCATCCAAAACCCCTCCTCCTTCCCCTTCTTTTTCACATTATTTTCTAATTGAGCTAACATTGATTAATAACATTATGTAAATTTCAAGCATACAACATTAAAATATGATATCTGTGTACTTTATTGCATGTTTACAACCAAAAGTCTCATTTCCTTCAGTTGCCATATGTTTGATTCCTTTACCCAGTTTGCCCTCCCTCTATCCCCATTCCTCCTATTCTGATGTCTACATCTATGACTTGGCTTTTGTTTTGTTAATTCATTTGTTACTTTATTTATTTTATATTCAACATATGAGTTAAATCATGAGGTTTTTGTCCTTTTCCCTTGTACTTATTTCACTTAGCATAATATCTTTTCCTTCTCCTTTAACCTGACTATCCCCTGAGACCACTGCCTCCCCTGAAGACTTACAGGGCTGCTGATGTTGCTTCTTCCGGTTACTTCTACTAGTGAAGTGGGAGTGGAGGTCCTCCTTCCCCACCATGCACTGTGCTTCCAAATAGTTCCTCCCCTTCCCTGCTCAGAGGTCATACCCTGCTAGCATTCAACACTCTCAAATTAATTATATACTGGCCTCCTGGTCATACCCTGAACTGATTCTAGACTTCTAGAATCATGATCTGTCTTTTTAACTCTGGTGTCTTCTTGTCAAATTCAACATCCATGTGGGGATAACCTACCCCAAGCTTGACTTTACATATCAGCTCCTTGACCACACCATTGCCCCTCCCTGCCAACTCCCTGACTATTCCCACAAGCATTCCGTAAATGAAACAGAACCATCACAAAAATCTCTATTTTGGGTTTCTCACTTTCACAAGACTTTCTTCTCTTCCTGCCCTTTCCCCTGCTGAAGAGTACTTTCAGCACAATTACCTCAAAATAATGCTATACACACAACATTTTTAATAGCAATTGCAGTTGTTTGACTCAAGAGTGGAAATTGCCAGAGCCAGAGCAGAAGACAAATATACTAAGAATTGTGAGATCTCAAATGGAGGACAAAAGATGTGAGGAGACCAAAAGGAATTGGAACCAAAAGGACATGAATTATGCTAGGGCCAATTTTTTTCTTTCAGCACTTCTTTTTGATTTTTTTAATTGTATTTTTTTCCATTACAATTTAGTCCCCTTATAACCCCGTCCCTCCATGTACAATCACCACCATCACTGTTGTCCATGTCCATGGGTCCTTTTTTTTTTTTGCTCAATCCCTCCACCCCCTAACCTCCCCTCCTTACCTGTCATCTGCTCTCTGTCTATGAGCCTATCTCTATTTTGCTTGTTAGTTCAGTTTGTTAATTAAATTCCACATATGAGTGAAATCGTATGGTATTTGCTTTCTCTGACTGGCTTATTTCACTTAACATAATGTTCTCCAGATCCAACCATACAGTCAAAAAGGGTAAAATATTCTTTTTTATGGTCAAGTAGTATTCCATTGTGTAAATGTCCCATACTTGTTATACCCACTCACCTACTGATGGACACTTGGACTGCTTCCATATCTTAGAGATTGTAAATAACACTGCAATGAATATGGAGCACTTATGTTCTTTTGAATTAGTGTCTTGGGTTCCTTTGGATATATTATCAGAAGTGGGATTTTTGGGTCAAAAGGCAGATCCATTTTAATTTTTTGAGGTATCCCCATACTGCTATCCAAAGTGCACAGATCTGCATTCTAACAGTGCAAAAGTGCTCTACTTTCTCCACATTCTCACTAGCACTTGTTGTTTGTTGATTTATTGATGAAAACCATTCTGACAGATGTGAAATGATATCTCATTGTAGTTTTAATTTGCATTTCTATCATCATAGAAATTATGATGATTAGTGGCATTGAGCATCTTTTCATATGTCTATTGGCCATCTGTATGTCCCGTTTGGCGAAGTGTCTATTCAGGTCCTTTGCCCATGTGAGAACTAAAAGGAATTGGAAGCAAGAGGATACAAAATATCCTGGGCTAATTTTTTAGCTTCCATCATTTTATACTCATTTCATGTACATGATAATATTTACCTTGAGGGTACATTTATCAATCCCCATGTAAGTTGGAGAGACCCCCCCCCAACCCAGACTCATTTACTTTAATTTGCAAAAGTGATGTTTGGTGTCATTTTCTCTTAAGAGTGTGTTTGAAATGTGTCCAGATAGTTATTCTAAAAAACCTGCCTGCTGGAAATGGATGTGGCTCTCTATGATGCTCTCCCCTTATGTAATATTGGCAATAGTGAGTCCACTCTTTCTGAACTTAGGGTAATATTGCTGGGGCTACAAGGCTGTTCTGAGGGAACAGTAAGATGTGCCCCCATGGACATGAATCTTCCTGATTATATCCAACTCTGCCATGGGGGCTGGCTAGATGGAACCCGTAAACACCTGCCTGTGTTCTGTCTGTTGCACAGGATAATGCATGAACACCCTACTCATGAACTTCCACTTTCCATTTCCTTTGCCAATGCTGCAGTTACATACTACTACTGACTTTCCCAAATTGGATATTAATGATTCACTCTCTGAAATCTAGCAATGCTTACAAAGGATGACAGTGTGAGTGGCTTAAAAAAATAATGAAAATAGAAAACACTCCTCTCTCCCCATCCGGGATAGCCAGGCTGATGTTTTTTGGCATGGGATCTCTGTTGGCTCTTAGCTATGAAGGCAGAGGCTGGTAGAGGAATAAGGGCTGGCTTGTCATCTGTTTCAAACATCTCTGTTGCCTGCTGACAGTGTGAGCATCAATTGTAGGGTGAAAACTTTTTCTGCAAAGCTAAACTAATAGAACTCATTCATATTCCTCACAAACAGCACAAGGTGCTCCTCTCAGCAGCAGAAAGTGCAAGGATTGGGTGCCTGGCCTGCCCTCAGCTTGTCAGGTCTCTTCTCCAGCCCAGAAGCTCTTCACACCTTGTCTCCGCAATCCCATGTTAGTCAACACCCTAGAGACCTACCCAAGTGTTCAACACCTCTCAGGAGCTGTGTTTAACTTACCCACATCACATCTATTATTTTCTCCACATCCTACACCTTCCTGTATGGAATCAATTTACTGGTAAACTTAAGTTAGGATATTGCATAATGGTGTGTCATAAATGACATATTTTTCAAGCAAAGGCACTCTGGTTTATAACAGTAACACTTAGCGCTTATATATCAACTTTGTAGGGGTTAAGTGAGTATCTATATTAGTCAGGGTTCTCCATAGATACAGAACCAGTGAAAGTGTACATATATATAAAGAGATTTATTTTAAAGAGTTGGTTCACACAATTATGGAGGATCACAAGTTCAAAATCTGCAAGGTGGGCCATTAGGCTGGAGACCTGGGAAACAGCCAATGTTGCAGTTTAAGTGTAAAGGCCATCAGATGCATAATTCCCTCTTGCTCAAAGAGGTCAGTCTTACAATCCAGCCAGGCTTTCAACTGAATGGATGGGGCTCACCCACATTAAAAAGAGCAACAAGCTTTGTTCCAAATTTACCAATTTAAATGTTAATCATATCCAAAAATATTCACAAAAGAGATATCTACAATAAAATGTTTGACCACATATCAGGATACTGTGGTACAGCCAAGTTGACACATAAAATTGGCCAACACTAGCCTATTAAGGTGAATTAATAGGATGCATCAGATTAACAAAAGAAGCATATAATACAAGACTTCAATGCCTTTTTCCTCTAAATGCTTGATTAGCAAAATGTCCTATATTCTGTCATTAAGCATTTACTACACACCTAGGTGTGCTAGGTCCTTTCCTAATAAGCATTGCAGAGGAAAAGTTGGAGTTTACTCTCTTCAAGGAGCTCACAGGAGACACATACATGTCTATCATCCTGCATGTATTATTGCTGCTACATAGACACATGAGCTACAAGTCTCAATATACAATTTGTCATGTAGGCCCTGTCCCAATGATGTAAGTAAGTATGTACAGTTCAGTAACAGGTTTAGCAGATATAGAGAATAACTGAGCAAATATAAATGGTCATACTTTACAAAAGAGTAAAAACACAGTCAGCCCACCTTGGAGTATGTGCCTAAAAACTTGCCCTTCCCTGGAGATGGTCCCTGAGTACAGGGGCAAGCCCCCAGCAGCCATGTCTATACTTTAGACACTTGGCCTCCCTCTTCTCTCTTTCACTGATTGCAATTGCCTTGAATTTTCCAAGCCACAGTCTCCTCAACAGTAAAACCTACCTACTTGTCAATAAGCTCAAAGAGAACAGACACTTGTCTGGACTGGCCACCTAGGCTGACATATTAGTTACAATATTATTGTCATGTTTATCACTACACTCATTAATTTAGAAAAGGGACGCTATTTCATGAGTCTGTCCCTTCTGAGCATTAACATTGTACCCATAAGAGTCAGGTTGAGTTCACTTTATGCAGGTATCTCTTTACAGCATAGCAGAGAACTTTTTCACTCCAGATTCTATGATATGACACAAGGTCATGCTAAGGCTGATTAGACCCATGCTCAGTTAAGAGAGCTATGAACACTTCGCTATATACACCTGACCCTCTCTGTAGCTCTTTAAAAGTTTTAGTTGTTTACCTGCATGTTGGTTTGAATAATTTGTGTCTTCATGACTAGACTACAACACCACAAGAATTATGGACAATACATACCTGAATTAAGCAGGAGATACTATGTGAGACCACAGAATGAAAATTTCTAAACTTCAAAAGTCAGTGCATAACACAGTAAGGGTCTATTTCTTCATTACTCATTTGATATGCCTTGTCATGGGTTGATAAGGGGCTCTGCTCCACAGTCACTCGGGGGCACAGGAAGATTCCACCAATCTGCTGTAGCTAAATGATCTGAAACATGTGCTTTCCTCAATCATTGGGGCTTCTCATGTGCAGAATGGTCTTGCACCAGCAACTGACTATTTTGGCTCCAGAGCGACATCCACTCATAGACTCTTGACCAAGAGGAGTCTCCAGCCCCATTGAATTACAAAGGGCCTGGGAACTCTAGGAGACCATAGACAATATTTCATAAGCATCACTCTCTCTGCTACACTGGTACATTTTACATGTTCATTAAATATTTTTATTGAATATATGAATAAATAAGTAAATTATTCCTTACAGAAAATTCTAAAACCTCTACAATGAATTCTGACTGTTTCTAGCCCCACCTTACCCTAAATGGAAGGAAAGTCTGGTTTCATCTGCATTCTTTTTCTAAGCTCCAAGTTACTTGCTTAAACTTCCATTCAATACTCAAAATGTCCATGTCGTACATGAAGAACTGACTCTTCCAGAGTTTTTGTATTTACTTGGGAGGTCATTTAGTGGTCAAGGTTGGTTTGCTTATAACTTCCAGTGAGTTAGATCCCAAAAAAACCAAACAAAATCTCAGCTCTAAAATTTGCTAAGAACTTTGAGGCCATGAAAAAAATCAAAGGTTTAAGAAAATAATTTTCTCCAAGAAAGTTATTTTATATGAAAAATAGCAGTAATTGTGTCTAAAGGCATAAGACACAGGCAGAAACAGAGCAAACCTATTAGTGTCTGTTCACATGATGAATAGTCTAAAGTCCCAAAGAGGTCAGTTAAGGAGCAAAGCGCAGGACAGTCCTAATAACAGGCATGAACATGTGACACTACCCTTCTCTGCTCATTTTCACTAATTTACCATTTCTGGAGAAATGATTTTCATCACCTTTTACTCTTAATTTTCAATTTGTATCCCTCAATAAGCCAATTAACTACCTGTTCCAAGTGAAGAATAGATTGAAGGACAGGGAAAGAAAACAGGAAATTCTGAAACACATTGAAAGCAATCATCCAAATTCGTGTTCTAGACCTACTTAGCTGCTTATCTCACCCATAGCACTTTATAGAGAGCTGGCCTCTACAGCATGAATCCATCCAACATAGCTGACAGATGCCAGACTGAAGAGGTTCATTTGTTGGCTGAACTTCACCTAACAAGATGGTCTCCCACTAATTTTAAATTAAGTACTGGGAATCTATAAGTAATCAATGGCAGGTGCTTAGGATAAAATGATATGTAGACTCAGAGCTTAGGCAGTCTTACTGGGAATTAAGCAAAAGAAATAAACAGAGGACTTTGGTCAAGGGAAAGATGGCTCAGATACACCAAAAGAAGCAGATGTGAGGATGACATGTCACCCCTGGGAAGAAGTAGAAAGGAGTCTCAGTGTCTGACTTTCCAGCCATGCTGCTCTTCACAGCTCTGCAATATTCCCACCCTATTCATGAGTGATGCCTAAACTCAAAGTGATATCCCCTTCAGCCAAAAGGGCCTGATTCTCCACATATTAATATTCTAATTAGTATTCTAGTTAATATTATAAATGATAATTAGCATTTACTAAACACTTATTTTGTATCTGGCATCATATTAAAACTTTTATATCATGGTCTCACTATTTCTCACACTATTCCTATGAGGGCAATACTGTTTTTAATCCTCATTTTACAGTTCAGGAAACTGAGGCTCGGAGAGGTTAAGTAATTTGATTGTAATCTCAAATTTAGGCAGAAATTAAACACAGATGGATTTGACTCAAAATTTACATTCTTAGTTGCCATACTAGGCTGCTCCTTGACCACCAAACTGAAAATTTTTAATGTCTGGGATTTACAGAAGAGCAACCTACCCCTCTAAACATTCATCACTTAGTTCTCATTGACAGTAACCTTGGAGTGAATTTGGAAGAATGGGAGTTTCTCATGGGAGAGCTTGGGTTTAAATCCTAGCTCTGCCATTCACTTAATCTTTATCCAAACCTTACCTTCTTCATCTATAAAATTATAACAGTAATGTCTACCTCAGGGTTGCAAACAGATTAAGTTAGGTAGCAAATGTGCCAGGCAGTGCCAAGCACAAAGCAAAGCACCTAGTCAATTCGAATAATATTAGTTTAATTCCCTTTCCATATTTGCAGGGTGGTTTAGATTAAGGAGCTACTTTTGCAAAGGATAGCATATAGTAGGTGATGAATGCACATACATCCCTTCCCACCCTTCACTGAACAATCTCTGAGATGCTTTGGCCATCTTGTAATACAGGCAAGAAGCACTTCAAGATGTCCACAGGGCCTTAGCTCAGAGTTTTCACCCGAGGAGCACGGATCCAAAGTCAAGGTTATATTTTGTTCTAAAATGTGTGTGATTCTCAGGGAGCTGAGAGGATAGTCTGTGCAAAGTAAGAAATGCCAGTCTGCTTTTACTTAGAGTTGTCACCAGTGAAAAGTGTTACTGTAGGTTAATGAATTTTTCCAAAAGAATAATCTGTCTCAGGAGAAAGGAGGGCAAGAGGAGAGAAGGGGTGATTACCTGTGTGACTGCCGCACTGGTTTCATTAGCTAACATCGCTCTCGCAGGCAATTGCAAGTAAATCTCAGCTGAACAGAGATTTGTGTCCACTGGAGATTCTAACTCTACATCTGAAAAGAGTGTCTCCCTGCTCAGCCACCAGATAACAGTAAACACACTGCAGGGGTTTTGTGGGTGGTCTCTGGTTCTCTTCCTTTCTCAGACAAAACAAGGGCTGGTTAACCCTCTTCTTGCAGAATGGATATCCATGCAGAGTATATAACCACAGCACAAGGAAGGGAATGTGAGAGCTACTCCCACTTCCAGAGAACCACTGAAAAATCTCATTTCATTCAGGGAGAATCTGAGCTTCTGAAGTTGGTCTCTTCTGTCTGCTTGCTACTGGAAGTGTAGTCTGTCCATGGCATCACCTGATTGTTGGAAACAATGTAGAACACTAAGCCCAATCATAGCCCTCCTCAATCAGAATATGTTGGGCAGCGGGTTGTTTGGGAATTGGAAATGCATACTCTGACTCAGAAGTCTGATGGGGCTCAAGATTTTTCATGTGAAACAAGTTTTCTTCCAAGTGGAGCCCATGCTGTTGGGCCACAGAGCACACTTTGAACAGCAAAACTTGAAGTATTTGATTAGCAAGCGCCACCCATTCTGAGTAATTGACCTGGTTAGGATTAGCTCTGTCCTAAGATACCACTGTTATCTCTGTCACTCATCTGATACCAATGGATCAGAGAAAGCTACCTGCTCACCAAAAATCAGTGTATAGTAGTCCTCTGTAATCCATGGGGAATGCATTTCAGGACTCCCAGCAGATGCCTGAAACCGTGGCTGGTACCCAACCCTACATATACTATGTTTTTTCTGATACATACATACCTGTGATAAAGTTTAATTTATAAATTAGGTACACTAAGAGATTAACAATAACTACTAATAAAATAAAAGCAATTATAACACTATACTGTAATAACAGTTATGTGAATATTCTCTCTCACAAAATAGTTTATTGTAATGTATTCACCGTTCTTCTTATGATGATGTAAGATAAAATGCCACTGTGGTCATAACATTTGCTGAGGTGCAACAGCAAAACCAGCACAAATTCTTTTTCCTTCTTCACAGCTCTTAACTAGATCTTAGCAACCTCAGCATATAATTCGTTTCTTCACTTATTAAGTCTAGAACTTTCACTTTTTCACTTAAAGAAAGCAGTTTATGGCTTCTCTTTGGCATATCCATATTCCAGTCTCACTACTCTTGCCGTTTGGGGCCATTATCAAGTAAAATAAGGGTGATTTGAACACAAGCACTGCAATGGTCACTCTGATAATCAAGACAGCTACTAAGTGGCTGACTGCAGGTAGACACACTGGGAAAAGGATTGTTTATGTCCCTGATAGGATAGAGCAAGATGACATGAGATTTCATCCTGCTAGTCAGAACAGAGCACATTTTAAAACTTATAAATTGTGTCTTTCTGGAATTTTCCATTTAATATTTTCAAACCATGGTTAACTACAGGTAACCAAAACCAGAAAGCAAAACTTTGGATACAGGTGAACTGCTATACTTCCTTCAACAGTATGCAGTTAGCCCTGGCAGGGAGCTTTTACTCAGTCATTGTCACCAGGGGTAGTTATGTGACAAGTTCTCATCAATAGGATGTGAGCAGCAATACTGTGAATTATATCCAGGCCAGGACTTTCAGAAAGAGGGTGCCTACTCCACACTCTTTCCCCTCTACTGTCTGTGGACTCTCAAGTCTTGGTGGATAATAGAGCAACAAGATGGAAGGAACCTGGGTTCTTGAATAAACATATGGAAGAAAACCATCCTCTGGTCTCCAACCCTGAATTGGACTGATACATGTGCAGAAAAGGAATTTCTATTATTTTATACAATCGAAACTATGGGATTTCTTTTTTCCAGCAGCTATTGTTATATTAACTAATACCCCACCAGTACTATTACAGTCTTCCAAAAATTATAACAGCTACAATTTACTTAGTCATGACTAGTCCCTGACCAGGTACTGTGCAAGACATTTAATATATATTGTCTCTAAACCCTCGCAGCTAAAATGGCCTTCACTCTGCAGATGTAGAAACTACAGCTCCAGAGATACTAAGTAATTTGCTTATGATCTCACTTCTAGCTAATCCAGGACTAGAATTAAACCAGGTGTGTTTTTCTATGAACAAGAACAAAGCTGGAACTACAAGGGGCTCAGTTCCACAGAGATTTGTCTATATACTATAATGAGATTTCATCCTGGGCTAGTTCTTACTACATCACATTCCTGCTTTTATGAGCCCTCCCAAATGGCCTGTCTCCGCCTGCCTCTGTCCTTGGTACTCACCCTCACAAGGTGATTACTAATAAAAATCCTAATAGTATGCAGGAATTCTCCTCCTACCTAGCCCTAGGCCTCTCCTGGAGCTACCTTCTCTCCAGTGTCTCTCTGTATTTTGCAACACAAATGGTTGCTGTCAAGATGGCTTAATGTTTCTTGTAAGTCAAGACTATTGGTTGCTTCAGTGATGCCATTATTGCTGAGCTGGCCTCTTTTGCCTGCTGTTTCTCTTTTTGTGGATTTTTTTCCCCTTCTCCTCCTCCTTGCACAGACACATACAGGGCTATGAGAGCAGCAGCCCTAACCTTCCCAGCCAGGGGAAGCACTAACATATGAGGAGGTGAAGGGGATGGTGAATTAGCCCTAAAAACTGCTGGGCTCCCTGTTTACCCCGACGAGTCCAGGGAGCCTCAGGTCTGGATCCTTGCTGTCACTTTGCTGGTTCCTGTGCCCACCTCCCCTCTGTGTTCGCCTCATGTCTACTACTTTATGCATGTGAATATGACAAGTAAAATGGTCACTCTCATTGCACAACTCCTCTGGTCATCCTCAGCCATGTGTAAAAGTTGTTCCAGGACTAAAGGGAGGGGTCCAGTGTAAGGGCAATCCTAAACCAGTGTTTGAATTGCATTCAGAAACAGAATGAGGTGTTCTACCCAAGATGGCCAGGGGCCAAAAATGGCAAGAAGAAATAGGAGACCTTACTTATGTACAGCCCCACCCCTAGTACAATACCTTGTGAATAGTAGCACTCATTGCTACTTATATAGACAATTGAATAGATGAATTAGCAAATGAACAGTAAGTAGGTATTAGATGTCTGTGAAGAATGTCCTACTGTGTCACTGGGGATTTATTTACTGTATCTAAGGAAGCAGGGAATGCTTCCTTGATGAGTGCTCTAAACTGGGGCTTGGAAGGATAAATAGGAGCTTCCAATGAGGAAAGAGGCAGAAGAATTCTCACTGTCCCTTTCAGCACAGGTGGGATAATCTCACCTGTACTTTCTACCTAGAGAGGGTAACTGAGATTCCTGATAACTGACCTTGGGTGTGCTTGCCAATTTGTGTGTCTTATTCTTTTCCTTCTGGTCTTTAATTTAGACCCCTCTTGGGCTCTGATTACTATATCAAAGCAACCAGTGAGAAGAGAGCTTGGGAGGCAGTCTCATTGACAAAAGATAGGTGGCTGATTTGATAGGAGTCTCCAGGCAATTCTCCTCATATTACCAGCAAACACTGAGAGCTGATGGGGCCCACACTATACATGCACACTACACGCAATATTTTATTTAATCTTTACAGCAACGCTTGAAGGGAAACTGAGGTATAGAGTGTTGTGTGGCTTATTCCTGGTTGAGAGTTTGGAAGGAACAAAGGCAGAATTCGAATCCAAGCCATCTGATACAGAGTAAGTGCTTTTCACTATACTACGAGGACACTTAGATCCCTGTTTTCAGGAGAAGCAAAGCCCTTTCATCTCTGACCACCACAGGCTGAGGCTTTAGAAGAAACCGTCCTCTTCAGTTTATAGGTTTTGCAGTGAACAGATGCACCTGTTGGGTTGGGGGTTGTGGGGCAGAAATCCAGCCCACCTCTCAGGGTAGCACTGTGCTCTGGGTCTGGAGGAAGGGATGCTTCCTGCCAGAGCTTGGCACCCTGAGCCACATCACCCAAGGTTGTACCTGGAACTGGTTTCTTTTCCTAATTTCTTGTGCCTAGTAGAGGCACTTTTTTTCTAATTTACTCACAAACACTCTATAGTGTAGCCATCCTCTGCCTTCAAGCTTTTTGGTTCCTCCATCATACTCTAACGTACATAATGTGAGGCTTCGGAGTCACCTAGGCTGAGATTCAAATCCATACTGTGTAACTTACACACTTAACATTCTCTGTGACCTAGGAGCAAATCATTTAACTTCTCTGCATCTCAGAAGTTCTCATTTATAAGATTACAATAGTGTTATATGTCTCAGCAGAAAATTCTAAAACTTGAATTAAAAAGGAAGTTGTATGGGTAACACCATTGACTTAGATGTTTAACAAATTGTTAATTCCCAAGAAACAAATTTGGGAACCAGAAGAAGCCTAGACAAAAACTAAATATTTCCCAGAGTGCAATTATTTGCTCAGTGGGGACATTTTACTACTACATTTAGGAATTTTATCCAGGTTTTGTGTCTTTCATACATAGTAAACACTGAGCCTTCCTGTCTCAGTCATAATCAACCTGCCTCCCCAGCCTGTTGGCAGTGAAGGGGGAGGGGCAGGCACGGGTCCCCTTTGTGAAATAAGTGAAGACTCTGCTCATGTTCAAAGACTAAAGAGGACAAAAAGGATTCTAGGAGGATGCTGGAACATATGGCCTTGGGTGAGACGTACACTGAAAACCTGGTAGCCTGAATTCTTGTCCCAGTTCCAACACTGGCCCCATGTGTCACACAGATGGTTTATTTTATTTATCTCAGACTCAGTTAAGTCCTGGACAAGTGTGGCATAATACCACTTCCCACAGGGTTATTGGGTAATGAGATAATATCTAATTATCACATAAAATAATGCCTAGCATATACAAGCATGTAATGATGGTTGTTGTCAATGTCATTGTTCACACTTCCCTCATTTATGCTGCACTCTTGTTATAAGAATTGAATGTAAATGCTATACAACCTGAAGAGTACTTGGAAAGTATAAAAGATAATGACTCATTAGTGACACCTGACTCCTCCATTCCTCAGTTTCCTCATCTGTAAAGGACGAAATGTATTGCCTGTTCTTTATTACCACCCACCCCATCTCACAGGTTGATAAAGAATCAGATTGAGAGATGGGAAGGTGTGGTTGGAAGCTGATTTACTCTATAACAGGTGTCATCTTTGGTCCTGTTAACAGGATAGAAAACCAGCAGAGAGCTGCTTTCAGGGAAAGAGAAATCACCCTTATTAAAAAACAAAGAGTACAAGCCCATGACCATCCCTGGCTCCCTACAAGGAGTCCTGGGGCCTTTTTTTTTTTTTAACCATATTGTTGGCTCTGAAACCTCTGTCAAACAACTATATGCACATTTCCCAGGTGTCTGAAAATGCAAAAGCCCTTAGCTCCTTCTCAGAGCCTCTGGAGCTCACCATAGAGGTGAGGAATCACGAGCCACTGCTGGTGACCCTATCCCCAGTTCTGACCCTGACCCTTCATGGTGTTATCAGTAGTGTCCTCACTGAGCCACAAACAAACAATTCAGACACCTGGTGGAAAGAAAAAGCTAGAGGGACAAAGGTCCTGGCTTAACAAGTGGTTCATCTCTGTGCACAGAGAGAGCCAGTAAATGGGAAAGGCCAGCAAGCAGACAGGGAGAGGCAGGATGGGACAGCCCCAGACAAGCTGATACTGGCTCCTGTCCACAAGCCCCCATCTGGGAATCAGGATCAGCTCAACCTTCCTCTGATTGCAAATATGTCTCTGAGTAGGTCAAGTCCCCCTGGATATGTGTTTCCATGTGGCTTAGTAGAAGTGGCATTTAAGGGGAGAAATGTCAGAGAGAAAGGTCTTGAAATAAAGATGCTGACTTCTTCTATAACTAGTTAAACCTCTGAGCTCTGTGGCTCCAAAGGCTGCCCCAGGGGCCCTTCCTACAAAGTGTAGTGCTCACAGGTGCATTATGCTATGAATGTGAAAGCTGCAGACATTGCCCTCCCACACTCCAGAAGAACTCTGCCCAGTCCCACCCAGCTCGCTGGCCCACTTTCATACTCCCAGCTCTCAGGGATCCAGGCCATGGGTGGTTGCTCTCAACTTGAATGCAGAAATAAAAACACACCTGGAACTCCCAATCAAGTGGAAAAGACAGCTGTAGATAACTGCCTTATGGTATTCAAAGGATGCTGAGCAGGAACTATGGGAGCACAGAAGATGAACTTGCTTCAAACTTAGGACCAGGGAAGGCTTCCTGAGAAAGAAGGTTCCTGGGTTAGAAAGAATGTGTAAGAGTTGAGCCAAGTGAAGGGATGGGTGGGGAAGTCCCAGCAGAAAGAGTGTGCTGAGCAAATCCATGGAGGCACAGCTGGTAGAGTAAGAGAACAGGATCCAAGGGGTTAAGGTTGCTGGAGAATAAAAAGAAGACAACACCAGGAGGCAAGAAGAGGTGTCAGACTGAGGCTTTCTGAGGCTGGGCATGGGCATGGGCATGGGTCTGAGGGGAGAGATGGGATGCAGAAGAAACTGGAGCAGGTAGATAGGGGCTCAGGATGCAATTAGAACACTCATTCTAGCAGCCATGTGGAGACTATCAGAAAGAGGAAGATGGGCAGAAAAGGAGATCCCTCATAGGAAGCAGAGAGGATTCAGGTGAGGAATGAATGATGATCTGAATTAGACAAGAGTCTTGAAGATTCAAATGATTATGCAGGTAGGACCCATAGGACCTGTCTGAAAAAGATGGATATAGGGGCACAGGCAGGCTATTGGCCCAAAAGAACATAAGGATAGTGGATGGCACTACCAATCACTCTTCTCTCCAAAGAGAGCCACAGCTGGGTGGAGGGGGGCCTGTTGAATTAAGAGGTCTGGGAGAATGTATTTGTAGATACAGAACTGGCACCTAGGTTACCAATATATAGCCCCTTCCTGCCACCACACTGCAAAGACCAGGTCTGATTATTCACACTACACATAACAGTGCACAATAAATGCCAAATGAATGAATGCTCTGAGGTTTAGGGCAAATCCCTGGGAATCCACAAGACACAGGGATGGAAGGGGTATGCCTTTACACTTATAGAGACAAAAATGGATCATATGATTTTAATCTGATTCTTAAAACAGTCTGGGAAGTGTTGTTATTATTTCCATTTCACATCAGCAGAAACTAAAGAAACAAAGGAGCAAATGAGCTATCCCATCTCATAGAAGACCTGCTCTTCCAACCCCATTCTGACTTGAGACACAATGATTCAGAGCTCAAGCTGTGGAGTTGGATGAGTCTGGCTAAAGTCCTGTCTGGAGCTTGGTAGCATTAAGGAAGTTAATTAACAGCTCTGAGGCAGATCCCACAACTATATAATATAAATATGTATAATACAAATCTCCTGACATGTTTTGAGAATGGAATGAGATATTTCACATAAGCTGATGACATGGCTCTGGCCACAGAGTATTCAATAAATGTCAGCCCGCGTTGCCCCACAGCTCCTCTCCTGGCCTCTGCACAGTGCTGTCAGAGCAGCACAAGGGGGGCCCGTGCTTGCTGTCTTGTTTCTCTTTTACAAAAAAGGTCATTTCATTCACTGTCAGGTAATCAGCCCCAGAGTTAGAGGTCACCCAATGGTATTTTGTCTTTTTTCTCGAGAAGTGTTATCTAACATGCTAATAAAGAAAAAGCCAGAACCTTCTCCATAGGATTGCTTGTGCGTGAGTTCATTCTTCTCTGATTTTTGTAATGTACTGGCTCTTTAATCATACACATATTCTGAAAAGGAAATAAAGAGCCTGTTTACAATATATAATTTCATGCATGGGAATGCACACGTGCACACACACACATCTTGTGTCCTTGAAACAATCTCATGTTAGCCTTGAATACATATACCAGTGTTCTGAAAATATGGTTGCAGGTTCAGCAGCAACTGAGAGTATGTTAGGAATGTGAATTCTCAGCCTTACCATAGACCTATTGAACCAGAAGTTTTGGACGTTGGGCCCAGCATGCGATTAACAAGTCTCGCGGGTGATTCTGATTCTCATACAAGTTGGAGACACACTGTTTTGACAAAGGAAAAAGAGGAGCTCCAGCTGCCACTCACTGGAGTGAAGGTCAGGAGAGGCCAGTGAGGTCAATTCTCATCTCCCCAAAACACTGGCATTAAAGATCCTACCTTCCCTAAACCATCTCCCTTCCACCTCCCATCCCCAGGCTGTAATGAAGTGCTCTCACACATCTGGGCTGTCTGTAATCTTGAAGAGGTAGGTCCAAGCAACAAGCCACCTAATCCTACTCTGAGCCAAGAAATCTCCAGCCCCAAACCTAACGCTGGAAAAAATATCTCACAAAGAAATCTCATATCACTTTTCTCCCCTAATCATCCCTTCCTTTTGGTGCCTGCAAATGGGGTTAATTCTTATGTATGTAGTTTTTACTCCAAGAAACACAAATGCCAACAGGGGAGAGGCTGCCAACTTGAATGGGAGAAATGACCTGTTTTGGGAAATAGTCAGGAATGGTGAGACCTGTGGTAAATGAAGAGAATGTGACACTTTTAAAAGTAAGAGATTGCCATCCCAGCTGTCACATTGTAAGAGGTGAAGTCTAATGTGGCTGGATCTTCTAATACTTCAGGTGAAACCAGAAATCTAGATGTGTCTGTGTGGAATTTTCTCTGATGTAAATGTTTGCTCAATTGTTTTTCACATACTATGTGGGTCACACAGCTATGGACCAGACTTGGCTACAGGCTGAATATTTGTGACTTCTGCTTTACAGAAATACAGATCTCCTTTATTTAAAGGGCAATTCAGGGAGGTTTTTGACTGCATTTAATTTGGTTGCTGATAGCCCTGTCGTTTTGGACAGTACTTTTTATTAAATAAGACTTTGAATTTCCAAGACCAATGAACACTTCTAGATGACATTGGTGAACTAGCATTGACCATGTGCAATGCCCTTCCTAAAAATCTGTCACTGCTCAAAATTAGGAGGGAAACAATAATAGAGACTAATAGAGGACATGTTTTTACATTTGTCCCTGGTTAACATAGCCTCCTCCAGGGACCCTCATCTAGTAAACAGTGACATCCACTGGTTAAAAATGAGATTCTGTGCTGTATTCACTGAAAAAAGGAACTTCCTTCCCCACAGGTTAGCAAGGTCACTCTGATCCAGGCTGGAGGCTCTCAGGTTTCAACAAGACAACTAAAAAGAATGAATCCAAAATGAAGAGAAAGCAGATCTTGGGAAAACACAGAAGTCAATAAGAACAAAAAAGAAATGCTATTACCAATACATGCTGGTCTGCTTTGAGTTTCAGAATCACATAGTCTCCTAGCTGTGGTCAGAATAGCTGTAAGATGTCAGAGCCAGAAGGACCTGCAGTTCTGTACTATCTAGTATAGGGTCTCTGGCTCCATGTGGCTACTAAGCTCTTTAAATGTGACTAGCAAAAATGCAATGTGCAGTGCATATATAAGTGACACACTGACTTTGAAAACTTAATGAAAAAGAGTATAAAATAGCTGTTTGATAAAGTTTATATTTGTGACATGTTGAAATAATATTTTTGACATATTATGTTAAATAACTAATTTCATGTTTCTTTTTATTTTTTACCTGTAATTCATAAAAAATTTAAAATTACATATGTGATGGACATTTTATTTCAGTGGGCAGCATGGGTATGAAAATGACTGGGTATGTTTTCTAACCCAGTCATTTTCAGCCCTGCTGAGCATCAGAAACTCCTGGGGAGCTTGTAAAATATATAAATGTGGGGTCTCCACCCTCAGAGATTCTGATTCAATTGGTGAAGGGAATATAATTGGCAGAAGCACCAAAAACTATACTTTCTTTTAGTTGTTTCTACATCTAGGCTCTCCTTGATTCTCCTGAATTACCTTTATCTGTAGTTCTCCTCGAATACCACTTTCATCCTGCACATCCCTGCTCACAAATATATAATGCCTTTATTCACTTAACAAACATTAGGCATCTACCTTGCCCTCCAGCCACTATGAATATGGGATGAAGAAGATGAAAAATTTTCGTCTCTCTCAGAGCTTCTATTTAGGGTCAAATGGGAAAGATCTATCAAATCAATCAAGAAAAATATCAACGGAAAACTAAAATAGAATGATACGAAAGATACAGATCTGGTGGCCACTTTAGCTTAGGTGGCCAGGGAAGGCCCTCTGAGACAGTTCAACTGTAGTCTAAGTGATAGCATCTGTGAGAAAATCACAAGGACAAGCATTCCAAGCAGAGAGAACAGCCTATACAAGGTGACTGGTGCATTTGAAGAACCAAAAAAAAGGTCATGGTTACTAAAGCAGGGCAAACTTATTCAGGATCTAGTGAGAGGAGAAGGGGGCTGAGGCTTTCATAAGGAAGTACTTAGAAAGGACAAATCAAGGTCTCTAAATCTGAACTACGCTGAAGTAAAGAAGGGGCAAGGGAAGGAGCATTCCAAACAGAGAGTGACAAGGACAAAGTTTCAGTAGCTACAGTGAGAATATCCAAAATACTGGAAGAAGGCCTGTGTGCCTCAGGCATAGTGAGCAGGGGTACTATGGTGTAAACCAAAGACATGGGTTGAAACCAGAGAATGAAGGATCTTATAATTCCTGTCAAGATGCAAGCATTATCTAACATGAAATGTTTCAAGGGGGTGTTTTAGAAGAAGTGTCTTTAGAAGGGGTGCATTCATACTTCTAAAAAAAAGGGAACTGAATATACATATGTGCTTATTATGCTATAACATCTTTTGAAGTATGGACTAGAAGTTGGTAATATACTTTTCACTGTATATTTCATACATGTATTACTTTTTCAAAAGATAAAAAATATTTTTTAAAGATTTCATTTATTTATTTTTAGAGAAAGGAAGGGAGAAAAGCATCAATGTGTGGTTGTCTCTCACAAGCCCCACTCTGGAAACCTGGCCTGAAACCCAGGCATGTGCCCTGACTAGGAATCGAACCAGTGACCTTTTGGTTCTCAAGCCGGTGTTCAATCTATTGCACCACAGCAGCCAGGGCAAGATAAAAAAAATATTTTAAAATGTAAAAGCCAAGTTGATGTATGACATTTATCAGGGCCCTTACATTTATGGTTTGCTCTGACTAAAAAGTTCTACCCTTGACCTCGTGCATGCTTCATGTCTTTATATCATTCAGTTTTTGCTCAAATACTAGTTTATCAAAGAGACCTTTCTTCACCATTTTGTATAAGAAAGCAGCCCTATCACAATCTAGCCCCAGTTTTATATTCTTCATAACACTTCAAATTATATTATTGTCTCTAATAATATACACATAGGATCAGGAAATTCACCATGTAAGTACTCAGTAGATATCTGTTGACTGAAAAAAAAATTATTTTGTTGTAATGTGAAAAAAAAATTGAGTGGAACCAGAGTAGAGAAAAAGTGATGTAGTTAGAAGACTATTGCAGACTTCCAGCCAAGATGGAGGCATAGGTAGATATGTTTTGTATCCTCACACAACCAAAAGAAGGACAACAAATTTAAAACAAAAAACAACCAGGACTGCCAGAAAATTGAACTGTATGGAAGTCCAACAACCAAGGAGTTAAAGGATATACATTCACCCAGACTGGCAGAAGCGACAGAGACAGGCAGCCAGGGCAGAGAGAATGCACAACAAGGACAGGCAAGGAGGTGGTTGGTGGACTGGATGGTCCCACAATTGCATGCCAATAAACCAGAGGAACAATGAGGAGTGAGAAAGACCACACAACTCAGGGTTCCAGTGAAGGAAAAGAAAGCCTTAAAACCTCTGGCTCTGAAAATCTGTGGGAGTTGCAACAACAGGAGAAAATCCCAGTTTCACAGGAGATTTTGCTGGAGAGACCCACGAGGTCCTACAATGTACACAAACCCACCCACCTGGGAATCATCACCAGAAGGTCTCAATTTGCTTGTGGGAAGTGGGGGAAGTGACTGAAAGTGAGGCTGAAAGCTGAGCAAGCAGCATTGTTCTCTCTCTGACCCCTCACCCATATAAAGCACCACAGCACAATGAAGTGGTTTGTCCGGCCCTGACAAATACCTAAGACTCCGCCCCTTACAACATAACAGGTACACCAAGACAAGGAAATATGGCCCAAATGAAAGAACACATCAAAACTCCAGAAAAAGTACTAATTGAGGAGGAGATAGTCAACCTATCAGATGCAGAGTTCAAAACAGTGGTAATCAAGATGTTGACAGAAATGACTGAGTACAGACACAAAATTGAGGAAGAAGAAAAGGCTATACAAAGTGAAATAAGGAAAAATATACAGGGAACCAACAATGAAGGGAATAAAACTGGGACTCAAATCAAATACTTGGAACAGAAGGAAGAAATAAACATTCAACCAGGAGAGAATGAAGAAACAAGAATTCAAAAAAATGAAGAGAGGCTTAAGAACATCTGAGACAACTTTAAATGTTCCAGCACCCAAATCATTGCGGTGTCAGAAGGAAAAGAGGAAGAGAAAGAAATGAAAAGCTTTCCTGAGCAAATAATGAAGGAAAACTTCCCCAATCTGGCAAAGAAAATAGACTTGCAAGTCACAGAAGCTCAGAGAATCCCAAGGAAATTTGACCCAAGAAGGAACACAGCGACACGTCGTAATTGCATTACCCAAGATCCAAGATAAGGAGAGAATCTTAAAAGTAGCAAGAAAAAAGGAGAGTGTTTCCTACAAAGTTTCCATAAGACTGTCAGGTGATTTCTAAGGAAAAAACAAAACAAAACAAAACACCTTACAGGCAATAAAGGGCTAGAAAGAAGTATTCAAAGTCATGAAAGGCAAAGACCTACATCCAAGATTTTGCTATGCAGCAAAGCTATCATTTAGAATGGAAGGGCAGATAAACTGCTTCCCAGATAAGGTCAAATTAAAGGAGTTCATCATCACCAAGCCCCTATTATATGAAATGTTAAAGGGACTTATCTAAGAAAAAGAATAAAATCAAAACTATGAACAGTAAAATGACAATAAATTTACAAGTGTCAACAACTGAACCTAAAAAACAAAAACAGAAACAAAAACATACTAAACGAACAACTAGAACAGGAACAGAATCACAGTAGTGGAGATCACATGGAGGGTTACCAGCAGAGAGGGGGACAGGAGAGGGTAGAGGAAAAGGTACAGGGAATAAGAAGCATAGTTCATAGGTACAAAATAGACAGAGGGAGCTTAAGAATAGTATAGGAAATGGAGACGCCAAAGAACTTATATTTATGACCCATGGACATGAACTAAGCGGCAGATGCTGGAGGTAATGGGGGTCCTACGCAGAGGAGTAGAAAGGGGAGAAAAAAGAATGGGACAACTGTAATAGCATAATCAATAAAATATACTTTAAAAAAAACAGAAGGCTATTACAATAGTCCAGATGAGAAATATCTTGGTGTAGTGTGGCAACAAAAGAATTCAAGATATTCAAATATTTAGAAATGACATAAAGAAACTTGGTGATATAAAGGGAAAGAAAAGAAGGAGTTTAAGGGTTTAAGCAAAGGAGAAAAACCTCATAGACACAGACAATAGCATGGTGATTACCAGAGGGAACAGGGTGGGGGTGGTGGATAGGGGAAAGTAGGAAAGGTAAAGGGGGAATCCATGGTGATGGAAGGAGACTTGACCTGAGGTGGTAAATACACAACACAATATACAGATGATGTATTGTAGAATTACACATCTAAAACCTATATAATTTTATTAACCAATGTCACCCCAATAAATTAAATAAAATTTTTTAAAAAAGAAAAAAATAGAAAAGGATAACTCTTGGGATGGATAAGGGTAGTATTTATTGAACTGAAGAATATTGGAAGAGGCAAATTCTAAGGAAGAAAATTTTTATTTTGAAAGAGTTGAACTCAAGATATTTTTGGAAAAACCAAATGGAAGTATTTAGAAGACTGTTGTATTCTGACATATTTAAAAATGAAATGATATGATGTCTTAGATTTGCTTTAAAATACACCTACCAGGAAGAGGAGGAGGAAAAGGGAATAGGGGAAAAGATGAAACAAAAAAGGCAACAAGTAGGTTATTGGAACTAAATAATTAGTTTGGGTTGTTAATTAAATTACTTTCTGTAATTTGATATGTATTAAAGCTTTTAATGAAAAATGCTTTAAAAATATAGTTAGATATATGTCCTAGAGCTAAGAGGAAAGGCCTGGACTAAAGATATAAGTTTGGATGACCCATACTTAAAGATGTTCATTAAAACCATGGACAGATAAAATTTCTTAGGCAGAAAGGATAGCAGGCTAGAGTAAGGAATGAAGGAAGCATAAGACCTCATCCGTATAGAAATCTATTATTTAGTGGATAGGTAGAGATGGGTAGAGATGGGCGAGCCTGCATGAGTCTAGATGACAGGGCCAAAGGAAAAAAAAAAAAACTAGTCAAATGGACATGACTCCACGGATGTTCATTTTGAAGTAATGCCATTTGAGGAGGAAGCTCTTTCTATTAGCCTAGGGAAGAACCAGGCAGATAGGACCACTTTCTCTGAATATCTGAAGGAGTAACAGGTGGAGGGGAAACTAGCTGATTCTTGTAATCCCAAGGTAGGACAATGTGGGTTGGGCAAAAGTCTTGGGTAAACTGATTTCCCTTCAATGTGAACTTTTCAGCAGCAAGAGGTGCCTAGAGAGCCTTTCACTTGTTAATAAATGTTCCTGGTATCAGATACATTATGAGACACAAGAGAGATAGAGAAGAATTCTTCTGGAAGGGAAGAAAGTTTGCAAACAGCATGAGAATACATTGGGACAAATAAAATGATGAGAGTGAGCAGAGGGCTGAGGGAATAGGCACCTCCACCTCCCTCAAGCTGCTAATTAGAGGCTTCCTCACATTGTCATTGCTCTTAAAAGTCTTCTCTTCTCTGATGGATTTTAATTTTTCTTTTGTTTGTCCCATTCACAGCTCTGGCACCTGATACTGGAAAATGTTCAATGAATAAAGAATGAGTGACTGAGAGCATGAAGCCCTAATACCATACTTCGTGCAGCCTCCTCCGCTATGTTTATGCTGCCCCTCTCCAGACACACTTTCCCACTCTGCAAAGAGATGAGGAGACGTAGAAGTCAGGCTGCCCAGATGTGAACCTTGGCTGTCCCTACCTATTACCAGAGTGACTTAATCAAACAAGTCACCTCATCTCTCTTCAACTTCACCATCAGCAAGAAGTCCCCATCTGATGGGCTTGTTGTAAGGATTCAAGGAGTCACTATAAGAACAGCTTAAAGCAGTGGCTGGGAAATAAGCACTGAATAAATGTTAGCTCCTATCATCCTCTACCCAAATGGCATTCTATCCTAAATGTCTTCCCTGTGACTTCAAGTCCAGCTCATGCCTCTGTGACCCAACTCTGGGATGTTGTCTAAAAACCTAAACTGTCCTTCCTAGAGTTGACCTTGGCCACCAGGCAGACATGCAGGCATCTTTCAGGCCTCAGCAGCTCCTGCCCTGATCCCACCCAGCAGAATCAGGCACACCCTCTCACTGGGCCTTACAGACCTCTGTGTGTTCACCATCCTGCTGTGTGATCATGCATGTGACTTTATAGGCTGTTTTTCCCCAGGTCAGAAACCTTTGGAGGCCAGGGTTGGGGTCTCACCCTCTCCAAAAAACCTGGACCTAAGGCATGGTCTGACACACTTGGTGAAGGGTTTGTGAGGACACAAACAGTAAATTTGGAATTATACAGACCAGGGTTTGTGCCCAGGCTATGGGGTTTCCAAAGGTAAGTTACTGTATGTTTTGGGCCTCCATGGGCAATCTAGAAAATAGTGCTTGCAATACCTGTCTTATAACACCGCTCTGATGAAATAAAATAGCAAAGAAGTGTAAGGTAGAATTACTATTGCTTCTGCATCCCTTTGAGGATTCAGGTGCCCAGTAAAATCCTTCAATATGCACTTAGCGCTCTGCTGACGAGTGACTGTGTCCTGCTCTCATTATTAGTCTGTTTTCAGCTGCATCTGCTAAGAGTCCAGCCCCTCCACCTGGCTTCTAAGTCACTGAGACCTGAAATTTTCCTTCTGTCTCTTTTAATAAATGCAGGTGCAGCTTCCTTTAATGGGCTGTCAGTGGGCAGTAAGAATTGGGACTGCACAATTAAATGAAACAAATGCTTGGCCATCTCTGCTAACAGCTGTGAAGCTCAGAAAACCCTATGTCCTGGGAAAACCAAAACTACAGTGTCTGTATGTTAAGTGTACAGCTCGCTGCTATTAAGATACAACATTGTCCCTGTGCTGTTAGCACTATTTTTCTCTTAAACCTTGGAGTTCATGTAGGGTGGCAGAGGGTGGGAGGGGGTGATGGCTGCTCTTTAGTGAAATAATTAACCTGCAAATGGTTGCTGCTTTAGATGGAGAATCTTGCCTGCTGAACCTCTGCCTCCAGGCCCCTACAGTACCTGGGCCCTTTTCCTTACTGCTTTCAATGACCATAGCTCAGCCCCAGTGGCCTTTGGCTGAGTCCCTGTGGGTATGGGGTTCTATGGAATCCAAGCTTGGTGTGAGTGAAGTCCTAGATGCTCTCTTGGCCATCTGATTACCCACAAGGTCAGTGTGAGGTTAGGGAAAGCCTTGAAAAATAGCAAACCAGGGTCCTGGAAGGTTCATGCCTGGGTCCACTCTGTTGCATGTCAATACAAATCTGCTCTGGCTAGAGGAACTAATGTGTTTTGTTTTGTTTTGTTTTTTTAATCCAAACCAAAACCCATTGTTGGTGGCCCTGCTTATCCCATTAAACAAAGCATCACATATGAATGCAAGTTCTGGGCTCCATTGACTGGGCATCTGTTAAACATCTTATGAGGTTGATTACTTTTTCCTTGTCATGCCAGTTCATTAGGAACTGGCGTTAGCTGTATTTTATGCTTTTATTTTCCAGGATAAAAAAGAATATAACATTTGTCACAATGGTGGGCCCTACTTTCTGGAGGATGGTCATTAACATTAATTTATTTATTTAACCAATGTTTACTGAGCACCTACTGTATGCTAGGTGGGAGGAGAGGCAGTCAACCAATTCCAAATAGACAAGGTTTCTCAGGTGGATAACTGAGACACAGGAAGATAAGTACAGACGTTCCTCAATTTATGATGGGATTACATCCCAGTAAACCCATTATAAACTGAAAATACACTTATTTTAAATCAAAAATGCACCTAATACCTTAACCTACTGAACATTATAGCTTAGGCTAGCCTACCTTAAATGTGCTCAGAACACAACATCCAAAGAACCCTGGCAGCACAGTACTCTGAAGAGTGTCAGGGTTTACCTGCATGACATATGGCTGACCAGGAGCTGTGGCTCTGTCCAATACACTCTCATAATTATGACTCTGTGCATAATTATGAGAGTGTATTGGGCCACATATCACTAGCCAGGAAAAGATTAAAATTCAAAATATGAAGTACGTTTTCTACTGAATGCATACTACTTTCACACCACTGTAAAACTGAAAAAAAAAATGTGAGTCTAACTATCACAAGTCGAGGAGTACCTGTAAATAGAAGTGAGCAGCTCATAGCGGTATGTGGTGAGCTCTTTTATGGACCCAGGGAGCCAGAGCTAGGGAGGCCCAGCAGTGAGCTCTGGGGCTGCTAACAGCAGACCTGATGTCCTCTTCTACCTTCACCAGCCAGAAACTGAGTAAACTCCGGAGAATTTCTGAATCTGAGATATTTCATACACACAGTGGAGTTGCTAATCCCTCTTTTAGGGGTTTGATGTGAGAATGAATCAGGTGACATGCTTATAAGTATTATAACCTAGGAGGAATTCAGTAAACAATAGGTTCCTTCTCCCTAAACTTTCAGATCAGAGGCTGGAGAACCAAGTGGTGGGCTTTGGAAGCAAACAGAACCAGACCTGTGCTCCAGGTCTATAGCTGACTTGCTGTTTGAGCCTGGGAATGTCACTTACCATCTCAGCACCTCACCTCTTCACCTCTTAAATGGAGATAACACTTGTCTTATGGGATAGCGAGGGTCAAATTAGCGATGACTCTGGAGCCCTTGCAGGCACTTGGAGTTATAAAGCTCAAACCCTTTGTTCCATGAGATTTTCACCCTGAAAGGGCAGGAACCATGTCTGAGTTTGCTCACCAGCATATTTCCAAGTGCTTTGCCCTAAAGCTCCCAATAAATAGCAAGAAGTGAACAATTTTTGTTGAAGGAATGAACTTCCTAATTTTTCAATGGCTAAACAAAGACCTAAGGATGTTAAGGAATTTACTATTTTAAGGGTACTTTTGCCAAAAGTCAAAAAATAAATTGGTAACCAAACTTGAGGATCTTTCCAGTGAACATGGGGAGACAGAAAGAAGCACAGTGCACCCCAGAGACCCCAGAACATGGGAGACTTGGCAGGAAAACATGAATGTTCCTTCTGCCTGAGGCTCAAGCTGGAAAAAAAAATTGTACAAAACCCTCAGGGCCTATAACAAAGAGCAGATTATTTTTATAATTTGATCAGAAAAAAAGTAGCTCAGGGTTTGTAACTAAACAGGGGGAGGGCTCAGAACACTGGCAAGATTCAAAGCAACCTGCTAAACTATAGCCACTGAATTTTCACCTCTATGTTATGTTCTGATAAATGCGAAATTGGAGCAAATCTGAACTTGTTTAGATGAACTGAAAGAATGACGAGGCAGAACCTTGGGATATGATGGTCTTTCTGACCATTATTACATGTGACACTATCTCATCTTCTATATGCTGGCAAAACTATGGAAATCACCCTTTTTATCACTGAGCCAGTGACAGTAACACTTAGGAGAAGCTATTTCACTTAGGAATAGAAAATCTATCTCAGGCAGCAATGGAATGTGCCAAGATACATGGAGAGCCATTCAGGAACACTTTGTAAAGCAGTCTCCAGGGCTTTCTTTGGCCATGCTGGGCACTCAGTGCTCCCAGGAGAGCCAGCATCTTTTCATCCAGGGGCCCATTAACCAGTCTGAGCATCATTCAAGGCCCTCAGTCAGCCAATTCTTCCTGAAATGCCCCTTCTAGAAGTGATTCAAGATTCCAATTCCTTTCTCTAGCACATGGCCTTAGGTAAATTATATAATCCCTCTGAGCCCGTTTCTCATCTATAAAAGAGGAACAAAACAAAGACTCACCCCATTAGGGTGTCATGAGCACTAAATTAAATAATGCATGTAAAACATTCAGTGCAGTGCTTAGTACATAGCAAGCTCTCTAGAAGTGTTGTTGGGTTGCCATTTTACTGTGCATTTTCTCATCTGCCAGTGGATCAGCCAGAAGAATTTCATCTCAAAACCAAACTGAGGTGATATCTTTGAGTTTATTACTTAGGATTTTTATAAAGTATGAATACACAGTCACTTGATTAAGAAACTGGGTTGTGAACTGCCCACAAATTTGAAGGAGACTCTCATAGTCTTCTAGAGCACAGGAAGTAGACAGATGGCCAAATCATGGCCACCTCAGGTATTACTAGGCCCTTCTGTAAATCAATTGTTATAATCTAGGTACACAGTTAATTCACATTTAGCTCTCAACCTAAGTCCCTTTTTTGTAAGTGTTTGATTCTCTTTCCTGCACCTCTATAATGGCTTCAATATCTAAGAGCAGAACATATATCCCTCATCTATCCAGTTAGATTCAGTCCCTCACTTCAGCCTCCTCTAATTTTCTGGGTATTTGATTCTAACATCCAAAAGATTCTCCTTCTACTATCCCTGCCTCACTTATCATTACCCAACGAATTGATAAAGTTGGTACTCAGAAAAATAAATGTGTTGTACAGAGTAAGGAAGGAAAACAGTAACATTTGTGGAACACCAGCAATGCCAGTACTTTAGTAGTAATCAGTAATTACTACTTAAAATTAGTACTTAAAATTACTTGCTCTGGGTCATGCTTCCTGGCAGCACTACTCCCTGCGAGAGTTCAGGTAAATCATCACCCTCTCTGAGCCTTAATTCTCCCAGCTGTCAAATGGTAGCATGATGATAAGATCAATATCATGTGACTTTGGGGGTAATTAATTGAGCTAATGCATGTTTCTGACACATAGTAACATTCAATAAACGTTAGACTTTATTAGTGTCTCATGTAATCTTCATAACAAGCCTACAGGTGTTATTTATCTTCCCCTGTAGAAAGAAGGAAATTGAGGCTCAGGACATTTAGGCAACTTGCTAGTAACCTCATAGCAAACCAGACCTTGGAACCTAGCTCACGCTGCCTGTTCCCAAAGTCCCGTCAATGACTGCCCCCTCAGGAGAGTGTGCCATGCACATTTACCAATATGTGTGGACTCCTCTCTCATTCATGTTTCCAGTCATTGCTGGAAGAATGTGGGCTCCTCTCTCACCCTACTGGGAAAGAAAGCAAAAGTAGGTGTCAGGCAGTAAGTAGTAAGAATAATAGCCTTGGCAGTTTATCCTTCCTCTGTTAATTTCCCTAGAGGCAGAAGCTAATCTAACAAGGATGAGTCCTTAATGAGCAATTCCCATTCAGATCCCCCAGTGTGTCTTTGTTGTGTCCACATTCACTGCATGTCACAGTAGACAGCAAAATATTCTTGGTTTTAGATAGGAATAACTTTAGCATGAGGAGTTCTACAACACACACATACACACAAACACATGATCAGCTGAGATGAAAACTAAAAACAGATATTCCTTTCCAGGTCCACTGGGTGAGTTCCTACCTAGAAAACATTCTCTATGTGCTAGCACCTGCTCAATCCGAACTTCAGACAAATGTTAGACTACTAGCCTACCCTCTGGTTCAAGGGGAAAAAACAATGATTCTATCAAAGGTTTGGGGAGGCAAGTAAAGGAGCCAAAACATGGCAGAGGCCTTTACAGTACCAATGAGAGATCACCAGCTCAAAATGGGATTCTTGAAGGTTAAAACAGATAGCACCTCTGTATGCAAAGCAGCCCAGACAGCATGATGGATGGGGCTAACTATACTCCAGCCCTGCCTAATTTCTTTTTGCTCTTCCATCCTGGAAAATTATAACCAACTCAGAGCTAGCCTCTCTGTGTGATGAGTAAGGGTGGAAACCTCCCTTCCTTTCCCAGGACCCCAAGTCTGCTGAGCCAGGAGTAGCTGAGAGTATTGGGCCTGGCAACTTCTTGAAAGCTGGAAGGACAGGGAGAAGCTTATTGCTCCAGAGTTTGAGCTTAGATGAGACAAGTTTGGGAACCACTCACTTAAACCAACATTTTTTACCTGGGGGCAATTTTGCCCCTGGGTGCATTTGACATTTTTGGTTGTCAGATTGAGGAATAATGCTACTGGCATCTAATGGGAAAAGGGCAGAGATGCTGCTAAAAATACTACAACTCACAGGACAGTCTCCACAAGAAAAATTTACTGATCAAAATTTCAATAGTCCCCTGATTGAGAAACTTGGTTTAAACTCTTCCTATTCAAAGTGGGGTTTATGGATCAGTATCTTGTTAGAAATGCAAAATCTCAGGCCCCACCCAGATTTAGGAGATAAAAATCTGCATTTTTTTCCAAAATCCCCTGGTGATCTTTATGTACATTACATTTAGAAGCACTAGTTTGGATTATATGAGTGCTTTTTTATACAATGAAAGGTCCCCTGTATTTAAAGTGATATGCTGTTGGGGTTTTTAATTCACAGAAACCATTTTTTTCACATTTGAAATTTTCCTTTTAACGCCTCAAGATTTTGTACAGGAACTACCTCAGGCTTTAGAATCAGACAGAGGGAGGTTTATATCTCAGCTCAGGATCTAATCACCTTAAATTCCTTAATCTACTTGGGTCTCAGAAACCTACTCTGAAAATGAGGAAATGGTGCAAAGCCTGAGATAAACTATGCAAAGTTAGAACTCATGTCTGACAGGTGTGGGTTGGAATCTCAACTGCCCGACTTAATAGTTGTTGAACTTCGGCAATTTACTTTCCTTATTTCAACCTCAGTTTCCTCCTGTATATAAAAGGGCATTATCATACCTGAGCATGGAGAAGTTTATGCAGATGACAAACTTTTAGAAGCTAGCATACAGTAGGCACTCACATGCAGTCACATGTGACTGCATGTGAGCGCCTAAAATGTCATAGAAGCTATGTAAATGGGATAGACTTTAGTTCCAATTGTGCACTGAAAAACAGTAACTTCCTTTCCTGCATCCATCTGATGGGGCATATGTTCCCATCCTAGACTTCCTTTCATCCATTCTGGGGCCACCATGTAAGGGAGATGCTGTCATCTGCTACTTTACCTCATTGCCTCTGTTGAGACTACAATTCAAGGGTGGGCATCATGCCTGTCTTTCTCCTGCAATCCCACAGCACCTCACAGCTGGGTGAGATGCACAAAAAAGTCCTCAGCAAATGTTTTCTGCTAGAGATTTGAAATTCAAAGGCCCGACACTAGTAAGAGGGGGAACTTGGACTCAAAATTGGGTCCTTCAATCCTCAAAATCAAGCTGGCTTTATGTCACTGTACTACATCTGCAAGGCAGGTGCCATATACACAGAGAGAGAGAGACAGACAGGGAGAATTGGCAATTAACAACTGCGTGGTGGGGCTTTGTACAGGAATAAATGTTCAACTATTCTCCTTACATGGACTGGGAGTGCCTAAAAGCCAGAGACCTGCCTTTTCTTTGTTCTATTTCCTTGGGACCCTTAATACATGGCTGAGCTCAATAAATCTCTGTTATCCAGTTGATTGATTGGTAAATCTATTAACTGAATAGAAAGAATATGACATAAGCATGGCAGATTCACATTGCAATTATATAAGCTCTAACTCTGTCTTTGGAAAACTCCTGTAAGTTTTTAAAGATTTTACTACATTCAGGATAGACCTACTCACCCAGCCCTCACCACTAACTTCCAGGAAACAAATCAGACACTCAACAAAATGCAGATGACTTTGTAGAAGAGAAGGGGAGGCATCAAAGATTTATACATACACAAACCTGCCTAGGTTCTATTGTCATGCAGAGGCAGCCTGACAGGGAACTTTGGAACAACATCACACTGAGTCTGAGTAAGTGAGAGAAACAAAATGAGGAGCAACCAGGAAGAAAGGCTTAAACTCTGAAGAGAAGAAAACAAACAGGAAGTAGAGCAGTGAAGAGTTTCTTTGGTGGGCTTACAACAGAATGTCCAGCCCTTTCAGAGGGGTAGGACAGGCAAACACATGGTTTTCTGGGCTGCTTAGAACATAACCAACACCTAAAGGAGTGGAAGTATCACACCAGATGAGCCAGAGCCAGCTTCAGTGATTTTGGGCAGCCAACAGTGTCTTTGGGTCCAAACCCAGGAACCATGGAGCAGGAGTTTGGGGATGCTCCAGTTCCAATCACAAAGCACAGATTGGAGCCGCTGGACCTGACCACAGGCGTTTTCAATTCTACTTTTTGCCACAGACACTAAGCACTTGCTATGTGCTAGCTGTGGCAAAGTGGCCATTAAAAAAAAAAACCCACCTTAATGAGAATCAACTTTCCTCAGGATAAAGGAAGGCATGGTAAGTGGCCAAGTTCTGAAGAGATAGCAAGCCAGACAATTACTGCTGCTTCTCACCCTCTGACTCCTCAGGGTTGTTCCCAAGGCCATGGATTTAGAGGAGAGATCTTTAGTCTCACAGAGAAATAAGGGTATTCTGGGCCTTCAGTTGGGTTGCATCTATCCAATCTCCCTAATTCTCATGAGAGTTAGAGGACAGCTGTAGGTTCACTAGCGCAGAATTGAAAACTCCTAGACCTCAGGCTGCAGGGAGAAATCAGCCAGGTAAGCAAGTGAGGAGCCAAAGGAAACTAAAGAGAAAACAGGAGAACAAAGCAGAAACCCAAGAGCACAAAGTAGTGAAGGTCTCTGCGGCCTGAGAGGCTTGTGCAGAAAGAATTGAGAGTAGGAGAGGGTTTATTCTGGAGACTTACTTCAAAGAGGCAGTTTTTTTTTCCTGGCCTTGTGTTTATGTGCCACCTGTGAAGAAAGGCTATTCATCATACTCAACTAGAAACCACAGCTCAAATTTGCCTGAGGCCTCAAAATATCTTTTCTTTCTTCTGGAAAAACATATCTGAGACCCTTATTTCACACCCTTCTCAGAGAAAAACTGAGACTTGGACCAATCTAGAGTATTCTGCAGATTGACATAAAGGGATACCACAGGGAGGGAGAACCCATCCTCAGTACTGTGGGGAGCAGCATGGATCTCAGAGTATCATCTCGGGAAGGAAAAGAGGAGGATGCATTTAAAAGAATAATTGTATGACAGACAACACAATTTTCGATTATTGATGAAAAACAAAAACTGTAAGATGTTTGTATTTACACACAATCACAGCTGTTCATGAAAACAAAGTTAGCTTATGGTGGATCTACACAGAGCAACAGCCCTTCTTTAATGTAATGGAAGAATTTCCCTCTCTCACTGTTAAAAGACTGCAAAGAGAAAGTTTCATGAATGCTGGTAGGAATGAAGTGTGGTCCTTTATTTATAAGGGAGAAAGAAAATGAATTTTTGACAACCTACTTTGTTTCAGGCCATGAACTATCCCAAGTGCCCTATATAACTTATCTCTTTTAACCTTCAAAACAACCCAATGAGACAGTGTTCTTATCCTTCATGTGTAGATGACAAAACGAAGATTCAAAGAGGTGTGGTAACATTCTCAAGATATCACAGGTAATTTCATCAATCTTTTGCAGGTTGACCATCTGATATTGACTTCTGTCCCCCACCACAACATACCCCACCCCAATACCAAACCATCCTGAGGGTGGGCGAGGTTGATAATGTACCGCCTTTACACATTTTAAAGGCAGATGGGTTTTTAATCAATCCACCAAGCCATCAATTAACATCCTTTAACCAGCCCTGATTCTTGGAAGGGATGGGAAAATACGGTGCCTTTTCAGAATACATTGATATTCATCTCGATTACCTTTCTCCTTCTCCATTCCAGCAGCACATAAATTACCAGCTCTGTTGTCAAATGCTGCATGTAATTGTATTTAACATAATATCCCAGGGGAAAAGAAAAGCCATCCTCTCTGCTATGGCCTGAGATATGCCAGGGTATACTAGAAGGAAGGTTGAAGGGTGGTGTCTACCCTCCCCCCACAGGCCTCCCCCAGAACATGACAAGCTCAGTAGAGGCCAGGACTGTCAGCAGCCACAAACAGGAATAGAAGAAATCAGAGTGTGAAGTGAGTAAGCAATTTCTATAAAGAGAGAGAGATTTACTGGTCAAACCAGGCATACCAACGCAAGAGAAAATATTTCCACCTACTTTTTAATGGCCATAGGACAGGTCCTCTCCAAGCCTATTTTAGTAAAACAGTAGGAAGAAACAAACATTTGGGTAATCACCGTGAGCCATCCATATCATATAATAATGATCTCACTTCATTCCTGCTGCAGCCCTTAGGCAAAAGCCTGAACTCAGAGCTGTTATCTGTCCAGTCTAAGGTGACACAGCTGATGAGTACAGAGCTGGTGATCATTTTTCCTGGGCCACCCTTTAGAAGCCACATTCTTTCTTTATTCTAGCATTCACCCTTCCTTCAGGATCTTGTCCCTTCCAATTGGACTTTGGACCAGTTAGAAATCAACCAGTCAAGAGGCAATCCTTGGGAAATCTCCAAATTAATACGTCTCTTAAAAATAAAATTTATTTTTATCATCACTGTCAATTAGAATTGTTTGACTGTAGACAAAACTTAAAGATAAAAAAGTTCCAATATAGATTAATAAGAACCAAGACTATCCCTATATTCCTATGGTGTCACCCTGGGATTATCTTTCATTCTCAACGTCAATTTAGGGTCTAAGGGCTGCGGGAGCACTTGCCATCACCTCTGAATATAAGTCAACAGGAAGAAGAGAGCAAGGAAGGGCAAATGAGTTATCCTTCTTTTAAGAAGCCTTTCTATATTTTCTATCCACAAATTCCAGCTCCCATTATGGCCAGAAAAATCAATATTAACATACTTACACTTAGCTGCAAGGGAGCCCAGCAAATATAGTTCTACACTGGGCACATTGTCATCCTGAAATGTGACAACAGGACTTTGTTCCTAAAGAAAGAAGACAAAATAAAGAGAATGGTAGCCAACAGCTGTCTGACACAATTCCACCTCCCACCCTTACTACCACTGTTATCACCATTCTTCACTGAGGACTTCTTGTGCTACAAAGTTTAGCTCAGTTCATTCTACAGTAGCCCTATCAAGGCATTTTCCCCATTTTAAATGTATGAAGATATGGGTTCACAGAAGCTAAGCAACTTATAAAAAGTCACAGAACTGAGATGTGAACCTGGGAGATACATTTATTGTTAATATATTTGTCTTCATATCAAACTCCATACAATATCCACTTGACATAAATGTCTAAGGTGATCAAAGTTAATTGAAAAGAACCTTGCTTTTTAACTTGAAGACAACTGTTTATTGAGATCTCACATAACTAATCTCTCTGTCTGGCTCCAAAGCCCAAGATTCTAACCAGGGTATTAGACTCACACTCTCATGATAATTTCATGCACTGAACAGTGGTGGAGAAATTATGGAATCAGGAGACCCTAAAATCAGCCATGGAAGAAGCTATCTGGTATGCTTGAGCATTAACAAACTCTAACACCCTCCAAAAACTCACCCTAAAAGAGGAAACATCATACATGTTTTACTGAGGAAAATACCATAAACCTAAATCAGTTCAATCTCTCTCTCTCTCTCTCTCTCTCTGTCTCTCTCTCTGTCTCTCTCTCTCTCTCTCTCTCACACACACACACACACACACACACACATACACACACACACACATAAACACACACACACACACACACACACACACACACACTTAAACTTTCCATCCTTCTATCAAGTGGCTGTACCATTCTACTAAACAAACAGAGTTTTTGCCATTTTTCCCCTACTTATAGCTGAAGATTCATTATCTACTTAATTTATTCCTATTGTGTCCTGAAACCTTATTCACAGTTATTTTGCTTAGCTGTTCTTTTGGATGACTATTTCAAGAGAGAGGCTGACCTGACTATAATCCCACTCCTTGACTTGCATTTCCTCAGGCCTAACTAGATACCAAGTTCCCAAATAGGCTAAGAAGGTCAGCAAAAAAATAAAATACAGCTTCTCAGCTGCTTCAGAGAAAGATAAACATTCTTGTTTAGACCCCTAAGCAAAATGTCAAATTATAGAAAGCCTCAACCAATAGCATTTTTCTTGCATTAGATGGGTTCACCAGGAAAACCTAAAATCTGCATAGTACTGTTCCCTTTAATGCTCTTCATTAGGATTATGCTAATGTGAAAAGCAAAAATAACTGAAGATGTCATTTAAAGAACTGGACCTGACATCTCATTTTCACTATTTATATGGCATCTACTCTAGGCATATCTCTAGTCAATACTGGGGATACAAGAGCAAGAAAGCAAAAAAAAAAGAAGAAGAAGAAGAAGAAAGAAAAAGAAGAAAGAGAGAGAAAAAGAAAGGAAGGAAGGAAGGAAGGAAAGAAGGAAGGAAGGAAGGAAGGAAGGAAGGAAGGAAGGAAGGAAGGAAGGAAGGAAGGAAGGAAGGAAGGAAGGAAGGAAGGAAGGAAGGAAGGAAGGAAGGAAGGAAGGAAGGAAGGAAGGAAGGAAGAGGAAGGAAGGAAGGAAGGAAGGAAGGAAGGAAGGAAGGAAGGAAGGAAGGAAGGAAGGAAGGAAGGAAGGAAGGGAGAAAGGGAGGGAGAGAGGGAGAAAAAATGAACAAGCCAGCTCAGGACCTTGCCTTCAAGTAACACAGTCTAGTGGGTGAGCCAGACATGTGAGTTAACAATCCCCAATCGTAGAATCAGAGCCCTGCCTGCTGATGAATAAAATGTTTTCAACACTCTTAGGAGGGTGTTATCCTCAGCTCTATCTAGGATTATTATGGGGACCACCTGGAAGAGACAGCATTGACAGATGGGCCTTGACTCCTGATGCCATCCAGAGGCAGTGAGCCTGTCATCGTGAACCTCAGCTCTTTCTTGAGCCTATGATAATGGCTTTCTTTGTCCCAGACCCAGAAGCAGATCTACCTTCACATATATTAGTGATTAGCTGTTTTTACTGATGATTGCTTGGGGAGATTCAGAAAATGTTAAATCATGCACTAAAAGCAAACACAATTTTTAAAACCCTTATATTTCTTTTTGTTGCTAGTTTTTTCTCCAGCTTATATCTGCCTCATTTCTCTCCTCTTGCCCCCACACAACTTTTCAATCTTGTCAATACCTGAAATCATCAGTTCCTATCCTTAGCCTGCATGTCCAGCTCAGAAAAGACTATCAAACATGAAAGCCCACAGGTTTGCAAGGAACCTCCTGAGAAAGCACTTCAAGGAGTCATATTTGTTATTCAAGTAGGTCCTTTGAGAATTTCTCCCATACCCCAGGATGCCAATCAAAATGTTTACCCCCCACCCCCCGAAAAAAAATGGCTGTGGAAAAAGAAGTGTCATTCTGCTTCCAAGAAAATGAAATGTTCTCTCTATCACGCACTGAGAAGGAGTTTCTCCCAGGTGCAAAAGATAGTAAAAAGATGGACAAGAAGCTATGCAAATGGGTGTCTAACCAAGTGTTTGGAAAACAGCAAAGGGTCTGATGTGGCTTAAACAAAGAAAACAAAGAGATGAGCCTGGGAGGAGAGAGCCAGATAGATGAATCACATCACCTCCTGGTTCTTGGTGTGTTGGTTTTATTATGGAACTTAGTGCCATATTATTGGTGTGTTCCCAGATTCCATTTTAGCTTCTCATGGTGTCACTGCCATTCTTAAAAAGGATCATTAATTAGCCTGGCCCTTCCTTGTGTTTCACAGCAAAGCAAAAAGCAGAGATAGTAAAGTTTGGTTACAGCTTTAAATTTAATGATGTAGTTGGTAACTTAGGAATTATATATAATAATACATGTATGTATGCATACGCAAGGAAAGAGAGAATTGATTCTTCTGTTACATCTGCCTTATATAGCTTTTAATCCTTGGTTACATCATTACATTTATTCATTTAGGTTCTGCCTTGTTTCCAGAGAAAGACAGAAACAGAAATTTGAAAGAGATTACCTTTTTAAAAAAGTATAATAAACCCTTAACTCAAGATAGAAGACAATAGCGAAGTAGTTTTAAAAGAAATTCAGGAAATCTGATATTTAAAAATTCTGATTAAGCAGGGGAAAGTGGTGGTGGGAAGGTGGAGATAAATGTATTTGAACAAAAAGTGAAAATTAAAAAAAGAAAAAAGATAAAAAGAAATAAAAAAATAAAAATTCTGATTAAGGAAGCTACCACTAAGTAAAAATGGACAGCTTGCCAGCAGGCAAGTTAGACATCTATGTGATGGTCTTAGGAAAGCAAACTTTCTCAAGGCTCTGAAATAAGGAAAATTACATGTTCCATGGGAATTTTCCTTAAAGGGCAACTAACTGTTTTATGGTTAAAGAAAAATGGGTGCTGAAACTTGTATCTTAGTCAATTAAAAAAATCTCCTTTGCTCTCTTGCTTTCTTTCAACACTGCTTTGAACTTGAAATCCCCAACATAAATGTTTTCTTTTTTCCTTGCCCTACATCCTCCTTAAATTGTATTTGAAAAACAAAAAGTGCACACCAACTCAAATTGGTACTTCTCTCCCAGTTGTAATTATTTGGCAGCAGTGATAGGCTTCTGTTTGCCCACAGGTCCATATTTAACTCAGACTGAAGTGTCATTATGTGACCTTCCCACCAAAGAATGCTAGGCAGAGGTTAGTGGATGTCATCACAAAAAAATGGAAAAATTAAAGATTACTACTTCTCAATCCTTGTTAGCATGAAAACATCATTATGCATTTTATGTTCTTCAGAAGTGAGGGTCATGCTTATTGGAACACCTATTAGCTTGCAATCTTGTTGTCACCATCAGTTGAAAGGAAAGCATCAATTTATTTTTCAGTGTTGGTCTGAGAGCATGCTGCATGAAATAAAAATAATTATTAAATTAATAATGATAATAATAGTTACTGTTCATTGTGTGCATCCTATTCTAAGTGCAAGGACTAAGTGCAAGGATTCTTACAACAATCCTATGTTTTATTCTCACTATATTACTGAGAAGCCAAAGTTGACAGAGGTTAAGTAACTTGCCTACTTCAAGCTAGTTGCAAGACAAAATTCGAACTCATATGTATATGACTGTGCAGATTGCAGAATAACATAATGAATAATATTCTCAATGGAAATTACATAACTTCCTGTCAAGATGGTGGTATAGGTAAACATGGCTTGCCTCTTCACACAACCACATCTACAATATAGAACAACCATCACCCAGAACCATCAGAAATCAAGTTTAATAGAAGTCTTACAACTACAGAATTAAAGAAACCACATCCATCCAGACGGGTAGAAGGGGTAGAGATGAGGAAAGAGTTCGTCCCACATCCATATGTGGTAGACAAAAATTCAAGAGGGATATCTCAGGAGTGAGGAGTCCCAGACCCACAGTGCCAGGAAAATAAGTTCCCATAAATTCTGGCTGCAAAAACCAGTGGGAATTCAGTCAGTGGAAGAAACGTCTGAGGCCCAAGCAGTTCCCCTTAAGAAACCCACACATGGACTACTCAGACTCACTCCCTCTGAGCTCCAGCACTGGGGTAGCAGCTTGAAAGCCACCAGTGGCATACAGGGAGGAACTGAATTGTTTGGCATCAAAGCAGGGGGACAGCTTTCTACCAGACAGAAAGGTGAGGAGAGGCTATTGTCTTTTTTCTAAGCTCTCCCCCAACAGAGCCAGCAGTGGGTTCCATATCTTAGACTCCATCAACCTGACTAACACTGTTTGCCCCACCCTGGAGACCCCCTGAGACTCCATCTCACCCAAATGATGGGTCCACCCAAACTGTTAACTACAACTTTTCTATACGAATGTATTGGCTCATGCTTCATAACTTCCTAAATCATATCAAACAAGCAACAGCAAGCCTTAGTAAGCCCCCAGCCACTGTACCTCCTGTTACACGGCCCCAGGCCTGGCATTAGAGCAATCAGCCTAGATTCACAGCTTGGTTTCACCTGGGAATCTGCAAGCCCAGAACAAGCAGCTGCCATCTCAGATTGCGTTATAGCTCATGTAGGGTGGCCCCAGGCAGACACAGGATGGGGCTGACTTTGGCCAACACCATCTGTGAAACTCCAGAGCCTTTGCACCTCATGGCCAGTTATAGGTCACATTGGAGTGCCACCACCCTGCCCCTGCATAGCTGATCCTCAATGGAAGGCAGAGGTTTGTGGTCAGTGGTCACAGCCAGTCCTTGCAGCTGACTGACCTGGGTAAATCCCTCCCATTGGTCTGTCAACAGCAATCAAATCTCAACTACAAGGGGAGGGAGTATTCAACCTACATGAAAGGTGCACATCAAGTACTAAGCTTGGGTTATAGGGGAGGCTGTGCCACTGGACCCCACAGGACACTTATTGCATTAGGCCAAACTACCAAGACAGAGAATTATAACAGCTCTTCCAAATAGATAGAAACAAACACAGGGAGACTGCCAAAATTAGCAGAAAAAGAAACATGGCCTAAATGAAAGAACAGATCAAAACTCCAGAAAAATAACTAAACAAAATGAAGATAAGCATTCTATCAGTTGAAGAGTTCAAAATACTGGTTATAAGGATGCTCAAGGAACTTAGTGAGGACCTCAGCAGTTTACAAAAAAATCCAGTCAGAAACAAAGGATACATTAACTGAAATAAAAAACAATTTACAGAGAAACAGCAGTAGAGTGGATGAAGGAGAGAATCAGATCAATGATTTGGAACATGAGGAAGCAAAAAATAACCAATCAGAACAACAACAAGAAAAAAAGAATCCAAAAAAATGAAGATAGTGTAAGCAGCCTCTGGGACAACTTCAAGCATTCCAACATTCACATCATAGGAATACCAGAAGAAGAAAAGAAAGAACAAGAAATTAGAGATCTATCTGAAAAAATAATGAAAGAAAAACTTCCCTAATTTGGTGAAGGAAATAGACATGCAAGTTCTGGAAATCCAGAGAGTCCCAAACTAGATGGATGCAAGGAGTTCCACTCTAAGACACATCATAATTAAAATGCCAAAGATTAAAAGACAGAATCTTAAAAGCAGCAGAAGAAAAGCAGTTAGTTACCTACAGAGGAGTTTCCATAGACTTGGGAGTTTCCAAGACTGTCAGCTGATTTCTCTAAAGAAACTTTGAAGTCTAGAATGGATTGGCAAGAAATATTCACAGTCATGAAAAGCAGGGAACTACAGCCAAGATTGCTCCACCCAGTGAAGATATCATTTAGAATCAAAAGGCAGATAAAGAGCTTCCCAGACAAGGAAAAAATAAAGGAGTTTACAATCACCCAGTCATTGTTATATAAAATGTTAAAGGGACTTATTTAAGGAAAATAAATCAAAACTATGAATAATAAAATGACAATAAATACATACCTATCAACAATTGAATCTAAAACACAAACTAAGCAAACAAGAAAAACAGAGACAGAATCATGGATATGAAGAGCATTTTGATGATTAACAGATGGGGGGGGATTTAAGGGAATGGGTGAAAGGTGAGGGGATTAAGAAGTACAAACAGGTAGTTACAGAATAGCTTTGGGGATGTAAAATACAGCATAGGAAATGGAGTAGCCAAAGAATTTATATATATAACCCATGGACATGAACAATGGTGGGGGATTGCCTGAGGGATTGGGGGATGCTGTGTGGATGGGAAAAGGGAGGAAATTGGGACAAGTGGAATAGCATAATCAATAAAATATAATTTTTTAAAAAAGAAAAAGACAACAATGTCTGCTTTCACTACTTCTATTCAATATTGTACTGGAGCTTCTAGTTAAAGTATTTAGTCAAGAAAAATAAATTAAATAATTCAAAATTAGAAAGAAATAAATAAAACTATCTTTATTCACAAAAAAAAATTGCACCATGAAAAATATGGCATTGAAGTGAGGACCTCAACAGTTGTCATGAAAATGTAGCTCTGTTGTGTAAACGTAATTCTATAGTAAGCAAGAACAACATAGTGAAGTTGTCAGCCCAGCCTTTCCTGTAAGAATTGCTCATCCATTACCTTGTTGATTCACATGGACATAGCTGAGAATCCTGGTTTAATTTTGTCAAAGGTATCCAGATTCACAAGTTCCAGAGTGTTGGTCCATGGGTGACCCAAGATAAATAGAGCAGACTTCTTTTTTTTTCATGAAATTTCCATTTAGGATTAAGAGATTTCAGTTCAGCCCTGCATATTGAAATAAGGAGATGAAAATTCAGGTGCTATTTTTAGGGCCTCTGTGGTTTCTACCATGTGGTCCAAAGGCATATAGGAACTGTCTACAAAAAAAAGGAAATGAGATGAACTTGAGGGAGAGTAAGGTGTGGGAAGTCTAGAAAAGCTATGGGCATCCAGCTTCTGGTTCTCATTCATTCCTGAGGGCCAGCCACCTCCCTGCTCTGTGCTCTCCAAGAACAATCTATATGTTTTAATAAATTTCACCAATTTTTGCTTAAAATGGATCTTATAGATTCCTCCTCCATGAGACTGAAAGATCCCTAACTATTCAGGGTAATCAGGTCAAAGAAGGTCTGGAGTTTCCTAGATTTAAGTAATACTATATTTAAAACCTAATTTAAGGAATACCACACATATCCTGGGGAGGTTTGATGGTTGAATAATGAACATGTCCCTCAGATTTTCCCCTCCCAAGTGCCAGTAATCTTTGCTTTCAATTTGAAACTGAAAACCTATTCTGAAGTTAGGTTCAGGCAAAAGTCTGAAGAGCCAGCATTCTGTGTTCAGGATATTCAGATCCTGGAGCTGCCAGCCACGAGGGGGTCCAAGATTGTGTTTTTGATACTATAAATAGATAGGCTACACCCTGGCCAGAGTGGCTTAGTTGGTTGGAGTGTTGTCTGATAGCCAAACGGTTGAAGGTTCAATTCCTCCTGGTCAGGACACATACTTAGGTTGCAGTTTCCATCCCAGGTCTGGGTTCAGGTGAGTGTAACCCCCAGCTGGGATGTGTATGACCCCTGGTCAGGCACCATTCTCCAATCCAAGTATATATGGGAGATAACCAATAAATGCTTCTCTCTTGCATTGACATTTCTCTCTCTTCCTTCCTCTCTCTCTAAAAGCAATGAAAAAAATGTCCTCAGGTAAGGATTAAAAAAAAAAAAGATAGGCTGATAAAGTGAGACCTTTCACATGAGCACTGCATAGCATGTGGTTTAAGGTCTATTGGGAAGGTTCAGTATTAAGGGCTGCCTTGGCATATAGTAAAACTGGGAGGGTCTCCAAAGGTCTAAACAGAACTCCTCTTTCCCTTTGTTCCCAGGGTTTAGGTCCACTAGCCAAACAATTCTTCTTATCTAAAAGGCCTGGTGAAAGTACTGCTTATAACCGAGAGGGTTTCTCTTCCCTGATAGCCCATGGAATTAAACCAACCAACCATATCCCACCACCACCGTTCTTCCCACCATGAACCTGGAGTCACTTCACCCTCTTGATATTATGAAGCCTGCCTTCCACAGCCCATGTTGTTCATTTGATACCCAAGTTTAATCCACCTGTGGCCCTGTGTGGTACAGTATCTTCTTAACTCAGGCTATGAGTGTGTGTGATAAATATACTGCTCTCAATCTCTTAAGTCCAGTGTTAAATGTCATGCATCTGGCCATCCCCATAACCCCAGGGTTGTTCAACAGTTTGATGAACGGAAGGTGATTAAACATAGAAGCACAGTGGTCTATCAGAGGAAGGACTGGGTGGGTAACATGGACCTATGCAGACAGAAATACAGACCACCAAGAACCTTTTGAGTGAAGGAATGCCTCCCCAGGTTCCTGTGGGGACATGAGGAAATCCACTGTTAGAGTACCAGGGCATACTTGAACTTGCTCTGCATTTATAACAATTATCCGCTGAGGCCTTGTACAAAATGATTCATTGAGAATAACAGGGTGAAACCACCAAATAGTTACTAGATCATTAACTTCAGAATAACCCACATATAAGAAAAGAGAATTGACCTACACTGAGATTCTGATGTTAACGTCCAATCCAAAATTTTAAAAAGAAGGAAGATACTCAGCTAAGTGAGATAAGCCATACTTTTTCTGTTCTGATTGAAACCACACATGTCTTTTTTTTTTTTATTGTTCCAGCTCTGATGATCCTCTTCAATGGTTTCTTTACTTATCCTGCATGTTCATCTGTAAAACAGAAATAATAATAGCACCTACTTTGCTGCACAGGGTTACAATAATGTCTGCATAGTACTTAGAGCACCTTCAACACACACTAGTCTCAGTAAGCATTAGGAAAACTTTTTAAAAAGTGGAACCTGACTGTCCTAACCTTTGGGAATATTTAACTCAATGAAACTTTGATTATAAAAGAGTTATGAACTATATAGGAAAACATGAATAACTCAAATCAATTGAAGAAGAGGGTGCATAATGCATGATATAAAGTAATAAAATGTGCAGAACTAAAAATCTTTCCAAATAGCCATGGAAAACAGAAAGATTGATGTGGGTGGAGTTTGCCAACTAAATTTTTGGGAAGAAGAACTTGATTTTGGCTTTAACAATGCATAGAATTGTTAGAAAGAGGAAGAGGATATTACATATGAAATGAATCTCTAATAATTTCTCACTAGGTGGAGGCTATGATTCTGTAAAATACTGTGATTGGAAAAACTTCATTTAGTAAGATCATGTTTTGAAAAATGAAAATATTATTGAATCTGCCGTTATCTATCAACACCTAGCTCAAGCCGTATCCTCTCCAGCAAGGTGATCTCATCTGAGGATCTGTCACTGCCTCCTCTGAGTTACCACTGTACCAGGGTATGCTTCTGCATGGTCCGCATGCTCCATAGCATAACTCATACATGTGCTGGGCTTGAATTTCAATCTACAAACATAGATGTCAAGTGAATGTCACTTTCTCTACTTCTTGTATAATTCAAATTCAGCTCAAGATGTCATCATTTCCAGGGGGATCATACAGTGCCAACCAGTAACAGGGGTGCTGTCTCAGGTACTTGAAGTCATCTATCCATGAGAGCTGAGATGTCCATCAGCCTGCCTGGTCCTAGATTTTTGGTCTATGTAAGTTGACCTTGGATTACCCAAGTCCCTGTCCCCATGTTCTTAAGGCTCAGAGATTGTCTCCACACCTTCCCTGCCATTTTAGGCACAAGGAAATCACCCTGATGATAAAGTTCCTGGCACACTGCCATTTCTTCTCTCAGGCCCTGTCATTTTCCCAGGACTGTACACACTAGAATGATCCTGTATCTTCCTTCTAGGATACACCAACATCAGCAGTATCAGTTTTCCAACTCTCTTTCTCTTTCTCCCAAGCCATCCTTTTCCAGTCTAAAAGATGGAGGAGGTGAGAGGGTAACATTCATTTTGTCTCCTTAAGATTTTTTATAGATCATGAATCTTTTCAGTTCCCACAAAAGGTAAAACTTTAAAAACCAGAAGCCAGGAAGTGACTCCTCTTTTCTTTTTACTGTCACATTTCTTCCTTAAATGAATGAGCACAGACTAGCCTGGCTGCATTTAAGGGAAAAGTGTCTGCAGAAAAATTCAGTGACCAGGGAGAGAGGTTGTTAGTTTAAAATTATCTCACCACATTTGTCTGTGAATCTACCCCCCTTATTAGTCTGAGCTCCTTCATGATATAGATAGACTGTAGTATTCATCTTTGTCTCCTCTGTTCACATGGGCCTATAAACTGAGGATCCAGAGGAGGAAGGGTCAATTAAATGAGCAAGTCAGGACATGGACTTGCTCTTCCACTGCACACATTCTACTATTTCACCATCTTAAACTGTAATCTTTTGCCTCTCTACACACACATACCCAATGAAATATGCTACGCTTTCTTTTTACAGGGTTTGGAATGTGTCCCTTCCTTTTCCTAAGCTGCAAAATAAATAACACACAAGCTTGTTAACTATTTTCAGAGATTAGAAGAATGAAATATATATGGATGATTTTATAGGTTTATTTACAAACATCCTCACAAATTAATTTGTGCCCACATTCCAACATATAAGGAAATGGGCTTTGTTCTAGAGGTGAAAAGAACTTGCTTTCTATCAGTAATTTCAGATGCCTCTGGAAGTTACTAAGCATGAGAGTAATGACCAGGTAGAGTCAAGAGAGGAGACATCAGTGAGGAATGACTTCTATACTATCTTTGCCCAATGTACATTGACACTAAACTTTGCATACATGGAAATAAGTCTTCCAAAATGAGCTAAAAATAGCTTTACACCTTAGAAAGGTGATTTTCCTGGTATCAGTGGTTCTCAAAGTGTGGTGGCCAGATCAGCCTCATAATTACCTGCTGCAAATCCTCAGACCCATCCTATAACTCAGAAAGTCTGGAGGTACCTTCCAGCTATCCATGCTTTTAACAAGTCTTCTGGGTGATTCTGATGCATGCTCAAATTTGAGAACCACTGCTTTATGCTATAGAAAGGTGGCAGAGGACAGTGAGCTGTGAGTGTGACAAGAAGATGGAACCAGATGATAGGCACAGGGGCTTCTGCCACTTACTGGGTTTGTTTTTGGGCATGACATTTGTCCTTTCTGAGATTTTCTCCTTTTTAAGCCTATAAAACAGTGGTTAACAATAATATATGCTTGTATTGCAACCAGTCAAGGCTGGACAGGTTCATGGGATCCATGCATATGGAAGAAAATGTGTGGAGCCATTGGGACGTCTGACATGCCTTTATTTGAGGGATCCACACAGACCACAAGCGCATGTCTATGTCTGTGCCCCGACTCCTCTCACAGTGAGAAACCCCTACCTCCTTAAGTACTAGCACAAACAAAGCTGGCCTCAGGCCAAAAAGTGGAGTAACATAGCATGAGCTGCACACGCAAGCCAACTTCATGTTATGGGAACCGTTTATTGGACCCAGACTCAAGGCTGTGAGACCCAGTCTCAAGGCTATGAGAACACTACTTTATCAGATCTTTTCAAAGCTGTGAGAAACTGTTTCCCATAGTTACTCAGACACTTGGGTAAGGAAGCCAGATCTGCCTCCACTTACCCTACAATATTCATTGGTTACCATGAGAATGAAATGCAGTAATATATTTAAGATCTTCATAATTGTTACAATGTCATAGAAATATAAAGCAAACAGGCAGGCAGTTTTTAAAAAGCTAGCAGAAATAGTATAGGAATTGACTGTAGGAAGGTAGGAGGAGTAGGGAGGAGGGCAAAGTAGGTAAAATTTGAACAATTGTAATAGAATAACAATAAATATTTTTAAATAAATAAAATAAAAAACAGCAGTAGCAGGAGAACAGCTTGGTTGGAAGTTCCAGAACATTCTGAACAGCTGTTACGATCAGCCCCACATCTCAACAAATTCAACAGCCATTTGTCTGCCCTTGCTCACACATGAAAGCCTCTTTTCTCCTTTGTCTGCAGCCTCCTGGGACTCGTCTTTGAGAGCAGCAGCCACTTCGGGCTGTTCCCTTCACTGTACATACAGATGTTGATTATTTACAAAGGGCACGTTTTAAAGATGTGTGACTCAGTGTTTTCTTACTGTACTGCCTTCTCAAATGCATCATGAGAGAGAAAAGAGCAAGGAGGGAGACAGGAATAAAAATAGAGCTGGATTGCCCTGGCCAGGTAGCTTGGTTGGTTGGAGCATCACCCCATACACCAAAATGTTGTGGGTTTGATCCCCAGTCAGGGCACATAACTAAGTTACAGGTTAGATCTAGGAGAAGGTTTGGCAAGGAACAATCATCAGGGAGGCAACAGATCAATGTTTCTCTCTCATATCACTGCTTCTCTCTCTCTCTCTCTCTCTCTCTCTCTCTTCCCCCCCCCCAAACATATCCTCAAGTGAAGATTAAAGAAAAAAAAAAGGCTGGATCAACTGTCTACAACCTGCAGAATTCCCTCTGCATGTCTAAGCTTGGCTTCCTATGAGGCTGGCCATTGTGTGTCAGAAATGAAGGGGTAATTAGGTCCAAGGAGGAAGCTTGATTCAGGTCTGGGCAAGCAGTTTGCTCATCTCTTTTCTATTTACAGAACAAAAGTGTGCAGCACAGAACATCCCTGAATGACTGTTGGTGAGCTCTATCAGGAGGAAGAACCACAGCAAACGAATATCAAAGAGTCCCTCTGCAGATGGACTGTCATGGTTCAGCTTTGTCTCCTGGACTCCCTAGTGGCCTTTGAGACTGAATGCGGCAGAAAAAATGATAAGGATAAAAAACATAATACCATGGGGCCAGCATGGATCCCCTGGTATCTTTCTGTGTCCTAGAGTGAAGGCAGATTTTTTTCACTACTTGTATCTACCATAGTACTGAGATTATCTGGCAAAAAGAAAAAAACAGAAAGTTTTGATTTATTGTAGATTTTGTCTTAGGAAAAAAATTGAGAAGTAATGCCAGTTTTCAAAAGGGAGAAAATTTTCTATAATCAATGTATTTTCTTCTACAAAGTCAGAGAGATAACCTCCAAATCACTACCAATTCTGTGATTCAAGTATACCAGCAATTTTACTTGCTAAAAAATTTGGAAAAGTGTAGTCCTTGGACACACAGTAAAAACTCTAAGCATAAAATCCTGTTCGTAAGTGTTTAAGCCTTTCACCTAAACAATGCACCCTGATCTACCTTCTTGAAGCAGACATCTAAACAGTATTATATTATTAACTCCCAGGTTCTGATAAGAGGCTAAGGGAAAGAGAAAACAGACTCTATTGTCACCCAAAAGAGAAAAGGTGAAAGATTTTCTTTCTTAAAGCTCTAGCTAAATTTTGTGGATTGGTTTAAAGCTCATAACCATATCAAGAAAGGAGATCAGGAGAGGATGTGCTCCTGACCTCCTGGCTCCTTACAGATGGCTCACAAATATTACTGGCCCTGTCACTCCAGCCAAGAAGGACCAGGAAATGGGAGAATGATCATAAAAGGGAAGAACAGCTCAACCCTCTGGTTTTATAAACACAATTTCTCTCTTTTCTTTTAACTGGCTCTTTCTTAAGCCTGAAGCTATGGTTTTTCACATTTTTATTTGTACAAATTCCAATTTAGCTCAAGGAACAAAATAAACTACAGCTCTCGATTAAATATACTCTGAAAACTGGAAATTCATGTTTGACCAAAGTCTTACCCACATTAAGCCAAGGTCTGCAGCAAGGAAATCCCATATAGCATGTCTTTGTATTTTACTTCCAGTGTAAGAGGATCAGGACTGACACAGTATCTTCAATTGAAAGGATTTTAGAATCTATGTGGACAAAAGTACAGCATAAAGCTGTAAAAATTCAGTACTGATCATCTCGCAGCAATGGGACTTAAAATAAGGAAACTGCATTATTCTTCCCTAAGACCTCAAAGCAGATCACTGATGGGTATTGAAATATCCAATAATCTATGATCACTGTTTTAGCCTTTATAAATACTCATCAGAATCATCTCCTTCAGTAGCCCTTAATTAGATCCTCATGTGACGGAGGCAGGAATTTCCCATAAAGGGCAAGGTCTGTGTTCAATAGGTCACCTCACCTCCACATCCAGAATTCAGGGTTTTCTGGGAAGATAGCAGGTAAATATGTGCAGGACACATGGAACCTCCTGAGAAAAAAAGGTCAAGAACTAAACCCCATAACCTTTTGAGGTTAACAGTTTTATTTCAAACCTACTATCATGCCCTTAACATATATCAAAAGGGTAGGATAGTACAGCCTATATTCAGAAATCCTTAGTGTTAATGGCTCAGTTAAATGCATGGAGCCTGATGAATGGACAGGGCAGTTCTGGCAGAGCAGCCTTTCCAGTCCATTGAGACCACATTATAATGGATGTGTTCCAGGCTGAGTTCACCGTAAGGGTTCCTTCTTTCTCCTTCCTTTGTCGTTGCTTCTTCCCTGAGGGCTGTCTGCTCCCATTTGTAGATTTCTTCTCTTGACCCTGTTATAGCACCTTTCTTCTCATAAACTTCCTTGCACCCGAGCACCCTAAGCTTCCCAAACACCACACGCAACACACACACACACACACACACACACACACAGTTTTTTAGCTGAATAAGTCACCACTCCATTCCACCTATCATTTTCCTAGAAGAAGGAAATATGGGATCCATATGACCAAAAAGGGGATTGTTGGGATCCATATGAATGTAAAAGAGTGAAAGAACAGAGACTGCTTAGGAGAAAACCTCAATAGTCCACATATAAAATGAGGGTAGTTTGGGCCAGGATTGGGGTAGTAGAGACAGTGAGAAGGAATAAGATTTAGGAAGAAATTAGAGGGTTTTCCAATGGACTAGGTGTCAGGTGAGAGGGAAATAGAAGAGTCCATGGTGAATTCTGTACTTTTCTTTTGAATGATGACGCCATTCTCAAAAAGGACAAGACTGGGAAAAGTTTTATCAAGAGGCAGTCAGCCATCAGGAGGTCATGTTTGAGTCTAAGTCTTGAGGTGCTTATGGTACATCTAACCAGGAATGCTAAATGGACTGTTCAATATAGAAATATGGAGCCAAAGGCATAGATCTTAGAACAATAATACATCATAACCTATTTTGTACCCTTAAGTTGGTAAAGTGGGACATTTCAGTTAAATGAATCTACTGAGGGCCTAGTATGTACCAGGTGTTATGGGCAAGTTAAGATTTAAAAAGAACCAAGAAATTTTCTCAAAGTCCCTAAGTTAGTGTCTGATTCAAGCAAAGGTATGTATTCTTATATCTAGTCATCTATTGAACATTTATCAGGTAACTATCATGTGTCAGATACTATAGAATCAAAGAGATAACTGAAACAGAATAAATGCTGAATAAATATTAGTTAATGTCATTATTTGTATTTGAGGAGCTAAGGGTCTAGTGAAGAAAACAAAGGAATAAACATAATAATTATGGAAATCTCTGGAAAGATAATATTAGAAATCTCATAAAACATTGTGGCAGTACCAAAGAAGGGTGCCTAACCCCAGCCAGAGGCTCTGTGTACCTGACACAAGTACATGCTCTCTCTCCACTCTGTCTGTAATTAGGCCAAGGGCCCCCAGTTCAGCTATGGCAGAGCTGAAGCCATATTTCAGTTACATGTCTGCCTATTGGGACTGTACACACCAGTGACATTGCTGTACTAGAACCAGGTCTTCACATCGTTCAGGCAGTTCCAAAGCTATTTCAGTGACCTAAGTTTTCCATTTAAGAATTCAGTATGAAAAGGGAGCCAACCGTATGGGAAAATATATACGCTAATGATACATCAGATAGAGGTTTGATCTCCAAGATATAAAAAGAACTCACTCGGCTCCACTCCGAGACAACAAACAATCCAATCAAAAAATGGGCAAAGGACCTGGGCAGACACTTTTCCAAGGAGGAGATACAGAGGGCCCAGAGATATTTGAAATGATGCTCAGCATCACTAGCCATCAGAGAAATACAGATCAAAACCACCATGAGGTACCACCTCACACCGGTCAGAATGGCCATTATAAACAGATCCACAAACAACAGGTGCTGGCGAGGCTGTGGACAAAAGGGAACCCTAGTCCACTGTTGTTGAGAATGCAGACTGGTGCATCCACTGTGGAAAGCAGTGTGGAATTTCCTCAGAGAGCTGAAAATGGAACTGCCTTTTGATCCAGTGATTCCCCTGCTGGGACTATACCCTAAGAATACCAAAACGCCAGTACAAAAGAACCTATGCACCCCAATGTTCATAGCAGCACAATTTACAATAGCCAAGTGTTGGAAGCAACCTAAATGCCCATCAGTAGATGATTGGATCAAAAAGTGATGGTACATATACACAATGGAATACTATGCAGCAGAAAGAAAAAAAGAACTACTAAACTTCGCGACAGCATGGGTGGAACTGGAGAGCATTATGCTAAACGAAATAAGCCAGGGAGCAAAAGACAAATACCATATGATCTCACCTCTAAGTGGAACCTAACCAACAATACAAAGATGCAAGGAAAATAAGACCAGCATCACTGAAAGGAAAAGAAATCAACAGAGACAAGAGGGAAAGGGCGGGAGGAAGGAAGGGTAGGGGAAAGTCAAGGAACATATAGCAAGGACTCATGGACAAAACCAAAGGGGAAGAGCTGAGGGAGGGAAGGAAGGAGGGGGCAAGGGAAAGTGGTGGGGGGTAGGCAGAGACAAATGTATTTGAAAAAATAAATGAAAATTAAATTAAAAAAAAGAAACCCACTCTACTAAAAAGGATCTTCAAATGGCAACTAAAAATATAAAAAACTCTTGATTTATAAATCATCTGAAAATTTTAAATTTTGAAGGGGATAGCTAAAGAACATATATGCATAACCCATGAACAAAGACAACAATGTGGTAATGGCTGGGGGAAAGGGGATGGGGGTTGGGTGGGGGTTGGGTGGAAGTGGGCAAAGGGGGAAAAATAGGGACATTTATAATGGTGTCAACAATAAAAATAAAGTTAAATAAAATGAAAAAAAAAGAATTCAGTATTTCAGGATCCAGTCTAGTTTATAAGTAGAAATTTTTTAAAAACTTAAAATACAATGAATAGCACTAGAATCCAATATCCACAAAGGTCTACTGTGGTTTCTATCAAAAACAATTATTTTCTCTATAATTACCTCTATTTTTACCAAATTAACACTAATTTATTTGCAGTCCTGGCCAGTGTGACTCAGTTAGTTGGAGCATCATCCCATACACCAAAAGGTTGTGGGTTTGATTCCAAGTCAGGACACATACTATCCCTAGTCTCGATGCATATGGAAGACAACCAATCAATGCTTTTTCCCACATTGATATCTCTCTCTCTCTCTCTCAAAAAAAAAAAAAAAAAAAAAAAAAGTCCTTGGGTGAGGATTTTAAAAAAGACCAATTTATTTGCAAAATAAACCTAGTTATAATAAACTTGGCCTGATTATTTATGTGAGTCTACCAAAAATAGTAATTAACCACCTAGGCTCCTTTAAATCTACTTTGCTAGAATTTTTCATTAAGAAATCTTCCAATTGAACTTTAAAGGCTTCTCAAGGCCAGAAAAAGCCAAGCCACAAAACTCACCTGCAGTACCTTATAGATTTGGGGTTAATTTCTCTCTTCTTGAGGTCCCCAATATATCTTTTCATCTCCCAAAAAGCAAGCTTTGCTCCTTACCCGGAAAGACTGCTATGAACCATGTAAGCAAGCTTCCATGCTGTTTAAACAAGAGGCTTTTATTGGCTTCCAAAGTCAATCTTAATTCTTTAAAGCTTTCTGGTCATATCTGAGTCTATGCATGTCTCTCTGAAATAGTGTATTTCAGTCGAAGCCTTATATCCTATTATAAAGAGATCATATTTTGATTGAATTTATGCAAGCAAATGCATTACTATTATCTTATTTTATCCTTACAACAGCCATGTGAAATACCATATGCTGCTGTGTATAATAAACATGTTTTTGCCGAAATTTTTGAGGGAAAAATAAGGATGCACAGTATACATGGGTATAAGGATTATATACCATGGGTATAATAATGTGTATAATAACCCCATTTTACAGTGCACACAAAATGTGGGTGTACATTATACACAGGAGCACATTACACAGAGCAAAATATGGTAAATAAAATTATTAGCCCCTTTTACACATGAGGGGGAGCCAAGATCATCTGTGGTCACAAGTGGTAAATCCAGGATAGGAGCCTGGCAATATAGCGCAGAGCCTGCTTTCTTGGTCACTGTGACCACTATGTTATGCTAAATGAACACTTCCAGAAGAGGCGCCATGTTAACCCTCATGGCCTCGGGTCCCACCACATACGAGCACTTCATCCAAAATGGTGTCTACCCTGAGGAGCGAAATCTCCCACATGCCAACTGCTGCTCATCCCACCTTCCCCCACACCAACACTCCCTCTTACCCCCTTGAAGGTGTCCCAATTTATATAATTGCTTTGTTTCTTTCTCTGCATAGAGAAACTGTTCTATATTATCCAGGAATCTGCATAAACTAATGGATCCTTCATAGGTACTAGGAGCCCTTTCTCTTTTGCTGCCAGTTTTATACTGTTAAACCTCCCACCCATCTGCTGATAAAATGTGATTTATTTCCAAGCACAGAAACATCTCGACAAATTGGATTTACTTTATCTTCTAAAAAAATGTTGTTTGGGGTTTTCCAAGATGTCCTATTTATGGTATTATCCTCATGATAAGTTGAGATGACTTTGAGAAAAAGAAAAGAATTTTATTTATACTCACTCTCCCATCTGATTCTAAGAAAGATTTGTCTACCCCATACTCTCCCTGGAGCCTTTGCTAAGTTCCCAAAGAGCAATGTGTCATCCTCTCTTCCACTTCTATCCTGATCAGGGGTTCTCCTTCCTAGAAGAGGGGCTCAGATCCCAAGAGAGAAAGTAGGCCATCTCCTCATTCTTAACCTGCATCCATCAGCCTTAGGATTGTAGTGACAGTAATGACCCAGTCTTAGGTCATTTATTCTCATTCTCTCTCACTCTACCCTCATCCCCCTGCAGAACCTCACCCACTTGCCCAGATCCTTATCTTTTCTCAAGGGCCCATTGGAGCCTGCATGTCAGTTTAGCCAATCACTCCTTCACTCTCCTTTCTCCTGAGTGGTCCCCAAACTGACCTCACTTAGTTCTTTCTGTTCAATATAGCTTTCTCCATAGCTCTGCCCTCAGGGAAGGATGCTCCTCTGACAGCTTTGCTTATTATTTCAGGGCCTATGTTACAGTTTGCTTGCAGGGCTATAGAAGGATTATAATAGATGCAGGTAGGGAGAATTAGTTCTCTGTATGCTGCATGCCTACTCTAAGACCATTATTCTTCCTTTTCAATCTAAATCCCCCTCCTGGGCCCCCAGCTCCAATAAGCCCCAGCCTTTATCCACCCTTTACTGTTGTAGCCTGATTATTCTGTTGCATTTAAGAATTTTGAAGCCCTGTTCTCTGTAGCCTCTCCAACATGAAACTTACCATCATTCTGAAAAACTTCATCATCCACTTGGATGGCTCAGCCTCTTCCACACCATCCACATGGAAAATTCAACCCAACTCAAAATTCTTTCACCTCCTCTAAGAAAAAAAAATTACTTTCTTCCCATTTGAGGTAATCCCTCCCGTGGCCACATCTTAAATTTTCTTCATCTAGAACTGTGCTAGCCCTGATTCCTGAGTTCAGAAATCATATCCTTCTTGCTAGTTTAGTCCTTCTCTTCCACTAAACAAGACTTCTTCCAGGTCTTTCCCCTACAGTCACTTCTTTGTCGCTTTGTTTTGCTGTTACCCATTACCTTTCGTCACTTCATTTCCTTTGTCCATCCCTGGATCGGGACCCAATAATATCAATGCAATTCTTCCCCATATCCTCATTCTTACTCTCCCTGTCCCTCTACTGTACCCTCCAGGCTGATGAGCATGATCCCAGTGATGATGAAAGCAGGATATTGAGGGAAGAGCAATAAGTTGAGCTCCATATAACTTTACTCTCTAATCATAAGGGTTATTAAATTATTTGGTCCTTCTAAAGGAAACCGTTCTACTCACAGCTTCTGCAAATGAAGCAATTGGCCCTCTCCCCAAAACTTCAGTCATAGTCTATTATACTAAGTTCGGCTCCTGACCCAGTATCAACAAATTCATAGTCAGTGAATTCTGAGTCCAATACCCTATAGATGACCTATGAGGTGACCTAGTACACTCTGCCAAAACCAGGACAGACTAAGCTAATCAGATTTGTATTCTCAGAAATTTGAGTTGTGAAATACATAGAAACCAAGTGCCTTATAATTGGCAATGAAAACAGATGTATAATTAAGAAAATAAAACTGATTATGAGAATTCCCAAGGTAATGGAGGGCCATGAGGAATCATGAGAGGCCAAGAGCAAGTTAGAATTATAGGAAATTAAAGTTATAACCAAACAGAAACTCAAAACATGCTATGAATTCCTTACACTAGGAAATTCCAATTCATTTTTAACCCTTCTTTCTTTATGCCTCATCATATCCAGGGTGCCACATTCAATCAGTTTTGCTTGTGAATTCAACTTCTTCTCTTTCAACTGTCATTGCTCTACCAAAGCTGTCTTGCTTTCAGGGGAGCTTTTGTACTCATTGGTCTCCAATTATTCTCCCAGCCATTAATCTCTCTTCCATACTCCACACTGCCACTAGAGTTTTTTGGGTTTTTTTAGAAAACAAATCTAATTTCTTTCTTCCATCCTTAAACACCTAAGTTCATTCCCCATTGCTTTCCAAACAGTGTCCCACTTCCTTAACATAATTTATGCTGAAAGTCTGAGACATAGCAAGTGTACAACATATAGGCAATTATACTTATGTTACTATCGCCTTTACCATATCACTGTTATTTCAGCACCACAGTCATCATCATTCCCTCACCACTTCCATGCACCCTCCATGCTAACACATGTAATTTCTGGGGGTTTTAGTATTTTTTAACTTAATTAAGTGTATTTTTATTTATCTTATTTTTTCAACTGTACGTGACATTCAATATTATTTTATATTAGTTTCAAGTGTACAGCACAGTGATTAGACTACACATATTTCTTATTTTCCAAATACAGCAGGCTCTTTCGTGGCACCATGACTTAATGGTTTGTCCTCTTAAATGTCTGAAAAATTTATCTTCTTTTTTTAAGTATATTTTATTGATTCTGCTGTTACAGTTGTCCCATTTTTTTCTCCTCTTTATCTCCCTCCATCCTGCACCCCACCTCCCTCCAGCATTCCCCTCCTTTGGTTCATGTCTATGGGTTGTACCTATAAGTTCTTTGGCTTCTCCATTCCTATAATATTCTTAACTTCCTCCTGCCTATTTTATGCCTACAAATTATGTTTCTTATTCCCTACACTTTTTCCCTTCTCCCCACTTCCCCTCCTACCAATAACTCTCCATATGATTTCCATTTTAGTGATTCTGTTCCTGTTCTAATTATTTGCTTAGCTTGTTTTTGTTTTTATAGATTTGGTTGTTGATAGTTGTGAGTTTGTTGTCATTTTATTGTTCATAGTTTTGATCTTTTTCTCAGATAAGTCCCTTTAACATTTCATATAATAAGGATTGGTGATGATGAACTTCTTTAACTTGACTTTATCTGGGAAGCACTATATCCACCCTTCCCTTCTAAATGATAGCTTTGCTGGGTAGAGTAATCTAAGTTGTAGGTCCTTGCTTTTCATGACTTTGAATACTTATTTCCAGCCCCTTCTTGCCTGCAAGATTTCTCTTGAGAAATCAGCTGATTGTTTATGGGAACTCCTTTGTAGGTAAATTTCTCCTTTTCCCTTGCTCCTTTTAAGGTTCTCTCCTTATCTTTAATCTTGAGTAATGTAATTATTATGTGTCTTGGTGTGTTTCTCCATGGATCCAACTTCTTTGGGACTCTGAGTTAGTTTGCATGACTATTTCCTTTGCCAGATTGGTGGGGGGTTTCCTTCATTATTTTTTCAAATAAGTTTTCAATTTCTTGATCTTCTTTTTCTCCTTCTGGGACCCCTATGATTCAGATGTTGGAATATTTAAAGTTGTCCCAGAGGACACAATCCTTTAACTTTAACCCTCTCCTCATTTTTTTTTTTAATTCTTTTGTCTTCATTTTGTTCCAGTTGAATATTTATTTCTTCCTTTTGTTCCAAATCATTGATATCAGTCCTGATTTCCTTCCCTTCACTATTGGTTCCCTATATATTTTTCCTTATTTCACTTTGTATAGCCTTCACTTTCTCCTCTATTTTGTGTCTGTACTCAACCATTTCTGTGAGCATCCTGATTACCAGTGTTTTGAACTCTGCATCTGATAGGTTGGTTATTGCCTCATCACTTCATTCTTTTTCTGGAGTTTTAATCTGTTCTTTCATTTGGGCCACATTTCTTTGTCTCAGTACACCTGTTACATTGTAAGGGGAGGAGCCTTAGGTATTCGCCAGGTTTGGAAAACCTACTTTGCTGTGTGATGATGCTGTATGTAGGGGAGTGGTCAGAGAGGGAACAATAAATCTTGCTTGGCTCTTACCCTGCTTTTATTTACTTCCCTCCCTTCACATAAGTGGATTGTGCCCTTTTAGGTGCTGATTCCCAGGTGGGTAGGCTAGTGTACATTCTCGGATCCCATGGGCCCCTCCAACAAACTCTCCTGTGAGACTGGGAGTTTCTCCCACTGCTACAACCCCACAGGTTTTTATAGCCAGAGGTTTTGAGGCTTCAGTTTCCTGCACTGGAACCCTGGGTTGCATGGTCTGTCTTGGTCCCCAGTTGTTCCTTCCAGCTCATCTGCACACAAATGTGGGATGTCCCGGTCTGCCAGTCACCACCTTACCCACCCAAGTTTGCTACCAGCGACTTCCTTGCCATGCATCCTCTCTGCCCCTCCTACCAGTCTGGATCAATGTTTCTTCTTTAACTCCTTGGTTGTTGGACTTCCTTACAGTTCAATTTTCTGGCAGTTCTAGTTGTTATTTGTTTTTAAATTGGTTGTTATCCTTCTTTTGGTTGTATAAGGAAACGAAGCGTATCTACTTACATTTCCATCTTGGCTGGAAGCTCTACCTTCTTCTTGAATTTATCATAACTTTTATCTTCTCTGGGCTTGTAGCACACTGTCCATATTATCTGTGTACATTTTACATTTTTTTCTAATCAATTACTGTAGCAAATTAAAGATGACCACAAGTTCCTTGACATCCCTCCTATTGAGAGGTAGAGTCCATGTTCTTTCCCCTTGAACCAAGAAGGGCTTATATCTGCTTTGTTTGATAGAATATGACAGAAGTAACTGCAGGACTTCTGGGAACGTCTATTTTCTGTTCACTTAGAACACTGTCTGTGGAAGTCCTGAGCAGCCATGTGAGAAGTACAGACTGCTCTTAGGCTTCCATGCTGGGGAAACCATGTGTAGGTGTTCTAGCTGATAGCTGCAGCTAAGCCCAGCCTTCTGACATCTCCAGCAGGCACCAGCTAGTGTCCAGACAGGACAGGATGTGCCCAGACAGGATAGTATGTCCACCAACCAGTGTCCACTATGTGAGCTCTATGGACACCACATGGAACAAAACAATTCTGCTCAAATTTCTTACTCATAAAATCAGGATATATAATGAAATTATTATTTTTAAGCTGCTAAATGTGGAATGATTATTACATAGTAATAGATACCTAGAACAACCTCATACACTAGAGTGCAAACATCAAAACTAATTCTTTTTTATCTACAAAATGGTATAAACTACCTGTGAACAATTTATGTATATTGAATGGACAAATTACCAAAACCACTCTACTCTGTGATGTGCCTTTCACAGTCAACAAGACTTTAAGACACATGCTTACGTACTACAAACTCCACTTCTGATACACTTGATCAGGTATAAATCAACTGAGTCAAAAGGAACACTACAGTTACACACATCTGCTTTCAAACATCTTCATACATTTTTTTAAATGGCTCTTGATACAGATATTAAGGAATGGAATGCACAGGCAGAAGACTTAGTTCAAGTCCTGACTTACATGGACAATTTCATCAAATCCTTGCTCCAGAGGTTCAGACCTCAACTAACTTTCCTACAAAGGTACAGAAAATAAATATTTTATAAGTGAAGGCCCCACTTAATTATGGCAGGTGACTAATGAGGTGGCACTGAATCTGAGCACCCTGGAAGAATCTATAGCCTTGTTCTTAGAAACCAAATTTGAAATAGTATTTAAAGTCTTGTTTTCTGCAGCTTGAGTTATTTAAATTTTAGTTTCTTGCTTTTCAGAGCATAAAGACCAGGATGCAGTTTTCAAGACTAAGTTAAAACATTTTGTACAAAAAGTTTTAGGCAAGGAATTCTCATAGCTCTATTCTTTTAGTAACCAACAAAGAATACCGATATGTCAGGCATTGTGCCAGAGGGCTGTGGACACAGAAATGAGTAAGATATCATCTTAACTGAACTCCATGGTTTAGCAAGGAAAGTATACACATATAAAGATAATGATAGCAAAATGTGAGGATTGATTTTAAAAATAGGGATAGACTCAGTGGAACTCTGTGATTCATGCTGCCCCGTATCTCTTAAATATTATTACAATATTTTTTATAGTTCTCTACATTTTGAATTCTGCCTTCTTAATATAGAATCAAAATAAAAAATGTTCCAAGTTTCCCTTGCTGCTAAAATGTAGTCATATGGTTTTTTTACTACCAATCAGACACATCTACACCAGGCCTGAATTTGTAAGTGAGTTTCATGAGAAACAGAAAAGAGTGCTGGACACCATTCAGTGGTACAAGTGGCAGCAAAGGTAGCATGGTACCTACGTAGCTTCTGGGACCAGAGGCAGAGCAGCTTCTTTACTAGGGCCAGACCATGGTGTGGTTCTGGAAGCTGCTGCTGAAAAGTGAGTCTGGACTCTATTTCCCCAGTGTTTCCAACAATTCAGGATGCTTTCTAATATCCTCAATTAATCCATTCCTGCTTAAGCTAGCTAGAGTGGATTCTGTTCTCTGCCACTGAGAACTTGACTGACTGACACATGAGAATTGTTCAGTGTAAATTACCTAGGATTAAGTGATGCAGGAAGACTTCTCAGAGGCGGTGATACTAAAGATGGTTGTTCTACAGCTGCATAGTATTCCATATACAATGGAATACCACATGGCCATAAAAAGGAGCTTTTACCTTTTCTGACAACATAGATGGACCTGGAGATTATTATGTTAAGTGAAATAAGCCAGTCAGAGAAAGACAAACACCATATGATCTCACTTATATGTGGAGTCTAAAGCTGTCAGAGGGAAGGGGGAGCAGGGAGAGTGAATGAAAGAAGGGGAAGGCATTAGCCAAAGAACATATATTCATAACCCATGGACACAATGTGGTGATGGCCAGAGGGAAGCGGGATGGGGGCTGGGGGCTGGATGGAGGTGGGCAAAGGGAAAATAGAGCCATCTGTAATAGTTTCAATAATAAAAATAAAAAAAATATTCAAAAAATGAAAATGGAAAGGAATAAGACAGGATGAGTTGTGCTAGAAGGACATTCTAGACTGAATGAACTCCATCTGCAAAGGCCCTGGAACATAGGAGAGTATACTTTGTTCAGGAATAATGGTGAACATAGCTGAAATATTTAAAGCATAGAAAAAGTGACTAGTGATGATGTTGAAAATGTAGACAGGGATCATGAAGGTTTTTCTATGCTTTGATAGGGCATTTGTATACTGAATAAGTGGAGTGCCATTAAATAAATTTAATAGAGGGATTGTGACTATCATATTTGCATTTTAGGAAGATCTCTTGACAGCAGTGTGGAAAATTGAATGCAGACAGTGGAAGAGACCAGAGCAGGGAGAACTAATAGGAGGTTGTTGCGGTCAAATGGGTAAGAGGTAATAAGACTGAAGTTGAAGCAATAGTGGTTTAAATAGGGGAATGGGGAAGCAGATTGATTTGTTCTGCTGAGATTTTTTATTTAATCAGGAAACAAGAAACCCAGCAGATTCACCAATATGTTGCTTCTCTACTAGAGAAGATAATATTTCTTTAAAAACAACTGAATTACAACCTCAGATCTCTATTTCCCCAGGGCAACACCACACAGAGCCAGAGTGTGCAAAGCCCTGCGGATACTGCTGTGAATGTTTATGTGTCACTGGAAGTAGACTGGAAGTAGTGAGATAAAAAGCTTTATTTTTTTAACTATTGCCCAGAGCATTTCTTTCAGGAGGAGAGGTACATCTGGGACAAGCTGTGAGATAAATCTTAGAAAGGTGACATGGATATTCATTTCCACGGGGTCCCATTTTTCACTGGGTTTCTACAACCAACTTCCATCCCTTTTTCTAGGGTATCTCATCAAGAAACTTTCTTTCCTAAGAACGTCAAAGTTACCAAGCATATACACCTTCCAGCACAAGGGCTTCAGATTTCTGACCAATTCTCTTATTCGAAGTAGAGGAAAAAGGAACAGGAGCATGAGATTCTAAGAACAGGAGGGTATGAGAGAAAGTAAGCAAGAGAAGGAGACAACAAAGACACTCCCTGGTTGCCCTCCCTGCCACACATACATGTGATACCTTTCTCCTCTCACTCTCCTTGCTGCCCTGCCTGTACATTAACTTATAAAAATAATAGAACATTCTTCCACTTACCAGGTTTTTAACCTTGGGCAAGGAACATCTCTTAGCCTGAGTTTCTTTAACTTTAAGATAAGGAAAATATTAATATAGGGCATCAAGTTTCATAGAGAAATAAAATAATATGTGGAGGGTATATAACGTAGTATGCACTAAATTTGGTTTACGTTATTATGGTTATTAGCACTCAGTTGATCTTTAGTCTGTTGACACGCTAGCTCTAGCTATGATACTTAGTGGCTACATGTTATTTCATCAAGTGATCAGTTGCACTGCTTTACTTAACCATCTTCTATTATTTGACATAAAGACTGTTGCCAATTAATCACTATTAGAGACCATGTAAAATGAGCATCTTTATTCATGTAACTTCCTTTTTTGTATAGAGTTTTTTTTTAATCTCCTTAGGTAAAATACCCCAGAAATTGCATTGTTGTATCAAGTGATTTGGACATCTTTATGGCTCCTGTACAATCATAATTTCCCAAGTCATTCTCTGGAAGACTATTATAAGACACATCTCTCAATGAGAACTGCTATAAACCAAAACTTCTGACAGAATTTCAGTTGCTTTTTATATCCAAAGCAATATGATTATAGAATCCTTTACTCAGGATATAAATTTGTGAAACAGCAAACAAGTTAAAATTGTGTTTTGTTATGGGTCTAGTGTGTTATACACACACAAGATCACACACAGGTTCAGAAGTCAATTTCAGTCAATTCAGATATTTGATTTCATAATTAGGCTGGTTTTATAGTTTTTCCCACTGTATTAAAAATAATTTATGGTTCAACTGCTGTGGTTTAAAATATACATAAATTTAAATAATATTAAATGGAGAGGGAAATTATTTTAGACATTAACACCAAAGAAAACCTAAAACATAACCAAAGATTATTATGTTAATCGTGATTAATTCTGGATGGTAGGATAATAGGGAACGTCATCTTCTTCATATATTTTAGTATTTTATCAGTTTTTACAATAAGCATTCTCTAAACCACGTGTTCACATCAATCTTGGAGAAAGTACAAGGGAGTGGAAAAAGTTTTGGCATTTGTCAGACTGACATGGATACATGAACTGCTCAGCCACTTGCTGGCTAGATGACCCCTATGAACCTTGTAAGTTCACAGGGTTTTGGTAAAGACAAATGAAAACAAATATAACTGTCATAGTGAGTAGTGAGCACTCAATGAATAGTAGTACCCTCCCTTCCAAAGTGGAAGTGAAGAAGGTGCCACATAGTGCCCTCTCTGGCTACTGGCCCCCTTCCACCTGGCCATGTGAATATTCTCCCACTGACTCTCCATTGGGACCACCTCTTTTATAACTGTGCCTCAGAATGAATAAGAATAAAGAACAAGTATAAAGCAGATACTGGGTAATCAGTTAATTAGCATTTCAGAGATAAGGAAACAGGAAACTCAAATCTCACAGTAAAAATGAAAAACAGACTGTGTCAGAAGAAAGCAGCTAAAGATTCCATTCAGAACCTGAAGAAGATTCCCCTCCCACCTTGAAGCTCTTTTGCTTTCTCCTCTTCTCTTTCTAAAGCCATTACGGTCCTTTCCCTTCCCTTCCCTTTCCATAGTACTATATGACCTCCTTTCCCTCTTGCCCATATTCCTACTTCCCAATTTTTTTCTATATTGCCCCACTTTCTCACCCCTTGATTAACTGAGCAGTTTGGGGTTTGTATTCTTTTAAAGATTTTATTTATTTATTTAGTTAGTTAGTTAGTTAGTTATTTTTAGAGAGAGTGGAAGGAAGAAAGAAAGAGAGGTAGAGAAACATAAAAGCATGAGAGAAACATCGATGGGTTGCTTCTTGGCCCGCAATCTGGGCATGTGCCCTGACTGGGGATCAAACCGACAACTCTTTGATTCACAGGCTGGTGCTCAATCCACTGAGCCATATTAGCCAGGACATGTATTTTTAATTCTAATATGAAGGGAATGAAGCTTTTGATTTCATACCTAAAATTATTTCATTGAGGCTTTTACTTTACAAGGTGTATATAAAATAAGTATTCTATTTATTTGAGTAAATGGGAAGTAAGAGAGGAAAAGTCTCCCCAGTGCCTTAATGTTGATCCTGGCTACTTGCTCTGTGAGCCTGATTTCCAGATATGTAAGCAAAAAAGCCCATGCCTGAAGCGTATTCTTGGCACTTCCCAAAGAACTAACCCAGAGAACAAAGAAAGGATTAGCAGTTCCTGAGTTCTGGAAGATTCTGTTGCAATATTGTCTCAGTGTAGGAGGTTTTATTCAGGTTAACTGGGTGTGTCCTCAGGCCCCATGAGCTGAATGGGGCCAGGCTGGGGCCAGGCTGGTGCCAGGGGAGTGACCCTCGTCAGAAACAGGAAGGTGGATTGTAAGAGCACTCAAATCATCCCTGGCTTGAGCCCCACGTGGGCAGTGCAAGAAGTGGCACAACTAATACACTTCTGTTTTCAAGTGGCCTGTGTTCTTCTAATCAGGTCTAAATCAAGGACATATAACGAGTGGTGGGGTTCACACACACTTCAGATGGTGGGGAAAGCATGGTCAACCCCGGACTCTACTTAAGCCACGTTACCTGGCTTTGGTATATTACACCCACTCACTACCTTCCATTGACAAGAATGCCTTTGTCTGACTGGTCCTGCTACATTAGTACGGGCTTTGTCTGGATACAAGACAGAGAAAGGACAGTATGGGAAGCACTGTCTCAGAGCTCTTCTCCAGAAGAGCTCTAGCCTGCAAACTAGAATAAAAGGAAGGGAGAAGATGCTGATTGCACTACAGATTAAAGCCATGGCACATTGCAGTACCTAGAAAAGTAGACAAGAAAAGCCATTAACATGGCAGAGACACTGTGGAGATGGACATGGAGCAGAGGATACAGAAGACTAGAAAGGTGTGTGAAAACTGCACCTACTTATGGGACTAGAATATAATCATCTAAGGCAGCAGTTTAGTGAAGGGCAGAGCCTGGAAGCTTTGTAAGTCAATTAACTCTCAGGGGATCAGAAACTCATTGTTTCAATTATCTGCATATAAAACTACCCCAAAACTTACTAAGTAAAAAAAATAGCCATTTTATTATTTCATATAATCGCTGGGTTGACTGGGCTCAGCTGGATGGCTCTCTTGCTAGTCTCACCTGGGGTCTCTCACAAGGCTGCGGTCAGACGGTTGTGGGGCTGGGGCTTCCAAGATGGCTTCTCCACACGTCTGGCTGGCAGACTGGAACGTCTCTCTCTCCATTTCCCCTTTCCTACAAGAGCATTTTCATATAGCAACTGGATCCTGCAGTGACTTCCAAGACAAACCCCTATGTCTGATTGTATCACATTTCTCAATGGTCCATTGGTCAAAGCAAGTGAAATGGCTTAGCCTGGAAAGATGAGAATAGGAATACTGAGAGGCAGGGTTCACTGGAGGGGTCACATAATAAAGTCGATAACATCTGCATTCAGTAAACTGTTTTCATACTCTCAAATGCTTTATCTATTTGGTTCTGTTCTCCTAGAATTTTATATAGTTTTGGGAAACTGCCCTGCTTCTTTCTGCTCAGCCAAATAAAAATAAGTCTTTACTGCCCTAAACAGGTGGCCTTGGTTGAGCATCATCCATACACCAAGGTTGTGGATTTCATTGCCAGCGAGGGCACATACCTGGGTTGTGGGTGCCATACCCGTTTGGGGCTCTTACAGGAGGCAACCAATGAATGTTTCTCACTCACATTGATGTTTCTCTCTCTCTCTCTCTCTCTCTCAAATCAATAAACATATCCTTGATGAGAATTTTAAAAAATGAATAAATTTAGATAATAAGGCTTCACTCCCCACTTCTATTGAAGATTTTAAAATAAAAGCAGAACCCACTACTCTGCATCTTCCCCCAAAACAATCTCAGCAAAATCTTTTCATTGACTTACGTTTGTTTCTCCTTTTAAGGGAAGCCATTCCATCATATGGTGAGCTTTATGTCACCAGTTGCAATAACCATGGCTCAGAAACTTTCAAGACAGTAGACAGTAATTGGAGCCCAATTACAATCTGGTGTTATTTTCACCTTAATGTCTTCAGCCCTCTAAGAAGATATTCACAGGAAATTTGAGTGAAGCCTTTCTACTGGCATGGGACCAGACCCTTAACAGTGCCCACAGCACAATAACCTGCTGCAGTTTCTGAGAAGTTAAACTGATAACTAAGTCAATCACTTTGTTAATAGAAAACTCGATTGAAATGGAAATTTCATGTACCTCTCCACTTATCTAATCACTGAACAACACTAGAAGCTGGGAGCATTCTGCAGACATTTCAGCTGCATTTTCACTTTCTATTTCCTTGTGTTACAGAAAATTCACACACAAAAAAAATACATTTAAATTAAATAATCATGGGAACAGCCTCAACCCAATTCAAGCAGGAAATTTCGCAATCTAAATAACAAAGGACTGCAGGACCTTAACCTGAAGCCATCTATTCAGCTTCACTTTCATATATATAGAAACTAGAAAACCCATTACACTGCACAGTCTTAATTTCAAGTTTGATAACTTACTAAGACTCTCAGCTCAGCTCTTCCTGCTCCTCATGGGAGTAAGGAAAATGGGAGCAACACTAACCAAGGAGTTGATCAGCACAAAGGAAAGACCACAATCAAAACTGTTCTTGCTAATTCCCTCCATAGGCATTGTATCAGAGACCTACAGACTGACTCTCAATAATTCCAATCTTGTCAATTTTTCCTCCGGCTTTGCAAGAAATGGTTGTTTCTTCCATTGAATTTGAAGGTAAAGCACTTGGCTTGCATGTAAGGGCCATGTTGTGCAAAGACCATGTGTATTTAAATGCTAGAATCACACTCAGTGTGGTGAGAGTCTTCCCCCATGAAGAGCAATAAGAAAAGGGGTACCCTACCAAGGAAACAGTTGACTCCTAATTTCCCTTCTGATTCTTACTCTCGGACTGTGTCACGCATTCATTGAATGGCATGGTGGGCTGAACTACATGCTCTATTCATGTGATTTTCTTTCTCTCCTTCTCCCTCTTCCTGACCACTCTCTGCCAAACAGAAGTTGTCGAATCCTTACAATGTGAACACACAGAGGGTGCAACTCCACTATATTTGGCCTTTTTCTCTCTGGGAGTCTGACAGCTTTATTCCAAGTTTTAAGAGGCAGTATGTTAACTGGTTAAAAACAAGGATCTAGAGATCAAACCTGGCCCTTCCACTTGCTAATTTGCGATCTTTACAAGACACTTAAGTCCTGGGCACTTAGTGTTCTCATTTGAAAAATAGGGGGTAATAAGGTTCCCTCATAAAGTCGTTGTGAATGAGCACCTAGTCCCTGTTTCATAGTACACAACTGATAAGTACAGTCATGAATTATAGTAGTACTATTGTTGCTGTTGTTATTGTTATTACCATGAATCAGATTTACAGCCCCATCTTAGATCAGCAAGGCCAAGCCAAGACTGTCCATAGGCAGGAGGAATGTAAGGTGTCCCATCCATTGGTTCAATACTAGGTCCATATTGCTGCATATCCCCTGATCTTAATAACCCAGACATCTATTTTCAGATGCTGAACCCACGGTATAGGCACTGTTTTGCAACCAACAGAAGCCGTGTTCAATCCCCCAATGCCAGGCTTCCTGAACAGGCCCCAGCTGCCCTTCCCTCATGGACTGAACTTTCTACTCTTGCTTATTAGACTCTCAGAGCCTCCTTCCAAAGTCTATAGCCAGCAGTCTTGCTCAATGCCTCTACTCAGCTTCTTGTATCACCAAATGAGCTCACCACTGCTCAGCATCACCCATGGTCACCCATGCTGGCCCCTTAATGGACCTGGCTTCCAACTTCCCCAATCTCACAAAATGATAGTAAATAGATAGCAGTTACTGAGTACACATCAGGCATTGTTCCAAGAATTCTACACAAACCCTATGATGTAGGTACTATTATTATTTAACTTTTACTGATAAAGTAACTGAAGCACAGAGAGGTCAAGTAATTTTCTTACAAAAACACAGCTAATAAATAGTAGTACCAGAATCAACCGTATAGAAGCTCTTTCTGGCTCCAGAATCTACACTGCAATATATACGAAAGCTCTCCTCAAAAAATTCTGTTTGTATATGCGTGTGTGTGCGTGCATGTGTGTGTGTGAGAGAGATATATTACATATGATGCATATTATATAGGTTATATTATATGAGTGCATATATGTTGTCACATTTATATATCTCATATATACTATATGTGATACAGCCTTGCATAAAGGAAACAAACAAAAAATATATACTGATTGAATGATCCTAAGCATTGTAAAACTTCTTGCCCAAAGACAAGGTTTTTGCTTTGGCATCTAAGTTTCTTCAGGAACTGGATTTTTCTGGTAATGAAAATTCTTCTCCTCTGGATTCAGATATGAGGCCTCAGATGGTCCTCCCAAAATTGGTATCACCTCCTACAGGCATTCCCACCAATTTTTGTCCCACCTCCACATGAAGAGATGTTTGGGTCATGGGGCTTGACTTTTCCCCCAAGCTTTATTGAAATATTATTGAAACAAAACATATGTAAGTTTAAGCTATACAATGTACTGATTTGATAAATGCATATATTGTAAATTAGTTAAACACAATAACATTAGTTAACATCCTTCACAGAATTACCATTGAACATCTATTCTCTTAACAACTTTTGAATATGAAATATAGTATTGCTAATTGTGGTCACCATTAAGTTTGACTAATAGTTATACTCTTTCTCCCTTTCCACAGACCTTTCATTGAATTTATATGCACACCATTCTATTTCTCAAATCCTGACCTTAGCCTTGGTTCTATGGTAGAATCCCAACATTTGTCCAGGGTGTGTTGTTGTCCAGCTGTCCACAAAATTTTGAAAAGAGGTGTATGTACAACCTGCCATGTCTAATGAGCTCCTTGAGTACCAGCCAGCTCTTCTGTTGCTGAGTTTCTTTAGACCTAGTGATATTCTTTTCACACTGGCACACATACAACATCAAAAATTATAAATTTTTATTAAACTTGGGCCCATTTACAGAGGTTTCAAGAAATGTATCACATTCAATCTTTGCTTCATCTGGAAGTGTGGAAAACACTTTATATGACTATTTAAAAGGTACATTTAAAATGTACCTTAACATATTGTGATCAGATTGATTCAGTTTAAATTTTAACTAAAATATGCAAAAAGCTGAAGCACACCTTTAAGGTGAGATACAATATTATCATCATTTTTTCAGTACTGTACCAGTCAATTCTCATCATCTAGGAATCATCAAGCACACTGACATAAAAACAGTCATCAGGAGGATAAATAATTTGGAGTGCAAAAAATGCACTAAAATGATACAGTTTCTCTGGGAGAAAGATAAAACTGTGTTTCCAATTGACTGGGTCTGCCTGGAATAACCCAGAGTTTGGATGAAGATGCCAAGCACTATCTCAGCTCAGTGCACATTTATAATAACAGGTAATAAAACATTACAATTAGAATTACATACAAAGAGTACATAATCTCATTTAATCCTACAACAATGCTATGACATCAGTATCATGGTCCTATTTTATAGTTCAGGAAACAGAAGTTAGAAGTCATGAAACTTGCCCAATATCACACAGCAAATTAGCTCATTGATTTAATAAACACTTATTGAGAAATTATTATGTGCCAGGCATTGAGATCCAGTCTAGGGAATCAGAGATGAATGGGACATTTTCCCTGTCTAAATACTATTTGGAGGTATAACTCTACGAGATTTCTTCCTCCCATATTTTCTTTTTCCCTGGCCTCCCCATTGCCCTTCATGCTATCCCTTGACCATCTGTAAGCTCAGCCTCAGGGGAAACATTTGGCAAGGTGGAACAAAAGTAGCTCATATGTCTTCCTGGCTCTGATGTTCAAAAAGCCTATATTCTTAGAAAAACTCAGACATTACAGGAAAAAAAATTCTATCTTGAAGAAACTTAAAGGAAGAACTTGTCTTTGGCTAGACCAAGATTTCCTTTTCCTCAGAGGAAAAAAGAGAACAAGAGGAAGAGGAAGGTTTGGGTGTCCTGGGAGAAGAGGAGGCCCCTGTCTCCTTTATAATAGTGCCACCAGGGAAATGGTGACCACAGAGGGGCACCATAGGAACATAAAAACTTCCAGAGGCAAAGAAATTTGTCAGCATATGTGAGACAGAGGTGGTCTTCAGAACGTCCTGCTAGATAGCCCAGAAATTCACAAGAGGGTGCAAGGAGGCTGGAGCTGGTCTACTGTCCGTGGCCTGCTGGGATGCTGGCAGGCCTGAGCTAGTGGGCAGGAAGAGGCCTCCTGAGTGGCAGAAATACTCTGAAGAGTGAGCACCATCTGGACCTTCCTCACACTCATATGCTGGCAGCTTTTTCATATAAGAACCCAAGAAGCAGAAATACAAGCCCTCTCCTTAGCCATAGACTTGTAGCCCTCTAGTGCTCTCTATTGGCAAAGCCTAACATTGCACCAGCTGGCAGAGGGAAAATACTGCTGTATGTACTGATTCCAGCTTCAGTATCATAAAAAAAAGAAAAGAAAAAAAAGCAGGCAGCAGAGGGAGGGAGGTTGGAAACTGAAAGGTAATAAGGTGATAAATAGCCCAAATGTACAGTCTGATTCCTAGAGGTGCCACTAAAAGCCAATGCAATGTAATAGAGCTTAAAAACTGATAAATTCAAATATTAGATCTCTAATAAACATATTTAAATAATACAGGTACAAGATTAAAGGAGGAATAAAAGAATGAGAAATAGACTGGATAAGCAAGAAATTAATTATTCATTTAAAAAAAGAACGGATAAACAAGGAATGAATTTTAGGTTTAAATAATCTTCAAATCATGCTGAGTGAAAGAAATCAGACACCAAAGCGTACCTACTGGATGGTTTCATTTATATAAATTTCTAGAAAAATGCCTAATATATAATGACAAAAACAGATATGTGGTTGTCTGGGACTAGAAGTGAAAGGGGCTATAAACTACAAAATGGCATGAGGAAACCTGTGGGGGCAATGAAATGTTCTACGTATTCATTGTTGTTGTGGTTGCATGGATATGTATATATATAAAGAGAGAGAGAGACACACACACACATATAATGTCAATAAGTCATTGAATTGTTTACTGTAAATGGATGCAGCTTTTGTACATGATTTTTACCTCACTGAAGTTGATTTTTGTGTTTTGCTTTGTTTTGTTTTTTTAAATACGACAGGGCAGCTGAGTGCAGTTGAGAAAACTGTGTGAGGTCCCAAAGTGCCTACTTTGTTTTTTTGTAAAATTTTATTTATTTATTTTTAGAGAGGGAGAAAGAGAGGGAGAGAAACAACAATGTGTGGTTGTACTTCACACACCTGGCCTGCAACCCAAGCATGTGCCCTGACTGGGAATCGAACCGTCAACCTTTTGGTTCACAGGCCAGCTCTCAATCCACTGAGCCACACCAGCTCGAACTGAAGTTAAGTTTTTAAAAGGCAATAGATAAAATGTTGCAATAGTGACAAAGAAGCCAGGAACTAAAAAGCTGGTGAAAGAGCAATGGCCATCCAGTGGATCTGGTACCCACACTTTGCTGAACAGCCTTCTTCATTACTAATGGAACCCAATGTTTTATGAAGCTCAGTCCTATCTAGAGTGGTAGCTTCAAAGGTTCAGCTTCCCAGACCCATGCACAGTGGAGCTAAGTTTGAGTAGTGTTTCACTCTCCAAGGAACCTGCTGTTTGACACAGCTGGCCACAGTAGAATGAGACAATTGCTGTAAGACCGAGAGAGAGATATCTCCTGGACATGACTGGGCTTGGGCTCAGCACCCCAGAGCTGGCTTCTGCTTTGATGGACGGATCACTCCAGGAGCCCAACAGCCTCTCAGAGGGGCGCTGAAACGTGAAGGTACAGTCAGGAAAGACAGGATGCTGAAATCAGAAAGCACATTTAGAGTTAAGACTGTAATAAATAACCAACCATTCAACTTTCCTTTTCCCCTTTGGATATCTTTAAAAATCAAAGCAAATAAATGTGTTCTTGTGTGATTCACCAGTATGACAAGGCTTCTCTCATGCCTGCCAGCTTCCGAGAGCTTGAAATTGGATGATCTGGGGAGAATGAGAGGGGTTTTCTGAGTCCAGTAAAATAGACTATGAGGATTTCTTTAGAAGAAACAAAAATGAAAATATTTTATAACAAAAAATACTTTTTAAAACAAATTACATTTTATTTTGCACATTTAAAGCACTGAACTAATTGCTAAGTGGTAATGGAAGTCTTTTGAAAAGACTGACCTTTCAAAACACAGTGCTCTGCTTACAGTAATAGAAATAGAAGTATGTAAATTGAATCCACAAAAATGTTTTCATTTTAGCAGATAAAATGTTAAAAAATCCAAATGTGAATCATTTTCTTCAAAGTTGCCATGTTGAGAAGTTGTGCACTTATCCCCAAACCTGTTCATAAATTTTATTTTGAAATTGAATTATCCAATCATCATCTTAAATATTCTTTTTTAAATTTTTAATTACAGTTGACATACAATATTTTATCAATTTGGGGCATACAACAGAGTGGTTAGATATTTATGTAACTTACAAAGCGGTATTCACAGGGTTATCTGCAATCTCAACACAGCTATTCTGGAACAACAAATATAAACATATAATGTCATTGGTTGGCATGCTGGGAACTGCAGAGGTTTTAAACCACAAGCCCTGCCTCTTATTATCTCTGTGACACTCAGCAGCTTTTGAATTTCTCTCAACCTCAATATTCCTCCTCTGTGAAAACAGGAATAAGAATACTCATATAAGGATGTTAAGACATTTTTTAAGTCCATAAATGTGTTAATAAATATTTTATTGCATTAAATACATTTAAGTCCATAAATATATTAATAAATCATGAATGTTTGAGTCTTTTCTTCCCTCAGTAGCAATGAGCTTTTTTGAGAAGATATTATTTTGGGCAATAGACAAAAATACTTCTGAATCAAACACCATTTGCTTGCGAACTCTTTGTTAACTCTACTATGTTCCAGGTTTTGGTCTAAGTCTGGGCAAGACACAATGGCTTGATATATTAGAGTGAGTTCCAATATCTGCTGTGGCAGTGTGACCTTGGGCAAGTTACTGATCCTTTTTGGGTCTCAGCTTCTTCATCTGTGATAAGGGAATAATTATAGTAATGACCTCAAAAGAGTCCCCTCAAGATATTGTGCCTTTATTCCAAAGTGAAAGGTACTTGGTGTTAGGGTGGTCAGTGACTCAGACTGTGAAAGAATTCACAAAGAGAAGAAAGTGTACAGAGTAAAGCTTTTATTCACCCTCCAAGAAAGGAGAGGGGCATGGTATGGAAAGATACACCAGTATTGAGTGGTTGGAGCTCCCTGGGCAGCTGGGGTGCTATAACAGAAGGCTACACTTCGTTCCAATGCTATCTTATGCCTGTGGCTGTAGGGAGCGGTTAGTTGTAGGGAGTGGTCAGTTCTGTTCTTGCTTTCCAGTAATTTCCAGTCCTGGGGACAAGCTGTTCTTGCTTTCCAGTAATTTCCAGTCCTGGGGACAAGCTCAGAAGAGTAAAATGATGGTCATGTTTAACAAGGTCACAGGCCTGCTCAGCAAATCGTGCCACAACAGCAAATAGCTCTGTCTTTACCCTTTCACTTGGGACTGAATTACATCCCCCCAAAATTCATTTACCCTCAGGTACTGAAGTCCTAACTTCCATACATCAGAATGTGACTATAGAGAGAGGACATTTAAAGATGTGATAAGGATAAAACAAGGTCATACAGGTTGGCCTTAATCCAATATGACTCACATGCTTGTAAGAGGAGGAGATTAGGACACAGATATGCACAGATCAAATAAGACCATATGAAGACACCACAAAAAGACAACCATCTGCAAGATAAGGAGAGAGGCTTCAGAAAGAACCTACAGACACCTTGATCTTGGACTTCCAGACTCCAGAACTCGTTTCCCTTGTTTAAGCCACCCAATCTGTGGTATTTTGTTATGGCAGTCCTAGAAAACTAATACAAAAGGAAAAATATTTGTTTTGGCCCTGCATTCTCCAGGTAAGACTACTCCTCCCAGTTTCTCCATAACCATTTTCAAGAAAGAAGAGAAAAATCTCCATATATATATGTAACAGTCCTAGCCAAATCACACAACTTCTTCCTCTGTCCCTCACCCTCCAGTATAGAAGCTTCACCAAACAGTCTGCCTTGAGTCCAGCAAAGCTGATTCCTTTGCCATTTCTCTGGATATTGCAATAAGCCACAGACTCTCAGATATGTCATCACTCAGATTCTCTCCTTCACAAGGTTCTGCTAATACCTAACTTTACCCAACTCCTGAACATTTCCCCCTATGACCTGTAAAATCACAATGCATTCTCAGCAAAATCCCTATTTCAATGTTCTTCATACTCAAAGTTTCCTTTGCTTCTCTACTTTACTGAACTTTGGTTCTCCCTGAGAATATTGTTTCCCCTGCAGCCCTTTCAAGTGCTGGTTGTTTTCTCAACCACTGAGCTTAGCAATGGGGTAGGTGTCCTCTTTGCTCTTGGCTGCAGAGTCTAAACCAATTTCCCTTACTCTTCCCTAAAAACTATAGCCTTGAAGTCCACAACATCAGACAACTCATCATTTCCTACTCTTACAGTCATCAAAAGAGCTCATCACTTCTGGATTTTATCTCCTCTTTCTCTGTCATTCTCTCCACCATAATTTCTAGTTATTTTGAAATTCTTGAGAATCATCCTCCCAGGTTTCTTTGTCTCTTCACTTGCTCTTCTCCAATGACTGACCTTACCACCTACCACCTCCTCTCAATGTCATGCATTATCCATAACTGCTCTTCCCCTCTAAGCCTGGATTCAAGCTTTGCACTCTCTCTTCACTGTCCCCTATATTTCGTTCACTCAGTCAGCACATTACTATATACCAGGTACTGTTCAAGCAATAGAGGATATAGAACTGATTAAAATAAGAAAAATTCCCATGGACAAAATGAAAGTGGGAAAGGATTGAGGATGGGAGATGGGGGTGGGTGGGGCAGAGGAAAGTGGTGGTGGGAAAATGAAGACAAATGTATTTGAACAATAAAAATAAATAAATAAATAAATGAATAAATAAATAAATAAAAATTTTCTGCCATCATGGAACTTATATGGAGTTCATGGGAGACAATAAACCAAATGTACAGTATTTAGCTTGTGATAATGAGACATGATAGTAAGAAGCCAGGAAAATTCCTTGGCAAGTGGAGTAGGGAAACTGAGACAGATAGCTGAATACAACTGCCAAGCAATTTACAGCCAGATACAAAAGGTCACCTCCTAGAGATAATATCTAGGCCTTAGTAGTGTTTCAGTTCCAGGCCCAGAAAAACGGCAAAACCAAGTGGGCGATGGTAGAACCAACTGCAGTGACTAAAGACCCCTGGTTCTGCTACTGACCAATCAGAGGAGACCATGACCCTGAAAGGGCACACCTGGAGAACTGATGAAGACGCTACTGAAACCCTCCCCTGAGACCTCCCCTAAGAATTCCACATGCAAGAAAGGGATAGAAGTCTCAAGACAAAGGACACAGTGCATGTGCTCTCCCTCTGGGGAACAGCCAGAGTCATTCCCTTCCTTCTCCCCTCCCTGCAACTCCTTCTTCACAGGCACTGGTCTCCTAAACTCTAAGGTATTGAGCAGCTGGCAGCTTGTCCCAGGCTTATCCCCCGAACACTTCCCCAAGGCCACTTTTCTCTGTCTTCTCAGTCAACTGAGGCAGCCCAGCCTAGTTTCTCCACTGCTTCTTTTATGCCAACTAATCCCTTTCATGCCACTCTCCATAGACCACAGGCCTTCTCTCCCTTAACAGCCTTTAGTAACATAGTAATAAAACTCTCATTCATCCAAGCTAGTCTCTCTGATCTGTAATTCTTTACTGTGTCAGTGAGAAGAACCAAGTTTCCAGTAACAGTAAGTGCTATAAAGAAATAAAGCAATAAAGGGGTTTGGGGGATTGGGAAATACTGGAGAGGGCAAGTTTGTCTTTTTGGCATGGCCAAAAATGACATACACCAAAAAAAAAAAAAGATATTTGAGCAAAGATCTGAATATCATGAGACTGAGCCATGAAGGTATGACTTAGGTCAATATTTGGACTGAACCATGTAGAAGAAGAGTATTCTTCAAAGAGGTAACAGCATATGCAAAGGACCCAACATGGGAGCTTATGTGCAGTGTTCAAGGAAGAGAGAGTAATGTGTCTGGAGAGGATGGAAGAAGAGAGCAGTTGAAAATGAGACTAAAGAAATAGAAAGGAAGTGAGGAAGCAGAACTTGTAGGGAAGCTTTACAAGTCATGGTACAGATTTTCCCTATTATTCAGATGCATCACCATTGGGAATTTTGATCAGAGGAGGGATGTGATCTTTTCAATGTTTCTCATAGTACCTCAATTCTCAGAATCTTTAAATCCCACAAATCCATTGTTCCCTCCTCACTGTCACTGTCTCTAACACCTTTATGTCCTAAACTCCTCTTTTAACCAGCTTGGATTCTATGGGTCCACCCTTTAATCATTCACCTGCAAATTCCCTCAACTCAATTACCTCTCTCACTCTGTGGTATTCACCTGGAAAAATAATCCCTGTTTAAGTCCAACTCTGCATCTACTTTGTACCTGCATCCACATAGTTAACCACAGCTGGAGACAAGCCATGAGCAAACCGACAAATCATACTTTAAATTCATAGCTACCAGTCTCAAACAAAGTTTTAGTGTGCCCAGAAATCTTACTACATTTCATTATCTCATTATTCTATAAGACCATTTCATACCTTCTCCTCCCTTGGCAACCTTCCACCATCTCCTGCCCCTCCTATCAGGTGATAGTCTTGCTGTCATATCCTGGCAAAACAGAAGCAAACAAAAGAGAATTTTCACACCACCCCATTGCTATGTTTACCAACCAACTCATTGTGTACTAGTATATCTGACTTTCCTTCTGTTACTATGGATATCATGTCCTTGCTCCTCTCTTAGGCCCATGCTTCTACATGGGCAATGGATCTTATACCCTCTTACCCACACAAGGACACCTCTCAAGAAATTTTCCCTCTCAACCCCGAACCACCAGTTCTTCCCTTTTCTATTGGGTCACTCAAATCAACATACAAACATGCTTTTCATTATCCTATCTTTTAGATAGATGATAGATAGAGAGATATACAGACAGACAAACATACAGAGTCTACATCTTCTTCTAGAAAACTTGATTTCTTTGTCCACTTTATACCTTGCTTATACTTGCTGTCATCAGTTGGCTTGAGTCCTCCAAATATTGATATGTTGATATCCTGACACTTACTACCTCAGAATATGATCGTATTTGGAAATAATAAATGCATGCCTAAGTTTCCAATGGTATCCATGCCACTGAATTCAGACATTGATGTTTGATATTTGTGTTAAATTATTTATCAACAGCATATGACACAGTTGTTCATTCATCTTGCTTGACATATTTTCTGTAATTGCTCTTCAAGACACCATTTATTTACATTTTCCTCCTACCACACCAATCACATGTTCTCAATTCTAATACATGTTTCTCAGGTTTCTGTCTTTTTACTTGTTTGTTTAATATTTATATATTAAACATAATACATGCAGGAAAGTAAATAAAACCCATATGCTCAGTTCAATAAATAATTGTGAAGTCTATGTGTGATCACCGTCCAGACTAGGATATGTAGCATCCTGGAACTCCAGAAGCGCTTTACATGCCGCTCTCTAATGAAAATCTCTCCCTCTCTGCCAGAGGGACCTACACTCTTAAGTTTATGGTAACAATCTTCCTCCCTGAGACAGTCACGTTTAAATCTCCCAATATGGTTGTATATTTTTCTATTCTCCTTGTAGGTCTATCAAATTTTGATTTATATATTTTGAAACTATATATTTCAATTTCAATTTCAGTTTTCATACTATCTTGGTGAACTAAACCTTATATCACTTTCAAATGATTCTCATTACCTCTATTATCTTCTAGCATTGAAGTCGATTTTTCTTCCAATAATATTTTAGCTATACCAACTTTCCTTTGCCTGATATTTCAATTTTTTACTTTAAAGCCTTCTTAATCTTTATATTTTAGATGTGTTTTATAAATATCATATGCTATTAGATGGAATTTTAGGATCCAGTCTAACAATCTTTCTATTTTAACTTGAACATTCAGCACATTTATATTTAATGTAATTACTAATACTACAGTGTTTAAATCTATCATATTTTTTATATTGTGTTTGTTCAAATCACTTATTTTTTGCTTTCTTATGCTCCTCTCTCATATCCTTTAGGATTGACAATATTTTTTTTATTTTATTCCTTTGCACTTTCCATGAGTTTGGAGATTGTTTTTTCAGTGATTCTCTTAGTCATGTTGCCATAACAAAATGCCACAGACTGGGCATCTTAAACAACATAAATTTATTTCTCACAGTTCTGGAGACTGGGAAGTCCAAGATCAAGGTGCTAACAGTATTGGTGTCTTGTAGGAATTCTTTCCTTAGGTTATAGTCAACTGCCTTCTCATTGTGTCTTCACATGGCCTCTCCTAGATGCATGCACATGCACAAGATCTCTCTTCTTAAAGCCCACTGATCCCACCATGAGGGCCTCAGCCTCATGACTTAATCTAACCCTAATTATCTCCCAAAGACCCATCTTTAAAAACAATCATATTGCAGGCCAGGGCTTCAGCATACAAATTTGGGGTGTGGTGCAGATATTCAGCGCCTAATAGTGATTACTATGGAAATTATATTATGCACACTTTTCTAACACCACTAAGTATACTATTACTATCTCATACACTTGACATTTATTTACATTTACCCATATATTTCCCACTTTCTTTGTACTGAATTCCTTCTGCTCCCCAGTCCTATGAGATCACTTTCTGTCCACTTAAAGTACATCCTATAATACCTACTAGTGATGAAAACCTCAGTTCTTGTTTAGAATGGAAACACAGTAATATGCTGTCCAGAAAGTATCTAGCCATGTAATAAGTAAAATAGAAACATTTATTGAAGAAGATACAAGATACAAGAGACATTACACATAGGATAATGATGCCTCAGTCTCCTTCAAAGTAGGCACCTTGGGACCTCACACAGTTCTCCCAGCTTCTCTACCACTGTTTAAAACATTCTGCAAAAATCCTTTATTGGAGTCGCTATCAGCTGCCTCATTGTAATTTCCTGAATCTCACCAACAGTCTGCAATCTCTTCCCTTTCAAAGGCAATTTTAATTTTGGGAAAACCCAGAAGTCACAGGTGCTAAATCTGGACTGTAGGGACCCTGAGTCACCTGGGTGATTTGATGTTTCACCAAAAAACTTTGCACAAGACGTGATGCATGAGTAGGCACCTTGTCATGATGAAGCTGCCAATCACCAGTTGCCCATAGCTGCAGCTGTTTTCATCATATTGCATCTTTCAACCAACAAAGAACATTGAGGTAGTACTTCTTATTCATTTTTCGACCTGGAGGGGTGTACTCATGATGGACAACACCTTCCCAATCAAAAACCACTGTTAATATGGTCTTGTTATTGTTGCAACTTTGCCACACTTTTTTTGGTCATGGAGAATCAGACGACTTCCATTGGGAAAACTGGGCCTTTGTTTCCAGATCATATGACCCGTAGACCCATCATTCACCTCAGTTACGACCTTCTTGAGGAAATTTAGTTCATTGGTAGCAGTTTGAATCAAGTCATTAACAACTGCAGCATGATATTCCTTCTGCTCTGGAAACAGAAGCTGCAGAGTGAATTTTGCCATGACACGTTTCATGCCAAGGTTGTGCATCAAAATCTCAGACATGGTAGTTTTGGGAATCCCCTGATCAGCTTCTAGTGATCAGGGGATCACTAGATCAGCTTATAGCTCAATCTTTGTTGATTGCAGCTTGTGTACGTTCAACATTCTCAGGTGTTCTGCATTTTTGCAGGCCTTCCAGAATGTGGATCACTTTCAACAGATTTTAGACCATCTTAGAAGCATTTGTGCCACACTTTTACTTGTGCTGCACTCATTGCACCATCCCTGAAAGTGTCCTAAGTCATCCAAATAGTTTCCATGAATGTTCAAGCTTAAATGAAAAATTTGATGCAGATTCATTGTTCTACTCACTCAGTCATTTTGAATGCAATGGCCACAAAGTACACATGGTCACTCAACAGCATCTACTGGCCCCCCACCCCCGCAACTAGTACAGGGAAGTCATCATTTTTCATGCATGTGCTTTCCAATCCAATCTCCCTGGCTACTAGCTTACATCGATACTGCACAAACCCTTCTCATTATATTAACAACGGCTGGGCTTTTTCAGGACAGATCTTGTATTTTTGCTGGACATAGATATGTTAGCAATTTTTGTATCTATGCACATTCAACACATCTTCTGACTTCTCTCTCTGCTTTTAAAAAATCAATTGCCAATTTAATTGCCACCCCTTTGAAGAGAATTTGATTTTTTCCCCCTCTGGCCACTTTTAATATTTTTTTTATTTTTACATTTTCACTCTAATTGTTCAGAGGTGCTTTATTTTTATTTACATGCTATATCAATGAATTCTAAAAAATTATGTCATGTCTTTAAATATTACTTCTGCACCATTCTCTCAGCTTTGTCTGAAATTCTAACCTCCAACTTCATTCTCCATATCTCTTGCTTTTTCTTCTGTAGTAGTCATCTTTTCTCCCCTCTTTCTGTGCTACATTGTAAATAATTTCTTGTGATATATATGTTAGTTCATTAACTGTCTAACAAGTCTAACCTGGCCAAACCTCTCTATTGAATTTTTAATATTAATTATGGAACTTCTCTTTTTTGGAAGTTCTTTTGCAAATCTTCTCTATTGTTTTTATAGATACCAGTTCTCTGTTAATTTTTTAAGCTTGCCTTTTATTTCTTTAAAACAGGGAGCATAATAGTTTTAGATTCTGAGCCTGATAATTCTGAAGTATTTATAGTCTATCTCTTTTTTTTTTTTTTTTTTTTTTTTTTTGGCCGTTTCTCACTAAGTTGTCTTATTATTTTATGTGCTTACTTACCTTTGTGTTCTGGACATTGACTTTGGGAAACTTTTTGTGAAGACTGTCTGAGGTCTGGATTGGTTGATTTTAGTTTGCTTCTTCCAGATGTCTTGGGGAGAGGACCACTTCCAATCAACTTCACAGCTTGAGGTGGCCCAGCCCACTCAGCATATGTGTATACTCAGGATGCATGTGCACACAGAGGCCAATCTGTTGTCACAACTTCTCAGGAATAATGGGTTTTCTTTTCCTTTACTTTTTGGTTTCTGTTTTCTACTCTCTGAGGTAGAAAGAAACTCTTCCCCATTGTCCCATGTCATTAGATAATAGGAAGGCAGTTGGGCCTAGTCATACTTTATCCCTACCTCATATTTAACCCTTGGGAATCTCAGCTTAGTGTGAAGGAGGACTTCTTTGAGACATCCTACCTGAAGCAGGCCCCAGACATCTGTCCGCTTTACTCTTTAAGCCACTTAACTGAAGGCTTCATGTGCAGTAGCAGCAAATGCCCTCCAGATTTTGGCATTCCAATAATATGTTTATCTAATTTCAGGCTTTCTCACAGAATTTAGACCAATTTTTCTTAATCTTGAAGTGCCCCAGGTCCCCACCTTTCGGTCTCTCCTTTTCTCTGTCTACACTCAGTCCCTAGCTGCTGTTACCTAGAATCATGGTTTTAAATGTCTATGTGATGGTTTATGAACAGCTCTAGAACCCTCCCTAAACTCCAGATTTTATATATATATATATATATATATGGAGAGAGAGAGAGAGACAATATGCTCTATATATATATGCACTATATATGCACTATATATATATACAGTTAATTTATAAATACATATGTGTGTGTCTGTATATGTAAGTTCACTCTACATCTTCATTTGGATGTCTAACAGACTCCTCAAACCTGGCATAGTTCCTGCCTACCACTCCTCCCACTCCCCATATTCTCCCCATCTTGAATGCATACTTCACCCATACAAATGACTTACTGATCTCCAATTCTTCGATAGTTTCCTCCAGACCTTTGTACATCTCCTCTCTTGATCTGTTTGCATAACTTCTATTTGCTTTCTTCAAAGTTCATTTGAGAAATCACTTGCTTCAGGAATCTTTCCTTGCCAATGGGTCAATTTGGGTTGAGTGTCATTCCTATTTTTTCCCCACAGCATGCTTTGTGTATGTCTACCACTGCATTTGTCAAACCCCTGGTGAAATCACCTGGTTTACTGTCTATAGCCCGCCAGTGTAGTAAAAATCTTAGGGGAGTTAAGACCACCTCACTCATCATCATTTCCCAAGTTCAAGCACCATACTTGACACATACTTAACACCATATGTGACATAATTTTTAAGTGAATAAGTGAATGAATTGTATGTAAAGAATATTTGAAAAACATTTTTTTTCAGAAAGCTCTAAAAGTCATCAACACAGAAATCCATTTGAATACATGCACTGTCTCTCTGGGAGATTCCTTTGAAAGGGAAAATGATGCTGGTTTTTTGCAGATTCTTCATGTATGTTGTTTATAGTTTCCCTCTCTTCCACAGACTTCTGCCAAGGTTTGATCTTTAGTGCAGAAGAAAAATAAAAGCTGAACCGAAAAGACAGCAGGGAGTTTAAGTAGCTCATTTATACCTGGGCAGTGGTAAAGGTACTATTTATAACTTCCACTCTTCATCCTATCATTTTCTGAAGGCAGACAATTGGATTACCAAATAGAATAATTGTTGTCCTTTCTCTGGCCCTTCAGATACTGTGAGGGTAAAATGCATAAGCCTCAGGAGCTTTTCTTCCCATCATTTCCTTCTACCAATGTTGACATTGCTTCTGCTCCCCTTCACATAGAACTCTCAATGGACATCATAGATCATAAGACTTCCACAAAATGCTCAAGCACAAACAAGTATACTAAAAGCATTGATAAATGGCTTTCTTCATAGATAGAAATATATCACTTAATACAGGATGTTTGTTCTAGTTAAATAAAGTGGCTTTAAACACAACTTTTGTGACCTACAGAGAAGGGATAAGAGGGTAGTGAAAGAAGGAGAGTCAAGACTATGCACTTAAAAGACATCAAAGCTAGGCACAAAGTGAATAAATCATTTCATCATTAAGGAGCAGCGGTTCAATGAAACCTTCTTCTGCTCTGTCTCCAAATCTCTTTCAATGTCCAGGATCTGCATCCATTGCCTCCTAGGAACATATCACCCAAAAAAGAGATGATAGGATAGCCAAAAGCAAATTTACTTCCTGTCAATGGTGGCTCTTGGGTCAGGCAAATTTCCCATCCAACAGCATCTGCATATGCTTCACAAGATTTGAAATATGATTCTTTATAATTACTTTGAGCATGAATTGAAATGTATAATCCTACATAACTTAACTTCTGTGACAAGATCAGTCAGGATGAGCTGCAGTAACAAAATCCAAACTTTGGGGGTTTGACTCAACAGTTTGTTCCTCACTCACACTATACTTCTTATGCAGGACAGAGACAGAGGGAGTGTAGATCATTAGTCACGCCAGCATCCCAGCTGATAGAGGATTCCTCTCCACTCTTATTCACAGCTCTCACTGAGCACAGCAAGTCATGTGGCCACACCTATCTTCCAAGTGGATGAAGAAGCACCATGCACCCAGAAAGAGAGGAGAATTGGGATATTTGTGAACATTATATTCAACCACAGTGACCCTCCCATACTTTCACATGTTCTGCCCAAAACCCCTTAGTGAATACTATCTTTAGCAGACCCCTTCAAAGCTAAAATTGATGAGTGAGCCTCCTTGAAAGGGAAATTACTGACTATCAAATAAAGATACAACACAGGGGACTGAAGCACAAGAGTGAAGACTGAGTTTGATCATCCTGCAAGAAGTCCTTCCCAAGCCAGAGACTATGGCTCCAGGATATATAATGATGCCAATTGAGGCCATTTATCGATTCAGCCTAAAGATAAAGCAAGTAAAACCAAAGTGAAGATTTTTCAGTACTTTTAATTGTCTGGATAAATTATCTTGATGGTCGCTAATTCACTCAACAATGAATGAATTGCTTACTATATGTTAGTAGGTAATTACAGGTGCTACTATGATTAGAAAAATAATTATTAGGTAGTTACTTTTAAACTGATATCTAAGAACAGTGGATACTGAGAAGGATCTTTGATTTGTGTTAAGCTAAGATTAAAAGTAAGGATAAAAACTGTAAAAGAGAAGGTTAAATTGAAACATTAGAAAAGAGGTCAAAAGATCTGGAGGGGAGGGTGCAGACATGGGGAGAAGACTGAAACTCCTGTGGCCAAGAGAGGGCTGGGGATGGAAGGAACAAGAGAAGGATTGACAATGGGGGAGGCAAGAGGGACAAAGACCAGCAAGTAGGGCAATTTCCCAAGGTGAAGATATTGAAAGAGGATGAAGGGACAACTTTTGCTGTGCAGGATGATATATAAGCCTGTCCTCACAGAGCTCCCTCCCTGACCCCGTGAGCCATCAATGTATTTAAATATATAATTTTATTTAGAGAGGAATTGATGAATCACCCAAGTAGATGTTGGCCTTTGTAGGTTACCCTATAATAGCAGCATGGATAAAATAAGGCAGAAATACATGTGTAGGGAATTCCAACTCTGTTGAAGATAAGCAGCAGGGAACAATTCAGAGAAAGGATGGAATGGAATGAAACTTTTAGAGTCCTCAAGACAGAATGAATGTATTTTTACATGTGGGAAAATGTGAATCATTGGAGGCCAGAGGATAGACTTTGGCAGACACACCCTAAGATAACTTCCAGCTAGTCACATTCGTGTAATCCCTACCCCTGGGTATATGTGGAATCTGTGACTTGCTCCTACCCAATAGAATGTGGTAAATGTGATGAGACAGTTAACTCCCCTGATTACATTATGTTATAGAAGACTCCATAATAGCAAACTAGAGTGAGAGAGCCTCCTGTTGACATTGAAGAATAAGCTGCCATGTTATGGGGGGGGGGCCATATGGCAGGGAACTGCAGGGACCCCAAGGATCTGAGAATGGCCCCCAGCTGATAGCCAGCAAGAAAGCAGGAACCTCAGAGTTACAACCACAAAGAACTGAGATCTGACAATAACCTTATGAGCTTGGTAAAGGGCCCTGAGTTTTAGAAAGGAATGCATCCCAGACAATACCTTGACTGAAGCCAACTGAGCCATACATGTTGTTTTAAGCTTCTAAGATCGTAGCAACTTGTTATGCAACAATGGTAAACCACTATAAGAGATGAGCTTCAAGGACTGAATATGAGTTCACTGAGTGGGAGGAGGAGAAGTGTTCCAGGCAGAGGCACAGGGGCAAAGAAAACAGTGGCTTGCCTGGAAAAGTGAGAAGTTAGTTGTGGCTGGTCTAGAGGAAGGCCTACAGAAAGAGAAGGGACAGTGGGCTACAGAGAGGGACATGGACAAGATCATGGAAAGTCTGCTCTTTTGCCATAGGAGGAGTTTATGTTTTATTATTAGGTTATGGGGGACTCTTAACAGACATTTTTTGCTGTTTTCAGATTTCTAGGACTTATCCGAAACAGAAGATATGCTATAAGTCATACCTACCTTTATTCCATCTCATCTGACTATCAGCCTGCTGCTACTTTCCACTGAGTCCCTATTCCATAGAGCAAGGACACATAATGAGAAATTGTTCCTAGCTCCTCAAGAGTAGGTAGACAACATTTTCTTATTTCTGAGCTCAACACCTGAAATTGATTTAAGATCCATTTATTTAATATACACTTATTGAATGTTATATGGATCCAGCACTTTTGCAGATGCTGGAGACACAACTGTGAATAAGACTTGACCTCAAGGTTTATACTCCATTAAATGATGTTAGTAGTCAATGCTTTAGCTGTCAACTAGCAATTCTCTGCTCTGACATAGGTCTGGGAAGTTACTATTTTGGCAGTTAATCCTAAGTGCTTTTACATAGGAATTCAAAATTGTTACCATGCCTCTATCCTCTTTTAAGTAAAACTGCTTGCTCTCTGGACCGACAAGTTTTCTGTCACATGACATCCCCACCTTACACAATCCCTCCACAGCTGATTGGACCAAATTTGAGCATTTAGTTCAATCCAAGCAAATTCATTGGCTAACTAATGACAAATGATCCAGCATTGCCAGAAGTTGGATCCATCAGGTTGTCTTGGAAATCTTCGCTAGAGAGAGAGAAAGAGAGAGAAAGAGAACAAGTCAGAAAGACTGATGTAAAAAACTTAAAATAAATGTGACCACATAATTTATCTAAACTAAGAGACTTTTTAGAGTAAAAGAGGACACTAAAATCATTTAAAGTTATGCAGCTATAATTACTGTAAGTTATAAAAATGTTAGCAAAAATAAGAGCTATAGGTTTATAACACACAATAAACTACAAAAATACCACAGTAAGAACATTTAGAATGTCCTAGGTAGGGATTAGGTCAGGCTGCTCAGCCTCTATTTTATTGTATTTAATTCTTAAACCTCACCTACACCTTTCTAACTTTCTTAATGCCCTTGTGACAGCTCTGTGCATGTCACAGACTCAGGCCATAGCACAACTAGTTGGTAGACCAAGTGGCTGGGAAAGTCAGCCCTGGAATCCTTCTCCTATAGCAGGCAGGTCAGAGGTTTAGTACTAGCTCTCCCTAGCTGAAGTGTATACTTTATTTTATCTGTGAGCACTCTACATACTACCCTGGAAAGGGGGACATGAGTGTTAGTTATAATAAATCAAGAAGGCATCCAGAAAAGAAAAACAAATCATCATGGTCTTCCCTTAGATTTAACAATGGGTAAAACTGATGCTCAATTCACTGCACCAGCATCTCATTTAACTAGGAAAAAAAGTATGGTAAAAGCTAAAAGTACAAAGTCAAGGCCAACCAAACCTGCTCTGGCTTAGTTTCATCAAAAGTAAAAATGCAACACAAATCCTAAACCAGAAGGGATACTAGAACAAGAGATATAAAATATGCCTGTCCTATGTACAGTGGACATCTGATGATCCCATAATAAGAGTGAGTACAAATCAAAGCTCTGAATCACACAGCAGATGGCCACAGTGAAGTGCGGATAGAAGAATATGTGAGACCGCAGGGACAGTGGGAGGGCAGAGAGAGCAACTGGTAACTATCAGAATTGGTCTTGTTCAGATCTACTTTTACTCTGTGCATGTCTTTATAATTCAGCCCGGTTTTCCTGAGATAGCTTGAATAATTGTTCATTTAAAAACAAAAGAATCCAATTATAGTAGTACGCTATATGGAGTAGTTAGAATTTTTTGTTGTTATTTACAAGCAACAGAAAACTGAATCTAAACTGGCTGAGGTTAAAAGGGTTACATAATTAACTATACAATCTGGCTTCAAACAGGTCTTGATCTAGACCTCAAATGATAACACCAGGACTGACCTCTTGGCTCTGCTTCGTCTGGATATGCTCCACAGTGAGGCTTCTAACCATTTCCCCAAATCCAATCTCTCTCCTCATGGCGACAGCAGCTGTATGCCTTATATCATTACTCCAGTGTACAGAGTGTGTGTCCTGGCATTCTCTGTAAAAGTCCTGAGGTTCAGTCCTACAGGATAAGCTAAGATCACTTCCCCAACTCTTCTAACAATGATGTCCAAAGAGTTGATATAAGCCAATTGATCTAAACCACACAGGGCCCTCTTCTGGAACCCTGGGTAGGGTCAATCCTATCTAAACCTCATGAGATGACAGACCCTGGCTAGTTGTCCACCAAAGTGTTTCCCTTTCCTCAGAGGCACAGTTCCCCTTGTGACTAAGTGACTGAGTTCTAGCCAATGGATTGGAAGCAGAAGTGAAGTGTACCCTATTGGGAAACGCCCTGTCTGGTTTCAGACTGTAACCCCGCCAATGGGTGAGAGGGCCCCACAGCTGGAAATAATCAAGGAGGCCTTGGGAAAACAAGCCACTGAGGAGATGAAACCTATCCCCCTGGCAGGGGCACAGCCCCTGCCCCCTCACATCACGCTGTTTGGCCCTGTGGATGGTCACTTGTTGATGATGGGTAACTTTTCTCATCAGAAGAAGCAACCTAAGACAGACATCTGCTGGTATGTGCAGCAGACATGAATTTGGGGGACATGGAGAAAGGGCAAAAAGGCCTGCACCCCTCAGCTCAGCTTGGACATGGCCAGGGCCCTCATTCTATCTGAAAGAAGTCTCATTGTCTCTTGGGGCCTCCCTCCCCCGATCTGGCTCAGGCTCAAAACAATACTGGAGACAGTCCTAAACTAGATCTGGCAGTTCCCAGGGAAATCAGGCCTAAAAGTAAATTCTTTAAAGTGTGCTTTGTTCTTCCCTCAAAAGTTATGATAACCAGCTCATACTGGGAAAGAAATTTACATTATTCACAGAACCTAACCCCATACCTTTTGGCGCTCTTATGTTTACTATGCTCTCATGTTTAATCATCTTTCTTGTTTACTAGTCTCCTCTCAAACCCACGTAAATCAGTGAGTTCCTGCCATTTGTTTTGTTCAAAACATCATCTATTCTCTGTAAACATTAACATACTGATGTAATGAGATAACTTGTGCATTCCTGTTACCTAGCCCCACTGACAACCCTTTCAATAAAAGTCTTTGAACAAAGGGGCTCAGGGCCTTTTCCTCTAGAGGCCCCTCTTCTGGCAAACAGAGAAGTGTTTGCAATGACTCATGTTTATTCCCCTCATACATGACAACCCTGGGGCGGGCTCTGTGGGATTCAGAGTCCCTACTCCCATCTCAGCTGGCCCCAGACGGTATCCCTTAGGTCCCAGAACTCCCCACGATGCGCTCCATCCCCACGGTGTTCCCGCCCAGGACAGTACCCTGTCCCAGCCTGGCCCATTATACCTCCCATACATACCCCAAGTTGTCCTCCAAGTTGTTCTGAACATACCCCAAAGTTTTTCAATTACTGAATTAAATATTCTCAGAGTTTAAATTTAAATAAACTAAAATTAAATTCAAAATTTATGTCTTTGGTTGCACTAGCCATGTATCAAGTTCTCAAAAGCCACATGTGGCTCGTGCTACTCTCAAAGTTCTCTACTTTACAGATTCACTAGAGTTTCTCCCCTTCAAATCTTTTATTTTGCTCTGACTGTTATATTGAAATTTTTTTAGCTGAATTTCCTGTTTAATTCTCTCAATTCTCCTAGTATTTGACAGTGAAGAATTAGCCTCAAGTGTATTGTGCTAAATTTTTATCATTACCCTAAGTAATTAAACAAGAGAATGTACTGAAATTCAGAGTAAATTTTAGATTTTACAGTTATTTCCCTTTTATTCATCCAGATGTACATCAATAATTGTATTTTGGTGTATAATTAAATAAAGGAGAAAAACAATGATCATTAAAGGCATGCCACAGAATGTAGTAAAAGGGTGAGTGCTCTAGAAGGTAAAGGAACAAAGTCCCAATGTTCTCTGAGCTACCTTTCATTTACTGCCTCTCAGCTCCAAATCCACTTTCCATTGCCTGAGATGCTGTAATATTTCTCCCCTGTCTACTGGCATGATGCTAACCTTTGTCAGAAGAGGGCGCTGAAGGGACACTTGCATAAGCGCAGCCTTGCCACCTGGATCCTGTACGTTTTGTTTCCTTCTTGCTCTTGGCAGCGCTGGACTGGTGTGAGAACACCAAATGAAGCTCGCCACCCCCACCAACAAATTTAAATGGTACTTGTGCAGATGGAATCCCATTAAACTCTTACGTGTGCTCCAGCTAGCTTCCTTAAAGCAAGTTCCTCCGCTGGCAGCTTCCAAGAAGATTTGAAGGAAGAAGATTTTAGGCGCACTCCTACCCAACAGATAGATTCCCAGTGATTTGCCTGGGCGCCCCAACTTCCCATTGAGCAGTTCCCCAAGCTGAGTTCAGCAGCACTTCTTCAGGAGTATCTTCCCAGAAAATTTCATCAGCACTCCAGCAGGCATTTTCCTGTCAGTCTAGGACTCTGGCTCCCAAGGCTCCAGAACCAATTGCAGACCGGCTCTGGCCAGGCAACCCAGTGAACTCTCCCATTGGTGAGCTGTAACCGCACCCCCTCCAATGAGGTCTGAATCCCAGGCAAGGGGGAAGGTGCCCCGCTCCACGTTAGTTCTGCCTTGGGTACTCTTTCAGAGACCTAGAGTATGTTTTGGAGTTCTTTCCTGTCCCTCCCCGCCCCACTTAGTAAAGTTTCTGTAAATAGTAATTCTTGCATATGAAGAGCAATATCATTATTCAAATTACTGTTTGCTTTTTGCCTCTTGATAATGCCTCCTTTGCAATTCCGTGCCCAGGTGATATTGCATGGGACATATCACCTCTCCAAACTCTCTCTGAATCTTTTCTGTAAAATAGGAATATATGATTCCCTCAAAGCTAGGTAGATAAAACTACCATCCTTGGGAATTCCTGAAATGCCAGCTGATACCTATTAAAAAGCAACTTTACCACTTCTCATGCAATTATTAAAACCACCTACTTCCCAGTTTGAGAAATAAAACACATAAAAACAATCACAATTTAGTGTTGCTGTAATCTGTGGAAGTTTAGAAATGTCTTGGTGAAGTAAATAGTAAATGAAACTCTTACATTGTCCTGCTTGCTATCCCATTGGTAACTTTTTTTCACATTTAACATTGCTGAATGGCATTTTCCTCCAGTATGGGTCTCCAGAGACTGTGAGTAGAGAGTGTAAGAGGAGCTCCACACAAGACTAAAACTGATCTGAGTCTTCTCATGCCCATGGGCATTGGGCAAGGCAGGTGTCTTCAATTATTCATGCTGGCTTCCCTGCAAGATAAATCTTATTCAGGCTGTTAACTTGCCCATCTGGAAGCCTAATGTGGAAAACCTTTGTGAAGGCAACATGTACTCTGGGCTGCTGAGGCCTCTGTGGTGCTTAGGCCTCAGGCCTGGGAAACTGTTCAATGGGAACTTCAAACAGAAATTTTACTGGGATAAAAACACCACAAAACTTTCAATAAGAGAAGTAGTTAGATGCAGAAATCACACTACTATCAAATAAGAATCACCAGTCCTGATCCATAGTGTATAAACTGGAAAAAAAGAAAAGAGAGAAGGAGACCATGGAATGGTATGGGTATGCACCAGCACCACCAAATCAGGCTGTTTTGGGGCACTTAAAAGAAACCAGTAAATAAAAGAATCACTGATATTAGGAGAGAAGGAGAAAGATTCAAATCAGAAGACTGGAGCGCACTAGGTTGTTAGAGGTAATCCAACTTAATTTAAAATAATACAATTTAAAATGACAAAATTATAAAAATTAGAATGTTACTTCAAAGATATTTTATATATGGTCTACATATTCTCATTGTAACTTATTGAATTTTAAAACCTCGATTATCATTGTAGTAGGGAGAAAGAAGTTTTTCTCAGCCTTCTTATGTTTGGTGAATGAGACCCTGCAAATTGAACTGGAAAAAGGCAGATTAACAAGAAAAGAAGGTTTACTTCAGATGCATATGGAGGGCCTCAGAGAAATGAATTGAAAATTCCAGACCCAAAGATCAGACCAGTAGGCTTACCTACCATTTTATTTATTGCCCAATAAAGGGCAATAAATTGGTGGAGAAATGACAAGAAAAAGAAAAGAGTTTTGACTTCTAGGAGTGGTAAATCATGAGAAGGTGGAAACTAATGGAAAATAAAGGTTATTTAATAAAGTTTGTTTGTACAGGCCCATCTTTGTACTGACTTTCCATCTTCTTCAGGACCATAGAGCTCCCTCAGAGGGGGGATTTATAGCAGCCCTCATTTCTCAAAAATGTCTGCTCTTAGTGAGATAGGAGGAGTTTTGAAGAAGCTTCTTTCTGCATCTCAGCTGCCTTGATTCTCAATGGGCCTCAGCTCTAAATAATCTATGTACCAAAGTACCATATTTTGGGGTGGCATATGCTAATCCCTTTCAATAGTAATAATTATAACAACACATTGACTTCACCTAGAAATATGCAGACCTTTTAACAGTGCCTTTGCCATGAATATAATTGATCTTTTGTTCCGAGGTAAATTTTATCTTAATAACTATCAATTCTTATTCAGGAAAAAAAAAAAGCAACCCAGGAATTAGCCACACAAGAAACTAACATAAAAAATAAAAAGTTATTCCCAAAGTACACAGAACCATGCCCCATATACGCAGATGCTGTTATGCTTCACAAAGCATTTTCATATTTATTCAACAAACATACTTAGCACTACTGAGCATCAAGTACTACCATTCTAGGCATGGAATGCTGGCTGTCACAAGCTTACTTGCATCATTTCATTGGGCTCTTAGTCCTGCCTTTCTGAGGCAAGTGTCCAGCATTATAAACTGCATTATGTGCCTAGAAAACTGAGACCAGGAAAGATACATAATTTGTTCATGTAGTATGTCGAAAAAGAGAAATGAGTATGACTATAAGCCTTGAAAGCATACATATCCTGATTCAAATCCCACCTACATGTCTTATTGTGTGATCTTTGATAAATAACTAAATTTTTCTTAATCTGTTTTCTGTTATGTAAAATGAATATGGTAGCCACCTAATTAAATTATGAACACTTTGTGAAAGGCTTTACAACAAACAAAAGTTTCTGTTGTTGTTTGTTTTAAATTTCTGGTACTTTCCATTCTATAAAAAGTTATAATCAATTAAATTTACTTGAATTGAATTAATAAGAAGTACTATGAAGACAACAGGAATGGGAGCATTCTCGATTATCTCCATTTATTGCCTAAAAATCATGTAAAGACTAGATTCCAGAGACTGGTAGTTTGTAAGCTACTTGGACAAAATCAAATTCTTGTAGATACTAATAGTAATAACAATTAAAAAATCACTGAGCACTTATGTGACTAGTACTTCCTAAATTAGGTTCTTTATGCACACAATTTTATTTAATCATTCAGAATCTAAAGTTGATACTATTTCTTAGGGAACAAGAAGATAGGTAGAAACACTTGTTAAAATTTAAAGTTAAAGTTGTGTTTTATGACAGCATTGGATGATGCCTAAGAGTTTGGTCATTGCTGATGAACTCTCACCTCCTGCCTAACCCATGCAGTGGTCTTCTAAGTAGGTGGCTGCTGTGGCCTCTTCAGTGGTCCTGACCCCATTCCCATTCTCTTGCAACCCATTCTCTGTATTATGGCTAGAATGCAATAAACATATTTATTCATGTGTTTCATCTGTTTAAAACAATGTAATACAACACTTCTCAAACTATGAAGTGCACACAGATCAACCATTTAATTAAAGTGAAGATTCTGACACTTGGGGGGTATGGGACAGAGGCTAAGATTCTGCTTTCTGAGCAAACACCCTGGAGATGCCAGAGCTTCTGGTCCAAGGGACCACATGTTGTGTAGCAAGGTTGTGATGGGTCATCACCACATACAGGGAAGAACCCAAATGCCCTAGTTCAACAAGCTTGTACAATTACACTTCCTATAATACGCCCAACTAGCTCCAGAGTCTCCACAAAACTACTCCATCTATCTCTCTAGCTATGTTTGTTTGTTTTTTGCCTTTTTAAATATTCTTCCTTTGGCCAGACGACCTTTAAAGATTGCCTTCTACACTCACTTCCAATTTTGTACCCCACCCCCAGCCTCCTAGAGCTCCCCGCCCTTGAAGACGCAGCTCAGTAGAAATTTTGCTGAAGCTCCCTCTCAGGCAGAATTAGTTACTCCCTTCTCTGTCTCCTGAGTACTTTGTACAAGTTCAGAACTAGTTGCCTTGTATGGCTGAATTTCAAAGTTTCCATCTCCAGATATGTGGTCCTTGCCAGCCTAATTTATGTTCATACTTGGGGTTTGCTTCATGCCAGACATCAGTATGTGCTTGTCAAGTTGGCATGTACTGGGGAAATTTAAATCACTTTTAGAATGCTATTATGGACCCTGGAAGTATCTGAATGGGGCACTGCCTCTGATACAAGAGTAAGCTAATTGATTATCTAAGATCTGTAGGTGGGAGCCTCCAGCCCCAAAATACTAAAAGATGGAAAGTCTCTTGAGCCTAAAATCTTGTAGATAGCTACATGAAATAATCGAGAGAAAGCAGGAATGGGAAGAAACTACACTTGTAGCATCTCAAAGAAGCCTTGGCTTATATTTTGTTTGGGAACTTATTTATTCCACTCAACTTGAACAGGGAACACCAGTGATTCAAAGAGTTTTCAAGCCATGAGTCACTTAGTTTTCCAATTCAGTGGTAACCTTGGTCTCTCCTCTGTTTCATGTTTTTCATGCACAATTTATTATTCCAGTCAGAAAGCTTTCCCAGAAATATGGCACTAAGAGGCAATAAGAAGCACTTTCCATGACTCAGTGTCAAAGTGATTTTTTTCCTCTTTTACCTTTTACTTTATTATACCTTAAATTACAAAAGTTATAGATGTAACAAACTGTACAATAAAAATATGGTGTTCTAAGTTAATAATCTCCCTACCAGTCATCTTCTAATCTTCAATGGAGACAGTTTTAAGACACATTTTAAAGGTAGAAAAGACAAGATTTGCTAAGAGATGAGATTAAAAGATGAGGGACCAAGGAGGGCTCTGGTCAGAGTGGTGTCATTTACTAAGATGAGAAAACAGCAGGGAAGGATCAGCTTAGAGCAGGAGGGGGAATCAGGAGTGCCAATGCAGCCACAGAAAGTGTGTAAGTCATCCAAGTGGAGGTTCTGAGCAGGCAGTTAGATATCACTCTGTTCTAAAGAATGAAGCCCAGTCTGAAGGGTACCTTTGTGAGACATCAGCATATGAAAGGCACCTAAAGCAATGAGGCTGGACAAAAAGGACTGCAGGAATGCACATCCTGTGAATGGTTTTTAGAATAATGACTTTAGTATTGTACTTCATCATGTATAGTGATTATTCTTAGTCACTAGCTAATAGTCTGTATCCAATATTAGGTTTTTGGATTATTTGATTTTTTGTTGTTTTTAAACTGGAAATTTAAAATCTTATTAAATGGCTTTCTAGCAACTAGAAACATGATCACAATTTGTTCATTTAATGATTATGTTAATAGATTTTATAATACTGAACTATCCTTGCATTGATAGAAGAAATCTGACTTAGTTAGATATATTATTCATTTAATTGTTACAGATGGGGTTTGGGACCACCAGTAGTGTGTAGGTTCTTGACTTCATGTAGAAAAAACTTCACAACACGAGTCCAGGTAGTTTTGAGAGTACATTTATTAAAGCTAGAGACAGTGAAATAAAGGAAGGGCTGAAGATAGAAGAAGTAACAGAAGAGAACCTCGGTAGGGCTGCTTTGGCTCTGAGAAATGTCACAGTAATGGAGGTGAGCTCACTGGGAAGTCAGAGAAAAAGGCAGCCTTGGAGACAGGTTCATGGGGTAAGCCTGCAACGAGCTGCCACTACCTGCTGCTCCCCTTGTTGTAAGTATTGTAATGTCCCTTAAAGTTTAGAAAAAAGAGAGCTGAGCTACAGGGTGTGGGTGTGCTCTAGCCCTAGTTCTTTTGTCTTGAGGCTTTTTATCTTTCTTGGGCCCACTGGAATCCTAGCGGAAGTCTCAGAGAAGGGTCTTAACGGAAAACTCATTAGCTTTTCAGGTGTGTCCTTCAATACATTGATTCATCAAAATGTGTTTATAGGGGGGTAGGGGTTATTATCTGGTTAGTTTTATTTTTAAAGAGTGTCATCAAGAACATCACTGAAGAGAGACTGGGACCAAGCCTGGTCTGTCCCTAGATGGTCTGAAATGTGTAAACAATTCATTCCTAAGTGTCCTTGGTTAGGGAAGATAAAACCTTGTGATTCATTTGCTGGCTGTAGATTCCTCAAATTGTTTGGCCTTGTTTAATTCTTTTGTCTCAGTTTTCCTTATTCCTTTTGTCAAGGAATTTCCCTAGCTCCTTATTATCCTGCCTTGAATATGTTGCTAAAACTGGTTTATAATTCAGCACTCTATTTGGAATTCTTACATCTATATTCATAAATGAAATTGGTTTATAGTTTAGTTCATTGTATTGTATATTTAAGCTTTTGACATTAAGCCTATATTAGCTTTATAAAATCAAGAGAAAACTTATTATTAACTGAAGTGTTTCATTAACATATAAATTATTTATCATTTAAAATTTAGATATATTCTGGGGGGTAAAACAATCTGAGCCTGGTACCTTTTAATAGTGATCTTTAATAAAGTTTCCAATTTAACCTATGCTATTGGTCTTTCAACTTCTCTGTCATTTCTTGGGCCAAATTTTATAATGTGTATTCTGACAGAAAATTTTCCTTTTCTATACATTTTGAAAGGTATTTCTATAAAGCTGCATATAACAGTCTCTTACACTTTAAAAAATATTTTTCTATACTTTGATCATAGTTTCTTTCTAATATAATCTCTCTCTCTCTTTCTTGTTTCTCTCTGTCTCTCCCTCTGTCTCTCCCTCTCTCATGAGTGCACACACACACACATCTGCATGCCCACACAAGGTTTCTGTTTTATTTTTTTTTAAGAACTAGCTTTAGTTTCCTTGTTCCTTCTATTATTTCTCTTATTTATTTCATAATAATGAGGCTTTTTCTATTTCTTTTTAGCTTATTTTGCTATTCTTTTCCCATTTCCTTCATTGAAAATTTAGTTTATTTATTTTCAATCTTTTTTAAGTTATGAAAGCATCTAAGAACAATGAATTTTCCTCTTAATATGTTTTTAGCTGTACCCCATATGTTTTGTCTGTCCATTTATAAGTATTTTATCACATTGATTTTATTTTCTCTTTGAAACAAAGGTTATTGTAACAGTGTTTCTAATTTCCATGAGGTAGTTTACTTTACAGATAACACATTTTTGTTACAAAAATAAGCGTCAAAGCTATGGACACCTATAGCAACAAGTATTAATATGGAAGCATTGTGGGTGGTTGTTTGGGATCAGATACAGTTCTGCTCAATTTACTTCCACTCATTACTAGCTATGATTTTCCAGACAAATAATGCCATTGAGACTCAGTTTCCACATTTATAAAATGGAGGGAAGGTGGCTATATTAGCTATGTTACCACCCCATGGAGTAATCATGGGGCTCAAATGAGGTAATGGATGTGGCCACACTTTGGCAATAGTAGCTTTTCCTCACCATGCCAAGTTAACATTTAAACTTAAAAGTGACTGATTTTAATTACCATGGTCCCAGCAAGAAAACAACACCAGAGCTGCTTTGTGGACCGAAGGAAGCACCCTGAGGAAGTGGGTAGGGGAGGCATGGCGTGTGGTTTCCCAGAGATATTCAAAGAAGTTGATGCTGAAAAACATACGACTTAAAGTTGTCAAGAGGCAGGAACAGAGGCAATGAAGGGTCAATGTCGCTATCAATTTATACCCCCTGACCAGTGACACCTGCAATATTTGGATCATACTCTTAACTGATACAGCAGAGTACACTGAGCCCATTTGGGTGCTCACTGCGACAGAAAGCCTGGGTTTTAACCTTGATGCACTACTTAATATCAGTATCACCATGAAAAGTTGCCTACCATCTCCGGGCCTTTCTTTTCTCATCTTTAAAAAGAGAATAACATGTGTATTTTTTAAAAGTGTACTTGGCACAAAGCAGTATTTACTCAATTCTTAACAATAATTATTAACTAAAAAATAATTTATAAAATTACCTCTCCCCTCAAACATCCCTGTACCACAGTAAGATATTTATTTGAAAGTGCTCCATGAGTTATTTTTTAAATTATTTTCTTCACTGAAAACCCATCAACCATCTCAAATTTAAAACAAACCCATATAGAAATACACAAAATTTAAAAGTCAAAACAAGATGAGGGAAAATTACTTCCCCAGGCTAAAGAAACAAAATCTCATCCTGCTACAGAAATGTTGGTTAAAAAATAAAGAAGGAGGCTGGTTCTTCTTCTTTAAAATGTATGTCTGAGTCTGGGATGAAGACAAGAGTTGACAGGGGCTGAAGTGAACCACCCTCAAACTCACCAAGAAAATGCCAGTTGGCAGAGCACTATGTTCCCCTCTCAAAGGATGCCCAGAACGAAGGGGATTAGTGGTCTGGGGGTGGCGGGGACAGGCAGGCTAAGCTCCAGAAGCCAGTGACTGCTTTGGATCACAAGGCCCTTCCACTCATCTTCTTGACATCCCCATCCCTGCACCTTCAGTGTCTTCCCTACCCCCTACCCTGGCTGAGACTCTTCAGACTTTCTTCAATCACTTCAAAAGTCTCCGATATGTCACCACTAGTGACAGGCCCAAGGAGCTGCCAGCTTTGGAGTCAGTCAGTATTCCTAGCTGATAGATTCTAATCACATAACTTCTAATCAGGATTCCCTGTGTTCTCTTTCCTTTGCCCAGTTTTGGGTTTGCTCCCACTCCTATATTCCATCCCCAAACACACAGACAGACACAGACATACATGTGCATTTGAATACCCCTCATACCCCAACACATATCCACATAGTCACCACAGACACATGCACTTATTTTTACACACTTTGCATACAGTAATACACACATGCACGCGTGTGCACGCACCAGCAGCAGCAATTGGAATAGGCTGTTTCCAAGATGCTCTGGACCTGTGAGAGGCATAGTGGGTTCTAATATCAAGGAAGTCCACATGTTTGTCTGGGGGCTGGAGTTGGGGAGAGAGGTCTGCATTGTTGTCAGTAGGGAGAAAAGTACATAAAGGTGTACTTTTGGAGTGTGTTTGTCTTTACGTCTCATGGCGCTGTTTTTAAATGCCTCCCTCTGACTTCTTTTTATTGTAGCCTTAATGATCATTATGTTAACATAATACAGTAAAAATTTTTGTAAAAGTGCCACTTTTGGCAAAGGGGTTCAGGAAAGACAATTTGCTCCCCCAGCCTCACTTCCAAAGCTCCTGTCATATACCTATGCCTGTTAGTAACACCTGTTTCTGGTTTGGCAGGTGGCAGTAATTATATCTTCCTAATTTAGGATTTGCCAACATTCACTGCTGGTGGTCAACATAGAACTGGGATAAAGGTAAAATTAGTTTTCTATCATGATTTTCGCGAGTACATGATGACCACAAATTCATGGGTCTTCCATCAAGACATAAAGTCTATATTATTTTCCCTTGAATCTGGGCTGTATAGGGCCTTTCTCTGACACAGCAGAAGGTGGCAAGAGTGACATGTGACAGTTGCAGATCTAGGCCCTAAAGAGCCTGGCAGGTTCTTCTTTTGCTCTCCAGGAGCTCTCAGCCACCATGTCAGGTGGGCTACTCTGCTGGAGAGACCACGCTGAGAGAGAAAGGCACCTGGATAGGCCCCACATGTTTCAGTCATCACAATAGAGGCACTAAATATGTGAGTAAAGCCATTTTCTTTCTGCCAGCCAAGCTCCTGGTGAATGTAGCCACACAAGTGAATTCAGTCCCCACTATCTGGACCAGTGAACAGCTGTCCCTCCTGAGCCCTGCCCAGGTTGTAGACTCCAGTGTTTTAAGGTTCTACATTTTAGGGTGGTTTGTTACACAGTGGTAGACAGCTGATATAAAATGCCTACTGGAACTAATGAGGGTCTCCAACTGATTGACTGATGAGCATATTGGCTTATAGCTAAGTCACTTGTAAATATTTTAGGATATATAAAGATATATAGAGATAGAGTTATATCTTTAAAAATCTCTACAAATCAGGTATAATTACTCCCATTATATATTTGAAGAAAATGAGCTCAAAGACCAATCTGAGGTCACACATCTAGAAAACAGAACCAGACACTGAACAACACAAGTGAATCTTATTCCAAAGACTATGTTCCTTCTAATAGAGCAGACTACGATTTAATTGCCATGTGATTCTTTTGGTACCCTGCAACCTGAAAACAATTCTAACATGTGAATTAGGTGGGAAGTGCTGCATAAAAGAAATTTTCAAAGGAGCAAATCTTTCCCAAAATCCCTAAGGAAAGCCTCGCCAGTCTTTTTGTCTTTTTTGCTGCAGAACACATTGCAATGCCTGGGTACTGCTTCCATCAAGAACCAACCATAACATTTATTTCTATCCGTAAGCCTGATCTTTTACCAACTATTACAACATGAGTGTGTTTTGGATTATCTTCTTTCTTTGTTTTATTTTAATGGAGAATTCCCTGGGTTTTAAATAGTGTGAAGTTCATTAAAATTAAGAACTTTTTCCATTATTTCACAGTGAAAATAAAGGAAGGGATAGCAGTATTGCAACAAATTTATAATTTATCCAGGAACAAAAACAGAAAGAGGGAGAGGGAGGGAGAGAAAGGAAGGAAGGAAGGAAGGAAAGAAGAGGAAGCCAATAGAGGAAGGGAGAGAGAACAGAGAAAGAATATGAGAACTAGAATATCACTACATGAGGATCTCCAAGATGACAGCCTAGGTACACATGGTTCACCTCCTCACACAACCATATCAAAATTAAAACTAAACAAAGAACAACCATCACTCAGAACTGGCAGAAATTTAGTTGAATGGAGGTCCTGCAACCACAGAAAGAAACCACATCAATCCAGACTAGCAGAAGGGGTGGAGGTGCAGAGACACAGAGGCACAGAATTGGCTGGTCCCACACCCACGTGTGGTGGATAAAAATCTAAAAATCAAGAGGGATCTCTCAGGAGTAAGGGGTCCCAGTGCCACACCAGGTGCACCAGCCCAGGGTTCCAGTGCCAGGAAGATAATTCCCAGTGGCTTCTGGCTATAAAAACCAGTGGAGATTGATTGGAGGAAGAGACTTCTGATTTCCCAGGCAATTCTTCTTAAAGGGTCCTCTTATGGACTTAGACACCTTCCAATGAGCTCCAGCACTGGGGCAGCAACTTGAAAAGCACCAGTGGCATACAGGGAGGAAATGCAGCATCTGGCATCATGACAAGAGCTGGGGATAGGCTTCTCCAAGACAGAGCTGCTGGCAGAGGCCATTGCTCCTCTTCTGAGCCATCCCCCAAAGAGCCATACAGCATTGTGGGCACCATATCTGAGGCTCCATCAACCTGGCTAACACCATTTTCCCCACCCTGATGATTCCCTAATTCTGCCCCACCCAATTTACAGACCAACCCAAACCATTAACAGTGGCTTTTCCATATAAATGACTTGTCTTGGCTTATGCTTTTAATCTCCTAAATCCTCTCAAATAAGCAGCAGCTGGCCTCAGTGAGCCCTCACCCCACCTTCCTAAGTGGCCCCCAGCCTGGCACTAGCAGCAGCTGGCCTTGGTTCATAGACTGGCCTCTCAAGCGCCCCTCCGAACCCAGCACAAGAAGCAGCCAACTTCAGATCACTTTATACCTTATGCCAACAGGGCCCATACAGAACACAAGTGAGCACCAGAGTCCTGCTGAGGTAAGCCCTGCTCTATGGAGTTGGCCCCTGCATAGCTGATTCTCCACGGAGGGTGGAGGTTGGTGGTCAGTGGTCACAACCAGTTCTTGCACCTGACTGCCCTGGGTAAGTCTCACCTGTTGACCTGCTAATAGTAATCAAGACTCCACTACAAGAAGAGGGTATACTCAGCTCACACAAAGGGCACATCTCGAGTATCCTGCTTGGGTGATAGGGGAGGCTGTGTCACTGGACCCCACAGGACACCTACTATATTAGGCCATGCTACCAAGATAGGGAGTCATAGCAGCTCTACCTAGTACATAGAAACAAACACAGGAGGCTGCCAAAATGAGCATACAAAGAAACATGGCCCAAATGAAAGAACAGATCAAAACTCCAGATAAAGAACTAAACAAAATAGAGATAAGCAATCTATCATTACAGAATTCAAAGCACTGGTTGTAAGATTGCTCAAGGAACTTAGTGAAGACCTCAAGAGCAGAAAAGATTCAATCAGAAATAAAAGAGATGCTAATTTGCAAGGAATCAACAGTAGAGTGGATGAAGCTGAGAATCAAATCAATGATTTGGAACATAAGGAAGCAAAAAACAACCAACCAGAACAACAAGAAGCAAAAAGAATTAAAAAAATGGGGACAGTATAAAGAGACTCTGGGACAATGTCAAGAGGTCCAATATTCACTTAATAGGGGTGCCAAAAGGAGAAGAGAAAGAGCAAGAAATTGGAACTCTTTTTGAAATAATAATGAAAGAAAATTTCCCTAATTTGTTGAAGGAAATAGACATACAAGTCCAGGAAGCAGAGAGTGCCAAACAAGATGGATGCAAGGAGGCCTGCTCCAAGACACATCAAATCAAAATGCCAAACGTTAAAGATAAACAGAGAATCTTAAAAGCAGCAAGAGAAAGGCAGTTAGTTACCTACAAGGGAGTTCCCATAAGACTGTCAGCTGATTTCTCAAAAAAAGAACTTTTCAGGCTATAATGGAGTAGCAAGAGATATTCAAAGTGATGAAAAGCAAGGACCTATAACCAAGATTACTCTACCCATCAAAGTTATCATTTAGAATTGAAGGGCAGATAAAGAGCTTCCCAGAGAAGAAAAAGCTGAAGGAATTCATCATCACCAAACCATTATTATATGAAATGTTAAAAGAACTTATTTAAGAAAAATAATACCAAACTATAAACAATAAAATGGCAATAAATATACATCTGTCAAAAATTGAGCCTAAAACACAAACTAAGCAAACAAGCAGAACCCATCTGCTACAGAACAAAAAGAAGAGGCATGTGAGAGACACTATTGATTGTCCCCCAGTATCTGTTCTCCGTTCTTACTATTAAAAAAAAAAATTTCTCTATATTTAGCTGAGCACATGGCCACCTGAAATAAAGACTAAATTTTCCAGCCACCACTGCTGCTAGGTCGGGACACATGACAAACTTCTAGACAATGAACTCTAAGTAGAAGTATCATGTGTGACCTCTGAGAAGATTCCTGAATGGGAGAAGTCCAGTCCTTGTTAGTTCTTCCTCATTTCTGCTGGCTGGGATGCAGACATGGAGGCTGAACCTAAGCAGCCGCTGAACCTAAGCAGTCATTGAACCTTGAGGGAAAGACCATAAGGGTGACATGACAGAGCTGCAACAAAGAAGGCTGATTAACTGATGATCCCAGAGGTACTAAACCTGCCAAGTTCCTTTAGTAAGAAAGAAACAAACTTTTCTGCCTCTGTTATTTTAAGTGTTTCTGTTATCCACAACTGAATTTAATCTTTATCAGTACTGGATCTTAACATGCTTTGTGGTAAATTTGTTCTCAATATATGCTCAAGAATATGTTTTCCAAGAATGTTATTGCTAATCCCTTAAAAATTGGGACAGTTTGAGCTCTGGCTGGTGTAGTCAGCCTGTGAGCCAAAGGTTCATTGGTTCAGTTCCCAGCCAAGACACATGCCTGACTTTCAGGCTAGTACCCAGTAGGGAGCATGCGAGAGTCAGCCACGCATTTATGTTTCTCTCTTACTCCCTCTCTTACCCTCTCTCTAAAAATAAATAAATAAAATCTTTAAGAAAAGACCTAAGTCAGTTTGACATGTTGCCTGAGATGTTCTTAATCTCCTTCAAGCAAGGACACTGTTGGACCTTAACCTAGTGTGCTTGTCAAGCAGAGTCCACAGTACTCCATACTCCTCAAATATTCTAGGGATCCCATGGCTTCTGAAATGAAAAGTAATTTAAAATGAAAGACACAACTTTGGGGAACTTGCCACATCAAACCACATTGTGTCCATTCATTAATAATAAAAGTAATGATTATATCTAGCAGGTTTTAATGTTTTCTATGTGTTAAGTGCTATATACTTGATATGGGGTATCTCATTTAATCTTTCCAACAAACTTATGACTTGATACTGTTGTCATTACGTTACTGCAAATGAGAAAATTAAGTTCTCAGCCACCTGACCAATTGCCTTCCCAAAACACCTCACTAATGGATTCAGCCCTTCAGCCAGGCCCTGGGAGCACCATGTTCCTATTTCCCCATATGGTCTTATATCAAAATCTGAATACGGTAAGGGGAAGAACCTCTCTTCTTAGTTCTGCTCTGTGGACAGAGATGCACTTTGCAAACTTAATTCCTGAGTGCAGCAGCCTCTCATTGAAAATAGGGTCTTCTGGTGAACTCTTACATCTCCCACCTCACACATAACTTCCCATGCTGGAGGCAGGATTTGGATTAACATCTGCTCACATTTGGTTGATGATATTTCATCAAACCCCATTGATCTCACTAGCATTGACAAAGCTTCTGAACTTAGTGTTGGTTCCTGAGATTAGTTTTCAATCATGTATTCATACTTTCAATCACTTCAAAACACCCAATTGCAGGCTCAAGGATAAATTCTATGCTGTTCTCTAAATGTATCACCAATTTAATTTAGAATTTGTCTTGTCTACCCTTGAGTTACCTGTACCTCTCATTAGATGCCAAAGTCCAGATCCTGACTTAGGTTCCAATCCCTGAACCCCATAAAAAAATTCTGGATGTACAAAAATATGAGGTAAGATAAATATTTGGCCCTTTACATTACATTTACATTACAGTCTAAGATGATTTGATATTACAGAAAATTACCAAATTTTCTGTAAATATACAGATTCATTCTAAAGTAAAATAAATTATCCTGAAATACAGAATCTCTCTCAAAACAGTACTAGTAAATAAAACACCTGGAGTGAAAATACTTCTCTTACACTGAAACGAAAATGCAGATTGAATATATAGATTGTGCCTTGAAAAGATTCCTGAACATTCACAACTGAGGAGTTAAAAACTTTGTGGTGAAATGAGGTGAGCTGAATTCCCTTGAGGAAGGATGGCTGTGTACAGTTTGCTTCCTTTGTCAGCAGCAGTTACAGGCATCTTCCATCTGTAGTTGAATATGCCCAGGGAGCTTGGACCAGTGTAGCTGCTATGGTTTACTTTTACCCTTGAAAAATGAGCAACATCAAATCTTGTGTTGGTTGTCCATAGACTTATTGGTCACTGTGTTCTGTCTTATCCTTTTCAATATGGTCATATTAAAAGGCAATGTGTGAGCTGTTCTGAATGTCTCTATACTTACCAGCTCAAGATTAGGGAGGGATACCTCTGGAGCCCATGAACTAATGCTCCAGGTACACCAAGGCCATCGATACTCACATCCTTTCTTTGAAATGTACTCATTAGTTCACCAAAAATGAATTGAGCCCATATGGCACAGTCTATAAACCATACAAAACTCCTGCCCTCATAAAGCCTACATTCCAGTGTGGGGACACAGACAATGTATAAAATAGATGAGTAAATACATACTGTATGTGTTAAGCACCTGCTGCAGATGTTTTGGGTGTTGTACCTATATCACCACAGCACCCACCATTCAGTACAGACACAGGGCTTCTTATCACAGGTCTGTGAATTGAGGACTTTCTCCTGCCACAGGAATATAATTAACCCTTCCAGGATAAGGACATAGTGCTGGTGAAATAATGCCCCAAAAGGTACCCTCAGCCAAAGAGGGAGCAGGAATTAGTGTACTTGCCTCTCAATTCCAAATCCACTCTCCATTGGCCACCTGGAATGTCTAAACATATACTCCTTGTCAATTGGCACAGTGTTATAGTTTATTGGTAGAAGGCACTGGGGAGGGGAGGCTAGGGGAGGAAGGGACTCTCCTCCTGGTTCTGCTGTAATCTTCTCTATTTGCTCCTCTGGGGAGCTAGCATTGTAGGGACACCAGAGGTACCCACATTCCCCCATCCCCACCTCCCAAGAGTTTCAACATCACCAATCTCACAAGTAGCTCCACAGAGAGTCCTGTGTAAAACATCCCTGAAGACAACTTCTTCCACCCCACACCTTATAGGGTAGTTTCCCAGGGAGTCCCACAGGTGCAACACCTCAGCAAACCACCACTCTGTGGGCCACAACCATGCTCTCTGCACTTATATCTAGATTTCCATCCTAATAGGAAGGCCTCTTTAAGATTCATTCCTTCATTGGTGCTCTTTCATAGCCCTACAGGTAGAGGGAATGACTATTCCCTTTGTCTGTTATTCCTGTGCTCCTTATAGTCTTCCCTTATACTTTAGTGGGTAACACCATGACATAGTTAATTCTTTACAAAGTATTACATTTTAACTGCTCAAAGTACTGTATAGCTTCTGCCTCTTGATTGGACCCTGACTGATATACAATGTTATTTTTAATGACTATTTCTTTCTCAAATTCTTGGCTCAAAATATTAGAGACATGAGCACAAGCATCCTAAACTTCTCTGAATTATTATTTTCACCTAAAATACCTGAAAAATATGTATCTAAAACCTGGTAATTGACCACTTTTTTTCCTGAAAATTCTACTTTCAAGAATCTATAATAATCTGAAGAGCAAGCAAAACTTTGAACAAAAGATGTCCATTCTAACATTATTTATAATAGCTTCTTTCCCTACCTTTATAAATACACATCTTTTTTAGTATTTTCTTGCCATTTGAATTTTTGACCCCAAGTGGAATGTAAGCTCCTTGAGGGTAGGTATCACTTCTTTCCTGCTCATCATTGATCCCATGAGACTGGATGAGGTCACCTAGGAGAGAGCCAAGGTGGAAAAAAGAAGAGACCTAAGGCAAACAGGGAACGGATGGAGAGAAAATGTGTGGAAAGTGTGAGACTGAGCCACTGTGCAACCACCCCGCCCCATTAGGGAAGACTGGTGTTGTGTGACTAGAGGGAGTTTTACTGAGAGGCAGCCCCCACAGGTGCACCTGGTACTGATAAGGCATGAGAAAAGAAGAGAAAAAACAGAAAGGTGCAAGAAGCAAAGACAACTCAGACCCACCCAGGGTCCTCCCAAAGTGTATTGACTTGGAAAAGATCCATTAGGTCCTTTCAGGAAAGCAAATAACCTATTAACAGAGGTTTATGTGTGAATACTCACTGCAAGTGAGGGTACGTGTCTGTAGTTGTTTGTACGCACAGGAGTGCACTTGTGGAGGTAGGGCAGGGGCAGCTCACACCCAGGAAGTGCAGCTGGGCAGTACAGACTCCCCGAATCAGTTTGGACTTAGTGATGTCACCTGCAGCAGGCAGGGCTGATTAAGCAGTGTAGACAGAGCCCAGGCAGAGAAACATAGAAAGCTAAGAGGAAGTCTGCTCTCCTCTCCTCCAACCTGTAATCACCACCAAAGAGAACTCAAGGTGAAGCCAGCGGGATAAGGGCCCGCCACACTGGGACTGAGAAAGGAATCCTGAATCCACCTGGGAAAACCATTGGATCATACTTACTATTTGTGAAAGGGCCAACATTAAGTTCCTGCCCATTCACAAGAATAAAAAACTCATTGACAGTTAGAAACTAACTGTGAGTTCCATTATTGTGCTCTCAAGTTTTGTGGACTATCACAACTGCTCAGTTTATACATGTGACATGTGGCCTTGGTGAGTATTTCCCAAACTAGAGTCATGTATGTATAATGTTGAATATCACTGCTCCAATTTTTGACAAATTTAGGTAACAGGTATATTATTATTTAATATTTTTCTTTAAGGCAACTTGCTTTTTTTTACTTAGCTCCATTCCAAGCAATAAAATATTCTAGGTTTATTATACTAATTATATTTTATTATATTCATTAAAATAAATCCTTCTTACTTCTACTATAAAAATAAAAGGTCTGATCTTTATACTACTTAAAATCATCTCATATACCACTGATAAGTGTAACACATTTGGGGAAAAAGAGTTCTACAAAATGTGTAAGGTCCTTCATTATTTCTGAATCACTCTGAATGATTTGCAGGGTTCTCCGGGAAATGTCAGAAAGGCTAAGAAAGATTCAGAGCGGTTGACATGTGCCTAATGGAGAGGAAGATACTCTGCCATATTTTAAGCATTCCTCTTCAAACAAATGCTCATCACTGGAGACATTTGGAAATCTAAAGAATTTAGAGCTGCTAGATACTACTCTTATATCCTTCCTAGGATATTAGCATCCCAAGTGGTGCCAGTCTGTACAGGATGAGACCCTTGATTTTTAGTGCTGTCTACATGGACAAAGGGAAGAGAACATTAAGACGATTACAATATATAAAGCTGTGTTTAATGTAGTAGAGAGGACACTAAAATAGAAAACCTGGCAGATCTGACCCCTAAATCACCCAGGCCACTTAAAGTTTAAGCTGAGAACCTGCGGATAAACTGCTCCCCACCTGTGGAACTCAATTTTTTTCTTCTATAATGAGAAGATTGGATTAGATGAAAGCTACTCAGGCTAACATTATTGGGTAGACCTTATTACATAGTAACACCCCAATAAGAATGCAGAATATGTACTAGCACTCATTAATTTTTCTTAGTTTTGTTTTCTCCTGGAAAAAAATAGCAACCACTAGACAAGGTGGTCGCTAAGGCATATTCAGAAGCCAACATTCCATCCACTATTTCAAGTCAACTCTCCATGAATAGCACTTCAGAGGGGATACCTTCTAACTGAGGATTTCTGGGGAAAGTGATGGGGGCTGGGAGCAGTAGAACAGGACAGGATTGATGGGGAGTTTTCTCCAGCCCTGGGTAGAGATTGTGCCCTTGAACATATAAACACCAAGGGCTCACCACAAACATTTCCCCATGTCTTTCTTTGCTCCTTTCCCCCTCTTTCCATTGAAGCCCAGGCAGCCTTCCTCTGGGGTCACTCAGACTTGACCACAATGTGCTGCAGAGGTTAGTTCATCCTGGGCTACTTCATTCTGATCAAGTCTGGTCCAGCCAGCAAGCTGAAGTGTGATCGGTAACCTGTCAGGTTCCAGAGCACTGATTTTCACTGAGGCAATCTTACTCTTACATTTTCTGCTCTGAAAAACTTTTTCAAAACAGTAATGTAAGGCTTTGTATTGACTAAGGCAGTGCTTCAAGTTGCACAAAATGGCTCAAAGATTTACAGTCACCTGAATTTTCACTTCTTACTCCTTTAACCATGGTCTTGGTCTTTTAAGTTTGACAAGCATATCTCTCTATACAAGCATTTGTATCCTATAATCAATCCCTTGTTGCTCATGTGAACTGCCTTAGAATGGTAAATTCCTGGCACAGGGATGAGTCTCTAGGAATCACTTTTATTTGTCCCACCTACCATCAGCAGTGGTTACACACTCTGCTGATTTAATCACAGGTCATTTTATTGTGTGACAGGTTTGTGCAGGCACATTGTGTCTATACCAAAGGCATCCTCCAGGCCTGCCTTAGTAACCCCAGAGGAAAGATCCTGTTCCCATACAGCCCCTAGAAAGGCACTAACATCACTGCCAATCCTCTCAAAATAACCTCAAACTCAGAAATGAACACCCTTAGCTAGGTCGAGTCCAGGTGTTCCAGCCAGCAGGGCTCTTGCCTCACATTCCTGGCCTAGTACTCAAAGCTGTCCCCAAGTCAGCCCCAGCACCCCCTTCCCCATCCACAGGCCTTTTTGCACCAGTAAGAGCTAAAACTCAGTAGGCATTAATCATTCCAAGCACTTTTTATCTATTAACTTAACACATAATAACTCTATGAGTAAACAGTATGGATACCACCCATTTACAGATGAGACAACACTAAGACAGAGAGGATAAGTGACTGGCCTGAAATCACACAGATACCAAGCACTGCAGCCAAGTCTAAATCCAGGCAGCCTGACCTCTGCTGCCTCACACAGCACAGAAAGGTATTCACATGCTGAGCTTCTGAACCTGCTGCAGCCAATCTGAGCCCAAAACTGCAAGCAAGGGCCAACTGCAAAGCACTGATTCTATTCTGATTTAATGCCTTCTTTTACCCATGAAAGGCAGGCCAGGAAGTCACAACTAGGAAGGAGATATATGTAAGACCATGAGAAATGTGGGTGAGGCCTGCTGGTGTAGCCTGTGAGCACTGGTCAGGGACTGCCTCCCTCCCTCCCACAGTAGGCCCACTATGACCGCCTGCCTTCCATGTGGGTACCTGGTAGAGCAGGGCACCTCCACCAGGGTACTGCCAGCCAGGAAGATGTTACATGACAGTGACTATTTCTCTATATAGTTATTATTGCTACCTTTGAATCATTCATCTCTTATTGCCTTAACTAATAAACTCTGAAATTTCTTGTTTTCTATCAGAATCTCACTGGGAAACATTGTTCTCTTTTTTTACACACACACATGCACACACACACACTGGTTAAGGCAGGCAATTCCTAGTGCCTACCTGTACTTTCCTGAATGTGCTTTCTCCACATAAAATGACCTTAACCTAAATTAAAAGTCCAACTCAAATGCCATATTCTCCAGAAAGCCTTCCTTGATCTCCAAGCAAAAGTAATTATACTCTTTCCCTTTCTCAACTCCAAGAGCTTTATTCTTTAGCTCTTCTCTGATGCCTTCATCTAACACGTTGGCATCCTATCTTCCCTGAGCCCCTTGAGGATGAAGTACCCGGCTATACCCTTCATCTCTGTAATGATTATATCAATACCAATCAATAGATATTTGTTGAATTTATTTATTTTGATAATTTTTGTCCCCAGTGATGTCTGATATTAGAAATTAGATTGTGTTTATCATTCACGATCTCTGGTCATGATGATGAAGATTAAAAACAATGAAAGACAATAACTGCAAATGAAGGTGAACATTTGATTCAAAAGAAGAAGATAAAGGAAAATTATGCATCCCACTTCTCATACAAGGAAATGTTATAAATCTGCATTAAGTGCAGATCCTACCACATAAGGCCAAGAGCCTGCAATTATCCCCATCTTACTCCTGAAGGCTCTATAGTCCATGACCTTCATTCTTTGTCAGGTATAGTATAAGCACATTCATTGATGAAATTTTTTAAATATCTCAACAGAGCAAATTATCATTTTAACATTGTTTTCTCAACCCTGCCACCCTCAAGTAATATTGGTGGATGATTTAAAGTATGTAAAAATATTCAATGCCTCGATCATCCTCTGGGAATTTTAACTGTCATTTTCATGTACATTTATAATTTTTTTGGTGTAATTTTTCCCAAGAGAATGTATCAAAAGAAAGTGCAAAGATTTACATATGTAATTGCTACTAAACTCCCAAGAAAAAAATAGCCTTCCATCTAGGTGGAAGCCATATCACTTTAAATCAAAGCTTAATGACAATCAAGGTATTTTTATGAAGTTATAAAAGAATGCTGGTCTATAAGTCAAAGGAAGTTAGGAAATAAAAATGGTAATTTTTACAAGTGGCTACTCATCTGATGGTTGTGTGAGCAAGTCCCAACCCCTAGGTACCTATGCCTCATGTACCACTTTGTCTGCCCAGGATGTGTATGGTTTTCTTAAAGTCATTCCAAGATAATAAGAAGGTATAGCCCATCCCCCATTATGATGCTAAAGGGACAGACATTCCCTCCCCCAGCTCCCTAACTCCACGAGTGTAGACATGTGATGATGAACCTTAAGGAAGTAATAAAAAGGACTGACTAATGACTAGAATCCCACAAAAATTTAGTTTATAGGAAAGATGGATCTCAAATTAGGGTAATAATTTTGTAGGTATTTTTAAGTCAATAGTGAAAAATACAAAATATTTACAAGTTATTTATAATATTTTGGATGCTTCAAAATCCTCCAGCAAAATAAATTAATTTTAAGTGGAGGATAGATTAAATAAGACTGTTAGAATTGTAATAATCAGGAAAACTGGAGATGGATGCATGGAACTTTATCATACTCTTTATTATGTATGCTTGAAAATTTTCATAATCCCCCCCCCCCAAAAAAATAAAGACTTTTTTAAGTCCAAGAGTATTTCAGGGAAGTCCCAGAGCAGTGGTGGTATTGGAGGCACAACTGAGCATCCAATGGCACCAGGGTCTCCTGCTTAGCTTATGTGGGTTGCTGCCATTTTCTGAGCTAGGTTCGCCAGCCTTCCTGGAGATTCAGTGAGCTATCTTACATGCTACAATACATTTTGTTTTCTGATTAAGTTCCCATAGCTTGCAACCAAGAACCTGAATAATAACACCTAGTAAATTAAAAAATCCAGAAGTCTTTCAGGTTGCCTCATCTAATGAGTGCAACTAATTAACATGAAACTGGACCAAGGATAGCAAATACATTTTAGAAGTGCAGCTGTTTTCCCCTCCTAAACCCATGACTGGTTTTGATAATTAATCTGATATGAATTAATTGCATTCCTGTTATACCTGTTTATGGCCTCACAATCCTTGTCTACACAGCTCTCCAGGCAGCCACTGCCTAATACAGATGACTGAGGAATTAAAAGATATTTGTATTCCCAATAAGGCAAAGTAGAATAAACAGAAAAATTTGCCACTCCCCTATACAAGGTCATGCATTTTTAAGCTGATTAAAATTAGTTTAAGATTATTGTGTCTACCCTCTCTCTTCTCCATATTCCCTTTCTTAGTTGGAAAGGTATAAGTGACATATACATTATATTTGTAATGAATTAATACTAGAAACTCTTCAAAAGTAAACTTCATTGTAAAAGACTATCCTTGAACCTTATACTTTTTGTTCAATCTTATCCTTTTATCTGTTGGTTCGTACCTTGGTAGTTCCTCAGGTGAAATCTGAAACTGACCCCCATATGCAGAAGGCAAGGAGACATCAGAGAAAGAGCCTTTGTCTTAAGCTCTCAGATCAGAGGCAGCTTGCACCCTCCTAGCTTTACAAATGGCATGTTAAAGTCTTCAACTTATCATCCTGCTCTCCCATCTGGCCTGCCAGCCCTGAAGGTAGCAGAGTAATGAACAACAAAATGTTTTGGGTGTTTTTTTTTTTAACCTCAACTCTTCTTCCAATTTCCTAACTTGAGCTTCAACCTTTAGTTGGTCTTCAGTGATTAGCTGAACGGCCCAGAGTAAAGACCCGCACACTGCACCAACATTAGTTGCTTTCCTAAACAAATGCATTAGACCAGCCAGCATTTCGGAGCATCCCCATACCCATGTGGCTGTCCACAATTGTCTAATATATAGGTCAATGGTCACTCCAAGACTTATCTAACAGACCCTCTTTCCAACGACCCATTTCTTCCATCTCCTGGGTGGCTTACCAATTGTCCGTTTACAAACTCTGAGCATTTCCCAGGTGAAATCTGAAACACGGAGGGCAAGAAGAAACAAGAGGCAGGCCACTCCAGCTTGTTAGCTGGCAGGGGGATAAGCAAGGGAATTTACTTTGAGGCTTGCCTTCACAAGATGAGTAGATCTCCACATTTGTTCACCAGAATCTTTAAGTTTTTACAGAAGACTTAATGGGGTTCAGTCACGTACTCAGTCCAGAAGGTTACAACACCACCTTACTCCCTCAGGTCTGTGTCTTTATGGCATTGTCTAGCCCAGGAAGGCACTCGGAATGCCCATGGCAAGGACAAGGGAGGGGCTCCCAGGAGCCTCTGATTGCTCAAGTTCAGTTTTCAGGTCAACCATCTGTCACGTTCTCTCAGTGACCTCTTCCAACATCATCATCTGAGTTGATTGCCACAACTACAAATTCTCCCCCCAACACACACACCTCACACATGTTTCACAATGGGTTTTTTAGGTCCTTCCAGGAACAGGAGAAGGGCACACAAATTGGCATTTCCCAGCACTGGGAAGGTGCTAAATCACATACTATGAATTCTGGCTTCTGGAACTTCCTTACCATAGGGGCAGAAACAAGTAAATAAGATCGAGGTTAACCACCACAGACCGTGAAATTCAAAGAAACAATCACAAACTTCAAATATAAAAACAGCCACTTTTCTTCAATAGTTAATGCTTCAAGAAGGAACACCAACTTGCCCTCCCACTCACTTATGGACCTCCATAACTGTGTGAGGGGTGCAGGGAGATAAACCAGGCTCAGGTTTCAGGTCTGCTACTTAGAGTGTGACCTTAATGATAACCTCAACCTGTCCTATCCATTCCACTCTTTGTGCCTCACCTGGATGTAACAGGATGGAATGAGGGGCTTTGTGAGAGCTTCTTGTTTTCCTGGAATTGGTAAATAAAGCCTATGGCCAAGATCAAAAGGGGTCAAGTAGCCTGTGTAGCTGTGGAGTACATTCAAAACTTGCCAGCAGCCCTGGCTAAGTGGCTTGCTTGATTGGAGCATCATCCCTGCACCAAAGGGCTGTGGGTTCAATTCCCTGTCAGAGAATATACCTCAATTGTGGGCTCAGTCCCTGGTCAGTGTATGCATGGGAGGCAACCAATCAATGTTTCTCTGTCACATCAATGTTTCTCTTTCTCCCTCTTTCTCTCTTTCTAAATCAATAATCATGTCTTCAGGTGAGGATTTAAAAACAAACTTGCCAGCAGTAACCATTTCAGGATTTGTAGGGGTCCATTTTAGCTACCACTGCCCTTCCACGATCACCAACAATTTCTCTTTGACTCCCAGGAGCAAGAGAATTTTGTGGAGAGACATCTCTTTCCATAACCGACCTCCAGGGCAGGAGGCACTACTGGCTCCATTTCCTGAAGCCAAGAGAATCCCCAATCACATTTGCAGGTAACGGGTATGCGGGAAGGAAGGTTTTACATCACATGCCTTGGTGTCTGCCTGGCCACTGGGACTGAGGAGAGAAAGGCAAAGAGGGTCCAGGAATGGCTCTTACAGTGTCTGAGCCCCAGGAGATGCAGAGAATAGACTTGATCATACCCTCAGACCAAGTGATATGAGAGCACTTAGGCTTGGAGAAACTGGAGACCCCAGGCCAAAAGTCACTTAAAGGTGCAGCAAAGTCTCCGAGCTCCCTCTGCAGCTTCTAGACATCTGTAGGGTCTGTTGGATGTTACCTCTCTGAGTTAGTGGACAAGCAAGATCAATGGTGATATCTGTTATATCATCATTATAATGGAGCAGAAATGGACTCCAACACCAAGCTGTCAAGCACAGGAAAGGGAACAGTGGAGGATGGGAGGGAGAGTGTGCTGTTCCCCACTCTCCTCGCCTCTGGCCAGGCTGCACCTTAGAATCACCTGGAGGCTTGTAAACCCTGGTGCCTACCCAGCCCAGGAGCATTAGCATCTCTGTCACTAGGGCCTAAGTGTCAGAGTTTGTAACACTGTGCTAGTGATGCTGACATACAGCCAAGGGAGAGAAGAGAAAACTGTAGAATTGTTTATGAGGTCAAAGTTTTAAAATGCACGGGACTGAGTCACAAAATTGGAATGAATTTGTTTAATCATAAGTGGCTTAAGTTTTATAAAACTGGGAAGAAATCTGGGGCCACACCTATTCATAGAGAAAATTTAGCAGTATGTATAAAAGTTAAACTGTTCTATGTTTATATCCTCCAAAGAACTGAGAATCCTCAGTCACACTATTATTATATATGAAATAGGGATAAAAATACTATCTAACTCACGTGGTTGTTGTGAGGTTTAAAAGAGGTATATGGAACAATCATGTGGGCAGGGATTCTGTTTCATTAGCAGCTAAAATCCTTGCCTAGCACAAAACAGCTATTTGTTGAATGAATAGTCATGGACAAGTGTTAGTCAAATGTAAGCTTATGTTAAAGAACAGCCTATATGACCCTCCAAATTAATCAGCCCTTCTTAGTTTGAGTTCTCCAAAAGCAGGGACTAAACAAACACATGGGCTCAAGTAGTTTATTTGCAAGGCTATTCCAGGAACCCTGAGGGAGGAGGAGAGACAGGGAAGGAAGGAAACCTAATAAAGGGTGCTTAACTGAGCTGTTTGGTTGTGAATGATGAAGCTCAGTCCTGCCAGGGAAGCTACACAGAAATTAAATTTTGAGTTGTGGTCACAGGCCTAGGGTTGGGGTATTTATCCACCAACTTCTGCTCACAGTGGTGTTAGTTACTACAGGGACACCAACTCTCTCACACGTCTAGGCCTGAGCATATAGGCTGAGCAAGCTCCTGGTGTGCTGAAGAAATCCCTAAGGCAAAAACTGAGACCTGTGGGCATTTGAGGTGAGAGACAGTCTGCATGAGAGCTCCCATCACAAGCAGCTAGAAGTGGAGGTAGACTGAGGGCACGCAGCGTGGGACACCAATGTTGTCTGCCCTATGCCTGCTAAATAATCAAGTGTTAACAGGTGTTAACTATTTATCAAAGTTCTGCAAGTACCTCAGGAGACAGCCATATATCTAATCACAGAACAATTTTATAATTTAAAAGGGATTTGATTCTCTTCTCTGTCTGGACAGAAAATAAGCTGGGAGAATGACTCATACTCTGTATAGTTAAACAGAACATTTTGTGTGCACTTTAAGTTAAGATATGTTAGTCTCTAGTGTAGAAAGTCAGATTAATACACATTACTTTGCAGGGAAACTAATTAAATTTTTCTATCTTCTTCCTTGGTCTCTATCAATTACCTGTAATTTAAACTTTACCTGGGTTGTTCCATAGAGGAAATAAAGCACAAAACCAAAGCCCTAGAAAGCAAATACAGTGTTCTTAGGGGGAACATGTAAAGTAGGAGATAAGAACTGAGAACCTGGGTAGTTTGGAATTCAACTAATTTCAGCCTATTATTCAAGGAGGATAAATCCTAGATGACACAAAAAACTTAACAAATACTCTGGCCAACATTATTCATTTCAAGGAGATATTAATAAAACTCATATTTCCCAAAATGAAGAAAATCAAGCACAAAAGCAGACCAAATCACAGAGCAAAGAAAATTACCCTACATAATATTGCTCTTTAACTTTTTCTTGTAAGAGTTCTGGATGTTCCTGCAGGCTAACCAAAGGACTAGTTGAAGGAATGATCAGAATGACAGAGGACACAAAACTGTTCTCGAAATGTAATAGGACTTTGCCCCACCCTTCACAGCCTGTGGGAGTTAATGGGGTGACATTAGTAGATATAACTCTTTTTTTCACTGGGTCATGCCCCTACAGAACACTCTAACTTTTTCATAGTCACAGGCATATTTAGGAACACCTTTGCTCCAACTGAGTGCTGCTATTATCTCCTGCCAGATGTCTTCTCTCACACTGCAGTTGAACTCCTAGAACCTCCAAGATATCAATGCTACACAGCAGTCCCTCTCCCTTTGTCTTATGCTCTGTTTAAGGAGTGTCAAAGCTGTGTGGCTCATGCCCTAGTGTCTTACAATAACAGCCTTGTCAGATTTTAGGTACTGCACACCTGTTCTTCAAGGGACTCTAACATCTGTAAAATCCAAAGAGTAAGGACTTGGACACAAACTGAAATGGCAAACACTTCTAAGTCTTACCAACCACCACCGCTGGCTCTGGATAGTTAAGACCTCTCCATGATCCTTTCATCCTTTTGGTGGCTTTCTTTCCCAGGAGGCACCATAGTCCCTCCAGGTATGACCAGCTGATCCTGACCCAGTCTAGGACCCACTTGATAACAAAACAAGAATGACTATTTTTATTTATTTTACTCAATTTTCAATGCTTGTTCTCCTTAATGAGTACTTTCTTTACCCAACTGCTCAATGAGTTTCACTAAACATACCCAAGAGATCATGCTAAAATGAAGCATATCTGGAGTTGGGCCAAAGATTCTGCATTCTTAATGAGACCCCAAGTGATACCGGTGCTTCTGATCATGAAGAAAACCCTTGAAAAGTGAGGCTTAAGAGATTTACAATGACAAATCCAGGCCCTCCAGCAGGTTAGTTTGACTACAAAAACATATGAACCCCAATACAATCAGCAGCATAAGGGAACATATGTCTGAGAATGAGCGCCTATTCTTGAAAATGCCCAGAATGGGATCCATGATCAAATTCATATAAACATCCACAGGACTGTCCAAACTTTCGGCATCTCTGCATCACACTGGAAGGAGAAGAGTTGTCTTGGACCACACATTAAATACATTACAACACATAATCACAAAAAAAAATCTCATAATGTTTTAAGTAAATTTACAGTTTTGTGTTGGCCACATTCACAGCCATCCTGGGCTGCATGTGGCCCACAGGCCGCAAGTTGGACACTCCTGAATCTATAGCAAAGGCTCTGAAATTTGAGTGTGCATCAGAAACATCTGGAAGTCTTGTTAAAAGTAGATAGCTGGGCCCCACCCTCAGAGCTTCTGACTTAGTAGGTCTGGTCAGAGCCCAAGAATCTGCATCTCTAACAAGTTCCCAGGTGATGATGATGTTACTGGCTCAGGGCCCACACCTTGAAAGCCTCTACTTTAGCAACACTAGTAAGCCTCCTGCTCAAGAGAAAGGCAGTTTTGTGAAGATAGATCACCCTCTGGATCCCTGGCCCTGCCCACCCTGACAAAACTTTTAAAGAGTCCAGACCTCCTAAATTATGCACAACCCTCCACTTCAACAAATATGTTCACAAGAGTCTTTCAACATTAATCTCCATACTTTCATCTTTGAGCTGAATCTTTGCATTTAAAGTGGATTACTTGTAAACAACATACAATTGGGTCTTTTTTAAAAAATATACTCTCTGTCTTTCAATTGATGTATCGAGGCAATCTAAACTTTAAGTGATTATTTGGATCAATATCTACTATCTTTGTAACTGACCTATTGGTTGCATTTGTACTTTGTTTCTTTTGTACCCCTCTTTTCCTGCCTTCTATGGTTTAATTGGAATTTCATGTGATTCAACTTTATCTTCTTTCTTGTGTATCAATTATACTTCTTTTTAAATTATTTGTGGTTTCCCTAACATATACAATAAACTCATTTAACTAAATCTACTCTGGAAACAAAGTATTTCCAATTCTTCTCTTCTGCCCCTTGAGACATTGCTGTCATTCATTTCAACTATACATATGCTTATATTCACCTAATATATTGTTACTATCACTGCTACAACAGTTACCTTTTAGATCATTTTTTTAAAAGAAAATAAATTCTTATTTTTATCTTCATTTATTCCTTTGCACATTTCCTTCCTTTCCTTATGTAGATCCAAATTTCTGACCTATATTATTTCATTCTACCTAAAGAATTTTTTTTAACATTTCTTGCAGGGCCAGTTTGGTGGTGATGAATTTCCTCAATTTGTGGTGTTCTGAAAAAGGCTTTATTTCTCCTCCACTTTTGAAGAAACATTTCACTGGCTATAGAATTCTAGACCAGAGGACATTTTTAAAGATTTTATTTATTTATTTTTAGAGAGAGGAGAAGGGAGGGAGAAAGACAGGGAGAGAAACATCAATGTGCAATAGATACACCAATCAGTTGCCTCTCACACTCCCCCAACTGGGGACCTGGCCTACAACCCAGACACGTGCCCTGACTAGGAATTGAACCGGCAACCTTTTGGTTCTCAGGCCAGCACTCAATCCACTGAGCACCACCAGCCAGGGCTAGATTAAAGGATTTTTGATCAACACTTCAAATAGTTCATTCCACTCTCTTCCTGTTTGCATGGTTTCTGATTAGAAATCCAGTATAATTCTTATCCTTGTTTCTCTGTAGGTATGAGATTTCCAAACATTACTGCCCACCCACTGTTCCTGGACTGAAGAGGTTTGGTTGCCTGCATGCACCAAAGCCCACTGAGACACAAGCAGGAGTTTGCAGCCAAGAAAGTAAGGATAAATTAGTTAAGGAGATGGCACCAAATCCAGAGTCACAGACGAGCTAATGCTCAAAGACCTACCTTCCCAATGGCTTCCAGGGCGTGTATTATACAGGAAAAAAAAATCATTAATCATGGTGACTAAAGGAATTAGGGTCATAGTCTCTACTAATTGGTTGGTGCTAGGGCTAGGGTAGGCAATAATCAGTCACTGCATCTGGTCCTGATGTCAGCCATGGAGTTATTCTATCTAATATGCAAGTATTAGTTCAGTGGGATGATTTCACTTTCCTGGGTCAGGAGCTAAAATACAAGTGAGGCCAAAATGTTATCTTTAGTTTGATTGAAAACTCTGTCTCTGTAGTCAATAGACCCAAGACCTTGTTCCTAAAACTACTGGATACTAACTAGAGCCTCATTATCCTGAGGACTTAATGATTAAGCAAGGGAGAGGGAGGTGGATAAGTCAGGGTGTTGGGTGAAGCCAGTTTAAGTAAAAGGAAAAAGATCAAAAGAAAAAGCCAGATCAAAGAAAAAAAGGTTTTTGCACAGTTACACCACCATCTTTTTTCAAGATTTTCTCTGTCTCTCACTATCTATAGTTTGAATATGAGATGGCTAGGTGAGAGTTGGTTTTAATTTATTCATTTGTTTGGTTTTTGTTTTTGTTTTTTTTGTTTTGTTTTGTTTTGTTTTGGTTTTGTTTGGGTCATTTAATCTGCTTGGTATTCTCTAAGCTTCCTGGATGTGTGGTTTGTAATCTGCTAATTTTTTTTTCAGTGAAATGTTCTCAGCTATTATTCAACTATTTCTTCTCTTCCATTCACTCTTTCATCTCCTTTTGATCCAATTATGCACATGTTATGCCTTTTGAAATGTCCCTCATTTCCTGGGTGTTCTATTTTGTTTATTTTTTATGCTTTCTTCTCTTTACATTTCAATTTGGGGGATGGGGATGGAGGGAATAAGGCCTATGTGTAATCTCACTAACTCTTTCGTTGGCAGTGTCTAGTCTGTTGATGAGTCCATCAAAGGCATTCTTTCTCTCTGTTACAGTGTTCTTGTTTTCTAACATTTCCTTTCAATTCTTTCTTAGAGTTTCCACTCTCTGCTTACATTACTCATCTGTTCTTGCCTGTTGTCTACTTTCTATATTAGAACCCCTAGCATATTAATCACACTTGTTTTAAATTTGTTGTCTGATAATTCCAAAATCTGTGTCATTTGAGTATGGTTCCAAAGATGGTATTTGTCTTCAAAGTGTGTTTTATTTTGCCTTTTAGTATGCCTTGTAATTTTATGTTGAAAGATAGGTATGCTGCATTAAGTAGTAAAAAACTAGCATACATAGGCCCTTAGTGTGAAAATCTGTGGTCGCTGAGTAGGAGTCAAGTTATGTTTGATGTTTGCTGTAGCTATGGGTGCCAGAGGCTTTCCCCTTGTTTTTGTCTCCCCTCTTAACTTTAATCTTCTCTAAGTACTCCTTCTCAGATAAAGTGTGTGTTTTGCAGCTATCTCAGCATAAATCTGCTATTATTATACTGAAACCCTCTTGGTGCAACTTGTAAAGTGTGGGGGATGTTCTATAATCGTCTGATGAAATCTCAGTATTTTAGTAGGCCTGTGACTTGGTGCTGTGAACTTAACTATAATTTCTCCAGCAATATAACTTTCCTCCCCCTACCCTGCCCTACTTTCCCTGGCTGTAGCATTTCCAGTCTACTCCCTTGAAGCCCTGATCTCTGTTAACAGTTTTACCCCTTAGGTAAAACAGGAAGCCTAGAGGAGACTGGAGTAGCAGAAATATGTTCATCCTAAGCATGAAAGGACCTGGCAAAAATTGTACCTCTGGAGAGGAGGTATTTGTTATGAAGAAGCTCGTGGGTATATTTCACAATAGTTCCCTGCCAGTGTTACAAGGGGATCTTTCTCAAATATCCTCCATGAGAACCTGGTAAAATTCTTGGAGCTACAACCCATGAAATTGTAAAGGATGCCTAAGGCTGTCCATGCCCAAGAGTTCCTCACTGTCACACTTATCTATACTCAATATCAAGCAAGTTGCCAAAATTGCCACCAAAGTGTTCTTACCAGTTTATGTCTCCAGCAACTGCCACTGCAAGTAAACAGCTCTCAGCTGTGTCTCTCTGGATGCAGCTGTCTCCAGATTTCAGGGTAGTCTTCTTTTCTATATCCTCATTTCAGTAATAAGTCCAAGAAAAGTCATTGGTTTTCCATTTGTCAGATTTTTTCTTGTAAAAATAGGAGTGGCATCTTCTAAGCTATTCACATGCAAAAGCTGAACTGGAAGTCCTTTTCATGTTAATCTAAACACAATAGGTTCATAAAGGAAAGTTCTTGATAGAAAAAATTCATATGGCATTTTAAAACCAAAGACTATTCATGCCATTAACTCACCCTCCTCTGAACTTTTGCTGGAAAACATAACTATGAACATGAACATTTAGGTGCTTAAGTGTGGTGTTTCTGCACAAGACATTCACAGCCTTCATGGAGAGGGGCCTGATTTCATCTTCAGCTCACTCTACTCCAAAGACAACTACTTCTTATCTATAATATATCTGTATTATGTACAGTGTGGTCAGCACACTGGAATAATAGCCTTAACTGTGTACCTTTTATTTCTAAAGATGGAATATTTACAACAAATGATACCTATAATCTAGGTAGCTTCAGACTTGAGTAAGCATTATTGAATCTAAAAATTGAATACCTTCACTTAGTTCTGTGCTGACTCAATACTAATTTAGAATATGCTCACCTCCTTATCTGTGAGTACGTTTATCAAATATATAAATGACCCTATTGTCCACTTCCCAATTCTTATATTAAAAGTGTTGTATTCAAATATTAAGCATGACTACAAACCAGAGAAATATAAATTAAATGATGAATGAGGTATATTTGTATCCACACTATGTTCACACAAGTAGAGACTGCAGGAGAATGCAGAGCACAGTGGGGCAACGTATAAGGCATTGGATCACCTAACACAGCAGTGTCACCATAGGAAAGTCGCTCATCTGCTCATCTGCTCATCTCTGTGTCTTGGTATTTTCACCTGAAAATGGGAGCAATAATAACACCTGTTAATGTTGTAATTATGATTAAATAAGAGTAAATGAGAAACTTAAGACAGTATCCACCAGATAGTAAAAACTAAGTGTTTTCATTATTGCCAAGTTCAGTGTCACTGCACATGTCTGAAAAACTCCGCATTGTGTCATTTCTACACATGTATAGTATATAACCAGTACAGGCTTCAAACCTATGGTCTCAAATTGCCTTGTGCTTTACACCCCTTTTGGCTTCTCCTACCCTCCCAATTATGTGTGCTTCTGCAGCCCTTTAAGTGTCTATCAGACTGTTGACTTTTTTTTTTAACTCTCTATTTCCCTTTTTTCCCTCCTACTTAGGATTCCATCTCTGACTTAAAGTTAACACCAGAATGTCAGCTTCACTAGATTTTATCATCAGCAAATCCTTAGACAGAACTTGTATTGCCCTTCTACCTCTTTACACATGGGAAGGCCTAATCCACCTTGCTCTCGCCTCTTGGATCACCCACCCACTTGGCAAATCTTAGTTGGTTATATCATAATCAGTAAACATTTATTGTAAAAGATAAAATTAAGAACTTAAATGCTCATCCCTGTGACTAAGTAATCTCACTTCCAAAAATATATTCTAAGGAAATAATACAAAATATAGGAATAAAATCATGGCATATAACATTTTTAATACAACCTTATTTATTATAGTGGTAAAATAAAAACAAAATAAATGTCCTAAAGCAGAGGAATGCTTAATTAACATATGGCATATTCACTCCATGGAATATTATGCAGTCATTAAAAAGAAAAATTATAAAGACTACACAGCAACTCAGAATAATGCTTATGAGTCAAGTGAAAAAGCCAGAAATAAAACTATATATTCTGTATAATTGCAATTATATAAAAATATTGGTATATATAGAAATAAATAAGGAAATATTCAAAATGGGTAGTAGCCATGTTAATGAGATTAGCAGTAGTTCTCTTTTCTGTTTTTTAACTCCCTGTAATATTGTTTCATTGATTTTATAATAAAAAGAAGTTCTTTATAAATGTAAATAGATAGTTATAAATAAATAATTAGTTACAAGACCAACCTCAGCTTCCAGAATATCTTGTACTTTTAGCTCAAATGATTCATATTCCAGGCTTCATTTCTCACACTCGAAGGATGTTCTAGAGGGAAATATTTTTCTTTCCAGGTAGAGCAAAGGAAGTAATTTATTTTGCTGAGGAAAATTTGACCTCTATGTGAAAGTAATGTTATACTTAGATAATGTGCTTGCTCCTCTGAGAGCAGGGCATGTGTTTTGAATAGTTTTTTTCCATCATAGAATAGATTTGAGCTGAACTGTCATCTCCCCTTTCACCTTGCTCTCTGTTCAGTTGATGATGAAGCATTTGTAAGCTGGGGATGGGGGGGGGTGGGGGGGGGGTTTCCTCAGGATCCTGGCCAAGCAAAGTGAACTGACCTGTCCACTGAAACCTTGGTGAAATTCTCAATCCAAACACACTGAATTGTGATATAATGAAATGTTTGCAGGTGAATCTGTGCCAGCCTGGTGAAGCATATTCATTGACAGTGGAATGATGACATCTAGAATACCTCAAGATAACATTGTGTATGTGTTTATTTTAATAAGGGGAATTGCCTGTGCTAATATATAAAGAGTAAATATACTTACAGCCATAGTGTATGAGTATAGAAAGGAGTATATCATAATAACCCCCTACATTGACTGCCCTGCCCCTCCTACAATCCTTTTTCCCAGCTCCTTCAAAGCCACTGAAAGTGTTATCTATATACATAGTCTCTCCTTCTTCACTTCCCATCGGAATCTATGGGGCCTGCCCTCACCGCTATGTTGAAATTGCTCTGATAAAGGTCACAAATTAATAGTTGCCATCTGTTTCAGTCTTTTTCTTACTTGACTTTTCTGTAACCTGGATGCTAGAAAGTATTCCCTGCTCCATTAGAATTCTCCTCACTTGGCTTGCATTTTCCCACTGTGTTGGTTTTTCTCCTACTGTTCTAGGTACACATTTTCATCCTCTCTGCATGAGTTTCTTTTCCTCTTTCTGCCTTTATATTGGTGTGCCTTAACTTGCTGTGACTTTTCTGTCTCTACATACTTTTCCTGGACAACTTCATGCATATCTGTGATCCATTTCCTACCAACTTACTGATGACTTATGTATCTATATTTTTATGCCAGACCTCTCTTCTAAGCTCCAGCCTTTTGTATGACTAACTTCTGAGACAATTCTCCTTGGATATTCCACAGGGGTACTTAAACTCTGCATGTCCATTGCTGAGTTTGTCTGAGGTCTTTTCTTCCAAAACCATTTATTCCTCCATTATTTACCTCTAAGACAGAAATGGTACCATATTTGCCTTCTTTCTTTGGTCACATCTAATATGTCACCATGTTTTCTTGATTCTATATCTTAAATATATCTCATATTAATTACCTACCTACATTGTCCTGGTCTAAGTTCAGAACCTTGTCATATATCCTAAATTATTTCAAAAATCTCCTAACTTGTAGTTTCTCTGCCTCCGGTCTTTCTTCCAAAGCCTCATCCATCTATTAGTATCACAGTAATTCTGTCACTCCTCAAAATAATTGAGTGATTCTTCCTTACAGAAGAACTCCAATTAAGAAATGTAGAAGAAATTAGGGAAATAGAAAATCACCATTTGAAAACTATAGTAGTAATGACTTAGGTAAGGTCCGTGAGTAAATGCCAAAATTAGTGGATAAAAATTAAGGAGAAACAAGAACATTTTTATATGGTGTCAAAGAATTCCCCCCAAAAAATAACTTCTAAGTTATTTTGTGATTAGTAACCACAAAAAAAAACTTCAAAGTGGATAAACCTGGCATACATCACCTTAGACAACTAAATGAGGTTATCTTCACCAAAATTAAGCCTTTCAACATCAGGTACCACCTGATATTATGCACTGAGAAAGGAAAATCACTTCTGTAGTATTCTTGTCAATCTAATTGTGAGGAAACTTCAGACAAACCTAAGTTAAGATACATCCTACAAAATACACGACCAGTATTTTTCAAACATGTGAAGGTTATGGAAAACAAAGAAAGGCTGAAAAACTGTCACAAATTAGAGAATACTAAAAAGATATGACAACTAAATGCAGTGTATTATCCTGGATTAAATCTTGGAACAGAAAAAATTATTGAGAAAAGTGGTAAAATTCTGAATAAAATCTGTAATTTAATTGTTAGTATTATAACAATGTAAATTTTCTAGTTTTGATAAAAATATAAGTTGTTGCTATTACTGGAAGCAGGTTAAACAGCATATGGGACTTCGTACTATTTTTGCAACTCTTATGTAAGTCTAAAACTATTTCTAATTAAAAAGTTTAAAAAAAGAGTATTTCCCTGGTGGCTAAAAAATATAATCTAATTTCTTTAACATGACATATAATGTCCCTCATGATCTTACCAATTGTCTCTCTGTTTCTCACCACTGCTCATAATACACCCAGTGTTTCAGCTATGCTAAAATTCCTACCTTGTATCATTATTTGTAAACACAAAAATACACAGACATATATACTCATATACACTCACACACTCAAAACACAAGCAATGAGGTTCACAGACAATTGCCCAACCTTGTTTTTAATAGACATAGTACTAAAATTCAGGTTCCCTGTTTCCTAAACTGCTCATCTTTATTGAATCACTATAATCCCAATCCACTCGCTGGGACACCCAAGTTATGACATATGACAAATTATAGCTAACTCAAGGTAGTCAACTTAATTTTACCATCAGCTTAATTAAAACTTTTGGTGGGGAGTAATACCCAATAATGGTGTATGTCACATATGGAAATTAAGACTCTAAACTCATTCATCTAAATGCAAACACTGCAATCAATTCTCATGATGCCAGAAATGGGTGCACTCGTGCACATTTACAAAGTACGTAGTTCTTTTATCAGTCCCATTACAATCTTGTCTAAATCCTAAAGTGAAAAATGCATGCCACAGTGAAAGAATTACTGATGCATATAAAACAGGTTGGTCTGAATTTTAAATTTATTCACAAATAAGTCTGCTTTTCGTATTAGTAGTTAGGAAAGATTGCATTAATATTCAGTAGTGAAAATGTGCCATTCTAAATTTTTCATAATTTGCCATAAGGGAATAAATTTTTTGAAAATATTTCCAGTAGATGAATGACTTTAAGAACACAGTGTCAGTGAAGATGACAAATAAAATGGGTCATAGATCTATGCTTTGTCAAATAGTTGAAATAGCTTTTCTTTATAGACAAGTGTTAGCCCTGCTCATTTGAGGTTGAGATTGGTTAGCTACTGTATATGTTGACAACTCTGAATCCTACTGACTTTTTGGGTTCCTAAATCTTTTCCTGAAAACATAAAAGGTAATGACTTAGTTAGAGAGATCAGAGAGCACAGACAGATGGGCTTGAGGGAACTGAAGTGTTCTGAAATAAAAGAAATAAAGACACTAAATGGAATTTTCATTCTTTTGTCTCTCTCTCTCTCTCTCTCTCTTTCTCTCTCTCTCTTCCCTTTCTCAGTAGTAGAGGTAGAGGACCAACCTCTATTTATTTATTTTTTTAAAAAATAGCAACTTGAAGTAGCAGAAGGGGAAACATTACTCAAGTGAGTGAAAGAGCTACTAGAAGTCCCAGAGGCAGACATGCAATCATAGAGAGCCACAAAGGACTGCAATCCCATCAAAAGCTTTTCTTCACTGGGGCTGGCGAGCATCGTGGAGCACTCTGCAATTCACAGGGAGGTCCAGACACAAAATTGCCTGGACGGAAAGAATCACAACTACTACACACATGGACTCTCCTCTAGAAATTGTTCACAATCAGGGAAACAACTCTTTTTTTTTGAAAATGCCATGTCTGAGAATCCCAGACTTTTGAAGTAACAGCTACTTTTCTGTCTCCCAAAGTTCTGAGATAAATTTGTAGTTGTGAATGTGAGGGGCTGGCAGTTCCCAGGCAGACTCATATTCATAGGCAAACATCTCAGAGATAGTAGGGAAGGGATGAGGGGAAGATCTGGGGACGACCCACGCCCTCCCCAGCCTCCAAATCCCTTCTCTGGGGGAGAGAACAGCAGAGTACATGAAAATAGCAATTATCCTAAAAGTAGAAAAATTATCTTATGGATACATATATATTGGGGGAACATGAACAAAGATTAATAAAAGAATTAAATGAATAGATAGATAGACCAGCAGTGATTCATCTAAATTCATAGAAAAGGTTCTAGAATAACATAACCATTGGATTAACAGTACTTATCTATGACTGTTGGGATTGTGCACTGCTTTGTTTTTTATTATTTTGATTCTGTGGAGTATTTATTTTGTATAAACCTCTGGGATAATCTTGACCACTCATTGGCAGCCCTGGCTTTAGGCAGCATCCATTCAGGAAAAAGATTAAATCAAATAACAAATGTTCCATCTGAAACTAAAATTTTATCACAGAGAATTAAAGAGGGGACAAAGAAAATCAAACAGGGATCTGGGCATCTTGCTTAATGATTTTATTAAAAAGAAAAATAAACATTTATTGCATATTTATATAAAAATACTGATTTTATTTGACAATTACCTCCCAAATATTTCCATATTACCTGTCTTTATCACTTTAATCACTTTTTTTTAAATGAGACTAATAAAAGTTACAAATGAATTGCTTTCCTAGAAGAACAGCATTATCATTCCCATTACTGAAACTCTGAATTAGAAAGAAAATTTTAACACTAGTTTTTATTTTAGAGAGGTATGTTAACTTACATCTGAAATTAACTGAAATCAACAGTTGTTCCAATTTATCCTCATTGACCTCAAACTCTTTTTAAAAATGTATAATTAAATACCATGACCTCTTGCAGAAATGGTAAGGTAAAGTATTACTTTGTGATAAAATTACTGGTATCTTGAGTTATGGTATGTGGCAAAACAAGAGTAACAATAAAGGCTCCAAGGACTGTCCTAGAGATAGTAACACCAATCCCCAATGGATTTATGACTTACAACCAGCAGAAGGTCAGCTTGATCCAACACGGTGACTAACTTCACCCTGTAGTAACCCCTAGCTTCATTATGTGTTCATTATAATATATTAGCATACTACATGACATACCCCATGCCACCACAATCAGCAATAGAAAGGCCATATAAGTACACAACATGGCTGACAGGGCTCTTCTGAAGGCCTTCACTCCTTTCCTAGAAAAATCTGAATATTCTTCCCCCTCATTGAATGTCCTACCTTTTGATTAAATGAACTTCAATAAAAGAATTAAATCTCACTAGGGAGAGGCTGCTCTCTCTGCAGGGTAGACAGTATCTGTCTCACTGATTCACTAATAAACACTCTTTCACCTGTTCAGGACTTCTGAACCAAAAGGCCAGCACTACTACTCAGAGTCATTGGCTCATGAATATTCACAAACTGGTAGTACGGAGGAAACACTACATACCCACAGCCTTAATCATTTAAATTTTATGGCAAATGTGCAAACTGTTTGGCTCCCATCAGTGATAGGATGACTTCTTTCCTTAAAATTGGCCTTAAAAAAGGTTGCATATTTGAAGTGGATACTAATAAACCTATAGCCTTGAACAAAATTTTTTTCCTGAAGATCCCTTTCATTCCAACTGTCACTGGCCTCAACAATAGTCTATGTTCAGTATAAACCTACAAGCTTCTAATTTACATTTACTTCTAAAGCAAGTGTCAAGAATAAATGGTAAATGAAGAATGGATGAATGAATAAATGAATGATGAACATAAATGTTTCTACATAAGAAGGATTAGGATGTAAATATTATTCCAGTTATTTTTGAGGGCAAGGCTCAGAAACTCCAGCATGCTAAATATTTAAGGGTACTCTCAGCTTTGGCTGGGTACCTCATTTGGTTAGAGCATTGTCTTGATATGCCAATGTTGTGGGTTCAATACATAGTCAGGGCACATATAAGAATCAACCAATGAATACATACATAAATGGAACAACAAATCAATGTTTTTCCCTCTCTCTCTCCCTCTCCCTCTCTGTCTCTGTCTCCCTTCCCCCACCCCAAATCAATAAATAAAATTTTAAAAAAAGAGAATTCTCAGAAACTCTGCTCCCAAGTCCACAGTGATGTGGGTGCTGTCTCCATGTGTCCCTGTTAAAATATTTATTATAAAGGCTAGAACAGAGATAGGCATTTTGTTAAATAGATGTGATAATATAAATATAAATAGCTTCAATAGATAAGCACCCGAAATGCTGTGCAACATACTGAAAGAGGCATCTAGAATGCACAGCAGGAGGCAAAACCATGGCATGCACAGATTTTTCCCCCAGATCTAATTTTAAAAACTTCAGTGCAAGCTCACTCTATGGAGAAATTGTATTAAGCATAGACTCATTTATTTTCTGCTGATGAACACAGCCATATGAACAGCTGATAAAGTCATCTCTCTGCAAAAGGGTGCCAGCAATGTAGTTATGAGTTTCAGCTCCAAATTTCAAAACTGCCCTATTTGCTAATAGAATTATAGGTTAATTTTTCACTAGGCTAAATATATTGGTGACTTAGTTCTATTCTTTTTATTGTCTTACTTATCAGGGATGTCAAGGAAATGTGCTCCACCTACCAGGAAAAAAATTAAAGGTTTTACACATCCATTTAGTAAATGAATGCAATATGAAGTAATATGAGTATTTCTGGAAAAGTATCAAAAATTCTTAGCAAAAGAAGTTCTCAGAATCAACATGTTGAGTATGTGTTTTTAAGTTGGGTGAATAAAGATTAGCAGCAGACTATTCAGCTGCCATCTGCTAAGGGCCTTCCATGCTCCACCAAGGCCCATTGACAATGACCCTGTGCTGGGGCCATTTTCATGGAATTCGTATTCTGTCTCCATTTCATTCAACCTCAAAGTCTTGAAGATAGTCACATGAGGTATGACATCTATTACAAATTTCTCCGCTCTAGCCCTGCAACTTTTTAAAAAGCTATTAAGGCTATAGACGGAACCACATAAATGATTTGCAAGGTCCAATGCAAAATGAAATTCTTCATAATTTTTAAACATTTTTTAGATAGCAAGAGCAGAGCATTAAACCAAGCACTGGATTATTGTAAGCAGAGGGCCCTACATGACTGCATAGATCACATACTCAAGAAAAGATACGTGCCTATAGAAATGTTATTCGCCTTCTCCTGCAATTAGTGCCATAAATACTGTCTACACTTTGCTCCATGAATCCATTGTCATTTCTCTGATTTTGCCCCACTCTCAGTAAGCTAACATAATCAACTCCTTACATATAGACAATGTGTATTCGTGCATGCGTGCATGCGTGCGTGCGTGTGTGTGTGTGAAGAACCATAGGGAATACATTTTTAAAAAAGAAGCAGAGAATACTGCCTCTCATTTACTCGGTCTCATTAAGCTCACTTCTGGATTTCTTTAGGCCAGTGATTTTCAATCAGTGAACCACAAGAATTTTAAAACATGAATGTGTTGTAGCTTCCTTAGGCTGAGCAGGTCCACTTGAGACTCAGGTAGACGGAATAAAATGTGTGAAGCCGTGGGGATACTTGACATGCCTTTATTCGAGGGAGTCACACAGTCCACAAGCCCATGTCTATGTTGGCATGCCCTAAGAAGCCCCTACCTTCTTAAATACTAGAAGTAACAAAGCCAGCTACAAACCTACTAGTGAGGTAACCTAGCATGAGCTGTGCATGAGAGCCTACTCAAGGCTAAGGGGCTGTTTATCACACCCAGGCTCAAGGCTATGAGAACACTGCTTTATCAGACTCCTTTAAGGCTGTGAGAAGTTGCTCCCCCTAGATACCCAAGCACCTGGGTGAAGAAGCCAGACTGCTTCTACTTACTCTACAATACAATACCTATTTTGTCAGGGACACTGACCTCTTTTAGATTGTCAAATTTAGAAATGATAATAGCTGTTCGGTGTGAAAGAATCAAAATTATAACTATTTTTTGTCAGATTGGCAAAAATATATATTTTGGGGCCACAGAATTTAAGTAACTATGTGTGTCATGAGATTAAAAAGATTGAAAACTGCTGTTTTAGGCCTTGGACTCATGCGACAAAGCACAAGATGCTCACCTTTAAATCCTTGCTATAAATTACTTTTCAAACATAAAATATTGCCTTAAGCATACTAATATCAGGTGTTCGCATTCATATTACAAAAAGAATATTGAAAGGAGAAATGTCAGCATTTTTACTTAAGGTATAGTAAAAAGCTGCATGAAGTTTAGGCATGAAATAATAAAATATGAAATGCTAGGAGTACTTCTACTGATATTAATAATTAGCATTCTTCATTTAACCAGGTATAATTTATATATGATTTGTTTAAATGAGCACTACAGCATAATAGATTCAGAATTGCTATAAATAATGTAAGGTTTTTTACTACTATTTTCTTTTAAACCTAAATTATCCAAAGATGTTGAAGATGATCCCATGGACTTGGTTTTAATGATCTATCTTAGAGCAACATCTCTAGAATATTGCTTAGGGAAATTCTAAGGAGTAAATAAACACAAAGAAGCAAAAGCTTGAGAGAAAGAATGAAAAGCAAATAGACATCCAAGTATGTCTAAACAACGTTAATTTTTAGCCCAGTTTGTGGCTTTAACATGTACAGCTAGCGCCACCTATAGAAACAAAAGTAGAAAATTGTGTTGGCAGCAAATAGGCTATTTCTCCAACAATTGAATGGGATAGAATGTCACAAAGGAATGAGCCAGCATTTTAGCAGAAAACTGTCCTCTTTGTTCAGTAAACAAAGAGAACTACTCTAATGAGCCTCAGCACTGAGCAACTAAAGATGTTTTGGAAATAGAAATGTGGTTTATTATCAAGGCTGCTTCTTCTCCCAGCCTAGCATTAAGAGAACAATAGTGAAACAAGCACAATTCTACAGAGCGGGAATGAGCATTGAGGCTTTTATTTTAACTAAGATACCACATTAGTTGTCCTTTTCTTCTCTAAATTGTTAATGTATGTTAAAAATTATTTGGGGGACATACACTTTCTGCCAGGTACTTGAAAATAAAATGCTTACTTTGTCCTTCAAAAGCATGCAACATAATTGGAAAAAATATACAGAAATGTACATATATAATAGAATACAGAATAGGAAGTATTAGGTGCCATAAGACTCTTAGGGCTGCCAATCAAGAAAGAACTGAAGCTACAAAGTAAAATAAATATTTATTTAGGGTCTTATTATGATTCAAACCCAGGAATCTCAGATTCAGGAGAAAACTGGTATATGCTCCTGGAAACAAAGAAAAGCCAGAGCTTTTAAAAGTATAAACCATGTGCACAGTTCCCATTATGGTCCTCTTGTGCAAATGAAAGATTCTAATTAGGTTAACAGGGATCTATCAGGTCCATTATGTAAAAAAGGACAAGGATTGACTCTTTTCATGGTGAAAAATGAACCTTTTGATCTATTTGCAGTGGTAAGAAGGAAGTAAAGTTCTGGATGTAACTTCACAGGTGATTTAAAAGTTGAAAAGTTTGGCTTCAAGGTTACTTCATGGAGCTGTAGCAGTGGTCGCACAGGCCCATGGGTGGCCACGGTGCCCTCCATGGTGTCTGGAGGTGGTGCTCCTACTGGTGATGACCAGGAGCCTGAGCTGGAGCAGGAGGTCATATATCTTTCAGGAAGAGATTGGATCTATACAATATTCCATCCCCAACGGCAGGTTTAGGCACAAGGTGAGAGCCTATTTTAGCCCCCACCTTCACCAACAAGCAAATAGTGGGCCACATCTATGAAGAGGACAACAGTGCTATCATCTAGTTCTGGCTACACAAAGGCAAGACCCAGAGATGCCATAACTGTGGAACCCATTACAAGATGGTGCCCCACCAACTGGCCCACTGAACCCCTGCGCTCTCACTCAAAATGTGCTGTAAAGCTTCTTATTTCCAATAAAGACTAACCAATTGCTTTGGCTCCTTCTCCTCTAGGTTGGTAACTTCCATTTTCAGTGCACAGGTAAAAACTGTAGTGCACAGAGGAAGGAAAAGGTACTTCTGTAACAGGGTACAGAGCTTGGGATCCCCTGATAATAGGATAGAACCCCCACAATCGTGCCTTTAGGCAGAATTGGGGGCAGGGAAGAGCAGAAAGTACAGTGTTTAAGATATGTTGCATAACAAAGGCAAGTTAACAGTCATACCTTCCTGAAGGGAAGAAGGTGGCTGCCTAGGGCAAATTGTGTGGGTGACTGTGAGAACATGACTGTGAGAATATGCAGTGACTCCTGGCATAGTTGGGGCAGATGCCTTCCCTAGATGTTCATGTGTCACTGGGAACTCTTTTCCTGACTAAAGATGGCAGCAAAAAGAGAGTCAAAGACATGGGGGAGATGACAAAAATGGTGGGTGCTAACACACCAGAGAAAGGGCTGGATATTTGACCATTTAAGAGGTTCTAAACTGAGCATTTAAATTAGAGCCAGCTGCCATGAAGTCTAAAAGGTCAGGAGATCTGCCTATAGGTCTGTCTGTTGGTCTGCCCAGAGGACTGCAAAGAGGTCAGCTATGGGGTCTGCAAAGGAAGATGCCACGAGGTTGGGAGGTCTGCCTGGAAGTTCCCTTAAGAAGACAGTGGCAGAGCTGGTGGTGCTGCAGGGACCTACTTGGCCACCCAGACTCATGAGAGATGCTTGGAGCTGAACTGTGACCAGGACCACTAAGCTGCAGATTTATCCTTTTCTGAAAGATGGTAACTCTGATTGGCATATTCTGAAACTGGCCTGGTTTGGCAGAGGGAGGCAGGACTATTTGTTGTGGGATGTTTTTAAATGTAGCAGGACTTAACAGCAGAAATCTGCCAGTATTCTAAACATGCATACCCTTTAAATAAACAATCCTTTCCCTTTTCACCAAACTCTTGCCTTGGGAGTCACACTTCTTATCAGAGGGCACTGAAACCCGCTGTTCCAGACCACCAATGGCTTTCTGTAGCACTTCTAGATGGCAAAATCAGAAAAAGCTACATACAGAAGTGGTATATATGTGACCTGAACTTTGAGGAAAGAGTTTGATTTGGAAGTGAAGAGATTGGAACAGAAAGAAACAGTGGGAAATACAATTTGTTAATGAAGAGTAGCAGACAGCTCAGAAAGAAAGCAGAGATGCATTTGAAAGGCTATCCTGGAGCTAAGTCATTAAGAATCTTCAACAGCAAAGTAATAAAACAGTAAGCATTTGTATAGTGTCTGCAAAACACCAGGTACCAGACCACAGCTTTCTATAGATTAACTCATGTCATCCTCAGAACAGTCATGAATAGGTAGGTGCTATATTTAATATCTCATTTTTACAGATAAGAGGCTGAAGTACAGCAAGGTTGTATAGTGACTAAGATCATGTACATAGCCACTAATGTTTAAACCACATTCTTAGCCACCATCTTCTAGTTCCTCTGGATAATAAGAAGTTTGGACTTAATTCTTTGCAAAATGAATAAAAGCAGGCCAGTTGCCATTATTTTTTAAAAGTAAACAAAAGCTGATATGCCCTCCTTGGGATCATGCTTGTGCCTTTTCCTTTCCCCTCTTCTTCACCAACAGACATGCATCTCCTAAACTCTAAGGGACCCCATACCTCAACATAATAAAGGCTGTATATGAAAAACCTATAGCCAACATCATATTCAATGGGTAAAAACCAAAAGCTTTCCCACTAAGATCAGGAACAAGACAAGGTTATCCACTTTCACCGCTTCTAGTCAACATAGTATTGGAAGACCTAGCCAGAGCAATCAAACAAGAAAAAGAAATAAAAGGCATCCAAATTGGAAAAGAGGAAGTAAAACTGTCATTGTTTGCAGATGACATGATAGTGTACATAGAAAACTTCATAGACTCCACCAAAAAAATACTCAACCTAATAAGTGAATTTGTCCAAACAGCAGGACACTAAGTCAATATTCAAAAATGAAAGGCATTTTTGTACACTGAAAATGAAATATCAGAAGCAGAAATCAGGGGAGAAATCCTATTTGCTATAGCAACAAGAAAAATAAAGTATCTAGGAATAAACTTAACCAAGGAGGTAAAAGACCTATATGCAGAAAACTATACAACACTGAAGAAAGAAATTAAAGGAAGACACAAATGGCAGCATATACTGTGTTCATGGATTGGAAAAATTAACATCATTAAAATGTCCATACTACCCAAAGCAATCTTTAGATTCAATGCAATCCATCTTAAAATACCAATGACATATTTCACACATATAGAACAAATATTTCAAAAATTTATATGGAACCATAAATGACCACAAATAGCCACAGTAATTTTGAAAAAGAAGAACAAAGCAGGAGAGATCACAATATCTGACATCAAACTATATTAGAAGGCCATCATAATCAAAACAGTCTGGTATTGGCATAAGAATAGACACATAGATCAATGGAACAGAATAGAGAGGCCAGAAATAAACCCATGTCTCTATGGTCAATTGATATTCGACAAAGGGGGCAGAAGCATAAAATGGAGTAAAAATAGCCTCTTCCACAAATGGTGTTGGGAAAGCTGGACATCTACATGACAAAAAATGAAATTTGACCACCAACTGATACCATACACAAAAATAAACTCAAGATGGATAAAAGACTTAAATAAAAGTCACGACACTCTAAAAGTTCTAGAGAAGAACTAAGGCAGGAAATTCTCGGATATCCCATGCAGCAGTATTTTCACTGATATGTCCCCTAGAGCAAGGTACATAAAGGAAAGAATAAACAAATGGGACTTCATCAAAATAAGAAGCTTCTGCACAGCTAAAGAAAATATCAGCAAAATGAAAAGAGAGCCAACCATATGAGAAAATACATTTGCCAATACCACAGACAGAGGTTTAGGCTCCAAAATATAGAAAGACCTCACAAGACTCCACTCCAGGAAGACAAACAATCCAATTAAAAAATGGACAAAGGACCTGAACAGACACTTCTTCAAAGAGGACATACACAGGGCCCAGAGACATATGAAAGGATGCTCAGCATCACTAGCCTTCAGAGAGATGCAAATTAAAACCGCAGTGAGATACATTTCACACAGGTCAGAATGGCCATCATAAACAAATCAAGAAACAAGTCTTGGTGAGGTTGTGGAGAAAAGGGAACCCTAGTACACTGTTGGTGGGAATGCAGACTGGTGCAGCCACTGTGGAAAACAGTTTAGAATTTCCTCAAAAAGCTAAAAATGGAACTGCTTTTTGACCCAATGATCCCACGGCTGGGATTATACCCTAAGAATCCCAAAAAAACAATTCAAAAGAACCTATGCACCCCAATATTCATAGCAGTACAATTTACAATAGCCAAGTGCTGGAGGCAACCTAAGTGCCCATCAGTAAGTGAGTGGATCAAAAAACTATAGTACATTTACACACTAGAATACTACCCAGCAGAAAGAAGGAACTCCTCTTACCTTTTGCAACAGCATGGATGGAACTGGAGAGCATTATATTAAGTGAAATAAGCCAGGTGATGAAAGACAAATACCATATGATCTCACCTATAAGTGGAACCTATCAACAAAACAAACAAGCAAAGAAAATATAACCAGCATCATTGAAAGAAAGAAGAAACCAACAGTAATGAGAAGGAAGGGGGGAGGGGGGTAATGGGGAAGAGAATGGGAAGGGTCAAATCAAGGAACATGTATAAAGGATCAATGGACAAAGCCAAAGTGGGGAAGGATTGAGGGTGGGGCAAGGGAAAGTGGTGGCGGGAAAATGGAGACAAACGCATTTGAACAATAAAATTCTTTTAATTAAAAAAAAAAAACTTCTAAGTGACCCCATAAGATTTGCAACCAAGGGAGCAATGGGTGGTCAGAGCCCCTTCTGGGCTAACCCCCTAAATCTGTCTCCAAGGCCCCCTTTCCTCTGACCCTCCAGTGAGCTGACAGCATCACAGCCTTGACTCACTTCTTTCCCATTAGGTTTCTAGATAGCCAAAGCAGTCCTGCCTACTCTCTCTCCTACTGCTTCTTCTACCCTAGGTCCTTCCTTGTTTCATTGTCCCCAGCTTTAATAAACATAGTCTCAAAATCTAAATAAATAAATAGATATGAACAAAATATTTCATGCAAAAGAAAAATAAAGCTCATTACAGATAACAGAAAAAAATAAAGCAAAATGGAGAAAATTGTTTAACTTCCTAGAGACAAATGCTATTAACATTTTATTCTGTTTTATTCCAGTGTTTTAAAACCTCATAAAAACAAATTAGAGATTAAAAGAGTTTAAACTTGAACCCAAACAGAAGCCAACACAGGAGCCTGGGATCTGTCTCTGTCTACAGAGTTCATCCTCTGAAATGTTGGATCTGAGGAGAGGAAAGGCAAGGGATTCATCCCAGGGCAAACTCCTATCCTCACACTTAATTTTTATTCTTTGTTGGTACAAAAGTATAGGTACTCACTTCTATTTCTTCAGAGCTTAGAAGGCATTGTTCCACTGACATTCAGAACCAATGCTGTGGATAAGAAATCTCATGTTAGTTGGATTTCCCTTCCCATTTAGGTGACTTGTCTTTTCTCCAGTCCATCAAGCCACCAGACAAAGTGGAAGTCCCAAGCTTTCCCAGTAAGACTTTCCATCAACAGCCTTTCCTTTTCACTCCCCCTCAACCCATCGGGCCTCTCGAGTCACTTTGCCTCCAGAACAGAGAAAGCTTTTGAGCAATTTAAATTTTTGGCATTCAGGAGAACAGTCCCCTGGAATCCCCAGGAGGATACATTAACGTGCCCAAATTAGTCATGCTCATTAAAGAACCCTCTCATAGAAGGTGTTGAAAATATAAATGGAACCACCTGGAGTTAAGAGACCCTCAGAGCTACCATCACTCTCCCTAATTCCTTAATTACTCCAATATCTACTGTGTTCATTTTCTATTGCTGCTGTAACAAATTACCACAAACTTACTGCCTTAAAACAATATGAATTTGTTATCTTACAGTTCTGGAGTCTAAAATGATTTCAGCAGGGAAAAAACAAATAAAATAAAATAGAAGGTTTCAGCAGGGCTGCATTCCTTCTGGAGGCACTACCCTCAGGGAGACTTTGAGGGTTCTGTTTCTGTGGCTTTTCTAGCTCCTAGAGCAGCCCACATTCCTTGTCCCATGACCCACATTACCCCAACCTCTATCTTCATTATCACATCTCTTTCTCTGACTCTGATCCTATTGCCCCATTCTTATAAGGACCCTTTTAACTAAATTGCCCCTTGCCCCCATAATCAAGGATGAATTCCCCATGTAAAGATTCTTAACCTAATCATATATGTGAAGTCTATTTTGCCATAAAGGTAACATAGTCACAGTTTCTGTAAATTAGAACATGGACATTTTTAAGGAGCCATTAGTGTACTTACTACACTTGCCCTCCTTTCCACCCCTAGTCCTGCCACCATTTTCAATGCATCTGCATCCACTGGAAGATCCATCCAATATCTAGACTCTTCAGCTCTTTGTCACCTACCATACCTCAATCTCCTATTCTATGGCCATACCCATGACTTTGCCATTACCTATAACCACACTTACTCCAAAATCTGATTTAAAATATTTAATTTTTTTAAAGTTTCTCTCATCCTTCTCACATCCATCTTGACCCAGGCTAGATCCTATGGTCCATCATTCTAATCTCTCCTTTGTTAATTTGCCCTTTTTACCTGTCTACACCCTCACAGAGGAAAGCCCCATCCCTGGTTAAATCTACTCAAGTGATTTCAGTTCTTTTGAGGGGGAGGGGGAGAAACAGGGGAAAGGACAGGGTCATTTCTGAAACTATTTTACAGTATACAGTATGATCAATGTAGAATGACCAACAACTAGTAATGTCTACCCATAGTAGAATTCAATAAGCTGTAGCTATTTCTAAGCTATTCTTTTAGCCTACTTTTTGTATTATTGTTAAAACAGTGTAATCTTAATAACTAACACCCTGTTTCACCATTTTTATCCTTTTTTAAAAAGATTCATATGGGCTTCACACTTTTAGTTTTCTTATCATGTGGCCTAGTACTGAAATATCTGGATGGCAGTGATGTATTACAAGCATACCTACTTTTCCAGTAAATCTAAATATGCCAAATCCTAAATGTGAATTTTTTTACCCAAAAGAATTTTCATTATTTTTATGTTATCAGTGTGTTTGAAGCTTGAAACTGACATATAAAATGCCTTCTGCTCATATGCATTTATGTACTAAAAAGACAAGCATGACAAGATGTAAAACATAAATGATAAAAATGAAAATAGTGTTGGGTCTGCTATTTGACAAGAACATTTTGAAACATGGCAGGTGAGCTTCATCAGGAACTAATACAAAGTAATTCACTCATAAAAAAATTATATAATCTATATTTATAGAGTAGTAAGCTCAGAACCATCTGTTATAAACCAGAAAGAAGGCATTGAAACAGCTAAAATGAGATATTCCAATGTGCCACAGAGGGAGGGGGAAGGAAATGAGACATTAATAAAAGCAAATTACAAATAAAATGTAAAAAGGTATCCTAAACCATATAGTATATTTGGTTCACCTCAAAAAATATAATTGAAACCCCTCCCAAAATAAAAACATAGAGACTGGTATCTAAAAATTATAAAATGAGGCTCAGTGTTTAACTCTTAATAGCTATAATAAAAATAATAGAGTGACTTCTGGCCAAGATGGAGGCATAGATAGAAACACTTTGCCTCTTCACACAACCAAAAGAAGGACAATAACAAATTTAAAAACAAAAAATAACCAGAACTGCCAGAAAATTGAACTGTATGGAAGTCTAACAACCAAGAGTTTAAAGAAGAAACATTCATCCAGTCTGGGAGAGGGGAGGAGATGGGCAGCCGAGGTGGAGAGGATGCACAACAAGGCAGTGGCTAGAGGAACAGGTGGTCCCACACTTACGAGCAGATAAACCAGAGGAACAGCTGAGGGGTAAGAGAGACTGAGCAATACAGGGTTCCAGTGCAAGAAAAGAAAGCCTAAAAACCTTTGGAGGTAAAAACGTGTGGGGGTTGCTGTGGTAGGAGAAACTCCCAGCCTCATAGGAGAGTCCATTGGAGAGACACACATGGTCCTAGAATGTACACAAACCTACCCACCCAGGAGTCAGCACTAGAAAGGCCCAATTTGCTTGTGGTTAGTTGGTGAAGTGACTGAAAGTCCATGGAGAGCTGAGCTAGTGGTATTGTTCCCCCTCAGACCCCTCCCCCACAGACAGCATCACAACTTAGAGACCTAGGTTGCCCCACTCTGGCGAATACCTAAGGCTCTGCCCCTTCCAATGATTTCCAATGTCCACCAAGACAAAGAAATATGGCCCAAATGAAAGAACAGATCAAAGCTCCAAAAGTAGAACTAAGCAATGAACAGATAGCCAACCTATCAGATGCACAGTTCAAAACACTGGCAATCTGGATGCTCCCTGAATTGGTTGTGTATGGTAGCAAAATGGAGGAAAAAGCAAAGGCTATGCAAAATGAAATAAAGAAAAATGGACAGGGAACAGTAAAAGGAAGGAAACTGGGAACAAATCAATGATTGGGAGCAGAAGGAAAAGATAAATATTCAACCAGAACAGAATGAAGAAATAGGAATTCAAAAAAATGAGGAGAGGCTTAGGAACTTCTGGGACAACTTTAAATGTTCCAACATCAGAATTATAGGGGTGCCAGAAGGAGAAGAGGAAGACCAAGAAATTGACAGCTTATTTGAAAAAATAACGGAGAACACCCCCAATCTGGCTAAGGAAATAGACTTCCAGGAGATCCAGGAAGCTCAGAGAGTCCCAAAGAACTTGGACCCAAGAAGGACACTCCAAGGCACATCATAATTAAGTTACTCAAGATTCAAGATAAGGAGAGAATCTTAAAAGCAGCAAGAGAAAAGGAGACCAAGTTACCTTGAAAAGGAGAAAAGTTACCAACAAAGGAGTTCCCACAAGACTGTTAGCTGATTTCTCAAAAGAAACCTTGCAGGTAAGAAGGGGCTGGCAAGTTTTCAAAGTCATGAAAAGCAAGGACCTACATCCAAGATTACTCTATCCAGCAAAGCTCTTATTTAGAGGAAGGACAGATAAAGCGCTTCCCAGATAAGGTCAAGTTAAAGGAGTTCATCATCACCAAACCCTTACTATATGAAATGTTAAAGGGACTGATCTAAGAAAAAGACTATCAAAAACTATGAACAGTAAAACAGAGGAGAGGGGAGAGAGGAGAATGGGGAAAAATGTACAGGGAATAAGCCTGTACTTAATAAGCCGTATTAATAGTAGGTACAAAATAGGCAGGGGGAAGTTAAGAATGATATAGGAAATGGAGAAGTCAAAGAACTTATATGTACAACCCATGGACATGAACTAAGGCAGGGGAACACTGGGGAGGGGGACAGTGTAGTATGGAGAGGAATAAAGGGGAGAAAAAAATAGGACAACTATAATAGCATAATCAATAAAATATATTAAAAATAAAAAGAAATACAAAATAAAAATACTAATAGAGTGATTATTATCTGTCTGCTCAGCTCAGAAACTTCATGCTTGTTCTGTCATTTAATCTTCACAGAAAGCCTGTGAGACATGTATTATAATCTTCATCTTGTAGATGATGTGTTCACTCAGGCTGCCTTAAAATATCACACATGGGGTGGCTTAAGCAATAGGAATTTATTTTCCATCAGTTCTAGGAGCTAAAAGTCCAAGATCAAGGTGCCATCAGAGTCGGTGCCATCAGACCTCTCTTCCCAACTTATAGATTGCTGCCTTCTGGCTATGTTTTCAGATCAGGGTGAGTGAAAGAAGAAAGAGATATGGTGTTTATTCCTCTTCTTATGCGGACATTAGTCCTATCAGTTTAAGGCTCTGCCCTTATGACCTCATTTAGCACCTTAACGGCTCTATCTTCAAATGGAGTCACATTGGGAGTTAGATGTTCAACATATGATTTTGAGGAGGCTTAATTTGGCCTATAATAAATGAGAAACTCAAGATCCACTCTCCACCTTCTCCACCCTACCATGGGACCTGGAAGGCTGACCTCTGGGGACTGCATCATCCCACTGCCCTCTGGTTTAGAGTTGAGTTCAGCCATTGGTGGGCAATAACAGGTGATTAGAAGGTAAAATGTTGGAGTATTTAACCTCCTGGCTCCCATCCTGCCATGCCATGGGTTTAATGGTGGTCACAGCTCCTGATTGGTGATCCCTCTCCTACACCTGCAACTCTCGCCAGCATCTACTATTTCTTCCCCTTGTCCTTCCAGTCCCAGCATGGTGACAGCTTCTCACTGGTGCTAATTCTAGGGTGCTTTACTATCCCCATGTGTGTGTTACTCCAGCACACACATTTTTAAATAATGACTTCATTAGACTCTTCAATTTCCTTTTTTTAATGTACCCTCTGTTTCCTACCAGATGCTAATACAATAAGTGGTACCCAGGAGCAAAAAAGGATTTTGAAATAGATCATATATTTGATGAGAGCACAAATAACCCCTTTCCCAGATATGTGGTGGCATCACAACTACTCAAATTATTTCTGGTAATGGCAAGGAATGAAGCATAAATCCAGAGAAAGTTTTTGAGAGATAGTTGTAGCATTTAGTTGCTAAGAAAAAAAATATGGCATTTATTTGTTAAGGCAACAAAGGTCATCATAAATGTTGTGAGGACAGCTGGCTATTTCTAATTGTCCTACACAGACACAATGAAACTTTGAAATCTAAACTCAAGTAGTGGGTGTAAAATCAAAATATCACTACGACAGAAATTTCTTTTCTCCTGTGACCATAGAACACACACAGTTGAGAATCAAGTTCAGAGCCTGATTGGAAGGATTATGAAGTTGCAGTATGAATAATTGGGGGAAAATCTGCCAAGTATTTGATGCTAAGGTAAGGGTATTGGTGCAGAGAGAATGGTGTGAAAACATCTGAGCAGATATTAATGAGGCTGAGAATTCTGAACCCCCAAGTCCCCCTTAATCTTCACTGGGAGCAGTAGACACACACACACACACACACACACACACACACACACACACACAGATGGCTCCTATCTAAGAAAATCAGACTTTGTTCCATTTAAAAAATAAAACAAAATTCAACAACTACATTTAAAGCTCTTGATTAGCAAGAGATGCAGAATCTCAACACCCACGCCACCCTTCATTGGCTCCAGGCCTAAAATGAACGTTAGATTTCAACATAGCCAGGAAAGAGAAGGACAAATCCTGCTCCTAGAGAGACATATTACATACCAAAGAAGGCATAGAATCTCACCAATTGCTGTCATCAGAGACTAGTTAGCATGTATGGAAGTTGAATCTAAGGAAATTAGATTAAAGAGAAGAAAATATATAGTTTGATTGTTAATATGGTTGGATGCATTTGCCTTGGAATTAAGGATTTAGATGTGTTAGTATAAACTTGTGGAAAAGCCCTTATTGTTTTCTAGTTGGTTAACTGAAGATTGGACTCAACGCTGGCCTATAGTCTGAGTATGAGATGCCAAAATTTCTCTAGTATACTGTATAACAGTAATTTTTAAATTTTAACATGCATACACATCACCTGGAGATGTGGTTAAACAGTTTCCTGGGCCCCATACCCAGAAATTCTGAATCATTTTTTTCTTTTTGGTGGGGTGGGGGTTATGACTTTTCATTTTTTTATTTATTTTATATATTTTTAATTGAATTTATTGGGGTGATGTTATTTAGTAAAATTATATAGATTTCAGGCATACAATTCAACAATACATCATCTGTTTATTGTATTGCGTGTTCACCACCCCAAGTCAAGTCTCTTTCCAGCACCATTATCTTCCATCCCCCCCCTTATCCTCTTCTACCTCCCCTGAAACTCTCTTCCCTCTGGCAATCACCATACAGTTGTTTGTGTCCATCATCAGCCTTTTTTCTTTGCTTAATCTCTTCTCACCCAGTTCCCAATTCCCTCCCTCTTACAGCTGTCAGTCTGTTCTCTGTATCCAGGAGTTTATCCCTACTTGAAGGAGGAGAAAGGAGGCTTGAACTGCATTTCTAACAAGTTCATGGATGATGTTAATGGTGCTGGCATTAGCACTACATGTTGAGAAGCACAACAATAAAGAAATAAAGAGAGAAAAATTAGGTATATCTATTACATATTTTGCTGTGTACAACACACAGTCTTTTGCCCAAATTTTTTAGGGAAAAATAAGAATGTGCATTATACATGGATATAATGATCACATGCCATGGGTATAATAATGGTCATAATAATCCTGTGCATAATGCACTCAAAAACATGGGTGCACATTACACAAGGCAAAATACAGGTATGTGCGATCTGCTAGACTACCCTTACTGGTCATACTCACTAACCAAAGAGTGCTTTGGTAAGAAGATAAGGATAACCAAAAACCTTAATATTCTTGAGGCGGCTGACCTTAGTAGGTTGGAGAGGACAATTTGGAGATGCCAACATGGAACTGGGCTCCCTAGTCTCTATGAAAATACTAATGAGATCCCAGTGCAGTAGAGGCCATGTTTTGATCCTTAACAACTAAGTAGAAATGGGAATAATTATTGTTAGGGTGATAGAAAACACAGACTGTGAAAGAATTCACAGAGAAGAAAATCCAGACAGCAAAGTTTTTATTTTACTTTTCCCAAGACAGGAAAAGGGCTAGGTGTGGAGATATGCACCAGCCCTGAGGGGTTAGGGCGTTGAGCTTTTATCACGTAATGAGGTGGTTGTAGAGCAGGATGTTTAAGTTAGGCTGCAACATGTTTTGATGTTATCTTTGGGTTCAGGTTGTCCTGGCCTAGCATGTCCTGTTTCATAAATTCCTGGGAGCCTCTGTGCCTTGAGGGTGCTTCCAGTAATCTTCTAGTTCTGAGGATAAAGGTTCATAAAACAATTAGGGTCGGCAATACTTTATGGGGTCTAGCTAGCTCTTGGAAAGAGGTTCTGAAAAGGGGCTTTTGTCTTATTAATTACCATAATAAACACAAAAGAAAGAGTAATACTATGTTTTCTATATATTCTACCCTGTAGGCAATTGTGACTAACTAAATGGACCATTGAGTCCCTGGAAATAAAGTAGATGAGTATCTGAAGTTTGGCTATTCTGAATGGAAATGTGACACAAGTATAAAATACACGCTAAGATTTCAAAGACTTGATACAAAAAGTGCAAAATAGGTCATTAATAATTTTATGTTATATGCTGAAATTATAATATTTTATATATATTTGGTTAAAGAAGATTATTGCCCTGGCTGGTTAGCTCCATTGGTTAGAGTGTCATCTTGAATCACTAAGGTTGGGAGTTCTATCCCTGGTCAGGTCACATACAAGAAATAACCAGTGAATGCATAAATGGAAGAACAAAGTGATTTTTCTCTTCCTCTTGCTCCCTTACTCTCTCTCTCTCTCTCTAAAATCAATAAATAATTTTTAAATGTGTTTTAAAAGGGTATAAAAAAAGACTACTTAAATTAATTGCACTTCCTTTTTACTTTTTATGGTTACTAGAATATTTTAAATAATATATAAATATTAATATATAAAATAATGATTTTAAATGTGGTTCATATTATATATCTATTGGGCAACACTAGTTTATTGAACGTGGTGAACAGAGAAGAGCAAGTACCAAGATGCCTTAGTAAGATGTATGGATGGCAGAGAATATTGAGTAAAACCTGCAAAAAGTACAGAGACTGCAACATTGGTATTCTCCAGGGGTCCCAGAAGTCTTGTAAGACATGTCAGAACATCTATTTTAGAATGAGACAAATCACTGCACCTCTCACTCTCTACCACAAAGAAACACAATACTTGGTGGGCCTCTTTGAAATTTAGAGGAATATATGTTACATTTAAGTGTGCTACTCACAATTCTTATGTGTGTGTTATTTGTAGTGTTTCCTTTTGATTTCTGGTTTTGATTTCACTGATTTCTGCTCTTATCTTTAGTATCCTTCTTTCTGCCTTTTTGGATTTAATTATTCTACTATTACTAATTTCTTAAGGTGGGAGATTTGATTATGAATTTGAGACCTTTCTTCTAATGTAACTACTCAGCACTATAAATCTCCCTATAAGCATTGATTTAGCTGCATTTTTATTTTAATTATATTTTTAAAATATTTTCTATATTCCCTTGAGAATCCTCTGATCCATGGATTATATATAAACTTGGTTGTAACTTGGTTTTAGACAAGCTAGATGGAGATGTCCTACAACAGTTAGAAGAAAGAAATGAGAACACAAAGAATACTGTTATGGAGTTTTTATCAAGAACATCTCACTGATAGAATCATAGAGGGAAAAACCAAAAGCTTTTCTACTGAACAGGCCTGCCATTAGAGTGGACCACCATGAGTCACAAAAGTCTTAAGTTCTAGACCAGTGTTTTACAACCATTTTTTCATGGTTGCTTTTCTCAGGAGCTTTTTTAGACTTTTTTTTTAAATTGCCCTCCTCCATGAAAATTTAATCCCACATATACACTGGCATGTGTACTATATGTAATCTATATCTGTGAGACATATATACATTAGATATATAAGTATATACATTTATATATAAAATAAAGATATATTCAATAAAATATATATACATATATAAAGATTTTTGCCTTAAAAAACCAGTTTTACCCTCATTAAGAATGCATGTTCTAGACCCAGATCTACCATTATCTTGTTATGTTTTCTTAAGCTATTATCATTTGTGAGTCTTAGTTTTTTCTTTGCAACCTCATGAGGAAGCATGAGATTATTTTTAAGATTCCTCCTAAGTTCTGCCCTTCCACAGATACTATCTCATTAATGAATTTGCCCTTTGACTCATAGAGAGCATTCGATTGCATCTCTGTGAGGGGTATACATTGAAAAATTGCCAGTAAAATGAGTACAAAAATAACTACACTTTTTTGTTATTGTGGCATTAATGTTGCTTTTGAGCCCCCATTAGCCTAAAACACATAGTTTAGTCTATTCCATTCTGGCAAGTTCAGGACAGTCTGAAAATTTGTCTGTTAGATTTAGGATTTATCACCATCAATAACCCTGAAGTTTGTTGAACTTAAACAAAAAGACAGCTAGATATTTTTCCAGCAAAACTGGATTTATTCATAAAAAAAAAGATTTGCAATTCAAAAGAAAAACAAATTGCAATTCGGAATGTGCAATTTAAAGGCAAACCACAGGCAAGCCCAGAGAAACAAATCAGAGGAAACTCTTTTATAGAAAAGAGGAAGTTTGGAGAGCATTTATAAACAAAGAGTTCCTGTTGGGCTCTATGATCCACATAGGGTTCCATCTTCTGGCCTCCCAGGTCTATTTTAAATGAGGTCTCTGTTTATTAATTTTTGTAAGTTCAAAACTGTTTTTCCTCTCCTGAGCCCCACATGGATATAGAAACATCTATATTAAACAAGAGGCAGGAATGTAGTCTGCTTTTTATCCCTTTCCTCTGCTCCCTGGTCAGTGCTTCAGCTCCCAGGTAATACCTTCAACAGGACCCAGAGGGAGCAGTCCCCTTCTCAGTCATGGGTTCCCTTTCCTCCAGTTGCTGGAAGGATTTAACTGTGAAGATTAGCACAACTTGGTCTCACCCAGACAGGGTCAGATGCTGGCTCTGTTCTGTAGCATAATTCCATGGTCTGTTGGTGCCCATCTTGGCATCTCGCCCATGCGTAATTCCGGCGCCCTCTGCACTGCAACTGGGCAGTGTCTTAAAGGATGTAAACAAACTTGGTTTATCCAGGCCTCAGGGATTCTAAGAATCTCTGACATGGCAAATTTTCAGTCTAAGGGAAAACAGAGAGGAGAAGATCTTGACTCCTTTCCACCTGCTTTGTTTACTCACACTTAACATCATCTGAGAAACAGCTACCACTTGTCCCCTATGTGAATTTAAAAAAGATGGGGGGACTGCATAGTAAACCTGACAAGCTCAGGTGAGGCCTGCAGGCATGGTGGTCTTACAAACTCAGAGAACTAAAGTAACCACATAGGATGGTCTGAAATTAAAACTTTCTAACTAAAAGCAGTTCAGGGTATGTAGTCATGTCCTAGGGCAGTATTTTTTACTAGCAAAGATCAATCTTGACAGTAACTGAGCGTGTTATCTTTTTGCATCTAGAATAACATACCTGATAACATACCTTTGGAATATCAAATTAATTTCTTTTTTCTGGAACCCTGCAAGCACAACAATCACCAGAGCAGAGACCACAAATTGATAGGGACAAGAGTTAAAGATTTTAGCTGCACTTATAATTGATAAGCTAGTTATTAACATATGTGGGAAGCTGTTATTCCAGGATCTGGAATACATAACCTACATGACTTCAGGAAGTCAACAAGTAATTCAACCTTTGTGCCCCTATCTGTGACACAGGTAAAGAATTTCTGATCAGCAGATAGCAAAAGAAGAGGAAAATTGCTATATTGCAGCTCTTATCTAACCTTTTTTCCAAACCCCTTGCCTAACCTTTTATTCTCCATATAAAAAGGTTGCTTGAAATGAGATGTTAAGATGGTTTTTGAGGATACATACTCACCATCTTCTCAGATTGCCAGTATCTGAATAAAGCCCCCATAAAGATTCAATCCTTGTCTCAACTTAATTGGTTCTGGTAGTGACAGGCAGCATCAATGTCCAATTTCCTATTTTACCAGGATTCCCAATTCACATCTTTTTCTTTTATTTTTGTTTTATTTTTAAGGAGAGATTTGTTGTTCCACTCACTGATGCATTCATTGGTTGACTTTTGCATACACTCTGACCAAATTTTAAACCCTCAGTCTTGGCCTACCAGGATATGTTCCAACCAACTCAGCTGCCTGGCCAGGGGTGATTCAGATCTTTTCTGTTATCTGTCATAATGAGGCAGGATAGTAAGAAGCTAGGAAAATTCTTTGGCAAGTGAAATGGGAAAACTGAGACAGATAGCTGAACAAACTGGCCTAGCAATTCACAGTGAGATACAGGAGGTCACTTCCCTAAAGATAACATTTAGGCCTCAGTTGTATTTCAGCCCCACACCTAGAAAAGCAATAAAACCAGGTGGGCAACACCAGGACCAGCTGCAATGACTAATGATTCCCTGCCCCAGTGCCAACCAAGCAATCAGTGGAGGCATCGACCCTGAAAGGACACACCTGGAAAACTGATAGCTATTCTGCTGAAACCCCCCAACCAAGGCCTCCCTTAAAATCTCCACCTAAAATAAACAGATAAAACCCTCAAGACAAATGACCCAGCTCATCCTCTCCCTGTGGGGAGCATACCTGCATCATTTATTTCCACCCCTTCACCCACAGATATGCATCTCCTGGAAAGTAAAGGTCCCCAAGGAGACTTGCAATCATGGGAGCAATGGGCAGTGGCAGCTCATTCCAAGATAATCCTCTGAACCTGTTTCCAAAGCCCCTTTTTTTCTGACTCTCCAGTGAGATGACAGCAGCTCTGCCTAGGCTTATTTCTTTCCAATTACATTTCAGAAGAGCCAAATAAGCCCCACCTAAGCTCATTCTTTTTCCTATAACATTTCTAGAGAACCACAGCACTCCAGTCAAAACTCTCTCTTGTTGCTTCTTCTGCACTAAGCCCTTCCTTGTTTCACTGCCCCCAGCTTTAATAAACACACTTTCAATTACCTGGACTTGTGTTGTGAAATTTTTCCTGCATGAAGTCAAGAACCCACACACTACTGACCAGCCCTAGGCAGACCGACTCAGGGGCAAGTTCCCTGTCTGGCAACACTATGCTCAAAAGCCTTAGATGCTGAACATTTACAATAACACAACATACTAAGTTTTATTTATCTACTTCCTCCTCACCTATATGTCTTCTTGTATTCTATATCTAAATTAATGGTATAATTACCTACTCAATTTTACTCAACTTAAAACAGAGAGGTTATCATGGGTGCTTCCTTCCCTCATCCTTATCATCTCTAAGTCAAGTCAGTCATTAAATCCTGTACTTTTCTCCTCAGTCATAAGCACACTTTCTGTCCCTCCATGTCTGAATTCCAGTCTTCATCACCTTTTGCTTGAACAATTGCAATGTATTCATAATTGGCTTCCCAGTAAATGAAATCTCTCCTCACCTCACACTGAGGGTATCTTCCCAATGATGTAACTTTCCTGCCTCAAGACTTTTAACATCTGAGGAAACAACAATACAAGCCCTATACCTGAGAAAAAAATATATAAATCAGAAATTTCTCTACCTTTATGAAGAGAACAATATTGAAAGAAAGAAGAAACTGATGGGGATGGGAGGTAGGTAGAGAGGTGGTTAGCAGGGATGGGAAGGGGGAAGGGTCAAATCAAGGAACAGGTGTGAGGGACACAAGGACAAAGCCAAGGTGGGGAAGGATTGAGGGGGTGGTGTGTGTGAGTGGGGCAGGGGAAAGCGGTGGTGGGTAAATCGAAACAAATGTATGTGAAAAATTTTTAAAAGAAGAAATAAATTTTTTAAAAAGTGAAAAAAAAAAGAATCTTTAACCAAATCAGTTAGGTTTTAAAAGGTATTTTGTTTAATCAAGTACTATGTTGTGAATCCTTTATCTTAGCTAAAAATGATGAAATCTCTAGGGAAAAATATATATATCATTGACAGAGCCAAAGAGAGAACCTGAAACCAGAGTGTAATCAAGTCTGGGGCTCATGCTGCCTGTCACCACTCAGCCAAAAAGTAAAGACAGAGATTGAATTATAATTGCACTTTTCTTAATATCATAGGCCAGCAATCTGAGAAGGTGTCAGGTACAAACCCTAACAACCACCTTCCCTTGAGCTTTAAGAAGTTTATATAGGGGAAACATGGAATTTAGGAAGGGGAAATTCCTAGGGGAAGTGCAGATGTGCTGTTTCCCTTGGGAGTTAGGGGAAGGGGTGCTGGTAGGAGAGTTGTTCAGCCTCTTCCCAAGCTCATTCCCTTTGTTCTGGTGTTAACCCCTCAATCTGCATTAGCACCTTCTCTTCCCTGGACACCTATGGTTTATGGCCAGGGAGGCTATGTATTTTTGGTTAAAGAGGAGAAATATAAACCGTTTTCTCTCAAGTGTCCTTGGTTAGGGGAGATAAGGTCTTATGATTCACCAACTGGCTGTAAGTTACTCAAACTGTTCAGCCTTGCTTAATTTTCTTGTCTAAGTTTCTCCATTGCACTTGCCCAGAAATTTTCCCAGCTTCTTACACTTCTATCTCATTCTCCCCTCAGAGACTTCCATCCCTAAAGTCTTTTAGGGGTGATGAGGGAAGAGATTCTCTTATCACTAACTGCTTTCTGCTGACAAGGGTAGTGGTCTTTGCCTGTGTAGTGTGTGGAAGACTCTTCCAGTCTATTATACAGGAGAAAAGGGAATGGGACCTGAGACCTGAACAGAGAGGTTGTTAGCAGATTCTTCCAAAGAAAGAATAGGCTGGGATCCCTGAAGCATCATTATCTTGATATGGAATTATTGTATTTAATTCACTCATCTAGTCCTGACAAAACAAAAGACAAAAAACAAACAAAAAAACAAAAAAACCATTCAGCCAAATCACTGAGTCTCATTTCAGGATGTAGTGATACAGATGGGCTTCTAAAGTGAGGCCTATACTGTGTAAACAAGCAACTAAATAAATAAGATCATAGTATACACTCTATTAAAACAGAAAGAACACAACAGTTAATGAACACAGCAAATCATAAAACAGTTTCTGAGTCTGCAACAGTGTCAGATGAGAAGACTTCCAAATGCAAGGCTTTTGCTGGAATGAAATTAAGCAGTGACAATCAGATAGATCCTCTTTACCTGTAGTTTAAATGTCTCTGGTAATATCACCAGGTGCTCAGGTAAATTCTGTATGGTTGACACTGCATCAGCAGTTCTCATTAATTTGAAATCAAAGTGATACAGAGAGATCTGATCGAATCACTGGGAAAGAGTAGGGAGGGGTCGTAGGTGGAGGTTGCCCAAGGCAATGATAAACAGCCTGGAACAAGATTGGCTGAGAAGCCAAATGCCTCCAAAATGCATGGAATTATGTGCAAGAAGATTTGAAATAAAAGGAAGGCTCATGGACTGGTGGATTCTTGGGCTCTCTCGGGCTCTCTCTCTTCCTCAAGGATACCTGGATGCTCATGCTGCAGCTTCCCATGTCTCTCATTTGATGGTATTGTGGATGGGAAGAAACTCTTGGCATAGCTTAGGATCAGGCTGGCCTAACAGAGGATGAAAGGATTATTCTTCTTTGGATGTTCTAGGGGAGGATGAGCTCTGAGGCAGACATCTGTCATTCTTCCAAAACTGTGTAGCTTTTGTATCTTATGTTGTTTTAGATTGTAAACTAACCCTATACAAATGTTAATTAAAACTAACAGGGAAAAGATAGGAGAACTCCCGTGTTAAGAGAGTTTAGCCTTAATTGATAGGCTTAAGTGACTAATACGTGTGGAAAGCTGTTATTCCAAAATTGTGAAGCTATTGAATAAGTACTCCTTTCCTTTATCACAAAATCTTTGCCTATAGAACTTTGTCTAGGGTGTGGTGGCAGATAGCAGGACTCCAATTGCTGTTCAGTAACAAATGGATGAAAAAAAATGAAACATTAGTTTGAAAGAAAACTAGAAAAAGTTAGGATACAATTCAGTTTGTAGGTAAAAAAATGAAACTTTAACTAGAATCTAATATTTATAACTCTGTATAATAGATTTCATTGAATATAACTATCCCCTTAAATTATCCTTATTTTTTATTAGACTGCATTAAGTCTAATTTCAATTTGGCCTAATTATTTGCATAAACACAACAAGAATAGCAATTGATCATATAGGCTTTATTAATTTACTTGGCTGGGACGTTATAAGAAATTTTCAGAAGAACTTTAATTTGCCCCTTAGGGCAAAGAAGTCAAGCTACACAGGAGCATGATGCTTTGCCTGCTGTACCTACAGATTTTGGTGTACCTCAAGTTCTCAAGGTCCCCAAACTGTCTTGAAGTTCTTTCCTTGACATCTTTCAGGAAAGTGACTTTTGTTCCTTATACAGAAAGACTGCCATGAATCTTCTGAATAAGCAAAGTACAAAGCCATTTCTCCAAAGGACTTTTGGTTTCAAAGTCAATCTTTATTCCTTAAAGTTTTATGCTGATGTCCACAGTCAAGGTATGTCTCTTTTGGTTATGACATTCCAGACAAATACCTAGATAATAAAACCACAATTAGAAACTGGTTTTATGTGTCCTGTTATGAATAAATCAAATTCCCATTGGATTTATGGGAAAAAAACATACTGCAATGCAAATAATAAAACTCACTTATTAAAAGTTTCCAAATTCCAGAGGGATCAGGTACAGAAAAAAATATAAATGCCTCAGAGACTTCTGGTCAAGATGGCTACATAGGTAAACATGGCTTGTTTCCTCGCACAACCACATCAAAATTACAACTAAAATATAGAACAACCATCACTCAGAAGTCTCAAAAATCAAGTTTAATGAAAGTCTGACAACTATGGAATTAAAGAAACCACAACCATCCAGGCTGGTAGGAGGGGTGGAGACATGGAATGGGCTGGTCCCAAACCCACATGTGATAGATAAAAATTCAGGAGGGATATCTCAGTAGGAGAAGTCCTAGCCCCATGACATGTCCCCCACACAGGGTTCCAGTGCCAGAAAGATAAATCCCCATAATTTCTGTATGCAAAAACCAGCAAGAATTCAGTCAGTGGAAGAACCTGATGGAGTCTGATGCAGTTCCTCTTAAAGAACCCCCACACAGACTTATTCAAAATCACTCCTTCTGAGTTCCAGACGAGGATAGAAGTTTGAACGGCACTAGCAGCATACAGGGAGAATCTGAAGTGTCTGCAACAAGGTGAGAACTGCAGGACAGACAGGCAGGCAGAGCCCATTGTCCCTTCCCTGAACCTTCCACCACAGAACCACTGAGCCAGCAGGCTGGTACCATATCTGAGGTTCCATAAACCTGGCTAGCACTGCTTGCCCCACCCTGGAGATCCCCTGGGACTCCATTCCACCGAACTTATGAGCCCACCCAAACTGCTCTTCCATATGAATGACTAGTCTTGCCTTATACTTCACAACTTCCTAAATCCTTTCAAATAAGCAACAGCCAGCCTAGTGAGCCCACAGCTCCTCACCACTTGCTAAGTGGCCCTGAGCCCAGCACCAGCAGCAAAGAGCCTAGGTTCACAGTTTGGCTTGACCTTGGAAACTCCAAGCTCAGCATAAGTAGCAGCCATCTCAGATTGCTTTATACCTCCTGCAGAGCAGCCACAGGCAGAACACAGGCAGGGCTTGACCTTGGCCCACACCACCTGGGAAACCCAGAGACTGCACATCCAGTGGACAGCTACAGACCATGTCAGAGCACCACAACTCTACCCCTCCATAGCTAATCCTCCATGGAGGACAGATGTGGGTGGTCAGTGGTCACAGCCAATCCTTACAGCTGACTGGCCTGGGTAAATCCCTTCCATTGACCTGCCAATAGCAATCAATGCTCAACACAAGACAAGAGAGTATTCCAGATGAAGGGCACACAACATGTACCAAACTTGGGTAATGGGGAAGCTATGCCACTGGACCCCACAGGACACCTACTACATTAGACCACACTATAAAGACAGAGAGTCATAGCAGCTCTTTGTAATATATAAGACCAAACACAGGGAAGCTGATAAAATGAGGAGACAAAGAAACATGGCCCAAATGAAAGAACAGGTAAAAACACCAGAAAAAAGAACTAAAAAAAAAATGGAGATAAGCAATCTATCCAATGTAGAGTTCAAAACACTGCTTTAAAGACACTCAAAACCTTGTAACTCAACAGCATAAAAAAGATTCAGTCAGAAATGAAGGATACACTAAATGAAATAAAAAGAACAATTTACAGGGAAACAACAATGATGATTATTGGATGAAGCCAATAATCAAATCAATGATTTGGAACACAAGGAAGCAAAAAACAACCAACCAGAATGACAAATAGAAAAAAAAGAATCCAAAAAAATGAGGTTAGTGTAAGGGGCCTATGGGACAACTTAATGCATTCCGGCATTCACATCACACTGCCAGAAGGGGAAGAGAAAGAGGAAGTAATTGGAAAACTATTTGAAAAAAGAATGAAAGAAAACTTCCCTAATTTGGTGAAGGAAATAGACATGCAAGTCCAAGAAGTAAAGAGAATCCTAAAAAAGATGGATACAAAGATGCCTCTACAAGACATATCATAATTGAAATGCTGAAGGTTAAAGATAAAGAGAGAATTGTAAAAGCAGCAAGAGAAAAGCAGTTAGTTACCTACACGAGAATTCCCATAAAACTGTCAGCTGATTGCTCAAAAGAAACTTTGCAGGTTAGAGGGATTGGTAAGAAATACTCAAAGTCATGAAAAGCAGGAACCTACAGTCAAGATTGCTCTACCCAGCAAAGCTATCACCTAGAATTGAAGGGCCAAAAAGAGCTTCCCAGACAAACAAAAACTATGGAGTCATTATCACCAACTATTATTATATGAAATGTTAAAGGGACTTATTTAAGAAAAAGATCAGAACTATGAAAAATAAAATGGTTATAAATTCATATCTATCAACAATTGATAATAAAAAACAAACTAAGCAAAGAAGAAGAACAGAGACAAAAGCACAGATACAAGGAGCATTTTGATGGGTGCCAGATGGGAGGGGGTATGAGAAAATGGGTGAAAAGGTAAGGAGATTAAGAAGTACAAATAGGTAGTTACAGAATACAGAATAACCATGCGGATGTAAAGTACAGTATGGGAAATGGAGTAGTCAAAGAAACTATGCATGACCCATTGTCATGAACAATGGTATGGGGATTGCTTGAGGGACTGGGGGGATACTCAGCGGAGAGAGGAAAGGGGGGAAAAATTGGGACAACTGCAATAGCATAATAAATGAAATATAATTTAAAAATACCTAAATGCCTCAATATTGCTTAGGAAAGTATAATTTACCAAGTTGCTTAAAGAAAAAATAAGCTTTAGCAATATTTTTCAACAAAATAATATAAAAGTTCCAATTATCTTCTGTTTATTATGCCTAAGAACTTTTGTTTATCCTGATTATTTGCAAGTAGGTCTATAAATCCAGTTATTTCATAGAACTCTAGTAATCTTCATTCAGTTTAAAGGTATGATCTGAAAATTTATTCCCAGAATTATGTAATTAAAAATAAGTAAGAGTACTTTCTATGAACCTTTCCACAGACATATTCTATTTTCACACATGAATTAAAAAAATACAATGACTGTTCCCAGCTGATCCAAAAAACCCTTAAAATGACATGGTTACACATTTGATCATAATGCAATTGACAAAGGAATTTGCTTTCCTGCAACAACATTTAAATAACAACAAAAATTACAAGTGAGAGTATATCAGAATTTTATAGAATCTTAGATACTTTTGTATAAACTCTGAACATGTACTTTAATAATAAAATGTGTACACAAATAGAACACACTTATTATTTCTTTATTTAACAAATCTTCCCATGTACTTTAAGCATATTACATAGGCCTAATTAGTTCAAAATTTCTTCATAATAAGAAACAACAAATTCACAAGGCATTCCTGGGACCCACTGGAATGACGCAAAGCTAATTTTACAACAAGAAAAAGTCTCTTAAAATTTAAACACTGTGATGGTTGTCAAATATACTTGACTAAAAGATAATATATCACTGTAAAACAATATTAAATTATTTATTTATCTAACTGCTACTTTTATTCTCTCAACACTGAGGAAAAGCTGTGGGTCCCTGCTGCTTAGATTTGGAGAAGTAGCATTAATTGCCCTATTGTTCCCAGGACTTCTGTAGCTACCATGCCTCCAGGAAGAGGATTTAAAAGACTTATCTCCTCATTTTTCTTCTTTATGAGTTTTACAGCCTGGGAGAGGAGTGGGATCTTCTCTCTTTTTTAAAAATATTTTATTTATTTACTTTTAGAGAGAGGGGAAGTGAGAAAGACAAAGAGGGAGAGAAACATCAGTGTGTGGTTGCCTCTCACAGGCCCCCTACTGGGGACCTGACCCACAACCCAGGCATATGCCCTGATTGGGAATCAAACCAGCAACCCTTTGGTTCACAGGCCAGAGCTCAGTCCACTGGGCCAAATAGCCAGGGCTTCTCTCCCTCTCTAAATTATCAATTTAAATCCTTTCTGAGTAGAATCCTTATGATGTAACAATGTGAAAGCTTGCACATAAGAGATCTTATTCTAGGAGATGTCCATGAGGGTGGAGGAGTAAGTAGAAGCTATACTAACCTCCTCCCAAGAACAATCTGGAATTACAACTAAAATGTAGAGAAATCATCCGGAATAACCAATGGAACAATAACTGGAGAGAAGCCTTGTAACTGTGGATAGATAGAAGAAACCACTTCACCACAATGTAACCTGAACAAAGTGAGGAGGAGATGCAAGTGGGCTGCCTGGGCTCCCATGGGTGGCAGCTGAAGTGCTGGAGGGAAGTTCAGTGGCCAGGGGGTTTCCCCTGAGAAGTATGGGATCTAAACCCCATCTGGGCTCTCTTACTTACAGCACAAGAGCCAGGAAAGGAACCCAGATAACATCCAGCTGGGAAAAGCTGTGGGGTTACTGTCTGCCAGAGAGAGATGCCTGGAGTCACAGAGAGCCTCTTAAAGAACTAATGCACTTAATTTTGTTTGCAGCCACTTACCCTGGGCTTCAGCAAAAGAGGGCAGAGTGGACTAGAGATGGCTGGAGGAGACTATGGGGACAGAGGCTTTGGGAGAAGAACTGAGGGAGTGGCCACCAAGATCCCTGTGCTGAGACTTCCCCCATATTGCATCTTGCTTAGGCAGAGCTATTCCATCCAAGTGGCATCAGACTGAGGGGAAGCAGTAGCCACACCCACATAATTACTCTGCCCCACCTTGTGGTGTGTAAGCCTGCCCCCTGATTGCAGATTGATTAGATTAGCAATGGAAGGAGACATCCACAGACTGTATTTCTGGTAGCCTGGTACAGGCTTCTTAGGGCCTGACTGAGACTCCATGAGATGTCACCAGAGGCAGATCCAGAAAGAGAAAACAGTGAGACAAATTCCACAATGGTCTTCTTCATGATTTGTGATATTTTCTCTCCTGCATAGCATTTTAACATTCATTTCTTGTCCTTTTATTTTGTGCATATTAAATCACTAATGTTTATATAATAGTTTATTTCAAATCCCATATTTTGCTCCTCCCTTCTTTGACTCCATTTTACCTTCTTCTTTTCTCTTACTTTATTTTACATTTTATTTTTGCTCTTGTTATGACTTGTTTCTATTCCACATTCTTACTATTTCTCCCTGCTCCAGCCTCTAAAAACCATTTTTCTTGTCATTAGCCATCTCAGTCTTTTCCCCATCTGTAAAATACCCTTATTCCCTCTCCACCTTTATCAATCTTTACTCATCAGTTGCAGATATGGTGGTAGTTGTTGCATTTCTCTAATTTTATTTCTAAATAGTCACTATTTTAGTATTTCAGAACTCAAATTTTATTGTTCCTATTTCCCACTCCATTTTGACTTCTTTCTGTCCTTTCTTTTTGTTGTTGTTTTAAATTTCAATTTTTCCCTATATCAGTCTGCTTTTCATTCCTCACTCTCAGTATTCTTTCTCCCTCAATCATCTCAAAACCACTGTTTTTCTAGGTATCTCTTAAGTTTTTCTTTCTTTCTTTTTTCTTTCTTATTCCCCTGCCACCTACATAATTCCTTGCTCATTGTTGATCATAGCACTGTGGTGAATCTTTTTCCCCAACTTGATTCCTTTTTATTTTCTTCTCTCACTAATTTTCTTTTATTTTTTATTTTTGTTTAAACCTAATCCTATATGCTTCCTTTCTCTTACTCCATTATACATTCTTCCATCCCTTTTTTATTTATAATATAAATTTTTCTTTCTTTCTCTCTTTGCCTTGTCTTTATTCTCTACATTTATTATTACTCCTCCCTCTACCCTCTCAAAATCATTTTTCTTTCAGTCATCTCACATTAGTTTTTCCTTTTCTATAATAGTCTCAATCTCTTTACACCTTTAATACTGGCTAGTCTTCTGTTGATAGTGTGAGTATGGGTGGGGGTTAATTTTGCAGGGGTGGGTTTATTTCCTAGGCTGTTGGTTTTCTTCTGGCAGCACCTGCACAATAGCATACAAGATGTGGTGGGCGAAATGACACTTAGTCTGCCAGTTGGAGGGTAGGACCCACCAAAGAATGACCCAACAACAACCAAACCCCAGTTACAACCAAAGAGCCCACATACAGCTTAAAGGGAATCCCAAGAGTATCAAGTTCAGAAGATAAAGAAAGCTGCACCACTGATTCCCATAGGTTTCCTACCACAGAAGTTCACACCACAGAGACAGGGAATCAAAGCAGATCAATATTAGAAGCAGAAACGAACAGGAAGAGTCATCTGAAATGAAAAGACAAAGAAAAATCCCCAATCAAAAAGAAAGGAGGAATCCCCCAAACAAGTGCTAAATGAAATTGAGGCAAGCAAGCTATCAGACATTGAGTTCAAAATAATTGTTATAAGGATACTCAGTGAGCCCACTGAGAACTACAAAGAACTCCAGGATAGCTACAAGGAACTTAATGCAAACTTCACTAGCATGAGAAAGGACATAGAAACTATCAATAAGAGCCAGGGAAAATGAATAATACAATATATGAAATGAAGAACACAGTAAAAGGAATTAAAAGCAGGCTAGATGAAGGAGAGGATCAAATAAGCAAGCTGGAGGACAAGTTAGAAAAAAAAATCCCAGACAGCCCTGGCTGGTGTGGTTCAGTGGATTGAGCACTGGACTGCAAAGCAAAGGGTCACCAGTTTGATTCCCAGTCAGGGCACATGCCTTCGTTGCAGGCCAGGTGTCCCATAGGGGGCGTGCGAGAAGGAACCACACATTGATGTTTCTCTCCTTCTCTTTCTCCCTCTTTTCCCCTCTCTCTAAATATAAATAAATAAAATCTTTTTAAAAAATTCCCAAAGCAACAAAGCGAAAAAAGTCAAAAAGAATGAAGAGGGTTTAAGGGAGCTTCAGGACAACATGAAACATAATATCCATGTCATAGGGATACCAGAAGGGGAAGAGGACCAAGGTATAGAAAACTTGTTTGAAAAAGATATGACAGAAAACTTTCTAAACTTGATGAGAGAAAAGTCACACAAGTCCAAAATGCTCAAAGGGTCCCAATCAAAATGAACACAAAGAGGTCTACTCCAAAACACCTCATAACTAAAATGGCTAAATTTAAAGACAGAGAATCTTAAAGGTAGCAAGGGAAAAACAGCTAGTAATATGCAAGGGAGCTCCAATAAGGCTATCATCTGATTACTCAGCAGAAACACTACAAGCCAGAATAAAATGGCAAGAAATATTCCAAGAAATGAAAAACAAAGGTCTGCAACCAAGACTATTGTACACAGCAAGACTCTCATTTAAAATAGAAGGTGAAATGAGGAATTTCCTGGACAAAAAAAAAAAGGCTAAAAGGATACATCTCCACCAAACCAGCATCACAAAACATGCTAAAGGGACTGCTGTAAAAGATGAAGAAAAAGAGAGAAAGAGGAATACAGGGAAAAAGGGAAATGAATACAGAGGGAAAAAATGGCAATGAATAAGTACTTATCGATAATAACCTTAAACATAAATGGATTAAATGCTCTAATCAAAAAACATAGGGTAGCTGAATGAATAAGAAAACATGACCCGCATATATGCTGCCTACAAGAGACCCACCTCAGGATGAAAGATCTACACAGACTGAAAATGAAGGGATGAAAAAAGTATTCCAAGCAAACAAACATGAATAAAAAGCTGGAGTAACAATACTTAAATTAGACAAAATAGATTTCGAAACAAAGGCCATAAAAAGAGACAATAAAGGACACTTCATATTACTTAAGGGAATAATCCATCAAGGAGATACAATGCTTGTAAACATATATTCACCCAACATAGGACCATCCAAGTATATAAGGAAAATCTTGGAGGACTTCAAGAAAGATATTGACAGCAACACACCCAAAGTAGGTTTAAACTTACTTTGTCCCCTTAAAAGCCCCCTCTGTCAACAATGGATATATCTTCCAAGCAAAGAACCAACAGCGATATTGTGACATTGAACAACACTCTTCAGGGGTGTCCATCCTGTGGCCCATGGGCCACAATGCAGCCCAAGATGGCTGTGAATGTGTCCCAACACAAAATTGTAAATTTACTTAAAACATTATGAGATATTTTTGTGATTATGTGTCACAAAGTATTTAATGTGTGGCCCAAGACAACTCTTCTTTCAATGTGGCACTGAGATGCCAAAAGGTTGGAAAACCCTGTGATGAAATGGACTTAATTGATATATACAAAACCTTTCACCCCAAGAACCAAAATATACATTCTTTTTCAACGCACATGGAACATTTTCAAAGACAGACCACGTGATAGGATACAAACAAGCCTCAACAAATTCAAGAAAGCTGAAATCATATCAAGCATCTTTTCAGATCCTAATGGCATGAAACTAGAAAAGAACCTCAGGGAAAAAGCTCAAAAATTCAAGCTCATGGAGACTGAATAACATGATATCAAATAATGAATGGGTTAACAATGTAATCAAAGAAGATATCAAAAAGTTTCTGGAAACAAATGAAAATGAACACACAACAGCCCACAACCTATGGGACACAGCGAAGGCAGTCCTGACAGGGAACTTCATAGCCATATAGGCCTATCTTAAAAAGATAGAAAAATTTTAGATAAACAACCTAACCAAACATCTACAAGAACTAGAGGAAAGACAAAAAACAAAGCCCAGAGTGAGTAGAATGGAGGAAATAGTCAAGATCAGAGCAGAATTAAATGACATAGAGATTTAAAAAAAAAAAGAACAATTCAAAGGATCAATATCCAAAAGCTGGTTCTTTGAAAAGATAAACAAAATTGATAAGCCTTTAACCAGACTCATCAAGAAAAAAAGAGGTCCCAAATAAATAAAATCAGAGACAAAAGAGAAGAAATTATAACTGATACCAAAGAAATACAAAGGATTGTAAGAAATTACTACAAACAACTATATGCCAAGAAATTTGACAGTCTGGGTGAAATGGGTAAATTTCTAGAAACATATAATCTTCCAAAATGAAATCAAGATGAAGCAGACGGCCTAAATAGACCAACAACAGCTTGTGAAATTGAAGCGATAATCAAAAAACTCCTGGCACACAAAAGCCCTGCACAAATGGTTTCACAGGTGAATTTTACCAAACATTTAGGGAAAAGCTGACTCCTATCCTCCTCAAACTATTCCAAGAAATTGAAGAGGGGAGAATACTCCCAAACTCACTTTATGAGTCTAGTACTGAGTCCAGTATTGAGTCAGTATTACCCTAATTCCAAAACCAGATAAAGGTACAACAATGAAAGAAAACTATAGGACAATATCGCTGATGAACATAGATGCTAAAATCCTCAATAAAATATTGTCAAACTGCATCCAGCAATGCATTAAAAAGATATACACCATGATCAAGTAGAATTCATCCCAGGGATGCAAGGATGGTAAAATATTCACAAATCAACAATACACCACATAAACAAAATCAAAGGCAAAAACCACATGATCATGTCAACAGATGCTGAAAAAGCATTTGATAAAGTACAACACCCATTTATGATAAAAACCCTCAGTGAAGTGGGAATAGAAAGAGCATACCTCAACATAATAAATATCATATACGAGAAACCTATAGCCAACATCATACTCAACAGGCAAAAACTAAAAGCTTTCCCCTAAAATCAGGAACAGGACAAGGGTCCCACTTTCACCACTTTTATGAAACATAGTATTGGAATTTCTAGCTACAGTGATCAGACAAGAAAAAGAAATAAAAGACATCCAGATTGGAAAGTGAAAAGTAAAATTATCATTATTTGCAGATGACATGATAGTGTACACAGAAAACCCTATAGGCTCCACCAAAAGACTCCTCAAACTAATAAGTGAATTAGGCAAAATAGCAGGATAGAAAGTCAATATTCAGAAATTGAAAGTATTTTTGTAAACCAACAATGAAATATCAGAAAGAGAAACTAGGGGGAAAATCCCATTTACTATAGCAACAAGAAAAATAGAGTACCTAGGAATAAACTTAATCAAGGAGGTTAAAGGCCTGTACTCAGAAAACTATAGAACACTGCAGAAAGAAATTAAGGAAGATACAAATAAATGGAAGCATATATCATGTTCATGGATGAGAAGAATTAACAACATTAAAATGTCCATACTACCCAAAGCAATTTTTAGATTCAATGCAATCCATCTTAAAATACCAATGACATGCTTCACAGATTTAAAACAAATATTTCACAAATTTTTATGGAACCATAAACAGCCCGAATAGCCTCAACAACCCTGAGGAAGAACAAAGTAGGAGGGATCACAATACCTGATATCAAATTATATTACAAGGCCACTGTAGTCAAAACACTCTGTTACTGGCCTAAGAACAGATACATAATTCAATGGAACAGAATAAAGAGCCTAGAAATAAACCCATGTCTCTATGGTCAATTAGTATTTGACAAAGGGGGCAGGAGCATAAAATGGAGTAAAAATAGCCTCTACAACAAATGGTACTGGAGGAACTAGTATGGTACATGCAAAAAAAAAAAAAAAAAAAAAGAAAAGAAAAGAAACTAGACCACCAAATTACACCATACACCAGAATAAACTCAAAATGGATGAAAGACTAAAGCATAAGCTGTGATACTATAAAAGGCCTAGAGGAAAACATAGGCAGTAAAATTTCAGATATCCCATGCAGCAATATTTTGCCAATATATCCTCTAGGGCAAGGGAAATAAAGGAAAGACTAAACAAAGAGGACTACGTCAAACTAAAACACTTCTGAAAGGCTAAAGAAAATGTCATCAGAAGGGAACCAACCATATGGGAAAACATATTTGTCAATGATACCTCAGACAAGGGTGTGATCTCCAAAATATAGAAAGAACTCATACGACTCAACACCAGGTAGACAAACAATCCAATTAAAAAATGGGCAAAGGACCTGAACAGACACTTCTCCAAGGAAGACATACAGAGGGCCCATAGGCATATGAAAGGATGCTCAGCATCATGAGCCTTCCCAGAGATGCAAATTAAAACCACAGTGAGATACCACCTCACACAGGTCAGAATAGCCATCATTAACAAATCAACAAACAAGTGCTGCAGAGGATGCAGAGAAAAGGGAACCTTAGTGCACTGTTGGTGAAAATGCAGACTGGTGCAGCCACTGTGGAAAACAGTACGGAATTCCCTCAAAAAACTAAAAATGGAACTTCCTTTTGACCTGGCAATTCCACTGCTGGGATTATACCCCAAGAACCCCAAAACACCAATTGAAAAGAACCTATGCACCCTGATGCTCATAGCAGTACAATTTACAATAGCCTAAGAGCCCATCAGTAAATGAGTGGATCAAAACACTGGTACATTTACCAGTGGATCAAAACAAGTACATTTACACAATGGAATACTACCCAGCAGAAAGAAAGAAGGAACTCCTCCTACCCTTCAGAACAGCGTGGATGGTAGTGGAGAGTATTATGCTAAGTGAAATAAGCCAGGTGATGAAAGACAAATATCATATGATCTCACCTATAAGAATATAATGAACAAAACAAACAAATGAGCAAAATAGAAACAGAGGCATGTAAACAAGGAACAGACTGACAGTGACCAGAGAGGAGGGATAAGGACAATAAGGAGGGATGGAAAGGGAAAGATCTAATCAACTAACAGGTATGAATGACCCATGGAAATAGACAACAGGGTAGGGATTGCCTGTTAAAGGGTGAGGAGTGGGTCAGGCAGGGGAGAGCAACGGGGGAAAATTGGGACAACTGTAATAGAACAACAATAAAAGAGAGAGAGAGAGATCAAAGAAGATACCAAAAAGTTTCTGGAAACAAATGAAAATGAACACACAACAACCCACAACCTATGGGACACAGCAAAGGCAGTCCTGAGAGGAAACTTCATAGCCATATAGGCCTACCTTAAAAAGAGAAAAATTTCAAATAAACAACCTAACCAAACATCTACAAGAACTAGAACAACAACAAAGCCCAAAGTGAGTAGAATGGGGGAAATAATCAAGATCAGAGCAGAGAGTAGAATCTTATTCTATTTACCAGACCTTTGGCAAAACAATTGTAATTGGTCATTGACTTATACTTCTAAGTTGACCAGTCAGCTAAAATGCAACCTAATGGACTCTGATCGGATAGAGACTAAGCCACTTCTTTGCAAAACAGAAACAAAAACAAAATCTAAAGCAAAAACAAAGTTCAAATAAACAACTATTCCTCTAAAAGGAGGGACTGGGACCAGCTTTAAAATCCTATCTCACACCCTCTTTCATTCTAGACAGGCAAGAGAAACAGGAGAGATCTCAAACAGTAACTGACCTCCTCCCAGGGAGGAACAGACAAACAAAACTAACACACAATTAAAAAGCAATATGCACAAGAAAAGCAAACAATACTAAAAAAAATCCATATACCTAAACCAGAAGAGCACTCCAAACAAATGCCACACTGGGGAACCAGGATTTTTCTTGTCAGTGAGCCATGTCTACTGCCAAGTGGCACCTATTGATTCTTACAGAATCCTAGATGGTTCAAAGAACACAAGTGGTGAGTTCTTGCTTATGTATGCCAGGGACTTACCCATTTTAGAGTCTGTCAACTCATCAGAGAGACTAGTTACCAGATATTTGTTACAGAAAGCCCAATGCAACATTGTTTTATTCCAGACTTAGTTTGTAGACCACCAGATGGCCAACAGCCAGAAACCAGATGGGCTTTCTGAGGACAAATCTAATCTCTTACTGAAAGGTGGGTTGAAAGAAAGTGCCATGGTTCCTAGAACCAAATATCTTTCTCAGCAAAATTGCCAGGCAGCTGCTAAAGATCTTGGCTCAGAGTCAGGGCTTCCATGTTCTGCCAGCCTCTGGGACTCCCCTTGACCAGAGAGTCCAAAAGCCATCTCAGTGGAGTCACCCGTAATTGGAACTGGAGGGCAGCCACTTCAGGGACCCATGCTACCTGTCACCACTCATTCAGAAAGCAGAGACAGAGATTAGATTATAATTGCACTTTTATTATTATCAGAAACCAACAATCTGAGAAGGTGTCAAGTACAAACCCTACCTACCGCCTTTCCTTGAGCTTTAAGAAGCAAGTTTATGCCCGGGCTAGTGTAGCTCAGTAGATTAAGCGCTGGCCTGCAACCCAAAGGTCACTGGTTGATTCCCAGTCAGGGCACATGCCTGGGTTTCTGGCCAGGTCCCCAGTTGGGAGCATGCAAGAGGCAACCTATGGATGTTTCTCTCACACATCAATGTTTCTCTCCCTTTCTTCTTCCTTTCCCCATCTCTAAAAATAAATACAAATCTTTTTTTAAAAATAAAAAAAAGAAGCAAGTTTATATATGTGAAACATGGGAATTTAGGAGGGGAAAATTCCTGGGGAAGGTACAGATATGCTGTTTCCCTTGTGAGTTAGGGGAAGGGGAGCTGAAAGGAGAGTTGTGCATCCTCTTCCCAATCCCATTCCCTTTGTTCTGGTGTTAACCCCTCAGTTTGCATTAGCATCCCTCTTTTCCCTGGACACCTATGGTTTATGGCCAGGGAGGTTATGTATTCTCTGGTTAAGGAGGTGAGGTATAAACCATTTACTCTCAAGTGTCCTTGGTTAGGGGAGATAAGGTCTTATGATTCACCAGCTGGCTGTAAGTTGCTCAAACTATTTGCCCTTGTTTAATTTTCTTGTCTGTTTCTTCATTCCACTTGCCCAGGAATTTTCCTAACTTCTATCATGTCTCATGCCTATTTGCTAGCTAATCAAACTGGGTGAAGATTTTAAGTAAGATAAGTTGATCATGCTGGATCTGTTCAATATGTTAAATAAAAATTTTTTCTGCAGTGTTTTAGAAAAATTGCCACTTTTAGAATAAAGAAATAACTGTAGGCTGCCAAACTGTTTTATTACTCACCTAAAATGCAAACCTTTGTTTGTAAAGATTTACATGTTTAGAAGACTATCATAAATCACAATTAACAATAGCTTATGACATGAAGTTCATGAATTTTACATGTTGTTAATCACCTTATCTAAAATAGAAACCCTCTAGGGCTTAACATAGCTTTGCTTTTCTTTAGAGCATCTATCACTGCCAAACTTTTTGTCTCCAACAAAAAGTAAGCACCTAAGGACAAGGACTTTATTTGGCCAAGACAATGGTACTAGATGTGTTTTAGTCATTTCTTTATAGTAGTCCCCCTTTATACTCTGAAAATATGTTTAAGACCCCCAATGTATGCCTGGTGATACTGAACCTTATAATATACAATGTTTTTTCCATATACATACATAGAAATTATGAAGTTTTATTTATAAATTAGGCAAAAGATTAACAACAATAATTAGTAAAATAGAACAATTATAATATAGGGTAGTAAAATTATGTGAACATGGTCTCCCTTTTTCCCTCAAAATACCTGATGAGCAATCTGAAAACCAAGACAGCATGGATATCACTGGGTTATCATCCAAAAGACCCTAATGTTTCTCAATACCTAAACTATGTCATGAACTGGGCTTGCTGACAGAAACTGGAAAGGATTCCCAGCAGAAAAGACCAAAGTGCCAAATGCAAAAACCAAGATGGCAATGAGGCATTGAGTGCAAAAAAGACCATGTGCAAAAGGGTTGAGTACAACAGAATATGCATGCCTAAAATAATCTAATCATTCCACACCACAGCCAATATAAAGGGCTCCTCTATATAGAGGGCTTCTTCCCAGTCAGGGAGAAGGTGCTGTTAGAAAATGAGTTCATTCCTTGATCAAATAATAGAGTTTCTGCTCTGCTTTATTGAACTGCCTTGTTCTATTGGTACAAGTGGCACTGGGCAGAAGGACCCTGGTTTGGAACCTTGAGCAGGAGGGGTCAGTAACAAGATACAACAGAGAAACTGGATTTAAGGGATTATTCACATCTTGGACAGGACAGAGTAGGACCGTGCAAGATTTCTTCACACTACTCAGAATGGCATGGGATTTAAAACCTACTAATTATTTCTGGAATTTTCTATTTAATATTTTCAGACCCAAGGTTGGCCGCAAGTAAACGAAACTGTAGAAAGTGAAACTGTGGGTAAGTAGGTGACTACTCTTTATTTCTAGGACAGTGCTTGGTATAAAGTGAGCCTTGTTACAGGTACAAGGTTCATGTGTCTGATGCTTCAAAAGAAAGGCCAATATTCAGCCCTGGCTGGTGTGGTTCAGTTGTTTGAGCACTGGCCTGTGAACTGAAAGGTCACCAGTTTGATCCCCAGTCAGGGCACACACCTGGGTTGTGGGCCAGGTCCCCAGTTGACAGCATGCAAGGGACAACTGACTGATGTTTCTCTCCCTCTCTTTCTCTCTCCTTTACCCTCTCTCTAAAAACAATTAAATAAAATATATTTTTTTAAAAAGCCAATATTCAATACATCAGAATTTATAAGACAGGCCAGTAAGCCAGGACATGCAGAATAGGGAAGCTAAGGCAGATAGTTAAATAACCCGTTCGCAGCCACATAGTAAATCTAGATGTTAAGTGGTTTGCAACCATCTAGTAAATCCTATCTTCCCTACATCAAGAACACTTAAGAGTAAGTGGTTTGTACTTCTCGCCAACCAGAGGGTACATAGCTTAAATCACCCTACTCAGGGAGACAGATAGCAGAAATCCACTTAGTGCCATTTGCCAACTACGCCCAAGGACAAATGAAATTAAAGGAATAAATCTCATTTTGGCACATCTACTGAGATTCTCTCCTAAGACTTCCCTTAGACTCCCAGCCTTTAAAAACTCTCAAAATGAAGGTCCCAGTGCCTGTGCTCTCCTTCCAGTAGCACGCCCATGCCTCCCCCATCAAACACACACTTCTCTCCCCGCAGGCATGAATCTCCTTTTAAGGGACCTCACAAGGCTTGCAACCAGGGAACAATGGGCAGCAGCAGCTTGTTCCAGGCTAACCCCTTGAACATGTCCCCAAATCCCCTTTTTCTCTGATTTCTTAGTGATCCAAATTAGCCCAGCCTAAGCTCATTTTCTCATCTAGCATCCTAGGCCCTTCCTTGTTTCTCTGTCTCCAGCTGTAATAAACATCCTCTAGAAATCACCTGGACTCATGCTGTGAAGTGTTTCCTGCACAAAATCAAGAACCCACATACTACTAGCCAGCCATAGGAAGAACCGCTCAAGGCCAGGTTCCCTTTCTGGTAACATTTGGAGTAAGAAAAGGTTTGCTGATCAAGAAGGCCTAGCTCTAGAAGATGAGAGTGTTTTATGGCCCCCACAAATCCATCTTAAGAGAGCTCAAGATTCAGGCATCTTCCATTGTCAAGAAAAGGGAGGAGGGGTAAGACAAGAGGTTGGTGTGAGCAGTAGACGGCTAGACAGCTAGGTGTCGAAAGGGATCCAACGAAGAGCATAAAATTTCTAAATCCAAATCCCTTTGTTCCTGGCATGTGCACTGGAGGTGGAAGTGTCCAGTGGACCAGTTCCCTGCTTACACCATGCTCTGGTTGTCGCTGTTGAAGGCATCTCAGGATCACCCTGTGTTGATGGACCTTAAAAATAGGGTGATGTACAATGGGAAGCTTGTAAGCTGTGACAACTGGATGAACATCAGCATGCATGAGGCGATCTGCACATCCAGGGACAGGAACAATTTATTTGGTGGATGCCCAAGGGCTACATCTGCGGCAGCACCACCATGTACCTGCACGTCCCAGAGATCATCAATGTGGTCAAGGAAGGGGTACTGGCCAAGTTGCTGGCTGCAACAGCTTGAGGCAGCAGAAAGGCTGAGGTTGGGGGTAGAGGGTAGTGGGGGGAGGTGGCTGCTGGCTGAGTGAGGAGGTGTATTTGGAGACCAGAGGAAAGGTTGGGTCCCAGGCACCAGTAGAAGGCACCAGAAAAGAAGCCTGGCAGGCGGGTGGGCACGCAGTAAGCAGGGCCTCTGTCCTCCAGAGATTTGAGCCACCTCCCCCCACAGGTTGCATGTCTGCTTCAGTCCATGAAATCTGTTTAGAACAGAAATAAGAGGCAGGTGTTGGGGGGATGCCCACCTGTGTATTTTGTGAACCTCTTCTTTATGTAAAATCCTTTGTTTTTGGGGGGTGTTTTGTTTTGTTTTTTAGTCAGCACTTCTACGGTTGGAAATGTTATTCGATGGTTTTAATTTCGTGAAGTTGTAGCCAACTTGATTCCTGGAAGGTTCTCTGTGTTATGCATCTTTAGAGCTGCCCTTGTGTTACATACAGCATTTTCCAAACAGGTTTGTTTTTTCTCTCTTGTGGGATCCCTGTGTGGCAAACACGTTTTCATTTTAAGTTCTTTGCACTGACATTGACATCAGGCATTTTCCTGAAACACGTACTGAAATTGTCTTTTCAAAGCAAATCCAGACAGATATGTGCCTCAGAAGCTGTTTTGGGGACCTAGTTAAGCCCTGCTCCTTTGCCTACTCTCTCCTTGTGTTACAAAAATAAAAACAAAACACGACAACAACAAAAAAATCACCTTTGTTCCTGATCCGTGAGTTGATACCTGATGATCTGGGACAGGTTCTAGAGACTCCCGTAAATCTTTGGAAAACATTCATTACTTTGTGCAAATTTCAGTACCTCTAAATTGACAAGTGGCTGCTTAATCCTGAAGCAGAATTCTTCTAGTTAAATTAGCATTATTGTAGGAGCTATTAGCCTGAAGGCCATCAGAGAAAGCAAGCATTTCACTCAGCTACAGCCTCAGTAAATATTTAATGGGTTAAGAGTGAAAGAAAACAAAAATAACCTCATCGAATAGCAGAGAAGTGGCTCCTCACTTTACAGATCAGGGCGACAGAATAATTTTAAGTTCTCACACCACTGTCTTCCAACTTTTGAGTAATTTTTGTAACTGCTGCAAGTGAAACTGTTAAGACAAAAACGAAGAGCTCCGCTACCAATAGAGAAGATGACCAAAGTACCTTATCTGCTCACATCCAAAATGCATGTTGCCTATAACGGTCTCACTGACCTTCCAGAGGCCCTGCGCCTCCAGCCCGCAACCCCTCCTCCCGACTGTGTCTGTCCTCTGTCAGAGATCTGCTCACGATTGGCTGTTCGTAGTGTCGGCCGCTTCTCCGGACATTGCGTCACGTAGCGAGCCGGAAGGGCCGTGGCGACGCAGACGGTAAGGGGAGGGTGGACGGCCTAGGTGTGCGCGTCTGCGTTTCGCTGTGCCGGAAGGGGGAACTGCGCGGTCGAGGTGACCGGGGACTGAGGTACCGCTCTCCCGACCCAGCAGGCACTGGTGATCGCCGTGTTCCTCAGTCAGGCCGCGGGAGCCCGCTGGGTGCCCCGGCGGAGGACTGGAGACGCCGGCGCTGCTGGCTGCGTCACAGCCTGGTGGCGCGTTAGGATCGTCCTGCGGGTGACCCTTTGAATGGGGGCGGCGTCTCTGGGGCCCGGGGGTAGGCAGGCAGGGGCTAGCCCTCGCTGCCGTTTTCTGCCTAGACAGCGAGGTGCTGAATCTTCGCAGTCGCCCGGCCGCACAACCGTCGCCCGGCACATAAGGGGGTGCCTGAGGCGGAGATGTAGAGTGTGCGTTGACTTTGGGAGGCTTTCCGCCGGCTTCTCTTGAGAGTCTGTTGGGCTGGGAGAACTTCCTCGAGGACCAGGCGCCTGAGCTTGGTAATGGTCACAGAAGCGTATAGAGAGAGTATTTATTTTATACTGAGGAACCTGAGTCTCACAGGTCCAACAGCAGAAGCAGAAGCAAGATTCCCACTCTGTTTTGTTAGGCGTCGCGGAAGCCACTCTGGGCTGGGCCTGTTTCTAGTCTGTTGTTAGGGACTGAGGGAGATACGCCGCAGTTGGAGGCTCAAATGATGCAATGGCATGAAAGTTCTAGATGAACTTGGTATTTTCCCAAAGGACAGATGCCCAGTGTTGTACTCCTGGTGTACATAGATCCGGTGGAAAAGTTGGAAGTGCACTGAGGCAGATATTTTTAAGCAAGGATTCTTTGCTTTGGGGCTTTTGGCTAAAATGCATATTCCTTCGTCCCCTACATAGAGACCTAGAGATTGAACCATTAGGATCAGAGTAAGACTCAGGAATCTACATTTTAAAATGCATCCCAGGAGGGTTTCAATAGCTTGATATATTTTATATCATACTTTGAAGAGAAGTAATTTTTGGCACATTTGCCAGAAATTTGTTTGGTTTTCATTGATGTCTTTTAACCTTGCAATACAGTATGACCTTGAAGAGTTATTCATCTCTTCCTTGGATGACATTTTTCCTCAGCTCAAAAGTTATACTACAGAGGGTTTTTATTCTCCTTTTTGGGGTTTTGTTTGTTTTTGTATTGAATTTATTGAGGTGCCATTGGTTAGTAAAATTATATAGGTTTCAGGTGTACAGTTCTATAATACGTCACCTGTATGTCGTACTGTGTGTTCAGCACCCTAACTCAAGTGTCCATAGTCTCCTTTTAAATTGTCCCATTGAATGCTGGTTTAATTCTTAAGTAAAAACCACATTTATAAAAGCAATTACACACCCTGTAAATTCTCTTATGCCTTTCACTCTGCATTAGCCACAAAACTTACATAGTTGTATGTTTTACTATTGTGTAAACTGCGGTTCAAACCTAATCTGGTCATCCATCTCAAACTGGGTTTTGTGGGATGGATTTCTTGAATGTAACAGGAGACAAGCAGAGGGTTATCATTAACATTAAAAGGTCACTTTATTCCATCTTTTCTGCTGAAAGATGATTGGCTCTTTCTTATCTCTGGATTTCCCCATGTCATTTTCTCAATTGGTTTATGGAGTGTTTTTTTGTTTTTTGTTTTGTTTTGTTTTGTTTTTTGTCTTTGTGTCTAACTAGCATTTTAGATCAGCTTGGTAAACCTGGTGCACTACCATGCTGGCCGCAAGACTTGTGTGTCTCCAGACACTACCTTCCCGGATTTTCCACCCAGCTTTCACCAAGGCCTCCCCCGTTGTGAGGAATTCTATCAGGAAGAATCAATGGCTTTTAACACCCAGCAGGGTAAAGAATCTGAATGTTTTTATAATGTCTCTTTCTGTCCCTGTGACCCTTTTTTTTTTTTTTTTTTTTTTTTTTTGTGGGAGGGTGGAGGGGTGGGTAGAGAATAGTATGAAGCTCTCTATTCTACCATTAGTCATTTATTGGAGCAATTAGCCCTGATAATGTCCCAAATTAGCCCTTTCTCCCCACCAGTTTTGTATCATTCTGTTTCATCTTTGTCTCATGTGAAAGAGAAAAGGAACTATAATTTTTCCTTTCTTTACAGCTCTTACAGCTGTAAAGTTTCTCATTTAGAATAGTTTGTAAGGGATTGAGAACTATGGTGTAGCATAGATTCATGGAGTCTATAATCAAAAGCTTAAGAACTAGGATTATTACCAGCTAGCCAATAGACATTACTAAATGTCATTTCAGCTCTTGTTTAAGAAATAGTAAGATCTGTCAGGTTAGAGAGAAACCCATTTCCTTTGATAATTGATATTTCCTGAGACATTCAAAGCAGAAAAACAAATTTTGAAATGTGAGGTGGATAAAGAAATATACAAAATCTAAAAGAGACAGTGTTTTTCCTATTAACTGTTTTCATTGTTGAAAAGTAGTCATTCCTCCCTTAGGCTTTTTGTTGAAGAAAGAACCTTTCTTGAGCCCATTTCCCAGATGGAAAAGAATGTAGCTAATATTGAATGCATGTTTTTAAAAAGTTAGTGTTTAAATATAATTATAAAGATATAAATAACATCTGTAGTTTATGAAATAAACAGTTTTCAAACTTAAACTAAGAAGTTAAGTTGTATTAGTCACTTTGAAAATAGAGCACAAATGGGGTCTTCATTTAATTTTTTAAATTGACTAACATATTTGCATTGTAGAATTACATGTTTAAAAAGTACCGCATTACTTTAGTTTTCTAGTGTAACGAGAGCCAGTTTTCATTTTGTCATTAACATTCTGTTTTGTTGTGGATGATGTGTGTCTTTGTTTTCATGTATATCAGGAATATGCCACCAAGACAAGAATTGGGACCCGACGTGGGAGAACTGGCCAAGAACTCAAAGAAGCAGCACTGGAACCATCAGTGGAAAAAATATTTAAAAGTAAGTGTTAGTTTTTAGTTTTTAAATGAGTTCCATAAAGAGCTTGGTAAAAATATATGCAAATTTATGTATATGTGCATTTTCTGGGAAGAAAGGCCAACATTTTCACCATTCTTAGGGATCTGATGCCCCCCCCCCAAAAAAATGATATTTAACACTGGATTTAGTGGTTCCCCGGCACAGTTCTTTCAGTGAAAAATGTTACTTTCACCATTATTTTTATATATAGTCTGTTAAGGAAGTTCATTTGAAGTTGCATAGACTCTTTATTCAAGCATATATTTGTATATATTTCAGGTCAGCAATAAATCATCAGAACATCTATGTTAATAAAAGCCTAGCTATTCACAAAGGATCCTCTTAACTGGCTGCCCCTATAGGGCCCCTCAGGAAGCAAACCCATTTGTTTCACAGTTTGGATTTCAGCTTTGCAAGTTCAGAAGCTAGATTGTTAATCTACCCAAAGCCAGTCAAAGAAAACTGCTTCTTCTTCACCTTGCAAAATGTTCATATATTATAGTGGGAGAGATGCCTAATTGGTATCCCTCAGGGTATTTCTAATCACCAAGTTAGCTTTAGAAACCAAATTATATAAATGATACGGCCACAGAATAGTAACATTCCTAGTGAACAAATTTAGACTAAAGGGTGTAAGATGGTCTTTATAAATACCTTCATTCAGTTAGAGTTGATAAGTTATTTGTTTCTTTCCCAGTACTAAAATAAGAACACCCTTTCCCTTAATTTAGCTACATAAACACTGACTGCATTTTTGCATTTTTCTCTGGTTCCTTTTTTTTTTTTTTGACTCCATATAAAATACCATCTTTGCTAATTGCACTTTAGACAAATGTGATATAACTGTTAACGTTTCTTTCTCATCTTTACTTTCTATTTGTCATGAGAATATACCCCAGACTCTTAGCAGTAAAATAACATATCACAGAAGTCTTCCTGCATCTACAGATATACTGCCTTCACTTTTGTTGGAATGAGATTAAAGATTAATCAAGTCTGAATATTTTTGTACTGATGATTACACCTTTGTTTCAGCAGTGTTCTTTTTTTTTTTTTTAATTGGTCCCCTAATTTTAAGGCCATTTCTGTATCCCCATATATATTAATTATGGCTGTTACCAAGAAGTATGTTATATAGTTTGACTTCCCTCACTTAAATATTGGGAACAGCTTACCACCAGCATTTTAATTTACTCAAAACATGACAGTATTAACCTGCATTTCCCCCTGTGTTCTACAGTTGATCAGATGGGAAGATGGTTTATTGCTGGAGGGGCTGCTGTTGGTCTTGGAGCATTGTGCTACTATGGCTTGGGAATGTCAAGTGAGATTGGAGCAATTGAAAAGGCTGTGTAAGTAAATTGTTTCCAAACAATTGTAGCCTTAAAGTCTCCAATATTCTTCTCATCCTTATCTTTTGCCACTTTTGGAATGTTTTATTTCTAGTCTTCCAACTGTGTAGAATATATGTGAATAAAGATAGACTCTTATGTTTTCTTAATATACAGTTATTCAAACCTAAAGAAAAATCTTTTTTCAAGGTTCTATGTGTTCAAGTAAGGAGAAAATATGTTGCTTTGTATATGAGCCAAGTGCTTATATGTCACCTATAATTTATTTTTTATGGTAGCTTCAATGTATGCATCATTTCCATGATAAATGAGGTGAATAAGATTTAGAGCAGTAAGGTGATATTTCCCAAGGCTTCTCAGCTAACCTGATTCAACCAGAATTTACATCCAGAATCTTATAAATTAACCAGATTGAGTTTTGTTTTTTGGGGTTTGTGTTTTTTGTTTTTGTTTTTGTTTTTTTAACAGAATTTGGCCCCAGTATGTGAAGGATAGAATTCATTCCACCTATATGTACTTAGCAGGAAGTATTGGTTTAACAGCTTTGTCTGCCCTGGCAGTGAGCAGAACTCCTATTCTCATGAATTTCATGATGAGAGGCTCTTGGGTGGTAAGTCACCTTGTTTTGTTTACTTTTTCCACTGCATAGCAAAAGATTAAACAAAAAATGGGGGCAGGGTGTTAAATGGAAAGAATATCTTACTAAATTAAACAGGTTTTTGTTCAAATAATAAATGAATTATTAGTACAGCTGAGACAAAGTAGGAAGTACATTGTGAGGTACGTCAGCTATTGTTCTTTGTTGAGTATTTTATAGTAACAAAGGAGTTGGAGACCAAACTTACAGGAATGTGCTGTTTATCTAGCAGCAGATATCAAACAGCCTCTATTTTATATATCTTACAGCTATTTACTAAAAATAAGGCAGACCCAAAACCAAAGCATTCTGTATTCTTAAAGGTAGAATAGTGCAGTGCTGCAACTATTCTGAATTTTCTTGACCCTACATAAGGTATATTGAATGAATGTTTCTTATACATTTGTTATTTTACTAGATTTCAAAACTGATTTAGAATGTGGTGCCTATTTTTCTACTCTCTAGTTGAAGAGATGAACTGAAGTAAGTGGTAAAGGATATACAATAAGAAGTAGAAAGTTTAAAAGCAGTTCAAAGACTGTTTTTGTCTTGGACTAGTACGGAGGTTCCATGAAGGACAATATTATTTCATCAGGGCCATTGAAGCCTAGCGTTTTTTATTTTAGGAGAGGACAGGGATAGCCCAAGTTTGCAAGACAGCTTGAGCAAAGGAGGTAGTCATGAAAAGTGACTTTACAATTCTATTCAAGTATTTGAGGGCAATTACAAAAGGGATATATGATTGCTAAGATGAGGACAGTGCCTAAGCAGTGAGGGGCCTTTACAGATACTGGCATAGCAAAAGTCTGATGGGTATTTCAGTATTAAGAACTAATGTGGAAGAGACAAGCAGTCATGCTAACTGAGCCTTTGCAAGATCTGAGATGAAGGATGATAATGTGAACTAGAGCAATGAGTGTGAGACTGGAGAGGAAGGAAAAATGGGAGAGTTTATGTAATACTTAGAGATTTCCCATGGCAAACCAATTCTCCCCACAGGTAACCCAAATCCATCTAACTTCCAAATTTGTGTACTTCCATTATGTTGAGTATTCCAAAAGGAGAACCATTTATAGTAGGATAGTCATTTGGACAGTGTGGTATTCTTAGGATATCACTTCTCAGATGGGTGTCATGAATTGGCTAGCTCAGAGGTTCATGAAGACACAGAATAAGCATGGTGCATTCTCACCAGGAATGTCAGTTTTAATCAGTATTAAATAATTAGTGCTTTTTGTAATAAAGTAAACATGGCTGTATGAAAATATTCAAGAGTTTAGCCCCTAAAATAAGACTCCAAAGGAGTTTTGTGAATGGGCCAAATTGTCAACTCTGTGTGGGCATAAGATTACTCTCACGTGCTATTTACTCATCACTTAAATAAAATAGTTTGGAAAGCCAGACAGAGTCTGCAGAGATGAAGATGTAACTTCGGGGAGGAGGGTGGCAGACATACACACAGATAATGTCAGAGTTTGTACTAAGTGCTTTTGGAACAGAGGAGAGGCATCTGACACTTTGTGGCAGGCAGGGGACCTACCATAAAAAGTTCCCAGACAAGGAGGTAATCCTTGAATAAGTCAAACAAACAGGAAGAATTTATTCTTACGCACAATGAACCCGGGGCATGTTTGCAGCCCTACTAGGTCAGTGCAGCTGTAACATAGAGTCAGGAACGCTAAAAGGCAAAATATGGACCTGGATCACGGAGGACCTTAAAGAAAAAAAATGTAATTGTAATAAATATTCCTGAAAGTGCTTTGCACAGAAATGTATGAAGTAGTTTTTAGTAACTGTTTCTCCATTGGAAAATGGTATAATGGAAGCCAGTGTGCTTTTCTATATTAGTTTGAATGAAAACAGCACTTCTGTTTACCTGTATTACATCAGAGGTTGCACATCCAGATGCCTCTATGTCAGACAGATAACGCAGATGAGGAGGTAGGCCTGGTGTGTCACACGGGATTATTCACACCTAGAGAAAAATTCTTCTCAGCTAAGAGCATTCACATTGAATTTTTTTGAGTATTTGGCCAAACAAAATACCTGCTACTTGATTCTGTACAAAGGCAACAAGTGTGCAGTTTCTCCTTTAAATTCCCTAACATTCATTATCATCTTTCTTTCACTACATACATTCTTCCTTGTTATATACACAAGGAATCTTTAAATATCATAACAGTCCGAAGTCTAAGGCAAAGAAAGGGGAAGAGGACCAAGTCAACCAGAAAACTGGGAGGACAGAAACATAGTCTTATTTCTCATCTTTTCCATGTGCTTCTATTTTTCGGGTTTTCTTTTAGCAAATACAGAGTTCAAGGCAATGTGCTATATATATATGCTCATTAGTATATCATGACTAATACTTTTAAATACTATTTGTGTTATACTAAAATAGATATAATTAAAAATTATTATTTTGGGATTCTTACAGGGATTTTGTTAAACCTTTGTCTAAAAAGAATAAAGTTTTTAAAAGATACTGTTGTTAGTCAAAGCTTAACTCATTTACTTGAAACTGTCTACAAAACTTTACGGATGGTAGTAGGGGCACTCTTGCTAACTTGGCCAAACTGAAATAAAGGCCTTTAATGTGCTAGAAAAATTCAGGATTCCGTTTATTATCTTTTATCTTTGTAAACGTGCTTTATTTGAGGGACTAACTGAAATGAGAACTTGAGGATTTCTACTTTGTTGCTGTATAAGACTTGATTTTTCTTAGCAATATGTATCTTTCAGACAATTGGTGCGACATTTGCAGCCATGATTGGAGCTGGAATGCTGGTACAATCAATACCATATGACCAGAGCCCAGGCCCAAAGCATCTTGCTTGGTTACTACATTCTGGTATGTTCTGATTTTCAACTGTTCCTAAGTAAGTCTTGAATACCACCTTTTTAGTTGCTCTTCACAACTGTGAATGCTTTGTACATAATTTAATTAACCCCCATGTTTAGAAAATGCTTATAATTTTCTGCACTTAACTACTGGTTATATACTGAAACCATGGACATCCTCAGTATTACACTTGCCTCCTTTGACAGTCTAGTATACGCAGAGATTTCCTTTTATGTAGTTTGTCTAATACTAAGAGGATTTCAGATCTGATACACATGACTTAAGAATTGTTTTTTATTATGTTTAAAAAAATAAATGGTGAAAAGAGGAAGGAGCTAAGACATGTGAAAGAATAGGAGAGGAGGTTTTTGCAGTAGAGCATTTGAAGAAAGAAAGCAGTCCAAAAGATTTTTGGAAATGCGCATTTGTGTCTGATGCTTGGTCAGTATTAAGATAGTTCTTGGTACAGGGTTACATTGGGCAGGGCAACCCTTCTATTACAGGACCATTCTAATACCCTTTTAGGTATATGTTGTGAATTTTCTGTTAATAGTTGTAAAGCAGATATTTGAAAGTTTAGATGAAGTTCTCCACCTCACATATCTTGAGATATTCTGTCTCTGGGTTGAGTAAAGAACTAGCCAGACCCAGAAAGAAAAATGCTTCTTAAAGATGTATATTCTTTACCACAAAATAAGACATTTTATAAGCATTTCCCTTAAACTTTCAGGGAGACAGACTCTGAAATGTTTTAACATGTTAGTAAATGGAAATTAGGTTTTTGGCGCTCAGTAACAACAAATTTCTGGTGTGAAATGTGTCACTTGTATTATTCACGTGCTATCCTTACTTTGGTAAATATGAGACAGCATGATTTCTCAACCCTGGTTTTCAAGTCTCTCTCATTTGGTGTGAGGTTATTCAACCACAGATACTCTCCCTGAAACTTTACAGGACAAAACATTCATGATTTGGAGGGAGATGGTCCCTTATCTTCTAGGACCAATAACCTGCTTTTAAGAAGAAAAAAAATTATTCAAAATAATAGTATATGTATTTGCTAAGAATGTGTTCTTTCATTGAAACACCAACATCCTCACCATCTGAGTTTTAACATTTACATTTATGTTTCTAAATCTCTGGATTGTAGTATCTTGACCCATGAGCAGAGTTCTGCACCTGTTTCCCATTTTAGACACTGAGTTCCTTGAGAAAACAGGTTTAGTGTCTTTTTATCTTCGATTAATAGTAGATAGTCACTTGTTGAATTGAATTAAAATAGCTTTGTAATTTTAATTCAAGCTTAGAGAAGCATTTTTACTTGGTTTACATTAGATAACCTCTTTTAATCTGATATCATAGCACATAAATTACTTGAGTCAGGATATTTTATGTGTTGCAGGGGTGGGGTCCCCAAGACCACCAATTTATTCAGTGATTGATTCGTATTCAGAGCTAAGGTTTATTACAACGAAAGTGAGCTCAGTTTGTTGGAGCATTTGTCCTGTATGCCAAATAGTTATGGGTTCAGTTCCTGGTCAGAGCACATACCTGGGTTGTGGGTTCAGTTCCCAGTTGGGATGCATGCAAAAGGCAACCAGTTGATATTTTTTCTCTTTCCCTCCCCCTCCCTCCTTCCCTCTCTCCCTCCTTTTCTCCCTTTCCCTCTCTAAAAGCAATGAACAAAATGTCCTCAGATGTGGAAGTACAGGCAGATTCTGGCGTCTGGAGAAATAAACAGTCTTTTGGTGCTCTCCTTCCTCTGAGGGGACACACTGATAATGCAAAAAGTGCAGTAACATAGTGATTTCTCAGCCCAGGGAAGCCAAGTGGAGACTTCAGTGTCCAACGTTTTTATTGAAAGCTGATTGTACAGGCACCTGTCTAGCAACTATCAAAAACCAGACTCCCAGAAGGAAGGCAGGTCTTCAGAATAGCTCACAGTCTTTGCACAAATAGTCTAACCCTATTAGTTAGAATATGGTTCAAGTGCCAAGTCCTCAGAAGAGTCAAGGATTTATCTGGCAATCAGGCCTTTGTAAAGATAGCGTTTGGCCTGCTGTGTTAACCCATTACTACACAGTATGAAGGCCAATTTTTTACTTTTTCAATTGTTCAAAATTTGTTTTATTCTTCATAAACATCTTAGGAAGCTATGCAGGCATTAGCATGTTCATATTCCCTAATTGAGGAAACTGAGGCTGGGTGAGGTCATGCACCAGGAGTGCCAAAGTCAAGACTGACACCCCAACCTTATTTCTTCAAGTCCTGTACTCTTCTTTTATTCACCGGCATGATTGAGATGGGACCTAAAGGGGTTTTGGATCACCCAAGGACAATTACTCACAGCATCAAAGGAACATCAGAGCTGGCTTTTGACCCAGTATTAACACCCAAATACATTCCATATTCATTTTTTATCCACATGTTTAGCATGGTTGTGGTCACAATCAGGACCAAGTGATATTTTGCAAGAATTAACTGAAATGCTCATATGCTCATTGAAAAAGTACTCTAATTGTGTTATACCCCCAGCTTTATTGAGATGTAATTCACACATAATATTGTATAAGTTTAAGATATACAGCATATTGATTTGATACATTTATATATTGCAAAATTATTACCATTATAGCACCTCCATTTCATACTTACCATTTCTTTTTTTATGGTGAGAATATTTAAGATCTACTTTCTTAGCAACATTCAAGTGTATGACACAGTTTCATTAGCTACAATCACTGTCAAAAATTCAGAAATAACAGGCGTAAAACCAATGAATTACCAAAGTAGTAATTATTAAAAGTGTTATCATACATACACACACCAAAATTACAGTCTGCAAACCAGGAACACTTAACCAAAAATAAGGAATGAGGCTCAGGTATATTGTTATAAAGTAATTTGCATAATAAGAAAGCAGTGGCTACTTGTTCTTTACACATTGATTGGTTTTAATAGAATTTCTGTGGTTACCTCATATCAGTCTTGGGAAACAGTTCAAATGTTGCTTATGGTTTCCACAGGCATAGCAAGAAATGACTGAGATCAAGTTAATTTTGCAAAATAATCTAAATTAAGCTTTATTTGTATGACTAAACTGGCTTTGTCTGCCCAGGGAAAGTTCAACACTGGTCTCTCTTTGTTTTTTATTTTAATGTCACTGTGTTGTACATTAGATCCTCAAACTTGTAAATCTTATCTGGAAATTTATTCTTTCTGTCCATTATCTCCCCATTTTCCCCCATCCCCCTCCCAACTCCTGGTAACCACCATTAGAGTACTCCTGGTACTCTCTGTTTCTCTGAGTTTGACTTTTTAGATTCCACGTATAAGTCAGAGCATATATTTGTCTTTCTCTGTCTGACTTATTTCACCTTGCAGAATCCCTCAAGGTCATCTCTGTTGTCAAAAATGTCAAGATTTTTTATTTTATGGCTGAATAATATTCCATTGTATATATATACGCCACATCTTTATCCATTCATCCATTATTGGACGCTTTTTTCATATCTTGGCTAAAGTACAGCTATTTCTAGGAGATCTTTATGTTGTTTTCTTTTGATAGAAACTCAGATGTGCGATTGCTAGCTATAATTCTTTTTGAAGAACCTCCATACTTGTTTTCTATCATGGCTGTGCCAATTTGCTGAATGCCAGTTTCATTCACAATAATAATGAGCTCTCCTTGTTAGTTTTATAATTGATTTGTCCTTAAGCAGAAAACATCTATTACCACTTAAGATTTTTATCAGAAAGTATCATTGAAAAATCTCTGAATAGTCTCCTTAAACATTTTGATAAAAATTTTGCTGCCAAATGTAAAACTGACAGAAATCCTAACAGAAATATCATACACAGGAATTTTTATCCAGTATCTTTCCTAGAGCAAAAAATATTTTTTTAACTCATCATCATGAAACACAATTAATTACCTTACTGCTTTATCTAGAAATATTTTTCTTGCATAGGAAACACTCTAGTATTGAAATTTCAGTATGAAGATAGCTCTGTGCCTGTTCCATGAGTTAAACTACCCACATTTAATGTTTAAGAAAAGTGTAACTTGCTCTACTCACCACTGAAATAATGCCTTACCTAAGATTTATTTTTCAGCTGAGTTCTTTTTATCTTTGTTAAGGTAACAAAGGTTTCCTTTGTTAAGGTTAAGTAGTGTCTGTCCTTGAAGTTTCTACATTTTAAGATTAGTATAATGGGCTCATTTTCTCATTTTACTTTGTTTCCTTTTAGCAGCAGGAGATTGGACCTTGAGCTAGGCATTTTAAACTATTTTAATCTCAATTCTTAGATTAGTGTTTCTGCTTGTGATTATGACTGATTGTAATAGTGTTACTGTTGTGATTTTATAATCTGGATGGCCCCAAATTTTGGTTGTAGAATTTTGGGGGTAGTATTACTTAAATAAGGGAAAGACTTTTTGTAATCGTAGTATTTACCAATAAGGTATAATATGTTCAAATAGCATGTTAATTAGAAGTGCTGTTTTTTCCCTTTGGTGGTAATTTTTAAAAAGTGACCACTTGCTCTTTCTCCAGGTGTGATGGGCGCGGTGGTAGCTCCTCTGACGATAATGGGGGGGCCTCTTCTCATCAGAGCTGCGTGGTATACAGCAGGCATCGTAGGAGGCCTCTCCACCGTGGCCATGTGTGCACCGAGTGAGAAGTTTCTGAACATGGGAGCACCCCTGGGAGTGGGCCTGGGCCTCGTCTTTGTGTCCTCACTGGGTAAGCCACTGCTTTGACACTTGGTTCTTGGTTCATGGTATCCCAAAATCATCTTATGTACTCAGCTGTCCTACTGGAGGGAATATATTTAGTCAGTTTTAAAAGCTGTTTAAAAGATACATGCTAATTAGACTGGATTTTCATATTTGGCATCATGGCAAACCATTACTGTTGTTTTTACCGAACACATCTAAAATGGCAAAGGTGCCATGGAGCACAGGAAGGTTACTCTCCTGCAACAGCATTCCTGTGATGGGGGCGAGTGACCCTTTGCAGAAATGAGTTTCATGGGTTTTGAACTGAATGTACATAAAATTAGACCGTGCTTGTACTCAGATGTTTTCCTGTCTGGCAGTACACCAAATAAAAATTTTTTTAAAGATTTTAGTTATGTTTCTTTTCTTTTTTCTTTTTATTTTTTAAGGAAGGGAAGAGGGGAGAAAGAGAGGGAAAGAAACATCAGTGTGTGGTTGCCTCTCTCATGCCCCCAACTGGGGACCTGACTCACAACCCAGGCCATGCCCTGATGGGGAATCAAACCAGCAACCCTCTGATTCGCAGGCTGGCACTCAGTCCACTGAGCCACACCAGCCAAGGCCCAAATAAAATTTTTTAAGTAAGGTTGATTATAAATCCAGTTACAGAAAAGTCCTTTTTTTAAAGAAGAACTTTTTTTTCCATTTTGATTTCAGGATCTATGTTTCTTCCACCTACCACTGTGGCTGGAGCCACTCTGTACTCAGTGGCAATTTATGGTGGATTAGCTCTTTTCAGCATGTTCCTTCTGTATGATACGCAGAAAGTAATCAAGCGTGCAGAAATAGTACCAGTGTATGGAGTTCAAAAATATGATCCCATCAATTCGTAAGTAGTCTTTAATGTCTTTCTTACATAAAGACATTTGTGTTCTTTTGTCCTATTTTGTTTTATGACTGTAATTTCTTAGGGCTGCTGTAACCAATTATACAAAACTGGGTAGAATAAAACAACAGAAAATAATTATCTCGCAATTTTGGAGGCCAGAAGTCTAAAATCAAGGTGTCATTGGGGTTGGTACTTTCAAAGGACTCTAAGGGCGGATCGCTTCCATGCTGCTCTCTCATCTTCTTGTTACGGGCAGCATCCTTGACTTGTAGATACATCATTCTAATCTCTACCTCTTTTTTTAAATTAATTTATTTTTTAATTCCTTTTTATTTTTATTTTTTAAAAATATTTTATTTGCCTCTTGTGCATCCCCTACTGGGGACCCGGCCTGCAACCCAGGCATGTGCCCTGACTGAGAATCAAAGCGGTGACCCTTTGGTTCACAGGCTGGCACTCAGTCCACTGAGCCACACCAGCCAGGGCTAATTCTTTTCTATTTTGAAATTTTTTTTTTTATTGTTTATGCTATTAAAGTTGTCTCAATTTTTTCCCCTTTGCTCCCCTCCCTCCATCTTCCTGTGTCTTCACACATTGTTCTCCCTGTGTCTATCTCCGTCTCTCCTTATGAAGACAGGGATCATATTAGGCTAAGGCCACTCCTGTTCCCAAGTAAGGTCACATGCACAGGAGACCAAGGATTAGGACTTAAACATATCTTTTGAATTCAAATGACAACAATTACTATTTTATTTCAATGGCTGTTTGGTCTAGTCTCTCTGGTAAGTTGTGTATCCACAGAAATTTGATTGTATTGTAACTAAGTGTAATATTTAGTTACTTAGTTTAGACTATTTTTAATTAGTCTTACGGTGCTCTTATAGGTCAGTTGATTTTTGTATTTAATAGACTTTAGAACTGAAGAAAAGATTTCTTAGTCGGGTATTCATTGGAAAGTATACACAAGTGACTTGAAATGTTTAATAAACAAGCCTGTTCTATTAAAAATTGGAAACACCTTAGTATAAAAATTTTATTTTGGTGATACTCAAATTTAATATACATTAAATGTTATAAAATAATGCTTTTCTCTTTTCTTGGCCTCTCCACCAAAGTAGGTTACTTTTTTTTAACAATTTTCTTGAGTTTCATGGTGTTAACCACATTTTTTTAAAGTAATTTTTTTTTTAATTAAAAATGTAATAGTTTTTAAAATGCAGCTATAATGCTTACAGGTTTGTAATTGTTTGGGTGAGGAGGGGATAGGGCATTAAGGGGTTATGTTATATTTAAAAATGTCAGACTTGTGTCTAACACATTTTGTAAAGGTGTTTCTTTGGTTTTGTTTTGATTCTTGTATTGTCTAGCACCCACTTTTTTCCCCACAAGATGCTATAGAGTTTTAGAGAGTAGAATAATGATTTTTAAACTGCCCTTTACCATTTAAAAGATTAATCTGCCAGAAGAAAACCTTGACTATTTTCTTGTCCAGGACTTCCTTAGTTGCCATCTTGTTTTAAAATTTCCATCTTACGTACATGGGACAAATAATCAGCATTGCTTTTTTTTCTTTTCTAGATTAAGAAATAGTTTTTTCATTACTAGAATTGCATCATATTTAAATGGGCTTTCTTTTTTCCTAGGATGCTGGGGATCTACATGGATACATTAAATATATTCATGCGAGTTGCCACTATTCTAGCAACTGGATCTAACAGAAAGAAGTGAAGTGACTCAGCTTCAGACTTCTTTAATGCATCAGACATCTTGCTTATTTAATAGGGGCAGGTATTCATTAATAGTTTGTTCAAGCAACTTTTGTTCAAGTTTAGAAGATAAGAACTTGTCGTGTTGGAAATGTCCCAGTAATGTGATGCTTCAGGTCTGCTTTTTCTTCTGGAGAATAAATTCATTAGTTCTCTGCAAAATGAGCACACACATGATCAATTCTCATGTTTGAGTAAGTCTAAAATGCTTCAATGAGTATGAAAACTGAGACTTTTGAGAATTTAAGTGTTTCATCTTTTAAATTTTTTTAAGTGAAAATTAGCAAATTTGTGTTTGTGTAAATTTTGGAATGCAGAATATTAACAAGTAATGTCATGAGTGGTGCAGGGGTTTGGTAAAGGGACCAGAGAGAAGTAAAGGATCACCTGCAGTCTTTCTTTGAATACTTAGACTTTAGGGCTTGTGTAATTGGTGGTGAGCCAGTGAGAGGCTATCACTTTTTACATTGTCTTCTGAACTTACCAGAAGCATTGGGCATAAAACAAAGACATGAGTGATGCTTTTTCTTGGTGTTCCTTTTTAGTTCTCTCTTAATAGTGTAGATGTGATCATGTTTGGTTTCCCATTGTTTGACATTGTTAGGGCACTTCAGAATTTTAATCATATGGACAGTTCCTGATACATAATACATGTGTGTGTGTAAGTTTTACTTTCGAATATCCTAGAACAAAATATCCTTAGAATACCTTCTCAGGATAAAATATTCAAAGTACACAAACAGTTCATAATTGCTGAAATTTTTGCATATTTATTTAAATATTTAATAGAGTACATGTTTGCTTTTCTCATCTCTTTGACACTTTTATTAGAAAAGCCTGTTTGTGGCTTACACTTGAGATATGAAGGAGCAGTTTTCCTCCCGAGACTTGATTTCTTGCTTTCCCTCTTAGACCAAGCACTAAAAAAAGGAAAACAAAGCTACACTTTCCTTATGTACTTATGGACATCAATCAAAAATATAATGGGCAGAATGCTTCATTAGAGTGTCCCCTAGCAGAATTTTCCTTCTCTCCTGCATAGACTGTTACTTAACTCCCTTGTGACATTTGTAAGTTTTTTGATAACAGAAGAGTTACTTTGAAAGTTCTTAATGAATGAAGTGTATATTGTTATTGAGGTGATTGGTGTTTTTGACAAGCATTTATTACAGTAATCCAGAAATAACTATTCTAACCACCTCAAGTTACATAAGATACTTATTTTTGAAATAATAAAGGTTCCAGCCAGATGGTGATTGGTCTGTAATTTTTCCAGCTGAACCATAAGCATACCATTTGAATAGTAGATTTGTTCAAGAAAGCAACTTATTCTATTACCAATACAGTATATATAGTACAGTGTGATTATTATCACAGTACTTATAGCCAGACTACCTTTATTTGAATCCCAACTCTTCCACTTATTTCTTATGTGACCTAGGCATTACTTAACTACTCTGTGCCCATTTCCTCATCTATAAAATGAAGATGATAGCAGAATCTTCCTGAAGGTGAAATGTGATGGGACTTAAATGTTTAGCTGCTATTGCTGGTTTGTTTGGGGGTTCCCCCCCCTAAAAAAAGTCTAAGCACTAAACTTCTATTTTTTTCCCTACTTTAGTTCCTGTACAGTGTGTGATCTTAAAGTGAAATCTTCTGTTTGTTTTTTTGAAAGATTTTATTTATTTTACAGAGGAAGGAAGGGAGAAATGGAGAGAAATAGCTGTGTGCAACAGATACATAGATCAGTTGCCTCTCACACACTCCCAACTTGGGGTGTGGCCCACAACCCAGACATGTGCCCTGACTGGGAAGCGAACTGATGACCTCTCGGTTCACAGGCCAGCACTCAATCCACTGAGATCTGAAAGATCCTTTTGTCTTCAGTCACATTCTGGAACCCAGAGTTTATATCTTTATGTTTGGATTGTATCATACACAAAACAGAAAGGTATCATTTCAGTAATGCATATTAGCAGAGCTTATCTAGAAAATCAAGGATTTTTTAAGAATTTAATGACTTAGTATTTTAACTTCTGATTTTGTTGCTAAGACAGTGAAGACTTTTAAGAATGAAAAGTGAGGTATACAAGAGGGGACCCCCCCAAAAAACAATTATCTTCTGGAGGGCAGACCCCTTGTAGTACAGGCTTCCCCCATTATGTGAGTGTCCTACAGATAGGTCTTATCTGTATCAGTGTACTAACTGGTATTGTTATGAGAGGCTGTATTTGGCTTCAGTGAATTTTTTTTCACTGAGGAATTAAAATACATCTGCCTATTTCATAAGGGATGATACAGATTTACAAGCGTACCGGCCCACACCACGGTGAGTGTTCAGCAGTGTTCGGCCAAAAATAGCATGACCCCCCCATGCCCCACCCTTCCTATTCACTGGACCTTGCTCCAAGCGACTTCTTTTTGTTCCCGTCCCCCCCGCCTCCGCCCCATGAAAAAAGTCTTCAAAGGGAAATATTTTGCCAATATGGAAAAGGTGAAACAAACAAACAAAAAAAAAAAACGATAGAAGCGCTAAGAGGCATCAAAATCGATGAGTTCAAAAAACTGTTTTGAGTAGGAAAAAAAAAATCTAGATAGGTGTATTGCATCAAATGGAGAGTACTTTGAAGGTGACTGAAATTAAACATGTTAAAATAAATACACAGTTTTTTAAAAATAAACCAGGTTTTTGGGGGGTCCTCCCTCATATAAAATGGCAAATACTTATACTAGCTCTAAAGTAATCATTAGGTCTGTGGCTCCTTCGACATACCACTTGGGTTTATTCCCTCACATCACTCACAGGGAAGAGTGAAGACTGGCAAATTGACAGTTTTTTGGTAGAGCCAGCAGGTTTGTGTTCTGTGCTTAGAGCACTGGGCCCTTGGATTTCTTCTGTGCTCTTTGAAATGTTAGAGGCCTGTCTCTCTTAAAATTCTTCATCTTGATAAAATGTATCCATATTAAAGTTTCTGAAACTAAATGATACCCAAGATTTGTATCATTTCAGTAGAGTAGAAGTGTCTAGATAGGCTAGTAATAGTTAATGTTTGAATTTTTTTATATTATGTGCTAATCCCTTTGCACAAATGATAAATTCCTCTGAGCTAGGTACTGCTATGCTCTCCTCATTTTGCAAAGGAGTAAACTGAAGCCTACAAATTCAGTCTGCACAAGATTGAATCTTGTAGCTGAGAAGGATGAAGTGGTAGAGTTAAGTGATCCTCCTAGCCTGTTATACTGAGAGATTCATGATGAATCAATCCCACAGGCTGATTCTATCTGAGAATCAAAAACACTGTACAAATTAAATAGGTAGGTTGGGATTCTGGTGAACATACCTACAACACTAGAATTTTAGTGTTTACCAAAAGGAATTGACCTCAGATAAATGATAATCATGTTTTACTTCCCCAGATCCTATTTTTTATATAGAGTACCAGAAACTCCTACTTGGAGCTACAAATCAAGCCATTATTTAAAGGTCAGTGTAATTAGTAAGATGGACTCCCTAAATGTGCTCAATTTATATAACTAGCAGTCAGAATGGAAGCCATTTTTTCAAAGCAGAAATTTGAAGCCGTGACCTTGAGGACTTTGTCTTTTGTGTAGCAGTTCAGGAAGACGGAGAAAACTCCCCCAGTGTTAGCACTTGAAAACAGTAAAAGGAGCATTTTGTGCCAGAAGCAAAGGTGAAATCTGAAGTCTGATGGGGGAGAAGAGATAATGTGGACCATTCTGACCAGTGTATCTATCTCAGGGCTGCTGGCAAGTTTGCATGAGGGCAGATCCAGTACAATCTCTTCCCAACCTCAGCCTTCAATTCTGCCTGGCTTCATTTGTATTAGTTCCTCACCTAGTAGGTTATCAGTCCTTCTAAGGAACCTCTTCACCTTCAAGAGTCCATGTTTTTTTACACCCAGAATTGATATCTTGCACGACCTAATTGGTATTTGTTTTCACAACTGGGCACAGAAGTCTAGAAACAGTTAAACATTTAAAACAGTCCACTGAGCACTTCGTAAAAGCCCCCTGAGCCCCTATAAATACGGTGTCAGCTTGCCATCATTCTTGCATACTAGCCTTTCATGTGCCTGGCACATGTGGACAGCTCACCTACATGCCTCAGTGTGGTCTTACATAGCAGCACAGCTTGGTGAAATTAGGTTCATATGGCAATCTCATTGGAAAGGGTGTTACATATCTTAGTTTCATTTACTCATTAGTCATGTTGCTTCAATGCCAAGATCCCCCATCAGACTTTTATTTCTGAAATGTTTGTCCAATTTCATGATTTTTTTTGTTCAAAACTAAATAGCATATCTTAAAATCAGTGACATTTTATAATTGAAGAAATACGGTGTTTTCCAGTGACTTGTTTTCCATAATTTCCCAATAGTTCATTGTCCTGTAGAAAAAGGCATCTGAAGTATAATCTTTTGGTAATTGCTAGTAGCAATTTTACTGATGATTCAGAGGGAATCTTCCACGAGAAAGTACAAATTTAGCCCCACCCAGTTATATACTTCACAAGGATTGAATGCAGAATGACTCCTGAACAGGAAGACCTCCTGTTTGGAGGCTCAGAGCATGAGTGATTTGGTATGATCTAACTCTTTGTAAGTAGGAGTCATTTAAAAAGAAGTTAGAGAAATTACGATAAGATCTTCACTGTTGTTAATTCTGAGTGGCAAAAAAATGAGCGTTTGGTAGGAAAATGGGATGTTTGGTATATTTTTCAGTATGTTACAGCTTCCGCTAACATTTTACAAATGAAAGTACTTATGGAAAGAAAGTACATTGAAACTCACTTTTCAGGTTTTGGGAATTTTGTGAAAGACCCAGGAAAGCAGAACTTCTATCCACACTGCAGCCTTTGGCACGACTTATCTCTGAGTGGAACTGGACCTAATGCCTTCAAGGTCCCTGTAGCCCTCACATGCTGTGTCTGCATTGACACCAGGGTTGATGTTTTCCTGGGAACTGCAGAGCTCTGGCTGCGTCTCACACATCCACCCTGTCGAGGTGGTGCTAGGTGTGAGGGTGATGATAGGAAAGGTAACACCTCTTTTCTGGGAAGCCTGCTGTCAAACCTGCAAGTCACAGAGGAGACACTGACAGACTCCAGCTCTGAGGGCAGGCAAAAGCAGCAAACCTTGGCATTCCCCTTCTTATTGCCCAGGTCTCCTCGTACTTGCTCTGATGGTCCTGCTACCCTTTGTCAAAATCCACATTTGTGAATGGATCCGGTGTTATTCATTTAGACCTGAGTTTTAATGTGTGTTTTTTCTTTTCTTGCCCTGAATTGTGGCCTGAAAATGTAGTCATTGTTCCACATTAAAGAAACATCATATATCCTTGAACACAAGTGGGAGATTGCTGAGGGGTTTTTGGGGGGTTTTTGTTTGGTTGTTTTTTTTTTTTGGAGACCGGTTGCTGTTGAAAAGTTGGAAGACTATGTACCCCACTTCCAGGAATTGACCACTTAATATAATAGAAAATTATCTTCAGATTGCAGGATGCTTTAGCATTACACTCTGATCAAAAGGATCTGTTCTTCTCCAGCTTCAGCTACTGTTTTAATGAGAAACAGAGAAACTAAGGAACAGAGAAGTTGAGCAGCTTCTCCAGGGCCACACAGTTAAAATGTGGGAGAGCTCTGGTTAGAGGCTGGATCATTTGGCTCTAGAGCCTGTGCTTTCAAGAAGTGTGAGGATGTAGGGGGACAAACCAAAGACCAGGATCCTGATTCCCCGACTCCAAGCTAAAACCATGGGGTAGGTGTGAAGATGGGAGCAAAAGGCCAGGAACTCCAGAGAGAGCAGAAAGCCAAGTCAGAGGTGGTGACTTCACAGACATTGCAGCACCAACATGGAATGGCCATAGGCTAGAAAAGGCAGTACCTTCTAGTCTCTCCAGGTGCCTTCATGTCATGGAAGAGAAGTGATAGCCTGGCATAACCCTAGGAGGAGCCCACAATCCTGCTGGCAGCCACCATGACGAGGCAGGTAGCCACAGTCATGGCTGTGGGTAGACAGCCCCCACCCACCAGGGGGCAGAGAGATCTGAGTAACAGGGTGGGGAGGTGGGGCGGGATACATGGCATCAGTAAAATCCAAGGTGGCCAGCAAGAATGGGCATAGGGGAATAGACCAGTATTTACCAGCCTTGACCCCAGCAGCAGGACAACCAGAGGCAGGATGGAGACTTAAGAGGAAGTTCAGATTAACACTAAAAATAGAGGAAGCTATCGGGGTTTTGTACAATTTGGGGTAGTGTGTAAACTAAACAACGTTGTAGGTTATTTTCAACCTCAGCTCTTGTGGAACCAACATCAGGAAAGAACCTTGGCTTTGGAGTCAGACGGATGTGGTTCTAAATGAGATGTGGCCATAACGTTTTTTTGTGAGGTGAAGGAAACTTCATTTTATTACAAAATGAAAATCAAGTGTCTGTGTCTCTGAGCTTAGGGAAGAATTCAATGAGAAAAGAATTGAAGGATTACTGTTGTAATCACCAGAGTCTGACCCTTCCTTATATTATATATTATAAATTGATCTGCAAATGCTAAGCAAATAAAAGAGGGAGAGTCATTTCTGATCAATTACAGGGTCCATAAAGTATACTTGGAAGAAGAGTGTGGTGACCCAGAGTGAAGGGCCAAAAGTGCCCTAACCATAAAGGGTGGGGACACTTCAGGCATTTTCCTAATTGACCTTAGAAATCACAAATATGACTTGAAAATTTTTCTTCCTGTAACTTCCCATGTGTTAGGTATACCCCTGGCGACTGTTGTCTCAGGAAGGTTGCCACATGTCAAAATCACCTTTGGAAATTATTCAAAGCTTCAAACTTGATTATTTTGGCACCCAAACTGCATATGCTTAAAACAGGTGTTCCTGTTAAAAATGCTACTCATTTTCACCTCTCAGCTCAACATGAGATTTCAAATATTCTAAGGAGCTAAAGGTGTTTCTTCCTTTTTTAAAAATAAGATGTTGACAGCTACCTATCTTTGAAATGTTAAAAAAGCAGGTGAAAATCTGAACAGGGACTAGGGAGTAGGGTTTTGGGTAGAACTTGCACTTTATACCCCGTGTTATTAAATCAGTGCAGGCCAGAGATTGCTTCAGTAATTTTATAAACATTTAAAAGCAGGTAGAATTCTAACATCTGAATCTATCCTTCCCATCAAACATACAGTCCCAGGAACATCTGTATATCTGAGAATGCGCTGTGTGATTGTGTAAGGAACAGAGGCACTGAGACAGCTAGTTCTTCCTGCTCTGAGATATTCAGTGCTCTTAAAGGCTTTGTTCTGTGGAGACAAAAAAAAAAAAAAAAAAAAAAGCTGTGTTGAAAACATGACAGCTATTTTGGACTCCATGGCTGAGTGGCTGAGGGTCCCTGCAAAATTACCCAAATCCTGGCTTAGTGGATGCAGACCAATATCTCTCTTCACTAGCCAGAGAGTCTCCTGATTTTTATACCATTACAAAGCAATTAGAGTTCAACTTTTAAGATTTGACCCAATTCCTGCCCCCACTGCCAGGTAGGTGGTTCTTTTCCCCTCTGATGATGGTTTGCCAAAAGCAAAAGAACCACGCCAATGCAGAGTACCTGTTAAAACAGGTAATGGGTGAGTGGCAGCCAAAGGTATGCTATTGCCCAGAGAACTCAGTGGTGGCACCCCAAACTACCCCAGATAAAAATAAATAAAATAGTGGTAATAGTTCTTGATATGAACCATGGATATAATTCTAACCTCAGGAAGCCCCCTTAGGAAGCTTGGCTTTGTAGGTCCATTCACAGCAAAAGCAGCCTACCAGCAGGCAGATGCAGCCTCAAGTTACGTCCTGCCTGCTTCCTGACCCTCCTTTCAACGATGGCAGCTCCCACCAAATCTCTCCTAGGCATCAACTCGAGTTGATTCTGGGAGAACTCGGTCCCCCTCAAGCCCTCTTCTGGCTCTGCTGGTCTTGACCACACCCTCTACTGTGGCCATGCCCACTCAGCACAGCCATCAAGATTTAGAACTTGGAAACAGAATCTAGTTGGGGCTGCATGGGTGACTAACATAGCGTGACATTCAGTTCTTAAGCCCAGCAACTCCAACGAGTTTCTTTGGAATGGTTTTAAAGTTTTTATAAACACACAAAAGCATACGGGCTGCCTGTCAGGCTATCACCCGCACCCAGATTTGCACACCAAGCTGTCTAGGAATATTGTCTCAATTGTTCCTCTAATCTCCAGCAACAGTGTGGGGCCAGCAAAGGGTACTGTTGGCTACTCTTGGTCAGCAAGGAATGTCTGAATGGGCTGCCAGGAACCAGGGAAATCCTGGAGAGTTGAACCAGATACCACTGTCTTTCCACACGCCCTTTGAGGCTTGGAACAGAGCCTGTCCTTTATATAGAAGGGCCCACATTAAGGCAAATAACAGAAGGACATGATATTACAAGGAAACAGCAAATTCTTCGTATCTGCATGGCTGCCTCTACTAACAAAAGCCTCAAGGGCAGACACAGTATCTTTTGTATGCCTGGGGCCAAGGCATACAGCCTAGCCCGTGGCCCATGGTACGTGTCTGGTGAATAGGTAACAACTGAGCTTCCTGCACCCATCGCCAGACACTTCCCCATGCTTATACTTGTAGGATGTTCTTTTTCTCCGTATCTTTGCACAGGCTGATTCTGTTCCTGAAGTCCCTTTTATTTCATCAAGTACCCAGCAAGGTCCAGCTGCAGCCCTGCCTCTCTCTCAGCCCGAGGAGCTGCTCCCTTGTTGCAGATAGCTTCTCACATACGGCTTCTCATTGAAACTTGTGAGAGAGGCGGCACTCTGCCCAGAGGGGAAACGTTCACATTTGATGGCAAGTTCAAGTTCATATAGCTTGTGGCAGAGCAAGGACTCAAACCCAAGTTGTCTGATTGCCGCTCCTCTGCTCTCTACATTTCACTCATTGCTCAAGACTTCCCAGAGGTCTTTTTTTTGGTTTGTTTCGTTTTTTAACAGCAGACATTTATTTCTCACTCTTCTGGAGGCTGGGAAGTCTGAGATCTTGGTGCCAACATGGCTGCTTTCCTGTGAGGACACTCTTCCTGGCTTGCTGATGGCACTATTGTCATTGTGTCCTCCCATGGCAGAGTCAGAGAGAAAGCATTTTCATGCCTGCTCCTGTCTCAGAGGCTTTATAAAGGGTTTTATGGTCCTCCTCCTGCCCCGACTAAGGAATGAACAGGAAGATCTGTATATGATGGAATTATTACTGACACTAAAAGTTAACGTTCAACCCTGGAAAGTGGCTCTTCCCTGGCAAGAGTTTCCTGCTCTAACCACTGAGGCGAGCACTGGAAGCTCCCAGGGCTGGGACCTTTACAGCCTTGTTTACAGTTCACTAAATGCTCTCAACTTCTCGAAAAGCTGGTTTTTTCCTCTTGGGAGGGGCTAACTCTACCTTACATGAGAATTCCAAGGTTGCCACTGCCCTGCCCATCTGGAAACACCTCTTCCCGTCACACTGTAAAGGTCTGGGTGTCCTCAAGGGAGGACTTTTGTGGCACAGCTGCTTCCCCAGGACGTCAGATCCAGCTGCCCACCATGAGGTTTCCAGTCTTCTCCAGCCTGCTCTGCGTCTTGCTTCTCTGTTTCTCCATCTTCTCCATAGAAGGTAGGTCTGTCCCTGGGGTGCTGGCCCCTGAGTGGGGCTGCCAGTGTCTGGAAAAGTTGGAATCAGGAAATGTTGGAGGGCAAGGTTCTGGCAGGCAGTCCTGGGCCCGAAGGACAGGCTCTCACTCCTGAATCTGTGTAACACCCCTACCCACAGTGGTAGCACCAGGGGTGGCTTGGGAGCTTTCAACTGCACAGCCTCCAACCACAGCACCAATTCTCCCAAACGCACGTATAAGCTAAGTAAGAGCAGTGTGCTTACCATGCAAACATACAACCTCCCAGCTAGATTGTGCAGCTACGTCCTACCTAGCTATAAATTCCAGAGCCACTTTAGTGTCTTGTATCATGCTTGGAGCACGGTAAATTAGTGTTGACAATGAATAAATCAATTAGTAGACTCTTAGCCTGAACACCCCCAAAACTCATACATAGTAGACACCTGTGGCACATGGGATGAGAGAACATGTTGCAGGGGTGTGTTTGTATTTAGAAGTGGAGGAATTAGTTCTTGTACTGTGGATATGAATATTTACCTCTCCTGCCCTTTTTGATCAGATAGCTGAGTACTTTGAGCTTTTCCTCTTTGCCAGCCCTCTAGAAACTGCCTACTTTTATTCCTGTTTTAACGATTTTGGTTATTTTAACATTTATTGGATTTGGGGATAAATATATGTATATGGGTGAAAACATCAATCATTTAATGATGCAAGAATAGCCATGGTTCAGCATTTTGTTTATTTCTTTTCAGTATTGCATGCAGGCATTTTTTGTAATTGATGAATTTCTGTATGTTCAATACTGTATCTTTTTTATTTATCACGGTATTATAATCACCAAGCAAAGTTATGATTAAAATTCTTCTGGAAGCATTTACAACAAAACGTCAATAGCAATTATCTTTGAACAATAAGATTATAGGAAGTTTTTGTTTCCTAAAATTTCTTCAAAGAACATTGCTGCAAATGTAACATGGAAAACAGTGATTGGAATTCCCCATAAGTGCAGTCCATAGCATTGCATCTCAGACCTCCATTTCAGACATGTTAGAAGTTGGAAGTGTTACCATAATGATGATTTGACGAAGATGAATATCTTTCCCCATAAAGGTTCCCATCCACTTAGGAGTATCTCTGCCAGATTCTCCAAAGTGGTGCAATTTAATATTTTTTAGGTATAACTTGCCACCAAGTGAATATGCTATGATAAATTTACATGCTTAGACGTTTAGATGGTTCATGACTTTGCACTATTTTAAATATGTGATAAGGGCATATATATATACATAAGATGTTTTCTGTATTTAGGATTATTTTCTTACACTAGATTCCCAAGGGGAGAAGCACTGTGTCAAAAGGCAGAGACGCTTTTGAGTGAACTGTTTCTAGACAAAAACGCGATGAAGACATGTTGCGGGGGGGTGCAGAATATCTCTCCACTTTGACTTTGATATTGCTGAAAAATAAAGCATCCCAAGGTTCTTCCTTTACCTGGGCCTTCCCATAGCCTGGCCCATCCTGAGTTTTCGTGAATAAATATTTCTGAACCCTAAGTCTTGAGAGCTGAAGCTCACACTAGTCATTCCTGCACAGACCAACCCCATGGTGTTCCCATACATGCTAAGAAAGGGTCTCTGCCCCCCCCCCCATGTCTGCCCTTAGGAAAGAGGAATCCTAGGCATCCCACCAAGCGCTTGAAAGGCAAGCTCTGCTGCTCCCAAGTTCCTAATCCTGTTCTAAGGACCCAGAAAGGTAAGCACAGCACCAGTGCACATGGAGGAGAGGTTCTGAGGAGGCCGTGGTCAACCCTGCCCTTCTCTGATACCAGGTGCTAGTATGGAGGGGCCATAAGCAGATAAGATCTCAGCCTCATGGAGCTTCCGGTCTAGTGAGGAAAACTGATGATCCCCCGCCCCCACCAAAGTCAACAAATTAATCATTTTGAACTGAATATGTCTGTCAAAAGAACAAGGTGCAATTAGGAAATGGGGAACAAAGAGGGTAGAGGATTAGGGTGCAAGCCAAGAAGCAGCAGGCATAGGGGCCTGAGATGGGCAAGAGGGAGGAATGGAAGACAAGAGGGATGGGGGTCCAAATGTGCTCATGGCAGCCACAAACCAAGGCAGGGCCAGTCTTGTGAGCTGGCACATGAGTTAAAGGAGATGAGGCATGCAGGTCCAGAGAGTCGCAGAGGTACAGGCAGCTGAGCAGAGCTCCGTGCCAGGGTGGGGTTTGGCAGAGCAGCTCCACCCTCTCTCCTAAGGCCTGGGGGTCACTGGGTGGTAAGGGAGGCAGGCCCAAGGAGAAGCCTCAGGTACCCAGCTCCCAGCACTGGGGCTCCAGGCCAGGGGTAGACTGACACATGGCAGTTAGCTGCCCAGAGTGAGGGTAGGAGTGCTGGACCTCTGCTGGCCTTTCATAGGAGGGTCCTAGAGCCTGGGACAAGCACAGTCCTCAAGGGAAAGCTGCAGAGCTGGGAGCCCACCAGGCCCGACACAAATCCAGGGCTCCTGCCCCCACTCTTTGCAGACTAAGGATTGCTCCCAGGGGTCTGAGAAAGCCCCAGCCCTGCTGGTGCCTCTGGGGCTGTGGCCCTGATCAGAACTGGAGCTCCCACACCCCTCCCAGCTACCAAGAAACCTGTGTAACGAGGAGGAGTGGGTGTGAAGGAGATAACTGGAGGGAGACTGCATGGCTCAGTCATAGGCCATTTCTCTGGAGAAGGTGACAGCCCCTTCTTCCAAATTGGCATCACATGCAGCTGGAGCAGAGTAAAAATAACCTGATCTCACACTCTGAACTGGAGCATGAGGCCCCTGCCCAGGCAAGGTGGAGGGTGCGTGCACTGACTGGCTGCCTGCAACTCTGCTCCCTCCCCGGAGGCCCCAGCCTAGCAGAGGAGTGTTTTCATGAAATAAATAAGGCAAAAATCTAGGGAAGAGGGAAGAGGAGTCCATCCCTAGGACGACAGCAGGGAGTGCTCAAAGTCTCCCCTCTCCCCAACTACTCCCCAGGATGAACTTGCTCAGAAGCAGCAAGGAAAAGTGAAGTCTAGGCACAGGCACACACGCAATTCATAGGAAACAGCCAGGTTAACTCCTTGTGCACCATACAAGTACAAGGACAGGCATTCAGTTAGTCACACAGTACTTTAGAATCATCTGATGCATTGCTCTCATGTTGGACTTGGAGTTCCTTTAGTGTTGATATTTTTTAAATTCTATTGCAGAAATTTGCAAAGAACTTAGAACAAAAAGAGCAAAACAAACATTTTTTATTGGCTCCCTTTCACGCACCCTCATTTAAATCCTTGGAACCTCCCTGGGGAAGCATTGTCACCATTTTCTACACTGGGAAACTGAAGCTCAGAAAAACTTTGAGGCAGAGCCAGAAACCAGGTGTATCTACATCTTCCACTACAACAAACTACTTCCTTGATAGAACGTGTAAATTCAGCAATTGACCACTCAGCACATTGGTTTTTGAAGACGGTTTCATTGAATTGACCCAGACTCCCATGCCTACCACTGTCTGTCACCCACATGGACCCAGCACAGCACTTATATATGAAACAATGCTCAGGAAGGACACTTTAGATTGAGGAGTAGTTGATAGCCAGCATGCGTGTGTCACAGCTGGTGCTATCAACTCGGGGACATGCACATGCCCCAGAAGACCACAGACTTCCAGGAAAGAAGGCACTATCTTGGTTGGAAATCTGCTCTACCACATGCTGGTCACCTAGTCCTGCTGACCCTCAGTCTCTCCATCTGGGAAAGAGTATAATAATAGAATCTACTTCTTTAGGCTGTGGTTAGGAGTCAGCCTGACCCCAAGTACCTCGGAACATGCCCAGCTGTTTCTTGGAAGGAAGTCTGAGCTGGGCCACAGCTCAGCCAGGAGACTAGCGAGTTACACACTAAAAACTGAAGCCCATGTGTTCTTGCTCAGGTTTGGCAGCTCCGCCGGCCATCGTCCAGAGCTGACATGGGGGCTTCCTCAATACTGTGTAATCAGTGAGGGTGCTGGGGATGCCAGGCTCTGGGAATTCAGCCTCTGTGCTTCAGTTCACTGACATAAGTGTGTCCATGTGCCTGTCTTTGGAAAGAGAAAACAATCTAAGGTTGCCTGGAGGATATCCCTGAACTGACAACCAGCATCTGTGACACACATGCTGGACACCAACTACTCCTCAATCTGAAGTGTCTTTCCTCTGCATGGTTTTATACATAAGTGCTGTGTTAGGTCCATAGGGGTGACAGGAAGTAGCAGGCACAGGCCTCTGGGGCAATTCAATGACACCATCTTCAAAAATCAATGTGCCAGTGGCCAACTGCTAAATTTGTGTTTACCAATTTACTAAAAAAAAAGTCTTCTTCTCAACTATTTGAAAAGTTTTTAGCAATCTGTAAAGCACCATTGTCATAGCAAAGATTTTTTTTAAAAAGAAATATTCATTTTTTGACTCTGTTAGCACTTGAAGGGCACCAGGCTTAGGGTGGGGTCAGACTGACAGCTGTTTAGGCCCCACTAGCTGGGAAGGTCTGTCAGGCTCTTTCCTTCCAGGTGTCCTGAGACAGGTGCCAATGAGGAAGATCCTGGAGAAAACTGGGGAAGTCTTGTGAGAAGACCCTGGGAGCTTGCAAGTGTGCCTGCTTGTCCCATAGACTGCCTGCAGGGCCTGAGAGCTCTGTGCCCCCTCCCTGCTCTACAGCCCAGGAAAATGACCCTTGGTGGCAGACATGAGATAGAAGGGGCACAGAGAGATTCCTCCCTACCATGGGATTGTTCCTATTTTCAGGAAGGGACCCAGACTGCAAAGGTTACCCATTGAGGGCCATGAGTGTGATGATTTGTGGATTTTGGCAACTTTGGGTGGTACCAGGGTGAACACAAGGGCTCAGTACAATGTTCCTTGGGAAGGACCATTGCTGCCCAGTGGACCAATCAGAGGGGCTCAGATCAGTGGTCTTATTCCTTGTGATTATATCCATTAGCTATAGCAGCATTACAAACACTCCCCACTTTGGTGGTCCAAAACAGTTTTTATTATTTTCCATGTGTCTGCAAGTCAGATGGGTAGCTTTTCTAGTGTTCACTAGGCTCATTCATGCTTCCAAGGGTTGGATGGCACTTCTGCTGATCTAGGTTGGGCTGTCTCACACTTTGGGGATCAGTGGTCTGTAAGTCCAGGATGGTCTCAGGCAAGTGGACTATTCCACATCGTCTCTCATCTTCCCATAGACTAGCCCAGATTTGTTCACATGTGGCTATAGGGTTCCTTCTCTGTGAGTAGAAGCACCTAAGACCTCTAGAGGCCTCAGATGGCTTCATCTCCCCTGCATTCTGCTGGCCAAAGCAAGTCACCGGGCCAACCCAGCTCCAAGGAACAGGGAAATAACACGTGTCTCTAGATAGAAGAAACTACAAAGTCTCATTGCAAAGGAGAAATGGAAAATTGTGATCACATTTGCAATCAGTCAATCAGAGTATTTGTTGTAGGAGCCATAGAAGAGAGCATAAGGGTCTGAGAGTGGGGATGGGGGTAAACAGGAGCCAGTGGTCAATAAATCATGGTCCTCTACAGAAGTACTGGTGGAAAATCCTCACGATATGATATTAGCATGAAAGAGTAGCTTACACTGTATATTACTGTGATTATCACTATACGAAGACAAAAAAACTTTCAAATAGGAAAAATATAGAAGGAAAACCATGCCAATATTAGTACTTATATATGATTAAGATATGAAGCTATGGATGAATTATGATAATGAAATTTATTTTTTATATAGCTAGTGGTTATATAGCAGTTACTATGTAGCACTTACATCTGCTAAATCATTTAGTTCTCATAATAATCCTAAGATTTGGGTACTAGTACTATGCCCATTTTTACAGATGAGGAGCCAAAGCACAGAGAGGTTAAGTAACTTGTTGAAAGTCACACAGCTAGTAAATGGTAAAGCTGGCTGTACCAAATGATCTGGCTCCAGATTCTATGTTTTTTCATTTTTTAATTCATTAATACAATTTATTTTTTCTCTTTCACCATGACTTTTTTTACTTTTAGGATTTTCTTTTTTTTATTTTTTCATCGCCATTTAGCCCCATTATGCCGCCTTCACCCCCTCGCAATCACCACACTGTTGTCCATGTCCATGAGTCCTTTTACCTTTTTGTTTGATCCCTCTACCCCTCGAGCTCCCCACTCCCCAGAGGTCTCATCCTGCTCTCTATCTACAAGTCTGTCTCTATTTTGCTTGTTAGTTCAGTTTGTTCATTAAATTCCACATATGAGTGAAATCATGTGGTATTTCTCAATGTTCTTAACTATCACACTGCCTTACATACAGTAATAATCTGGAAACAAGTGAAATAAAAATAAACTCATTACCATAACAATACTCTCTCATTCATATTTCCATTGTTTCTCTATACAAAATATTTGCCCAGTTTTAGGTTTATTGTACATCATTTTTTAATTTTTAAAATTTACATTGCATCATAATTATTTTTCTTCATGCTGCAACAATCACCATACTCACAGTATTTTATCACTATTAATTATTTCCATCATCATGGAGTACTTTTATTAATTAACCTTTTTTTTACCTGTAGGATATTCAGATTGTTTCCAGAAATATTTTCCAGTATTAAAACTATGAAGAAAAGCTCAGTCCATGCATTTTTTTCTTTTTGATGGGTTATTCCTCCCATATATGGGATTGGTTTGTCAAGACATGCAAATGTAACTTTGACACACACATTGCTTGAGAGTGTTGTCTGGAAGAAGACAGCTAGAGGGGTCCAAGGGTTTGCAAAAATGTGTGGGCAGACCATTCTACCCAGCCCATCAGAAACAGACCTCCCAGACCCTCAACTTCAGTTGACTCTGCTTTTGACACAGCCAACTGAACAGATAGACCACCTTCTCTCCATCTTCTGCTAGTAAATCAGATTTCTCCCTGACAGGACTCAGACAGCTTGGGCTGGTCGTGTTTGTCATGAAAGTCCCATTTTGAGCTTCCAGAAAGGAGGGTAGGATCTAATTTGTGCTTTGATTTAAAAAAACAAACAAACAAAACCTTTGTGTCTAGAAATGAATCTAATTGTGTTTTCCCCTCTCTCCATCGCTGACTCTGCCTGCCTCTCTGCCTGCTCATTACTCCATCCCAGGACACCATGCGAGGATCTGCAAGCCGTGCAAGACCAAGCCCAAGTCCAACATTTGGGTGGTGCCTGGGGCACTCCCACAGGTGTAGGGTTTCAAAAACAAGGCTCAGTTTCTGGCCTCAGTCCCCACCTGGCCCCTCCAGCACTGGCAGTCAGATTCCACTGTTGACACATGGCAGCTATAAATTCAGATTCTGAGCCTGCTGGGGTGCAGAGTAACAGACAACCCAGAGCAGCTGACAAGCACTGCAGAGGCCCCGTCATTCGAGACACGCCTAGCTCCTAACCATTTGTATCTGATGGCCCCTGAAAGAACCCCTTTCTATCTTTCTTATGAGAATCTGCTGGAAAGAACATCCAAATAAATGATAAGTAAATAAGCAACCAAAAATACATGGCTAATCCTTGTTTGAGAAAGTCTGTGACTGGACCTGAGCCACAGCTTCCTGCTAGAGGAGACCCATGCCCCCAAGCTTCTCCAGCAGGTCACCCCTTCATTGTACAACATCTAACTATGAGAAGGGAGAATGAGAAATAGTGACAATAGCAAGGGTCTTTGTCCATCACCCCAAGGTTGAAATACCTGTGCTGACCAGGATTTCCCTTTTCTGGGCAATAGAGAGTGCAGGACCTCTTCAAAGGGTTGACAGGAGGTTCCAGCTCATAGATAAATGCACAGTGCCCACAAGCAAAGGGCTGGCTCGTGGAAAGCCATCTGAGTTCAGGGAAGTTCCTGCCTCCCTGCCCCAACCCTGTGGGGAGTGTTTATGCCCACAGTGAATGTAGAGCTGCAGGGCTGCAGCTCAAAGGGGACAGATGGCCCAGGTCTAAGAGGCTTATCTCTCAATAAAGCTCCCTTCTAATCTGATTCTCCCAGCAAGGTGAGAAGCCCCTTTGTACACCCTGCACACAGCCATGTCTGCGACTGCCAGGACCACCAGGCACAAGGCTGATGGGCAGAGGTTCTCTTGTTCAGGCCTCTGAGGACATGGTCCCAGGGTGGCCAGAAGTCCTTACCTTGTCATAGATAGGCCAGACCTTTCACTTCCTTTCCGAAGTGTCAATCATGGGCTCACTCACTCTCTCCTTCCTGGGGTAGGTAATGGTCAGACTGTGGGTGGTTCTGAGGCTCAAAATAGGGTTTTGAAGGCTGAGAAGCAATCATGGTTCCACAAAGTGGTGAGCACTGTGGTAAGAGGGCCGGGTGTGGGAGGGAGAGTGAGAAGATAAGGAGCTGGTGCTTGAACTGAGTTAAGGGAGACTTCCAGCTGGAGAAGGGGTGTGTGTGTACTAGGGGAGAGGGGTGTGTTGAATAGAGGTGCAGCAAGGGCCAGGCAGGGAAACTTGAGTATTTGAGGAAAATTCAGCAACTGGACAGCAAGACTGATGAACAAAGGGGAAGCAGGGGATTCAGTCTGAGGCCATGGGAGAACCGAGAATGCCATCAGGTATTTAGAGTTTATCCTGAGGATGATGAATAGTGAGGGATGTTCGTAAACAGGAGAGAATATAGAGTAGGGAGAGCTATTAGGAGGAGATGGAATGTGCTGGAACTAAGGCAGGGCATTGGGCAAGGTAGAGAGGGGAGGATAGTGGGGTGTCTGAATAGCCTTGCAGACTTGGCAGCTGTGTGGGCTGTGTGGACAAGTCCGCAATGACCATTCCTGTGCTGTGTAGGACTCCCACCTAGAATTCCCTTGGCAAGCTGAACCTTCACCTTCCAGCAATGCAAGAGTGCTGGCCCTTCCAGATCCTTGTCCCTCACCTTTTGCCTCTACTCTTCATCAACCCCCTAACCTCCCACCCACCCCCAAAAAAGGCAAAGAAAAAAATCTCACACAAAATTAAACATTTGTACTCAAGAGTCAACCAAGAGGAATAATTCAAAGGCCATGTGCCTGGCCACTGAACCGAGTCCCTCTTTATGCTCAGGAAGCACAAGCCCCAGAAGCCTCAGCTTCTTTGAGGGGTGCAGTACAGAAGGGCAGACATTTAATATACACAAATAAAGGGAAGACACAACATGGCCTGTGGGAAAAGGAGGAGGGGCAGGAATGCAGTGTGCACAGCTCTGGCCACTGTCCTTTTGGATATGGTGCCCTAAAGAGACCAGCTCCAGATGAAATGGACAGTGACTCAGAGGGGCCTTCCAGGGATGCCAGTCCCTCAGAGCAGCCAAGACCAAATGAGGGAAGCATGAAAGGGAGGTGAGGACCCTGCCCCTGCCCGCCTGGCCTGCCATCTGTCCTTCCTTTGAGGAATGGGGGAGCATCTGAGACCAATTCCCAAGCAAACAGCAGTGCCTGCAGAGAGCTAGAGGCCAAATGCCAGGAACATTCCTTCTCCCTCTCACCTGTGGGATGTCACTGGCAGAACTTGCCACAGAGTTTTTAATCTTGGTGGGAGAACTTTGCCCTTGAAGGGTAGATTGCATCGATAGCGGCAATCTTGTGCATAAGGCTGCTCAAAGCTATTGGGCATCCTATGAGATTACAAGGCAATCCCAAACGTCTGAAAGTGACTTAGTTAGAAAACTGGAATTCTTATGTTGCCCTAAGAGATTCCTTGAAGAGTCTAGACATGTTTGCAGGTTACAGTAGTGTCATTAGAGAAGGTATGCAGTCTCCATGACAACTAAAGGGGGCCCACACTCCCTGACTGTGTGGGACACCTATATTTTGACAGCTTCACAGGCTGAGTTGGCTTCAAATGATGGTTCTATCATGTGCCCACTCTGTGACATCAGGGAGGTCATATGACCTCTCAGAACCTCAGGTTCCCCATTAGTAAAATGAGACTGAGACCACCTTTCACAGAGGGCTGTTAGAGAGAGTAAATGAGAAATGCCTGACTGAAATAGAAACCAAACAGTCATTACAGATCTGCTTCTACCAAACTAAAGAAATCCAGGCCTTCCCTCTTCCACACCCCTATTCAAGATGGTGTCCTCCTGGACCAATTTCATCCTTAGCTATTAAAAAGCATCCTGTCGGGCACCATGTGCACTTTACAGTTCTTTGTACCCACTCACTCTGCTGATCATCTCTGGGCTTATCTCTAGGCAAACTGTTTAGGGTAAACCCTTCTTAGAGCCCAGCAGAGGCAATGTCCTGGCTGGATAATGTTCATACGTTATCCCTACACATGACTCCCCGGATTCACTCTGCAGCCATTTTTCCCTGCCTTGAAAACATCGTAAAACTTCTAGGATCTGAGTGTGTCCAGGGTTTTAGTTTGGTTTCCCGGACAGCGGCTGTTCCTTGTCCATTTACTAGCAGGCTGATAACATGTGGACAGTTTTAGAGGCAACTTGAAGACTTGCTATCAACAGCTCCCTGGAAAAGGTCTTTGGCTCATCTGCTGTTTAATCTGCCAAATTTGCCCCGATCATTGTGGCTCACTTGGTTGGAGCATCATCCCATGCACCAGAAGGTTAGGGGTTCCATTCCCAGTCAGGGCACACATGGAGGTGGCCGATCAATATTTCTCTTTAACATGGATGTCTCTCTCTCTCTTTTCCTTCCTCTCTCTATGTAAAATCAATTAACATATTTTTTAAAATAATCCATCAAACTGCACTGTCCCTCTTGGGACTTGCAAAGTGTGAGCCAGAGGGTGGGAGATGTCAAATTGTAAGATGTCAGAATGGAAGCCATTTTGTTTGTTCAGTTCAGTGTTTAAATATGCCGTGGCTCTGAACACTCACTCATATGCAGTAGTCTCCACCACTCGCTATTGACTTTTGCTCAGCCATTTCCATCTCCTGGAATTTCAGTTTATGAAATTGGCTTGGCTACCACAGTCTGTCAATTTATGAATGGGTGAATGGAGAAGGAGCATGTCAAAGGCTGCAGAAAGTCAGCTGTTGACTAAGACCAGGTACCAAGACTGACTGTCAGGTGCCTTTTCATTCATTCATTAATTTCAGTCGTTCATTCATTTATTTAAATCATTCATTCAGTCAGTCAAAAACTACCCATTGAAGACCTACTGTGACAGGCCCTGTGCTGATACTGAAGCAAACTAAATGGCTCAAGGAACTCTAAGGAGACACCAAAACAAGCAGATTAGAGCACTAACATCTTTCAAGGGCCCTGTTGAGGTCGCAAGTGGGAACCAGTTCTGCTTGGCATCAGAGCATGCCAGAACAACAACAACAACAACAACAACAACAACAACAAAAGGCTTCTGGAGGAAAACACATTTTTTGGTGTATTCCCTACCCAGGCTCAGCCACATTGCAGGCTGAGATAGCGCTATTGTAGGGTAAAAACAGGTAATGTCAAGGCTGAAACTTCTGGCCACCTATGTAAATACCAGAATGACCAAGAGACAGCATTACAACCAGGGGTCTGAACCAGCTGGATGGGGAATGGGGACTGGGGAACAGGTGGCAGCCCTAGACTCCTGCAGAGTCCCTCAGTTAGGGAGACAGGCAGGGCCTTAGGCAGATAGAGGAGGGATCCCATCCCCAAGTCAGAAGAAACTGAGGCAAGCCACCCTGCGCCTGGCCTGAAGGCAGCAAAGGCAAGGGGAGGTCACATTACAGAGGAGATGGTGTGCAGGGCTCTCCATTCTCCTGAGCCCACAGCCGAGCTACTAACTCCAGAGCCCACTGCTGTGGGAAAGGACTCCCAACTTACAGCCAGGTGATATACCCTGGCCTGGACCTTCAGAAGACAGTCCTCAGGACCTCACCTGGGCTGGGATAGGTGGGGCCTCACAGTCATGTCCAAGAGGGTTCATCCAGGCCCACTGGGATCCCCTGATGCTATACCTTCACACTTAGTACCACATCTCTCTCTGGAAAGGACTTCCTATCATAAAAAGTCATTGTGTTGCAACTCAGCAACTGGACAAGCAGCTCAGGATGCCAAGCACTAAGGCAGAGGTCAGCCTGCCAGATGGTCTCATCCTGACAGATGGGTCAGAGCAGGGTGCTAGTGACCTGCTCGTCCCCTGCCCAACCCCCAGTCAGGATCATTAGGAAGATGAGCCTGAATAGCAGGCACCTGCTATTCACCACTTCCTCAGCACCAGAAGGAGCATGGAGAGCTCCTTGCCTAAACTTTCTTGGTCCAGGTAGACATGCATGTGCTGGGCATGCATGTTTACATGAGGAGATGTGAGCAGATTCATACGTGGGTGTTTGTGCATGTATACGTACAGATGAGTCTGCAAATGAGGCTAGAGCTTCTACATGTTTGCAGGCATTTGTGTAAATGTATGTGTGTGTACAGACAAGGCACTGTGGGTTAGCACACTCAGGTGGATCAGATATGAGCAAAGAAGTCACAACAGCCTGGGCTGCCCATGTTGGCAGGTGGAGCTGGAACACACAGGCATGCCCAGCCTGGCAGCTGAACCAGCTACTCTAAATGTACCTGAGGAAGAGCTGTCAGACCTGACCTAAAGATGACCTGATTTGGTATTTCACCAGAGGTGCCATGGTGATGAAACCCTAGGAGAGAGAGAGCCAGTCACTCTACTCTGCATGGGTGATGGGCATGTGGGAGACAAGGTGACTGGTGTGCCTGAGGCTGCCCAGGGTCTGCAGAAGAGGGTCAAGCCCCATGTTCCATGGCAGGTAAGTCCTTCGTTCTTGGCTATGACAGTCTAAGCCATACACGCCCTTCATACTGCAAGATCAGGAGCAGGGTCCATGATGAGACTATCACTTAGAGCTGCTGTTTTCCCAGGTTCTTGGGTGCTCTGAGGACAGGGGCTGGTCTAAAATGACCAGCTCCTCCCAGTTTACCCCAGACCTTCCTGGTTTTCTCAGTCAAAGTGTCACATCTCTGGAAACCCCCTTAGTCCCAGACAAACCAGGGTGGCTGGTCACTCTAGCAGATGTGAACCTATACAATTGAAGGAGAGCGATCTCTTTAAAAAAATAATAATAATATAAACTACAAATACAAAATTAGTGCTAAGAAAGGGATGTGTGAGTAAAGGGCTCAGAGCTGAAAATTTAGTAGCTTCACAGTCATCTTCTGCTGCCATGGGAAGAGTTTCAATTTTTTTCGGAATCAGCCCAAACTGGATGTGGATCCAGAGTATGTCCCTCACTGGCTGTGGGAGCCTAGGCAAGTGACTTACCCTCTCTGTACTTTAACTTCTTCCTTTCTAAAGCAGAGACATCATACCAAAAGAGGCTGTGCTGGTTACATGAAATAATATGAGTGACAGTATACACACATGCACACATACACACTGTGTGAGCACTCCTTCTCTATCCCTTTCTGGTGCAAGTCTGTTGACTGAGTGAACCGAGGAGAGAGAAGTCAATGACCCCAGAACCACTTGATGAAGAGATGGGCAGGCAGCACACAGGGAGTGCTGGCTCTTCTCAGCACACTGACGAGACATTTGCCTCAGGAAACTCTGTCTCTGCATCCAGTCACTGGGTGACGAGCAGAAGGCCTTGGAATCCTCACCTCTACATAGGACTTGTGGAACACTTGCCTTGATTTTGTCCCAGCATTTTGTGATACAAAGATGCAGGAATGTCTGTGCAATTTAAAGTGCATCTTTCTGGGGGAAAAAATACAATAAAGATTAAATTGAAATAATAAAGCTCATTTTTCCAGCAAAAGGGCCAAGCCTGAGGGGTTTCAACAAGAGGAATTTTGATTGAGTATAAAAACTGCCAGACATTCTGAGACTACTGACTCATCTTTTCCTTGTCCTGCATCCCTAATTCTTGCTAATGCAAGGCCTGACTGGGTAAGGTCAGTGGGAGGGAGGCCAGCCTGCCACCTGGAAATTCTGTCTCCCACCTTTGTAGAGATTTGAAGGCCCTCACTTCTGCCCTTCACACATATGGACCCCATGAGTGACAAGACTAGTGATGAGACACTCTAGGATAGCTGACCTGGCCTGGGAGGCAGGGCAGGCATGGGTTGAGAGGCTAGAGAGGTGACCCTGATAACCCCCCACCATGAGCTCATCTCCAAATCACAACCTTTCCTTTTTATATCTTGATCTCATCCCACAGCCCTTGGAACCTATTTGTCCCCGGATGGGCAATGCCTTCCAACAAGCCCATCCACTTCCTTTTCTCCTCTGCTCTCATTTCTCCTCTAGGGAGGGATCCCTCTGGCTTGAGGCTGGGTTACAGTCTGGAATGCTCAGGCTCAGAGAGAGCTCGAACTCCCTGAAAGTCACAAAGAAAGTTCCTAAAAAAAGAAAATTCCAGCCTCACAGGGACTTGGAGACTCTGAGAAGTCCCAATTTCAGAGAGCCCTGCTCAGGGAACCCTTGGGGAAGACACTTGGCCCCCTCCACATTACTTCTATCTGGTACCTGGGGGCCCCTTGACTCCTGGTCCAGATTGAGCAAAGGGGGCGTGGCAGGAGAGAGGAGTGCCTCTTTCCCCCAACCCCGCCCACGCTGGAGCGGCTCCCCTCGCCTCTCCGCGCACTGTCTCTTTAGGCGGCTGCAGGAGCGCTCCAGTGGCGCAGACCCAAGCCGTGTCATCCGCTTAGCGCTCTCGCACCACCCCGCGGTCCCGCCCCGCGCCCTCTCTCTCAGCCACCACCACTGCCGCCACCCCCATTGTCACCTCTGTGCTCGTTGCCCGCCTGCATGCTCGGTGCTCTTGCGCCCGGCCGCGACTGCGTCGAGCGACGCTATCCGCCCGCGGAGACATGAGGCTCGGCCCGTGGGCCTCCCTGGCCCTGGGGCTGCTGCGCCTCTGCCTGGGTGAGTGACCGCTGGACCTCGTGGGCCTTGGCCGGGGCGAGGGGTGGGCGCCGGCTCTACGGTGGGGGACACAAAGGCATAGTGCCGGACTGTTCACGTCTGGAGAGGTACTTAGTTTGGGGGACTGCGACGTGGTGGGGGCGCGAAGAAGGAGGGCGATTCTTCCCGTTGCCTGGCTCTGCTGGTAAAGAACTTCCTGAGCACTTCCCCAGAGGCCGGTATGCTGGAGACCCCGGATTTGAGGACAGGACCCCCGCTACCCTCCGCTTCTTCAGAAGCAGGGTGGGCTGTTAGGCGGCTGCTCTGCTGGCTGCATGGGGCAGGGGAGGGCGCACCCGCGCCTGATGTGACCTTGGCCAGGGCGCTGTCCCTTTCTGGCTCGGATTGCCCATTTGCCCATTGATGAGTTTCGTTTGACCGCTGCCTGGATTCTAAGCACCCCAGATGGTCCGTGTCCCTGACAAGCCTGGGCCCACAGGAGATGGTGGGGAAGAGACCCCCGCCGAGACTCCCCAGCAGAGGCCGTGGTTGTACTAGGGCTGGAGAGGGGAATGTCAGCCTGCCCAGTATTGGGGCGAGACGCAGGACCACGCTGGTGCGAAGTTGTCCCTTCGTGTGTCTGGGTGTCCCAACTGTTCTGTTTTCTCCCTAGCCCAAGCCAACTTCGCCCCCTACTTCTTCGATAACGGCGTCGGCAGCACTAATGGAAACATTGCCCTATTCAGCCTCCGGGAGGACACTCCTGTTGGTGAGGAGCCCTGGCACCGGCCCCCATAGGTCTCCCGGAGGGGCAGCTCTCCTTCCCTTGGACATGGCATCCAACCATGAGTCAGTCCCCCCAGCCTATGAAGGCGAGGGGCGCCAGGCCGCCCTGCTCCCGATTGTGCTGGGCTGTGGCATTGGAGACCTAAGCTAGGCCCGTTGGGGGGGGACAGGAGACAGCAGGGGGCTCTAGGTGGCAGGCAAAACTGTGCAGCGTGATGGTTACTGCTGAGCTTAGCTGCCCAGTACACACTGTTGTAACCTTGAGCAAATGTACTGACTCCCAGAATCTCAGGTCTTCAGCCTTTAAAATAGCCCAAGAACACCCAGTTCCCAATGATACACAGAAAGAGGGGAAGATGGTGAAAGAAGATAGAGATTTGCACTTCTTCTCCCTCACCCTGTCTAGGCTGAGAAGCCTAAGCAAAGGGACGGTGGTGTAAAAGAGGCCACTTGCTTAGAAATCCACAAGGAACTAATCTGCACATGAGGGACAGTACTGTCCTGAGAGCCACTCCTCTGGCCTTAATGGTGCATCCCTTCCCCTCCCCCTCCTGCCCTTCTTCCCCAGAAGCCCCCACTCTTGGCTCCTGGGACAGGAGTCATTATCAGGCTAAGGCCTAGAGTTAGGCACAGATGACTAGAAGCTCCTCTGCAATCTGTATTATAGATGACAATCTGTAAAGTGGCTGATACAAACATCTCACTAACAGCTGTGAAGAATAAAGATAAAGAGTGGGAGGCAGCCAGCAAGGGTGAGGCCAGGAGCAAATGCTCAGTTCAGGGCTGTACCTTTGGCACTGAATTGTTTATTCACTGTATAAATAGTTGAATCCTTTGTTCAGAGCAACTGCCACTTCTAGGAAAATTTGAGTCCCCGATTCTATGTCTCCCCTCTGTGTTTTCTTCCAGGCTCTCATGTGTATACCCTGAATGGGACAGACCCAGAGGGAGACCCTGTCACCTACCATATCAGCTTTGACCCCGGTGCTAGAAGTGTCTTTTCCATTGACCCCAATTTTGGAAACATCACCTTGGTTCAAGAGCTAGACAGAGAGGTATGGGGAGGTGCGAGGAGTGCAGCCTGCTGGCATGTAGACAAACACCTGTGAGCTGAAAGATCCCCTCGATATTGTCCTTGGAGAGGTCCTGTAAGCCACAGAAAATTCAGAGGACAGAGCAGGGTTGGAAAGTACACTTTAGAGAGTGGGTCTGAGTTTGGTAAAACTCTACCCTTTTGCACCCTTGAACCTGCAGGTTCCAGAGCACAGGCTACCTTTCCCTTTGAGCTCCCACACCAGCTTGGCGGGCCTAGTTGTCCACATAACTGGACCTCAGCTATGGGGCTACTGCCAGATCTGGTCCGAAGGCAGACTCCACCAGCCATAGGCCAGGGTAGAGAAAAGAGTGGGTGGGTCTCAGAGACTGCAGTGAAAGTGTGACGATGTGGTCCCTACCTGGGCACCTGGGGACCTTAACACACTTCCTCACCGTGTCCTGGGGAATAATTGAGACCCCACAGACCTTTGCAAATCTGTGGAATATGGAGAGGCATAGGAGAGATAAGGGAAGAAAAAGGAAAAGGGAAAAAAAGGAATAAAACCTTCCTGGGACCTCCAGAACACTAGATCCCTCTTCATTGTAGCCAGGGAGCATTTTCTGTTGGCCCCTCTATGATCCCTCTGGGTTCATAAGAATCCCCGATGTGCAGAGACCTGAAAGAAAGCATGGCCAAAGGCAGCTTTGGGCTACCAGCCCTACTCCAGCCCTCCTCTCAGGGCTCAGTGGGGCAGGAAGAGCTCCTCCCAGCCTCGGTGGGAGGGGAGTTCTCTAGGGTATGTCACTCCTGGACACTCACTCAGTCCTTGTTCTTCACAGAGGGAGGATGAGATTGAAACTATCATCAGCATTTCTGATGGCGTGAATCTGGTGAGTGCATACCTGAGCCAGCTCCCTGGCAGCACACAGCTCCCTGGGCCTGAGCACATTTCCCTCCTCCCACCTGGTTTGGGGGTTGAGGGGGAGGGGCGTTGGGGACTCATTCGCTGGACAACTCTAGCTAAGGCCCAGCAAGACCTGCCCCAATGTGCCCACAGGAGAGGGCTGCTGCAAGTGAGGTCAGTGGAGGAGGAAGAGAATGAGAATGGAGAGAGTGAGACCCAGCAGCTGCATTTCAGATGGAGCACACCCACACTCCACAGCATCCCCTCAGATCTTCTTTCCCACCTGCCTTCTTCCACCTGGTTCTTGCCTCTGCCCTCTCAGTCACCCAAGCAAAACACCTGGGCACCCAGACCCCAGCTTCTCCCCTCCTTCATGACCTTCCCCCAGCCCTCATTAGTGCTTCCCTGATCATTGCAGGGTCTCCATGCTTGAGGACCCCAATCCCAGTCTACCTCTGAATTGGGCCGGGGCCATCCCTGTGGAATACAGGCCTGGGTACCACCCAGCTCAGAAAGCACTAACAGCTGGCCCCCACTACACTTAGGATGGAACCCAAGCTTCAGTCAGCATTCCAGGCCTCCCCATTGGGCACCTTTGGCCTCCCCCACCTTTTCTCCCACATTCACCCCACCAACCATCTAGCCATAAATCTACTTAGGTTCTCAAAACTCACTGTATTTCACTTCTCTTTGCCTTTACACGTGTTGCTCCTTCACCTCTTTCCCTCTCACCTGACAAACTGCTGCAGGGCTTAGTTCTCATTCCTCTTGAAGCCTCCCTGATGTCCACCATCACAGACTGGTTAGATGCCTCTTCCGGGGCCTGGCGATGCAGCCTTGTGCACCATGCACCCAGAGCCCAACGGGATGCAGGCCATGGTGAGCATGTTGCTCCCCAGAGTCATGCAGTGCAGGAGCCCTGCCTGCAGTGCCTGGCATGCCACTGTTGTCACCCTGAATGATATCATTATCCTTCTTTCATATGCTGATCTTTGCCTTCCCATCTCATCCCACAAAATGCATGCTATCAGACTGTGTCTTCTATCTCTAGGATGGAACACAGTGCTTGGCACCAAGTTGCTGCTTAAAAGTATTTGTTACATAAATGAATAAAAGGAAAGAAGGAGGGAGAGGGAATAAACGGAGGGAAGGAAGGAAGAAGGAGAAGGAGGATGGGCAGAGACATATACCTTGGCCATTAGGGGCCACTGTCCCTTTATCACCCGGGTCTCACTGCCCCAAGTCCTGTCCCCTTTGCTCCTTCTCAGGTGACAGAAAAAGTTGCGATCCTGGTGACTGATGCCAATGATGAGATGCCCAGGTTTATCCAGGAGCCTTACGTTGTCCAGGTTCCTGAGGTGAGCGAGAGACCACTAGAGAGGGCCCAAGCATCCCCATGCTAGACCCATGGCCTGCCTTCTGGGGCTGCCCTGGGGCCAGGCCAAGGGGACCAGGCATTGGCGTGCAGAGCACCTCTCCATCACTCACTGCCCTAGGGGGAGCTCGCCTTCCTGTTCTCCCCTCCTCCATTGCTATCCCCTCACATGTTTATTTTTCTTCCAAAGGGATGTTCATTTACCATTTTTCCACATCATAACATACATTTATTGTGGAAATGTGAAATATACAGAAAAGTAGAAAAAGAAAAGTGTTTCAAGATCACTCAAACCCCCAAGGTTGAAACAGCACTGTTAAATTTTGATGTATTTCTTTCTAGTCATTTTTGTGATGGTTGGATTCATTTTCTGTTTGTTTTACATAGTTGGGACTACACTAAATATGATTTCTGTATACATTTTTTTCATTAATTTGTAAGCATTCCTCCTATAAATTTTAGAGTTTGCATAATTATTTTAATAGCTTTTGTTAAGTGAACATTCCATCATTTATGAAACTGTTCTCTTATGTTTGGATATTTAAGACTGTTTAAATTTTTGCTGTCTTAAGAGACATTAAATTCTGAACATAAAAGTTCCCATTCTCTAAGTAGAATTATTTCCTTAAGATACAATCCAAGATTTAAAATTACTAGGTCGAAAGTGTGAATGGCTCTGAGGTGTTATTCCTTCTCCAGAACAACACTGTTGTGTTCTTTCCTCCAGGATGTGGGGGAGGGTTGGTCTCCCCGTCCCACCGTCCCTGCCCCCCGCCCCCCCCCACACACCGCCAACACTGGGGATTTTCAAATATTTAAATGTTTGTTAATTCAGTAAGAAAAAGATATTTCATTCTGCTTCTAAATTGTATGTCTTTGATTCCTGGTGATGCTGAATATGTTCATGTTAGTGAACACTTTTCTCAGCTCATATTTAAACAGTTTATCTATTCCAAGTCTTGGTTTTTCTCACTCTTTGAGGTCATCCTCAGGGGAGAATGTCTGTTTGTTCCTCCCTTTCTCTTCTTTCCTACACTCACTCTGATGTGTCTTCTCTGTCACTGTCCTTCCCGCTGTGGGGGGATCCCTGGGTTAATCACTACCTTTTCACCTTTTCTTACCCCTTCACTCCCCTAACTATACTTTTCCATGACCCTCCATACCCCCAGTTCCTTGAGCATTCATTCTGTCAGTGCCTCAGGACTGACCCCTGTGGCTATGACCCCTCAGGACACACCTGCTGGGAGCAGTATCTTTAAGGTTCATGCCGTGGACAAGGACACAGGGTCTGGAGGGAGTGTCACCTACTTCCTACAGGTAAGGCAGTACACACAAGATGTAACCAGAGGCATGGGCTAGAGGGGACACTTAGCGGACTCTGCCTCCATCAACAAGGCCCTTAGGTCGGTGCCTCTCTTCTTCCCAGAGATTGTCTGGGGAGAAGAGAGGCAGAGATGCCACATCAGATCCCAAGGAGCTCTTAGTAAAGGCAGGGGTAAGACAGATAGGTGAGGACATGAGAGAGGCCTGGGTAGAAACTGTCTTTTCCTGACTGGTTTACCCTGCCTCCCTCTGGGTTGGTCTGCTCCTTCTCCCCAGATCTCCAGGACCCTCAGCTCTCTACCCCCAAACCCTTCTCCATGAGGAGGCCTGGGCACTTTGCGCCCACATAGTATGGAATAAAGCTGTCTGTGCCTAGAATTGTCTGTAGGAAAAAGGACAAAAGGAGCAGCTCTTGGGAGCAGAGCTATGACTCCCCCACCCCATCTCTGTCCCCCACCCCATCTCTGTGGGATGTATGCATCCCACTCTGTCAAAGGCAAGACCCCTCGTTGAACCTCCTCTATCTCCCTAGGCTCCCCAGGAACCGTCTGCCCTTCTTAACATGGTGCTGTTTCTAGAACATTTTCTCTTCTCTCCACATTTACTCACTTGCTCTTACAGTTTTCAAGGCAGTACAGCTTGGAGGTTAAAAATGCAGGTTGTACAGAAATCTCTTGGGCTCTACAGGTACGAGAGAAATCTAACCACCTCCCACTCATGGAGCCTTCAAACATAATCTAACTCTCCCAGCTCAGTTCTCTTGTGTGTCAAATGGAGAAGATAAAAAGCACATCCTCACCAGATTGCTATGAGGGTTAAACCCATATAAAGCTCCAATTACAGCCTCTGACACACAGTGACACTTTTGTTGGTTGTGGATCATCTCCTGTTCCCACTCCCTGAACCCCCACTTCAGATGCTGCCTAAGACTGGCCCGCAGTCACTTACTGGCAGGGGGGTGAAGATCCCACCCCTTCTAGGTTAGAGAATTATGCTGACATCTCTACCTGCTGGAAACTGCAGGTCAGAGTTTAGCCCAAAGCTGGACACAACTGTCTTCTAGATAAGCAGAGAGGAGAGCTAAGGCCCTGTGGAAGGGAGCTTCTTGGTTTTGACAGAGGGAGTGGGAGGGGAAAACCAGAGCCCTAACAAGGGAGATCTTGAAGGCCAGAAAGGCTGAGTGCCCTGAAATTTGAACTTCAGTGCCAAGGCCAGAGTTCCTGTGACCAAGGACAGTGAGGATCCCTTTTCTGTAAGCAGAATAGTCATTCTGGAGTTGGCCTGGGTCCCTCCCCAAGGCCAAGCTTGCCCCTCACTCTTACAGAATATGCAGTCCAGCAAATTTGCCATGGACCACCACAGTGGTGTGCTTCGCCTCCGGTCTGGGACCACCCTGGACTATGAGAAGGCCCGGGCCCATTTCATCACTGTGGTTGCCAAGGTAATAAGAAGGGATGGGGAGCACCCAGTCTTTCCTCAGCCTTTGTCAGAGGAAGCTGCCCTTGGATGGGAACAGTTAGATTCTACACTGGAGTGGAGGCAGTTTGGAGAGCAGATGATCGGGATGAGGTAGGTAGGTGTAGGGTGCAGCTGCAATCTCTGTTAAGTGAACCCTGCCCAGACATGAACATATTTTCCAGGGTCACTGGTGACTCTGGGCTGCTAAAGTCATGTTCCCTTCTAGGGACTGACTGGCCAGGTCCACTCTGTAGGACCAGGTGGCCATGGTCTAGAGACTCATGTCCCAGAACATCCTCCACAACGTAGCCTCTGCACACCGCCCAGGCTCGTTCTCCCCACCTCTGTCTCTTTGTGTGACCAGTTACCCTCTCTGAGCCACAGTTTCCTCATCAGCCCTCCCCCGAGACTTAACTAAGTTCCTCATATTTCTAAAGTGTGTAGTGTGGGACCTGCAACTCCGTAAGTGTTAAGCCAGAGTGGCTGCTGCTCCTGCTGAGGGAAAAAAATCCCACCTATTAGGCCCAGCATTTAATTTTCCAGGAATGCCCTTGCTGGTTACATGCTGGCTACAGGCCATATGGTCCAGGCTGTGCAAGGGGACTCAAGCTGGCCAAACCTGCAGTTATTCTATGAGGGCTGGGCTCAGTGACTGCTCCATTCTACATGCTGCGCACAGCCAAGTCATACTCTAGTAAGTCCTCAGCAGGTGTTGAGGTTTGGTTCCTGGCTGGGAGGGGAATTGGCTTGGACCCCCCTCCTCAAACACTTGTCCAGCATGATTTCCCTGGGCAATGAACTAACCCTATTTCCAAAAGAACATTTCTGAGTCTCTATCGCATGCAAGACACTGACTAAAGACATTTATGCATCGTCTCATTTCATGTTCCAACACTCCTATGAGGGGAGAATTATCTCAGGTGACAGAGGAGCAAATAGAACTCAGAGAGAGCAGCTGCTTCATGAAAGTGACAGGAGCCAGATTTCACTGAAGTTTGTTCAACTTCAGAGCCCAACCTCCCTTTACTCCCTGATTCTTCCCAGGATGGCGGAGGGAGGCTGCAAGGAGCTGACGTGGTGTTCTCGGCCACCACCACAGTCACAGTCAATGTGGAGGACGTGCAGGACATGGCTCCTGTCTTTGTGGGTACACCCTACTATGGCTATGTATACGAGGACACCATTCTGGTAGGTGACTTGCCCCTCAGCCCAGTGTCCTCTCCTGGCACTTCCTGTCCTGTCCTTCAAGCTGCCTCGGGATCCCCCTGCTGGGCATGGCTGAACTCAGCCCTGGGCCACCCTCCCCACACAGAGGCTGGCTGGTGACTCACTCAAGCTCAGGTCAACAGGTCTTTTAGCCTCTGAAATCATGAAGGGGAGGAAGTAAGTGCTCATATACGGGGTGCCAAGGATGTGCCGGCCATTTCTCCCCTCATTCAAACTCAACCCAGACCAACTGCAAAGGTCATCCCTTCAGGAGGACTGAGACGAGAAGTTGGAAGGTAGTTGAGAGCCTTGGTTTAGGTGGGGCCTTTTCTACACCTATACAGGAGATGAGGTGCCTCTGTGCCTCCCCAGCCCCTATAGCCTGGAGACCCTCAGAGCTGCAGTTTGCTTCTGTAATTTGCTGCTGAACCACCATAACCCTTGCTGGATATCACAGAGAGGCCCAGCTCAAAGGTCGACCTCAGCTGTCTCCCCTCAGTGCAGCCTCTGCTCCCAGTGCTTGGGTCACTGCCCTTGTCTTTTAGCCTCTCCGGTAAGGACCCAGCCTAGCACCTAAGGGTCAGCTGCCCCTCTAACCATGAGCTTTCACCATTCTCCACCCACTTCTGCCCATCTCACCACTCTGTCTTCATCCCTCTGCCTGACATGTGCCCATGACCTGATGACCCTTGCCCTTCTCAGTTCAGCCCTGGCACCGCTTCCCTTGATATCCTTCATTGCGATGGGAGATTCCCCCTCTCTGTTCCCACACTATGTACAACCCCCCATGAGCATACCTGTCTGCCCCTCCTTGGTATGCACCCATAGGATCCCCCAGCCAGACCATGAGCTCCCTGTGAGGAAAGTCATGGCTGGAGCTAGACTTCACAGGGCTCAAGAACTCTGTAGAATTGAATTGTTTTCTCAATTTTCACTTCCCCAGTTTTTAATTATTCTTGACTCTGTATGACAATGAAAAGCATTTACTGAGGACCATTCACTTGCTGGGCCCAAACTAAATACCATCTTTCCAGGAGCTGGCAGCCAAGTGGTGTAGATAGCAGAGAGAGAGAGAGAAATGCCGGCTTCCCTGGGAGGGTTATGGGATTTAGCTCCTCTGTCCTGCTGAGGAGCTAAATCTGGAGAGAGTTGCTGAGGGGAGAGGAAGTAGTGCTCAATCAGCCCAGAAGCAGCCGAGAGTATGAACAGACCAGGGCGAAGGGCCTGAGGAAGGAGTTTAGAAGGAGGTGGCAGGCCAAGGTCAAGCAAGACTCGTCTAATTGTGGCACCTCTGTCCAAATCCTTCAAACAACACTCCAGGGCCATCCCAATTCCTATACACTGCATTGGATGCCCTCTGTGCTGGTTCTTCTCCTGTCAGTGTCTTGCCTCTCCTGTACACCTCTGAGAGCAAAAAATGGGTGAGGCAGAGGACGTGAGGCTGGCGTCAGAGAGAGTAGAGCTGAGGGCTGAGTCTAATGTGTGGGGAAAGACATAAAATTAGAGGTGTGTGGCCTAAGAGTCCATGGGCAGTTTACATGCCTACCCTTGCACATGAGGAAGCAGTGGGTCTCAGGCTGACTCTCCAGCCCTAGTAGGCTAGTAGGTTCTTCAAGTTCCTGAAGAGAAGGGGTGGGGCCACACAGAGACCTGCCTCTTTTCTTGGGTGGGAGCAGCATCTCCCCTCCACGACGGGGCTGTGTCTGGGTAGGGAAGAACCCTAGCATCACACGTGAGCCTCAAGCAGCTGCTCCTATGCTCCCTAGGGCTCGGAGGTACTGACAGTGGTCGCCATGGATGGAGATCGGGGCAAACCCAACCGCATTCTCTATAGCCTCCTGAATGGTGAGTCTGGGGCACCTTTGTGGATAGGCCATCCCTGGATAGCAGCTCTGATTCCCTGGACAACCAGAGCAAGGTTCCCCAACCTCTTTGAGTCTCAGTTCATTGTATTTTGGGCCAGAAACACAGAATATATGGAGAGGAAAAGCTGGGTCCCTCCAGTAAGAGCCAAGTCTCCATGGGCACGTCCTCTGTTCCCAGCTTATCATTAGGTCCAGTCACAAGGAGAGACACACTGAGTGGGCAGATTCATGTTTCCTTTGCTCTGGGCATATGCTCATCAACAAGAATGGCAACATTTCTTACACTCTTTAAATTTCTATGTTTTTTCCTAATTCTTTTAAAATTTTTGTCTCAGAATGCCTACTTAAATTAGTTAATAAAATACAATGATGATATGATACTTCCTTAATACTAGTCCTATATATGAATGAGAAAACTGAAGCTCAGAGAAGATTAGTATGCATTCCAAGTTCCCACTGGGTTTGAACCTAAATCTGCTGGCTCAAAGTCCATACTTTTTACACAACTGGGCAGCAACTGGGTAGGTGAGGCCAGCCCTGGGATGGCCTAGCCCTCAGTAGCGGGTCCCTACGGGGCTAGGCCCCTCAGTAAGGCCCTAACACCTACTGCCTGTTCCCACCATCCATATGTCTACATGCTCTCACCCAGGCACTATTCCCTCCTCCAACCCTGCCCCTAGGATGTGCCAGGTGCACACTACCCTTCCAGCAGCTCATGCATGGATGAACATGACCACCATCACACAGAGGCTCCTTTTCCCAGGCACGCGGGCCCTTGACTGCCTTTCCTCCCCTCCACCACTTCAGACCTTTACAAATTGCCAGGTACCCATGACCTCCTTTCCTCTCCTCCCTTTTTGACTGTTTGTCTTCCTCTTCTCCTTCTCCTCCAGTCTCTTTTCTTTCACTCTCTCCTCTTTTTTGCCCTCCCTCCCTTCTCTTCTCACCTTTACTCTCCTCTTTTCTAACCTCTTTCCCTCTGTTTCTCTTCCATTCTCCCTTTCTCTTTCCATCATGCATGCACGCACACACACACACATACTACACATAAGAGAAGCAAAGTACTATGGAACCTGGGAGCCAGGTGGAAGTGAGTTCAAGTCCCAGCTCTGCACTTACTGTGTAACCATGGTCAGAGTTACTTAGTCCCTCTGAGACCCAGTTTCCTCATTTCAAGACACAAATGACAGAATGACATTCTATAGAGGAGACTTCAACGAGGTAATGTATGAGGAGCATGTATGGTTATTGTACCTAACATGACTCCCCTGTGACCTTCTGTGCCACTAGTCAGGACTACAGTGTACATCTCTCCACTGATAGGGAGTGATGGAGCATTTGAAATTAATGAGACTTCTGGAGCCATCATGGTCACACAGAGCCCTGCCCAGCTCCGGAGAGAGGTGTATGAGATGCATGTACAGGTAACTTCCCTCTATCTTGGCCTTCCCTGACCTCTGGCCCTGGGAAATACCAAAGGCAATGAGACCAGCCTGGCATTTGAGCACACTGGTCCCGACTCGGATTTGGAGGAAAATGGATGAGAAACAGGGAGGCAGAGCCATCCACCAAGGTGATAGATGAAGAGGGCCCAGGGACATGAGGGAGGTGAAATGGCAGAAATGGACAAAAGACAAAATATGAAGGAGAGAGAGAGACTACAGAGAACATGGCAATTGACTGACTGTGAGGGATGGGGAAGAAGAGAGGAATGGACGAGCATGGTGGTACTGTGTCATCAGGAACAGAGAGGAGGCAAATGGACTAAGGCAGGCATGATGAATTTTGTTGCTTCAGGGACAGTAAAGTTGAAGTAAAGTTGAAACCCTGGATATGTAGGTTTAGAATTTAGGGGAGAGAGTACAAACATATAGGTAGCTAAAAAAGGCTAGGTGGGAATGAGGTCAGCCAGAGGATGGCTGTGAGGAGAGAAGAGCCATGGACCAAGGTCACAGCTCAGGGGGCACCTGAGACATAAAGGGAGGAGTAGGGAGGAACCAGCACAGGAGACACCAGAGAGGCCGAGGGGAACCTGCAGAGAGCAGCCCCATTAGCCGAGTGAAAAAATGGCAGTGCCACATGCAGCATGGGCAGAAGCAGAGTGGGAAGTTAGAAACGGAGAAGTGTAAGCTTCTGAGAAAGGAGAGTTAGGATGCAGCTAGGGTGTGACAGAGCAGGTACCAGGGAGGAAAATTTTAAGATACATAAGACCAGATGTGCTTATAGAACAAGGGGAAGGAGGTCCCTGGAGGGGCTCATATGATGTTTGCAGATGGATCATGAGGTGCTTAGGACCCTTGACCCTGGCTTTGCAGCCTGTATAAGTTATCCATTGTGTGTCTCCAGACCTCCCCTCCTTGCCACCTTTCCTTGCCAAAGAGACACAAGGACAGAGCATGGCAGAGCTAGGATTTGAACCCATGTCTGGAAACAAAGAGGGAGTAGTGCAGTGAGGTAAAAAGAACAGTAACTAAGGAATAAGACTCACCTGCTACTCACTAGCTGTGACTCCAGGTGACTGCCTCACTCCTCCGTACCTTATCTGGTAAATGGGATTAGTAATAGCACCGTATTAGTTTTCTAGGGATGTTGTAATATATTATCACAAACTTAGTGGCCTTAAAAAGTGTATGCTTGTATCTTGCAGGGTCAGTGGGTCAGGAGTCCAGGCTCAGCTTAGCTGAGTCCTCAATTTCAAAGTCTCTCATGTGGCTGCCATTCAATCGTCAGCCTGGACTGCATTCTCACTGAAAGCTCAACTGAGGAAGGATCACCTTCAGAGCTCACATGGTTGTTGGCAGGATTTTGTTCCTTGAAGGCTGATTGACTCAGAGCCTCAGTTCTTGCTGGCTGTTGGCTAGAGGTCACCATTAGTTCCTGGAAACATGGTGCTTGCTTCATCAAAGCCAGCAAGAGAGTTTGCTAGAAGACAGTAGTTATAATCTTTTGTAATATAATCACTAAGTGTGATCCCATCACGCCTTTGGCATATTCTCTCTGTTAAAAGCAAGTTGCTAGGCCAGGCCACACTCAAGGAGAGGGGATGACTCAAGAATGAATACCAGGAGGTGGGGATCATTGGAGCCATCTTGGACTCAGCCTGTCACACAACCATAGTCACCTATCCCCATCTTAGGTGACTGAGGTCAGCTCTGCAGGGAGCCCAGCTGCCCAGGCCATGGTCCCTGTCACCATCACAATCGTGGACCTCAACAACCATCCACCTACATTCTATGGAGAGAGTGGACCCCAGAACAGATTCGAGCTGTCCATGTATGAGCACCCACCCCAGGGGGAGATCCTGCGGGGCCTCAAGATCACTGTCAATGACTCAGACCAGGTATGTGGCTCTGCTCTCCACCTGTCTTCCTGGAAATCCAATGGGGACAAAGTCCCACAGCTGAGGCTGCATCGGCCTTCACTGCTCAGGTCATAGGGGCCTGGCAGGTCACAGAATGAATGAAACAAGGTGTAATCCAGAGAGAGAAGCGGGAGAGTGTCTAATCAAAGACTGCTTGAACTAAAGACATTCACAATTAATTTAAAAGTAAATGTCAATCAAACAAAAGCACCTCTGCATCTGACCCTCCAGACAGGCATTTGTGAGTGTGTCATTCTGCCTCCTATGCCCAGTACAGGGCTAGGTCTATGTGTTTATTCTCTTGCATAATCCTCATAGTCTATTTTATGTTCTGCTCGCTGACTGCCTCACCTACAAAAAGAACTAAATACTTACCTTCCAAGGCTAAGGGCACTTGAAGGCTTAACACTACTATATATGAGCTTCTATTCTCATTTATCTTCCTTATTTCCTCTCTCCAAACTTTGCACAGGGAGCCAATGCTAAATTTAACCTGCGCCTGGTGGGACCTGGGGGCATCTTCCGAGTGGTCCCACAGACAGTCCTGAATGAGGCCCAAGTCACAATCATCGTGGAGAATTCAGCTGCCATTGACTTTGAAAAGTTCAAAGTGTTAACGTTCAAGGTATGTGACACCTTGCACTTGCCTGAATGGGGGAGGGCGTCCCAGGAGCTCACATCAGCACCTGGATTTATTCCTGAGGGAGTGAGTCCCTTGTCACCACTGCCCCTCCTAGTCCTTCTTTCTTTCTCTAAGTCCCTCTGCCCCTGCTGCTAATTTGGGGAGCAAGAGAGGAGGAAGAAGAGTAACACAGGAGCCCTCTCACTGCCCCCACAGCCTCCACGAGCTCCAGCTTTCAAACTACAGCTATCCCCAGGACTTCAAGGAGGGCTCAAAGGGAAACTACCATGTAATGTGCCATGTTAATAGGTGCAGAAAGGAAAACTATTTCTCAAGATAAATGTTTTTCTCATATACATTTGACATCTGTCATCTATGCTGATAAAAACTTTAGAAAGTAAAAAGAAAGGACTCCTTTGTATTTATAATTATTTAAAATTATAAACATATAAACAATGTCTAGTAACAAACATATAAATAGTATATAAATAAAAAGGAAAAACACTTTGTTATTATTTACATTTTTTAATTTAATTGTTATTCTTTCCATTACATTAGTTCCCTTATACCCCCCTTCCTCTAAATTGCTATAATTATACATCATACACACATAGCCAGCATCATTCTTATATTTTTTTAAAGACATGCTTTTTCTTTTACAGATTTTATTTACGTATTTTTAGACAGAGGGGAAGGGAGGGATAAAGAGAAGGAGAGATGCATCAATGTGTGGTTGCCGCTCTCACACCACCATGGGGGTCCTGGCCTGCAACCCAGACATGTATCCTGACAGAGTATCAAACCAGTGACCCTTTGGTTTGCAGGCCAGTGCTCAATCCACTGACTGAGACACACCAGCCAGGGCTTGTTTTTAAGAGTTAAATTTTAAAAGCATTCTATGAAGTCAGATACAAAACAGGGATGCCTGCTATAACCGGGATGCCTGCTATAACCACTATTATTTAATGCTCTTCCTGGAATAACATTATCCCTGGATAAAGAAAGGAAATAAGAGGTATAAATATTAGAAAGGAAAAGATGAGTTCATCATTATTTTTAGGTGAAGGGATTGTTTGCTTAGAAAAGGCTAAGAGAAATGGAAAAACTGTTAGAAACATAGAAATGTTGTTAACATGATTGGTTACAAAGTTAATACACAAAATGTTATTGTTTTCCTCATACAAAAAATAGCAATGGGAACAACAGAATAAAAGATTTTTTTACAATAACAACTCAGAAAAAATTGTAGGAATAACTATATCAAGAAATAGATAATACAAAGATGCAAGGAAAATAAGACCAGCAACAGTGAAAGGAAAAGAAACCAACAGAGACAAGAGGGAAGGGTGGGGGCGGGGAAAAGGAAGGGAAGGGGAAAGTCAAGGAACATATAGCAAGGACTCATGGACAAAACCAAAGTGGGGAAGGATTGAGGGAGGAAGAGGAGGGAGGGGAGCAGGGGAAAGTGGTGGGGGGAAGGCAGAGGCAAATGTATTTGAAAAAATAAATTAATTAATTAAAAAAAAAGAAATAGACAAGATCTAAATGACCAAAAAAAATGCAAAAATTTAACAAAGGGATATAAAGAAGGAAAACCTGTTAAAAATGCAAATTCTCATTAATAAAGAATCCAATGCTGCCTCAGTTAAGTCTTACCTAAAATTTTCTTCACAGAGATGGTGAGGGGACTTGACATAATTATATTGGTTTTTATCTGGAGAAATAAACCTATAATAATAGTTAGTAAAATTCAAAAAAAAAATAAAATCAGTCAGAAACTTGCTCTAAAAATACTAAACTATATCATAAAACACAATAAATTTTAAAACTGGAACTGAAAAGGAATATGCAAATCAGTGGAACAAAAGAAATTGGCCAAAATACAGGTGGAAACTATGAGAAAGCTGGCATTGCAAGTTGGTGGGGGAAATGATGTAATGCTTTGCAGGTGGCCCCTGCAAGTAGTGGCAGGAATAGCAGCTCAGATTAGGAACTGAGCCAGGGTCCAGGAAACTGAAGTGAGTCTTGGGCCAAGACTGAGACAGGAAGTGATTGCCACCCAGACAAGTCCTTGTTTTCCTTTCTTCTTCAGCTCCTGGCCATTGAAGTGAACACCCCAGAGAAGTTCAGCTCCACAGCAGATGTAGTGATCCAGCTCCTGGACACCAACGACAATGTCCCTGAGTTCACCTCTCACTACTATATTGCCAAGATCCCCGAGAATGCATCAGGGGGCACCAACGTGGTGGCTGTCACAGTGGGTTGGGGACTGGCCCAGGGACTGAGGGTTGGGTTTGGAGCCCCACCAAAGGGGACTTTATAAAGTCAGACAAACCTGGGTTCGTTCCAGCTTGAATTGCCCATGTTCATTAGCTTGTGTTTGGACAAGTTACCTGCCCTAAAGGAGCCTCTATTTTTTCTTTATGATGGAGACAATAGCACCTAAAAGGACTATCAGGGGGACTTCAAGCTCAGGGCACAGGACTCACCTCCTTTTCCAAAGGGTACAGATCTATATCTTTCTGTACTTCTATTACTTGAGATTTCCTGGGCAGAAAACTAGGGCTCCAGGACAAGCCTCCAGATCAGTTTCTACCAGAGTTGGGTAAACCCCAAAATCCCTTGTTTTGCCATTGAAAACAGCCCTCTGACACATGAGCTGCCAGTGTGCCCCAACAAAGAGGCTGGTGGCACTGGGAGCTTTCTCTTTTTTAGGCTGTGGATCCAGACACAGGACCCTGGGGTGAAGTCAAATACTCCATCTATGGGTCTGGGGCAGACCTGTAAGTAGATTCAATCCCAGACAGGACCTTGGGCAGAACTTGGGAGGCTGTGGGTGCATGGGATCTGTGCCAAAGTCGGGAGGAACCTAAAGAGGACAAGACCTGGGTCACGAAAGATAGCATGGGACAAGAGTGGAAGGAAGCAGTGGAGAGCCTGAGGCAGAGGTACTGGGGACACACTCAGTGAGGTGCTGGGATCTGAGAGAGAAAGGGTCATCCAGATGGCCTAGAGCTAGGTCCCATGACCTTAGGAGCCAGGCAAGCAGTGCTGGGCCATGGAGGGGCAGACCATGGGAGGAGAGGGAAGGTCTGTGACTCAGGTCCTTAAGTTCAATGTTGATGGATGTGTGGGTAGTTGGGTAGAGATGCTTCCCTCAGTCAGACTGCAGTGATGAGGAAAGGGGCATCTGGAATACCTGAGAGGAGCTGCATAATGGATTATTGCCACTTCCTGGAGGCAGCTCATTACTGTAGGCATATGTGTCCATGTGTGTGCACACATGTGCATGTGCATGTCCTTGTGCACACCCCTGCCTGTACTGTCTGTGCCTGGCAGCTTCCTGATTCACCCATCCACTGGGATCATCTGCACCCAGCCCTGGGCCAACCTGGATGCCGAGGCCATTGCCAGGTACAACTTCTATGTGAAGGCGGAGGACATGGAGGGCAGGTACAGCCTGGCGGAGGTGTTCGTCACTCTGCTGGATGTCAATGACCACTACCCCCAGTTTGGAAAGAGCATACAGGAGAAGACTATGGTGTTGGGGACCCCATTGAAAATTGAGGTAAGTTTCAGCGAAACTCCCCTAATAACCTTGTTCTAGCAGCTACAAGAGACATTGAGCATAAGAATTTATTTTAAAATAAGACATATTGGATTCTCACTCTGGACAAGGATTTTTAAGATACTTTATATAGCCCCATCACTACCTCAATCCAGAAATAACATCTGAAAAGGAAGTACAATTGCCACTTTACAAAACAAAAGATAGAGTCTCAGATAAGGTAAGTGTTGGTTTACATTCGTTCACATAGCAGGTCTGCCTGCTTTCTAAGCAATGCCTTTCCCACTGCTCTACACTGTCTTCCCAATGTGAAAGAGTAGGGACTCTGAAACCCAACAGACTTGACTTTCAGCTCCTCTCCCTCTACTGGTCTATCCTTTGACAAGTCACTCAGTATCCAAGCTTTTGTTTCTCAACAATACCTACTGCTTGGGTTGTTCTGAGAATGGAATGACCTAATACATGTGGAGGGCCTGGCATGGACACTGGCTAATAGTAGGGCACCCATTCAATTTCTGTCCCAACTCCTGTCCATTCAATAAGATCAGGACTTTTCCTAATCAACCCAACAAGACCCATATGACATCCTGGTTTAGCCAAAGTACACAAGTACTGTCCTAGAAGCCCAGCCATGTCCATCCTTCCCTGTGCACAGGCCACAGACCAGGATGCAGAGGAGCCCAACAACCTGGTGGACTATTCCATCACCCACGCAGAGCCAGCCAATGTGTTCGACATCGATGCACGCACAGGGGAGATCCGGCTCAAGAACTCCATCCAGTCTTTGGATGCCCTGAATAATGTCACGCACAACAGAGACTACACGTGGTCCCTGGAGGTGCAGGCCAAGGACCGTGGCTCCCCATCCTTCAGCACCACGGCCTTACTCAAGATTGAAGTTATAGGCACTGAGGTGGGTATGGGTATGATGCCCAGGTGGGGAGGAGGGTCAGCTCAAGCCTCACTGCACCATGACTGGAGGGAGAGACCATCTCCAGCCTTCATCCAAAAGACACTTGATGCTAAAACAGGCTCCCATGCCATCACATGCACATGCTAACACAGGCTCCGTGCCATCACATGCACAGGCTAACACAGGCTCCCATGCCATCACATGCACATGCTAACACAGGCTCCCATGCCATCATATGCACATACTAACAAAGGCTCCTGTGCCATTACATGCACATGCTAACAGAGGCTCCTGTGCAATGCACAGGCTTTGGAATTAGGTTGAAATCCTAATTTCAGTACTCTTTAGTGGTGTGACGTCGGACTTTACCAAGATCTTCTTCCTTTTATGTAAAATGGGAATAATAATGCCTTCTTGTCATGGTATTGAAAGACAGAAGTGAAATCATTATATGAGGGGAGGCCCCCTCAAAAAAACATAAGTACCTTTGGAGGGCTGGCCGCTTGTAGTACAGGCTTCCCCTGCTAGGAGAGTATTCTAAGAACCCATCTGTATCAGCATACTAGCTGGCATTGTTGTGAGAAGCTGCTTTCGGCTTCAGTGAATTTTTTTTTGGAGACTCTTTCAGTGCATTTGCCTATTTAATAATGGGCGATTTTCAAGTGCACCTGCCCACACCATGCTGAGTGAAAAGCAGTTTTTGACCAAAAATGTCATGAGCCCCATTCCTCACCCTCCCTATTCACCCAATCTTGCCCTGAGTGACTTTTATTTTGTTTCCCTGATTGAAAAAAGTCCTCAAAAGGAAATGTTTTGCCAGTGTGGAAGAGGTGAAGCAAAAAATGGCAGAAGCGCTAATAGACATCAAAATCAATGAGTTCAAACACTGTTTTGAGCAGTGCAAAAAAGTCTCGATAGGTGTATTGCATCAAATGGAGAGTGTCCTGAAGGTGACTGAAGTTTAAGCATGTAAGAATAAATATACAATTTTTGATAAGTAAATTCTGGGGTTTTTTGTGTCCCTCTTCATACATAGTTCTCACCTCAGTGTCAGGAAGAAAGTCATTATTTTAGGGGTTCCTGTTAGATTTGAGAAGATGTGGACCCCATAATCAAAGGTAAATGATATCCTACCTTCTGGAGGGCAGAGTCCAGCTAACAAGGCAGTCTTAGTCCAAAAGATGGTGTTTGCATCATGCTTTCTCTGTATACATTTTTTCTGGTAAGTTGCATGCCTTGTATTTTTTTATCTGAGTGCATTTTTCTGGGGTGAATCCCATAGTACGTATCAGATTCTCAGGAATGCCTGATGCCAGGAAGTTTAAAAACCATCAGGCTAAAGGGAGCTCATGATCCCTGCTCTGTCCTCCAGGGACCAGGCAGGACAGCTGACTACAAGGGTGGCTCTTTCTTTCAGATGCTGTCCCAAAGCCCCATGGACGCCTTCCTGATGCAGACAAAAGACAACCCCATGAAGGCTGTGGGTGTGCTGGCAGGCATCATGGCCATTATAGTGGCCATAACTGTCCTCATTTCCACTGCCACCTTCTGGCGCAACAAGAAGTCCAACAAGGTTTTGCCAGTGCGGCGCATGCTCCGCCAGCGGCCCAACCCTGCACCCCATGCTGTCCACATCAAGTGGCTCAAGTTCAACAAGACCAAGGCTGCTGCTAAGTTTGTGCTCAGAGAGGATCCTTCCAATGAGAACTGCAACAACAGCCTAGGAAGTCCCCCAGTCCCCAGAGCCCCAGCTCCCCCTCCTCCACCTAGAATGGCGCCCAGCATGGGTGTAGCCCCCTGGACTGTGCCTACAGTCTCTGGCTCACTCACCCCTTCACAACCTCAGCAGTCACCCAAAACCAAAGCCTTGGAAAGCCCTATCCAGTCAATTCTGGTCTCTGAGCTCAGGCAAAAGTTTGAGAAGAAGAGTATAGTTAACAAGGCTTACTTCTAGAGCATAGCCCATGACCTATCTCTTCCCCACCCTCTATGCTCCTTAGGTTCACTTCTGTTTCGTACAATAATCTAACCCCAATATTCAGGGCTCTGGACGGCACCTTGGGCAAGGGATGTTTCTGGTTCTGGATGCAATTGGCAAATACTTCCCCATTTCCCAGATCCTTGACACAGCTATGATGTTCTCCATTCTACAGAGGCTGGGAATTGACAAGGAGTCAGCTCTAAGTGTCCTACTCACCAGCCCCATACCTCAGAATCCCTCATGTTCTCCCAGGGCCTTAGCATCATTAATCGAGGAGCAGGGCCCTGGCCACATGTGACAAGGCCTTCTAGAACCTGGATTCCGAAGCCTCCAGCTAAGAGCAGGAGCAGACAAAGGAGATTCAGTGCTGGCTAAGGTTGGAGGTCAGCAACCTCTGCAGGCTGAGGGAGAGAAAACGCGGCAGGAAAGAGAAGAGGTACACTGAAAACATGCTGATTGTAGGACTCTGCCTGAGTGCCCCTGAGAAAATGCAGATGGTGTTCAGACAGGGACTGTGGGTCCCTGCTATGCTTACAGGGGACCAGGGACACAGAGGTGTAAGACTGGCCTTGCAAGAGTGAGGATAGATGCCCCAGCCAGGGATACCCTGGGCCCAGAAATGTTCAAGCTGCAGCCACTGTGCTGGTCCTAGTAACCTCAGGAACAGCTTCAAGTCCCCTCTCTAAGGAGCTGCCCTACCACAAGTCCATGAAGAGACAGTGCAGGAAAAAGATGGATATTAGGGCTGAAATCTGGGGAGACCTCTGTGTTTATCCGGTTCTTGTGCTTACATGGTATAACCTTGCAAAAGCTGTTTAAACTCCCTGATCATCCACTTCCTCATTTGCAAGAAGAAAGTAAGTCCTGTTTGCTTCACTCATAAGTCTAGAGTGAAGATGGAAATAAATAGTGGTGGGAAGGGCTTTAACCAAGTGCAAAGCAACATGCATGTATTTTTCTGTAGTCCAGTTATCTGGGTACAGCTCTTCGAGCAAGTATTAGCAACTTCTCAGCTCTTCTACCAAGCACCCCAGGAAGTGCTGTGCTGGGTTGGGGTGCTGCCACTGATTCAGGGCAGCCAGAGCTGGACAATGGCATTGCCCTTGATTCACACACCTCTCCTTTCATACCAGCCCCACCGTGCACTACCCCCTTCCCCTGCCCCTGCCGCACGACCACTACCACATCCCCATGAGGCCTGGACAGCCACCATCAGAGAGGTCCAGAGCTGGGCAGCACATCCATTCCAAGCCTCCACTTGCCAAGCTAACAAAAATGAGCTCCCAAGAGAGGGATGACTACCAGAGGCCACACTGGGGTTGGTAGTAATGACCTGGTCTGAGGGCTCCCCACTCCTCAGTATTGTTCCCTAGCCAGGGCCCATCTCGGCAACATGTAACCACTTCCTCCAGGAGAGAAGACACACAGGGCTCTGTGTTAATATGAAGAGGCTCTGTCTGACTTCAAGGAAACCTGCTATAAGGAAATTTATGTCCACACAGAAGTATAGCAGTTCTTTGCATTTCATTCAGTTATTAATAACCCCTGTAGAATCCGTCAGTAATTTTATTTAAACAGATGATATACGCATGTGGTTTTCTTGATTTCTGAGCCTGTATTTTGAGGTGTTACTCAGATGTGTGGGTGTGCAGACTCCTTGTTGGGGCTTCTGCATTCCCTGACCCAGACAGTATTAAGAGGTGGGCTATAACAAGCAAGGATCTCAGACTGAACAAACAGGTCCTTTGCAATCCATGTGTCAGAAGAGGGCTGTGCTGGATCAGGTTTGCCCTCCACAGAAAATACAGTATCCTTCCAATTTGCATGCAATCACCTCTCTTTAAAATGATAAATAAAGTCTGTTAACAGTCAAGCTGACCTCCCACTTTCTGCTGATGTATGTGTTAGTTGACTCCTAGAGACTAGTCTTCCTGACACATATCTAAGCTCATCAGGCCTCCTGACTCCATTGGTGTGTAGATCCATCTTTTGACCCCCAGATCTGACTCTGTGCTTGGCTGCAATATTTTGTTCAAATTGCCATGCATGCACTCTAATAGCAGCACATTTTCAAGGCTTGTCTGTCTACATGTGGCATGTTCTGGACCTGGACTGGGCTTTCTTCCTGGCAGGGCTGCTTGGGGAGGAATGGAATATGGACCTAGAACTAATTAACCTCAACACAGCTCAGAAAGGGCAGGAATTGGGAGGGCTGGAGTAGGCATGAAAACCTGAGAAGCAATGTTGGCTCTGTGACAATGGTCTTGAAGACCTCTGGGTTGGGAGCTCAGGCTAGCATCCAGGCCCTGGGAGGGGACAAGCCCAGGAACTTGAAACAAGGCAGAGCCAATCCTGAAAGCTAGGCATGTGGGCAGCTCTTACACTGAGAAGTATGGGAAAATGCCTAGTTACCAGCAAGAGCCATACTGAGAGAGAGGAGGATGGTAACACCAAACATAAGGCACCAGCACACTTTGTTTGGCATTGGAGGAGACCCCCAGTCTATGTGAGGGAGGCTGCACTGATTTCACTGCTATAAGGAATGGTGGGGGCCAAAGAGCTGCTTGCTCAGTTACACTGGAAAAGGCCTAGGCTACAAGCTGTCACAATATTAGGACTCAAGGTAAGGAAGGACCTGGAAGGCAGCAGTGATAGACTGAGCAGCTTATTATAATTACAATAAGCCTACTGAGGCTTATTATGTGACAAACATTGTTCTAAGAGCTTTACATGTAAAAGCTCATATAATCATCTAGACAACCCTATGAGGTACATACTATTATTATTCTCGTTTTACAGATGAAGAAATTAAGGCACAGAACAGTGGAATAACTTGCCTGATGTTCTGAAGCAAGAAGCAAAGCCAACATTTAAGCCCAAGAAACTGGATTCCAGAGTGTATGCTCTTACTCCTACTGTCATATTGCTTAATTAATCTGAGTAATGTACATCTTTATTCTAGGATTTGTCTAGGGAAGTCGAGAGCCCTAAAGAGTCAGATTCCCAGAAATCCTCTGTAGACCTGCTTCCTCTTCCTAAATTTCCATGTGCACAGAAGCAGCTGAACACTGTCTCAGTTCACAAAAGATTCCTGACTTTCAGAAGCCAATAGAAAAATAATTTCATGCCTTAACTCTGACCACTTTTCTTCAAAATTTATCATGGGAAGCTTCACAGGAACAAATTCTGCTATGCACATAAATGAAAGAATATGTTGTTTCTACATATATAACTATGTACATACAATTTCAAAATATATGTTCTTAGGTATGATAATAACATCATTTTTAAAAAACTTTCTGTGAAACTTTGTATTTACCCTTAAATACTCCAATTTAAAAAAACATTTAAGGGCAAAGACTAGATGAACTAAGACTGGAAAATGTTAAAAATTATTGAAGTTGACTGATGGGAAGGAATGAGATTCCACTTTTGGTATGTTTTAAAATTTCCATTAAAAAGGTTTTTTTTCTTCTAACGTTCAGAAGAAAATAAATGAGAACTTAAATGAGAGAAAACTTGGTCTAAATATGAGAGCAGTCTTTAATTTTTAAAAATTAGTTTCAACAAATGCTGATTTTTCAAAACAGTCCAGGTGTTGGATGAGCCCAGTAGCCTCAGCAAGGAGATGGGTCTGTGCCCCTACAAGTTTGCAACCAATGAAACCATTGCATATCCTGCTCCATTCACTATGTCTTTTTACTGGAGATATGAAGTCAGGGAAGGCTAATGGGAGCCCATGGCCCTTGAGATGGGCCTAGAAGGATGAGGAGGAATTGGTAAGAAAGGTGGGAAGGAGGGAGAAAATATTTGTGAGGGTGTTACAAAGAGGTCAGCTTATATTTACAGCCATCGGGGGATTTTCCTGTGGCCAGTGGGAGAATATGTGGAGAGGGAGATGTGGGTTTAAATTCTGGTCTTCACCAGCTTGGCTTCCCAAAAGGATGATGAGTTGTCTCTGGGGATCATGGGGGCCCCTCCATTCCACATGAACCCAGAGAAGAAAAGAGCATCTCTCTGGGATTTCTTAGGAAACATTGACTAGGGGATGGAGGAGGGATTATATTGGCACCGATATAACAAACATTTGTCATGTTCAGCACTGATATGTTAGCTAGAGCCACAGGGCTGGGGGGTTGGGGGGAAGCTTGAAGCTCAGAGTTTCTAGGTTAAAATCAGGACTATGTAGCTCACTCCCAATAAATAAATAAATAAATAAATAAGACTTCATATAGATTCTTTTTTTTTAAAATTTATTTACTTTTTAAATACATTTGTCTCTGCCTCCCCCCCACCTCTTTCCCTTGCCCCTCCCTTCTTCCCTCCCTCAGCTCTTCCCCTTTGGTTTTGTCCATGAGTCCTTGCTATATGTTCCTTGACTTTCCTCTTCCCTTCCCTTTCCCTTCCCCCACCCCTTCCCTCTTGTCTCTGTTGATTTCTTTTCCTTTCAGTGTTGCTGGTCTTATTTTCCTTGCATCTTTGTATTGTTGGTTAGGTTCCACTTATAGGTGAGAGCATATGGTATTTGTTTTTCGCCCCCTGGCTTATTTCGCTTAGCATGATGCTCTCCAGTTCCATCCATGCTGTCACGAAGTTTAGTAGTTCGTTTTTTCTTTCTGCTGCGTAGTATTCCATTGTGTATATGTACCATCACTTTTTGATCCAATCACCTACTGATGGGCATTTCGGTTGCTTCCAACACTTGGCTATTGTAAATTGTGCTGCTATGAACATTGGGGTGCATAGGTTCTTTTGTATTGGCGTTTTGGTGTTCTCAGGGTATAGTCCCAGCAGGGGAATCCCTGGATCAAAAGGCAGTTCCATTTTCAGCTTTCTGAGGAAATTCCACACTGCTTTCCATAGTGGCTGCACCAGTCTGCATTCCCACCAACAGTGAACTACGGTTCCCTTTTCTCCACAGCCTCGCCAGCACCTGTTGTTTGTGGATCTGTTTATGATGGCCATTCTGACCGGTGTGAGGTGGTACCTCATGGTGGTTTTGATCTGCATTTCTCTGATGGCTAGTGATGCCGAGCATCCTTTCAAATGCCTCTGGGCCCTCTGTATCTGCTCCTTAGAAAAACATCTGCCCAGGTCCTTTGCCCATTTTTTGATTGGATCGTTTGTCTTCTTGGAGTGGAGTCAAGTGAGTTCTTTATATATCTTGGAGATCAAACCTCTATCTGATGTATCATTAGCAAATATATTTTCCCATACGGTTGGCTCCCTTTTCATTTTGCTGATGTTTTCTTTCGCCATGCAGAAGCTTCTTATTTTGATGAGATCCCACTTGTTTATTCTTTCCTTTATGTCCCTTGCTTTAGGAGACATACCAGTGAAAAAATTGCTGCGTGGGATATCTGAGAGTTTCCTGCCAATGTTCTCCTCTAGGACTTTGATGGTGTTGCGACTTCTATTTAATTCTTTTATCCATCTTGAGTTTCTTTTTGTGTATGGTGTCAGCTGATGATCCAATTTCAATTTTTTGCATGTACCTGTCCAGCTCTCCCAACACCATTTGCTGAAGAGGCTGTTATTGCTCCATTTTATGCTTCTGCCCCCTTTGTCAAATATTAGATGTCCATAGAGACCTGGGCTTATTTCTGGGCTTTCTATTCTGTTCCACTGGTCTATGGGTCGGTTCTTGTGCCAGTACCAGATTGTTTTGAGTATGGTGGCTTTGTAGTAGAGTTTGATGTCCGGTATTGTGATCCCTCCTACTTTGTGTTTCTTTCTCAAAATTGCTGCGGCTATTCGAGGTCATTTATGGTTCCATATAAATTTTTGAAATGTCTGTTCTATTTCTGGGAAATACATCATTGGTATCTTAATAGGGATTGCGTTGAATCTATAAATTGCTTTGGGTAGTATGGACATTTTGAGGATATTAATTCTTCCAATCCATGAGCACGGTATATGCTTCCATTTATTTGTGTCTTCCTTAATTTCTTTTTTCAATGTTGTATAGTTTTCTGCATACAGGTCTTTTGTGTCTTTGGTTAAATTTATGCCTAGGTACTTTATCTTTTTTCTTGCTATATCGAATGGTATTTTTTTTCTGATTTCTTCTTCTTCTATTGCATTGCTGGTGTACAAAAACGCCTTTGATTTCTGAATGTTGACTTTGTATCCTGCTGTTTTGCCAAATTCACTTATTAGGTTGAGGAGTTTTTTCGTAGAGTCTACAGGGTTCTCTATGTACACTATCATGTCATCTGCAAACAATGATAGTTTTACTTCCTCCTTTCCTATTTGGATGCCTTTTATCTCTTTCTCTTGTCTGACCGCTGTGGCTAGGACTTCCAATACGATGTTGAAAAGAAGTGGTGAGAGCGGACATCCTTGTCCTGTTCCCGATCTTAGTGGGAAAGCTTTCAGTTTTTGCCCGTTGAGTATGATATCAGCTGTAGGTTTTTCATATATGGCCTTTATTACTTTGAGGAATGCTCCATTTATTCCCATTTTACTGAGTGTTTTGATCATAAATGGGTGCTGTACCTTATCGAATGCTTTTTCTGCATCTATCGAGATGATCATGTGGTTTTTGTCTTTACCTTTACTTATGTGATGTATCACGTTTACTGATTTGCGTATATTGAACCATCCTTGGATGCCTGGGATGAATCCCACTTGATCGTGGTGGATAATCTTTTCAATGTATTGCTGGATGTGGTTGGCCAATATTTTGTTGAGGATTTTAGCATCTATGTTCATCAGCGAAATTGGCCTGTAGTTTTCTTTCTTTGTAGGGTCTTTATCTGGTTTTGGGATCAGGGTGATGCTGGCCTCATAGAAGGAGTCTGGGAGACTTCCCTCCTCTTGGATTTTTTGGAATAGTCTGAGAAGGACAGAGGTTATCTCTTCCTTAAATGTTTTGTAAAATTCTCCTGGGAAACCGTCTGTTCCTGGGCTTTTGTGTGCTGGGAGTTTCTTGATGACTGCTTCAATTTCCCCAGCTGTTATTGGTCTGTTCAAGCTTTCTGTTTCTTCCTCCTTCAGTGTTGGAAGATTATACTTTTCTAAAAATTTGTCCATTTCATCAAGATTTTCAAATTTCTTGGCATAAAATTGTTCATAATAGTTTCTGATGATCATTTGTATTTCTGTGGTATCAGTTGTTATTTCTCCTCCTTCATTTCTGATATTATTAATTTGGGTCCTCTCCCTTTTTTTCTTGATGAGTCTGCTTAAAGGCTTGTCAATTTTATTTATCTTTTCAAAGAACCAGCTTCTGGATTGGTTGATCCTCTGAATTGTTCTTTTTGTCTCTATGTCATTCAGTTCTGCTCTCGTCTTGACTATTTCCTTCCTTCTACTTGCTCTGGGATTTATTTGTTGTTGTTTCTCCAGTTCTTGAAGTTGTAGTGTTAGGTCTTTTATTTGAAATGTTTCTGTCTTTTTTAGGTAAGCCTGTATTGCTATGAACTTCCCTCTCAGGACCGCCTTTGCTGTGTCCCATAGGTTTTAGACAGTTGTCTGTTCATTTTCATTTGTTTCCAGAAATTTTTTGATTTCTTCTCTTATCTCATTATTGACCCATTCATTGTTTAATAGTGTACTGTTCAGTCTCCATGAGTTTGCAAGTTTTTGAAGTTTCTCTTTGAGGTTGATTTCGAGTTTCAAGGCCTTGTGGTCTGAGAAAAAGTTTGGTATTATTTCAATTTTCCTGAATTTGCTGAGGCTTGCTTTGTGTCCTGTCATGTGTTGTATCTTTGAAAAACTTCCATGAGCATTTGTAAGAGACTGTGTATTTTTCTTCTTTGGGATGTAAGGTTCTATATATGTCAGTTAAGTCTCTTTGATTCAGTGTGTCATTCAGCTGCACAGTATGTTTATTAATGTTTTGCTTGGAAAATCTGTCCATTTTTGACAGTGGGGTGTTGAAATCCCCTACGATCAGTGTGTTGCTGTCTATATCTTTTTTGAAGTCATCCAACAATTTCCTTATAAACTTGGGGGCTCCTCTATTGGGAGCATATAAGTTTACAATGTTGATGTCTTCTTGATAGATTCTTCCTTTAAGTATGATAAAGTGCCCCTCTGGGTCTCTCTTTATGGCCTCTGTTTTGAAATCTACTTTGTCTGATACAAGTATGGCAATGCCAGCCTTTTTCTCATGCCCATTCCATTTGCTTGGAATATTTTTTTCCATCCCTTTACTTTCAATCTGTGTAGGTCTCTTGCTCTGAGGTGGGTCTCTTGTGGGCAGCATATGTGTGGGTCATGTTTTCTTATCCATTCAGCTACCCTGTGTCTTTTGATTGGGGCATTTAGTCCATTCACATTGAGAGATATTACTGATAGAAACTTACTCACCTTTTCTCTTTGTACTTGTGTTCCTCTCTGTCTCATTCTTTTCCTTCATCTGCTTAAACCAGTCCCCTTAGCATATCCTGGAGTGCGGGTTTGGTAGAGATGTATTCTTTTAGCCTTCTTTAGTCTGGGAAACTCCGTATTTCTCCTTCTATTTTAATGGAGAGCCTAGCTGGGTAGAGCAGCCTTGGCTGTAGGCCCTTGCTTTTCATGGCTTGGAAAATTTGTTGCCATTCCCTTCTGGCTTGCAGTGTTTCTGTTGAGAAGTCAGCTCCTAGGCGTATGGGGGCCCCCTTGTATGTTACTTTCTCCTTCTCCCTTGCTGCCTGGAGGATTCTCTCTTTGTCTTTGACATTTGCCATTTTAATGATGATGTGTCTTGGAGTGGACCTCCTTGGGTCCCTCTTGAGTGGGGTCCTCTGTGCCTCCTGGATCCATGAGAGCCTTTCTCTCCTCAAATTAGGGAAATTTTCCATCATTACTTTTTCGAGGAGGTTCTCTATTCCTTGCTCCTCTTCTTCTCCTTCTGGTATCCCTATTATACGGATATTATTGCGTTTCAAGTTGTCCTGCATTTCCCTAAATGCCTCTTCATTCTTTCTGAGCCGTTTTTCCATTTCTTGTTCTTTCTGGGAGCTTTTTTTCTACCTTGTCCTCCATCTCACTGATTCGATCCTCAGCTTCATCCAGCCTGCTTTGGATCCCTTCTACTGTGTTCTTCAATTCAGAAATGGTATTCTTCATATCCTCTTGTGTCTTCTTGATAGTTTCTATGTCCTTTTCCAGGCTGATATAGTTTGCTGTAAGATCCTGATTGTTTCTCTGCAGTTTCTCATAGTTCTCTTTGAGCTGGCTGAGCTCATTGAGCTTCCTTAGAACCATTGTTTTGAATTCCATATCTGATAGTTCCCTTGCCTCTATTTCATTGAGCTCTCTCTGTGGGGAGTCCCCTTTTCCACTCATTTGGGGGGAACTTCTTTTTCTTCCCATTTTTGTGAGAGTCTGTTAAGTATATTTGTCCTATACTTTTCTTTCTGGGCTTGCCTCTGATGATGTCAGTTGTTGACCCTATACAGCCTTGGGTTGTTTGTTTGAGTCTTTCAGGAGTCTAATGCCTGTGTCTGACTCCTGCTTGGAGCAGCTCTGTGACCCCTTCGGTCAGGGCTGAGCTATCTTTTGGGATCTCTCTGCGCTCTCACGCGGGCTCCTTGAGCGCGTTCCCAGCATGGCAGGGTCCCCCACGTGCCTGGGCTCGCATGTGCTCGCCCCAGACCAGGGGGCTCATTCTCGACCTCACGTACTCATCTGGTCCCCCTGGCACACGAGCTTCTTGGCACTGGTCAGTTTAGGGTCTTCTATTGTGTATTTTCCCAGCTTTTGGCTCTTTGGGTGCGTTGCTTGCCCTCGCCAAATTGGGACTACGGAAATGGGAGGAAATCAGCTCTAGGACTCTCTGGTTAATCCTGTTTCTGGTCTCTCCTCCAGGGACTCTGGGCAGCTCTACTTATTTTGTTGGCCGCTCTGCAATCGCAGCGGGCAGGTCAATTTACGCCTGCCCTTGCCCCTCTGTGCACTCCCTCGCAGGCCATATGGGTGCCAGTCTGTGTGAGGCCTTGCCGGCAGGTGCAAGCGTTCGCCAGCCTGCGTGGGTCAGACACGCTCGCCAACCCTCGCAGGTCACTCACGCAAGTGTGCGCGCCTGCTCTTGGTGTTTTGGGGGTGCCTATGTTTGCTTTTCAGCTTTTGGCTCTTGGGGGGTGTGGCCTCTTCCCGCGCAATGGAGACTATGGCAAGGAGAAGGTGTCGGGACTCCCCAGTTCCTCCTCCCGTTGTTTCCCCAACGCCTCCGTCTCCAGTCTCTCTTCAAGGCTCTCCCAGCCAGTCTGCACTCAGCCCCGCAGCTCACATGCATACAAGCTGTGTGCGGAGCACACAAAGGGCAGGTTAATTGATTCCCTTATGCCTGAGCGAGATGGTAGCTGCAGAGTGGGAAGTGCGTTATCACTGGGGCTCCACCGGCTGCCGTGTCAGTTCTCTTCACAAAGTTTTCCTCACCAGTCTTTTCCCAGGCACCAGCCCACCCTGCTGCTGCCTCTACCCAGCAATCAAGGAGGGTGGCTGCCGCTGCAACTTTTGCGTTTGCCCTTTAAATGTCTTTTTGCATCCCCAGCCACCTGTCTCTGGCAGAGAGCGCCCCTAAGCTTTCGGGGGTTGCGTTTTGTCTGTATTTTCTTGGCTTTAGCTGCTGTAGTTTAGGGGTTCCTGTTTATGATTCAGACCCCGTTCTTCTCGGGGGGAGCTAACTGGCCATTTCAATGTCCCTCTGGTGCCAGTGCCCGTGTGCATCCAGCCCACCCTCTCGAGCCTCCACTGCAATTCTCACCCGTTGGGATGTGTGAGAGTAGAATCCACTGTCCACGGCACCAAGACTCCTCTCCCACTATCGCTCCACTGCTTTCGAGGTGATTACTCCACTATTTAGTTGCAATTCCAGTTTGGTTTTGGGAGGAGGTCAGCTTGACTCCCATTCACTCCTCCGCCATCCTTCCGACCACCAAATTCTTTTCTTGTGGGTATGGCTCCCACAACTGTGCTTTCCAATACTTTCTGGAGCTGGGTCCTGGGCTGCAGCCAATACCTTGTTGCTCAGTGCTAATGGCACTAGTCTCTCTGGAGCACCAAAGATTGCCCACAGGGACAAAGACACCCCCAATCAGACATGCATCACCCACTAGGCTCTTACCACTCAAAGGATAGCTTTTTGAAATATCAAACTTACACAGTGTCATTGGGAATTTGCCATTGAGGGGGAAAATAACACTTTCTGAACAATAGGAGAACAAGAATACTGCAACGCAGACATTTAGGGGAAACACTAGAATTAGAACCTCTTTGGAATGCTGCCTCTACCTCCTAGACAGGTAATGTAATTCTATGGGCTTCAGTTTCTTTGCCTGTAAAAAGGAGTAGAATTCTACCTCTCTTTAATAGGATAACACATGTGAAATATTATATGTGAATGTTACATATAATCATGTAAATGTTATAGGGCTGTATATGTGGAAACTGTAACACTTATTAATTTTCAGACATAGTATATAATAAAAATGATTAATGGACAGGACAAAGCTCCCTTGGTATCAGATCCATGAAAAATAAGAACTGTTCACTGTGTCAAGTTCAGTACCAGGAACACAGTAGGTGCTCCATTAATACTTGTTTAATAAATAGATCAAACCCAGTTGAGCTGCCACAGAGGGTCAGTTTAGGGGCTGGAGGCCCATACTGCTCTAGACCTAGCCCAGGCTTTTTAGCCACTATCTCCTGCTCTTCCTCTCCCCTCACTCCCTTCAGTGTCCCATCCTCACACGCCACTGCATGATCTCTGTGCTGTGGGGCTGCTGGGGGGTCCTGGGGGCTTTCCAATGATGAGGACAGCAGAGCAAGCCCCAATTCCTGCAGCTGCAGGGGACCTGGGCTGCCCAGACATAGGCACCCACAAGCACAGCTAGCAGCACAGCACACAGGACCACCGTGATGTACAGGAAGCGCTCCTGTTCGTCCAGCTCACTGCAGTCCCAGCCTGTCACAAAGACCGCACACTGGCCCTGGTGTTGTGGCTGTCCCCCTAGGCTGACACATGCCTTGTATTTTGTGCCTGGGAGGAGGTCATCCATAATATATGTGTTGACTCCAGGCCCAATGTGAACCACCTCTTTCCTGAGGGATACATCTGATTCAACATAGAGGGTGACCCACTTCTCTTCAGAGGTATTGCCCACAGTAAACCACTCCAGCAGGACCCTGCACATAGTCTGCTTGATGACCCGCAGGTTGATGTAGACATTGACCTGTGAGGGGATGGAAAGAGAATGGGATGCAGGCTGGATGTGGAGGGAGATGACAATGGTGCTCCTGCCGATGGAGTTGGAAGCCACACAGGTGTAATTACCCCTGTCCACTAAGTGGGCAGCAGGTATGACCAGCTCTGACAGAACAGCATCTTCTGCAGTGGATGAGGTCAACACTGTGTGGAAAGAGAGGAAAACAGCTATGCATTTTTCTGATAGACAACTGGAGTGTCCAGCAGTGCCATTTTTTTAAAAGTGGTGGCTACCATTTATTAAGCATGTACTCAGTGTTAGGTGTTTGCTTACCAACAATCCTTTAAGATAAATACCTAATTTTTACACATAGGAAGTTGAAGGTTGGAGTGATTAATTGACTTTCCTATAGTGAGTGTTGTTCAGAGGCAACAGCTGATCTGAAACCTTGTTTTCTGTCTCTGAGGTTCTTCAACTGCGTTAGCTGCTTGCACCAAACTACCTTCACTTCGCTGCGCTAACACCATGGTTTCCAGGGTATCTCTCACAACTGTGTGACAGTGCAACGTTGCAAACTTCAAGAAATGCCCTCTTACCCCCAGGGTGTGGAGTGACTTATAACCTGGGGCCAAATGCCTGGGTTCTGTCCCTTGCTAGGTATATGGTTTTCAACAAGTTGTTTGGATTCTCTTGGCCTCAATTTCCTCATCAAAAAAAATGGGATGATAATAGTACTTACTCCATAAGATTGATAGCAAGTGTTCTTTAAGTGTTAGATGTTATTATTATTGACAGAATAGATGGTACAGGGAGACTAATTACAGAGCATCACAAAAGATAACATCTGCATGTATTTCACTGTTCTCAAAGAGGTTGCAATAATAAATCCTATAATTCTTTCATTGGTGTTTAACTTCAAGCCTATAAAATGTGAACAAAATGATAGGAAAAAGTCAAAATTTCAGTTAATTCAGTATTTTTAATCATTCAGAGGTTTGCCACCATGTATACAAATGTCTGGATGACTTTCCATATTTCTCAAGTTTTACTCAGATATTTCTAGTTGTTTTTTAGACAACTTCTAGATACCCCTTGGGAAGTCATCCTGGCTTTGTGATGTGCCCCAACCCCCAGGGTAACATTAAAGGTGATTCCAACTGAGGTATAAAAGCAGAGAAAACAGAGTTTCAGGAATGAGAGACAGGTTTAAATCCAAGCTACTGACCCACAGACCCTCATCTCCCTAGATCCTAGCATTACAGCTTCAAATCAATAAGGTCCAGTCAACAAAGTGGTGAAAAGTGTAAAATTCAGTCAATATCTAGGACTTCCCACCCTGGCCTGATTTAAGAATTAGCTGGGGTGAGGGGATAAAGAGTGGGGGAAGAGAAAACACGTTAAAATATATATTCTCAGGTCCTCCCCTGGGCTCGTTTAATCCAAATTTCCAGGGCAGGGGCCTGGAAATATTAATTCAAACAGGCACCCCAGGTGAGTCTGTTAAGGCAAGTTTAGGGAATATGTAATGGATAATCTCTAGAACTGATCCTAGCCAGAAATTTCTATGATTTAAAAATACACAGTGTAGTGTTTTGCATCTAGACAGTCCTCAAAATTATATCTGCTTATGTAATTCTCTAATATTTATACAATATGTTAAGTAAACTCTAAGACATATATTTACATATGTCTATATAAGATATATATATATTTTATACACACACACACACACATATATATGTATATATATATCTTACAAGGATCTGTATGCAATCATTTAAAAGAATGCCAATAGTGTAATATTACCTTGTTGTGGTGTGTATAATTCAGGCCTGTTCCAATCTTACCTAGACCCAGTTTAGTACCTCTCTATTGAGGATACAGTTGCTATAGACTTCCCCATTATCTCAGATACATTAAAAGAGTGAATGTGGCTTACCATCAAAGTTCCTCCACATGCTCAGGGGATACCTCCATGTAATGGTTGGTGAAGGACTGGCCTGTGCCAAGCATTGCAGTGTTACATTCTGACCCACCTGGGTGGTGAGAGTGGTAGTGGGGGTTGAGATCTGAGGCTTCATGCAAGCACTGAGCTCAGTTTCATGAAAAAACTGCCCCACCTTAGAGAGAGGGCCTCGGCACATCAGGTAGGGATTCATCAGGATGACTGGGGAGCTGATGGACTTTACAAGCTGAAAGAGTCCCCTTAGGCGACAGTCACATAGCCAAGGATTATTGTTCAGCGCCTGCACTATGCTAGAGAGAATCTTGGCCCCACAGTCAGGGTGCTGGTGTTTCTGGTAGGCTGGCCAGTTCAAGAATACACTCTTGGATACAACGGTAAGTATATTGGAAGATAGATCAAGGTAGGTCAGGTTGAACGAGAACTGCAGAACCAGCTCAGGGAGTACATCAATCCTGTTGTGTTTGAGATCCAAGACTCTCAAGAGAGGGGTGGCATGGAACATGGTCCACTGTACTGAATGAAGTTTGTTCCCTTCCAGTCTCAGCTCATTCAGTTCTGACAGGTGCTCCAGGGCTCCTAGGTGGATCACAGTGACACCATTAAAATTGAGCCAAAGGTATTCTACAGTGCTCATGCTGGCAAAAGACCTTTGGGACAGTTCAAATAAGGATGAATGCTCAATTCTCACTTGCTTGAACTCTTGAGGAAGGTTCTCTGGGATCCTTCCCAAAGAGATAGACATGCACTGCAGAGTCCTGTACAAGAAACCAGAAAAGCTTTAAGATGAACACCAGGAAACTGGGAGGTGGTATCAGGCTTATCATGGTATTAGACTATGAATTAGAAAAAAAAATTACTCACTTGAAATAAAAGAGTTAGACCTATGTTGGTAAAAGTTCGCAGTTCACCAAAGTTCAGTACCAACTAGAATGAGTCTTATAGACATATTTTCTAATTTCCTACAAATTCTAGGCCTACTCCCACTCCAAAAAATCCCCAAAGAAAGCCCATCCCCTAGAGGTCTGTGGCATGTTACCAGCACAGTGCACCTGCCAAAATTCTCCTCTGAGCAGGTACATCCTGGCAGACAGGATGGCTGAGTTCCATATGAATCCAAAAAAGATCAGACCTAGCAAGAAATAGTGAGAAACTGAAGCCATATTCCTCTGTAAGAGAATAATGTGGGAATTTTTAATAAGATAGTCCTGGCTTCCAAGTGGCAAATCCTATTATTGGTAATCCATGGTGATGTAGGTCAGCGCAGCGGTGGAAAAGCCCCTGAATGCTCTGAGGTCTGTTGTGGCCCAGATCACAAGCTCAGTAAGAACCCATAATGATGGAGCTATGTCTCTTGATTAAGCTCAGAAAAGTAACCCTTTGTCTTGTTCTTGAGTTCAGAAAGCAAACTCTAAGGAAAATGTTCAATTCTATCCTGATACTGCCTTCCCTCAGTTTCTTGCTAAAAAATCTGAGACACCAGCAGGTAGTGCTATTCTGAGCACCATGGTTCAGGTAATTTGGCAAAATTCATTTAATATCCCATCAATCACAATTGGATCTTAAAACATAGAATTTCCAACCATACTCTAAAAGTGAATGCAGATGTTAGGTGGCAAGCAATTCTGTGACCATGCCTCTGTACGGTTCTCTCCCCAGCACCTTGTGTGGTGGAGTTGCATCTCTGTTGATCTGAGACAGCTGCATCTGTCACTTAGATGACCAGACTCAGAGAAGCATTATTATGCAAAAGATAAACCACAAGACTATGATTTAGTTTCTGATTAAACTAAAGCATGTTTTTTTTTAATCTTGGATCTCACAACTTTTCCTGAATGCTGCATATCTCTCATGATAAATAGAAAAAGCCTACACTTTAAAGTTACATATATGTGATTTTTGAATACTTGCTTTGCCACCCATTGGTCAGTCAACAAATATTTATTGGCCATCTGCTCTAAGCCACACACTTACTAGGTGCAAGAAATGCGATGGTGAGCAAAACTTTTATGGACTCAGTCCATGAGGTCTTCTCTCTAGCCTATGCTCCCTAGTCTTGACATCTTTGGAAAGTCGTTTAACCTCTATGAGTATCAATCTCTCCTCTGCAAAATGAGGAAATTAACACTTAGTAGTGCTTCTAAGTAATTTTGAGATTATGTAAAATAAAATACCTAACACACAGTAGATGTCCAATAAATTTTAATTCACCTCCCAAACCAATATACTCTTGAAGAGCAGCAAACTCTACTTCCCTATTACTTGGGGTACTTCCTGGTCAGTACTGAAATTCTATGGGTTCCTCTAAGACTCATGATACACATTATTCCCTACAAAAGGCCTCAGGGAAGAAAATCCTCTTAGTAGCTAACCAGTGGGAAGAGAAATGGGTCACAACTAAGCTGATTACATTTCAGGCTTTCCATCCAAGCCAGATATATTTGCTGGAGTTTCCAGACAGTCTAACTCTACAACCTGGCTAGATCTCTGGAGTTCCTCTCAAAGTAAAGATCAAAACAAGGAGAGTGCTATGGGCAGAAGGAGTGGTGGACATGGAGATACGCTGCCTAGACCCCCTTCAAGGAATGAGTCGATGCTCACCTGTAAGGAGTGTGCATGAGGTCATTCCCTTCCTCATGCAGCACACATGCAGTGACTGAGGGTGGTGAGGACACAAGGGCTTGACCAGTTTGGCCTGATGGGAACATCACTGATGAGTGATTTTTATTCCAGAGTCCCCTACCAGGTTGGCCAAGATTTTGTTAGGTTTGCTTCATGAGGGGAAAAAAATGTATTTTAACCCACAGGTAACACAAATCACTGGTGAATTGTTCTCACTCCAAAATATAAAATCCTGAATAATTTTCATCTCCTCTGCCCTACTCCACACACAAAATTTCTTCTCTGTTCATCCCATTTTAACCTCTTCAAATGAATGCTACTCAACCCAACCTTCTGGTGGCTTGCTGAAAGCTTATCATCTCTGGAATCCCTAGGCCACATCTGCACTGCTGCTCCTCCTCTCCCAACCCCTCATCTTCTGGTTTCCTAATGTGGCGTATGAGCGTAGGGAGTAGGTATGGAGTCAGTTAAGGCTGGAGACTAGGACAATTAAAGTTACTTAGTTTATATTATTTTTCTTAAATAACTGGTGGCTAAATGGTGTCCCTTAACACAAGAAATTTAACAACAAAGGGAAGGAGTCTCAATATGTTACACCCCCATCTCTCTTCCTGCAGGATGCTTTTAGGAATTGGGATTTTAGAGTGAAAGAGGCAGAGTCATAGGAGAGAACTTACTCTGTGTTTATGAAGTAATTAGATATAAATGGCTTCTAAGCAGCAGCTCTCTGGCTTGTTTTAACAGAATATTAATCACAGTTTCTTATCTATTCAATTGGCAGAACTGTGCTACAGCTCAGAGAACTAGGCGACTTGTCAGAAAGTAGATATACTGCCCTTCCTTTCTCAAGCTGCTGCTCTTCCCTCACACCTCCACCAATCATGTCTGAGATGTCCCCTTGGATACCTGTGTTTTGCAGCATGCTTGTGATGGACACACAGAAGACTATATTCCCAACCCCCTTGAAATAGTTGGGCTATGTGACTAATATTCTAGCTTATAAAGTGTAGCTGAAATTACTTTTTAAAAGTCCCTGCGTGATTCTCCATTTTCTCTTTTCCCTTGTTGCAGGACTTGTTGACATTCTAGGTGGTGGAGTTTTCAACAACCTAGGTCCCTGAGCGAATAAGTGAGGCAGAACCCTCACTTCATCCACATTTCCTACTGACTCAAGTAGACTCTGTGAAAGCAAAAACAAATTTTTTTATGGTAAGCCACTGAAATTTGGGAATGGTTAGCACAGCACAAGCATAACATGTTCTGACTAGAAATGTCCTTGCAATCAAATATAATATGCTCAAGTACTTGTAAGTTGATTTTTGTCTCTTCTGGCTTATATGATAGAACAAAAATTTCCAGCTTTAATTCTTTAAACACACTGATCACTGAGTCCCTTGATTGATAGTCTAATTTGAATAGCCCACATCTACTTCCTGGGATATAATTTCTGTTATTTGCCTTTTCATGCCCTGCAACTTACCTGAAATTACAGATATGTAACATCAGAAATAGCTTCTGCCTTGGTAAAGAGAAGTATAACCATGTAGCAGTCAGAAAATACATGGTGGAGATGCCACAGTTCCAACCACCCTCCAAACAAGTCTCCCAAAGGCAGTAGGCTGTGGGATCACCATAATGCAGGCAGGTCTTCAGCACTGGGAGACCAGAAATGCTTTTACTAAGACTCTAAGAAGACATTAGGTTTTCAAAGGACTGACTCACATACCAAAGACTAATACACAAACAAGACATCATTTTATTTTTTTACTACAGAATTTGTTTTTTTCAATAACTTGAATATTCACAAGCACAATCCAGTTTGATTATTTCTATAACAGCAAACTAAAAAAAAAAACAGAACACACAAAGGAAGGATGGTGATAGATGTGTATTGGGAGGCTAACCACCTGGGGGGTATGTTATCCTGATGACCAAGGTAGGTCTTAATGAATCATTGGAAAGTTTGAATTTTCTCTCTCTCTCTCTCTCTCTCTCTCTCTCTCTCTCTCTCTCTCTCACACACACACACACACACAATATTAGATAAATACTAACATACTAATAAGTTCTTTCTGTCAAGTTGCAGGTGATAGGCAAAAAAATATCCAAATATGGAAATCCTGTGCTCATGTGCATCAGTGCTCTCATGGTTCTGGTTCCGTGTTTCAGGGGCACACACACATAAAATCCATACCTGTAGTGAAATTGCTGAGAATTGTATTGCAGAGATCAAGTGAATATAGACCCTCAACTTGGCTTCAACTTGGATTTCAACTTAGAAAGTTATTAAACACTTGGATCCTCCAAGAAAATCCATTATAACCCTCTATAAATTATGCCACTCTTTGGGCTTCATTTTTCTAGTCTGTAAAATCAAGTAGCCCAGTCTATAATGTATTGTTGTGAGGGTTAAATGAGAGAAAACAAAAAAATATATTGTAAGGTCATATGTTATAAGGTCTTTTGTAAATGTGAGAGGGAATGCAGTAACTTTAGAAATCACAATACCAGCCAAATAGTTCCCTAGGATCACTTGCTGTCCCAAAATCTTCTCAGTTGTTGTTACCCAAAGGTTTTGGCACCAAAAATCCTGGATTCTCAATCCTGCAGACGAGATATGACACACTCTATCATTCCCTGTGCAGGAATGTCTGCCTGCTCCTGCACTCAGAGACATCTCAGGGGTTTCCCATCTTTAAGCAAATGGAAGCAGAATCTTCTTTTTAAGTGGCTCACTAAGTGATTGGGAAGATTTTTGAGACACCCTCAGGATCCAAGGTATGTTTCAGTAAGGATCACAAAGACTGCTACATGGGGGCAGAGGTGAGCTGCATGCTAGATAGCATTGTGTGTACTGTGACATGTGCCACAGAGGGTCTCTCAGGTCCCTCCAGACTGACATTCTTAGAGTAAGTGAGCAGTAATCTCTTCAGTATCATCCAAACCTCTAGAATTTACTGAAAATCAAATGATTATCTCTAAGCAGAATGACACCCAGAGGAAAATGTTAGAATCAGTGAATATACACAGCGAGGGCGTGTATGTGTGAATGTGTGAGACGGTACAAATGTGGCTACTGCATAAAGAGGCTGTGTATGTGAGGCCTATGAGTCAGCATAAATGTTATCAAGATGCAGTAGGTGAGAACATGTGTTAAGGACTCAACTCTGGAACCAATTACTTGATCCAACTTCCAGAGCTGCCACTTTCTAGCTGTGTATTTGTAGGCAATATAGTAGATTAGATCATTGCTCAGAAAAAATAATTATTGCCCCACCATGACCTCCAGCAGAGAACTGTTCTTCTCTGCCCTTTTAAAGTTGGGTTTGGCCCATGGCACTGGCTTTGGTAGACAGAATATGGACAGAAACGACAGTGTGCCAGTTATAAGCCAAGACTTTTAGAGGTATCATGTTTTTGCTCCTTCCTTTGATAACATCTGACCTCCCCATGAAAGGAACCTGCCCAGGTAGCCACTGACTCTCCATCCTGGGCCCCAAATAAGACACATGGAACAGGGCCACCTCATTCAACTCACCAACCTGTGGATTGTGTGAAAATAAGTGCTCATTGTTATATACCACTGAGGTTTTGCTTTTGTTATGTAGCAAAAACTAACTGACATAGGTAAGTTACTTAATTCCCCTATTTCTTCTTCAGGAAAATAAGGAGAAATGTGGTGTCTACTGCAAAAGACTGTTATAAAAATTAAATGAGTTAATGCATATAAAGCACTTACAACACTTCCTGGCACATAGTAAGTGCTTTAATCAGTGTTAGCTATTGTGTGTACTTGGATGAGTAAGTGAGCCAAGTGGTTAAGAGTAGGTGAGCATGATCCAGGTGTCAGAGTAAGCATATGGGAGCAGAAGGTGTTCACAGCAGATATGTGGGCATCTACATGTATAAGGAGAGTAAGCCCCTCAGCAGAAGTACTCATTGGCTCTTCGGCACCCCCTGGTTCCCAAGAGCTGAGAGTCCAAGCTGGAACGGGCTGAGAGGAGCCTGTCAGCCTCACTGAGGCTGTGCCTAGAAAGCTCCTCTGAGCCGTCCTCGCTGTGGCCCAGCCTGTCCAGGTTGACATAGGCACCTGCAGCCTCAGTGGCATCCCCAGTGCAGCACTTGCGGCAGCGCCTCTGGACAGCACCACAGCAGACGAGCAGGGTGAGGGGCAGGGCAATGACAGCAGCCACACTGATCACAACCACGTTGATGAGCTGCTGAGTGGCTTCAGCATCCACCACTTCGTTGGTGGAGAAGATGACGCACTGCTCTTTCTGGGGAAGCAAGCCCCACACAGAGACACATGCCACATACTTGGTCTTGGGTACCAGGCCATGGATAGTGACCCTGGTCTTCCCAGGTTGCATAACCAGCCGCCGCATGTCACGCTGCCCAAAGACTGCGTAGAAGACACTGAAGACAGTTGTGTTCCCAGCTTGAGGGGCCTTCCACACCAAGGTCACGCTCTGGTAAGTGTCCCCTAACACCTTGAGAGACCTCACCATTCGGGTCTCCTGGGGTCCCGTCTGCCCATTCGAGTGTTCTGCTGGGGCACTCATCTGGAAGTGCTGGAGCATCAGCTCCTCCTTCACATCGGGCACAGAGGGGCCAGTGGACAGGATTGCAGACTCAGGGATGTAGGGGACATGCCTGGCCATAAGCTTGTTGTACGCAGCAGCTTCCTCCCCTTCCCCTGTCCTTGCCCACAGTGCCTCTGCACTTCCACTGTGCTCTGTGGAAGTCTGGGGCTCAGTGACAACTAGGGAGATAAGAGTCTCAGAGGCTCCCAAGAAGTTCTTGGCCTGGCAGATGTAGTCTCCAGAGTCAAGGTGGGACACAGCTGGCAGACCCAGCAGAGTCCAGCTTGTGCCATCACTGGAGACTTCCTGATGCACTGGGGAGAGAGAGGCATATGTGAGAATGGATGGGCCCATATGCCCTAACCTACCTCCCAGACCCAAGTTCACAGCCCCTGGACTATGCATACTCTCCTGAAGACCTTGTCATCCCAAGAAAACCCTGGGACTCATTCAACTTTCCTTAGACTAGCCAAAGAGATTGAGATCACCTAGGCTCAAATTTGGGGAGAACCAAGCTGAGTCAGAGCATAAGAATTATCTGCCTTCTGAATCTGAGATGTTCATGCTGTGTTCCTCAGAGCCTTGGAATTCTGCAGAGCTGACCCTCAGAGGTGGCAGGCAGGTGCTTTGGGGGTAAGGTGGGGCAGGGTGGACATGAGGCAGTGCTCTACCCACCCCCCATCCAGCCCCATTGCCAATTCAATCAGAGCATCTTCAACTTTCTGTTTGAGATACGGAGCTCCTTATACAACTCTGTAAATTCATTTTAAATCCATAGTTCTAGAGCAATGCTTCCTAACCTAGTTGAGGGAGACAGAAAATAGCTGGGAAGAACATAAACTGTTCTCATCAGATGCTAAGAAATTGTTCCCCTTCAACCATCTTTCTGCATGTAGGGCTCTGGCTCCTGAAACCCCATTCCCAGCCCCTACCCAATGCCAGAGATGAACCATCTCTGTCTACACAGCAAAAAAGCACACAATTGTGGAATCAATCAGACTGCATTAGACTCCCAGCTCCTCCTTGTAGGAGCTGGGTGATGTAGGCCAAGCATTGAATTTCTCAAAACCTCAGTTTGCTTACATGCAAAATAAGAAGGATATTTAGGTTCTCTAAAGTTCAATGACATTATGCACAAGATACATTTAACAAATGTAGAGCTCCATAAATGATAACTCACATTCACTCTTAGTAATACTGACTTAAGGTTCACAACTGGGAAACTTACTATAAATATTAAATACACTAAAAGAGCATCTTCTACCAAAAGTCAGCATTTTTTTCCTCCCAAGGTGGGCCCTGAGTCTCTGATAGAGTGGCTAATGGAATATCATAGGACAGGCCATTGTCCACATGCCCTAACTCTGGGTGGAACTTGTCCAGCCCCACTCAGACAGAATGGGAGTGAACAGCCTTGCTTAGCCTACCTCCTGCTCCTTGACAAATCTGACTTTGCCCATTTGGGATGCTGACCCACCTGCCCTAGTCTGGGATCTCAGGACAGCGGTCTCTGTGGGTCACACACCTGTGCCATTGAGTGAGTGCCCATTGGCCCTTCTCCAGCTCATCTCAGGACCAGGGACTCCAAACGCTCCACAGTGTAGCAATACTGTGCTTCCCAAAGGAGACCTGATGCTGGCCACCCCTGGACGGAGCTCTGGACTCTGGCACCTCCTCAGTTCCAGCTGGCTGAAAGCCACTCCAGCCAGGCTGCGTGGGCTGGCACACCTCAGCCTGGCCTCTATGAAAGCCAGGTTTGGGGCCCAGCCTTCCAGGAAATGGACCAGGTCATAGAGTTGGCAGTCACATGCCCAGGGATTGTCCTGCAGCCCTGCAGAGATGAGAGGCAAGAGGTGAGCCCTAGCTATTCAGATCCCCATGCCCAGTTCCCAGTCCCCTCAAGGAGGACAAGGCAGCTCCTGAGCTCAGAGTCTTCAAAACTGGCCTCCAAGCCTGGTTCCTTGCCTCACTTAAGGTAGCTATGCGACCTTAAGCCTGGTTCTTCATCTCAAATGACCATACTAGTTCCCTTTCAGGGTTGCCATAAACATAAAGGAAAATCATATTAAGCACTGGGTAGGCCATACAGCATATGAACAAAAGTAGCAATTACTACTTCCATTCTTAGGCCCTTTCAGGCTACTGACCAGTGAGTGTTTCTGCAATAATTGCAATATGCCAAAACCCATTTCTAGAAATGCTTTTGACCCCAGCCACTTGGCCCCTTTCTTCCCAGTACAAGGGAAACTTTCAGCATCACCCCAAAAATGAAGGTAGTTGTTCTGACCCACCGTTCCTTTGACACAGGCTCAAAAGGAGAGAAGTGATGAGACCAGCAAATCAAATCCTATGCCATATCCTTACATTCTTTACTTTAAAAATGAACATCTTTACAGGGCTTAAAGGAGCTCACTGTACCTCCCATAAAAAAGCCTTCAACAGATAGAGGAGTATTATATGTTCTCAATTCTAAGGCACAAATGCTTTTTGTATGTTTATATTTCTGAAATGCTAAATAAATGTATTTAACATGATGTCCTTTTTATTCCCCAGAGACTGTTATTAAATTTGATACTGTATCTAATAATTAATGGCATCTTATACATTTACATACATATATTTGATTTGTTTGGAAGGGGGAATATGAGGGTTGGAAACCTAATGAACAAACTTAACTAATAAGCAAAATAGACAAACTCATAAATAGAGAGCAGGATGACAGCTGTTTGTTGGGGGACAGGGTTGGGGTTAGAGAATGGAGCAAAAAGGAAAAGGGACTCATGAACATGGACAACAGTCTGGTGATTTCAGGAGGGGGAGGATGGTATAAAGGGGTTAAATGGTAATAGAAAAAATACAATAAAAATTAAGAAAGAAAGGGGGAAAAAGACTGCATTCAGATCTGCTGTATATGCATGACTCTCAGGTACTTCTGAGCACTAGCTGGGAGTGTGTCAGTTCCTTCTCCCACCCCACCACACCATCCCACTGGTGGCTACTACCCTGAGTCACTGGGTAAATGCATGTAATGATACATCTGAACCCCAAGATTCAACACTGTCTGGCTTTGGTGTTGAGCTATCTGGCTTTTGCCTGTTACATCAGAGTCCCCAATAAATGAATGCAAAAAGCGAAGTGAAAAGACAATGAAATGTTCACCTGTCAGATTGGCAAGAATTAAACATTTTGGCCATTTTAGTTGTTAGCATCATTATAAAATAGATTTTCATCAGTTTTGCTTACTTCAGCATCCCCAGCACCAAGAATTGTGCCCACACATTCAAAGGCACCCAAATAAACTTACAGAGTGAACACATACACGGGTGGTCTCACACACATGGGTGGTGTCACACACAAACAGTGGGGCACAAGAATTGGCCCAGCGCCTTTCGAAACTATCAGATTGATATTAAAATATCCACTGTGCACACTCTATGAGCCAGTCATTCCACCTCTCAGTTCCTATCATAGAGAAACATTTGTCGGCCTGTACCAGGCTGCAATGTCAAGAATGTTCTCTGTGGCATCACAGGTGTTAACAAAATAATGAAAACAACCTAAAGGTCCAATAAAGGGGCAATGGTTAAATAAACTGTAGCATAACTATACTATGAAATATTATGCACCAGTTGAAAAACATGAAGTTGATTCACTTGTAATAACTAACAAAAGTCTCCAAGACATACTACTCGGTGAAAATTAGTGTTGGTTGATATATACAATATGATAAAATTGTATGTAAAGCACATAGATGAGTCCTGGCTAGTGTAGCTCAGTGAACTCAGCGCTGGCCTGAGAACCAAAGGATTGCCGGTTCAATTCCAAGTCAGGGCACATGCCTGGGTTTCAGGCCAGGTCCCCAGTAGGGGGCACATGAAAAGCAACCACACATTGATGTTTCTCTCCCTTTCTTTCTCCCTCCCTTCCTCTCTCTAAAAATAAATAAATAAAATCTTTTAAAAACACACAGATGAAATTTCTATGTGCACATATGTATGTGTATGTAGATATACTATAGAAGATAGGTAACATGCAAATAAACATAACAGTGGTTACCTTTTAGGACAGGAGAAGAACTGGAATTGGTAGATGAGACAAAAGGGTTTTTAGCTTTTTCTGAAGTATTTTAAATGTTTACATATATTTGTATATGACTTGTGTCATTAAAATTAATTTTCTGGAGTGAGTTATGTCCAGGCCATGCAGGTGCCTTGGGTAGGAAAGAAGATCTGGTTCACCTGGTAAACCACTGGTTTATTAGGAACAGGACAGAATCAGAGAGAGAGAGGGGGGCCAGTTGGTATAGTCCATTCAACTCTGCTTTGGCAAAGTGAGTGTCAAGGTTCTGTCTTCTGACTACATGCCTTAGAAGGTCTCTTGTCCCTCAATTTCCTTGCTTGTAACAGTGGGTCAACACCTCTTACTCTAGTTGCCACCTCTTACTCTAATTGCCTGACATGGTTGTTGGAACAGGTGCCAGATATATGTATACACACACACACGACACTCAGTTAAATTTGATTTTCAAATAAACAATGTTTTTCTATATAAGTACTTCCCTAGGCAATGTCCTTAATCAGGTGAAAAGTTCTGTAGGGTGGATGGAGCAGGAATGGGGCTTACTGGTCTCTGCCCTGCTTCCAGGTGGTAAGGCTCCCAAATAGTCCCTCCTTGAGAAATGTTCTGGGGCCTCAAGGCAGAAGCTGCCCCAGACCACTCTAAGATCCAGGCCACGGGTCATGTCTTCTGATATGATACACATCACCTCTTCATAGCCTCTGTAGTTCCCAGCCCCTCATGGGACATGGGAAACAGAATCAGCCTGTATGACAGTATTAGGCCCAAACCCTCCTCTTACTAATCCCCAGTTTATGTGTGTTCATCTATAAAACAGAGGGCATTGCACTCGCACTATTTTCCCCAGGAATGTGGTAAGGGTCAAGTTCTGTGAGGGGGAAGAGGAAGTTTTGGGGACCCTTCAGTTCCACCCTGATGCTGATGGCCAGTAAGGACTGACAAATTAGCAAAGAGTATGGAAGGACTGGTGTACCTAGCACTCAGAGGAATCTCTGAAGGGAGAGGGGAACCACATGCTTTGAAGACTATTGAGGTTGGGTCCCTGGAAGGAGACTGAGATAAAGATTAGCTTGCTGGGGAAAGGAAGAAAGCAGGAGAGGGGCAGAGTGCTGGGATGCAGGCCTGGGGAATCACTAGGGGAAGGGGCAGTCTGGAGCTGAAATAGCCCGTCAGAGTTGCCCCAGTGGCTGGGCCTTTAGATTCCTACCTGATAGGCCTTTGGATGGGGACTGTCCCCAGAAAGGGTGTGTGACCTTAGGCGAGGCTGCTCTGCTGCTGAGGTTGTCCTGACAAGGGTAACAGCTGAAGGCTGCTGCTGACAGCACAACCTTGATCAGGATCTGAGGGGCAGGGCACATCACTGTGCCTGCCACGAGACCTACTGTGTATTAAGCGCTGTCTTTATACCCTCAAAGCCAACCTTTTTTGAGACAGATCTTTCTATCATTCGCTCTTTTCAAAAGGAAACCAAGACACAGAGAAGCCAAGCCAAGGACACATAGCTAGCAAGAGGCAGAGCTGGAATTTGAACTGCAGCTGTCTGACTGGGCACTTGAGCTCCTAATGGTGTCAACAGGAGCCTTTCACCCAATGTTCACTCAGACCCGGAACAGGTGTGATTTCTGTTTTGCAGGTAAAGAAACTAAACTCAGAGAGGTTTGGTATCCTGCACAAGACCCCAACTTGGTTCCAAGTGAAGGATGCCATCTCTTACCTAGGACCAGCCTGATGCGGTGGCCCAGAAGGAAGGACCCGGTCTGCAGGTGAGACCAAGTGGCCAGCAGCTCCTGCGGGAGCCTCATCAGCTGGTTGCTGGAGAGGTCGAGGAAGGTGAGGTTGCCCAGGAAGCGCGCAGCCTCGGGCGGCACCGCCGAGAGGCGATTGGCCTGCAGGTCCAGCAGCCGCAGCTCGGGGGCGTCCCTGAGCGCCTCCCACGGGAAGGCAGCCAGGCGGTTCCCGGGCATGCGCAGCTCGCTCAAACGGCGCAGGCCCCGCAGCATCAGGATACTGAGCTCGCTGAGCGCGTTGTAGGGTAGCCACAGCTGCTCCAGGCGGCCCAGCGGCCTGAAGGCCTCCCCGGGCACCCTGCGGATGGCCGTCCGCTCCAGGCGCAGTCTGGAGGTGTCCAGTGGGACAGACGCTGGGGGCAGAGTCATGTCAGGGTCATTGCACACCACCGTCCTGGTCACAGAAATGGGGGATATTTGAGCAAAGGTCCAGTCAGAGATTCCCCGCTTCCCCGACCTCCCTTCAAAAATCCTGCTGATCTGCATGAGACACAGACACAACCTCCAGGCTGCTGTGAGCTCTGGAGATGGACCAGGAACAAGCGGCTTCCTGTTTTCTCTTTGGGCCCGCGGCGGCGCCGGTGGGGTGGTGCGGGGGGCCAAGGGTGGGGGCGCGGGCAGGGAAGCGGAGGCGGGGACTGGGACAGGGAAGAGGTTCTTGTTTTCAGAGCCTTTCACAGGGAGCCACCTGGTCTCTGTCACTGGCCTGAAGGACCTCAAACTTAAATTACTGTGTCCCATTACAGCCCACACTACCTGGGGTATATTAAGAATGGCTAGTATTCATGAATCCTGAGATCATCGTGTGCACTGGCCTACTGCAAATGTGTTAAGAACATGTTTGATGGTTAAATTATACCTCAGTGTTTGTAACCATTTTGGCTTTCTTCATTTAAATATATATATATACCAAGCACATCAGAAATGCAAGCCATACACAGGGTGCCTCAACCCTCTCTCAACTCTGAAGGGAACACAAGATGCTTAAGGATCTTAAAAGCTGGGACTTAGCAGCCCTGCAGTTAAATTCTCATCTGTGCTGTTTGCTTGCTGGCTGTGCGTCCTTGAGTATATGACATAACCTTTATTTTCTTCAGTTGCCCCGTAATAATAGACTCCACATCACAGGGTGGTGTGGGGGTTTAAATGAGGTCATGTGTGTACCAGCTCTGTGTGTCTGTCACTCATAGGATCCCAGTGCTATTGACCACTGTCATAAATTTCCACATCCCAGCACTGCAGGTAGATCTGGTCAGTCTCACCAGCTCCTTCCAATGCACCTTCTTCCCAAAGAGTGACATCTTAAACCTTGTTCTACTAAATTTGGCACTAAAGCAGAGGATAGAGAGATAACAGGAAGCAATCCTGCCCCCAAGGAGCCTACCATTCAGGGCTGTATTATATGCTATCCCAGAGAGCAGCACACTCACATAAGATAAAAAGGAAAAGATTATCAAGAAGATGAAACTTGGAGGCTGAGCAGGAGGGACCCAGCCCTTGTACAGGCCCAGTTTCCTCTGGAGAGCTTATCTGATCCCATAGAGGAGGAGGTGTCACATTTTGCTTTGTTGAGGGAGGTTGTTCCCTTGTGAAGTCATAACATATTGCTCATTCATGCCTCCCTGGGTAACACCCACACTCCACCTGCATTCATTAGTTTAACTTACATACTCTACATACTCTAAGTTGTCTGGGTTTGACTTGTTTTTTTTTTGTTGTTGTTGTTGTTTGTTTTTTTTGGTCAACAGTGCCCACAAAAGACAGTTACTTTCCACCCCCTCATATTCTTCAACTATACATGGCACCTCTACTGAGTAATGGGGCTGTGAAGATCCAGAAGAATATCAGCCTCACAGCTGCTGTCCTATACAGCTTATAATATAGCTAAGGAAGAAGCAGCATTAGACGCAATGATATTTTCAATGATAGTAGAAGTTTGGGTGTTGCAAGGAGAAAGGTCTTGATATAAATGGGAAGAAAGGAGTTGAAGAGAAAATGCATCTTGAAAGGGGGAGAAAGGGAGGAGGAATCAAAGAAACAAATAAAAGAGCCCAACACAGGCCAACAGCACAACTCCTGGTAGTGCACAGTGGGCACAAAGAACATGGTGACACATCTGTCCAGGTGCCCAGACTGCCCCTGCCCCATCACATATCACCAGTACCCACAGGAACACAAGCTCTGCTCATGATTACCAGAGCATGGAGCATGGGCCAGTCACAAGGGCTAGACCCTCTGAAAGGCCCTGGTTAGAGAGGGGGCTGAAGAGGGCATCTGAAACAGAAGGAGCCTTAGCCTGACTATACAATCTGTGCCTATAGCCATTTGGGACCTCAGGCCCCCTGCAGCTTTTCATGGCCTCATTCTCCTCATAGAACACTCAATGCACATAGGCTGGTAATCATTAAATGTGGGACTGTCAGGCAGGTAGACTGATGGTGAGAGCTCTGGATGGTCACTGGCTGACCTAAGCGGCCCTGGAAACTGCCCTTGGAATGCCATTTGCCATCCTAAAGCTAACCTGTTACTAGCAGTCCTCTCCGGTCCCCGTCATGACAGTGTCTTTGATGAGAAGAGTTCTGGAAATGGAACTGAATCCCTGGGTTCCAGTACCAGGTTTGTCACCAATGCTGCGTGACTCAGCCCTATGCTCTCTGTGGGTGTCAGGGGTGGTTCTTCATCACCCTGGTCACACTGTTTTTGGCCACAGACATTTTCCTGGCCTGCTCAGGACTCAGCCCTGGCTTCCCTTTGGGATAGGATCCTTACCTCTGATGATCCATATGAGTTGGAGCATCAGAGATTAGGGCCAAAAATGGAACTCTTCCTGTTCTTCAGACCATATGGGGTACCCTTTCTTGGGGTTCCTCTCTCTCCTCTACCTGCCCTCATACCCAATCAATTCAGCATTCGTTGCCTGGATCGCTGATAGAATTGCACTGACAATATTGCTGCCCTGATCAGAAACCATCAGTATCTCCCCAACACCCATCTAAGACAAGGGAGAAAAGGAGGATTGAATTTCAGAAGGTAGGGAAGATAGTGGGAAAGGCCCTAAGCCAGGGCCTGAAATCCTTGAGCAAGATGGATGAGGCAGTAGGCATTAATGGATAAGCTGGAGGGAAGATGGTTTAAAGACAGTTGAAGAGAAGGAGAATGAGCTATGGTGGAAGAGCAAGGGCCCACAAACCCCAGAGGCATGGGAATATCCATGCAGGGGGAGGAGGAGTGGATGGAGGCGCTCTCAGAGCTCAGATGGGTTATGGGGGAAAGTTAAAGAGAGGCTGAGGAGGAAGGAAGTCTTGTCTGCAAAGGAATGGGCAGTCCTGGCCTTTTGGAGAACCTCTAGAAAGGAGTTTAGGCTGAGACTCCTGAGGACTTTGACATAGGAGATCCAAAGAGGGAGAGCATGAGGAGGCTTACTACACCAGATGGTGTAGTAAGAAACACCTGGGATGTGAGTGGATACCCCTGGGAGGTGAGGCAATAGAATGGGAGAGGACTGGGAAAGAAGAGGCTGAGTAGATACAGAGAGGATGATGGGAAGAAGGGAAGGAGGGAAGGAAGGAAGGGAGGGAGGAGAGAGGGAGGGAGAAAGGAAGGAAGGGAGAGAAGAAGGAAGAGGTTAGGGGGACTTCCTGGGCCCTTCAGGAGGTTCCTGTACACCAGGATCCTGGAGGAAGATTCAAGAAGGATTTCTTGGAGTTGGCACGCCTGTGCCCCACTGCCACTCCCAAGTGTAAAGGTACCTGTTATCACCCAGGCAGAGTCATGCCCTGCTGGCTAGACAATAATTCAGTGCAAACCAGCCTTGTAGGACCCCTGGGCCTCAAGTGCCAGGGAAATGGAGGTCTTACCTGGCCACACTCTGAGGGTCCTGCATCTAATCCTCCCAACCAGGCACATTGGTAGAGCAGAAGGGCCAGGACTACCCATCCCACACACATGGTGCCATACCTGACCTTGTTGCCATCGCCCAGGATGCGGAGACTGCAGCTGCACTGAGAGGGGCAAGAGCTCCGGGCTTGGGGGGGTCCCCCGAGGGCGAGGAGCCAGAGCATGCCCAATGTCACCCTCATGGCTCCTGGCTCCTCTGTAGCTCAGGCAAAGTCCTGTCCCTGGACAGCTCTCTCCTGCCCACCCAGCAGCAACTGGCCACTGGCGCCTCAGCCCTCACACACCTGCATCAGATAAACAGGACAAGCTGGGGATTAGGGAAGGAAGCTCCAGCCAGAGCACTCAGCGGCTTATTGCTTCCTGGAATCACCTAGTCCTGAGAGTGGGGGTGGGGAGATCCCCTTCTGTAAAACAGTTGCAGGTTCAGAGAGGCCAAGGCCTGGCAAGGTGGGGCGGGCAGGTGGGCATCCTCCCCAGGACAAGCAGCTGCTGGGCCAGTTTGCTGGGCTGCCCACCTGCAAAGCCATCCCAGGCCAGCCAGGCTTTGGGCAGCAGAGACCCACCAGGTACCTGGGTTTAGAGGAGATAAAGACAAACCCTGGTCTCTGGAAGGGCTATTGGAAATTATTTTCTATGATACTATTTAATAGTGAAAAAGCAATAAGATGAAGGCAATGAAGATACTAGAAAGAGCCCAAACTCCAGGGCCACACTGCCTGGGTTTAAATTCCAGCTCCTCCATTTAAGGGGTGTGTGAACTTTGATGAGTCACATGATTCCTCTTGGCCCCTGTGTCCTCATCTGTCAAAAGGAAGTAATGTTACTTTACTCAGGGTGTTTGTGAAAATTATACAACCCAAGTTTCCCAGACTCGACAGCCTGTGAAAATGGAAGTTCTCTCATGAACAGTAAGGACCCAATTTTGCTGGCACTTACAAGTACCATGCAGGAGTTGGGAAAACTCAGATATTTTGGAGAGACATCAACAGTGTCTCCCAAGGGCTCATGAACCCTCCCAGCCTGCCAAGAGAGCAGCTGCCTCCCCAAACGCTCTATGGACAACCAGTCTCCAAACACTGCCATCTGAGCTGAGCTCTTCTGGCCATTACCACCAAAGCCAAAGACACAAGGTGTCTCCATGTGAGGGGAGAGGGTTCCCATCTCCTCAAGTCGTCATACTCTGAGGAGGGTCCCACAGCAGATCTCAGAGTTTTGGGAGAAGGTACTTTCAGTTTTTACAAATTGTCCCCTTCTCCCAACCTCATCCTATCGTAGACATCACCCTTCACTCATTCATTCTTCACATTTGACCCAAAGGCTTTTCCAGAAGATTCCTTTGGCTTCTCCAGAAGGTTTTTCATTCCCTCATGCTCATGAGCCTAGGCAGGCCTAGACCAGTGAGATCTGACCAAATCAGGTACCTGGGGCCCAGTGCACACATGAAAAGCCTGGCTCTGTGCCAGCCCTGTTTTGACAACACTGCCTTCTAGGAAATGTTGGCTCCCCTCCCTTCCTCTCTCCCATTCCAACTGATACAATTTTTCTGTGCTTCCCACCTCTACCTCATTCTCCCCAAACAAAGGCCAGCCTGGACCCTTTCCAGATCTCTGCCTTCCCCTCCTCCTTCTGGGGCTGCCATCCTGTCTTACCTAGCTGTCCTCTACCCTTGATTCTTAGTCCTGTCCTGCTTTTGATTCTGCCTTGAAGTCTTTAGCAATTTTGCAGGAACTAAAAAAAATTAAAAAAGGAAAAACAAAAAAACAAACAAAAACAAAAAAACACCACCCTGACATATGCATTAACCATAATGCAAAATGGAAACTGGGAAAGGGCAGAAACAACTCTGTGGTAACTAAGTTATCAAGAAAGGCTTCCAGGAATATGTGGGTGTCAGCTCAGCCCTGAGGAGTGCTTAGGCTTAGACATAAGCAGGGATCACAAAAGGAAAGACACAGGAAATGAATGCTTACAAAATAATATTAGCTGCTTGATCAGGAGCCCTGGGGGTTAGCAGATAGGGCTTTTGTGAATTACTGTGTGGCCTCAGGCCAATTCTTAACAGCCTTGAGCCTCAGTTTTGCTCTGTGAAATGGAAAGGAGTTGCAGGAATCCTCGTAAGGTCAGTGAGCACAGTGTCTGGCCCTTAGTGAGCACTCAATAAACATTAGCTATATTGCTGATAGCATTCTAGGCTTTGGTGTCCTTATCTGAAAATGAGTTAAGTTGCTCTACTTAATATGTCCTGATGCAAATTTCACCACAAGCCAGTGTGTAACTTGTACCAGGACCTCATTTGTAGAACCCAAAGCTCTTAGCGTGTTGTGGACCACTTACAAGAGAACAGCAGCCCCTCTCCCAATGCACGAGCCAGTGCATTGGGAGACTTTGATGCTTGTATAGCCAAGGGTTCTATGGGAGTCAGGAAGTACAGCCCCAAAGGTTGTATCTACAATGTATTCTTCTAACCAAGACTTACACAGGCCATGGAAAAAGATGCTTACATTGCAAAGGAGGGAACAGAGACTCCGGCGGTCCTACCCCACAGCACATAGCTAGTTAATGGCAGATTCAGAACCAGAACTCAAGTGTCTAGTTCCAGTTGGAGTTCTTTCTACAACAGCAGGTGACTTCCCTGCCATCATCCTTTCTCTCTTGCTTGTGAGGACATGAATGCAATGATGTGGACACATATATATGTGCATACACATGCACATAGGCATGCAGCTTGCCAGCACCTGCAAACATATTGGGAACTGGCTTCTAATCAATTCTCAGGCACAGAAGAAGCATCAAATCCTTTTGCTCCCCAACCCTCCCTTGGTTATGCAACTCTTTCCTAAATCGGCTCTCAGCCACACACCATTTGGATTCTGGGTCCTTAATCCTGCCTGGTGGGGCTGAAATGAGACACAGCTCCACTCTGGCTTCTCAAAGCCAGAATTGTCCAGCTGGTGAACGGGTTCCTTCTTCTTGGGCCAAGAAGGTGATTTGGTAGGAGGGGCAGCAAGAATGAGCCCAAGATCTAGCATAATCACCTGCATCTGCCAGCATGTGACATGGCCCTTTAAAAGGGAAGGGTCTGGCTTTGGGGAGCCAGAGAAGAGCCGAGCCAGCTTGAAGGAAGGCAAGGATGGCAGAGTCCGGGTCCCTGCCCACAGGATTTGGGGAAATGGAGGTGCTGGCTGTGGGGATGGTGCTGCTGGTGGAAGGTGAGCCAGGCAGGACCTGGGGTGGAATGGGGACACAGTGGGCTCCCAGAACCTAGGCCACAGCTATGATACTGGCAGAGAGAGGTCTCTAAACCCTACTCCCCTGTGCCTAGACCCATGCAGGCTTTGATGGCTGCACCTGGAAGATGCAACCTGCAGTCTGGGAGCCAAAGGAGAGAAGCCAGGCAAAATGGGGAAGGACTTTGAAAGGGGGACATCTACCCAGGGCATGACCAAAAACCAGGGTTCAGGCCTTTGCATTGTCCTTTCCACAAGGAGAGAGTTTAATCCACTCCCTAGAAATTCTGCTGCGAATTTTGTATAAGATCAGGCCCCTGATAGGCTCTAGAGAGAGTTCTGCCACCTGTGTGACTATAGCTAAGTCACTCAAGTTTTCTGACCCTCAGTGCTCTGATATTCCAAGTGGGCAATGATGAAGGTCATATGGGATCATGGGTATAAAGTGCTAGCTGAGACAGATGCCCTGAGATTTAAGTTCATTCACTCCCAGCCTCTCCAGCACCCCCATTACTGCCACCATCTTCACTCTCTCAGCTCTAAGCATTTCCATTCTAAGGGTGACCTGGGTCCATGAGGTACCAGCCTCAACCCAGAGTCCCTAAGATGTTCACTGAGGCCAGAGCTGAGACTGTAGACCCTGGAGCTGGGTCAGCCCAAGACTAAGTTGTTGGGGATGCAGCCCTTGTTCAGAGCAGATCCAGAGAAATAATCTGCACATTTTCTAACCACGAAAACTGACAGTGGAGAGAGAGCAGCAGCATGAAGCTGGTTCTGGTGGCCCCAGCCTCTTTTCCTCTCCTCTGGGAACCCTACAGTCTAGCACCCCTCTATGTCCTCAAACATACCTTGAATTTTACCACTGTGTCTCCTTGCACATGCTGTTCCTATATCTAGAATGCTCTCTCTGCACCCCACCCTCTTAGTAAATGCTCACAGTTTTGAAGACAGGATACTCCCCCAACCCTCACTTTAGATGGGAGAAGCCAAGGCTCAGAGAGTGTAAGGAGTGACCAAGCTGAAATTCAAAGTTGGATCTGTCTGCCACCTGAGACCACCCCCTTTAAAGTTCACCGCACTGCCTGGTGTCCTAGACACCTCCTCGCTCTTACGAAGCCTCTTCCTCCTCAAGGGTCTCCCTGATACTGCTCCATAGCACTTAGAGAAGGCATTCTGGAATTTTGAAAGACTTGAGTTAGATTCCCAGCCCTATCACTTATGAGCTGTGTACTTAGGGCAAGTTAGCTAGGGCCTCTGACCCTCAGTTTCCCAACTGTAAATTGGGAGGATAGCATGATTGACTGGGAGGATTTTTATAAAGTGCTGAGCACCATTTTGTATGTCATAAATGTTCAGGGACCATTCATGATTACAAATGTTCTAGCATGAACCGTGTTGTGCTTTATGGGTTTTCTGCCTTGTCTGTCTTCTCATTAGACTGCAAGTAGTAGAGAGCAGAGTATGTATCTTATAGCTTTCAGTCTCTGAGGGCCAGCCCTGCTCATAGGTGTTTGATGAGCTGCACTCAGAAGTTTGCTGAGTGTGAAGGGTTAGGGATAGGAGGTTGCTCAGGCTCTGTCCATCCCAAGCTCCTGGTTCTGACCCTGCGTGGGCCTTACAAACCGCCTATGGTAGTCCCTACCTTCCTTCCAGCTCTCGCCGGTCTCAGCCTCAATAGCCTGACCATCCTCTCTTTCTGCAAAAACCCGGAGCTTCGGACCCCTAGCCACCTGCTGGTGCTGAGCTTGGCTCTGGCGGACAGTGGGATCAGCCTGAATGCCCTCATTGCAGCCATATCCAGCCTTCTTCGGTACCGGTACCATCCCCACCCCACCCTGGCCAGTTCTTGGTCTCTGGGGTCCTGCCTAGGGCCTGATCTCTGGACACTGAGCAGCCAGACCAGAAATATTCTTCCTACCAAACGAAAACTGACCCTAGCAGGGAGGGCAGGCTGAACTAGGCTAAATCCGAATTCCAGACTCCCACAGTTGCTCACACCTGACCAACAGAGTTGACTGACTGTAGGGATGAAGAGCACGGGCCCTGTAACCAGGCTGCCCAAATCTGAATCTTGGTGTCATTACTTTTACCTCTTGGCATCTTCTCTAAATTGGATATTATGATCTAACTCATATGGTGTTTGAAAGTATTGACTTTTTATTATTTGTAAATAACTTAAAATAATAATTGGTACCTGTAAAGCCTAAACAAGTGCTTGTGAAAGCAAACAGGATTTTGATAAGGGTCTCAGACCTCCTTATGTGCAAATTAGGGTCTTCCACCATGGCTCAGAAGGTGTTTACAAGATTGTTTTCTTAAGTGGACTGAACATTAGGCACTGCAGATGCCCAGCCTGGGCATGAATGATCTGTGGGTTTAAATCAGTGAGGATTCCTTGCTGTGATCTCCTGCCTCTGCCCAGGATGGGGGAGGAGCAACTGAAGCTTTTACCCTTGCTTGACCCATGAGGCCAAGATTTCAGAAGCATAGGTTCTACCCCCTGACCTTATCCTCATTTGCTCTGTGACCTTGGCTCAGCACCAAGTCTTCTCTGAGCCTCAGTTTCCCCATTTATGGAATAAACGTATAAGCCCTCTTCCCAACAAGGGTGTTCCATTTACTGTAATGGGGGCACCTGATCACACAGAGAGACCTTTGTTCCAACCATGGTGCTGAGCCTGGAGAGTTTACATCGGGTTCCATACCTTCACCAGTGACTTGAACTGTAAGGACCCAGTTTCGTCATAGAAAAAACAGGTAAGAAAGCGCTTTTCTGAAGAGATGAGCCAATATTTAGGAAGGGGCTCTCCAAGTTACTACAGGGCAGGTGTGGGAGGAGGGCAGGGACAAAGGGGAGGACCACTGTACCTGGTGTCTCCTACAGGCGTTGGCCCTATGGTTCAGACGGCTGTCAGGCTCACGGCTTCCAAGGCTTTGCAGCAGCATTGGCCAGCATCTGCAACAGCGCAGCCATTGCTTGGGGGCGCTATCATCACTACTGCACCCGTACGTTTGGGGCTGTGAGGGTGGAGGGACACCCACGTAGTGAGGTTGATCAGGATGAAGATCTGCTTGGTGTTTCCCAGTTCAAGGGACTGTGGGTGGGGGTAAGAGTGCAGGAGGGTGGGGTATGGGCACTTGGAAAAGGAGGAAGGCTGGGAGAGTGCAAGAAAAGTGTTGAGGCACAGGCTGGAAAGGCTGCAGCCTCAGGCCAGTCATGGGTTAGCTCTGAACCTTAGAATCCTCCTCTGAGAGATGATTTTTGTGACCAACTTCGTAGTTTTATTCTGAAAATCAAATGAGATCATAGATAGAGAAAATGTCATTGAAGATAGGCACTGTTGGGAGGCAGAGAGGTGATGTGTGTATGTGTTTGTGTGGGGGGGGTCTAGGCATGTGTCCCCACACCTGACACTTCCATAGAGCCTCTGCCATGCCAGAGCTTCATGAAAACCAGTCTAGCTTTGGATTTCCCCAGGCATATTGTCAGATATCATCTTCATAATTGGCCATATCAGTGTACCAACTGCTCTGTTATCTACTTGATATTTCTTTCTTAGAAGAGACTCCTCACTTTAAAAAATTTAAACACCTGTTTCATTCTTGTTCTCTACTGATCAAACCCCACTTGGAGTCCTGTCTATTATCCTGAAGTCCTTGTTTTCTGTGGAGTTTTCTTTTTCTTTTTTAAAAAATATATTTTATTGATTGTGTTATTATAGTCATCCCAATTATCCCCTCTTTACTCCTTCTACATGGTACCCCCATTCCCTCCAACCACCCCCACTTAGTTCATGGGGCATGCATATAAGTTCTTTGGCTTCTTCATTTCCTATATTATTCTTAACATCACCCTATCTATTTTGTACCTACCAACTTATGCTTCTTAATCCCTATACCTTTTACCCCATTCTCCCCCTTCCCTCTCCCAGCTGATAACCTCCTTGAGTCTTACTTACAAAGTAACATAGCATAAATCATGCACAAAGAAAGCATCTGGGAAAGACATTCTGCAGTGAGATCCAGGAGGAACCACTGGATAGGAAGGGCAGGATGAGGCTGTAAGGGGTATGGGTGGAGGGGTTATGGAGGCGGTCAGGCCAGCAAGACTGGTCACACAAAAAAATGCTGTCAGAACCTAGCCTCTGCCAGTGTTGCTGAGATGGAGCCCAACCCCCAAGTTGAGAGTTCTCAAAGAGTATCCTGAAAGCAGAGACAGTGGTCTGCTTCTGAGCAAGAGCTGAGATGGTGGTAATTCCAGACTCCACTTTCCTCTCCTAATGACCTTCACCTGAACCACTGTCCATGTTTCTTTTCTAACTTATCATTGGGAAGCACATCTGTCTCCTTTCTCTGTCCCCTAAAGGAGATGGTATAGAGCATCTACGAAGATCTTCTCATCTGTTATCTCTTTTATTCTTCATAACAATTCTCTAATGCAGGAACTATCATTCCCATTTTGTGCAGAAGAAAAGTGAGGTTCAGAGAAACTCTTAACTTGTTTGAGGCACTAAGCTATCACACATCAGAGCCAGGATTTAAGGCCACTTTTCATGACCATGAAGTTCATTCTTTGTCACCCTGATAGCTATCACCTCCTCTCAACCATCCTCCTCCTCTGTCCATGTAGGCAGTCGATTGGCATGGGACACAGCTGTATCCTTGGTGCTCTTCGTGTGGCTGTCTTCTGCCTTCTGGGCAGCACTGCCGCTCCTAGGCTGGGGCCACTATGGCTATGAGCCTCTGGGGACATGCTGCACCCTGGACTACTCCAGGAGGGACAGGTGAGGTGGAAGGCTCTCTTCCATGGAAATCTTAGCTTTGAGCCCTTATGACCGCAATGTCACAGATAAAAATCCAAATGGGTCAATGTCAATATTTGCCGGACGATCTCAGCTCCCTTCTTATGATATCCTCTTGCAGGTTAACAGTGGTACTGGGGAAAGCCCATTATGAACACTGACTGGCCAAGTGATGGAAATGTTATGCAAATTAAGGCAAAGAGTTGGGCACCAAAATGGGTATCATCTAGCGCTGAGTCCCATGACCACTTTGCCATCTTCATCACAGTCAGCTGTCCAAGCTCTGACTTTATTAATTCCTAGAGGGAGTCATGTCCTTGGTTTAGGAAGATTAAAAGAATGTTAAGGCCCTTTGCATTGGGAGGGACCTCCTTGGCCAAGTATTCAGGTCTTCAAATTCCCTAAACATCTTCTGTGAGCCAGTCCCTGGGCCAAGCCCTGAAGAGAGAGGAGTGAATGCATAATGACTACATCATCATGGAGCATGTGTCTAATACTGCCCCACTCGTGGGTCTTTCGGGAGACCAGGACCTAGGTAGACCTGTTCCAGCTCCCCTCTTACTTCTACTAGAACCATGTTGCATTCATCTGCTTTACATGTTTGCTCACATTTACTTGTGGAACATCTGCCCCTGATGAAAGCATCTTCTCAGGTGAAACCCACTTGGGAGCCCTGGGTCTGGTGTAAGCGAACCACCAGGGCACTCCTTGCAACTATTTTCCCAGCCTGCATCCAGTCCTTCTGACATCCCTTCCTCCCACCTGTCCTTAGTGGACAGCACCAAGGTGACACAGTAGCCCCCTAATGAAGGCTTAGCCATTCTGCCTCCCATGACTGCAACATAGCAATTTTTTCATTGACACAGTGCCCAGTCTCTTCACCAGCTTCAGACCCCTTTCAAATCCTCGTGTCAGGAACACTCCTTGAATACTCCTTCCTCTTGGTCCACTGACTGACATCTCCATCTGAAAAACATGTCCCCTAAAAGAAAGTGTCCTGTTCTCAGGGCTCAGGCACATACAGAGCTAAGCACTTGAACTTCCCAACAGCGTGTTGAAGGAGGACCCCCCCTCACCTCAGTCACATGGCTCCTTAAGGCAAGTTCTAGGAGGACCTAGTGGCTCCCTGGCTTTGAGAGTTGAGCTGGGACCCAAGAATGCCCAAACACTGAATACCCATCTGATGGGAGCAACTGAGGGGCCTTCGAGGATAGCAACCATCCCTGAGAGATGACTCTTACCCCTCTACCCCCTCTGCCTGCAGAAACTTCACCAGCTTCCTCTTCACCATGGCGTTTTTCAACTTCCTCCTGCCCCTCTTCATCACACTCATATCATACCGGCTCATGGAGGAGAAACTTGGGAAGACAGGCCATCCCCAGGTAAGGCATAACTCCTAGAGCAGAAGAAATCTCTCTGCCTCACTCAGGGACACCAGGGAATATAGGTGATGCGACAGACAGCAGTCAGGGGTTTTCTGTGTCTTCAACAATTGAGGTAGATCTCTCTTTAACAGAGCTGGGGTGTTAGGGCAAGAACGCACCCTGCCTGTGGTTGCTGGGGATTGCCAAGAGCTGGAGGGAGGATCAGGACTGCTCTGACTCACTGGACGGACACCATGACCCTGAGAACCCAGGTGCCCTGCCAGACTCCCTCCACACTGTAACATTTCTCTCTTTGCAAGGATGTGAGGGTTGGCACAAAATTACATACTTTTTAAATTCTGTTTTGAATCACTTTGAAATGTTTAATTTCATCACAGGCACAGGCTGTTACCCACAATATAAAATCACACCTGCAAGCATATTTGGCCAAGAAAAGTAATACTTCAAAATAAGCCCCTCTGGACATTTCTGAAGTTCTACATTAATACTTCCTTGTCACATTATTTTTTTAACTTTGTTACCTAGTTAATCTCTAGCAGATGAGCCATAATAAGCACCAAAGATTTTAAAAACCCAGATACTAATAGTACTTTGTGAATTATGTCCTTTCATTTTTGCAACCACTCTCAGAGGAAGGAAGGTTTTATTATCCCTATGTCACAAACTAGAAAATTGAACATTTGAGAGGTTAGCTGAGCAATTCATCAAAAGCCACAATTAGGAATAGAAGAGTTGTATCAAACCTAGGTCTGGGACACTACCATCAAGTGCTCAATCATGGTGCATAAAAGAAATATTCTTGTTGAGACATTTAATCTGCCACATTTTTTTTCTTTGAATTGGAAAAGAACTGTCCAAATCTATTTTACCTGGAGACCAGATTTCCCTGAGGCCTCAGAAGGAAGATAAGAGCTGTGCTGGGACCAGAATCACATCCTAAGCTCCAAGTTTGATGCCTACCTGCTCATCACAGCCTCCAAGCCCTGTGACAAGGCTGCCACACAAATTTTCTCATTTGTCTGGGTTGACTTCAAACTATCAGTTCTGATAGCATCATTAGAAGTTGCCACACAATAGCCCAGGGACCTTGACTGCGAGCTTAAATCACATTCTTTGTTAAAGGAAGACATAGTCAAGAGAAAATAAACATCAATTTTCAGCACAGAGTTTATCATCTGAGTGTATACAAGAAGAAGAACATGGCAACTTCCATCCTAAAATCGGATTACAAACTGAGTGCCTCCCTGTGGTCCCAGGTAGTACCAGATCACAAGCTCCCTGGATGTATCTCACTCAGTGGAAATCTGCCACTTTGACGCCAGGGCAGGTGGACCAGCCAGGTGGCTGCAGTTGCTGATGGAGAGCTGGTTCTGGGACTGAGGTGTGAGAGCAGCTCAGCCTGGGGACCTTCATGCACACGGCCGCACTCACAGAACCCAGGGTTCAACCAGGACAGAAGCTCATTAGCTGTGCCCAGACCCTGACTTCAGGCCAGTCAGGTAGTATCTGGCCATTTTACAGACAGGGTAACTAAGGTCAAGTAAGCTTAAATGACAGGCTTAGGGTCGTGCATCTTAAACGGCAAAGCGGTCCCTCTCGTCCCAAGTTCCTCCTCAGGCTCAGCACCTTCCCACAGCCTGGTCATGCTGCCCAACCCTGCTTAGAGCTCACACAGGCCCTGGTCTGTGCGGGGCTGCCAAGCATTGGAGCAGGTCGGTACCTCCCTCCTGTGACAATTTCTCCACAGGTAAACACCACTCTGCCAGCCAGGATACTGCTGCTCGGCTGGGGCCCCTATGCCCTCCTGTATCTGTACGCAGCCATCACAGATGTGACCCTCATCTCCTCCAAGCTGCAGATGGTACAGACTAGTCAGAGCTAGAACTCTCTCCGCCTTTGTATCTCTGTTTCACCCCATCTCTCTTTCATGCTTTACTGTCTCCATGATAGTCTGTCTTTCTCTCTTCCTTTGAATATTCACAGTTCAGTGGGAATTTACTTGCCATCGAGGCCACACGGGGCTGCTGTGAGACATTGCCTCAGCCTCATGTGAGATGACAGGGATAGACAGCCAGGTGGTGAGCATGCGTTATGGGACCAGGGGCGGAGACTGTGCCTGCAGAGGCGTGTGTTCCCGTACATCATCTAATAGCTAGTGAGGAAAGAAGTAAAGGCAGCAGGACAAGTCGGTGGCTTTGGGGCTAGGCTGGGGAGGTAGGGTCACCAGGTGGGGTCAGGGAGAGAAGCAGAGGCTTTGAAACTTGTTTCCTCGATGTTTTTGCAACAGGTACCCCCTCTTATGGCCAAAATGGTGCCCATAGTCAATGCTGTGAACTATTTCCTGGGCAGCGACATGGTCCACAGAGGAATCTGGCAGTGCCTCTCATCACAGAGAAGTGAGCGGGACCGAGCACATTGAGCCTCTCTGTGGGGCTGCTCAGATGCAGTCCCACCCCTGCCACTCTGGACTGAGCCTCATGTTGGGAGGTTGCCCAGGGAGTCCTACCCTGCAGTCTCAGAAGCCAAGCTCCAGATATACATCCTCCATCCCTAATGGCCCTGTTGAGCCTGGCGCTAGGCAGGACACATGAAAGGAGCTGGGCTCAGGGGCCAGAGAGACCTGAATGTTAGTTATAGCTCTCCACACAGAGGCTAGGGGCCTTGGGAAAGTCATTGTTCTTGACCCTAACATAAGAATATTAATATGGATTCCCTAGGGCTATCATGAGACTTGAAAAAGAGAATGTGTATGCACCATGCACATAGAAGCTGCTTATTAGAACAGAATGTTAGGACTCAGGGTTTTCCATCAAAAGGTGTAAAAGCCCTGGGTTACTTGTGAGAGCTCAACCCTGGCTGCCAGCATTCAGATGCTTCTTATTAAACTACGATCTTGTGTAAGTCATTTACTCTGCCTGTACATCTATTTTTCAGCCTGTGAGATGTGATGACAGTAAAGACAACTTGACCATGCAGGAAAGACCAGAATGTCACCTGGCATGTTAAGTACTCACTGAGAGTTATCCGCCAAACACTCACCAGTCAAAGACAGCTAAGCTGCATGTTGCTTAGCTGCCAACATTAAAAAGCAATTTATTTAAAACTCCAGATGTCTGAAGAGGAGGTCCCACCAGCCTCCTCCATGGTGACAGTTTGGAGGGGTCAGGACATTTCTGCCATTTGCCCAGGGCACGTACTCTCCAATAGCTGCAGCTCATGCATTCCCTGCAGAGCCCATCTGAGCATCTGGGTTTGTGACACTAACACTGGAGGCCCCATCCCTGGATGTACAACTGCACCTCCCAGAGGACAAGGTGCACAGACCTGGGTAGGACCCATTTTCCTGGAGGAAGATGGAGATGCTTGGCAGGGTGATTAAGGGCTCTAGTAAAGGTCTGATGATGGAGGGGCAGCTTCCCCAGGCACCATGGAGGCAGGAACGATAGAGCTGAAGAGGGAAGAGGCAAGTCCCCAGAGCTGGGGGATGGGGTAGTCATGAGAACTGCATCTGGGGTCCCTGGGCACCAGGACCTGACTCTCAGTTTTACAGATGCAGAAAATCAGGTTGCATAAACGTAACTCACGTAAAGTCCACACTAAGTTGAGGCCAGTCCAGTCATTTTGCAAAAGAGGTGGAGTGAGCAGAGGTAGCCTTCCCACAACAGTCTTTTCTAGACCATGCCTTATGGAGGGGGCTATGGAGACAAGATGCCTCTCAGCCTCACTCCAGCACCCACACATGGTTCTTGTCTTAGGCCCTGGAGTGGGGCCAGCAGGGAAAATCCTGGGCCTAAGCTGTGTTCACACACGGGCTGTTTGGGTGGCCAGGAAGGTGATGTGGTTTGGAGTTCAGAGTTGTTGACCCTGTCTCCACTGCTCATGGATCCTTAAATTGTCTTTATTGGGGAGCTGACCTTAACTCTGCCATTTGACATAACCTACTAAGATGGGGCAAGGAAACACAGTGAGAAGAGAAGGGGGATGAACCCAGACCCACAGAAAGGGTGGAAGATGAGAGACGCTGATGACATCCAGCAAGAATGGCCAATGTCCCCAGACAGATCAACCTGTGCTCAAAAGAGAGGTGGGGAGGGCGGCAGGTTGGCAGGGGGTAGTCAAGGACATCTTTAGCCCAAGCCCACATCTGTGTGGAGCTGGAAATGGTGGCCTCAGGCTATCTCCATGCTGGACTGGGTCAGCAGGAGATGAGAAGGGCTGAAGTGATACCCTGTGTGTGGAGGTAGATCCCCAAAGCCTGAGGCCATTTACTTAAGAAGTTCCAAATCTACCCAGACCCTCACCTCTCATTCACAAAGTAGGTTTGGGGAGCCTCATTACCATTGGGTATTTTCCAAAGTACTTTCAGGATCTAAAGTCGCCTGTGGACACTGTGTGCAGTCCTCTGTGGACACCTCAGTGTGTCCACCGAGGCAGTGCAGGGCTCTCTGCCTGCCAGCCCTCCAGCACCCCTGCCTCAACCTTCCATGGAGCAGCTCAGCAACAAGGACAAGGGAGGTGTCTGAGTCTTGTCTGAGGCCCACCTTTCTGTGAGTCCTTGGCACAGTCACTGGGCTGGGACAGGAATCAAAGCCACCAGTCCCTGGATCTTAGACAGCTCCTGTCACAAGATAGAGAACAGCCCCCAAGGCCCAGCACCACCTGAGGCTCCCTTTGTTCTGCATGGACCAGGGGCCATATTGTAGCCCTCAAACTGTCTACAATGAACATTTATCACTTCTACAGTCAGAAAAAATGCTCACATGTGAAGAGAGTGATTACTTCTGTTTCCATGGAGCTTTTGTTTCCTGGCTCCTTCTGTTGGTCTGATTTTGGTGACACTTCCCACCTCCCTCACTTCCCTGCCCACCCTCAGGCTCCTGTTTCTTGGGCACCCCAGGTCTCTTCCCTCCATTCATTCCTGTGGCTCATAATGCCACATGGTAAGGATAGTGCCCTCCCCCCCACCACACACAGACACAATGGACTTGGGGGTACGCACCAACATGGTCCCCATGCCCACACCATCTATCACTGGGGCCACCATACTGTCCCCAAATTCGCCAAGAGTCAGGAGAACTAAGGCCAATGGTGGGTGGGGGAACCAGAACCCTGAGGCACCAGGAAAGAAGGGTGAAAGCAACAGAGACTCTGGAGCCTGGTCCACAGACCTGAGAGCTCAGGGCATCTTCACAGCATCCTGGGAACTGGCCCTGCCTTTGCTTCAGGCCTCACCAGCACTCCAGGTCCATTGGCCTCGGCCCACCCTGTGCCACCAAAGAATCCAAAATGGATTTGGAAGAGGCCACTACAGGCAGGTGAACAACTAGAGCTAGGTGCCAGAAAACAATTAAGCAATCCCTTCCTCATTTGTAGGTAAGCATTTATTTGGCCACTAACCGTGTCTGTATCCTTTGGTCTTGCTCACCTACTCACTCAATGTGCGTTTAATGAGCAGCTGCTGTGTCAAGCACTGTGTTGATAGGAGGACACAGGACTGAGACCCTTTACAGTTTCTTCACAAGGAGTTCATGGCCCCTTTACCTCTTCATGGCATTTGTGAGTAAAAAAATTGGTGCTAACATGGTTCCAAAGTCAAAAGTAGAGATTAAGGTATAACCATGCCCAAGTGAGTGCCATTAGCCATAGTATTAATAGTAAGGGTGATAAAGATTGCTCGAAAGTTTCCATCAGAATCTCTACAAATCTTTACCTCAAAACTAAACTCTTTTCCCTCATTGTAGACAAATTAAACATGCCCTCTGAGCTTCACTGTGCATTTGGTTTAATTGCATATTTCAGCAGAATTGTCCCCCACTGACCTTCAATGCACAGTGCCTTTCAGCCCCATTCTGGATTTTTAAAAAAAGTCCCTGTGGTTTGATTTGATAACCTAAATGCCTGCATTATTTTTCTCAGTAACAGAGGTGAGACCCATGTGCACACGCACACTTGTTCATCGTGACCGGGCTCCAGCCCTGCCAACCCTTCCTGGTGCCCTGCAGTGAGTCACAAGCTCTCTGTGGTCCATTCTTTCCCTCTTTCCCTCTCCTAAGTCTGAACGAGCTCTGACAGAGAAGAAGGTTTTCAGACGCCATCAAAAGTCTCTTTTCTATTTGATGTTTGAGCCCTCCCAAAATTTCTATGTTGAAGTGTTTAAGCCCTAACCCCCAGGGTGACTGCATTTAGTGACAAGGCCTTTACAGAAGAGGTTAAGATTATCTGGCCAAGATGGGGGCATAGGTAGATACATTTTGCCTCCTTGCACAACTAAAAGAAGGATGACAACAAATTTAAAAACAGAAAATAACCAGAACTGTGAGAAAATCAAACTGTTTGGCAGTCCAACAACCAAGGAGCTAAAGAGAAAACATTTATCCAGACCAGTAGGAGGGGTGGAGACAGGCAGCCAGGGCAGAAAAGATGCGCGGCAAGGCCGCCGCTGGAGGACCGGGTGGGAGAGGCAGCAGCTGGCAGACCCAGTGGTCCAACATTTGCATACAGATAAACCATGAGGAACAGCTAGGGAGCAGAACAAACCACGCAATCCAGGGTTCCAGTGCAGGAAAAGAAAGCCTCAAACCCTTAGAGATAAAAACCTGTCGGGGTTGTGGCAGCAGGAGAAACTCCCAGCTTCACAGGAGAGTCTACTGAAGAGACCCATGGGGTCCTAGAAAATACACAAACCCACCAACCTGAGGAAGCAGCACCAGAAGGGCCCAATTTGCTTGTGGGTAACAGGGAAAGTGACTGAAAGCCAGCAGAGGGCCAAGCAAGCAACTGTGAGGCATTGTTCCCTCTTGGACTCCTCCCCTACAGGCAGCATCACAACACAGGACCTGAGTTGCCCCACCCTGGCGATTACCTAAGGCTCTGCCCCTCCCAATGTAACAGGTGTGCTGAGACTAAGAAATATGACCCAAATGAAGGAACAGATCAAAGCTTCAAAAATAGAACCAAGCAATGAACAGATAGCCAACCTATCAGATGCACAGTTCAAAACACTGGTAACCTGGATGCTCACTGAATTGGTTGAGTATGCATGCAAAATGGACGGAAAAGTAAAGGCTATGCAAAGTGAAATAAAGAAAAATATACAGGGAACAAACAGTAAAGGGGCGGAAACCAGGATTCAAATCAATGATTGGGAGCAGAAGGAAGAGATAAACATTCAACCAGAACAGAATGAAGAAACAAGAATTCAAAAAAATGAGGAGAGGCTTAGGAACCTCCGGGACAACTTTAAATGTTTCAACATCTGAATCAGAGGGGTGCCAGAAGGAGAAGAGGAAGATCAAGAAATTGAAAACTTATTTGAAAAAATAATGAAGGAGAACATCCCCAGTCTGGCCAAGGAAATAGACTTCCAGGAGATCCAGGAAGCTCAGAAAGTCCGAAAAAACTTGGACTCAAGGAAGCACACACACAGGCACATCATAATTATATTAACCAAGATTAAAGATAAAGAGAGAATCTTAGAAGCAGCAAGAGAAAAGGAGACAGCTACCTACAACAGAGTTCCCATAAGACTGTCAGCTGATTTCTCAAAAGAAACTTTGCAGGCAAGAAGGGGCTGGCAAGAAGTTTTCAAAGTCATGGAAGACAAGGGCTTACATCCAAGATTACTCTATCCAGCAAAACTATCACTTAGAATGGAAGGACAGTTAAAGTGCTTCCCAGATAAGGTAAAGATAAAGGAGTTCATCATCACCAAGCCCTTATTATATGAAATATTAAAGGGGCTTATGTAAGAAAAAGAAGATCAAAAACTATGAACAGTAAAATGCATACTCCCAACTATCAACAACTGAACTTAAAAAAAAAAAAAACTAAGCAAACAACTAGAACAGGAACAGAATCATAAAAATGGAAATCAGAGGGGAGAGGGAAGGGGAAGAAGGGGGGAAAGGTACAGGGAATAAGCAGCATAAATGGTAGATACAAAATAGGCAGCGGGAGATTAAGAATAGTATAGGAAATGGAGAAGCCTTATATGTACGACCCATGGATATGAATTAAGGGAGGTGGTAATACTGCGGGGGGAGTGCTGCAGGGTGGAGAGGAATAAAGGGGGAAAAAAGAGGGAAACAGTAATAGTATAATCAAATATATATATATATATGATTAAGATTAAATAAGGTCTAAGGCTGGAGACCTGATCTGATAGGATTAGTGTCCTTATGAGAAGAGATACTACAGAGTTCTCTCTCCATTCATAAACACTAAGGAAAGGCCATATAAGGACAGTGAGAAGGCAGCCATCTGCAAGCCAAAGGGTGAACTGTCACCAGACGCCAACCTTGCTGGCACCTTGAGCTCAGACCTCCACCTCAGAACCACGAGGCAATCCATTTCTGTTGCTTAAGGACCCAGCCTGTGGTGCTGTTGTTATAACAGCCCCAGCAGACTCGTACAATGTTACAGCAAAGCTCGTTGCTGAAAACAGATGACAGAGGAAGGGTTGGAGAGCCCAGCTTGTGCCACTGCCCGCCCCCACCTCCAAGTACCCAGAGCCGCTTCTGTAGAACCCCAAGTTTGTATGAAACCAAATTTAAAAGACACAAAATTTATTTCCTAAGATTGTTTTCCATTCTTGGATCCACTAATTTCAGTTTATTTAGATCTCTAGCAAAGAAATAAAGGTACAATAGAATAATACTCCCAACTCACCCCATCTTCTTACTGGAAAAGATGACTCTAACTATGACAAATGGACTTGAATTAAAGTCACAAATAAAGTATCAAGTTGTTTCTGAGGTAAATAAATAGAAAATCTCTGCCCTCCTCCTCAAGATCCCCACTGAGACAATTTCCCTGGGGATGGGAGAGGTTGGATGCCTGACTGATTTGCAGGAAAGGAAATATAAATTAATTCTAACCTAAACTATATCCTCTCTTGAAAGTAAGGATATTTTGCAAATTTTCCACATAGATAAATAAATTCAACATCAAGATAGAATGCTTAATTTATTTATATTTTTGTGTTTTCCACAAAATTGATAGGATTTCTGTTTTCCCTGTCAGAGGCACTCATAGATCAATTTGCTCAAGCACAAGCTCACGCTACCTCCTACCAATCTGCCTCCGGTCTTAGGTTCCCTATATCAGTAAATATTATCACTATGTGTCCTGTCATATAAGGTAAGTGAAGAAAAAAGGAGGGGTGGGTGAAGCAAATATCTATTGTGCGTTAATGTTTACCGGGCAAGGTAGGACGGCACAGTGCTTAGCTTCTACCACAAGGTGGCAGTGCTATCTCAATGATGAATTCAGCCTGGGCCTTCCTCCCAGGAGATGCCCTTCTGAAGAACCTGCGAGTTCCCTGGCAACGCTGCGTGGGTGAATTTTTTATTTCGGCAGAATCTTAGACAAGCTTTCTTTCCTGCTCTTGATGCGGCAGCCTGATATCTAGCTGTTTTCTACCTCAAATGATGGTACGATTCTACATCTCTTCTTGAAGGGAGCAGAATTTCATGCCTCTTGGCCACAAGGACTCCCAGAGAGCCCAGAGAGTCCCCCTTTCCTCGCCTATGGAATGGTCACTGAAAGTCTAGTTGATGTAAACTTCTAAAGCCTTCCTGCACACAGGATTTGATTAGAAGGTGTGGATCTGGGGTTTGCATTTTTAATCGTGAGAAGTTGGGGCAGTCCCTAAATTTTTCTGACTTGGATCGTTAATCTGAAAAGTGGGGTGATAGCACCTTTTGCTGATATTACATGTGGAAGCACACTGAACTATGGGGTGCAGGACAGGGGACTTTCCAAGTATGGTGCCTGAAGAAGCAGCCCAAGCCTCAGTGGATGCGCCATAAATGGCATTTGGTGATGGCAACATTTCTAAAACAATGAGCCTGGAAAAGCCCTGGGTGAAGGCCAAAATTATAATCCCTCAATCTTCCCTCTTTTCCTGGTTGAGGTAACTTGCTGCTCCCCTCTGAAGCTGTTCCTGGCTCTGATACCACCCACCTGTTCTTCCCTCCATCCACACAGCTGCTCTTATAATGGCCTCCAGTGTCTCCTTGCAAGGCATCCTCAGCCCAGCTGCCCTTCCCTCCGCAGCTGTTGAAACACATGCACATCCTTTTCTCTTCTAGGTGAGAGACAGACAGCATAGCAGCTTGGAAAGCACTTAGGACTGAATATTGGAAAGAACTGGGCATGAATCCAGGATCTGCCTTTTACTGAGCATGAGGCCAAGTTTGAATAAGTTTCTTATTTCTGAATTTGTTCTAGTCTCACTGAAATGGACTTATTGGTATGCCATATTATAAAGCACATGGCATGTAGTGGGTATTCAATAATATTAGATTCCCCTCATCGATGATTGCCTCATTTAATTCTCCACAACATCCTCAAAAGCTTAATTTTCAAAATTGTCTGTGCCATTGATTTGCCTGGGGCCTGGTGATTCAGTGTGGTCCCTGGACCAGAAGCATCAGCCTCACCAGAGTGCTTGTCAGAACCATGGAGTCTCAGCTCCACCCAAACCTCTTAAATTCAAATGTGTTTTTTAGCCGCCACCACCGCCACCCCCCACCCAGGGGATTGTGTGCACCTTAAAGCTTGAAAAGCACAGCAGAGCTTTACTGATGTCTGGGTCGCTCCCACAGAGGTTCTGGTGTAATTGAACTGAAGGGATGGCTGGGCTGGGGACTTTTAAAAGCTCCCAGGTGACTCTAATGTGCAGCCAAGATTAGAAAGAATTGATCTGAGGGGAAGGGAGGTGTTAGGAAAACTTCCATTTTATGAAGAATGATTTAGCAAAAATTTACTCTGAGTCATCTCTGAGGTCATTCTTGCTGTTTTTATACATATATACATTATATATATGTACACATATGCATATACATTTCTCTCTAGAAGTCCATTTGCTTTTTAATTCACCCCCATCTCGTCATATGGCTTGCTCACATCTTTCTCTTAGTAATTCCCCAAATCCCAAAGATCATAGATGAGCAGGACAGCATCAGCCCAAGGCTTTTTGTTTTATCACCATGACACCATTGACAAGATAACGGGGTCAGGTCTTGTAAGTGATGGAGAGATTAAGCCATAAAGAGGTCAAACATACTTGCTTAAGGTCATACAGCACTTGAGGAAGCCTGGCTCCTGACTTCCATCCCAGAGATTTTTAGGTGTCAGTGTGGGCAGTGCACACCCAGGTGGTAGACAGCTTAGTTTCTCAAAACATAAGGTACACACAAATCTCCTGGGACCTTGTTAAGCTCAGGGTCCAGTTCAGAGTCTGGCTGGGGTGGGGCTGAGATTCTGCATTTCTAACCAACTCCCAGGTGAAGCCAAGGTTGCTGAAGCTGTGACGTGTTTGGCCAGAGCAGCACACTATGACTCATGGTCCCAGCTGCCTGGCCTTCACTTCCCAGCAGCTGATTGGAGTGTCATTCGGTCTCTACACCTGCCGGATGATTCAGATCGATGTTTCAATGCATCTTCTGGCTGCGATCACCAACCTCCACGTCGGACCTCAGCTCACCACTGGGTGGCACCCTGGGAACACCTCCCTAGGAGATTTCTAGTTGCCGAGATGCTCTTGCATGTTCATTCAAAAAATATTTATTGAGCGTAATTGTGAGTCAGGGTGCAGTTTAAACAACATAGTCAAGATCTTCTTGAGCAACTTACATTCTAGTGAAAATAAACAAGTGCATAAAATATATCACTACAAATTGTAAATAAACACTCTGGAGGAGATAAACAAGGGATAAGACAGGAAGTAACTGGGAGGGATAGTCAGAAAAGACATCACTGAGGAGGTGATATTTGAGCTGAGACTTAAAGGATGAAAAGGTTGTTGGATGGAAAGCAAAGGGTAAGGCATTCAAGGGAGAGGGAACAGCAAGTGGGAAAGGGTTTGGCTGTTCACAAAATGAAAAGATTCATGAAGCTGGAGCAGATGGAGTCAAGGATAAGCCATGGAAAACACAGGGGCCACTTCCAGCAGGGATGTGGAGGGGTGCGGGAGCAGGAGACAGGGTGAATATGGGAAAGGGGTTACGTTTTATTTTAAGAGCAAACAAAAGCATTTGAAAGGTTTGAATCAGGAAAATAACCAGTTAAAAATGGAAGAAAATAATCTGATTTCCGTTTTTAACTGATTACCAGGGCTGCTATGTGGAGGCTACATTGGAGAGGTCAACATGGGAGGTAAGAAGGTGAAGTAGGGACTGTTATAATAGTCCAAACTAGAGTTTTGCTGCTTTGAACTAGGACAGTGCTGGTGGTGGTAGTGGTGATTGTGAGAAGTCAACAGATACAGTATGCATTTTGGAAGCAGATATGACGGAACTAGCTCGTGGTTTCCATAAGTTTTTCAATTTGGATGCTTTTGATTTCAGGAACAATACTATACACAATGTTAACTGTCTTTAGAAAATAAGGGCAACTTACAGACACAAATAAATGGTGTGATATATATAGGTTTCAAGCAAGGTTTGTTCAGGGCTCTAACCTTATTTTTCTATGACTCTCAGTCCTGCCCCACTTATTTGCTACCTTCTCTGTGTCCATTTATCCTTATGGTGACTTCAAACATGGTTGCAAGACAAGCAACCATGTCTGAAGACAAGCTTCAAGAGCAAGATACATTCATGGCTGCAAGGTAGCTCTGTTCACACAGAGGAGGAAAAAGCATCATTTCCAACAATTATAAAAGAAACACCTTGATCTTGGGATTCATTGAGCCATCCATGAACAAATCCTACTGCCAGGAGAATGGATCAGATAGTTGGCTTAATACCCGCACCTGTACCTCTGTTGTCAATGAACTGGTTAGCTTAGAAGGAATTTACTAGAAACAATCACCATGAGTAAGAGGATAAGATTACCTTAATTGGCTCGGACCAATGAAGGTATAGGTATGGTCAATCTCGACCAAATGGCATAAGTACTACCTAGTGGGGAAGAACAGCATGGATATTGAGAAAATTATGTCAACTATGGGTTTGAAGGCATGGGAAAAGGATGACAGCTAGGTTTTTGGAAGTCTCATATGCTTAGAGGGGAATAAATAAAGATGCTTCTTAGATATTTAAGCATCTGAATCCAATAAGCATTTGCAAATATGAGCAGGAGCTGAAGGAAATTACCCTGGGTGGAATCACTCACATCACATGGCATCCTCCAGGTATGCGACTGAGTGACAATCTTCTCTCCACTAGCACAGTCTCTCCTTGATAGCCCAGGAATCAGCAGAAGGAAAGGGGTGGTCTAGGATTCTGATGGGAGGTTCAGGGTTAGGATTGTCCAGATCAAATAAAGCCATGAGGATCAGTATTTTGCTACTAAGGGAATAAATGGAGGATCTCAGTGAATGTGTGAATTAAAGAAAATTGGAATTAAAAATCTTTCTCACATCTCTTATTCCGGTGATCCTTAGAAAAATCAAAGCAGGAAAGTAGAAAGGTGATTTGGAGCCCCATTTTTTTCGATGAAAAAACTGAGATTGACACAAGTTAACTAATGAGACCAGAGCCTGTGTTTGAACCCCATTCTCCTGATTCTAAATCTAGCCTTCAAACTCCACAGATTCAACCATCTATGATAAAATATTCTTAGAGATGAGGTTTGTGCATGCCTGAAGACAGCACAGGCTTGGGTGTTTTTCAAGGTGTTGTGGAAAGTGACTTAAGGTGGCAGCAGGTAAGATGGAAGAAACTCTGCTCCCAATCAGAACAACACCCACTTTGGATTTCCAGCTTTGCTGCTCCCTTCCTGTCTGACCAGAGGTGGTCACTGAATTTTTCTGGTCTGCATTTTCATCTATCTGGTAAGGAGTTTAGATTGGATCAGTTGTTCTCAAAATTAAAAAGAAAGAAAGAAAGAAAAACTAAAGTTTCTTTCTTTTGGTGGGGAGGGAGGAGAAAACCCATACCAGGAAATGTAAATAAATTAGAGAGATCCCAGCATAACTTGCTCCCCATTCTCCTTCCCTAGGTCCATTATCAAAGGTATGAGGCCCCCTCTACTTTGTTTTCTAGGCATCTGTGGGTAGAACCTGAGGTTGCCTTCCTTTTCCCAGTGTTAAAGCCTCCAAGTCTCCAGGAAAGCTGATATACAAGTCCTTGTCTCCATACCTGACCAGCACCACAGGCTGCAAATGTGTTTTGTTCACAGCTCTGTCATGCATGAGTCCTATGTATGGAGCACCTTGGTTGTTAGCCTGCCTGGGTTCCAAAGAAGGCCTTTGTAGAAGTGGAGACATCAGAGAGCTAAGACACCATTGTTCATCCGTTGCTGTTGGCAGGTACATTTGCCAAACCCTTGCTCAAGTTAAACAAGAAATAATTAAAGGGCTCCCTGGAGTTAGGAAAGACAAGAAGAGTAAACACTCAAACATTCATAATTATGAGCAGCATTGCCAGACACTGCTCTGGGCTTTACATGTGTCATTTCATCTAATCCTCTGAACCGTACCAGGATCACACTATTATGATCTTAACTATTATTATCCACATTGCATGTATGAGAAAACTGAGGTTCTAAATTATGATGTAAACTGTCTTAGGATACTCTACAAATAAGTGACACTGTTGAGATAGAAATCCCCAGAATTATCTAGATAGAAACACAACAGTAGTTTTTCCAGGATTCTCTAGGATTAAGAAATAAATCCGTAGTATCCCAAAACAACACAGAAACTTTTTCTCATCCTCTTTGGGGTTTCAATTACTCATTCCTTCAATAACATAACAGTCTACTACCTACCAAGCACTCAGCTTTGTTTTAGAAGAGGGAGATAAAGAGGTGAATAAGACAGTCTTTTCCTTCTAGGATCTCAAGCCTATCAGGAAAAAAAAAGGAGTTTATACATTATCATTTCTTAAATGTACTATTCTAGAGATGGATTCAAAGTGATATAGATGCTCAGCAGACATGATGGAATAAGCGTCTCTGAAAACCTTCTCCATAGAAGCAATGAGAACACTGCCAAAAAAAAAATCTAGAATGAATGCTTTCATTGTCCTGGAAATTAACCAAAGTTTGCAATAATCCTGGAAGTGCTTATTAAGGAAAAATTGCTGAATCTCTTTTTCAACAAAGGAATTACAAAGCATGCAAAGAAACAAGAAAATATATCAATAGAAACAGTGCATGGGAGAGCTCATATGTTTGATTTACTAGACAAAGATCTTAAATTGGGTATTTTAAACATGTTCAAAAAACTAAATAAAACCATCTAAAGCACTAAAAGGGCCCTAGCTGGTGTGGCTCAGTGGATTGAGCACAGGCCTACGAAGTAAAGGGTCTCTGGTTCAATTCCCAGTGTAGGGCACATGCCTGGGTTGCAGGCCAGGTCCCCAGCACAGGGCACATGAGATGCAACCACATATTGATGTTTCTCTCTCTCTCTTTCTCCCTCCCTTCTCCTCTCTAAAAACTAAATTAAAAAAAAAAGAACTAAAAGAAACTATGAGATTACTTTATCACAAAATATAGAATATCAATAAAGAAAAATAATTTTAAAAGTCAAGCATTCTAGATTTGAAAAACACAATAACTGACACACACAAAAAAACTTACTAGATGTGTTCAATGTCAAATTTGAGTAGGCAGAAAAAAGAATTGGTAAACTTGAAGATAGGCTCTTGAAGATTTTTCCAGTATGAAGAATAGAAAGAAGAAAGAAAAATGAATACAGTCTCAAAGACCTGTGTGGCACCATCAAGCATACCAGCGTTCACATAACAGGAGTCCCAGAAATAAAGATGAGAGAGAAATGGGCAGAAAGAATATTTGAATAAATAATGACCAAAAACTATACAACTTTGATGAAAAACATTACTCTTCCCATGATCGTTTTTCCTTCCAACATTATGTGTTTATTTTAATAGAAAATACATTTCTCATCCATTTAAACAATTTATCCAAAAGAAAAAAGTTGGAAAACACGATTACTAGAATGCTGGTAAAATGTTTTTAGAAAGATACAGAGAAGTAATATGAATATGGTATAAAACAAAATGAAGTTAAATGAAACATTTTTGAAATGACAATCAGTTTACCTAACCTGAAGTCCTTCAAAAAGACATTTGAAGAGATTGGAAAGATGGCGGAGGAGTGAAAGGGAGTCACGCTGACCTTCTCCCAAAACCAACCTGGAATTGCAACTAAATAATGGAGTAATCACCTGGAAAGCAGTGAAGCGATAGTGGGAGAGGAGCCTTGGTGCCGCGGACAGTGGATTCTACTCTCACACATCCCAATGGGTGAGAAATGCGGTGGAGGCTCGAGAGGGTGGGCTGGGTGCACACGGGCACTGGCACCAGAGGGACACTGAAACGGCCAGTTAGCGTCCCCCCGAGAAGAACAGGGTCTGAATCATAAACAGGAACCCCTAAACTACAGCAGCTAAAGCCAAGAAAATACAGACAAAACGCAACCCCCAAAAGCTTAGGGGCGCTCTCTGCCAGAGACAGGTGGCTGGGGATGCAAAAAGACATTTAAAGGGCAAACGCAAAAGTTGCAGCGGCAGCCACCCTCCTTGATCGCTGGGTAGAGGCAGCAGCAGGGAGGGCTGGTGCCTGGGAAAAGACTGGTGAGGAAAACTTTGTGAAGAGAACTGACACGGCGGCCAGTGGAGCCCGGGTGATAACGCACTTCCCACTCTGCAGCTCCCATCTCGCTCAGGCATAAGGGAATCAATTAGCCTGCCTTTTGTGCGCTCCGCACACAGCTTGTACGCTTGTGAGCTGCGAAGCTGAATGCAGACTGGCTGGGAGAGCCTAGAGGAGAGACTGGAGACGGAGGCGTTGGGGAAACAACGGGAGGAGGAACTGGGGAGTCCCGACACCTTCTCCTTGCCATAGTCTCCATTGCGCGGGAAGAGGCCACACCCCCCAAGAGCCAAAAGCTGAAAAGCAAACATAGGCACCCCCAAAACACCCAGAGCAGGCGCGCACACTTGCGCGAGTGACCTGCGAGGGTTGGCGAGCTGTGTCTGACCCACGCAGGCTGGCGAACGCTTGCACCTGCCGGCAAGGCCTCACACAGACTGGCACCCATACGGCCTGCGAGGGAGTGCACAGAGGGGCAAGGGCAGGCGTAAATTGACCTGCCCGCCGCGATTGCAGAGCGGCCCACAAAATAAGTAGAGCTGCCCAGAGTCCCTGGAGGAGAGACCAGAAACAGGATTAACCAGAGAGTCCTAGAGCTGATTTCCTCCCATTTCCGTAGTCCCAATTTGGCGAGGGCAAGCAACGCACCCAAAGAGCCAAAAGCTGGGAAAATACACAATAGAAGACCCTAACCTGACCAGTGCCACGAAGCTCGCGTGCCAGGGGGACCAGATGAGTACATGAGGTCGAGAATGAGCCCCCTGGTCTGGGGCAAGCACATGCGAGCCCAGGCACGTGGGGGACCCTGCCGCGCTGGGAACGCGCTCAAGGAGCCCGCGTGAGAGCGCAGAGAGATCCCAAAAGATAGCTCAGCCCTGACCGAAGGGGTCACAGAGCTGCTCCAAGCAGGAGTCAGACACAGGCATTAGACTCCTGAAAGACTCAAACAAACAACCCAAGGCTGTATAGGGTCAACAACTGACATCATCAGAGGCAAGCCCAGAAAGAAAAGTATAGGACAAAAATACTTAACAGACTCTCACAAAAATGGGAAGAAAAAGAAGTTCCCCCCAAATGAGTGGAAAAGGGGACTCCCCACAGAGAGAGCTAAATGAAATAGAGGCAAGGGAACTATCAGATATGGAATTCAAAACAATGGTTCTAAGGAAGCTCAATGAGCTCAGCCAGCTCAAAGAGAACTATGAGAAACTGCAGAGAAACTATCAGGATCTTACAGCAAACTATATCAGCCTGGAAAAGGACATAGAAACTATCAAGAAGACACAAGAGGATATGAAGAATACCATTTCTGAATTGAAGAACACAGTAGAAGGGATCCAAAGCAGGCTGGATGAAGCCGAGGATCGAATCAGTGAGATGGAGGACAAGGTAGAAAAAAAGCTCCCAGAAAGAACAAGAAATGGAAAAACGGCTCAGAAAGAATGAAGAGGCATTTAGGGAAATGCAGGACAACCTGAAACGCAATAATATCCGTATAATAGGGATACCAGAAGGAGAAGAAGAGGAGCAAGGAATAGAGAACCTCCTCGAAAAAGTAATGATGGAAAATTTCCCTAATTTGAGGAGAGAAAGGCTCTCATGGATCCAGGAGGCACAGAGGACCCCACTCAAGAGGGACCCAAGGAGGTCCACTCCAAGACACATCATCATTAAAATGGCAAATGTCAAAGACAAAGAGAGAATCCTCAAGGCAGCAAGGGAGAAGGAGAAAGTAACATACAAGGGGGCCCCGATACGCCTAGGAGCTGACTTCTCAACAGAAACACTCCAAGCCAGAAGGGAATGGCAACAAATATTCCAAGCCATGAAAAGCAAGGGCCTACAGCCAAGGCTGCTCTACCCAGCTAGGCTCTCCATTAAAATAGAAGGAGAAATACGGAGTTTCCCAGACTAAAGAAGGCTAAAAGAATACATCTCTAACAAACCCGCACTCCAAGATATGCTAAGGGGACTGGTTTAAGCAGATGAAGGAAAAGAATGAGACAGAGAGGAACACAAGTACAAAGAGAAAAGGTGAGTAAGTTTCTATCAGTAATATCTCTCAATGTGAATGGACTAAATGCCCCAATCAAAAGACACAGGGTAGCTGAATGGATAAGAAAACATGACCCACACATATGCTGCCCACAAGAGACCCACCTCAGAGCAAGAGACCTACACAGATTGAAAGTAAAGGGATGGAAAAAAATATTCCAAGCAAATGGAATGGGCATGAGAAAAAGGCTGGCATTGCCATACTTGTATCAGACAAAGTAGATTTCAAAACAGAGGCCATAAAGAGAGACCCAGAGGGGCACTTTATCATACTTAAAGGAAGAATCTATCAAGAAGACATCAACATTGTAAACTTATATGCTCCCAATAAAGGAGCCCCCAAGTTTATAAGGAAATTGTTGGATGACTTCAAAAAAGATATAGACAGCAACACACTGATCGTAGGGGATTTCAACACCCCACTGTCAAAAATGGACAGATCTTCCAAACAAAACATTAATAAACATATCGTGGCGCTGAATGACACACTGAATCAAAGAGACTTAACTGACATATATAGAACCTTACATCCCAAAGAAGAAAAATACACATTCTCTTCAAATGCTCATGGCAGTTTTTCAAAGATAGACCACATGATAGGACACAAAGCAAGCCTCAGCAAATTCAGGAAAATTGAAATAATACCAAACTTTTTCTCAGACCACAAGGCCTTGAAACTCGAAATCAACCTCAAAGAGAAACTTCAAAAACTTGCAAACTCATGGAGACTGAACAGTACACTATTAAACAATGAATAGGTCAATAATGAGATAAGAGAAGAAATCAAAAAATTTCTGGAAACAAATGAAAATGAACAGACAACTGTCTAAAACCTATGGGACACAGCAAAGGCGGTCCTGAGAGGGAAGTTCATAGCAATACAGGCTTACCTAAAAAAGACAGAAACATTTCAAATAAAAGACCTAACACTACAACTTCAAGAACTGGAGAAACAACAACAAATAAATCCCAGAGCAAGTAGAAGGAAGGAAATAGTCAAGACGAGAGCAGAACTGAATGACATAGAGACAAAAAGAACAATTCAGAGGATCAACCAATCCAGAAGCTGGTTCTTTGAAAAGATTAATAAAATTGACAAGCCTTTAAGCAGACTCATCAAGAAAAAAAGGGAGAGGACCCAAATTAATAATATCAGAAATGAAAGAGGAGAAATAACAACTGATACCACAGAAATACAAATGATCATCAGAAACTATTATGAACAATTATATGCCAAGAAATTTGAAAATCTTGATGAAATGGACAAATTTTTAGAAAAGTATAATCTTCCAACACTGAAGGAGGAAGAAACAGAAAGCTTGAACAGACCAATAACAGCTGAAGAAATTGAAGCAGTAATCAAGAAACTCCCGGCATACAAAAGCCCAGGAACAGACGGTTTCCCAGGAGAATTTTACAAAACATTTAAGGAAGAGCTAACCCCTATCCTTCTCAGACTATTCCAAAAAATCCAAGAGGAGGGAAGACTCCCAGACTCCTTCTATGAGGCCAGCATCACCCTGATCCCAAAAATAGATAAAGACCCTACAAAGAAAGAAAACTACAGGCCAATTTCGCTGATGAACATAGATGCTAAAATCCTCAACAAAATATTGGCAAACCACATCCAGCAATACATTGAAAAGATTATCCACCACGATCAAGTGGGATTCATCCCAGGCATCCAAGGATGGTTCAATATACGCAAATCAGTAAACGTGATACATCATATCAATAAAAGAAAAGACAAAAACCACATGATCATCTCAATACATGTAGAAAAAGCATTTGACAAGGTACAGCACCCATTTATGATCAAAACACTCAACAAAAATGGGAATAAATGGGGCATTCCTCAACGTAATAACGGCCATATATGAAAAACCTACAGCCAATATCATACTCAACGGGCAAAAACTGAAAGCTTTCCCACTAAGATCGGGAACACGACAAGGATGTCCGCTCTCACCGCTTCTTTTCAACATCGTATTGGAAGTCCTAGACACAGCGGTCAGACAAGAGAAAGAGATAAAAGGCATCCAAATAGGAAAGGAGGAAGTAATACTATCATTGTTTGCAGATGACATGATAGTGTACATAGAGAACCCTGTAGACTCTACCAAAAAACTCCTCAACCTAATAAGTGAATTTGGCAAAACAGCAGGATACAAAGTCAACATTCAAAAATCAAAGGCATTTTTGTACACCAGCAATTCAATAGAAGAAGAAGAAATCAGAAAAAATATACCATTTGATATAGCACGAAAAAAGATAAAGTACCTAGGCATAAATTTAACCAAAGACACAAAAGACCTGTACGCAGAAAACTATACAACATTGAAAAAAGAAATTAAGGAAGACACAAATAAATGGAAGCATATACCGTGCTCATGGATTGGAAGAATTAATATCCTCAAAATGTCCATACTACGCAAAGCAATTTATAGATTCAATGCAATCCCTATTAAGATACCAATGACGTATTTCCCAGAAATAGAACAGACATTTCAAAAATTTATATGGAACCATAAACGGTCCCGAATAACCGCAGCAATTTTGAGAAAGAAACACAAAGTAGGAGGGATCACAATACCGGACATCAAACTCTACTACAAAGCCACCATACTCAAAACAATCTGGTACTGGCACAAGAACAGACCCATAGACCAGTGGAACAGAATAGAAAGCCCAGAAATAAGCCCAGGTCTCTATGGACATCTAATATTCGACAAAGGGGGCAGAAGCATAAAATGGAGCAATAACAGCCTCTTCAACAAATGGTGTTGGGAGAGTTGGACGGCTATATGCAAAAAATTGAAATTGGATCATCAGCTGACACCATACACAAAAAGAAACTCAAGACGGATAAAAAACTTAAATATTAGTCGCAACACCATCAAAGTCCTAGAGGAGAACATTTGCAGGAAACTCTCAGATATCCCACGCAGCAATTTTTTCACCGATATGTCTCCTAAAGCAAGGGACATAAAGGAAAGAATAAACAAGTGGGACCTCATCAAAATAAGAAGCTTCTGTACGGCTAAAGAAAACATCAGCAAAATGAAAAGGGAGCCAACCGTATGGGAAAATATATTTGCTAATGATACATCAGGTAGAGGTTTGATCTCCAAGATATATAAAGAACTCACTCGACTCTACTCCAAGAAGACAAATGATCCAATCCAAAAATGGGCAAAGGACCTGGGCAGATGCTTTTCTAAGGAGGAGATACAGAGGGTCCAGAGGAATTTGAAAGGATGCTCAGCATCACTAGCCATCAGAGAAATGCAGATCAAAACCACCATGAGGTACCACCTCACACCGGTCAGAATGGCCATCATAAACAGATCCACAAACAACAGGTGCTGGTGAGGCTGTGGAGAAAAGGGAACCCTAGTACACTGTTGGTGGGAATGCAGACTGGTACAGCCACTATGGAAAGCAGTGTGGAATTTCCTCAGAAAGCTGAAAATGGAACTGCCTTTTGATCCAGGGATTCCCCTGCTGGGACTATACCCTGAGAACACCAAAACGCCAATACAAAAGAACCTATGCACCCCAATGTTCATAGCAGCACAATTTACAATAGCCAAGGGTTGGAAGCAACCGAAATGCCCCTCCGTAGATGATTGGTTCAAAAAGTGATGGTACATATACACAATGGAATACTACGCAGCAGAAAGGAAAAAAGAAGTACTAAACTTTGCAACAGCATGGATGGAACTGGAGAGCATCATGCTAAGCGAAATAAGCCAGGGGTTGAAAGACAAATACCATATGATCTCACCTATAAGCGGAACCTAACCAACAATGCAAAGATGCAAGGAAAATAATACCAGCAACACTGAAAGGAAAAGAAATCAACAGAGACAAGAGAGAAGGTGGGGGGGCAGGGAAAGGGGAGGGATGGGGAAAGTCAAGGAACATGTAGCAAGGACTCATGGACAAAACCAAAGGGGAAGAGCTGAGGGAGGGAAGGTGGGAGGGGGCAAGGGAAAGAGGTGGGGGGGGAGGCAGAGACAAATGTATTTAAAAAGTAAATAAAAAAAAAAAAGAATATTACAAAAAAAAAAAAAAAAAGACATTTGCACTTCTTGTCCTGGCTTAGAAACAGGACAACAACAAAAAACACAGCTCAAATTGCTTTCTTTCAAACAAAGCAATTAATTATATTGACTCAAGCCCATAATCTTCACAATGACATGTTTTGATAGAAGCAATAAATGCAAAATTCAGGCAAGCCTGACAGTATCAGGTAAATGGCAAGTTTAGAAGCACCTTTCCTAATAAAATGCTTTCAATGTCCTTGGAGCTATTACAGATTTCGAAGGGCACATACTTACCTATTGCACACCCAGTCCTCACAGCACTCCTGCAGGAGGAAAAAACAATGTTCCTACTTTACTGAACAGAAATCAAAGGCTACTCGTTTTAAGACCATACAGCTTGACCTGTGACACACATTTGTCCATGGCCTCAGAACACAAGACAGGATTTCTTGTTGGTACATTTACCTTCCTAACTGCATGAAGTCAGATATGATGAAAAAGTTTGAGTCTGGAAGGCAGACTGCTGTCTTAAGCAATGTGGAGAGTTGGCTCAAGGTTCCTCACATACTGCCCAATCTACAGTGAAGCATTAGGATGAAGAGGAAGGCTGGAAGAAGGGAAAGAAAGGATGATCTGAAAGATCATAACATGGCAAAGTTTCCATCAGCATCTGGAATAAACTATAACAAACTGAAAAAAAATTCTTTATTGGAAAGCCGATATTCAGAACACAGTGGTAAAAAAAAAAAAAAGGGGGGGGTGTAGAAATAGAAAGTCGGGATATTATTCACTTTAGTAGCTCAGAGTTTGGCACACATACCCATATCAATTATTCTAAGCCTACTTGAGGTAGACAGATACTGGGAATGAACTGAGTTCATGCTAAAGATAAAAAAGGAGGAGGCACTGAAGAGAGTCCATATCTTTAAAACTGCCTTTAGAAACATTCCAGTTATACATGATCATTTTAACAGATGTACAAAAAAAAGTAACAAAAAGCTAACATCTTCTCATGAAAAACAAGAACTAAACAAACTAGAAATAGAAGGAAAATTCCTCAAACTAATACAGTGTGTTTATGAAAAAAACACAGTAAACATCATGTTTAGTGGAGAAAGACCAAAAACTTTTCACCTAGGGTCAGGAACAAGTCAAGGATGTTAACTCTCAACACTTCTTTTCAATATTGTACTGGAGGGCAATGACACAGTATAAAAGAAATAAAATGCACCAGATTTAAAAAGAAAAGTAAAACTATCTATTTGCAGATGACATGTCCTTGTATATGAAAAATCCTAAGGAAGCCACACACACATGCAGCTATTGGGGATAATAAACAAATACAGAAAGTTTAAAAGTTTTCAAGATACCAGATCAAAATAAAAATAGCAATTGTAGTTTTTACACTAACAATGAGTAACCTAGAAATTAATTTTTAAATTCCATTTATGATAGCATTAACAATTTTTTAAATAAATTTTAAATTAAATTTATCAAAAGAATTACACGATTTGTACACCGATAACTATAAAACATTGTTGAAAGGAATTAAAGAAGACCCAAATAAATGGAAAGACATCCAATAATCATGGGTTGGAAGACTTAGTATTATTAAACTGGCAATACTCTCCAAATCAGTCTATAGATTTATTGCAATCCCTGTCAAAATCCTAGCTGGCTTTTTTTAAAATAGAAATTGACAATCTAATCTTAAAATGTACATGAAATTGCAAAGAACCCAGAACAACCAAAAGGACCTTGAAAAAAATCAACATTGGAGGACTCACACTTCCTGATTTCAAAACTTACTACAGTGCTATAGTAATCCAAACAGTGTGATACTGGCATAAGAGTAGGCCAATAGATTAATAAATATAATTGTGTCCAGAAATAAATCCTTATAAATATGGTCAACAAATTTTCATCAAGGATGCCAAGACAATTCCATGGAGAAAGAAGTTTCTTCAACAAATGGTACTGGGATAACTCAATATCTACAAGAGAATTGGACCTATACCACACTCCATTTACTAAAATTGACTCAAATGCACTATAGATTTAAATATAAGAGCTAAAACTATAAAACTCTGAGAAAATAACATAGGCATAAATCTTCATGACCTTGTATTAGGCAGTGGTTTCTTAGATAGAATACCAAAAGCACAAGCAACAACAAAAAAGATAGATAAATTGAAATTCTTTAAAATTAAACATGTAAGTGTTTTAATGGACACTCAAGAAAGTGAAAAGACAGCCCACAGACTGGGAGAGACATCTGCAAATCACACATCTTGTAAGAGGTTAGTATCCAGAATATATAAAAAACTCTTACAAGTCAACAATAAAAGGAGAAACAACTCAATTTTTTTAAATAAGTGAAGCATTTGTATGAATGTTTCCCCAAAGAAGATATACAGTGGCAAATTATCCCATGAAAAATGCTCACTATCATTAGTTAGTAGAGAAATGCAAATCAAAATTATAATGAGATGCCATTTCACGCATACTAGGATGGCTATAATAAAAAAAGATTGACAATTTTGTATTGCCTAGGATGTAGAGATATTGGAATTGCCATACATTGCTGGTGGGAATGCTAAGTGGTGCAGTACTTCAGAAAACAGTTTGAAAGTTCTTCAAAAAGTTAAACATAGTTATTATGTGACCAAGAAATTCCACTCCTAAATATTTATCCAAGAAAATTGAAACATATTTCTACACAAAAATCTTGTATATTAATGTTCATAACAACATTATTTATAATAATCAGAATATGAAAATAATCCAAGTATAAATTCATTGATAAATGGATAAATAAAATGTAGGTTATACACATGATGAAATATTATTCAGCCATAAAAAAGGAAAAAAAGCACATATACATGCTGCAACATGGATATAGCTTGAAAATGTGATACTAAGCAAAAGAAGCTAGATATAAAAAGATTGCATTTTATAACATTTTATTAAATGAAATTTCCAGAATAGGCAAATACATAGAGACAGAAAGTAAATTAGTGGTTGCCAGAACTTGATGGAAGGGTGGAAGAGAGAGCGCTAAAGGATACCAGGTTCTTTTAGGGATATTGAAAATGCTCTGGAATTAGATAGTGGGATCGATCACACAACTTTGTGAATACACTAAAAACCACTAAATTCTACACTTAAAATGGGTGAATTTTATTATGTGAATTATATCTCAATATATATCTCACCATATATCTCAACTTTGTGGTATATGAATTTAAAGTGCTATAGGAGATCAGATGAAAGTTAAAATTTAAGAGTGTATAGGGGAGATCAAGAAAGCCTACCCTAAGGAGGTGACACAAGTTCAAGTCTGTGAAATAAACCTGGGTCCCAATCATTTCCCAAAGCAATGCCTCACCAGAGCAGAAAGTTGCCACTTCGCACCATGACACGGCTTCCTGGTGCTTTCCTTTCTTCCACATGGGCTTTACATCACACTAACAAAACCTCCAAGCCCCATATGTCATAGAAGTTTTGTCCATGTGTTGTAGAAGCTGCTTCTACATCTGAACACATTTTAGAGTCATTTAAAAATCAATATATAGTAGACATCTTGCATGAGAATTTCTACATCTTCCCTATGTTCAAGGTTACAAGGGTTGGAGAGGGTCTGCCCATGGAGATTAAAGGGAAGGTGGTCCTAGGGGCTGAATGTCAGGGTGTAAGGTCATTATCCAACATGGCTTTCCTTACACCGTGGTCTTGTGCTATAGAAGCAACACTGGTATAGAAACTGTGGCCCATTGCCAGGATCCATTATGTTGTTTATTGATGAGAATGGAAGACAGAGTACAGAGACAAGCAATAAGCAAACAGTGTTGGAAACATCCAAGGGCACTATGGATGAATAACAGATTTGGAGATGGGCTGGGAGGAGCAGAGTCCTAACTCTAGGTCCTGGAACAGGAAGTGTTCATCTTTAGAACAGGAAGTGGCCTCCCCTCTGACTCTCTGGACTTTAGCACTGCTAAGGTTTGAGAAAGTCATACCCTTTTAATGGGGTATTTTTGAGGTGAGAGAGAAGGCATTGATTGATCTAAGGCCATTTGAGCTAAAGTAACAAATAAAGGAAGCCAATTCCTTAAAAAGCAAAAGCTAACACAATTCACTCAATATAAAATGTAATTTTTTTAAAATTCTCACCTTAAGATATGTTTATTGATTTTAGAGAAAGAGAGGAAGAAAGAGGGAGAGAAACATTGATTGGTACTCACCCTGATTGGGGATCAAACCCGCGACCTAGGCATGTGCCCTGACTGGGAATCAAACCCACAACCTCTTGGTGTAAGGGGATAATACTCCCACTAATTAAGCCAACTGGCATAACTTAAACAGTCATACAACTATTAAGAAAATTGAATTTATAATTTAAAAACTCCCAGAAAAGAAATCTCCAGAATCAGAGAATTCTATTAAATGTTTAAAAAAGAAATAGCATCAATTATATGCAATTTCTTCTAGAAAACAGAAGAGAGAACACTTCTCAATTTATTTTATGAAGCTTTCATTACCCTGATACCAAAACCAGACAAAGACAAGAAAACTACAGACCAATATATCTCATGAACATAGATGCAAAAGTCCTTAACAGAATATGAGCAAATACAAATTAATAATACATAAAGAGTTATACAACATGATGAAGAGTGTATCTTTCCAGCAATACAAAACTGGTTTAAAATAGGAAAAATCTATCAATGTAATTCACCACATTAACATACTAAAGAATAAAAATCACATGATTATATTAATAAATGTAGAAAAAGCATTTTATAGTTTAACCTCCCTTTATAATCAAAACTTTCATAAAATAGGAATAGACGGGAATTTCCTTAAATTGACATCGAACATCTACAAAAACTTATAGCTAACATTACATTTAAAGGTGAAAAACAATGTTTTTTTTTCCTAAGATCAGGAGAAAAGCAAGGATATCATCTTTCACAACTCTAATTAATAGGATGTTGGACATTCTAGCCAGTGTAATCAAGGCAATAAAAGGAAACAAACAGCATATGGCCTGGAAAGGAAGAAATGAAACTGCTTCTACTTACAGATGATGAACTGTAGAAAATCTCAACAAATATACAAAGAAACTCCTAGCACCAGTAAGTGAGGTCAGCAAGGTTGCAGAATAGAAGAAAAATATACAAAAATCAATTATATTTCTATATATTAGCAAATAGCATGTGAAAACTAAAATTAAAATACATTATCATTTACAATTGTTCAGACATGAAATAATTAGTATAAATATACCAAAACATACAAGCTGAAAACTATGCAATGCTGATGAAAGAAATTAAAGAAGACACATTGTGTCCATGAATTGGAAGACTCAAACCAGTAAAGACATTAATTCTCCCAAATTGATGTACAGATATAATGCAATTCCTATTAAAACCCTGGCAAAGATTTTTGTAGATATAGATGTTTCAAATGTATATGGAAAGGCAAAAGAACTTAAATGCCTTAAAATTTGGAAAAGGAAGAAGAAACAGGAAAAAGTCCATCTGCCTGATTTCAAGACTTATCATAAAGCTATAGTCATTAAGACTGTTCTTCTGACAAGACTTATACTTCTTGTCAGAAGTATAGACCAGTAGAATAGTATTAAAACAATAAAAACAAAACAGAAAAAGATCCACACCAATATCCCCAAATGATTTTTGATGAAAGTGCAGAAGCAATTCAATGAAAGAAAGGTAAGTTTTTCAAGAAATGGTGCAATTAGATGTCCATAGAAACAAACAAACAAATAAAACTTGACCTAGCTCTTGCACTTTATACAGAATAATTAACCCAAAATGGATCATGGACATAAATATAAAATGTCAAACTATAAAACTTTTAGAAAAAACACTTAGGAAAAAATCTACAGGATATAAAACCAGGCAAAATGTTCTTAGACTTGACACCGAAAGGATGATTCATAAAAAGAAAATCTGCTAAGTTTCACTTCATCAAAATTAACACCCTTTGCTCTGCAAAAGACCTTGTTAGAGGGATTTTGACAGAAACACATTCAATAGCTTCTAGGAGGATCAAAGGATCCTCACTTCAGGTGGACAGAAATTGTCACTTGGGGACTTCTAGCCAAGATGGAGGTGTAGGTGGATATACTTTGCCTCCTTACACAACCAAAAGAAGGACAACAACAAATTTAAAAACAAAACAACCAAAACTACCAGAAAATTGAACTGTATGGAAGTCTGATAACCAAGGAGTTAAACAAGAAACATTTATCCGGAGCAGTAGGAAGGGCAGAGACAGGCAGCTGGGGCAGAGAGGACATGCAACAAGGACCAGGCAAGGCAGTGGCTGGCGAACCGGGCAATCCCACATTTGTGTATGGATAAACCAGGAGGAATAACGGGGGAGTGAGACACACCATGCAACCCAGGGCTCTAGCTCAGGAAAACAAACCCTCAAAACCTCTGGCTGTAGAAACCTGTGAGGATTGCAGCAGCGGGAAAACTCCCAGCCTCACAGGAGAGTTCATCGGAGAGACCCACAGGGTCCTAGAATGTACACAATCCCACCCACCTGGGAACCAGCACCAGAAAGGCCCAATTTGCTTGTGGATAGCAGGGAGAGTCACTGAAAGCAGGGCGAGGACTGAGCAAGTGACATTGCTTCCTCACAGACCCCTCCCCCACATGCCAGTGCCACAAAGTGCAGCAATGTGGATTGCCCCATCCTGGCAAATATCTAAGGCTCTGCCCCTCCCAATGTAATAGGTGTGCTGAGACAAAGAAATATAGCCCAAATGAAAGAACAGATCAAAGCTCCAGAAATAGAACTAAGTGATGGACAGATAGCCAACCTATCAGATGCACAGTTCAAAACACTGGTAACCTGAATGCTCAGTGAATTGGTTGACTATGCATGCAAAATGGACGAAAAAGTGAAGGCTATGCAAAGTGAAATACAGGAAAATGCACAGGGAACCAACAGTGAAGGGAAGGAAACTGAGAGTGAAATCAACAATTTGGAGTAGAAGGGAGAAATAAATATTCAACCAGAACAGAATGAAGAAACAAGAATTCAAAAAAATGAGGAGAGGCTTAGGAATCCCTGGGATAACTATAAATGTTCCAACATACAAATCAGAGGGGTACAAGAAAGAGAAAAGAAGACCAAGAAATTGAAAACTAATTTGAAAAAATAATGAAGGACAATGTCCCCAATCTGGCCAAGGAAATAGACTTCCAGGAAGTCCAGGAAACTCAGAGAGTCCCAAGGAAGTTGGATCCAAGGAAGCACACGACAAGGAACATCATAATTACATTACCCAAGATTAAAGATAAGGAGAGAATCTTGGAAGCAGCAAGAGAAAAGGAGACAGCTACCTACAAAGAGTTACCATGAGACTACCAGATGATTTCTCAAAAGAAACCTTGCAGGCAAAAAGGGACTGGAAGTATTCAAAGTCATGAAAGCCAAGGACTTACATCCAAGATTACTCTAACCAGCAAAGCTATCATTAGAATGGAAGGGCAGTAAAAGTGCTTCCCAGATGAGGTAAAGATAAAGGAGTTCATCATCACCAAGCCCTTATTATATGAAATGTTAAAGGAGTTTATCTAAGAAAAAAGAAGATCAAAAACTATGAACAGTAAAATGACAACAAACTCCCAACTATCAACAACTGAACCTAGAAAAAACAACAACAACAAAAAACAAACTAAGCAAACAACTAGAACAGGAACAGAATCACAGAAATGGAGATCACATGTAGGGTTATCAGCAGGGAGGGGATTGGGGAGAATGGGGGAAAAGGTACAGGGAATAAGAAACATAAATGGTAGATACAAAATAGGCAGGGGGAGGTTAAGAATAAAATGGGAAATGGAAAAGCCAAAGAGCTTATATGTACGACCCATGGGCATAAACTAAAGGAGGGAATGGTGGTGGGAGGTGGGGTGCAGGGCCATGGGGAATGAAGGGAAAGAAGAAGAAGAAGGAGGAGGAGGAGAAGGAGGAGAAGGGGAAGAAGGAGGAGGAGGGGAAGGAGAAGGAGAGGAGGAAGGAGGAGAAGAAGAAAGAAGAAGGAGGAGGAGAAGGTGGAAGAGGGGAAGAAATAAGAAGACGAAGAAAGAGGGGGAGGAGGAGAAGGGGAAGGAGTAGAAGGAGGAGAAGGAGAAGACGAAGAAGACGAAGAAGAAGGAGAGGAGGAAGGAGGAGGAGGAGGAGAGGAGGAAGAAGAAGAAAAGAAATTGTCATTTGGGACTGTTTCAAAACAACCAGTTGTGACTCCATCATATTGCCCCCATCCTTCACTTCTGTCTTTATGGTAATTGAGGCTCATCTTGTGCCTTGCTGAAGTCCACATACCATTGTCTAAAGAAGTTCTTTAATCTGCTTGTCCAGTGATCCCATCACAAATGCTTCAGTTGAGCCAGGCATGGCTTGTTGTTGATGTGATTTTCTGCATAATACACTCATTATAATCCAATAAGATAAATAATCTAATTAATGAAGAAAGCTACATTCAAAGCATTTTGTCCCAGACCCAGCTATCTTCTTTAGGAGAAAAATACCTTCCCTAGTTGAGAATCATTGGATTTAATTCTTCAGTTTGGGGGTTGGAGGGAATTAAGAGAGGAACCTGTGGCATCTGCTTTATCAAATCTATTTACAAGGTTAAGGGGTAAAGGTTTATTAAGTACATAGAGTTTTTGAGCTCTTCACATTAAAGTTTTGAGTAAAAAGCACAGTCTGGTGTCAAAGCAACAGTATCTACTGCCTCAGAATTTACTTGTGCCATTTATAGTATGCAGTATTAATAATCATAAATACTTTGCCATAAAAACTGCTTTCACCTCTTTTGCCCTCATTGTACACTGCTCTGAAAATGTTTCAAATTCTCCCAAAGGCAACAGCCAGGGACCAGTCACCGAACTTTCTCCTTCAACCTGAGTATTAACCCAGCAAGCAGCAGCTTCAGACCTGTGCACTTGACCATGTGATCATGTGATCTGGCCAAATGTGGTAGAAGCATCATTTACCCTTGTCTCCTCAGAGATGAAGAAACTCCATTTGGCACATCAGCCTCATTTTTTCCATTCTCTCTACCCAGAGATCCAGCCCCACCCCCATGAGAAGGCTGTATATTCAGAGAGACACAAAGTTGGCTTGTGCAAACCAAGCATAAAAGACACAAGAGCAATTTATTCTGGTTAATAAGATGGGAGAAAACATGTAGAGGCCAATTGTATAGTGGGCACAAGAAGGGTTTCTTGTCTAAAGAATGTATTATATTGTGGTAGACAGTCAATTGTTTGCTTATCCTATAGCCACCCTCTCCTTTATTGCTTAGAAAAAGCTATTTAATATAGTTACCAGGCAAGTGGCCATGGGATTTAGGAGAGAATGATTTGTTACCACCCCTGATAGATGAACAAATTACTATTTCTCTAAACTACATATTTTAGTAGTCAGTCTTCGAGATCCTCAAACGATTCTCACCTTCTGGTATTTATGCACTTGTATAGTCCTCTCCTGCACTGAATAGGGCTGAGGTGATCAACAGGATATTGTGGAAATGGCAGAACTTGAATTCGATTTTCACAGCTAAGTTATAAAATACATTGTAGCTCTTATCTTGCTCTCTTGGAAGCCAGATAAGGAAGCCAGTTCTCACATCATGAAAACACTCCAGCATTCTTATGGTAAAATTCATGTGACCAGGAACTGAGGTCTCCCACCAACAGCCAGCCAGCATGAATTTGCTGGCCATATGAGTGAGTCAATTTTGCTCAGATCCTCCAACTCCAGCTTTAGGACCAGCTGACATCTTAAGGTGACTATAGGCCCAGCTGACACTTTGTCTGCAACTTTCCTGTTTCCTGATGTTACGGAAAACCAGACTCAAGACACGATTCAGGGAACGGAGTAAGCCTTTATTCACACGCGCGGGCTCAGAGGAGGCAGTCTCCAAATTCTGAGCCCCAAATCGGGGTTAGATAGGGGTTTATAAGCCCTAGCATTCCGGCGGGAAACGGATGGGCTTCCCAGGTGGGGGAAGGAATTAGCATTCAGGTGGGAGATTGATGAGATTGATGTGCTACCCAGGCGGGGGAAGGGATGTGAAAACGGGCTACAGGAACAGATAAGCAATGATTAACAGTTAACCTGGGAGGGGTCTCTGGCTAGGCTGTTCCTCTTAAATCATCTTGCCCTTATCACTGACACCAAGCCAGAACCACCCAGCTTAGTCTTTCCCAAATTCCTGACCCACAGAAAATATGAGAGATAATGCATATTTACTATTGTTTTAAGCCACTAAATTTCAGGGCTATTTGTTATGCAGCAAGAGATAACTAATACACCAGTCATGTTAGTTCCCACTTCTCTTATGTGGTATATAGGTTGTCAGAAAAACCACAAAAAAACAGCCATAAATCATAGTACTTGGCATTACCTATGTCTTGTTCTAATAGACTGGCCCAGTGGTATGCTGACAAGCTGTACCTCTAGAAAAATTTAGAAAACCCTGATTTGTAGTTTCTACTTAATTCTGTGGTATATGTATACCCACCATGATTAATCTCATGTGAACAACACAGTTGGGAAAAGGTGCATACAATCAGCTCTTGAAAGTCCTTATCAGTTTGCTACATTGTACCACTGGATTAAACTCTGTAGAAATAGAGTGAATTACTCCTGCTGACCTCTGCCCATGTGGCCAGGGACAACTTAAGAAGAAGTATAATGTTTTGACAATAGCTTTAGGACCCAGAAACCTGAGGTCTAACTTTGTTTCTGCTGTTTTCTGGCTGACTGGCCTCAGTATACGAGGTCTGTCTGGGAAAAGTTCAAACATTGTTAATATAACAAGAATGGATTGCTCAACATCCTTGTAATCTGGCAGCCAAGGAAAGTGGATTTGAATGCACATTCGTGAACAATGATGACTTCATTGTTCTAGTCACTGGGGGTGGTAGATGCTGTTGAGTGAGCATGTGTACCATGTGACCATCGCATTCAAAATGACTGAGCAAGTAGAGCAAAGAATCTGCATCAGATTTTGCATTAAGCTTGAACATTCCTCCATGGGAACTACCCAGATGATTCAGAAGATTACAGCTATGGGCAACTGGTGATTGGCAGATTCATCACGACAACATGTCTGGTAATGCAGAGTTTTTAGTGAAACATCAAATCACTCAGGGTACTCAGACCCCATACAGCCCAGATTTGGTGCCCTGCAACTTCTGGCTTTTCACAAAACTAAAATCACCTTTGAAAGGTAAGAGATTTCAGACTGTCAATGAGATTCAGGAACACACAATGGGGCAGTTGACGGTGATTGGGAGAATTGTGTGAGGTCCCAAGGTACCTACTTTGAAGGGGACTGAGGCATCGTTGTCCTATGTACAATGTTTCTTTATTTTTTAAAAAAAGATTTTATTTGTTTATTTTTAGAGAGAAGGGAAGAGAGGGAAAAAGAGAGGGAGAGAAACATGAATGTGTGGTTTCCTCTTACCTGCTCTCTACTGGGGACCTGGCCTGCAATCCAGACATGTGTCCTCACTGGAAATTGAACCAGTGACACTTTGGTTCGCAGGCCGGCATTCAATCCACTGAGGCACACCAGCCAAGGTTGCACAATGTTTCTTGTATCTTGTATATTCTTCAATAGATGTCTCTATTTTTCATAGTATGTGGCTGGATACTTTCTGGACAGGTCTTGTATACTACTTACTATTATGTGTCAGATTCTTCATCTGTAAAATGAGGATGGCAATACTTACTCATCAGGTTTTAGAGAAGGTTAAATGAAAATAAGCAACAGTAAAGGCAACAGTTATTGAATGCTCAGTGTATAATTTTGCTTAATTTTAATTATATAGGTAAAGCAGTGAGAATAGTGTCTAAATGAAGAAGGTCAGTAAATGCTACCTATCAAAATTATTACACTTATGATATTCCCGAGTATGGAGTTGGTCATTAGTACGAATGTTGAATCAAAAACTGTGGGAACTGGCCTGCCTTCTAATTTTCAACCTGACTCAGCATCTTCCTCAGTTGGGCAAATGACTCCAGGGAAGATCTGTGAAGCTTAACCATGGAGAAGCACCAGAAGCCAGGCCTAGGCTGACCACAGGTCTGTGAGCCAACTTGCAACCCAAGGAAGTAGAAAGAAGAAAGAGTCAGGGGATCTACAAAAGTGTCTCCCAGCACCACCACCTGAAGTTGTTTCCCAGGAGAGCTGGAATAAAGAAACATGGAGCAAGTGCTCTCAGCAACCTCAGTGCTGAATAATCCCATTGGTCTCACACATCTGCCCAGTAGCAGCATATGGACTCATTTCCCTACTCGGGGCCATGGAGAACATGGCCTAATAGAGCTGGGGATGCTTAGGAACAACAACAACAAAAAAATCCCTTAAAATGAAATGAAACAAACCTAGAATTATCCAGGTTCCTCTGGTCTGATGTGTGCTGTCTTCGCACTCACGTGCTTTTTTAACAAGGAGGAAGAAGAGGATGGACGTTGGCAGAACTTATACTCCATGTTTATCACTGGGCTAGTACTTCATAAACATTTTATTCCATCCTCATAACACTACTTTTGTTTCCCCACTGAATAAGAAACTGAGGCAGAGAGAATTTAAGTAACTTGCTGGATATCACCTAGCTAACCAACAGTGGGGAAAGAATTTAACTCCAGTTCTATCTTAGTCCAAAGCCCCAGCTTAACTCTGAATGCTGCTATTTCCAAAAAGTCAACAACACTGCAGACCCTTGACCTATCTAAGAAGAACTAAAGAGCATTTGTGTTAGGTAGTAAACATCACTGCTTATTTATTATAGTGCTCTACTTGAAGCCAGGGTATACTGTTCTCTTTATACCCCCTTATTCAACCTTCGAAGGAGCTCCTTTTGTTGGAAAGAGCCTGCAAATAGCTACATTCCTATTCAGTGGGAAAAAGTGAGACCACTCATGAAGACTTGAACTAGCAATGCTCTAGGGCAGTGACTTAAGCCAAAGAGCACATGTTTGACAGCAACCTAGGGTATTCCTAGTATGTGGTTAGGTTTCCAGTGAACAGAATTGACCTCCAACACTAAGTCAAGGAGCCTATATTGAAGCCATGCATGGTGATGTAGTCAGTTCAGCAATAACCATACTTTGGGCTGAGCCTTATGTGCCCAGATAATAGCATAGGGGTTAAATGTCAATGCAGGTTGTCTGCATTCATGTTAAGTTTCCACTTGGTGTATAATTTGAAGGCTTTTGCTTAATTCCACAAGCCTCAATTTTCCCATTATTAAATGGGGATAATAGGGTTGGTTGTATGCAATTATCTATGTCATGTGCTTGATCTATGGAAAGTATTCAGTAAACTTTAGCTATTTTTATTGTTATCATTATCATTATGCAGGTCACTGAAGGAAAATTTGCAGATTTTCAACAATGAAGGGGAGACACTCCATAGCCTGTCTCCATATTTCCCAAAGCAGAGCTGGAAATACAGGATGGACTTGATCTCACTGCCCCAGGCACGCTCCGTTGAAGTGTCAGTGACTTTCCTCTGCAGAGGCAGCCTCACCCACATCTTGAACCATTCACAATCAGGACAGAAGGACATCATGGCCTGAACCCATCAGCTGAGCCTCTTGTCAGGTGCCCACTGAATCCCAGGCCGCCCCTTCTCTTGTCCTTGCTCGTCTGGACTGGTTTCTGACAGGTCTGCTGGACACTTGTCTGGAGTTGGCACCCCACCTGGATCTTGTAGGCTTTTACCCAGAGTTTGAGAAAAAGAAGCCGCCATACCATAATATATTAAAAAAAAATGACAACACTCTCTTTAAAATGCCAGCTGTCACTGTGACTCCCTCACCCAAATGACTACTTGCCACTCCCCTATAGATCACCAGCTGCTTTCTAGAAAGGTTTTCCAGGCCTGTGATGACCTAATCTGGCTTCCCAGTGTTCCCTACAATTTGATATTGCTAAGGTCCCTGTGGGTCTTGAAGGTAATTCACAAAGGACCTCCTATACATATAAGAAATGGCTTATAATTAAACAGTCCTGCTCTGCAGTTCCTGGGTCATACTGTACACCAGATTGCAACCAGGTATCTGGTTTACCCACTTGAGCTAAAGGGATTCAGAAGATTTCCCATCCTTTAGAGCTAATACCTTCCATTCTGTATGACACTCCTTAGTGGACAGAGTAAAATGTAGTCTCTCTGCTCGCCCTGCTTGCTGTACCCCAGGCAACCCTATGTGCTAATCTTGATCTCAGTATTTCTAATTGCTGAAGAAACATGGGAAATAGCAACCACATAAGAAACTGAGTTTAACTCTGGAATATTATAAAATTCTTATAATAACTGGCCTTGAGTTTAGAGGCTGTACTGTTCAGGAGGAACTATTCAGTGGACACTTGTTTAAAAATGGCAAGACAATGTTAATTCAACACTATTGCAATAGGAGAGACTGCTACAATAGAAGAAAGAGACTAAATTCAACTCTAAATACAAACAGGACAAGTGGAATTTATAGCCAGGACAGGGTGAAGGAGAGGACAGAAATTTACTAAGAGGAAGTTGGTGAAGTATTAAAGATTGGGAGGGAGAGGAACTTGACCAACTATCAAAGGTGGAGAAGGAGGAGTTTGAATGAATATCAGTGTTTGTGTGTTGAAGGGGAGGAATTTTTAATAAACTGGAGTAGTAGGGTTCTTTGGTTATACTTGGGTCAGCAGGCCAAGGATGAGACCAAGTCAAGAAGAGGGCTCAAATAAGCCTGGTTAATGTTTGGTCAAGAAGGGGGTCTTTGTCAGTATCAGTCAGAATTCTCTAGAGAAATAGAACCAATAGGATAAATATGGAGAGAGAGAAAGAGAGAAGGGGAAGGGAGGTACATAGAGAGTGAGGGAGAGATGGAAGGAAGACAAAAAGGAGGAGAGAAAGTAATTTATTTTAAGGAATTGACTCATAATTATGGAGGTTGTTGGCCAGTCTGCAATCCATAGAGCAGGCCAGCCGGCTGCAAACTGAGGCTGAATTTCTATGTTATGGTTGAGACAGAATCTCTTCTTCTCTGGGAAACATCAGTTTTTTGCTTTTAAGGCCTTCAATGGAGGGGATGAGGCCCATCCACATTATGGAAGGTATTCTGCTTTACTTAAAGTCAACCAATTGTAAATGTTAATCCCATCTACAACAATACTTTCACAGCAACACTTAGATTAGCATATGACCAGATAATTGGCACCCTCACTTAGACACCTTGACATAAAATTAACCATCACAGGGTCCAACGAATGTATGTGGAAGTCCAGTTGGGCATGTTCAATCCACTTTGACTTCTAAGGGATGCTAACCAGTCCCCTGATCCTATTTTGAGAGAAGGAACAGCAGAAGACCCTACCCATTTACAACACCTCTCTTTATAAACTAGCGATGAAAATGAGGTAGGAAATGTGTTTCTTTATCTTAGGTGGACATCTTGTATCCAGAGACCTACTGGTCTGGGACCATCTGCCTTCCTCAGACTGTAATTATTGGTCAATGATATTTAGGGACATTTCATACCAGATTCATCTCCAAGAAGGAAAAAATAGTCAACCAAATCTGAAAGTAGGGCCTCAGTCCCAGAGAAGCTGAAGTCTGGCAAAAATGTTAACACCAATATAGGCATTGTGATCTTATTTGGAGATAATAACAAGGAAGTATTAGGCCACAGACCTAATAAACAGGGATGACTAAAGTGGAAAGCCCCACTTCCCATAATGTCTTTGTCTCCTGACTCTCAAAAATGAGCTTTCAGACTTGGCAAGGTAGGGAAAAAAACACACAGATAGAAAACCTTACCATCCTCCCCCCAAAGAGGAAATTGTGAGAGAGCATGCTGCTGCTCTCCTGAATTTTAACAACAGTAATCCAAGTAGTGAAAGCTGAGCTCTCGAAACCCTGTTCACAATGCTGGATGCTGCTGTGGCTTCACCAAGCTCCTCGGCTCCACTGACATGGCCTTTCCCTTGGTTTCACAGGGATGTCCCTCTTACCAGAGATTTTGGGTGGTCTTCAGAGAAGCAAGGGAGTGAATGTAGTTTCACTATACTCGGTGATGCATTTTCTTGGTGCCGATATAAAGCAGGGTGTTTGTCTTTAGAAGGACAGCTCCATCAGCTTTTTTCACAATATCCTGTTTTCCCTGAACCTGAACATTAAAGGATGGGCTGAGAAATGCCAGGTCTGGTCTCTCTCCTTCTTGATGACCAAGATCCTAAGTGGATCAGGCTCCACCTGCAGGACTTCCTCCTCTGCCAGTCATTCATGAGTGTATTTTAAAAACTGTATGTGCCTCTTAAACACCAGTCACTGCACTAGGCACTGGGGATTCAGCAGTGACCACACAGCCTCCACCATCCTGGAGTGCCCATTCTTGCAGACAGACCTCTGTTCCCATCACCCCAATGGTCAGATGTGTTCAAATAGGTCTGCTTCCAGTTCAAACTCAAGATAGACTCTCTTACCCCTGCTATGTTTATATATATGCTTTTGTTAAATAGCATCTTATGGTAGGTATAGTTTTTTAAAATAGGAAAATTGTATAAAAGTATAAAAAAAGAAAAATGATCACTTCTTTGTTCATACCCAGAGATAACAACTTGTAACATACTGGTGTATTTCCCTCCTATTTATTTTTTCCCCGATATATGTAATATTGAAAATATATCACACATCCTTGTAATGGGAAGAATTGGCCATTATCTTCCTTTCCTTTGGAAGGGTTTGGGGAACAAAGGCTCTTGGCTGAGCATGAAATGAAGAGGTTGTTAGAAGGGTCACTTCACAGCCCCTCCTGAGGTAACCAAGGGAGCCTCCTCTGAGCATTGTGCCTCCTCAAGGAGAGGCAGGAAATAGCAAAGCAGCATACTGACTCCCAGGAAAAAGAAAGGCACGCCACTAATTACAAGGCTGTTCAGGGAAAAGTGCCTTCTTTGTTGTGGGTTTGGGCACTATCCCTGACAACTAGCAATGCTGTTAGTCCTTGGGACATGTCAGTGGTGATACTGGATTTCACAGGTACCTAATTTGAAGAAGCAGAAGAGAGACTGAAATCACACTGGTGGACACGTGGCAAAGGAAAGCTGACCCAATGGCAGTGTCCACCTGGACCACAGGAGAGTCAAAGCCTCTTCCAGCCAAGAATGCTCGGGGGACTAGGTTGTGAAATTGCAGTTCCCCATTATCCTGTGGAAGCCCAGGGGACTGCGTAGAATGAAAGACTCAGACTTGGGGGAAAAGTGCTGGAGCTCTAGTACTTTTCCCCAAGTCCTAAAGGGATGGGTATGGGGATTTTGCTCCTCAGATGGGGAGAGGCTGTGTTGCTAAAAAGGAGACTTAAAGGAAGAGGCATCGCCACAATGGGGCAAGAGTAAGCAGGAGGCCCAGAGCAGGATTAGGACCTGGGTTGTGCCCTGAGGAGCCCCCTCTGTGAGAGGTTTATCTCTTCCTTGTTGTCCCTTTGGGTTCTAGGGAGAAGTGCTAATTACCACCTTCTGCATAGTAAATCTTCGTCCCCTACCGGAACCAAAGCCCCTGGCTGAGAGCAAGACAGCAGGCCCACATCAGAGGAGGCAGACAGATGCCACAGGGAGGGGCCTCTGCTTCCTGGATAAAAGGGGGGATACCTGATACCATGGAGGCCTTGTTTCTGTGGTTATTGTTTAAAGGAAGAAAAGAAAAAATGTTAAGGATTCCAGGAAAGAAGAACACAAAGCTATACAGAAAGGAAATGTAGTCAATACACACCTGCTATCTCTAAAAGAACATTGTCATTATAGACATAATAAAGTAGCCTCTGTTTATTGATTAAACCAAAAATAGTAATAGAACTATACCAGGAGAATGAAAGGAGAGAAAGGTGACGTAAGGGAGCTAAATCATGATCTATAGAAAGTGAAATTGATAAATTATGATTAAAAATAGTTGGCTAGAGAGAGCTGGGGTGTGGTCAGAGGCGGTGCAAGGTATTGCTTCATCATCCTCATCTTCCCCATGATCATCCTCTTAGTATTCTTAGTCATGTTTGTGTATAACTTTTATAAAAAAATTTAAATCTATACAATTATTTGGAAAACGGAAGTGTGCTGGCTGGTATGGTTAGTGTTAGGGAAGGAGGTCATGTGGACTGCATGTGGATAGAGGGTGAGGAAAGAGGCCTCCCCACATCCCCACTATATCTGTGCTATCCTGGAAGACAAATGGCAACCAAGGCATGGGTGACCTGGCAGCGACCAGCGTCCAGCAGGTCCTGGTCAAGAAAGAGTTCCTGATGCTGATCCCTACCTCCACCCTTCAAGGACCCCCCCTGAGAGTTATAGGTTGAAACCTTCCCTTCCCTCTGTGCAAGGAAGCTGGCTTTAAATGGAAAAGGTGAGGTAAACACTTATGTTTACACAGCTCTCTATCTTGCTTTTTTGGCACTTAACATGATCTTATGGGCATTTTTTTCATGCAATATATATCCTTTGGAAATTTGGCCTAAATAATATTAATCTCATTGTATGGCTATACCATGTTAGTGGCAAATCTGAAAATACAACACTGCTCTGGTTAAGAGTGCTAGCATATCACTCCCACTGTTGGAGGAAGAACCCCGACTCTGCCATTTCCCAGCTGTGTGACCTTGGGGACCTGCCATGTCAGCTTCTGCTTCTATAAAATGACCTTATCCTTATTCTAATAAGCCATCTTCATTTTAAATTTAGGGGTTTTTTATTTTTAATTTTTTTATTATTTTTTTAAATTATATTTTGTTGATTATGCTATTACAGTTCTGATTTTTCACCCTTCGCTCCCCCCCACCGAGCAACCCCCACTCCCTCAGGCAATCCCCCCACCCTTGTTCATGTCCACAGGTCATGTATTTAAGTTCTTTGGCTACTCCCTTTCCTATACTATACATTCCCATGGCTATTCTCTAACTAGAGAAATGGAACAAATAGAATAAATATGGAGAGAGAGAGAGAAAGAGAAAAGAGGAAGGGAGGTACATAGAGAGGGAGGGAGAGATGGAAGGAAGACAAAAAGAACCTCTCCTCACCTCTCACCCATTCTCCCATACCCACCCTCCCATGTCTTTATCTTTAACGTTTGACATTTTAATTATGATGTGTCTTGGGGTGAGCCTCTTTGTATCTAACTTGTCTGGGACTCTCTGTGCTTCTTAGACTTGCATGTCTCTTTCCTTCCGCAAACTAGGGAAGTCTTCTTTCATTATTTTTTCAAAGAGATTACCCATTTCTTGCTCTTTCTCTTCTCTTTCTGGCACCCCTATGAAGGAAATGTTGGATTATTTAAAGTTGTCCCACAGGCTGCTTACACAATCCTCATTTTTTGGGATTCTCTTTTCTTCTTGTTCTGATTGGTTGGTTTTTGCTTCATTATATTCCAAATCATTGATTTGATTCTTAGCTTTATCTGCTCTACTGTTGATTCCTTGTAAATTGTTCTTTGTTTCAATCAGTGTATCCTTTGTTTCTGACTGGATCTTTTTAATTCTGTTAAGGTCTTAACTAAGTTCCTTAAGCATCCTTATAACCAGTATTTGAACCGTGCATCTGATAGATTGCTTACATCCATTTCATTTAGCTCTTTTTGTGGTGTTTTAATCTGTTCTTTCATTTGGGCCATGTTTCTTTGTCTGCTTGTTTTGGCAGCCTCCCTGTGTTTGTTTCTATATATTAGGTAGAGCTGCTTTGATTCTGTGTGTTGGTAGTGTGGCCTAATGTAGTAGATGTCCTATAGGGTCCAGTGGCACAGCCTCTCCTATCACCCAAGCTGGGTACTCAAGGTGTACCTTTCATGTGGGCTGAGTACACCCTCCTGTTGTAGTTGAGCCTTGGTTGCTGTTGGCAGATCAATGGGAGGGACTTAATCAAGTCAGTCAGCTGCAAAGACTGGTTGTGACCACTTACCACCAACCCCCACCCTCCATGGAGGATCAGCTGTGCATAGACAGAGTGGCAGTGCTCTGTCATAATCTGCAGCTGTCCTGGGTATGCTGGCCCCTGGTGTTTCCTGGGTGGTGCAGCCTGGATCAATCCCCACCTGTGTTTTGTCGTGGATCACTCTGTCTGAGTTATAAAGCCATCTGAGATGGCTGCTACTTGGGCTAGGCTTGGAGATTTCCAGGTGAAGTCAAGCTGTGAATCTAGGCTGGTAGTCCTGGGCCTGGGGCTCACTGACTCCAGCTGCTGTTTGTTTGAGAGGATTTAGGAAGTTATGAAGCATGAGCCAAGACCATTCATATGGAAAAGCAGCTTGCGCAGGCCTGAAAGTTGGATGGGGAGGAGTCTCTGGGGATCTTCAAGATGGATCAAACAGTATTAGCCAGGTTGATGGAACCTTAGAAACAGAACCAGTCACTGTTGGGGGAGGGCCCAGAAAAGGGACAAAGACCTCTGCTCACCTTAATGTCAGACACCTCAGCCTCCCTCTGCACACCACTGGCACACCTCAAGCCAGCACCCTGTTGCTGGAGCCACAAGAGAGTGAGTCTGAATAGGTGAGTCTGTGTGTGGGTTCTTTAAGAAAAACTGCTTGGGGCTCCAGAAGTTTCTTCTGCCAACTCAATCCCCGCTGGTGTTTGCAGCCAGAAGTTGTGGGGACTTATCTTCCTGGCAATGGGACCCTGGGCTGGGGGGCCTGGTGTGAGACTGGGACTCCTTCTTCTGAGATATCTCTCCTGAATTTTTATCCAATACATGTGGCTGTGGGACCAGCCTGATCCATGTCTCTGCCCCTCCTACCAGTCTGGATGGATATGGTTTCTTAAATTCCGTAGTTGTCAGATTTCCATTCACCTTGATATCTGGCGGTTCTGAGTGATGGTTGTACTATATCTTAGTTGTAATTTTGTTGTGGTTGTGCAAAGAGGTGAGCCATGTCTGCCTATGCTGCCATCTTGACAGGAAGTCAGGGTTTCTTTTTGTTAGAGCTTACTTTGGTAAGCATTCTTATACAATTTTTTTGTGAAACTTAATTATACAATAGTTTAAATTTGTTATAGAAAAAATAGATAACGCAGATAAGAAAGAAAGCTATTTGTAATATTACACTCTAAAGATGACCACAATATATTCAGTATGAATATATTCAGTGTATATATTTCAAGTTTTTTTTCTTGTGAGTATATACACATACATACACACAAGATGCACACCACTTCACAAAATGAATCTTGTCTTGCTGTTTTATAATATTTTTTTAATTGGTTAATGTCATGAACACTTGTCAGTAAAAAAGCCAATCACATAATTTTTAGTGGCTGCTTGATATTCCTTTGCATGTTTGCATCATTCTTTATTAGCACCAATTGTCAATTACAAACAGCATTTTATTATTTCAAATTGCATATTTGTGTTGGGGTGAAAAGTTTGCAGTCTACTCAGGCACAAAAAAAGTACAGCCTTTAAATTTCTTGTAATTTGTAATTTCTTGTAATTAAATTTCTTGTAATTCAATAAGGTAGTCTCTATGGTGTGTACTTTGTCATAACTGCCTACGGGGTGTAGCAGGTGCCTGAAGAGCCTCCCCCCACCTCCACGTCTGCCCTCCCACACACACATACACTCCTGGAAACCTTCAGCATCTAGATACTCTCTCCATCAGTCTTCGGGCCAGGCTGTCTCTGCAGTGCTTTTCAAACTTGAGCATGCAGAGGAATCACCTGGAGAGCTTGTGTCTGGGTGACACCACACCTAGAGATTCTGATTAGTAAGTCTGGGCTGGGGTTTGCATTTCTAACATGCTCCCACATAAGGCAGTTCCAAAGGCCATACTTCACAGAGTAGCCTTAGTCCACATCTCCAACACATTCGCTGCTTAGGGGTCATCTTCTTGTCACCAAAGTGGTCCTATGGCTGGCTCACAGGTTCTTAACTCAGCTGCCTACCCCACATGTTACTGGAATCTTAAGAGAACTTCTGGATTCCTCACATTCCACAAAGAAGCAAGGGTGTTGGGTGGAGGTGTGCTTCTTCTAGCTCTCCTCTGATGAGCATTCCATGTGCCTCTCCCCTAAAATGATGTGGGATCCCCCTGTGGGAGGCATTCTTCCAAAATACCAAATGGAAAAAAGAACACAAACTCCTTTTGCTTTAGGTTTTTGAGCTGAAGGTGTAACTTTTCTCTATCATTTTCCCCATTTTAACATAGGAACCCAAAAGTAGAGAGGGGTAAACCGAAGGTCACTAGTATCTGACACCATTATGTATCTCTCTCCTCTCTTTTCCTCCCAGAACCAGAAAGGCTTTTTAAAAAAATTTCCTCTCATGTCTGGAAATCACTTCTCTATTGTTAATGCTTCTTTCTTCCTGTGGTGGACATTTGATAAGCTTCCCTAGGCCCACAATGGAAGGATGACTTCTGGGAAACATGATTTAGAGAGTATTTAAAAATGCGTAGTTTAATGTTTATAATATATTGTCCCTAATTCATGTAGTAATTGTGTTAACATTTTTCTTTATTACATTTGCCAGACATTTGTCTACTTATTTATGCTTCTTTATTTAATTTTATTTATTAATTGTGCTCTTTTCCTCTTTTCAGATTCAATAATTTTGTTACATTTATGATGTTCTTCTTTTTTTTAAAGGATTCTCATTTTTTTTATGGGGTTGAGGATATGGGGGTTTTTTCATTGATTTTTTTTCTAGAGAGAGAGAAAGAGAGAAACACAGATGTGAGAGAAACATCAATCATTTGCCTTCCATATATGCCTTGACTGGGGGTCAAACCTGCAACTTTTTGGTGTATGGGAAAAAACACTCCAACCAACTGAACCACCCCGCCAGAGCTTTTTTTTTTTTTTTTTTTTTTGTATTTTTTGTAACATCCTGATTGGAAAGCTTAGTTTGTTTTCATCATTTTGAACTTTAGAGATATATTTCACATTCACATATAAATATATAGTTTTACATAAATGGGATCCTGTCATAAGTGCTATTTTTACGGTGGACACCTTCTCTGCCTTCCTTCAGTTACATCATCCCTTCACTTCAGCACCACCCTTTGCATTTTTCTTCTTAACATAATAAAACATGTAAGCCTAGACATTTATCTCTTTACATGGTTTGGCTTACCCCATTAGTTCAACATGTAATATTCCCACTTTCTTTAATTTCTATAGACATTAAAATCCTGCCATAGTTTGCTCCACAAATAGTGTAAGTTTGGACATAATGCCAATGTTGATCTATTAAGATCGGTGCTTCATTTCTTCTCTCCCTTGAGCCCTCTTCTTCCTTTTCAAATGGGGCAAGCTAAAATCCTTACCTTCCTCAGTGGAAGGGGGATGTTAGAAGATGTGAGATTACTTAGTAAAATGAAAAGAATATCACCTCCAACTTCCTGGGATTCTCTGACGCATAGTCCCAGGTCAACCGGATATGAACCAGCTAAGAAATCCTGGGATTGTCACCCCTGTCCTGGATTTCTCAGTCAGCCAGAGAACCTGGAATAAACCCTGTGAGTATTTAGGTTGGGGCAGCCATCTGCTAGCAGTAGCACCAAATGCAGCCAGGACCTGGATGGATTTGCAAAAGTTCCAAACCCAAAGACTTGTTCCTCATCTTTTCTTCTCATTAAACTCTCAATAATATAACTTTGTACATTTTACAGAATTCAATTTTGGGGGGCCCTATAAGTGAATTATGGTGAGATGAAATACACTTGAGATTGCTCCTACCCCCTATGCCATGAACACCAGCCCCAGAAAATGGTTCCCTGTCTCTGATGTTCACCCACCCACTGCTCTCCTTCTGGCTTGCTCACATCACAGCATGGTCCTGGCCCCTTCCTGGCTTTTCTGCACCTCATACCCTTGGCTCCTAATCCTGTCTGTCATTTCTTCCCTTAAACCGTCTCATTGCAACCATTGAATCTGGTATTTTCTTTTTATGTTGTGTTTTATTATTATTTTTCTAATTATTATTTATTTCCTATTTTGAATAAGTATTTCATGCACATGATACAGCACTGAAAGGCTACACAAGGGAATACAGCAGGAATAAAGTCTCCTTTCATTCAACATCTCTTAGTAACAGAATCTCCCTTGCAAAAGCAACAACTGTTAGCAGTTTCTTGAGTGTTTTCCAAGAGATAGCCTTTGAATGTACAAATATTTTTTGTACATACACATACTTTTTTTACCCTGTACAAATTGTAGCATGCTACTCATACTATGCTGCACCTGGTTTCTCCCCCTTGACATCATGACTTGGAGAGAACTCCGTTTCAATTCACAGAGAGCTGCTGCTTGTTGTTAATGCCATTACATTTTTTGGCTTTGATTTTTGGAAAATGTCTTGGGTCGTTCCTGGAACTCCCAAACCTGCCCTCTGCTTCCCACACTACAGCTTCTGGTAAGAGGTACACCCTGCAGTTCACTCCTCCCTCAGAGACTGATACCATCCCTGCAACTCTCCCAGCTTTTCTGCCATGGTGGAGAGTAATGATGTAGTTCTAGCCACAGCACTTTTATTTCTCCCACACGACAGCTGAGCTGAAAAGGGAAATGGCTTTTTCTGGACAGGAGTCTGTGGACCTTCAGCAATGACAAGCTGACGCCTGGCAAGGAGCCCAGAGTCACAAAACCTCCCCAGCCATAACAGACAAATGGCATTTATACAGTGAGGGCAAGGCTCAGCAATATGAAATCAGCAAGCCTGCTTTATCTGCATGCTTCTCTTGTAAGATAAACAAGGGGTCACTTTCCGCACAGAATGGTCAACATCCTTCTTAGGGCCCAGGGCTGCAGGATATCTCAATTTCCTTGTGCCTTGATCATGCAGGTGATAATTGCATTGTATTTCCTAAAAAGCTAGGCTTTTTCTTGCCAATTCAACAAACATTTTTGAATGCTCACTGTATTACAGATTGTATTCTAGGCCCCAAGCATATAACTGTGTACAGGAAGGCATGGTCCCTGTTCTCAACCTAACTTCCTTTTTTTTTTTTCCCTTCTCGAATCTTCCCTCTTATATTCTCTAAAACCTGCCTGTTTGCTGCTTCTTGTATAATATTTTAGTGGAGAGGGACTTGATAGAAAGAATAGAAAACTTTGCTCAATTTTCCTGCTTGCTTTCAATTCCTATTCTTTCCGCCAATGATTTCCATGGATCAGGTGTGTCAAGCAGAGCCTCCTAGCTTCCCTGGCTTAGTGCCTGTGTGCTCAGAATAATATGTAGGAAGAAGTTGAAGGGAGAAAGTAGACACTGCACTAAAGTCATCTGGGGCAAAAAAATGTCCCCAATACACATTCTCCTTTTTTTCAATAGCCATAGATTTTGTATCTGGGTATAGAACTGCAGAGAAGAAAGAACACATTTGCCAACCTTCCTGGAAGTATGTGTGACCATAAACTAAAATTTAGCTGAGGAAATACAAGCGTAAGTGTCCTGTGGCCACTTTCGGAAACCCTTCTTAAGAGAATGCTGTAGCATGCCTTTTGCCATTTCTTCATTCCTTTCTCCATCCTGCTGCCTAGAATATAGCTGCTAACTGGTACCTTGAAGATAAGGGCCACACCCTAGGGATGGTAGAAGGACTTCAAGAGAACTTGATGGAACCAATCCCCCATACCAACCTCAGCCCACATATCTCTTGACTTTTCCATGAAGGAGGAATAAATTTTTGTCTCATTGTAACTTCTCTCAGGCTGAATTTTGCTGATTTTTTAAATCTCTACCTTATCCTAAGTAATCAACTACCATCCACTCAAAATTCTCAAGAAATAGAGTTTAATATCTACCTTCAAATATCTGCTGCTAGGAAGGGCAATGGTTAATTTATGGATGTTGATTTAAAAGCTATAAGCCATTTTCAGCTCCTTCCTTTACAACCTACATAGTAAATTCTTCAGCTTTAAAACCTCAGCCGTAGCCAGTGGGTAAGCCGGAGAGGGGGTTGTGGGATGTGCACGAGGAGCAGGAGAGGGGTGTACAAAATAGTCTGGAAATTTTATTTTGGGAGATTGGGTCCAAATTTGCCTGATTACTTAGGTGAGACCCTGAACACCTTTGTGTTCATGGAACCTCAGTCCACCACCTGCCTGACCCATAGTGTAGGGAACAGACTTCTTGCCTCTCTGTCACGAGGAGGTTACTTGCTCCTCAAAGATACACATCCTTTTCTTATGTATTTTGGAAGGACTGGCTACTAGTCAGTGGGGATTCTTTCCATGATTTATCCTAAGTACCAGGGAAATTGGGAGCAAAATTGGCATAGGATCCAGCTGGGAAGAAGTGAGAAACGCAGCCCACAGGTCACTAAGCAGATGGTTTCTTATCACTGGCACCACCAGTGGTGCATGCACACATTTACTCAGCTTAAAGGTCCAGGGACATTTGTCTAGTTTCTGAGATAAGCCAGTTGCTGGTTTCTGGCTCTCTGCACTCTGCCCAGCTCTAAACAAGATGAGTCACCTGGAAGTGCTCAGCTGCACCAGACTGACTTATTGTCCATATTGTTTGGAGAAACTGCTTCTAGGTTCCATCCACTGTAACAGACTGAGGTGGATGTCACTGCGTAATAATTCATGTCTGTCATGTACCCTGCATGCAAATTTGAAACCTCTGCCCCCTCTATTGGAAGTCCTCTCTACAATGACCCCAGTGACCCAAGCCTTGGAATCATCCATCCTTTCTTTCCTCCATGGCCTGTTGTTGTACCAACTGCCTAGAATCACAGATTTCAAAGAGTCTATGGTGTTTGCAGGATCTGACGTGAGGCCAAGTCATAGAGAGAGCACTACTAAACCCTGAACAAGCCAAGAGAACTATATCTCCTGCTACCTCACCTGGAGTCTTCTGCCCGAAAGGTTAAACAAGGAACATTGCCCCAGTGGAAAAGGAGGCAGGAGACATCGTGCTTGAGGACCCCAACTCTCCCCTAGCACCACAAGGACTTGAAAGCTCTAGCTCTCCCCCACATACTCAGACTCCTTTTTAGAGAGAGAAAAAGGGAGTAAAGGCAGCCATTGAGCTATTGAGCCTTTTTACCTAGAAATAATCGAAGGCTTCCTAAACCTCAGCTATGTCCAACTTTTAAATAGATTAATGTTATTAATTTTTTCTCAAAAATCAGCAAGACTCAGGGGGAAAAGCCAGATTAGTTATGACCAAATAAAAGAATTTAAATTTCTCTGCTATTATGGACTAAATTGTGTCCCCCTAAAATGTATATGTTGAAATCCTAACCCCCAATACCTCAAAATAGGACTATACTTGGAGACAGGATCTTTAAAGTGGAAGTTAAATTAAAATGAGGGCCCTAATACAATCTGACTAGTGTCTTAAAAAACAAAGAGATTGGGACACAGAGAAGGAAGACTAAGTCAAAAGATACAGCAGGAAGGCTCCTCTCTTTAGCCACCTACAAGCCAGAGAGAGGCCTCAAAAGACACCAACCCTGCTGACACCTTGATCTTAGCTTCTAGAACTGTGATAAAATACATTTCTGGTTTTTTAAGCCACACAGTCTGTAGTACTTTATTATGACAGCCTGAGCAGACTCATACATCTACATATCTGAATAACAGTGTAAATAAATTTACATCTTCATTTTATCTTTAATTTCTTTACATAAATTGCAGTATATTATAATAATATCTAGTTATTTGGCACTTCATTTATACTAGGCATTTTTCTAAGGGCTTACATATATTATTACCTCATTTTATTCTTATAGCAACCTCATTTAATCCCCACTTACAGACATGAACACCAAGGGACAGAGAAAGTAACTTGCCCAAAGCCTCACAAAGTATACCTGGCAAGTGGCAAAGCCAGGATTCAGATCCACATGGTCAGACTTTAGCGTCACACATTCCATACACTTCACTTGCTTCCTGGTAGTTTTCCATGTCAGCACAAGTGTACCTTCTACATTTGTTTTAAGAGCCACTTGGAATTTTATGTTTTATTCCAGGATATAAAAGCTAAAACGACATTGATGTCTTTTCTTCTTTTACAAGTAGCCTTCTGTCCATCCTCAGGAATAATGACTCTTTCAAAAACAATTAAGGCAATTCTTGTCACTTTAGCAGGAGCAGAGTGGCCACTGTGTTTCTACAGATTGGTGGGCCGTCCTTAACTTAGTAGACCCTTTTGCATTGTTAATAGAGCTCCTTTTTAAGAAACTTTGCCTGAAATCACTTCAAGCCCTACTATGACAGAAAAGAAGCAAAATGATAGTGGGTTCTGTTAGAGTGCCCAGGGGGAATTTTAGACCACAGAAGCTCTGTCTTGCCTCTAGGTGCAAGGAAAAGGAAAGGAACTGCAGCAGTGAACACTTGTCTTGCCTGAGCTCTAAGACCCTGCCTGCTCTGGGAGAGGGACTATTGAACTCTAGTACCACAGTGCTTCATTTGCCAGTAAGGGTCTCCCTCTTAGTAGTACCCCAGGAATCTGGAAAGCTTTCAGCAGATCTAAGTTGATCATTTTATCTCTTATTCTCAATCTCTTTTTCTGTTTTCTTAAGTTTCTGGGATATGTCTTCAACTTTATTTTTTTATCCCTTTTAATGAGTATTCACTATGATAGTGTCTTTTTAATTTTCAAGGGCTTTTTGTGTTTTCAGAACATTTTTTTTTATGACATCTATTCTTTTTTAACAGATGCTATATTCTTTCTTATTTCTCTGAACATACAGTTTTTGGGGAGGGGAGTATACGAGGGGTTGTTTTATTCTTCCTGCAGTTTCTGGTTCTTTAAATTCTATTTATCTGCGTCTCTGTCTTCCATGTCAGAGACTGTTCTCTAGTGTCTTGCAGTTTTGGTTTTTCTTTCATTGTTAAGTGAGGATGGGGAATTAAAAGATCTTATGTAACTATATTGAATTCTATATCTATATAAAAGAGAATATACATTTTTTATCAAATGCACATGGAACATTCATGAAATTTAATCAAATATTGGCCTACTGGCCACCAAGAAAATCTCACAAAATACCAAATAATAGAAATATACAAATAGCATTCTCTGACCATAATGCATAAAACTAGAAATTATTAACAGAATTTTTATTTTTTAATGTTTTATTGTTGATGCTATTACAGTTTTCCCATTTTTTCCTTTCTTCCCCTTTCACCCAGCCTGCCTTTAATGACAGAATTTTTTAAAAATCTGAAATATCCTTTTTCCTGGCAATTTAAAAATACTCAATTAAAAGGCTCTTGGGTTAAAATAAAAATATAATTGCAAAATTTCTTGAACATAATAATAAGGAAAACATGACATAGAATTCCAGTGATACCACTAAAGGAGTTAGCACAGGAAACCCTATACCTTTAAATGCTAGGTACAATGAAAATGAAAATATAGGAGATTCAATATGGGGGCTGAATAGGTGGGAACTACACTAATCTCCTCCCAGGACCAAACTGGAATTACAACTAAATTATAGAAAAATCATCCTGAATAACCAACTGAACACTAGCTGGAGAGAAGCCTTATAACCAAGGACTTACAGAAGAAACCACAGTACCACAGTAAGACTGGTAGCAATAGGGGGAATTTAAGAGTTAAACATTTTAGCCTAAATTGATAGGCTTAAGTGCTTATTGCAAGTGGAAAGCTGTTATTCCAAGAACTGGGATGCATGACCTACATGACTCCAGGAGGCTGACAAGCAATTCAACCTTTGTGCTCCAGTGGTTCTGCAAGCCACTGAGTTCCAAGGATGAATGTCTAGGATACAGATAAAGAATTGTTGATCAACAGATAAAGAAGTACTAGGAAAATTGCCCCTGGGTTGCAACTCTTATCCAATTAACCTTTTTTCCAAATACCTTAACTACAATTTCTTCACCTTATGAAAATGTAGGCCTGAGATAATATGTCAGGACTGTTTTGGAGGGTACATAACCTGCCATTTTCTCAGATTGCTGGTGTGTAAATAAGGTGACCATAAAGATTCAATCCTTTTCTCCATTTACTGGTTCTGGTAACGATAGGCAACATGACTACCAACTTTTCTGGTTTCAGTAGGAAGTGTGGAGGTGTGAGAGCGCTGGCTGGGCTCCCATGAGTGACAGCTGAAGTTCTGAAGGGATATTTCAGCAGCCAGGGGGTACCTCCTAGCAAAGTTGGTCTAAACCCCAAGCTCAGCTCCCCAGACTAGAGCACAAGAACAAGGAAAGGAACAAAAAACATCTGGCTGTGAAAAGTAGCAGAGTTTCTATCCACCAGGGAGAGATGGCTGGAGATGCAGAGAGCCTCTTAAAGGGCCAGCACACAAAACTTTATTTGCAGCCATTTACACTGGGCCCCAGCAGAGAGAGAACAGAGCAGACTAGAGCCATATGAAGAAAATCTTGGGTTGGAGGCTCTGGGGAGAGAGCTAAAAGGTCAGCCATCAGGACATCTGTGCTGTCATCCCCATACTACAGAAGGCATCTTTCTTGGGTGGAGCACTCCCCTCCATGCAGCATCAGCCTCAGGGGAAGCAGTAGCCCCATCAAAAGCGATCTCTTTTGCTCCAGCCCATGGCACTTAAGCTGGGCTGCTGAGAAGTACAGCCAGAGGACATTCATTGATTAAGCCTAATCAACAGAAAGTCTACAGGCGAAGGTGGATCTCTGGGAGTTTTGAGATATAGCTGAAACTCCCCCGAGCATGGTGCTGGTAAAGGGCAGCCTTAGTGCACAACCTGGTTCTTTCTGCACACACACAGGCCCAGCAGAGGAAGCCACAAGCTGTGAATTGCCGATAGCTCCAAAAAAGTTGCTCATAATAGGGCATAGGCAACATCTGAAGGTCTGCTCCAGAGTCTTTGCAAATTTACCTGATACATAGAAACAAACACAAAGAGGCAGCCAAAATAGGAAAACAAAGAAACAGCCCTCAAATGAAAGAACAAGGTAATTCTTCAGAAGAAGACCTGAAAGAAATGGAAGCAAGCAATTTATCAAACATGGAATTTAAAGTAGTAATTATGAAGATGCTCAAGCATGAAAAAAGACATAGAAACCATAAAAAAGGACTGATCAAAAATAAAGAATGCAATGTTAGAAATAAAAAAAGCAATGGAAGGAATCAACAGTAGGTTAGATGAAGCAGAGGGCTGAATCAGAGATTTGGAAGAGAAGGTAGAAAAAACACCAAAGCAGAGCAGCAAAAAATAAAAATGAATTTTTAAAAAATAAGAAGAGTTTAAGGGACTGCTAGGACTACATGAAGTGTAATAACATCTGCATCATGGGGTTACCAGAAAGAGAAGAGAGTGAGCAAGTGATCAAGATCTATTTGAAGAAATAATGACCAAAAACTTCCTTAACCTGGTGAAGAAAAAAGACACATGAGTCTAGGAAGTACAGTGATTCCCAAACAAGATGGGCCCAAAGAGGCCCACAACAAAATACATCATAATTAAAATGGCAAAGCTTAAAACAAGAAGAGAATCTTAAAAGCTGCAAGAGAAAAGCAGTTATTTACCTACAAGGGAGCTCCTATTAGGCTGTCATTTGGTTTCTCAATAGAAACATTTGAGGCCAGAAGGGATGGGCATAAAATATTCAAGGTGATGAAAAATGATGACCTACAATCAAGGCTACTTTACCCAACAAGGCTATCATTTAAAATTGAAGGAGAAAAAAAGAGCTTCCCAGACAAGAAAAAGCTAAAGAACCGTGTTCCCACCAAACCAGTATTCCAACAAATATTAAAGGGCTGGCTTTTAGAAGAAGATTAAAAAGAAACAGAGGAAAATAGTTAAAAAATACATATCCATTAATAATCACTTTAAATGTAAATGGCTTAAATGCTCCTGTCAATAGACACCAGGTAGTGGAATGGATAAGAACACAAGACACATATATATGCTGTCTCCAAACAGACTCGCATCAGAATGAAAGATGCGTACAGACTAAAAGTAAAGGGATAGAAAAAGATATTTCATGCAAATTGAGAGGAAAAAAAAGCTGGGGTAGTAATACTTGTATCTGACAAAATGGACTTTAAAATGAGGCTATAGTAAGACACAAAAAAGGACACTATGTACTGATAACAGTAAAATTCCAACAAGAGGATATAACCCTAATAAACATTTATGCATCCAACATAGGAGCACCTAACTCTGTAAAGCAAATCTTGATGGACATAAAAGGGAGAGACTGACAGAAATATAGCCACAGATTTTTAACACCCCATTGACTTCAGGGATAGATCCTCCAGACAGAAAATTAACAAGGAGATAGTGGCCTTAAATGACACATTAGATAAATGAAATCAATTTATATTTTCAGAGCATTTCTACCCAAAGCAGCAGAAAAATCATTCATTTCAAGAGCACATGGAACGTTTTCTGGAATAGATGATATGTTAGGACACAAAACAAGTCTCAATGAATTTAAGAAGATTTAAATCATATCAAGCATCTTCTCTGACCAAAATGTTATGAAATAGAAATCAATCACAAGAAGACCACTGAAAAACACACAAAGACACGGAAGCTAAAAACATGGTATTAAACAATGTCTGGGACAACAATGAGATCAAGGAAGAAATCAAAGGATACCTTGAAACAAAAGAAAATAAGAATACAATGCACCAAAATCTGTGGGACACTGGGAAAGCAATTCTAAGGGGAAAATTCATAGCATTATGAGCCTGCCTCAGGAAACAAGAAAAAGCTCAAATAAACAATCTAACTTTACACTTAAAAGAAATTGAAAAAAAAATGAAGTTCAAAATGAGTAGAAAAAAAGAAATAATAAATATCAAAGCAGAAATAAATGAAATAGTCTAAAAAAGTACAACAGATCAATGAATTTTAAAGCTCGTTCTTTGAAAACATAAACAAGATTGACAAGCATTTAACCAGACTCATCAAGAAAAAAGGAGGACTCAAATAAATGAAATCATAAATTAAAGAAGATAAATAACAACTGACACCAAGAAACACAAAGAATTGTAAGAAAATATTATAAACAACTCTATGCCAATGAAATAGACAACCTGTTATGACATAGATAAATTCCTAGAAACATACAATCTTCCAAAACTAAATCAGCAAGAATCAGAGAATCTGAATACACAGATTACACCTAGTGAAACTGAAGGAGTAGTTGAAAGACTCTCAACAAACAAAAGCCCTGGACCAGATGGCTTCACATGTGAATTTTACCAAAATACCCTGTGGAACTAACACCTCTCCTCAAACTATTCCAAAAAATTCAAGAAGAGGTAAGATTTCCAAACTCATATTATGAGACCAACATTATCCTAATTCCAAAACAGATAGAGACTACAATAAAATTATAGGCCGATATCCCTGACAAACATAGGTACTAAAATCTTCAACTAAATATTAGCAAACTGAATACAGCAATGTATCAAAAAGATCATACACCATTATCACGTGGGATTTATTCCAGGAATGCAAGTTTGGTAAAATGTTCACAAATCAATAAATGTGAAACACCACAAAATGAAGGATAAAAACCACATGATCATATCAATAGATGCAGAAAAATCACTTAATAAATTCCAGCACCCATTTATATAAAAATTCTCATACCTAAATATAATAAAGGCCATATATGACAAACCACTGCCAGTTTCATACTCAATTTGGAAAAACTACATGTATTCCCCTTAAGATCAGGAACAAGACTGGAATGTCTGTTTTCACCTCTCTTGCTCAATATAGTACTTGAAGTCCTAGCCATAGCAATCAGACAAAAAGAATAAATAAATCTGTCTTTATTTGCAGATGGCATGATACTGTACATAGAGAACCCTAAAGAGTCCACAAAGAAACTACTAGAACTGATAAATGATTTCAACAAAGTAGCAGGATACAAAATTAATATCCAGAAATCAGTTGCATTTTTCTATGCCAATAATGAACTATCAGAAAGGATAGTTCACTAAGAAATCAATCCCAATGTCCATACTACCCAAAGCAATTTATAGATTCAACGCAATCCCTATTAAGATACCAATGACTTATTTCACAGAAATAGAACAGACATTTCAAAAATTTATATGGAACTATAAACGACCCCGAATAGCTGCAGCAATTTTGAGAAAGAAAAACAAAGTAGGAGGGATCACAATACTGGACATCAAACTCTACTACAAAGCCACTATACTCAAAACAATCTGGTATTGGCAAAAGAACAGACCCATAGACCAGTGGAACAGAATAGAAAGCCCAGAAATAAGCCCAGGTCCATATGGGCATCTAATATTTGACAAAGGGGGTAGAAACATAAAATGGAGCAATAATAGCCTCTTCAACAAACAGTGTTGGGAAAGCTGGATGGCTACATGCAAAAAATTGAAATTGGATCATCAGCTGACACCATACACAAAAAGAAACTCAAGACGGATAAAAGACTTAAATAGAAGTCGCAACACCATCAAAGTCCTAGAGGAGAACATTGGCAGGAAACTCAGATATCCCACGCAGCAATTTTTTCACTGATATGTCTCCTAAAGCAAGGGACATAAAGGAAAAAATAAACAAGTGGGACCTCATCAAAATAAGAAGCTTCTGCAAGGCTAAAGAAAACATCAGCAAAATGAAAAGGGAGCCAACCCTATGGGAAAATATATTCGCTAATGATACATCAGATAGAAGTTTGATCCCCAAGATATATAAAGAACTCACTCGACTCCACTCCAAGAAGACAAACGATCCAATCCAAAAATGGGCAAAGGACCTGGGCAGACACTTTTCCAAGGAGGAGATACAGAGGGCGCAGAGGCATTTGAAAGGATGCTCGGCATCACTAGCCATCAGAGAAATGCAGATCAAAACCACCATGAGATACCACCTCACACCCGTCAGAATGGCCATCATAAACAGATCCACAAACAACAGGTGCTGGCGAGGCTGTGGAGAAAAGGGAACCCTAGTCCACTGTTGGTGGCAATGCAGACTGGTGCAGCCAGTGGAAAGCATTGTGGAATTTCCTCAGAAAGCTGAAAATGGAACTGCCTTTTGATCCAGTGATTCCCGTGCTGGGACTATACCCTAAGAATACCAAAACACCAGTACAAAAGAACCTACGCACCCCAATGTTCATAGCAGCACAATTTACAATAGCCAAGTGTTGGAAGCAACCTAAATGCCCATCAGTAGGTGATTGGATCAAAAAGTGATGGTACATATACACAATGGAATACTACGCAGCAGAAAGGAAAAAAGAACTACTACACTTCGTAACAGCATGGATGGAAGTGGAGAGCATTATGCTAAGCGAAATAAGCCAGGGGGCGAAAGACAAATACCATATGATCTCACCTATAAGCGGAACCTAACCAACAATACAAAGATGCAAGGAAAATAAGACCAGCAACACTGAAAGGAAAAGGAATCAACAGAGACAAGAGGGAAGGGGGGAGGGGGGGCAGGGAAAAGGAAAGGAAGGGGAAAGTCAAGGAACATGTAGCAAGGACTCATGGACAAAACCAAAGGGGAAGAGCTGAGGGAGGGAAGGAGGGAGGGGGCAAGGGAAAGTGGTGGGGGGTAGGCAGAGACAAATGTATTTTAAAAAATAAATTATAAAAAAATAAATAAATGAATTACTGTTAAAAAAAAAAAAAGAAATCAATCCCATTCACAATTGCTTCAAAAAGAATAAAATACCTAGGAATTATTTAACCAAGGAGGTAAAAGACCTGTTCTCAGAAAAGTATAAAATACTAAAGAAAGAAACTGAAGAATATGCAAATAAGTGGAAGCAGACAGGAAGAATTAACATCATTAAAATGTTTATACCCAAAGCAATCTATAGATTCAACTCAATTCCTATCAAGACACCAATGATATATTTCACAGAACCAGAACAAATATTTTAATAATTTATAGGAAATGACAAAAGACTCTGAATAACAACGATGATCTTGAAAAAGAAGAACAGATTTGGGCTAATGACACAGTACCTAATATCAAACTATATTACAAGTCCAAAGTAATCAAAACAGTATGGTACTGGCATAAACAGAGACACATAGATCACTGGAACAAAATAGAGAACCCAGAAATAAACCTATGCCTTTATGCTCAATTAATATTTGACAGAGGAAGCTTGCATATACTATGGGCTAGTGATAGTTTACTCAATAAGTGACTTTAAAATAATTGAACAGACACATGTAGATAAATGAAACTAGACCACCTTCTTATACCATACACAAGAATAAATTCAAAATGGATTAAAGACTTAAATGTTAGGCTCAAAACCATAAAAATCCTAGAAGAAAACTTAGGCAGCAAAATCTCAGACATTGCTCATAGCAATATTTTTTTCAATATATGGCCTCAGGCAAGAGAAACCAACAAAAAAACTAATGTGACTATATCAAACTAAACATTTTTGCACAGCAAAGGAAACCATCAACAAAGTAAAAGACAACCCACTAAATTGGAGACATTTGTTGATACATTTGATAACAGGTTAATATCCAAAATTTATAAAGAACTTATTAAACTCAACAGCAAAAAACCAAACAATCCAATTAAAAAATATTTAAGGGATCTAAATAGACACTTTTTCAAAGAGGCCATACAGGTGGCTAATAGACTTATAAAACGGTGTTCAACATCACTAATCATCAGAGGAATGCAAATTAAAACCACAGTGAGATATCACATCACACCTGTTAGAATGGCTGTCTTCAATAAATCAACGAACAAGAGCTGGCTAGGATGTGGAGAAAAGGGAACCCTTTTGCACTGTTGGTGAGAATGCAGATTGGTGCAGCCACTGTGGAAAGCAGTATGGAGTTACATCAAAAAATTAAAAATGGAAGTGCCTTATGACCCAGCCACTTTTGGGAATTTATCCTAAGAAACCCAAAACATGAATTTGAAAGAATATATGCACCCCTATATTCACCGCAGCATTATATAGAAGTCAAGATTTGGAAACAGCCCAAGTGTCCCTCAGTAGATGAGTGAATAAAACAACTTGGTACATTTATACAATGGAATACTATTTGGCCTTAAAATAAGAAAATTTTACCCTTTGCAATAGCATGAATGGACCTGGAGAACATTATCGTAAGTGAAATAAGCCAGACAGGGAACGACAAATATTCGGTTGGCCAAAAAATTCCTTTATTTTTTTCCCATGGCTCTAGTGCTTATTTGTCTTTGATTTCATTCAAAACAATTTTGTTATATTGTATTGTGACAGCTGTCATATCACTGTGCATTTAAAAAAACTTAACAAAATTGGTGAATTTTTGTGTGGCCATTTTAATATTGAAAATGGTGGAAAATAAGCAAAATTTGTAGCATATTAAGATTTATTATTTCAGGAAAGGTAAAAATGCCACCGAAACACACACACACACAATTTGTGCAGTGTATTGAGAAGGTGCTGGGACTCATCAAATTTATCAAAAGTGGTTTGCAAAGTTTCTTGTTAGTATTGACATTTTGGGGAAATCTTTGCTGTGGGGCTGTCTTATGCATTGGAAGATGTTTAGCAGCACCCCTGGCTTCCACACCAGAAACCAATACCAAGAGATGGCTGACATACTCAAAATATCCAAATCATAAAGTTATTGGTGAAAATGAAAATATGTCTTTTATTTTACAGAAAAAACTAAATGGACTTTTTGTCCAACCCAATACTATATGATTTCACTCATAGGTGGAATCTAATGAACAAACTGAACTAACAAGCAAAATAGAGGCAAGCTCATAGATAAAGAACAGGCTGACAGCTCTGGGGGTGCGGGGGATGGACGGATCAAGCAAAAAAGAAAAAGTACTCATGGACAAGGACAACAGTGTGGTGATTGTGAGGGGGCAGTGGGTGGAAGTAGAATAGGTAAAAGGGGAATAAATGGTAATGGAGAATATATAATAAAAATAAAGAAAAAAATTTAAAAAAGAAACATAAACATAAATGAATTTAATATCCAAAATAGAAAGCTAGGATAAAGATAACAAATAAATGAAGGAGGAGGAGGAGGAAGAGGAGGAGGAAGGAAATAACAAAGATAGAATTATAAATAATGATTTGTAAAACAGAATAGTACTAGAAAGTCATATAGCTGGTTATTTGAAAAACACAACAAAATACACAAACCATTAATTAACTTAAACTTTAATGAAAAAGAAAGTACAAATACACAAAGATAAAAAGGTAAAGGAGAAATAGCATAAAAACAGAGAAAACAATTCCTAAGGAAGTACTTTATAAAACTATGTAAATAAATGTGAAATTTAGAAGAAATGGGTAAGCTTTTAGACAAACACAACTTACCAATATTGGTCCTAATAGAGTCAGAAGGTTTAAAGTAGGACAACTGTAAAAGAAGATTCAACCTCATAGTAACATCAGTTCTTCCTAAACTAATTTATAAATTCAAAGCAATTCTAAGAAAAATGCTGTTTATTTTGAACCAGGTAAGCTGATTACAGAATGTATTTGGAAGAATAGATAAGCAAAAATAGCCACGAAACCCCTGTAAAAAAAATAGAGCAGTAAATAACTTGACTTAAAATCCAGCTTTACCAGGCATTAGAATATAGTACACAGTTTTCATGGGAATGCCCTCTAGTTCTTGCAGCTTTCTTACAAAATATAAACATTTTATAAATGACTTATAAATTCTAGAACTTTAGGACATACTGTGAAGTTCAGCTATAGTTCAGCAAATCTCTTAGTGGTTGACCAGAATTTTATCAGTGATAACCATTTATTTAATGTATGCATTAATTACACAAATAAATAATATAGTATACAGTTTCTATATTTAAGACACTTTGATAATGGCCCATTAATATACAGAATAATCAATGGAATGGCATTTAAAAATCCAGAAGTGGACTCAATTGTATTAGAAAAGATACACATGACTTCCAAGATCAGATGAGATAAGGAATGTTCAGTGTGGTTTGGCAGAGACAAAAATGTATACATAACAAAAGCAGCATCTAAAATCATTAAGGAAATTTTGGACTTCAAAAAAATAATTTTTTAAACTAGTGAAGGTGAGCATCTTTCTATATATCTGTTGGCTCTTTGTATGTCTTCTTGGGAAAAGTGTCTGTTGCGGTCCTCTGCCCATTTTTAAATTGGATTGTTTTGGTTTTATATTGCTGTTGAGTTATTATGGAAACAAATCAAAACTATAATAGACCAGCAACACTGAAAGGAAAAGAAACCAACAGAGACAAGAGGGAAGGGGGTGGGGAGAAAAGGAAGGGAAGGGGAAAGTCAAGGAACATATAGCAAAGACTTATGGACAAAACCAAAGGGGAAGAGTTGAGGGAGGGAGGGAGGGAGGGAGGGAGAGGGCAAGGGAAAGTGGTGGGGGGAAGGCAGAGACAAATGTATTTGAAAAAATAAATAAATTAATTTAAAAAATAAAAAATAAAAAAAATTTAACAAATTAAAACAAACAAAACTATAATAGATATCACCTCATGGCTGTTAGAGTGGTTATTATTAACAAAACACATGTTGGAGAGACAGTGGAGAAAAAGTAACCCTCATTCACTGCTGGTGGAAATATAAACTGGTACAGCCACTATGGAAAATAGTATTGAGGGTCCTTTAAAAACTAAGAATAGAGTTGCCATATGACCCAGCAACACCTCTTCTGGGTATATACCTGAAAATTTTGAAAACATTTTTTTGTAAAGATATATGTACCCCTATGTTCATTACAGAATTATTCATAATGGATAAAACATGGAAACAACCAAAGTGTCCTTTGATAGATGATTGGATAAAGAAGACGCGGTATATATATGCAATGGAATACTGCCATAAGAAAAGATAAAATACTGCCATTTGTGACAGCATGGATGGCTCTTGATAACATCATGCAAGGTAGAATGTCAGACAAAGAAAGTTAAGAACCATATGATTTCACTCATCTGTGGCCATATAAGTGAATATATGATGTCTGTCAAGGAAAATTGCAACCATTGTTAATATAATGAGAATGCTTTGCATGACATTGATATAGCTTGGCAGTGAAAGAGAGTAGACTATAATGTGCTTGCATGAACAATGATAACTTCACTGGTAGTAGTCAGTGTGGCTGGTAGACATCATTGAGTGAACATGTGTACTGTGTGGCTGTGAAATTCACAGTGACTGGGCAAATAGAGCAATGAATCTCCATCAAATTTTGCATTAAACTTGAATGTTCTGCCATGGAAATTATTCAGATGATTCAGAAGGTGGTAGCTGTGGGCAACTGGTGATCAGCAGCATCATCATGACAATTCACCCACTCATGCATCACGTCTCATGCAGAATTTTCTGGCAAAACATCACATCACCCAGGTGACTCAGCTGCCTTACAGCCTTGATTTGGCACCCTGCAACTTCTGGCTTTTTCCAAAACTAAAACAACCTTTGAAAGGGAAGAGATTTCAGACCATCAATGAGATTCAGGGAAATAGGACAACGCAGCTGATGGCAATTCCAACAAAGGACTTTGCAGAGTGTTTTGAATAGTGGAACAGATGCTGGGTGAACTGTGTGAGGTCCCAAGATGCCCACTTTGAAGGGGACTGAGGCATCATTGTACTATGTACAATGTTTTTTGTATCTTCTATCTTCGTCAGTAAGTGTCTCTCTTTTTCATATTACATGGCTGGAAACTTTCTGTACAGACCTCACAAAACTGAAAGCTACGAATGAACAAACAAATCAAATAAACAAAAACTCATATATATGAACAACAGTATGTGGATAACCAGAGGAAAAGAGGGGTTAAGGGAAGGTAGTAAAGGGCAAAGAGGGTCAAATATTTGATGACAGAAGGAGATTTGACTTTAGGTGGTCAACATACTATGCCATATACAGATAATGAATTAAATAGTTGTACACATGAAACCTATATAATTTTATTAACTGATGTCACCCCAATAAATTTAATACAAATACTATCAAAATAATTGTTTTATTTGACATATAATTATCATATAAAATTCATACCTTTCATTTGTATAAGCCAATGAATTTTGAAAAATTTATACACAAATTTCAGTAAAATTTATAACATTTCCGGAAACCCAGAAAGTTTTCTCCTTCCACTCTTCATTCTACATTACTGCATGCCCACCCCAAGGCAACTACACAACTAATGTTCTGATTTCTATCATCATAGGTGAATTTTTCCTATTCTGTATTATTACATAAATAAAACCATACAATATGGACTCTTCTGGCCCTGATTTCTTTTGCATGTATCAGTGGTTCAATTCTTTCTAATGTTGACATAATGTTCCATTTATGAATATACCACAATCTGCTTATCTATTTACTCGTTCATAAATGTGTGTTTATTTTCAGGTTTTGGCCCTTATGAGCATGCTTGTTTAAGTCAATTTGTGGACATATTTTCATTTGTCTAAAGTAAATACCTAAAAGAGAAGTTGCTGTGTCATAAAGGAGGGGCATGTTTAACCTTATGAAAAATTGCCAGAATGCGATCCAAATGGTTCTAACATTTTAAATTCTCACCAGCAGTGTATGAGAATTCCAGTTTCTCTATATGCTTTCCCAGCATTTGGTATTATCAATGTTAAAATTTTTAGCGATTATCGTGCATATAAAGTGATCTCATTTTAATATGTCTCTTTCCCTGGTGACTGATTATGTTAATGTCCTTTTCATATGCTTATTTACATATCCTTATATGGAGTCTGTTCAAGATGGTTATCCATTCAAAATTTTGGGTTGTTTGTCTTTTTATTGACTTGAGTGAGTTTTTAAAATACTCTTTTTTAAAATACTTTATTGATTATATTATTACAGTTGTCCCAATTTTTCCCCCTTTTCCCCTCCACCCAGCACCTCCTACTCCCTCAGGCAATCCCCAAACCATTCTACATGGGTCAAATGTATAAGTTCTTTGGCTACTCCATTTCCTGTACTGTACTTTACATCCCCATGGCAATTATTTAATTACCAGTCTGTACTTCTTAATCCCCTCACCTCTTCACCCATTCCCCCAAGACCCACTCCCACCAGGCAACCATCAAAATGTACTTTGTCTCCATGACTGTCACTGTTCTTCTTATTTGCTTAGTTTGTTCTTTAGATTCAAATGTTAAAAGATATGTATTTATTGATATTTTATTTTTCATAGTTTTGATCTTTTTTCTTAAATAAGTCCCTTTAGCATTTCATATAATAATGGTTTGTGATGATGAGCTCCTTTAGTTTATTCTTGTCTAGGAAGCTCTTTATCTGCTTTTCGATTCTAAATGATAGCTTTGCTGGGTAGAGTAATCTTGGCTGTAGGTCTCTGCTTTTCATGACTTTGAATATTTCCTGCCAATCCCTTCTAGCCTGCAAAGTTTCTTTTGAGAAATCAGCTGAAAGTTTTACAGGAACTCCCCTGCAGGTAACTAGCTGCTTTTCTCTTGCTATTTTTTAGATTCTCTTTTTATCTCTAATCTTTGGCATTTTAATTATGGTATGTCTTGGAGTGGGCCTCATTGTATCCATCTTATTTGCAACTCTCTGCTTCCTGGAATTACATGTCTATTTCCTTCACCAAATTAGGGAAGTTTTCTTTCATTGTTTTTTTCAAATAGATTTCCAGTTTCTTGCTATTTCTCTTCTCCTTTTGGCACACCTATGATGTGAATGCTGGAACATTTGAAGTTGTCCCAAAAGCCGCTTACACTATCCTTGTTTTTTTGGATTCTTTTTCCCTCTTGTTATTCTGATTAGTTGTTTTTCCTTCCTTATGTTCCAAATCATTGATTTGATTCTCAGCTTCATCCTTTCTACTGTTGTTTCCCTGTAATTTGTTCTTTATTTCAATTAGTGTATCCATCATTTCTGACTGGATCTTTTTTATGCTGTTGAGGTCCTTACTAAGTTCCTTGAACATTCTTATATCCAGTGTTTTGAACTCTGCATCTGATAGATTGCTCTTCATTTTGTTTAGTTCCTTTTCTGGAGTTTTAATCTGATTTTTCATTTGAGCCATGTTTCTTTGTCTCCTCATTTTGGCAGCCTAACTGTGTTTTTTTCTTTCTTTCTTTTTTTGTGATGGGGAATTAAAAATTTTATTTGTCATATTTTATTTTATTTTTATCTTCATTTTCTTTTTTACAATTTATTTGTTATTCTTATTCAAGAACAATTGTCTCCATTTTCCTGTCACCCCAAACACCCCCACCTCCTAAACTCAAACCTTCCCCATTTTCTCTTTGTCCATGAGTCCTTTGTCCATGTTCCCTGACATATTCCTTTATACATGTTCCTTGGCTTGTCCTTTATACATGTTCCTTGACTTTTTTCTCCGTTACCACTCTCCTTCCTCCCCGCTGGTTACTGTCGGTTTGTTTTTACTTTCAGTGTTTCTGGTTATATTTTTCTTGCTTGTTTGTTTTGTAGATTAGGTTCCACTTATAGGTAAGATCATACGGTATTTGTCTTCACTGGCTGGCTTATTTTGTTTAGCATAATGCTCTCCAGTTCCATCCATGCTGTTGTGAAGGGCAGGAGTTCCTTCTTTCTTTCTACTGCATAGTATTCCATTGTGTAAATGTACCATAATTTTCTGATTCACTCACTTATTATTGGGCACTTAGGTTGCTTCCAATATTTGGCTATTGTAAATTGTGCTGTTATGAATATTGGGGTTCATGGGGTCTTTTGAATTGGCGTTTTTGGATTTCTTAGGGTATAATCACAGCAGTGGAATTGCCAGGTCAAAAGACAGTTCCATTTTTAGCATTTTAAGGAGATTCCAAACTGTTTTCTATAGTGGATGCACCAGTCTACAATCCCACCAACAGTGTAGTAGGGTTCCCTTTCCTCCACAATCTTGTCAGAACTTCTTGTTTCCTGATTTGTTTATGGTGACCGTTCTGACAGGTGTGAAGTGGTATCTCATTGTGGTTTTAATTTGCATTTCTCTGATGGCCAGTGATGATGAGCATCCTTTCATATAATTCAGAGATTTGTGTTCTTCATATCCTCTTGCCTATTGTTGATAGTTTCTATGTCCTTTTTTATGCTTATATAGTTTGCAGTAAGTTCCTCATTGTTCCCCTGTAGTTTTTGGTAATTGTCCCTGAGCTCAGTGAGCTTATTGAGCTTCCTTATAACCATTGCGTTGAACTCAATATCTGATATTTTACTTGCTTGTATTTCATTTAGTATTCTTCCTGGGGATTCCTCCTTTCCTTTTGTTTGGGCGTTGTTTCTTTGTCTTCCCATTATTTGTGAGACTTCCTTTTTTGCTTCTGCTTCTTTAATTGATCCGTTTTTGACTTCCTGATTTTGTGGTGTGAACTTCCATGGTAGGAAACCTGTGAGATTCAGTGGTGCAGACTCCTTGATCTCCTGAACTTCATGCTCTTTGGGTGCCTTTTATGCCATTTATGTTGGCTCTCTGGAAGTAATTGGGTTTTGATTGTTATTTGGTCATTCTTTGGTGGGTTGTTCCCAGTAACTGGTTGACCGAGGGTAACTCTGCCTACCATGTCTTGTGTGTTTCTGTGCAGGCGCTGCCAGAACAGAACCACAAAACCCAGGAAACAAACCCACATCTGCAAAAATAACTCCCCTGCAATCCCCCTATCAACAGCAAATGAACCAGTATTAATAAGGCTGTAAAGAGATTAAGATTATTATAAGAAAGGAGAGAAATAAACTATTAGTACAAAATATACTTAATATGCACAAACTTGTTGGACCCAAAATGAATGTTATAAAGCTATGTAGTAAAGAAAATATTTTAAATCGTAGAGAAGACTACAGTGGATTTTGTCTTGGTAGCCTCTAGTATTTACCACTGTTTTTTCTACCTGGATCCACTTTTGCTGATGTCTGATGTTGACCCTATCTGACCTTATGCAGTCTGTTGGAGACTTCAGGAATCTACTGTCTGTGCCTGTCTTGTTCAGTTGCTAAATCTAGTCATTCTGCACAAAGCAGTCAGGTTTAGGCCCTGTGGGGCAGAATCCCTCTTGGGGTAGAAGCTGTTGTATCCCCTCAGGCTGTTCAGAGGGTAATAGTCTGCTTGAGTCAGAAGGCTTGAATGGGGGGATGACTTAACACTGGGATCCCCACAGATACTCTCTCAGTTCTTTCCCTAAAGTCTTTATCTCCAGTCTCCCTTCAAGCATCTCTAGTCCACTCTTCCTATCCCCCTTTGCCAGGAATCTACTATTTGCGGATGCCACTCTGTACTTAGCAGTCAGGCTTAAGCACCACAGGACCAGGGCAGAGTCCCTCTGGGAGCAGGGGGGTTCTGTTGTTTCCTCTCAGGCTGCTGCCACTTAGGGGAGTGGTCTGCCTGAGCAAGATGGCTGCTGCCATATGGGGGATAAGTCATCAGTGGGATCCCACTGGCTACTCTCTCAGTTCTCTCCACAAAGCCTCTGTCCGCAGTCTCCTCAGGCATCTATAGCCTACTCTGCTTCCACCTTTGCTGGAGCCCAGGGTAAGTGGTTGCAAATAAGAATTTGTGCATTGGTCTTTTAAATGGTTCTTTGCATCTCCAACCTCCCATCTCTGGCAGAGAGCAACCCTGCCACTTTTCGCAGCTGGCTGTTATCTGTGTACTTTTTGGACTCTGATGTTGTAAGTGGGGGATCCCCGCTTATGATTTAGACCCCACTCTTCCCAGGGGGATCCCACTGGCCACTTAAATATCCCTCTGGCGCTGCTGCCTGTAGCACCCAGCCAGCCTCCTTGAGTCTCCACCATACTCCTTATCAGTCAGGTTGTGCTAAAGCTGATTCTTGTCTGTCCGAGGTTATAAGGCTTCTCTCTTGCTATTGTTCAGTTGTTTGTTCTGGGTGATTTCTCCACAATTTAGTTGTAATTCCAGACTGGTCCTGGAAGGATGTCAATGTGACTTCCATTCACTCCTCTTCCATCTTGCCTCCATCTGTTTTTTTTCCATGTATTAGGTAGAAGTGCTTTGACTCCATGTCTTGGTAGTGAGGCCTAATACAGTGGGTGTCCTGTAGGGTCCAATGGCACAGCCTCACTTATCACCTAAGCTGGGTACTCAAGATGTGCCCTTTGTGTGAGCTAAGTACACCCTCCTCTTGTAGTTGAGCCTTGATTGTTATTGGTGGGTTATGGGGAAGTGTTTACCCAGGCCAATCAGCTGCGAGGACTGGCTGTGACCACTGACCATCAACTTCTACCCTCTGTTGAGGATCAACTGTGCAGGGGCAGGGTGGCAGTGCTCTGACATATTCTGTAGTTGTTAGTGGGGGCACTAGCCTTGAGTTTTTCTGGGTGGTGCAGGCCAAGGTCAGCTCCAAACTGTGTTTTGCCCAGGGCCACCCTGCCTGAGCTATAAAGCAATCTGAGATGGTTTCTACTTCTTCCTGGCTTAGAGATTCCCAGGTGAAGCCAAGTTGTGAATCTAAGGTGGGTCCTGGTAGTCCTGGGCCTCAAGCCACTTAATAAGACTTATAAGGGCTGGGGGCTTACTGAGGCTGGCTGTTGCTTATTGATAGGATTTATGAAGTGTGAAGCATTAGCCAAGACCAGCCATTCATATGGAAAAGTCAGTTAACAGTTTGGGTGGGTCTGTAAGTTGGGTGTGATGGAGTCTCAGGGGATCTCCAGGGCAGGGGAAACAGTGTTAGCTTGGTTGATGGAGTCTCAGATATGGCACCTGCCTGCTGGCTCTGCGGTTTTCATTGGGAGAGGCCTCAGAAAAGGGACAGTGGCCTCTGCCTACCTTTCTGACTGAGAGAAAGCTGTCTTCCAGGTCCCACCTTGATGCCAGACACTTTGGTTCCTCCCTGTATGCCACTGGTGTCTTACAAGCTGTTACCCGGGTGCTGGAGCTCAAGGAAGTAAGTCTGATTAGTCCATGTGTGGGTTTTTTAAGGGGAACTGCTTTGCATTCCAGAAGTTTCTTCCATTGACTTAGTCCCCACTTGTTTTGGCAGTCAAAAGTTAGGCAGACTTATCTTCTTTGCACTGGAACCAGGGACTGGGGGGCTGGGACTCCTTACTCCTGAGATATCCCTCCTGAATTTTTATTCACGATTTGTGGATGTAGGACCACCCCATTCCATGTCTCTTCCCCTCCTACCAATCTGGATGGATGTGGTTTCTTTAATTTCATAGTTGTCAGACTTCCATTCCACTTGATTTCTGATGGTCCTGAGTGATTGTTGTTCTATACCCTAGTTGTAATTTTGCTGTGGTTTTGTGAAGAGATGAGCCATGTTTACCTATGCCACCATCTTGACAGGTAGAAATATTCTTAATACAAGTTATTTTTCAGATTCATAATTATCTTGTGATTTTTGTTTCCCATTCTGTGGTTTTCTCTCTTAGTTTCTAAATTATTTCCTGATGAGTAGAGATTTTTAATTTTGATGATGTTAATTTATCAATTTATTCTTTTATGATTATACAGTAGGTAGTTAGATAGGCATGAGTAGAGTAGGAATGATAGTCCAGGTGGCAGAGGTTCACCGGCATGGAGATCCCTAGGTGCCTAGCAATCAGCAAGAGTACAAGCCCATGCCTGACAACCCCCTTAAGTAATTAACCCCTAGAGATGACATCTAGGCCTCAGCCATGTTTCAGATCCAGGCCAAGATAAGCAGCAAAACCAGATGGAGAGATGCCAGCAGAACCAACTTAATTGACTAATGACCTCCTGCTCTGGTAGTAACCAATTACTGGAGACCACAGACCTGTGGAGAAACACCTGGAAAGCTAATGAATATTCTATTGAAATCCTCTCTTGTTACCTCCAGATAAAACTGTAGGGCAGAGGACCCAGTGTGGCTCTTTCTATGGAGCACACCTGTGCCTTACCCCTCCTTCCCTTTTCCATCCTCTCCTTTTTCTCCCTCATACTTCTCTCCTTTCCTGAAGGTGTGTTTTCCTTGCCTCTCTTTTTCCGCTAAGCTCCAAGTGCTCATCTTTTGCCTGTGTAACTTTTTTGCTTAGCCAATTCCTTTTATGGCTCACTTCTTCTACCTCTGTGACTTTTAAAATAAACTTTCTCTTATATTTTGAGTCTTGACTCTGAATTCTTTTTTAGCCAGAACTCAAGTACCAAGGTTGCTGAATCCACCATTCTAACACCAGTCTAATAAGGCCACCAACAGTTAGTGTTTTCTGGGTTCTAAGAAATATTTGTTTATCCCAAATTGTGAACATTGTCTCTTGTTTTTTTTTACAACAAGCTTTGTTATTTCAATGTTCACATTTAATTTTGGGTGGATGTCAAGGTTAATTTTTTATTCCATGTAGATATTTAGTGGTTCTAGCATCATTTTTTTGAAAAGGATGTACATTTAAAATAAATGGTGTTGAGATAACTGGATAGCCATATGAAAAGAAAGAAAACTGCATTCATTTTTAAAAAACTGAAGAAAAGGAGATTTAGTCTCATAAGATCCTAAATTAAAATTAAAATTAAAATTCTGACCTCCAAAATTTTTTTTTGCCTGAGCCTAGCAATGTTTAACAGTGGCTTTATTAGATGAATGCTTGAGAGTATTTAATCAGAATTTTAACATAATAAATTTGTTATTTTGCCCTAGCTTTTTCTGAGGTAGAATTGATATAACATTGTGTAAGTTTAAGGTATATAATGTGATAATTTGATAGTTACATATGTGAAATGATTACTGCAATTATTAATGTTAGTTAACACATCTTTCATTTCACATAATTACCATTTTGTTGCTGTTATGGTGAGAACATTAAAACTACTCTGATAGCAACTTTCAATTATCTGATAACAGTGTTGCTAACTATAGCCATCATGTTGTATATTAAACCTCAAGAATGGATTCATCTCACAACTAGAAGTTTGTACCCTTTAACCAACATTACCCTCCTATCCTCAGCCCCTGGAAACCACCATCCCACACTGTTTTTCTATGAATTTGGCTGTTTTTAGATCCCACATATATAAATGAGATCATATAACTTTTGTCTTTCTCTGTCTGACATATTTCATTTGCCATAGTGTCCTCAAGGTCCATCCTTGTTAGCACAAATTTCCTTCTTTTTTATGGCTGAGGAATACTCTATTGTAATATATATATATATATATATATATATATATATATATATATACCAAATATTCCTTATCCAGTCATCTGTCATAGAAATTTAGGTTATTTCCATGTCTTGGCTATTGTTAATAATGCTGTAATGAACATTGGGATGCAGATATCTCTTTGAGATACAATTTCTTTCCCTTTGGGTATATAACTGGAAGTGGGATTACTAGATTATATGGTAGTTCTATTTTTAATTTTTTTTAAAACCTCCATATTGTTTTCCATAGTAGTTGCTTCAATTTACATTACCACCACAAATGCACAAAGGTTCTTTTCCCCCCACATCCTTGGTAGCACCTGTTATGTCTTCCCTTTTAGACTACAACCATTCTAACAGGTGTGAGGTGATATCTCACTGTGGTTTTGATTTGCATTTCCCTGATGATTAATGATACTGAATAACTTGTCAAAGATAATAAATTTGCATTATTTAAGCAGTATATACATACATACAGACAGACAGACAGAAATACAAAAAGGTCCCAGGAACATTATCTCCAAACTAATAAAACATGTTAAGAATGTCTATAAAATTAGGAAAATATGCTGAAATACTTTTGTGATTGTATTAAGCATGCTTGTATGAGAATTGTGAGAAAAGTCTTTTCTTTATTTTGTCTATTATGATTATACTATAGAGATTTTTTTTTTAATGTAACCAAAAAAATGCATGGTGAAAATATGTAAGTAGGCTTTCTAGCTCTTCTCTAGACTCATCTCCATACAGATGTCTGTAAATCAGAAGCATCACCCCCTGTATATTCTGGATTCTGAAAGATTATCTGATTCCTTGTCTCTGTGCTCTGATACCAGTGGGATTATCCAAAAAAAAAAAAAAACAACAAAAAACAAAAAACCAACCAAAAAACAAAAAAACAAGGAGGGTTTGTTAAGCCATAATCATTCCCACCATAGAAATTTATACCATCTGACTCTGACTATTCATCTTCTGTCCTTCTCTCTCAGCTCATGGGGCTGGGGTCATTCCCTGACTTTCTCAGCTCTTATCTCTCCCACCTAGCTGTTGATGAAGGTTGTCACAGTTGTGAAACCTGTACACTGGACAGTATCTGACACTCTCATCAGTCCTTTAAGGACTCCTGGGAGTTAGTCATCTTCTACCTGATTTGGATGCTTACAGCATAGACTCTTGAAGAGGTACTTTAGTGCAATGGTTTTTAATGTGTGGTCCCTGGGGTATTGTTCACCGGGGAATTTATTAGAAATACAAATTCTTGAGTGCTACTCCAGACCTGCTGAATCAGAAACTGTGAGGGTGGCACCCAGCAATTTGTGTTTTACTAAGTTCCCCAGTAGACTCTGATGCATGCTAAAGTTTGTAAAGCACTGCTTAGCTTGGTCTGCCCTCTCATCCTTAACCTTAATTAGAAATAATCTTCAGACCCTCAGAGGTTAGATTAATAGGGATATATATTTGTATTTAATATTAAAATTTTCCCTCCATATAATTTGACATAGCTGATAGAATTAATGTGACATAATAATCAAAGAGATGAGGAAATTGGGACAAAGACAAAATAGCAAAGAATCTGGAAACTATTATTACGTAGCAAACATCCAGTAACCTTTATAGAGGAGAAGGAGAAAGAAGGAAATGTGACTTAGTACTTAAAAGCTGCCAAAGAAAACACCATCACCTCAAGTGTTCCAGGAGTCACAAGATGATTACCTAGCAGAATAGAGAAGCATATTGCTCTTTCTGGTATTGGGAACTGAAAGATTCCTTTCCCAGATCTTTACATGGAGACTGTTCAGTGTGTAGCATCTTCCTCAATTCCCAAAGACAAGCTTTGGGGAGACATCTCCTGTAATATCTCTTAATTTAGCTGATGGCATAAATCCCAAAGCTTATGTAAATGCATCGCTTGAGGGGTATTCTTGAAGGTGTGTCAAAGTTTCAGTTTGGTGTTTGCCTTTCTAAAGATACGACTTAATCAAAAGATAAATTGTAGAGTGTTTAGATCTACTCTTTTTCAAAATTTTAAATATGCATTTTATCACCCAAGAACTTCAATTTTTATTTCTAGAGGTCAATATTAAAAATGACACTTTATTTTCCAAATATAAAAGTATACTATTAAATGAAATATGGTTCTACATGTCAGGCTTGACCCTTGTCTCAGCCTGGTACGTCATATTCCCTTTCTCCTTGGATTGTCACTGATCTGCAGATATGGAAAGAGTGGATACTTTTCAAGAAATACTCCTGAAATGTTATTCATTTGTGGCCTCAAGGATGTTAGGGAGCAACGGGTTTATCTCCAGATAAGGGAAGTCTGGATTTTTAACACTCAGCCATACCCTGGAGGCCCTCAGGGAAAGGGCATTCAAGGCAGGCCTACGCATCAAGAAGAAATGAAGGGGAGACCTCCTGTGGGTGACAGAATCCCCAAAGGGGAGGGCCTTGTTCTTGGCGAAAGGAACCCAGGTTTGAAGGCATCATGGATTTGCTCCAAATCTTAGCACTTAGAGGATTGCTCTTTCCTTTCCACAGGCTCAGCAAGATCTCAACTCATATTTTGGTGTAGTAGGCAGGGTGTCTGATTCAGGCATACCCCAGAGCAGTGGAAGGCAGGCAACAGGAATTCGCAAGCACAAAATGATGGAGGTGTGCACATCAACAAAAGGTGGGGGAGCACCTGTCAGTTCCAAAGCTAAGTCTACCAGTAACTTTTCGGTGTCAGGAGGTGGGTTGATAGGTTTGACCTAGGTCAAACAGCACATGTTACTCCCCAAAGCCGGTTAGAGATCGGGTCAGCTTCTGGACTAAAGTCGCGGTTTAGGCGGAGCAAACACGTGAATCAGGGGGCAGAATAGCAAGGTCAGGGGAGGGGGGCGGGTCGACCTGGGGGCGGAGCCTTGGAAAGGCTGGGGAGAGGGCAGGGGCGGGGCTAGAGGTGGGCTGAGGCTTGAGTCAGGCGGCAGGGGCGGTACTAGAGAGAGTGTGTGGGCCCGCAGGGTTTGCGCCTGCGCTGTGGCGTCCGGGGCGGGGCTGCGCGCGCGCCCTTGCTAGGGCTCTGGAGGGCGGAGTCGCGGCGGGCGCCGGCTGAGGGAGGGGGCGCGGTGGCTTGGGAGTCTGACGCTCCTTCTGGCCACTGGCGCGATGTTGGCTGCTGCAGATCGGGCCCCGAGGCCCGCGGGGATGTGACAGGCGGCCCTTCCCCTTACCTACGGTTCTTGGGCCCGTAGGGCTCTGGGCGAAAAGTAGCTGGGCCAAAGCCGAGGAAGAAGGACACATCCGCAAGGTAGGAGCTGGGGTCGGGGCTGGAGCCGGGGTCGGGGCGGGACTGGGAGAGCGTCTGCGACTCCTTGGGCAGGGGGCGCGGTCCGATTGCTCGGGCCCTGGTGCTTGAGATGAGGCTTTGGCGCCCTTCGGCCTCCTGCCCTCTGGGTTGACCCTCTCGAGCCCCCAGCGAGCCTCCTGTGGGGAGACACGCGTGAAGCCGGGAGGCGGACGTTCCCCGCCCCCAGCCCACTGGCTGTGACAGGAGCGCTTGGGGCCTCCGCGGCTGGGGCTGCTGCCTTTGCCTCAGGAGAAATCAGGGCGAGGCTGAGATACCCAGTGGTTTCAGAGTCAGGATGCTCTGAGGGTTGGTAGGGGAAAGTACCGGGGTGCCCCAATGACTGTTTTTTTTTGGGGGGGGGAGGGTGGTTATTACTAGGCCACAACAAAGACACACCCTAAACACATCCTGAGATGAAACTTTGGTGAACCACACCGTTTCCATAGATCCAGGTGCTTCTCTCTCCTTTTTAGACATCTGATATTTTATAGTACAAATATATTTTATGTACCTACTTTTCTTTGTCAAAGTAAAATGAGGAATGACTTCTTTGAGGTAGTCGTTGGTGGCTAAGCTTGAGTTTGAATTTCAATAATTGCAAATTCATCTTTGTAGGCTACCCAGCCAATTAGGCATGCTGTTCCAAGACTAGGCCTTAGCACTATGGAAATTACTTGGGTAGGGACTCTTTAAGTGGTCCCAGATTGGCATATGCATTTTTCACTCTCATTGGTGAAATAAACAGAGTTTTAGGCTTCTCCAAATAACAATTTGAAAATACATCCTTTTTCTTTTTTCCTGAGCATTAAAATATAACAGGACCTATTAGTTTTGCCATTAAAAAAAATCTTCCTTTAAACTAGTCTAAAGGGATTAGTTATGAAGACAGCTCTTCTTTAACCAAAAGAATTTAAAATAAATACCCTCCTCTTGCAAAAGATAGGCACAAAACGTGTCTTATCCAAAATCAATATACAATAAAGATTTAAACATTTGTTAATGTTTTACCTGAAGTAAGTCTTCTCAGATGTTATTACTGTTTGCTTTTCTTAATTTATTATATAGATCTTTAGTGTTATCAACAAAATTGACTTCAAAAGAATCGTTAGGTTAAAAAGTCTTTAGATTAAAAAAACACATTCTTGAATCTTTTAGCAGTAGTTTTGCTTGAGTGTTGTATTAATATGCCATCGTAAGAAACTGATGGAAGCCATCCTGAGAGCATGAACTCGCCATTTAAATAAACACAGTTTATTCTACCATTCTACATCCAGACTTGCGTTTTTTTGTCTATTGCCTTGACTCAACTCCTTTGACTGTATGGTAGAAGATGGGACTTTGGTTCCACGTTTAAAAGTCCATCAGTGACTGTCCATAATCTGTATCTGATAAAAAAGTCAAAGTCCTTCACAATTCTGGTACTTGTGTATGTTTCTAATTTCATTTTCTATCATTTTGCCTGCCCTCTTCATACAAAGACTACATAGAGGTCTCTGAAAATGACATCTTCCTTTGTGGTTTTACACCGTCCTCTCAGTTGAGAATTCTTTTCTACCTAGTAAACAACTTCCTTTCAAGACCTAACCAAAGTATCACTGAATCTTGTCCAGACATCTTATCCCACTTGTCTTGACTAATCCAATTGATAGTGCATTATACTAGCATTTGTCAGTTGGTAGTTAATGATTTGTCTCCACTAGACTTTTGGGCTTCTTCAGGAAAGGGACCTTTGCACATGCTATTGTGTGGCACAGGTGCTCAAAAGCTATTTATTGAATACATTTTTGAGGAATGCTTTCAATCTTGACTATAACTTTAAGATAGGCAAATGTGTTAACTACTCCTCTCAATACCAGAAAACTTGGAAGAAATGAATGCACAAACAAGGTACTTTTAAATTTCCAAGAATGAAGTCAAAATTATTATTTCTAGTTAGGAAGGAAACCCTTGTTATGACAGAATAAATCAGTGTGTTTTTTAACACAAGAATAAAAGAGTATGACAGTAAGGATTACTACTTCTTTGATTTTAGGATTTTGAAGCAGAATAATTTGCCCGAGATCATGCGGTTATATAGAAAGAGGCATAGCTAGGATATGATCCAGGTTTTTGACCATTCATGTATTTTACCTTTGCCCCCAGTTTCCTAGCTCTAAGACTTAATAATTGTTTTACAATCTGAGTAAGAATATTGAATGGGTGATTTTAATTCTATTAAATTAATAGATTATGGAACTTGAAAGCATTAACAGATTATTGGGTTCAGCTTTTAAAATTTTACCCATTAAACAACTAAAGCCCGAAAGGACACGTTGCTTGAGGTTAGAGTCACCTGTATCCCACATGTCCTGATCTCATGCTTGTGTATTTTTCATTAGTCCATGGTGCTTTTGGGAGAAAATGAGAAAGTTCTCAATTTTCAAGAGGGAGAGCAAATCAGCTTGCACTTTCTCCCTCCTTGAATGCTTAGCCTTTGAGTGGCTAAGAAACATGATAATTCATTTGGGGATATAGGAGAAATCTAAACTTCACCATTCCATTTGGTCCGATAGTTTTTAACCTCAGCACTTGAGGCCCTGTCTCCAAGTGCCCCATAGCAAATGGCTTCTGCTCACCATATGGAGATCATACCTACAGTTATGTTTTGATGGTAAAATGAGATTTTAATATAACAAGGTTCCAGCTGGCTAATAGCATGGCTAAAATTACATGTATGGCTGCTCTGAATGTGAGAAGAGCCTATCTGATTACTCTATGTGATAGGTTTTTTGGGGAAAAAATTTATAATTGTGGTTTTATGCTTCTGAAAAATCAATTTTAAAATTTGTACTTACTGTGGTGGGCCTGATCAATTCCAACAGGCTTTTTATTTTACAAACAACTTAATGGTCAAAGAAATTTAAAAAAATATCAGACTTTCAATTTTTTTCTTAATTATTTCTCACCATATGATTTTATACGATAAAGCATAAATGTAATGTTTAATATTTGCTTTTATAGTTAATGTTTTCTTTTTGCTAAAGTTTTTATACATTTAAATTATATTATTGTGATGAGTTAAATTTCTTATTTTTAATAATTGTACATCTAATTTGCCTCCGGTTTTGCAAGTAATGAAGTTAATATGTAGCTGTCCTTCCTTTTTCTTTTCCTTTATGCTGAAGTTTTAGGAGAGGGATTACAAGGTCAGAGGGTATGAAGTTTTTTGTCACTTTTGAAAAATATTGCCAAATTGATTTCTGAAAGGTTGTATTGATTTACATTGCCTCCTGCAGTTTTGTGACAGTTTTATTATGCCTTTATAGGCTTTTGTTTATTAAAAGTTATTTAAAAATGGGTATGAGGGTACCTGTTGTCTAACATACTGTCTACAATAGAAAAGCAAATGCAGTATTTTCCTAATTTTATTTTCTCCTTTGTTGGAATTGTTTGTCCTTTGCGCATAATAAATTTACTGGGATCTTCTTAGTAATTTTTATTAGCACTTAATATCATAAATACATTAATTCCTTGAAATATGTTTCTGGTATGTTTTTGTTGTGTTTATTATTGTAGACTTTGCAGTTTTAAAAATGATTAAAATCGTTGACTTTTAAAAAAATTTCATCATTTCATCTTTTTAATTGTGAGGTCTGAGTAGTTGACTGTCCATCGTCTGATGTACACTTATTTTCTTAAATTTCTAGAATTTGTTTTGTTATTTTTATATATCTTAGCAAAATATTGCTAAGCCTGCAGTTGAGATTGAATTTAATTCATGTGGATTTTAAACTATAGAGAATCACATTTTTAAATATCTAAGTGGGTTTCCATTGATAAGGTATTATTTTTTTCCTTCCTGAATTTGAAGAGGAAACAAAACAAAACTAATGTAGTAATTTTTTAAATAAATGGATTTTTTAAAATAAATGATAGTAAATTTAGACAAACCAAAATTTTCATGAAAGCAATATTTTGGTTAATTGAAGTTTTTGTTGGTTCAGGATTAACCAGAAGGCCATTTTCGATTTAACTCTTACTGTTAATCATTCTCAAATACATGAAAGTAACACCTTGATTATGTGCTTCCTTTGGGGAGTGAGACATTCTGGATAGATGAGACATCCCAGGGTAATAGTTAATATTGATTGAGTGCTTGGTACTGTGCTGGTGTTTGGCATGAGCTTTCTTATTTCTGATAACAACCCCAAGAAAGGTAGGTTCTTTTCATGTCCCCATTTTGCAAATGGGAAAAATTAGAGAGGAAGAGTGACACTCCAAAGGTAAAATAGCCAGTAAGAAGTGAAATTGGAACTTCATCTTCCTACTTTTAAAAGGCTGTATTTGAAAAATGTATTATATAATCTTATTTTTTGTGCTAAGGATTTGAACTTTATCTGTTAGTCATTGGAATGATATTAGATGTTTCAAAGCAAGGGGAAGATATGGTATGTCTTTTAGGGAGATGGGTGATGCAACAGTGTGAAAATGTGTTAAATTGTGTTTCTGATAGACAGTGGTTGCAATAGGTCATATGAGAAATGAAGCCTGAGTTGCAAGGTGGTTCTGGAGATCAGGGGATATGATGGAAAGATATGATACTTAGTAACTGACTTACAAGAGAGTGGGAAGCTGGAGTGTTGATTTGGAAAATATCAAATGGAGTAATGAGAGATGAATGAATATGCACTCACAGCCATTTGTCGTATTTTTTTTTATAGCATTGACTATGATGTACTGTACTCAATCTAGTGACATATCTACCTCATGCACTGGATTATGTGCTTGTCAAGAACAGGACTCAGAAGAAGGCATGAGCTAATGTAGGATGAACTAATACAGGAAAAGGGCAAGAGACTGAACTGCCTGTGGGAAACACCAGAGTGGATGGAGGAAGAGGAGCTGTCAGGGAGGTGAGGTAGAGGCATCAGTGTCAGATGGGGGAGTAGTGTTAAGGAGCAGGAAGTATTAGCAAAGACGTAAACACAGAATGCCACCTCAGGCTACAAACAGTTCTGGTTGGTGTGTCCTAGATATACTAATACCAGGGGTTGTATAGAGCTAAACTGTGTTTTCCTGTGTTACACACTCAGCACCCCCTTCCTCCCTTTCTCAGTATATCCTGTTGTCCTCTACTTCTTTTAGCTTCTGACATCTGCTTGGACAGGTACTGATGTTGGGGTTTGACTCAGCCTAATAAGAACACCCAATTAGAACCCTCCTTTCTTTTTAACTGAATTGCTCAAGCAGAGTATGTTAGGTGTAATCTCTGAGTTTTCAGCTCTTATCTGCTGAGTTGATTGCTTTTGAGTGCCCTCAGTGTTATTTCTCTGACTTCAAGACTTCTAATTGGTTATTTTGAGATTTGGAGCCATTGGAAAGAAGATTCTTAAAGGCTAGGTGCATGAAATCTGATTTTTTTTTTTTTTTTTTTTTTTTTACCAGTTTACTTTTGCATGTTGATCTGTAGGTTAGTTTAAATATAGTTGGATCATCTTTGAGGATTGTTGGCTTTAACAATGCCACAGGACCATTATTCCAAATAATTGAGAATTTCTGTTCTCTTTTGTACAGGTCTATAGTTATCTAAGGTATGGGGGCTTGTTTTAAATTTCTTTGGTCAATTCCTAACTTAATTCATATGTCTGCTTTTCAAAGACATGTTCCTTAGAAAAGGAATTTCTGCTTGATTTGTTCTGCTACCAGTAACTTCAGAGCATCCTTACCCTTCACTCTCTGCCTCCTCCTTCCCAGTTTTCATCTGCCCAATCTCTCTACCTGGTTAGTACAATAAGAAGAAAAAAGAAAACAAAACAAAACGTGGGTAATTACCCCTTGCATCCCTTCCTTTCCATGGGTCACCACCCTCCTATCCCAGCTGTCCAGTTTGGCCTGGCCTCCTACCCCATGGTTTCAGTTTTGTGTGTGAGAATGGAATGCTGACTCTCTCAGGGTTTTGGTCCTTCTGTGATCTGTTTCAGTGTCTGGTATTGGTAAGTTCAGGTGACATGTTTTAGTAGATGCTTTCTATTCCCTGGCAATCCACCTCTCTTTAAAATGCAAAAGATAATCTAGGCCCTGTTCATTTTTTTTTTTTTTAAAGATTTTATTTATTTTTTAGAGAGTGGAAGAGAGGGAGAGAAACATCAATGTGTGGTTGCATTTCGCGCGCCCCCTACTGGGGACCTGACCTGCAACCCACGCATATGCCCTATACACTGACAGTCCTTTGGTTTGCAGGCCAGTGCTCAATCCACTGAGCCATACCAGCTAGGGCTAGGCCCTGTTTTTTAAAAAAAACTCATTGTCCCTTTCCTTCTTTTACTCCCTTTCCCTTTCCCTCTCCCTCTCCCTGTCTCTCCCTCTCTCTCCTCACCTTCTCCCTGTCCCTCTTTCTGTCCCTTTCCCTCCCACATTACTACCCCCATACCAAGATATCACAATCTCTGATGCCTGAACCCTGAGCCCTTAGCGAATACACTAGGGACAGTGAAGATAGGCAGACACCAAAGGTACTTTGAATTGTTGTTATCTTATTAATGATATTTGATTGCAGCCTGAGTGCTTTGGAGAAATTTGAGAGCATTCTGTGACCATTATGTCTTGGCAGCCAGTGTTAGGGTTGGGAGTTAAAATTTTTTCTGAAGATCGTAGCTTAGAAAAGCAGGAACTCTTCATAATAGCTATTTAAGTGTGTAGAATGGGTCTGGTGATATTTTGGTCAGAGTTGGTAGGTCAGCTTACAGGAAACATATTTAGGTGGTATTTCTTTACAGGAAGTGTGGAGTCAGGGATGGCCATTTTTTCCCTTATTTTTATTTTAAATTTTTTTCAAGTTTATTTTCTTCATTTTCAGGATAGTCTGGACTTGTCAACCCTTGTTTATTATTGGCTTCAGCTAGAGTTGGACACTTTGCCACTGTTGTGGCCACTCTTGCAATCAGCTTCTTTCCAGGACATGTTATACACTGTAAATGCCCTCAACACAGACTTTGAGACCAATTACTGAGTCTGGATTTTCCTTATGCATGTCATCTGTCCATTCAAGAAATATCTGCTGAGTGCTTGCTAGTAGTAGTATAGGGAGGAAAACACATTTTCTGCCCTATGAAACTTACATTCTAATGACAACATATAGGAAATAAGTAAATATGTAATATGTCTCCTATTATAGGGCTGTGGAGAAAAACGAAGCAGAATAATGTGAAAATAGCATATGAGGGGGATACCGCTGTTTTATATAAGGTGGTTAGAGAAGGCTGTAGTGATGAATGGTATTACAACAGATATGTAGAAGAAGTAATAATGTGATCTAATCTGAGCAGATTTTAGGGAGGAGAACATTTGAGGAAGATGGAATAAGAGTGCAAATGTCTTGTGGTTGAAGCATGCTTGTCCTGTTTGAAGAGTGGCAGGTGTCTCTGTGGAGGCATTGAGGGGAATGATTGGAGGAAGATGAGGTGGTGGGGGTGGGGGAGCGTGAGAGCATGGAAGAAGGGTGCATGATAGATTATATATGGCCCTGTTGGCCAGTGGGACTTTGACTTTTATCCGGAAGATGGGAAGCCATTGAAGGGTTTTGACTTGTTTTAAATAGACTTCCCAACTGCTTTTTAGAGAACGTTAGAGGCAGGGCATAAGGAGATCCTTCAGCAGGCTCCAGCAATAATCCTGGGTGGGAGAGGATGGTGATTTTAGGGAGGGACTGGGAGAAGTGCTCACCTTCTGTACACATTTTGATGGCAGAGCCAACAGATTTTAAGGGTGGATCGAATATGGGCTACGGATTTTTGCCTGAAAAAGTGGAAGAGTGGAGCTGCCATTTACTGAGATGGGGAAGCTGCAAGATAAGCAGGTTTTTAGGTGGAAATAATGAGTTCAGTTTTGGACACGTTAAGTTAGCAGTTCAAGTAGAGATACTGTCTGGACACCTGGGTATACATGAGCCTGCAGTTCAGGGCAGAGGTTTGGGCTAGAGATAATACATTTTCAGTCATTGACTTAGAGATGTGATAACTGAATAAGATAATCTAGGGAGCGAGTGTGGCTGGAGAAGTCCTAAGACTTTGCCGTGGGATGTGGGAATGTTTACAAAGAGAAGGAAAGAGAGAGGCATAGAGGGGAGAGTTAGAGCAAGAGCTAGCAAGGGATACTAAGATGCACCCAGTGAGGAATGAGGAGAATTAAGAGTGAATGGTACCACTGAAACCAAGTGAAACATTTTAGAAGGAGGAAGTGATCAGCTATGTATGATGCTGTCAGGTCAAGGACCAAAATGTGGTTGTTAGATTTAACAGTATGAAAATCATTGATAACCTTAACACGTTGTTTGTGGTGGAGAGGTGGAGATAAAACTTGATTGGAGTGTGGCTAAGAGAGAACTTTAGGGGAGGAATTGGAGGCAGAAAGTCCTTTCAAGGAGTTTGTTATAAACTGAAGCTGAGAAAAATAGGATGATAGCTGGAGGGGATGTTGAGTCAAGGATTTTTTTTTTAATGGGTGCCTTTCTAGTATATTTGTATAAATAGATAGTATTTATAGCTGATGGAACAATCTAAGAGAGAGAGAAGAAATTATAGGAACCATATTTTTGAAAAATAAGTGAAATTAACTTTATCCTAAAATGTGTACCCAAGGTCTATCATTATCATTCATATATCCTTGTATATTAACCTATTTCTTTCAAATGAAGACAATGGCTGACTGGGAGAGGTGTTAAAGAACAGTCCCTCCCCCAAGTTTGGTGAATTTTCATCAGTTCAAACTGTAGTTTTTATATGTGAGTAACAGTTTTTTTATGAATTATTAGGAAATGGGTTAACGGTTTTTGTTTTTGTTTTTCCCTCTCCTATTTTTCTCTGGTAACTTTTACCTGTTTATCGTTCTCAGCAGTTTTGCACAGTGCTTGCCCAGTGGTAGATTCTAAATTTTGATTTGGTAATCTCTGTCCATTATGGTAGTTTTACTATCAGTACTTTTTTAATAAAGAAAAAAATATATTTAAAAACATTTTAAAGTATAAATGAAGCATTTTTAAGAGGAAAATTTGATGGCCACTCTTTTTCCTTTTTTTCTAATGTACCTGACCACACTTGTACTGTAATTGCTTCTGATTATTGAGTTGCTATCTGAGATGAGTTCAGAAAATTAAGTTGAAAGCCCATATTACAGTTAGAGCACTTTATGTGCCTTTTTCTGTGGTTCATTTATGTTTGAGTAAGTAGATGTCAATATTTAGTGTTGGAGCATCATTACAGGAACTTTTTTTTGGTATTCACCGGAGGATATGTTTGTTGATTTGAGAGAGAGAGTGAGAAATCAATTGGTCGCCTCCCATAGGCATTGAATCTGCAACGTAGGTACCTGCTATGACTGGGGATTGAACCTGTTACCTTTTGGTGTATAGGGCAACACTCCAAACAACTGAGCCATCCTTCCAGGGCTCATTACAGTACCTTCTTCATCTTCTTTACTGGTCTTCCTCAAGATTTTCTTCCCTTAATCACTGACCCATGCTACTGACTTTGGATTTCTGAAACACAGATCTCATCAGGTTCTGCTGTTGCTTAAAAATCTTCTGTGGCTTCTTGTTTATGGAAGATACTTTGCCCTCTTTTTTGCTTCTTGCCCATTTCCTTGTGCTTGCTTTCTGCTTTAGGGGGTCTGGAGTGCTTCCTAGGGGGTTCTACTGCACATCTGATGTTTCTTACCATGGGATCACAGGAGAGTGATCAAATTCTTTTATCAGTGTACAGAAAGCCCTCCAGGAGCCGTGGCCCTCATCTTCTGTTATGGTTCTATCCTGACGAGAAACTCTTTTGACATCTCTGTCCTTTTGCACATACTATTCCTTTTTTCCAGAATACTATTCAACTTAGCTATCTTGTTAAATCCCTTCTTTTTAAGAGCTCAATATAGATATTTCCTTTTCTAGGGAAGCTTTTAGACATATTTTTTATCAATGATTCTTCTACCTATCCTCCATTATATTCTCTGTTCTCTGTTCCCTGTGTTCCTATAATATTTTGCAATTATTTCATTGTAGTAATTGCTATATTTTACTGTATTTGCTTCTGTGTCTAGCTCCCCTTGCCCCAGCACAAACTTATAATCACTCAGATTTTCGTTGAATGCGTGATGAAATAAAGCAAATAATTATTCAACATTGACATAGTTTTGATTTACCTATTTACCTATTTGGTTGGGCTTTTATGTCAATTTAATTTGTAAAAAATATACAAATGAACAACTCAGATAACATGTTTAAGACAGAGTTAGACCCCAAAGTATTTTAAGAAATTAATATTTTATTAAGTATTCTTATGAGCAAATAAGATTTGATTTTATTGTATGTGTATATAGCAAACCTAGTTTTGTCTAAAAGTCCAAATATTTTCCTCTGTGGTATCATTTTACTCTCTTTGGCATTTCTATTTGGATGTTGACCTTAGACACTCTTCACCCTAAACCTATCTTAAATTAATTCCTTAAATTTGATCTTGACTTCTTCATTAGTATTTTCTATATCACTATGTTATAAGATACAATACTTAGGTTTATGTACAGTATCTTTAAGTCTCACTTCTGTATCTTATGATTACTGAGTTCTATTGTAATTCAACAAATGGTGTTTCTGATTTCTTAGTACTAATGATGAAAGGCTGAAAAAGAGAGGGCCCCATTCCACAAATGATTATGATACAGTGTGATGAGTATAATAATATAGTCATAGGGGAAAATATGGGGCACCCTTGGAGTAGAAAATATCTCTTTTATGTATCCCTTAATTTTTACTTCGTTCCTGACAGACTCTTTTAGGCTCTCATTACCATGTTTAGATAATTTTAAGACTGTTTAATAGGTTGGCCTCCCTTAACTCTCGTCATTCTAGTTCATCATGGGTGCTGGTCATCAGAGTAGTTGTCTGGAAAAAAAAAAAAGAAAAAGCTACCTGTCTTTCTTTTTCCTACTCACAGAATAAAGTCCAAAATAGAATAAAATCTGGACTGCAAAGCCTTTGGCCTAGACTTTCTTTTTTGTTTTCTGCTATGTGAACTTTCCATTCCAGCAAAACTCTTCTACCTACTGTTGTAAACACACTTCACATAATTGACCTTTTTGCCTGGTTTGAGTCATACCCCCTCCCAACAGTGTTTTTACTTTTGTCTCCTCTACTTACTGAAATTGTATCTATCCTTGGTCATAGTTACGTAATTTTTAAATTATTTGTGAACTTTCTATATGGTCATGCTCATGCTTTTAATACCTTTTCTTCCTTTGTCTTTTTGACATCACTGTCTCCTATTTCTTTCCTCTTCCTTTTTTCTTTTTAACCTATTCTTTCTCAGCTGTCTTTCCTGACTCCTATCCCTTAAGGTTCATGTTTCTTGAGGTTTCAGGCTGACATCTTTTTTTTTTTTCCCTTCATTGTGCCATGCTTTCTTATTTCCATTCTGTGTTCATTTCCTTAGGCCATTTTATTGCTAAGGACTTCTAGTCCTTAGGTTGCTACATAGAATGCCTACCATATTGTCTAGTAGAAAACATCTTAGAGTATCAAATATTAAGTGCCTGATTTTCTCCAGATGGCATGTATTCATCTCATTTTCATGTCTTGATTAATGATGCTGCTAGTCACTCAGTTACCCAAATTATAAATCCAGGAGTCATCTTGATTTCTGTTCTCCTATCCCTTATTGTTTCCTCTCCATTCCCTTTACTGTTGCCTTGAGCCAGGCTATAATATCCTGAGTAGACCATTGTAAAAAGCCCCTTTAAGATAAGTCTTCTGCCTGGTTCTGTATATTCTATAGGAAATGGCATGTTGGTTATATTATGTAGGAATGCCGATGGCAGAATAGTTTCGGATGCGCCACCTTAGAATATTGTTTGAACTATAGACTAATCCATGTGTATCCATTAAAGGTCAGTTTCCTAAATATTTTTATTAGGTGACATGATTAGGAAATAATTATGGTTTTATAAGGAATTTGCTTAAGGATTAAGAGTATGATTTATAAGGATTAGAGGGAAAAAGTAAAAAAAGTGACATGGAAAATGAAGTCGGGCTGGGATAAGTGGCAGGAATGATCTTAGAGGACTTTTTTTTTAAAGAGCTAGAAAAGGAATTAAAAGTTTGAAAGTAAAGTGATACAGTACTTGGTGCTTGGTGTTCAAATACCAGGTAGGAGCAGTTAACTAGAGAAAGATCTTGAGACTGAATAGACAGAAATGAGAGCTTTAGTATTGGAATTGTAAGCTAATATATTTGAGTAGTACTTTGAAGAGATGCTATTAAGTTTCGGTTAATACCCAGGAGAGACTCCTGATACCAGTATTGTATGTTCCTGGCAGATACTGGCCTAATGTGGTAAGACTTCAGATGTGATAATATAATCACTGTATCTTTACATCATCTAATATGTTTCATGACCACAGGGTGTTTAGTATATAGAATCACTCTTTTCTGAACCCAGACATAATCATACAAGTGCTCTTAATTTCTTGAATTTTTATTTTGCTTTGCAAAGAATAGATTTTAGAATTTGTCTTCCTTGTAACATTTTAAAAAGTTCAAATTTGCACAAGAAAGTACTTTAAAATTGAGCCCCTTATATTCTAAATTACTTAACACATTTTAAAATAATTGAATTTTACCAATTGTGACTATTTTGCTAAAGTATGAAGTATATTTACATTATTGCTTTCAGATGAATTTTGGGTCTGAGGCTGGCACTAGATTCTCATTTGTAACTTAATGTTGGAAGATCTATTCAAACCTTCTGTATTATAATATTTTGAAGTTGAGAGTGGAGTGTGTGTATCATTTTAGTCTATATTGCTGTGCCTATGAACTCACCTGTGGAGATGGTGAAAAAGAAAGGAAAAAGATTCAGAGAGAGAGTTCCCAAGGTGGACCAAGGTGGGTAAGTGGCATTTTGAGCCAAAGTAGTAGCATGTGCTCTGATAAGGAGTCCCGAAAGGTCATAGTGTGATTAAGGATAGAAGGCAGGGTTCGTTGGGTAGTGGTGGGAGAGAGTAGCTGCCAAGGAATACCAGAGATAGATTTTGAAGGCCTTTGTTATCTTAGCTGAACTCGCTTGCTTTCTGTCTATGTGTCGACTGTGATTTTTACAAGTTTCAATTTCTTTAATTCTGCAAAATAAGAATAATAAAAATATCTACAATGTAGCATTGTTGTGAGATTTAAATGGTATAATCTAGGTAGCCAGCACACAAGGGCTCAATAGGTATCAGCTGCTGTTGATAGTACTATTTTATGGCACTTGTCATTTGGAGAGCCACTGAAGGATTTTAAATTGGAGTGACATGATCAGATTTATAATTTTAAATATTAACTCAGGGAAAAGTGTAAAGGATAGATTGAAGGGGAAGAAAGTGAATGTAGGGACTTTAGGACATATACTAGAATACTAGCTAGAGATGGTAAGATTCTAGATTGAGAAATGAGGCAGTGTTGGAGGAGACGGTGAATTTGAGGGTTATTACAAATTGACCTGTGTTTTGTATTTCATGAATTTGGAAGCTCTAAAGAGAACTAGGAAAATAGACAGTAAGTATGTAGACAAAGCACCCAACTGAGTAGGATACTCGTACATTGTACTCTCCTCTTCATAGTAGGAGAGTGCTGAAGAGGGTGATTAGAGTCACCTGCTTCCTATTGGCAAGTATCTGATGGCAGCTGAGCTGGACTGCCCACCGTTCCCCTGATGCGTTCCCCTGATGCGTTCCCCTGATGCGTTCCCCCCTGCATTCCCCCGATGGCAGCTGCAGCATTTGGGTAACTCTCGATGAGTCTATTGCAGTAACTTTGGGCAGCACACAGCAATAATGTGCCAACTATCAGGAAGCTCTTACCAGGGCAGGTAAGAAACAATCATAAACCACACATAGACTTGTACAGTCAGTACCAGGCATGAAACAGAGGAAAAGCTAGTTCCTAAAGGACTAGAAGGACAGCAGTGTTGCATTATGTTTGGATTTGAATCTCTCGGTTCTGCCCTTTCTGTGCCAAAAGAGGATCAGGTCCTTCTAGGGACTCACCTCAGTTTTGTTAATTTTATAAGCTGTGAAGTATTTTTTAAGCATGTGGTATTCTAACATTTGATAGTGGAACATTTTGAAGTGTTATTGTATAGTCATTTAGGGAAAAGATGCATTTCTACTTTATAGTTTTGTTTTTGGAGTACTTTATGTATATTCTCATTTAATCACATTCTCTTTGGCAAGTTTAATGGTAGCATTTGAAAAGCCCTCTCACTGTAAAATGATTAGTTTTTAATTGGTTTACTAGTGAATATTCTTACCTCATTACATAATTTTATTTAAAGAGTCTTTGAAAATAGAGAACAAAGTTCTGTCTAGAATATTATGACATATATTTTCTTGTTACTGAAGTGTTCCCTTCATTGTACTGACCAGTGGCTAGGATAGATTATATATAAATATACTTTGATTTTAAGGTTTGGATGACACTCAGGTCTCAGCCCAAGATACCATTTAACTTTTTTTTTAAACATTTAATTAATTAATTAATTTTTAGAGAGAAGAACGGGGAGAGAGGGAGAGAAACATCAATGTGTGGTTGCACCTCGCGCACCCCCTGCTGGGGATCTGGACTGCAAACCATGCATGTGCCCTGCACTGGGAATCAAACCGGCAACCCTTTGCTTCAGAGGCCAATGCTCAGTGCACTGAGCCACATCAGCTAGGGCCCTTTTCACTTTTTTCAATTATATTTTATAAAATTATAATTATTATTTAGGTAAGCACAGTTTTGGGATTTTGCATAGTGTTATTGGTATTTTCAATCCTTGTCTCCTTTGGTATGGAATTAGAGTAAGACTTCTGTGCTATGTCCAAGGTAAAACAAATAAACACACAACAAAAAGAAAACCAAAAGGAAACCTTTTAGTAAAACTGCAATCAGAACATATTTATATGTTTCAGTAACTTTTATTTATTTCTTCATTCATTCAGTTTTGTTGACTATCCTTGCTGCATGTTATGATAGTCTTTAGGAATTTAAAAACACCCAAATATGTTGTGGTCCTTCGTCTCAGGGAGTTCCAGTCTAGTAGAGAAAGTAGAATACATGTACATGTAATTTTAAAAATAAAATAATAGGATAATTGCTATACCCAGAGAGATATGAAAGCATATGGGAAGAGCACTTAATTCAGGCAGATGTAACATGAGTTTGCTAATTCTACAATTAGATTTATTGTTATATATTACATGAGAAGAGAAAATGCAAAAGCAAAGAGCTGTCATCTAGCAGCCTGTCATAGATTGGGGCATAGTAGATTCTGGGGAGCAGAGATACAGACATTATACTTCATATGAGATTGCAAATTACAGAAGCCTGTTGTTATAGTCTTTACCTTTTGTTATGCCGTCTATTTATAGAGTGATCATGTGTGCTCCTTGTCTCCCTGAAGGGGACAGTAATATGGGTAAAGGAAAAGACAAGATGGTTGGTTGATGGGAAATGCATACGATATGAGTTGAAAAAAATTCAAATTATTTAGCATGAATAAAAGAAGTCTAGGACTGACAGCTTTCTTTTTAATTTAGAAATAAGTTCATACCTGGAGAAATGTTTCAAGAATAAGAATAGTGCAAAGAATATCTGAGTAGTCTATATCCAGATTTACCTGTTGTTAATGTTTTGTGCCATTTGGTTCTCATTTGCTCTCTTGCATGAATACATATATATGCCTATACAAATGTCTGTATATGTATATATGGTCTCTCTGTGTGACACATACAAACCAAACATTTGAGAGTAAGTTGCATATTTTATGACAATTTACTCCTATATATTTCTATATGTATTTCTTAAGGATAAGGATTTTTAAAAATTGTAACCACTATACAGTATGGACTTGACTAAATTTAACACTGATACAGTAATTTAAGCTACCATTTGTATTTCAGTTTTTTCAGTTGACCAAGTTTCCTTTAAAACATTTCACCCCTTCCACAAACTGCCTTTTAAAGAGCAGAGAATAAGTCATGAGAGGTTTTGGTGGAATTTCGTATTAAAAAAAATCGTGGAAACTTAAAGTTGGAATCTCTTCGTACTCTGTCTTTCCCCTGATCTTTCCATCCCAGAAAATGGCAGCATCATTTGATTAGTTCATGCCAAATGCCTGAGAGTCATTTCTTGATTTCCATCTATCCCTTTTCTCTTTTCCTTTGCATTTAACTCATCACCAAGTGCTATAGCTTCTGTCTTCCCAACAGGTATTAAACTCTTTTGTTCCTTTCTATCCATCTACTTCAAGCTACTTAGTCCACTATTATTTCTCATCTAGGCAGGATTCTTTACTACATAGCTTCTTAACTGATTCCCCTGTGTCCATGTTTCTTTCTTTTAACTCATTTTCTGTGTAGCAGGGAGGATAATCTTTTAGAAATGAAAATCAAATCGTGTCACTCTCCTGCTTATAACCTTCAATGGCTTTTCATTGTGCCAGAGTGCTCATTGCATAGTTGGCTCCTCTTCCTTTACATCCCAACTTAAAAATGCCCTCTCTGAGAAGCCTTCTTTGATGCCCAGTCTACTATATTCTCCTGTAGCTTTTCATTGTTTTCCTTCACAGGACTCATGGTTTGTAATTTGTTTACTTGTGGGTTTTTTTTTTTTCTTTTATTTCCTGCACTAGACTATACTTACAAAATCCATAGGGGCCATGCCTGGATACCTAGCACCATTGTTAGGATTATAGCAAGTGATTATTAAATATTTGAATACATTGTTCACCCAGTATAAGAATCTTCACTATCTATGGCAAATGATTATTCAGCTTGTTTATGAATACTTTCAGAGATGGACAACTTAGTGTTTTTTGTGGTAGCCCATTACCTTGTTCAGTAATTATGATAATTTGAGAGACTTTTTTAATTTTGGGCTGAAAACTGCTGTTCTGGTTTTTCCATCCCCTGATCCTAGTTCTGCCCCTAACACCTTAAACTATTTGAAAACAACAATTGTATATTCTCTTGGTTTTGTAAATGCTTTACCTTTCATCATGTGACGTGGTTCTTCATCCTTACCCCTCTGTATATATCTGTTTTGTTAGTATAACTCTAAAAGTGGTATATGGTATATTGAAGGGTAAAGATGTTCATAATCTTTGGTTCAGTAATTTATGGTTAAATAGTTTATATTGCATGTAAGTTCAGTGTATTACATTGTAGCCATTAATATAATAAATATAATGAAAGAAATGTGGGAAATATTTATAAAATGGTGATATTTAAAAAGTAGAACATTAAGTTGTACCTAGATTGTTATTATAGCAGAGTGAATGTGTAGAGGTAGGTATGATTCAGAAAGGTACTTGAAGTAATGAGAAAGTTGTGTTAAGATGGTGGAATTATAAGAAGATTTTAAATAAAGAATATTTTATAGTTAGCTTAATAAGAAAGGAGAAAATGTAATGTTCAGAGATATTAATGTCATTCCAACCAGAGGTGAGACTTCAGTGGCCTGCATTAACTCCTCTAATTTAGATACTGTATTTCTCTTATGTAGTCTTAAGATTGCCTGTTTTGTGGCCTTATCACAATATTAACCCATTTGAACTTTTCAACTACAATTGTTAAGGTGGATCTAAGGCACAAAATTTGTTTCCCTGAGATTTAAAAGCATTTTAATTTTTTCGTAGTGATGTATCAAATTTGCAGTTTAGAAACCTGAGATAGACTGAGTGACTGAGGGATTGTCCAGGGTATTCTTTGCTGTCCAAATTATTTCTTGAAGGTATCAAAACCTCAGACTGCTAGTATTTTTCTTTTAATATTCTGTTCCAATACTGTCATTCCTACTGTCCTGAAATAGGTTAATATTTTAATGTTATTTTCAATTAAAACTAATAAGTGGTAATTATAACTGAAGTTTAGGAAGTTATTTCTGAGAAATAGCTTACTTACTAAAATGCTGTAGTTGGCATATTTAATAGCAAACTTAAAAATAAATTCATACTTTGTACAGAAAAAATCTTTAGAATTGAATTATAGTAGTGCCCAAACTTAAAGGTGTTTATATAGTACTTGGAAAGCTTTTTTTCCCTCAAAAATACTCTTTTATATTTATCAATAGAAAATAGAAAATAATATCGTTGGATATTAGTAATTAAATCCAGAAAATAAAGTTGATTGAAGTTTATTCTTTTAATTAATATGTGAAGAAAATTACATTGTATCAGATGAGTGTTAAGGAGACAGATGGATACCTAGAAAGAATGAGTGTCTTGAAAGTAAGGTTTCTGTCTTACTTTTTATCTAGTAATTTGCTGTAAGTGGTTGTTGAGTGAATTCTGAAAGAATTTCTGGGTACATACTGTGTCAGAAAAGCTGGCTTTGTGGTCAACAAACAGTAAATGACAATTCCCTTAACTTCTTTGACCTCAGTTTTGCATATGATCTGTAATCTTCCAATTCTAAAATTTTGGTTTACTAAAATACACTATATGACAGAGTGGTGTTTTCAAGGATATAGAGGTAAATAGCAGTTTTATCAATTATATCTAATTTTTAAAAATATTTTTTTTATTTATTTTTAGAGAAAGGGGAACGGAGGGAGAAAGAGAGGGAGAGAAACATCAATGTATGGTTGCCTCTTGCCTGCTCTCTACTGGGGACCTGGCCCACATCCCAGGCATGTACCCTGACTGGGAATCGAACCAGTGATCCTTTGGTTCATTCACAGGCTGGCACTCAATCCACTGGGCCACACAAGCCAGAGCTTATTAATGGTATCTAATTTTATCTTAAAAATTCTTAAAGGAAGCTATTTTTATCTGATTTATCTATTTTTCAAGGTTTATCTGTCTTCCTAAGGTACATTTTGTGGTCCATAAAATGGAATGAAAATAAACAAGAGGCCTCTTTCTCTTAAATAATAATGACAAGATTTGAAAAGACAGGAAAGAGGATAAATAATCTTTTGTGTGTGTGTGTGTGTATGAGACTGTGCTGTCCATTATGCTATTCTCTAGCCACATGGAACCATTTAAATTTAAATGAATTAAAATTAAATAAAAATAAAAATTCAGTTACTTAGTCACCCTAGCCATATGTACTGAATAGCAACATGTAGCTAGTGACCACTGTATGGGACAGGACAGATAGCATTAACATTATCTCAGAAAGTTCTATGGACAGTGCTAGAATAAGTGACTATATGGGATCGGATTATTCATGAGGATGAAGACAGACAAAATGGTGACTTGTGTAAGACTGAAGAGGCAAAATCTTGAAGGTGGGGTGAGGGAGAGGAGTTGTGTGAACAGGGCCCAAAGACATACAATTCTTTGCACTGGCCAGCAGCTATCAGTGTCTGTTCAGGTCAGCTGGTTATGGGAGAAGCACTGGGGAAGGGAGAAAAATAAGGGGAGCACTCCTCTGGATGAGTGGCAGCTAGTGTGCAAAGTTTTTTGTATATGCTATATATAAAAGTTTGTTGGTAGGGGTTTTATATTTTAAGGAATATCTATGCAGAAAAAATTTCTTGGACCCTACATAAAAATGTTTTATCCTTGTGTGTTTTAATTTTATAATGTTCAGAATATTTTACCTGCTGCACATACATATAACTGAAACTAAAGTGTCATGAAACACCCTCACTATGCATGATGTCTTTATATTTTCTATTCTGTTCTTATTGTTGAATATGCAGAAAGGATATTGACTCATTATTAAGTAGGAAGAGACTGTTTTAGGTTATTACTATAATGAATCTAATTTGCAAAAGAAAAAGTGATTCTGTGAAATGTTGCTAAATTAATTTAACAGTCCAACTGAAATTATAAAAATTACTGATGCTGTTATCACCTTAGATTCTGTATTGGTTTTTCCTATATGAGCCACTTATCAAAAACAAAAATGTTTATATAATATAATTATATTTTAGAGTATTGTTTCAGTTTTAAAAAATGTTACGGTGAAGTTTTTTACTCTGTCTCTTAAGTCCATGAATGTAACAAACCTTGTTTCTTTGGTCTGACAGGTAAGACCATTACCACACACAAATGGATTTACTTATTTCACATGAAGAGACTGAGTCTGTCACTATTTAACCGTCTTTAACCCAATTTCATCTTTCATCCATGGCTTGATTATAGAATTCAGATGAAGCCTTTTAAAGTAATCTAGAACATCTGTCCTCCTTTGCTGGCATTTTCCCTCGTGGTGGTCCATTCCACTATTTTTTCTAATTCACCACAAATAAGATAATTCATTTTCACCTTTGGACAATTTTTATTTTGATTTTTCAATTAAATCAATCAGATTTTCCACTTGCTGTTTTTCTCCTTTAAACAACCAAATGCATACATGTATTTGTATATTCTTCCAGCATCTCTCTACCTTCTATTTGTTCTTTAAAAGAGTTTTAGATTTTCCCGAACTTCCCCTGCTCCCTATTTACAAAAACTTAGTCTTCCTTTATCTATCCTTCTGTCTCATTGACAATTTTCCAGTTAACATTTTATAGCTACTTTTTTCCTTATTTGTTTCTTAACTTTTAATGATGAAGCTGACCGACTTCCAGTACACTATATCTTTCCACTTAAGATTTCTTCCTCAGACTGCTTTTCAAAACTTATCTCTGAATCACCTGAATCAGCCAGTACTTTTATGTCATCTTTCTGTGTAGAGTGTTGCTTTTCATTTTTCTTGTTGATTTCTTAGCCCCCTCTAATTTCTTTAGGGGGTGAGAAGTATCTTTGATTTAATGTCCAAAAGACTTTAATACATTTTTTGTTGTTTGCCATAGTCTTGTTTGCATTCAATGTTTCATTTTCTTGGCTTTAGGTGTGATTGCATAAGGGGTTATTTTAATATATAATTACAACTCATGCTATAATTGTTTAAAAAATGATTTTTTTCTTACTGTGATATTCTTGAAAAAACTGCAGTTTGTTAAAGTGTTGGCATACAATATGTCGTATTAGTTTCAGGTGTACAGTAATGATTCTACATTTATATACCTTACAATGAGATCGTATGTAACCTTCTGTCATTGCACAAAGCTATTACAGTATTATTGACTATATGAGGTCTGTGCAGGAAAAGTCCAGCCATTGTTACTGTAACAAGAACGGTTTGCATGCCATGGACGTAACCTGACAAGGAAAGTGGACATGGGAATGCGCACTTGTGAATAATGATGACTTCACTGTTCTAGTCAGTGGGGGCAGTAGACGCGGTTGAGTACACATGTGTACTGTGTGGCCATTGCATTCAAAATGACTAAGTGAGTAGAGCTATAGATCTGCATCAAATTTTGCATGAAGCTTAAACATTCCTCTGTGGAAACTATTCAAATGATTCAAGAGGCCACAGCTATGGGCAACTGGTGACTGGCAGCTTCATCACAACAACATGCCTGCTCATGTGTCACGTCTAGCGCAGAGTTTTTGGCAAAACATCAAATCACTCAGGTGACCCAGCCCCGCTTAAATCCTAGATTTGGTGCCCTGTGACTTCTGGCTTTTCCAAAAACTAAAATCACATTTGAAAGTAAAGAGATTTCAGACGGTCAATGAGATTGAGGAAAATACGAAAGGGCAGCTGATGGCGACTGGGAAAAAACTGTGTGAGGTCCCAAGGTGCCTACTTTCAGGGGGACTGAGGCATCATTATCCTGTGTACATTGTTTCTTATATTTTGTATCTTCTTCAGTAAATGTCACTATTTTTCATAGTACATGGCTGAGTACTTTATGAGCAGGCCTCATATTCCCTTTGTTGTACTTTCCATCCACATATTTTTTTTGTAACTGGAAGTTTGGGCCTATTATTCCCCTTCACCTTTTTCACCCATCTCCCCACCCCACCTCCCTCGGCAACCATCAGTTTGTTCTCTGTATATATGTGTCTGTTTCTGTTTTGAAAAACTGCCATTTTTATATTGTTATTTTTAGTTCTCCTGGAGACTTAACTTTTCTTCTAATTTTGCATACTTGCGTTTGGTGGCTACATATTTTTTTCTCTTATTAAATTGAGCATCCTCTTCAGCTTAATTTTCTTAATTCCCACCCTTCATATTCTTCTAAAAGTTTTCCTAAGTGTTGATTTCTTCAAAAATATATTATTCTTTGGATTTATTTCATTGAAATTGACTTTATAGTTACTTTGAGTAATTCTTAAATGTTTTCTCTTTCTATTCTGTGTAAGTTTACACTTATACAAGTAGAAACAGATTTTTGGATTTGTGCTCCATGAAGTTTTTGAATATTTTTTATTATTTAACTTAATTGTTTTTTTCCCTACCCATTGCAAAACTAAACACATTAATTATAATATTTTTCCTGCAGTTTGCCACCTCTATCTTGTCCAGCACTAGAGAAGGTACTATGAAAAGAATGGGATAGGCAATTCTATTCTGGTATTTTCATTTACAACAAAACTTGCTTGTTGTAAAAGAATAAATTGCTGTCACGATCAGCAGTTTGAAAACATAGGTATATTGAGTATAGCTTAAGAAAATGAATTGGAGAGAGGTCATATAGGGTCATGGTTAAATTTCAATCCTGGCCCTACCACTTACTAGCTGTGTGATCTTGGGGAAACTGCTTAACCCCTCTATATTTAGTTTCTTCATTTGCAAAATAAAGATTATATTTACTTCATAAAGTAGTTGTGAGAATTACATAGGTTAATATATATCAAACCCTAAGAACATTGCCGAACACATGGCAAGAGCTATAAAAGTGTTAGCTGCTATTGCTGTTTTTGCTACTACTACCACTGCTCATTCATATTGAGCACCACTGACTTGGTCAGTAGTCTTGGCTCTTTATTATTTATATGAACTTGGACAAGTTACTTAACCTCTGCAAATCTCAGTTACTTCTTTTCTGAAATGCAATAAATCACCTGTCCTATGTTGTAATGAGGTTAAGATATGATAATTCTTAGAAACTGCTTAGCACAGTGCTATGCACATACTGTTGTTGGTAAAATTAGCTGTTATCATTAAGGTCTCTCACAGTCACGTTGTTCTCTTTTGTTTTCAGCAGGGACAATTAGGTCTTTCCACCCTCTGGTCCCATAGGTAGGAGAGTTTCTTGCCCAGGTCATGGAGACACTACATAGCCTACGTTCCACAGGTGTTCCCGTCCCTTGGATATTGGCCTGAACCAACCCTCAAATATCATTCATTTGAAGACATTGATGTCTGTTATATGTCAGACTCTGTGCTAGAAGCCGAGATTTTTAAAAATGCATCTTTTAGTTAAGCTACTGAATATATAATTTTCATTACACTTATATTTTTGAAATTGTACTGCCAAAGTTCTACATGCTCTTGTTGGTTGAATTTGCTCATAACATTTTAGAAAAGTGTAGTTCCTGCCTTCTCTAGCTCCATTTTGTTGCAAGCACAATTCCCACACCCTGTAGACTCGGCCAGTCCTGACTAAGATGGGTGAGTGGGGCCTGCAATTAGTGTGGGTACTGTAGCTGAAGTGTTAATTGGTCCCAGGGCTAGAGCCCTGAGCAATGTGCCTGTCAAGCTGTCACCATTTTCTTTACCCAGCTGTAAATCAGAACCTCTGCTTTGTTTTACTGACTAGCATTCCAGGTCTCATAACAGGACTGGAAGCTTACCTTTAGCTTTTAGTCTGTTGGATCTAGCTCCAGCTATTGTTCCCACCATTTTCTTTATTTTTAACCTTCTTTTTAGTTTTCCCCCTGTATCTTTGAAATAGAAAAAGGGTAAACAAAACAAAAAACCATTGTCTTTATATCCTCTCAAGTTATTGCCTTTTTCTTTCTTGTCTTTGAAAGAAGGGCTTAATTTTCTGATTCCATTTCTTTATCTTTTTTACTGTTGAACTTGCTGTAGTCAGTTTTTTTGTGTCATATCTCGTCTCTTGAAACTGCTCTGGCAAAGGTGACTAAACTTTCAAACTACCGAGTCTAATCATTCTATTCAGTTATTAGTTTTTCTTTGCTTACCTGTGGAATCTGACACTACTGCCTCTTACCATTTTCAAATTCTCTTGCATTTCTTTTCTTTCCTCTCAAATCATACATTCTCAGCATACCCTCCCTCCCATCCCTTCCTTTCTTTCTTTCTTTTTCTCCATTCCTTAAATGTTGTTGATCCCCAGGGCAGTGTCCTTAACCTTTCTCTTTCCTTGATCTACATCCTTCCCAGGTTACCTCACCTGTTTCTGGTGGAATATTTGACCATTATCTTTGTGCTGACAATTCATAAATTATCATCTCCCATTATGACCTTGTCCTTGTGTTTCAGACTCCTTTATGGGACTTAATAAACACCCCACTTGCACCCCCTGGAGATACCTGAAATTCTGCTTGACATAAGTTTATGATCTTTCTCTAGACACGTTTGCCTTCAGTTAAAGGTTCCATCCTTTGTTTAGTCTGTCAAGCCTGGAATCCTGAAACATTTCTTCTCTTTCATCTCCAACATCTAATCAGTCAAATCAGTTATCTATTTATTCGTTAAATATTGTGCTCTTATTTTGTGCCCACTATTGTGATAAAGTTCTTTAGATTCCATATTGCTAATATTTTTTTTTGTATTTGTACCTTTTCTCTAATCTTTTTGCTATAATCCCTGCCACTTAATCTCATGTTATAACTACCTAACCTTCCTTCTTCTAGTCCATCCTCCATACTGAAATCAGAGTGACTTTACAAAACTGAGATCAAATTACTGTTTTTCAGATTAAGATCCTTTGATTTCCTAACTCTTTAATAAAGTCCAAATTTCTTAGTGTGGCACATAAGGCCTTCCATAGGCTGTGTTTTCTCCAGTGTTCTCTTTTTCCTATTGCAATTCTTTGAACCCTGTTCTGTACCCTTCTTTAATTAATAACAGTTTCCTAAACGTGCCCTGCTGGCTCTATGCTCTATGCTCTTTACTCAGGCTTAATTGCTTTTCACATTCAGTGTCTTTACTTTAATTACTATACATTACTTGAGACCCAGCTCAAGCATTGCCTCCTCTGTGAAGTCATTTATGATATCCTCTTCTTCAGTTAAGCACTTTCTTTTTTGTGCCCCCAAGCACTTTCTTTTTTGTGCTGTAGCAGTGAAAGCACTTCATTGCCCTTTCTTGTCTACATGTATTTGTATTAGGGCGCCTTATTTTATCTCTAGCCTCTAGCACAGAGCCTGGTTTGTAATAGCTTTCAACAAATGTTTGAATGAATATATTGTAAGTCATTATGTAATGAAAGCATTCCTTCCTTTCCAGATCATGAACTTCTGCAGCAGGTATTATATCTAATCTTGTTTATGTTTCAGGATCTTGTCATAGGTGCTTAATAAAAAAATATTGTGGTAATGTGAGGTGGAGTAATAAGTGAGGTAATATGCAGTGGATTAAAGCAGGGCTTCCCTGCAGAGAAAGAAGTAGAATTGTGCTGGTCCTAAGCACAATAAGATTTTTTAATATTTCATGGTCTTCATGTTTATGTTATGATCAATTGATAGATGCATCTAGCGTTAATCTTCTTTGATATTTGCCAGATCAAGCAGATTCTTAGTATCAGTACTTGGAGGATTGATTAAATGATGTTAACTAGTATGAGGATTTTTACTTTCTACAAATGTTAAAGTATGGGTGTCCTAGTTGCTAGTAAAAGTTGCAGAGTAATTATCTAAAATACTTTGTAATTAAATCAAAGAGCCAGCATTTGAAGAGCACAGTCATGTTCTCTTTTGTCCTATTTCTTTTGTAATTCAGTTTTTTTTTTATTGCCGTTTACATTCAGTATTATTTTGTATTAGTTTCAGGTGTACAGTATTATGGTTAGACAATCATATACTTTACAAAGTGGTCTCCCCAGTACTTCAAGTACCCACCCAGCACTTTACATCGTTATTACAGTAATATTGACTACATTCCCTGTGCTGTATTTTTACATTCCTATGGCTATTTTATGATTCCCAATTTGTACTTCTTAATCCCTTAATCTTTTTTACTCAGTCCCCCAAACCCTCTCCCATCTGGCAGCCATCAGTTTGTTCTCAGTATCTATGAGCCTGTTCCTATTTTGTTTGTTCATTTGTTTTCTTTCCACATATAAGTAAAATCATATGGTATTTATGTCTCTGTTTGACTTATTTTACTTAACATAATTCCCTCTAAGTCCATCTATATTTTCACAAATGATAAGATTTCATTCGTTTTTATGGCCTCGTAATATTTCATTGTGTATATGTACCACAGCTTTTTTATCCACTTGTCTATTGATGGGCACTTGGGTTGCTTCCATAGCTTGGCTATTGTAAATAACGATCAGTGAACATGGGGGTGCATATATCTTTTCAAATTAGTGTTTTGAATTTCTTTGGATAAATGCCCAGAAGTGGAATTGAGTCATAGGTAGTTCTATTTTTAATTTTTTGAGGAACCCCTCAATACTGTTTTCCGTCATGGCTGCACCAATCTGCATTCCCACAGCAGTGCATGAGGATTCCTCACTAACACATTGTTTGTGCATTTATTGATGATAGTCATTTTCTCCACATCCTCACCAACACTTGTTTTTTGTGTGTTATTGATATAGTCATTTTGACAGGTGTAAGGTGATATCTCACTGTGTTGTTTTTTTTTAAATATTTTTTTAAAAGATTTATTTTATTTTTTTAGAGAGGGAGATAGGGAGGGAGAGAAACATCAATGTATGGTTGCCCCTCAAGTGCCCCCTACTGGGGACCTGGCCCGCATCCCAGGCATGTGCCCTGACTGGGAATTGAACCAGCAATCCTTTGGTTCATAGGCTGATGTTCAATCCACTGAACTGCACCGGCCAGGGCTCTCATTGTGGTTTTAATTTGCATTTTTCGGAAACTATAAAACTCCTAGGAGAAAAAACATAGACAGTAAATTCTCTGACATTGCTGTTAGTAATATTTTTTTTTGTGATATTATCTCCCTGGACAAGGGAAACAAAATAAAAAAATAAACAAATGGGACTACATCAAACTAAAGGTTTTGCGCAGCAAAGGAAACCATTGACAAAATGAAAAGACAGCCTACTGAATGGAAGAAGATATTCACCAATGATTCATCTGATAAAAGGTTATTATGATTAGTGATTTTGAACATCTTTTCATATGTCTGTTGGCCCCTTCTGTATGTACCCTTTGGAGAAGTGTCTGTTCAGGGCCTCTGCCCATTTTTTAACTGGGTTGTTTTGTTGGTGTTGAGTTATATGTGTTCTTTCTTTATAAATTTTGGACATTAAACCCTTATCATCTGTTTCCTTTGCTGTGCAAAAACTTTTTAGTTTCATGTAGTCCCATTTGTTTATTTTTTTATTTTGTTTCCCTTGCCTGAGGACATATATCAGAAAAAAGTACTGCTAAGAGAAATGTCAGAGATATTATTGCCTATGTTTTCTTCTAGGGGTTTAATGGTTTTTGAGTCTTATAATTAAGTCTTTAATCCATTTTGAGTTTATTCTTGTGTATGATGTTTAAGAAGATGGTCTAGTTTTATTTTATTGCATATCTCTGTCCAGTTTTCCCAACACCATTTATTGAATAGACTGTCTTTATCCATTGTATGTTCTTGCCTCCTTTGTCATATATTAATTGACCACCTAGGGGTGGGTTTATTTCTGGGCTCTCTATTCCATTCCATTGATCTGTTTGTCTGTTTTTATGCCAATACTGTGCTGTTTTGAGTACTATAGGCTTGTATAGTTTGATATTAGGTAGCATGATACCTTCAACTTTGTTCTTTTCAAGATTGCTGAGGCTATTTTGGGTCTTTTTTCAGTTAGGCTTTTTTAAAATAATGTTTTATACTGAAAGTTTAATATTTATTTTTGAAAAAAACTAAAGAAGTTAGGCGCCATATATATGAGTATGGATTGACATTCCAAAATAAAAAAAAAATTAAGCAAGAAGGAAGCCATCAGGGAATGGATTGGTTTGTTAATTGGGTTTAATAACCCAGTGTGGTTTAATTACCCAGTGTGGTTTGTGGAAGGTTGGGAAAAAAATCAATATCATGAATTTGCATACCTGTTTTAACCTGGCAAAACAGGATCTTATACACTGAAGCTCATAAGCCAGTTCTGTAGGATCTTAGATATTGCCAGTAGTTGATATATAGTGCCTAGCAGTGTCAAGGTATGTTAGGCTTTATATGTAGTATATGTGTTGGTATTGTGCATCTGAGGTAAAACAAAAATTCTCATCAAGACACTGTTAAGGCTTGTACTATTCATTCTTGCTTTCAATCTACATTTATAAAACACCAGTTATGTGCCAGGCTGTATCCTAGGATTGGAGAGAGGAAACAAATGAGTAGAAAGCATAGTCTCCGTTCTCAAAGAACTTGGCCTCCAGTGAAGGGAACAGATACCTAGAGTGGTATGAGTAACACTTCTTGACTTGTTGACAAGAAATAGGAGATCACAACCTAGCCAGGTGGTCTCGGGCTCTGCAGACGTTGTGTGATGCTGTGAAGGATGTATGCATTCCACGCAGAAGAAACTGTGTGCAAACACACGTTGGTGGACCAGCATCATATGTTGTGGGAGCTGTGAGTCCCACAACTCCTCAAAAATCAATCATGAGCCCTTATAAGTAGTGGAATAATCCTGGGTTGATTACTAATTACACAGTCCACACAAACACTGAAAATTCCCTGACCTGGTTTTCCCACATTGAACTTCATTCTCATTGTATGTCCTGACACCATATTTTAGAATATTAAGTTTTATTTTTATGCGTATTTTACTGTCTAATCTTTGATGGACCATTAGCTTTGTGAATACAAAGTTCATGTCTGTTCTAGTCATAACTGTATTCCTAGTACCTTGTACAGTGGTTGACACATAATGAGTGTTCAGTAAATATTTAGCCAACACATACATGGTATTATGGATAACATTGTGATAGTGTTTATGGAGAGCATACAGTAATAGCTTTGTTAGAAAAGAGAATGTGACTTAATGCATTCTTTTTTTTAGCTTTGAGTTCTTTTCCTTTTAATTTCAACCCAGATTTGTTTTCTTTTCCTTTCCTGCGAGATGGAGATTAGCCCTCTAGACTTCATAAAGAACACGCTTGTTTCTTAAGTTGCTTACCTATACTGCACTTGCCTCCCATGATCTGGAGGACATATGCAATTACAAAATAGGACATCTTGTTTGAAATTAAGTTTAGTTAACTCCTAGATTAAAAATTTTATTAAAGTCAAAATTGTTGGAAAATCAGATGGTGACCAAAGATCAACCTTTCTTTGCAGATTTTTTTGAGCATCAGTTCAAGTAGTTGGCTCATGCAAGAAAAACCTGTCTTCAGATAACAGTATCACACTTTTGGTAACATGCTCATGCTGACAGGCATGTACACACTGAGACACTGAGGGGAAAAGAGATTCATACCTTCCTTTGTATTCCTTACTTTGCTTTGCTCACATCCAAAAGTTTATGAGTTGACAGGGAATAGAGGAGCTTCTGTAATTGGGATCCATGGACCATCAGCATTTGTTTTGTGAAGTTTGTTCCTCAAATGGACCCCTATAACTTCCTCCCACTGTTAAGGATTCAAAGTGATGGGAACATCTAACTCTTAGCTGACTTTTTAAAGTTTTATTTTCAAAGGATTACTTAACTTAGGCATTACTATACTGATAATATTTTATACAATTGAAGATTGACAGGGAACTTATCTGCTGTATGGGCACTTGCAACTCTGAAGGATCTAGAACAAGAAGTACATTTTTTTATCCTGAAATTTTATGAGAATGAAGACTGCACCCCAGTTCTTCTTTTAGCTGGAAACCTCTAATCAGCTTTTCAGTGAAATAAATGAGTCATTTTAATAACTGAGAAAGGCCGTTATCTTTAGGTGTTTACTGAATTATCAGAGAGCTTATAATAGGTGTTGGTATAGGTCTAGCTCCATGTATGTTATTGCATTCTGAATATCAGTGTTTGGTTATCAGAAAAATTTGTTCCCTGATTTCCCCTGGTTGGTTTATTGTGTATACATTTGTTGTTCAATAACATTTGAGATTAATATTAAAATACTAGCTTCGTAATTTAATATAGTTTCTTAATATATAGTAAGTACTGTCCTTTCATAGCTTAAATATAATAAGTGAGCTAGGGGTAATGTGGTGAGGCTTTGTGCCATGCTGATAGGAAACCGAATATGATGCATCACTTTGAAACTTGATTGGATACATTGTGTTGTGATCTGCCAATTTTGGTGGAAATATTTTGTTTTGCTTAAAAAATAAATTATTAATATGAAAAACCTACAGCCAATATTATACTCAACGGGCAAAAACTGAAAGCTTTCCCACTAAGATCGGGAACATGACAAGGCTGTCCGCTCTCACCGCTTCTTTTCAACATCGTATTGGAAGTCCTAGCCACAGCGGTCAGACAAGAGAAAGAGATAAAAGGCAAACAAATAGGAAAGGAGGAAGTAAAGCTATCATTGTTTGCAGATGACATGATAGTGTACATAGAGAACCCTGTAGACTCCACCAAAAAACTCCTCAACCTAATAAGTGAATTTGGCAAAACAGCAGGATACAAAGTCAACATTCAGAAATCAAAGGCATTTTTGCACACCAGCAATGCAATAGAAGAAGAAGAAATCAGAAAAAAAATACCATTCGATATAGCAAGAAGAAAAATAAAGTACCTAGGCATAAATTTAACCAAAGACGTAAAAGGCCTGTACGCAGAAAACTATACAACATTGAAAAAAGAAATTAAGGAAGACACAAATAAATGGAAGCATATACTGTGCTCATGGATTGGAAGAATTAATATCATCAAAATGTGCATACTACCCAAAGCAATTTATAGATTCAACGCAATCCCTATTAAGATACCAATGAGATATTTCACAGAAATAGAACAGACATTTCAAAAATTTATATGGAACTATAAACGACCCCGAGTAGCCTCAGCAATTTTGAGAAAGAAAAACAAAGTAGGAGGGATCACAATACTGGACATCAAACTCTACTACAAAGCCACTATACTCAAAACAATCTGGTACTGGCACAAGAACAGATCCATAGACCAGTGGAATAGAGTAGAAAACCCAGAAATGAGCCCAAGTCTCTATGGGCATCTAATATTTGACAAAGGGGGCAGAAGCATAAAATGGAGCAATAATAGCCTCTTCAACAAACGGTGTTGGGAAAGCTGGACAGCTACATGCAAAAAATTGAAATTGGATCCTCAGCTGACACCATACACAAAAAGAAACTCAAGACGGATAAAAGACTTAAATAGAAGTCGCAACACCATCAAAGTCCTAGAGGAGAACATTGGCAGGAAACTCTCAGATATCCCACGCAGCAATTTTTTCACTGGTATGTCTCCTAAAGCAAGGGACATAAAGGAAAGAATAAACAAGTGGGACCTCCTCAAAATAAGAACCTTCTGCACAGCTAAAGAAAACAGCAGCAAAATGAAAAGGGAGCCAACCCTATGGGAAAATATATTCGGTAATGATACAGCATATAGAGGTTTGATCCGCAAGATATATAAAGAACTCACTTGACTCCACTCCAAGAAGACAAAAGATCCAATCCAAAAATGGGCAAAGGACCTGGGCAGACACTTTTCCAAGGAGGAGATACAGAGGGCCCAGAGGCATTTGAAAGGATGCTCGGCATCACTAGCCATCAGAGAAATGCAGATCAAAACCACCGTGAGGTACCACCTCACACCGATCAGAATGGCCATCATAAACAGATCCACAAACAACAGGTGCTGGCGAGGCTGTGGAGAAAAGGGAACCCTAGTCCACTGAAGGTGGGAATGCAGACTGGTGTAGCCACTGTGGAAAGCATTGTGGAATTTCCTCAGAAAGCTGAATATGGAACTGCCTTTTGATCCATTGATTCCCCTGCTGGGACTATACCATAAGAATACCAAAACGCCAATTCGAAAGAACCTATGCACCCCAATGTTCATAGCAGCACAATTTACAGTAGCCAAGTGTTGGAAGCAACCTAAATGCCCATCAGTAGGTGATTGGATCAAAAAGTGATGGTACATATACACAATGGAATACTACGCAGCAGAAAGGAAAAAAGAACTACTACACTTCGCGACAGCATGGATGGAACTGGAGAGCATTATGCTAAGTGAAATAAGCCAGGGGGCGAAAGACAAATACCATATGATCTCACCTATAAGCGGAACCTAACCAACAATACAAAGATGCAAGGAAAATAAGACCAGCAACACTGAAAGGAAAAGAAAGCAACAGAGACAAGAGGGAAGGAGGGAGGGGGGGCGGGGACAAGGAAGGGAAGGGGAAAGTCAAGGAACATATAGCAAGGACTCATGAACAAAACCAAAAGGGAAGAGCTGAGGGAGGGAAGGAGGGAAGGGGCAAGGGAAAGTGGTAGGGGGTAGGCAGAGACAAATGTATTTGAAAAAATAAAAATAAAATTTAAAAAAATATATATAATTTAAATTAAAAAATAAAAATTATTAAACATCTCACATGCGTAAACCACAAAGTAACATCTGACAGCCACTTTTCCATCATCTATGACCTCTGTGTCAGGTACTCAGGTGTGGGAAAGGCCAGGGATGCCTGTTGTTCATATTACTTTTTGATAGTGTTTTCACAAAACATCCCTTGACAAGTGTCAAAATAACAGGGCCAGATTGGCTCCATGAGATTGCTCTGTTAATCTGAAAATAGTCACCTAAGATAAAAGCTGTGATTAGGTACTATTATTTATCCATAGTTTACACATGAAAAAACATTTAATGATGACCAAGGAATTTGTCCTAGGCTACACCTCTAGGAAGTAGTGAGCCTAAATTTCCAATTTGGGCAACTCTACAACACTCTTAACCATTACCCTTTACCACTTTCCTAGATAGTTTCCCTCCTAGTGGAAACTCTCAAGCTTTGATTAGGTCAGTTTATGGCTCATGGTACTGCTAATTTACGAGTCCTTTATCATTTACGGGAGGGGTTAAGTGTAGGGAACCAGGCATTGGGAGTCCTCTGAATAGAAATTGGGGGAGTGTAAGGGGAGGGAGAATATGAATGCTAAATGGAGGAGGATAATGTATAATGATCTGTAATTTATTACATATCTCTTTCTCTTATGAAAGCATCCTTGCTTGGATTTACTTTTTTAAAGGAAAAATTATATATGGACTTTTTTAAACATACTAAATAGAGAAAACAGTATGGTATGTGGCGAGCCCCCCAGTGTGTTACCATTCAGCTTTTAACAGTTATTTTATCTATAACACCTTTTTTGAGCAGGGTGGTTGTGGGGAGAGGTGATATTTAATAGAATATTTCAATGCAAATCCCAACATATAGTTTCATGTTTAAAGACTTGGTATTTGTAATGTAAAACAGGCTTGCTTTTTTTAAAGTATGGGCATTAAAGTCATCACTCCCAACAAAAATAGTAAAGTCCTTAATATGATTCAATTCACACGCCATGTTCAATTTTCCTGAATTGTCTCAAAAACAGTTCTTTATTACTGGAGCTTGATTAAGTTAGGATCCATACAGGGGCCTCACATTGCATTTGGTTAATGTGTCTATTGACATTTCCTTTCCATTTATTTGTTGAGGAAAGAAACTGAATCCTTCCTCTTACAGATTTCTCATGTTCTAGATTTGGCTGGTTTTTATGTTCTTTGTCTTTCTTGTAAACTGATCTAGGGGCTGGGATGGATTCAGATTGTTTTGGCAAGAATATTTCATAGATGGTACTGTATATATTTCCTCATCTCATGATAGGGCTTTTAGATTGACCCAGGTTCAGGTGTCTTTTTCACCTAATGGATTTAGCAATCATTAATGATTGCTACCTGAATCTATTAGTTCATTAGGGACTGCTTGTTAATTAATATCAGATACAGCTGATTTTCTTATTTTGTGATTCCATTACTTTTCTGCATTATTAGTATGATTCTTCTATAGAGAAACCTTTTACCATCAGCTGTTTCATTACCTGGAAATACAGGAAAGACAGGAGGGTTTGCTACCCTGTCCCCAGTAGTTTAAGGCTGTGTTTATAGGATGGAAGGATTCAGAGAAACAGGTGGGGCTGTGTTCTTGTCCCAGGACAACCTCTGATCACTTCCTGCATGCTTGTGTCATTGAGAAGGGGCTTGTTCATGTCTTTCCCTTAAGAAACAGGTTGAGGCCCATCAAGAGGAGCTTGCTATTCCAAACTAACATTATTACTCCACATTTGGCTTTTAAGCACACATGAAAATGTTAGTCTGTTACTCCTTTTTTGGTGGTCACCTCTTTCTCTTATGCTCTGCCAAAAGGAAAACTGTTAAATTGTCTTGTTTCTCCTTGAAAGACCTTGGCTCCCTTTGAAATTTGGCTTGCTTGCCTTACAATGTAAGCTCTCTGATAGGCTCAAGAAAAATTTAGGATTTTGAATATTATCTAGCTCTTTCAGGTTGTTAGGTAGTAGTGAAATTCATGCCAGTGGTCTGCATCCAAAGTGGAAGTGGAAGTCTTATCTTCCTGTAAATGGAATGATGTTGTGTGTACTTTTAAATATCTGAATTCTTTCATTTAAAGGATTTTATTAGATTTATGTTGTTACATGTAACCAATAGTTAGCTTTTTAAAATTACTGTTGTATTCTATTATGTCAAAATTACTATTAAAATTTATTTTTCAGTGATACTATACTTTCAATACATGTAAATTTTAACAAAGTGTTTTATTTTGCGGTATTTATTGTGTGTGTCACATACTGAGCAGGCTTGGGGTTGGGTAATGTATACTGATAGAGCAGACCACAGTATATGTGATCAGTGAACTTACAGCCTAATAATTATCCATCCAATGTTAATTTTACCCAGTCACTCTTCCCTCTGACACGTGGCCCTCCAAACCCAGCTCTCATTGCCTGTTTAATTTAATTTAGAAACTTTGCTCCAGCAGGTCCTAAACAGACCAAAATGCAAATGATTGCATGATGGGATTTTTTTCAAGCACCTACGGTTTGTAAAATGTCTGTGCTTAATTGTTATGCCTATATCTTATTTTAAAAGGCAGTGTAAACTACTCAGATATTAGGCTCAGTTGTTATTCAGGCAGCATGTTACCTATCTTTACCTAGCCTTTACTCAGCACTTTAATGTCATATGCATGCTCCAAACATTCATTTGAATTCGACCTGAACTAAGTGGTAAAATTTGGAGGTAGAGTTTTTTTGGTTTGGCCAGGGGTACTTCTGTTTCCTCTTTATCTGCTACTATTCTCCTCCTCCCTTTAGTTGAAATTCAGGAGGTAATACACCTTGAATTTACATTTTATAACATTGTTTAATGTTTCTAAGCCACAAATCCATTTAGAGCCTAACTTTCACAAGTTGCTTTGATCCCCATCTGCCCAATTAAAAAGTTGTAGCTGGAGGTCAGCTTGATTCAGCAATGAGGCTTTGTTGAGATTTGGTGTGCTGCTCTCTTTAAAACCATGAAGAATCTGTAATGAAGCTGAACTGTTTTCAACCTTTGCTTTCAGCTGAAGGTGTCATTTTTGCTTATTTAATTGCCATAATTAAGCGTTTGAATCAGCTTGTGCAATGGATGAAAGCCAGGAAAACCAGAGAAGAAGGGGGTAATGGTTGAGTAACACCAGCGGAAGAAAAACAATTGTTTTTAAAATTCAAATGTAATTCAGATAAAGTTACCTGCCTGTGAAAGCAGGTTTCCAGAAGTGACTGATAATGGGTATGTAGCCATCAACATTGTTCAGGTAATTATTTGCTCTTGGACTCAATTGTGAATTTATGCCTGTGTAAATCTCTAAAATATAGGCAATTCATACCTTCTGAAAAACTATTCGAAAACTAAAAAAAAGGAATGTGAGTGGGTGGTTCCCTGGATGATAAGGCAGTAGATATGAAAGGAGTTTGAAAGAGTGAAAGCTCTGTCTCTCTGCAAAACTTCTCCTTTAATTAATACCTAGGTTCTTTGTAGTCCTTACACTTCTCTAACCTTAGCTATCCAGTTCCTTCTGTCACCCTTGTACCTAGCTATCAGTGAGCCTCTTAGAATATTTCATTCTTTTGTCAGGAAGGCAGTTGGCATAGACCCTGGAATCAGGTAGACTTGAACCTGAATCCTCTTCAGTAGTTTAGGAACTTGGACTTTGGACAACAATTTTAGCGTTTCTGAATCTTGGTTTATCTATTTAAAGTGGGATAAAGTGTACCACCTTATATTGCTATGGAAATTAAACAAGGATAGAGTGGTAGGCACCTGTTGTGTAAGTGCTCAGTAATGTTTGCTACTTCTTTTCCCTTCTCATCCAATTGTGTATTCCTTTTAAAAGCAAAAAAAACCTGTGATTTATTAGTTCTTTAAAAAGGAATTTGTAAGTAATTTGAAACTTTTTTCAAATGTGAGATACCAGTACTGTAAATCTGCTATACTTTTAAAAATTGTTCTTAAAGAAATTAGCTCTGAAAATCTCAGACCTTTCTAAGCCCTGTACCAGCAGGCAATATTGAAGTACTTTAGAAATTGTTATATCATTAGGTTTTATAGCCAACATGTACTTTTTCAGATTATTATGACTCCATTTTTTTTGTTGAGTTTTATTTATTTTTAATTAAGTTTATTTCAGTAACATTGGTTAATAATATTGTCTAAATTTCAGAAATACAACTCTATAACTTGGTATTTCTATATTGTGTGCTTACTACCAAAAATCTAGTTTCCTTCCATAACCATATATTTGATCCCCTTTATTCAATTTGTCCACTCCCATCTTCGTCTCCCTCTGGTACCCACCATTCCATTGTCTGAATCTATGAGTTTTTGTTTTGTTTTGTTAGTTTGTTGGTTTTTTTTGTTTTGTTTTATGTTCTACATATGAGTGAAATCATACAGTTTTTGTCCTTTTCCATTTGACTTATTTTAGTTAGCATAATACCTTCCAGATCTATCCATGTTGTCATAAAATGCTGTATTTCATCTTTTTTATGACTGAGCAATATTCCATTGTACAAGTACTGCAGCATCTTTTCCATTCATTCATTGATTTATCAGGTAAAGTACATCAGGATAGCATAGCTACTGAAATAAGCTAGATTCACAATGTCTTACTTCATTTCAAAGTTGCAAGTTAATGTAGGAGGAAGTTTCATGAATACTTAGAAACAGAAAGTAGGTCATCAACAAATGAAGTGTCAAAATTTATAATATAAGCAGATACAGAAACTTTAGAATTGAGCCCTCAGATTAGCTTAGACTTTATTTTTAACTGGGGTAACTTTTCTTAAAATAATTTTTTATTTTTCAATTACAGTTGATGTACCATATTATACTAATTACTTTCTGGTGTACAATTCAGAGATTGGACATTTATATAACTTATGAATTGATCACCTAGATAAATATTGTACCCATCTGACACCATACATAGTTATTACAATATTAATTGACTATCTTCCCTCTGCTGTACTTTACATCCCTGTGACTATATTGTAATTACCAATTATACTTCTTAACCCCTTCACCTTTTTCACCCATATCCCTCTCCCTGCTTCCATCTGGCAGCTGTCAAAATTTTCTCTGATTCTATGAGCATTTTTCTGTTATGCATGTTTATTTTGTTTTTTAGATTCCACATATGAGTGAAATCATGTGGCATTTGTCTTTCTCTGACTTATTTCACTTAGCAAAATACCCCGTAGGTCCTTCCATGTTGTTGCAGGTGGCAAGAGTTCATTCTTTTTTTATGGTTGAGTCCTATTCCATTTTATATATGTACCACTTCTTTATTCATTTATCTTTTGATGGACATTTAGGTTGCTTCTGTATCTTGGCAATTGTAAATAATGCAGCAGTAAACATGTGATTATATATGTCTTCTCATTCAGTGTTTTGGGTTTCTTTGGATAAATAACCAGAGTGGAATTGCAATGTCCTTCTTTTTCTCTTGTTATAGCATTTGTTTTAAAGTTTATTTTATCTGGTAAAATATTGTTACCTCAGCATTTTAAAAATTCCATTTTCATGAAATATCTTTTTCCATCCCTTTGTTTTCTAATCTGTGTGTCTTTCAATCTGAAGTGAGTCTCTTGTAGAAAGCATGTGTAACGACGATCTTGTTTTTTTATCCATTCAGCCACCATATGTTTTTTGATTGGAGCATTTAATCCATTTGCATTTAAAGTAGTTGTTGTCAAGTCAAGGAACAAGTATAAAGAATCCGTGGACAAAGCCAAAGTGGGGAAGGATAGAGGGTGAGAAGTGGGGGTGGGTGAGGCAGGGGAAAGTGGTGGCTGGAAAATGGAGACAAATGTATTTGAACAATAAATGAAATCTTATTAATCATCAAAAAACCCCCAAAAAACAAACAAATCAGTTGTTAACAGAAATGTATAATTGCCATTTTATTATTCATATATTTGATCTTTTCTTCTTCAAGAAGACCACTTAACATTTCTTGTAATACTGGTTTGGTGGTGATGAACTCCTTAAGATATTTCTTGTCTGGGAAGCTCTGTATCTGTCATTCAATTCTAAATGATAGCTTTGCTGGATAGAGTAATCTTGGTTGTAGGTCCTTGCATTTCATCACTTTGAATGACTACATGCCAATCCTTTCTGGCCTGCAAATTTCTATTTTGAAATCAGGTGCAAATTTTATAGGAGTTCCTGTGTAGGCAACTACCTGCTTTTCTCTTGCTGCTTTTAATAGCCTCTCTGTCTTTAATCTTTGGCATTTTAATTATGATATATCTTGATGTGGGCCTCTTTAGGTTCATCTTGTTTGGGATTCAGCAGTTCCTGAACTATTTCCATCACCAGGTTAGGGAAGTTTTCTGTCACTATTTTTTCAAACAGGTTTTCAACTCGCTCTCTTGCATCTCCTTCTGGTAACCTCATAATGTGAATGTTGGTATGCTTGAAGTTGTCCCAGAGGCTCCTTAAACTATCCTCATTTTTTTTTTTTTTTTTGGATTCTTTGGTTTGTGTGTATGTGTGTGTTCTGATTGATTTTTTTTCTGCTTATCTTCCAAATTGCTGATTCAATCCTCTGCTTAATCTGCTCAATCATTGATTTCCTGTAATGCATTCTTTATTTTAGTTATTTTATTCTCTATTTCTGACCAGTTATTTTTATGTTTTCTACCTCTTTGTTGAAATTCTCACTAAGATTATCTACTTTTCACCTAAGTTCATTGAGCATCCTTATAAGCAGTGTTTTGAACTCTGCATCTGGTAGATTGCTTGTCTCCCATTTTGTTTGGTTCTTTTTCTGGAGTTTTTTTCTGTTCTTTCATGTGGGACATGTTTCTTTGTCTCCTCATTTTGGCTGCCTTCCTATGTTTGTTTCTGTGTATTAGATAGAACTGCTACATCTCCTGGTCTTGGTAGAATGGCCTTATGTAGGAGGTGTCCTGTAGGTCCCAGTGACACGGCCTCCCCAGTCATCCAGCTGTTGGCATGTCAATGGGAGGGATTAACCCCCAGGCCTATTGGCTGTGAGGATTGACTGTAACCACAGCAGAGGATCTGCTGTGCAGGGGCCCACTCCAGAAGCAGGACTCGCTTCAGCAGGGCTCTAGGGCTCACTGAGTCCACACCTTGAGTGCGTTGCTCATGGAGGTGGTTGGGTGGTGCTTCAGTGTGGACTGAAGCTGTTCCCTGGGCATGCTGTCTCTGGGGCCTCCTGGGAGGTCCAGGCCAAGGTCAACCACTGCCTATGTCCTGCCTCAGGGCACCTGGCATGAGCTACAGAGTGATCTGCAGAGGACTGCTAATTTGCAGGACTTGGAAGTGCTGGCGAGAGGCCAAGCTGTGAACCAAGGCTAGCTGCTGCTAGTATTGGGCCTGGGCTACTTAGCAAGAGGCATAGGCCTGGATGGAGGCCAGATGCTGCTTGTTTAGGGTTTGTGAACCTTTGAGAGAGTTTTTAGAAAGTCTGAAGCATGAGCCAAGACTGGCTGTTTGTATGGAAATCAACTTGTGGGTGGACCCACAAGTTGGGTGGGGCACGGTCTCAAGGAATCACCAGGACGGGGCAAACAGTGTTAGCCAGGTTGATGAAGAGTCTCATATCATGCCTGCCTGCCTGGCTCTGTTGGGGGAGAGCTCAGCAAAGGAACAGTGTCCTCTGCCAGCATTTCTGTTCGGGAGAAAGCTGCCTCTCTAGAAGTCACTGTGAGGCCAGACATTTCAGTTTTTCCACGTATGTCCCAGGAGCCTTGTAAGCTGCTGTTGGAGTGCTGGAGCTCAGTGCAAGTGAGTCTGAGTACATCTGTGCATGGGCCCTTTAAGAGGGACTCTAGAAGCCCTCTGTCTTACTCAGCCACAATCCCTGCTGGTTTTCACAGCCAGAGTTACGGGGATTTCTCTTCCTGACACTGGAACCCTGGACTGCTTGGTCTGGTATGGGACTGGGTTCCCTCAATCATCAGTGAGGACCTCCACAACCGAGGTATTCCTCCCAATTTTTAATATTAAGAATTTTTAAGATTTTATGTTATTTTTAGGGAGGGGGAAGGGAGAGAGAAAGGAAGAGAAACATCAGTTTCAGAGAAACATTGATTGGGTTGCCTCTCGCACATATCCCAACCAGGGACTGGGCCCACAACCCATGCATGTGCCCTGACTGGGAATTGAACCAGTGATCTTTGTCTTTGCGAGATGATACTCAACCAACTGAGCCATGCTGGTCAGGGCTTCTCCTGGTTTTTACCTGCCACACGTGAGTGTGGAACCAGTGGGTTCCAGCCCCCTGCCCCTCCTACTAGTTTTGGTATGTCTTCTTTGTATCCTTAGTTTTAACACTTCTGTTCAGCTAGATTTCAGATGGTTCTGAATGTTGATTTTTCTGTAGTTGTAATTTTGATGTGGTTGTGGGAATATATGAGTATCACACTTACCTACACCATCTTTACCTAGCTTAGATTTAAGACCATAGCCCAAGATTATTGATATTTATGTTGCAATTATCTGTGCATTTAGAAATCAGTGAATGTTCTTGATAGGAAATAGTGCATTCAGGCTCTTATCTTTTTATTTTTCCCAAATGGTAGCACCCCAGATACTTTGGAGTAACAATGTGCCTTTCTTGTGGGCTTATCTTGTGACTCTAAGCTATTAATACTTAAGATGTTTTTAGGACATAACATAAATGATCTCCATTTTAGACAATAAAATAGGGGCATAGAGAAGTGAAAGAATAGAATGTTCAGTCCTCAGTGTACTTGTGACAGTCAGGGAAATGTCCTTTCTGTCTTACAGACTGGCTCACCAGAGGACAGAATCCTTAATCTGAGTTATTTGCAAAATGACTCATAGCTAATATCATTTCCAGTTTCCTTATGATTATGCTGAAACTGTTTATACTTGTGGGAGAGTGTTGTGTGATAAAGACCATTATCAAAAATGGAGATGGCAGTCATCTGGCATGGATATCACCACTGTTCTGCTCATGGCAGATAATGTTTGATCATGGTACTTTATAGTAGAGTCTACATTTGACTTCAGAACCTTTTTCTACCTATTGCTCAAGGCAGCTACTACCAGTTAATCACAGGCACACAAAGCAAAGTTATTTTTCAGTTTTGACTTAATTATTTATTAAATTCATTTGTACTGAGAGAGTAGGAATTTACTTACAAATTGAGGATCTATCAAATTTGTGGTCCTATAGCAGACCCCAATTATATGGGATTCAATTTATGGTTGCAACAGGTTTACTTTCTTATGGGTTAAGTAGACATGCATACAATTATAATACAGACTTAGCTACATTATTGTTATAAAGGGAATCGAGAAGGATGCAAGATCAACTCTTAACTGGAAAGGTCTGTGGGTATAGGGATTTTGGAACTTGAGAGTAGGACCTTCAGGTGGTCTTTACAACTTTAGGACAAGCTTAAAAGGAAGAAAATATAGGATGGATTTTGGGGAATGACAAGCAGTGCATTTTGGCTTGAATGCGTAATACTGCAAAGATAGAGTTTAGAACCAAAGAGAGAAGCTTGATCTCTGTACCAAAGATTTTGAGTTTTATTCAATATTTTGTTGTTCCTGGGACACACATAGTTTTTAATCATTAGAATGATATGATCAGATCTGTGCTTTAAGAGAATAATTGTTGACAGTTTGAGTAGAAGTGAGATTGAATCTTAATAATGTAGGAAGCCTTTGTAGTAATATAGAAAGAGAAGATGAGGGTAAGCATTAGAACTGTGTAATGGAAATAGTGAATTTAAAATCAGTTTTAAAGAAAAAAATTGGTAAGCAAAACATACTAAACTTAGGTTGAAGTCTGGAGAAACTGAAATGGTAATTTATGAAGTAATAGCTGTTGAATTAAATCTTTTTTATCACCCAATATTATTATGTCTTTTAAAATATATTTTATATAATATAATATTAAACTTAATTATAAATACTTTTTTGGTTAGATTGAATTCTTAAGTCTTGTTTTGGCATTGAATAAGTTGGCTTCATTTTTAAAATGCAGTTTTTTAGTTAAAACTTTTTAACATGGGAAGAATGTGAACATATGTAAATATTTAAGCTGTAATGATTTAAAGGTAAAAGAAGTCTCCTTTCGCCTAATTCTCACTTCTCTAAATGATAACCACTATTACTATGTTTAAATATAGGTACACACACATCTTTATGTTATATCTATTTCTATCTTTTGTTACTTTTATAAAAATATGATCCAGTGTACAATTTCTCAAAGTAACAAAAATAAACACATTCATTTATGTATGTAGCATACAAAAATAAGAAGCAAGAGCCTATGATTTTGAAATTATGTTGATCAATACTTTAGTATTCTTACTTAGAAATGATCTAGTGAGCCAATGGTTATCCACTGATTAATTTAATATTAGTCCAAGGTCTTAGGTTACCTTTAAAGTTCTTGGAAATTATTTGTAAACTGACATACTATAAAACAGTGTTGAAATAAAAAATTTGTCAGAATAATTCTTCAATTTAAACACAGACTTACATTTTCATAATCTTAAACATTGTGTCGGAGCAATACTGGCTTGTTTGATCAGTAACCTTATATACATTTCAAAAAGGTTACTCTAGTAGAATAAATATATATGCTTATACTTAACACTAATAAGAAATCAGAAGACAAACCTATTTTATTAAACCAATTTTGTTTGCTAGACATTTATTTAACCTAATATGTGAACTTGGTTCTTAAAACCTTTCTGAGTTAGTTTCTGTAAGAGTAATAAAAAAAGTAGAACACAATTAAAATATTAGATCAGCTTACTTATTTTGTGGGAATTTTGGTAATATTCAGTTTAAGTAAGTGCATATTTATCTCTGTTAGCCAATCAGAACAGAGTTGTTTTATAAGTTTTTATAATATAATTTGTTAGTACCCTCTGGAGTTAGGAAAGCCTTAGGTACTCACAAAGAAAGGTAAAGATCTTTCTGAATTATAGACACGTAGCCATACAAATACTGAGAAACCTTATCATTTCCAGTTTTACAATTTTAGCCATGGCTGCAGAGTTAACACAGAAATATAAAGCTGGACCTGTTCAGATACCAAAAAACTCTTCTCCTTTCTGTTACATTGAAATTCTAAGTTGGTTTGAGCACAAAATAGATACACAAAAGAGATAAATGAACAAATAACTAAAGAATCAGGTTTTCCTTTTTCTCTCATCCAACACAGAATAGATCTATTCTATTGTCCAGTCTTTTGGTGTCTCTGGGCCACACTGGAAGAAGAGTTGTCTTGGGCCACACATTAAGTACCCAAACACTAGGGAAAACTAATGAGCAGAAAAAAAAAAAGTGGGGGGCGGTTTAAGTAAATTTATGATCTTTTGTTGGGCCACCACATTCACAGCAATCCTGGGCTGCATGCAGCCTGCAGGCTGCCTGCTGGACACTGCTGGAACCATTAATTTGTGCATAGTGATTACTAAATGGCAATTCATAAAATCAAATTCACAATCATTGTTATCACCAAAAGGGATAACTTACTGACCACAAAAGAAACAAACAAACTAAATGCAAAAACAATACAAAATTAGAAGAGAGGCAAGTTAAAATAGACGGAATTAGCAAAGTTCTATTGCTTTTCTTTATTCACTTCTGGAAGACAAAGACATGTCTGGACTTAAGCTGTGAAATCTACCACTCTAGCAAGGAAATGACCCAGCTGTGTTGTGTGAATCTACTGGGTATCTTGATGGAATTTCCAAACTGTTAAGGGATAAATTTTAGAAGAGGATAAAATCATGACTTCCACTCAAATAGCAAATGAACACATGTTTAAGATTTTATTTATCTCATTATTAACAAGGTAGTTAGAGAAAATAGCTGGTTCAAAGGAGAATGCAAAGAAAAGGTACATTTGTAGATCAGGAATATTAAAATGAATTTGCCAATGGATACAAGGCTGGCTTCTTCCATAGTAGTAGAAGGAAATCAGCTGTTCAGGACAATTTACTTGCATGCCTGTAGACAATAATTGTTTGCATTACTGTTAATTTTCTACATGTTAACCTCTGTTTTCAGAGTTACCAAATAGCCCAATGATAATTCCTGTAGGATTAAATTATCCACAGACGCTGCAACCATTTCATTGGAAGGGTATCCAGTACTCTCTTTTGCTTATTCTGAAGTCTTAAAATTTTCTTTACAGAGTGATTTTTTTTCTGCCTGTATTCTTGGAAAGTTATGTCTTTATTTTACATATTTCATTAACTCAGCCTAGATATGTATTTGAATCTATGGTTTAGTTTACTTTTCCTTCTCTTCTGTAGATATTTTTTCTCCTTTATTTTAGGGATATTTTCTATTATGTCTGTGTGCTTTTTCTTTTCTACTTGTTCAGGTATCCTACTTCAGGGATACTAATTATCTTTCTTGTCAATGTCTGTCCTACATCTTCTATCTAATTGATATCTTTCTTTTTTTTCTCCTCAATAATCAGGTTATTTTACGTTTTTATTGTTTGCATCAGTTTGATTTCTTTTGTCTTTAGTTCTTTTCTTTTTTGGTTTTATTCCCCCTAATTCATTGTTCTTGTTCATTGATTTCTTTAGCTCTATTTTCAACTTACCTCTTTTGTCTTTTCATCTTCGAGCTTTTATTTTATTAAATATATGCTCTTTGTAGGTTGTTCTCTGTTACAGAGAACTCACTGGGGATTTCCTTATTTTCCTTTTTATGTTTCAGACTGAGTTCTTCCTTTGTTTTTCATGCTATAGTCATTATTTGTCTTTCTCCTTCCTTTCACCCCCTTGTTTATATGCAACTGAAATGTCGGTCCAGCTGTCTGCTGTTACAAAAGTCAATACTTCAGAGGCAGGTGCTGATATAAAGGAAAGTGGTTTAGTTTTGGGTGCTGGCCACCTGGAAGATGCAGGACTCGTGTCTCAAAGCCCATCTCTACCATCTCAGTGGAGGCAGAGGTTTTTATGAGGAGGGAGAGTGGAATAGAACAAAATAATCAGGGAAGAGGGTTGAAAGTTCTCCATGTGCAGACTAGCACAGTCCATTCTGGCAAGACAAATGATGGTCTGGTGTGCATCATCCTGGTTTAGTCACCCTGGGCATACATCATCCTGTCTCTACGTCATCCTGGCTTCATGGTTGAAGGTCAGCAAATCTCCCAGGGCTGGGATCCCTGAAAGTCAGAGTATGTGTCTTTGACGTTAGTGCCTAGGATTCTTATACAAACATGCTGTTCATCTACAAGCTACATCAATTAGTCAGAGTCAGCATTTACAGAGATAATGTCAAAAGAATCCACTGTTACATGTACAGTTAAGTGGTGGTTCTTTTTTATCTTGCTAGGTACAGGCTTAGCTAGATCAGATATTGTATTGGCCCTGATGTAACATGAGTTAATTCTCCAAGCCTTTCTTACCTTAGCTATAACTTTGTTTCCTTCTTTTACTGCACCCCCTGGATGTACCTTTTGTTGTTCTCTGTTTTCTCTTTAGTAGAAGGATATAAAGTGGTAATAGGGGAAGAGCTTTTCAGGCACTTCAGGCTCTCTCTCCTTCCTGTCTCTTTAGATTTTGTTAAGTGTCCTGTAGTGGCCTCGCTCCATCATGCTTAGGGTGTAGTGTATTTCTAGTAGCTTCAGACCCTTCTCTCAATTCAGAATAGTGCCTTGGAAGTCAACAGGTTCTGGTGGCCACTCTGTCTCAACTGAGGTTTCGAAGCTTCTGTGCTGAAGATGTTTTCTAGACTTTTCTAGGGTATGCCAAATTGAATTTTTCCTTCCAAATTGGAGGATAGTCATTAAAACTTTGAAGTTTTATTAACTCATCTATTTTTCTCATTACTGCTTCCAGGCAGTGTAATCAGGCTAGGAGTCGGATCATACTGTACAAAATCTTTCTGTCTACTTTCTAAAGTTCAGAGGTTCTTAGTTTAAACAGTTCCTTGTTTGATGGCAGCTGGTGGGTTTTTTGCTAAAAAAATTATACACACACATGCACACATACACGTACATACATAAATGCATATATTGTTTTCCTTTTTAAAAAAAATATTGGGGACATGAGATTTGGTAATTCTGTTGTACCCCACCATCTTTACTTGAAAGTCTGTATGATTTCCTGAGTATTACTTTTGACATAATTAATAACATATATGCACTCTAGAAATTCTCTAAATTCTTAAGGTCAGGGATGACGTGGAACCAATTTTTAGATTAAAAAAATAAAACTAACAAATTAAAGATAATGTCGTAAGATACATAAGTTTAAAAACATCATTGACCCTTAAGCATATATTTTTCTTTTATTTGCATTTTGCTCTTGTGGGTGCTTTTGTAGACTTTTTATATAATCTCAGTGAACACATAGTTAGTGACCATATTATATTTCTATTAATGTTAGGGTACACCTTTTAATATTTTTGTTTCATCTTTTTAATCTCATCATATGACCTGTCATAATTTATTAAAGTTACTCAATTAAAGGACACTAATTGTTTCTACTTTTATGTTCTTATTTGTGCATTGTACTTTTTCTGTTTGTTGTCTTATATTACCTTTAAAATAAATCAGAGAGGTTGAGATTAATGGACTAATAAGCTTTATTGAATTATCATACTTTTTATTCTGACATTAACTGTAGTGTCTTTTTATATTGCTGGATAAAAATTCTTTTGAGATTGTTGCTTAAAACGACAGCTGATATCTCAGCCCTTAATGCCATTAGACTTTTTGGTGCTATTGTATTCTTCACTTATATCCTTCCCATGACTTGAATGATGAACATTTAAAAATGTAGCCTGGTTTTTATAAGATCATGTATGCTTGTAAATAAACCAAAAATCACATGTTCATGTTGTTGAAGGATATAAAATTACCCAAAGTTAAAAAATAGTTTGGATTAAAATTAAAATATATGCTAGAGAAGTGGGTTTTTAATATATTCTTTAGTAGTTTAATTTGTTATTTCTGGGTTTTGCTATAATCACTTATAGCCCAGGTATATAAAAGTGTTTATAAGTGTTAATAAAAATGTTTTTTATTTTCTTCTAAGTTACTAATTTAATCATTGCATTCCATATTTATGAATTCTGTAAGAATCATGAGTAGTTTTGTGGGTTTTCTTGCATTTAATTATATAAAAATATGCATTCACATTATGTAATAATCTATGTAATTGACTTTATTTAGGAATGTGTAATCTGTTTTTTTGTTTTCTTTTTTTCTCTCCTCAGATTCTGTCAAATTTTAAGAACAAATGTACCTTATAGCTCATGGAAGAAAAAACACAAATCAAGACTTTTTTGGGTTCCAAGTTGCCAAAGTATGGAACAAAATCTGTAAGAAGTACACTGCAGCCAATGTCAAGTGGGACACCTGTTAATTTATTGGGAACTTCCAAGAGTAGCAATGTCAAAAGTTACATCAAAAATAACGGCTCTGATTGTCCATCACCTCATTCATTTAATTGGAGGCCGGCTACTAAATACCAACTTAGTGCACAAAGTGCTGAAGAGTCTAATGATACCCAAAGTTCACATGATAAAGTAACTAACCCTGAAAAACATACATCTGCTCAAGGAATGTTTGCTAAAAATGGGATAAAAGGAGGTTTGAAAAGTGTTTCTTTATTCACATCAAAGTTAGCAAAGCCATCCACTATGTTTGTGTCACCTACAGAGGAGTTAAAACAAAAGTCTTTGTCTGGACCATCTAATTTGGGTAAATTCACCAAAAGCACATTTTTAGGAAGGACTTCATATTCTTCAATCAGTGCTCCAAAATCACAGTTGAATGGATTTTATGGAAATCGATCGACTGGTAGCATACAGAGGCCTAGAGCAAACTCCTGTGCTACCAGAAGCAGTTCTGGAGAAAGCTTAGCACAATCCCTAGACAATATTAAATCTCTTACTTGTGAAAAAATGGTAAGGTCACAGAGTTTTTCACATTCCATTCAGAATTCATTCCTTCCACCTTCATCTATAACCAGATCACATTCCTTCAATAGAGCTGCAGATCTTACTAAGCCTTATCAGAACCAACAGCTGCCCATTAGAGTGCCTCTGAGGTCAACTATGCTAACAAGAAATTCCCAGCAGTCAGAAGTACTCAATGGGAATGAACATTTAGGGTATGGATTTAATAGGCCTTACGCTGCTGGTGGAAAGAAGTTGGCTATACCAAATGGCCCAGGTATAACTTCCACTTTGGGTTATAGGGTGGCTCATCCCCCTCTACTGAAATCTAGTCGATCTCCATTTTCTGGGACTATCACAGTTGATGGTAATAAAAATTCACCTGCTGGCACGTGTGTAGAGGAAGATACTGCACTTTTGGCTAAGGTCAGAGCTACTGACAAGGACCAAGAGCTAATTGAAAATGATAATTATAGAACAGAAAATGGCCAGACCATGAAGCATGATGCTAAAATTAGATACCTGAGTGATGATGTGGATGATATTTCCTTGTCTTCTTTGTCATCTTCTGATAAGAATGATTTAAGTGAAGACTTCAGTGATGATTTTATAGACATAGAAGACTCCAACAGAACTAGAATAACTCCAGAGGAAATTCCTCTCAAAGAAGAGAAGCATGAAAATGAACCACCAAAGGATATATTTGATCCCAAGGAAAATGAAAAACCTTTCAGTAAAACTGATGAGTGGATAGATATAAGTGTCTCTGGTAAATATTAATATGCTTAAGTTTGTTTGCTTTTTCCTAGATAATATAACTGAATTCACATTTAGGGTTATCTTCTAAATCCATGATATTATCAACTTCATGGAGGAATGAATCTAGGTAAAATAGTAGAGGGGCAACATTTTTCTTCCATGTGACTTTTGTCCTGTTCTGTTTTTAACTTTAGAACATCAATAAAAACTTTCTCCTAAAGAATCTTACCTTTGTTCTTTTTTGACTGTCATACCCAGGCCTATTCCTACTTGTTTCAAAAACAATTTCTTACACTTCCCCAACAAGTGACATGCCATTTTATTTTTTTATTTTTATTTTTTAAATATACTTTATTATGTTATTACAGTTGTCCCAATATTTTCCCTTTGTCGTCCTCCACCTGGTACTCCCATTCCCTCCAGTAATCCTCCACTTAATTCATGTCCGTGGATCATGCATATAGGTTCTTTGGCTACTCCATGACCTAAACTATCTTAATGTCCCCCTATTTTGTACCTACCAATTTGTGCTTCTTAATCCCTGCACATTTCCCCCCCTTTTCCCCTTCCCCCTCCCAACTGATAATCCTTCAAATGATCTGCATATCTATGATTTTGTTCCTGTTCTGCTTGTTTGCTTAGTTTGTTATTTGGATTTTACTGATAAGTTGTGAATTTATTAGCATTTTAATATCCATCGTTTTGATCTTTTTGTTGTGTAATTCCTTTTTGCATTTCATATAACAATGGCTTGGTGATGATGAACTCCTTTAGTTTTACCTTCTCCGGGAAGCACTGTATCTGCCTTTCAATTCTTAATGATAGCTTTGCTGGATAGAGTGCTTTAGGTTGTAGGTCCTTGCTTTTTATCACTTTGAATACTTCTTGCCAGTCCCTTTTAGCCTGCAGAGTTTTTTACAGAAACTCCCTTGTGTGTAACTCTCTGCTTCTTTCTTGCTGCTTTTAAGATTCTTTCTTTATCTTTAACCTTGGCATTTTAATTATGATGTGTCTTGGTGTGGTCCGTTTCGGGTCTCTCTGTGTTTCCTAAACTTGTATGTCTATTTCCTTCACCAAATTAGGGAAGTTTTCTTTCATTATTTTTTCAAATGAATTTTCTATATCTTGCTGTTCCTCTTCTCCTTCTGGCACCCCTATGATTTGGATGTTGGTACGGTTAAAGATGTCCCATAGGTTCCTAAGCTTATCCTCATTTTTTTGAATTTTCTTTTCTTTCTTTTGTTCTGATTGAATGATTTTTTCCTTCCTGTGTTCCAAATCATTGATTTGCTTTTCAGGTTCATTGCCTTTATTGTTGGTGCCCTCTAGAGTTTTCTTTATTTCACTTAATGCAGCCTTCCTTTCTGCCTGGGTCTTTTTTATGGTGTTGAAGTACCCAATAAGGCCCTGGAGCATCCCGATAACTATTGTTTTGAACTGTACATCTGATAAAGCTTCTTAGCTCCATTTCATTTAGTTCTTTTTCTGAAATTTTGTTTTGTTTTTTCATTTGGGCCATATTTCTTTGTCCTCTCATTTTGGCAGCCTCCCTGTGTTTGTTTCTATATATTATGTAGAGCTGTCTGGACTCCCTGTCTTAACATACCTGTTAAGTTGTATGGGGCGGAGCCTTAGGTAATTGCCAGGGCAGGGCAACCTGTGTCTACACTCTGTTGCTCTGTGTTTGGGAGGGCTCTCAGAGGGGACGGTGGCACTGCCTGGCTTCTGGAGTTTTGCTTGGGAGGAATCTGTCTCCCCACTTGCACTTTACTTTCTCCCCATATGCCACTGGTACCCTTCCAGCTGTTTCCCTTGTGCTGAATCCCAGAGGGGGTGGGTCTGCCTGGGTCCTGAGTCCCTTGGGGGCCCTTTAAGAGGACACAGTTTTTTCTGCTGCCCCAACTCCCACTGGTTTTTACAGCCAGAAGTTATGGGGACTTACCTTTCTGGCGCTGGGACCCTGGAATGGATGGTCTATTCTGGGGCTGGGATCTCTCATTCCTTAGGTATCCCTCTCATTTTTTATCCACCATACGTGGATGTGAGACTACCTGTTCCCATCTCTGCACTGCTTCTCCACGCCTCTTCATGTCTCCCCTTGTCTCCACCCTTCCTACTTGTCTGGATGAGTGTGGCTTCTTTAAATCCTTAGTTGTCAGACATCCACACAGCTTGATTTTCTGAAAATTCTGGGTGATATTTATTTTGTAGTGTACCTATTTTTTTTGATATAATTGTGCTTGGAGGTTAGGTGTGTTTATCTATGCCTCCACCTTGACCAGAAGTCTGGCATGCCATTTTAAACCATCTCTTTTCTTAGGGTAGTAGATCATCGCTGTTTGTTAAAAGTAAAAGTTATACCAAAGGATAAATGAGCAGCTATGTCTAATCTAATGAATTTTCTTATCCCAGGAAATTTTAATTTTTTTTTAATGAAAGACGTAGATTTCTTGTTATAACAAGCTTTATAGTTAATACTTTCAGAGGAGCTTTATTTTTTTAATTGAGGAAAGTGAGATAGCAAATGTTAAACATTTCTGCTTCTTCTTGGTTATCTTAGCACTAAGTGTCAGAGCAAATTTATTTTTGTGCTCGTACAGCCTGAAAGAAGAACAAACTGAAGGGACTGGATAAAGTCACATGGCCTGGTCAAGGCACTAGGCCATATCTAGAGATGTGTATAACCCTTGATTGTTAAGGGTGTTCTAGTTAGGAGTGATTGTCAGAACAACGTTTTTCCTTAGGGACCAACTGTGAGGCTAAAAAGATACACACAGAGGAAGGAGTTTCCTGGCCAGTGCTTAAATGTAAGTATCTTAGGAAATGTTAAAGGAATATTAGGCTTTACTTGTATTTCTAGAAATGTTGCAGAAGTCAAAGATGATTCTGAATTTTCTTTACATCTATTGGGAAACATTTCAGTTGGTTATTTTCAACATTTCACCTTTGTATTTATTTATTGTTTAGAAGTTAGAAAATGCTACAAGTATGAATGCTCTTTGCTAAATTTTTTGCTATATCAAGTTATTATTTTAAAATATATATAAAAATATAATTTGTATTTTTGGAACCTGAGAAATAATTATATTTTTGTGAATTAATTACTGTTTCTTTCTCTTTTTTTAAAAAAAAAACAATTGAAGACAGGAGTGAATGTACGAAACATAATTCTGGGAATAACTTGATTTCACCAGATACAGACTACAGAGTCGGTTCTTCATTTGAACTCTCTCCATCTGATAGCTCTGATGGAACATACATGTGGGATGAAGAGGGCTTGGAACCCATTGGAAATGTCCACCCTGTTGGGAGCTATGAGTCCTCTGAAATGAACAGCATAGTATGTATGGAATTCTCTACCCTTTTGGAATGTTTGTTTGCCTTACTGTAGCAGGGGTGTCCAACCTTTTGGCATCTCTGGGCCACTCTGGAAGAAGAACAGTTGTCTTGAGCCTCACATTAAATACATTATAACACGTAATCACAAAAAAAGATCTCATAATGTTTTAAGTAAATTTACAGTTTTGTGTTGGGCTATATTCATAGCCATCCTGAGCTGCATGTGGTCCACAGGCCGCAGGTTGGACATTCCTGCTAGAGAGACTTGTGATATGGATTGGATTATTTTTCAGTTAAATTAACTCTCCTAGTTTGAGAATGTAAATTTATATCCATGAAGGCTACAATAAAGCATATATTTGTGTCACATGACATGTGGTTAAATATACTGTCATACACATATATATAGAGAGAGAGACATTTGTATTTTTCAGGTTAAGTGAGGCTAATGGTTCTCCAACTGGAGGGAAGGGCAATGTCAGAGAGACATTTTTAGTTGTCACATTGAGGGGTTCCATTGAGGGGTGCTACTAGCAAATAAACAACGAGGAATGCTGCTTAATGTCCTATAATGCTTGGGACAGCACGCATAGCAAAGAAGTATCCAGCTCAAGATGTCAGTAGTGCTGCTGTTAAGATAACTCTGGCTTAGGCTCAGTTAACATTATGTGCCAGTTATCAGGGGCTTAACACAATAAAACATTATTTTTTACTCTTACAAAGTTTCTTGTAGATATGAACAAATCTCTAGGGCAAGTTCGTAAGTGTTCTAAGCTGTTTTTACCTTGAGGCTTTGCCATCTTCTTTTGAGGCCATCTTGTCACTGTGGTAGAGGAAGAGTGCCTGAAGGTCTCAAACATGCAATTACTAACTTTGGCCTGCAGATGGCACATGGAACTTTCACACACAGCTTATTGACCCAAACTAATGTTACGAACTTGTTATGTACTAAGCAATTTTCCTGTGTGCTTGGAAGGTAAGGAAACCAATATGAGTGAGTACTAGAAGACCCACCATGCATATGTATACATGTATATTTTGAGAAACGTTGCAAGTGATGTATATGTTATGCCATATGTTTAGAGTGTATCTGTTGTGTTTAAAGTGACTCACGTACTTACTCAGTATATAAAATGATTTTTCAGTAGGTGAATGGAAAATTGGTAGGCTTTATGGATATATTAAATTTTAAGTGGATTTCAGGCAATATAATTTTTTTACACTCACATAAACCTGTAACTTGGAAAAAATAACCATTGTTACCAAAGGCTTATTAAGTTGCACAGAGAGACTACAGATTTAATTCACAGAGATCATCTCTATTCTGTTAGATAAAGGAAGTTAAGAAAAGATTACATTTTAAGGTCTTATGTGCTTTTTTATTACTAGGACTTTTTAAAGCAAATGTGATTGAAATGGAAATGAACATTGTATCCAGAAGATGGCAGCAGTAATCCACTTAGTACTTGACATTTCTCAGAAGGTTCACCACATTCAGTTCACAGTTCCTGTAACTTAATGACAAAATAACTTTTAGAAGTTCACATGTACCTGGAATGACCATTAGTCTTTAAGATCTTAGGTCTTCTGATCTAAAAGGGAAAAGTGTGAAAAATAATGAAGAGTTGATGACAATAGGGTTTTATTCTAAAAGATTTGTTTTTTAACTTTTAACATTTAGAGCTACAAAGTCATCTGGAAGTTATTTCTGTGCATAGTGTGAGGTAGAGGTCAAGATTAATCAGTTTTTTAAACTCAATCTTTCCTTCTCTCTACAGTTATTTTTGTCATATATTTCTTGACTCTCTCTTAGTTCATCGGTCTCTTTGCTTATCCTTATGCCATTGGTACACTGTTTTAATTACCATTATCTTTAAGACAACTATCGACATCTGGTAGTGAAAGTCTTCCATCTTTGTTCTTTTCCAGGGTTTGCTTAACTTACCTTTTTCAGTCTATTTAAATATTAAAATGAACTTACCAATTTCTGCAAAAAACCTGCAGGGATTTTGGATAGGATTACATTGAATTTTTTGTGAATTTGAGAAAAATTGACATACTTGCTATAGCAAGTCTTCCAATTCATGATATATGTCAAAACTCGTTCTTTTTATTTGGGACTTTAGAAATATTTTTTGCTAATGTTTTTGTAGTTTTCTGTAAAATTTTATACATATTTGCTTTATTTTAGGTATCTGATTTTGCTGTTATAAATGGTACTTTAAATTTTTATTTTTTAAGTTTGTGTTGTTTGAACAAATTTACCTGATTTTTGTACTTTGACTTATTTTTCCGAATACCTTGGTAAATTCACTTATTAGTCTAATAATTTGCCTGTGGATGTGTAATTTCTATATGTACTGTACAATCATACCATTTGCAAGTCTCCATTTCCCCACCTTCCTCTTTAGTGCATTTGTTAGGACCTCTAACAATGTTGAATTGAAATGATGATAGAATTTCAGGAAAGTTTTAATAGTTAACTGTTAAATTTTTTGTATGTGTGCATGTGTGCTGGGGGGTGGTTAATACACATCTTTCATCAGATTAAGGAAGTTTCCTTTTATTTCATTTACTGAATTTTTGTTGTGAGTGAATGTTAATTGTTACCATATGCTTTCTCTACTATTGAAATGATCAGACTATTATTATTATTGTTATATATTTGCTGTTAATGTGGTAGATTGCATTTCTTGATTTTAAATATTAAACCATCTTTTTATTCCTGGAATGAATTCACTTGATTGTGATTCATCATCCTTTTAAGTGTTGTTAGAATTGATTTCCTATTACTTTATTTAGGTTTTTTGCATTTATATTCATGAGCAAGATTGCGCTCTCTATATATCTACATCTCTCTATTTTTATTTTTGTCACATTTTGGTATCAGGGTTATGCTAACTTCATGAATGAGTTGAGACGTGTTTTCCTGTTTTTTGCCCTTTGCAAGAGTTTATGTACAATTGATGTTATTTCTTCCTTAAAGGTATAAGGGAATTCACTAATGAAACCTTTTGATTCTGGAGTTTACTTTGTGCGAAGGTTTTTAATAACATTTGGTTTTTAAAATAGATGTTGACCCATTGAGATATATATGTATATTTCTTTTTGTGTTGGCTTTTGAGAAATTGCTTCATCTGTGTTGTCATTTATTGCTGAAAGCTGTTCAGAATTATCTTACTAACATCTTTATAGTAGTGATGTCCACTTTTTCGATATTGGTAATTTTTTATCCCTTTTTCTTCATTTCAAAGAATGAAATTTGGACTTTGCTGATTTTTGTCTATTGTTTACTATTTTTCTGTTTTATTGATTTTTAACTCATATCTTTATTTCCTTCTTTCTACTTTCTTTTAGTTTGATCTTGCCTTTTCCAAATTTTTGACATGGAAATTAGAACATTGGTTTTTTGTTGTTTTTTTTTTAGCCTTTCCCCTCGCCCTGTCCCCCCAATATATTCACTGATGTCTCATAAAGAGAAGACTTTACTATGTATGGTACTATGTAGTGTGTTCAGTAGCATCATAGTGAAAGATGTAACAAGTGGGTTTCTTCTTGTGTGCTTGGCTTTAAAACAGTGAATTCTAAGCCATGTCAGAGAGGCCATGTGTAGTTTTTTAACCTTTAATACATTTGCTTATCTGTGAACAATACATAATACTGTTTTGTATATATATCTTATAGCTTATTTAAGTGATACATTATGGTCTGCAACTTTTTTTACTCAATTTTGTTTGTGTTACATGTGTATATTATAGGTGTACTTTGTTCATTTTTACTGCTGTATAATATGTGTAATATGCTATATAATAGCATTTAAATATATCATTTTTTCTCTGTTCCCCAGCTCAAATGGACATTTGAGTTATTTCTCAGTAATAAAACATATCAAGACAGTGCAGCAGTGAACACCCTTACTCATGTGTCTTTGATGTGCATGTCAGGGTTTCTCTAGGATGTGAACCTAGAAATACCATTACTGGATCAGAGGATATGTGGATCTTCAACTTTATTAGATGCAGCCAAGTATCTCCCTAAAATAGTTTTACCAATTTATACTTCCCAGCAGTGAATGAAGATTTATGTCATTTCTCATCTTTACCCTCCTTGCCAATATCTGATTTTTTAAAAAAATGTACCCAGTCTTGTGAGTGTGAAATGGTATGTCATCTTAGTTTGCATATGTTATTATTATTATTATTGATATTGTCATTTTTCATGTATTTATTGGCTGTTCGGTGTCCTTTTCTCTGAATTACTTACCTACTTTGCTGATTTTTCCCATTTTGTTTTTGCCTTTATCTTGTAAGGAAAAGTTTCTTGTATGTAAATTTAATGCTTATTACGAGTGTCGCAAATAATCTCTCAGGCAGTGGCTTCTAACTTTATTTATTATGCTTTTTACTATATGTAGTTTTAAATTTTAATGTGATTAAATTATGGTTTATTTATTTATTTATTTAATTGAGAGGCAGTATAGCACAATGATTAAGAGTCGGTGCTCTGGAACAGGCTAAATTAAAAAATCCCATCTTTGTCATGTACTAGCTGTATATCTTGAATTCTCTGTTTGCTTCTTTTCTAAAAAATAAAATGGAGATAATAATAGTAGTTATCTCTGGGGCTGATATTAAAAAGTACACACCTTAATGATGTAGCAGCCATGTGATACTGGTTTTTTAGTATTTTGAGTATCATTTCTCAATACTTCATGGAGTTGCTATGAACATTAAAGAAGGTCATACAGATAAAATACATAATGCCAGGGATATAGCAAGAGCTCAGTAAACGTTAACCCTTAATTATTATTTTATTCTAGTTGTTTTAACTTTTTTTATATTTAAGACTTTAATCCATCTGAAATTATTAAGAGACATAATAATTTACCCTCATTAATATTCCTTTGTAATGTACTTGGGGAGAAGAATAGACTTAATTTAACAGTCCTGAGATTGCCCATTCTTAGAAAGGCCATCTCTCTCTCATAAAACAGTACCTCTACCGTGTTACAAAACTTTACCTAAGTGATCAGAGTGGCTCACTGAACCTGAAGTGTTGAACAAACAATGTGGCTTATGCTGAGCACATGCCTTCCTTCTGGGATTCTGGAGTTTTGGCATGTGCTAAGTAGAAGTGCTCACATAACTAGCCCCCAATTAAAAATCACCACATTTCTTAGGAACGTCTGTAATAGACAACACTATTTGTGTATTGTCACAGCTTGTTCAAGGACTTAAGCACCACCTATGTGATTCCACTGGGAGGAGACTCTTGGAAGCTTACACCTGATTTTCTTCAGTTTCACCCTGTGTATCTTTTCCTTTGCTTATTCTGTTTTGTGTTCTTTTGCTGGAAGAAACCTTAGCTGTAAATATGACTCTATGCTGAGTCCTGTGATTCTTCTTTGTGAATTGTCTGACCTGGGGGTGGACTTAAGAACTCCGACACAGGTACTGATTTCGAAGTTTATTTTGCTCACTGCATGGCAATATCATTTTTTATTCATCATCTTTAATATTTTTATAATAATACTTTGGAGTAGCTATATATCAGTTACTAATTCCTGTTTCAGATTTGGATGCGTTTCAGAGTGAATTGATTAGATTAGGAATGACTTTACTAATTATATACTCACTCTGGTAGTCTTGATTTTTAGCCTCGTATCTTATCTACTCAGGATAACTGAGCATTTTTTTAACTCAATAAACTTTTAATATCTTTGATATTTAACTTTTTGGAATATGAAATATAGCAATTTTTTTTCTGGTAGGTATTATCAAAATCATATTTTACAATATGTGTGCAATTTTAGGCAAAAACAGTTTTTCTTCTTATAAACACAGTGAGCCATACTCAGAATTCTCTTTGCTGCAATTTTGTAACCAATAGGAGAGCTCTCATTGAAGAGGACTTGAACTATTACAATGTTATCATGACTGATTTACTAGCACTAAAACATCTAGGAGTTGATAATTTTAAATCATCACATGGAGTCATTTTATTTTTGGAAGGATTTTTAGAGGAAGCCTAAAGAAGTTCTTAAACCAGATGATCCCTGAAAGTGTTTTCTTTTTGTGTTTTATCAGCCTTGACTTACCTTCACATAATAGGCAAGTCTAACCTTCTTATCATTTAAATAATCTTTTTCACTTTAAAATTTAGATTAATACTTTTGCTCAACTATTTTTGACATACCAGTAAGTAACTATGCCTTCATTTCTCATGATGCTAAAACATTTTTATTATACATTTCTTTACTTAAGTTTACTAAGGCAATGACCAGCTAGATTTGAGATTCTACCTTGGTGACTAGAGTTTATTGAGACTTAAATGTGTACTGAATGTAATAATACTCTCAGCAATTGTTTATGTGGGAATATGAGTTTCCTAGGTTATTTGTACTGAATTTTGGAATATTCTGTGGTCCATAATACAGCAGAGGAATATCAAATCTGGCTTGTATTTGCCTCTATTAATTTTATTTTGAAGTTTTGAGAAAATCCCAGTTATTTTAAAATTATTTGTATCATGGTTTTACTGTAATTTAATGGAGCCTGGGCTATTGTACTTTATGGGTATGACTGGGGATGTTTTAATCTCTTTAAAATATATTTACAAATGTTTTCTTAGAAATGGTGGCAACTTGTCTCCATTCTGCTTGTTTTTCACCCCATTTAACAGCCTTTCGTACCACTGTCAGGTTGTTTTCAGTAAACGCTGGTGAGATTATACTAAGGCTTCTTTAAATCTGTATCCATGTTCAGAGGCCTTTTAATATACTGCTTCTCTTACCTGTATCCCCATGCAAAGATCATTCGACATTATTTACATTTCTCTAAATACTCCCATTCTCTGCCTTTGTCTATGCTATTCTTTAGTCTAGCATGCCTTCTTCCCATGATTCCTCTGCGTATTGAGTTTATTCATCCTCCAAGGATGTATTCAGACTTCTCCTCTCTCCCCTCCCCCTAAAAGTTAGCTGTTTGGCAATGAAACTCCGTAACACTTCTCAGACACACTCTGGTTTTCTACTTTTCTTCTTGCTAGATAGTGAAGTGAAGACTGCCTTTTTTCATCGTTTTCTTTCCCCCTTAATATTGCCTTAGGGTATGTAGGTAGATATTAAGTAAAATGGTTCCTTTAAGTTAGAATTAATCACTCCTTTCTGCTTCTAACCATATTCCTTCCTCCTGGTTTTGGCACTTACTTTACCTTGTAGTGTACTACTTTTTATTGGTCTCCCCGCAAACACTGAAGTACTTCTGAAGGCAAAACAGGACTGTGTCTTACTTATCTATTTTCCAATCCCAGGATAGAAACTGTTGATATGTTGAAGTGAATTTAGAAATCTGGATAAGTGCCAGTGATATGAATTATCTATGAAGTTTTTAATTTACTTCTGTAAAACTCCAATTTTCTGATGTTTTTGTCACCCCTCCCTTGGGTTTTACCCTAGATTTGGCATCCTTATTAAGTTTCTTGTTATTTATCTTTAAATTCTATTGTTTTGGTTTAGAATAAAGTCTCAAATTTTGGTCTCTACTCCATAAGGCTATTTTCATGGCTGAGCTTTTAACATTATACATGTTTGTCCTTTCTTCACTGTTAATAGCCTTCTTATGACCTTTTTTACACAGAACAATGGAGACTGTTCTTTCCCCCATTTATTCATTTTAATAAAATAATGGTGAGAAGGTTGGGATACGTGGTATTGATCTCTACAAAGTGATGCAGAGACCAGTGTAGTTAGTTGTACATGTTAAAAAGCATACAGTACAAATGACTTTTTCCTTGAGACATCTCAGATTTAGTTCCCTACCTGATTTTCCATCACTCTGAGGTTCTTTAATGTATATTTCTTATGAAGAAGATCACTTTCCTATGGAACTATAGTAAACCATTCACATCATGAAATTAACATTGATATATTGCTACCATCTAATCCTCAGAAGCCATTCAAGTTTCTCTAGTTGATTAATAACATCTGTAGCAAAGAGATCCAAGTTTTATCTTGTTAGTCTCCTGGCCAATGAGTGCACCTTGCAGCTGGCTGCTATGTCTTTTCTGCTATATTTAGCATTCTTTGAGCACTCCTTTGCTTTCTTGTACAAGATGTTCTGGTTTCATTCAATACTTTTTCTTCTTCTCTAGACCTAGAATCAGCCATTTGTCCAAGAGCCCTGTTGTGGGTTTTTTTTTTTAATGGAAAATGCTGTTTAGAAGCCAACTGTTGTTTTTTTTTGTTTTTTGTTTTTTGTTTTTGGCGGGGTTGGGGGTGATATGCTCACTGCTGCTGAAAAGTTGCTGCTCCCAGGCATCTTCAGCAGGCAGGTAGAGAATGTGTGTATGTATTATATTTATTTCTACATTATCTATATATTGAAAACTGTGTGTTCATACAAATACCTCCAATTAGAATTCATCACTACAGGATTCATTCTAGTCTCTATGTGTTACCTCTCATTTCTGATGGTGATAAACCTGACTTATGTTATTCTTAAAATATCTACTTATTTGATCATGTAGCTAATTGTCCTTTTTGCCACCACTTACTCTTTCCAATTGATGTCTTTCTTTATTAGGCTCTAAAACATATACAGTAGGCCACTACCCTGCGTGGATAACTTTCCTATTGTGTTTGGCCCTGACTCCTCACATCAGTCCATCCCCCACATACATTCTGCTTACATTCTCATATCCTTCGCCAGCTCTGTGCCTTAGATTCTGCCTCTCCATGCTTCAACATGAGTATCATCTAATTAGCCCTGATGTGTACAAGCTCTGATATGCCGGGTCAGCGATTTTCAGCCTGTGTGCCATAAGAATTTTTAGAACATGCAGTACCAGATTATTTAGTCATGGTCACTGACCTCCTTTCCCTTAGATTGTCAAATAAAAAAGTGAAAACAGCAACACAGTAGCTGTTCAGTGTGAATGAATCAAAATTATATCTATTTTTTGTCAGATCAGCAAAAAATACAAAATTTTAATAATTCGTTTGTGTGGGTGCCATGAGGTAAAAAAGGTTGAAAGTCGCTCTGCTAGGCCAACCTATGCATGATGTTTTTTTTTCACATTACTTGGTTTCTAATTCCCCATGTTCAGCTGCTTCTCTGTGTATATGACTTCCTCACCTTGCAATTTATTACTCTTCATGCCTCACTGCCTCCACTCCCTATCCTACATGCCAATTTGAAAAACTATTTATGGAGATGTTCTTAGACATCTTAATAAAAGAGATACAGTATAAACATTCCCAAGCCTGTGCATATATCTGTTTTATTACCAAAATGAATGACAAATAGCTTTCATGAAAATTATGAAAAACGCTTCTAGATGTAATGAGTTTTATAGGATCCGTATTTTATGTAATTATATGGAAAGTTGGGTCTAGAAATGTGCAGAGAACTAAAAGTTTCATTTTTCCAAACACTGGTGAAAGTCAAAATTTGGTGTAATATACTCAGATTTTTAGGAAATGTGAATTAGGTTATCATAATGGTCAGTTTATAATTATTATCACTTGGGAAAGTACACAGTATTTTGTGGTAGAGAGATGTATAAGAATCTGGGATCAGCTCATTTCTAAAGATTTAAGAGGCATTTATTTCAAAATGATTTCAAAGGGGAAAGTATTATTATTTAGTTGGAAAAAATATAGCACATATTACCACCTTTTTTGTAAGTTTATACAGATAAAGTATTACATACATTTTTTTAAAAAAGAATCGCATTAAGGATGCCAGGCATTCTGATTTTTGTTGTAGTTTTTGTAATCATATTTAGACATTAATGAAAAACACATTTATAAATCTATTGGTGTCTTAGTTTTCTTTTATAACTAATTACTACAAACTTAGCTTAAAACAATATAAACATTGTCCGACTTTTAGAACTCAGTTCAAAAATGAGTCTGGGTGTCACTGGGCTAAAAACAAGGTAGGCAAGATTGCATCCCTTTTGGATGCTTTAGAAGATAGTCAGTTTCCTTGCCCTTTCCAGCTTCTATAGGCTTCCCTCATGTTTGGCTTATAGTGCCCTTCCATCTTCAGAGAGGGCAATGGCAGGTTGAGTCTCATAGCATGTCACTATGACCTTCTGTCTCTCTTCCACTTAAGGGCCCTTGTGGATTACATTGGGCCCATGTGGATAATACAGAATACTATCCATCCCTACTTTGAGGTCAGCTGATTAGCAACCTTAATTCCACCTGTAATCTTAATTCCTCTGTGCTATGGAACCTAATATATTTACAGGTTCTAGGAATTAAGATGTAGACATCTTTGAAGGAGTTGTTATTCTGCCTAACATAACTGAAGGCATACTTTTCAGTTTTTAAAATAATACTATTATTATCTTAAAAATTCATTCTTTTTGAGGTTAACAAATTTAGTTTTAGTAAGTTGTAAATTTGACTTATAAAATAAATAGTAAATTATAAGCACAATTTAGTCAAACTCAATTTTTCAGTTTAAGTTAATCTAAACTGATGGCATAGCTATTCAAGTGGCCTTCGCTGAAGATTGTTATTGTGATAACTAATTACAGATTTTATTATTTACAGATGAATATTTTCACTCTTAATATTTGTTTTGGTATCTTGTAATGATTGGAAATAACATAGTGGCTTGTTTATATGTATGAGTTTGTATTCTCTGTAAATTGACATGGAATTTAAAGATGACTCATTTCTAAGAAAGGCAATTAAGAGCAAATAGGGTGATGAAATCATTGGCCTGGTTTAAATTTTAGGTATATTCAGCTCTTTTCTAGGGAAAATTGTTTATAGACACTGATTTGAAAACAGTATCCAGTACTGTCAAGTAAATTTTGGATTGGCCAAAAAGTTGCTTTGGTTTTTTCTGTAAGATGGCTTTGGTAGTACTTAGTTGTCTTTAACTTCATTTGAAACAGTTTTGTTAGATTGTATTGTAACAGCTGTCATATCAGTGTGCATTTAAAAAAAACTTAATCAAAATTGTTGAATTTTTGTGTAGCCATTTTAATATTAAAGATGGAAGAAAATATGCAACATTTTCAGCACATTGTGCTTTATTATTTTAAGAAAGGTAAAAATGCAACTGAAACACAAAAAAAGATTTGTGCAGTGTATGGAGAAGGTGCTGTGACTGACTGAATGTGTCAAAAATGGTTTGCAAAGTTTCATGCTGGAGATTTCTCGCTGGACAATGCTCTTCATTTGGGTAGACCAGTTGAAGTTGATAGGGATCAAATCGAGACATTACTTGAGAACAATCAATACCATACCCCCGGGAGATAGCCAACATACTCAAAGTATCCAAATCAAGTGTTGAAAATCATTTATGCCCGCTTGGTTATGTTAATTTTTTTGATGTTCAGGTTCCACATAAGGTTAAGTGAAAAAAAACCTTCTTGATCCTATTTCCTCATGTGATTCTCTACTTAAATGTAACAAAAACATTCCATTTTTAAAACAAATTGTGATGCATGATGAAGAGTGGATACTTTACAATAATGTGGAATGGAAGAGATTGTGGGGCAAGTGAAATGAACCACCATCAACCATACCAAGGGCCTGTCTTCATCCAAAGATGTTGTGTATATAGTGGGATTGGAAGGGAGTCCTCTATTACAAGCTCCTTCCGGAAAATGAAACAATGCTCGACAAGTACTGCTCCCGGTTAGACCAAATGAAAGCACCACTCAATGAAAAGCATCCAGAATTATTCAACAGAAAGTGCATAATCTTCCATCAGGATAATGCAAGATGGCATGTTTTTTGATGACCAGACAAAAACTGTTACATCTTGGCTGGGAAGTTCTGATTCATCCACCATATTCACCAGACATTGTACCTTTGGATTTCCATTTATTTCAGTCTTTACAAAATTTTCTTAATGGAAAAAAATTTCAGCTCCTTGGAAGACTGCAAAAGCACCTGGAACAATTTTTGCTCAAAAGGGTAAAAAGTTTTGGGAAGATGGAATTATGAAGTTGCCTGAAAGATGGCAGAAGGTAGTGGAACAAAACAGTGAATATGAACTTTTTGGCCAACCCAATATAAAATTAGATAAGCACTCCATAGATTACAAAGAATAATGATATCTTTATTACTAAGTGTGCAAGATAAATGCATGTTTGATATTATTGACTGTCTTACATCAATAGCTATCTAAAATAATTACAGGTCTAGCTTCTTAAATTTAATCTTACATTGCATTTTTTTTCCGTTACCATTTAGTTCCCTTATACCCCCCTCTCAACAGTTGTCACCACACTGTTGTCCATGTCCATGAGTCCCTTTTCCTTTTTGTTCAGCCCTTCTACCCTCTAACCTCCCCCCAACCCCTAGCTATCATCCTACTCTCCATCCATAACTCTATCCCCATTTTCCTTGTTAGTTTAGTTTGTTCATTAGATTCCACATATGAGTGAAATCATATGGTATTTATCTTTCTCTGACTGGCTTATTTCACTTAGCATAATGTTCTCCAGGTCCATCCATACTGTCGCAGATCTAGATTCTTTACAACTGAGGGATGAAGTATTTGTTTTGTCTTGTTCCTATAAACTATTTTTACTCCTTTGATTATTTAATAATAATTAAAATAAACAATATTTTACTTGTTTGACATTTCCTGTTTCTATTGAGATGTGAGTATATACTTAGCATACTAGGTGTGGCTGCACTGTGATTGAAGATAAAAGAAGGATGGATTACCTTATAACTCCCAGTTTTTGTTTTCTCGGTCCTTGGGCCTAAATTTATATATTTAGTCTGCATTTTTATTTTAGATATGTTATATTTATCACAATAATAATCTCCCATTCTGTTTTGTGAGATTTTACTTTTGCTTTCATCCATTTGGCCTTTTACTATTTGGCAAAGCTATAGAATCTTTATATGCAGAAAAATTAGATGCCATAACATCAAGGACACAGAGCTCACTTAGTTTTATCCACTCATTTTATAGATAAAGACACTGAGGCCTAGAAAGGTTAAGTGACACAGTCACTTAAGGGACACAGAGGAATGAAAACTTGGAATAACTTACTCCCAGGTTATTATCCCTACTATACCACGTGCCACCATAGATTTATACTGGGTTTCTTCTTTAGGGTAAAGAAGTAGCGGTTTACTGCTGTCCTGTTTTCTGTTCTCAAATGTCTGCCCTTTGGAAAATGGTTTATTTGCAATCTTATTGGAGAATACATGGTTTGAAAATCAAAACATTCAGGTTATCTGTGTCTCCTCTTATTTGTCTTTGTGCCACACTAAGGTAGACTGGGAAATTGAAAGGGGAAATGGTATGTGGAGGACTCCCTCTATATATTTCTTTCTTTTGGTTCATTCATTTATTCAGCTGGTATTTTTTAATTCTTACTTTGTGCTACTGCCACTGTAGTTACTGAGAAATTGTATGAAGAGACTGTTGATACCTTAGCAAAAACTCATGATCCAAATTAAGAGAAGCAACATACTTAATTCTCACCATTAGAGGAAGGTTTCACTTCTTCCTAATTAACAGATAGTCTATTTCCATTTCAAATTTGGGAGGTTTGTATGGTATTTCAAAAAAAGCTTCTTTATGAGTTTAAAATAGAGAGTAAAAAATTTTTTTTGTTTAATTTTTATCTCCTGTTTCTTTGGGATATTAATAGCGGCCAGTAAACAACAGCCTGCAGGCTGCCCTCCTGTTTTTGTAAATAAAGTTGTACTGGAACACAGCTATGCCCTTTAAGTTACCTATAGTCTGTGGCTGCTTTCATGCTCCTGTGGTAGGATTGAATGGTTGCAACACAGATTGTATTGCCCACCAACCTAAAGTATTTACTATTTGACCTTTTAGAAAAAGTTTGCTGAACCCTACCTCATTTTAAAGATTCAGATATTACTTTTTTTAAACCAAACATGAATCTGTGTAAATTTTTATTTATTTTAATTTTTAAAATATATTTTATTGATTATGCTATTACAGTTGTCCCATTATTTTTCTCCCCTTTATTCCTCTCTACCCTACACCGTCCCACCCCTTAGTTCATGTCCATGGGTTGTACATATAAGTTCTTTGGCTTCTCCATTTCCTATACTATTCTTAACCTCCCTCTGCCTATTTTGTACCTACTATTTATGCTGCTTATTCCCTGTACCTTTTCTCTCATTCTTCCTCTTCCCCCTCCCCTCTGTTTTACTGTTAATAGTTTTTTATCCTTTTCTTAGATAAGTTCCTTAAAATTTCATATAATAAAGGCTTGATGATGATGAACTCCTTTAACTTGACCTTATCTGGGAAGCACTTTATCCGCCCTTCCATTCTAAATGACAGCTTTGCTGGATGGAGTAATCTTGGATGTAGGTCCTTGTCTTTCATGGTTTTGAAAACTTCTTTCCATCCCCTTGTCTGCAAGGTTTCTTTTGAGAAATCAGCTGACAGTCTTGTGGGAACTCCTTTGTAGGTAACTGTCTCCTTTTCTCTTGCCTTGAAAATTCTCTCCTTATCTTGACTCTTGGGTAACGTAATTATGGTGTGCCTTGGTGTGTGCTTCCTTGGATCCAACTTCTTTGGGACTCTCTGAGCTTCCTGGATCTCCTGGAAGTCTATTTCCTTGGCCAGATTGGGCCAAGTTCTCCTTCATTATTTGTTCAAATAAGTTTTCAGTTTCTTGCTCTTCCTCTTCTTCTTCTGACACCCTTGTGATTCGGATGATGGAACGTTTAAAGTTGTCCCAGAGGTTCCTAAGCCTCTCCTCATTTTTTTGAATTCTTGTTTCTTCATTCTCTTCTGGTTGAATGTTTATCTCTTCCTTCTGCTCCCAGTCGCTGATTTGAGTTCCCGTTTCCTTCCCATTACTGTTCGTTCCCTGTATATTTTTCTTTATGTCACTTTGCATAGCCTTCACTTTTTCCTCCATTTTGCCACCATACTCAACCAATTCAGTGAACATCCAGATTACCAGTGTTTTGAACTGTGCATCTGATAGGTTGGCTATCTGTTCATCATTTAGTTGCTTAGTTCTATTTTTGGAGCTTTGATCTGTTCTTTCATTTGGGCCATATTTCTCTGTCTTGGCACGCCTTGGAAATGGTTGGAAGGGGCAGAGGCTTAGGTATTTGCCAGGGTGGGGCAACCCAGGTCGCTGAGTTGTGACACTGTGTGGAGGAGAGGTCCGAGTGGAACAGTGCTGTTTGCTTGGCTCTAAGCTGGCTTTCAGTCACTTACCCTCTACTCACAAGCAAATTGAGCCCTTGTGGTGCTAATTTCTGGATGGGTTGGTCTGTGTACATTCTAGGACCCCATGGATCTCTACAACAGATTCTCCTGTGAGGCTGGAAGTTTCTCCTGCCGCCTCAGTCCCCGCAGGTTTTTACCCCTAGAGGTTTCTAAGCGTTTTTCCCCTGTGCTGGAACCCTGCATTGCGCACCCTGTCTCACTTCCCAGCTGTTTCTCTGATTTATCTGCATGCAAATATGGTACCGCCCAGTCCTCTAGCCCGCTGCCTTGCTGCCTGTCCTCTCCAGCCCTGTTGCCTGTCTCTGTCTCTCCTTCCAATCTGGATGAATGTTTCTTTAACTCCTTAGTTGTCAGACTTCTATATATAGTTTGATTTTCTGGCAGTTGTTGTTATTTTTTTTTTAAAGTTGTTGTTGTCCTTTTGCTTGTGCGAGGAGGCAAAGTGTATCTACCTCCATTTCCATCTTGGCCAGAAGTCCTGTGTAAACTTTTTAGGCATTCAGTTTTCTCTTTGTTGTCATTCCTAGCACTGTTTTTCCTCTGGCAATAGTGGAAGGCATCCATCATTACATTCAGCATATTACAGCAACTGCTGTTAAGTGCAAGGCACTGAGGATACAGTGATCAAGAAAGCTACAGATTCTGTTTTAGTGTTACTTATATTTGTTGAAATTTTTTTTCAGCTTTAGTATTTTTTAATTTTGTTCAGTTACAGTTGACATTAAATATTATTTGATATTCGTTTCAGCTATAAGCATAGCAGTTAGACAGTTAAATAATTTATGAAGTGTTTGAACAGTGGCCATTAGTGAAAAGGTGGAAGGGTGATTTTCATTCCCCATTGAATAAGAAGGTCTCTTCCCCAAATATTAAGTGGGGCTGGAAGGACATAAGGCTGGATTTACCCTATCTGTCCGTCAGGGCCATAGCACCTGATGGACCAGACACTTTTGCATGGCTGAGTGTTGCCTCCTATGCCAGTTACAGATGTGTTGGCCTCTGTTAGTGGCCACTCTGGAGGCCAGTATTGGCTAGAAATTATAGAGACATCTGCACCTATCTCTAGCAGACCATGGAAAGTTCTGTCTTTAATGGTCACTTCTAAAAGAGGTTTATTTAATTTAATGGAAGCAGTCCAAAAAACCAACTGGTTCTTAGTACTGCGGAAGCCTCCCTTTCCTCTCTTAATGTCTTGGGTATTTGGCACTATACAGGGAAGAAGAAGAAGTTGGGCTATACGAGTCTGGGCAGGAATACATGATATCCAGAGGCTCTAATCATAATTTTAATTTCTCCCTGGTAATCAGAATTATTCCAGGCTGGACTAGGACTCCTTTGACAGGAAAGCTAGTTTTTTCTAAAATCAATCCAACTGTGCCCTCAGGCAATGGCCCCCACACTCCCGTAGGAGCTAGGAGGGTTTTGTCCTGTTCCTTTAAGACAAGTTCCTGGGTAGTGACCAAGTCCAATCCTGCTCTCCCTGTTGTGGCGGCACGGAGTTCGGTGACTCTGCATGTCCCTGACATCAGAACTGATTATGGCTGTCTGGAGAACTCCTGTTTGGGTTTGGGGCACCAGAATTCGTGCCCCTCTGCCCGTTTCCCTGAGAGGGAAGTGGTTTGCCATCCTTGTCATAGTTAGATCTACTTTGATTAACCCAGTGTCTGCCCTTATGACAACGTGGGCAAACTTTATCCGGTCAAATTAACTTGCGGGGCTTTGCAGTCCCTGCGAGAATGACCTGGCTTACTACAGGCAAAACAATTTCTTGTCTTATAGCAGCTGCTGATAGTGAGGCATGATGCTGCTCCAGACCTGCTTTCTGGCAGGCCTTAACGAACTGACTGATATTAGTGGCAGTTAGCTTAATAGGATTGAGAACAGCTTTACAATTATCATTCGCGTTCTCAGAGGCTAACTGTAATAGAAGTGTTTCAGCTGCTTCCAGATTTTCAACCTGCTTCTGTATTGTCTCCTGCAGTCTGTCAACAACATCTAAATAAGCTTCCATGGCTCCTTGTTGAATGTTCACAGAGGAGCTGGGCCCCTGAACTTAAGCTTCTGGAACCATTTTTAGAGCACAGGAAGCCACCTGGGAACATTGGGTAAAAACCTGGGGATCCATTCTGGCCTGCTCTTCAGGAGGTTCATACTGACCGGTCCCAAGTAGCACAATAAGCTGCACTGGGTTGCTGTTCCTGTGGTTTTCTATGGCCTGTTGATGGCAGCAGTCAGTATTCTGAATGCCACACAAGGAACTGAGCTGGGGTCAGAACAGTCCTAGCCAGAGCAATCCAGTCACAGAGGGCCATTTGATAGCCATCAGTGATGGCAGAGATAAGCCCCAAAGTGTAGGGTGACTGAAGTCCATTGTCTTTGATGCTCTTCTTTAAATCTTTATATATTGTAAAAGGCAATGGCTCATGGACAGGCTGTCCATATTGCTTAATGATAACTGGAAAAGCTGATGAAGCTTTCCAGTCTCCTGCCTCTGCAGCTTCTTTAAGACATTGCTGCACTGCAGTGGTGGTCTGATTAAATGCCAGAGGAGAATCTGCGGGAGGACGCAGAAGTGGTAAATCTTTCTGCACCTCTTCCAATGGTGGGGCAGTAGGAGGGCTAAGAGAGGAGCCGCCCTTCTCTGTGGTGGCAGCTCCCTGTAATTAGATTCAGTATTCATGCCTGCATTTGCCCTATGACCCCCTCTCTTTAAGTCTGAGCTTTCTGATTACAAGGATTTCTAGTATGAATAGGGACAAGAGCTGTTCTAATTAGGCTCCAAGATAATAAATTCTGATGTCCTATAGGTGTCCCATTTTCCTGAAGCCATTTCAGTTTCTGTCCGATTTTTTCCCATACTTTTAAATCCAGAGAACCTTTATCTGGAAACCATGGACAGTATTTCTTTATTGTCTGCAATAAGTTGGTTAAATTTTTCTCTTTAACCCTACATCCAGCAGCCTTAAAAAGCTGCTGAAGCAGTTGAAAGTACATTTTCTGCTCCCTAGAAAGTCCTGAGCCCATTTTTGTGGCTCAGATGCTGTTGTTTCTGTTTCCAGGCTCTATCTTCTCTCAATTTCACTCCGCCTTTTGTAAACCTCTTCTGACTAATTGCTAGGGAGTGAGAAAAGTGTAATAGGTCAAAGTGTGCTGCTTGTGGGAGGTTTCCAAGCATGTGACCCCTTGGTAACCCCCAACTTTCTTATGTGTCTCGGTTTCTCCCTATTGTCTTAAACAGCCAGGGGAGCTCTGAGTGCTGGGTGACCAACCCTTATTTTTGCATGTCCCTGAATGAGCTGAGAGTTAATTACTGTGATTGGAATTCCCTGTGCAGCCCCTGCACATTTTAGGAAATAATCCCAGATGCTCCCATGAAAGCCCCCACTCATGTGGAAACACTCCAGCGTGGAGCACCAGAGCTAGGAGAAGGACACACCCGTTTTCCTCAGACCCGTGCGAGACTGAAGCACTCCTTCAAATCCTGACTACTTAACTACTTAATTGCTGGAGACTTCCTAATTACATTGAAAAGTGGAGGTAGAGGAGAGAGAGTCTGGAAAAAACAGCACTTTTTGCTCCAAGCTAGATTCTTGCTTTCTCGTCTGGAGAACTAAACCTAGGTGGGAATATGCTGCAGGGATGGGACTGTGAATGTTTTTACAGCATGCCTCTTGTTGCATGGACTTTAGCTTGTGGCTGGTGGGAAACCTAGTGTTCTGTCCAGGTCCACGTCCAGCTTAACTTTTCATGGGAGACTTTTAGTGTTGAGCGCACTTGTGGCATCCATGCCTATGAACATTCGGCCAAAACTCCCAAGGGAGAGAAAGCAAGCTCCTGCAAGGAGTGTTTGGATTCAAATTGAACTGTCTGATATTATCTGAGGCAAGGAAAAAAATGGGGCAGAAAATAGAATGGATGCGATGGCCCTAACGAATGGGTGCAAGAGATGGCCCTAAAAGAAATTCCCCTCCCCTTGAAACTACACACACCCTCAGCCTTACCATCAAGTGATGGTGCTGCTGAGTCCCTTACCGGGGATGAAAGGCACACTGAAACTCCCGTCCAGTAGGTGTGTGGTCTGTGACGGTGGCTCGTAGCCACTGGCTGATCCAGGTTCTGATGGCCCCGCATTGGGCGCCAGCTGAGGTGGTGCGGAGCTCTGGATCTGAGCGCCCCTCTTTGGGCGCCAGCTGAGGTGGATGGTAGACTCTCTCCTGCAGAGTACGCTCTGGGTCATCATGAATGGGGAAATAAAATAAAGTGTCCCAGACACTTTTCTGTAAGTCTGCCAGGGGAAGGAGTAGTAATTCCCTCTAGTGGAGAATGCCCCAGAGCCCTTCTCTTGAAGTGGCTTTTATTGAGAACCATATGCATAGGGGTACACAGCATGGATGTAAAGCCAATCAATCAATGTGAAAAGGCTGTGTTTACAGAAAACAAATAGAGATCATGGATAATAATGGAAGGAACACAAGAGATTTGCCTCAGGTCAGGGTCTGGTAGACAGTGCCTTGAAACCTGGGAGCATGATCACATTCTATGCTCAACCCCAAACATTAGTATTCATTAACTGGAGGGCATTCTTAGCAATGTAAGTTTCATAGATTTAATGCATTCCTTTTCCAGGCCTAATTGTCCCTGGGAACCACCCGATCCAGTTTAGGGCTGTACCTGCCTTTAGTATTGTTTCAAGCCTGAGCCAGGTAGGTGGGGCAGAGCCAAGAGATAAGGAGACTTCTTTCAGCTAAAATGAGGACTCTGGCTATATCTAAGCGTAGGGATGAAGGGTCTTTTTCCCCTTCTCCTTGTCCCCCAAGTCCTTCCCATGATGGCCCATGTGGCTGTGCTTTAGGTTGCCCCTGCCATTGAGGCATCATTTACTAACCAGCCATCTCTGGGGCCAAGCAGGGTGATGTGAAGGAGGCAGGGGCTACATTTCTGCCATGGGGACAGGTTGTATCTCCTCAGTGGCCTATTTTCCAAGGCCTCCTTGCTCAGCCCCAGCCTTGAGGCCCTCTTGCCTATTCGGTGAGTCTGCAGTTCCTGAAACCAGGCGGGATGGTTCCCAACAATGAAGTGATTCCCACCCCAATTTCTTGTACCCACCTGGCACCATGCATTGTTATTACAATATTCGCTATAGTCTCTATGCCGTACTTTACCTCCCTGTGACTATTTTGTAACTACTAATTTGTACTTCTTAATCCCTTCACCTTTTTTACCAGGCTCCCTCCCTGCTCCCATCTGGCAACTATCTGTTCTCTGCATCTATGAGTCTTTTTTTATTTAGTTGATTTTTTTCTTCTCTTACCCTCCACCCCGCTGCTGTGTAGCTCCTGATTAAAAGGGCCACTGGAGGGGAGCAGTCACCCCAAGTTTTGTGCAACGATGTTATCTGGTGCTGCAGCCTATTTTGTTTTTTAGATTGCACATATAAGTATAATCATATCGTATTTGTCTTTGTCTGACTTATTTCACTTAATATAATACTCTCTGTGTCCATCCATGTTGTCACAAATGGTAATCTTTTTATGACTGAGTACTGGTTCATTGTATATATATCCCACATCTTCTTTATCTACTTGTCTATTGATGGGCACTTGGGTGGTTTCTATATCTTGGCTATTATAAATGATGCTGCAGTGAGGATAGGGGTGTATATATCTTTTCAAATTAGAGTTTTCGACTTCTTTATGTAAATATGAGAAGTAGAATTAATAGGTTATAAGGTAGTTCTATTTTTAATTTTTTGAAGAATGCCTCCATACTGTTTTCCATAGTGGCTACACTAATTTGCAATTCCAACAACAGTGAACAAGCGTTCCCTTTTCTCCACACCCTCACTAATACTTGCTGTTTGTGCACTTACTGATGATAGCCATTTTGACAGGTGTGAGGTGATATCTTATTGTGGTTTTAATTTGCTTTTTTTTCCTGAAACTATAAAACTCTTTGAAGAAAATATAGGCAGTAATTCTCTGATATTGCTCTTAGTAATATTTTTTGTGATACATCTTTGGTAAGGGAAACAAAAGGAAAAATAAGTGAGACTTCCTCAAAGGTTTTACACAGCAAAGGAAACCATCAACAAATGAAAAGACAACCCACTAAAAGGGAAAAGATATTCCCCAGTGATACATCTGGTAAGGGGTTATCAACCAAAATTTATAAAGAACTCACATAATTTAATATTTAACAAAAAAATAAAAAAAATCCAAACAAGTGGGCAGAAGACCTGAGTAGACATTTCTCTGAAGAGGACATACAGATTGTCAATAGACATATAAAAAGATACTTGATGTCACTTGATGAGGCAGGTATAGTTGAACTATTTAGCTAACTCATTAACTGGTTATCTTCAGTTGAAAATAACCAGTTAATGAGTTAACTGGTTAACTGGAAAGTGCTACAGAGGAAAATTTCAAAGTGTGAAAGTATTATCATTTGAAAATCTGGTCTCTGGTGGGTGTTAGGCCCTAAGGCTTTTTCAGGATATGGTGTTTAGGCTAAGTTAGTCTAGGAATACAGTAGGTAAAAAGAGCATATGTAATTGGAAGAATATTATGTATTTTAGTAAATTGCATATGGGAATGCCTTGAGATTGTGGAGTGTTTGAGGAACTATGGGAAGGCCGGTATAGATGAGTACTGACACACAGGGGAGGGGTGGTGGGAGAGGAGGCTGCTAGTAAAGAGGTTTTATTGGAGCTCAAAGGATTTGGATTTTTACCCAGAAAAATGGAAGGGAAGATGTTGGAGGATTTTAAGCTGGAAAGGGACGTAATTCGATTTATATTTAAAAAATTCTCTCTATGAAGATTGAATTAGAAGGGAACTAGGCAGGATGCTGGAAACTACTGTTCCAGTGAGAGATTGTAGTAGCTTGGGCTAGGGTGATTGCAGAGTGGAGATCTGGGAAGGGGTGTGTGTGTGTGTGGCAGTTTTGAAAATGGGCTAAGAGGGTACAATTGACAAAAATATGTTGTTCAATGACTGTAGGGGAGAAAAGTGTCTTCTCACTTTTAGAAGTTAAGACTAGTATTGTTGCTTCCATTTATTGTGCCCAGATCACCCTTAATTGCCAGTTTGACGTGTTATTTTCCTGTTAATTTTCCCATTCCTTGTAATGTTAAATCTAAACTCCTGTTTTGACTGACGTTCCATGTCCTCTTCTCACCTTATACTTGTCTATCTAGTTGCTTTTAATTTCCAGTTCCTATTATGTGTCTTGAATATAGTTGATATTTCATTATCTATTTCATTACTCTCTTTTAGATCTCTGGTGCTAAATAAGGACATAATATATACATACTTGTTGAAATGAGTACCATTTCATTCAAAATAAATAGAAACACTTAAAGATACTATAGAAACACTTAAAGGTACTATTAAATTCTGTTCAATTTTTTTCACACACATTGTGACATAACCTATTTCACAAAGGAAGTTTCCAAGGTACCACGTGTCATAATAGTAAGCTACAAGTAACTAAAAATGTGATGTTAGCATAGATATGATAGTGGAGGGACAGCTTACAGAAAGTTGAGACTGTCATATATAGGTAAATTGAAATCTCAAATTGATTTGATAGTTTCAAAAAGCTATGCTCTGATACTGAATATAGAACTTAAAGGCAGAAAAGGGATTTAATCCAATTCAGTTAGTTTACAGATAAGGGACAGAATGAAATGAGGACACTAGATTTTTCTTAAGTCTGTCTTTTTCTTTTTTTTTTTTTGCCCAACGATTGAATCTCTCATATATATTTAATTATTAGCATAGCTTCTTTTTGCCCAATTAATATAACTTTTATGTTTGGAAAAAGTTTAAATATATCAAATAAGTTATTGCGACCCTTTAAACATAATTTTCTTTATATTGTTTCTTATAGATTAAGTCTATTACAGCATGAAGTTCAGTTCAGTAATTATTGAGCTTCTGTGTGCAAGGTATACTGTCAAGTGGTGAAGATACTGATGTGGATAAGACTGTCTTTGTCCTTAATGAATTCAAAGTCTAGTATATGTATATATTTTTATCATACTATAGTTTTATAAATGATATTATGCATTCTATGATTAGTGTGCATGTGATCCTGAAATAATGCATAAGGGAGGTTTAACTGTGTGTATGTGTGTTCAGAAAGTTTAGAAGAAGGAGTAACATCTGAGTTGAGTTTCAAAGAATGAGTAGAAAGTTGACCAACTGCCTAAGGAAAAGAAGGTAAGTATTTTAGGCATATGGAACAGCATGTATTATAGCATGGATGTAACACACAAAATCATGATGTGCTAGAGGAATATTCGCACTGCTAAGAGTATAGAGTGAGGTGAAGAGTAGTTGAAGACAAAGCTAGGGAATTACAAATGTGGAAAAGAGGAAAAAATCTTGCATGTCAAGCTGAAAGGACAAATGATGTTTACTTAGATTAGTTGTTATTAGTTCTCATTCCTGTGGTTGTTACTCATTGGTAATCCTGTTAGGTTCATTTGTTACTATTTGTATTTCAGTTTGAGGTTTCCCCTCTTCACAGTCATGATTCATTGAAATTATTGATCTACTTCATATCATTTCATAAGGATCTTCATTTTTTTACCACTGTATACTACTTCATTTCATAGATATACATTGTTTATTCAGTTATTCTTTAATAATGGATGTTAAGCTTATTTCCAGTATTGTACAGTTATAAACTGCTGGAGCACCTATCCTAGTGCATATTTATTTTTGTAATTTAAATAAAGGAATGCTTTTTATCACCTTACTCTATGTCCATTGCAGCTCCTTTTCATTTGTTTAGAAATTTCTGCATGTGAAAATGCTACTCAGTATTACAATCTGGTGTTGTTACTCCTGATACTGTATTTTCCTAGAACATTTCAGTCACCTTCCACTCTTATCCAAAACTTACTGGCTATACTTATTAAAACTATGAACTTACTATAATATATTCATAAATTTCATCCTATGATATTTTATTACTACCACCTCCTTCTTTTGTTAATCTTTTTAAAATATATATATTTTATTGATTATGCTATTACAGTTGTTCCATTATTTTCCTCTCCTTTATTTCCCTCCACCCTGTACCACCCATCCCTTCAGCATTCCCCCTCCCTTAGTTCATGTCCATGGCCTGCACATATAAGTTCTTTGGCTCCTCCATTTCCTATACTATTCTTAACCTCCTGCTGCCTATTTTGTACCAACTATTTATACTGCTTATTCCCTGTACCTTTTTCCCTCATTCTTCCTCTTCCCCCTCCCCTCTGAGTTCCCATTTCTGTGATTCTGTTCCTTGTTCTAGTTGTTTGCTTAGTTTGTTTTTTTTGTTTTTTAAGTTCAGTTGTTGATAGTTGTGAGTTTGTCATTTTACTATTCATAGTTTTTGATCTTTTTCGCAGGTGAGTCCCTTCAACATTTCATATAATGGCTTGGTGATGATGAACTCCTTTAACTTGACCTCGTCTGAGAAGCACTTTATCTGCCCTTCCCTTCTAAATGATAGCTTTGCTGGATGGAGCAATCTTGGATGTAGGTCCTTGTCTTTCATGATTTTGAAAACTTCTTTTCATCCCCTTCTTGTCTGCAAGGTTTCTTTTGAGAAATCAGCTGACATTCTATCGGTACTCCTTTGTAAGTAACTGTCACCTTTCCTCTTGAATGTTTTTAAGATTTTCTCCTGATCTTGAATCTTGGGTAATGTAATTATGATATACCTTGGTGTATGCGCCCTTGAGTCCAACTTCTTTGGGACTCTCTGAGCTTCCTGGATCTCCTGGAAGTCTATTTCCTTGGCCAGATTGGGCCAAGTTCTCCTTCATTATTTGTTCAAATAAGTTTTCAGTTTCTTGCTCTTCCTCTTCTCCTTCTAGCACCTCTGTGATTCGGATGTTGGAGTGTTTGAAGTTGTCCCAGAGGTTCCTAAGCCTCTCCTCATTTTTTTGAATTCTTGTTTCTTCATTCTGTTCTGGTTGAATGTTTATCTCTTCCTTCTGCTCCCAGTCGTTGATTTGAGTCCCGGTTTCCTTCCCTTTACTGTTAGTTACTTAAATATTTTTCTTTATGTCGCTTTGCATAGCCTTCACTTTTTCCTCCATTTTGCCACCATACTCAACCAATTCAGTGAACATCCAGATTACCAATGTTTTGAACTGTGCATCTGATAGGTTGGCTATCTGTTCATCGTTTAGTTGCTTAGTTCTATTTTTGGAGCTTTGATCTGTTCTTTCACTTGGGCCATATTTCTTTGTGTCAGCATGCCTGTTACATTGGGAGGGGCAGAGGCTTAGGTATTTGCCAGAGTGGGGCAACCCAGGTCACTCACTTGTGGCTCTGTGTGGGGGAGGGGTCTAAGGGAACAACGCCCCTTGCTCAGCTCAGGGCTGGCTTTCAGTCACTTCCCCCAACATCCACAAGCAAATTAGGCCCTTCTGGTGCTGATTCCCAGGTGAGTGAGTTTGTGTACATTCTAGGACCCCGCGGGTCTCTCCAGCGGACTCTCCTGTGAGGCTGGGAGTTTCTCTTTGTGCTGCAACCCCCACAGGTTTTTACCCTCAGAGGTTTTGAGGCTTTCTTTTCTCGCACTGGGACTCTGGATTGTGTAGTTTGTCTTGCTCCCCAGCTGTTCCTCATGGTTTATCCACAGGCAAAGGTGGGACCACCCACTCCACCAGCTGCCACTTCGCCTGCCTGGTCCTCCAGCCACGGCCTTGTTGCGCTACCTCTCTGCCCTGGATGACTGTCTCCGCCCCTCATACTGGTCTGGATGGATGTTTCTTCGTTAACTCTTTGGTTGTCGGACTTCCATACAGTTTGATTTTCTGGCAGTTCTTGTAATTTTTTTGTTTTTAAATGTGTTGTTGTCCTTCTTTTGGTTGTGTGAGGAGGCAAACTATTTCTATCTACTCCATATTGTCCAGAAGTACCCTCTTCTTTTTCTGAACCAGGGTCCCATTAAGCATACTATTGGGTGGGCCAAAGAATCTGTTTAGCTTTTTTTTGTAAAATAAGACACCAATAACTTCATTTTTTCCAATAACTTTATTGATTTGGATATTTTGAGTATGTCAGCTATCTCGCAATTGGTGTAATGTTGATTGTTCTCAGTTAATGTTCTGATTTGATCCATATCAGCATCAACTGGTCTGTCCCACCGTGGAGCATTGTCCAGCAAGAAATCTCTGGGATGAAACTTTGAAAACCACTTTAGTGGTTTTGATTAGTCATAGCACCTTCTCTGTACAGTGCACAAATTTTTTTGCATTTCAGTTGCATTTTTACCTTTCTTGAAATAATAAAGCATAATATGCTGAAAATGACCCATATTTTCTTCCATCTTCAATATTAAAATGGTTACACAAAAATTCATCAATTTTGATAAATGTTTTTTTAAATACACGCTGATATGACAGCTCTCACAATACAGTCTAGCAAAATTGTTTCAAATGAAGTTAAAGATAATTAAGCACTACTAGAACCATCTTACCTAAAAAATTCTAAAGAGCTTTTTGGCCAACCTAATATATTACAGTTAGTAGCCATGTCTCCTTAGACTCTTCTTGGTTGTCATAGTTTCTCAGACTTTCCTTCTTTTTCATGGGCTGGGTAGGTTTAAGGAGTACTAAGCAAGTTTTTTGTAGAATATTTCCCAAATAGGATTTGTCTGATGCTTTTGTTATGATTAGACTGGGGCAATATATTTTTGGAAGGAAGACCACAGAAGTAAAATGCATTCTTAACACATCATATCAAGGGTACAGTATCACTTAATCACTTGATGTTAACCATGATTATTTGGCCTCAGTCTTTGTCAGCCTTGACAATAAAGTTGTTTTTTTCCCCTTTCTGTCCATACTGTATGTACTCTTTGGAAAAAAACACCATGAGCAGTCCATACTTAAGGAGTGGGTATTTATGCTCTACTTCCTTATGGGTGGAGTATCTGCATAAATTATTTGTATTTCTGCTGTGAGACTGAAAGGGGTTTGTCTCTTCTTCCTTACTTATTTATTTATTCTTTATGTCAGTATGGACTTACATATTTCATATTTTTTTGCTAATCTAAACCTTAATGGTTTTTTTGTGACTTTGTGAGAACTTTAAAAAAAATTTTTTTTGACACTGCAAGGTGCTCCAGGCTCATCTTGTATATGTCCTGCTTAGTTATAATTCAGCTATTTCTTCCAAGAACCCTGGTTCCTTTAATTGGAGAATGGTATTAGTAACCAGAATTTAGATGTGAAGTGTCCTTCTAGGTTCTGTCAGCTGAAAGAAGATACATGTTTATATACGAACCCTGTGTGTATGTATATACATATACCTGTAAGTATGTCTATATAAATAACCCTTGTATTTTAAGCTAAGCATGAGTTCATATACTCCAACTCTGGTCCATTACTACATGTATCATTCTTGCTTCTTCTTGCTTGTTTGTAACTTTGCACTTATCTAGTAAGGAACCTGCTGCTTACTGTCAGCCATCCATTTAATTGTTCTGTTTCAGTATAACTTATAGCCATTTCAGAATTGTTAATATATGTGCTGTGGGGACAGCAAACACCTTTATCAAACAGTGTGCAGTTCTGATATATAACTCCTATACCTTTAGTCTTACAGACTCCATTCATTTCCAAAGTTACTGAGGTCAGCACTTTAATTTCCCTCACCTACTTCAGTGAAGTTGTTTCTTACTTTTGTAATACATTTCAATTTTTGTCACATTCTACATACCTTCCAAGGACCCTGATTCCTAAAAGATTTTTTAAAAAAATTACATGCGCTAAGGTTTACTCTTTGTGCTATAAAGTTCAGTGGATTTTGACAAATGCTTAATGTCTTTTACTCACCATAACAGTATCGTAAAGAATAATTTCACCATCCTAAGATGTTTCTTATACTTCATCTACTTTTCCTTCTCCTCAGTGACCCACTGGCAAACACTGATCTTTAGACTATCTCTATAGTTTTTCCTTTTAAAGAATGTTACATTATTGAAATCATACAATGTGTAGCTTTTTCATACTGGCTTCTCTGATATAGCAATAATCATTAAATATTCATCCATGTCTTTTTTTGGGTTAATACCTTTTTTAAAATTTTTTTCTTTTCTTTTTTGTTTTTTACCCCAGAATCCTCATTTCCTTCTGGTTTTTGCTTAAGCGTCCTCAAAGGACCTTCCTTCACCACCTTATCTTTTAGTAGAATTTGTATATATTGCCTGGGATTATAATCCATTTTATATGACAGGTGTTAGTACATAAATCCTGTCTCCCAACAGCACTGTACATTCTTTGTGAATGAAGGTTGTGTAATGTATATCTCTTTCCTAATCCTAATCAGTATTTAATACAGGGCTAGAACTGTAGTGAATATTGCCATTAAGCTTATTCACAAATACTTATTTATTTATTTATATTATATTTTTATCTCCTGAATTTCTTTTTTTTTTTTTATTGTTCAAATACATTTGTCTTCATTTCCCCCTGCCCCTCTTCCCCTTTCCCTCCCTCAATCCTTTCCCACTTTGGCTTGTCCATGGGTCCTTCATAACGGTTCCTTGACTTGACCAACCCTTCCCTTCCCTTTCCCTGCTTCCCTGATAGCTTTTTTTAATTGATGAATAATGTTACATTGTATGGATCTACCACAATTTGTTCATTCAACTATCAAAGGACTTGTTGGTTGATTCCAATTTTAGCCATTACGAATAAAGCATGCATAAATTCTCACATGCAGATATTTCTGTGGGCAGATGTTTTAAACTCATTTGGGAAAAATATCAGAGTGAGATTGTTTGATCATATGGAAAGACTATGTTTAAAACATCTTGTAAGAAACTGCCAGGCTGTTTTGCAAAGTAGCTGTATCATTTTGCATTCCCACTGGCAGTAAGTGAGTGGAATACTAGTTGCTCAGCATCCTCACTGGCAATTGAACCCCTATGAGTGTTTTGGGTTTTAGGCATTCTAATAGGTGTATAGTGATACCCACTGTCATTTTAAATTCACAATTTTTCTAATGATAAGTGATTTTTGAGCATTTTTTTTCGTGTGCTTATTTCTCATTTTATATCTTTGGTGACACGTGAGTTTAGATCTTTATTTTTAAATTGATTTGTTTCTTATTGAATTTTAATACTTCTTTATATATTTTGGGTCTAAGTATTATTACCTATGTGTTTTGCAAATATTTTTTTCCTAGTCTCTGCCTTGTCCTTTCATTCTGCTAAAAGTGTCATTTACTGAGCAGAAGGGTTTCTTTAGCAGAAGTTTTAATAAATTCCAGCTTATTAATTTTTTCTTTTTTTAATTTAATTTTAATTTATTTTCTCAAATACATTTGTCTCTGCCTACCCCCTACCAAGTTCCCTTGCCCCCTCCCTCCATCCCTCCCTCAGCTCTTCCCCTTTGGTTTTGTTCATGAGTCCTTGCTATATGTTCCTTGACTTTCCCCTTCCCAACCTTTTCCCCGACCCCCTCCCTCCTTCCCTGTTGTCTCTGTTGATTTCTTTTCCTTTCAGTGTTGCTGGACTTATTTTCCTTGCATCTTTGTATTGTTGGTTAGGTTCTGCTTATAGGTGAGATCATATGGTATTTGTCTTTCGCCCCCTGGCTTATTTCGCTTAGCATAATGCTCTCCAGTTCCATCCATGCTGTCGCGAAGTGTAGTAGTTCTTTTTTCCTTTCTGCTGCGTAGTATTCCATTGTGTATATGTACCATCACTTTTTGATCCAATCACCTACTGATGGGCATTTAGGTTGCTTCCAACACTTGGCTATTGTAAATTGTGCTGCTATGAACATTGGGGTGCATAGGTTCTTTTGTATTAGCGTTTTGGTATTCTTATGGTATAGTCCCAGCAGGGGAATCCCTGGATCAAAAGGCAGTTCCATTTTCAGCTTTCTGAGGAAATTCCACGCTGCTTTTCACAATGGCTGCACCAGTCTGCATTCCCACCAACAGCGTACTAGAGTTCCCTTTTCTGCACAGCCTCGCCAGCACCTGTTGTTTGTGGATCTGTTTATGATGGCCATTCTGACCAGTGTGAGTTGGTATCTCATGGTGGTTTTGATCTGCATTTCTCTGATGACTAGTAATGCCGAGCATCCTTTCAAATGCCTCTGGTCCCTGTTATCTCCTCCTTGGAAAAGCGTCTGCCCAGGTCCTTTGCCCATTGTTGGATTGGATTGTTTGTCTTCTTGGAGTGGAGTCGAGTGAGTTCTTTATATATCTTGCGGATCAAACCTCTATCTGCTGTATCATTAGCGAATATATTTTCCCTTATGGTTGGCTCCCTTTTCATTTTGTTGCTGTTTTTTTAGCTGTGCAGAAGCTTCTTATTTTGATGAGGTCCCACTTGTTTATTCTCTCCTTTATGTCCCTTGCTTTAGGAGACATATCAGTGAAAAAATTGCTGCGTGGAATATCTGAGAGTTTCCTGCCAATGTTCTCCTCTAGGACTTTGATGGTGTTGCGACTTCTATTTAAGTCTTTCATTAATCTTGAGTTTATTTTTGTGTATGGTGTCAGCTGATGATCCTATTTCAATTTTTTGCATGTAGCCGTCCAGCTCTCCCAACACCATTTGTTGAAGAGGCTATTGTTGCTCCATTTTATGCTTCTGCCCCTTTTGTCAAATATTAGATGCCCATATAGACCTGGACTTATTTCTGGGCTTTCTATTCTGTTCCACTGGTCTATGGGTCTGTTCCTGTGCCAGTACCAGATTGTTTTGAGTATAGTGGCTTTGTAGTAGAGTTTGATGTCCGGTATTGTGATCCCTCCTACTTTGTGTTTCTTTCTCAAAATTGCTGCGGTTATTCGGGACCGTTTATGGTTCCATATAAATTTTTGAAATGTCTGTTCTATTTCTGTGAAATATGTCATTGGTATCTTAATAGGGATTGTGTAGAATCTATAAATTGCTTTGGGTATTATACACATTTTGATGATATTATTTCTTCCAATCCATGAGCACGGTATATGCTTCCATTTATTTGTGTCTTCCTTAATTTCTTTTTTCAATGTTGTATAGTTTTCTGCGTACAGGTCTTTTACGTCTTTGGTTAAATGTATACCTAGGTACTTTATTTTTCTTCTTGCTATATCGAATGGTATTTTTTTTTCCTGATTTCTTCTTCTATTGCATTGCTGGTGTACAAAAATGCCTTTGATTTCTGAATGTTGACTTTGTATCCTGCTGTTTTGCCAAATTCACTTATTAGGTTGAGGAGTTTTTTGGTGGAGTCTACAGGGTTCTCTATGTACACTATCATGTCATCTGCAAACAATGATAGCTTTACTTCCTCCTTTCCTATTTAGATGTCTTTTATCTCTTTCTCTTGTCTGACTGATGTGGCTAGGACTTCCAATACGATGTTGAAAAGAAGCGGTGAGAGCGGACATCCTTGCTGTGTTCCCGATCTTAGTGGGAAAGCTTTCAGTTTTTGCCCGTTGAGTATGATATTGGCTGTAGGCTTTTCATATATGGCCGTTATTACATTGAGGAATGCCCCATTTATTCCCATTTTGCTGAGTGTTTTGATCATAAATGGGTGCTGTACCTTATCGAATGCTTTTTCTGCATCTATCGAGATGATCATGTGGTTTTTGTCTTGTCTTTTATTTATGTGATATATCACGTTTACTGATTTGCGTATATTGAACCATCCCTGCATCCCTGGGATGAATCCCACTTGATCGTGGTGGATAATCTTTTGAATGTATTGCTGGATGCGGTTTGCCAATATTCTGTTGAGGATTTTAGCATCTATGTTCATCAGCGAAATTGGCCTGTAGTTTTGTTTCTTTGTAGGGTCTTTATCTGGTTTTGGGATCAGGGTGATGTTGGCCTCATAGAAAGAGTCTGGGAGTCTTCCCTCCTCTTGGATTTTTTGGAATAGTTTGAGAAGGACAGGGGTTAGCTCTTCCTTAAATGTTTTGTAAAATTCTCCTGTGAAACCGTCTGGCCTTGGGCTTTTGTGTGCTGGGAGTTTCTTGATTACTGCTTCAATCTCCCCAGGTTTATCGGTCTGTTCAAGCTTTCTGTTTCTTCCTCCTTCAGTGTTGGAAGATTATACTTTTCTAAAAATTTGTCCATTTCATCAAGATTTTCAAATTACTTGGCATATAATTATTCATAGTAGTTTCTAACGATCCTTTGTACTTCTGTGGTATCAGTTGTTATTTCTCCTCTTTCATTTCTGATATTATTAATTTGGGTCCTCTCCCTTTTTTTCTTGATGAGTCTGCTTAAAGGCTTATTGATTTTATTTATCTTTTCCAAGATCCAGCTTCTGGATTGGTTGATCCTCTGAATTGTTCTTTTCGTCTCTATGTCATTCAGTTCTGCTCTCATCTTGACTATTTCCTTCCTTCTATTTGCTCTGGGATTTATTTGTTGTTGTTTCTCCAGTTCTTGAAGTTGTAGGGTTAGGTCTTTTATTTGAAATGTTTCTATCTTTTTTAGGTAAGCCTGTATTGCTATGAACTTCCCTCTCAGTACCGCCTTTGCTGTGTCTCATAGGTTTTGAACTGTTGTCTGTTCATTTTCATTTGTTTCTAGAAATTTTTTGATTTCTTCTCGTATCTCATTATTTACCCATTCATTGTTTAATAGTGTACTGTTCAGTCTCCATGAGTTTCCAAGTTTTTGAAGTTTCTCTTTGAGGTCGATTCCCAGTTTCAATCCCTTGTGGTCCGAGAAAAGTTTGGTATTATTTCAATTTTCCTGAATTTACTGAGGTTTGCTTTGTGTCCTGTCATGTGTTGTATCTTTGAAAAAGTTCCATGAGCATTTGTAAAGACTGTGTATTTTTCTTCTTTGGGATGTAAGGTTCTATATATGTCAGTTAAGTCTCTTTGATTCAGTGTGTCATTCAGCTGCACAGTATGTTTATTAATGTTTTGCTTGGAAGATCTGTCCATTTTTGACAGTGGGGTGTTGAAATCCCCTACGATCAGTGTGTTGCTGTCTATATCTTTTTTGAAGTCATCCAACAATTTCTTTATAAACTTGGGGGCTCCTGTATTGGGAGCATATAAGTTTACAATGTTGATGTCTTCTTGATAGATTCTTCCTTTAAGTATTATTAAGTGCCCCTCTGGGTCTCTCTTTATGGCCTTTGTTTTGACATCTACTTTGTCTGATACAAATATGGCAACCTCGGCCTTTTTCTCATGCCCATTTGCTTGGAATATTTTTTTCCATCCCTTTATTTTCAATATGTGTAGGTCTCTTGCTCTGAGGTGGGTCTCTTGTAGGCAGCATATGTGTGGGTCATGTTTTCTTATCCATTCAGCTACCCTGTGTCTTTTGATTGGGGCATTTAGTCCATTCACATTGAGAGATACTACTGATAGAAACTTACTCATCTTTTCTCTTTGTACCTGTGTTCCTCTCTCTCTAATTCTTTTCCTTCATCTTCTTTAACCAGTCCCCTTAGCATATCTTGGCGTGCTGGTTTGGTAGAGATGTATTCTTTTAGACTTCTCTTGCCTGGGAAACTCCGTATTTCCCCTTCCATTTTAATGGAGAGCCTAGCTGGGTAGAGCAGCCTTGGTTGTAGGCCCTTGCTTTTCATGACTTGGAATATTTGTTGCCATTCCCTTCTTGCTTGTAGTGTTTCTGTTGAGAAGTCAGCTCCTAGGCGTATCGGGGCCCCCTTGTATGTAACTTTCTCCTTCTCCCTTGCTGCCTTGAGGATTCTCTCTTTGTCTTTGACTTTTGCCATTTTAATGATGATATGTCTTGGAGTGGACCTCCTTGAGTCCCTCTTGAGTGGGGTCCTCTGTGCCTCCTGGATCCATGAGAGCCTTTCTCTCCTCAAATTAGGGAAATTTTCCATCATTACTTTTTCGAGGAGGTTCTCTATTCCTTGCTCCTCTTCTTCTCCTTCTGGTATCCCTATTATACGGATATTATTGCGTTTCAGGTTATCCTACGTTTCCCTAAATGCCTCTTCATTCTTTTTGAGTCGTTTCTCCATTTCTTGTTCTTCCTGGGAACTTCTTTCTGGCTTGTCCTCCATCTCACTGATTCGATCCTCGGCTTCATCCAGACTGCTTTGGATTCCTTCTACTGTGTTCTTCAATTCAGAAATGGTATTCTTCATATCCTCTTGTGTCTTCTTGATAGTTTCCATGTCCTTTTCCAGGCTGATATAGTTTGCTGTAAGATCCTGATAGTTTCTCTGCAGTTTCTTATAGTTATCTTTGAGCTTGCTGACCTCATTGAGTTTCTTTAGAACCATTGTTTTGAATTCAGTATCTGATAGTTCCTTTGCCTTTATGTCATTTAGCTCTCTCTGTGGGGAGTCCCCTTTTCCACTCATTTGGGGGGAACTTCTTTTTCTTCCTATTTTTGTGAGAGTCTGTTAAGTATTTTTGTCCTTTTCTTTTTGGGCCTGCCTCTGATGATGTCAGTTGTTGACCCTATAGGACCTTGGGTTGTTTGTTTGAGCCTTCCAGGAGTCTACTGTCTGTGTCTGACTCCTGCTTCGGGCACCTCTGTGACCCCTTCGGTCAGGGCTGGGCTATTTTTGGGATCTCTCTGCACTCTCACCCTGGCTCTTTGAGCGCGCTCCAGGCATGGCAGGATCCCCCGCCTGCCTGGGCTCACATGTGCTTGCCCAGATCAGGCGGCTTCTTCGCCACCTCGCGTACTCATCTGGCCCCCCTGGCCGGCGAGCTCCGCGGCACTGGTCAGTTTAGGGTCTTCTATTGTGTGTTTTCCCCGCTTTTGGCTCTTTGGGTGCGTTGCTTGCCCTCGCCAAATGGGGACTACGGAAATGGGAGGAAGTCAGCTCCAGGACTCTCCGGTTAATCCTGTCTCCGGTCTCTCCTCCAGGGACTCTGGGCAGTTCTGTGACCCTTTTGGCCAAAGATCCAACCCCTGTGCGGACTGCGTTTCAATCGCAGGCAGTCTGGTTCATGCGCGCCCTGCTTCTGCCTTTTTGGGGTTGAGCCTTTCCAGCCCACAATGGAGATTACAGAACTGGGAGGGAGTCGGGACTCCCCGTTTTCTCCTTCTGCTCATTCCCCTACACCTCCGTCTCTTCTCTCTCCTCAAGGCTCTCCCAGCCAGTCTGCACTCAGCCCCACTGCTCACACATGTACAAGCTGTGTGTGGAGCGCACAAAAGGCAGGTTAATTGATTCACTTATGCCTGAGCAAGATGGCAGCTGCAGAGTTGGAGGTGTGTTATCACCCGTGCTCCACCAGCCGCTGTGTCAGTTCTCTTCACGAAGTTTTCCTCGCCAGTTTTTTCCCAGGCACCAGCCCACCCTGCTGCCGCCTCTACCCAGAGATCAAGGAGCGTGGCTGCCACTGCAGTGTTTGTGTTGGCCTTTTAAATGTCTCTTTGCATCCCCAGCCACCTGTCTCTGGCAGAGAGGGCCCCTAAGCTTTTCGGGGTTGTGTTTTGTCTGTATTTTCTTGGTTTTAGCTGCTGTAGTTTAGGGGTCCCTGTTTATGATTCAGACCCCATTCTTCTCGGGGGAAGCTAACTGGCCGTTTCAATGTCCCTCTGGTGCCAGTACCCGTGGGCACCCAGCCCACCCTCTTGAGCCTCCACCACACTTCTCACCCATTGGGACGTGTGAGAGTCGAATCCACTGTCCGCGGCACCAAGGCTCCTCTCCCACTATCGTTCCATTGTTTTCCAGGTGATTACTCCACTATTTAGTCGCAATTCCAGTTTGGTCTTGGGAGGAGGTCAGCGTGACTCCTGTTCACTCCTCCGCTATCTTCTCCCAATTTTTTCTTTTACAAGTCATGCTATTGGTGTAATTAAAAAATCATAAGCAAACCCAAAGTAATGCAGTTTTTCTACTTTTTTTTTACCTCAACAAGTTTTGCAATCTTGTATTTTACATTTCTGTGATTTATTTTGAGTTAATTTTGTATAACACCTCTGTTTGGGTTTATTCTTCTGCATAAACAGTTGGCCCTTGAACATGGGGGGATTGGAGCACTGATACCCCATGCAGTTGAAAATCTGTGTGTTACTTTTGACTCCCTGGAAACTTTACTAATAACCCACTCTTGACCCAAAAGCTTTATAGATAACACAGTCAATTAACATATATTTTGTATGTTATATATGTTATATACTGTGGTCTTATAATAAAGTAAGCTAGAGAAAAGAAAATGTTAAAATCATAAGGAAGAGAAGATATCTTTACAGTTTTTACTGAAAAAAGTTCATGTACAAGTGGACTAGGGCAGTTCAAATCCTGTTCAAGGGTGAGTTGTAATTTTGTGTAATTTCAGCACAATTTGTTGAAAAGATTGTGTTGTTTTTCCTGCTAAATTGCCTGTCAGAATCAGTTGAATGTATTTGTGCGGGTCTACTTCTAAACTTGCTGTTCTGTTCCGTTGAGCTAAGTGTCTATTCTATTGTGAATAACATGCTGTCTTAGTTATTGTCTTGTTTTGTCTTGTAGTAAGTCTTGTATAATAAAAAATGTAGCTGCTTTTGTCCCCAGTTCCTGTGTGGGAGCCTCTACATCTTCGGAATTTTCCAGATGATAGGAGTGTTTTTGTTCATAGTGGGCCCTTATAGTTTATGCTAATGAGTTTACTCAGGATGGGGTAGGCCACATGTAATTAGCGGGTTTGGATGTAGAGTCATGTGATACGAGTCTGACTCTTGGGGAGCAGAGGAAGTAGGCTGTATCAGGAGGTCAATGATTCAATTAACCAGGCCTATGTAATGAAACTTTTATAAAAACTCTGAACCCTGGACACTGAATACCAGGTGAGCATTTCTTGTTAATACACTTTATCAGTGTGGCCAAGGAGATGACCTGTTTTGACTTGAAATGGAGAGAACATGGAAGCATTGCATTTTGGACCATCTTACACCCTACCCTATGTGTGCGTCCTTCTGGCTGGTTGTGACCTGTACCTTTTTTTCTATAGTAAAACTGTAATCATAATGTATATTGCTTTCCTGAGTTCTGTGAGTTGTTCTAGTGAATTATTGAGCCTGAGGGAATAGTGGAAACCTCCAAATTTATAGCCAGTTGATCACAAATGGAGGACCTTGGGAACCCTTGAGGTTTGGCTGATGGTGTCTGAACTAAGGTCAGTCTTGCAGAAGACTGTGCCTTTCACTGTGAAATTTGTCCTAACTTTGGACGGTAGTGTCATAAAAAGTGGAATTTGCTAGACAACTCTGACTCATTGAAATATGTTTTTTGGGAAGAGAAAGGATTAAAGGACTGAGGAGGGTGAGGAATTTTTTGATTCTTGGATGGCTATCTAGTCACTCTTGATATGAAACTGCAGCTGTGCCGTGATTCATTACTAAAAGCAGAACTTGTGGAATGGAATTTAGGAATGGTGGTAGATCTAACTCACTAGATATATAAGGAAATACAGAATAAGAAGAAACAAACTAAATATACAATACTCTGATTATTATTACCTGTAATAACTAAAATGAAAGTAATAGAGAGTGCTGGGTGCTGGTCCTGATGCTGGGCCAAGTTTAGGTTTCACTCAGTTTGAGCTACAACTAATAATCTTAAAGCTACTCCTAATAGGAAAGATTATTCTAAGACAACACACAGTATTGTTATGACCTCTGGTTACCATGAAGGTAGTCCATTTGTGGAGAGGGCAAAACCAAGAAACTACTGAAACCAGGGGTTATAGTGTGAAGAAGTTGTCTCATTTTGCGGATTAGTATCATCAGCTTCCTCAAGGACCTTTACTAACGTGTATTGCAACAGTGATTAAATTTAGAAGTATTTTTGGTTTTGAATGCTACAGAGTGGAAGAGAATGTTTGGGTTGATGTAGGACTCACAGCTCACTATAGAACAATCACAGATGGTGATATACAGCAGGTTATTCCCAAGAGAGCAGGTAGCCTGGTAGACTGGATAAAAGCTGTTGTGAAGTTTGTTTACCTGAGAAGTAGGACTCCTTTCTCCTATAAATGCTGTTTGGAACACCCCAGATGAAGTGGCTGTTCATTTAATAGTAAGCCATGATGGACTGGCTTTACGATGATTGGGATATTCATCTACTCAATAGGTCGTTTAACAAGGTCATAGTAACTGGCCTGATTAAGGGGGGCCTTTTACATGGGCACCTCATGTAACCATGCTGCTATAAAACCAGGTTACTATCCAAGAAACCTTATCAGATTTGCTGTCTCAGTTTCCCTTATAGGTATTAAAGATGCTTTAAAAAATTAGAGTAATTAACAAGAAAAGGGGAAAGGCAGAAGGGGAAAGCCGAAGGATTCATCTCATCAGGGATCAGTCTTTATTAAGAAATGGAATGACTCTGTTGGATATTGATGAGGTCAAAGCAAAAGTGTTAATGAGCCCTGTTGAAGACTGAGTGTACTAAGGGATGCAATGCTGGGTCTACAACATTAAAGGGCCATAAACAACTCTATTTACATAAGTTTGGAGGAATTGAAGAAGCTGAAAAGCAAATTGAAAATGAGAAAGAAAGGGATCTGGAATCACCTGGGACAATGGTTTGGTAGATGAGTCAAGGAGATGATTGACAGAAGGTCCAGGATCCCTTTGCTCTTACCTCTTCCCCCACTGAGGACCTAAGGCCTTATGTATATGAGTGAGTAAAATGGTCACTGGGTGTAGAAGAGACTTTTCTGGACTCCTTGACACAGGAACTCCACGTGCTTTGGTATCAAAACTTTTTGATGTTCTAATGGGGGCTACTTTTAGACTGAGACAGTCTAGAAATGCATCAGTTGATGGTATTAAGTTGAAAGTTCAGATGAAAATTGGAATGTTTAAACAGGCCTTATGTGACTTGGTTGATCTCCTTAACCTAAATGTTTATTTAATTGAAAAGGCTCCTATGCCATACCTAGTATTATAAAACCAAAACCACTTGAAGTCTTGATGGAGGCTTCTGTTAAGAATGCAAGTTTCAATGGGATTGTTGTCCTATGAAGGCAACAATAATTCCATCGCCAGCAATGTAATTACTGAAAACAACTTGAGGATTAAAATTTTTTTCCTACTTGAAAAAGTTTCTCCCTGAATATTTATTCCATGAGCTTGATACACAGTTGAGTTTGTGTATATCATTCTTATTTCTATTTTTAGGGATTCATTTAAGCATTATTTGTTACAGTAGAAGATTAGAAGCAACCTAGACATCTAATAACACTTATTTTACATAAGAATAACATTGCAGAAGCTAAGTAGGGAAAGAGGTATGAATATAGATTTTTCAAATTTTTTAAATTTACCTTTTATTTCATTTTTTTCAAAAAGGAAGCATATGCAGGGTTGGGTAAAAGTAGGTTTATAGTTTGTATGAAAATAATAATAATACGGGAATAAACTGTTTCGTGTATTCACAACTGTAAACCTACTTTTGCCCCATCGTGTGTTTATATTTACCTCCCTCAGCTTCTAAGCATATACATTATGCTTTTGCTATTATAAATAACACTTTAATAGCCTTGTCTTTTTGTATGTGGATGATATATGTGTAGAATTGTGAAAGGTTAAATGTACTAGTAATTTTCTAAGATACTTGAGCAATAATTTTTGTTTTTTAAAAAGCTCTTTTTGGGGGATGGCAAAATTCATGTAACATAAAAGTAACCACATTAAAGTGAACATTTCAGTACCATTTAGTACATTTACTATATTGTACAGCCACTATCGCTATCTAATTCCAAAGCATTTTCATCACCCCCAAGTAAATCTCATACTCATTAAGTAGTCACTCCTACTGCTCTCCAACCTTTGGAAACCACCAATCTGCATTCTGTCTATATGGATTTATGTATCTTGAATATTTTATAAAAATGAAATCTTACAAATATGTGACCTTTTCTGTCTGACTTCTTTTACTTATTATATTTTTGAGGTTTATCAATATTGTAGCTTGTATGGACAGTCCATTCCTTTTTAAAGCTGAATAACATCCCATCATATGTATATTCCATTCAGGAGGACCAAATGGAATAATAGAAATGCTTACCGCATACCTGGAATCAAGTAGGTATGCAGTAAGTGTAAATTACGACTGTATAGTCCCCTAATTCTTAAGAATTGTCAGTTAATTGTTCTTTTTTCTTAAATTTTTGATGGTGGTAAAAATAATTACATAAAATTTACAATCTTAGCCATTTTAATTGTACAGTTTAGTAGCATTGATTATATCCATATTCTGTGCAGTATCTCTAGAAATTTTTTGTTTTGCATAACTGAAACTATAATCGTTAAACTCCTTTTCCCTCTTCCCACAGCCCATGTTGCTGTGAGTTTGACTAGGTACTTCATATAAGTGGAATTATACAGCATTTGTCTTTATGTGACTGGCCTGTTTAACTTAGCATAATATCCTCAAGGTTCATCTCTGTTGTAGCCTATGACAGGCTTCCTTTTTTTTAAGGCCAAATGATAATCTGTTATATGGATATATATTTTATTTGAAGTATATATGGATATACACTTCATTTTATTCATTCATCTGTTCATGTACATTTATTTAGGTTTCCACCTTGTAACTTGTGAATAATACTGCAGTGAACAAGAGTACGTAAATATTTCTTTGCGGTCCTTCCTTCAGTTTTCTGCGTAATGTATCCAGAAGTTTTAGTGAGTGTTTCAGATGTCATATTTTCACCTTCAGAATTTTTATTTTTCCTTCCTTTATGTTCTACTCTTCACTGAGACTCTGTACTTGGTTAGATATCTTTGCCTATGGTTTCCTTTAGCTCTTTGAGCATATTTAAGACTATTGGTTTAAAGTCTTTGACTATTAAGTTTAATCCTTGACATACTGAGGACTTCTCAGGGATCATTTCTGTTATTATTGAATATTACTTTTTTTTTTTTTTTTTTGTGAATGGATGATACTTCCTTTGCATGCCCATAAGTTTTTGTTGAAAACTGGATGTTTTGAATATTTTAATACACTAACACTGGAAATCATATTATTTACTCTCCTTAGGGTTTATTTTTGTTACTTGCTGTATGGTACAGTTACTTGCTTTTTTAGTGACTTTTCTAAACAATTTTTGTAAAGTCTTCTTAATCATGTGTTGTCTATGAAGGCAGTGTTACTTTAGCTTGAATCTATTTGGTCTTTTGCGCAGATTTTCTTGAATGCTAAGAGCCAGGGAAAAAAAGAGGGAGAGAAGGGAGTAAGAGAGGAAGGAAAGGAGAGAAAGAAGGAAGGAGGAAGATAGAGAAAGAACAGAGAAATAAAGAAATCTCAGTAAAAATTTAAAGAAAACTTTTTTGCATATTGGCTCTGTGTTGAGGTTCTCCTTCAATGTGTGGTCTTCACTTGCTCCTCCTTCTGAACCTAGAAATTAGCCAGAGTTGGACCTTCAGGTCTTCTTAGGTCTCTTACTCAGAATGCATCCTGCCCTGGGCTTTTTTGTGGCTTTCTAAATTCTCCAGTATACATGACACTTTTGAATTACTAATTTTCCAAGGAAACTCTCTCCCCAGCCATTTCTTTCAGTCTTTCAGCATGACTCAACTAGTATCTTTTGGCCTAGGATGATTGTGGATTATTTGTTAGTTTTATAATGTTTTTGAGCATTACCCATTGTTTTTCTGACCCGTGTGAATTCCAAGTTAGGCAAAACAAAGATGTGTACTTTGTGTCAGTCGTTCAGATAACCCCAACATAGGTTGAGCAGACAAAACACAACTTGTGAATAAGGTCTGCACTGCTCTCTTTGCAACCCGAGACTAAACTGGGAACAAAGCCTGCTATCTTCAAGTCTGCAACCAAGCTAGGGAATGGCATATGGAAAGGCCAGTCTTATTGATGATTGGAATGCAAGATGTACAGCAACTTCAGGACATGGTTTAGTAGTTTCTTATAAAATTAAACATGTACTCAATATATCAACCAGCAGTCTCACTCCTGAGAATTTACCCTAGAGAAATGAAAACTTAAATTCTCACCAAAATGTCTACATGAATACTAATAGTAGCTTTATTTTAAGTAGGTAAAAACTGTAAAAACCACAGTGTCCTTCAATGAGTAAAGGACATTGAAGTAAAGGACTGGTACATCCATCCTGCAATGGAATACTACTACTCAGAAGTAAAAAGTAATGAATTATTAACATATTCAATGACTTAGATGACTCTTAAAGATATCCTGCTGAGTGAAAGAAGCCAGTCTCAAAAATTATTCCATTTATGTGACATTCTTAAAGATAAAACTATGATGGACAACAGAGCAGTATTTGCCAGTGGTTACAGGTGGGTAGAGAGTGTGACAATAACTGGATAGTACAAGGGAGTTTTTTAGAGTGAAGAAATTTCTCTGTCCTGACTGTGTTGATGTTTACACAAACTTATATAAACTGATACCAAAATAAAAAATTACTTTTACTACATGATAATTAAAACAAACTGGTAATTATGCCGTTCATTTGTCAAAACCATTTAGATTATCTCCATTTTTTAGTGAAAGCAAAACTCGAAGAAAGTACTGGCCCACTATCTCATAGTTCACTCTGTTTGAATGGAAGAGCATTCTCAGAGACCAAGGGAGTTCTTTGACAATTCTGCTAACATGTGCTCAGAGTTTTAATTCTCTGAGGCTTGTGGGAGCCTCTGGAACCCAGTGAGTACACAGATTTAGGTTTACATTGTCATACTCCCAGCTAGTGGTTATGCTGGATGGTCTTTCAATTAAAAGAGGTGTATGTGGATGTTGGCTGCCAACAAGAGCTGGCCGCCAGTTATTGAAAGAATCTACCATGATAAATGGAAAAAAGTCTTTACCACGTTAATCAATCTCGATACAACATGGTAGCCTTTCTACCTGTAATAATGCTATTTGTAGCCTGTGCAGATGACTGGTGAATAAAAATTATAACATTATTTTTTAATTTAATCTTTATTGTGTTTTTTTTTCCGTTACCATTTAGTCCCCTTATTCCCTCCTTGCCCCAGCAATCACCACAATTCAGATTATGTTTTTCCTTTTCTCTTCGACTGGACCCTGAAAGGTTTAATCCTATCTCTGATATAACTTCTCAAAATCTGATGTTGGAGAAACATAGGCCTTCTGTAAAGATGAATAGGGTAAAGATTGTCTAAGACAGATATTAGAAGCCAGTCTTCTCACTCTGTACCATCTCTCTTGTCTAATTCATACTGCTTAACATCTTTCAGTTGTCATTAATGTGGTGATGATGACTCCCACACCTCAAATCTCTCTGGTCTACTCCACACTGCTATATATTCAATTATCTGCTGGACATGTCTTCTTAGAGAGGCAACAGTCATGTCAAAATTATCAGGTTTTAAAATTATATAAATTTTTTATTCTTCTACCTCTGGTATTTCTTTTTTTATACTTTAATTCAGTGAAAAATAATCATCTGTTTCTCAAGCCAGGAACTAGGGAGTCATTCTTAAGTCCTTTTTTCACTTCTCATTTAATTTTGATTCTATAGACCCTAATCCTCAGTATGTCTCATCACTGCTTATTCTTCATTCTCACTTGGCTACACAGAATGGATGCCAACGCAGCAGTATCATGGAGTAGTTTAGTTACACTCTCAACAAAAATAGGGATTGTCTTTACATGCTTATATCCCGTGTCCAGAATTGTCCCTTACATATACTGCTTTTTATTTGTGTTGAGTTATTGATAATGTGTCTTTGGTTGCCATATGAAGGCGCAGGGTCAACTCCCTTCCCCTCAAATTTTTTTGGATGCTGCAAATGTACTGTCAGGGTATGAAAAGATTTATTACTCAGATAATAGGATTTTCTGGGAAGAGCATGGCAGGCACCCAAACCAGTCCAGTATGGCTTGAGTGAAGGCAGGAGGAGCAGGTAGCTCTAGTTTTTATTGTTGTTAGATGGCTGGGTTGAGGGTTCCCACAAGCAGGCTAGATTTGTGTGGTTGGAACTTTCCTGTAGATGCAAAGGTAGGTAGACTTTTACTAACATGGTTTTGCTTATTATAAAAGCACTATGTCCATATTACAGAAAAAACAATAAGGATATAAAGAGCATAAGCACATATTTCTCCCATAATGGAAAATTATAAAAATTTCTTTGATATTTAAATATTTAAATATATTTCCATTTTTTTTAATCTTCTGCCTGCCTTCCTGCCTTCCTTCTCTCCCTCCTTCCTTCCTTCCTCTCCTCCTCCCCCACTTCTTTTTCTTTCTTTCTTTTTAAGAGAAGGGAAGGGAGGGAGAAAGAGAGGGAGAGAGAGAAACATTGATGTGTGAGAGAAACATCGATTGGTAGCCTCCTGCACACACTCCAGCTGGGAACTGAACCCACATGCCCTGACTAGGAATCAAACCTGCAACCCTTTGATCTGTGGGACGATGCTTCCACCAACTGAGCCACACAGACCAGACTTCCTTCCAAGTTTTTTCTATGCATATCACACAGTGTTTTTTTAATTCATAAAACAGATAATTTTATGATAATTAACACGTAGTATTTAGAGATTTTTTTTTTCAGTTAACATCTAGGCCTTTTCTGTGGAAAAAATTATTTTTTCTTTTAACATGAAAACCACCTTGTATTCATACTGATACTTCCCACTTATATTCAGGAACATAGCGATTTTATTTATTTTCACTGTTTTTTACATTTTAATTTCCTTTTTCCTAAGAAGAGAATCTATTTTTCAGCAAACACCAATACAATTTTTTTCATTTACACCCATACACAACCATCTCAAAATAATAACATCAGTACTACCATCCATATTATAATTACTGAAAACAGTATCCCCCTACTTGAGATAGTTTTTGAGTGTTATGCCATCAACATGATACACAATTAGTTTCATTGATTTCAATTTACTTTTTGATTTATAAGAATTTATTGAAACATATTTTTAAGAGCAAAAGATTAGAAACAACCCAGTCTGTTTTTTTTCTCCCCAATTAACATCTTTTCATGTCTGTAAATATATTCATTATTTTTAAAAAATAACAACATAATATTCTGTTGTATGATTATATCACATTTTTGGTTTAACTTTTCGATTGTTGGGCTTTTAGGCTAGTTTCTCCTTTTTTACCACCTAAACAATGCTGCATACTTTACTCATATAATTTTCTGCATTTGTTTATTTCTAAGGCATAAACTCTTAGGAAGGAAAAATTTACCTTTTTAAAAAAGATTTTAGCTAAATTTTGATGTATTGGCCTCTAGAAAGTTTATATGAATCTAATGCTATCTGAATTATAGATGAGTATTAGATTCCTCTCAACCATAAGTCACCTGGTGTTAGCATCCTTTCCTACATCATATTTATTGGCCAATTATTTTATATTTATTTTGTGATCTGTCCATCATAGCCTTTGTCAATTTTTTCGTGTTCATCTTTTTTCTTGATTTTTAAGTAGACTATATTAAGGATAGCAAGTTTTTCATGATTCTAAAGAGGTTTTATGAAGTAGTTTTTTTCCTGCCAAGATTAATAATTATCCTGAGCTTTTTTATAATTACAGTTATCTTATTTCTCAATAAATAAATAACTGTGTGTGGATCCTGGAAGGAAGGTCCAGCAACACAAAATTAAAAAGATTTGGTTGGAATACCTGATTTAGGGAACAATCTAATTCATTCATATTATCTGTAACAAAGTTAGTATTCCTCTTCTATAAGTTTTTCAAGGCCATACTTTCTAAATCCCTTAAAAATTTGTGGATTTTTTATCTTCTTACATGTATATAGGTATAAATATATTACACACACACACACACACACACACAGAGAAAAGGTATTATAGTATTGAATCAGTTCTTGGATTAGAAGGAACCCACTAGTAGACTTTAATTTTTTTTTATTTAGTTATTTAGACTTTAGAACAAGAATGTTTGAAAGCAAAAACATTACTTTCTTTTTTCAATCCTTATCCCAGGATACGTTTATTGACTTAGAGAGAAAGGAAGGGAGGAGGGAGGGAAGGAGAGGGGGAAGGAAGGAAGCAAGGGAGAGGGGAAGGGAGAGAAGGGAACAAAGAAATCAGTGTGAGAGGGAAACATTGATGATTTGCTTCCCATATGTGCCCTGACCAGGGATCGAACCCACAACCTTTTTGTGTACAGAATGACACTCCAACCAACTGAGCCACCCAGCCAGGGCAAAACATTACTTTTCTTGGGATAGATGATAGCTAGCAAGGTTGCAAATAAAACACAGGAAGGGCTGCTAATAGCAGTTTGACTACTCTGAATGAATTAAGGCAAACCAAGGAGTTAGTATCAGTACTGAAGGTAGTAGTAGGTAGGTAGGTTTGGCACAAGAAAGAAGTGGAATAATAACATCCTTAAAGGATTATTTTGTTATTTTTACATAAATTATCCAGTCCTTAGAGATAATACAACAAAACCTCCCATACCAAATATGAATGAATTTTCGGAGATGTTTTATTATTTTGGATTATTCATGTTATCCTATGTCATATCCTGTTTTGGCCAGGTCATTTAGGCTCTCTGTGCATTAAAGTCATCATATACAATATGGGAATTGTACAAGTCATGAAATCACAGGGTTATGTTGAAAAATAAATGAATATTTGAATGTGCTTAGAACAATGTCTCGCAGTTTGTAAGTTTTTGAAAATAAAAATCTGGTGGGGAGGAAGACTTAGGAGAATAATGTTACAAATAGCTTAATCAGGTAAACCAGTTGAGTCTACTTTTTTATTTAAGAAATTTTATCTGTAAAATCTGCTTTTACAACACAAACGTTGAGTAAATTCAGATTATCACATAGCCATGTTTCTATTTAGATCTAATGATTACACACATCCTTGAGCTAGGTTATAGCATTTTTACTGCTTTTGTTCACAGGATATTCTGAATAATCTTGAATCATGTGACCTTGAGGATGATGACCTTATGCTTGATGTGGATCTGCCTGAGGATGCACCTCTTGAAAATGGTAAGTGAGGACAGTATTGAACCTTCAGAGGCATATATTTGACTATAAGCCAATTTGATATTTGTTACAGACTTCCTAATCTCAATGGAGGAAGACTTTTAGACTGAGAATCAATCTTAAGTGATGTTAAATAGTTCATTGCAAATTTATGTAAATATTTAAAATCTGATTTTGTAGGTCTTAGACATAATTCTGTATGATCCAATAATATTGTATTCCTATACCATAAAATAAGTAGTAGATAGGATTTCGCCTATTTTCCCCTATATACACACACACACAGTTTTTCTCCCTTTTTCTCATTTTGATTCCAAAAAGAAATACATTTGGCTTGTGAAATATCCATAAAAAATTATTAAGTTGATAAATATTTTAAAAAGATCAATTCTGGGAAAATCATGACCTTCTGAATAAATCATTCTACCCTTTTTATTCTGAAATTCAGTCTGCTTCCTTTGTGGACCCTAGTAACTGCTGGAGTAGTGGGGCTTTAGATAATCCACATGGAAAGGGGGACTGGATGCTCTTGCCCCTACTGACATAGCATTTGTAGGACTTTCTGTCTTAAGGACTGGCCAAGAACCAGACACCAGACTAGAAAAGCCCTTGGGACAGGGGTTGAGATGGGGATACTCTTGGGAAGAGGAGTGGCTCTGCAGATCTATGGATTCCCTGTTAGTCAAAACTTGCCTGGTCTGTCTGGCCTCCCCGGGGACCAGGGATGAACTAAAAAGGATGGTGAAATTGTTTTTACATGTGATGATAGAAGAATGCAAGGATATTTCAAAGAGGGTAGCTGTTTGGTTTTAGTGTATTATCGAGGTATTAGGAACCTGTTGGTTCTCACATTATTCATATTGATCTGGCTTATTTTTGTATGGGGGGGAGGGTGTGTGTGTGTGTGTGTGTGTGTGTGTGTGTGTGTGTGTGTGTGTGTGTGTGTGTGTGTGATTGTTACAGAGCACTGCCAGGATGCTCTGTAACAATCAATCTCAAAATCTCTGTGACTTTCAAAATCGATATTTACTTTCCTCATTCATGGATCCGTGGATTAGTTGGGACAGCTTAGGCTGTTGGACTGAGTTCAGGTCTACTTGTTTTTCATTTTGAGACCAGGACAAATTAGAGTAGGTATCTCTCATGGCAGATGGCAGAAGGACAACGGGGAGAGCAGAAACACACATATATCATCTCTTAACGTCTTCACTTGGAATTAGCACACTGTTAATCCTACACCACTGGGACTGGGAGGTATACATTATTCACAGTGAGAAGCTCTGCAACAGAGGGCATTAAATGTATAATTCTATTAAAGGAAGGAATGGCAAGCTGGTAACAGTATCTACTCTACCCTTGGGGTAGAGACTTGCACCTTCTTGTGGTTCTGCTGTCACTTGGGGTACTCCAGCTCAAAGCTGAGTTCCAGTCAGCTGAGAAAGAAAATCACAACTGATACGCAAGATGAAGAACGTGGAAAACAACGAGCTCCCAGAACTAGAGTGGCCCAAGGAGATGATAATGAGAGCACTTTGGGAGAGTCAGTTGCAGCACAATATTTTGTGGAGTTATAAAAGAAGATTGATTTCCCCATAGAATGGTTCAGAAAATAACAGAAAGAATAGCTGCGATTGAGATCTGAGTTAGTGGCCTGGAAGATCAAGTAAAAAATTGTAAAACACAGAGAAAAAACATAAAGCATTGAAAATTATAAGGGAATAATAATGGTACTTCATGATTCAGGATATTTAATGTTAAGTTTTAAATGCTGGTAGTGAGGAGCAAGGGATTTACCTCATTGGTGTAAATCACATCCTAAATAATGCATTTTACTTTGACAAAATTATAACCACTTCTCATTGGAAACCTTATACCCCTTTCTGAGCTAAACCAGGGAGTAGAGATGGAGTGGTCTCTACTAAGAGGGGAGTCTTAGAGGCTGCCTCACTTTTGGAGCACAACAAAAAGTTATCCACATATTAGATAAAAGCAGAATCGCAGGGAACTTAAAGGCTTGAGGTCTTGGATGGGACCTGTGAAAAGTTTGAGGGAATCCCTGAGGTACATCTCATATATATTACAGATTTTCCTAGAAGGCAAACAAAAATTGACTATTTTGAGCTAATGAATATTGAAGAAAGCAGAACATGAACCTAAAATATGTTGCCTTCACAGGCACTGAAGATAAAGTAGTATTAAGCATTGTGCCCTAGCTAGTGTGGGTCAGTGGATTGAGTGCTGGCCCTGCAAACCAAAGGGTTACAGGTTCAATTTCTAGTCAGGGTACATGCCTGGGTTGTGGGCCAGGTCCCCAGTTGGCGGTACTTGAGAGGCAACTGCACATTGATGTTTCTCTCCCTCTCTTTCTCCATCCCTTTCTCTAAAAATAAATAAATAAATAAATAAATATATATATATATATATATATTTAAAAGGATCGGTATTGCTAGTAAGTAGGAATGACTAGTGTCTTTAAAGCTCCTGAATAACACTATAACCACTCACTGAGTTTTTTTTTTTGGAGGATTGGAATGTTATGAGGACCAGCACAGGATTTGAGGAGTCCTCTAATATACTTTTGACTATTGTTTTCAGTTCCCTATAAATCCTGGGTTTTGAGGCTGTTAGGCAAATTTGAGTCAAGTTTTTGGATGGGTCACTCTGAACCTTGATGGGTTCAACTCACTAATTCTGCAACTCTAGGTAGAATTTTTACCAAGAAGAAGACTATCACCTCGTTGAGATCTTCTATTTGGACAAAAATTTGCCATAACTTCATTATGAATAGGGGGCTGTTCTGTGATTTCAAGGAAGAGGCCATGATCATTATTTATCTGGCAATTGAATTTGTATAGTAAATCATTACCTATTAAGCCAGCATATATCGTAGCACAGAGGAGGAACGAATGTTTCGTGGACAGTTGTGGGCTAGGATTTGAGAACTGTTTTGAGTTATTGATCCTAGTCACACCTGAGTGGTTTGGTGACACAGGGGGAGGTTATGAAGAAGTAGTAGCTTGATACTGTAGAATCTATCAGTAAAAATTTCAAGGTTGTCCTTAAATATTTAGAGAAATTTATCTTTAAGTTACAGGGTGAGACCAGAAATTGGGTGCTTGATTTCTTTCTTAGAACACTTTGATGCATCACCCACTTTACTTTTTATATTTTATTTCTTAAGGCAATATAGGACACTTATTTTTTGAATGCCCTGCTACTTATAGGATCTGTAAATGTATTAAGAGATTCTTTCTTCTAGTGTTTAACTGAGTTTGGTGGAGGTGTCTAGTTAATGTATGTGAAGGACATATTTTATTCTGAGGCTTATTCTGCTTTTTTTTTCTCAGGTTCTTTCCAAGCACTAGAAGTCTGGCAATGAAGCTGTTTACAGGATTTCTGCCTTAAAATTTTTCACAGAAAGTGACTAGAAAGATAGGGTCCCATCTCTTTCAGTATCTACTCCTGAATGTTATCTATTGGTGTTAGTCTTTCTTTGAAGGCTGCAGTAGATTTTTCATTACTTACAGAGCTGAATCAGAACCTGGTCTGTGTTTACAGAAAATACTGTGCTTACAGCCTGTGAAAGGCCTTTTTTAACTTCTTTTGGTTTTTTGTCCAATTGAGTTCAGGACACACTACCCGAAACATGGCACCTTGGCCAAGAAGATAGTAGGAGGGGAAAGTCACTCTGACCTCCTCCCCACTTTGCCCTTCCCTGAAACTGGTCATAAAACCCTCATGTGAGAGTTGCCCTCCCTATACATCCTTTTCTTTGAAGACAAAGGGACACTAAGGGGAATCCTAAACAAAAGGCCTTGCTAAGTTTTCCCCTGTGTACTACAATTACCTAATGCTCCTTAACTAGTCATATTCTTTCATGACTGTCCAGTCTTCATCAAACGTGGCATAAAAACACACAGGTCTAATGGTTTCTTTGGGTCGTTATTTCTTTACAAAGGCTCTATGTCATGTATTATATTAAATATTTTTGTATGCTTTTCCCCTGTTAATCTGTATTGTCCATTTAATTTTCAGTCCTTAAAAGGATTGAGAAAAACTTTTTCCTCTTCTACACAATGTCACGGGTTCCTAAGTTATATTCACGTTCCTCACACTGTGCTTGTTCTATCTTTTTTTTTTTCTTTTTTTTTGCTCCTGGAGTACCCTGTAATGTATGAACTTAATGGTATAGTTCTGGGGGACTCTGGATTATCAATTCCTAACTATTGTGGGGAGCGCTGTGCAGGGCACTCCTGGATCTGAGGGTTACTGTCTGCAGCCGGCTGAGGAGGGAGCAGGACTCTGAATCCTGCAGAGCCTGTCCTGGGGTTGTCACAGATGCAGGGAATAAACACGAGTTGTCTCAAACTCTTCTCTGTTTGCCAGGGGTGGGGACATGGCTTTTCCTTCTAGTGGAGAAGGCCCAAGCCTCTTTGTTCAGAGGCCTTCATTGGGAACCATATGCTCAGGGGTATATGGCAAAGCTCATCAGTCAATGTCAAAAGGCTATGTTTACAGAAAACAAATAGAGATCATAGATAACAATTGAAGGAACACAAGACATCTGCCTCAGGTCAAGGTCTTTGAATAATGTAAATCTCCTTCCCAGCATGAGCCGGTTATCATTGCTTTTGAGGGAAGAACAAAGCAGGCTTAGAGGACTTTACTTCTAGGCCTGATTTTCCTTAGGAACCACCTGATCCAATTTAGGGCTGTACCTGCCTTTAGTATTGTTTCAAGCCTGAGACTGGTGGGTTGGGCAGAGCCACCAAGAGATAAGGAGACTTCTTTCAGCTAGAATGAGGACTCCGGCCATGTCTGCGCCAAGCTGGGGGGTGTGGGCCTTTTGGCCCTTTCTCCGTGTCCCCCAAGTCCTCTTGCTGCCCATACCGACTGATGTCTGTTTAAGGTAATCTCTTCTTGTGAGAGAACTTACCGGTCTTGGACTAACTGACCATCACAGGGCCAAGCAGGGTGATGTGAGGGAGGCAGGGGCTCCGCCCCTGCCCGGCAGACAAGTTTCATCTCCTCAGTGGCCTGTTTACCCGAGGCCTGCTCGATTATTTCCAGCTTTGGGGCCCTCTCGCCTGTCGAGAGGGCGGGGCTGCAGTTTCTGAAACCTGAAACCCGAAGGGGTGTTTCCCAACACCTAATGCTGTTCTAAATTACTCTACAAATTTCTTCCAATCTCATTTAGACCTTTGAAAGTATGTAGCCATGGCCCTCAGCTCAGAATGAGATACCAGGTCTTAAAAAAACCTTAAGGGGTTTTAACCTCTCTTCTGAAGGAGATTTAACTTTAAGAGGTATTGAGCTTTTGAGGCTTCTGGACAGCTTTGGGGAAGGATGAACAGGTTAGGGGGAGAGATCGGGCAGAGGGAAGTCGAGCATAGAATGAGGGAAGAGGAATAAAAGAAGAAAGGACTTTTGGTTTGAGTTACAATTCAGGAGGATATAAAAGATAAATTGTTTTAATTTTTTTAAATATTTTTCTTTTACCTTGATCAAGGAACCTCTTAAAACAATTTTGGAATCTGAATTTATTTTGGCAGATTATTAGATATTTGAGATTTGTGCCAAACTGTCTCCTTAAATAAACAGTTTTGTACGTCAGCTGATGGTTGTTGGTGTCAATTCAGCACCAACAGGAATCCCCAATTTGTGATCTGATGAAGAAGAAAACTTTATTCAGTGCAAACAGCTCAATTGTGATTCAGCATGTCTGTAAAAACAGCATGGCTATGGAACAGCTCAATTGTGATATAATTGTCTGTAGAAGAGTGCAGGGACCAGGCAGCCCTGGGGCCAGGCCCCTCTCTAGCTCGACAGCTTTGCTCTGCTCCTTGATGTCCGCCATGCTCTGATGAGACATCTTCAGTTTATCAGCTCAGCCAGGGAGAGGCAGCCTTATTCAGTGGAAAAGGAAAGTGTGCTCCCTAAGCCACAGGGGAGCTGGCTTACTTGGAAAGAGTCCCTGCCCTTGGTTCTTGATTGGTCCATCCTCATGCAAATTAGGACTCTAAATCCTCATAACCTGGTCCAAAAGGCCCTGTCCTGATTCTAGAGATGCTCTGATTGGCTAGAGCTGCAGAGCTCTGATTGGATGGGGAAAGTCTCAGTCCTGTTGGTTGAAATATGATCCTAGGAACTCCTTTATAAGAGCTGTCTCAGGTGGTGGAAACCCAGTGCAGGTATGCAGTTTAACACAGAGCCCAGCAATTTAGCACAGAGGCAGGGCAGTTCACCCCAGGTTTCTTTGTGAATTAGAGTTTGTGTAAGAGGCTCCTGTTTACAAACGATTACTAGGCTCTGTTTTTTAAAATTTGAGTCCAGATAGCCACTAGGAGCACTTCTTAGTAGTTGTTTTGTTGTTTTTTTTTGTCCCCCTCAGGCTTCACAGTTATATCAAAAGCACCATTGTATTATTCTCTTGCTCAAGAACTTCTAACAGTCACTCATTACCTATGGATTAAAGCCTAGCATTTGGCACATTCATAGTACTCAGGCTTATGAAATTTCTGTCATGTATCCCTTCTTACGTGTGCTGTTTACTCACTCTGGTCAAACTTTTCTGAGTTGAAAAAGATGTATAATACCTTCTGAATAATAATACCTTCTGTATAATACCTTACCCCACCAAGTTATGGTGCCTATTAAATTGCACTTATTTATGTGATCCTAAGGCCACATTTTTGCTAAACTTATTATTGAGGTATAGTCATATGAGGCTACCAGTATTGTCCTTGACCACTTTCCAATTGTACTTTCTTTTGGAAACTTATATATATCTATTTCTTCTTCTTCTTCTTCTTTTTTTTTTAACTGTTCAAATACATTTGTCTCCAATTTTCCCACCACCACTTTCCCTTGCCTCACCCAGCCCCACCTCCCACCCTCAATCCTTCCCCACTTTGACTTTGTCCATGGGTCCTTTATATGTGTTCCTTGATTTGACCCTTCCCTTTCTTTCCGTTACCCCCTCCCTCCTTCCCTCTCATTACTGTTGGCTTGTTTCTTTTTTCAGTTTTGCTGGTTATATTTTTCTTGCTTGTTATTTTTGTTCCACTTATACGTGAGATCATATGCTGGCTGTGTTTAGTACTAATAAGGTTTCGTGATTTTTTTTTTAACAGGGTCTTTTCTTCTTTCAAGCCAAATTTCAGTTAAAACCTTTCCTGATCAAATTTTAAAACATCCTGCAAAGCACATTTTTTCCAGTTTTTGTGTCGTATAATTTCTTCTGACTATCTTCATAACCAATTGTTAGTCACAGATGGAAATATTACTATCTGTGTCTTCCATTACCTTCTTAGGACAAGCTACCTGAAAAATAACCTAGGTAACTTTTGGTCTCATGTTTTGTTTCTTTATCAAATTAGAAGAAATGTGTGTGATGAATGCTAGACATAGGCTTCCCCCCCATTCCCATAGCTGTCAGCTGTGTTAGATCTTCTTTACCTCCTCAGTGTGTAAGTCATGGTACTACCTTCCTGTTGCCTACTTACAGTAAAAAAAAAAAAAACCCTACACACTAAAATGTGTTGCCCTTTACATTTGGAGCTGGAAACCTCCTTCAAAGGGTCTTTTTTTTCTCCAGTTGTAAATTCATAGCTAGGGCCAAATCTGCTGAGGTTAGGTAGTTTTGATCAGCTTATTGGGTTAAAACTTTTTCAAACTAGGATGCCTTTAGGTTTGCCCTATCATTTCTTATGATATCACATTCTGAAGGATTCTTAGTCTTCTTTGTCTTTTTCTTTATTGGCTGTGGAAACTGGTTTTGATTTATCTCCACTTTGTGATTTTATTTGCTTTCATTTTCTTTCTATATTATTTCTTTAATTCTTTTTGAGAACTCTTAACCTTTTCTCAGAAACCACCACTGATTTTATTTCACATTACCTTTTTAGTAATATTTTAAAAAATATAAACCTGTGACTGATGGGTGCCTCAGGAAGAAGTATAGCAATACCCTCCCTACAGAGTTCTAGAGCAGTCGGGTCCCTGAGAAGTAAGCCCCTCTTTCTCAATTTCTACCAGTCATCTTTTGAAGCCATGCCAAATGTTTGTTTCTGGTCCTCATTTGTCATTATGCACAGGTTTGAGTTCATATTTCAGTAAAGGCGCTTTAATTTAAAGGCTCAGTATAGTACCAACAACCTTTAGTAAATAGAAAAACCTCACATATATTTCTGCACTATAATTTCCACGGTATTTAACCTTATCTTCTGACCTGTTTACCTGGTTTGTTTGCTTCTTGTTACTCTGTGTGCACTGTGTTGATGATGTGCTAATTACATATCAGATTTTATTATAGAATTTCTTGTTTGGTGAGTTGAATTTTACCTGCTTGATTTAAGAAAAATATGAATTTAGAACATTTAAAAGTAGGTATAGATTATCCCTTAGCTGTTTGGAGTTGCTTAAACTAAACATTTTAATACCATGTAGAAATACTTAAGGAACTTAACCAAGTCTGTGAGTATAATACAAATGTATACTAAACACAGATTTAATTAAGCCTTCTTAGAGTTAATTTTTAATTTATTTTTCTTTTGTGATTTCATTTTCTACTAATGATTTTTTTTGGGGGGTGGTGTCATGGTCACCATACTTTTATTTATCTAAAAGCCTGGTTTTTTATAATTGAGTTTTAAAAAAATATGTTTTAATTTATCTCAATAAGAAGATAAGAAATTGAAGTAATTTCAAATGTAAGGCCTCTTTTAAATTTTTTCCTTAAAAAAGTCTTTTTAAAAACTATAAAACATACAGTTTTTTCCCAAAATTGGTTCCTCTAATGGATTTAAACAAAATTTCAGTGTCTTTTAAAACCTATTTGAATTGTGCATTTAGAAGAAATGTGTTACAGTGAGTTCCATGTATATGAGAATGAACATCTATACTTTAAGTACATCATCTTTTCTTTGGAGTGCAAATGTTGTTTTTCATATGGTATACTGGACTGAAACACTCTCTGTATTTCTAATTCAAGTTTTAGGTTAAGTGAAAACAATCAAAGAAATAATGAGCTTTTTTTTTTAAATAAGGAATTACATTGATTTTTAAAGGTTTTTATCACAAGAAATTCTGAACATGCAGGATTTGAACTTTCTCATGTAACAATTCTCAAACTAGAGAATCCTTTCCTGTTCCCAGTTTGGATTAGAGTTGAGTTGTATTTTTAGTAACAGTCCTAACTCAGTAGCTATGTAAGCATTGAGCGAAGATGGAGTCACAGGGTAAACTGGGCTGGCTTCCCACAGGGAGGGCTGGGAATCTAGCAGGAAGGAAGGCCTGTTTGTCAGTGCCTTGTGTGCAACTATGTCTGAGTAGGCAGCAGGCAACACAATGTCTCCCTTGTACAAAGTAACTCTCTTAGTGAGTGCTCAGATATGTGAGGAAAAAGTGTTTGGGTAAGTGAAGGAGAAGCTTGGGGTATTTCAAAGAGATTCTTTTCGTGTTTTTGTGGCATTTGGATTTCAGGGAGTGTACTATTTGTTGCTGCAAAGTACTGGCTTTGTTTTCAGTGGCATTTTAGACTTATCGAACAAGCTCTACTGCAGGCAGATTGAAGCGTCTTTCTAAAACTGTGAGCTTAATTAAAAAATATGATTTGTTTGTGATGAAAAGTTAATTTATGCTTGAAATCAGGGAAAATTAATTGTGACATTCATTTTTAGGAATGAATTCACTTAAAAACTATTTATAATTTTCATTCTGAAGTCGGAACCAACTAGTGATAATGAAGGAGACCACTTAAAACTGATTACTGGTGTTTAAAATGTATACTGTTGATTTCAAATACAATTTGCTTGTTTTAAAACAGTGGGACTGTTAGTTATTACTTTAAGTGACTGTGATATGAAAGTTAAATAATGTTCTTCAGTTCAAATGATACAAACTTCAGTTTTTACCAAAAGAACTAGTTATTTTTCTTCTGGACATCTTGATTTTGAGATTAGCTAACATAAATTATTGATATTTTTATGAATATTTTATAATTTCAGCAACATTAATGATTAAGCTATAAGTAATTTTTTTTATAGAGTATGTACATATTTATAGTGTTTTGCTTTTCAATCTGCCTAGTGGAGTGTGACAATATGAATCGCTTTGATCGATCAGACAGAAATGTTCGGCAGTCTCAGGAAGGATTTTGGAAAAGGCCACCCCAGAGGTGGAGTACACAGGAACATTACCACCTCAGCCATCCTGACCGCTATCATCACCATGGAAAAAGTGACTTGAGCAGGTGAGTCTCATTTTCTATCTTCTGGTTAATTTTGAGTCATAATTTCCTCTTTAACCCTCCCCCAAAAATCTTCTTGTTTTTTTTTTGGCCTGGTTTTTAGTGGATGTCATAAACCATTGCAAGTTAGATGTGGTACTATTTAGAATAGCACATCTAAATTTTTTCTTTGGTCCTAAATCTTTTTTTCATTAACTATCATAAATATAAATATTTTATTTTTGTCTGCTATTTGGACTTTGAGTTTTGGTGTGATTTTCTAGTTCTTATTTGGGAATGATTAAATGTTGACTTTGTTGTAGTTTATTATTTTTTAAATATTGTAAAATTAGTGCCAAGTTATTTTTTTTGCATATATAAATTGCAATTTAAAAAATTCTCAAGTACTATTAAAAACAAAAGAAAGTACTGTGCAACACTAGAATTCTATTCCTTTTTGAAGTATAGCATAGTCTTTAATTTGATCAGACTTTATATACAATGTGGCTCTGTAGTCATTCAAGCCTGGGATCAAACCCTGGCCTGGCACATACTAGCTTTGTGAGCTTAAGTAATTTATTTAAACCCTCTCTCCTTCAGTTTATCATCTATAGAAAACAGTTTATAGTAACTTTTTCTCACTATTTAAGGATCAGGGTTATAAGTGCCTGGAGCACTATCTGACTTATAGTAGGCACCCAGTGTTAGCTGTTAGATTCTTTTCCTTTTCACTCTTGTTGTGTTCCACTGGGGATTTGAGGTCGTTTTGGAGCTAATTTACAATACAAGTAATAAAATTGGGATAAAGAAGAAATGGAAAGGAAACACATGGCTCCATCTAGTTCTTGAAGTAAGAAAAAGAAAAATTGGCTCTAAGATTCCTTGCAGCAAAAGCAAAGAATAAAACTTGATCTATTACAAGAGTTACAGAGTACATAAGATAAAGACATGTTTTCCTGAATTGATTGGCTTTTATGAGACAGAAACCTAAAAAAGGTTGCTTTGTATTCATTCTTATAAGGAAAATGCCTTGTGATACAGTGGACAGGTCTCAGACAGCTTCCTGAGGTAGAAATAATGATAAATTCCTTAAGTTCATTTCTTATGTTCTGCAGAAAGCTCCAAAGAACTCTAGTCCAGGTGAGAAAAGGCAGCTCTACAGTGGGTCATAAAATGGTGATGTCCAACCAAAGATCCTTCTATTGGTATAATTTGATGCAAGGATAAAATTTAGAAGATTTGAAAGAATGCATGCAGTACAGATCCTCCCAGGCATTATTTTGTCTGTTCTGTTTCTTACATCTGGGCTTTTGATAAGGAACAGACATCAGAGAGTTGATATTATCATACAAGAATCTGACATAAAGATAAGTCTTCATTTGAAGATTTTGCTTCCCTTATCTTTGATCGTTGGCTTATAAAGAGGTAAATTTAAGTCCAAATTATGAAAATTTAGAAGTCTTAAGTAAAATGTGAACCATTGCTTATACTTCAGATAAGATCTATTCAACCATTTCCCAGTTATTCATTAAGAACTGATATGTCACACTTTGTGCTCAGTTCTCAAGCTGGGATAAATTTGTGTATGGCATGAGAGCTATGGAATGGTAATAGCTTCTTGAAACATTGTTTTGAAGATGAATAAAAGAGTTATGCAGTGTGTGGGCTCAGTTGGAATCATTGCAATTATTGGTTAGGTAGAAGATTCATGTCTCTCTTCCATCCCATAAAAGAATGAGTAGTAGATACTTACTGCTGACGGGGTGTTGAGTCTGTGGGAATGACAGGTTGTTGTTAGTTATAATGCAGTATTAGTGTAGGGCAATGGTGACATGTGCCTCAATAAAGTGATGTCTACAGGTCTGTAGAAGCAAGCAGCAATGGGTTGTTGTCTGGGATAGTGGTATATAAAGGAGGTTACTTTTGAACTGATAAGTATGACTAGAGATTACAGAGGAGTAGTTTCTGTAGGAGAAGGATGAGTGTTCAGATGGAAAAAAACAAAGGTGCAAAACCATTTACGAAACAGTGTGGCATTTTCAGAGAACTACCCTACATTTAGAGCTGGATTGCTAGGTCATTTGGATGAATGAATAGATGTGATTTCTAACTGTAGATGGCAAAGCTATCTATGCATTTTACCATAAAGGGTGGCACATTTCAGCCTAAAGTGAGAGACTATTAATCAGACCATACAAAATGGAACAAATTACCTGGAGATAGTCTCTGTCCCTGGGAATGATCAAGCTGAGGCTGATTAGTTTAATCTGTCAGAAAAGTTAAGTAACATTTTCCAAAAACTATATTAATGGATGTCAATAGGTATAGATATCTTTGATCAGATGAGTGTGGGAATGATGAATAAGTTAAAGTTAAATGAGGTCTTTAATAGTAGACTCCATAGTGCCTTTAATATGTAGTATTATGATTTTGCACAAGGTAGTAAAGGATAGAATATGTAGCCATTTCCCAAAACATATGACCACAAGTCTCTTCTACACAATGTGTTTTGAAGGACTAGTGATTTGTGGATCATCCACACTGGTAATTCTCAATGAGGAGACAGAAATGCAGAGCATTCTTGGGGGTTTCTAATATGACTCGTTTAGCACAGAATTTCCCAACAAATGGGCTGAGGTATACCATTTCATCATGAATAGTTATAAGTTAACCAGGCCATTTGGAGTTTGGGACATCTAGATCCCCTAGAGCTAGTTATGGGGATGTTTGGTAGAGAGAGATTCCTCAAGCAAGACAATCCTTACTCCAGTGTTCTTTAAAACTATCATTTACTCTCTATGCCTTGATGTACTTGTACTGTACAAAAAAGGTTTGGATGCGCTAATCCCAGATCCTTTTAAATATTACATGTATAAAAATCCCTCTTTCCATTCTATGACTTCTTGGGTGTTGGTGCCCTGTCCTTTCTGCCCTTCAGTTCCTGACATTGTCATAATTACAGAATTATGTTGTATTCATAATTCAGGGGACTGGTGGTTCAGAAACACTGATCTACTTCCTCTATACAGATTCTCAGTTTATGATGGGGTTATATTCTGATAAACCCTTCATCAGTTGAAAATACCATAAGTCAAAAATGCATTTAATGCACCTAACATCATAGCTTAGTGTAGCCTGCCTTGAAGGTGCTTAGAACACTTACATTAGCCTACAGTTGGACAAAGTCACCTAATAAAATGAATACACTATAGAGTATTGGTTGTTTACTTTCATGATCATATGGCTAACTAGAACTGGGGCTTGCTCGGCTGCCGCCCAGCATCAAGAGAGAGTATTGTACTGTATATTGCTAGTCCAGGAAAAAAATCAAAATTTAAAATTCTCAGTATGATTTGTACTGAACACATACCACTTTCGCCCCATCATAAAACTGAAAAATTGTCAGTAGAACCATCTGAAATTGGGGACCTGTATTTTTATCATAATACTGTGCTCTCTTTTCTCTTGGCCTAATTTTTTACTCCTCTTTTCTCCCAGACCTCCCTTTTCTCCTATACTTTCTATTTTGTTATATAGAATTTTCTCACATCCTAACAAACTCATATGTTGACCTCTTTTTCTACACATTCTGATTGAAATTGAAACCTATCTCTCAAATGTACTGATTCCCCAGTAGCATTCTTAAAATAAAGAATTCTTATTTTTTAGTTACTCCAGTACTTTAGTGATTAGAGGTGGGGGTCTTGTCTTTACTCCTCATTGCCACTTCTAAATGAATTACTATTCAGTTACTTTCCTTTGACATTTAGGATTTTTGGCTATATGAGCTCCTCCTTAATGGCCCATAACTCTAGCTCACAAAAATCCTGGCCCTCGACTCACTTTCTGTCTTCATTGTAAGCTTTGCTGTAATCCTGAGTGCCTCTGATGTTCATGTACATGGCTCATATAACCCTGTGGTCCTTAGTTCCTTAGGCTTTTCTATTCTATATTCAAGATCGTATCATCTAAGACTAGAAATAGTTTTACTTTTTTCTTTCCAATCTGGACACTTTTCTTTTTTCTCTCCATCATAATTGCTATGGCTAGAACCTCCAGTACAATGTTGAATTGGAGTGGTGAGAGCAGCCATCTGTGTCTTATGTCTGATATTAGGATCAAAGCATTCAGTCTTTCACTGGTAAATACAATGTTAGTTTTGGATTTTTCATAGATACTCTGTCAGGTTGGGGAAGTTCCCTTCTATTCATACTTTGTTGAGTGCTTTTATTATGAAAGGGTGTTGGATTTTGTCAAATGAAATTTGTGTCTGTTAAAATATTTTTTCCCTTCATTCTCTTAACTTGTTCTATGACATTGACTGATATCAGGCTGCATTTCTTGAATAAATCCTACTTAGTCATGGTATGTAATCCTTTTATATGTTGCTAGACTCAATTTGTTAGTATTTTGTTGAGAATTTTTCTGTAGACATACTAGATATTGACCTTTTGTTTTCTTGAGATATTTTTGTGTGGTTTTGGTATTATGATCATATAGATTGATTTGGTGTTCCTTTTATATTTAGTCTTAGAAGAATTTATAAAGGATTTTTGTTAATTCTTCATTAAATGTTTTGTGGAATTCACCAGTGAAGTAGTTTGGGCCTGGCTTTTCTTTGTGGCAAGTTTTTTTAGTTACTAGCTTAATCTCTACAGATGTCCTATAGATGTCTTTTTGGTTTTGTTAGTTTGTAGTGCTGTTCAAGTCTTCTGTTTCCTTGCTAACCTTCTTTCTGGTTCTATCCATTAATGAGAAGGAGGTATTGAAGTCTCTAGCTTCAATAGATCTTATAGGGAAGGTCTGATAGTAACAAACTTTCAAGTTTCTGTCTGCATGGGAATGTTTTAATTTCTCTTAGTTTTGGAAGATAGTTTTACTGGATATTGAATTATTGGTTGATAGTCTTACTGTTAACATTTCAGCCTTTGCTTTCTGATGAAAAGTCAGCTAATTTTATTGAATATGTCTTCTACATGATAGGCTGCTTTTCTCTTGCTGCATTCAGAATTCTCACTTTTTCTTTGGCTTTAAACTTTTAACTATGATGTCTCTCTTTTTAGTTTATCATATTTTAGAGTTTGTTGAGCTAATAATTATGAGCTAATGCCTTGAACCAGTAAGTATTCTAACCTTGGCCAAGGAGCTCTTTATGTGTGTAAGTTTAGGGAAACCTTCAACAACCTTGTAAGCAATTTGTAGTTCTGCGTTAGCCATGATTTTCTGTTTGCTCAGAGGCTCAATGTTGGCCAATGGTGCACACATCCCTATAGATGTGTATGTCCTTCTCTATGCCCAAGAATATATTGGAGCATTTCAAAACCTCCTGTGGATATCTCATTCCTCAGGTTTTCCTTACAAGTTTTTTGGTTATTTTGTTTGCCCCAGTTGGTATCATTGTCTCAGGCAGCTGGGATTTTAAACAATTGCCACTGATTTTTTTTTTTAAACAAATATACTGCAGATAAAGCTGTTTCCACAGAATGAATTCTGAATCAGGTCAAATACGGCTGCTGAGAATGGGCCTTTTCTAGGGAGGTGCCAGTTTAGGTAAAACAGTAACAGTTCTCTGGAAATGGTGGGTTTTTTTGAGAATTTCAAACGCAATTTACCATCCCCACCCCCTAGTGATTACTGAATTTCATAGCTACCATGCTTGTAAGACTTGTTTTTCAAGCTACCACAGAGCTAGAGAGAGAGGTATGGCAGTAGAATAAATTAAAATGCCACAGAGCTTTTTGGTCTCACCAAGATTCATGAAGCTGTTTTTTGTTGTTGTTGTTGTTGTTGTTGTTTTTAAATAAGTGCTCCTTAGTTGTTGCAAGCATTAGGTTGATTTACAGAGTTCTGAAAAAGTTGATTTTGACTAATTTGCCAATGTTCTCAATGCTTTCATGGAAGAGTGAATTTTTGGAGAAATTTATTCTAACATTCTGGAAGTACTCCCTTTTCATTCTGTCATTTTTTCCCTTTGTTTTAATTAATAGACTTCATTTTTACAGCAGCTTGAAGTTTACAAAAATATTAAGCATAAAGTACAGAGTTCTCATGTACTCCCTCACCTTTTATACACAGTTTCTCTTATTGTTAGCATCTTGCATTAGTTGTTACAACTAATGACTCAGTACTGATATATTATTATTAACTAAGATTCATAGTTTACATTGGAGTTCATTCTTTGTGTGTACATTCTATAGGCTTTGACAAATATATAAAGGCATGCATCTACTATTACTGTGTCATACAAAATAATTCCAATGTTCTTGAATTCCTATGTCCTCCACCTACTCATCCCTTCCTCTTTCCCAGTCCTATCACCCTTGGCAATACTCCTGTCAAACACTAATCTTTTTATTGTCTCCATAGCTTTGCATTGTCCGGAATGCCATCTAGTTGGAAATGGACAGTATGTAACCTTTTCAAATTGAATTTTCTCACTTAGCAATATACATTTCAGGATACTTCACCTCTTGATGAGTTGATAGCTTATTTCTTTTTACCTGTATATAATGGTACATTGTATGGATGCACTGTAATTTGTTTATTCATTCATCTAGTAAGGACATCTTAATTGCTTCCAAAACTGGCAGTTATGAATAAAGCTGTTCTAAACATTTATGTGCAAAGTTTTCAGCTCCTTTTGGTAAAAAACAAGATGCGCAATTGCTGGACCAGATAGTAAAGGTTTAGCTTGGTAAGGAACTTCCAAAGTGTCTTGCAAAGTGGCTGTACATTTTGAATTTCTTTCTACATTGAATGAGAGCTGCTGTTGCTTCACATCCTCGTCAGAATTTGGTTTTGTGTTTTGCATTTTAATCACTAAATTAGGTGTGTTTTTATATCTCTTTGTTTTAATTTGTATTTCCCTAATGATATATGATGTTGAGTTTTTTTAATATGCTTATTTGCTCTCTGTACATCTTGTGTAGTTAGATGTCTGTTTATATCTTTTGCTCATATTTAAATTGGGTTGTTTCCTTGTTGAATTTTAAGAGTTCCTTGTATATTTTACTTATTTTTTAAATTATATATTATTGATTATACTATTACAGTTGTCCTGATTTTTAACCTTTTGCCCCACTTCATCCAGCATACCCCACTCCCTCAGGCAATCCCCCCACCATTGTTGATGACCATGCATCATGCATTTAAGTTCTTCAGCTACTCCATTTCCAGGCTGTACTTTACATCCCCATGGCTATTCTGTAACTACCTATTTGTACTTCTTAATCCCTTCACGTCTTCACCCATTCCCCTACACTCCCCTTCCATCTGGCAACCATCAAAACACTCTCCATATCCTTGATTCTGTTCCTGTTCTTCTTGTTTGCTTAGTTTGTTTTTTTAGATTCAGTTGTTGATAGATACACATTTTTGACATTTTATTGTTTGTAGTTTTGTTCTTTTTTTTTAAATAAGTACCTTTAACATTTCATATAATAATGGTTTTGTGATAATGAAATCCTTTAATTTTCCTTTGTGTGGGAAGCTCTTTTTCTGCCCTTCAATTCCTTGCCTTTGCTGGGTAGAGCAATCTTGTCTGTAGGTCCCTGCTTTTCATGACTTTGAATATTTCTGGCCAGTCCCTTCTAGCCTCAAAGTTTCTTTTGAGAAATCACCTGACAGTCTTGTGGGAACTCCTCTATAGGTAACTAACTGCTTTTCTCTTGCTGCTTTTAAGATTCTATCTTTATCTTTAACCTTTAGTATTTTCATTATGATGAGTCCTAGCTTGGGTTTCCTTGCATCCATCTTGTTTGGGATGTTCTGTACTTCCTGGACTTGAAGTCTATTTCCTTCACCAAATTAGGGAAGTCTTCATTATTTTTTCAAATAGATTTCCCATTTCTTGCTCTTTCTTTTCTCCTTCTGGCACCCCTTGATGCAAATGTTGGGCCTCTTGAAGTTGTCCCACAGTCTACTTACACTAACCTTGTTTTTCCGGGGTTTTTTTTCTTATCTCCATGGTGGTTTTTTTCTTTCTTACATTCCAAATCATTGATTTGATTCTCGGTGACATCCGCTCTACTGTTGTTTTCCTGTAAATTGTTCTTTATTTCAGTTAGTGTATCCTTTGTTTTTGACTGGATCTTTTTTATGCTGTTGGGGTGTTCACTAAGGTCCTTGAGTGCCCTTATAACCAGTGTTTTGAACTCTGCATCTGATAGATTGTGTATCTCCTATTTATTAAGCTCTTTTTGTGGAGTTCTGATCTGTTCTTTCATTTGGGCCATGTTTCATTGTCTCCTCGGTTTGGCAGCCTCCCTGTTTTTGTTTCTATGTATTAGGTAGAGCTGCTTTGACTCTGTGTCTTCATAGTGTGGTGTAGTGTAGTAGTTGTCCTGTAGGGTCCAGTGGCACAGCTTCCCCTATCACCCAAGGTGGGTACTCCAGATGTACCCTTTGTGTGGGCTGAGTACACCCTCCTCTTGTGGTTGAGTCTTGGTTGCTGTTGGCAGATAAGTGGGAGAGATTTACCCATATCCCAGGTCTGTCAGCTGCAGGTTTTGATTGTGACCACTTACCACCAACCTCTACCCTCTGTGGAGGATCAGCTGTATAGGGGCAGGGTGGTGGTGCTCTGATGTGGTCTACAGCTGTCCACTGGATGTGCTTGCCTTGGGGTTTCCCAGCTGGTGCAGGCCAAGGTCAGCGCCCACCTGTGTTTTGCCTGGGGCCACCCAGCCTTGAGCTATAAAGAAGTCTGAGATGGCTACTACTTGTGCTGGGCTTAGAGATTCCCAGGCAAAGCTAAGCTGTGATTATAGGCTGGCTGCTGCTCGTGCCAGGCCTGCGACTCACTGAGGCCAGCTGTTGGTTATCTGAGAGGATTTAGCAAGTTTTAAATCATTAGCCAAGACTAGTCATTTATATGGAAAAGCAGTTTGGGTTGGCCTGTAAGTTGGGTAGGGTAGAGTCTCTGGGGATCCCCAAGATGGGTCAAACACCTTAGCTAGGTTGATGGAGTCATATATGGCACTAGCTTGCGGGTTCTGTGGTTTTGTGGGGGGAGGGGGGTTTAGAAAAGGGACAATGGACTCTGCTTGCCTTGATACCAGACACTTTAGCCACTGGTACCTTTCATGCTGCTACCCTGATGCTGGAGCTCAGGAGGAGTGAGTCTGAGTAGGTGAGTCCATTTGTGGGTTCTTTAGGAGGAAATGCTTGGGACTCCAGCAGTTTCTTCTACCAACTTGATCCCACCTGGATTTTGCAGCCAAAAGTTATGGGGACTTATCTTCTGGCACAGGAACCTTGGGCTGGGGAACCTGGTGTGGGGCTAGGGACTCTGCTTTCAAAGTATCCCTCTAGAATTTTTATTCATCACACGTGGATGTAGGAGCAGCCCATTCCATGTCTGCGTATCTCCTACCAGTCTGTATGGATGTGGTTTCTTTAATTTTGTAGTTGTTAGACTTCATTCAGTGCGATTTATGATGGTTCTGAGTAATGGTGGTTCTATATTTTAGTTGCAATTTTGATGTGGTTGAGCGAAGAGGCAGGCCATGTCTGCCTACACTGCCATCTTGACTAGAAGTCCCAAGTTCCTGATATATTTTAAATACCAGTCCTTTATCAGATACATGTTTTAGAAATATTTTCTCTCAGTCAGTGGCTTGTTGTTTCATTCTCTTAATGTTGTTTTTCACAGAGCAGTCATTTTAAATTTAATTTTATTTAGTCCCTCTTGTCATTGTTTTCTTTCATGGATTCTTCTTTTTGTGTTGTATGTAAAAACTTATTGCAAAACTCAAGATCACCTGGATTTTCTCCTTTGATATCTTGTAGTTTTGCATTTTACATTCAGGTCTTTGATCTTAGTTAATTTTTGTGAAAAGTGTATAAGGTCATTTTTTTTTCACATGTGAATATCCAGTTGTTCTAGTATCATTTGTTGAAAAAATGATCCTCCCTCCTTTGAATTGTCTTTGCTCTTTGTCAAGGATCAGTTGGCTCTATGTGTGTGGGTGTATTTCTGGACTCTATTCTAGTTTATTGATATGTCTATTCTTTAGTCAGTACTACAATGTCTTGATTACTGTCATTTTGTATAGTAAGTCTAAAAGTCAGATAGAGTCAGTATTCTGACTTTATTCTTCGATATTGTTTTGATTATTCTGGTCTTTTTCCTATTTATATAAACTTTGAAGTCACTTTGTTGATATCCATAAAATAACTTGCTGGGATTTTGATTGACGTTATGTTGAATTAAGCCTTTAAGAAATATAGACAGGAACATATAAATACACAGTTAACTTTAAATATACAATTTTTATTTTTAGTGAGAAAAGGAACACTAAAGGTTTTGTAAAGTCAACTTTTGACTTAGGAAATAAATGAAGAAAAATATCTTCCTTTTTTGAAAAATCACACACACACAAATAAATGAAGAAAAATATCTTCCTTTTTTGAAAAATCACACACACACACACACACACACACACACACACACACACACACACACACACACACACACCCCCCCCCCACCCCCCCAATCCCCCCGCCCCTGCATTTGCCTTTCTAACCTATGAATCATGAACCCTCAGCACAAAATCAGACATATTGGTAATAAAGAAGTGGAAAAGAAGTATGTAGATACAGCAACATAATTTTAGGAGATTCCTTTAAAACTATAATAAGTAATTATGCAGCAATGTGGTTATTAGATGTGTGGGTTGAATGCCAGGTGCTGATACTGTATTGGATTCAATTTTAATGGGTTAAAAAATGGCTGATATCTTAAAGATTCCTTTCTATTACTCTGATTTTTTTTTTCTTGTTGATCTTATTGGCTATACTCATTGAACAATGTTAAATAATATTGGTGATTGTGGGCATTTCTTTCTTATGCTTCTATAACCACTGAACTCACTTGCCTTCACTCTTACATTGATTCAGTTCCTCATATCTACTATCCTGCCTGGCCTATAATTGTCCACATAGACCACAAGGGCACATTTGTGGCCTTTGCTAATGCACTGCTGACTTTCCAGTATATTCCCCAAAACAGCTTGTAGTGTTCTGTTGGTTTCACCATCTAATTTCTCTACTGGAAACCCATGATTGTTAAAACTTGTATAAAAATACAAACTTGTGCATGTCACCTTAATATGAGGTGTCTAGTAATTCCTCTTTTGTCTCATGTTTATTTTTTTCACCTTCTTTCTCTTCATCTCTGGATTTGTATTTTTGCTTGCAGTCTTAGAAAGTAGTTTTACCTCCGATTCCAATTGAAAGGTTCAGGTTCTCTTTTGAGAACTTCATTATCTTCTCAGAATGTGAAATTTCAAATTCCCTCTGTCCTATTTTCCCCCCTCCTGTTTTAATAGTGCCATTTCATTTTCTGAAAATAGCCTCTACTATATATTTCCTTTCTCTTCCATTTTTGTCTTCTGCCTCTTGGCTTTCTCAGTTATACTCATGTTTTTCCAGCAGACTTCAAATGGTCCTCCAAAGAGGTGTTATGTTACATACAACTTATTGTCAGATGGTTTAGCAATGATTTAGATATTCATGTATGAAGGAAATTGTGTCAACATTTACCAATTGGGGAATGTATCTTAAGGGTGTATGGCATTATATTATCTCTTGACATTAATGTTAGAGAAAATTTTCAACATAAAAAAATAGAAATTATTGATAATAATAATACAATAGAAATTTGATTTTATTTAACATTTACTATGTATTAGCCATTGTTCCAAGCACTTGAACATATATTACCCCATTTAATCCATAAACTAATCTAATGAGGTATTCTTAATTATCCTTATTTTATAGATCAGAAAAATGAAGCACAGATAAAGTAACTTGCCCTGTGTGTTATATAGGTAGTAAATGACAGTACTAGTATTTGAACTCAGATAATCTGTGTAGATAATATAAAAATGAGTAAGATATAACCCTGTTTTCAAAGGCTTGCAATCTAATTAGAGGTGGTATGTATACAGGTTTATCAGGAAGAACTTTTGGAGGAAGACCTTTTCAGTACTAGGAGAAAATATAAGTTTAGTTTATATCTTGTGGTGGAAGTATTTAAAATGCAGCCTAAGGTATATGAACCTTATTTGGTAGGTAGTGGAGAACACTGAGAGTTAAAGAAACTATGGCCCCAAAATAATAGTATTTTCAATAGCTAGTTACTGTAAGCCAGGAATTAAACCTAAATCCTAAACCAGACCTATTTCTTTAACATTGCTGTGGTTTTTCTAGATGCCAGTTCTTTGCCCTTACATTTAGTTAATGATCAAGACTTCTTGACTCTTCCTTTGAAATGTTTTTAATTCATTAGTTCCTTGAATGTAGTTCATGTTTATGTCAACCTAATATAAGCCCTTCGTCCATTCCTGATTCTAATGCTATAGACAGCAGACTAATTTCCTCCAGGCTCTTCCCTTTCCAATTTTTCTTTTACTTACTTAGTAAACAAAAAAGTAAACTTTAACTCAATTGTTAACTGGGAATTTTTAGTGTGACTGCTTCCAGATTTAAAGTATTGTTTTTAATGTCATAACTAAAGAATTTTAGAATCTCAGAGATGGAAACTTAAAAAAAAAACAACCCCAAAACCTGGTGGTTAAAATCCATGCTCCTTACTCATTCAGTGAAAACAACCACAACAGAACTAAACAAAAAAACCCGACTATCTTTGTTAGAGAGAAAAATGCCTAGTTTGTCTTCATGGAGTTTCTAATTTGGCATGGTGACAAACAAACACAATATACTCTAACAATATGTAGTAAAGGGTTGTATAAGGACACTTGTGGAAGTACCAGGCCCTGTTTTAAAGGATTAAGGAAGCTTTCTTTGAGGAAATGCCAACTAATTTAAGATGAAGAGGAGTTACCGTTCTCCAGATCATGTGCGGTGGAGGACAGGATGGATAGATTGGCCGAAAGTCCAGAGAGGTTGGGGACATGGTTTTGAAGATGAGGGATATTGTAGCATGCTTTGGCAATCTCAGGTAATTTGCTACGGATTAAGATGTCAGTCTGAGGGAGGCAAATGTGTTAAGGGAGAAAGTTGAAGAATAAATTGGATTCAGGCTCTCTGTGGCCTTACAAGCCATATTTGAGGGTTTCCTTGACCCTAAAAATCATGCTTAGACTTTGTCATTACTTTTCATTTTCTTTTTCTAAAAAGCCTTTGCCTTTCATTTCAGTCAGACTCAAACCTCATACTTTGTAGTTCATTCCAGGTTCTTTCCTATCCAAGAAAAAAACCTTTTTTCTCTGAAAACATGACTCATTATCTCTATTTATTTGACAGATATATTTTTGTCTTACTATTTTGTTAACTTTATTACTATATATTTTTCATCACTTTGTGTATAGATTGTCAGTCATGGATGGTTAATGCATACTAATTAATAGATCGGTATTTGAAATTGAATAATGCAGCTATATTTTGAACCAATAAAAATAAAACAGAATTATGTGAATGAATTAGGGCCTTACCTATGGATCAGCAATTTAAAAGATCTTAAAAATCTTTTGTGGGGGTTAAAGGAAAAATCAGGGAGGTAAAAAATGGAGTAGTTTCAGAGAATTAGTTTCAGACAAGAATAATATGGTGAAAACAAAGATTATCTTGAGTATTTGAAATTAGAAATTTGGGGATATTTGTTTAAATCTACAAAATTTAGTAGAAATCATATTCCTGCTTTTTCAATATGGTTGAAAATTAATGCATTATGATTTTTTCAGATTTAATGCATCATGGATTTAACTTTAATAGTGGTAAACCATAGCCATGATATTGGAGAGAATATTTTTTTCAGCATGTTCTTGTCTTAAAAACCAACTGAAATTATGTGTAATGTGAATGCAGTACTTTTATTTATTTTTAAAAGATTTTATTTATTTTTAGGTAGAGGGGGAGGGAGGGAGAAAGAGAGGGTGAGAAACATCAATGTGTGGTTGCCTCTCACACACCCCCTACTGGGGACACGGGTTGCAACCCAGGCATGTGCCCTGCACTGGGAATCAAACCTGTGCCCCTTTGGTTTGCAGGCTGGTGCTCAGTCCACTGAGCCACACCAGCCAGGGCTGAATGCAGTACTTTTAAATTGCTGTAGTTATAACTTTTGGTTAAAACATTGTGTTTTTCATGTCCATGAAACGCATTATCCTTAGTGTTAAATGTCCAAACAAAAAGAATTTAAATTTTTCAGAATTCGTATTGTATGAAACTAAGGGAGGCTTAAATTATTTTAGAGTAGATTTTTTAAAAATGTAGTTTAAGATTAGGAAACAAGATTTATAAAATCTTACTCTTTATTGGAAAAGATGATTTATCAACAACGTGAAAACAGAAGAAATAAGTGTGTTCATCTGTCTTAACTGTCTGTGGGGACTTTCAAGAACTTGGAATCGAGCAGTGTGTCAAAACTGAGTATTAACATAGGTAGAGTATTTATGAAACTTAAAAACAATGTGCTGTTTAAGAAGCCACCTAAAGTCAAAAAATGGAAAGCAGACAAATAGTGCAGAAAAAATAAAATAAGTATAATTTTTTCCAGACAAGGTTCTGGAAGGCCTTTCCCCAGAGTTTTTTGTTTGTATTCAAGTTCCTAAGGAATAAGGTTTATTTAACCAATGTGTAAAATACACAAAAGGGAGTACAGAAAAAATTAATACAGAATATTAATTACAACTAGAACTGATTGTACTTCTCAGTGGAAACAAATTTGGTGTCTGAGGCGAGTAAAAGTCAGAGGCTTTGTGATAATGATAAATGAATTGTAATAATCATTGCAATAATTTTATTACCTTTATTTCTTCCTGAAATCGTGCTATATATCTTTTACCTCCAAATTCTTCTCCTGCCCTTCCAGAGGCTCTCCCTACAGAGAATCTCCTTTGGGTCATTTTGAAAGCTATGGAGGGACGCCCTTTTTCCAGGCTCAGAAGATGTTTGTAGATGTACCTGAAAATACAGTGATACTGGATGAGATGACCCTCCGACACATGGTCCAGGATTGTACTGCTGTAAAAACTCAGTTGCTCAAACTGAAGCGTCTGCTGCATCAGGTGAGTACATAATGAACATTTTCAGCTCTGACACTTTGAGTTTCAAGATAGATTGACATTACTTAAAAAAAATTAATTGGGTTTTAATGTCTATTTAGAGTTCTGTAAAAATAATACTCATAAATAATACATAATAGAAATTTTTATGGGAGAAAAAAACATGGGATTTTGTATCATGGGTTCAGTATAGTCCTCAACATTTATGAGCTGTGTAATGTTGGGTAAGCCAATCTCTCTGCATATGTTTCCTCATTTTTATGGAACCTACATTGTAAGTTTATTGTACTTGTAAATTGAGAGATCTAATACCTGAAACAGTAGGCATTCAGTTTTCAGTGACTGCTACTTTAATTTCAGCTAAGTGGGAAATAAGAAACAGCAGTTTTTACTCACCTAAACTTGAAGGGTTTGTTTAGAACCTTTAGGTTTAATCTTTCTCAGTCTTATCTTTTCATTTGAGAAAATCTAGCCTCATGGCAGTGATGTGACTTATCAAAAGACACAGGGTGAGTTGGTGGTTGAATGTGGCTTCTGATTCAATAGTGCTCTTTTTGTTTGAACGTATAACACAGACAAGGTCAGATGCATAGCAGAAAACTAAACAGTAAAATTCTAATTTGAAAACCTGGATTTTTTTTTTTTTTTTTAGTTTTAAATCTATGTTTATCTTTGTAGACTAGTGAAATTAACTTAAATTATTGGTGAGAAAGGACATTGTGTCTTTTCTGTTCAACTTACTTTCTCATCTTCCTCGGGGTTGTATGTTCTAGCTAATTATGAGTAGAGACCAAATTTTAGAATTTATGGTGGTGATTAAAATCAAACTCATGATATATGCTCAGAAGCGAAATCCTGTATCAGTAATGATGATTCATGTAAATATTCTGTTAAGCTCATGTAAATTGTTTTATGTTACTTGGTTATGGATTTTCTGGACTACTCTTCTCCTTTCTTACATATTTCACTTTTCTATGCTAAGACTGGAAGCAAGTGGACGATCCTTTTTGGTTATGTGATTCTTGGACTCCTGTCAAGGCAGAAAGGATTTCATGTTTGAAGTATATAGACATAGAATTTACATTGTTTAACTGTAATAGAAGATAGATGGGTTTATATTGTTTTCCTCCATACCTGTGAGGAGAATATTTTCTGATCAGGAGCTTGAGAGTTAAAGTGAAAAAGAGATAGAAAGGGTGGGAAATAGCTAAAATATGTTCAGTATCTTCTTTGAGCCAATCATTGGGCTAGCTATGCTACATACCCTCTTTTCTGCCTGGGCTTATTGTCCTGAGACATAAAGAATGATTAAATATCAGCTAATAAGACCGGACCACACCTGGTAATGAGAGAAGTAGCATAATTCAGGAGAGAATAGGCGTAGAAGTACCGTAAGAATGGAAAACTGTTTTTCCACACACTTTCTGAAAAACTGAATCTCTTAATAACTTTTTGTCATTTTAACCTCTGAAATTTTTCATAGTACGCACTGAAAAAATGGACTTTTTGTTTATGCAGTGACAGCAAAATTTTGAGAAGAAAATTATGAAATCTTTTTAAGGCAACTTTACAATTTCCCAGAATCTTAATAGATGTTAAAAGCTGAATGAAATCCAAGATTTCATATAACTGCCTCTTAATTTTTCCCTTTTAATATTGCTAAATTTTAAAAAGTTGACTGTGGTACATATGCATGGTTTGAAAATTTTCTTAATGAGAGAAACAGTATTCCTGTCCCTCTCTTCACCTCACTCAACCTTGGAACATCTGAACAGGTTACTGTCTGAAGGTTCTTTAGAGCTGTCCTGCACTGACTTTCTTTTGTTATACTCTGGGATTGGATCCCCGTATTTTCTGGATAATGTATCTTCTTTTTGCTTAGGCTTACTCCCTAATTTTTCTAGAGTATGTCCTTAATTTACTTCCTAAGAGAGGTCAAATGGATGATAAATTTTTTTTCTTACTGCATTACGGAAAATCTCTTTTATCTACACTCATTTCATTGATATTAATAGTTTGGCTGGGATAGAACTGAGTTTTCCCTTAAATCTGAATGTATTGCTTTTCTAGGATCCAGTTTAGCTACTGAGAAAAGTTTACTACATTCTGATTTATTTTACATTGTATTTTGCCTGTTTTTAATTTCTTTGGGAAATTTTTAAAATCTTTTATTTCTGACATTTTAATCATTTTCCTGACACTCTGAGGTCCTCAGAGACATGCTGGGTTTTGAGTTTCATAGTACTTGTTTGTTTTCCAATTAATGTATGGATAAATTATTGGACTCTTTGAAGAATCATGTACTGTGAAATTATGTCATTTCTGTGATTTGTTGTTTTACCATGTTTTTTTTTTTTAATGTGTCTGGTATTCTTCATAATCACAAGCTAGAACTTTTAAATTGTTTTTCAGTCTTTTATTTTTTTCTTTCATATTTTCAGTTTCTTTAGGTTTGATTATGTTTTCTAGTATATTTATTCAACTTCATATTCCAGCTATTTTTGTTGAATTACTTATTTTTGGCAGTGGTATTCTCAATATCCAAGAACTCTTTATTGTACACTATCCTTATTCATATCATTCAATTCTTGTTTTGTCAGTAACTACATTAAGTAGAATGTTTTTGTTTATGTTTTGTTAAGATTTCTGATGTTCCTTGCATTATCTCTCTTTCTAAATGGTTATTTTTTTCATTATATTTATTTTTTCTCTTTCTTGTAGAATCTTTCTTCAAATATATAATAATTCTTTGTTGCTTATTAATATTTAAGAGTGGGGAACTAAAAAGTTCCTGTGTACAGGAGGCAGCTTATAATCCAGCTCGTTTTATTTTACAGTGATGGATGGATATTGGTGGATCCTTAGTGTCCACACAAAGTGGAGGATTTTTCTTTCTTAGGTTACTGGAGTTTCTCCAGAGAAGAAACCTCTGATATTTTTCCTTAGAATAAAGGTAGAAGACTGGGAATCTGCTCTTGCCTTATGCAGACTTCCAGTCAATTTCCACATTTTTAACCCTGACAGATCATATGCTAACCTTTTCCTGTATTTAAAATTTTGGCCCTCTTTGGGGTTTTACAGGGCATATTTTGTCCATAATTTTTATATATGTACACCTTAGTTATGTCTTCCACCAGTCCTGCTAAAATCGCTAAGTTTCTGTTTTCAGTCCTGATAAATCACTTACTAAAGTTATTATTTTTGAAAAATTTCTTTACTATCATTTTAGTATAGGTTTAAGAGAAGATAAACATATCTCTAATCAAAACCCCTTTTTTAAAAATGTACGGAAAAATTTTATAAAAATACTTTAGTGAAGCATGAGGGGACGGAGCGTGTCACGGGGAGCGCAGCACTTGGGGATCTGAGGGTTACCGTCCAGGGCCGTTTGAGATGGGAGTGGGGCTCCGAATCCCACAGAGCCCGTCCCAGGGTTGTCACAGATGGGGGAATACACACGAGTCGTCACAAACACTTCTCTGTTTGCCAGGAAGAGGGGTCAGGGGCACTTCCCTCTTAGTCGAGAAGCCCCCCTAGCTCCTTTTTCCAAAGGCTTTTATTGAAAAGGTTGTCAGCGGGGCTAGGTAACGGGAATGCCCAAGTTATCTCATTACATCAGTATGTTAGTGTTCACAGAGAATGGGTAATGTTTTGAAGAAAACAAATGGCAGAAACACACCTATTTACATGGGTCCAAAAGGAGACTAGTAAGCAAGAGAGATGACTAAACATGAGAGCATAGTACACATAAGAGTGCCTAAGGATACAGGGTTAGGGTGTGTGATAAACCTAAATTTCCTTCCCAGCATGAGCTGGCTATAGCTTCTGAGGGAAGAACAAAGCATACTTTAAGGAATTTACTTTTAGGCCCGATTTCCGTGGGAACTGCCAGATCTGGTTGAGGACTGACTCCAGTATTGTTTCGAGCCTGAGCCAAGTCGGGGGAGGGAACTGCCAAGAGAAAAGGAGACTTCTTTCGGATAGAATGAGAACTCCAGCCATGTCCAAGTGGAGCTGAGAGGTGCGGGCCTTTTGCCCTTTCTCTGTGTCCCCCAATTTCTTGACTGCTGCCCATACCCGATTGGTATCTGTCTTAGGTTGTCATCTCGTCATGAGATAACTTACCCGTCTTGGATTACTGACCATCACAGGGCAAAGCAGAGGCAGGAGCTACGTTCCTGCCAGTGGGGACAGGTTATGTCTCCTGAGGACAGGTTATGTCTCCTGAGGCCTCCCTGATTATTTCCAGCCTTGGGACCCTCTAGCCTGTCGGTGGGATTATAGTTCCTGAAACCAGACAGGGCATTTCTCAACACTTTAGTTGTGCAAATGCTTCCTTATGAAGCTTCACTAGGTCACAGCTCACAATTTGATGTAATCATTGCACATTCTTAGTATCTTTCTCCCTGGAAAGGGACCAGGACTGAGGCAAGTCTTCCCCAGCACGGTCTGGAATGTGTAGGTTCTTGACTTTGTGCTGGAAATATTTCACAACATAAGTCCAGGTGATTTTGTGAGTATGTTTATTAAAGCTGGGAAAAGTGAAATAAAGGAAGGACCTAAGATAGAAGAGGCAAGATCACAGAAACAGGGGTGAGCCTAGACGGAGCTGCCTTCGCCTATTGGAAATGTGAGAAACAGTTGAGCCTAGACAAGGCGGCCTTGGCTCTTTAAAAAGAAAGTTACAGAAAGAGAAAAAGAGAGCTAGCTGGGCTGTGTGGATGCAGGAAACAAATTAAAGAGGCAAAAAGTTCAGGGAGTTAGCCTGGGAGCTGCTGTGGCCCATCCCTGGTTGCAAGTCTCCTGGGAACCTTTAGAGTTAGAAGAAAGACAGCAAAGATACATGCCTGAGGAAAGAATTGGGGGGGGGGAATGTGGGCATTCTCAACTGAGAGCCTGCACTGGGTCCTTGGTCTTGAGGGTTTTTATCTGTTTTCTAAAGGCAGAAATTTCAGGGGAGGTCTCAGTCCAAATATTCATCAACTCTCCAGGTATTTCTTTTAATACAGGGGTCCCCAGCCAGGGCACACAGCAGGATGTGAGCAGCGGGCAAGCAAGTGAAGCTTTGCTCACATTACCACCTGCATTATACCTCCTGTCCCCCGACCTGCTCCCACCACCCCTATCTGGAAAAATTGTCTTCCACGAAACCAGTCCCTCGTGTCAAAAAGGTTGGGGACTGCTGCTTTAATATGCTGATACATCAAAATGAGCATATAGAGTCAGGGTCATTCTCTGGTCAGTTTTACCTTCAAAGAATGTCACCAAAGATGGACTAGACTGAGACAGACAGGTCTACCCTAGCAGCCTGGAATGCATAACCCATTTGCTCTAGCTGCCCTTGGTTAAGGAAGATAAGACTTTGTGATTTATTATCTGGCTGTAAATTGCTAGCCAGTGTTTAACTATCTCTCTTTTCCCTATTCCAGTAGTCAAAAAATTCTCCTAAAATCTTACTGTATGCCTCAGTTGTGTGCTGGATTTAACAGTGGAGAGTTATATTTAACCATATGCAAATATAAGATCTTAAATAAGTTCTAGTAACCAGTATCTGCTTGGGGATATGCATAACAGATTGGAATTATAGGGAGGAGTCAATCTTACTTCAATAGCACATGAAACTCTTTAAGATATAACTGAATACTAGCCCAGAAAGAAGTATGTCCACATAGAAAGAAGTAGTTGCTTAATCTCTTATGTTCTCTTACTTTGTTACTCTTTCCTCTAAGTGATGTATCCCAAGGCAGTGATCCTTTAAATAAAGACAGAATTCTTTTCCTTGATTGTTTTTAGCAAGGTTTAATTAGATTATTTCCCTAATAAGATTGAATTAAATTTATATAAGGAAACTAAAGAGAGATGGTTAATGAAAATATAAATAGTATAAAAATAGTTTTTTTAGCCTGATTCTTATTGGAAATAACAGAATTTTATAGAGCTCTTGAGAACTTGACATATACCTGTATAAAATTTCTGTTACCTAGTACTCAATAAATGTATTTTAGATTGATTTTAATCAAGCAGTTTTCCAAGTACCTTACCTGTCTTAGTTACTGGTTATCTCTTGATCCAGTGGCCTCTCATTTTTATCTTTGTTTTCTTGATTTCCAGAACCCAATCAAGAAACCCTACTTGATAAGAACAAATGAGAAACCACCTTTACATTTTCCTAAGTTTCCCCTTAGTGTCTGTTATCAGTTTGAAGGACTTGTCTTTGGAATTGGTCTGGGTTCTCCAGAGAAAGAGAACAGAGAGAGAAAGAGAAGAGAGAGAGAGAGAAAGAAAGAGAGAGAAAGAAATTTTGTGTGTGTGGGGAGAGATTCATTGTAAGGAATTAGTTCGCATGATTATAGAGGTTGAGAAATCCCAAGATCCTCAGTCAGCAAGCCAAAAACCCAGGACCGCTCAGGGTATAGTTCCAGTCTGAGTCTAAAGGCCTAAGAACAAGGAGAGCCCATGGTGTGATTTCTAGTATGAGTTTGAGTCCAAAGGCAGCTGATGACCAATGTCCCAATTTGAAGACAGTCAGACAGAGAGAGAGTGAATTCTCCCTTATTCCGCCTTTGCTTCTCTTCAGGCCTTCAGTGGATTGGATGAGGCCCACTTAAAAGCATTTTGTAAGTCCACGGAGAGTAGTTTTGGCAGAAGCATTGTGAGCAGGGAGACAAATCCATATTCAGAGTAAGTGTCTATTTCAGTAAGGACAAAATACTGCTCTTTCCGTGATGGAAGTCGTACAGTATAATTAGCTTGCTACCAGGTACCTGGCTGATCAGCCTTACTGGGGACTCACTGTTGATCTCTGCATCTGGCAGATTAGTGACTGAGCTGTGACTGTAGCCAGGTCAGTCATGTTGCTGATTCCAGGCATAACCTCTACCCTGCCACCTTTGCTATTTTGTTCATGAGTCTACTCGGTGATGACAGGAGTGGCTCGGGAAAGAGGCTGATTGGTATCCACAGAATGAGTCATCCTGTCCAATTATTAAAATCCTCTGCTGAGGTCACTCTTCAATGAGCATTCACATAAAACACAAATATCTTCATATTTTTTGCCTATACACATAACTCTATCCCAAAATTCCTTTTTATCAATTTTTAATAATGTTCTATCCCAAAATCTATTCATATAGCTCCATACACATAGCTCTATCCCAAAATTCCTTTTCATCAATTTTTTAATAATGCTCCTATACACATAGGAATCTATACACATAGCTCTATCCCAAAATTCCTTTTCATCAATTTTTTAATAATGCTCCTTCTAGGTCCATGACTGTACAGTCAAACCATTGAGCACAGCCCATTTTTCCTTCAAGCAAACTGAGCAACCAGATGTACTGCTTGGTTTGCCCACTGGAAAGGTTTCCTTTCACTACTGTTTCTCTGGCTGTCCCAGAAAGAGACTATAGTAGTGCTGCAGCTCTCCACTTTCGGGTGTTGTCTGTGTGTTATACACAACCATCTATAAAGTAGACCAGAGTATTCTTTTTCTCTGTCAGCTGATCATAGGGAACTCCACATGAGACCATAGTGCAGGCTGGGAGAGGGAAGGCAGTGTAGCAGGAATAGGAAACATGGGCATTTGAGCTACTTCATGTAATTTACTTGTTTCTTTAGGACCTATTTGGGCATTCTCTGTACCACTTGCATTTGATGATGGAATGTTACAGTGCACACCCAACTTTATGGCTTTGAATGTCAGATAATACCCAGTTCATGATGGGCAGCTTAGTATTGGTAATTGGGTGGCCTGCTGTTAAGCATTTAGTCACTAAGACCCAGTAGCAGACCAAGAGTTATATTTCAAAAGAAGAGTAGTTATCCACAGTGACAGGCAGGGCTTTGCTCCAAAGGGGCTGCATTGAGATTTGCCTGTAGATGCCTGCTAGAGTCCCCAAACAGTATCCCTCTGCCACTGCCATTTCAAGCACCATGGGATCTGCTGGGTCATATGACCCAAGAGGCAGAGCAGCTTGCACAGCAGCCAGGAACTGTTGCAGAGCCTTCTGGACCTTACTCAGAACAAGCAGCTATTCAGGTCACTAGGTGAGTGGGCCGGAGTAACACACCCAAATGAAGAATATGTTGTCTCTAAAACTCAAAGAGGCTGGTGTTATATATCTTCTTTGGTTGTAGAAAGATCCAGATGCAACAAGTTACCCTTTACCTTAGAAGGAATATCTCAACATGCCCATGACCCCAACTCCTTCTACATTGACCTCTCACTCTACAAATAGTTGCTTATAGTCCTTTTGTGTTCCTGGCAGTCAGTGTAAATTGATGATTGGATAGTGCTGTCCACAGTGGCTTGTGCATGAAGTATTTGTTTCTGGTCCATTGAGAAATAAAGTAGCCCTGTCAGAATAGAAATCAACACATTTCATCCCTCTTCCACAAATTCTTACTACCAAAGAAGAAAATTGATCCAAACTAAACTGTTTAGTGACTAGTTGATTTCTAAAGTGTGGTGTAAGCTTTTTTTGTTTCTCATACAGGGAACAGGTTGTGGACCAGAACTGATACACACATCAAACTGCATAATATAAGTGTAAGATATTCTTACCTGTGAAAGTACTAAAGTAACACTCTATAAATTACCTTGTGGTTACAAGAGAAAAACACGTAATTATTCATTGGCGATATCAAACTGTTACTGCCCTAATTCAGAGATTAGTTTTCTTATCACTAATGAATTGGATTAGCCAGATATACATCTTCTCATGTGATACACAGAATTATATACAGTACACAGATTTATGTGTAATACCCAGAATTATGTATAATATATTCTAGCCAGTAACATTTATTTTTAATTTCTCAAGTTATTACTTACAACTTTATTTTTACAGGAGAAACAGGTGGTAGAAGAATAAGAGAGGAGAGAACCAGACGAATTCAGATTGATAAAAATTGTGTATGAAAAATAACAACATCTCATTAGCTTGTCAATAACCTAAAAATTTGGTGCAGGGAGGTGACAGTGCTACACTAAAAGAAATTTAAGGCACAACTTGATGTGATAAGAAATTTTGAATTGGATACTGCTTGGACAGATCAACTAGAAAGGACATTTTGGGGCTATTGTGGAATTTGAATATGGCTTATGTAGTAGATGAGGTAGAAATTTACTGAAATTGAAAGATAGAGACTATTGACTAAAAAAAGCAGGTTATAAAAACAGTATGTACATTATGATCATATATCTTTATTTATATAGCTATGTCTCCAGAAGGGTATGCACTAAAGTGTTTATAATAATAAAACCTGGAAGGTGATAATGTGATGTCCTTTTTTAAAAAGTACATATATTCTAATTATCTACAATGTGTATTTACACTTTGGGGGAAAATTAAAAAGGTTATTGAGAAAGTATGTGTCCTGCTGAAAGATCAGTTCATAATTGGATATGGTTAAAATGCTGGATTTTAGAGAAGAAGCAGGAATGATAAACAGGCTTAGGATAGATTGTAATGGCCTTTGTGCCACAAAAGGAGCTTGGACATTATTCTGTAGAAAATAGTAAGCCAGGCGAATGACATGGTCAAATTGGCCAAATTGATATTTTTAAAAAAATTATTTAAAGGGATTTGTGGAAAATGATTCGCAGAGGGATTGGCTTAAGTCATAATATTTAGGAGGTTATTGTCAACATCCAAGTTTTAGACTAAAATGGTTAAATTTAATTGCTTGGAAAATAGTTGAATTTTAGTGCTTACCTGAATGAATGTGTTTTACAGAGCTGTGCATGTGTGAAACTTACATAGTGGTCACACATTGCATAGTGGGCATCATTCTTAAGTTCTCTAGTTTACCTTATCTCTAGTCCTTGGAAAGTAGATGATACTGACTTTCATAGTTGAAGAAACTGAGGCACAGAAAGCTAAATTAGTGATAAAATCAGAACATTTTACTCTAGTCACTATGACTCCAGGACCTGCACACAGTGGCATTCTTGAAGACATCTTGGGGGACAGCAGGGAGAGGAGACAATGAAGGCAGCCTCCAGCACTCTCCTTACCATCACCCTTCATCCCCTCAGGCAAACCCCGAGCAATGTAATCTTTATTTTATTAAATGGGGCTCTGTATTTAAGAGTTGACTTGAACAAAATTCTCATTGCACACAAAATTAAAAAATTATAAACGATTGTATTTAGCCTTTGGTCTATTTTTTGTTTTTGTTACATGCTGTTCAGTTACTTCGTAGTTTTAACAGCACTTTCTGTATGTTATTTTCTGCATCATAGCGACACTTGCCGGGTAGGGAGGACAGCAGTAATCTTATTTAATGGCCAGAAAAGTGAGATTCCAAGATTGTATTGCATTTCTCAAGGTCACCTAGTTGCATACTAATGCAAATTATAGTTTAAACCCAGAACTTTTGAAATATTTTAATTTAATACTTCTCATATTGCCTAAATTCAGGGAATTTTGAGTAAGAATTTTGATCCTGATCTGAAGAATATGGGATATATAGAAAAAGAAATTTTTTAGTGGCTTCTTGTCTTCTTTCTTTAATTCTTTATGTCCTATTTCAAACATTTGAAGGACAATATGCATATAGAAAAGGGTACCTTTGAGAAATGTCTATCTCAGTGAATTTTTACAAACTGAAAATATCCATGTAGCCAGTACTCAGCAAGAAACAGAACATTACCAGAACCCTAAAACAGTCTCCTTCCATTTAGTACCTCACATTTCTAATCGTGACTACCAGATTTCTGAAAACATAGATGCTTTTACTTGTGTTTGCACCTTATGTGAATGAAATCATATACACTTTTTTATTTTTTAAAATATATATATATATATTTTTAAAGATTTATTTTTTTTAGAGAGAGGGGAAGGAGAAAGAGGAGGATAGAAACATTAATGTGTGTTTGCCTCTTACACGTCTCTTACTGGGGACCTGGTCTGCAGCCCAGTCATGTGCCCTGACTAGGAATCAAACAGGCGACCCTTTGGTTCTCATGCTGGCACTCAGTCCACTTGAGACACACCAGCCCGGGGCATATACACTCTCTGTAAAATCTGGCTTCTTTTGCTCAACATAGTTGTGAGTCATCCATTTTTTTGCATTCATTCTCATTGTAGAATATTGTAATATATGATGTGAATATACGACAATTTCTTTTGTTCTACACTTGATAGGCATTTAGGCAATTTTCCAGTTTTTGGTTGTTATGAATAGAGGCTGCTACAATATTCTAGTATATGTCTTTTAGTGAATACTTGTATGCACTTTTGTTGGGTATATACCTATGAGTCATAAGATAAGAAGATATTCAACTTTGGTAGAAACTAAAAAAGAGTTTTCCAAAGTGGTCATGCCCATTTTCTTCTCTCTCATTTCTTTGCATTACTTTCCTTGTTTGCTTTTATCATATTATCGTATTCAGCATCCATTTTGACCTTGGAAAGAAAATTAAAAATCTAACGTGGAATAATGAAAAGAACATGATGGTATTTCTTTCTGACATTTTCTGTGGGATTACAAAATATTTGATACCAACAGTTCACACCCTGTCTACCTGTTTGGGGGATAAAAATAAAGAAAGATACAATGGTTGTTTTAAGAGCTGTCAGGTATGATATACAAATGTTTTATTATTTGCTCTTACCTCCAGTATTTAGATAAAATCAATAATTTTCCCTCATTTAATTCTATGCATGTGTATGTGTATGTGTGTGTGTTTAGTGGAAGGTGAATGGTGGAAAGCAGCAGCATTCTGGGTGAGCGCAGGAAGAGTTAAGGAGCTGCTGAATGACTGCCACTTGGTGGCAGAGAACCACAGAAGAGCCAGGGAACTCATGCTTCTATATTCTTAGACTTTTCTCATCACTCCTGGGAAAAAGTTGTTTATCAAATATGCATAAAACATACAGGTACAATTTAATGAATAACAATGAAACAGATTTGTACTCACTACCCAGGTTAAGAAATGAGACATTATGAGGCTCCCTATGTTCCTCCTGGTTGCAGCACCTTCCCTTACCAGATTCTAGCATTTCCTTTTTTTTCTGTTAGTTTTTAACAATCGCTATTTGTATCTCTATGAATACTTGTTTTCTCTCCTTTAGAATTTTACATAAATTAAATTGCGTCATAAGTATTTCTTTGTGACTTGATTCTTTACATTCAGCATTTTCCCTAAGGTTTATTCATATTTTTATGCATAGGCCACCTCATTAATTTTCATTTCTGTATTTTTCTGCTCTGAGTACAAACAATAATTTCTTTGTCTATTTCATTCTTGATGTCTACTTTGTTTCTTTCTAATTTTTAAAATAATATTGATGTGAACACTTTGCTGGTACACTTGTGCAGGAGTGGATTTCTGAATCGTGGGTCATGGTAATATTCTACTGTATCAATACCAAACTGTTTTTAAAAATTGTTTAATGTGTTTCACTCTCCTTAGATATTAGCTACTGTTTTCCATTGTTCCACATCTGTACAACACTTGGTATTGTCCAGCTTCTTAATTTTTGTAATGAGATGGGAGTATAGTGATATTTAATTGTGGCTAAATTTTGCATTTCCCTGATTAATCATAAATTAGAGCTTCTTTGTATGTTTATGAAATGTTTGTTGCCTAGTCATGTCTTTTTTCCATGTGTGTGCACACATATGTGTGTGCTTCTGTCTTTGTGTTACTTAGAGGGGTTTGTTTTTTTTTTTTGTATATTCTAGATGTAAGTATGTTATTGGTTATATGTGTTGCAAATATCTTCTTTCCTTCTGTGGCCTGCATTTTTACTCTGTAATATCCTTTGATGAACAGAAGTTCACCATATAACATAGTTGAATTTATCAGGCTTTTTTTCGTGGTTTGTGCTATTAGAAATCGTTATTTAATATATCCTCCCTTTGCTCTTAGGTCATAAATGTAACCTGTCCTTTTCTAAAGAATTCAGAGTTTTGACCTTTACAATGAAATAAAAAATAACTCAGAATTGATAGCGGTTTATATAAGTTGTGAAGTAGAGATCCACTTTCATTTTTCATAGCGCTCAACAAAATGATTTTAACATTTTATGAAAAGATAAAAGTCTAAGTCTAAGAAAGTTAAGATACTTTAGAAGAAGAGCAAGGTAGGGAACGATGGTGATGTATTACTAAATCTCATAAAAGCAACAGTTAGATTATATAACTTGGCAGTGGGGTAGTATCACATAAATGAACATCTGGTTCTATTAAAAAGCAGGCACTGCATATCAGAGGAGAAAAAATTGAATTTTTATACTTTTTGTACTGAACCTACTGATTATTCTTATGGGGAAAAAAAAGCTTTTGAAGCGTTAATGGGAATAGCGTTGAATCTATACAACAATTTCAGGAATAATTAACATCATGGAATATTTAGATTTAGTATCACAAAGCATGATATGTAAGTCCATTGATTTAGTTCAAATTTTTTCAATAAAGTCTTATATTTTTTTTCCTTAAAATATTGTACAGTTTTTTAAAACATACTTCTAGTACTTAAAGTTTTGGTACCTGTTGTAAGTGCTGCCATTTTCTAATGGAATGTTGCTGGTATACGGAAATACAGTAGATGTGGATTTATCAAGTTTATATCCAGCAATCTTGATACAATCATTATCAATTCTAATAATTTATCATTAGATTTATTTGAATTTTAAAAATTTAGATAAGCACATAATCTGCAGTAATGACAGTTATGTTTTTCCTTTCCAGTGTTTGTATTTTTCCTTGCCTTACACACTGGCTAGGAACTCCAAATTAATATTGGATTGTTTGTGTCTTGCTCCTGAACTTAACAGGAGTGTTTTGCATGATTGACTGTTAAGTGTGATAGCTACTATATCTTTTTTGAGGATACTCTTTGTGAGACGAAGGAAATTTGTTTTTTGTTTTATTTTTTAAATATAAAACATTTTGAATCATTTTCATTCTTACAAAAAATTTTTTTTCTTCAAGTTTCAGGGACTTTTTTTCTTGAACCAAATGAGAATAAATTGCCTGTTAAAGCATATCACCCCTAAATATTGTACATATTTCCTACTAATAAAGATTTTCCTCCTATATAACTAGTACTCTATCATCAAAATTAGGAAATCAAGATATGCTTTGCCTCTTGCACTACCAAAATAAGGACAACAACAAATTTAAAAACAAAAAATAACCAGAACTGACAGAAAATCAAACTGTATGGAAGCCTAACAACCAAGAGGTTAAAGAAGAAACATTCATCCAGACTGGTAGGAGGGGTGGAGACCGGCAGCTGGGACTGAGAGAACGTGCAGCAAGGCAGTGGCTGGAGGACCAGGGGGGCAAGGCTGCAGCTGGCAGGCCAGGCAGTCCTACATTTGCGTGCAGATACACCATGAGGAACAACTAGGTAGCGAGACAGACTATGCAATTCAGGGTCCCAGTGTGGGAAAAGAAAGCCTCAAAACCTCTGGAGATAAAAACCTGTGGGGGTTGAGGTGGCAGGAGAAACTCCCAGCCTCACAGGAGAGTCCATTGGAGAGACCCACGGGGTCCTAGAAAGTACACAAACTCACCCACTGGGGAATCAGCACCAGAAGGGCCCAATTTGCTCGTGGGTAGCGGGAGAAGTGACTGAAAGCTGGAGGAGAGCCCAGGGAGGAAGCGGCATTGTTCCCTCTCAAACCCCTCCCCCACATACAGCGTCACAACTTAGTGACCTGGGTTGCACTGCCCTGGCAAATACCTAAGGCTCTGCCTCTCCGAACATACCAGGCATGCTGAAACAAAGAAGTATGGCCCAAGTGAAAGAACAGATCAAAGCTCCAAAAATAAAACTAAGCAATAAACAGATAGCCAGCCTATCAGATGCACAGTTCAAAACACTGGTAGTCTGGATGCTCACTGAATTGGTTGAGTAAGGTCGCAAAATGGAGGAAAAAGTGAAGGCTATGCAAAGTGACATAAAGAAAAATACACAGGGAATGAACAGTAATGGGAAGGAAACGGGAACTCAAATCAGCGATTGGGAGCAGAAGGAAGAGATAAACATTCAACCAGAACAGAATGAAGAAACAAGAATTCAAAAAAATGAGAGGCTTAGGAACCTCCAGGACAACTTTAAATGCTCCAACATCCAAATCATGGTGGTGCCAGAAGGAGAAGAGGAAGAGCAAGAAACTGAAAACTTATTTGAACAAATAATGAAGGAGAACTTCCCCAGTCTGGCCAAGGAAATGGACTTCTAGGAGATCGAGGAAGCTCAGAGACTTCCAAAGAAGTTGGACCCAACGGTGCACACACCAAAGCACATCATAATTATATTACCCAAGATTCGAGATAAGGAGAGAATCTTAAAAGCAGCACGAGGAAAGGAGACAGTTACCTACAAAGGAGTTCCCATAAGACTATCAGCTGATTTCTCAACAGAAACCTTGCAGGCAAGAAGGGGCTGGAAAGAAGTTTTCAAGTCATGGAAGCCAAGGACCTACATCCAAGATTACTGTATCCACCAAAGCTATCATTTAGAATGGAAGGGCAGATAAAGTGCTTCCCAGATAATGTCAAGTTAAAGGGTTCATCATCACCAAACCCTTATTATATGAAATGTTACAGGGATTCACCTGCGAAAAATATCAAAAATTATGAAGAGTAAAACAGGGGAGAGGGAGAGGGAAGTATGGGGGGGAGGTGCGTGAATCCAAAAGAATGAGGATAGTATAAGCAGCCTCTGGGACAACTTTAAGAGGTCTAACACTTGCGTTGTAGGGCAGCCAGAAGGAAAAGAGAAAGAGCAAGATAATGGAAATCTATTTGAAAAAATAATGAAAGAAAACTTCCCTAATTTGGTGAAGGAAATAGGAATGCAAGTCCTGGAAGCACAGAGAGTCCCAAACAAGATAGATGCAAAGACACTCACTCCAAGACACATCATAAGTAAAATGCCAAAGGTTAAAGATAAAGAGAGAATCTTAAAAGTGACAAGAGAAGTTAGTAACTAACAGAGGAGTTCCCATAAGACTGTCAGGTGATTCTTCAAAAGAAACTTTGCAGGATAGAAGGAACTGGCAAGAAATATTCAAAGTCATGAAAAGCAGGGACCTTCAGCCAAGATTGCTCTACCCAGCAAAGCTATCATTTAGAATTGAAGGACAGATAAAGAGTGTCCCAGGCAAGAAAAAACTAAACGAGTTCATCATCATGAAACCATTATTAAAGGTACTTATTTAAAAAATAAGACAGTGAAAACTCTGAGCAATAAAATGGCAATAAAAACAAATCTATCAACAATTGATTCTGAAAAACAAACTAAGCAAACAAGATGAAGAGAGACAGAATAATGGATACGGAGAGCATTTTGATGGTTGCCAGATGGGAGGAGGGTGTGGTGGAATGGGTGAAGAGGTGAAGGGATTAAGAAGTACAAATAGGTAGTTACAGAATTTGATGCAAAGTACAGTATAGGAAGAAAAGTGGCCAAGGAACTTACACCCCTGACCCATGGACATGAACAATTGCCTGAGGGACTGGGGGTTGCTGGGTGGAGGGGAGGCAATGGGGGACAAATCAAGACAACTGTAATAGCATAATCAATGTAATATAATTTAAAAAACAAAACAAAGATATGCCAGTCTCCAACAACCAGAGTCACTGGAGCTTTATTTTTAGGATTCACCAATGTGACTCCAAAATTATTAACACCAAAACTAAGGTTTGTATACATTAAAACAAAAAGAAAAGAGAGGCCCTTTAGAGCAGGATATAATATTGACACAAATAGAAATAGAGAGCCATAGAACAGAATAGAAAATCCAGAATTACATGCTTAAGTATCTACTAAAAAGCATTTGGACACAGAAGGTTTTTAAAGTAAATGCTGAGAAAAACTCAGTAGTTTAGAAGTAATTATTTAGTTTCTTGTTTTATACTGTGGTAAATTGAGGTATTTGTATTATATGTAGAAATTTTACTAAATTAGAAAAAATTTACAACTAATATTTTTAAATGTCAAAAGAAACTGATAGAAAAGGATATCCTGATTCTGATATGTATAAGTTTAATACTTACATTTAATTTTTACAAACACAGTTTGTAAATAATATTTGCTTATAATACAGGGTCCAGCAGAAGAATGCCTGAGTGTGGTTGGTAGGGTAATAATATGGGTGTAATAATTTATAGTTTTAATTTGAACATTTCACCTAAAATGTCATGTGGTGTGCCTGAGTGTGATATTGTTATATTACAGAACTATGTGCTTATGATATTGCAATAAAAAGGGGGTGTTATTTATGCTGGACCCTGTATTATAGGTGTATGCATAAATGACAACATTCTAGTCAATTTGAACATGTGTTACGTTTTTCTGTTTTAAAAATGTCTTTGTCCCAAACATCTGTTAGGATCACCTCATCTCCGAAGTACTCATTTAAAATCAGACTTTGTGAGTCTGAATTTTTTAAAGCCTCTCAATTGTTGTTTGAATCAGTAGATCTTAAATCTCATAGGTGAATTTTACAGTATTACTTAAAAATTATTCTCAGTGAACATTCTAAAGTCTGTGTGATGTGATACTGTTTTTTATCCATGTACTTTTGTTTTAAAAAAGTGACTTTGAAAAGAAAATGAAAAAATCGATCTCTCCCCTTTCACTATTCCCTTTCCTAAAATGCTTCTTGTGAATGCGTTTTATAATGTAACACATTATCCTCCTGAAACACAAGGGAGCTTTGTTGACATCACTGATGATGCTTGTCAGCAGAGGTGGGTCAGCACTGCCAAATTTTTGTTTGTCATTTCAAGTATTCATGTCCATTGCAGCTGCTCTGGAACTCATAGGAAAATCCCAGTTTTTACAAACTCCTGGAAGAACCACATGGGTAAGATGGAGTTTATTATAGGGTTATCCAGCAAGTTAATATATATAGAAAAGTTACATTATTAGAACAAAAGTTTACTATATGCTGTGTCAAAAAAGTAGAAGATGGTTTGCTGACAGTAGTCCCCTAATGCTCTTAAGAATAGAGGAAGGCTTATCTATCTTCCTGAATTTTTAATAAAATGCGACAAAAGAGTTAACAAACTTAAGGTTAACTGCATTCAAGTTAAGAAAATCCTAACTAGAACTTACATAAACTGCTGAGGCACTTCACTCAGTAATACCCAGAATACTTGGATAATCAGATAATTGTGAATTGCTCATATTTTGTACAGTGATGTGTTTTAGTTAAGTATTATTTTTCCATTTATTAATGCAAAATGCTTAGAATAAACAATGGCCATCAGTGTTCAATAAATATTAGCTTCTTAGTATGTGTAAAGTGAAACATGAACATTGCCATGCATGACTGTTATTCAGACTTTTTTTCAAAGAGGTTTTCTGTTCATTTTAAGGTTTCTGCCTAGCCCCTCTCCCCTCCCCCCATGTTGCTTACAGAAGCTTTTCTCAGACTGTTTCCTAATTTTGGCTTGGACACTTTTCATCTTAGTCAAGGTTTATTAGGAATACTACCATTGGTTAGTGTCAAGGTTGTATGGAGGAGAGATGGTATTATTAATTGATTCAGTTAGAGAGTATATTCATGATCTTTAAACTCTTGTGCTTTGATGAAAATAAAAGCTTTTTTCCTATTTGATCTCCTAGGTCTAGACTGCTAGACTGTTAAAAAAAACAGACTTTTCTTTGGCCGGGGGGAGGGGGGCATAGCAATAACTTAAACATTAATAACTCCCAGTTGTCTTTGGCTATATTACAAATTTATTTTATTTAGGATATTATTTTTCAGTTTTCAAAGAAAATTGGTTTGGTATATGGGGCTTTCACTTTTAATTGATTTCTAATCTTAGTACATTAATAATAAAGAATAATATCTATGATAAAAATTCTTTGCAATGTGTTGATATTTTCTTTGTGTTCTAAAGCAGAGAAAAGGGAAAACAACAACACTCACCAAAACATTTCCTTAGAGGGACACATAATACTTTAGCTTTTTCAGGGAAGAGGCAAAATTGAGGTTTTTATGTAGATATTTATAAAATCATTAAAAATGCAACCGTTAGAAATGTAAAAACCATTCTTAGTTCATGGATTGTAATTAAAATAGGCACTGGCCTATTTGTCCAATGAACCTTAGTTTGTTAGCGTCTTCTGGCTCAGAGCATGGTCATTTTTTGTGACTGCTCTGTGTTTGTTTGAATAAAATAGGTATTATCTATATATATGGTAATGGTATGTCTATTAAGCTTTTTAATTGTGTTGTATATATCTTATTTATTTTTACTAAATTATTGTCTTTGATCTGTGAGTTTCTGAGAATCATTTATTTCCTGTGGTAATTATGGATTTTTAAATTATCTTTTTATTTATTATTATTTATTTGTTTCTTAATTTATCTTTTATTCTTGTTCAAGTACAGTTGTCTCCATTTTCCTGCCACCACTTTCCTCTGTCCCATCCACCCCCACCTCCCACCCTCAATCCTTCCCTACTTTAACTTTGTCCTTGGGTCCTTTATACATGTTTCTTGACTTGACCCTTCCGCTTCTTTTTCTCTGTTACCTTCCTCGCTCCTCACCTTTGGTTACTGTCGGTTTGTTTTTTATTTGAATGTTGCTGGTTATATTTTGCTTGCTTGTTTTTAATTAGGTTCCACTTACAGGTGAGATCATATGGTATTTGTCTTTCCCTGCCTGGCTTATTTAGCTTAGCATAATGCTCTCCAGTTCCATCCATGCTGTCATGAAGGATAGTAGCTCTCTCTGCTGCTTAGTATTCCATTGTGTAAATATACCATAGTTTTCTGATCCACTCATTTACTGTTGGGCACTTAGGTTGCTTCCAGTACTTGGCTATTGTAAATTATGCTGCTATGAATATTGGGGTGCATAGGTTCTTTTGAATTGGTGTTTCAGGATTCTTAGGGTATAATCCCAGCAGTGGAATTGCTGGGTCAAAAGGCAGTTCCATTTTTAGTTTTGTGAGGAAATTCCAAACTGTTTTACACCGTATGCACCAGTCTTCATCCCCACTAAGAGTGCAGTAGGGTTCCCTTTTCTCCACAACCTCACCAGTACTTGTTTGAATTTTTCTTTTAGTGTCTTCAGGCTATTTTATTAGAACAGCAATGTGTCTTTATCTGCTGTTTCGCTTTCCTGAGTTTATTACCTGTAGTCAATTGTGATTAAAAAAATATTAAGTGAAAAATTCCAGATATGTCAAGAGAGAAGAACCGCATTCACATAATTTTTATTATAATCTATTATAATTATTTTTGTAATTTTATTATTTTTTAACAACTATTTTATTATTAGTTGTTAAGCTCTTATGTGCGTAATTTATAAATTAAACTTTATCACAGGTAGCTATGTATTGGGAAAGAATAGTGTACAGTACCGGGCAAAAGTAGGCTGACAGTTATGAGTATTTGGAACACAGAGTTTATTCTTATATTATTTATTAATTATTGTATTATTTATTATTATTATTAACCTACTTTTGCCTACCACTGTATATAGGGTTCAATGTAACCTGTGGTTTCAGGCATCGACTGTGAGTCTTAGAACATTTTTCCTGTAGATAAGGGAGGACTATTGTATGTATTATGGTAAATTTATGTTTACTCTATACATTTGTGTATAAATTACATAAATTTTTATGATTGGTACATCTTGGTAGATTGGAAATGTTCTCCATATACTTGATTTTTTTTTTTTTTTTTGTAGTAGAGAAACAGTCTGGTTGGGTTGAGGCTCCAAGTTCAAATTAGCTACCTTCAGATTGCGGTTTTAACATCAGTTCAAAGCATTTGCCATACTCTTCACCATCCAGAAGCTAGTTTAGATAATGAATAGTGGTCTTAGCTTGTTTCTGAGTGTTTGGTATGCTACTTAGAATCAGATCTAAGCAAGTGCTGCTCGAAATGAACCTAGAAATTTACATAGAATTTTCTGGCATCACTTTCCTGAGCTACCGGTGCTTTGTGGTCTGCCTGGTGTTATCTATATCCCTGAGCTCCTTTTTTTGAAAAAAGCTCCTTCACCTTGAAAGCTCATTTTTAAAAAAAAATCCTCTCCCAGGATATGTTTATTGATTTTAGAGAGAGAGGAAGGGAGAGAGAGAAAGAAACATTGATTGGTTGCCTCTCTGTGTGCCTCATCTGGTGACAGAACCTACAGCTTAGGTATGTGCCCTGACTGGGAATAGAACTTGTGACCTTTTGGTGTACCAAGTGATTCTCCAAACAACTGAGCTACCTGGCCAGTGTCTGAAAGCTGATGTTTCATATTTCCTATTCTGCTACAGAGTTCTCACAACTATACCCATGTCCAAGGCAAAGCAATGTGTGCTTCTGTGTCTCTCATTCTTTCCTGCTTTGCAGTGGGCAGAAAGATACAGATTTTTGGAAATGAGTCAAATTTTAAAGTCCCTCTTTTCTCAAATATATACTTGTATGTAGGCCTGTCCCTGGTTTTATATGTCAAGGCATTTCCAGCAGAAATGAACTTTTTACTGACATGAATCTTATAAAATTTTTCTTTAAAAAATTTTTTTAAGTTAGTGTTCTGAGAACATTTGTTATTCATTAGGTCATTGCCTCCCCTCTCAAGTAAGTTCTGAATGTCCATGTGACATCACCAATAAAAATGTAATTTATCCATGTTGGAAATTTGGCACTTACTCTTCATTGTCAATCAGTATTGCCTGATAACTTTTCTGTGTATACATTCCTAGGCCCCATCCCTAGAGATTTTGATTTTGTAGGTATACAGCACAATACATAAAGAAAATGACCTACATGTTTATGTCTCCTCTTTTAGCATTCTTGTTTTAATGCAAGATATTTTCATGGTTTGGGAGATTTCCTTGAGGGCAAATATGTCTGAGAAAGATTACAATGGTATTGCTCCTTGAAGGTTATTAACTCAGTGGGTTTCCCAAGGCAAGTAGGTACCATCTGAACAAACAAGGTCCAAATGAGTTGTACTGATTTGATTAGTGGCTCAGTTCTTCGTCATCACCCAGGTATTGATATATTCTTCACTGGTTCATCTTTCCTGTGGTTGTCTGTGAATCATTGAACCTGCCATTTCTTAGCTGGTTGTTCCCAAACCAGTTTGGCAGGGGATATGACTTAATATTGTCCTGTCATTTTCTTTATTGTGTTTAAGGATAAAAAGTTTAATTCTCTAAACATTTTTTTATTGAGGTGTAGCATATATACAGTAAACTGCTTAATGTGTACCAATCTTAAATATACAGCTCGATCTCTGCTATGTGTGCACTCTTGTAACCACCATATAGTCAAGACATAGATAGAACATTCTATCATCCTAGTAGGTGACTTAATGCTCCTTTCCCATCAGCAACCACTTCCCCGAGTCAACCACTGTTTTTCTGATTTCTAACACCATAAATTAGTTTTGCCTGTTCTTAGACTTCATATAAGATGCAAAATATATACTCATGTGTCTGGAATTTTTAATCAAATGATTTTTGTGTCCAGGCCTTGGCATTAAGTAATATTACTTAATATTACTGTTTCTGTCTCCTTAATGCTCCAAACACTGCAGCTAAACCAAAGCAGATTTAATGACTTTTATTTCACATTTTTTACAGGTGAATCTTAAAATTCTTTAGAAAATGTCTCATATTTCTTTTCCCACTCAAAGTTTCATTGGCTTTCTGCTTCACCCACTCATATAGTATGTTATTTATTGCCACAAATTTTTTTTGCCCTAGTTCTATTTTTCCCTCTGCCACATTTGGATAGATGAAAAGGAGATTCCTAATATCTTATTTTTCTCTTTGCCATGCTAGCATTTGGTCTGGGGTGAATTCAGGTAGAGTTGAATGCCTGAGGTTATTGTATGAATCTCATATTTTCCTTCTGTTCTTTCTGACAGCATGATGGAAGTGGTTCATTGCATGATATCCAGCTATCATTGCCATCTAGTCCGGAACCAGAAGATGGTGATCAAATATGTAAGGTATGACTAAGTAGTCATGTTAAATGTTGCGGAATTCTTTTTATTACCAAAATTATAAAGCAGCAAGAATTAAAACATTTACTAATAAATGTTATGAAACCTTTAACTTTGCTGTCTTGAGTTTAGACAGGTTTACTTTTAACTGTTGCTACCTTATTAAGTTAAAGTGGTATCCCTATGGGGCTTTAATTTGAATTTGTTTTATCAGTTGGATCATCATTTGTCCCTGTATTACTACTGGAACAGGGTACTTTCTATTTTAAATATCATTAAATTTTTAAAATTCTTTTTTTATAATTGTGAATAATAGTTTTCAAAATAAGACTACCAATAAAAATTAAAATGGTTAGTAGGTACTTCTTATCTATCATATCATAGCATTGAAGAGCTATACTGAAAAAGATTAATTTATCTTTATGGCCCCTTTAAAAGATATAATTATGCAGGGACATTTTAGGAAAAAGGCAGAGACAAATGTATTTGAAAAAATTAATTAATTAATTAAAAAAATAATTTCCATTTTTAGGTCTATTTTTAGTTAATAAGAATTTTTCTTTTGCAACTTTCTTTTTCTATCCTCACCTGAAGATACGCTCATTTATTTTAGAGAGGGGGGAAGGGAGAAAGACGAGCAAGAAGGGACATGAATTGGTTGTGTTTTGTACGCATGCCCCAACCAGGGACTGAATGTGCATCCTAGGCATGTGCCCTGTCCAGGAATCGAACCCCTGACCTTTCAGTTTGTGAAATGACAGCCAACCAACAGAGCCATACCGATCATGGCTCTTTTGCAACTATTTCTGAAGCATATATTTATTTCTTAAGTACACACAAGTATTCTTAATTTATTTAAATCTTAATTTATAAAATTTTTTTGCTCTTACGTTTTATTTCCAGGGCATGTTAGTCAGTGTTTGCTAGTCATCTGTGTTAACAAACAACCTTGAAACACTGGCACTTTACAATAAGAAAAGTTCGTTTCTCACATGTTATTTTTTAATATGTTAGATACTGGCTGTAGATCAACTGAGATTCTGTTTCATATGTTTTCTTCACTCTGGAACTCAGGCTGAAGGATCAGTCCCTACCTGTCCTGGAACATAGTGTGTTTGTACCTGATGGAGAAGAGCATTGGTAGAATCATATTTGATTATGCTTGGATGTAGCATATGTTACTTTCACAACAAACCAAGTGACCAAGCCTGTTTTAAGTAGTCAGAGAAGCATAGTTTTCTCACAGGATGTGGAGTGACTTATTGGGAACAGGATTGTATATAAAACAATTAAAATCTAAAGAATATAAGAGAGTAGTCACATCTGGTTATCTAATTATGGCTTTTCAACATGTGACCTACCTGCCTTTGCACACATTTCTTCTCATCGCTACGCTTCCATCATATTGTGAATATAATAATATTCTAAATCATCGAGTCTGCAACAGAATTTTTTTCTTAAAAAAAAAAAAGACTTGTAGCCCTGACTGTTGAGGCTCAATGGTTTAGGTGCTGGCCTGTGAATTGAAAGGTCAGTAGTTCAATTCCCAGTCAGGGTACATGCATGGGTTGCGGGCCAGGTCCCCAGTTGGGGGCATGTGAGAGACAACTGATTGATATATCTTGCATGTTTGTCTCCCTCTCTTTCTCACTGCTTTCCCCTCTCTCTAAAAGTAAATAAATAAAATCTTAAAAAAAAGAGGAAAAGACTTTTACATGCATACAAGTTGAGAACAATTGATTTATATGATTCTTGCAAAGCTGACATTTTTCCCCTGAATTCTTTTTTGTGAAAAGTTTTTTACATGTAAAGAAATTCTTTTTAAAGAAAAAGAAATTTAATTCCAACTTTTTTACTCCAGTATCTTCATTTTTTTCCCACTCTTTCTTTATTTGTCTAAATAATATTACATGATAGACATATTGTTACACAGTATGTCTCGCTTACTTCTTTTTTAATGTAAGATGCAATAGCGAGAGTCTCTCTCCAGTACACTAGACACTCTTTTACTTCCATCAGCAGATCCCCAGGTGTGTTTCCATCTCATCCAAAATGTTTTAGCAGTTCAATTTCAAATAATGCAAATACAGTGACTTGTATCATTACAAACTTAAAGTTTAAAATCTCCACTGGACCTGCCATCGCTTTTTCTCTCCGGACAACTCCCTCTCCCATCCCCCTGATGAATAAGCCCAGACAAACTCTCCTCAAGCCCCTTCCTCAGCCACTCTTCTCAACTTCTTGAGGTAGTGTTGTGTTCATCAAGAAAGATCTGCTACTTGCCATTCTGCCTTCTGACTTACCTGTAGCTATTGTCATTCTTATTCACTTTGTTCCAGCTACAGAGGAAAAGTGGCCACAATGCTGTGTAAGACCACCCATTCTTCTTGTGTTCTTGACTCTCTCTTCTACTGCTTAATTTACTTTCTCTTCATCCTCAGTTTATAAATTTCTGTATCTTTTCTGTCTTAAATTCAGTAAATCAAAAATAAACTTTCCCTTGACTCCCCTTAAGACCCTTTCCAGTAAATGTGGAAACATGGAAAAATGAAAATAGCAACTGATTTTAATGTTGTAGACATTTGGTGTGGGCTTTGACTTAAAAGCTTTTATCCCTTGGTTTTTGTATCACTTCTTTCTGCAATCCCTTACACCTTTTTTTCTCCCATTTCATTTGTAGGTTCCTTCTCTTCTTTAGAACGTAGATTTATATATTTGACCCAGTTCCCTTTGAACCATTTTCGATAATGATTTCACATATGAAATACTTGATAACAGGTAAAGTCTTTCTTCAACACTTGGTAATCCAGTTGCCCACTGGATATTTCCACTGTATGTCCCATCCACAGATACCTTTAATAATATAGTAAAAATTCACAAATATTTATTTTGGGGCATTTATCTACCTCTTCCGTTATTCTTCAGTGCTTTTAGTGGCACAATCATTTAACATATCACCCAGTTCTTTTAGTGGCACAGTCATTTACCCTATCACCCAATCTGGAAAAAAAAAGGTGTCACTCTTGACTGTGCCTCTGTGCTGTTCTCTCACATGAATCACCAAAAGCTCCCAACTCAGATTCTTCTCCTCTGCCTTCTCCCCCTATTATCACTGTCATGGGTGTGGCTCCTAGTTACCTGGAGTGTTACGTCTTCATAAGAAGTTCCCTAGCCTAGTTTTGTTGTTATTGTCAAATATAGCTTCCAAACAACTGTCAAAGACATCTCAAGTGCAAATTCATCTGTCATTCATGGCTTAGGTCATACTTCATACTCATGGTCCTTTATGGTCTGGCCATTGCCTAGTTATTAACCACATTGCTCTCCATTACTTAGCATAACCTTTGTGTGACAGTGCCTCTGCTTATAGGTCTCCGAATATGCTGTGCTTGTCCTCCTCTCTGTTTTGTTAAAATACCTAGAATCTGTTACCCTAAAATCCAAAGCCTGCCATACTTCTGTAACTTTGGAAATTTTTACCCATGCTTTAGGACTCCCCTGGAGTTAACCCATTCCCTGTTGTATTCTCCTTTGCTTATCTTTATGTATAAATCCTTAAAAGTAGTACTGTATAAAAGAAGTACTATATACATGTTGCTTAGAATGTTATTACTTCCCTACATTGTAATTTGATTTCATTTTTCTATCCTTTATTCCATCAAAATAGTGGCAGAACCTAGCAGCGACAAAATAATTGCTATATAATATTCCATCAAGTTGCTACATTGTATTTCAATTCATTTTTTCCCTTATAGAACAAGTGTAAATAGTAAACCTTCAGATAACACGTTGGTGTAAGTTTTCTCATACTTAGGATCATTTCTTTGGCAGGGATTCCTAAGAGTGGGCTAATCAAGTATTTTTATGACTCCTGTATATAACCATACTTTGTCCAGAAAGGTCAGTTGTGGTGTCTTATAATGTACCATATTTTTTTACAATCTTGTTAATCACAGTATTTCTCCCCCAAATTTAATGCCTATAAAATAATACCTTTAATGCTTTATATTTCTTCAATAAGTTAAATAGCAGTTTGCCAATTATTTGTATATTTATAAGAACTAGATGTTTGTCTTTTGGGGCCTAGAAAATGATGTTATGTGTTCGAACAGGCTTTTAATATTCTTGAGATATAAACTCTTTGTTGTTTCCTTAGGTTTTCACTAACTTTTAACTTTGATGTTAATTGTATAGATGCTTTAAAATTTTATGTAATTAAATATATTTATCATTTTTACTAGTTTCATTTGCCACGTAGCATAAAACTATATCCTTCATGATCTGCAATCTGTCTTTTTTTTAGTCTTGATTTTTGAATTTTAAAAATGTCTAAATTCTTAAATTTTACCTGGAAATCTTTTTATATACATATATTAAATAGTCCTTTCCAATTGTAGTATACATAGCATCATTTAAAAAATCTTTTCTTATCCATTGTCTATTTGCCATGTTAAAGTCTTTACAAAATGACCCTGGCTGGTGTGGCTCCGTGGACTGAGTACCAACCTGTGAACCACAGGGTCGCAGGTTCGATTCCCACTCAGGGCACATGCCTGTGTTGTGGACCAGGTCCCCAGGAGGGAGCATGTGAGAGGCAACCACACATTTATGTTTCTCTCCCTCTCTTTCTACCTCCCTTCCCCTTTCTCTAAAAATAAATAAATAAAATGTTTTTTAAAAAAAGTCTTTACAAAATGTCTATTTCTGATCTGTTAAAAAGAATGCAGTTTTTTTTTGTTGTTGTTGTTGTTCCCAACATATCTGAAGGAGGTGGCATACTTTGCTTGGGAACACATTATAATTACTTCCTTACATATTTTCCTGTCTGGAAAGATGATAGTATTATTCACATATATATTCTAATTTACTTGCTTCCATTAATTTCTCAGTATATATTTCTGGGTAGTTGAATAGTAGTAAACAAAATAACTAAAGCGTAATTATACTTTATACTTGGAAATGTAGCTGGATTCCTGCTTAACTTGACAATAGATTTCTATTTAATATTACTAGGAATTTCTTATAGATTAAGTTGAGAGGGTATTTTCCCTTTGATTCAGGTAGTTCTCAGAAAAATGGCTACTGGAAAAATATCTTCCCTGTTACCCTTCAGGCATATTTATCTTTCTGCTGATTTCTGAACCAGCCATGAAATAACTGTTCCTTTAGTTACACTGTTCTCTTTGCTTGTTGTGCCCTTCAATGACAGGCCCCTTTACACATCCCTTGAAATTTAGCTGGAGTTACTGTTTTGTATGTAATTTGCTGTACTATATGACCTATGTCCCAGTTTCCTTATATGTAAAATGGTGATAACAATACCTACCTCAGGGTTGTAGTCAGGATCGAATGCTTTGATACCTAACAGTACTTAGTTCTTGGCACCTTGTTAAGTACTCAATGAATGTTAGCTATTGCTCCTATTATTGTTCATTGTTTACATGTCAAACTCCATTAGACTATGAATTCATAGAATATTAAAATGTGTTTGGGGATCTTTTTTAGGTTAATAGCTGGAATATTTAAGAATAATTTTTCTCTTGAATGAACAAATCATTCATTTCTCAGTCTTCATCATTGATTTAATGTTTCTCACTAGGGTGTTTTAAATGCAGTTCAATACTTTATGTTAAATTTTTTAATGTTTCAGAATGAAGATTTATTAAATGAAATAAAACAACTTAAAGAGGAAATAAAGAAGAAAGATGAAAAAATCCAACTATTAGAACATCAGCTTGTAAGTATCATAGTTTGTAAAGAAGACTTTTTAAACTCAGCAATGTGTATTTTTTATAAAACTATAGCCAGAATTGAAATTTGACTTTGGTTTTGGCTTTCAGAGTTGCATTATTTTGTCCATTTATTTTCAGCAGCCTATGTTTTGGGATTTTGCACTTGATCTTAGCCAAAAGGCCGAGAAGCGATTGGGGGTTTTGAAATTCACCAATTTTACAATCATTCATTTTATTCATAAAGGCTAACTGTCTCTTCTTTGTGTGTTTTAAAGAAATGAATACTGGTGAGTTGAAAACAGGGCATTTTTCTCTCTGATAGCAGAATGAAACTGGGTGTCTGACTTAGGTATCTGTACACCTTTCGGTTAGAGGAAATGTTTCTTCTCCATGGATGATGTTAAATAGAATTTTCATAATTTTATAGTGGTTACAATTTCAAATGTAGTACCATATGAAAACAATATGTACAGTGCTTTGAAGTTAAAGATAATTTAGGTTGTAATATAACAGGCCAGGATAGCAAGAACATAATGGTATAAAAGTACAAATAGGCTAAGGAAAATCTTTGTTAAAAGTCAAAAGCATATTACTGACAAGTAGTTTCTCCAAATTATGGAAAACACAAATATTTGCCAAATCTTACTCTTAATATGACAGTACATGGACACAGAAGGGGAATTATTTCCAGAATTGCACTTATCAAGATAGAATAAGTAATGTGCTTGTACTAAGATAAATGCTTTACATTATCTTTCGTGTTCTTTAGTCACCTCCCATATATTTTGAAAGTTAAATCTTACTATAGTGAACACCTGGAGACTCCAAGTTGACCCTTGAATTGAACAACAAGGGATTGAAACTTTGTGGGTCCACTTATATGCAGGTTTTTTTTTTTTTTTAGCAATAAACATGCATAGTATTGTAAATGTATATTCTCTTCCTTATTATTTTTAAAATAATATTTTCTGTAGCTTTATTGAAAAAATATAGTATATAATGCATATAACATATGTGTTAATTGACTATTATTTATGTTATCCTTAAGACTTCCGGTCAACAGTAGGCTATTAGTAAAGTTTTGGGAGAATCAAACATTATATGCAGGTTTTCAACTGTGCAGGGGTTGGCACAACTGAACTCCACATTGTTCAAGAGTCAACTATATATTGAATTTTGTTTCAATGACTTATCTCATTTCTTAGGAATGAGAAATATATCTGTACTCCAAGAAATGGAAAATATTTCAGTACTACAGAGATTTTTTGTATTAATTAGATTTTATTTGTATATGGAAACTGGAGTGATCTAGTTGCAATCAAAGTAAATTTTGAATATTTGTAATTATTTTTAAAGTAGAAACTTAAAATTTTAACTTGATACAATAATCCAGGATTTGTTACACAGATTTTTCTACAAGGAAATATATTTACCTCTATTGAGATTATTTAACAAATACAAGGGGGTACCCTTCAAAAACCAGAATTACCTTGTGGATGGTGGGTCCCTTGTAGTACAGTCTTCCCCTGCTAGGTGAGTGTTCTAAGAACCCACCTGTATCCGTGTAACAGCTGGCATTCCTGTGAGAGGCTGTGTTCGGCTTCAGTGAATTTTTTTTGAACACTCAACATGTTTGCCCATTTCATGACGGATGATTTATGAGAACATGTGCCCACACCACACTGAGTGTGCGACAGTTTTTGACCAAAAATGAAACAACACCCGTGCCCCACCCTCCTTGTTCACCATTCTTGCCCTGAGCGACTTCGTTTCCCTGAGGATGAAAAAAGTGCTCAAAGGGAAACATTTTGCCAGTGTAGAATAGATGAAACCAAAAATGGCAGAAGCACTAAAAGGCATCAAAATCAATGAGTTAAAAAACTGTTTTGAGCAATGAAAAGAACATCTCAATAGGTGTATTGCATCAAAAGAAGAGTACTTTGAAGGTGACTGAAGTTTAAACATATAAGAATAAATATACAATTTTTTATAAATAAATTTCGAGGGGGGGAGGTTTGGGTCCCCCTTCATAGTATGGTTATATTCCAAATTCACACTAAGGAGAATTTCTCATTATTAGTCTTTCCATTTTTTTTAGAAGATTTTCTTTATTTATTTTCAGAGAAAAGGGAAGTGAGGGATAGAAGCATTGATTGGTTGCCTCTCACACAACCCCCACTTGGGGACTTCTCCTGCAACCCAGGCATGTGCCCTAACCAGGAATTGATCAAACTGGCAACCTTTCAATTTGCAGGCTGGTGCTCATTCCACTCACTGAGCCACACCAGCCAGGGCAGTCTTTTCTTTTTTCTTTTTCTTCCTTCAAAAACTTCGTATATATTTGGAAGACCAAAGTTTACACAATAGATACATTACTTTATGTTGTATGGATGACTAAATGAGTATGCTTTGAGTGGAATTATAGTTAGAGAATTCATTTGTGAACTGAGATGCTAAGATATATCTTATCAAAGGGCAGAGTTCCTTCAAAGTATTCCAGTCCAATAAAGTCAGCACATCATTAAAGGAACTTAAAAGTACTAGACATGGGAAAAGACAGTCTTACTTGCAGGCTGGTGGTATTCAGTATCCAGTAGAATACAGTCAAAAATGAACTTAAAATATTGTGCTGCAGTTATTGTAATAACCCTAATAGTTTAGGGAAATACTTAAATTCTTGCAGTTATATTCTTTACATACTATATATTGTTATATATATTTTCCATTCGTATACATAGTACTGTATATATTTAGATGCATAAAATTACAGGTAGTGGTAAGAGATTGCCAAAGGTAATTTTGACTATTCAAAATTTTAGCCTTCTGGATGACTGGAGAACCCAATCTCTGAATAAGATGGAAGATTACCTGATAGATCTTGATGTCTGCCCCTCTTTTTTTAACCCCCTAAGAGAGACCCAAATTACTTTGTATATGTAGGTATGTATGAAGTATTAAACCAGTATATAAATTTGTGTTTTTGTTCAGGCAACTCGATGTAACTGTCACCAAAAACCTAAAGAGGAAAAAGGCACATATGCTGATAAATATACCCAAACACCCTGGAGAAGAATTCCTGTAAGTAGCATATATCCATAACCCTTTCTGTTGTCACTTAACTATTTTGATGTTTTGTTTCACCTATTTTTTTTTACTCTAGTCTTTAAAAATTTTGAATTTGCAGTGGTTGTTGATTTCTTCCAAGTAAGTCATTTTTTTCTTGTCTCTTAGGCATTTATGTGCTTTCTAAAGCTTTTTCTTGTGTGTCTTACATAAGTGAGTGTGCATTTAATAGCTTTTCTATTCTGCATATTGTAACTCATTTTATTTGAGCGTCTAGTCTCTTCTCACTGCCTATATTTATTTATAAGAGTAGTATTTCCCCGTACCCTTAAAGAAACAGGAGTCCAAAATGCAGACTTGCCTCTTTGGCAGCATATGACTCTGTGAAAATCTATCATGCCATATATTCTTTTATTTGTTGAAATTTTCAAATATATTTTATTATTATGATTACTCATATTTTTCAAATGTTGAGGCTGTTAGGAAGTATAAATACATTAGGATATAGACAGTAAAGATTATGTTTTAGACACAGTTAGGGAATGTTTTATTCTAAACAGTAGAAAATAACCATGTAGTCTGTCCTTTGTCGTTTTTCAAAAAGAATATATCTCAGAACATATTTAGTGCTAAAATACACTGACCATAATTTAATCTGAGTTTTTCTCAATTTAGTTCAGGTTGTGTCTGAGCCAGAGAATCATCATATGGCCATCAATTATCATTATCCTATTGTGTAGTGCTAAGTAATAGATAGTTCTTGTTTAGAGAGTGCCTAATAAGCCAGCCTTGACTCTTGTTCTGCCTTATTGTAGCAGTGGAATCCTAGTAACACAAATGAACGGGGAGCTATAATGGCTAATATAATCAACAATCCACTTTTTGAAACAGGTGTAGGACTTTAAAGTTTATAAAATACCTATTTCTTTTCATTCAATTAGCAACTTTTGTGTGCTCTTCAAAAATATAAATGCCAATAATTTATTCAGCAAAAATTTGGTGAGTCTCCTCCATCTCAGCAAGGCTTTGTGGAAGGAAATACACAGACAAGTAAGGGGATTCCTCCATTAATCAGTTTAATAAAGGAACTGGTGATATAAAGTTTAGTAAGTTCTATAAGGTTCAAAAGATTGGGAAAGTCTAGTTGGAAGAATCAAGAAGCATAGTGAAGAAGGTGACAGTAGTATTGAATCATAGACATAGAACGCAAAAAATGCCAGTAGATAGAGGTGATGGAAGATTTCTTTAAAGTCAGAGGATGTGGAAACTTAATCTGTTTGGAAACAATTGTAAAATGAAAGACCATGCTTCTTGTTTCTAAATTTAGTTTTGGGTTTTCCAAATTTCTCCAAGTATCTTGGCAGGGATGTTTGTGTCTCCTGACATGGTTACTAAGTAAATTGGTGGTTTCATTGCATGTGAACAGTTCTATTTTACCATCCTCCTGGGAGTCTTGGTAATATCTCTGGCTCCCTCAACTTCACTGTTTTGGAAACCGGCTATCATTTGTAAGCATGCTCAACAGTCAAAAATAAATGGTGTAGAACACACCAAGACATTCCTGAATATACTCCTGAATTAGCTTTACTATGACCCTGGGTAAACTGAAGATCAAATTTTCAGCCTAGCCCACTTAACAAACCCAGACTTTAGGATTCCTTATTATCTATTACTCTAGAAATCACCTGGCTGAATACCTTTGCTTTATAGGTAAGGTAACAAAAAAACAGGGAGGTTAAATGGCATTTTAAAGTTTCCATAATTAACCAGTAGCTGAACTAGTACTGTTAACTTCAGACTGCTGGCTTTTAGTCCAAGGCTCCTTTCCCCCGAAGCACACTGAAGAGCCTTGAAGGATAGAGAGAGGAAATGGGAGATATATTCTTGGTAAAAGAAACAATACAAATAAAGACAAAGAGGTGGGAAGATACAGTTGGGCAATAGTAAGTATATTATAGTATGATTTTGGCAGGAACACATATATGTTTAGAGAAATAGTTGAAGTTAGTGTTAAAGTTCATTTGAAGGTAGAATTTAAAATTTTATCCAGGAATTACTGGGAAAAACAGCTATATTTATTTAAACAAATAATTACATATATTTATTTAATTACTTAAATGTTAATTAAATGTTAATCTTAAATTTTTATTTTATTCTCTGATTTTATGTTCTTTGGACTTTGTTGGATTCATTTAAAATAAATTATTTTGGAAACCATTTATTATAATAACAAAAACTTTACTTTTTTATTTTAAAAAGTTACACCTGATTCTACATGTTCTTTTTTTTAGCAAGAACACAACATATTTAAACAAGATGTTGATAATGGGGATGCAGAGACACAGTGGGACTCATCTTTGACCACATCTAGTTTGTTAGGTGGTTATTTGGGGGATCAAAACATGTTACATTAAAAAAAAATTCCCCAAGTTTAGTGTAGGTAAATATGTTTTTTTTGGATCTCGTTAACCCTTTGGGGAGATTGAAAGTAAAAATTCGAGTACTTGTTCTTCATTATTCCCTATAATGGAACCTTTAAATGCCCTTCTTGAGATTCTCTCAGTTAGTTGAGGATTACAGAATCAATCTAAGAGATTTGTGAGGCTTAGTAAATATTTCCTGTGAACATTTCCTGGAACAGAAGGAAGAAATCTGGCTGCAGTGGAAGGCAGAGAAGGATAGTAGAGGAGAGAGTTACTGCCTATAATACTTCGTTAGCGACCATTTAAGATATGTAAAGAAACTTCTTAAAAAATAGACATCTCAGTCAGAATCTGTCAGAAGAAGGACAATGGCAGACCACCAACAGCAGCAGAGCAATTAAATTTGAATGTTGAGCCCAACAAATTGATATAAATTTTTTCAAAAGAAGTTTGGTATCACCTAAATGCTGCAAATAGATTTTTCAAAGTAGTGAACCAACAAGAAATAAACCAGAGAATAAAATAAGTCAGTAGAATAGGGGAAAGGAGGAAAAGCAGATACTAACTGTTGATTCACAGATATTTGTGTGCCTGCTCTATCCTGGGCACTGTCCTAATCTGAGAGTATGAACATGAAAAAGGTATATACAATCCCAGCACTCAGGATACTTACTCAAATGTGTCTAAAATGGTATTAAGCTCACTCTTTCCTACATCTGAAAAAGCTGTACCAAATCTCCCGAGAGACAAAAAGCTGCCCAGGTTTATGCTATGTGGTTTTAGCAGTCCATTATGATAAACCATAGAAAATATCTGTAGTATGTAAAATTTTATCCTGGGAGATAAAATGAAATGTTAAATGCAAGAAACAGTATAACTCAAAGATTTGTCTTAGAGCACTTTCTCCTTAGTTCTTTTTCTTTTATATCATGTGCCTTCCCGAATTAGAAGTGGGCAGCATTATTTGTTAATTATTATATGAGATTAATGTCCTGATTTTAATTAGATATGCCATTTTCTCCCAATGAGAGAGATGTCACATTACTATTCATATGTATTTCCAAAGGGAATTAAGGAATTTATTTCTTTGTCAAGGTCTTTTATTTATAGTCGCTATTAGTTATATTCAAAATATGCCACTAAAAGTATTTTAAGTGAATTATACACTTAATTATACACTTACTTGTATTTAAACAAGATTTATGATGTGGTCATACAATTATTTTTAAATTGTTTAATGTTTAGTCAATATGAGATATTGACCATTGAATATGGCCTGTGTTTCAATGAGTTCAGTGCTGACAGGTACCATCTATGTTGCTGAGACATTACATTCCATGCTCTGATTTCTCTTCAGGTCGCATAAATCTTTTGCCTTTTACATTCCACTGCATGTCTCTTACACTGATTTTATCAACAATAATACTGTGACTTTCATGGCTGGATCTAAAACCAATAACTGAGAAATGGAATTGTTTTTCAAGGCTAGGAACAAATTACATATGTCTATTATAGCAGCAATTGATTTATCTTGTCATAAATTTTAGGGTATCTAAATCTGTGTCCTCCATTACAAAATACTAGAATGATTGAGAAGGCATTTTTGAAATCACTGAAAGAAGCAGTTTGTCTGCAGTGCAGTTAGAAAACAAAGGATAGCCCCTAAGTTTTCTACTACTAGGATTCCCTTCATTTATGTAATATAATGTACAGTTTAATTTACTGATTTGTACATTAGAGTGCAGGCAGGACATAGAGAGATTTTACAGTTAGGATTTAATGTTAGATAGCAGTCAGGACATGGAGAAGCATCATGATCAAATCAGTTTCAGAAGAAATCAGTCAGCTTTCCTAAGGTAGTAAAAGAGGTAAAAGAAGTTGCTCCTCTTTTAGTCTGTGCTAGCTGAGTGATAATTTTATTGTGACTTTATTTGCTGGAACATTCTAACTTTTTCTTAGGTAATACAAAAACATTTCTACAGGTGTTTTAAAAATTGCTATTTTTTAAATGTCAAATGTAACTAAAGTTTTCTTTTTGCCCCTGGAGAATGTGTCTTTAGTGGTATGCTCTGAAACTGCCAAAAAGTTACATTACTATTCCTTATATAACAGAAAATAATACTATTTCTCTTACTCAGTCCTAAAATTTCTAAACAAATATAGCTGTCTTGATCATTTGGAGCAGTGACATATCAATGACCTTCAGCAAAGCCCACCTATGAAACAAGTTGGATTATGTAGGGCCAGGGAGAATGCACAGTGTGAGGAACCATCTCAAAAAAAGTATGTCAGAAAGAACCTTTTATAGTATCTGAGCTTTTCCTGGGTGACTGGAAGCAGGGGTTTGCTCAGATTAGATACTATCAGAAAGTGGAAAAGTTCAGTGTGTTTTGTAAATGTGAAAAAGGTACAGTGACCTTGTTTTTACTCTCTACTTACATAAAGCTATGAAGAGGTCTCATTTTGTTTCATGTTATTAAAGCCTCAGAGTAACTTTTGTATTCTGTGAGATCGTTTATGAGATCAGTTCTGGACACAAGGGGCTGCTTGTTATCTTTCTCAGAAGGAACCTACATTGCATGGATTAAATAAAATTCTACCAACCAGATGAAATTTCTTGTACTATTACAACTCTGTATTATTTGGATTGTTATTACCTCTCTATATTTTAAAATCACTTACTGTATTTTGTCATGAGTTAGTGTACTTATGGTAAAAGTAATGATTTACATGAGAATATTGGGAGAAAAGGGAGAAATTTGGAGAGTTACACTTGGATCACATTATGGAGACTTAGATATTAGACTGAGAACTTTCCACTTAATTTTGTAGCCAAAAGATTCTAGCAGGGAACAGGCTTAACCATGTTTTGCTACAAGAAAAATATAATGTGAGAGGAGAAACTATCTTGTGGCAGGAATTTTGTCTCATTTCTCTACCAGTGCTTAACACAGGGATCCAGCAGGAGTGAATTAATCCTAGTGAGCACAGAATGAAGGTCAGGAAGGTATTATAATAGCCCAGGCAAGAGAAGATGAGGACTGACCTCTGATTATTTATCCCTCATGGAGACAGAGAGAAGGTCACAGACAGAATCTTTTATCTTGGTATGAGATTGGATGAGAACAACGTGAAGAATGGAAACCTGGATGGCTGGGAAGATGGCATGTCAGTCATAAAACAGGAAAACCTAGATAAAGGATTTTATTAGGGAAGGAAACTATTGAAGGATAAGGAGGGACATATATGTATATGAATGTATATGAATGGGAGGGGCCAAAAACCAATTTATTTATTAAAAATTCTGTATTTAATTCTTATATGTTTAAACTTCAGTCACCTTCATATACTCTTTATTTGATGCAATACACCTATAGAAACCTTTTTCCCACTGCTCTACACAGTTTTTGAACTTGTGGGTTTTGATGTCTTTTAGTGCTTCTGCCGCTTTTTGTTTCACCTCTTCCACATCGACAAAATGTTTCCCTTTGAGGACTTTTTTCATCTGGGGGAATAAAAAAGTCAGTTGGAGAAAGATGGGGTGAATAGGGAGAGTGGGGCACAGGGGTCATTTTGTTTTTGGTCAAAAACTGTTGAACACTCAGTACCGTGTGGGCAGGTGTGCTCATAAATCACCCACCATGAAATGGGCAAACACTTGAAAGAGCGTTCAAAAAAAATTTCACTGAAGCCAAACACAGCCTCTTACAACAATGCCAGCTGCTACACTGATAACACATGGGTTTCTGGAACACTCACTTTGTAGGTAAAGCCTATACTACAAGGGACCTGCCCTCCAGATGATAATATTCCGGGTTTTTTGTGGGGGGGTTCCTCCATACACACACGCGCGCACACGTATATAAGTGTGTGTGTGTATTTATATATTTATTTGATCACTTGAGTTTCAGATTCTGGCAGGACAAAAGGTAGAGAGAGATGTTTGAATTTGTAGGATTGGAACTTGAAAAGTAGAGAAGTTAGGTAAAAAATCTAGATTCAAAGTGTATAGAAGACAGAAATCTTATTATAGAGCTCATCCACTGGGAAAACTGAGAAGTGCCACAGACCCTTTTTGGCAGCAAGTAAGACCCTTTCAGGAGGCTTACTAAATTCTCACAGAAGAGAGAGAAATATGTAAACTAATTTTCCTGAATCAAGAAAAGTTTTATATATCTCTTCAGTGTTAAGATAAAAATCCCCCAGCCTCAAAAAAAGAAAAAAATCCCCATATTCTAACCTCAGGTGGTAACTCTCATCTGTTCTCAACACAGCCCTGCAAGAAAGCAGCTTTCTGAGATCTGAGGGAAGAGTGACAAGTGTTCTGAAAGACTTGGCTTTCAGTTCCTTATTTTGTTTCTTATAGTTAGAGCTCACAGAAAGAGGGTTATTTTTTGTGTGAAACTTGGAATCTATAGGCTTTAGTTTATAGAGAAGAGGAGATCCTTAAACATATTTCCCTTCTCTCCCCAGGAAAATATGACCCTATAAATAGAATCATCATTTCAAATAATTTTCCTCTGTATTACTCTAATGTGCATTATGGTTTTATTAATCTCTTTTTTTTTACTTTTTATTTTAACTACTTATAGATTTATAAGAAGTTGAAAAATAGGACAGAAAGGTGCCTTGTATCTTCATCCAATATCCCCTGTGGTTATCAATATAAATATAGTACAGTATCAAAACCAGTAAGTTGACATGACTGTATACATAGTTTTATGCCATTTTATCACTTGTGTAGATTTATGTAACAACCACTATATTTAAGATTCAGAAGAATTGCACTACTACAAAGTTCTCCTTTTGTGCTGTCTTTTAATAGTCACAACCACTCCCCTTCTTCCCCTACCATTCCTAACTCAGAGCAACCACTAATCTGTTTTCCCTATCTATAATTTTGTATGTAATTTTATATAAATGACATTATATAGTGTGAGAGCTTTTGAGATTGGCTTTGTTCACCCAGCATAATGCCCTAGAGATCCATCCAGATAGTTGTGTCTGTCAGTAATTTGTTCCTTTTTATTGCTGAGTAGGATTTCATGATATAAATGTATTGAGAGACATTTTGGTAGTTTCCAGGTTTTAGCTATTACAAGTAAATCTGCTATGAATAATACACGTGAAGATAATCTGGTGTAGGTGCGCATTTTTATTTCTTTGGAATTAGCTCCCAGTAGTGCAATTTCTAGATTTTATGATAACTGTTTAGTTTTTAAAGAAACTCCTAACTGCCAGAGCAGCAGTGCCATTTTAGATTCTCATTAACATTGTATGAGTGATTCAGTGACTCTGCATCCTCACCAGCATTTATTGTTGTCATTATTCCTTATTTTAGCTGTTCTGGTAGGTATGTAGTGATAGTTCATTGTAGTTTTAATTTATATATTCCTAATGGCTAATTATGTTGACAGTTTTTTGTGTGCGTATTTGCTGTTCTGTTGAAATGTTTCTAAATGTCTTTTTTTCCCATTTTAAAGTTAGACTGTTTATTTTTCTACTCTTGCATTTTGAGTTTTTTATGTATTCTCAATATGAGTCCTTTATTTGGTAGGTGGCTTGCAAGTACTTTCCCTCACTAGCTTGTCTTTTCATCCTTTTTCAGTCTTTCACAGAGCAAAATATTTTAATTTTGATGAAGTCCAATACATTGATTTTTTTTTAACGGATTGTGCTTTTTGTCTTATGTCTAACTCTTCACCAAGTGGAAGACACTGAAAATTTTGTTTTCTTCTAAAATGCTTATAGCTTTACATTTTACATTTAAATCTATGATCTATTTTGAGTTCATTTTTATGTAAGATACGGAGTTTAGGTCAGGGTTCGTTATTTTCATACAAATATCCAATTGCTTTGCACTATTTGTTTAAAAGACTATCCTTTCTCTATTGAATTGATTTTGTATCTTTGTCAAATATCAGTTGATGGTACTTGTATGGATCTACTTCTGGGTTCTATTCCATTGATCTTTGTGTCTACGCCTATACCAATGCCACACTGTCTTGAATGCTGTAGCTATTGAATAAGTCTTAAGTTGACTAGAGTGATTACTTCTAATTATTATTTTTCAAAATTGTTTATATATTTCTAATTCCTTTGCCTTTCCACATAGTTCTGAATAAGCTTGTCTATATCTTAAAATAACTTGTGACAGGATTTCAACTGGAAATGTGTTATACTTAAACATCATTTTGGAGAGAACTGATATTTCTAGTGTGTTGTCTTTAATGTGAATAAGGTATCTCTCTCCATTAACTTAAAACTACTTTGATTTCCTTAATCACCAAATTCTAGTTTTCAGAATACGAGTTCTGCATACACTTTCTCAGGTTTATTAAGCATTTCACTTTCTGGAGGGATTAAAAATGGCATTGTATTTTAAATTTGCTTCCATGTGTTAATTGCTGGTGTTTAGAAATACAGTTGATTTTTGTATATGGATCTTTTAGCTTGTGAATTTATTAAATTCACCTGTTCTGGGAGTTTTTTCTATAGATTGTATTATTCGCATGGACCATCATGTCATCTGCAAATAAGAACAATTTTCTTACTTTTGATCTACATGTCTTTTATTTCATTTTCTTGTATTATGTTCCTTGTGAGGACTTTCAGGAGTTTGTTGAATAAAAATAGTGAGAGTGGGCATTCTTGCCATGTTAGTACTTTAAACGGGGGAGGCATTCAGTTTTTCACTATTAAGTAAAACTTACCTGTAGATGTTTGAGAGATGCTTTTTATCAAGTTGAAGAACTCCTGTCTCCCTAATGTCCTAAGAGATTGTATCATGAATGTGTGTTGGATTTTGTGTTAAATGCTTTTGCTATATTAATATATGTGAACATGTGATTTTTTTCATTGCATTAATTGGCTTGTGAATAATAAATCAGTCTTGTTGCTGTGAAATTCACTTGGTCATGTGTATAATTCTTTAATATACTTCTGAATTCTATTCAGTAGTAGTATTTTGTTAAGGATTGTTTACATCTATATTCACTAGGGATAATGGGCTGTAATTTTATTTTTTGTACTATCTTTGTTTGGTTTTCCGTTAGGGTAATTTTTGGGCTCACAAATAAGTTGGAATGTGTTCTTTCCTTTCCTACTTTCTGCAAGAGATTGTGTAGAATTGGCGTCAGTTCTTTAAATGTTTGATTACCTTCTCCAGTGAAACCATCTGGGCCTGGAGAGTTCTTACTTGGAAGTTTTTAAATTGTTTTAGACATATTCAAATGATCTCTATTATCTTGGATAATTTTGATAGTTTGTGCTTTTGAGGAATTAGTCCAGTTCTTCTCAGTTGTCCAATTTATATCTGTAAAGTTGTTCAGAGTGTTCCCTTATTATCTTTTTAATGGATGGAGGATCTATACTAATACCCCATTTCATTCCTTATATTGATGATTTGTGTCTTACCTGTTTTTGTAATCAGTTTTGGTGGTTTGTTAGTTTTATTAACTTTCTTGAAGAACCAACTTCTTGTTTCCTTAATTACCTCTAATTTTCTGTGTTCAATTTCAATAGTTTCTGCTCTTTATTCTTTTTATTTACTTCCAGTATATTTTGGTCTTTTTTCACCAAGTTGTCTAAGGTGGACATTCAGCTTAATGATTTGAGATTTCTTGTTCCTATCGTTGCTTTAACAATGTCCTACAACTTTTAAAAAAAATTTTATTAAATTTATTGGGGTGATATTGGTTAATAATTATATAGGTTTCAGGTGTACAATTCTTTAATGCATCATCTGTTTATTATATTGTGTTCACCTCCCCAAGTCAAGTCTCCTTCCATCACCGTTTATCCCCTTTATACCCTCTACTTTCTCTCCCTACCCCAGTCCCTCTACTAATCCCCATACTGTTACCTGCATCTATGAGGTGTTTTTTTCTTTGCTTAATAATCCCCATACTGTTACTTGTATATATGAGGTGTTTTTTTCTTTGCTTAATCACTTCAGTTTTTCACTCAGCCTTTCCCCAACTCCCCTCATCTCTCACAGTTATCAGTCAGTTCTCTGTGCCTATGAGTCTGTTTCTATTTTGTTAGGTTTCTTTTTTATTCATTAGATTCCACATAAACGTGAAATTATATGGTACTTGTTTTTCTCTGACTGGCATATTTCACTTAGCATAATACTCTCCAGGTCCATCCATGCTGTAGCAAAAGGTAAGATTTACTTCTTTCTTAAGGCCGAGTACTATTTCACTGTGTAAGTGTACCAGAGCTTTTTTATGAACTCATCTACTGATGGGCACTTGGGCCGCTTTTAAACCTTGGCTATTGTAAATAATGCTGCAGTGAACATATATTTTTTGGAATTAGTGTTTTGGGTTTCTTTGGATATATTGCCAGAAGTGGAATTGCTGGGTCATAGGGGAGTTCCATTTTTTTCTTTTTTCTTTTACTTTATTTTTTTAATTTATAAATCATGTTTATTCTATTACGGTTGTCTCAGTTTTTACCCCTTTACTCACCTCCACCCATCCCACCCCCAACCCCCACTCCCACAGTCAGTTCCCACTCTGTTGTCCATGTCCATGGGTCATTCATACATGTTCTTTGTCTAGTCCCTTCCCCTTCTTTCCACCTTTGTCCTCTTTCCCCCTCCTCTCTGGTCACTTTCAGCCTGCTCCATGTTTCTATGCCTGTGGTTTATTTTGTTCATTAGTTTATTTTGTTGAATAGAGTCCACCTATAGGTGAGATCATATGGTATTTGTCCTTCATCAACTGGCTTATTTCACTTTGCTTAATATTCTCCAGTTTCATCCATGTTGTCACAAAAGGTAGCAGTTCCATCTCTCTCTCATTCTTTCTTTCTTAAATGCAGATTGATTTTATTTATTTTTTAAATGTCAAAGATAATTATATTAAAAAAATTTAAAACTCTTATAAAGTCTCAGTAATTAAACCAACATGACACCAGCACAGAAATAATCAAGTAGATCAATGAAATATAAAGAACATTCTAGAGACAAATGTTTATATCTGTCTAACAATATATGATTAAGTTGATATTTCAAATCAATGGGTAAAATAAGGCTTACTCAACAAATAAGGTGCATGGACCACTATTACTTGAAATAAAAAAATATAGAGCCCTATTTCACAAATTATACAAAAAATATTCAGGTGAATTAAAAATCAATATGTAGAATTTAAGGAGTTTTCAGAGAAAATACAAACTAATATTTTTCATCACCTGAAGTAAAACATTCAAATTCAAAAGCTATGAAGTAAATATTAACATTATGACTATATTAAACATTTAACTATATAGTAATATACATATTAAAAAAGTTAAAGGATCAGGAATAGAAAAGTATTTGCCACACATCTAAAACATGGTTAATAGGTTTGTTTGTTTTTTTTTGAGAAATATTCTACAAACCTTTAATCAATAAATGGATAAAGAATACCAAAAAGTCATGTAAAGCTTTTTTTAAAAAAAATAGAAATAGGCAAGAAATATACTAAAACAGGTTTAGTTTCAACAAATAATAAAGGAACAATTAAAATATCATTGGCACAATCAGATTAATGAGTATTAAAAATATTGGTAATATCAAGTATTGGCAACTCTGAAAAGAACTGGGTATTCATAGAAACTTTTTCTTCATCTTAAAGCAGTCCCTTTAGCATATTTTGCAGTGCTGGTTTGGTGGAGGTGTATTCTTTTAGCCTTCTGTTGTTTGGGAAACTCATTATTTCGCCTTCACCTTAAAATTTTGCATTTTAATTGAGAGCTTTGCTGTGTAGCTTTTCACTACTTGGAATATTTCTTGCCATTCCCTTCTGGCTTGCAGTGTTTCTCTTGAGAAGTCAGCTGCTAGCCGTATTGGGGCTCCCTTATGTTTTACTACCTCTTTCTCCCTTGCTGGCTTTAGGATTCTCTCTTTGTCTTTGCTACTTGCCATTTCAATGATGATGTGTCTTAGAGTGGGCCTCATTGGGTTCCTCTTGAATGGGACCCTCGGTGCTTCCTGGACTTGTGTGACTTCTTCTCTCCTCCAATTCTGGAAGTTTTCCATCATTACTTTTTCAAACAGGTTCTCTATGCCTTCCTCACCCTCTTCTCCTTCTGGTATCCCTATTATATGGATATTATTACATTTCAGGTTGTCCTGCATTTCCCTCAATGCCTCTTCATTCTTTTTGAGTCTTTTTTCCATTTCTTGATCTTTCTGGGAACTTTTTTCTACCTTGTGCTCCAGCTTGCTGATTCAGTCCTCAGCTTCATCTAGCCTGCTTTTGATTCCTTCTACTGTGTTCTTCAATTCAGAAATTGTTCTTCATTTCCTTTTGTCTCTTATTGATAGTTTCTATGTCCTTTTTCATGCTGATATAGTTTGCAGTAAGTTCCTCATAGTTTCCCTGTGGTTTTTTGTAATTCTCTCTGAGCTCACTGAGCTCCTTGAGCTTCCTTAGAACTGTTGTTTGGAACCCAATATCCGATAGTTTACTTGCCTCTATTTCATTTAGTTCTCTTTCTGATTATTCCTCCTTTCCCTTCGAGTAGGGAGTATTTCTTTGTCTTTCCATTATTTGTGAGACTCTTCTCTTTTGCTTCTGCCTCTAACATTGATCTGTCTTGACTTCCTGACTCTGTGGTGTGAACTTCTATGGTAGGAAACCGCTGTTTTTATTTTGTGGATCTGCCTCTGATGATGTCAGATGTTGACCCTCTCCGACTTAGGCAGTCAGTTCGAGACTTCCAGTAATCTACTCTTTGTGGCTGTCTCCTTCAGCTGTTAATCTATTCTCTCTGCCCTCACAGGCTGCCTTAGACAGCTCAGGGTGGGTCGGAGTCCCTCCTGGAGGTGGGATTATTGGGTCCTTTCACACTGCTGCCATATGGAGGAGGAGTCTGCACTGGGATCCTGCCAGCTACTCTCTGTTCTCTCCCCAAAGCCTCTGTCCCCAATCTCTCCTCAAGAGTCACCAGACCTCTCTGTGTCCCCTTTCGCCAGGGATTTACTATCTGTGGCTGCAACTCTGCACACAACAGGCAGCTTAGACAGCAAGGGGCAGGGTGGAATCCTACCTGGGGGCGGGACTATTGGGTCCTTTGACGGGCATGCAGCTCAGGGTGCGGCATGGGCTCTGCTGAAGCAAGATGGCTGCTGCTGCGTGTAGGATGAGTCAGCACCGAGATCCCACCAGCTACTCTCTCAGTTCTCTCCCCAAAGCCTCCTTCCCCAGTCTCTCCGCAGGCATCTCTAGCCCATTCTGCCCCCGCCTTTGCTGGAGCCCAGGGTAAGTGGCTGCAAATAAAGATTTCGCACTGGCTCTTTAAATGGTTCTTTGGGTCTCCAGCAGCCTGTCTCTGGCAGAGAGCAACCCTGCCGCTTTTCCCAGCTGGCTGTTTTGTGTGTACTTTTTGGGCTCTGGTGCTGTGGGCTAGAGTCCCCACTTTTGGTTTAGACCCTGCTCTTCTCAGGGGGATCCAACTGGCCATTTCAATATCCTTCTGGTGCCCCGCCCGCCTTCTCAGGTCTGTACCTCACTCCTTACCAGTTAGATTGCGCTAAAGCCGATTCTTCTGTCTCTGAGGTTACAAGGCTCCTCTCTCACTATTGTTCAGTTGTTTGTTCCAGGTGATTTCTCCCCAATTTAGTTAAAATTCCAGGTTGGTCCTGGGAGGAGGTCAGTGTGACTTCCACTCACTCCTCAGCCATCTTGATTCCTCCGGTAGTTACGTTTTGAATTTTTTGAGGTAACTCAATACTGCTTTCCACAGTGGCCGCACCAGTCTGCATTCCCAACAGTGCATGAGGGTTCCCTCTCCTCCACATCTTTGCCAACACTTGTTTGTTGATTTATGCATGATAGATATCCATTCTGACAGGTGTGAGGTGATAATCTTACTGTGGTTTTAATTTGCATTTATTTGATGTTTGGTAACATTGAGCATCTTTTCATGTCTTTTGGCTATCTATGTGTCCTCTTTCGACAAGTGTCTTCTGTTCAGGTCCTTTGCCTATTTTTTTAATTGGGTTGTTTGGGGGATTTTGGGTGTTGAGTTTGTAGGTTCTTTATAAATTTTGGATATTAACCCCTTATCAGATGTATCATTGGCAAATATGTTCTCCAATATTCAGCGGGTTGTTCTTTCATTTTAATGATGCTTTCCTCTGCTGTGGAAAAACTTTTTAGTTTGATGTAGTCCGTTTGTTTTTTTAATTTTGTTTCCCTTGCCCAAGGAGATATATCCAAAAAAAATTATTGCTGTGAGAATTGTCTGAGATTTACTGCCTGTTTTCTTCTAAGATTTTTATGATTTGAGTCTAACATTGAAGTCTTTGATTCATTTTGAGTTTATTCTTGGTTTTGATGTATAAAGGTAGTCTAGTTTCAGTTATTGCATGAATCTGTCCAATTTTCCTAGTACCATGAATTGAATAGACTATCTTTTACTCACAGCACGTTTTTGCTTCCTTTGTCAAATGATTGACTGTAAAGATGTGGGTTTATTTTTGGGCTCTCTATTCCGTTTCATTGACATGCAGGGTCCAGCAGAAGTTAACACCTCCTTGAGTGTGGTTGGTAGGGTAATAATATGGGTGTAAACAATTTATAGTTTTAATTTGAACATTTCACCTAAAATGTCATGGTGCGCTTGAGTATGATATTGTTATGTTTCAGAATTATATGCTTTTTTTATTTTCTTAAGTTAATTTATTTATTTTTCCAAATACATTTGTGTCTGCCTTGCCCCTGCCACTTTCCTCTGTCCCCTCCTCCTTCTCCCTCCCTCAATCTTTCTCCTCTTTTGCTTTGTCCATGAGTCCTTGCTCTATGTTCCTTGACTTGCCCCTTCCCTTCTTTTTCCCCTGCCCACCCCTCCCTCCTTCCCTCTTGTCTCTGTTCGTTTCTTTTTCTTTCAATGTTGCTGGTCTTATTTTCCTTGCATCTTTGTTTTGTTGGTTAGGTTCCACTTATAAGTGAGATCATATGGTATTTGTCTTTTGCCCCCTGGCTTATTTCGCTTAGCATAATGCTCTCTAGTTCCATCCATGCTGTCGCAAAGTGTAGTAGTTCTTTTTTTCTTTCTGATGCGTAGTGTTCCATTGTGTAAATGTACCATTATTTTTTGATCCAATCATCTACTGATGGGCATTTAGGCTGCTTCCAACACTTGGCTATTATAAATTGTGCTGCTATGAACATTGGGGTGCATAGGTTTTTTTGAATTGGCGTTTTGGGATTCTTAGGGTATAGTCCCAGCAGGGGAATCACTGGATCAAAAGGGAGTTCCATTTTCAGCTTTTTGAGGAAATTCCACACTGCTTTCCACAGTGGCTGCACCAGTCTGCATTCCCACCAACAGTGTACTAGGATTCCCTTTTCTCCACAGCCTTGCCAGCACCTGTTGTTTGTTGATCTGTTTATGATGACCCTTCTGACCGGTGTGAGGTGGTACCTCATGGTGGTTTTGATCTGCATTTCTCTGATGGCTAGTGATGCCGAGCATCCTTTCACATGTCTCGTGGCCCTCTGTATCTCTTCCTTGGAAAAGCGTCTGCCCAGGTCCCTTGCCCATTTTTTGATTGGATCATTTGTCTTCTTGGAGTGGAGTCGAGTGAGTTCTTTATCTATTTTTGAGATCAAACCTCTATCTGATGTATCATTATCAAATATATTTTCCCATACGGTTGGCTCCCTTTTCATTCTTATATGTTTTTGATTTTGTAATAAAAGATGTAGTATTTAAAAAAGGGTGTTATTTGTGTTGGACCCTGTATATGTTTGTTTTTATACCAGTACCATGCTGTTTTGATTACTATGGCTTTTTGTATAGTTTATTAGGTAGCGTGATTCCTCCAACTTTGTTCTTTTTCAAGATTGCTGTGGCTATTTAGGATCTTTTGTGGTTCCATATAAGTTTTCGGAATATTTGTTCTATTTCTGCGAAATAATACCATTGGTATCTTGGTAGGAATTGTGTTGAATCTATAGATTGCTTTGAGTAGTATGGACATTTGAATGATGTTAATTTTTCTTGACCATGAACATGGTATATACTTCCACTTATTTGTGTCTTCTTCAGTTTCTTCAATGTCTTATATTTTTCAAGCGCAGATATTTTACATCCTTCCTTAAATCGATTCCTATGTAGTTTTTTAATCCTCTTCTGAGGATATGTTTATTACTTTAGAGAGAGAGAGAGAGAGAGAGAAACAAACAAACATCAACATGAGAGAGAAACATCAATCTCTGACTCCCGTATGTACCCCAACCTAGATATATGCCCAAATGAGAGATCGAACCCACAGCCATCTGGTGCACAAGACAAGGCACCAGCCAGCCAGGGCCTAGGTATTTTTTGTTGATGTAGTTCTTAATGGGATTGTTTTCTTAGTTTTCCTTTCTGATAGTTCATTATTGGTATATAATAGTGCCACTGCTTTCTGGATATAACTTGTGTATCCTGCTGACGTTCAGAATTCATTTATCAGTTCTAGTAGTTTTTTGGTGGAATCTTTAGAGTACTCCATACACAGTATCATGTATACTGCAAAAAGTGACAGTTTTACTTCTTTTTCAATTGGGATGCCTTTTATTTCTTCTTGTCTGATTGCTGTGGCCAGGACTTCCAGTACTATGTTGTCAAGAGTGGTGAAAGCAGACATTTCTCTCTTGTTCCCTTTCTAAACAGAAACACTTGTAGCTTTTGCCCCTTGAGTATGATATTGGCTGTGGGTTTATCATGTGTGGCCTTTATTATGTTGTGTTCACACTTGAGTGAGAGTTTTTATCCTAAATAGGTACTGGGTTTTATCAGGAGCTTTTCCTACACCTGTTGATATGCTCATGCAGCTTTTATCCTTCATTTGTTTATGTGGTATATTCACATTTATTGATTTGGTAATATGGTAACAGCTTTGCATCCCTGGAATAAATCCCATTTGATCATGGTATATGATGTTTTTAATGTATTGATGGATATGTTTTTGCTAATATGTGTGGAGGATTTTTGCATCTATGATCAGCAGCAGTAGTGGCCTATAATTTTTCTTTCTTTGTAGTTTCTTTATCTGGTTTTGGAATTAGGATAATGCTGGCCTTCTAAAATGAGCTTAAGAGTATTCCCTCCTCTTGAATTTTTTGGGAATTGTTTGAGAAGGATAGGTGTTAGTTCTTCTTTGAATGTTTGGTATAATTCAGCAATGAAGCCATCTGGTCCAGAACTTTTATTTGTTGGGAGCTTTTTGATTATTGCTTCAAATTCATTCATTGTAATAATTTGTCTATTCAGATTTTCTGAATCTTCCTGATTCATTTTGGAAGATTTTTGTGTTTCCAGGAATTAATCTGATAAGGGCAAGATGATTTAAGAGGAACAGCCTAGCCAGAGACCCCTCCCAGGTTAACTGTTAATCATTGCTTATCTGCTTCTGTAGCCCGTTTTCGTTTTCACATCCCTTCCCCGGCCTGGGTAGCACATCAATCTCATCAATCTCCCACCTGAATGCTAATCCCTTCCCCCACCTGGGAAACCCATCTGTTTCCCGCCGGAATGCTAGGGCTTATAAACCCCTATCTAACCCCAATTCGGGGCTCAGAATTTGGAGACTGCCTCCTCTGAGCCCGCGCGTGTGCATAAAGGCTTACTCCGTTCCCTGAATCGTGTCTTGAGTCTGGCTTTCCGTAACAAATCTATTTTGACTAGATTGTACAATTTGTTGGCATATATATATTTGTAAGATTTTCCTACAATCATTTTTATTTCCTTAGTATCAGTTGTTAATTGCCCTTTTTTATTTCCAATATTATTTATTTGGGTCTTCTCTTTTTCTTGATGAGTCTGGTTAAAGGTGTGTCAATCTTTATCTTTTCAAAGAACCAGCTCTTGGTTTCATGATCTTTGTATTATTTTTTTAGACTCTGTTTTGTTTATTTCTGCTCTCATCTTTTCATTTGCTTTCTTCTACTCCCTTTGGGCTTTATTTTGTTTTTTTCTAGTTCCCTTAAGTATAAAATTTGATATTTGAGAATTTTGTTTCTTGATGCAGGCCTATAATGTTGTGAAATTCCTTCTTAGGAGTGAACAACATTTTTTTAAGTATTTTTTATTGATTATGCTATTACAGTTGTCCCATTTTTTTCTCCCATTTATCCCCTTCCGCCCTGCACTCCCCCTCCTCCAACAGGCTTCCCTCCCCTATAGTTCATGACCATGGGTCATACATATAAGTTCTTTGGCTTCTCCATTTCCTATATTATTAACCTCTTCCTGTCTCTTTTGTACCTATCATTTATGTTTCTTACTCCCTGTACCTTTCCCCCTTCCCCATTCTCCTCCCACCCTCTTCCTACTGATTATCCTCCCTGTGCTCTCCATTTCTGTGATTCTGTTCCTATTCTAGTTGTTTTGCTTAGTTTATTTTTGTTTTTTAGGTTCAGTTGTTGACAGTTGTGAGTTTGTTGTCATTTCACTGTTGATAGTCTTAATCTTCTTTTTCTTAGATAAGTCCCTTAACATTTCATATAATAAGGACTTGGCAGTGATAAACTCCTTTAACTTTACCTTATCTGGGAAGCACTTTATCTGCCCTTCCATTCTAAATGATAGTTTTGCTGATAGAGTAATCTTGATGTAGGCCCTTGGCTTTCATGACTTTGAATACTTCTTCCCAGCCCCTTCTGCCTGTAAGGTTTCTTCTGAGGAATCAGCTAGTGGTCTTTTTATGATTATTATTATTATTTTAATTTTATTTTTAAATCATGTTTATTCTATTACAGTTGTCTCAATTTTTTCTCCCTTTGCCCTCCCACCCTGACCCATCCCACCCCGACCCCCTCTCCCACAGTCAGTTCCTACTCTGTCGTCCATTTTCATGGGTCATTCATATATGTTCTCTGTTTAGTCCCTTTTTCTTTTCTCCACTGTTGTCCTTCTTCCTTATCCCCTCTGGTCACTTTCAGTCTGCTCCATGTTTCCATACCTGTGATTTATTTTGTTCATTTATTTTGTTGAATAGATTCCTCTTACCGGTCAGATCATATGGTAATTGTCTTTCATCAGCTGGCTTATTTCACTGAGCATAATATTCTCCAGTTCAATCCATGTTGCCACAAAATAGCAGTTCCTTCTTTTTTTTTTAATCTTTAAATGCAGATTGACTTTATTTATTTTTTAATGTCAAAATTCATGGTAAACTATTATAAAATTTAAAGGTATTATTAAGTTTCAGCAATTAAAACATGACACCACCACAAAAGTAATCCAGTAGATCAATGAAATAAATGAGCATTCTAGAAACAAGTGTATATATATCTCTCTAACAATGTAATATATGATTAAATTGATATTTCAAATCAATGGGGAAAGTAAGCCTTATTCAACATATAAGGTGCATGGACCACTATTACTTGAAATAAAAAAATATAGAGCCCTATTTCACACATTATACAAAAAATATTCAGGTGAGTTAAAGATCAATATGTAAAATCTAAGGAGGTTTAGAAGAAAATACAAAGTAATATTTTTCTTACCCTCAAGTAATGAAAATGTTCAAACCCAGAATCTGCAAAGTAATATATTGACAATATGACTATATTAAACATTTAAGACTATATAGTAATATACATATTTAAAAAAGTTAAAGGATAAGTAATAGAACAGGAAAGTATTTGCAGCACATCTAAAAAAAGGTTATTAGGTTTTTTTAGGGAAAAAGTTTTAAAAACATTCAATCAAAAAATTAATAAAGAATACCAAAAAGTCATTTAAAGCTTTTAAAAAATACTAGAGATAGGCAAGAAATATACAAAAAACAGATTTAGTTTCAACAAATAAAGTAACAATTAAAATAACATGTCATTGTCAAAATTAGATTAATTGATATTAAAAATATTGGTGAAAGGACCTGGGTATTCATAGACTCCCTTTCTTCATCTTCTTAAAGTAGTGTTTTTAGCATATTTTGCAGTGCTTGTTTGCTAGAGATGTATTGTTTTTGCCTTCTTTTGTCTAGGAAATTCCTTTTTTCGCCTTCCATTTTGAGAGCCTTGCTGGGTAGACCAGTCCTGGTTGCAGGCCTTTCCGTTTCATGACTTGGAATATTTCTTGCCATTCCCTTCTGGCTTGCAGTGTTTCTCTTGAGAAGTCAGCTGCTAGCCGTATCAGGGCTCCCTTATATGTTACTGCCTCTTTCTCCCTCACTTGATTTAGGATTCTCTGTTTGTCTTTGCTGTTTGCCATTTCAGTGATGATGTGTCTTGGAGTGGGCTTCATTGGGTTCCTCTTGAATGGACCTTCTGTGCTTCCTGGACTTGTGTGACTTTTTCTCTTCTCCAGTTAGAGAAGTTTTCCATCATTTCCAACAGGTTCTCTATCCCTTTCTCCTCTTTTTCTCCTTCTGGTATCCCTATTATACGATATTATTTCGTCTCAGGTCGTCCTGAATTTTTCTCAGTGCCTCTTCATTCTTTTTGAGTCTTTTTTTCATTTTCTTGCTCTTTCTGGGAGATTTTTTTTCTACCTTATCCTCCAGCTTGCTGGTTCGTTCCTCGGCTTCATGTCTGCTTTTGATTCCTTCTCCTGCATTCTTCAATTCAGAATTTGTATTCTTCATTTTCTCTTGCCTCTTACTGATGGTTTCTCTATGTCTTTTCATGCAGATCTAGTTTGCAGTAAGTTCCTCATAGTTTCTCTGTAGATTTTGTAGTTCTCTCTGAGCTCACTGTGCTCATGGAGCTTCCTTAGAACCGTTGTTTTGAACTCAATATCTAATAGTTTGCTTGCCTCTATTTCCTTTAGTTCTCTTTCTGGGGACTCCTCCTTTCCCTTCAATTGGGTGATGTTTCTTTGTCTTCCCATTATTTGTGAGACTCTTCTCTTTTGCTTTTGCTTCTTAAGTTGATCTGTCTTGATTTCCTGACTTTGTGGTGTGAACTTCTGTGGTAGGAGAGGGCTGTTTTTTCTTTCTGGATCTGCCTCTGATGATGTCAGCTGTTGACCCTGCCTTACCTTAGGCGGTCTGTTCGAGACTTCCAGGAATCTATTGTTTGTGGCTGTCTCCTTCAGCTGTTAATCTAATCACTCTGTACTTAGCAGGCTTAGAGACAACCACTGGGCAGTGCAGAGTCCCTCTTAGGGATGGGGTATTGAGTCCTCTCATGCTGCTGCTGCTCAGGGGAGTGGTCTGCCTGAGCCAAGTGGCTGCTGCTGTGTGGGGGAGGAGTCAGCACCAGTATCCTGCCAGCTACTCTCTCATTTCTCTCCCCACAGCCTCCCTCCCCAGTCTCTCCTCAGGAATCTCTAGCCCACTCTGCCCTTGCCTTTGCCAGAGACCAGGGTAAGTGGCTGCAAAAAGAAATTTATGACTTGGCCCTTTCAAAGGATCTTTGTGTCTCTCACCACCTGTCTCTAGCAGAGAGAAACCCTGCCACTTTTTGCAGTTGGTTGTTATCTGTGTACTTTTTGGGATTCGGTACTGTAGACTGGGGATCCCTGCTCATGGTTTGTTTTTATCCAGCTCAGGAATCAGCTGAGAGTCTTATGGGAGCTCCCTTGTAGGTAACTCCCTCCTTTTCTCTTGCTGCTTTTAAGATTTTATCCTCATCATTTATCTTGAGTAATTTAATTATGGTGTATCTTGGTGTGTTTCTCCTTAGGTCCAATTTCTTTGAGACTCTCTGAGCTTCCTGGACTTGCATGCCTGTTTCCTTGGCCAGATTGAAGAAGTTCTTCATTATTTTCTCAAACAAGTTTTCAGTTTCTTGCTGTTCCTCTTTTCCTTCTGCCATCCCTATGATTTGGATGTTGGAATGTTTAAAGTTGTTCCAGAGGTTCCTAAGCCTCTCCTCATTTTTTAAAATTCTTGTTTCTTCGTTCTGTTTCTGTTGGATGTTTATTTCTTCCTTCTGTTCCAAATTGTTGATTTGAGTTCCAGTTTCCTTTCCTTTACTCTTGGTTCTGTGTGTATTTTTATTTCACTTTTTACAGCCTTTACTTCTTCCTTTATTTTGAGACCATACTCAATGATTTCTGTGAGTATCCTGATTACCAGTGTTAAATTCTTTAAAAAATTAAAAAAATATATTTCTTATTTTTATTGAATTTTGGGGGATGACATTTGTTAATTAAATCTGGGCAGGATTGAACAACTGTTCATACTATGCATTTTTTTTTCATATTCTGTGTGTTTTTTAAATTTTCCTGAAGTCGTCTTCTTTGACACATGAATTATGTTGTTTTGTATATAAGATTTTGGGAGTTTTTCTATCACCTTCCTGTTACTGATTTCTAGTTTGATTCTTTTGTGGTCAGAGAACACATTGAGTATAATTTCAGGTATTTTAAGTTTTTGTGACTTGTTTTATGGCCTAGACTATGACCCATTTTTTTGGTGAATGTTCTGTGAACTTTTGAAAATAATATATAGTGTGCTCTTGTTGGGTGGACTGTTCTGTAAATGTTGATTAGATTCTGATTATTGATGGTATCCTTAAGGTTTTTTGTATGATTCCTGATTTTATTGTCTAGTTTTATTTATTTTCTATTGTTTTTCCATTACCTTTTAGTTCCCTTATACTCTTTTCCCTCTGTAATCACCACGCTGTTGATCATGTCTATGAGTCCTGTTTCCTTTTATCTCAATCCCTCTACCCTCTACCTTCCTCACCTCCTTACCTGTCATCCTGCTCTCTATGAGTCTGTGTCTATTTTTCATTTTGGTTCAGTTTTTTCATTAGATTCAATATATGAGTGAAGTATGGTATTTGTATTTCTCAGATTGGCTTATTTCACTTAGGAGAGTGTTCTCCATGTCCATCCATACTGTCACAAAGGGTAAAATTTTCTTCTTTTTTTACGTCCAAGTAATATTCCATTGTACAAATTTCCCATAGTTGTTTTATCTACTCATCTACTGTTGGACACTTGGGTTGTTTCCATATCTTGGCAATTATAAATAACACTTCAGTCAATATAAGGGTGCTTATGTTCTTTCAAATTAGTGTTTTGAGTTCCTTTGGATATATTGCCAGAAGTGGGATCACAGGGTCAAAAGGCAGATCCATTTTTAATATTTTGAGGTAATTCCTTAGTGCTTTCCACAGTGGCTGCACCAACCTGCATTCCTGCCAACAGTTATTATCTTGTTGTTTTATCAATTGTTGAAAGAAGGGTTGCTGGATTCTCCAACTGTATTCCTGGATTTGGCTGTTCTCCTTCTACTTCTATCAGTTTTGTTTCATGTATAGTTCTGTAGTTCATGCATACACATGTCGGATTGCTATGTCTGCTTGGTATATTAATCCTTTTATCATTTTGTAATGTCCCTCTTTTACCTGGTATTTGCTCCAAATCCTTTATTTGTTAATATAGCCACTCTTGTTTTCTTTTAATTTTTTGCATGGTATACCCTTTTCATGTTTAACTTTAAAATATCTATATTGTTATATATAAAGTGAATTTCATGGACCATGCATATAATTGGATTCTGATTTTTTTTAGCCACTCTGACAATCTGTCTTTTAATTAATGTCTATACAGCCTTTATATTTAATGTAATTATTGATACGTTAGGGCTTCAGTCTGACATTTCATTTGTTTCTTCTCTACTTTGTTTCTGTCTTTTTTTCTATTTTTCCCTTTATGTTACTTATTCCTCTTTTAAAATTCCATTTTGAGTTACATTCAGTGTTTTTTTGATGTGTGTATCTTTTTTAATAGAAATGTTTTGGTTGTTCTAGGTATTATGTTTTATATTGTCAAAGGGTTAGAAATAACATGTAAAACCAGTGAATCACCAAAGAAATAAATAATAAAAGTGTATGATGCAAACACCAAAAAGACAGTTTGTAAACTGGGAACATTCAAACCAAAATATGGAATGAGGTTCAGGGGCATGTATATTGTTAATTTTTTTTTTTTTTAGTTTAGAACATTACTGTTATTTTTTAAATTTTTTTATTTTTTGTTTATGCTGTTAAAGTTCCCGCTTTTTCTCCCTTTCCCCACTCCACCCAGCCCCACTGTCTCCTCTCCTAGGCCAGTCCCCATATTGTTGTCTGTTTCCATGAGTTGTGCATAAATGTTCTTTGGTTAATCCCTTCACCATCTTTTATCCCATCTTCCCTGCCCTCTGCATCTTACCCTGCAGCTGTAAGTCTGTTTTTATGTATCTTAGCTTTTGTCACTATTTTGTTTATTAGTTTATCGTGTTTATTAGATTCCACATATAAATGAGATCATGTGGTATTTTTCTTTCAATGACTGGAGTAGTGCACTTAGCATAATTTTCTCCAGGTCCACCCATGCTGTTGCAAAATGTGAAAGTTTCTTCTTTTTTACTGCTGGTTAATATTTCACTCTGTAAATGTACCACAGCTTTGTTAACCTACTCATCTGCCGATTGGCATTTAGGCTGTTTCCAAATCTTGGCTTTTGTAATAGTGCCCCTATAAATATGGGTGCTTTTTTTTTTTTATTGGTATTTTGGGATCCTTGTGTTATATTCCTGAAGTGGAATTGCTGAGTCAAAAAGGAGTTCCATTTAATTTTTTAAGGATACTCCATATTTTTTTCCATAGTGGCTGCACCAGACTGCATTCCTACCAAGAGTACACAATGGTTCCCTTTTTACCACATCCTCTCCAACACTTGTTATTTGTTGACTTCTTGATGGTAGCCATTCTGACAAGTGTAAGATGATATATCATTGAGGTTTTAATTGGCATTTCTTTGATGATTGGTAATTTGGAGCATTTTCTCATATGAGGTCTATCCAGAAGGTATCGAGCCATGTAATATGAAAAATAGAGACATTTATTGAAGAATATAAAAGATACAAGAGACATTGTAGATAGGACAGTGACGCCTCAGTCCACTTCAGAGTAGGGACCTTGGAACTTCACACAGGTCTCCCAGTTGCCATCAGCTGCCCTGTCTTATTTTCCTGAATCTCATCGATGGCCTGAAATCTCTTCCCTTTCAAAGGTGATTTAATTTTGGGAAAAGCCAGAAGTCACAGGGCACCAAATCTGTGCTGTAGGAGGGCTGAGTCACCTGGATGATTTGATGTTTCACCAAAAAACTTTCCATGAGATGTGATACATGAGCAGGTATGTTGTCGTGATGAAGATGCCAATCATAGTTTACCCATAGCCACGACCTTCTGGATCATCCGAATAGATTCCACAGAAGAATGTTCAAGCTTAAGGCAAAATTTGATGTAGATTAGTTGCTTTACTCACTTGATCATTTTGAATAGACAGCCACACGGTACACAAGTTCACTCATGGTGACTAGGACACCCCCACTGACTAGGACAGTGAAGTCATCATTGATCACACATGTGCATTCCAGTCTGCAGTCCTTGGCTGCCAGGTTATATCAGTGTCATGCAAACTATTTTCCTTATATTAGCAATGGCTGGACTTTTTCTGTACAGACGTTGTCTGTCTATGGACCCTCTCTATGTCCTTTTTGGAGAAGTGTCTATTCAGGTCTTTTTGCCCATTTCTTGAGTTGTTTGTCTTCCTAGCATTGAGTTGTATTAGTTTTTTGTATATTTTGGAGATTAAACCCTTGTCAGATGCATCATTGGTGAAAATGTTTTCCAATACAGTAGGTTCCCTATTAGTCTTGCTAATGGTTTCTTTAGCTGTACAGAAGCTTTTTAACTTGATGTAGTCCCACTTGTTTATTTTCTCTTTTGTTTCCAGTGCCTTAGATATATTGGCAAAAATATTTCTACATTGAATATCTGAGATTTTACTACCTATGTTTTCTTCTAGTATTTTTTTGGTTCTGTGACTTACATTTAAGTCTTTTATCCATTTCTAGTTTATTTTTGTGTATGCTGTAAGTTGGTGGTCTAATGTCTTTTTTTTTTTTTTTTTTTGGTATGTCTCAGTCCAGTTTTCCCAACACCATTCATTGAGGAGACTGTCTTTGCTCCATTGTATGCTCTTGCCACCTTTGTCAAATATCAGTTACTCCTACAGGCATGGGCTTATTCCTGGGCTTTCTGTTATTTCTGTTGATTTTTGTGTCTGGTCTTGTGCCAGTAACAGGCTGTGTTTATTATAGTGGCCTTACAAGTACAGTTTGATATCAGGACTTATGATACCTCCAGTTTTGTTCTTTCACAAAATTGCTGAGGCTATTTGGGGTTTTTTGTTTTGTTTTGTTTTGTTCCATATACATTTTTGGAATATTTGGTCTAGTTCTGTGAAGTATGCCATTGGTATTTTAATAGGAATTACATTGAATGCATAGATTGCTTTGGGTAGAATGTCCATTTTAGTAATGTTAATCTTTCTAAACCATGAACACGGTATATGCTTCTACTGATCTGTATCTTCTTTGATTTCTTTCTTCAGTGGCCTATAGTTTTCCAAGTACAGGTCTTTTACTTCCTTGGTTAAATTATTCCCAGGTACCTTATTTTTTTTTCTTTTTATCTCAATAGTAAATAGAATTGTTTTCTTAGTTTCTCTTTCTGATAGCTCATTTTTGGTATATAAACATCCCATCAATTTCTGGCTATTAATTTTATATTCTGCTACTTGGCCAAATTCATTTATTACGTCTGGTAGTGTTTTGGTGGAATCTTTAGGGTTTTCTATGTGGAATATCATGTCAGCTGTGAACAACAACAGCTTTACTTCCTCCTTTCCAATTTGGATGCCTTTTATTTCTTCTTGTCTGATTACTGTGGCTAGGACTTCCAGGAACTGTATTGAATAAGAGTGGTGAAAGCCCTGTCTTGTAGACATCGCTGTTTTGTTCCTGATATCAGTCAGGAACAAGAAAGTGTTCTTAAGAAGAACACTTAGTTTATGTCCACTGAGAATGATGGTAGCTGTAGGTTTTTGATATATGGCCTTTATCATGTTGAGGTATGATCCCCTCTATTTCTACTCTGCTAAGCATTTTTCTCATAAATGGGTGCTGGATTTTATAGACTGCTTTTTCTGCATCTATTGATAGGATTATGTGATTTTTGTCTTTATGTGATGAATCACATTTATTGATTTGTGAATATTGTGCCAAACTTGCATCCCAGGGATAAATCCCACTTGATCATGGTATATGATCTTTTTGATGTATTGCAGGATCTAGTTTGCTAATACTTTGTTAAGGACTTTAGCATCTATGTTCATCAGGAATATTGGCCTATAATTTTCTTTCTTTATTGTAACTTTACCTTGTTCTGCAATTAGGATTATACTGGCTTTCTAAAAAGAGCTTGGAAGTCTTTTTTTCCTCTTGAATTTTTTGGAATAGTTTGAGAAGGATTGGTGATATTTATTCTTTGAATGATTAGTAAAATTCTCCCAATGGAGCCATCTGGTCCAGGGCGTTTGTGTGCCAGGAGTTTTTTTTTTTTTTATTACTGCTTCAATTTAATTGATTGTTATTGTTCTATTCAAGTTTTCTGCTTCTTCCTGTTTCAGTTTTGGAAGAGTGTATGTTTCTAGAAATTTATCCTTTTTGCCCAGGTTGACCAATTTCTTGGCATATAGTTGTTCACAGTAATTTCTTAGGATACCTTGTATTTCTGTGATACCATTTGTTGCTTCATCTCTTCCATTTCCCATTTTATTTGAGTCCTCCTTTTTTTTGAGTCTGGTTAAAGATTTGTCAGTCTTGTTTAGCTTATCAAAGAAGAGCTCCTGATTTCATTGAACTTCTGTATTCCATTTTTTAGTGTCTATGTCATTGATTTCTACTCTTACCTTGATTATTTCCCTCCCTCTGCTTGTTTTCTGGTTCTTTTAGTTGTAATATTAGATTGTTTATTTGAGATTTTTCTTGCTTCTTGAGGTAGGCCTGTAATCCTGTGAACTTCCCTCTCAGGACTGCCTTCATTGTGTGGCATAAATTTTGGGTAGCTGTGTGTTTGTTTATTTTCATTTGTTTTTAGGATTTTTTTGATCTTCTCTTTCATCTCATTGGCTACCCATTCATTATTTAATAACATGCTATTTAGCCTGCAAATATTTGAATGTTTTTGAGTCTTTCTATTGAGGCTGAGTTTTATTTGGTTGGTCAGGAATTTTGTTTGGTTTCAAAGTAAATATAAAAGACATTTTTTATTTTCACCAATAACTTTATTGAACAACCTATTACACTGTTTTGTTCCTCTACCTTCTGCCATCTTTCAGGCAACTTCATAATTTTATGTTCTGAACACTTTTTTCTTTTTGAGCAAAGAACAGTTTAGGTGCCTTTTACTGTCTTCTATGAAATTGAAATTTTTTTCTCTTAAGAGAATTTTGTAAAGACCAAAATAAATGGAAACCCACAAGTGCAATATCTGGTGAATATGGCGAATGAATCAGAACTTCCCAGCTAAGTTGTAAAAGTGTTTGCCTGGTCATCAAAGAAACGTGTGGTCTTGTGTCATCCTGATGGAAGATTATATTTTCTGTTGACATTCTGGACACTTTTTGTCCAGTGCTGCTTTTAGTTGGTCTAATTGGGAGTAGTAATTGTTGGAATTCATTGTTTGGTTTTTCGGAAGGAGCTCATAATAGAGGATTTGCCTTTCAATCCCACTACATACACAACATCACCTTCTTTGCATGAAGACCAGCCTTTGGTGTGGCTTGCTTTATGGTCTCTTCCATTCCACATTATTGTAAAGTATCAACTTTTCCTGTCCTATTAAAATTTGTTTTAAAAACAACAATTTTGTTATACTTAAGTAGAGAATCACATGTGAAGATACAGTAAAGACTTTTTTTCCCTTAACTTATGTGAAACCTAAACATCAAAGCAATTCACATGACCAAGCTGGTGCAAATGATTTTCAACACTTGATTTGGATGGTTTCAGTATTTGGTTATCTCCCTCATGATAAAGTGTTGATTGTTCTCAAGTAATGTATCGATTTAATCCCTATCAACTTCAACTGATCTACCCAACTGTGGAGCATCATCCAGCAAGAAATCTCCAGCACAAAACTTTGCAAACTACTTTTGGCATGTTCAATCAGTCACAGCATCTTCTCCATACACTGAGCAAATCTTTTTTTGCATTTCAGTTGCATTTTTACCTTTCTTCATGTAATAAAGCATAATATGACAAAAATGTGTATTTTCTTCCATCTTCAATATTAAAATGGCTACACAAAAATTCAGCAATTTTGGTGTTTTTTAAATGCACGCTGATATGACAGCTGTCACAATACAATCTAACAAAATTGTTTTGAATGAAGATAAAAACATCCAGGCACTCCTAGTGCTATCTTATGGAAAAAACCAAACAAGTGTTTTGTCCATCCCAGTAATTTCATGCCATTTTGATCCATGAAAATGGTTGGTATGATTTCAATTTTCTTGAATTTGTACAGGCTTGTTTTGTGGCCTGATGTGGTCTTTGGGAATGACCCATGTGCACTTGCGAAGAGTGTATACTAGTACACTTATGCTTTGGGGTGAAATGTTCCATAAATATCAATTAAATCCATTTGATCTAGTGTGTTGTTTAATGCCACTATATCTTTGTTGGGGTTTTTTGTCTGGAAGATCTGTCCATTGTTGACAGTGGGGTGTTAAAATTCTCTATTATGACAGTATTGTTGTCAATATCTTCCTTAAAGTCCACCAAGGTTTTTTAAAATACATATTTAGGTGCTCCTGTATTGGGTACTTATATATTTACAACTGTTATATCTTGTTGGATTGAACCCTTTAGAATTATGTAATGACTCATCTTTTTTTGTGGCCTTTGTTTTGAAGTCTCTTTTGTCAGATATAAGTATTCCTACATCAGAGAGATATATATATTGTTATAAAGCAGTTTATATAGTAAGAAAGCAATGACTGTTTATTCTTCACAGTGATTGGTTATAATATATAAGAATTTTCATTGGTTATCTCATATCAACCTTGTGAAACAGTTCAAGTTTTACTTAATGATTTCCAAAGGCATAAGCAGAAAGTAACCCAGGTCAAACTAGTCTTGCAAAATAAGCTAAATTAAGCTTTGTTTATAATGGTAAACTGGTTTTGTCTGCTCAGGAAATATTCAAGGCTGGTCTCCATTTGTTTTTTTTTATTTTAACAATATATTTAAATTTGTGTAGTCTTCTAAGTATAGAAATCTTACTTTCCTTTATGTCCCTTCCTCTCTCCCATTTATAAGTATTTTAAACATTTCCTATACATACCTTAAGAACCACATAAGACTGTATTAGAGCCAGATGAAGGTGGAAGCCTAGACTTCTCAGTTGGTCTTTTCTGATATCAGTGGGGTCTGGGACTGCAGTTTTTCCCATGTCGTTTCGCGAATTACTTTGTACAAATTTTGGGTGTTGTTAGGCTTCCTCTTTCCTGGTAACACCTTTGCTAGGGTGCAGGTTTTACTGGAGATTTTTTTGTTTTTGCTTTTGTCTGCGCTCATTAGTATTTCTGGGTGCTGACTTCTCCATCATCTAAACAAGGATACATTAGGCAAAAAGAAAACCCAGGAATTCTCTACCATGTTTTTCTGCAGATTTAAAGGTCCCTACTTGGTCTGTCTTACTATCTTTACTTTTTAGTGTTTGTTTGTTTTATATATAATCTCCAGGGTTTTTAGCTGCACTTTGCAGAAGAAAAATGGGGGGAAGTCTTTTTCATCCTGTGCTGGTACTGGCGCTCCCTCTTCTATTAAATTTTAATTACAGTATGTTGTTTCTGCTCTGTGAAAGTTACTTATCAAGAAGCCAAAGTTCACATAAAGTAGGAAAGAAATTATTCTAAGGATGGTTATGTTTAGTAAAAGAAAAATAAAAATATTCAAATCAACATAATGAAGAGAGGAAGTTCCCTGAGACAAGTATCTATCAAGAGAGATGGATACTTATAAACAAGAGTGATCATTACTTTAGGTAGGGTTGGGAAACTTTTAGGAAATGGGTTTGAAATGTTGGGACATGGAAGGAGGCATTTTAAGTGGCAGAAGTAAAATGAATAACATTCTTTGTCTTTCTGGGCAAAAACTCAGATGACAACTATTCAGCTTAATAAATGTGTGCTCCTTAGCAGTAGCAGGAAGAGCTGTTACTTATTTCACAAAGTTTTCTTTCTCTCCTCCTCATGCTCAGGCCTGTCCCAGAGATTCTGATGTGTTGGTCTTGGGGGGGTGAAGATGGGTTGTCGTTTTTGTTTTTCAAGATTCTTAAAGGCTTGTAGTATATGTCCAGGCCTAGCAGATGTTATGGCTTCATCTCTAGATAAAAACAGTAACTTAATTGATTTTAAATTAGTAAACAGTTATTTAGAGCCTGCTTTGTGCTGGGGAATGTTACAGAAAGTGAACATTTGACATTTTTAAAAACTGTCAGGTTCGCCCTGGCAGGTGTGGCTCAGTTGGTTGGAGCATTGTCCCATAACCAAATTGGGAGTTCATTCCCTCATCCATGCGCATATGATCCTTGGACTGGGTGTGTACAAGGGTCAACCAGTCCAACCAGTTGATTGTTTTAAATGTCATATAAAGAGTTATAAAATGAAAGGATAGCAAAGATTCCAGACAAGTGGGAGTAAGAGGACAGATATGTGAATAATTGAATTATAAGAACTAAAATTAAGAAATTTCTTAAAGATGAACCATTCTGCTTTAGTCCATTCAGGCAGCTTATAACAGGATACCATAGACTGGGTGGCTTATAAACAGTAGAAACTTATTTCTGGAGGCTGGGAAGTCCAAAGTTAAAAGCACCAGCATATTCAGTGTCTGGTGAGGGCCACCAACTTCCTGGTTCTCAGACAGAGAGCTTTCTGGTATTTCTTTTATAAGGACACTAATCCCTCTTCATGAGGGCTCTACCTGATCACTCCCCAAAGACCCCACCTTCAAACCATCACCCTAGGGGAATAGGTTTCAACATAGGAAATATTAGTGAGACACAAATATTGAGTCTAAAGCACAGTCCAGCCCTGCATGTTATAAATGAAGAAACTGAGGCTCATAGAAGAGCAGTGATTTTCTCAAGGCTGTAGGGCTTATGGAAGATGGAAGGAAAAAATCTGTGCAGAGTACCTGGGGTCATCACCCTATTAAATATTTTCTAAACTATTTTCATAAACATCTGTGGCTAAGTTAGTGGAAAAAGTGCAATAATTTTTTTTAAGAAAAACAGGATCTTTGTTTACTAGGATACTCTAAAAATCATTAATTCTATTTAGTTTTTTTGTAGATGTTTTTTCCCTTCATCAACATAGGAAGTGGATCTTTTATTTTTTTTTTAATAGGGGACCACTTACTTACTTTCTCTCATAATCCTGAACTGAGCCAGGAATGTTATTGATAGAGAAGTGGCAAACAGATTTTTGTTTGGACCAGTCAGTGTTTTTGAAATATGTAAACACCAATAACCTATGTTAGTAATCTTCTAATACATCATTTCTAAGTCCGATTAATTGGTTTGAAAAATTATGCATACTTCCTTTTGCAAATTGAACTGAATATGATGATTCATAGGCGCATTTTCCTTGGTGATCATGTTTCAATTTGTTTGTCGATATGTTTTAAGCTGAAAGCATATCGACAAAGTCCGTGAGGAGGCTAGGAACAGAGAGACATGAGACCCAATCTAGCTCTATTTGTGTGACATTGAACAAATAATTTCTTTCTTGAAGACACAGTCTTACTCAGAAAGTGAAGAAATTGAAGTAAATTACATCCCCGATGTATTTTAATTCAGAAATCTGTATTAAAATAAGTAAAACTAAGAAGCCACAAGTTTTTCAGATTTAAAAGCATGCCTTTGTAACTTGTGGCATGTATGTCACGTTTTTGGTATAGCACTCACTCTCACAACATCCTGACCTTTTTAATGCTATGTTGGTTCTGCTCTCCTTTCCTAATGTTCTTTATCTGCTAATTCTTGAAAACCTGTGATTTCAAAAGAAGTACAAAGTTTTTGCATGTTAATTTTTTTATTGCCTAATTTATAATTAATGCAATGTCTGTGTGTTTAACACCTACAGTCTACCCTTTTTAAATGCTTTCATTTTTTTTGCAAGACTGGAATATGCTACTTTAAAAAGAGATATAATGATTAATGTATGCTAGAAAGAATATTTTATTTCTTATGCGCTAATTACAAATATTAGAGGAAAATATTTGTTCTTAAAATATATGAAAAATAAATAGGTATGGAATTATGTTATGTTTTAGTAATTTGAGCTGCCTATGTTTAAAAAAATGAAACCTGTCTTCTCATTAACACTATTGTTGTGTTATTTTTTAAAAAAGTATAACTTTGGTTTCTTTATTTTTTTGGTTCCTTTTTTTTATTATACCTCCCTACCCCGTCTCTCTCTACACAGGGTGGGTATTCTGCTCCCTCCTTCTCTCCTTGGCAGGGCTCCTTCCAGGGGATCCCACGGACTGTTCCACCGCACCGCAGACAGAGTGAGTCTGTGTCTCTCACTCCTATCCTGCTCTGTCTTCCCCTTCATGGTATTACCCTTCTGCATGATCTGTCCCTTCCCAGCACCTCCTCTCCTGTTCAGTGACCTGCAGGCACGTGCTAAACCAGCACTCCCTGGGCTCCTCTCAATTAACACTCCCTTTGACTGCATGTAAATAGACTTTCACCTAGAGCCTTAGGAGAACTATCAGAAGTTAATTTCATTCTAAAGTTGTTAAAACCTATTGCCAGCAACCTTAGACCTACTGACATGCGTCTGTCTCTAATGCATTTTTTCATGACCTTGAGATATGTGAATAAAATTTTTTTTTATCTAGTTACTTTAAAAATGTACACAGTCAGCAGAGGTATAATGAACAGATGCATACTGTTTAGGGAACAGGCTTATATAACCATTGCACATTTCTTTAAATATTTCCTAATTAGAAGGCTTTGATTACATTTTATTGTCTCCTAAAATAAAAATCTTTTGAATCGTTTTTCAAGGGTGTTTCTTAACAATATGTCCTTGTAATTCATCAGCTGCTTTACAAGTACAGAAGAAATGGCTTTTCAATATGCATGGATTACTAACATTTCTAATGATTTAGTAATTGTTTGATTTTTAAAAATCTGTTTACATTAGAAGGGATTGTTTATATTATGTACTTAAGTATATCTGGTAAGTTGGATATATATTATCTTTTTGAAAAGTCACCCAAAAAGCTAATGTTAAAGAAAAAGATATAAATATTGTCAGTCACTTTTACATTTTCTCCATGTATTTACCCTTATTTGTGATACATACCAGTTTTATCATAAATTTTCCATAACTGTGTGATACATCAAAGGTCCAAAAGAGGGAATTTTAAGCAATTAAAAGTGATTTCTTAAAATTAAATTTTATTTTTTTAATTAATCAAAGTTATTAGATATCAACATGAATTTGAGACAAAGTTTGAAGTTTATTCTTTAGCTGTTATGCCTCTCCTTCCCTTTTGCACTTCTTTTCAAATGTCAAAATCCATTATAAAATACTAAAAAATTTAAATCCATTATGAAGTCTCAGCAATTAAAACAACATGACACCAGCACAGAAATAATCAAGTAGATCAGTGAAATATAATGAGCATTCTAGAGACAAATGCATATATCTGTCTAACAATATAATATATGATTAAGTTGATATTTAAAATCAATGGGGGAGATAAGGCTTATTCAACAAATAAGGTGCATGGACCACTATTACTTGAAATAAAACAACTATAAAGCCCTATTTCACACATTATACAAAAAATATTCAGGTGAGTTAAAAATAAATATGTAAAATCTAAGGAGTTTTAGGAGAAAATACAAAATAATATTTTTCTTACCCTGAAGTAACATATTCAAACCCAGAATCTATGAAATAACATATTGACTATATGACCATATTAAAAATTTAAGTCTATATAGTAATGTCCTTTAGATAGGTAAGTATTTGCAACACATCTAATAAATGGTTAATTAGTTTTCTGATTTTTTTTTTTTTAGGGAAATAATTCTACAAACATTTAATCAAAAATGGATAAAGAATATCAAAAAGTCATTTAAAGCTTTGTAAAAATAATAGAAATAGACAAGAAATATACAAAAATAGGTTTAGTTTCAACAAATAATAAAGCAACAATTAAAATAATACATCATCACAATCAGATTTAATATTAAAAATATTGGTAATATCAAATATTGGTGACTGTGAAAGGAACCAGGACTCTTCATTGTAAAACAGTGCCTTTAGAATATGTTGCAATACTGGTTTGGTGGACGTGTATTCCTTTAACCTTCCTTCGTCTGGGAAACTCCTTATTTCACCTTCCACTTTAATTGAGAGCCTTGGTGGGTAGAGCAGTCTTGGTTGCAGGCCTTTATTTTTCACAACTTGGAATATTTCTTGCCATTCCCTTCTGGCTTGCAGTGTTTCAGTTGAGAAGTCAGCTGCTAGCCGTATCAGGGCTCCCTTATATGTTACTGCCTCTTTCTTCTTTGCTTCCTTCAGGATTCTGTTTGTCTTTTGATATTTGTCATTTTAATGATGATGTGTCTTGGAGTGGGCCTCATTGGGTTCCTCTTGAATGGACCCTTCATGCTTCCTGGATTTGTGTGACTTTTTCTCTCCTCCAATTAGGGAAGTTTTCCATCATGACTTTTTCAGACAGGTTCTCTATGCCTTGCTCCCCCTCTTCTCCTTCTGGTTTCCCTATTATATGGATATTATTACATTTCAGGTTGTCCTGCATTTCCCTCAATGCCTCTTCATTCTTTTTGAGTCTTTTTTTCATTTTCTTGCTCTTTCTGGGAGATTTTTTTTCTACCTTATCCTCCAGCTTGCTGGTTCGTTCCTCTGCTTCATGTAGTCTGCTTTTGATTCCTTCTCCTGCATTCTTCAATTCAGAATTTGTATTCTTCATTTTCTCTTGCCTCTTACTGATGGTTTCTCTATGTCTTTTCATGCAGATCTAGTTTGCAGTAAGTTCCTCATAGTTTCTCTGTAGATTTTGTAATTCTCTCTGAGCTCACTGTGCTCATGGAGCTTCCTTAGAACCGTTGTTTTGAACTCAATATCTAATAGTTTGCTTGCCTCTATTTCCTTTAGTTCTCTTTCTGGGGACTCCTCCTTTCCCTTCAATTGGGTGATGTTTCTTTGTCTTCCCATTATTTGTGAGACTCTTCTCTTTTGCTTTTGCTTCTTAAGTTGATCTGTCTTGATTTCCTGACTTTGTGGTGTGAACTTCTGTGGTAGGAGAGGGCTGTTTTTTCTTTCTGGATCTGCCTCTGATGATGTCAGCTGTTGACCCTGCCTTACCTTAGGCGGTCTGTTCGAGACTTCCAGGAATCTATTGTTTGTGGCTGTCTCCTTCAGCTGTTAATCTAATCACTCTGTACTTAGCAGGCTTAGAGACAACCACTGGGCAGTGCAGAGTCCCTCTTAGGGATGGGGTATTGAGTCCTCTCATGCTGCTGCTGCTCAGGGGAGTGGTCTGCCTGAGCCAAGTGGCTGCTGCTGTGTGGGGGAGGAGTCAGCACCAGTATCCTGCCAGCTACTCTCTCATTTCTCTCCCCACAGCCTCCCTCCCCAGTCTCTCCTCAGGAGTCTCTAGACCACTCTGTGCCTCTTTTAGCCAGGGATCTACTACCTATGGCTGCCACTCTGTGTACTGAGTGGGGTCGAGTCCCTGGGGCAGGGCCATTGTGTCCTCTCACTCTTTTGCCACTCAGTGGAGTGGTCTGTCTGAGCCCGATGGCTGCTGCCATATCGGGAAGGAGTCAGCATCAGGATCCTGCTTCCTACTCTCTCAGTTCTCTCCCCAAAACCTCCTTCCTCAGTCCCTCCTCAGGTGTCTCTAGCCCACTCTGCCCTGCCTTTGCCAGAAACTATGGTAAGTGGCTGCAAATAAAAGTTTATGTGTTGGCCCTTTAAACAGCTCTTTGTATCTCCAGCTGCCTGTCTCTGGCAGAGAACAACCCTGCCGTTTTTCCCAGCTGGCTGTTACCTCTGTACGTTTTGGGCTCTGGTGCTTCAGGCTAGAGATCCCCGCTTATGGTTTAGACCCTGCTTTTCTCAGGGGGATCCAACTGGCCCTTTCATTATCCGTCTGGTGCTGCTGCCTGCGGGTGCCCCACCTGCCTTCTTGAGTCTCTACTGCACTCCTTACCAGTTAGGTTTTACTAAAGCTGACTCTTCTGTCTGTTTGAGGTTGTAAGGCTCCTCTCTTGCTATTGTTCAGTTTTTGTTCCAGGTGATTTCTCCAAAATTTATTTGTAATTCCAGGTTGGTCCTGGGAGGTCAGTGTGACTTCCACTCACTCCTCTGCCATCTTGATTCTCCCCTTGCACTGTTTTAAATTTAAATAGAATAGAGCGTTTGTATAGGCTTTTATATCAAGTTCTTTTGTAGCAGGTTAATTTGTTTAGTGGACGCAGTGAAAAGAGGAATTTATTTCTCCTTTTCCATCTTCTACTATCTTTGTAAACTTTCATTATTTACCTCTCTTGTCTGCAAGTAAGTTTCTTTCCTTTCTCCTCTATTTAAAGATTTCTAGCACATAAGAATTACGTTTAATTGCTAGTGGTCTAATCTGAATTTCAAGTGCAATTATAACAAATGATAATGTATTTTGGGCCTGTAGCCAGTAAATAGCATGATTGACAGGCTTACCTCTGATTTACACACCTACCTTGAATTTACCGAAGGTGGCTTTTAGCTCCTATTCTTTTCCTCAACCATTCTTTTTCCCCATTCTCCTTACCCTCAGCTAGCTATAATATGGAATTGAAGTTTAAAGTTAATTACTTTTGCATTGCAGATAGTGTTAGATTTATTTTTAAAACATGTTTCTCAGAAACATCCATTCACTAGTTTCTTATTTGTATTGAATTTTCTTGTTGCTTTCCTGAGTCACTGGCTCTCCATTTTCAAATGCTTCTTCCTCCTTTCCTTTTGGCTTTACAGCCCTCTTTTTCATTTCCAACTATGAAACAGCACTGTCTTGCAGCACTGCTATCAAGATTTGTCTTTCTAGCTTTTCTAGATCAAATCTTTCTCTGAATCTCCAAGTTAGTAAAAAGAAAGTTTTGGTTCTCCAGAATTTGGATGTGTAAACCACCTAGGAAAATACACATGTACACTGGAGTCTTTTCCTAAGTAAGTTCTCATGGCTAACAGAGCTAAGAGAACTGGCCCTGGGACTTGATTATTGAAGCTTGTGGGACCATGTTTGTGGAAATTGGTGACTAGATGACTTGTTCTTAGCTTTTTAACAGTGGAGCTTAAAATATTCCTTTAAAGAAGAAATATGTTCCAAACTACTACACTATTTTGAATTTACTCTGAGAACAGCTGAAGCAGTTTACTAATGAAATCATTATATATATTTTTTTAAATAATAAAACATAGAGAAAGAAAATGGTATGGAATTATGGGAGTAAATCCAGTGGTTTTTCAGATGTCTTTTTCCTGCACTAAACATATTCAATGAAATATTTGTTTCCACATTTAGTTAATATGTGATTTCTAGTTCTGATTTTTTGGAAAATTTAATTCTGTAAGTGATGGTAGATAGTTGAGAGAGTTTACCTGCATTATAACCTGTTTCATTAATACATTCTTTCCGATGCCCTCTTGAACATCCACTAAAATGAACTGCTTTTAATTTTAAATTTAGAAGCCAGGTAGTGTTGGCTATTACTGTTAGTAAGGCCATCTGCTACTTTTTATTATTTATTTTTGTTAATGTATAAAAGTAGTAGCCTCCATTAAAAAGAGAGGCTGGTATCAATATGCAGAGTGAAATAAAAAATGTTTGCAGGGAATATTTAGCTCTGGTCACTCAAGGAAGCTGCACTAGCCCAGAATGCCCTTTGCTGAATGTAAGCATAACTCTAGAAAAATGGAGATACAAGGAAAATCCTAGTCTTTAAGTATTTTTTTTTTTCTTTCTCAGGGCATTTTGATTTGCATTTTTTTTCTTGAGTATATCAGTAGTGTCAGCTTGAGGATGTTAATTCTCCAATTTCAAAAAATCTTTCTCTGCGTTAGCAGAAAATATCTACATGTAGTGGTTCTTCCTATTTATTGTCAGTAGGCACTTCAACTTTTGTCCAAATGGATTTAACTGGAACTAGTTTAGTCTTTCTAATTGTCAGCTGTGTAAAATTAGGTAAAATAACCTACCCCATAGTGGAAAATGTAATAAAAATAATTATTTTTGGCAAGTGAAAACCTTAATAATTTCAAATAGCATTTCTTGCTAGAGCATATGCTTCTAGGAATTCTTGACTTTTCAAAAAGTTTACTTTGAGATTATACGAACTTCTCACCATGCCTAAACTGACTTAAAATTTGCTGTTTTACACACTTGCTTAAAGGAATTTACAAATCTTACCTTCCTTTACCTTAACATGTACAATAACTTAAATGGGAAGAAAAAAATTTTTTGAATATGAAAAATAGCATAAATGCATATTTATGTCTCAATAGCCATATGTCTTAATGGCCCAGCAGATTTTTGTAATTTTTGCCTGATTTCTAAATTTATATCATCATAATAACTAATTATATTACCAGAATTAGATTAAGAATGGTGATTATATTGGCTTTATATCCTCCTCCTTCTCTTATAACCTTCAGAGGTTGTTTCACAAGCCTTTTTGAAAAGCAACACTTTGATTACAACCCACTATGTATTTACTGAATGAAACTATGCATTTAAAAATCAACACCATTTGTGTGTATATTTAACATTCAGATAAAAGATTCATGAAATAGTACGTTTTCTTAGGATATATGATACTTGTATATTTTATTCTTAATTTTTTGTTTTCCTTTTTTTTCACGTAGTATCATTATGTGAACGTTTTTCATATGAGGGCAACCCCCCAAAACGGAATTTATTTATAAAAAAATGTGTAATTATTCTTACATGTTTAAACTTTAGTCATCTTCAAAGTACTCTCCATTGGATGCAATACACCTATCAAGATGTTTTTTCCGCTGCTCAGAACAGTTTTTGAACTCATCAATTTTGATGTCTTTTAGTGCCTCTGCTGTTTTTTGTTTCGCCTCTTCCACATCGGTAAAACATTTCTTTTTGAGGACTTTTTTTATCCAGGAAAACAAAAATGTCACTTGGGGTGAGATAGAGTTAATAGGGTGGGTGAAGTATGGGGGTTGTGCCATTTTTGGTCAAAAACTGCTGACCACTCAGTGTGATGTGGGCAGGTGCACTCATAAATCACCCATCATGAAATGGGCAAATGCACTGAAAGAGTCCTCAGAAAAATTTCACTGAAGCTGAACACAGTCTCCCACAACAATGCCAGCTGGTACACTGATACAAATGGGTTCCTAGAACACTTAGCTAGTAGGGGAAGCCTGTACTACAAGGGGTCCACCCTATAGAAGGTAATTCCAGTTTGTTGTGGGTCCCCCCATATCATAAATGTTTTTTAAAAACATAATTTTAATGGCTTCATGATATTACATTATCATGTGTGGATATACTCTAATTTATTTCATTTTTTTCCCAGTTGTTGGGCATTGATATTGTTTACATTTTTCCCTATTAAAGATACTGTTGCAACACCGGTCATGCTTGTGTATAGATCAGTGTCAACATCTCTCAAGTAGATTTCTAGAAGGATATTACTTAATTAAAGGCTGTGCATTTTCTAAAAAAGTTCGCTGTGTATTGTTAAACTTGTCAAACATGCTCATAAGGCATTAATGTGGTTCAATCTGATTGGCTTCACCATATGACTAATTTTATACATGAGGAGTCTGTCAACTTCAGTACTTTAGTGAGAAATTGGCTTTAAGAGTGACTTTTCATAAAGATAAAATATTTTCCAATGAAATGGAATCTAGGGTAACTCAGTAAAAACTGAACAATTCAAATTTACACTAAGCTAATTTTTTGATATGTGGTTAATGTAGAATATGGTTCTTTGTCCATTTTTGCAACTAATTCAAGTACTGTTTAGTATAGTCATTGGTTAACTGACTAGAAATGTACATGAAATTCATGGTCCAGTATGCTGTCCCATAAATCTAGGTGTGGGTTAGTTTCTTTCTCAGCAACTTGGAATTATGAGAAACACAGCAGTTACTGTTTTCTATATAAATCTTTTATAATAACCTGCTATGCAGATTTTGGGTTTGTCAGCTGTATTTGTTTCTATAGCTAGTTCCTGCAGTGTCCTACTCTGGGTAAATTTTATCATGCCAATGGAATTGTACTATTATGATGTTACTTAGTTTTATTTTATGAACTACTCTGCATCCCAAAAGTAGATGTTGATGGGTTCTCTGTCTTAGAGATACGAAAATTAAGCATCTTATATTGATTGTGCCTGTGGAAAATTCTTACTTAAGTCACTGTTACTCACTTTGATAGTTTCTAAAAGCAGTTAACTGATCAACTTAGAAGAGCCATTGAATTTCTTACTTTAGAATTTGCCTATCTATATTCATAAATCAGGTATCTTTTCTGAGTTCTCTGAGATTGAGAGGCACCATTCTGAGATATAAGGAAATAAGTATGCATTTCTGGTTCCCAAGAAATCTTGGAAGCTATGATTGGATTCATGTGAATTATAGAGCAGAATTCATTTAATCTACAGTAGTCTCCCCAATCTTCAAGATATACATTATGAGACCTCCATGGATGCCTGAAACCTGATGGTACCAAATCCTTATATATACACTATTTTTCTTCCTATTCATGTAAACCTTTCATCTTAAAGAGGAAGTGCTTTAGAGCTTCTCTTTGGCATATTGCTAGCTTTTGGCATATTGCTTTGGCGTATTGCTAATTGCTAGCATCACTACTCTTCTGCTCTGAGGTCATTTTTAAGTAAATCAAGTGTTACTTGAACACAAGCACTGTGGTACTGTGAAAATAGATCTGAAACCAATAGAGCTACCAAGTTACTAACTGACAAGGTAGCGTATACAACATGGATACACTGGACAAAAGATGATTTACGTCCTAGGTGGAGTGGAGCAAGATTTTATCATACCACTCAGAAGAGCACACAGTTAAAAACTTGTTTATTTCTAGAACTGTTTATTTCTGGAATTTTCCATTTAATATTTTTAGACCATGGTTGATTACAGGTAACTAAGACCTCAGGTACCTGAAACTGTGGACAAGGGGGGAGACTACTGTAGTTTTACTAGGTATCCAGTCATGTCTTCCATCTCTAGTGATGTGTGGAGCCTCACTAATAATTTAGAACATTATATTGAAGACATCCGTAAAGATCAGATTATGTTTAATTGGTCTTTAATGCAGCAGCAGTAATAAAAGTAAACCAAGTACTGAGTTGTATTTAGCTTATAATGAAGAAGACTCTGAAATTATTAAAAAATAATGTCTATTTTCATCATAAAGGATTGCATGCAGCTAAACCTTTTTAGATATTTGGAATATGAATATTGTCAAAATTCTTTTGAATATTTTATTTAGAAAAATTCAAGTGATTACTTGTAAGTTTGAGAACTTTTACATACACTGTTCTATAGATATGAATATTTGTGCTGACTTGCAAGAAAGTATCACACTTTAGCAAGAAAGTCTAAATCTATTATTTTATTTCATACAAATATATTAAATAATGTCTAGAAAAAAAAACCCGAAGGCAAAGCAGATACTGTTGACAGCTACCCAATCATGGCAATTCTTTGGTGTTGTGTGTGGTCTCTGACACCATTGTCCTGTCTTTTTCTTGTCTCTGCTCTCCCATTATGCCATTGGCAAGGAGTTGAGAAGTTAGTCCATTACTTCTCTGACAAAGCGTGGTACAGTACAATTTTAGATTTTTTTCCTACCACCTTTCTCATAACCACTTTTTTAGTTTATTTTTTTCCGGTTTGCATGATGCATGACAGAGCCTGCATGAAATTACAGGCATGTTACAGATGGCACCATTTCTATCTTTCTTTTAACCTTTAAAATGTCTTTAATAATAATAATAAGCTCATGTGTACCAAGAAAATAATTGTAGGTAATTCCTGTTTCTATTATGCAGTAACATTATTTCACTTCTGAACATTTCCTGCTTTCTCTTTTACACACTGAAATATTTTTACTCTGTTAGAACTTGATGTATCTAGCTGCCATTTTACTATTTTTGGTTACTTTAGAACAAGAATCTTTACAGAAAGCCATATGAGTATTTTTTTTTCCTTACGGTAATGCTAGAAATCTTTGAACTGGTATGAAAAGGTGAAAGTTTTTCTTAGTGATGAATGCTAATTAGCCTTTCCTTGTATTCAGTGTATTTTTTCAAGTGGACCACTTGGGACCACTGTTTCCCACAAATACTGCTCCACAGTGTGGCTTGTGTTTGGTGTTTGAGAATTATTCTATGTAGGATAGATCAGCTAAGAAGGAATTAGGGTATTATCCATTCTCTGAATGTTGGTATTGAATATGCCTGTTGAGTTTTTAAAATAATATCTGATTATGTTGCATATTCTGAACGTTTTAGCACTGCATTTTAAATTCTCAGTGGGTTCAAATTCCGGCTTTGCCTTTGCTAAGGTGTGTGAATTTGGACATGTTACTTAACGTTCATTTAACCTCAGCTTACTTACTTACCAAAAGAAAACATTACCTTTCACCTAGGGTCTTGTGATAATTAGAGATCATACACGCAAAATTAGAGTCTGGCTATCTACCCTTGGTAAAAAGGGAAACTCTGTTCTTGGTCCAGCATTTAATATTTCTCAAGTATTTGTAATGTGTCGGGCATTATGCTAAGCACTTTGAATGCATGTTATCATTTAAGGTTTGCAGTGATTCAATGTGATATAGGTAACTGTAATTATCCTCATTTTATAAATTATGAAATTCCAACTCAGGGTAGTAAGATAATTTACCCATTGTCTCACCGAAAGTAAGTGATAGACTTGGGACTCAAAACCCAAGTTAGTTGACATTAAGAGCTAAATGATTCATTACCATGTTGTACTAGCTCCTTCTTATAGCCATATATAAATTCTTACACTTTAAAGTGCCTTGCATGTCCTAGCTCTGGTGTATCTCCAGAGAGGCTGTTATGGAATCTTGACTTCTGTGTCATATCACATATGCCTGCTATGGATTTAAAACATTTAAATGGGACTAACATTACTGAAATGTGTATTTGGAGCCGTGAAGCCTCTTATTCTGTAACAACTAGTTTATTATTATACTGCTATAGAATGTGCCTCTTTATTTCCAAGACCCAGTTACAAAAAGACCATGGTTTAAATTAATCATTTTTACACCCTTAAATCATAGGTAACATTTATTATGTATATCTGATATGCTGGGAGGTCCTATGATAAGTATTTTATATGGATAATATATATTTAATTACCAAAATTAGAAATGGAATATTGCTGAATGCTTAAAACAATATTCACAACTCATTTTATCTAGAAATACTTAGTCCCCAAGTAATAAACATTTGTCGCTTAGCTGTGTTCAAGTTAAAAGGTATTCTTTCTTGCTAGCCTTCTGTACATGAATCAGTAAGCTAACCGCAAACTTATTTAGGGTAAACTTTTTTTTTAATTACAAAATTTTTTCCATCAGTGCTTTTGAAAACTTTTTATTTATTTATGAGGTCAATGATGCAGCACTAATAATCAAATTAGTGCTGCATCATTGACCTCATAAAGAAGTATCATTTTGATTATTATTACCAAAGTAGGAATTCTGTAATACAGCACTCACTAATACTCATTTATTTATTTATTCATTTTTTTCTAGCAAACGTACGTGTGTGTGTGTGTGTGTGTGTGTGTGTGTGTGTGTGTGTATTCTCTACCATGTTCCAAATGCTAGGGATACCAGCTACAATAACAAAAATGAATAAAGCATGGTACATGCCTGTAGGAGCTCAGAATCTCTGGTTCTTTGTAAGTAGCCCAAAATAGATATTTAAGATTATCATTGAAGATGCCTACCAATCCCTTGCACAATTAATTACTCAGTAGTTCCTGTCACTGGCGCTCTTGACCTTGACACTTGTAACTGTTGCATCTGAGAATTAACAGAACAGTATGCTGAAGCGTACATATTTAACCGAAGTAAGACTTTGTTAAAAGTTACTGCGTCCAGTTAGAAGCACTTAGCTCTTAAGTCTAAAGATGAGTCCACATTTTAGTGTCAGTAACCAACCCTTTTACAGGTTGCAGCCTTTTTACAAGAGTAATAAAGTTCTATTTATTTGTGACTATGGGAGTTTCATGAAGCCCGCCCCCCTCCCCAGCAGTGGGGGTTCCTTTTGCCCTGAGTCTTACAGGCTGCTGAGGCTATGAAATGAATGGGCCACTTCCCCAGAGGCATTTTTTCTTTCTTTCTTTCTTTTTTTTTTTTGTTTTTGTTTTTGGATACAGGGCAGTGCTTCGGCTTGCATCTCCAAAACCAGAAACCCAGAAGTCATCTTAAATTCCTCCTGAACAACCACTTATCTGTCCCACCTTCAAAATCCCTTTCAATTCTTTCCAGTGTTTCTTTTACTATCCTAATTTTAGACCTTTATAATTTATCACCTGGGCTGCTAGTAATAGCATACCACCTGGCTGTTTCGCTTACAGTCTAAGTGCCTCCCCTTACATAGCTCACTGATTCCACCAGTGACATTGTAAAATACACGTTGGATCTTAATGATTCTGCTGCTTAAAATTCCATCTGCTGCACAAGTCAGACCTACTTATTAGTGTTTAGAAGCTGATCCTTGCCTATACTTCTCACCAGTAATGTGTTCTCCCAATTCAGTCTAACATTTTGAAGTTACTAGAACATACCATATTCTTTTTTTGCCTCTCTGCTCTACATTGGTCCCCTATACACTGAGTACTCCTCCCTTTGTGTCTACTTGGCAAACTCCTACTCATCTTAAAACTCATTTCAGATGTTTGTGATTCTTAGATTCCCCCTACGACCTCCCTAGTAAGGAATATGTTTTCTTTTTGTTTCTCTGTGTTGTTACACTTGAGACATGGTCTCATCATTTGTTTACCTACCTTCCTCACAAGGCCTCTCAACTACAGGAATAGCATTGTATTCGGCTCCATGTTTTCCTACAGCTAACAGTGTGTGACTCATCATTGACTTTTTTTTTTTTAAATGAATGAATGATCTTTAGTATTCCTTCCTGTTGGTCTTATTACCCATGAGAACATGGAGGTCTTTCTTTTTATATGTAGAATTCATTCTAATGATGTCTGAGGGCACAGAAGCAGTAGTGAATGTGATCAAGATGAATTGTTCTCACTTTGCCTTTATATTAATACAGTTGAGTGTTTAGAATTTGGGGAAATTGTACTGCAAGCAACAAGCCACCAGAATACATCTCTTAGCTTGCTAGATGTGAAGAGGCTTGTTGTTCAACTTACCAGTAGGTAATTGACAGTCCAGTCCTTTGTGGGTAACCAGCTCTGTATAATCTCATACCAGGAGCAAGTCATTTCCTTGGTCCTTGCTATAGTCATATCTTGATATTTTCAAGAGACTTTTTCTTTTTTAAAAAAAAAATTTTTTAATTACAGTTGACATACAATATTATATTAGTCTCAGGTGTACAACCCAATGATTAGACATTTATGTCACTTAAGAAGTAATCACCCTGATAAATCTGGTACCCATCCAAAACCATACAAAGTTATACATAATTATTATAATATTATTGACTATATTTTCTATGCTGTACTTTACATCCCCATAATTATTCTGTAATTACCAATTTGCACTTTTTAATCCCTTCACCTTTTTCTCCCATCCTCCCCAGCTCCCTCCTATCTGGCAAACCTCAAAATGTAAGAGACTTTTTTCTTTACTGTAGTAGCAAATTAGTTTTCAAATAAACAATACAGCAATACATTTATTTTATGATAGGGAAATTATACCACTTTTAGTAAAAATAAAAATCTATGTTATTTACTCATTATTCGGAATTCACTGATTTATTTAATGTAAGCAAGCAATAGTTTAGACTTTTTAAATATCATTGTTCAATTTAACTTCTCTTAGTTAAAAAAATTTTATTTTTAAAAATCTGTTTTTTCTAATTCTTTTATATTTGATGTGGCACTTCATTATATTTAATAAATAGCTGCTCGCCTTTCTGTCTGCACTATTTCCATTTAGTTCTCTGATAAGTAGTAGTCAGTTGGGTAATATAAGTAATCAGAACAGTGCAAATGGATACTTTATCTGCAATTCCCAGTGTCCCTTTTCTGGAGATTTGGTTATCTCAGTAAGTGTATTACTTTGTCTTAATTAGCAAAATCATACCTTGCATTGAGCTGATAGCACACATTTATACCTGCTTTTTCTTACTAGCAATAGACATATTACAATGAAGTCATTTTTAAATTGTCACTGATATTTTCAAAGGTCTTAGTTGTTTCAAGATTTTTAACTTGAAATTACACTTTTTGGGTGTGAAAGGGGGAAACAAGTCTCCCTTCAATTAACCATTTCATGCCATACCTGTCTTCTCCTTGGTTTTTTTCTCTCCCCCTATTTAGTAGATTTTAGTGTTAGGGTCCTGTTCTATGTTTTTACTAATTTTTGTAGAGCATATGATTGCTTTGGCATGGTCATTTTTTTCAAGGGAATTCCAAGGAGAATCTTTTAAATTAGTTACATGGTTATTTTAGTACCTTTCTTCTTTTTTCTTCTCCCCCTCCCCTGCCACTCCTCCTCTTCCTTCTTGTTTCTTTTAGTACCTTCATTCTTGAAGGACACTTTATTCATCTCTATGGTGATTTATTGTGAAAATGCCCACTAACTTTAAAGTAGGATATTTCACCTTAAGTAAAAACCGAGGTGACTTATTTATTTTAAACATTCTAAAATAAGAGTTTAATGTAACATTATGGATTAATTTTGAGTAGTCATTGTCTTGATTTTATTATTTTTTTAAATACCAAGTCAGCCCTATACCATCTTGGCCAACCATTCCTCCAAGAATTAGTGAACTTTGTTCTTAAGAAGTCCCCAATTATATGCCATAATATAATCCCTGATTGCTGATTCTGGCAGCCATAGTTCAGTGCTGGTCAAGGAGGTGGAATAAGTGGCAAACAAATGATGCAGTCAGTACAACTATATCCACCCCTTCTGTTGGAGAAATTTTAGAAATACTGTATATATTTGTTTATCGATTGGCAGTTTTTAAAAGTTATTTAATAGTAAAAAAAATGGTCCTTTAAGTTCATGTTTCAAAGCCCTGTACCAAGCTTTTCAGTATTTTCAGCCCACATTATTTTATAGAAAGTGTAAGTCTGTGTGTGTGAGTGTGTGCGCATGAGTGTGTTTATACATATATAGCAACTATCCCTGTATCAGGACATGATCAATAGGCTCTGCCCCATATAAATTATTTGGGTCATTGAAAGATGACTTTAAGATACATATTTCTTTACTGAATGCACAAAGGTAATGGAAGTTGCAGGTTTCCTCTGAGTTGTATAGAATATAACCACACAGTGAGCTCTAGAAACGTGTGTGCAAGGCACATTGGCCTCTGTAAGAACTTTGCTATTGTGAGCTTCAGTTCAAGTGACAGTCAACTTCAGATTTGTTTTCATATGAGCCATCATTCCAAAGGCAGATAGTTTTTAACTTGTTAAATGGATGTTCACTCTTGGGCAAGGTAAATCTGTTTTCTATGTATTTGCCATAGCGAAACCTCAGTTGATCCCTCGTTTGGCAGTGAGACAGAATAAATAAGCTATGGAAACATTTTATTCTGAAACTTTTCAACAAGAATTTTAAAGGTAGCATTAGCTAAGTATATTGACCTATTTTTGTTTAACTAGAATTTCCTGTCAACTGAGAATATAACCTTTATTCTAAACTTTGTTCTCAATAGAGGTACAGTACCTTGACACTTTTATTTTTTACAGTTTTTAAATGTTACTCATTTGAAATTATAAAGAATAATTTCAATTATTTTTTAATGAGTAAAATGTGTAATATATATCATGAAGAAAAGTGTTGCACAATGTCCTAGCATATTCTGACAATTTCATATCCCCTTATTTCTAGGAAAAATGGTTTGTTTCGTATTTCACTTTCACATCAATTTCACCAGAATGAAAGGCCATATTTGTGGGAAATGACATTTCAAAACTGGGAAAAAGGAAAGAACATATTTATGAGGAAACAAATGATTCATTTTGGAGACATGGTTCTGTCTCGTGCCCAATTAATCAGAGTTAAATACATACCTCATTTCTTCACTGAGTAAATATTTACTGAGAGCCTACCATGTGCTAAGCTCTCTATAAGTCAAAGACAGAGGAAGATGCCTCTCCCTGGGATCTGAGTGCCATTAGTCCTTAGGGTAGGTGTTTAAAGTTAAAGCCAACATTATACCAATGATAGATTGGAAGTTACAAATGCACCTGAGTGTTCTGTAACAAATTTGTGCGTATGTATGTGTGTTTTGATATGCAGGACCTTTAAAGGACAGAACCTAAATCCAAATTACTCCAGTTAGATCATAGTACCTTCCTTGACCTTCAGTAACTTCCTCTGTCACTATTAGTTACTTTCTGTTACCACTTTTATCTTCCATGTAGTACTTCTCATTATCCTGAATTACCTTAGAGTTTTCTCTGTTTATAATCTGTATCTTTTCAATAAAATATAAGTCCTGTGAGAGGAGAAATTTTTTTCTGTGTAGCTCACCAAAGTAACCTTGACACTTTTAAATTACTACTTCCTCTAATGAAATGTGACAAAGTGGTATACAACTTTTCTTTTCTAAAAAATCTTGAAAATTGGTGATATTCTGAAGGTCATAGTTACTATCCGAATGTTTTATCGAGATTAAACCAAAGTGCTGTGGAAATCTTTCTGTCAAGCTCTCATATAAAGTTTTTAATACTTAATGAATCAGTTAAGGCAGGAATCTCTTTTCAACAGTAAATAAGTACTTTAAGTTTTTTTCTTTTCTGTTTGATTTTGGATCTTGTTTAGTGTTTACTGCCTGTATCATTTTTGTTTGCATTATCACTCTGTGTCTCATGAACTTAGTTGAATATTGCAATTCATTTTTTAATTTAAAAGAACGTATTTCTCTTACATATTTCTCATATTAAACATAATAAGTACCAACACAGCCTAACTGGAACTTACATTAATTTTAGGTGGCATTTCTAAAATGAGTTGTTGCTAATGTTGTTTTTAATTTTAATAGCCTCAAGTACTACAGCCTTCCAGCAGCCTTCCCAGACCCACAGACCACACCCAGGGAAAACTAATAAAATCGCAACATATCGAGGACCACAGTGAATGCACAACCCAGGGCATGCATCAGGGTATTGCACATCTGGATGAAAGCTTTACACATAACTTGCAACAGGAAAGCAACTGTGGTGCAGAAGACCAACCTTTTTCCTCAAGCCCGCAATTCACTAAGGATGTGGCTAAGAGTACACCTTTGGAAGCAGACTTGAACACGACCATGGATGTGCAAGAGCCTTATCATTTGGCAAATAATCAAATTAATGATTTGCAGATTGTACCCACTTCTCCTCAAATACTTACCCAGTCAAGTACAGTAGACCAGGCTAAGAGAGTTGGAAGAAATCAGTCTTCATTGGAGGACTACACATGTCAGCCCAAATCCTTACAGTTTTTTAAGCCATCCAACTTAAATTCTTTGGTACCTCCTTCAGTTTCTGAACCATCTTCTAGTAGGACTCCCATTTGTAAGAGCTCACCAATAATTGCACCATGTAATTCAGCAAAACTTAAGCTAACATCTAGTCAGACAAATCTTGCAAATAATCTAAATCTAAAGGCATCTAAGCTCCGCCCTCCTGGCTCTTTCAAACAAAAACAAAGCAACCCCCGACTAGAGCCTCAAAACTTTCAGGCCAAGACAAGCATCCCAAGGCCACTAACAAAAAGAAAAGAGATCATGCAGAATCCAAATGGCATTTTGAATTCTGGGGATTGTTTGGCCTCTAATCGATATTCTCGTCTTCCTAAACCAAAGATACATTAAGTACATAGCCATCACCTGCCAATTTGTTTTTTTAAAAAACAATCTGTTCTATAATAGCTCTTTATGCAGTTTGCTGCCGTGATAGAGCTTGCAAAATCTCAAAAATTAAAATATGGATGCTTCTACTAATTTGGGCTTTCCATTTTATATCCTGGTTGAAGTACATAGCATTTGAGTATATTTGTCTCAGGTAAACACAAAGTTTGCTTACCCATCTCAGAGGCCTACAGAAGGCTTTAATCATGTTATGCATCCCTTTGCACATCAGAAAATCCATAATATTCACCTAGTAGGCAAGAAACGTGCTTTGCTTATTTAGTCCTTTTAAGGTCTGTATTAAATGTGGTTCTCAGAGCCTCTTTTTCACTTGTCCCTCTTGTGAATATGGTTATTATTTAAATAAAGATTTGGTGATAATGGAAGATGGTACTCTGTAAGCAGAGTTCTGGCCAATGATTTGTCTATTTAAAAGGTCTATGCAAAAGCTCTGTGATGAATAAAGGAGATCAGGCCTTGAATGGGAAGTCTGTGTAAGTTTTATTTTCCCTAGCATCAGCAAGCTACTCTGAATGTTTGTTTACCAAATATCCCAGGCTAAAATGTATAAACCATTTATATATTACTTAAACATTTTGTTTTATACACACACACCATTGTGTTTGTTTTTGCTACTGGATAAATTTTGGAAAGCTTGAGATATATCTTGAATCCTGTACCTAAAGATGTATTCATTTATAGCATGTTGGTGCTAGAGTTTTGCTGGTAATTCAATTTGGAACACTTATAGGCTTATGGACCCATGATAGCTGTTTTAAAGTTCCATCACATATATATTGTTTTTAATGTAATATGTATATTTATTTACTTTCTGCTAATATCTGAGTACTAGAATAATGGACTTGAAATGTTTGCACAAAACTTTGATGGGCTATAAATATCCTATAAATAGGGATATAAGACTAGTTTCTGCAGTAAAACAAGTTAAAATATTTTCACAATAATTATAAATTTAAGACTAACTTGAAAAAGCTAGCATTCACAGTATTTTTGTTCTACTGAGTTTTTCAGGTTTCCCTTTTATATTGGTATATGTTTGAGTGGTAATTTCTTGAAAAGTAGCTTTTGGAAGAAAAATAGAATTAGAGAGGGGAAGTTATGTTTTTATTAAAAGGTATTAAAAGATGTTTCAATGGCAGTATGCTTATTTAATGTTCTAGAAAGGTAGCTGTGGAACTGCCAAGGGACCAGATGTACTAACCTAATCATGCTGTGGACCGCTCTTCAGATGGTTCAGTAAATTTGCCCCCCTGTCCTCTCAAATCATGTCCTCTTTAGGTTGTTCACTGTTGCTGCTTTAATTACAATTATTGTCTTTCAGAGAGAGAGTATTTTACAGTGTGAACTTTTGTTGTGATCAGCTGGCTAAAATGTATCCAAAGGGGCTCTGGCCAAAAAGTTAGTCACTCAAATTTCTAGAGATTCCTTTTAAAAATATACATTGGTGAAATTGTGTGCCCCTTTTTAGAGAAATAACAGCATGTGTTTTACTGTAAAATTTGAGAAGTGATTACTACCATTTTGATGTAGCCTTCCCTTACCATTCCCTTACCATTCCCAGCGAATTTGCTATTCGCTGGTTACAAACCATTCTTGGACTTGGTCACAGGTGACTATCTTATTCTCATTCTACAACACTTCTTCAGGGGAAGCACAGTAGTTCAGAAAGTTTTTCACATTTTCCAGATATTGTTAGTATAAAATGATTAGACATATCAACAAATCTCTTGTTTGTTCATAGAGATGAGCAGTAGCTCCAAGTGGGTACATGTGGTCCTACATTTTGAAAGAGAAAACTTATATCTTACAAATGGGATGTTATTACCCTATATTTCTTTAAAGGAATACATACTGATGAATTAGGAGGGTTTTGGTTAATTTAGAAGCTGATAGAGATTCTCCAGGCACATCATTAGAGGGCAGGTTTCTTTGGAAAAAACCGTAATACTGGGAAACTAGAAGGCAACAGCAACAGGAAAAAAGGAAGACCAAATATAAGATGGATTGACTCCGTAATGGAAGTAATAGGCATGAGTTGACAGGAGCTAAGCAGGACTGTTGAGGACAGGACATTGTGGACATCACTCATTCACAGGGTTGCCAGGAATTGGAGTCAACTTAATAGCATGTAACACAAATGTGCGCTTGTGTGCGCCCTCACTCGCTCACTCGCTCGCTGTCTCTCTCAACATTATTTACAAGTAGGCCTTTGTCTTTAAGGAAGTTTTAGTTTTTTACATTATTTTTAACCCCTAGTCTGAGGTAAATGTCCTGGCTATTACATAAAAATACTGACTTCTGCAATTTGTCTGTTCTAATGTTTTCCTGCTCTTTTTTTCTCCCTGATGAATTTGCAGAAATATGAATCAACCCATCAGTTCAAAATATACCTTTGTTGAGCTTTAATCTTAGCAGAAGGCTGATCGATATATATATAAAAATATATATCATAATATATTTAAGAGAAAAAAATTAGGATGCTTGCACAAAACAAAGTATTTGCCTGCAGTTTTCTTTAGATACTGCAAGAGTATTATGTTATGCTGCTCCTTAGTAACCATTTGTCAAAAATGAGGTGAGGATGTAGCTCGCCTTAATCTCTGTTTAGTGCTTCTATAAATCAACTCTGTGCCAAAACCCCTCCACAAGAACTCAGGTCATTTTTTTCTTAGTTCTTGTGATTTCAGTGAAGATGGTTGCAGTATATGAATTCCAAGTTGTTAGGAAGTTTTCTGGGGATTGGGTAAGTTTCACATTTGTGAAAGAGAAAATTACTCGAGTAGGTAGAATTATACATTTGGCTTTTAATGGGATGCCTATCAAATTCTTTAAAGAAAGCTTGGCCTAGGCCCTAAGGCATTTATCAGTACAGGTGCAGATGATTTTAATGCATTAAAGGATTACATCATTTAGATGTTAAATCATTTAGAATGTTTATAAAGACTGAGACCCTCTAAGCATTTTTCTTTTGGAGTCTCTTTTTAATTTGTGCAATATTTTCAGGCATATGGACTACTATTCATTGGGTTTATGTAGATATTAGGGAACTTACTAAGTATTTTAACAAGTAAAAACCTGAATATGAAAGAAAATACCAGATTTGCACTTTAAATGAGCTTAACTGCTTGGAGCTGTGCCTGAAATATTGAAATGCCTCCTATTGGGTGTGGCTTTTTTGTTGAAATAAATTTGTTTGTTGCTGTTTGAAGTACAGCCTTTCACAGAATTATATCCTCAGCATGTCCCTTTTCCCATTAAAGCACTAAGTTCTTTGAATGTTTCATTGACCCTCTAAGTATTTTACTCAGCGCATCAGAGAGAACATGCTCCTCCTATAGCTGTCAGTTCTAAATCTTCCCGTAGCTTTAGATGGTGGTACAGACACAGAGGTACACTTTTCATTTCTGAGCAGAGTTGTCCTGATTGTTTCCTGGTCTCTAGGGCACTGAGGATATAATTTGGAATCACCAAATAGGTTTGCAATGATCAGTAAGACTGCAGCACATTTTAGTTTACTCTCATAGTAAACTTACGCAATGGTTTTCGTGTTTATAAATTGGGTGGTTATGTTTGCATGCTTATGCACACATTTGAAAATTAATTGTAGCCGTAATACAAATACCCGATTCTTACCTTGGGGACGGTGGCCTTGCTATTTTTCTTAATTCTGATGCTTGGATTAGATTGTTCTAATTTTCTTTCCACACCTCCCTTCAGTTTTTCTGCTGCAGTAACTTGAAAGACTACGTATGAAAAAATTATTATGACGGTGGACACCAATGTACAACTATGTTATTAACTAAAGATACATCTTATGTTTTAACTCCGTTGGGGAAAAGCTATCCATTTTCTCCGTGGTAAAGCATCACCATAACAAAATAATACTGACCCTAAGAATTTAAGTCTCTAAGGCATTACTAACTAAAAACAGAAAACACCACAATCTTTAATATCTGCAGTATTGTTTTTCCTATTGATTTAAAAAACCAGTTCAGACTAAATACTGTATATTAGAATTTGCTTGTAAAATGAATTATAAGAACTGGATGTAAAGTCTCTTTCCTCAGAATGTTGGCATAGTAAACAAAAATAAAGTCCATAATTATAAAAATTTTCTTGTTCTTCTCAACATTGACTTCCATAATGTTACTTTTTCTTGGATATCATTTTTCCCACAATGATTTAAATACTGTCCATTTGGTGGTGGTGGTTGTTTTTGCAAACTGTATGTCATTTCACATACTCCCTTCTACATACATAACATACTTGGAGCCTTGAGTAGGAGTTGAACAGTGTGTTGTGATTTCACAAATTCTGTAAGTTATTTAGTACTTCAGTTTCTATTTTAATAAAACAGTTGCTTTATCTCAGAAGATAATGGGACAATGGATAATTTTTACTTTCAAAATAAACATTAACACCTTGAATTAGAATGCTGCATAAAAGCGGGAAACATTAAGTTTTATTGTTTTGTTTTATTTTTAAGCTTTACATGCACAAAATAGCTTGAAACAAGAAGAACGTTTAGTGAAATTTTACATAGTTTTTTAGGAACGAAAAGTTTGGAATTTATAATTTTCCAATTTAACTGTATGTACTAATGATATAATAGGAAATACAAAGTTGATGTATTGATATGTTATTAATCCAAAATGGTTACATAAATGATGGAAAAAGAATGTAGGAAATTTCATTAGTAATAAGTTTGATTGATAATGGCATTTATCCCCTCTCAAGTCACCCGTGTCAGTTTTATGTCCCTCTGGGTTATTAGCAAGTATTTTCTTAGACTAACTCAAAAAATGTTTTTTTAGTCTGTCATCAAGTGCAGTTATTTTAGTTTTCTCATTATGTTGTTCATTCCACATTTCCTATTTTGAAAAAAAAGTTTATCACCCGCAGAAAAGAAAGTAGAAGTTAATTCTGACTTTTTCTGTTAATTGGGTTTAAGCAGTTTAAATGAGATGTCTTATGTATGTCAGTCACTGCGTTAGCTATTGTTGTGTGTGCAGAGATGAAGACTACCTGGTCTCTGCCTCTTGAAGCTTAAGGACGACCCCAGGCAGTTTTTAACTTCATGCCATCCAGTTCAGGAATTACTGTGTAATCTTAATCTGGGCAAGATACATTCAACCAGCTTGAGACATGGTTAGTTCAAAATACTTCAGAATTACAGGAAATTTTCATGACAAATTTTAGTTGAGGCTCTATATTTATGTAATATAAATTAAAGGTGGTTCAAGTGCAAATATGAATTGCAATCAAAGACAAAAAATAATAGAACCTGTGATGAATTATGAATCCATGTTGTTTCTTAAACTGTTCCAGACTAATGCTAAGGTATAAACACATGCACTGCAAACTCCTTCCTACTTCAGTCAGGCTCAAAAGTCCAGGGCTAGACAAGAGGTTGGAGGAAGTGTTTAGAAAGGGAGTAGAGCAGAGATCTGCCTTTTATAGCTCCCCAGAATTTAAGAGAGAAACAGAGGAGACCATGGGCTTATATTTGTGAACAGTTCAAAAAGCATTACTTCAGTTACAGTGTGGATCAGCCACAGACAAAAACTGGACAATGAAACATGAAAAATTGACCTCACTAGTAGGGAAATGCAAAATCAAGTGACAGGCTGTGTGTGTGTGTGTGTGTGTGTGTGTGTACGTGTACATGCGCGCGCGCACCTTTATATAAAGAGCTACTTGAAGGAATGGAAAATTAGAAGTAAATGTCTCACTGTGAAAGTGACCCTATTATTTCATCCATATGACAGAATAATTCTATAGTCGGTGCTCTTGAAGAATATTCAGAATATTCAAATTATAACTATTTACTCAAAATATTCTCATTATAACGGGACAAAAAGCAAAATAACAAAACTGTTAATATAGTACAATCTTAGTATGTATAAATTCCTATATAAAAGTATAACATGGTAAGAATGGGTGGTTTTATTTTTTTACTTTCATTTTACACATTTTCTTTTTTTTTATATTATGCGACTGTCCTCTTAGACAAATGTTTTGTTTTAAATAACAGTCATTTCTGTTGCCTACGCACATAGGCATTCACTAACTGGTCCTCCTTACTGCATCCCACCCGTCATCCCCAGACACACTATTATTGAGTCTAGAAGTCCTAATGAGAAGGGAGAGTTGGGTCATCTTGTCCTTGAGGATTTCTGAATTTAGTCACGGCTCCACCACAGTCCTCTAGTCCTCATTTAAGTTTTGGACTCAGAGTACACCCAGAACCTTCCCTGAGCTGACTTGGCTAGGACATGGTCAAAGGAAGGGGTATAAAGTAGTAAAGCCACAGGGAACTTAGGAGCAACCCGGCCTCCTCTAGTCCCCTGGACCTACTTGGTCTGCCTTTGAACTCGTAACTCATTTTTCAAGAGTCTATCTTCTGCCCAGCTTTCTCTTACCCCCTGGGTTTGCACAGCCCCTAGAGGATGTCCCCTCACAAGGAGCCCTCCCCACCCTGGAGAGAGAGCTCCTCTAGGACTGATACTCATGCCTCTCTGTCTAGTCATAAGCACATTGGTTACATAAGTGGACAGGTGGAAGGTCAGGATAAGACCTGCAGAAAGAGTGGCCATAAATTTGAAAGTCCCCTTCTTTCCCCAGCCAGTCAAGCTGAAGATGGGAAAAGTGAGGGATAGAGCAGAACATTGAATTCTTTAAAATTTCTCTTATTAACTCACAAATGCAAGTTAAAACATTTGAAATGGAGGCTATTTAGAACATGATATCTAAGAACATGGTATAACAGGATGGGAGATGTCACTAGTATACAAAAACGTAGTCAAATTGACTTCAGCAAAGTGTTACTTCATCTCCTATGCCTCTCTCACCAGACTTGTGTGGAGCAAGGATATGTGTGTCCAGGTGCTATCTGACAAACTGGAAATACTTGTTATTAAAATCTATGGCATACAAAACAGTTGCATTTTATTTAATTGTTAGCTTTATTTACTATGTGTAGCTGCTAAACAAAATGAGTTAGAACCTAGAGAAGGGGGCACTCCAAGAATAGATGAGATGAGACAGGGAGTGATGATCCTTAGATATAGGCGTGGGCAAAAGTAGATTTATAGTTGTGAGTACACTAAACAGTTTATTCTTGTATTATTATTTATTCTTGCATTATGTTTTTTCCACGTGAACAACTGTAAAAAACCTACTTTTGCCCACCCCTGTATAGAGAGAGGCAGAGACAGAGGAGGAAAACTGCAAGAGAGGCCTTGTTCCCCAGGCTCTGTGGGCCCATTGGTCTGGTGACGCTCAGTATGCGGTCAGTATAGTCTCCTGTAGAGCCAATCCTGTCTCACCTCCCTGTTCAAACCCTCCCGAGGCTGCCAGTGCCCTGCCTCCTGTGCTCCACCATACTTTTCCGGAGCAGGAATACATGTGTCCTAGGCCTCCCTCATTTCCTTGCAGGGTCCCCAGGCCCACATGCTGCTTACAGGGAAAGAGCCGCTGAGTGAATGAGCAGTGTTTGTTCACAATGCCCTGTTAGAGGATGATGTGTCAACACATTTTAAGTCATGTAAGCAAAGACACAAAGACAGGTCTACCTGACACCCAAACTAGTACTACTGCTCCATCCTTTTCCTCCTTCTTGCATTCAGGTAACTGGGTTTGGGAACATTACCCTATGCATTACAGATAAGTCCACCGAAAGTGACAAAATATTCTCCCAGACTTAAAATTTATACCCTTAACATGTATCAGCTAGGCGTGGAAATATTCAGCTTAACTTACACCAACTCTTCTCATGTGGTATTTTCTAACTAATCACCAGTTCCATCTATACCCTATCAAGTGGGAGTACCACTGAGTGAAAACCTGCATAAACTGATTGATTCTTACCTGGGTCCCACTGCGTGATTAGGCTGTGGAATGTCAGCTCTTCATGTATTGACAAGACTTTCATGTTTGGTATAAAGGAATATATCATGCCATTGGATATATTTTTTGAAGTATGGAAGATGGAGGCATAGGTAGATACACTTTGTCTCCTCGCACAACCAAAAGAAGGACAACAACAAATTTAAAAAGAAAACCAGAACTGTCAGAAAATCAAACTGTTTGGAAGTCTGACAACCAAGGAGCTAAATAAGAAACATTCATTCGGACTGGTAGAGGGGGCGGAAACAGACAGCCAGGGTGGAGAGGATGTGTGGCAAGGTGGCGGCTGGAGGACCAGGTGGTCCTACATTTGAGAGCAGATAAACAGTGAGGAACAGCTGGGGAGTGAGACAAACCACGCAACCCAGGGTTCCAGGGTGGGAAAAGAAGGCCTCAAAACCTCTGGCAGTAAAAACCTGTGGGAGTTGCGGTGGCAGGATAAACTCCCAGCCTCACAGAAGAGTTCATTAGAGAGACTCCCAGGGTCCTAGAATATACACAAACCCACCCACCTGGGAACCAGCACCAGAGGGGCCCGATTTGCTTGTGGGTAACAGGGAAAGTGACCGAAAGCTGGCGGAGAGCCAAGCAGGTCATTGTTCCCTCTCTGACCCCTACCACAGACACAGCACAATACCACAGTGACAAGGGTTGCCCCACCCTGATGAATACCTAAGGTTCTGCCCCTTACAACATAACAGGAGTGCTGAGACAAGGAAATATGGCCCAAAGGAAAGAACAGATCAAAACTCCAGAAAAGAATACAACTAAGTGATGAAGATAGCCAGCCTATCAGATGCAGAGTTCCAAACACTGGTAATCAGGGTACTCACAGAAATGGTTGAGTATGGTTGCAAAATAGAGGAAAAAGTGAAGGCTACACAAAATGAAATTAAAAGTATGCAGAGAACCAACAGTAGAGGGAAGGAAACCAGGATTCAAATCAAGGATTTGGAGCAGAAGGAAGAAATAAACATTCAACCAGAACAGAATTAAGAAAAAAATTTGAAAAAATGAGGAGAGGCCTAGGAACCTCCAGGACAACTTCAAACATTCCAACGTCTGAGCCATAGGAGTGCTGGAAGGAGAAGAGGAAAAGCAAGAAATTGAAAACTTACTTGATCAAATAATGAAGGAAAACTTCCCCAATCTGGCAAAGGAAATAGACTTCCAGGAAGTCCAGGAAGCTCAGAGAGTCCCAGAGAAGTTGGACCCAAGGAAGCAAACAACACGGTACATTTTGGGTAATAATTACATTACCCAAAATTAAAGATAGAAGAAGGAGTCTTAAAAGCAGCAAGAGAAATGGAGACAGTTACCTACAGAGGAGTTCCCATAAGACTATCAGCTGATTTCTCAACAGAAAACTTACAGGCAAGAAAGAGACTGGAAAGAAGTATTCAAAGTCATGAAAGCCAAGAACCTACATCTAAGATTACTCTATCCAGCAAAACTATCATTTAGAATGCAAGGGCAGATAAAGTACTTCTCAGATAAGCTAAAGTAAAAGGAGTTCATCATCACCAAGCCTATATTATATGAAATGCTGAAGAGACTTATCTAAGAAAAAGAAGATCAAAACTATGAACAGTAAAGTGACAACAAACACAACTATCAACAACTGAACCTAAAAACAGAAACAAAATCAAAGTAAGCAAACAATTAGAACAGGAACAGAATCACAGAAATGGAGATCACATGGAGGGTTATTGGTGATGTGGGGGAGGGAGGAGAAGAGGGTTAAGGTATAGGGAATAAGAAGCATAGACAAAATAGATGGGGAGGTTAAGAATAGTGTAGGAAATGTAGACACCAAATAGCTTATATGTATGACCCATGGACATGAACTAAGGAGACATGCCCCCTGTTGGGAATGCTGGTGGGAGGGGGTTCGGGGCAGAGGGGAATAAAGGGGAGAAAAAAATGGGACAACTGTAAAAGCATAATCAATAAAATATACTTAAAAAGATAAAGTGAGGTTCAATGATGCTAGAAACCAGAACAGGCAAATCTCAGGGCTTTGCCCACCACCTTTTGGTTGCAGAATGGAGGACTCCTAGTTTGCTCAACTACAGTCCTTCTGCCTCCTGCCTCCTGCCTCCTATTCTTGGATGAGCTGAAGAACCCAGTTCTGCTTGTCTTGAGCCAAGGAGGGACTCCCAGCCTTTAATTAGACCATTTATTGTTTCCTACACACTAAGCTTTCACTCTGGTCTGAGGTCAGTAGGAAAACTCTGCCTGAGTGCAGTTGCCCAGCATTGAGAAGCATAGAGCAGGTAGGAGCTTCCTCCCCTAAGAACCACCACACACACTGCCCATTGTTAACAAATGGGAGAGGAAAGGAAACTCATGGCAAGTGACCTGATGAAAATCCAAACCTAATCAATATGTGTTACAAAACTCAGGGGCGCCAGGCAGGATCCTCTTGCCTCATGGGAATACTCAGAAGCTTTCTCCAGCTGGAGAGAAGCTGCTCATTTTGCAGAGAAAATCCTTCCCATGCCAACTATTTTTCTCTTGTTATCAGTATTTAGGTTTGTGTAGCTAATGGCAAAATCTCAGGGTTACTTTTCTAATAGGCTGTGACTGTAAATCAAGTTACCTGACCGATAATTATTTTTTGCCTCCTAGGAGAAGGGCAATTTTTTCTTTGTTATTATTAGGTCCCCCATGCTTAACTATTTTTTTCTGCCACTCAACCCTTGTAAATCAAATGTGACAAATTCAGAACATCAAAGACAAGTGTCTTATCACTGTGTTCATTTAATGTCTGATTCTCTGCCGAGCTGGAGAGGAGAGAAGAGATGGGCTCAGAGAAGGATGAACTGTACAGATCAGGGCACAGGTGGCTCTGTGCACTGGGATTATTAGCTGGGGGAGGTAGGAGTGAGGGGCTGCTCCTTCTCTGCCTGAGGTAGGCTAAAAGACACAACAGTCTCTTAGCCCCTTTTAATCCATGTGGCCTATGCTTTCTCCAGCTTCTGAGTATTCCCATGAGGCAAGAGGATCCTGCCTGGCACCCCTCATTTTTTTTGTAACACATGTTGATTAGGCATCTTTAAAAAAGATATCATTTCCCTGCCTGCCCCCTTCCCTAGACTTGACACTTGCTGGTAGGGAGTTAAGGTAAATTGGTTTTCCAAAGCTGTGTTGCCTCATTTGACTCTTTTTTTTTTTTAAATCCTCACTCAAGTTTATGTTTTTATTGATTTTTAGAGAGAGAGGAAGTTGGGGGGAGGAGAGAGAAGCATCAACCGGTTACCTCCTGTACACCACCCCAACCAGGGATCAAACACGCAACCTAGGTATGTGCTCCAACTGGGAATCAAACCTGCAGTCTTTTCAGGCATGGAATGGTGCTCCAACCAACTAAGCCACCCAGCCAGGGCTCATTTTACTCTTTTTTTTTTTTTTTTTTTTTTTGGGAAACATCACTTTGAGTTCCATTCAGGATGGCAGCATAGGTAAATGTGGTACTTGAATCCCCCACAACTGCATCAAAATTATAACTAAACTAAAGAAAAAGCATCATTGAAAACTGCCTGAAACCTAGCTGGAGAGAAGTCCAACAACTAAGGATATACAGAAGGAGCCACATGGTGGGTGGGGTGGAGACAATGAAACCTTTTGGTCCTGCACCCACGTGTGGTAGTTAAAAATTGGCAGGGATATCTCAGCTGCAGAGATCCCCGCTGAAGAGTGAGGGGTCCCAGTCCTTCAGGCTACCCAGACCAGTGTTCTAGTGCTGGGAAGAGAAGTCACCATTACTTCTGAATGTGAAAATCACTGGAGACTGGCTGAGTGAGACAGGTTTTCAGGAGTCCCAGGTATTCCTCCTAAAGGGTCTGCACTGACTTGCTTAGACTCACTCAGACTTACTAGCTCTTAGCTCCAGTGCTGGGGTAACAGCTCCAAAGGCACCAGAGACATACTGGGAGAAAATGAATTATCTGGCATGAGGGCGAGAGCTGGAGGGACAGCTGTCTCCCAGACAGCAGTGCTGACAGAAGCTATTATTCCTTTTTTGAGCCCTCCCCACCACAGAGCCAACAGACTGGTGCCATATTTGAATCTCCATCAACCTGGCTAACACTGTTCACCCCACCCTGGTGGTTCCCGAGGCCCTGCCCCCACTGAATTGGCAGGCCACTCAAACCATTTCCAGTGACTTTTTTTAATACAAACAGCCTGCCTTGCTAATGCATCAGACTTTTCTAAGATCCCTCAGAGGCCCATAAACCCCAAACAAACAGCATCTGGCTTTGGCATGCCCCATACTTCTTTCTAGGAGGCCCCAGACCTGGCACTAGAAGCTTCAAGCCTTGGTTTGCAGCTTGGCCTCTCCTGGGTACCTCCATGCCCAGCAGAAATAACAGCCATCTGCAGGTCATTCCGGTGCTCAGGCTGGGTGGCAGATGACCTTGTCCTGCACCTCCGGGGAGGCCCCAGAGTCAGTGCACCCAGTGGACAGCTTCAGACCACATCAAAGCACCACCCAAACACTTCCACAAGAAACACATGCAAGGAGTGGACTTAGCGGGCAACAGAACTAAGTCCTTTTTTGTGGGGGCCGGCCCCTGCACAGATGAGCCTCCACAGAGGTTCATCTCAGCCAGCACTTGCAGCAAATTCGCCTAAGGGCAAATCCCTCCAATTGAGGTGCCAGCAACAATCAAGGTTCAAATACAACCAGAAGGTATATACAGTCTACATCTGAAGTGCCCAGCTTGGGTGATCAATGGAGCTGTGCCACTGGACCCTGCAGGACACCTACTAACTTACTAGGTTAGGCCACTCTACCAAGCCTGGGTAGAGAGAGCAGCTCTACATAATACATAGAAACAAATACAGGGAGGCTGCCAAAATGAGGAGACAAAGAAATATGCCCCACATGAAAGAACAGAACAATATTCCAGAAAACTAAACGAAATGGAGTCAAGCAATCTACCAGATGCAGAGTTCAAAATACTGCTTATAAGGATGCTCACTCAATGAATTTAGGGTAAAAGTAGAGGAACTCAGTGAGAACTTCAACAAAGAGATAGGAAATGTAAAAATGAAAATAGAAAACATAAAAAAGAACCAGTCAGTCATGAAGAATACATTACAAGGAATCAACAGAATCAGCAGTGCTATAAATGAAGCAGAGGATCAGATCAGATATTTAGAAGATAAGGAAGTAGAAAACACCCAATCAGAATAGCAAAAAGAAAAAAGAACTCCCCAAAAATGAGGCTAGTGTAAGGAGCCTCTAGGACAACTTTCACATCATGTGGGTGCCAGAAGGAGAAGAGAAAGAGCAAGGAATGAAAAACCTATGTGAAAAAATAATGACAGAAAACTTCCCCAACCTGGTGTAGGAAATAGACATCTAAGTCCAGGAAGCACAGAAGAGTCCCAAACAAGATAAACCCAAAGAGGCCTACACTAAGAGATATCATAATTAAAATGCAAAAAGTCAAAGAGAGGATTTTAAAAGCAGTAATAAAAAAGCAATTTGTTATCTACAAGAGAGCTCCCATAAATCAGCTAATTTCTCAACAGAAACTTTTCAGTCCAGATGAGATTGGCAAGAAATAATCAAATTGATGAAAAGCAAAGACCTACAGTCAAGATTGCTCTACCTAGCAAAACTATCATTTAGAATGAGAGGACAGATAAGCTTTCCAGACAAGAAAAGCTAAAGGAGTTTATAACCACCAAACCAGTGTTACAAGAAATGTTGAAAAATCTTTAAAAAGAAGAAAAAGAAAAAAGGATCAAAACTATTAATATCAAAATGACAATAAATACAATTATTTTATCAACAATTATTTTATGTGCAAATGGATTAAATGCTCAAGTCAAGAGACACATGGAGACTGTATGGATAACAAAACAAGATTCTTACATATACTGTCTACTACAGACTCACTTCAGATTGAAAAAACACATACACACTGAAACTAAAGGAATGGAAAAAGATATTTCATGAAAATGGAAACAAGCAAACAAACAAATAGCTGGGGTAACAACACTTACACCAGACAAAATAGTCTTTAAGCAAAGGTGATATAAAAAGAGACAAAGAAGGACCCAGTTATTCCACCTCTGGGTATTTATCCAAAGAAACCCAAAACAGTAAATCATAAAGACATATATACACATATGTTTATTACAGCATTAATTACAACAGCCAAGATATGGAAGTAACCTAAGTGCCCTTTAATAGATGAATGAATAAAGAAGCATGCATATATACAATGGAATATGACTGAGCCATAAAAAAAAAATGAATTAAATCTTGCTATTTGCAACAATATGGATGGACCTAGAGGTTATTGTGCTGAGTAAAATAAGTCAGAGAAAAACAAATGCTGTATGATTTCACTCATATGTGGAATCTTAAAAACAAAATAAATGAACAAGCAAGTACCCAGACATTGAGATACAGAGAACATTTTGACAATTGCCATATGAAAGGGGGGTTGATGGGATGGGTGAAAAAGATGAAGGGATTAAGAAGCATCAATACATATTGGAAGTTACAGCATAGTCATAGGGATATAAATCACAGCATAAGGAATATAGTCATAATATTTTAATAACTATGTATGGGTGTCAGATGGGTACTAGATTTATTGAGTTGATCACTTACTAACATATATTGTCTAATCACGGTGTACACCTGAAACTAATATAATATTGTATGTCAACTGTAATTGAACAAGAAATTATTTAATGTAAAAACAATAAACATTACTTTATCAATGCTTATACATATCATATAATTTACCAGGTTGTGTAACCCTCACTGTAAATCAGTTTTAGAATATTTCTGTCACCCCAATAGGATCCCACATGTTCATTTGATGTTAATCCCTTTCCCTTCTACCTCCAGTGTCCTAGATATCAAAAATCTTTCTGTCTCTATAAATTTCCCTTTTTCTGGACTTTTAATATTAAAAAATAACAAGATAAAGTCTCTTATAGCTTATAGTTTCTTCCACTTAGACTAATGCTTTGAGGTTCATTCAAGTCATAGCATGCATTAGTTTACTCCTTTTTATTGCTAAATTATATTGCATTTTATGAGGACATACCACTGTCTATCAGATCAGCAGATGACATTTATGTTGTTTCCACATGTTGACTCTCATAAATAACATTGCTAACAACATTCACGTGTAAGTCTTTGGACACATGTTTTCATTTCTCTTGGGTAGATTAGGAATGGAAGTGCTGTGTCATATGACAAATTTATGTTTAACATCGTAAGAAATTGCCAAACTGTTTTCCAAAGTTCCTGTACCATTTTAGATCCCTATCACCAACATACGAATGAGGGTTTCCATTTCTCCACATCCTTGACTGTATTTGTTATGGTCTGTCTTTTTTTTTTTTTTGTAGCCATTCTGCTGGGTGTCACATGGTATCCCTTTTGATGCCCAGTAGTTTCCTAATGACTAACATGCTGAGTATCTTTGCTTAGTCACCGTTCATAGATCATCTTTGATAACACGTCTACTCAATCTTTTGTCTCATTTTTTGGGGTGACCTTGTTTGTCTCATTATTAAGGTGTAAGGATTCTTTTTATTTCCTAGATACAAGTCATTTAGTCATTCATCAGATATGTGTTTTGCAGATATTTTCTTCCAGTCAGTTGCTTGTTTTCATTTTATCAATGTCTTTTGAAGCACAAATGTTTTAAATTTTGATGAGCTCAACTTTATCAATTTTTAAAAATGTATTGTGGTTTTGGTGTCATATCTAAACTCTACTTGCTTAACTCTAGGCCCTGAAGATTTTCCTCTATTGTCATCTTCTAAAAATCTTCTTTTATGTCTTACATTTAATGTAAGACATAATGTAATGTCTGTGGTCCATTTTGAGTTAATTTTTGTGTGGGGTGTGAGTTGAGGGTTTAAGCTAATCATTTTACATGTGAATATCCAATTGTCCCAGCACCATTTATTTAAAAAGCTGTTCTTAACTCAGTTGATTGTCCTGGCATGTTTGTTGAAAATAAATTGACCATAAATATGAGAATTTTTGACAATTATTTCTGTATTGTATGTTCATATGTATGTCCATATACCAAGCCCATACTGTCTTCAGAACTGTAGTTTTGTAGTAAATTTTGAAATTAGGAAGTTAAAGTCTTCCAACTTTGTTCTTTTTTCCAGAATTATTTTGGCTATTTGCGGTATCTAAATTTCTGTATAAATTTTGGGATCATTTTGTCAAGATTTGCAAAAAAGAAAAGGATGTTGGAATTTTCATAGGGATTGCATGGAATGTATTTAATTTGGGGAAACTAGTCATTTTAACAACAGAGTCTTCTAATCCATAAACATGAAATACCTCTTCAATTATTTAGAGCCTCTTTAATTTCCCTCAGCAATGTTTTGTGATTTCCAGTGTGTAAATCTTAAACTTCTTTTGTTAAATGTATTCCTAAGTATTTATTCTTTTTGATGCTATTATGAAATGAATTGTATTCTTAAATTCTTTTTTGGGTTGTTCATTGTTCATAAATAGAAATACAATTAATTTCTTTATATTGGGCTGGTATCCTGCAACTTACTGTACTTATATATTCTAATAGTGTTTTTGTGGAGTCCATGGAATTTTCTATAAATAGGATAATTTCATCTGCAAATAAAGACAATTTTACTTTTTCCTTTCCAGTGTGGCTGTCTTTTCTTTTTTCTTTCATTTGTCTGATTGCACAACCCTCTTGAGGCTGATGCTTACTAATGTTGGGACACACTTGAGAGACTCCTTGTGGCTACAAACTGCTGTATGGCCTTCAGTGGCCCTGGTGACAGCAGCAAGGAGCCAGCACACCTCCAACTCTAGGGGACAGGGAGGGTGAAGCCCATGCTCACTTTGTCAGCAGCCTGTCACACAGGTTAAGTCACCAGATTTCCTATCTCATTCTTCCAGACATTGCATCAGGCGCTGACTGCCTGGGCCCAAAATGGGGACCCTAAGTTATTTTTTAAAAATTTATCTTATATTTTTCCTTATCAATGAAAGAAGTAGCAGTTATCTAAGGAATAAGACCTAGAGACATTTGGGAAGCTGAGGTGTCAAACTGTGGGGTGTGTGGTTTTAGATACACGCTCCCAAAACTGATTGTAGAGCCTTGAATCTGAGATACATACTTCTCAGGAAGAGATCCAGAGGTAGTGTGGGGAGGAATTACTTTTTATGGGAAACAAGGAGGTTAAAGAAAGGTTAAGCTGCTTTCACAGGGGTGAATTACAATGTCTGATGGGAGGGAAGTATACTTAAAAGAAAGAATATTCAATTCTATAATTCAAATTTTGTTTTCTAAATCTGAACTTATTTTTGCTGCAACATAATCAAAAATTAAATTCAACAAAACCATTTTTGTTATGAAAACTGCAGATGATACAGTGAATCACAAAGGAAATGTTGAATTTGGAGGTTTCTCCACTCCTGCAGGTTCAGACTTCACTGTAGGTTAGTGCAGAAGGAGGAAGCTTGGTCATACCATAAGAGTTAGTGTTAGTTGTGGGCTCTCTGTTTGCCAAGAACAGAGTTAGATGCTTTATACATGCAACCATTATAAATGAAGGACCCATCCTGTTTTGTGTTGATGTAGGGTACAATGGAAAATACAAAACACAGTCTGGCAACCAAAAGTACGTTCACAATAGTGTAAGTTCTTTTCTTGCTGTGTTGAAAACTGTGATGGAACCAAATCCATAGTCTATACAGCAAACTTCATGAAGAGGTCTGTTCACCTGTACAGCCCACTTATCTCAAGCCTTCCCCATAGCCTGAGTTGCTCTGAAGCATCTTTCCGCCCTGTTCACCTTTCTCCACATCAAGTCTCTTATCCTCAGAGCAGCAAGGCCAGGAGTCAATCCTACAGGCTCACACACAGGAGAACCTGTGTGTGACCCAAAGGGAGGCCCGTTTAAAGCATCCTAGATGTTCACAGGCACAGCAGCACAAACCTCGGTGTCTAAACAAGCACTATACCAAGTGCCCTGACGGCTGCTTCATGTGTTAAGTACAACGATAATAGCTAAGAACCTTTGCTGTTCTGTGTGCTTCATTGTTCTAAGCACTTTTTATACTAGCCTTTAATTGTTGCAACAATCTTATATAGCAGACACTAGAATCTCTGTTTTACAGGGAGGAAGCTAAGGCTCAGAGAAGTTACATAACCTGCCTGAGATCTCACAGCTATTAAATAGCACAATAGAGTTTAAAACCAGGCCACCTGGTTTCAGAGTCCATGTAATTAATCACAAGTTTATTATCACTTCTCAAGGTATATTTCATCTCGGTTCATTTTCACAATAACCCTTCATTTCTCAGGCAGTAAAAATGAGACTCAGGGTGCTGAAGATTACTTGTCCAAAGTCACATTGCTCTTAAATAGCAGAATAGGACCTGGTGGGCCTGAAGCCAATATATTGTATTGCATGATTCTGACATCTGTTGGTAAAATCTGGAAACTTTTTACATATATGTACCCCTTCGATTTCAAAGATTTCAGTTTCTTAAAATTTCAGAAGGCAGAAACCCCGCAAAATTCCGAGTGTTAAAATAACAATGAAAGGAAAGCAACTGCATAATAATGGAAGTATGGCTGAGGGAATACATTTTAACTGAGAGCAGACTTGGCTCTGAGTTTCTTGGCAGCCAAGGCAAAGAGGGAAACTTATGTGTTCCATTGCTCTCACTGCCCAAAAAAGTAAATTGATTCATCACAAAAGTTCTCCTGGTCTTGTATTTCATTAATAATTCAGCAGGAACAATGCTGAAAATGCTGGAGGTGCCCTCCGGTGGACATTCATTTGCTTGGAAAAGACAATCTAGAGATGCAATGGAACAGGTGTGCCTGTTTATATAAGAGCCTTGGTTCCCTCTCCTGCCGCTCTCCTCAGGCAATTCCTCCCAGAATGGGAAGGCCCTGTTAAGGGCTCAGCAAACTCTATCCACTAAGTCTTTCAGACCCAGGCTCCCACATTTATAGTACTTTAGGCTCAGTTATGTTTTGAAAGCATTGTTGAGGACCTGATGCCCTTCTCTGGACTTTAGCACAGATCCAATGTGATAGCCATGAGCCACGCATGGTGGCCAAGCATTTGAAATGTGACTAGGCTGTATTGAGATGTCCTCGTGAAAAATTCACACCGGGTTCCATATTAAAAAGGTAAAATATCTCATTAAAATTTTTTATACACATTCCATTTGGAAATAAATTATTTAATATTGGGTTAAATATCTTATTAAAATTATTTTCACTTATTTCTTTAAAGAATTTTAAGTGTGTCTCCTCTGTGGCTGGCATCTGATTTCTGTTAGCACCGGTCCAGACCATTCACCCTCTCTTTCCTGGTTCTTACCAGAGGGCAGGTGGAGTGGGCACTGTGGTCACCATGGGCAATGCCCAGGACCCCTAAGAATCTTTCATGCCATCAAGGGGAGGAGTCTTGTTCTTGTCCTCCTAAACACAGGCTGGCTTCAAAGGGGATTTTCAAGACTCTGATGTGAACTACACCAAAGTGGAGTTAAGAGTTGGAGGATTTGGCTAAGAAATTCAGTGGTTCCAAATAGCTTTGCTCTGCCAGTTGGGACACCTGGTTCTCTATATGTGTATAAATAGTCTGCAGGGAGGATATTGCCAACAGTGGGAGGAGCGGAGGAAGCAGGGAAGCAGGTTTGCTTTTCTCGAGTCCAGAATGAACAACTCCATGTACTGCAAATGGGTCTTTCTTTTGTAGAGGGTCCCCAGTCTCCGGGTGTACGTTGCTCAGTCCTCTGTGGGACCCAGGCTCTGATTTGCCATCACATCAGTTATAGCTTTCAAGGGTCAATCTCATTAAATTTCCATTGGATTTTTAAAAGGCTGGAGACAGGAAAGCTTTGTAAATTATCACCCAACAAACCCCACAACAGAAGGAACATCAAACTCCATCTTGAATCTTTCTACATCATATGTTAAAATATTAAGAGTCAATTTTCCATTTCCTGGAAGTTTTTAGCAGCCTTTCTCTGACCGTACCGATTATATCAATAATAAACTCTCACAGTCCCATCAAGGGATTGTCAGCAGATTCCAGGGCACCATGCTCTGCATAATTACCAAATAAAGAAAAATCTCTCCAGAAAGTTGCTGGAGGACAACAGAGCACAGATTCTGGAAACTTTGGCAAAATCCAAAAGATGGTGTCAAGCTCTCCTGTGCACCCTGGGCAGACCAGCCACATTGTGACAGCAGGTTGCTTGGATGGGCTCCTTCAAAGTCTCCAATTTGCTCCTAATGCATCTAAGTCACACTCTAACTCTTGAGTAAGATTAGGCAGGACCAGCGTCCATCCAAATTATCAGAGGAATATGTATGCCTCTCACAAGCCACCCCTCCTGAAAAAGTTGCCGTCACATCTGATATGCAGGAGGGTGAGGACCCAGGATGTGCAGGATGCCTTTTCCTGGGCTCAAAGCTGGGAAGGGGGCAATGATAGGCACACAAGAGTCACTGTGGGGATCTGTCCCTTTGGTTTGTCTGAATTTCTGTGGGTAGCTTTAAAAACCTTGTAGCCTGTACAGGACACAGCTTCAGTCTCGCAGGGTGACTGGCTTTGGTGGACAGTCCATAAGTCCTGCTGAATGAATGGATGAATGTCTTACCCCTGTTACTCTTGGCCATTTCTTTGGAACTGCCTCCAAATTTTCCGGGCAGCCTTGGGTGGGGGAAGAGGGGATAGGGGGGAAAGGGTTGCTTACACCATCCTCAGGCTAGAGGTCTCATGGGAAGGCAGTGTCCCTGGGATGTGAGCCCCCAAGGGGAGGAAAAATCCTGGGATTCAGGAGAGGGGTTTGTACCACCAGGCGGCTTCCTTCAGGGGGATGAGCCTCAGGTGGTGGCTGTCACAGGAGATCCAATTCTGTCAAGGACCTTCCAACTTAAGAAAGTTCTCTCGAGTGGTCTCCTCCCTTTTCCTTCCGCCCCTGTATGAGGCTACCTCTAGGACGTTCCCCTCTCACCTGCGTGTACGCACGCAGGAGCGCGCGCGCGCACACATTCACCCACCCTTTCCTGGGGTGGTCCTGTTGCGGGACTTGCGTTTCCAAGAGCGGCCACACGGTGGCGCGCGGCTCCCACTCCGGAGGAGCTTCGCTCTCGGGTCTGGTCGGGAAGCCCAGCGAGAAAGGAGGCCAGCCAGGCTGAGGGCCCGAGACGTCTTCTGTTAGGGTCGCCAGAGTCCTGGGCAGCCTCTCCGGTCACCTAAGAGCGAAGCATTCCTTGAGCATCTAAGAGACAATTCCATTCACCTTGGAGTTCTCTTCTGACTTTGTTTTCAAGGACACCGAGGACGCCTGAGTAGAAACTTTTCAGCTGCCTGACCCACAGCGAATCCCAGGCTGTAGCCCCGCTGTCAGTGAATGGTGATGACGGTGCCCCTTACAGGCTGTTCAGCGTTACCAGGGCACATTTAGTCCTCAATGCAGGGAAGATTGTAGAGTAGCTGTTCCCAAACAGAAGGTGCTGGGGATCCTCCAGGCAGTGGGTTACGGGGCAGAGCAGGAGGCAGGGGCTCCCCCAGGAACCCTATGCACGCCTGCTTTACTGCCTACCTCCTTCTGGGGGACTCCCCAGAGCTGGGGAGCCACCACTGGATGAAGGTGGGCTGGCCCCACAGTTGCCAACTGAACCAGGTTCTTGAGCCTCAGTCCTGTCCTAGGGTTACAGGGAACCTCCCCCAGGCTTTCACAGGAGAGGCTGGGGCACCTGGGCCCTGGCCAGGCACAGACCAGGCGACAGAGTGTCTGGAGGAGCTGGCTGGAAGATGGGACCTGCATAGTAATGGCTCCAGCACCGAGCACTTAATGCCCGCCAGTTACTCTATGCCTCCTGTGGTTTTTCAATCCCACCACCATCTGGACATGGGTGCTCAGGGTCCTGGCTCTATAGGTGAGGGGAAGAAAGCACAGCCAGCTTAATAAACTTGACCACAGCTCCCCAGATTTAGGGGTACAGGGCTCTGGGGTCAGGCCTTAACCACTGTGATGCTGCCTAGCTGTGGTCCCAAGACCTAGATGCGGTCCCGAGACCCAGACACATCCATGGTCCAGCAAGTCAATAGACAGCTTCTGAAGTTTCCTGTCTCAGCTCAGTGAGCATTCCTGTCTAATATCTCCTAAGCCTTCCAGCACTGCTGGGTGTGAAATGAGGTTCTTCTAAGGCACCTGGGGGAAATCCAGGCCCAGAGTGGGTGTGCAGCTGCCTGCTGGATCACTGGACACATTGGGTGTCGGGTATTTCCTGAGAAGCTGCCAGCTACTAAGAGACTAGGGATTCCACCCTCAGTGGGGTGGGGAGTGGGGATAAGGGAGATGACACAAATCCCTACATTTATGAAACTTGCATTCTAGTGATAAAGACAGAAAATAAGTGAGATAAATAAGGTAAGTAAGGGGGATAGACATTTAAATGGTCATGTGTGCCATAGAAAAAAACCAGGACAGGAGAGGAGTGTGGGATTCTGTTGACTGGGCGGCCAGGACCGGCCTCACTGAGCCTGTGTCACTGTACTTGATCCCCTAGGGATGGCAGTGGTGAGGCAAGTGCCCCACCCTGCAACCCGTGGCTGCAGGGGCCGGAGAAGCAGCGTACATGCCCTGGTGCAGATGGGGTGCATATCTGGGGCCCACACTCCCTAGCGCTGGCCTCTGTAGAAAAATAATGGGTCATGGTCTCGAAGGCTCCAGAGTCTGCAATTCCCGTATAAACAGGGCCAGGGCTATGGAGACAAGAAATGGTGTGCAAAGGTGAATGTTCTTGACACAAATAGCTGATTACAACTGTAATATGTTTGTATGATATGCAAAATTTAAAACTTGGCATAGCAGTCAAAAATGCTTGAATTTGACCTTCAGAACATGTCTTATTTAAAAGCATTAGAAATTCTGCCAGCTAATGTGCCGAGGAGGCAGCTGCAGGGCCCTTAGATGCATGTGTGTGGCTAGGGGTCCTATGGGGGTCACTCTGTGCTGGCCCTGGAAGTCGTCTAGATTGTGGGATGAGTAGATGGAGCCTTGGAGTATGTTTGGGAGTGTGCATATGTGTGATTCTGTGTGTGTTTACACACATTTCTCTATTTATTTATGTGTGTATTCTGTGTTACTGTGCAAGTGTTTGTGTTCATGCATGTCTGTGTTTTATGTACATGTATGTTTCTGCATTCTTAAGTGAATGTATATGCATGTGTTTTTGTGTATAAGAGTATGTACATATGTGTTTCTCTGAGAGTATACATATGTTTGTGTCCTGTGGTTTAGTATATGTACATGTGTGTTCTCTGTGTGCATACATCTTTATGGGAGCAGGGATGCGGTGTGTCACGCTCTGTCCTCATTTTGACTGAAGTCAGGAGGCTCTGATTCCTCAGCCTCAGGAGTTCCCATTTACTCCTTTTTGCCTGAGGACTAAACAGGGTCAGGGGTGTGCCCAGCCCTGGTCCTGATGCTGCCAACTGCTTTCTCCTCCCCAGGATGGTAGTGTGAAGGGCGCTGGCAGGGGATGGGGCACAGGGCCAGCACTCCGGCTGAGCTGTCCCACTTCTGCACCCTTTAATGTGGTACCAGCACCCACTTGTCCCCTGCTGGAAGCAGAGGGAGAGAAAAATATACTAAATACCCAGGGGAGAGGCTGAGCTGAGCCATCCCAGCCTGCCTTTCCTGTGCCAGGCAGGACAAAGGGGCATGGGTCTGCCCCAGCTTCTAAGCCTAGCACTGGGACATCTCAGTCCAATGCAGCAATCTCTGGGCTCCTGCCCTGGCCCTTGGGCATGGTGGCTACTGTGCCTCTCAGGCCTCTACCTCCAGCCAGCGGACAGCCCTTGCCGGTTTCCTCTTGGCTGCAGAACAGGGGTTGAGCCTGTTTAGGCAGCCAGAATGCCAGCCTAGAAGGAGACAATGCTGCTTCCACTTGCTTGGCTGGCCTGCCCACCTGCTTTTTAGCTCAGGACAAGGTATGGGGTCTCTGACTGGTTACCTCCTCTGCTTAAATTGGCTGTGAGCCCTTGCCTAGCTCTGAATTAGTGGGGCTGCTTGTAGGGGGCTGGAGGTAGGAAGCCCTTTTTCCCTGTGCCATTTTGTGTCAGGCACTTGGCTGAAGCCACTCTCCCAGGCCCTCCATGGCCACCAGCTTGGACCAACTTCAGCAAAGGAAGAGTCCTGTTGGTTCCTCAGGGACAGAGCTGGAGCTGGCCTCAGTGGTGTAGGCTCCAGGAACCAGAACCAAAGGAGTGATCCTTCCTCACTGGGCATAGTGGCTTTGTCCCATGAACATAGGCTTTCTTTGTGTGGGGGTTAGCCTGGCTGGCAGGTGAGGGTGTGGAAGAGGAAGAGTGTTTCCCCCAACTTCAGTGTGGGAATCCCAAGGGAGGGCTCTGCTGTGACCAGCCAGGAGAGGGCTGCTCCTAGGAGAAGGGGTGCAAAGTGCTTCTACAAAGAGACTTCTAGAGCAGAGACCAATCTATAGACTGATGTTATCATCCTGTTCTACAATTGAGGTCCCTGGGAGGAAAAAATACCTAATCCATTTCACATGGCTGGAAGCAGTGAGCTGAGATTTGAAATCGGACCAAAGGACTCCAAAGAACTTTTCCATACTCCAGGCCTCTCTGCAGGAATCCTGTGGAGGACCTCTGGGTTCCTCACCCCTTAGGGCAAAGGCTGGGCCCTCCAGGCTGTGTCCTTGGCTTCCTGGCCCTGCTTTCCAGGTGTCAATTCCTGTCTTGACCTCTAGGTGTCGCCCACCTCCATGTCTGGTCTTGGCTTAGCAGGACAATCCCCTCAATTAGTTGCTGCTCAGGTGGAAGGCCTAGGCTTCCTCCCCTCCTATAAGCCCCAGGGTCTCAAGCACAGCTCGTCACCCCAGGGAGGCAGCATATCTGGGGGTCCTGTAGGTTGGGGGAGCAGGTCAGTAGAGCCTGAAGGTGAGGGTGTGGGCAAGACAAGAATGACTCCAGCCCTTCCTCCCTGTGCCCCCCAGGCCTTTCATATCCCTTGCAGGTTCAGGTAAGATTCCTAGATAATGCTGTCTGTCAGATTGGGAACGTGAGTTGGTCCCTGATGGAGCAACTCCACTGTCCAGGCTCCATTGATGAGCAAATCCCAGTTTCTCATTATTTTGGTGCTGGGCTTCCTCTCTGCTGATATTTTTTCAGTTCTCATTTGCCAACTCCATAGCTCCTGCCCACTGGGAGGGAAACCCGTTGACATTGTAGTCCCTGCTCCATATGTCCTTGCCCAGAGCGGGGACCCGACCACCCTCCATGTAGTTACTCCTCTGCCTAGGCACACCTGTCAACTCCCCTTGTTGAATTTCTTCACAACAAGCAGCAGCCGTGTATTTTATCTGCATGGATTTGGGTGTACAGGAATAGTCGAATTATTTCTCTGCAAGGAAGTTCTACTTGGCTCACAGCCCCCATTTCTGCCTCAGAGCCAACCCTTTGACAATCCGAGGTGTCAGTGGCTTTGTTTACATGCAGTCACTTTGGGTGAATGCCTCCAGTGCTTGGCTAGGGAAGCTCTTCTTTCACCTTTGTCTTTAGATGGGGGTGGCTTTGGAGGGGGAAGCTGGGGGGAATGGCATCACATTTCAGGGCACTTTCTGTCTCTCCCCGACCCCCCGCTGCCATACCTGAAGGGTCACTGGTCCAGCCAGGATCAGGAAGCCCTGTGTCTCTAGCTCTTTCTGATCTCACTATCATCTCTGCTTCGCTGCCCAACCACATAGCTTTTTCCACCACTGATTACTGAGGACGGATGGGAACAGATGCTCTGAATGGGTGTCACCTGAGGGTCATTTTGCTGTGTCCTAAACAAAGGAAGGCCTTCTCCACTGTTTGATGTTTCCACCAGTAAGAAGGCAAATTGCCAGCAGTCATCTCTCACCAAACAAACCCAGCAACAAGTGACGCTGTTGGCATGAAATTAGGCCTCACTGGGTGCCCTGTCCAAATGCACCTTCTCGCCTAATTCTCAGCAGCTCACTGAAGCAGGTGCTCTGAGTGCTGATGACTGTGTCCCATGATGAGTGGGTGAGAACAAGCTCTGGTTAAACCCAGACTCATCCGACTCCAAGCCCAGGCTGCCACATGCGTGACTCCTGGGAGAAAGGTAATCAGAGGGATCTCCAGCTATAAACTGTGCTGGAGTGAGTAAGGAAGCAGTTCCATGGCACCCCACCCTCTCTCGGCCACAGTCCTGACCCATCTCTGGCTCTGGAGGAGAACAGTGGTGTAGTGGAGAGAAAGTTGAAAAATGGGCAAAAAGTAGAGGAAGAAGAAAGAGCCCAAGGAGCATTACCTTTCTACCCTTTTGAGAGGTCCTGCCATATTTTTGGGGGGGAAGTGAGAGGGATGTATGCCAGGTGACTTAATCCTTTTGGGCTGCTAGAACAGAATGCCACAGACTGGACGACTTATAAACTGCAGATGTTTATTCTTGCCGTTCTGGAGGCTGGAGGTCTGAGGTCCGGTGCCAGCACAGCCAGGTTCTGATCAGAGCCTGCTTCCTCTCTGAATGCTGCCTTCTCCCTGTAAGCTCACCGGGCAGAAGGGGTGAGGGAGCTCTCTGGGGTATCTGTCTCTAAGGGCATCAATCCTGTTCCTGAGAGCTCCACACACAACGCCCAATCACCTCCCAAAAGCCCCACCTCCAAGTACTGTCACATTGGGAATTAGGATTTCAACAAAATTTTGAGAGGACACACATTCAGCCTATAGCAGTGGCAAGGCTGGGATTCATCCCTGTCTACCTGTGAGGTGGCTGCCTGGGGAATGGTCTTCCCCTGTACTCCTGCCTTAGGTCCCTCACTGGAGGCTTAAGCAGCAGCCTAGAGCAAAGTGTGCAGTCAGCTTGGATGGATCAGAAAGGATCCCTGAACTCCTTTCCCCACTGCAGACTGACCCACTTCACCATTTAGATGGATCCATACACACCTCCCAAGTGTAGACTCAGCTGTGCCCCTGTACCTGCCATACCCACAGTCAGTCACGTCCATACCTCACCAGCTGGGGCAGCCAGACTGTGTTGAATGTATGTGTACACAGTCCCAGGGTTGGTTGTGGGAACTCTGTTTTCTCCCACCTCTTCATATACCACCCATGTTGTCTGTGCCCACCCCCTACCCTGCCATGACCCATTGTGATAAAGTTTCCTGGGTCTGAATTCTTGAACCCAAGCTTCCTAAAAGTTACCATAATTAAAGATTTTATTTTCTCCATTGTTCCCAGTTTCTAACTCCCATTTCTTGTGAAAGTACCTAGTTGTTAACTGACCACTTAGAAATCTGAGGATCTTACCCATTAAAAACCCTGAGAAGAGAAGGCACCCTAAGTAGATTGAATATTGGTCCTGGTTCTTCACCAGCCTGTTATAGGAGCATACATCCACCCTCACTGTGGTCTCATGCTGTGCAGAGTGTACTTCCTGGCCTCTGGCTCTGGCCAGTGGACTGTGAGTGGATTTGACATTAGCAGAGGCTTTGTAATGTGCTTGACAGATTGGCTTTGCTGTCCTTCACTCTGGGGATTGAACATGAGACTGGCTTCCCCCAGGAGCTGCTGCCCTTTGTCCTGGGCCCAAGAACATGTGGAAGAGCCCTGAGCCCACAGTGGGGAGATCACAGGTGAAGCAGAGCTGTCCTGCTGAGCCCGACTTGGACCAGCAACCTTCAGTGGGTCACAGTCAGCATGGGACTGAATGCCGATTGTCACTGAACATTTGTGTTGGTTGTCCAGCAAAGCTGACCAGTGTCCTTTCTGGGTTTAGGCCTGAACGAGTTACAGCCCAATTCTACAACATAAAGCACATCATAGAGACAATAATATTTTGAAGAATATGCAGGACAGATCGCTGTTGGCCTTCCTAGGAGAGTTTTTGTTGTGTGTGTGTGGTATGTTTCTGAGGTATGTATGGTGTATGTAAGTGGTATGAGTGTGTGATGTGTGGTGTGTATGATATGTGTGTGTGTTCTGGGGGGAGTGGACATCATCTTGCATCATCAGGGCTCATGCAAGTGGTCTGAACACCAGTCTAAATGAGGGGCCAGGTTCCCACCCAGCATCACCCTAGGACGGAATTCCTTATAGACTCTATGGATGAGCTCAGCTTCATACTACAACACTATTATTAGTCATCTCACAGACCCGTAAAAACTTCCACTTACAAAATGATTTACACCTGTAGGTAGATTTGGATTTTGTTTGCTTATCTCTTTTGGGTGGAGGTGGGGCTATTGTCTTGTCTCCATTCTGAAGCCACAAAAGGTACTGCTGTTTCCAAGTTTCGTGGACTTCATGGTCCTCCTGTAATTTAAGTACCCCATGTTCTAAAGGTCCTAATTTGCCTCGAGTTTATATACCAGGTGAGTGGTTTTCTTTCGGAGAGCCATAAAGCACTGCAGATGGAGCCCTGAGGGTCTAGGTATTCCACAGTAATTAGCCACCAGCCAGGAAAATCTATTACATAAGAGCAGTGCCTGAGGCATGGTGGACAGGTCGCATCCTAAGCAGATTCACTTTAGAACTCGTTAGAACTCAGGGAAAGTGGAGGCAAGCCAGGTTCGCAAGATTCTGTCCTCTGGTTTGATGGGTAGGTAGACCTCCATCCACTGCATGTGGAGTCTTAAAAGCTAGCCTTTGGTCATCACCGTGGCCTCCTTTTCCTCCCTCACTGCCCACTTGGACACAGTGAGTGACTGGGGAAATTTCTGGCCATCTCTGGACCCCATCCCTCTCCACCCCTTCCTGACCCCTCACTACACATGTCTTTCTTGGGCATTGCTTTGTGCAAAGGCAAAAAATACCAGAGGTCACCAGAAAATGTGCCTTCATGCTGGTGCCCTGTAAGATTCACAGCATTTGACGTCTGAGCTTCTTTTCTGAGATGTTGCTTTTAAGGCTCAAAAACAGGAGCAGATTTTTGGCAACTACTCCAGCTTCTCTTCATATGATGAAATAATGAGAGACAATTGCCCTGTGACATCTGACACTGAACATTTCTGTTTCCAGTTTACCAAATAACAAGATAGTTTCATTTATAATGAGATAACTCGAAGAGAGATGCTCAGTAGGGCCTGGTGTCATTACAGAGCTATTTCTATGTTAATGGTGATGAGAAGAGAATGCAGAAAGGGCTATCTTTGACTGAAAGGGGTGATGTTAAATATGCCTGTTGCAATGCAGCCAACGTGGAAGTCTCCATTTCAATAGGGAGGATAAACAAATATTGTATGGCTTGTATGGTCTCTGAAGAAGGGGGTGTTTGTGCCACTTTGAGCCATCTCCCAGGGACTCTTTCTAGCAATCAATCCAGCCTAAGGGCAGGGGTTCCTGGGGATGACCCGAGGAGGGTCCTTAGAGAGATGCAAATCTCAGGTCATTGGCCTTGGCACCAACAGGTTGGGGAGGAAACTAAAGGGTCCAAGCATGGGATTTGACATTAAGACTTGGAAACTGACTTCAAGCTGGGCAAATGATGAGCCTGGGATTGATGATGATAGTTGATGACAGAAAACGAGATTCAAACTGATTTAAGCAGAATAGGTTCAGGTGTGGTCTGATTTGAACTCAAAGGAAGCTATACTGGTGCCATTTCTAGTTTTTTCTTCTTCGCACTCCATTCTCTTCCATGTTGGGTTTTATCGTCTCAGGCTCCCTGTCATGGGCAGGTTCCTACCTCCGCAAGTGTAGTCACATTCTGTCAGGCTCTGGGGACAGAGGGAGAGTCCATTTCTAAGGCACCCAGTAAATAGGTCATAGAGCACCTTTGACCCTGAGTGGGCCAGGTGCTCATCCCTAGCACAACTCCTGTGCCAGTGACAATGTTGGCTCTGCTCAGTCAGGCCTGGGCCAGGGACTCTGCCTGAATCACATGGGCCCCAAGCGATGGTCTCTCACATGAGTCATTGCCAGAAGTCAAGTGCATCGTACTCACTGATCATGCTTGATAACGGATGGGGGCCCTGGTTGGATGGAGCAGAAGCGGGCCCGGAGCCTGCTGGGAGGGTTTAGGAAGGCAGATCAGTACAGATCCACAAGTGAGAAGTTTTCTTTTATGTAGCTCTTAGGTCTATCCCTTTTTCTGCCTGCATTGCTGCTACCTTACTTTGGGCCCTCATTTTTCTTTTGTCCCTTCTGAATCATTGTTGTCTGAGAAACATTTAAGGAACACAAAATCTCAGCATGCCACTCCTCTTCAAATACCTGAGTGGCTCAGACTCCCATAGGATGAGGCCCAAGGTCCTTAGTGTGGAGACAGTCTCTCCTGGTTAGGCCTGCTCCCACCACCCTACTCCTAGCCTCTCCAGATCCATCCAGGTCCCCCAAGCATCATGCTTTTCCACATTTTGCTTTGCATGTGCATCTGCTGGAGGTGCTCAGCCACACCTATCTGCCCCCGGCTCTAAACACTTCTGTAGCCCTCAGGACCCAAGTTGTGTTACCCATCTGTGATACCTCCCCCAACTTCCTCTGCCATTTGTCCACCTGCACTGTGGCTTTCTCTGTGCTGGCTCTTTATTAGTCTTAATAGCTGCCTCCTTGTCTCATGTCCTCTGAAGCCTGGAAGCTCCTTAAGGATTGTGCTGTAAAATATTAAAAAAAATTATTATAACACCTTTCAAACATTGAATAACCACAGAAAATAACAAATATGTATTCACCACCCAGATCAGATAGGGAGTAACAGCGTGCTGCATTTGTTTTACCTTTCTCTTTGAAGGAACAAATATCAGAAAATACAACCAAAGCCCCCATTCACACAACCCCTTTCCCTCTGCTCCCAGGCTTCTGAAATGGGATAGAACCTCTATTCAACACGATGCTCTTTGAGAATTCTCTGTTAATTTGTGTAAATATGCTTTGTTCATTTGTACTACAATGAAGTGCTTTTGATGTTAAGAATAAATCATAGTTTATTTATTCTTTCCTCTCCTGATGAATGGATTTGTTTTGACTTCTCAACATTGCAAACCTGCTGCAGTGAGTGTTCTTGAATGTGTCTCCTGGGCTCACAGGTTTCAGCAGATAGCCCAGTAGTATAACTGTTCATCCTCAACTTTTGTAGCCATTGCCTGACTTCTCACCAGGGTGTTGTACCTGTCTCCATGCCCCTGAGGGGTTCACATCCGGGCTGCCCAAAAACCTCACCAATTGATATCAGGAGATTTTTAAATTTTTGTCACTGTGACTAGAAGAAAATGATGTTTGGTTTCATTTGCGTTTCCCCGTGACTGATAAGGCTGAACCTCTTTTCATGTATATTTGGTCATTCTAGTTTTCTGTGAGTTGCCGGCTTTCCTGATGGCTTGTTTGCTGCTCTGTGTCCTGGAGCTGACACCTTTGTTTGTTATACACAACCATGTCTTATCCATCAGCACAGCCCTGCATGTCCTGAAGTGCAGACGCAGACCCAGTCTGTGGCTGATATTTGTTGGAAAGGGGCAAGGAAGGGGATGAGCCTCTAGAACCAGATGAACCAATGGGGAGCCCTGCATGAGCACAGGGCCTGTGTAGGAGATGGGTCTGCCTGGAAACGAAGCTCTGGGGACTAGAATCAGAGTGGATAGGAAGGAGGTTATGGTCAGATAGGGCAAGAAGATGGAAGTTCAGGCGCTAAGATGGGATTTGAACCAAGTCAGAGACTGTGCTTTGAAGGAAGCCTGTGTTGGGGATGGATTGGGGAGGAGAAGCCAGAAAGAGCTGAGCAGGAGCAGCCTAGCCCCCAAGGAAGGGGGAGAGTGTGGCCTCCAGGAGCCCAGGACAAAAGGGCTGGGCAGGTTGCCAAGTCCATGACCTCCTCAAATCTACCCTCCATGAAGAGTGCCTAGGTCTTGCTAACTGTGTGGACAACAATTATTCTGGAGGCCTCTCTAAGCTCTTTGGGAGGCAGTAAGAAGTGTCCCAGTACAATCCCCTTCCCAAGGTGAACCCATTTGTAGCAATCCTCAGGACTCACATTAAGACATTTTATTTCCAGTTTCTTCCTATCATGCTATTGTTATGAATCATTAAACAGGCTTCCAGACTCCCTCCATTGAACACACACTTGAGGGAGGACAGCTTCTGGGTGCTCTGTGGGGACAATGAAAGAATGGCCCTGTCTTCCAGTATTCAACCTGGGAGAAGTGGGTGATGCAGTCCTGGGTCTGAATGATGTCCTTGATTAGTGAAGATGTACTTGCAGACACCACACTGCCAGAATTCAACTCTCACCTATGTGTGAGTGATTCTTTAAATAAACAAAGTTCAAAATAAGCTTTGAGAGGGCAGGAATCATAACTGACATTGTCCTCTGTCCTAGCACCTACAATATCCCTGGCACATAGGAAGCACTGGTAATGATTTATTCAATGAAGGGACCAGACCACTCAACACTCTAGAGGTGGTAAATCTCCCTATGTTTGTCTATAAATAGAATTCTGGTCAAAGTGTTATCAGGATTTTACCTATTTATTTAAACATTTAATCAAATTACTTCTAAAGTTAATTTACTATAATGAACATAGAATAGCTAAAAAAATCCTGAGATGAGAAATTCCTAGAGAGTAAACTTCCTTCAAATATTAAACCTATTGTAAAGGAACAATAACTGAAAGAATATGGTACTGGTACAGAAATGGATATATTAATGGACAATATTAAATGCAGAAATATACTCAGGTAATATTAGAATTTAGTTCATAGTAAAAGTGGCATTTTCAAACAGTGGACAATGATTACCCAAATGGTGGTGTTGCAACCTTTGGCAAAATATTTGGAAAAGCAGAGCAGTTGAAGTCCAGCTTCATCCATGCATCAGAATAAGCACCAGCTCCTGGGGTTGGGGGTGTTTCCTAGAGTGTATTTCCAAAACCCATCAGGCCAGGCTACTCCTTACCTTCGTCCACCTCAATAGAGGGAGCTGGGGCTCAGCCCCACTTTCCTGACAATGGGCCTGTTAGGAAAGGTCACTGCTCCTGATGGATGTGGGTCCCTGGGTCAACACCGGCCCTTTCTGCCCAGGAGGTTACATAGAGGTGTGAGGGATTTGGACTGAGAAACAAGATATGAGAGGCAGTAACATATAACAAGCTTTGCTGGGTGACAAGTGGATAGGGCTTTATGTGTGGAAACAGCTCTGTGCAGCAGGAGTCTCTGCAGAGGCTATGGCAGCTCAGGGCTGCTACTCAGAGGGGAGGAAGGCCAGGGAACTCCCCAGGGGAAGGAGGATCAGAGAGGGTCTTATGTGTCTGATGATGTGCTCGGCAGCATGGTGGGGGATCTGAGCTTGCAAGGGCCTTAATACTTTGGATTCTGATAACTGCAAGACCCCATCTTATCAACTGCTAACAGCTGGGGTGAGGAGGGGTCTGCGAAGTAGACAGTTTGTTAAAGGCTAAACATATGTTTGGACTAACTTAAAAATAATTGGATGTATAAAAATTTGAGTTTGGCACTGGCAGGATTTTGAGCTAAAGGGTCTTGTCCTGCAGTGAAGAAAATAAACAATCTAGAGGCAAATACACATGGGCCATCTTTGACTCATGTACATGATAAGTCCCCTCAGCCACCTAAGTGGCCATGGCTGGTTGGGACACCTTCTCCTTTGTCAGAGGATCTGTGTGTGAGCAGAGGAGGTCAGAATTTTTTTTCAAAACTTCCCAGGTGGTGCTGATGTTTTAGCCACATAGGAAACCGTGGCCCTAGGTCAATGGTCCTCAGACCTCACTTGCACATTAGACTGTTCAAGGTGGAGGTAAGAGTAGAGATAGTGATGGAGCTTTTAGAATGTATTAAAACCTGGACCATGCTCCCAGAAATTCGAATTTACTTTTGATGTCAGGTAGGAGACAGGTAATCCTTCAACTTCCAGATAAGTGTAATGTGCAGCCAAGGCTGAGAACCATTGTGTCGGGTCTGGGAAAGGGGAGCCAGTGCAGGCTTCTTCCAGGAGAGTCATGATGCCCATAAAATGCAGGGAATGGGAGTGGCCAGTTACTGCCTGCTGACATATTGCACTGCCAGGCACTGTGCTGTTTGCATTATCTCATGTGCTTGCACAATTTCATACAGAAAACCACTCCACATGGCTTTCCACTCTTCCCTGCTCCTTTCTCGATGTCATTCAGGCTTTCCCAAGAGTTTCCCTTGATTGGTGGCCTTGCTCCGTTCATAATGTTTGACATAGGTTGCCCTTTGCCTTGGCACACCTCACTTTAGCTTCTTCAGGAGGGTGATCAGGAAGTGTTCCTGCCCAAGGGTCCTGTTCCAAGTGGGGAGTACTGCTGAAGGAGCCTGAAGATTTGGGAAGGAAGTGTGACCACAGATTCAGCCCTAAACTCTGAGGACAGAGGGTCAGCTGGGCGGTAGGAGGGTAAGTCCCAGGCTCTGGGAGAAGTTTGGAGCATTGGCCAGGGTTATGTGCCAAGGCTGTCCATGCTCCCCACACACAGGCTTCAGTGTCAGGGGGGCTGAGCTTATCACTCTCTTATTATAACTGACTTTCAGGCAATAGCTGGAGACTACTGGCTATGTGGTCTTGGGCGAGCTATTGACTTTCTGTGCATCATTTTCTCTCCTCCTTCCAATAGACCTCAGATAATCATCATCATGATCCGGATCATAGTAACAGTCAGCCTGTTTTGCACATTGCTATGCCAGGCAATCTGCCAAATTCTTTTACATAACATATAATTAAATGCACAAAACAATCTTTTGTGCATTGAGGTTGGGACTGGTCTCATCCCCATTTTACAGATGAGTAAACTGAGGCATAGAGAGGCTAAGCAATTTGCCCAAGGTCACAGAGGAAACAAGAGGCAGAGCTGGATTCAACCCCACAGGCTAACCTCCTCACCATGCTGAAGCAGGTGGGCTTTCTCACTCCCATCCATCACCCCTCGCTTGTTCATGATGCCCTCTGTAAGGCCTCCTTCTGGTGTTGGTGCGGCCTTTTCGTCCTCAGTATTCTACTGGGAGATGGAAACCACATTGGTTATTTGAACAGACAGCATTTAACCAAAGGAATTCTATACTAGATATAAAATTGTTAACTACATAACTGAAAGGGTACAAAGAGGATTCTAAAGTGTCACAGAGGAAGTGACTGCAGGAGGCCTCACCCACTCCTAGGGCTGGAGGAATAAGGGAAGAGAATGGAATTACTGAAACTCAAGCTTGGAGAGGAGTCCCACGGGCTGGGGGACTCAGCCTGCTCGGGGTCGGGGCACTGGCCCATACTGGGTCTCTGCAGTATGTGGTGGGCAGATAGAGTGGGATGGAATTGCGGACTGAATTCAGCTGCTGCCCTCACCGCTGGAAGGGGCTGTCTCAGATACGGATAGGCAGTGTTGCTGAGGTGATGTTCACAGGAACAAGAGGCCACAGGAAAGGGCAAGCACTGTTCCACTGCCAAGCCTCCCAGTCTCCTTCCCCTAGTGGCAGGTTGTAACAGGAGCAGGTTGCAAAACAGGAATGGGCTTTACTGGATAATGATTTCAGCATCACAGAGCTGACATAGAAGGGTGGGTTTGGAGCTGAAAGACAACTACTTAATAACTGCCAAATCTTCCCATGGCCAAGGCTGACACTTTGTCTCCTATACATCAGGACATACCCCTTACCCACTTTCTCTTACAAACCAGGTGAGCTTAGCTATTTTTCTGGAAGCCTTGAAATACCTCAGTTTCCCACATCGCCATTGTTACATTCCCGTGGGAAGCAGGTGGTCGAGTGCCAAAGTTTCTCTTCAGATTGAACTGAGAAATGTACATAATATGTCCTCTGCATGCAGAGCCTGAGACTCATCCTTGTCCACATCCCACTCCTGGGTGCACCGGAGTCCATATTCCGCCATGAGTTCCGGGCCCCTTCCCAGAGACAATCAATGTGGATGGGGATGGAGGGAGGCCGAGTTCACACTTTATTTCCTTCCTTCCTCAGCATGCCCAGCTCCTCCGTGTCACATGTGTTCTCCCAAGCGTGACACCGACACGGCGAGTGCAGTTTGACCTTTACAGAAAGGAATAATTTGATTTCTCAGGAAGGTAGTGAACATAAGGTAGACTTCAGCAATATCAAAGCAGTATATTAATTAAATATCTCCCTAAGAGTTCTCTCTGGGTTTCTGTATTCCAAAAGACTCACAATAAAATTAACTCCAAAGTTACTGAACTGAGAAATGTACAATTATAGTCTTGTTGGTGCAATAAAATAGAAAGGAATGTTTAGGCATTTAATTTGCATCCAACAACAGGCGATAGTATGTTAATTAGACATCAATTACGGTAGAGTACTAATTGACATTTGATAAGCATTCTAACTGATAACCAATGTTTGTTCTGCCAAATTAAATTGCTCGGTGGGCCATGCTTCACAGCTGGGAGGGAGATTATAAAAGACTGCAAATGCTTGGCAGCCTCCAGGAGCCTGTCTCTAGAATATCCACTCCTTGGGAAACACTTCCAAGAGTCATGATTGGTCTTGGGTTTTTCTCCTGATGGACTACATTTCACCTGCCTTAGATACAAATAATCTTCCCATTCTCTGTCCCCTCAGATGGCTGAGTCTCCAATCTGAGCCTAATTTTTGTGGACTTTACAGTCAGGCCTATTTGAATGCTGAGCCTGGCTCCACCACTTCAAAGCTGTGGGCCCTGTACAATTCAGCCAGCTGTTTCCTCTGAGAGGAAAGTGCTAGCCACAATGCTCAGCACGGACAAGGAGTTCAAGATATTTTCGTTCTTCCTTCCTCTCTTCATTCCCTTCTGGTCTGCTATTCTGACTCCTGTGCTATGGTTTTTGTTCCACACTCTTGGATTGTGGCCCTTTTTTCTACACCATCTTTCCCAATTCTCCACTTGAGCTGATACCAAGCTTTGACTACCACCTGAGCAATAGTGTGGCTTGAGCTCAGGATTTAAATGCTCATTCCAACACTCATTAGCTGTGTGACACTAAGCCAGTTACTTCACTTCTCTATTCTTTAGTTTTCTCATCTGTGTTATGAAGATAATATCAATACTTACCTTGTACAGTTGATGAAAGGACTTAGGACAATGCTTGTGCTTATGAAGTGCTTAATATATGTTTTCTATTGTGATCCGTAGACCCAGTTGCCTAGGCTGAAGCCACTAAACTTGATTTCCAACCAGAGAATTTGATTTTTTTTTTTCCAGCAACCAACTCTTGAGTATATCTAGGCTTCCACAATCTTTTTTTTTTTTTCCCCTGTGTAGCACTCTGCCAAGTGTCCTCATTCCAGCCTCTCTATACCTCCTTCCTCTTGAGGACTGCCAGATCAGGTCAAATAGGCTCTGGCTGGGTAAGGTGGCAACTGCATACTTTGTTCAAAGTATGTATTTGTGTATGTGTACTTGCATACTGGCATACACAGTGATTAAGAATTAGTGAGTCCTACTTCTCTTAGAGTGGAAGAAAAATGTGATGCTTTCTTTGCTACCAGTTGGCATTTAATTCTAAAATATCACTTGGGAACTTAGATTGCCTACCAAACTAGGTCAATTCAATGCAAGGTAATTTATCCAATGACTTATTTGCCAAAAGCCAATTCACCAAAAGTTAATTTGCTGAAAATAAATTTGCTGAATCATTAGGTCACTGAATGACCAATTCATTGAAAACTTCCCAGCCCTCACCTGCACTTAGGATGGCTGGCTGCAGACATTTTGCTGTCATGTCAAGAAGCACGTGTAAAGACAGCTCAGAAGCACAGGTAAAAGATAGGCAAAGATCCTTAAAAATAAAAAAGACAGGAACCTGAATTTAAGACAAAGTGCAACTGTTCACAGTTAAATGCTGTCCATTTAAGAAGTATGCTGCTTTTACACAGCAAAACATACAAGGATTTCATGTTCTGTTGATCAGGGAAGGCTACAAGAAAGCTATGATAAAAGTAAAACACCAATTAATTCTCGGTAATTTGTAATCACTTGCAGATTGGCTTTTTGCAAAATGATTTTCAGTGAATAAGTCTATTTTCTTCACCAGCATGACCTTAGCCCTCAGGTATGTGGAGACTGAAGTGAGAGTGGCCAATTAGGAGAGGCCAGCCATCCCTCAGGAGAAAATAAGGGGCATTTGGTGTAGCATCTATATGTCACCTAGGACTGCGGGTGAGGAGCAGGGCCCAACAGTCTGAGCCTCTGGGCGGTGGTAGGATTAATGATTAAGTCAGTAGTGGTTCTGCATTCCTGGGGACATGCTTGGAGGATTGCCAGACCCAGACATTGCCAGCCCTGGGACATGCAGAAGCTTAGAGGTGACCTGGGTCTGAGGCAATAGGCAGGGCTCTGAGAAAGGACCCTCTTCAGACCTAGACCCTCTATTAGAAGCAAAACAGAATTGCCAGGGACCTAGGGAGAGCCCCCGGCACACCAGGCTGAGCTAGGGACCCCAGGGACCCCAGGCTCCTTGAATGCAGGCTAACTTAATGAGAAAAAACAAATAAACAAAAAATTATTGTGTGTCCATAATGGTAAAAAAGAATACTATTAACTGAATATACTGGGCTTTTACTATGTTCTGGTACCCTGCTAAAGACTTGTGTACATCATCTCATTTTTTTTTGTTTGTACAAGCTTTATTTTCAATAGTACCATCCAAGTCACAGCACCATATGTAGTGGTGGAAAATGGCACCAGGTGTTAACCTTGGTTCAGTGACCTCAGTTCTTGACTTCTGGCTAAGACAATAATTCAGAGGGAAAACTCAAATTATAAGAGAAAGTTTATTTAGAAAAGCATAGAGGTAGAAGAAAGAAGTGAGCTAAGAAAATAAGTTACAGCAAAAGAAGGGCCCTTGGAGCTCAGTGGAGAGAGGGTTGGGGGGAAGAGGGAAAAAGAGAGAGAGAGAGGGAGAGAAATAGAGAGATAGGTTGCCTCCCAATGAGCCCTGACTGGGGACCGAACCCATAACCTAGGCATGTGCCCTGACTGGCAATCAAACCAGTGACCTTTTGGTGTAAGGTATGATGTTCCAACCAACTGAGCCACCTGACAGTGCTAATAGTTGATTTTTAATTCATATGATAACCTTTACCTTTTAATTAGAGTGTTTATTTTTAATATAAGTGTTGATATATTTTGGTTTAAATATGTCATTTTAATGGCTTTTTTCCATTAGTTCCTGCAGTTTCTAACACAGAAATTAATATAGAATATTAGTTTTTATATTCCTTTCTATTTCTTACTTTGTTTTCTTATAGATCCATCAAGTAGTTTTCTTTTGTCTTTTTTATTTTTTATTTTTTTATTATTTCTCTTTTATTTTTTTATTTTTTTCTCTGAAAATAACCTTTATTTTATTTTTTTAAATTTTACTTTATTTTTTCAAATACATTTGTCTCTGACTCCCCCCCACCACATTCCCTTGCCCCCTCCCTCCTTCCTCCCACAGCTCTTCCCCTTTGGTTTTGTCCATGAGTCCTTGCTATATGTTCCTTGACTTTCCCCTTCCCTTCCTTTTCCCCGCACCCCCCTTCCCTCTTGTCTCTGTTGATTTCTTTTCCTTTCAGTGTTGCTGGTCTTATTTTCCTTGCATCTTTGTATTGTTGGTTAGGTTCCACTTATAGGTGATATCATATGGTATTTGTCTTTCGCCCCCTGGCTTATTTCGCTTAGCATAATGCTCTCCAGTTCCATCCATGCTGTCGCGAAGTGTAGTATTTATTTTTTTCTTTCTGCTCTCTAGTATTCCATTGTGTATATGTACCATCACTTTTTGATTCAATCAACTACTGATGGACATTTAGGTTGCTTCCAACACTTGGCTATTGTAAATTGTGCTGCTATGAACATTGGGGTGCATAGGTTCTTTTGTATTGGCGTTTTGGTGCTCTTAGGGTATAGTCCCAGCAGGGGAATCACTGGATCATACGGCAGTTCCATTTTCAGGCTTTTCAGGAAATTCCACACTGCTTTCCACAGTGGCTGTACCAGTCTGCATTCCCACCAACAGTGTACTAGGACTCCCTTTTCTCCACAGCCTCGCCAGCACCTGTTGTTTGTGGATCTGTTTATGATGACCATTCTGATCGGTGTGAGGTGGTACCTCATGGTGGTTTTGATCTGCATTTCTCTGATGGCTAGTGATGCCGAGCATCCTTTCAAATGCCTCTGGGCCCTCTGTATCTCCTCCTTGGAAAAACGTCTGCCCAGGTCCTTTGCCCATTTTTGGATTGGATCGTTTGTCTTCTTGGAGTGGAGTCGAGTGAGTTCTTTATATATCTTGGAGATCAAACCTCTATCTGATGTATCATTAGCGAATGCATTTTCCCATAGGGTTGGCTCCCTTTTCATTTTGCTGCTGTTTTCGTTAGCCTTGCAGAAGCTTCTCATTTTGATGAGGTCCCAATTGTTTATTCTTTCCTTTATGTCCCTTGCTTTAGGAGACATATCAGTGAAACAGTTGCTGCGTGGGATATCTGAGAGGTTCCTGCCAATGTTCTCCTCTAGGACTTTGATGGTGTTGCGACTTCTATTTAAGTCTTTTATCCATCTTGAGTTTATTTTTGTGTATGGTGTCAGCTGATGATCCTATTTCAATTTTTGGCATGTAGCTGTCCAGCTCTCCCAACACCATTTGTTGATGAGGCTATTATGGCTCCATTTTATGCTTCTGCCCCCTTTGTCAAATACTAGATGCCCTTATAGACCTGGGCTTATTTCTGGGCTTTCTGTTCTGTTCCATTGGTCTATGGCTCTGTTCTTGTGCCAGTATCAGATTGTTTTGAGTATAGTGGCTTTGTAGTAGAGTTTGATGTCTGGTATTGTGATCCCTCCTACTTTGTTTTTCTTTCTCAAAATTTCTGCAGCTATTTGGGGTCGTTTATGGTTCCATATAAATTTTTGAAATGTCTTTTCTATTTCTGTGAAATATGTCATTGGTATCTTAATAGGGATTACATTTAATCTATAAATTGCTTTGGGTAGTTTGGACATTTTGATGATATTAATTCTTCCAATCCATGAGCACGGTATATGCTTCCATTTATTTGTGTCTTCCTTAACTTCTTTTTTCAAAGTTGTATAGTTTTCTGTGTACAGGTCTTTTACGTCTCTGCTTAAATTTATGCCTAGGTACTTTATTTTTTTCTTGCTATATCGAATGGTATTGTTTTTCTGATTTCTTCTTCTTCTATTGCATTGCTGGTGTACAAAAATGCCTTTGATTTCTGAATGTTGACTTTGTATCCTGCTGTTTTGCCAAATTCGCTTATTAGGTTGAAGAGTTTCTTGGTAGAGTCTACAGGGTTCTCTATGTACGCTATCATGTCATCTGCAAACAATGATAGCTTTACTTCCTCCTTTCCTATTTGGATGCCTTTTATCTCTTTCTCTTGTCTGACCGCTGTGGCTAGGACTTCCAATACGATGTTGAAAAGAAGCGGTGAGAGTGGACATCCTTGTCGTGTTCCCGATCTTAGTGGGAAAGCTTTCAGTTTTTGCCTGTTGAGTATGATATTGGCTGTAGGTTCTACATATATGGCCTTTATTACGTTGAGGAATGCCCCACTTATTCCCATTTTGCTGAGTGTTTTGATCATAAATGGGTGCTGTACCTTATCGAATGCTTTTTCTGCGTCTATCGAGATGATTATGTGGTTTTTGTCTTTTCTTTTATTTATGTGATGTATCACGTTTACTGATTTGCGTATATTGAACCATCCTTGGATGCCTGGGATGAATCCCACTTAATTGTGGTGGATAATCTTTTGAATGTATTGCTGGATGTGGTTTGCCAATATTCTGTTGAGGATTTTAGCATCTATGTTCATCAGCGAAATTGGCCTGTAGTTTTCTTTCTTTGTAGGGTCTTTTTCTGGTTTTGGGATCAGGGTGATGCTGAACTCATGGAAAGAGTCTGGGAGTCTTCCCTCCTCTTGGATTTTTTGGAATAGTCTGAGAAGGACAGGGGTTAGCTCTTCCTTAAATGTTTTGTAAAATTCTCCTGTGAAACCGTCCGGCCCTAGGCTTCTGTGTGCCGGGAGTTTCTTGATTACTGCTCAATTTCCCCAGCTGTTATCTGTCTGTTCAAGCTTTCTGTTTCTTCCTCCTTCAGTGTTTGAAGATTATCCTTTTCTAAGGGTGCGTTGCTTGCCCTCACCAAATGGGGACTACGGAATGGGAGGAAGTCAGCTCCAGGACTCTCCGGTTAATCCTGTCTCCGGTCTCTCCTCCATGGACTCTGGGCAGCTCTACTAATTTTGTGGGCCGCTCCGCAATCGCGGGCGGGCGGATCAATTTACGCCTGCCCTTGCCGCTCTGTGCACTCCCTCGCAGGCCTTATTGGTGCCAATCTGCGGGATGCCTTGCCGGCCGGTGCAAGCGTTCGCCAGCCCCCGCGGGTCACACACATGCTCGCCAATTCACTCTCCGTTCACTCGGCGCAAGTGTGCGCGCCTGCACTGGGTGTTTTTGGGGTGTCTATGTGTGCTTTTTGGCTTTTGGCTCTTTGGGGGTGTGGCCTCTTCCTGCACAATGGAGACTACGGCAAGGAGAAGTAGTCAGGACTCCCCGGTTCCTCCTCCCGTTCTTTCCCCAATGCCTCCGTTTCTAGTCTCTCCTCTGGGGTCTCTGGGCAGTTCTGTGACCCCTTCGGCCAAGAATCCACCCCCTCTGCCGACTGCGTTTCAATCGCAGGCAGTCTGGTTCATCCGCGCCCTGCTTCTGCCTCTTTGGGGTCGCGCCTTTCCAGCCCACAATGGAGACTACAGAACGGGAGGGAGTAGGGACTCCCCGGTTCCTCCTCCCATTCTCTCCCCAATGCCTCCATCTCCAGTCTCTCCTCAAGGCTCTCCCAGCCAGTCTGCATTCAGCCCCGAAGCTCACACACGTACAAGCTGTGTGCAGAGCGCACCAAAGGCAGGTTAATTGATTCCCTTATGCCTGAGCAAGATGGGAGCTGCAGAGTGGGAGGTGTGTTATCACCAGGTTCTGCCGGCCTCCGAGTCAGTTCTCTTCACAAAGTTTTCCTCACCAGTCTTTTCCCAGGCACCAGCCCACCCTGCTGCCGCCTCTACCCCGAGATCAAGGAGGGTGGCTGCCACCGCAACTTTTGCGTTGGCCCTTTAAATGTCTCTTTGCATCCCCAGCCACCTGTCTCTGGCAGAGAGTGCCCCTAAGCTTTTCGGGGTTGCGCTTTGTCTGTATATTCTTGGTTTTAGCTGCTGTAGTTTAGGAGTCCCTGTTTATAATTCAGACCCGTTCTTCTCGGGTGAAGCTAACTGGCTGTTTCAATGTACCCTCTGGTGCTAGTGCCCGAGGGCACCCAGCCCACCCTCTCGAGCCTCCACCGCACTTCTCACCTGTTGGGATGTGTGAGAGTCGAATCCACTGTCCGCAGCACCAAGGCTCCTCTCCCACTATCGTTCCATTGTTTTCCAGGTGATTACTGTACTATTTAGTAGCAATTCCAGTTTGGTCTTGGGAGGAGGTCAGCGTGACTCCCATTCAGTCCTCTGCCACCTCTTCTCAAAACTTCTCCATCAAGTAGTTTTTATTTATTTGTTTATTCTCTGTTAGTTTGATCACTTTATATTCTTTTATAGTTTTTAAAAAGTATTACCTTAGACGTTAAAGTAGGCATCTTTAATTTATTAAAGCCTAACAAATTTTCTCTCACATCTCAGTAATTCAAGGGCTTTAGAACACTTTAAGGTATTTCTGCCTTTTTTGCTATTTTCTTTATGTGTCTCAGTTGCATGTATAATTTTAAACCCTACATGATGTCATTATTATTGTTTCACACAATTAGTATTTATTTAGATCTGTTTATCTACGTGGACATGTATATGCTTTCTAATTCTCTTCATTTCTTTCTGGAAATCCATAATTCTATCTAGAATTATTTTTCTTCTGTCTGAAGAATTTCCTTTATTATTTTATTTAATGCAGGTTTTTTTCCTCCCTATTCTCAAACTTTATCAGTTTTTGCATTTGTGGATGATTCTTGCCTTTAGCAATTATTTTTTTAATTTTTAATCTTTAAATCATTTTTTTATTACAGTTGTCTCAATTTTTCCCCCTTTGCCCTCCCCCATCCATCCCACGCCCACCTCCTCTCCCACAGTCAATTCCCACTCTGTTGTCCATGTCCATGGGTCATTCATACATGTTCTTTGTTTAGTCCCTTCTCCTTCTTTCCACCATTGTCTTCCTTCACCATCCCCTCTGGTCACTTTCAGTCTCCTCCATGTTTCCATGCCTGTGGTTTATTTTGTTTGTTAGTTTATTTTGTTGAATAGATTCCTCTTATATATGAGATCATATGATATTTGTCTTTTACTGACTGGCTTATTTCGCTTAGCATAATATTCTCCATTGCCATCCATGTTGTTGCAAAAGGTACCAGTTACTTCTTTCATTTTCTTTTTTCTTTCTTAAAATGCAGATTGATTTTATTTAATTATTTTTTAAATGTCAAAATCCATTATAAAATATTTTAAAAATTAAATCCATTATAATGTCTCAACAATTAAAACAACATGACACCAGCACAGAAATAATCAAGTAGATCAATGAAATACAATGAGCATTCTAGAAATAAATGTATATATCCAACAACATAATACATGATTAAATTGATATTTAAAATCAATGGGGAAAATAAGGCTTATCCAACAAATAAGGTGCATGGACCACTATTACTTGAAATAAGGCAAATATAGTACCCTATTTCATACATTATACAAAAAAAATTGAGGTGAGTTAAAAATCAATATGTAAGATCTACAGAGTTTTAGGAGAAAATACAAAATATTTTTCTTACCCTGAAGTAACATATTCAAACCCAGAAGCTATAAAGTAAAATATTGACATTATGACTATATTAAACATTTAAGACTATGCAGTAATATACATATAAAAGAAGTTAAAGGACAAGTAGTAGAATAGGAAACTACTTGTAACACATCTAAAAAGCTAAAAAAAGGGTTAATATTTTTTTTTAGGGAAAAAAATTCTACAAACATTTAATCAAAAACTGGATAATGAATACTAACAAGTCATTTAAAGCTTTTTAAAAATAATAGATTTAGGCAAGCAATATACAAAAACAGGTTTAGTTTCAACAAATAATAAAGTAACACAATTAAAATCACACCTCATTGTCACAATCAGATTAATGAGTATTAAAAATATTGCTAATATCAAGTATTGGCAACTGTGACAGGAACTGTGTATTCACAGACTCTTTTTCTTCACCTTGTTAAAGCAGTCCTTTAGCATATGTTGTAATGCTGGTTTGGTGGAGGTGTATTCTTTGAGCCATCTTTTGTCTGGGAAACTCCTTATTTGGCCTTCCATTTTAATTGAGAATCTTGCTAGGTAGAACAGCCTTGGCTGCGGGCCTTTGCTTTTCATGAATTGGAATATTTCTTGCCATCCTCTTCTGGCTTGTAGTGTTTCCGTTGAGAAGTCAGCTGCTAGCTGTATTGGGGTTCCTTTATATGTTACTACCTATTTTCCCCTTGCTTCCTTTAGGATTCTCTGTTTCTCTTTGATATTTGCCATTTTGATTATGATGTGTCTTGGGGTAGACCTCATTGGGTTCCTCTTGAATGGGACCCTCTGTGCTTCCTGGACTTGTGTGACTTTTTCTCTCCTTCAATTAGGGAAGTTTTCCATCATTACTTTTTCAAACAGATTCTCTATCCCTTGCTCCTCTTCTTCTGGTATCCCTATTATACAGATATTATTACTTTTCAGGTCGTTCTGCATTTTCCTAAATGCCTCTTCATTCTTTTGGAGTCTATTTTCATTTTCTTGCTCATTCTAGAGCTTTTTTCTACTTTATCCTCCAGCTCGCTGATTTGATCCTCTGTTTCATCTAGCCTGCTTTTGATTCCTTCTACTGTGTCCTTCAATCCAGAAATTGTATTCTTCATTTCCTCTTGTCTCTTGTTGATAGTTTCTATGTCCTTTTTCATGCTGAGGTAATTTGCAGTAAGTTCCTCATAGTTCCCCTGTAGTTTTTTGTAATTCTCTCTGAGCTCACTGAGCCCATTGAGTTTCCTTAGAACCGTTGTTTTGAACTCAATGTCTGATAGTTTACTTACCTCTAGTTCATTTAGTTTTCTTTGTGGGGATTCCTCCTTTCTCTTCAGCTGGGGGGTGTTTCTTGTCTTCTCATTATTTGTGAGACTCTTCTTTTTTTTGCTTCTGCTTCTTAAATTGCTCTGCTTTTTCCCCCTGACTTTGTGGTGTTAACTTCCATGGTAGGAGACAGCTGTTTTTTTCTTTCTGGATCTTCCTCTGATAATGTCAGCTGTTGACCCTGTCTGACTTTAGGCATTCTGTTTGAGACTTCCAAGAATCTACTGTTTGTGTCTGTCTCTGTCAGCTGATAATCTAGTCATTCTGCTCTCCTCAGGCTGGCTTAGACACCACAGGGCAAGGCGAAGTCACTCCTGTGAGCCGAGCTTTTGTCCTCTCAGGCTGCTGTCACTCAGGGGAGTGGTCTTCCTGAGTGAGCCAAATGGCTGCTGCCATATGGGTGATGAGTTGCTACCGGATCCTGCCAGCTACTCTCTCATCTCTATTTCCACAGCCTCCTTCCGCAGCCTCTCCTCAGGCACCTCTAGTCCTCTCTGCCTCTGCATTTGCCGGAGGCCAGGGTAAGTGACTGCATATAGAAATTTATGTTTTGGCTCTTTAAACAGCTCTTTGCATCTCCGGATGCCTGTCTCTGGAAGAGAGAAACCCTGCTGGTTTTTGCAGCTGGCTGTTTTCTGTGTACATTTTGTGCTCTGGTGCTATAGGCCGGAGATCCCCACTTATGGTTTATACCTCGCTCTTAGGGAATCCAAATGGCCGTTTCAATATCCTTCTGGTACTGCTACCTGTGGGTGCCCTGTCTACCTTCTTGAGTCTGTACTTTACTCCTTACCAGTTAGGTTGTGCTAAAGCTGATTCTTTTGTCTGTTTGAAGTGATATGGCTCCTCTCTTGCTATTGTTTAGTTGTTTGTTCCAGGTCATTTCTCCACAATTTAGTTGTAATTCCAGACTGGTCCGGGGAGGAGGTCAGTGTGACTTCCACTCACTCCTCTGCCATCTCAATTCTCTCTGCAGGTCTTTTTTGTTTGTTTTTCTTTCATTTTCTAAAAAAAAAAAAAGTCTGTATTTTGCCTTAGTTTTAAAGGACATAAATGATTTTTATTCTGGCATAAAATTTCTAATTGTCATTTTCCTTTAGCACTTTGCATATATTATTCTGTCATTTCAGATATTCTCCTTTTTGCCTCCACTGTGTCCCAGCAATCCTATTTTCTCTTGATAATCTGGATCAGGTAATGCAGCTGGTAAAATTAGTCCTCCTTATTGCTAGCTGGTGTAAAAATATGAGCCATGCGACAATCTCAACTCCCAGTCTCTCTGGTTGAATAGTTTTTCCTTAGTGTTACAAGTTTGAAACTAGCAGAGCTCCATGTTGGGTCATATTAACCTCCTACCCTGTGTTATGCTGGGATCTGATCTAGTAATGGGTCTTCAGACAAGAAGAACTGTTGGGGGGTAAATCTTAAGGAGAGTGAGACCATTCTTGCAATTAGAATCCTTTGATTCCAGGTAAGATCAAGTGTCATTAAGTGAGGCAGAGCTCTCTATATACTCATATGCACTGAGGGGAGAGGGGAGATGTCTTGGCAAAGTATGACTCAGAAGGGTTTGGGAACTCCAGGTGTTCAAATTCACCTAAATCTACCTAAATGCCCCCATTCTCAGGGCCCATCCCAATTATTACCCTAAGTGTTCCAGGAGAGGTCTGGTGAGGGTGTGAATTCAACTTGCATTGTGATTCTGGGTCTTTAAGCTACATATGGTTTGAATCAGGATACTGCTGGAAACTTATTACTTACCTCACAATAATTACACAGCCTTAATGGGGTGAAATGGAAAGGTATTTGCAAGTTTGAAGAAAGCAGAGATACCCATACCCTAATCCTCTGAAACTATGAATAGGTTGTTTTATATGGCAAAATGGCTTTGTAGATGTGATTAGTGGACCTTGAGATGGAGAGCAATACCTGGACCATCTAGGTGGGTTCAATCTAAGGCAACCTGAAAGGCAAAGAACCTTTCCTGGCTGCAGGAACTAGAGAGATGGCAGTGTGAGAAGGTCTTGGCTTGTCATGGCTGCCTTTGGAGATGGAGGAAGCCCATGAACCAGGAAATGTGGGCTTCCTCTGGAAGCTGGAAAGGCAAAGAAGGAGGTTATACCCTAGACCTCCATATAGGAACACAATCTGACCAACATCTTGATAGCCCAGTGACATTCATTTCTTACTCTGACCGCCATCATTTCAGCATAAGTTTGTGTTGTTTAAGCTACCAAGTTTGTGTTAATTTGTTATGGCAGCAATAGAAAACTAATATAGTAAGGAAAAGATAAACAACTCAATAGAAAAACAGGCAAGAATATGAACAGACAATTCACAGAATTAGCCAATTAACATTTGAAGAGATGCTTAATCTTTCTAATGAAGCTGATAAATGCAAATGAAAACAATGAGACACCATCCTTCATTTATTAAATTGGCAAATGTTAAAACAATGTTATTACATGCCCTAATAGTGAAAAATAAGCAGGCTTCGACACTGTTGTGTGGGAGTGTGAATTTCTATAACGTTTGGGAAAGTAATATGATGTTTAATAATATAAATAACACACAAATCCTTTGACTTAGTAAAACCAATTTTGGCTTTCTTACAGAAATAAAAGGCCCTTTTATTGATAGATGTACAAAACAACTTATTGTGCTGTCAAAAAAACTGGAACCAATCTGAAGTTTCATCTGAGAGAATGGTTAAATAAATTTTGATATGAATCCATAATATGAAATATTAGGCATAAAGTAAAAATAACTAGATCTCTAGGCAGAGGTCCAGAAGGTGGTGCATTATATACTATTGACTAAAAAAGCCAGGTTGCAAGATAATTTCTCCAGATTCAATTTATGAATACATTGAGATTAAAAATAATACAACAAAACATAAAATATCCTTTGCATGCATATGTTTATATGCATTTTTGTTTGTGTTGAGAAAGACTCGTGGAAAGAAACACACCAAGCAATTAACATTGTTTATCTCCAAGTATGGCTTTGGGGTTGAAGGGGCATGTGGGAGAGGGAGAGAATTAACTTTTTCTTCACACAACTCTATGGTTCAACTTTTTACAATGAGCACATAAAACTTTTATACAAGTGAACATTTCTAGTACAATACTTAAGAAAGGGAAGAAACCTGGCTTTATGGAACTGACACATTTTCCCATCAGCTGATAGATGACCCTTTCAGTGGGTGCTTGTGGCCCATGGCCGGCAGCACATCTTCATTGTCAGCATAGCAGTGGCACCGTCATGCGACTACTTGAGAATATTGTAACACTTTGTTCCTTTTTTTAATAAAAATGAGGGGAAGATGGGGAAAAAATGAAAATACAGATAGGAAGTGTAGGTTTCATAAATTTAAAACAGTAGGATCAAAGATGGAAATCATTAGGTGTGTCCAAAGTAATAAATTCCTTACCTAAATCAGATACTCACTGGGTTTGAACTAGTTGACTGTGAGTTTGGTTATGAGGAAAAAAAAATAAGGAAAAGAGGCAAAGATCTTGCATCTTTAAGACAAATAATTGAAGGTTGCATAATATACTTATTTTTCCTCTCCAGGGTGAAACTCCCTCTAAACACGCTTAAAATATGTTGGTAATTGCAGGTTTTTCTCACATTACACTTTTTTTTTTCAGTTACATGGTTGGTGTGCACAGTAATAATTTGAAATATTACTCATACTGCTTTCTCCTGTCCTTTCCTTGTACACATTTCCTGACCCCCACCTTATCCCTTAGTTGAGGTAGTGTCAGCTGGTTTTCTCTATTGTAAAATGCCTTCCCGTCCCATAGTCCATTCCTTAGAAGTGAGTCACTAAGTCCAGCCCATACCCAAGGGGGAATTATGTTCTATCCCATGAAGGGAGGAGTACCAAAAAATTTCAGGACATATGTTAAATCACCAGAGTAATTTTTGAGGCTTATGCAAATATCCCTGTTCCCCTGAAAATTTTGCCAGCTGATTTTTAGCATGCACAAATGGGTCTTGCCTACAAGCAATTATACTGTGGTGTTCTAGTGGTGTTTTTCTTAGTTTTCTTACTTTAATTGTCAAAGTTTATAATATTGATATTCTGTCCAGAGTGTACCTTCTGCCCTTTAATTCTGTGAGCTTCAGCTGAATTTTTGCTTGTTTCATCAGTACTCAGCTGAATACCTGTGGGACCCACTGCTCACCTCTGGCATTCTCTTTCTGTACTGCTCTGTTCTCATCGGCACTCTGTCTTGTGAACTCCAGCCACCTGGGTCTCCCTGCACTCTCAATGCTGTCTCCTCAACTCAGATTGCCCAACGGGCTCTGCCTGAGCTATCCCTTAGTTTCCCCAGGGCAGGAAGCTCGCCTTGTGGAATCATTGATCTTCATAGCTAGATATCCAGTGTCTTGAAAACCACTGTTTCACACATTTTATCTGTTTATTTTTAATTTTTTTGGTTGTTTGATGCAGGAGTGTAAATCCAGTCCCTATTACTCCATCTTTTCCAGAAGCAGGAGGAAACACGTTTGAACTTAAACAAAATTGACCTGCAGTAGGTGCTTTACCCCCACCATTCCTCAAGCACAGGAACAGACAAACATTTTCTTAGCTGAGTGCAATCTGTCCATCAAATCTCAGTCAACACGACACCTCCTCAGGCACTTCCTGGCCCCAGAGCTTGAGTTTGGCTTCCTGTTGCAGTGCCCCCAGAGCTCCCAGGGAGTTAAGGCTCTTGTCACCATCTCCCCCAGCCTGAGCTTCTAGACTCATCACCTCTCATTTCACTTAACAAAGGCTGATGGAATGAATTAATGGATGGATGAATGAGTGAATGAAACACAGCTTGTTGGTCAGCTGGCTGGGCAGGAGACAGTTTTGGGAAGGGAAGGAACTGTTTTAAGTCTGGCCTAGTAATGCTGGAGGAAATTCCCTCTGGGATCCACAGTCCCTAGGCAGGTTGGCAACATGTAGGCTTATACCTGTGAAAACAAACTGAGTGGATTTTTTCAGAGAAGACATTGCCTTTTTCTACACTGGCATGTTTCTGGATGATAAAGGCACCATCCAGTAAGGTCAAAGTTGTGGTTCATGAAAGAGATCTGCCTTCCTGGCCCTCTTTTCCATGGGTTACAGGGAAGTGGGATCAGGCTCCAGGATGCTTGACATGATTTCCAATGTCCAGGAAAATATTGGAAATGTATCACTGATCATGTTAAAGCCAGGCTTTTGGAGTTGATGGAGTAGAGGGATGGGAGGGGGAAGAGGTCTTATACAGAGTGTTTTGAATTGTAGAAAATAAAGAAGAGAAAGATGAGAGTGGTTTGTTTTCTGTCAGAGACAGTGCAATTTCATACTCTTTGTGCTTTTGTGTCAGACAGACCTATGTGAAAATTAACATTTGGGCTAAATGCTTCACTTCTTGGGGCCTCAGTTTTGCCATCTGTTGAATGAGTTGTCTGAATAAGGAAACGCCAAGCTCAACCCCATGTGAACTTTTTTCCTTTCCATCTTTCATCTTCCTCTCACTCACAAAAGAAAAGAAAAGGACCGGGTGTGTCTGCTTTCAGTTCCTTAAGGAAATAAGGATGTGGGAGCAAATTCTCTCTTCCAGCCCATCTGGGGCTTCAGAGAGTAGATAACTGAGCTGGGGCCTCCCTGTAACTGGCTGGTTGAGGAGGCTCAACCCAGAGGGGTGTTGACATGAGCAGATTTAGTCTCCCTCAGTTACTTCTTGTATTCATGTCCTGTTGAATCGCTTTTCCATCCTTAACAACATCTTGGTGAGATTCCATAACCTTCACCGGTCTCTTTTGGGTATTAAAATTTATTCCAAACTTATACCTTCAATCTCAACCTTGATTTAAATTTCATCTCTGCAATATAAGAAATGTTTTTAGTGGGGACCCTAATCACTAATTCTCAGGCAATGAGAAGAATGTGACTCAGTGGTATCCCTTTTTGATGAGAGAGTAGGGATGGGAAAGTTGGAGGGACTGTACTTTCCTTGTCACCTTCAGCTGCTGGTGACTGCCCAGGAGTGAGGAAGGGGTCCTGTTGGGGTGGCTGTGAGTGGGGAGAGAGCACTGTTGTCTTGCCCTCACTCTACATCTCCAGACATGTGCTCACTATCTGGGCATTTGGGAGTATCACTTAAGAGCTATTGAGATCACCTTGACCCCTGAGTTCTAACTAGACAGTCCAATTATCCTTCCCGAGACACACTTTTTGCTGAACCTCCCCACTAAAGCGTTATTAGGTTCACAGGCCACACCCCCTTTTCATGTCTGCTGGTAAGTGGGAATTTGGTGAGGACTCCTAGGAGGCCATTTGGTTCTCTTTTCTCCCACTTCCAGTACCCAGATTCTTTCCTGAATACAAGGTACACATTTTGGCTACTCTGAGCCTCCTTTTATTGTCCAGTGTGGTCTGGTCTGAGCCCCATTTCTTTGTTTCCTCAATCCAGAGATGGGGTCCACTGGTCTCACCACTTCTCCAGTTGGCTGGGACATGTCAGGGCAGTTGCTGGTGTCTGGGTCTGGAGTGAGTATAGCTGGATGTGGTGCATGGGACCAAAGAGGGTGGTCCAAGGGCACAGTGAGAAAGGGCCCATCATCCAAGGGCAAGGAAAAGAGTGCAGTTCTGGGGACAGCATGCAAGGAAGCCTCCATGATGTTGGAAAAGACAAGAAAGCTCAAGAAAATGAAATGGTACTGTTCTGGTCCCATGCCCCAAGTTGTCTCTGAGACAAGCCTTTGGGGCCAGCTTCCTCTAGCATCCAGGGGAGGCTGTTCCACTAGAAATATAATAGGAGATCAATTCCACTCCCAGGGGAGGGTCCCAGTCCTTTGGACCAGTCCCCAGCCATTGCTGAGTTCCTGTTTTCCTGGACCTGCTGGCAGATGCCTACCCCACCCAGAGGTGCAATGACTGCTTGGAGGCTCTCTACACTTTAATTTTATTCTCATTATCTACACCAGACATCAAGCAATATCTTTTTTTTCTTTTTTCTTTCTTTTTTGGTATCACTGAACTGAACATGCTCAGGAGTTCTTATTTTATTTGAAGATAGGGCTACCCTCTCTCACTAACTTCCAACCAACTTTAATTTTGGTAATGCAGTTTCTTCTGATTTAAGACATTATAGATTTGGTTAAATATTTTGCCAAATTCAGAACTTACCAAAACTTCTCCCCGTTTTGTACTCACCTCTGGGTTGAAATAAGTTCTCAATATGTGTTTCCATGTTGTCCTGGCTTTGGAGAAAGACTGCAGATGGGGCTCAGGCAAGCACCTGGAGGCACGGTGCAGTAGGATGAGAGCATAGAGCTGTCTTTTTGTGGATGTGGACAACTTGATACTGATAGCCTGATGGAAGATCTCCCACCCCTGGGCAAGATGGCAAGAGGAGGAAGCATTACACTGAGCACATGCAAGGCTAGCAAGACGATTGGATGAAGAAGAAAGCCCTCTTACCCTCTTCAGGTACCTGGCTGGGCGTGGGACCAGGGGAAGGCAAGCAAAAGCACCACCGAGGTCAAGATAGCAGCAAGGGGAGGTGCTATATCAAAGGAACCTGTCAGTCTAGCCTGGGGAAAGAAGGGATTGTTCGACGGTTGGACCCTCCCAGAGTGTGCAGAAGTGTGGGCTGATAAAGCACCTGGTTTGGCCCACATGGGAAACTAATATAAACCCAAGGGAAGAAAGGTATGCTCTCTTGCCCACCTTGTGAACAGACAGGCCAGTACATTTGCAGGACCTTCTGGCTCTGGAAGCCATACGGCCAGTGATAGCACTGGCCCCACATGTGGGTTCTGAGGAAGGAGCCTGAAGCCAGACAGCAACCAGAAACAAGCTAAGCTACCTGGATGACTACTCAGAAGCGGCCTGCAGTTCTCAAAGGATGGTATTTTAAGTGGGAAAAGAAACTCTGGATGCTGCCTGTGGTTTTGGTTTGACTGAGGGTGGCTGAGTTTACCTCTGGATTTTTCGGAGGAGATGGGCTTTTGAGACAAAGATCTGCCAATCTCCAAGATTGTGCAGCATTTGAATAAAGACTTCTTTTCTTTTTCACCTGCCTCTGCCTCTGGAATTTGCCTATTGGTGGCAGCAGGCAGCTGAACTCCAAGTTTGGTTGGGTAACAAGCTGACAGCTGAGCCTCCCTCAACTTGCCTCTGGGCATTGCAGCCATCAGATGGCTGGGCTTCCTCTGCCTTGTCCACCATGGAAACCAGCTACCTGACCCTTAACACCTGTGTTATTCCTTAGTGGTAGGTCCTGTTGGCCACACTAGTTCCACTTGCCCACCCTATGATCCAGCAGGTGGGGAAAGGAAGTACTTATTCCACTCTTCTCTACCCCATGGCTTCCAGGTAGAGCTGCCTCCTTCTGTTTACAGATTCTCCAAAATAGCAAGGATGATTAGATTCTGGGTAGCCAAATTAGAAATATTTTCTGGAGACAGAAAGGGCCTGAGCTAACCTCTGCTCACCCACACCAGTCTCTCTCAGTTCCTGTCGAGCCCGGAAAAATAATCCACAACAATTTCTGCATGCTTGGGGGAAGGCTGCAGATGGTAGCTGGGGATTCTGAGATGGTGTGCTTGCCAGAAATCACTGCAGGGTCAGTATGGTCCTGCCTGATGAATGGGGAGTAGGCTGGGGGAGGCGTTGGGCATGGCTGAGTCTCAGAGGGTTAGCAGTGTAAGAATGATGGCCTTGTCTGCAGAACAAGATGGGCCAGCTTCATGCAGTCAGCATAGATGATGACATCACCAGCTGCAGACACTTAGCTGTGGCATCTGCAAGGCCAGAGAACAAAGGCCAGAGATCCCCTGGCTGACTTCTCAACTGAGGCCTTTATGCCACTGATACCCTGCCAACAAATGTCTTTTTTGATTATTTAGCTGAAATTGGCCTCTTTGTTTGAAACCAAGAATCCTGATAAATACGTTGCTTAAACATGCTGTGCCACAGGCTCTATCTACTCTCTGGGGCTCCCGTGGTGCTGTGAAATATCTAGGTGATAATATTCCAGAATTTCAGGCAGGAAGTGGGGCAACCTTCTGCTCTTTGCTTTCAGGTTTTCCTTCAATATAACTCTGCTCTCTCAGTCCCTTTGAAGGGACACAAGTATTCCATTCTTAGTCTCATCACTTCAAAATCCTGTTGAGCGCCCTCAGCCCCAACTTAGCAGGGAAATATTTCTTAGTTCTATCCTGAATCCTTTTTCACACTTACCTTCTGCACTTGGACTTTAACTCCATGCTGCCTTTTCAGAGCTCTGGTTGCTGATCATCCAAGTCAAACATATTCTTTGAAATTTAAATGAAAACCAGTTCTCTTTTAAGTACCAACCTCTTGGAATTGAGCTCAGCGGTATGAACTTAGTTTTTGTTCTGGTATAAATCTTCTCTCACCTTCTCCACTGCCTTTTCTCCTCCCCTCCCCACCTCCTGTCTTCCCTGTGCAGTGCTGGGAAAAAGGTTCCCAGAAAGGTGGGGAAAGGATGTAGGAGCAGGACACCTGGGAACAGGAGCCTTGTAATATCTAATGATGTTATACCACTACATTTTACTTTTTAAGGTAGGTCACATTTTCATTAATTAACTCTAAAGGGTTTATTAAATTTTGAAGATTATAGTATGAAATCATTAAAGATGACTTTATAAATGGTACTGCATTTTGGAGTGCATATATTAAACTCAATCAAAAACACTGAATCCCAGACAGAGACGTATGTGTATGGAAGTTGGCTGGAGACATGCCTCTGGGTGGCAAATGTGCAGGAGACCAGTGCTCCTCCTGCCCCTCCCTACAAGGCCAAACCAGTAAATGAATTGTCTGCTGTAGTCCTTTGTTCCTCACCCCTGCTCAGGGGCATCCCTTCCCTCCCCTTTCCCAGGGCAAGCTTCAGGGATTTGCACAAGTGTATTCAACCTAGCTAGCTACAGTGAAGCCACAAAAAGAAAAGCAGAGCTGTTGCAGGGGGAGGCAGGGGTTGGGGGGTCTTGAGGACTCTGTGGGAGGTTCTAGGCCTGCCTACTGTGCCTCAGCCACAAATAGCAAAGGCCAAAATGACTTTCTGTGAGGAGGCAAGAAACTTTTGGCGGTGTCCTTCAAGATCTCCTGGTAGACCTAAGGCACTCAGGAGCTTTGCATCCAGACAATATGTGCCCTGCTGGGGCCTCAGTGACCTGGGATGGCATGGCCATGGGAGGCCCTGGAGTTTGGGGTCCGGGGATGAGACCTGGGCAACAAGCCTAAAGTGACAGCAGGACGAGTCCTGACCCAGGAGGCAAGAGGGGTGAGTTTTCTAATGACAGTGTTCAAAGAGCTGGTCCTAGCGGTGGGTAGTAGAGGCTTGACCTGGCTGGATCATGCTCCTGCTCTCCTCCTGGCCCTGGTGGGAAGGTCCAAGGTAGGTGTGCAGGGCTGTGATCTCCATGGGGTCTGATAAAATGAGGATCTTCATGGGGTTTGCTCCACAGGGAGCAGACAGGGGGCACTGTGGTGGGTGGCTTGGCTCACAAGGAGCAAGGTTAAACCTGGGTAGGGAAGACTGGGCATGTGGGCAGGATGGCTAGTGCCCATCCAGGACCTGGGTCTGAGATAGGATCTGCTCTGCAGCAAACAAGGTGCAGGAAGTAGAAAGATGTCCATGTGTGGGGGTGTAGCCAACCCTAAAGGGCCAAGTCTCCTGACTTTCCTACTCACATGAGAAGGCATGCATAGTAGGCCAGCCCAGAGTCCCTCCTTTTTGCTTATAGGGACCCCTCTGCCCTGGGAGTCACCGAACAGATAGAATCAAAGGTCAAAACCCCTTCCTCACCCCTAATTCTGGTGCCTTCAGAGGGTTGAGGTGTCTAAGGACTGTCATTGGGAAAAGCCAAACAGGAACTTCCTGCCCAGTCCTGTGCTCATTAAGAATCATTATAAATAAAAGAAAGTGACTCATGCCCATTTAAATAAGAAGAGGGGTCAGGCGATAGTTTTAAATGCCTCCTCTGACAACTTCTTTTGGGATAAAGAATTTTTTCTCTTTGCTGTCAAATCTGACTGTTAAGGCTGGCCCTTGAGACTCAGATGCCCAGGGAGTAGGAACCCTAGGTTCTCAGGACAAGGACCCCCACCAAGTGGGCCAGGAGGATAAGATGTGGTGAGGATGAGTAAGTTTTAGGAAAATCCTAGGGGGGCCCTGAGGGGGCTCAGCGCCAGCTCTCCTTGGCCTGATGGGGTGTGGCACTGTGCAGAGAGGAACTCAGTCCTGCTGTGGGAAGACAACAGTATGAGGGCTTGCACCTCCTGTACTGTTAAAACTCTGGAACCAGAGAGGACCTGAGGCCCACCCAGCTGGCTGCGGCAAAGTGACAAAATAGCAGTATGGATGTTTAGGCAGGGAAACAGCTTGGATTCCCATAGCTTGTGCAGGTGTGTGGAAGGCCACTGTAGGTCTTCCTTCCTGACCTGGGAACACAGAATACGGCCAAGAGGTAAAAGGCTCATGAAACCAAAAATTATATTAGTTGAGAATGTCAGAGGCACAGCAGGCCGTTTCACTCCCCACTGGAGAAGCCAATGAGGGCTGGGGGTCAGGTGCTCCTGTGAGGTCTCCACCAAGAGCCAACTCAGGAGAGATTTACTAGCAAAAAAGGGAGGAGGGAACCTGCAAGACTAAACATCCACTTGTAAAATTTAACCTGAATAAGACCATTTTATCTCAAAAGAGATTGACTTAGCTTTGATTGGCAAGTATAACTCCCCCACCCCAACCCAAACCTGTGTGGGTGTGGCGTCCCAAAGACAGCTGCTTCCTTAGAAGGAAAGGAGAGTTCAAAGAAGATGGGGTAGAGCTGGGAGATAAGAATGTGATTTTGCTTTCAAATTTGAGTTTTAGAGCATAGTTTTTTCATTACGGTTTTATTTTTATTTTGTATGGTATTTTTTCCGTTACCATTTATCCCCCTTATATCCTCTTCCACCTCCACCCACACCCCTTCCCCATGCAATCACCACGCCATGAGTCCTTTTTCTTTTTTTGCTCAATCCCTCCACCCCCAAACACCCCCCCCCCCGAGCTGTCATCCTGTTCTCTACTTATGAGTCTGTCTTTATTTTTCTTATTAGTTCAGTTTGTTCATTAGATTCCACATATAAGTGAAATCATATAGTATTTGTCTTTCTCTGAGTGGTGAATTTCACTTAGCATAATGTTCTCCTGGTTCATGATGCTGTTGCAAAGGGTAAAATTTTCTTTTTTATAGTTGAGTAGTATTCCATTGTGTAAATGTACCATAGTTGTTTTATCCACTCATCTACTAATGGACACTTAGCCACTTCCAAATCTTGGCTATTGTAAATAATGCTGAAATGAACATGGGGTGCTTATATTCTTTTGAATTAGTGTTTTGGATTTTTTATGATAAATTTGCACAAGTGGAATTGCTGGCTCATAACACAGTTTCATTTTAAATTTTTTGAAGTAATTCCATACTGCATTCCACATGGCTGCAAAATCTGCATTCCCATCAACAGTGCAAAGGGGTTCCCTTTTCTCCACATCCTTGCCAGCACTTGTTGTTTGTTGATTTATTGATGATAGACATTCTGATCCATGTGTGATGATATTCATTGTGGTTTTAATTTGCATTTCTCTGAGGATTAGTGACATTGGATATCTTTTCATATGTCTATTGGCCATCTGTACGTCCTGTTTGGAGAAATTTTTATTCAAGTCCTTTGCCTATTTTTTAATTGGATTGTTTGTTTTTTTTTTGGTGTTGAGTTTTATATGTTTTTTTTTATAAATTTTGGATATTAACCCCTTATCAGATATATCAAAAAATATGTTTTCCTATTCTGTAGGTTGTCTTTTTATTTTGTTGATGGTTTCCTTTGCTGTGAAAAACTTTTTAGTTTGATATAATCCCATTTGCTTATTTTTTCTTTGTTTCCCTTGCCTAAGGAGATATGTCAGGAAAAAAAAAAAAGTATTTACCAGCAATGTCTGAGATTTTACTACCTATGTGTTCTCCTAGTATTTTTATGGTTTCAGGACTAGGATTTAAGTCTTTAATCCATTTTGAATTTATTCCTGTGTGTGGAGTAAGAAAGTGGTCTGCTCTCATTGTTCTATATGTATCTGTTCAACTTTCTCAATTCCATTTACTGAAAAAACTGTCTTTAGCCCATTGTAAGTGCCTGCATCCTTTGTTAAATATTAATTGGCTATAAAGGCATGGCTTTGTTTCTGGGCTCTCTACTCTGTTCCATTGACTTATGTGTCTATTTTTTTTTTACCAGTACCATGCTGTTTTGATTACTATAGCCTTATAATATATTTTCACTATACCTAATATACTATATTAGGTAGCATGATTCCTCCAACTTTGTTCTTTTTCCTCAAGATCGCGGTTGCTATCTGGGGTCTTAGTGGTTCCATATGCATTTTTGAAATATTTGTTCTAGTTCTGTAAAATATATCATTGATATCTTGATAGGAATTACATGAATCTGTAGATTGGTTTCCGTAGCATGGACATTTTAATGATGTTAATTCTTCTTATCCATAAACATGGCACGTGCTTCCACTTTTTTGTATCTTATTCAATTTCTTTTTTCTGTGTCTTATAATTTTCTGAATTGAGATCTTTATATACTTAGATTTATTCCTAGGTGTTTTATATGTTTGAAGTAATTGTAAATGGGATAGTATTGGTTTTTTTTTACATTTCACATTCATTTATTTATTTCAATTTATTTTTTGAAATATTTTGTCTCTGCCTACCCCCCACCACTTTCCCTTGCCCCCTCCCTCCTTCCCTCCCTCAGCTCTTCCCCTTTGGTTTTGTCCATGAGTCCTTGCTATATGTTCCTTGACTTTCCCCTTCCCTTCCTTTTCCCCGCAGTCCCCTTCCCTCTTGTCTCTGTTGATTTCTTTTCCTTTCAGTGTTGCTGGTCTTATTTTCCTTGCATCTTTGTATTGTTGGTTAGGTTCCGCTTATAGGTGAGATCATATGGTATTTGTCTTTCGCCCCCTGGCTTATTTCGCTTAGCATAATGCTCTCCAGTTCCATCCATGCTGTCGTGAAGTTTAGTAGTTCTTTTTCTCTTTCTGCTGCGTAGTATTCCATTGTGTAAATGTACCATAGTTTTTTGATCCAGTCATCTCCTCATGGGCATTTAGGTTGCTTCCAACACTTGGCTACTGTAAATTGTGCTGCTATGAACATTGGAGTGCATAGGTTCTTTTGTATTGGCGTTTTGGTGTTCTTAGGGTATAATCCCAGCAGGGGAATCCCTGGATCAAAAGGCAGTTCCATTTTCAGCTTTCTGAGGAAATTCCACGCTGCTTTTCACAATGGCTGCACCAGTCTGCATTCCCACCAACAGTGTACTAGAGTTCCCTTTTCTGCACAGCCTCGCCAGCACCTGTTGTTTGTGGATCTGTTTATGATGGCCATTCTGATCGGTGTGAGGTGGTACCTCATGGTGGTTTTGATCTGCATTTCTCTGTTGACTAGTGATGCTGAGCATCCTTTCAAATGCCTCTGGGCCCTCTGTATCTCCTCCTTGGAAAAGTGTCTGCCCAGGTCCCTTGCCCATTTTTGGATTGGATCGTTTGTCTTCTTGGAGTGAAGTCGAGTGAGTTCTTTATATATCTTGGAGATCAAACCTCTATCTGATGTATCATTAGCGAATATATTTTCCCATAGGGTTGGCTCCCTTTTCATTTTGCTGCTGTTTTCTTTAGCCTTGCAGAAGCTTCTCATTTTGATGAGGTCCCAATTGTTTATTCTTTCCTTTATGTCCCTTGCTTTAGGAGACATATCAGTGAAAAAGTTGCTGCGTGGGATATCTGAGAGGTTCCTGCCAATGTTCTCCTCTAGGACTTTGATGGTGTTGCGACTTCTATTTAACTCTTTTATCCATCTTGAGTTTATTTTTGTGTGTGGTGTCAGCTGATGATCCAATTTCAATTTTTGGCATGTAGCCATCCAGCTCTCCCAACACCATTTGTTGAAGAGGCTATTATTGCTCCATTTTATGCTTCTGCCCCCTTTGTCAAATATTAGATGCCCATATAGACCTGGGCTTATTTCTGGGCTTTCTGTTCTGTTCCATTGGTCTATGGCTCTGTTCTTGTGCCAGTATCAGATTGTTTTGAGTATAGTGGCTTTGTAGTAGAGTTTGATGTCTGGTATTGTGATCCCTCCTACTTTGTTTTTCTTTCTCAAAATTGCTGCAGCTATTCGGGGTCGTTTATGGTTCCATATAAATTTTTGAAATGTCTGTTCTATTTCTGTGAAATATGTCATTGGTATCTTAATAGGGATTGCGTTGAATCTGTAAATTGCTTTGGGTAGTATGGATATTTTGATGATATTGATTCTTCCAATCCATGAGCACGGTATATGCTTCCATTTATTTGTGTCTTCCTTAACTACGTTTTTCAAAGTTGTATAGTTTTCTGTGTACAGGTCTTTTACCTCTTTGGTTAAATTAATTCCGAGGTACTTTATTTTTCTTCTTGTTATATCAAATGGTATTTTTTTTTCTGATTTCTTCTTCTTCTATTGCATTGCTGGTGTACAAAAATGCCTTTGATTTCTGAATGTTGACTTTGTATCCTGCTGTTTTGCCAAATTCGCTTATTAGGTTGAAGAGTTTCTTGGTAGAGTCTACAGGGTTCTCTATGTACACTATCATGTCTTCTGCAAACAATGATAGCTTTACTTTCTCCTTTCCTATTTGGATGCCTTTTATCTCTTTCTTTTGTCTGACCGCTGTGGCTAGGATTTCCAATACGATGTTGAAAAAAAGCAGTGAAAACGGACATCCTTGTCGTGTTCCTGATCTTAGTGGGTAATCTTTCAGTTTTTGCCCGTTGAGTATGATATTGGCTGTAGGTTCTTCATATATGGCCTTTATTACGTTGAGGAATGCCCACTTATTCCTATTTTGCTGAGTGTTTTGATCATAAATGGGTGCTGTACCTTATCGAATGCTTTTTCTGCGTCTATCGAGATGATTATGTGGTTTTTGTCTTTTCTTTTATTTATGTGATGTATCACCTTTACTGATTTGCGTATATTGAACCATCCCTGGTTGCCTGGGATGAATCCCACTTAGTTGTGGTGGATAATCTTTTGAATGTATTGCTGGATGCGGTTTGCCAATATTCTGTTGAGGATTTTAGCATCTATGTTCATCAGCGAAATTGGCCTGTAGTTTTCTTTCTTTGTAGGGTCTTTTTCTGGTTTTGGGATCAGGGTGATGCTGAACTCATGGAAAGAGTCTGGGAGTCTTCCCTCCTCTTTGACTTTTTGGAATAGTCTGAGAAGGACAGGGGTTAGCTCTTCCTTAAATGTTTTGTAAAATTCTCCTGTGAAACCGTCCGGCCCTGGGCTTTTGTGTGCCGGGAGTTTCTTGATTACTGCTTCAATTTCCCCAGCTGTTATCGGTCTGTTCAAGCTTTCTGTTTCTTCCTCCTTCAGTGTTGGAAGATTATCCTTTTCTAAAAATGTGTCCATTTCATCAAGGTTTTCAAATTTCTTGGCATATGATTGTTCATAGTAGTTTCTGACGATCCTTTGCATTTCTGTGGTATCAGTTGTTATTTCTCCTTTTTAGTTTCTGACATTAATTTGGGTCCTCTCCGGTTTTTTCTTGATGAGTCTGCTTAAAGGCTTGTTGATTTTATTTATCTTTTCAAAGGTCCAGCTTCTGGATTGGTTGATCCTCTGAATTGTTCTTTTCATCTCTATGTCATTCAGTTCTGCTCTAATCTTGACTATTTCCTTCTTTCTCTTTGCTCTGGGATTTATTTGTTGTTGTGTCTCCAGTTCTTGAAGTTGTAGTGTTAGGTCTTTTATTTGAAATGTTTCTATCTTTTTTAGGTAAGCCTGTATTGCTATGAAGTTCCCTCTCAGGACTGCCTTTGCTGTGTCCCATAGGTTTTGGACAGTTGTCTGTTCATGTTCATGTGTTTCCAGAAATTTTTTGATTTCTTCTCTTATCTCATTATTGACCCATTCATTCTTCAATAGTCTACTATTCAGTCTCCATGAATTTGCAAGTTATTGAGGTTTCTCTTTGAGGTTGATTTCCAGTTTCAAGCCCTTGTAATCCGAGAAAAAGTTTGGTATTATTTCAATTTTCCTGAAGTTGCTGAGGTTTGCTTTGTGTCCTATCATGTGGTCTATCTTTGAAAAACTGCCATGAGCTTTGAAAAGAATGTGTATTTTTTACCTTTGGGATGTAAGGTTCTATATATGTCAGTTAAGTCCATTTGATTCAGTGTGTCATTCAGTTGCACAATATGTTTATTAATGTTTTGTTTGGAAGATCTGTCCATTTTTGACAGTGGGGTGCTGAAATCCCCTACTATCAGTGTGTTGCTGTCTATATCTCTTTTGAATTTGTCCAAGATTTTCCTTATAAACTTGGGAACCCCTCTGTTGGGTGCATATAAGTTTACAATGTTGATGTCTTCTTGATAGATTCTTCCTTTAAGTATTATAAAGTGCCCCTCTGGGTCTCTCTTTATGGCCTTTGTTTTGAAATCTATTTTGTCTGTTATCAGTATTGCATCTCCTGCTTTCTTCTTTTGCCGATTTGCTTGGATTATTTTTTTCCATCCCTTTACTTTCAATCTGTGTAGGTCTTTTGTTCAGAGGTGGGTCTCTTGTAGGCAGTATATGTGTGGGTCATGTTTTCTTATCCATTCTGCTATCCTGTGTCTTTTGATTGGGGCATTTAGTCCATCTACATTGAGAGTTATTACTGATAGAAACCTATTCATTTTTTCTCTTTGCACCTGTGTTTTTCTCTTTTTCACTGTTTTCTTTCATCATCTTAAAGCAGTCCCTTTAGCCTATCTTGTAGTGCTGGTTTGGTAGAGATGTATTCTTTTAGCCTTCTTTTGTCTGGGAAACTCCGTATTTCCCCTTCTATTTTAATTGAGAGCTTTACTGCTTAGAGCAGCCTAGGTTGTAGGCCCTTGCTTTTCATGACTTGGAATATTTGTTGCCACTCCCTCTGGCTTGTAGTGTTTCTGTTGAGAAGTCAGCTCCTAGGCGTATCGGGGCCCCCTTGTATGTTACTTTCTCCTTCTCCCTTGCTGCCTTGAGAATTCTCTCTTTGTCTGATAGTTGCCATTTTAATGATGATGTGTCTTGGAGTGGACCTCCTTGAGTCCCTCTTGAGTGGGGCCGTCTGTGCCTACTGGATCCATGAGTCCTTTTCTCTTCTCAAATTGGGGAAATTTTCTATCATTACTTTTTTAAAGAGGTTCTCTATCCTTTGCTTCTCTTCTTCTCTTTCTGGCATCCGTATTATGCAGATATTATTGTGTTTCAGGTTGTCCTGCATTTCCCTAAATGCCTCTTCATTCTTTTTGAGTTTTTTTCCATTTCTTGTTCTTTCTGGGACCTTTTTTCTACCTTATCCTCCATTTCACTGATTTGATCCTCGGCTTCATCCAGCCTGCTTTGGATTCCCTCTACTGTGTTCTTCAATTCAGAAATGGTATTCTTCATATCCTCTTGTGTCTTCTTGATAGTTTCTATGTCCTTTTGCAGGCTGATATAGTTTGCTGTAAGATCTTGATAGTTTCTCTGCAGTTTCTCATAGTTATCTTTGGGCTGGCTGAGCTCATTGAGCTCCCTTAGAACCATTGTTTTGAATTTAATATATGATAGTTCCCTTGTCTCTATTTCATTGAGCTCTCTCTGTGGGGAGTCCCCTTTTCCGCTCATTTGGGGCAAAGTCCTTTTTCTTCTCATTTTTGTGAGAGTCTGTTAAGTAATTTATTTATTTATTTGTTTGTTTGTTTATTTTTGCTTCTGCTTCAATTGATCCGTCTAGATTTCCTAACTTTGTGGATTAAACTTTTATGGTAGTAGGTGAGTCTTTTTATTTATTTATTTGTTTGTTTGTTTGTGTATTTTTCCTTTATTTTTTTTCTGGTCCTGCCTCTGATGATGTGAGTTGATCCTATATGACCTTGGGTCATTTGTTTGAGCCTTCCAGGAGTTTACTGTCTTTGTCTGACTCCTGCTTTGGGCAGCTGTGTGACTCCTTTGGCCAGGGATCCACTATTTCTGCGGACCACTCTGCACTCGTGCACCTGCATGGGTCGGTTTACGCTTGCCCTGGCCCATCTGCGCACTCCTTCACAGGCCCTGACTGCGCCAAACTGCAGGCGGGAGTCCTCACCAGCCCTCAGGGGTCCACACACACGCTCGCCAACCCTCGCTGGCCACTCCGCATGAGTGTGCGCGCCTGCACTGGGTGGTTTTGGGATGTCTATTGTGTGCTTTTCATTTTGGCTCTTTGGAGGTGTGGCCTGTTCCCGCACAATGGAGACTATGGAAAGGAGGAGTCTAGACTCCCGGGTTCCTCCTCCCATTCTTTCCCCAACACCTCTGTCTCTAGTCTCTCCTCAGGGGTCTCTGGGCAGTTCTGTGACCCCTTCGGCCAGGGATCCACTATTTCTATGGACCACGTTGTAATTGCAGGCCGTCTGGCTCGTCCGCACCCTGCTTCTGCCTCTTTGGGGGCGCGTCCTCCAGCACAAAATGGAGACTACCGAATGGGGAGGGCGTTGGGACTCCCTGGTTCCTCCTCTCGTTCTTTCCCCAATGCCTCCGTCTCTAGTCTCTCCTCAAGGCTCTCTATGCAGCTGTGTGACCCCTTTGGCCAGAAATCCATTATTTCTTCCAGCTTGTCTGCACTTAGCCCCCCAGCTCACACATGCACAAGCTGTGTGCGGAGCGCACAAAAGGCAGGTTAATTGATTCCCTTATGCCTGAGCAGGATGGTAGCTGCAGAGTGGGAGGTGCATTATCACCAGGGCTCCGCCAGCCACTGTCTCAGTTCTCTTCACAAAGTTTTCCTCACCAATCTTTTCCCAGCTACAGCCCACTCTGCTGCCGCCTCTACCCAGAGATCAAGGAAGGCGGCTGCCACTGCAAATTTTTGCGTTGGCCCTTTATATGTCTCTTTGCATCCCCAGCCGCTTGTCTCTTGCAGAGAGTGCCCCTAAGTTTTTCTGGGTTGTGTTTTGTCTGTGCGTTTTCCTGGTTTCAGTTGCTGTAGTCTAGGGGTCCCTGTTTATGGTTCAGACCCTGTTCTTCTCAGGGGGATTCAACTGGCCATTTCAATGTCCCTCTGGTGCTGGTGTCCGTGGGCACCCAGCCCACCCTCTTGATTCTCCACCGCACTTCTCACCCATTGGGATGTGTGAGACTTGAATCCCCTGTCTGTCCATGGCTCCAAGGCTCCTCTCCCTCTATCGTTCCATTGTTTTCCAGGTGATTTCTCCACTATTTAGTCACAATTCCCTTGAATTTATTTTTTTTTTATGGTGTAAGTTGGTGGTCAAGTTTCACTTTTTTTTTTTTGCATGTAGTTGTCCATATATCCCAAGTCAATTTGCACAAGAGGCTATTTTTACTCCATTTTATGCTTCTTCCCCCTTTGTCAAATATTAATTGACAATAGAGAAATGGGTTTATTTCTGGGCTCTCTATTCTGTTCCATTGATCCATGTGTTTGTTCTTATGACAGTATCAGATTGTTTTGATTATGGTGGCCTTGTAGTATACTTTGATGCCAGGTATTGTGATCCCTCCTACTCTGTTCTTCTTTCTCAAAATTACTGCAGCTATTCAGGGTTGTTTATGGTGCCATATACATTTTTGAAGTATTTGTTCTATATATGTGAAATATGTCATTGGTATTTTAATAGGGATTGCATTGAATCTATAAATTGCTTTGGGCAGTATGGACATTTTGATGATGTTAATTCTTCTATTCCATGAACATGATATATGCTTCTATTTATTTGTGTCTTCCTTAATTTCTTTCTTCAGTGTTGTGTAGTTTTCTGAGTACAGTTCTTCTACCTCCTTGATTATATTTATTCCTAGGTACTTTATTTTTTTTGTTGCTCGAGCAAATCGGATATTTTTTCCTGATTTCAGTTTCTTCTATTTCATTACTGGTGTACAAAAATGCCTTCGATTTCTGAATATTGACTTTGTGTCCTGCTGTTTTGCCAAATTCACTTATTAGATCGAGTAGTTTTTTTGGTGGAGTCTGTGGGGTTTTCTATGTACACTCATTCCATCTGCAACAATGAAAGTTTTACTTCCTCCTTTCCAATTTGGATGCCTTTATTTCTCTTTTTTGTCAGATTGTTGTGGCTAGGACTTCCAATATGATGTTGAATAGAAGTGGTGAAAGCCGACATCCTTATCTTGTTCCTGATCTTAGTGGTAAAGCTTTTATTTTTTTTTCCCATTGATTATGATGCCGGCTGTAGGTTTCTCACATATGGTTTTTGTTATGTGGAGGTATGTCCCCTCTACTCCCACTTTGCTGAGTGTTTTTATCATAAATGGATCCATACCTGAGCAATTTAAAATAACCTAAGTACCCTAATATTCATAGCAGCACAATTTACAGTATCCAAGTGTTGGAAGCAACCTAAGTACCCATCAGTAAATGAGGAGATAAAAAAAACTATGGTATATTTACACAGTGGAGTACTATGCAGCAGAAAGAAGGAGCTCCTACCTTTTGCAACGGCATGGATGGATCTGGAGAGCATTATGCTAAGTGAAATAAGCCAGGCAGTGAAAGGCAAATACCATATGATCTCACCTATAAATGGAACCTAATTAATAAGACAAACAAGCAAAATATAACTAGAGACATTGAAATAAAGAACAAACTAACAGTAACCAGAGGGGAAGGGGGGATAACGGGGAAAAGAAAACGAAGGGTCATCAAAGAACATGTATAAGGAACACGTGGACAAACCAAAGAGGGGTAGAATTGAGGGTGGGAAGTGTGGGTGGGTGGGGCAGGAAGAGTGATGGTGGGAAAATGGAGCCAACTCTACTTGAATAACAATTAAAAAATTTTAAAAGTTCTCATATAAAAATTCTTCCTTGATCTCATTGTTGATCCATTCATTGTTTAATAACATGTTTGCTTCCTATGTCTTGGTGTGGTTTTCAGTTTTCTTTTGTAATTATTTTCTAGTTTCACAGCAGTATGATTAGATAAGAGTCTTTATATGATTTCAATCTTCATAAATTTATTGAGATTTGTTTTGTGTCCTAACAGCTGGTCTGTCCTAGAAAACATTCCATGTGCACTTGAAAAGAACGTATATTCTGTTGCTTTGGAATGAAATGTTCTGTAGATATCAATTAGAGTCCTTTGATCTAGTGTATCATTTAAGGCCACTATCTCCTTGTTGATTTTCTGTCTGGAAGATCTACCTATTGAAGTCAATGGGATGTTAGAATACCTTAATATGACTGTACTTCTGATGATCTCTCCCTTAATGTCCATCAAGATTTGCTTCACATTTTAGGTGATCCTATTGTGGGTCCATAAATGTTTACTAAGGTTATATTTTCTTGTTGGATTGTTTCCTTTATCGTTATATAGTGTCCTTCTCTGTCTCTTACTATTGCTTTGGTTTAAAAATCTATTTTGTCAGATATAACTATTACTACCCCAGCTTATTTTACCTTTCCATTTTTATGAAATATCTTTTTCCATTCCTTACTTTTAGTTTGTGTATATCTTTCAATAAGAGGTATGTCCCTTGGAGAAGGTATATATGGGTTTTGTTTTCTTATCCTTTCAGGTACTGTTATGCCTTTTGATTAGAGAATTGAAGCCATTTACTTTTAAAGTGATTATCGATATATATGTATTTATTTCCATTTTATTTTATGATTATGTTTCTCTGCTTTTTTCTTTTTCTGAAAGCAAGCCCTTCAACATTTGTTGCAATACTGGTTTAATGATAACACATTCTTTAGCTTTTTCTTGTCTGGGAAGCTTTTACTTCTCTTTCAATTTTAAATGATAGCTTTGCTGGGTAAAAGTAGCCATTGTAGGTCCTTGTTTTTCATTGCCTTGAATATCCATACCAGTCTCTTCTGGCCTGAAATGTTTGTGTGGAGAAATCAGATGATAGGCTAATGAGAGCTCCTTTGTAGGTAACCACCTGCTTTTCTCTTGCAGCTTTTACAGTTCTCCCCTTGTCTTTAAGCTTTAACATTTTAATTATGATGTGCCTCGGTGTGGGCCTCTTTGGGTCCATCTTGTTTGGGGCTCTATACTTCCTGGGCTTGTGTGTCTTTTTATTTCATCAGGTTAGAGAAGCTTTTACTCTTATTTTTTCATATAGGTTCTCAATCCCTTGCTCACTCTTTTGTCCTTCTGGTGTCCCCATTATGAGAATATTGTTATGCTTCATGCTGTCCCAAAGGCTTCTTAAACTCTCCTTGGTTTTTAAAATTCTTTTTTCTTTTTGTTGCTCTGCTTGGGTGTTTTTTTCTACCTTGTTCTCCAAGTTGCTTATTCAGTCCTCTGCTTCCTTTAACCTACTGTTTATTCCTTCTTATGTCTTTTTTTCATGCCATTGAGCATCCTTATAATCATTACCCTAAACTCTACATCTGATAAATTGCTTACCTTCATTTTACTTATTACTTCTTCTGGAGAATTATCTTGTTTTTTTGTTTGAGGCTTGTTTCTTTGTCTTCCTCTTTTGGCTGCCTCTGTGTGTTAGTTTCTGTATATTAGGTAGATCTGGAAAGACCCTGGTGCAGACCTATGTCAGACGCTGCCTGTGACTAGTCTTGGGCAACAAGTTTGGAGGTATCAGGGACCCACAGCTTATGGCTCCCTCTATTGGGCCTGGGTGTATGTAGAAAGAACAAAGCTGCACACCAGACCTGGCATTTACAAGCACTGGGCTTGGGGGAGGGTCAGCTAAAGTCTCAAATCTTCCAGATACCTGCCTTCACCTGCAGGCTTTCTGTCAGGCTAACCAGTGACAGTGCCTCCAGGTGTACACCTCAGCAGCCTAGCTAAAGCTTCACAGAGTTGGTTGAGGGGGATTCCTGTGGTTGGGACTATTGCTTTCCCAAGTCTGATGCTGTATGAAGAGGAGTGCTCCTCCAAGAAAGATGGATATTGCAGTATGAGGCTGAGGAAAGGGATCCAGGTGGCTCACCCTTCAGCTCTTTCCGCAGAGCCACCAGCCCCAAACTCTCCTCAAGCATCTCGAGTCCACTTTGGCCTCCTTATCCTGGATCCCAGAGTAAGTGACTGCAAATGAAAATTTGCGTGTTGGCCCTTTAAGAGACTCTCTGAATTTCTAGCCATCTCTTTCTGGCAAACGGACATCATGCTGCTTTTCAAGACCTGATGTTATTGAGGTTTCTTTCCCAGTTCTGGTGGTCTAGGTTGGGGAGCCCAGCTTGGGGTTTAGAACCCACATTTATCAGTGGAACACACTGGCCATTGAAATATCCTGGAACTTCAGCTGCTACCTGTGGGAGCCCATCCAGTCCTTTTGCGCCCCCACACTCCCTACCAGTCTTGTTGTGGTGATGTAGTTTCTTTAGTAAGTCCTTGATTATAAGGCATCTCTCCAGCTACTGTTCAGTTTGGTTATTTAGGGTGATTTTTCTATAACTTAGCGATAATTCCAGGTTCATCCTGGAAAGAGTTTAGTGTAGTTTCCACCTACTCTGTCACCATCTTGGATCCTCTCTGTAGGTCATAATTTTTGACCCTGTTATATAAGCAAAGGGAAAATTGTTGCTATAAAATAAAAATCAAGTGTTGTTTCATGGTCTTTAAGGGCAGAAATGCAGCTGGGCTTAGGAAGGTACAGGAACAAGGAGCTGAAAGCCAATAAGAGTCTCTCCTCCAGCCTGTCAGCTTTATCCTCTCTCTGCAGTTGGCCTTTATTTGCTTTTTGGCCTATAGAATGTCAAATATTGGTCATCCATGCTTCCAGGTTACTTATCCTCTATTAAGAAGCCAGATTCTTGTTCTCTTAATTTTGAATTTTCAGAGACAGAATCTCATCAGCTCAGTTTAACTTCAGGATCTGCGTAGATGCAAACAGATGTGGCCCCAGCATTGTTTTCAGCTAGTTAGTGCAATGGGGAGGTAACTCCCAACTTTCCTGGTCATTGTTTGCTCTGATTGGTTGGTCTTATGTAATACCAGTAGTTAAATATTTTGGCTGTCACCTTGCTGTGATTCTGAGTTTGCATGTGCATGTGTGTGTGTTACTCTCCACTCACTTGGCTCACCAGCATTTACCTCTATGGGACAGAGGGACAGTTCATGGGATTATGGAGAACTCAGACTTGAGGTTATCTGAATGTTAATGCTATAGGGTGGAGAGTTAGGGAAACACATTGGCCAACCCCAGGGTCACATGGAAGTATGGCTGGGGCAATGCAGAATATAGTGCTAATGCAGGACTATTCAGCCAGTTCCCCTTTGGCAACTGCTATTAATGTAACCCCTTACACTGAGTGTAGGTGTGTGCCCACTGACCCTGTCTCATAAAGCCCCCACCCAGTTAACTGTGTGTTTCATAAGAACATGGCACTTGGTAGTGGCCCCAAGAGACTGTTGTGGTTGACCCCACTGCTCCTGGGATTTCGTCACTGCTCCCACTCTACATCCAGATGGAAACATCTTTTCCTGGATTCCATGTGGGCTGGTAGAAAGAGCAGAGGCTGGGATTTCAGAGGCCAGGCTTTGAACTGTGACTCTAAACTTGCAGGTGTGTGGTCTGGAGATAGTCACCAAGTCTCATTAAATCTCGCTTTTTCAATCTGTACAAAAGGTTCAACAATATTCTCCTCCTGCCATTACTGTGATAATCAAGTGAGATGGCAGGTTAAGCAGTTCCAGCACTACATCTGTCACTTGCTGATCCTTTGATACCTGCTAGTCTGCTCTTTCCCTGCTGAGAAGACACACCTTTCTCATTTAGATTAAGAAATAGAAGAATATTACTGTATGCTCACAGCTGAGAGAGAAGAATGTGTTTTTCCTGAATGTCTCACAATTCTGACTTATTGATAATAATGTGGTTTACTTATCACATCTCAAATTTGTGGTTCGGAATGAGCTCCACAGATCTCAGCCTCAGGGGCAGGCTACTGTCCCCTGCTTTGCTCTAGGGGTCATGACCCAGGCCCCATGGGGCAGCTGCTGTTGGAGTCAGCTATGCTCTGGACATCTGAGACTGCTTTGGAGTATAGGCTTAAATGGCATTGTTTTGGAATCACCCAGGCTTAGCTGGAATTAAAATACCTGAGGGAAAGCCCAGCAATGAGAAAAGGGGAGGATGCTCTGTCCTCCGCTGAGTGGCTTCCAGCTGAAAGAGGCTTTCAGTTCTGCTTCACCAGCCACCTGGAACATCAACCCCCCAGAAACCAATTTTACTGCATCAGAGAATGATTTATTCTCTGAAGTTAATGATCTGGAACAAAAGGTTGGCCTTGGTCAAAAATCAATTCTTATTATTTGGAGAAGGGGCTGGATAAAGTCTCTTTTTCATTATCATGTCCACAGATGACAATCCTTAAGCTACAATTGTTCAAGGACAAAGCTTCCTTTGGATTGTAGTTTGGGTACATTTGCAATTTTTTCCTTTCATTAATTCTTAAAGCTTAAATCCATACTTGGTGATGACTTGAGTAATTCTCGATTAGAATAAATCAGCTAGGTTTGGTTTCTACCTAGAGAAGAGTGGCCAGGTGTTCTTAGATACAGTTCTAAGTGGATGGTTATTAGGTGGGTTTTTTGTCCGATGCTGCTTGGCACTCGTTGGGTTGGTTCTGGGAGCTCACAGCACTTGTAAAGGCACTTGGAACTAGTCCCAGGGCTTTCATGAACTACAATTCACTGGGTCCTTATATTTGGGGTGGCAAAGACAAGGGGCAGGGTAGCTCCTGCCTAACAGAGCAAGGAATAGAAGCACAGGAGAATGTAACAGACTGGCTAGAGACTGCGAAGATGGTGCCTTCTCATTCCTGCTGCTCTGGTTGCCCCAGCAGCACTTCCATCTCACTGTGGAAGCTTGTTCATTCTCTCCCCTAGAGGTGGGAATCCCACTGACATTCCTAATGTGCTCTTCCTGATCAGGGCTCAAATACCCTTGGGGTCTGACTCTGAAGTTAACTTCCCAGCCCAGTCCAGCCCAGCCCTTCACCCACAGACCTTCATGAACAGACCGACACAATGCAGAGCTTTGCTACTTCTTTCTCCTCTCTGGACTGTCCCTACTCTTTGGCTTTAAGCTTAGAGCAATTGTCATCTTGTGAAGGCTTTGTGCCGTCCTCCTGCCTGGGCAGTGTAAGTGGTCCCCTCTGGTGCTTCCACAGCCGCACAAGGGACCTGCTCCAGAGAGATCATCACAGGGTCACAGCCAGCTGTACCTGTAAGGCTCAGAGCCTCTTCAGGCAGCTCTGACTGTTTTTCCTATGTCCCCAAAGTTCAGAGCAATGCCTGGAACACTCCTGAGACGTATTCCATAAATGTTCAGGGAAAGGACAAATTTTTTTTCTGAGATGCCTCCCTGAAGCCCTCAGAACACACTGACCTTAAACTTTTCTGAAATTCAATTTCTTTTGTCTGTGCTATTCATTTTGCCTTAGATTGTGGGGCATTGTGTGTGGTTTTATAGCTGATCTCCCTTGTCAAATAGAAGCTCTGTCTCTGCAAAGAGCTTCATTGTTGAAACCATGGTTCAGTGCCTAAGATGGTACCTCTTTCAGGCTCCCTGGAGAGGTGCTCACCCCATGTGCGGTGCAATCTGAATGGCCCCAGCATGCAATTTCAATGAGGAAACTTGAATGTTAAAATACGAATGCTGGTGGCTGATTACTCATACAGCGAAGGCAGGATCTTGGCTTCCCAATCATGCTTAGAGATTTTGGAGTCCCTGGGGAATGTCAGATGTGCTCTCCACCATTCCCCTCTTTTTCTCCTGCTCTTGTATCCTTATTGGGTCTTTTCTGGCTATTGCTTGATGGAGGCCCTTCACCTCTGCCTCTTCTCCCTGGCTTTGTCAGAGCCCTGATTTTCCCTCTGGCTGCTGCTTCCCAGCGTTCTCCAAATGGGGCTATTCACTGTTGCATACGCTTTGCTCTTCCTGAATCAAAGTGGCCCTGTGCTAGAAAGAAATGAAGCCACATTCTATGCCACCTTTTCCCTGGCCCCAGGCCACCCAGCCTGTGTCTGGAGCCATGCAGGTGCTCATGAAAGCAACTCTTGCTTTTGCCAGCGGTCACTTTGTCCCTGCAAAGTAAGTTAGAAAAAGACATCCATCTAACCATTATTTCTTCATCACTACCTTCTCTTTTGCTTGGAAACCCATGTGCAATTTGTGCAAATAGGCCCTATGGCAGGGAGGGGCTTCTGCTGAGGGATGTGGGATCTGGCTTGACCCCAAATTCCAGCTTGTGTGTGGCAGGACCCGGTTCTGCATGGAAAGGTTATACCTGTAGCTTTGGATCCTTAGAAGCTGATTGCATGGATCCTTTGAATTTGTTTATCTAAGCTTTTTCTTCTATTCCCTGAGACCCATGGATATGATTATTAGTACAAAGAGGTTGTGACACACACACAAAATACCAGTTTGTGTCTGCAAGTGCCAGGGGGAGAGAGAGGCCAAAGGCTGTGTCACATTGGAGAGACTGAGCTGACTGGGGTCTGAAATGTGTGGGTCAGTCCCAGGGTGGCCAGTAGAAAGTGAGGGCAGGTTTATGGAGAGGTAGGTCAGGAATGACCAGAGATCCCATATTCCCCTAGCTAGTGCTGTCTCACGGTGGCCACCCTGACTCCTAGGACATGGTGACCTTCTTTCTGGCTCCACTAATATCTTCTGTGGTTTCTACTTGAGGATATATTGAGTAGCTTTCTTCTTCTGTCACCTGAGCCATTGTACCTGTATCTTCAATGCTGTCTCTGGATGCCCTTGACCCTGGATCCCTTTCTTTATCATCACTGAGGTCCCATCATATTTACTGGCCTCTATTTCCAGTGCAAAGGAAACTTGTTGACCTCGGACACTTTCTCTATGTCTGAATCTCTTTCATATTTACACACATTATCTCATTCTTCATGAAACTCTAAAAGGGAGTAGGAGGGATGAACACAGTTGGTAAAAGACTGGGTGAAATCACAGGTCAGACTGAGAGCAAAGGCTGTGTGCCGCCACCTCCCTCTCCCTACTTCTGACCAGTGATTATCTATCCCTTTAATATAGTGAAGCACAGAAATACTTCATGTGGTAGGGCTTCTAGATTGAGGGATATTGGTCAGAAGAGTTTCTTTTATAGGATGATCACAAATTTAGAAAGACATCTGAAATAAGAATTGGAAGACAGGTGATGGGAAATGCTAATCAAAAATAAAATTTAGCCCTAGCTGGTGGCTCAGTTGGTTGGAGCATTGCCCTGGACACCAAAAGTTTGCAGGTTCAATTTCCAATCAGGGCACATACCTAGGTTGAGAGTTTGATCCCTGGTCAGGGAGCATAGGGGAGGCAACTGACTGTTGTTTCTCTCTCACATCAATGTTTTTTTAATTCTCTCTCTCTCTCTCTCTCTAAAATCAATAAAAATATCCTCTAGTGAGGATAAAAAAAAAAAAAAAACAAAAAAACAAATTTTGGGGTTAGATAATACAATTGGAAAACATCTTGTCAGGTATTTGTATTTAGAAATATTTTGTATATTATGCTTTTTTAGGGGTAGAATTAGAATATTGATTCAGCTGAATCAGATACAGATATCTAGAGTCAACATTATACTAAGAAAGACAAGCATGAAAAAATGTGAGAGACTATCTTTTTATTTTAGTTTTAAAACTTTTTGTTATGAAAAATGTAATACTTTCACAAAAGCAGAGAGAAGAAACTCCAATTCTCTATGTATCTATTACTCAATTCTATAATTATCAGCCATGGCTAATATTGTTTCTTCTATTTCTCCTGGATTCTTTTAAAGCAAATCTTGACAGATGATGTGGACTTAAAAAATATGAAGATGTAATTATTACATCTGATGATTTAATAATAATTCCTTCAACATAAATATTCAGGCAATGTTCAAATTTCCCTCAATGTTTAATAAATATTACTTTTTAATAGTTTATTTGAATCAGGTTCCAAATGAGGTCCACATTTTGAGATTAACTGTTTTCTTCTAAGCTCTTTTTCATTCATTGTATTTTGTTGTTATCTCTCCTGTGGAGTTTCCCACAGTCAGTTTAGCTGAGAGCATGCTCATGGGAGGGATTGCATGTTCCTGTCCCTTTTTTTTTTATATATTTCCTGCAAATAAATCAAGAGGCTTGACCAGAATCAGGAAATATTCAGGAAAAATCAGTAAATGCTACTTCCTAGGTGGTGTTATGACTTCCATTAGGAGGCATGGAGTATATGATTGTTTCTTTTCCATTATGATCATAGTCTAGGACCATTAATTAATTCATTAGGGGCTGCAACATGGTTTTATTCTTCTTTTTTCCTCATTTATAAGCTAGGAAGAACATCTACAAGAAAAAATTTCACTTCATTGGCCATTGGATTACCCAGAAATATAGTTTGTATAGGAAAGAGAATAAATATTGTCTTATTGCCCTTTACTAAAAGTTTTTAAAACAGTGAACTGATTTCATAATATCATAATATTCTCTAAAGGTAACAATGTAGTTTTTTTTTCTATTGAGCATCATCATAGAACTCATTTTAAACCATTGTAGCTCTTATCATTATTGATGCCCAAATTGTCCCATCTTTGCCTGTATGAATTTTTCAAGTTAGCTTCTGAGCCTGTTGATATGATCTGCTAGTCACTGATAGGTTTCTTACTTTCTGGTTTAACAATAGGTAACAGATTCATCTTGTTCATGCCCTGACCTGGAATCCACATTTTCCCCTTGAAACTCTGACTCTTTTCAAGGGATAATGGTATTTGGAGAACAGACATGTGAGTGCTAGAGATGCTCACTGTATTGATTTGGTTGTTGTTTCTAGACCTTTTCAGTAAACATAGCTAGGAAATGTATATTTGTTTTTAAGTAAAATACACTATGAATTCATATTGCTATTTCCAATTCTAATTCATGATCATTGAGTTTTTAAAAAATTTTATTTTAACATATTTTTTCAAATACATTTGTCTCTGCCAACCCCCCACCACTTTCCCTTGCCCGCTCCCTCCTTCCCTCACTCAGCTCTTCCCCTTTGGTTTTGTCCATGAGTTCTTGCTATATGTTCCTTGACTTTCCCCTGCCCTTCCTTGTCCCCGCCCCTCCTCCCCCTCATTCTTGTCTCTGTTGATTTCTTTTCCTTTCAGTGTTGCTGGTCTTATTTTCCTTGCATCTTTGTATTGTTGGTTAGGTTCCACTTATAGGTGATATCATATGGTATTTGTCTTTCGCCCCCTGGCTTATTTCGCTTAGCATAATGCTCTCCAGTTCCATCCATGCTGTCGTGAAGTTTAGTAGTTCTTTTTTTTTCTGCTGCGTAGTATTCCATTGTGTAAATGTACCATAGTTTTTTGATCCAGTCATCTCCTCATGGGCATTTAGGTTGCTTCCAACACTTGGCTACTGTAAATTGTGCTGCTATGAACATTGGGGTGCATAGGTTCTTTGGAATTGGCGTTTTGGGATTCTTAGGGTATAGTCCCAGCAGGGGAATCCCTGGATCAAAAGGCAGTTCCATTTTCAGCTTTTTGAGGAAATTCCACACTGCTTTCCACAGTGGCTGCACCAGTCTGCATTCCCACCAACAGTGGACTAGAGTTCCCTTTTCTCCACAGCCTCGCCAGCACCTGTTGTTTGTTGATCTGTTTATGATGGCCATTCTGACCGGTGTGAGGTGGTATCTCACGGTGGTTTTGATCTGCATTTCTCTGATGGCTCGTGATGCCGAGCATCCTTTCAAATGCCTCTGGGCCCTCTGTATCTCCTCCTTGGAAAAGCGTCTGCCCAGGTCCTTTGCCCATTTTTGGATTGGATCGTTTGTCTCCTTGGAGCGGAGTCGAGTGAGTTCTTTATATATCTTGGAGATCAAACCTCTATCTGATGTATCATTAGTGGATATATTTTCCCATATATATCCCTTTACATTTTGCTGCTGTTTTCTTTAGCCATGCAGAAGCTTCTCATTTTGAGGAGGTCCCACTTGTTTATTCTTTCCTTTATGTCCCTTGCTTTAGGGGACATATCAGTGAAAAAGTTGCTGCGTGGGATATCTGAGAGTTTCCTGCCAATGTTCTCCTCTAGGACTTTGATGGTGTTGCGACTTCTATTTAAGTCTTTTATCCATCTTGAGTTTATTTTTGTGTGTGGTGTCACCTGATGATCCAATTTCAATTCTTGGCATTTAGCCGTCCAGCTCTAACAACACCATTTGTTGATGAGGCTATTATTGATCCATTTTATGCTTCTACCCCCTTTGTCAAATACTAGATGCCCATATAGACCTGGGCTTATTTCTGGGCTTTCTATTCTGTTCCACTGGTCTATGGCTCTGTTCTTGTGCCAGTACCAGATGGTTTTGAGTATAGTGGCTTTGTAGTAGAGTTTGATGTCTGGTATTGTGATCCCTCCTACTTTGTGTTTCTTTCTCAAAATTGCTGCAGCTATACGGGGTCGTATATGGTTCCATATAAATTTTTGAAATGTCTGTTCTATTTCTGTGAAATACTTCATTGGTATCTTAATAGGGATTGCGTTGAATCTATAAATTGCTTTGGGTAGTATGGACATTTTGATGATATTAATTCTTCCAATCCATGAGCACGGTATATGCTTCCATTTATTTGTGTCTTCCTTAATTTCTTTTTTCAAAGTTGTATAGTTTACTGTGCACAGGTCTTTTACGTCTTTGGTTAAATTTTTCCTATGTACTTTATTTTTCTTCTTGCTATATCGAATGGTATGTTTTTTCTGATTTCTTCTTCTATTGCATTGCTGGTGTGCAAAAATGCCTTTGATTTCTGAATGTTGACTTTGTATCCTGCTGTTTTGCCAAATTCACTTATTAGGTTGAGGAGTTTTTTGGTAGAGTCTACAGGGTTATCTATGTACACTATCATGTCATCTGCAAACAATGATAGCTTTACTTCCTCCTTTCCTATTTGGATGCCTTTTATCTCTTTCTCTTGTCTGACTGCTGTGGCTAGGACTTCCAATATGATGTTGAAAAGAAATGGTGAGAGAGGACATCCTTGTTTTGTTCATGATCTTAGTGGGAAAGCTTTCAGTTTTTGCCCATTGAGTATGATATTGGCTGTAGGTTCTTCATATATGGCCTTTATTACATTGAGGAATGCCCCATTTATTCCCATTTTTCTGAGTGTTTTGATCATAAATGGGTGCTGTCCCTTATCAAATGCTTTTTCTGCATCTATCGAGATGATCGTGTGGTTTTTGTCTTTTCTTTTATTTATGTGATGTATCACGATTACTGACTTGTGTATATTGAAGCATCCCTGCATCCCTGGGATGAATCTCACTTGATCGTGGTGGATAATCTTTTCAATGAATTCCTGGATGCAGTTTGCCAATATTTTGTTGAAGATTTTAGCATCTATATTCATCAGTGAAATTGGCCTGTAGTTTTCTTTCTTTGTAGGATCTTTTTCTGGTTTTCGGATCAGGGTGATGCTGGCCTCATAGAAAGAGTCTGGGAGTCTTCCCTCCTCTTTGACTTTTTGGAATAGTCTGAGAAGGACAGGGGTTAGCTCTTCCTTAAATGTTTTGTAAAATTCTCCTGTGAAACCGTCCGGCCCTGGGCTTTTGTGTGCCGGGAGTTTCTTGATTACTGCTTCAATTTCTCCAGCTGTTATCAGTCTGTTCAAGCTTTCTGTTTCTTCCTCCTTCAGTGTTGGAAGATTATCCTTTTCTAAAAATGTGTCCATTTCATCAAGGTTTTCAAATTTCTTGGCATATAATTGTTCATAGTAGTTTCTGACAATCCTTTGCATTTCTGTGGTATCAGTTGTTATTTCTCCTTTTTAGTTTCTGATATTAATTTGTGTCGTCTCCGTTTTTTTCTTGATGAGTCTGCTTAAAGGCTTGTTGATTTTATTTATCTTTTCAAAGAACCAGCTTCTGGATTGGTTGATCCTCTGAATTGTTCTTTTCGTCTCTATGTCATTCAGTTCTGCTCTAGTCTTGACTATTTCCTTCTTTCTCCTTGCTCTGGGATTTATTTGTTGTTGTGTCTCCAGTTCTTGAAGTTGTAGTGTTAGGTCTTTTCTTTGAAATGTTTCTATCTTTTTAAGGTAAGCCTGTATTGCTATGAAGTTCCCTCTCAGGACTGCCTTTGCTGTGTCCCATAGGTTTTGGACAGTTGTCTGTTCATGTTCATGTGTTTCCAGAAATTTTTTGATTTCTTCTCTTATCTCATTATTGACCCATTCATTCTTCAATAGTCTACTATTCAGTCTCCATGAATTTGCAAGTTATTGAGGTTTCTCTTTGAGGTTGATTTCCAGTTTCAAGCCCTTGTAGTCCGAGAAAAAGTTTGGTATTATTTCAATTTTCCTGAAGTTACTGAGGTTTGCTTTGTGTCCTATCATGTGGTCTATCTTTGAAAAACTGCCATGAGTATTTGAAAAGAATGTGTATTTTTCTTCTTTGGGATGTAAGGTTCTATATATGTCAGTTAAGTCCATTTGATTCAGTGTGTCATTCAGTTGCACAATATGTTTATTAATGTTTTGTTTGGAAGATCTGTCCATTTTTGACAGTGGGGTGTTGAAATCCCCTACTATCAGTGTGTTTCTGTCTCTATCTTTTTTGAAGTCATCCAACAATTTCCTTATAAACTTGGGGGCTCCTCTATTGGGAGCATATAAGTTTACAATGTTGATGTCTTCTTGATAGATTCTTCCTTTGAGTATTATAAAGTGCCCCTCTGGGTCTCTCTTTATGGCCTTTTTTTTTTTGAAATCTACTTTGTCTGATACAAGTATGGCAACCCTGGCCTTTTTCTCATGCCCATTGGCTTGGAATATTTTTTTCCATCCCTTTACTTTTAACCTGTGTAGGTCTCTTGCTCTGAGGTGGGTCTCTTGTAGACAGCATATGTGTGGGTCATGTTTTCTTATCCATTCAGCTACCCTGTGTGTTTTGATTGTGGCATTTAGTCCATCCACATTGAGAGATATTACTGATAGAAACTTATTAATCTTTTCTCTTTGTACCTGTGTTCCTCTCTCTCTCATTCTTTTCCTTCATCTTCTTAAACCAGTCCCCTTAGCATATCTTGGAGTACTGGTTTGGTAGAGATGTATTCCCCTAGTCTTCTCTTGTCTGGGAAACTCTGTATTTCCCCTTCTATTTTAATGGGGAGCCTAGCTGGGTAGAGCAGCCTTGGCTGTAGGCCCTTGCTTTTCATGGCTTGGAATATTTGTTGCCATTCCCTTATGGCTTGTAGTGTTTTTGTTGAGAAGTCAGCTCCTAGGCGTATCGGGGCCCCCTTGTATGTTACTTTCTCCTTCTCCCTTTCTGCCTTGAAGATTCTCTCTTTGTCTTTGACATTTGCCATTTTAATGATGATGTGTCTTGGAGTGGACCTCCTTGAGTCCCTCTTGAGTGGGGTCCTCTGTGCCTCCTGGATCCATGAGACCCTTTCTCTCCTCAAATAGGAAAATTTTCCATCATTACTTTTTGAGGAGGTTCTCTATCCCTTGCTCCTCTTCTTCTCCTTCTGGTATACCTATTATACAGATATTATTGCGTTTCAGGTTGTCCTGCATTTCCCTAAATGCATCTTCATTCTTTCTGAGTCGTTTTCTCATTTCTTGTTCTTTCTGGGAGCTCCTTTCTACTTTATCCTCCATCTCACTGATTCGATCCTCGGCTTCATCCAGCCTGCTTTGGATTCCCTCTACTGTGTTCTTCAATTCAGAAATGGTATTCTTCATATCCTCTTGTATCTTCTCGATAGTTTCCATGTCCTTTTCCAGGCTGATATAGTTTGTTGTAAGATCCTGATAGTTTCTCTGCAGTTTCTCATAGTTCTGTTTGAGCTGGCTGAGCTCATTGAGCTTCCTTAGAACCATTGTTTTGAATTCAGTATCTGATAGTTCCCTTTCCTCTGTTTCATTTAGCTCTCTCTGTGGGGAGTCCCCTTTTCCACTCATTTGGGGGAAACTTCTTTTTCTTCCCATTTTTGTGAGAGTCTGTTAAGTATTTTTGCCCTTTACTTTTCTTTCTGGGCCTGCCTCTGATGACGTCAGTTGTTGGGTTGTTTGATTGAGCCTTCTAGGAGTCTACTGTCTGACTCCTGCTTGGGGCAGCTCTGTGACCCCTTCGGCCAAGGATCCACCCCCTCTGCCAACTGCGTTTCAATTGCAGGCAGTCTGGTTCATCCGCGCCCTGCTTCTGCCTCTTTGGGTTCGCGCCTTTCCAGCCCACAATGGAGAGTACAGAACGGGGAGGGAGTCGGGAATGGGGGAGGGAGTTCCTCCTCCCATTCTCTCCCCAATGCCTCCATCTCCAGTCTCTCCTCAAGGCTCTCCCAGCCAGTCTGCACTCAGCCCCGCAGCTCACACATGTACAAGCTGTGTGTGGAGCGCACCAAAGGCAGGTTAATTGATTCCCTTATGCCTGAGCTAGATGGGAGCTGCAGAGTGGGAGGCGTGCCATCACCGGGGCTCCACAGGCCGCCGTGCCAGTTCTCTTCACAAAGTTTTCCTCACCAGTCTTTTCCCAGGCACCAGCCCACCCTGCTGCCGCCTCTGCCGAGAGATCAAGGAGGGTGGCTGCCACTGCAACTTTTGCATTGGCCCTTTAAATGTCTCTTTGCATCCCCAGCCACCTGTCTCTGGCAGAGAGTGCCCCTAAGCTTTTTGGGGTTGCGTTTTGTCTGTATTTTCTTGGTTTTAGCTGCTGTAGTTTAGGGGTCCCTGTTTATGATTCAGACCTCGTTCTTCTCGGGGGAAGCTAACTGGCCATTTCAATGTCTCTCTGGTACTAGTGCCCGAGGGCACCCAGCCCACCCTCTCGAGCCTCCACCGCACTTTTCACCCGTTGGGATGTGTGAGAGTCGAATCCACTGTCCGCAGCACCAAGGCTCCTCTCCTATTATCGTTCCATTGTTTTCCAGGTGATTACTCCACTATTTAGTTGCAATTCCAGTTTGGTCTTGGGAGGAGTTCAGCATGACTCCCATTCACTCCTCCGCCATCTTCCTCTCCTGATTGTTATGTTTTTACTTAACCATATCAATCTGATATCTGTATCTTCTTTCTCTTATTCTGAAAATCCCAGGTCTTGTTGATACCAATGTAATCTTTTGTAGTTTCTCACAATACACACTACAACAAAGGCTGAATTTTTACTCTTCTGGCCATTATGTGAGAAAGAGAGGGAGAGAGGGGCAGGGGAACTGGAGTGCTCTTTGGGAGGAGTCTATGTAAAGTATAATGATTTCATATATATTTTTAAAAGTGTGATTTGAGGGTAAGGAGAAGTAACACATTGGATCTGAGATACTGAAAACTCTTGGGCAGTTCCTGTCTGTGGTTTATCCTACTTGCTGGGTCACAGGTCCCTGGGTGTTTTTTTTTTTTAATTTAAATTATATTTTATTGTTTATGCTATTATAGTTGTCCCAACTTTCCACACTTTGACCTTCACCACCCAGACTCCCCCACTCCTTCAGGCCATCCCCACACCATTTTCCATGTCCATGGGCCATGCACATACCAGTGTATTCTTTGGTTACTATATTCCCTCTGCTGTACTTAACATCACCATGACTTATCTGTAATAACCAATATGTACTTCTTAAACTCTTCACCTTATTTTGTCCATCCCCTCATACCCAACCTATATGGCAACCATAAAAATGTTCTCTGTAACCATGATTCTGTTTCTGTTCTGCTGGTTCATTTATTTTGGTTTCTTAGATTCAATTATTGATATATATGTATTTATTGTCATTTTATTATTAATATTTTTAATCTTTTTCTTAAAGAAGAACCTTTAACATTTCACATAATACTGGTTTGATGGTGATGAATTTCTTTAGCTTTTTCTTGTCTGAAAGCTCTTTCTCTGTCCTTCAATTCTAAATGATAGCTTTGCTGGGTAGAGTAATCTTGGTTGTAGACAGGTCTTTACTTTTCATCACTTTGAATATTTCTTGCCAATCCCTTCTATCCTGCAAAATTTCTTTTGAGAAATCAGCTGACAGTCTTATGGGAGCCCCCTTGTATATGGCTGCTCTTTCTTGCTGCTTTTAAGATTCTCTCTTTGTTTTTGAACATTTGGCATTTTAATTATGATGTGTCTTAGTGTAAGCCTCTTTGGGTTATTTTCATTTGAGATTACCTGTGCTTTCTGGATTTGTATGTCTATTTCCCTCACCAGGTTAGGGAATTTTTCTGTCATTATATTTTCAAACAGGTTTTCAATTTCTTGCTCTCTTTCTTTTCTTTCCAGTACTCCCATGATGTGAATGTTGGTACATATCCCAGAGGCTCTTTACACTATCCTTAGTTTTTTTAGATTCCTTGTTCTTCTTGTTATTATGATTGAGTGTTTTCTGCTTCCTTATATTCTAAATTGCTGATTTGATTTCAACTTCATCTACTCTACTGTTGATTCTCTGTAAATTGTTCTTCATTTCAGTTAGTGTATCCTTTATTTCTGACAGGTTCTTTTTTATGGTTTCCATGGCCTTTTTTGTGCTGTTGAAGTTCTCACTGAATTTCTTGATCATAACCAATGTTTTGAACTCTGTATCTAGTAGATTGCTTGTCTCCATTTTGTTTAGTACTTTTTTTGCAGTTTTGTTCTATTCTTTCATTTGGACCATATTTATTTGTCCCTCATTTGGGAAGCCTCCCTGTGTTTATTTGTATATATCAGGTAGAGCTGCTATGACTTCCTGGCTTTGAAGACTGGTTTAATGTAGTAAGTATCCTATATGTTCCAGTGGCACAGCCTCCCTTATTACCCAAGTTGGGTATTCAAGGTGAATTCATTGTGTGGGCTGTGTATACTCACCTCTTGTATTTGAGCCTTGATTTCTGTTGGCAGATCAATGGGAGGGAATTACCCAAGCCAATAAGCTCAAGGACTGGCTGTGACCACTGGCCACCAAACTCTGACCACCATGGAGGATCAGCTATCAGCGGCCCACTCCACAGAACAGGACTTACTTCAGCAGGACTCTGGTGCCTTCTGAGCCTGTCCCTTGAGTGTAATGCTTGTGGAGGTGGTTGGGTGGTGTTGCTCTGGCATGATCTGTAGCTGTCCACTGAGTGTACAGTCTCTGGGGCCTCCCTGGAGGTGTAAGCCAAGGTCAACCACTGCCCGTGGACCTTGGCAGCTTGAGCTCCAAAGCAATCTGCAGTTAGCTGCTCCTTGTGCTGGATTGGGTGGTGCCCAAGTGAGTCTAGGCTGTGATCCAAGAATAGCTGCTCCTAGTGCCCAGCCTGGGGCCACTAGCAATAGTCATGGGCATGGTGAGGCCAGAGGCTGCTGAGAAACTTTAAGAAAATCTGAAGCATGAGCCAAGACAAAGCATTTGTATGGAAAAGCCACTGGAAACAGCTCGGGTGGGCCAGAGATTCAGGGAATCACCAGAGTGGGGCAAATAGTGTGAGCTTGGTTGATGGAGTCACAAATATGGCACACACATGCCCTCTCTGTGGGGGGACAACTCAGAAAATCTAACCCCCAGCTCTTGCCCTGATTCTGGACACTTTAGTTCCTCCCTGTATGCCTCTGGTGACTTTCAATCTGCTCTCCCAGTGCTGGAGCTTGGAAGGAGTAAGTCCGAGTAAGTCCATGCATGGGCCCTTTAAGAACTGCCTTGGACTCTAGAATTTTGTCATCTACACCCTCAATCCCAACTGGTTTTTATAGCCAGAAGTCGTAGAGACTTATTTTCCTGGTACTGGAACCCTGGGTTGGGGTCCTGGTGTGGGGATGGGACCCTTTGCTTCCGAGATATCCTGCCTGATTTTTGTCTGCCACATGAGTGTATGAGGCAAGCCTGTTTTATGTCTCCACCCTTCCTGCCAGTTTTGATGAAGTTTCTTATTTAATTCCACAGTTGTAGGACTTCCATTCAGCTGTTTCTGGTGGTTATGGATAATGGTTGTTCTGTAGTTAAGTTGTAATTTTTATGTAGCTGTGTGAGGAGGCAAGCTGTGCTTTCCTATGCTACCATCTTGAACAGAAGTTTCCCCTGAGTTTTTCTTAAAAAATTATTTATTCATTTTTAGAGGGGAAGGGAAGGAGACAGAAAAGGAAAAAAACACCTTTGAAATGGTGTGAAAGAAATATCTATTGGTTGCCTCCTGAATGTCCCGAACTGGGGACCTGGCCTACAGCCCAGGCATGTGCCCTGACTGGGAATGTAACCAGGGACTTTTCAGTTTGTGGGATGATGCCCAACCCACTGGGCTACATAAGCCAAGGCCCCCCCAGAGTGTTTTTGAATACACCATTACCTACCTTCTCAAGTACATGAGGAAACCCTATACTGGGAGCCATAGAGCTCATACCACTGGTGACTCTAGTGAGTATTGCAGTAGGTTGGCTGCCTCTATTGAATTTTTGCTACTTGTTTCCACCAAGGGAGTTGAATGTACTCATTTCGTAGTGTTAGGATTAACAGGATGAAGCTCCTTCAGCCACCACATAGACACACTATCTGTTTCATATTGTGAGCTTGTTTTTATAGAAACTATCCCCCTGTGGCCTCTTTGGGGTTCATTCCCATTTAAGTATGTGCCACATGTCTTTGAGTCCAGTTCTCATGCTATTAGAATAGGTAAATATTAAGGTGGGCTTGGAAAACACATAGTTACCTCCCATGTGCCAAACCTTTCTCTCTGTTTACAATCTTCTCAGATTTTCTTTGAGGAAGGAAGAGGATAGACATCGATTATGGCCAGTTTACTAGGGGACAAGTTCACCATTCAGTACTGGTTATTTGTGGAGTGGAAAAACCCTTTTTGGCACTTTCTGATTACACTCCAAATACTATCACTGGAGGATCCTGATCAGAGCTATACAGGGAGACTAATGATAAGGTGACAATATTTGCTCTGTGACATAGGAAAGAACTGAAAGATAGGCTTGGGCTCAGCATTAGCAAGATCTTGAAATCAGATTTATTAGAGCTTTACTCTGGCTTCTTGACATAGTCCATGACAATAAGACAGTTACATTTTGGTTCTTGTGTTTTATCATCATGTCTGGGTCAAATGTCCATGGAGTTGGGCAAGACTTGTACCTCCCCTATTCCCTGAACATGATATTATTTAGTAGCTTCAAAACACTATCCTTATTTTTAACACAAAAGTCTAAAATATTGGGGTCTTTTTTTTTCTTTCTAAAGATTTTATTTTATTTTGTATTTTTAAGTATATTTTATTTATTTTTATTTTTTTAACTCTTGTAATTTTATTTTTAAATCTTGTTTATTTTATTACAGTTGTCTTAATTGTTCCCCTTTTGCCCTCCTACACCATTCTACCCCACCTCCCTCTTCCACAGTCAATTCCCACTCTGTTGTCCATGTCTATGGGTCATTCATACATGTTCTTCGTCTAGTCCCTTCCCCTTCTTTCCACCATTGTCTTCCTTCCCCATTCCCTCTGGTCACTTTCAATCTGCTCCATGTTTCCTTGCCTGTGGTTTATTTTGTTCATTAGTTTATTTTGTTGAATAGATTCCACTTATATGTGAGATCATATGGTATTTGTCTTTTACCAACTGGCTTATTTCACTTAGCATAATATTCTCCAGTACCATCCATGTTGTTGCAAAAGATAGGAGTTCCTTCTTTATTTCTATCCTTTTTTTCTAAATGCAGATTGATTTTATTTACTTATTTTTAAAGTCAAAATCCATGATAAATATTAAAAAATTTAAATCCATTATAGAGTCTCAAATTTAAACATGACACCAACACAGAAATAATCAATGGATGAATGAAATAAAATGTGCATTCTAGAAAATATATCTGTCTAACAATGTAATACATGATTAAATTGATATTTAAAATCAATGGGGAAAATAAGGCTTATCCAACAAATAAGGTGCATGGACCACTATTACTTGAAATAAGGCAAATATAGTAACCTATTTCATACATTATACAAAAAACATTGAGGTGAGTTAAAAATCAATATGTAAGATCTACAGAGTTTTAGGAGAAAATACAAAATATTTTTCTTACCCTGAAGTAACATATTCAAACCCAGAAGCTATAAAGTAAAATATTGACATTATGACTATATTAAACATTTAAGACTATGCAGTAATATACATATAAAAGAAGTTAAAGGACAAGTAGTAGAATAGGAAACTACTTGTAACACATCTAAAAAGCTAAAAAAAGGGTTAATATTTTTTTTTAGGGAAAAAAATTCTACAAACATTTAATCAAAAACTGGATAATGAATACTAACAAGTCATTTAAAGCTTTTTAAAAATAATAGATTTAGGCAAGCAATATACAAAAACAGGTTTAGTTTCAACAAATAATAAAGTAACACAATTAAAATCACACCTCATTGTCACAATCAGATTAATGAGTATTAAAAATATTGCTAATATCAAGTATTGGCAACTGTGACAGGAACTGTGTATTCACAGACTCTTTTTCTTCACCTTGTTAAAGCAGTCCTTTAGCATATGTTGTAATGCTGGTTTGGTGGAGGTGTATTCTTTGAGCCATCTTTTGTCTGGGAAACTCCTTATTTGGCCTTCCATTTTAATTGAGAATCTTGCTAGGTAGAACAGCCTTGGCTGCGGGCCTTTGCTTTTCATGAATTGGAATATTTCTTGCCATCCTCTTCTGGCTTGTAGTGTTTCCGTTGAGAAGTCAGCTGCTAGCTGTATTGGGGTTCCTTTATATGTTACTACCTATTTTCCCCTTGCTTCCTTTAGGATTCTCTGTTTCTCTTTGATATTTGCCATTTTGATTATGATGTGTCTTGGGGTAGACCTCATTGGGTTCCTCTTGAATGGGACCCTCTGTGCTTCCTGGACTTGTGTGACTTTTTCTCTCCTTCAATTAGGGAAGTTTTCCATCATTACTTTTTCAAACAGATTCTCTATCCCTTGCTCCTCTTCTTCTGGTATCCCTATTATACAGATATTATTACTTTTCAGGTCGTTCTGCATTTTCCTAAATGCCTCTTCATTCTTTTGGAGTCTATTTTCATTTTCTTGCTCATTCTAGAGCTTTTTTCTACTTTATCCTCCAGCTCGCTGATTTGATCCTCTGTTTCATCTAGCCTGCTTTTGATTCCTTCTACTGTGTCCTTCAATCCAGAAATTGTATTCTTCATTTCCTCTTGTCTCTTGTTGATAGTTTCTATGTCCTTTTTCATGCTGAGGTAATTTGCAGTAAGTTCCTCATAGTTCCCCTGTAGTTTTTTGTAATTCTCTCTGAGCTCACTGAGCCCATTGAGTTTCCTTAGAACCGTTGTTTTGAACTCAATGTCTGATAGTTTACTTACCTCTGTTTCATTTAGTTTTTTTTTCTGGGGATTCCTCCTTTCCCTTTGACTGGAGAGGGTGTTTCTTTGTCTTCCCATTATTTGTGAGACTCTTCTTTTTTACTTCTGCTTCTTAAATTGCTCTGTCTTTTTTTCCTGACTCTGTGGTGTGAACTTATATGGTAGGAGACCACTGTTTTTTCTTTCTGGATCTTCCTCTGATGATGTCAGCTGTTGACCCTGTCTGACCTTAGGCATTCTGTTTGAGACTTCCAGGGATCTACTGTTTGTGGTTGTCTCAGTCTACACTCAGCAGATTGGCTTAGAGACACCCTGGGCGGGGGCAGGGTCCCTCCTGGGCATGGGGTTAGTGTGTCCTCTCAGGCTATTGCTTCTCAGGGGAGTGGTACCTAAGCCAGATGGCTGCTGCTGTATGGGGGAGGAGTCAGCACCGGGATCCTGCGGCTACTCTCTCAATTTGCTTCCCAAAAGCCTCCTTCCCCAGTCTCTCCTCAGGTGTCTCTAGCTCACTCTTCCCCCACCTTTGCCAAAGCCAAGTGTAAGTGGCTGCAAATAAAAACTTATATGGTGGTCTTTTAAATAGCTCTTTGTGTCTTCAGCCACCAATCTCTGGCAGAGAGCAACCCTGCCACTTTTCACAGCTGGCTGTTTTCTGTGTACTTTTTGGGCTCTGGTGCTGTAGGCTGGAGATCCCCACTTATGGTTTAGACCCTGCTCTTCTCAGGGGGATCCAACTAGCCTTTTCAAAATCCTTCTGGTGCTGCCGCCTGTGGGTGCCCCACCCACCTTCTTGAGTGTCTACTGCACTCCTTACCAGTTAGGTTGTGTTAAAGCTCATTCTTCTGTCTGTCTGAGAATATAAGGCACCTCTCTTACTATTGCTCAGTTGTTTGTTCCAGGTGATTTCTCCACAGTTTAGTTGTAGTTCCAGGTTGGTCCTGGGCAGAGGTCAGTGTAACTTCCACTCAGTCCTCTGCCATCTTGATTCTTTCCTAAGTCAGAGTTGAATCTTAAAGGAATTATCCAATCCACATCATGTCTTCTTTATGGGTTGGGACATAATGAGATATGGAGGTAACACTGGTTTCCTCAGTGCAGTGGTTTGGGGTGTGTTAGAATGGAGGTGGATTCTGACACTGTCACTTACTTAGCTGGGCAACCATGTGTAAGTCAGTTCACCTCATCAAGTTCCACTCCCTTATCTATAAATAGGAATGATAGTACCTACTTTATAAGGTCCTGAGAGTTCAATGAGTCAGTGGCATGGTATAGTGCATATGCAGCTGATGTGAGTTTTTTCCTGATCTGAATCACCACCAGAATTATTGAATAAAAATAATATAATTATTGAATAAAGATTGACTCGCAGCCATCTTGTGAGTCCACCCAAAGCACACTAACTTTGCTCTGGAAAACAGAGATGAAGGCACCACCAATTTTGTCCTTTTATACCCAAAAGTGCCTGGCAGTTTCAAGATGTAAGTTCTTCCTCCTCCTTCCCTCCTCTTCCATCTTCTCTTGGCTTCCTCTCTGTGACTCCATTATTCTCTTCCTTCTTTTGCTCTCCTCTCTCACCACTGTAGCTAAAGAGGACCATGTGACACACAGTGATACGACTCCTAATTAAAGCAATTTTGCTACAATCCCTGGTGACATCAGTTGGAAGATAAAATCTGGGAAATTTCTGTGCGACATATATATATATATATATATATATATTTTTTTTTTTTTGTTAGAGGCTCAGTGAATTTGGCAACATCAAAGACCAGTGTGTAGGAAGACCACATTATACAACAACTCCATGTAGTTTGCTCTTTGTGTAGGGACAGTGTCTGGAGGCCTGGCAAGGGTCCTTATGTCTTATTTATCCCTGTTGTTGGAAGACAGTTTTTTTCCTACCCATTCTTCTTGAGCAAAAAACTCAGAAGCTTGAACATATGAACTGCATAAAAGGAAGTCAAACCCATCTCTTCCCAAGCTCAAAGAGCTGAAATATTTTTTTAAGTTTTTCTCCCATATGCATGGGTAAGGTATTCTGAGCCCCAGGCTTCATACTTGCATAGGGAGGTCTTTTCAAATATTAAGTTAAGGCCACACAAAGCTGATCTCTGTTTTTATCTTGTCTATAGAACTTTCAGACAACTCCATTCATCCACCAATCCATCCACCGATGCACCTATTTATCCTTCCTTCCATCCATCCATCCATCTATACATCTGTTCACTCACTGATCCACTCATTAATACATTGAACAAATATTTATTATAAATCTATGTTGTGCAGTACACTATCCTACGCACTTAAAATTAATATAGAATAAACTTTATACTAATTATTTCCTTAGGACGTTTTTAATCTAGGAGGAAAGAAGGAGACAAGGGTGCAGATCTCTATAATGAGACAAACTATGGCAACTGTCATAGTGGTATAAGCAATGGTAAATGGGAATACAATCAAGGAAGAGTTTACTTTTTTTCTGGGGACAAGATCCAGTTGTGTGTCATAAAATAGGTACCCCACTAATTTGAAGAACTTGGTAGAATTTCAACAGGTGGAAAGTGAATGAAGGGCATTCCACACAGGTGAAATACATTTGTAAAGGCAAAAAAGAGAAAAAAGCACAAGACATGTTTAAACATGGTGTATGATAAATGTTAGGCAGTGGAGGGTGTGGATTAGACTAGAAATACAAGTTGGAATTTTATCCAACTTATATTTACTTAGAATACAAGTTCTAAGCATTCAGCCAGGGGGATATGACCTATAGTGAGAATCAGTCCATAACAATAAGGCATGTAACAGGTCACATTCTTTTATTTCTGTTAATTAGATTTAAGTTGCTCTAAGATCCCATGTGTCACACTAGCAGGAGACCAAGTGGCAATTAGAGTGGGACTGCGTCCCTTCCTCCACAGTTTCATCAAAGATCTCAAGCTGGCCTGGTGTCAGAAAAGTTGGAAGAGGATGCAAGTCCATCTTTCCAGTGGAGGATGCAGATCCGTTTCCCGTGGGGGTCTCCTTTCCCCCCAGCTTCCTAACATAGCTGTGCAGATCTTCCCTGTCCTCAGATGGAAATGCTTCCTCTCTGCTGGCTTTTGCTTCTCTTATGAAAACTCTCACTCCATCCTCTCCTCTTACAGGACCAACTAAAGATGAATTCTCTTTAATGAGCTTAAAACATACACACACAAACACACTTACCCATCTCATAGATCTGCAAACGCACAAACTTACAAACGTATGCACTCACACAAAACTCTTCACCTGCCCAAGGATAGAGTGGTGAAGGTAAGGACAACCCAGGGTTTCAGAAAAAGGATGAGGCTCTTGCCTGGAGTGGGAGTGGGAAAGGAGATATGGACACCAGTTAGTTTCTTCTTTAATAATTCCCTTAGTTACAGAGCTATTTGATGAGATGAAGGAAGCCATGTAGAAATTTTGAGTGGGGAGGTAACAAATGAGTGCTAACCTTTGGAAAAATCTACCTGGAATCACTTTTTCCCGGCGCTGAATTGGTAGAAGCAGCAGTTTTCCCCAGTGCCTGGCCTGGCTGCAGTTTCTGCTCAGTGCATGCTCATTCAAAAAGGATATGTGTAAAGGAATGTTGAAATAGAGAAATAGTTCAGATGAGAGCCAATCTCTGAATCAGGGGCATGACCACACAAATGGAGACATATTGCCCAACATGAAATTTCAGGATAGTGAAATTTCAGGACTTTGACTCGAAATGAAAAGTGACCCACAATTTCTGGGTGGTCCCTCTGTGAGAAATGGGTATAGAGACATTGTAGGACTTTCCTGCCCTTGATTGCTTCTCAGCATGAAGACTGCTGGGATTTGAATGACTTAGACATGGAACTAAGGAGCTGGAAGGGACCAGAGTTAATGGAAGAATATAGAAAGAAAGAGGCATTCTGGATCTTGCCTTCTAAGCTCCAGGCCAAGATAATTTAGGAGTAATGAAGAAAGGACAGAGGGTGGGACCAAGGCAGCATGCCCTTTGGCTGGAGGGAGAAGTTAGAAGGAGCCAGTTCTGATTCAGCAGGCATTGCTCCTGGAGCCCTGATACACAGGGAGGGGCAGGGAGGGAAGGGCTCTGCAGACAATGGCGTTACTGAGGGTCAAGAGTGATAACAAAAAGGATTAGCAACAAGCAAGGATGGTAGTGAGCCTGATGGGGCAGATATTTTCTTACCTGCTCTTATCTGATTATCTGGCCTTCAGAAAAGCTTCCAATGAATTTGAACTTGCTCAAGGGCTTTTCTATCCCACTCTCCACTCTCTCCCTCCCTCTCTCCCTCCATTCTTCCCTCCCTTCCTCGTTTTCCTCCCTATGTCCCTTCCTTCCTCCTCCTCTTCTTCCTTTCCCTTCTCCTTCCTCTGTGCCTGCTCTTCCTTCTTTTTTTTTCTCTCTCTTTCTGTACCATCCCACCTTTGTCTTTGTCTCTGTCTCGGTAACTCTTTAGAAGTCATTTTTTATTTTTAGGACTCCTTGGCCAGGTACTAGCCCCAGAGATTATACATAAAGTATACATAACTTGGGACCCCAAAAACACAATGGTAAGTTGTTTGTTCAACTCCACCTTATTGGTGGAGTTGAAAATTAAGAATATCCTAGAAAGTGTTAAATGTCCTGGGCAGGATTTATTTCACCCAGATCCTCTTCTGCTGCCCATCTTGTTGGGGTGAGGGAAGAATGGGGATCCTAATGTAACAAGGCACAGCCAGGGCCCCCCCCAAAGTGTATTTGTAACGGGATCCAGAGATCATGTCCAAGAAAAATATATTCCCCACCCCAGGATGGGCCGCAATGAGGGATGGGAGCTTTGAGCAGGGCCACTGAGAAGTCAGTTTGCATGTCAATAACAGGATAGCTTCGTTCCTCCTTTGCAAAGAGGATTATTTGGCATATCATCAAAGCTAATCAGGAAGGTTTAAAAGACTTAACACAGAATGTGAGAGAAGGAAAGAAAGAGGAGAGACAGGGGCCTGCAGGAGAGACAAAGGGACACAGACTCTGGGGAACAGTGTGAAGATCACGTGGGAAGAAAGAGAGGAGAAAGGACTCTTGCTAGTGGGCCAGGAGAAGGTGCCACATGATTATGGATTAAGAGCTGGAGATCGTGGTGACACAGTGGATGGTGCTGAGACCTGCGAGAGGCCTGCCTAGCCGAGCCCCGGACTTCTGTTCTTTTTTTTTCTGAAGGACGGTACCTCTGACCGGCCTGACTGGCCTAACTGGTCAAAGGGGGGAAGGCAGGATGGTGCGTGTACTGGTGGTTGTTTTGAAGGGATTTTGAGGTTTAAGGGTGACATTAAGCCATTAATCAAACCTGTATAACTTCTGAATAAATAGTTCCTTTCCTTTTCACCAAACTCTGCCATTCAGAGCCATAATTTCAAGGGTGGCGGGCAAAGGACCCACAACCGAGGGGTCCCGGGGAAGGAGGGTGCCATTGTTTCGGTAATAGCATCTGGCCACCACCCCCCCCCCGCACCCCCCCCCCCCACACCGGTCCTTTTGTTCGGTAACACCAAGAGTGGTGACTGGCTGGGTCACAGGTTTGTCCTTCTGTACCTTGCCCTCGGAAAAGAATTTCTCTGATAATTGTTTTACTTAACATATCCAATAAATCAGCAAATGAGGGTTTTTTTTAAAGCTTTCTCCCCATAAATGTTTTTATTATGCTAACCTTTAAACAGTAGAGACTTGAAGAGAGTAGTGGAGAGAACACTGATATATCTCTTACCTAGCTTCAACAATTGTTAACATTTTGCCAAATATTCTTTTTGCTTTATCTCCTCCCTGACCCCAACCAATCTCACAGGAAATTGCAGGCAGCATAAAATTCACATCTAAATACTTCACCATATATCTTCTAAAAATAAAAATCTTCCCTCACATAACCATCATACTATTTTCACATCTGAGAAAATTAATAACACCCCAATATCATTTAAAACAGTCCCTTCTCAAATGTTCCCAGTTGTTCCCCAACATCTCTTTTCTAACTTTTTTCATTTTTCAGATCAACATCCAATTAAGTTTTTGGATTGAAACATATACTTTTTTTTTTTTTTTTTTTTAAGGATGTGGAAACCAAGGCCTTCCCAACTCTTCCATGGAAATGAATAAACTTGCCATCCAGCCATGGCTTTAGGATTCTAAGTGCACATGTTCCCTTGTATCAGATGGTCCCAGATCTGGAATTTTAGATACCAACCCAAGGCTGTCAACCTTTAATTTTGTCAAATGTAAGCCTTAAAAAAAGTCTATCATCTATTACCACCATCACTTAACATAAATAATATATTTTAATGCTAAAATCAAGGACACAGTTTCAGAATGTAGTGTGGTTCTGCAGGAGCCCAGTTACCATGGGGGCTGTGGACCGGCAGGCCTGGGGCAGCGAAGACCCTATACCCACCAGAAGGCTGAGCTTGCACGGAGAGCTTCTGAGAACCTGTCACCGTATATTCCCTCTGCCCTCTGCAGGTGCAAATGTCTCCCTATTAGCCCCCAAGATTTTATTATAATAATTCTCAAACATACAGTGACAATGAAATACTTTCACATTGAATATTCATATTCCTATCACCTGTGTTCTGTCATTGACATTTCATCAACTACTTTTAGCTTGAGCCCAGCTCTCTCTCCAGCTCCACTTAGTTCCCTGTAATCAGTTCCTCAGTTGTGGGGAGGATTTTGAGTCTTTATCTCAGTGGTAGGGTAGCCTCCCTCCCCACATGAAACCTGATTGCCAGTTTCTATTTCATTCAAACACTCTCCCCAGTGTGTTGGCTGAATGCTTATTTAGTTTGTAACACAGAGCAGTGTGAAGGCCTTCTGACCTGGCCCACAGGGCGGTCTTCCCTCCTGGATTCTCCACGGCTGTGACACCCATGCTGGCTTCCTTCCTGCACTGGTCCTGGCCCTCAACTCGATTTTATCACAGGCCAGACAGCTGGAACACTTGATGATGAAGTAGTTCTCTGCTTTCATTGGTTGATCATTGAATTTTCTTGTCCAGGAAAAATGGTGTTTTGTAGAGGGAAGAGTGTTAGAGAAGATTTTCTGCTCTGCCTGTGCCTCCTGACTCCATGTTTGGGGCAGGTCATTCCATGGGAAGGCAGCTGCACCTAGTTTTGACGTCCCTCATGGGACCTCTTGCCTTCCGTCTAGTTCACTGGGGTGATGCTGCCTTGAGAGACAGTCCTGCATTCTGACTAGGCATTCTTTTGCCTGGAGTTATGAGGAGTCTCTGGGGCTTCTCCTTGTTTTCATCTCATGTCAAATGCTGAGAGTATGGCTGGACCCGCCAGTGTTGAATGCTGCTACTGTCTGTATATGTGGATTCATCTCTCTTGGCACTGCCTGAAGTATGTAGGGAGAAAACATAGGGACAAGCTGGCATTGGGAGCCAAGAGTAGGGGTGAAAGGAAACTAGCCTGGGGATTTGCCGTGAGAGTACATGCAACAGAACCTGCCCTGAGCCTGAGACACTACTCCTAGCAGGAGGCCAGAGGCTTAAACCACAATTGTCTGTCTGCAGGTATCAGGCGTTTGTCCTTGGGGACTCTCTGGTCCCCTTGATGCATGGGGACAAAGCCTCACAGTGTTGTGTGTGGAAACTTGATGATCAATAATAGGGACATTTCCTCTGGGGCATCATACACCCCTCAGTGAACTCTAAGAGGGCTTGTGGGGTGCTAGGGTCTCCAGGTGGCCCCTGTAAATGTTTTTTTACCTTTATGGGGTCAACCTGGAGACCCTAGGACCCCACAAGCCCTCAGCACAGGAGCCTCTGCCCAGAATACGGTGCCCACCAAGCAGGGAGACCCACATGGCAGGACCCACGTGCTTCCAGGACAAATTACACAAGGGTCTTATTGCTCAGGGGAGCTAATTAGAATACAATGCCAGACAACACATTTTCACATGCAGCATAAAGGGTTATTAGACCTGCATGGCATAGTAGAGAGCACGTGTGGGAGAGAGACTACACACACACACATACGCGGGTGCACACACATACACACCATACACTACACACATATGCACTACACCACCCCACCCCCCACACTATATGCACATCATGCACTACACACACACACAGAATTTTTCTCTCTCCTTTCCCCTTTGTCTCTTCAAGGGCTGACCTGTCTCTGTTGTGAATTTTGTGACATGCACACATGTAAACCTGAAACTGGGAGTCAACATCAGCTGAAATCGTGAAGCCTCAGATTGCATAATAACCAGGAAAAAGGGAGTCATTTTTTTCTTGTTTTTAGATTCAAGAAGGTGTCTGTTTCAGAAAATTGCACAATGCCACAAACAGATAGACTTTCAAGGAGAGAACAAGAACCACAGATAACACAGAATATTTTCCTGATGTCAATGCCTGAGAAAACAACTTTTAAATATACTTTCAACCAGATTTCCTAACTGTACCCTTGTAAATGATCATCATCTTTAGTCAGTATAATGCTTTCGAAAAAGGTACAGAAAAACCGATTGAGAGAAAACCTGTTTTGTTAAAATGTTACGTGATGTTCTGTATATAAAAGTAAACCCTTATTTGGAACAGAAAGAAGCATACAATTTATCTTACCAGAGAATTTGTTTTGTTTTTTTTTTCTTTTACCATGTTGAACAAATCTAAAAAAAAATTGGGTTGAAGATGTTCTGTGGAATTGGTGTTGTGTGTCCTCTGGGGCCTTGGGAAGGTCTATCTCATTGTCACCTGCTCAGTTTTCCCTTCAGCCTGGCTCTCAGTGCCCAACTGCCCCTTTCAGGCTCCTGTGTTCCTGGGGTTGGAGGTTCTCTGGCCCCATGGATCTCCTTGCTCTAGCGTTTCAGGGAGAGGCTCTGTTTCCTCCCTACTGTCCATTGGAGGAAGACAGGAAGAGAAAAGGAAGACCCCAGTAAGATACTGAGCAATCTCAGTGTTTTGGCCCCTCACCCTGGCAGGACTCACAGGTGTGGGGGTAGGACCTGAAACAGGGCAGAATGGAGGCCATAACATCTGAAGAGCTAGAGTAGCTGCAGTACATCTTCCTGGGGTCCCCTGAGTTTGTTTGTTTTTATTTATTTATTTATTTATTTATTCATTCATTCATTCATTCATTCATTCATTCATTCATTCAATATATTTGTCTCTGCCTACCCCCCACCACTTTCCTTTGCCCCTCCCTCCCTCAGCTCTTCCCTTTGGTTTTGTCCATGAGTCCTTGCTATATATTCCTTGACTTTCCCCTTCCCTTCCTTTTCCCCTGCCCCTCCTCCTTCCTTCCCTCTTGTCTCTGTTGGTTTCTTTTCCTTTCAGTGTTGCTGGTCTTGTTTTCCTTGCATCTTTGTATTGTTGGTTAGGATCCACTTATGAGATCATATGGTATTTGTCTTTTGCCCCCTGGCTTATTTTGTTTAGCATAATGCTCTTGAGTTCCATCCAGCTGTCTGGAAGATTAGTAGTTCTTTTTTTCTCTCTGCTGTGTAGTATTCCATTGTGTAAATGTGCAATAATTTTTGGATCCAATCATCTACTGATGGGCATTTAGGTTGCTTCCAACACTTGGCTATTGTAAATTGTACTGCTATGGACATTGGGGTGCATAGGTTCTTTCAAATTGGCGTTTTGGGATTCTTAGGGTATAGACCCAGCAGGGGAATCACTGGATCAAAACGCAGTTCCATTTTCAGCTTTCTGAGGAAAATCCACACTGCTTTCCACAGTGGCTGCACCAGTCTGCATTCCCACCTTCAGTGGACTAGGGTTCCCTTTTCTCCACAGCCTCGCCAGCACCTGTTGTTTGTGGATCTGTTTATGATGGCCATTCTGACCGGTGTGAGGTGGTATCTCATGGTGGTTTTGATCTGCATTTCTCTGATGGCTAGTGATGCCGAGCATCCTTTCAAATGCCTCTGGGCCCTCTGTATCTCCTCCTTGGAAAAGCGTCTGCCCAGGTCCTTTGCCCATTTTTGGATTGGATCGTTTGTCTTCTTGGAGCGGAGTCGAGTGAGTTCTTTATATATCTTGGAGATCAAACCTCTATCTGATGTATCATTAGTGGATATATTTTCCCATAGGGTTGGCTCCCTTTTCATTTTGCTGTTGTTTTCTTTAGCCATGCAGAAGCTTCTCATTTTGAGGAGGTCCCACTTGTTTATTCTTTCCTTTATGTCTCTTGCTTTAGGGGACATATCAGTGAAAAAGTTGCTGCGTGGGATATCTGAGAGTTTCCTGCCAATGTTCTCCTCTAGGACTTTGATGGTGTTGCGACTTCTATTTAAGTCTTTTATCCATCTTGAGTGTAGTTTTGTGTATGGTGTCAGCTGATGATCCAATTTCAATTTTTGGCATGTAGCCGTCCAGCTCTCCCAACACCATTTGTTGAAGAGGCTATTATTGCTCCATTTTATGCTTCTACCCCCTTTGTCAAATACTAGATGCCCTTATAGACCTAGGCTTATTTCTGGGCTTTCTGTTCTGTTCCACTGGTCTAAGGATCTGTTCTTGTGCCAGTACCAGATTGTTTTGAGTATAGTGGCTTTGTAGTAGAGTTTGATGTCTGGTATTGTGATCCCTCCTACTTTGTTTTTCTTTCTCAAAGTTGCTGCAGCTATTCAGGGTCATTTATGGTTCCATATAAATTTTTGAAATGTCTGTTCTATTTCTGTGAAATACGTCATTGGTATCTTAATAGGGATTGCGTTGAATCTATAAATTGCTTTGGGTAGTATGGACATTTTGAGGATATTAATTCTTCCCATCCATGAGCACGGTATATGCTTCCATTTATTTGTGTCTTCCTTAATGTCTTTCTTCAATGTTGTATATTTTTCTGTGTACAGGTCTTTTACGTCTTTGTTTAAATTTATTCCTAGGTACTTTATTTTTCTTCTTGCTATATCAAATGGTATGTTTTTTCTGATTTCTTCTTCTTCTATTTCATTGCTGGTATACAAAAATGCCTTTGATTTCTGAATATTGACTTTGTATCCTGCTGTTTTGCCAAATTCCCTTATTAGGTTGAGGAGTTTTTTGGTAGAGTCTACAGGGTTTTCTGTGTACACTATCATGTCATCTTCAAACAATAATAGCTTTAATTCCTCCTTTCCTATTTGGATGCCTTTTATTCCTTTTTCTTGTCTGACCACTGTGGCTAGGACTTTCAATACGATATTGAAAAGAATTGGTGAGAGCGGACATCCTTATCGTATTCCTGATCTTAATGGGAAAGCTTTTAGTTTTTGCCCATTGAGTATGAGGTTGGCTGTAGGTTTTTCATATATGGCCTTTATTACGTTGAGGAATGCCCCACTTATTCCCATTTTGCTGAATGTTTTGATCATAAATGGGTGCTGTACCTTATCGAATGCTTTTTCTGCATCTATTGAGATGATCATGTGGTTTTTGTCTTTTATTTATGTGATGTATTCCATTTATTGCCTTGCGTATATTGAACCATCCCTGCATCCCTGGGATGAATCTCACTTTATCATGGTGGATAATCTTTAATGTATTGCTGGATGCGGTTTGCCAATATTCTGTTGAGGATTTTAGCATCTATGTTCATCAGCGAAATTGGCCTGTTGTTTTCTTTCTTTGTAGGGTCTTTAACTGGTTTTGGGATCAGGGTGATGCTGGCCTCATAGAAAGAGTCTGGGAGTCTTCCCTCCTCTTGGAGTTTTTGGAATAATCTGAGAAGGACAGGGGTTAGCTCTTCCTTAAATGTTTTGTAAAATTCTCCTGTGAAACCGTCCGGCCCTGAGCTTTTGTGTGCTGGGAGTTTCTTGATTACGCTTCAATTTCCCCAGCTGTTATCGGTCTGTTCAAGCTTTCTGATTCTTCCTCCTTCAGTGTTGGAAGATTATACTTTTCTAGAAATGTGTCCATTTCATCGAGGTTTTCAAACTTCTTGGCATATAATTGTTCATAGTAGTTTCTTCCAGTCATTTGTATTTCTGTGTTATCAGTTGTTATTTCACCTCTTTCATTTCTGATATTATTAATTTGGGTCCTCTCCCTTTTTTTCTTAATTAGTCCGCTTAAAGGCTTGTCAATTTCCCCTGAGTTTTTAGAAGTAGGCAGTTAACTGTGGGGACAGCCTTGGGGCAGAGAAGAAGCTGAGTTCTTGGCAAGTGACTCTCTCAGAGCCTGTCTTAAGTTGCAGTCATATCCCTCAGCTTTTCTTTCTTGGCTGGTTGTGACTGATCCCACAAAGCTGACTATTTGTCCCCTCTGGACAAAGCTAGACACCTTCATCATATATTCGCGTTCCTGCTATGGAATTACTCACTGAAGGTGTTTGAAGGGCAAAAGATATTTTTTTGAGTCTTGAAAGCCTTTGACTGCTTTGGAGTGGAAAAAGAAACAATGTCCTAAGAGTTGAAGTGATGAAGGTCTCAGGTACATAGTCAGTACTCAATAGTCATTCAGTGAATTCCTAGAAGAAAGCAGGCTTGTCAGAGGAGGTAGGAGCTGCCTGTCTGCAACTTGCAGCACCCTGAGGAACTCTGCACATGCCCAAAGGGACATAAGACAGACAGGTTCATGTGTAGAAGAGGCCACCTTCATAGAGCTCACAGCACTTGCCCCCTCTGCTGTCTGGGCAGCAGTGCGGACCCTCTAGTGCCTTCATTCTGCTCTGAGCTTCAAGACTGCTTCAGTAAAAAGGTTTTGGGGCACTAATTATAAAAGGGGTTGGGGGCCCAAACAGAAAAATTTCTGCACAAACCAGGGAAGTAGGCCAAATAGCCTAACCTACCTGAAACTGGAGAGAACATAGAGGTCTTCTCTTCCATTCTGCAGGAAGTGGAGAGAGAGGCTTCCAGATTAGGAAGGAAGGACATTTATGTTTGAATATTTCCTGAATCTTTGGGATGTGCCCAAAGGAGAAAGTCTGCTGCTTCCCTGATATCTGATTCTGTGACTGAGGTAGGCTTCTTGTCTTGGGTGAAATGGAGGCTGCTTTGGTTCTGAATCCAGGAGATGAACGGACTTGAGGCTACAGCAAGCTTTTCTATGAAAGAAGGAATGGGCTTCCCTCTGCCCCACTCCCTGCACACAGTCGCCCTGTTCATCCAACAGACTTGGGATGCAGATTTGGGTCAGAACTGGCAGGACTCCAACTACATGGGAAAGACTACACCTTTTCTTTAGTTCGGAGCCTGTTTCCAGAAGACTCTGGTGCTTAATTATGCCAGGCTGAAGCTTGGCTGAGACCTTTTCCTGTTCTCTTTCATGGGTCCACTGATATGCTGCTGCACTGAACTGTGAAAACCTGGAACAGATAAAAAAATCTGGGGAAGATTTCACTTTTTAACATGGAAAACTTCACAAATTGCAAAATAAAGCTACTGAACAGTAGCTTTATTTGGCAGATCAAGTGTGGCCTTAAAGATTCTTAATTGAAGGGGTAAAAGACACCTGACTGACATTGACAAATACAGGAGGAGGGTGGCAAATGGGTGGCTGTCTCTAGACCAGCTGTGGAGCTGCCTCCTTCCCTGGGCCACTGTCACCTTTCCTTCTGTTCTTAGCAGTGGGGGTGCCTGAGTTCATTTTGACTTGTTACAGGCAAGTTGCTATCCCACAAAAGTGGTGATGCCATTTTGTCCTTGTGCCCCAGAGAACTGAGTCTGGAGCATTTCCACAGTACTAGTTACCAAACTGTGCTCTTAGAGGGGCAGGGGCCAAGGGGCACACCAGGACCCTCTGTCCCCTTCTTGTGAAGAAGAGGCCCTGCTTGCCTTTCCTGAGCTGCATTTGTACCTGCTCATAGATGGGTTGTTTCTAGGTAGGTAGAGCCAGTGCACTCGCTTCTTGAAGTTCATGGATGGTTGGGAAATTATGGAAGGGAGAACGTCTCTGTGTAGTTCAGCTTGGCTAGTTGACAACTGTAAGTAATTCAGCTGGCTAGCCTCTCTCTGTTGACTTCATAATCTAAATAGTTGTCAATTAACCCTTTTCTCTCCATCCCCACTGTACTGCCTTAGTTCAGGCTTAAACATTTCTTTAAAAAAAGCTTTATTAGGACTGTTGGTTGTAAGTAACAGAAATTAAACCTACACGTTTAAGAACAAAAAAAAAATATCAACCTCACAAATGCAAAGGAAGGGTTAAAACTGGGCCTTGGAAATGGAAGTGGAGACTGGGCAATGCAGCCCTCACTTATGAACTCTCTTCTCTGTTTCTCGATTATTATTCCTGCATTTCTTGCAGAACAGCTCCCTCTGTGCCCTAGTCTTCCTGGCAGATGAAACCACCACCTTCTTTCAGGTTCATGGCCAGAGACCAGGGCCCTCAGAAAGATGGAATCAAACTTCTCTGGTTCCCAATGCCAAATTCCTAGGAATGGGACTCCCTTAGCCAGCTCGGGTCAGGTTCCTCAGCAGGGTTGAGACTATGAAAGGGCCTGGAATGTGCCTTTTTGGGTCACTTCTCCTTTTTTGACCAAGAAGATTAAATGTGTGACTCTTCTTCCTTGGCAGATTTCCATTACAGTGCTTGGGGGCTGGGCAGACAGTGTCCATGGCATCCCGCGTGAGCGTCCGTCTTCCTTTTCTTTTCCATGTTGCCACAGTGATCTCTCTAAGGGTGAGCCTGGGTATACCTCCTCTACTTGCCCATGCAGGTGGCTCCATCTGCCAAAAGGAGGAACTCCCACCTCCTCCAGCACCGCAAACAGGTCCAGCAGTCCAGCACTAATCGTCTTCCCTCTCACCGAAGACTTACCTGAATTGGTATGTCTGCTCCTTTGCTCATGCTGTATGCTTTGCACAAAATGCTGACCTCTCTTTCTTCTATCCAGTCACTCCTTGTCTTTCAGTGACCCAGCTCAGACACAGTGGCTCCTTCCCCAGACACAGGAGCTGCTTGTCTGTGCCCCTCCCCCCAAATTGGACATAGTGCAGCTCCCTCCTCTAATTCATTGTGTTTTCATTAGTCTCTCTCCTCCAGTGGAATTTGGCCTCCTACAGGAGAGGCTGCTGAGCTGTCCCTATAGAACCCTATGAGTAAATTCTGTGGAAGGAAGAAGTGAGTGGACAGGAGCAGTTGCTACAACTTTATATGTTGTCCTAGGTGATGGCAATGGCCAAAGAGGGAGGGAGAGCCAGCCCTTGTCTTCTGAGAGGGTTGCACACATGCCAGCAGGGGCCAAGGGAGTTTTCTGATGTCCCCAGAAGTGGTTTGTCACCAGCAGGTCCATTTTAGGCAGATGTCAGGGCTGGGTGTCTGGTTGGGAGGCTGTGGAGTTGAGCGATGCCTTCTGGCAGGGAGGGGAGATTCAGGCTGCAGTCTTTGGTTCTCCAGGGAAATTCAAGTGAATTGAGAATGGAGAACATGTGGGCATAGATATCAAACCCAGATGCCCACATGGCAGCGTGTTTTCCCAGCGGGGAGCTTGCTCAGAGGCTCTGGCTGGCTTTCTAGAGTGTTCCAATCCTGGTGCTTTGAAGTGCATGGCAAAGGGGGTGCCGTTCAGTTTTCAAGCCACAGCCAGGTTTTAAATATTTTCCCTCATCATTGTAAAGCGATGTGGGTCTATTTTGAAAAACTGTGAAACACAGAAAAGTCAAAAGCAGGAAAAATAGGCACCCATAAGCTGAACATCTAAAAATAACCACCGTTAGCATTTGGTGACTTTCCTTTCTGGCTTTTCCTCTATGAATTTTTTAACATTGTTGATCTCATGCTATGAATACAAATTTGTGTTTTTTATTTTTTATTATTATTATTAATTATTATTATTATTTGTACATATAAAAATTTATTTATATGGCCATAAAAACACTTTGTAAATATGCTTTTAAGGGCTCCATAATATTCTATTTCTGGGAGAGCCACACTTTGTTGAATGATTTGAGGCCAGGATTTTAGCAGCATGTCCAGAGCACTGCCACTACCCTCAGGCTGTAAAGAGGGCTTTGTGGCGGGACTGGCTGGGCAGGCCTGGGGTCCCAGCGAGGATGACCAGAGGCAAGCCATGGGGACCTGGCAGCCTCTGGCCACACCCTGGTTGAGAATGAGACCAACCCAAAGAGTGAATACAGAGGAAAAAGCACTGTTCTGGGTTGCAGGCAGGTTTGCATTCTGTTTGCCACTTATTAGTTGCAGGACTTTGGACAAGTTGTCCAAGCCTGCTGGGCTTCATTTTTCTCATCTGAAAAATGGGGTGATAAATAATTAATTTAAATGATTGTACAAAAAACATAAATTATATAACAAGCAACTTGGAATGTATAACATGCAATATTTAAATATGTAAAAAAATGTACAGGAGATATGTAATATGTGATATAAGATGTAGTTTTATGCTATGTAACATAGATATAAAAATATGGTATAGTAGACTATAGAAAAATATATGGCTTAAGAGAGATAATATATGAGTCACAGAGCAGTGTCTGCACAAGAAAGAGCAGTGCTCCTTTTCCATTTAGCTGTACTAGATCAAGTGACACAGTGAGTTTGAGTGAACCCTGTTTATTGAACCAGATTGAATGGAGGAGGCTGGGCAGGTAAGTCCAATTCAGTGAGCCTGGCAGCACCTGACCTCTTCTGGGCATTTCCGTGTGGCATTAACCAAGCTCCAACAAAGAGGAAGTGACGGTCCTTCCCTGCTTCCTCAGACCTGACCTCTCACTGCATTTCCAAATGGGACATTCCAAAGAGCTGAATTCTGGTTTTGTGTTTTTACTGTTGGCTCTCTGAATGGCAAGAAGAGCTTTGTAACAAGTATTAGCTTTTGCCTCAGTGGTAGAGTTGCCCTGGAACATGCAGGAGGGTCTTATCTGGAAAATAAACACCAGCTGCTGAGGTTCTCAGTGAGTGTCAGGTGTTCAGGGATTCAGCGACAATCCACTTGAGAGGTAGGCATATGGGAAGAACTGGGCTTCCAGAATTTTCAATACCCAAGTCTCAGGCCCCTGTGGTCAGGGCTTGTGAGGGTTTGTCCTGAGTTTATTAATCCTTCTTGTAGAATGGGTACAATAGAAACATGTTGCAAGGTTGTGGTGAGGACTAAATAAGATACCATGGGTGACCCATCTAGAATAATTCCCTTCCCTCTCAACTTCCTCCACTCTGTCCCAAGAGATAATCCTGTCTCATCATCACTATGTTCATACACAAACACACATATAGACACATATGTATATACATGAACAGACATGTAATAAATATACATGCACACAGCTACACACATGTATGTATTCAGGCAATACACATAAGCACAAACACTCCTGCACAGCCACATACACATACTTGCACACATATGCATACATACACATACATACTCACACTGCAGTCTACCCACATTGATCTATTTAACTCCCTAAACACACAATGCATTTTCACATTTGTGTGCCTTTGAAAGCATTCCGTCACAAGGAAACTATCTTCAGTTCTTCACCCAGTAAACTCCTCCTCATCTTATATGATCCACATCAAATATCACATCTTCTATAAAGTATTTTCTCACTTTCCTAGACAGAGTCACTGGCCCCTTCTTTATTTCCCTGGAAACTGTGGGCAGGCTGAGGGAATATGTCTTGCTCATCTTCGGAGCCTCAGCATCTGACATAGAGTGGGGGTTGCTTAATGATGAAAAAGCAGGTGTGAACTTTATTCTATCAGGTTCCTCAGTCTGTGATCCCCTTAAAGAGGTTCAGGGGGAAATTTCTGGAGAAAAGTGCTGTTTTAGAAGCAGTTGAATGGAGGGAAGAGAGGTAGCTTGCAGGATGCAGACTGAGAGGCAGCAACAGGTGGCAGAGAATCAGGCGAGAAGGAAGAAAGGCACTCTGCCCAGAATACTCTTTGCCTGGGGCCAAGGGCACAGCTTATGGGGGTGGGGGTCGGAGTGTGAAAAAGAGAGAGAGGGAGAGACAGAGGGAGAAGGAAATATGCTAGGTGTCTCTCTGAGGGCACAAGGGCTGAGAGTGGCAGACCACTCTCTATAGGTGGCGAACCTGGCAGGTGGTAGTGTCAGAGGTGGGAGGGGTATACATATAGGGTGAAAAGCTGGAAAGTCAGATCAGAGGTCTTTGAAGTTTTTTGACTCAGGACTTGTTCACACACATAAAAATTAGGGGAGATTCCAGATAATTTTAGTTTATGTGGATTATATCAATCAGTATTTACCGTATTATAAGTTAAAAAAAATTTTATTGTTCCAATACATTTGTCTGCATTTACCCACCACCACTCTCCCCTGCCCCACGCAACCCCACCTTCCACCCTCAATCCTTCTCAACCTTGGCTTCGTCCATGTTCCTTCATACCTGTTCCTTGATCAGATCCTTCGCCTTCCCCTTCCCGCTACACCCCTCCATCCCTCCCTCTTGTCCCTGTTGGTTTCTTCTTTCTTTCAATATTGCTAGTCATATTTTCCTTGCCTGCTTGCTTTGCGAGCTAGGTTCCACTTATAGGTGAGATCATATGGTATTTATCTTTTACCGCCTGGCTTATTTCACTTAGCATAATGCTCTCCAGTTCCATCCATGCCATCCTGAAGGGTAGTAGCTCTTTCTTTCTTTCTCTTGGGTAGTATTCTATTGTGAAAATGTACCATACTTTTTTGATCCACTCATTCACTGATGGGCACTTAGATTGCTTCCTGCACTTGGCTATTGTAAATTGTGCTGCTTTGAACACTAGGGTGCATATGTTCTTTTGAATTAATGTGTTGGGATTCTTAGGGTATAACACCAGCAATAGAAAAGACAGTTCCATTTTTAGCTTTCTGAGGAAATGCCACACTACGTTCAATTGTCATATCTCTGAAGGTGAGTGATGCTGAGCATCCTTTCAATTGTCTCTGGGCCCTATGTATATCCTACTTCAAGAAGTGTCTGTTCAGGTCCTTCGCCCATTTTTTAATTGGATTATTTGTCTTCCTGGAGTGGAGCCACGTGAATTCCTTATATATTTTGGAGATCAAACCCCTGTCTGAGGTATCATTGGCAAATATATTTTCCCATATGGTTGACTCCCTTTTAATTTTGCTAATGTTTTCTTTAGCTGTGCAGAAGCTTCTAATTTTGATGAAGTTTCAAATGTTTATTCGTTCCTTTATATCCCCTGCTCTAGGGGACATATCAGTGAAAATATTGCTGTGCAGGATATCTGAGAGTTTCCTGCCTATGTTCTCTTCTAGGACTTTTATGGTGTTGCAACTCATATTTAAGTCTTTTATCTATCTTGAATTTATTTTTGTGCATGGTGTAAGTTGTTGGTTGAATTTCATTTTTTTGTCCAGCTCTCCCAACACCATTTGTTGAAGAGACTATTTTTACTCCATTTTATGCTTCTGCCCCCTTTGTCAAATATTAATTGCCATAGAGACATGTGTTTATCCTGGGCTCTCTATTCTGTTCCATTGATCTATGTGTCTGTTCTTATGCTGTACCATACTGTTTTGATTACAGTGGTCCTGTAACATAGTTTTATGTCAGGTATTGTGATCTTTCCTACTTTGTTTTTCTTTTTCAAAATTGTGGTGGCATTGGAGTCATTTATGGTTCCATATAAATTTCTGAAGTGTTTGTTCTATGTCTGTGAAATCTGTTATTGGTATTTTAATAGGGAGTGCATTGAATCTATAAATTGCTTTGGGTAGTATGCACATTTGGATGATGTTAATCCATGAGCATAGTATATGCTTCCATTTATTTGGGTCTTCCTTAATTTCTTTCTTCAATGTTGTATAGTTTTCTGCATACAGGTCTTTTACCTCCTTGGTTAAATTTATTCCTGGTACTTTATTATTTTTTTTTTTGTTGCTATAGCAAAGGGTATTTTTTTTTGATTTCTGCATCTGATATTTCATTATTGGTGTAAAAGAATGTCTTTGATTTATGAATATTGACTTTGTATCCTGCTATTTTGCCAATTTCACTTATTAGGTTGAGTAGTTTTTTTGTGGAGTCTACAGGGTTTTCTATGTAGACTATCATGTCATCTGCAAACAATGATAGTTTTACTTCCTCCTTTCCTATTTGGATGCCTTTTATCTCTTTTTCTTGTCTGACTGCTATGGCTAGGACTTCCAATACTATGTTGAATAGAAGTGGTGAAAACAGATATCCTTGTCGTGTTCCCGATCTTAGTGGGAAAGCTTTTAGTTTTTGCCCATTGAGTATGAGGTTGGCTGTAGGTTTTTCATATATGGCCTTTATTATGTTGAGGTATGCCCACTTTATTCCCACTTTGCTGAGTGTTTTTATCATAAATGGGTGTTTTACCTTATCAAATGCTTTTTCCACATCTATTGATATGATCATGTGATTTTTGTCTTTCCTTTTTTTTAATGTGATGTATCATGTTTATTTTTTGGGAATATTGAACCATCGTTGCATCCCTGCCACCACTTGATCATGGTGGCTGATATTTTTAGTGTATTGCTGGATGAGGTGTGCCAATATTCTGGTGAGGATTTTAGTGTCTATGTTCATCAGCGAAATTGGCCTGTACTTTTCTTTCTTTGTTGTGTCTTTATCTGGTTTTGGGATTAGGATGATGCTGGCCTGATAAAGAGTTTGGGAGTCTTCCCTCTTCTTGGATTTTTTGGATAGTTTGAGAAGGACAGGGGTTAGCTCTTCCTTAAATGTTTTGTAAAATTCTCCTGTGAAACTGTCTGGTTCAGAGCTTTTGTGTGCCAGGAGTTTTTTGATTACTGTTTCAATTTCACCAGCTATTACTGGTCTGTTCAGGCTTTCTCCTTCTTCATTCAGTGTTGGAAGGTTACACTTTTCTAGAAATTTGTCCATTTCATCGAGGTTTTCAAATTTCTTGGCATATAATTGTTCATAGTAATTTCTTACGGTCCTTTGTATTTGTGAGGTATCAGTTGTAATGTCTCCTCTTTCATTTCTGATATTATTTATTTGGGTCCTCTCCCTTTTTTTCTTGATGAGTCTGCTTAAAGGCTTGTCAACATTGTTTATCTTTTCAAAGAACCAGCTCCTGGATTTATTGATCCTTTGAATTGTTCTTTTAGACTCTATGTTATATCAGTTCTGCTCTAATCTTGATTATTTCCTTCCTTCTACTTTCTCTGGGCTTTGTTTGTTGTTCTTTCTCCAGTTCTTAAAGCTGGAAGGTTAGGTCATTTATTTGAAATGTTTCTGTCTTTTTTAGGTAGGCCTGTATTGCTATGAACTTCCCTCTCAGGACTGCCTTTGCTGTGTCCCATAGGATTTGGACTGTTGAATGTCCATTTTCACTTGTTTCTGGAAAGTTTTTGACTTTTTCTTTGATCTCATTATTGACCTATTCATTGTTTAATAGCGTGCAATTCAGTTTCCATGAGTTTGAAAGTTTTTGAGTTTTTTCCTTGACGTTGGTTTCCAGTTTCAAGCCCTTGTGGTTTGAGAAAATGCTTGTTATGATTTTGATTTTTCTGAATTTCTTGAGGCTTGTTTTGTGTCCTATCATGTTCTGTGTACATTTGAAAAGAATGTGCATTTTTCTTTTTTGAGATGAAAGGTTTTATATATAACAGTTAAGACCATTTGGTCTAATGCGTCATTCAGTTCCACAACATCCTTGTTTACGTTTTGTTTGGAAGATCTATCCATTTTCGACAGTGAGGTGTTAAACTCCACTAGTTTAAGTATGTTGCTGTCTATATCTTTCTTGGCCTCCTCCACGATTTACCTTATATATTTGGGTGCTTCTATGTTTGGTGCATATATGTTTATAATGTTTATGTATTGTTGATGGATTCTCCCTTTGTGTATTATAAAGTGTCCTTCTCAGTCTCTTTTTATGGCCTTTGTTTTGGAAATCTATTTTGTCTGATATAAGTATTGCTACCCCTGCTTTTTTCCCTGTCCAATTGCTTCAATGTTTTTTTCCAACCCTTTACTTTTGGTCTGTGTAAGTCCTTTGTTTGGAGGTGGGTCTCTTGTAGACGCATAAGTGTGGGCCATGTTTTCTTATTCATTCGGCTATCCTATGTCTTTCGACTGGGGCATTTAATCCATTTACATTTAAAATTATCATTGATAGGTACTTAATAATTTTTTCCCTTTGTACTTGTGATCCTCTCTCTCACTCTTTTCTTCATCTTATTAAAGCAGTCTCTTTAGCATATCTTGTAGTGCTGATTTGGTGGAGGTTAATTCTTTTAGCCTTCTTTTGTCTGGAAAACTCCTCATTTTGCCTTCCATTTTAATTGAGAGCCTTTCTGGGTAGAGCAGTCTTGGCTGCAGGCCCTTGTTTTTCATGATTTGGAATATTTCTTGCCATTCTCTTCTGGCCTGTAGTGTTTCTGTTGAGAAGTCAGATGCTAGCTGTATTGGGGCTCCCTTGTATGTTACTCTCCTTTTCTCCCTTGCTGCCTTTGGAATTCTCTGTTTTCTTTGATATTTGCCATTTTAATGATGATGTGTCTTGGAGTGGGCCTCATTGGGTTCCTCTTGAATGGGACCCTCTGTGCTTCCTGGACTTGTGTGACTTTTTCCTCTCCTCCAATTAGGGAAGTTTTCCATCATTACTTTTTCAAACACGTTCTCTATCCCTTGTTCCTCTTCTCCTTCTAGTATCCCTATTATACAGATATTATTACTTTTCAGGTTGTCCTACATTTTCCTAAATGCGTCTTCATTCTGTTTGAGTCTTTTTTCATTTTCTTGCTGTTTCTGGGAACTTTTTTTCTACCTTGTCATACAGCTCAGTGATTCGATCCTCTCCTTCAAAGAGTCTGCTTTTGATTCCTTCTACTGTGTTCTTCAATTCAGAAATTGTATTCTTCATGTCCTCTTGCCTCATATTGAGAATTTCTCTGTCTTTTTTCATGCTGATATAATTTGTAATAAGTTCCTGTATTTTTTGGTTATTCTCTTTGAGCTCACTGAGCTCATTGAACTTCCTTAGAACTATTGTTTTGAATTCAACATCTGATAGCTGACTTGCCTCTATTTCATTAGGTCTCTTTGAGGGGATTCCTCCTTTCCCTTTGATTGGATGGTGTTTCTTTTCCTTCCCATTATTTGTGACTCTTCTTTTTTGTTTCTTCTTCTTAAATTGTTCTGTCTTGACTTCCTGACTTTGTGGTGTGACATCTATGGTAGGAGATCACTTTTTTTTTCTTTTTCTTTTCTTTCTGGATCTGACTCTCACATTGTCATCTGTTAACCCTGTCTGACCTTAGGCAGTCTTTAAAAGGCTTCCAAGAATCTTTTGTCATGTCTGTCTCCTCCAGTTTGTAATCTTGTCACTCTGCTGTCAGTAGTCAGGGCTAGGCAAAGTTTCTCCTGTGGGCAGGGATATTTGGTCCTTTCACACTGCTGCCACTCACGGGAGTGGTCTGCTTGAGCAAGATGTCTGCTGCTGTATGGGGGAGGAGTCAGCACTGGGGTCCCCCCAGCTACTCCTTCAGTTCTTTCCCCAATGACTTCATCTCCAGACTTTCCTCAAGCATTCCTCGACCACTCTGTGTCTCCTTTAGCCAGGGATCTACTATCTGTAGCTGCTGTCTGTACTTGGCAGTTGGGCTTGCCAAACACAGGGCTGGGGCTGAACCTCCTGGGAGCAAGACTATTGTGTCTTTTCATGCTGTTGCTGCTCAGGGGAGTGGTCTGCCTGAGCAAGATGGCTGGTGCCATATAGGGAAGGGTCAGCACTGGGATTTCCCCAGGTACTTCCTCAGTTCTCTCCCCAACACCTCTGTATCCAGACTCTCCTTAGGTGACTCCAGACCATAATGTTTCCCCTTTAGCCAGGGATCTACTATCTGTGACTGCCATTCTGTGCTCAGCACCCAGGTCTGTGCAATGCCTGGCCAGGACAAAGCCTCCTGGGGGCTGGGCTAACGTGTCCTTTCACGTCATGGAGCTCAGAAGAGTTGTCCGCTCAAGCACAATGGCAACTGTGGAATGGGGGGGTAAGTCAGCTCCGAGACCCCACCAGACACTTTCTCAGTCCTCTCCCTAAAGCCTCCTACCCTAGTCTCTCCTCCGGCGGCTCCAGCCTCCTCTACTTCTGCCTCCACTGGAGCCCTGGTAAGTGGCTGCCACTACAAATTTTTGTGCAGGCCCTTAAATGGCTCCTTGCATCTCCAGCCACCTGTCTCTGGCAGAGAGCAACCTTGCCGCTTCTCACAGCTAGCTGTTATCTCTGTACTTTTTGGGCTCCGGTGCTATAGACTGGAGATACCTGCTTATGATTTAGATGCTGTTTTTCTTAGGGGGCTCGAACTGGTCATTTCAATATCCCTCTGGTGCTGCCACCCGTGAATGCCTGGCCCACCTTCTTGAGCCTCCACAGCACTCCTTACAAGTTATGTTGTGCTAAAGCCGATTCCTGTCTATCTGAGGTTGTAAGGTTCTTCTCTCACTATTGTTCAGTTATTTTCCAGGTGATTTCTCCACAATTCAGTTGTAAATCCAGATTGGTCCTGGGAGGAGGTCAGTGTAACTTCCACTTACTCCTCTAACATCTTGAATCCCTTTTTCTACCATATTATAAATTAAAAATAAGAAAATTTGCCCTGGTTGGTATGGCTCAGTTGATTGAGTGCTGGTCTATGAACTCAGGGGTTGCTGGTTCAATTCCCAGCCAGGGCACATGCCTGGGTTGCAGGGCAGGTCCCCAGTAGGGGGCACACAAGAGGCAACATCACATTGATGTTTCTCTCCCTCTCCCTCCATCCCGTCCTTTCTTTCTAAAAATAAGTAAATAAAATCTTAAAAAAAGAAATAAGAAAATGTATATATATATTTATGAACTCATTAAAAATAAAACAATAAGCTGTAAACATAACATTTAAAAATAACTATATTTTGTAGTTTAAACAATTAGAATAAAAATGGGTGGCATTGTTTGATATTTTTACAACTTTCATTAATGTCTAGCTGAACAGATGACAGCTAAGTTTTCATCTCTGCCTTTGCATTCAATCTAATAGACTCAACAGAATAAAGTTCACATCTGCCTTTTCATAATTTGACAATCATTTCAGGAGCCCCATGCAATCCGTTGTGACATCATGTCAGGTTGCCTCTGGAAAAGTCCCATGTATGCTCACACCAAAATAAGAGTGAAGAAGTCAATTGTACCTTAATACTATTATGAAAATAGTTTGGCTTCCTCATCCCACTGAAAGGGTTTTGGGGACTTCAAGACTGTTGGATGCAGTCTTAGTATGATAGAGGGGCCTCAACTTTGGCCTGTGGAAAGGCAGACCTGCTGGCACCTTCCAGGCTGGGCTGCTATCTGTGGGGTTTTGTAGAGCTGTAGGTCCTTGCTGTGCATTGTGAGCTTCTGGCCATGCAGATTATCGGAGGTGATGAGTGTGAGCAGAAACAGGGCTGGGGCCCTGGAGTGGGAAGCAGGAGCTGAGTTTGAATCTTGAGGTCTGGCTGGGACTGGATGTTCTTGGGTCAGCCACTGCCTGTTTAGCAGACTTTAGTTCCCTTGTCTGAAGTTCAGGGTTGGTAGGTTCCCAAGTTTCCTTCCATTATGACAGATGCTGGGTCTCTGATCTTGAGTCTTACATGGTCCCCTCTCCTATCCCCTTTGGGGCAGGAGCTTCCTCATGGATGAGACTGACCATCACAGTTCAAGCCAGCAGGCATCTTCCAAATCATACCATTCATATGATTCATGTAATACCTTGCTTTGTTAGCTCTTTCATTACAAAAAAAAATCATTAAGGTAGAAAGATTAGATAATCAAGAATGTAAGCAAGCAGGCAAGAAAAAAAAAAAAAAAAGGAAAAGGACACAAATAAACGTACGTGGTCCCCTGTCCTAGAGATAACCACTCCTGACATATGGTGAATATCCTTCCAGTTTTTTTTCTATGCACGTAGTTCACACTTTATCTCTGCTGGGTTATTCCTGCTTAGATACAACTTTACCATGTGCTTCTTAGAAACTGAGTACAGTTTTTAACTCTTTATTCTGGCCTGTGAGGCTCTCTCTTTCCAGACAAATCTACTACTTCTCTCACTGGGCCTCAACTCTCACCTTTCCTTGAATAAACCATGTGCATCCCCCTCCATGCTTTGTAAGCAACTCCCAGCTTAGCACTCCATTTCTAAATTTAATCTATCCTGTAAGTCTCAGAAATTCTGAGTTGCTCATTCCTTCCCTTGCTTTCTTAATGACTCCAAAGTATTCTTGGGAATTCTGTCCCAATGTCACTTCTGAAGTATTACCTTACTTATTTATCCTCAGGCTATTTGTTCTCTCTCCCTCCTCTGAGCTCCCACAGCTGTCATACATACCTTAATGGGCAGTTTGCTTATTGGATTGTAATTGCCTGCATGCTTCATATTACCACCTGGTTCTGGAGCTGCCCACAGTATTGCACACTCTTTGGTGAGTGGGCTGGAGCCTTTTTGTCTGGCAGGTTTGATGCTGTCTCAGACTGTGTCACTCAGAGTATGTACATTGTTGGTCACTTGGTTGTTCTGCTGGACCATGAGCCCTCTGCAGGTGGGTCTGCACAGGACTGGTCTGTTGTCACCTGTAGGGTTGGGAAGGGCTCCTTCTTGGTGGACCTCAGAGTGGCTTTTGTCTGTGATTATGAAGCAAGCAGAATTCCAGACCACAAGATGTCAGTGTTGTCTTAGCTACTGAGGAATGGCCAGTGCCATGACTTCCACGACTTGCTTGGTGCTGGCAGAACTGAGTGTTCAGAGAAACTGACAGGGTAAGACAGCAGTTTCTCCCAGGCCTCAGGCTGATCTACAGAAAAGTGAGCTGTAGAGCAAAGGTAGAACTCCATTTAGGGGAAGACACTGGACAGGAACAAACTAATGGGTCGTCTTGGCCCACATTTGATGTGGGTGGTGAGTTAGCAAAGTTGAAACATATACAGGAAAGCCACGTATTATCCTGCCATATGTTCAGCTGAGAGTGGTATGAGGTCAGAAAGGGTCATTCAGGCAGCTGGCAGATCCAGATTTAAACAAAATGTGGGTGTATATATATAATCTTTCCCCCATATACAAATCCAGCACCAGCAGTGTAGGAACCCACTGAATTCATTGCTGGTTACGGATCTTCTGATGACACAGTGGCAACTTGTCTTTTGGGGGACTGCTGTCCTCAGTCCTGACTCCCAGTTGTGGACCCAGTCAGCCCAAGGGGGCTGCCTAGAGCAGCCTTCCTACTGATAGAGGATTATGGTGTTTCTGAGTTTTTACCTTAGCATGAAATATGGGAAGAATGCTGGGCAAGAAACCACAAGGGCTGGATCTGCCCCGATGGCTTGAAAATTCAGGTGAAATACAGGCTTCTCCAAGCCTCAGACTTCCTGATCTCCCTATACCATCCCCTTCATTTTCTATCTCCCCTCATTTTCCCTCCCCCTACCCCATAGGCTGCTTGTTTTCCAAGGGCCTTGCTTCTGTATAAGACCTCCATCTATTTCCATGGTGAATGATTAGAAAGCTTGCCCTCACATTGTTGCTCCTCACATGGACTTGGAATAAATATTTTAGTGGGCAAAAGCAGTATCGTGTTCTGATTAATGGTCTGCTATTCATTAAATAGCAAGTAAAGTTAGGATTATTCCAAAACTACTTCAAAAGCTATTTTTATTTTGAGTGAAAAAAGTGAGTTCCAGTAACTGTATTAATTTTACTTGAATTTGTAGTCATGCAAAAATTTCCCTGGACTAAATGCTTCTCATAAGCCCTTTCAATTCTATTCTGTATCCTAAATGAGATGTTCTTCAGAAAGCCCAGCACCTCAAACTTATCATTTTGTGCACAAACTGTGGAAAATATCTCTTCATAATAAAATCCAAGTTGGTTGTGTTATTTGATATCCTTTAAAGGTATCACAGACTACTTATTGATTTTTAAAATTAAAATAAAGAAGAAAAAGAAACCCAACCAATTATTTGTACTGCAACAGATGTTAGGATCTGGGATTAGCTGAGGCAAACATCTCATTTTAAAAAATGTTGAAAAACTATTTCAATGCAAAATCAATAAAATGGATGACATGTAAAGATGAATAATAATTAGAAACAGCCCTTCACCCCGGAGTCATTGTTATACAAAAGCACTGAAAGCATCTCAAATTTTACTTGCTTGTGAATTTAAGGTTGGGATTGGGAATGGGTAGGGCAGGAATGGCAGAGGAGGATGCAACATTTATTGAATAACTTCTGTTGTCAGGTAGTATGGTAGGCACTTAAGATTCCCAATTGCTTACGATAAGTTTGGAATGGGAATATATGGTCTCACCTTCATTGCTGCTGTAGTAACTCCTATCCACTTAGTTATATTCCTGGTGTCCGAGATTTCATCTGTTTAGCTCCAGCAGATTAGGGGAAGAGAGGAGCCCAAAAGGCTTATATAAGACTGGAATAAGAACCATGGTATCATAATAGCACTCACATGTTAGTTACTCTTCCACAAACTCTAGTTATATTAATCCATTTGATCTTTATTTTTTCTGGTTTTTTTTTTTTTTTTTTTTTTTTTACTGTTATTCTATTACAGTTGTCCCAATTTATTCCCCTTTGTCTTCCTCCATCTGGTCCACCCCCCGCTCCCACACTCAATCATACATGTTCTTTATCCATTTGATTCTTATGAGGACTCAAGTATACTACTATTATTTCTGTTCCATGGAGGGGAAAACTGTGACTCAGAGAAACTAAGTTGTTTAAGGTCACGCAGCTAGTAAGCAGCAGAGCATACTAGCTGTGTGACCTGGGGAGGATGGTTCTAGATGTTGTACACCCCACCTTTCTGCTATGCTGAGTAGCATGAGCTGACTGGCTTTGTGGAAGAAAAGTCCCCAGGGTAGCCACCAGTCAGAGCATGCACTTGGACTCTGAGGAGTGGAGAATTTCCAGAAAAATTTCTGTTTCTGACAGATCCCTAATGGCCCAGGAGAGTTGGGTTAGTCCCTTCACAGGTAAAAGGCACTCATGCTAGTCTAAGCATTTGCACATGTCTGGGGGGCCTACCCTTTTCCATCATTTTGTCTTTTTTTTTTCGGAGACAAAGCTATGTATTTAGTGATGTGTGCATGTGTGCATGCGTGCGTGCGTGTATGTGTGTGTGTGTGTGTGTTTGTGAATATATTTGTGTGTTGGGGTGTGTCAGGAAAGGTTTCCTAAGGAATTGACATTTGAGTTTAGCCTACAGGGATTAGTAGGTGATAACTTGGAGGAAAATGAGTTTGGGGTAGGGGCATGGGTTATAAGATAGTGGCATTATAAAAGGCATGTTGCAAAAGAAGGAATATTGTAGAACTATGAGAACATTGAATATTTGTGTTAGTAATTTAGCATCAAAGCCCATCGTCCAATACCCCCAAATATATAGTGAACACATGTCCAACACCACTTTAACACATTAAATAGAAACAAGCAGAAGGGTAAAGCTGGTCCAAAGGCCCATATGAGAACCAGAAGCATATTGTCAATGAAAGAGGACAGGTGAAAAAAAGATTGTTATGTTATATACCAAACTTGTTAATATTCCACACAATGATAAAACTAACCTTTGGTTATCTTTTCTACTGGACAAAATTCATTCAGATCTCTCTCAAATTAGCATCATTTGCAACTTATCAATATTCTAAAAATAACATCTACTTCACAGAATTTGAATCTTAATCAATAAGAAATACTGAGTCAAACAAAATTACTGTTCCCTAGAACATCAGGGGATCCTTAGGTGGGCTTGCCAGGAAATGTGCTACAGTGAAAGACATGAGAAATTTTTGTGCCCTATTTCCTAATGTGGCTCTGCCTCTGTTTTTCTAAGTATCAGAAGGCAGAAACTGAAGAGCGGTGTGATGAGGTGGTGAGGCAGGCAGGGCTGAGTGTTTTGCCTGCCATGGTAGGGAGTGACAGCTGTATCCCAGTGCATGTCACTGGTTTTAATCAAGGAAGTGATGTGATTCATCCTTCCTTCCATCCATTTTACTAAATAAACTTATCAAATGCACATGAGTGGCTTGCATCTAGAGGAATGAGAAACTCACTAAATGTCTCAATTCTTTGGGTGTGGCCAACTTGGGAGGTTAAGGAAGGCTAGTGGAGGTGAGATAGCAGAGAGAAGGAGAGGCAGCTGAAAGCATCTGGGGATATGGATTCCAGCTGGAAGAAATGACAAAGACAAGGGTTAGAATTAACTGAGTGGGTCCTACAAATGGAAGATGACACATTTGTCTGGAGTGTAGGGGCTGGGAGCTGAGCGGAATGAGCATCAGAGGAGCAGTCGGGGAGGAGGGAGGTGGTGGTAGACAGGGTCCCATGATCTGAATTCTTTTCTGGGTATGTTCGATGGTGTTTGAACTGGGAAATGACATGGTCTAATTTCTGTTTTTCAACTTACCATTTAGTGTTGTATGGAGGGTGGATTATGGAATCCACCAAGAGGAGATGTAGGACGGTATAATATGGGTAGGCCTGGAGGAAGACCACTGCATTCGTTCCCACAGGAGATGATAGGCCTGTACCACAGTGTATGACAAGGTTCTTCATTAAATTTTACCTTGGATGGTGAGGGGTTGAGTCCTGAAAAGGAGTGAGGCTGGAGTTAAGGAACTTAGCTGCTTTGGGGAAAACTGATGAGTCTCTGGACTGGGTGATAAGTGTGGGAGAAAGGAATGGTTTGGAATGATGTTTGGGGCTTGAAGAAAATAACTCACAAGCTGCTCTTAAGGGGACCTATATTGTCAGGTGTGGGAGGGTCTCATTTCTAAATGCAGAGCTCAGCCAGAGGTGGGTTCAAGTTCTCATGCGGACCAGTTCTCTCTGTCCTGCCCAGCATGCATGCCCCTCCCTGTGGAATGGAAGGGGCAGAGGATGAGGTGAGGCTATGTTAGTACCCTTTAAGAGGACACCCTTTCTGCTGTTCCTAACCTCCCCTGGGATCATGGTGGGCCACACAGAGGTTAATCCATGCTTTGACCAAAACTTCTTCCCTTGTAATGATCTTGTAGGTGCTTCCTATGTTGGTGGTGGCTGAATATGTTGGATAACCTGTGAGTGATTTCAAAAGGAGAAAAAAAGCCCCAACGTTTTCTAATCCAATCTTGCTTAGAGCCAGGCTTGTTTAGGATCCTAGAACCAATAAACAGTGGGTCAGACATTTTCATCCAAGTCTCTCTCAAACCCACACTTCTCCACTGACTCAGAGGCTGGGTACTAAGCTGTCAAGGGGAGCTACTTTCAGTTCTGTTTTGCAGTAAATTGTCAACCCTGGAGGTCTGGGTTGGAGGACAAAGCCCCAGGGACTCATTCAGGCAGTTCCCAGGTAACTCCTCTTTGAATTTCCTTTTCATTAGAGTTATCAAATGCTAGTCTTAAGTTGGGAAATGGTATTTCTCCATTCCAGAGCAAGACTAGCAAGCAGTGGTGAGCTTAGTGACTCTGTATTTATGCAGGAATGAAAATGCCAGGACTTGTGGAGCACAGAAGAGTGAAATGCAGTCTCATTAGTTTTAATAAGTAACAAGGAAAGTGATTGTATTTCTAAGTTCTAGTCTCTCTGGGTAATTAATTTCAGTGTTATATCCTCCAAGATCAAAGGGCGACTCTTTGGATTTGGGTTGCAAATAAGTTACTGTACCTGCAAGCTAACTAACTGGTGCTTGGGCTGGTTGTGAGATGTGGCAAGTGTTCTGTGAACCTGGCCTTGGAAAGATGACACAGCAGATCCAACAGGGCAGGAGGAGCATCTTTAAAAGAAATTGGTGCGGAGAAGGAAGGTTTGAGAACATGACACAAGATATCCTCATTGAATGCAGAAAAATCCTAAGGAGTCCTAAGAAAGGAAGAGACTTTCAGGAAAATCATCTTGGAAGCTGTTTTCTTGTGTCAAAGGTAGGCCCATCAGTAATCCTAATCTTCTAGCCCATGTAGCAGCCGAGAGGAAAAGGAGAAGGTGGTGTTCTGCTGCTGATATTTGCAGAGAGATTGGGAAGGAAGTGTTGTTCCTGAAGTCACAGTAATTGCATACATCTGTCACTAACAAATGGGAAATGGAAATAGCTCAAGAAGTAGATTAACACTTGCTGAAGTTAGTGCTTGCAAAGCTAAGCTGGAAGCAATTTTAGACACAGAGTTTGAAGACTTTCTGCAATGAGTATATTGACCCTGAAAGAATGGTGAGACCAATTCATATAGATCAGCCAAATGTGTGTGTGTGTGTCTGTGCGTGTGGAAGGGTATATTCTTGTGGTACAGGCCATGTCAGGTATATTGCAAATGTAGGCACCGTGGTGCTCTTTGACCAGTAAGGAGTCTGATGTCCAAAGAAGTTAGCCCACTCATCCCCATCACAGAGGATTGAATTTGTATTTCTGGAGTCCAAACCACCCTGGCCATTCATGGGTGCAGGCTGGGGTAGAAGCAGACCAAACAACTACTAAATAGAGGAGGATGAGAGCATGACTACAGCAGGCACACTGTTCAGCCTCTCCTGGCATACTATTATGTATATCAGCAAGTACCAGCCTTTCTCAAACTGTGTCCTTAGTTTATTACTATAGTACTGATATTCTAGAAATATTAGGAAGTGTTCTACAAAAAGGATTTGTATGAAAACAAATTTGGGTTAAAATGATCCTTTAACTGGAAGACTTTCTCAACTTAACTCTTACATGTAGTGAAGAGGAGATAGCGTATGTTCTATTTCCTAAATTTATTTGATCTTGGTACCCTTCCCACCCCCTTTTGGACAGTCTCAATTTCTATAGCTCTATTGATATGTCAATCTGCTTCATTTAGTAGTAAATTGTACATGAGTTCATTCTACGGAAAGACTTTAGGTTTTAAAAATATTTTTTTTCTTGAAAATATTTTGCAGTATAAGGGCTTCTACACATTTTACAGTGCAGAATGTTGTTGGGGTATGTGTAGAGTGGAAGAGGAAAGGTCAGGGAAAACGGCCTTAGACCCTGGGAGATACAAGATTCAGCAACAAGGGAGAAGGCTACATGGCCAGGGAAAGAATGGGTTTTGGGGAGAAAATGATGAGGGGTAGCCATCCACACAGTGATACAAAAAGGCAAACTAGGAGACATAAGATGCTTGCAGTAAAGCAGGGAAAAGATGGGGAGGATAAACAAAATGAGAGCAGGCCATCCTGACTGTCACTTCAAAGAGAGGATTTTTGAACTGCTTCTCACTGCTGGGCTCCGCATGGGTTGCTGCCCAGCAAGGATGCAGTGAAATAAGCCGGAGTTTGCAGCCACACAGATTTACATGCAAATCCAACTCTCTGATTGCTGGTTTGTGACTTTGAGTAAATTCCTTCAACTCTCATCTCTTGACTGCTCACAACCATGGATAAATCTTTAATGAGATGATGCCTACAAGTACAAAGCCTTCCCTCAACTGCAGGGAAGCCCAGGGCATGGTCCTCATGCTTTTACTTTTCTTCACGGGGTTCAGAGTCCCTTCATCTCTCTGGACGTCACCTTACTTGCCTTCTACCCATCTGGCCTCATCTCTTCCTCTAAGTCTTTTCCTTTCTGTATTTTGGGCTCAGAGCTGTTCACACCTTGAAGAGTCTGGAAAACTGGTTTACTGATAACTGGGGGCTCTGCTGCTCTGAGAATGAATTTATCCCTGCTTGAACATGAAATATAAAATTGGCAGCTGGGTGAGAGAGTAGCTCCCCACACCATAACCCCTTTTTTCCCTGCGGCTCTCAGATTAAAGGAGCAGAGTACATGGTTCTTCCAGGACCGATGGCTGCTTGTTATGGTTTATCTGTTTCTCTCTGTAGCATTATATTTTGTCCAACAGATTTAAAGAGAAATTTTAACTCCAATATGATAGACCTATTGGCAGTGTGACATTGAGAAAATTTAATATTTTTTTGCCACTGTACTCTGTTATATATTCTCTTTAAAAATGTGAATCAAAATTTCCATTGCATACTTTTTTTCTGCCATTATTTTTACATTATGATCTCTGTTTATTACATCAAAGAGAGAACGCTGAAAGGTCTGAAATGGCTGCTGTCAGCCTCAGAATTTCAGACAGATGACTTCAATCTATCTGAAGGAACAACGGATTATTTAGAACAGTTGCTAAGATGCTAACCTGGGAGAACATTGTGCCTTTAAAAATGTTGAATGAGTAAATTTTGAAGACTTATTATATTCCCACTGATTTATAAATACAATATATGTTCATTGTAGGTACTAGCAATATAGAAAAGAGATCTACCACCAAAATTAAAATTATGGCATATTCTCTAATTTTCAAAGTCTCTTTCTTTCATAAACCAATATGTATGATCACACTGCATATGTGGGTTTGGCTTTATTTATTTAACATTATGTTATGAAGAATTTCTTATCACATGAAATAATTTTCCATATATGATTTTAATAGCTACTGCATGATATAGAAGTACCACAGATGATTTAACTTGCCCCTTATTGCTGGATATTCAATATTGTTGGATATTTAGGTTGCTACTAATTATTATAAATGAATAAATATCACTGTGATGAACATCATTGTGCAAATATCTCTGTGCACATCTCTAATTATTTCCTTAGAATTATTTCCTAAATAAGCATGAGCTGATTAAAGATACTGGATCTGTGGTTGCAAATGGGGCCTCCTGAACTGCAGCACCAATTTACTTTCCGTTCAGAACTTGATGGCCCTTCTGCTGCACTTCAATAACCTGGGTACAAAACAACACACAGCAAAGCAAAAACAAACAATACTGCCAATTTGCTGCATAAACCATGCCATCTTATTATTGTGTTTGTTTCATTTCTCTGATTTCACATGAGATTGACTACTTTATCTAGTGTTTATTTTCCACTGATTTTCTTTTTATGAAATGGCTATCCATGCCCTTCGCCCATTTGTCTATGAGAGTGTTTGCTAAGCTGTAGGAGCTCTTTCTCTATTATATATGAAAGGTACAGGGTGGTACAAAAGTAAGTTTATAGTTATTCATATGGAAAATAATATAATAATAAATAATAAACTGTGTGCTCACAACTGTAAACCTACAGTTTTTACTAGGTTTACTAGGGACCTAGTTTTGCCCCGTCCTGTATTAACACATGACTTGGTTTAATCAGTAGTCTTTTAATTTTATTATATTTTTAGATGTTCAGAAATTAAAAAATCTTTTGTAGTAAAGTTAAACAGACTTTTCATTTATTGTCCTTCATTTGCTTTTAGGATTACAAGAACTTCCTTATTTTAAGATCAATTAGATAATCACTTCTATTTTCTTCAATGGTTTAGTTTCTTAGATTTAGCTTGTTAATTGTTTGGAATTTATATTAGTGTGTGTATGAAGTGGGGAACTAATTTATTATTATTATTTTAAAATGTTTATTTATTTTTAGAGAGAGGGAAAAGGAGTGGGGGAGAAAGGGAGAGAAACATCTATTGGTTGCTGCTTGTATGGCCCCAACTTGGGGCCTGGCCTGCAACCCAGGCATGTGCCCTGACTGCTAGTCAACCCAGTGACCTTTTGGATCACAGGCTGGCATGCAGTCCACTGTGCAACACCAGCTAGGGCTAATTTATTATTTTTAAATGTTTAGACAATTGACTCAGTATTAATTATTAAATAAAATTCCTGTTTTGCACTGGTTCCAAATGCTTCTCTTATTATATCAGCAGTACCTCTTCTGAGTTTGTCAATTTTTTCTCCTCATTAATGTTTTTTAATTCTTCCTTAGTGTCACATTTATGTGGCTGAAAATATATAGTACACTTCTTTTAAAAAGCAGGTATTTCATTCCTTACTCTTATGATGAAATATATTTATTTTAGTGAACTCCTCAAAAACTTCATTGCAAATTTGATTAGAATTTTATTAAAATGCAAAAATAATTTTGCTTTTAAATTTCCATGTGTATTTATGATAAACTTTGTTATTCAAACTTTTTAATTTTAAAGAAAAATTTTGTAATTTTCTTCATATTTGGTTAATTGAATGTCAAATGTTTTATATTATTTGTTACTATTATAAATGATTTTTTTCCACATTAAATTATCAGGTTATGTTTTCCCTGTTGTAAAAAAACTAGTGGCTTATGCATAGTTATTTTGTAATTATTTACTTTACTTGGCTCTCTTACTGGTTCTAATAGTTCTTATTGATCTTTGAAAATAAACTTTACATATATTCATGTATGTTTATGTATCATCTATATATGTATATATATATATCTATGATACTTTATTTTCTTTTTTTTACTTTTTCTAATTATCCTGATTAGAAATTTCCAAATGGTGAGAAAATAATGGTAATAACAGCAAGCATTTTTGCTCCTGAATATAATGGAAGTGTCTCTAAATTGAATCAAATCATAAAAAACAATGTCCGATCTTGGCTTGACATAGATAATGACTGGCATGCAGTGATAAAAAAAAGATAATTTTTTTGTCACGTTAAAGAAATATACTTTAATTTTTAATTTTGCTAAGAGGACATTTTACCTCACCATGAATGAAATGTTGATTTAATGGAACACTTTTCTTGTTTCTGTCCAGGTAATGATGTAATTTTTCTTTTTATAAATTATTGATGTACCACCGTATTTTAATAGATTTGCAATATTAAACATTCCTTGTATTCATAGAGTATTACTTACACAGTTATGTTTCATATGTATTTGAATATACTCTGGATTCAACTTCACAGATAATTGCATTTATATGTGCCATTAATTTATGTTTTTCCTTTATTTTGTACTCATTTTTAGACATTTAGAATATAGGTGAAGTATCTCTTACAAGATATGAGGGAATGTCCCTGGAAAACTATCTGTGCACATGACTTTTTTGGGCTTAGTATTTTGAAAACATTTTCAAATTTTTCCTTGTCTGTGAAAGTTTTCAAATTTGTCATTTAGTTTTAGGTCAATTTTGGTAACTTATATTTGCTTTTTAGAATTTCCCATTCTATAAAAATTTCTAAATCCATACATATGGACTTTTTAAGACACACATATATGTATATATAAAATGTGTGTGTATCTTTCTATTTTTAGAAAAATCTCCATTTTCTCTTTCTTTGTCCTTTTCTCACTATTTCTAATATTGTGAATGTGAGCTTTCTTTCATTTATTGCATATTTTCCACTTTCATTTTTCTCTCAAATTCAGACTTTGAATTTATTGCATAATTTTACTCTTTTCCATTTTATAAATAATTATTTTTGGTTGTTATCTTTAGTATTTCATTTTTAAAAAAACTTTTAGATGATGTTTTTCTTGATATCTTAAGTTCCTTTTTACTTTTATTTCTTCTTTTCTAAAGCAATAAATTTGAAGTATAGATTTGGCCACATCTCACATGTATTTATATGTAGTGATATTCTTCATTAGGTTGTTTTAAAAAATACTCTGTTATTAGGATTTTGATTTTTCTTTTGACACTATATAATTATTTCGAAAAGTTAGTTTTTCAATGAACAGGTCTTTCCATTTTGTTTTTAAAGGCATTCTTTGCTTCCTTATTTTTTGGCTAGGGTATTTGGGATACAATATTTTTAAAATTCTATTGTTCAAATACATTTGTCTCCATTTTCCCGCCACCACTTTCCCCTGCCCCACCCAACCCCAAGTCCCATCCTCAATGCTTCCCCACTTTGGCTTTGTCCATGGGTCCTTTATACATGTTTCTTGATTTGACCCTTCCAATCCCTTTCCCTGTTACCCCACTCCCTCCTTTTCTCTAGTTACTGTCAGTTTGTTTTTTCTTTCAATGTTGCTGGTTATATTTTCCGTGCTTGTTTGTTTTGTTGGTTAGGTTCCACTTACAGGTGAGATCGTATGGTATTTGTCTTTCACTCCCTGGTTTATTTCACTTAGCATAATGCCCTCGAGTTCCATCCATGCTGTCGCAACGTTTAGTAGTTCTTTTTTTCTTTCTGCTGCGTAGTATTCCATTGTGTAAATGTGCCATAGTTTTTTCATCTTCTCACTTACTGATGGGCACTTATATTGTTTCCAGCATTTGGCTATTGTAAATTATGCTGCTATGAACATTGAGGTGCATAGGTTCTTTTGAACTGGTGTATTGGGATTCTTAGGGTATAATCCCAGGAGTGGAATCATTGGGTCAAAAAGCAGTTCCATTTTTAGCTTTCTGAGGAAATTCCTAACTGTTTTCCACAGTAGATGCACCAGTCTGCATTCCCACCAACAGTGTACTAGGTTCCCTCCTCTCCACAACCTCACAAGCACTTACTGTTTGTGGCTCTGTTTATGACGGCCATTCTGACCTGTGTTAAGTGGTATCTCATTGTGGTTTAATTTGCATTTCTCTGATGACTAGTGATGATGAGCATCCTTCCATATGTTTCTGGGCCCTGTGTATGTCCTCCTTGGAGAAGTGTCTGTTCAGGTCCTTTGCCCATTGTTTAATTGATTGTTTGTCTTCCGGGCGTGGAGTCATGTGAATTCTTTATATATCTTGGAGATCAAACCCCTGTCTGAGGTATCATTGGCAAATATATTTTCCCTTATGGTTGGTTCCCTTTTAATTTTGCTGATGTTTTCTTTAGCTGTGCAGAAGCTTCTTATTTTGATGAAGTTCCAATTGTATATTCTTTCCTTTATATTCCTTGCTCTAGGGGACATATTGGTGAAAATATTGCTGCATGGTATATCTGAGAGTTTCCTGCCTATATTCTTCTCTAGGACTTTTATGGTGTCATGACTTATATTTAAGTCTTTTATCCATCTTGAGTTTATTTTTTTTTTATGGTGTTAGTTGGTGGTCAAATTTCATTTTTTTGCATGTAGCTGTGCAGCTCTCCCAGGGATACAAATTTTGCTTGTTACTATTTATTGAAATTCTATTTGTGATCTTAAAAATGACAAGTATTGTCAGTAGGACAAAAAAAAATAACTAAACTATTGACTTAGTCATTAAAATTATTTAGACCTTTGAGAACCAATGATAACAAAAGTGGTTTGTATATTTATAGAGGATATAGAGTTTTTAGAAAGTAATAACCAAACATTTAATTATTTTAATTTTAATAAAACAACTCAAGTTTTATTACTGTTTACACATTTTTTTTCAACTTGAAATTCATTTTATAATGTGGAGAATACAGTATATAGGATTACAATCATATTTTTGTATAGACAATAAAAAGCACCAACATGATTTATTGAATAGACTATTCTTTCTCCTCTGAATTAAGATATTTCCTTTATCACATGCTATGAACTCTTTTGTTCAATTGATAAATTTGTCTTTTCCTAGCTCCCAACACACTCTTAATTATTTAGCATTATTGCATACCTTGATGCCTAAAGTGTAAACTTCACTTTATTATTCTTTCAATCCCATTTTTCTAATTGATATTTACTCTTTCATTTAATACCTAGAATTATCTTGCCAATTCATCCAAATACATCTAAATGCATTTTGAATGGAATTGCATTGAATTTATCAGTTAATAATTTTTTTCTTCCAATTGTGCACAAAAATTGTGCAGTTGGACTTCCTGTTAAACAACCTCTTTTTCATACCATGTTTACTCTATTACAGTTGTCTCAATTTTTCCCCCTTTGCCCTCCTTCACCCATTCCCCTGCCCCACTCCCACAGTCAATTTCCATGCTGTTGTCCATGTCCATGGGTCATTCATACATGTTCTTTGTTTAGTCCCATCCCTTTCTTTCCACCATTGTCCTCTTTCCCCATCCCCTCTGGTCACTTTCAGTCTGCTCCATGTTTCCATGCCTGTGGTTAATTTTGTTCGTTAGTTTATTTTGTGGAATAGATTCCTCGTATAGGTGAGATCATATGGTATTTGTCTTTCACTGACTGGCTCATTTCACTTTGAATAATATTTTCCAGTTCCATCCGTGTTGTTGCAAAAGGTACCAATTCCTTCTTTCTTTTCTTTTATTTAAATGCAGATTTATTTATTTATTTATTAAATGTCAAAACCATTATAAAATATTAAAAATCTTAAATCCATTATAAAATCTTAGCAATTTAAACAACATGACACCAACACAGAAATAATCAAGAAGATCAAGGAAATAAAATGAGCATTATAGAAACAAATGTATATATCTGTCTAACAATGTAATATATGATTAAATCGATCCTTCAAATCAATGGGGAAAATAAGGCTTATTCAACACATAAGGCACATGAATCATTATTACTTGAAATAAAACAAACATAGAACCCTAATTCACATAGTATACAAAAAATGTTGAAGTGGGTTAAAAATCAATATGTAAATATAAGGAGTTTTAGGAGAAATACAAAATAATATTTTTCTTGTCTTGAAGTAAAATATTGAAACCCAGAAGCTATGAAGTAAAATATTGACAATATGACTATATTAAACATTGAAGACTCTATAGTAATATACATATAAAAAAAGTTAAGGTTACTATAGGATATGAAAGTATTTGCAACACATGTAAAAAAGGGTTAATTTTTTTAAGGGAAAAAATTATACAAACATCTAATAAAAAAAAATGGATAAATACCAAAAAGTCATTTAAAGTTTTTAAAAATAATAGAAATAGGTAAGAAATGTACAAAACAGGTTTAGTTTCAACAAATAATGAAGTAACAAAATAACATATCATTGTCACAATCAGATTAATAAGTATTAAAAATATTGGTAATATCAAGTATAGGTGACTGTGAAAGGAACTGGATATTCATAGACTCTTTTTCTTCAACTTCTTAAGGCAGTCCTTTTAGCATATGTTGCAATGCTGGTTTGGTGGAGGTGTATTCTTTTAGCCTTCTTTCGTCTGGGAAACTCCTTATTTGGCCTTCCATTTTAATTGAGAGCTTTGCTGGGTAGAATAGTCTTGATTACAGGCCTTTGCTATTCATGACTTGGAATATTTCTTGCCGTTCCCTTCTGACTTGCAGTGTTTCTGTTGAGAAGTCAGCTGCTAGCGGTATCAGGACTCCCTTTTATGTTACTCCCTGTTTCTCCTTTGCTGCCTTGAGGATTCTGTTTGTCTTTGATATTTGCCATTTTAATGATGATATGTCTTGTAGTGGGCCTCATTGGGTTCCTCTTGAACGGGACCCTCTGTGCTTCCTGGACTTGTGTGACTTCTTCCTCTCCTCCAATTAGGGAAGTTTTCCATCATTATTTTTTTCCAACAGGTTCTCTATCCCTTGCTCCTCTTCTCCTTCTGGTATCCCTATTATATGGATATTATTATGTTTCAGGTTGTCCTGCATTTTCCTAAACGCGTCTTCATTCTTTTTGAGTCTTCTTTCATTTTCTTGCTCCTTCTGGTAGATTTTTTTGAACTTATCCTCCAGTTCACTGATTCCTTCCTTTGCTTCATCTGGTCTGCTTTTGATTCCTTCTACTGTGTTCTTCAATTCAGAAACTGTATTCTTCATTTCCTCTTGTCTCTTATGGATAGTTTCTCTATCCTTTTTCATGCTGATATAGTTTGCAGGAAGTTCCTCATAGTTTCCGTGTATTTTTCTGTAATTCTCTCAGAACTCACTGAGCTCACTGAGCCTCCTTAGAACTGTTGTTTTGAACTTAGTATCTGATAGTTTACCTGACTCTGTTTCATTTAGTTCCCTTTGTGGGGATTCCTTCTTTCCCTTTGATTGGGTGGTGTTTCTTTGTCTTTCCGTTATTTGTGAGACTCTTCTTTTCTGCTTCTTCTTAAATTGATTTGTCTTGTCTTCCTGACTTTGTGGTGTGAACTTCTATGGTAGGAGACTGCTGTTTTTTCTTTCTGGATCTGCCTCTGTTGATGTCAGCTGTTGACCGTGTCTGACCTTAGAAAGTCTGTTCGAGACTTCGAGGAATCTAGTACCTATGGCTATCTCCTTCAGTTGTTAACCGTCTAGTCACTCTGCACTCAGTAGTCAGGCTTAGACACCACAGGGCAGGGCAGAGTCCCTCCTGGGGGTGGGGTTATTGGGTCGTCTCAGGTGCTGACGTTCAGGGGAGTGGTCTGCCTGAGCAAGATGGCTGCTGCCATTTGGGGGCTGACTCAGCACTGTGATCCCGCTGGCTACTCTCTCCATTTTCTTCCCAAAGCCTCTTTCCCCAGTCTCTCTTGAGGCATCTCTAGTCTACTCTGTCCACTCCTTTGCCAGAGACCAGGGTAAGTGGCTGCAAATAAAAATTTTTTTGTTGGCTCTTTAAAAGGCTCTTTGTGTCTCCAGCCACCCATCTTCGGCAGAGAGCAACCCTGCTGCTTTTTACAGCTTGCTGTTTTCTGTGTACTTTTTGGGGTCTGGTGCTGTAGGCTGGAGATCGCTCCTTATGGCTTAGACCTCACTCTTCTCAGGGGGATCCAACTGTCTGTTTCAATATCCTTCTGTTGCTGCCATTCATGGGCACCCTGCCCACCTTCTCTGGTCTCTACAGCACTGCTTTCCAGTTAGGTTGTGTTAAAGTTGATTCTTCTGTCTGTCCGAGTATATAACGCTCCTCTCTTACTATTGTTCATTTGTTGTTCCAGGTGATTTCTCCACAATTTAGTTGTATAATTCCAGATTGGTCCTGGGAGGAGGTCAGTTGACTTCCATTCATTCCTCTGCCAGCTTGATTTTTCCCAGTATTTACTGTACACTTGTTATAGCGCTCTGATTTTTGTAGATTGATTACAGTGATAGCCTAGCTCTTCACTCCTCCCCAGTTTACCTTTTGTACTCATTAAGCTCAGTCATGTGACTTGGTTTGCAAGCCAAGTCATGTGGAATGGATGCAAACATGATGGAAGCAGAGGCTTGAAAGGTGCTTATGGGATTGAGTTTGCCTGCTCTAGTCCTCTGTCATTGCTGCAAGAACATATCTGGACTAGTCTGCTGAAAGGTGAGAGGTGGAAAAGAACCTGGCTGCTCCAATATATTTAGCTCAAGGCATCTTCAATCAGCTGACAGTTGGCCAACCCTTAGACACTTGAGCAAGCCCAGCCAAATTCAGCAGAGCCTCCCAGCAGAGATAGAACTGACCCAGAGGCATGAGTGAGCCCAGCTGCAAATTGACTGATCCTCTCAGATTTCTGAATGAAATAAATGTTTATTGTTGTATGCCATTAAAGTTTTGTGGTTGTTACACAGTTTCATTTTGGCTATAGATAACTGATGCTGAAAAGTTACATGCAATATTTTATATTTAAGTTTTCTTTAGAGATTGTAAATATTCAAATCAGAAGGTTGATAGCATCTTTATCCTACCTTTATTAGCTTTTAACATAGGTGGTGCATTGCAATTTACCTGTTCCCACCTAGATATGTTTAAAGATAGTGTTCTATTTTTTAATAAAACAAATTCTTTCCAAATGGAAAAGTGGATTATAAAGATTCTTGCAAAACACCCCTAGATATAAGGTAATTCTAATAATGCAAGCATAAGCAGACAACAACAAAAAACAAAGTAAACTCTCCAAATGACAGAGCAACATTTCTTTTACCACTAGTGTAAGTGTTCATCAGTCAAAGTGGATTAAAAGCAATGATGATGCAATTGGATCTCACTTGAAGTGTGCTGTACTATATACTACACCTTAAAGTGCTGTCTACAGGTAATGTGAAGCCTTCATAATAGCAAGGCATTTAAAACTGAGTGTTCAGAACCTGAAGGCAAATATATGTATTTTTCAATGCATTTAAGCCATAGGATATTATGTTCAAATGTGTTTAAAAATAAAATGTGTTTTGAGATTTCTTTTTTTATAAAGACAAAAAACCACACATCTTAAGGGATACACTTGCTCATCTTTTAATGGTAAAAGTCACTGAAATTATACCCAGAAAACCATATCATGACAACTTAAATATTTAATCTTTTATTAGCAAAAAGTATATAAAGATAGGTAAAATTCATTGTTATATATGAAGAAACAAGTTTTAGAGCAAATTCTTCAAAATGGGAGGTTTCTGTATAGCTGGATAAAAGTGAAGATTCTCTAAAGATACTTCAGTTTAGAGGGACTACTAGATGATCTTTCAGTAATTCAATGTACAAAGCATGTGTGTGTGTTGAGCCACTCTTATAATTCTCTAAATGTGCTAGAGAAGAGAGTTTTCCAGGAGCACATTACTCCTTTAAAAACAATTAAAAAAACCCCTGCTGTTCTACTGAGGAAGGGAGTGGAAAACTGAAGAAGTGTAATTATAGGTGGCACAGCTACTTCTGCTGGAATAATATGGGTCCTAGGGTGAGTCACCATTGCATCACATGTGAAATTTATTCATTGCCTCCATCATAGGTAAGGAAATGTATTAAGTTGAATCCAGAAGTATTATTGTTATGTATTTTTTAAAGAACTATGCAGACGAAAGAAGGATGGAATGCCTACCTTTTGCGACAACATGAATGGAAATGGAGAATATTATGCTAAATGAAGTAAGCCAGTTGGTGAAAGACAAATACCAATGATCTCATCTATAAGAGGAATCTAATGAACAAAACAAACTAATGAGTAAAATAAAACTAGAGACATGGAAACAATGGAACAGACTGACAGCAGCCTAAGGGGTGGTGAGAGGGGGAGGATGGTGGAAAGAAGGGGAGAGGACCAAAGAATATGTATGAATGACTTACAGATATGGACAACAGTGTGAGGATTGACTGTGGGGGGGCAGTGGACTGGGCAGAGGGGTAAAAATTGGGACAAATGTAATAAAATAACAATAAAAAATAAGAAAAAAAGTGGGAGAATCTTTAAAACATGCTCAGATGAGAAAAGCATGACCACGGGCAGTATTTGTACCTCATAGAGGAGAATTGCTTATCTCATGGTAAAATATTTTAAAGATTTGGTCAAATTTAAAGATAAAATAAGACACCTCTTTTCTCATACAGGAAAAGTGTTCCAAATTTGATGACCTTTTCCTCTTTGTGACCAAGCATATATTTTCAAAGACACTAATCCATTTAACTTGTTCATTCAAGGTAAATATGATGTTTTAACAAGTGAAAAACTGCTTTTTGACTTACTTGTGCTAAGAAGAAAACATTTTGGAAACATATACTTGGAATGTTTTCATCATTATATGATTTTGTTGCTGGACACAATTTATGCCACTTACAGTATCTCTCATATATATATAACCCAAAAGCCTAAGAATTTTTTTTAAAGTCTAATTTACTTTAAAAACTATTCAAAGAATTTTGTTGTTTTTAAAAGTATTTCATTGAAAAAAGCCAAAGCACATTATTTTCAAATTATTTGGAATGAATAACTGATTGACAGGATGATGGAGATCTGCTAATAGAGCTTTAGCAAACAATCTGTGCATAGTGGGCTGGGAGAGTGTAGTAAATGGTGTGATTCTTCTATGGGCTTTTGTGAGTAGCTTTTTGATGATGGCAGCCATTAAAACTAAATATTGACATACACTGAATTTAGAACCTGATTTTTGAATCAGTGTCACAAAGATTTTTAAAAACAATGAAGCAAATTCAACCCATTGCTTTCTTGAGGCTATGTTCTCCAAACACAGGGTATGATGAATGCTAATGGATGCAAGATAGATGGTTCAAACTGCCTTCTCAGTGTCTTTAATCAGCCCTCAACACAGATGTAAGTCTATAGAACCTAATAATATACTAAAGCTGTTTTATAGAGCCTACTTTTATTTCCAACAAATTTTGCTTCAATATTTTTTCTTTTTTTAAATTAATTAATTTATTTTTTTCAAATATTAATATTATCTTACCTGGCACCTTGGCACATGCACTTTTTCTTTTTCTTTTTTTAATATATATTTTTTAATTTTTTATTGTTCAAATATATTTGTCCCCACCTTCTCACCATCACTTTCCCCTGTCCCTCTTCCCCAACTCCCTCCCTCAATCCTTTCCCATTTTGGCTTTGTCCATGGGTCCTTTATACATGTTCCTTGACTTGACTCTTCCCTTCCCTTTCCCTGCCCCACCACCCTCCTTCCCTCTTGATTCTGTTGGTTTCTTTTCTCTTTCAATGTTGCTGGTTATATTTTCCTTGCTTGTTTATTTTGTTGGTTAGGTCCCACTTATAGGTGAGATCATGTAGTATTTGTCTTTTGCCCCCTGGCTTATTTCACTTAGCCTTATGTTCTCCAGTTCCATCCATTCTGTCAAAAAGGATAATGGCTTTTTCTTTCTTTCTGCTGCATAGTATTCCATTGTGTAAATGTACTATCGGGTTTTGATCCTCTCATTTACTGATGGGCACTTAGATTGCTTCCAACACTAGGCTATTGTAAATTGTGCTACTATGAACATTGGGATGCATAGGATTTTTTGAATTGATGTTTTGGTATTCTTAGGATATAACCCCAGCAGTGAAATTGCTGGGTCAAAAGGCAGTTCTATTTTTAGCTTTCTGAGGAAATTCCACAGTTTTCCATAGTTGCTGCACCAGTCTGTATTCACACCAACAGTGTACTAGTGTTCCCTTTTCTGCACAGCCTCACCAATAACCTTTATTTGTTGATCTGTCCATGATGGCCATTCTGAATGGTGTAAAGTATTATCTCATTGTTGTTTTAATTTGCATTTCTAAAAAGACTAGTGATGTTGAGCATCCTTCCATATGTCTCTGGGCCCTGTGTATATCCTCCTTGGAGGAATGTCTGTCCAGGTCTTTTGACCATTTTTTAATTGGATTGTTTGTCTTGGAGTGGAGTTGTGTGAGTTCTTTATATATTTTGGAGATCAAACTCCTGTCTGAGGTATCACTGGCAAAAATATTTTCCCATATGGTCAGTTCCCTTTTAATTCTGCTGATGTTTTCTTTAGCTGTGCAGAACCTTCTTATTTTGATGAGGTCCTACTTGTTTATTCTTTCCTTTATGTCCGTGCTCTAGGTGATATGTTGGTGAAAATATTGCTGCATATGATATTTGAGAGTTTCCTGTCTATGTTCTCCTCTAGGACTTTTATGGTGTTGTGACTTATATTTAAGTCTTTATCCATCTTGAGTTTATTTTTGTGTATGGTGTCAGCTGATGATCAAATTTCAATTTTTTGCATGTAGCTGTCCAGCTCTCCCAACACCATTTGTTGAAGAGGCTATTTTTACTCCATTTTATGCTTCTGCCCCCTTCGTTGAATACTAATTGACCATATAGACCTGGGCTTATTTCTGGCCTCTCTATTCTGTTCTACTGATCTATGTGTCTGTTCTTATGCTGGTACCAGACTGTTTTGATTACAGTGGCTTTGTAGGATAGTTTCATGTCTGGTATTGTGATCCCTCCTACTTTATTTTTCTTTCTCAAAATTGCTGCAGCTATTCAGGATTGTTTATGGTTCCATATAAATTTCTGAAGTGTTTGTTCTATGTCTGTGAAATATATCACTTCTATTTTAATAGGGATTGCATTGAATCTATAAATTACTTTGGGCAGTGGGACATTTTGATGATGTTAATTCTTCTAATCTATGAACACAGTATATGCTTCCATTTATTTGTGTCTTCCTTAATTTCTTTCTCCAGTGTTGTATAGTTTTCCCTATATAGCTCTTTTACCTCCTTCATTAAATTTATGCCTAGGTACATTATTTTTCTTGTTGCTATAGCAAATGGGATTATTTTCTGATTTCTGCTTCAGATATTTTATTGTTGGTATATAAAAATGCCTTTGATTTCTGAACATTGACTTCGTATCCTGCTGTTTTGCCAAATTCATTTATTAGGTCGAATAGTTTTTGGGTGGAGTCTATGGGATTTTCTGTGTAGACTATCATGTCATCTGCAAACAATGATAGTTTTACTTCCTCCTTTCCAATTCAGATGCCTTTGATTTCTTTTTCTTGTCTGATCACTGTGGCTAGGACTTCCAATACTATGTTGAATAGAAATGGTGAAAGCAGACATCCTTGTCTTGTTCCTGATCTTAGTGGGAAAGCTTTTAGTTTTGCCCATCAAATATGAGGTTGGCTGTAGGTTTTTCATATATGGCCTTTATTATGTTGAGGTATGCCTCTTTATTCCCACTTTGCTCAGTGTTTTTATCATAAATAGGTTCTGTACCTTATCAAATATTTTTTCCACATCTATTGATATGAGCATGTGATTTTGTCTTTCTTTTTGTTTATGTGATGTATTACACTTACTGATTTGCATATATTGAACCGTCCTTGCATCCCTGGGATGTATCCCAGTTGATCATGGTGGCTGATCTTTTTAATGTATTGCTGGATGAGGTTTGCCAATATTCTGCTGAGGGTTTTAGCATCTAGGTTCATCAGCGAAATTGGCCTGTAGTTTTCTTTCTTTGTAGGGTCTTTATCTGGTTTTGGGATTAGGATGATGCTGGCCTCATAAAAAGAGTTTGGGAGTCTTCCTTCTTCTTGGATTTTTTGGAATAATCTGAGAAGGACAGGGGTTAGCTCTCCCTTAAATGTTTTGTAAAATTCTCCTGTGAAACCATCCAGTCCAGGGCTTTTGTGTGCCGGGAGTTTTTTGATTACGTTTCAATTTCACCAGCTATTACTGGTATGTTCAGGTTTTCTGCTTTTTATTCATTCAGTGTTGGAAGGTTATACTTTTCTAGAAATTTGTCCATTTCATGAGGCTTTCAAAGTTCTTGGCATATAAGTGTTTATAGTAATTTCTTATGGTCCTTTGTATTTGCGAAGTATCAGTTATATTTTCTCCTCCTTCATTTCTGATATTATTTATTTGGGTCCTCTCCTTTTGTTTCTTGATGAGTCTGCTTAAAGGCTTGTCGACATTGTTTATCTTTTCAAAGATCCTCCTGGATTGGTTGCTCCTTTGAATTTTTCTTTTAGTCTCTGTGTCATTTAATTCTGCTTTGGTCTTAATTATTCTACTTGTTCTGGGTCTTGTTTGTTTTTGTTTCTCCAGTTCTTGAAGATGTAGGGTTAGGTCATTTATTTGAAATGTTTCTATCTTTTTGAGGTAGGTCTGTGTTGGTATGAACTTCCTTTTCAGGACTGCCTTTGCTGTGTCCCATAGTCCCACTATTTGTGTTCATTTTCATTTGTTTCCGGAAACGTTTTGATTTCTTCTCTTAACCCATCATTGACTCATTCATTGTTTAATAGTGTGCAATTCAGTTTCCATGAGTTTGAAAGTTTTTGAGTTTTTTCCTTGATGTGGTTTCCAGTTTCAGGCCCTTGTGGTCCAAGTAAATGCTTGTTATTATTTCAGTAGTCCTGAATTTGTTGAGGCTTGGTTTGTGTATTATCATGTGGTCTTTCTTTGAAAATATTCCATGCGCATTTGAAAATAATGTGTATTTTGCTTCTTTGTGATGAAAGGTTCTGTATATGTCAGTTAAGTCCATTTGAGCTAATGCATCATTCAGTTCCACAAAATCCTTGTTTATGGTTTGTTTTTTTTTTTTTTGGAAGATCTATCCATTTTTTGACAGTGGGGTGTTAAAGTCCACTACTATCAGTCTGATGCTCTTTATCTTTCTTGAAGTCCTCGAAGAGTTTCCTTATCTATTTTCTTCTCAGTCTCTTCTTACGGCCTTTGTTTTGAAATCTATTTTGTCTGATATAAGTATTGCTACCCTTGTTTTTTTTTTCTCTATTTGCTTAGAATTTTTTATTTCTATCCCTTTACTTTAAGTCTGTGTATGTCCATTGCTCTGCGGTGGGTCTCTTGTAGGCAGCATATATGTGGGTCATGTTTTCTTATCCATTCAGCTACCCATGTCTTTTGATTGGAACATCTACTCTATTTCCATTTAAAGTTATCATTGTTAGGTACTTATTCATTTTTTCCCTTTGTACCTGTGTCCTTCTCTTTCTCACTCTTTTTCTTCATCTTCTTAAAGCAGTTCCTTTAGCATATCTTGCAGTGCTGGTTTGTTGGAGGTGTATTCTTTTAGTCTTCTTTGGTGTGGAAAACTCCTTATTTCACCTTCCATTTTAATTGAGAGCCTTGCTGGGTAGAGCAGTCTTGGTTGTAGGCCTTTGCTTTTCATGACTTGGAATATTTCTTCTCATTTCCTTCTGGCTTGTAGTATTTCTGCTGAGAAGTCAGCTGCTAGCCATATCAGGGCTCCTTTGTATCTTACTCCCTGTTTCTCCTTTGCTGCCTTTAGGATTCTCTGTTTGTCTTTGATATATGCCATTTTAATGGTGATGTGTCTTAGAGTGGGCCTCATTGTGTTTCTTTTGAATGGGACCATCTGTGCTTTTTGGACATGTGTGGCTTTTTCTCTCCTCCAATTAGGGAAGTTTTCCACCATTATTTTTCAAACAGGTTCCCTATCCTTTCTTCCTCTTCTCCTCCTCCTGGTTTTCCTATAAAACAGATATCATTACATTTCAGGTTGTACTGCATTTCCCTAAGTGCCTCTTCATTCTTTTTTAGTCTTTTTTCATTTTCTTGCTCTTTCTGAAAGCTTTTTTCTACCTTGTACTCCAGCTCACTTATCCAATCCTCTGCTTCATAGAGCCTGTTTTAGATTCCTTCTCATAGGTTCTTCAATTCAGAAATTGTATTCTTCATTTCCTGCCTCTCTTTTGTAGTTTCTATGTCCTTTTTCATGCTGATAGAGTTCTCAGTGAGTTCCTCATAGCTTCCCTGTATTTTTTTGTAATCTCTGTGAGCTCTCTGAACTTATTGAGCTTCCTTAAAACTGTTGTTTTGAACTCAGTATCTGATAGTTTACTTGTCTCTATTTTATTTAGTTTTCTTTCTGGGGATTCCTCCTTTCCCTTTGACTGGGGGCGGATTTCTTTTTCTTCCCATTATTTGTGAGACTCTTCTGTTTTTGAATCTTCTTCTTAAATTGATCTGTCTTGTCTTCCTGACTATGTGGTGTATACTTCTATGGTAGGAGACCTGTGAGATTCAGTGGTGCAGTCTAATTGATTTCTTGAACTTGATGCTCCTTGAATGCCTTTTTTGCTGTTTATGTGGGTACTCTGGAAGTAATTGGGTTTTGATTATTGTTTGGCCATTTTTTTGGTGGATCCGTCCCTCCAGCTGGTTGACTGAGTGTCACTTTGTCTACCACTTCTTGTGTGTTGTGTGCAGATGCTACCAGAACAAAATCACCAAGCCCAGAAAACAAACCGTCATTCATAAACGTAATTACTCCCCGTGTCCCTGTCCCAGCAATCCCAGTATCAACAGCTTTCTGGCATGAACAAGTATTAATAAGGCTGTAAAGAGATTAAGACAATTATAGAAAGGATAGAAATAAACTATTAGTCCCAATCACTGCTTTCCAATATTTACTTCATTTGAGTTCTTGGCCTCCTTTCTGGCATGATACGGTTGAGTATAATTTTTTCCTTGAAATTTTCTTATTCCTTGGCTTTAACGACACCATTCCAGAATCTCCTACATCTTCATCCTCCACCTGATCCCTTAATTTCTGCCTTGGAAACATTTTTCTTCTCTTTATTCCAACATAGTTGCCTTTAGTTCTCTTCCCTCTGTCAAGTGGTCCACTTCCCTGGATCCTGTTTTAATTCAGGTTCTCCAAGGTCACACGCAATTGTGTGTGGCTTACAAACATGCATTGACTTGCCCTTCTGAGGTTAATGTCCACACTAAGTGGCATTTAAGAACCCTCACACTCATCTGCAGCTCCATTTCAACCTCCCCCACTCTTACATACTTTGTTTCTTAAGTAACCTTGCTTGTAGATGAAGAGGCCCAGCTGGAGCTTTGTTTACAAAAAGATGGGACTTTTTTTTGGAAGGAGCCTGTTGCAGTTCTTAATGACCAAGGCTCAGGGAAGATCAAAGGCTGCAGTGGCCTCAGGCACCACTGGAGCCAGGACCTGCATGTAGCCAGGACTCCTCCATTTCTCATCACTACTCTTTTCTGGGAATTGAGTCCTTGCTTCTCTTTTAGTATTATAGCTTCTATCATTAAAAAGAAATGGATTGTCTCCATCCCAATTCCAAATACCCCAGGAAAGTGATTCAATCACTCAGCCTGGTTCAGGTGGGAAGAACCAGGAAGGATCATGACAGCTTCCCCCTAAAACTGCCTGGATAAAGTTGGGAAAGTGCAGCTCCCAGTTCTGTGATTGGCTCTTAGAAACCACATGCTCTAGATGTTCAAACTCTTTAGTAAGCACCTCCCAACCTGCATTTCTAGCACATTCCTCCTTTTTTCTGCATCCATGAAGTCTTCTAAATAACATTCCTTTCCCCAACACATACAAATGCAGAGGTGGTGACTATTTCTCCTGCAATTTTATAGCTTCTTGTACATACTGTTATTAGCACTTACTACACTGTCTTCTAAAATATTAGTTGACAAGTGTGTCTGAAACTTTCCTGATTTCTCTCTCTCTCTCATGCCTTGCACTGTTGTCATTTAATAAAGAAGGAAGGAGGGAAAAGAGGACCCCTCTCTTCCTGAGCATCATTATGAGGCCTGATCTCACTTCCCCCCTGTGGCTGTCTGGGTAAACTTGCTTGGTGTATTGAGGACTGAACGCAGAGCTGGGGACTTGTGGTCCATCAATAGGACTGACATTTTAAGGGCCCTGGTCTCTGTTATCCCTGTGTACTAAGAACGATGTGTACTTGTAGTTAAGAAAGCCGGAGACAGAATAGGTGGGAGTGAAGATGCTGAACAGAAAGCAGATCCTCCTGGGAACTGCTGAGTGCATCTGCAGCATTCAGAACTTCAATGTTTTCTCGGCTGGGGCCTGGTTTCTATTAAAGTCACACTTGGTTCCCAGGAAATAGGGCTTCGAGAGGATTTCCCTCTCATCCTTCATAGGGAAGATTTAATGCTAGACTGCAGACAGCTTAGCTGCTGCCTTTGCAGGGAGGCTCTCCTTCAACCTTGTTTATGGCAGTTGTGCAGGGGTTGTGCATACTCTAGACTGTTTTCCAATGTTTTTTGGAGGCTGTAAATGCTACCAGGTGGCATTTAGGTACGTGTTATTAAGTCCTTGCTCAGGTGCCCCTTTATTTTTAAATTATTACACTTTTAAGACTAAAAATGGTTGCAGAAACAGGATCTTGTGGCACATATTAAATTCTTGCCTAAAGCAAAAACCCTGGAGGAAGAGCTGAGGAACAGGGTGAACTTAACCTCCAAAAGAGTCTTGTGAATCCAACAGAGGCTGAGTCTGAGGGTAAGTTTAAGATCATGCTGTTAGGTCATAGCAGTCAATGGCAGCCCAAACCATTAGGAGACCTCAGGGAAGCTGATCAATCAGCAGTGTTGCAGGCAGGAAGGCCCTGAGTCATGCCTAGGCATGCTTTCAAAGCTCCTCCGGTCAGCCTCTCTGCTCTGTGTCTTTTGAGTACTGAGTGCTGATCCTTCTCTACAGATAGAAGGCCTGGGATGGCACTCTGAAAGCCCACTTGGTTTAGGCTATAGGCTCCCCAAGTTTGACCAGTGGCCTTACCTCAGAAACTGGTACTCAGAATACTTCCAGTAGATAGTTTACATAACCAAAGGGAGTTATTCTATCTGTCTTCCCAGCCCCTTCCCCAGTGTTAACTCCTGCAGTGAGTGATAGACCCACCACCCACTGCTGCCCAGGCCAGAGTCCCAAGAGACATTTGTCCTCTTCCCTTTTTCTAGATACATTGCATTAGTCATTAAATTCTTTCAATTTGACCTAAAAAATCTCTCTGGATCTATCCTTTTGCAGCTCCACAGCGAATTTTGCTCACTTGCTCTCCACAACTCATGCAACAACAGGTCTTCTACTTGCAGCCCGTGTTGTTTTTTCCCATCTGCCCACCCTCCTACTGTCCATAGGTAGTCACCAACCTACACATCTGGCATGTACTCCTTCTTACAAACACTTTAGCTGCCTCTGTTGCTGTCTGAGTGTCAGGAGTCGAAGTGTCTATCCCTATCTATACACTTTCTTTTTTATTTTTGGAGTGTCTATGTATTTCTTTGGGCTCTGTATACTGGAAGATGATGTGCCCATGAAGGCTGGGCATGTGAGTCTGCCTGGGTCTTCAAGTAAATGTCCACATGTCTGAGGCTCCATAGGTCCAAATTCATGAATGCTGCTTTGTTTCTGTGCACATTTAAGAGTCATTGTAAATGGGTGCTTGAGGATTTGTATGTACTGAGCATGTGCTCATTTGGGCATTAGAACGTTAATTTTTGTTGTGCATATGTATGTGTAGTCCTGTGCACTCCTGTGTTTTCTCTGTCCTCTGTTGTTTCCTTGAGCCTAATTCTCTGGGAGGGTGAGTGATTGCTGTCGATGGAGAATGTTCCAATAAGGAACAGTGTGAAAGAAATCATTTCACACTCCCCAGAAAGCAGATCATGTGTTCGTTCTTGGTGAGAAAGTGGTTACTGAAAGTCAGCTCCTTGCATCTCCTGCTATTAAGCATCGCCTTGTAGCTCGCTGTCTTTAAAGCTAACTTCCCTCCTTTCTGTGATTTCTCTGAGATTGGAAGCACAGAGATAGGCAGGCCCTCATCTTTCTTTGGGATTTACAGAGTCAGGGAGACTGTGGGACAGTTTGTGTGGGGAAGGTTGAATGTGCCAGACTCCTGAAGGAGAGCCAGCACTATGCAGGATTTGGGGCAGAAAGCAACTTTTCATTGCTGTGGCTTTTCTGGCTTTAGGGCCATTTTTAACAGAGCAAAGCGAAAGTTTTATAGGGAAGTGCTTTTAGAAGAGAGCTGGCTGAGAAGTGAGGAGTGAACAAATTCAAGCAAGATAACCTGGGTGGTGAGGACTAAACAGAGTTAAGAGCACCAGGGCAAGTGGGTCAGAGCTTGAATATCAGGCCCATTTTCCTGAGCCTGGGTTTTCTTGTCCTGGGTTCACCTTTAGATGAAAAAAATACAGCTTGTACTCTGTTCCTCTTCTCATTCCACAAACCACCATCTTATCAACCTTTGTGTCTCCTTTGAGTGCACTCTGACAAACAAGCCATATCATTATCATGCTTGTAACGATGTTAGGTAAACCTGAAACAAAGAAAGTCTTTGCCACATCAGACAACATGGCCATAGTCCCAGTGCTCCACATAAGTCCACATTGTGTAAATGAGGAGATTAAAGCCATAGCAAAACAGTGCCTTGTCTTGATCATGTTTCAGCCACAGAGCAGTAACTGTAACTCAAGTGTCCTGATATCCATTGAGTATCCTTTCCATCACACAAAGATAGTTTTCAATGACTTTTGGGTGTTGGATGAATTTTATTTTATTTAAAATCTGAAAATAACTTCCACTTATGGGACCATACAAGTGAAGTGGAAACTCATGTAATAAGAGTTAGGAAAAGAGCTTGTGACAGCATAATAGAAGACTTTCAACTGGAAGAAATGTCCCTGTCTTTGAAGAGTCAGTTGTAGGGAGGTTTGATGTAGGCCAGATATGGAGAGTTCTAAGAATGAGCGGCATAGTGGCCAACTCAGTCAGTTCAGTTCAGTTCAACCATTATTGCTTAAGACCTAGCATAGGCCAGGAGCTGGGAAGGTGCCAGGCATACAGAGAAGGCTAAAACATGACCCTGTCTTCAAGGAGGTCATGGACAGGTGGGGGAGCCATAAAGTAAAGAATTTTCCCAAACACAATGTGTGCTGAAAGCTCAGATGTTAGCAGATGAGGGTTGCTATGGGAACAGAGAAAAGAAGTTTTACTCCACCTGCTAGGACTCAGCAGACACACAGATGTAAGTGTAATGTGCAGTGTATGCAGAACTACATACCTTTGGCCTAAATGGAGCTTAATATACAAGGTGGGAATGGAAAGAGGAAAATTTGAAAGTTTTCTGAAAAAAAAAATGATGACATGGGTGCTTTGAGACTATGATAAAGTGTTGAAAATGAGTATCATAAAAAAAAAAATTAAGCAGGGTGGTAAATGGATCGGACTTGTGTTTGGTTATCTCCCTCTGTGACCACATGCAGGAAAGGATTTAGTACCATAAGATCAAAGATGGAAAATCAATGAGGTATTAACCTTCAGGTAAGAGATGAAGGGAGATGGAACTAGGGCACCAGAGAGAGAATAAGACATGGATTTGGAAAATATTTAAGAGACAAAATTCTAAAAAGTGATGATAGTTTGGTGTAGGGGAGGAAGAAAAACTTTGTGTTCGTGACTTTGGCACAATGTTGATAGATGGTGGTTTCATTAGATAGGGAATGTTAAGTTTGAGGAACTGAAATGTGTGGAGGGGGATAATGAGGTCTGAACATGATGTGTTTGAGGTCATTTGGGGCACTCAGATGAAAATTTCAGAGAACTGTTATGATCTGAAGCTTAGAGAAGTCAAAGTTGGGGTTTGAAAATATATAGCCACGTAGGAGGCTACAGCACTCAAAGGAAATGTATAAGAAAAAGAGTGGGGAAAAAAACCCCCAAATCAAAAACCTCTAGGAAACCCAACCTTTAAGAGACAATTATAGGATGGCGCAGAAAACACTGGAGGAGGATTGAGAAAACCTAGAAGGTGTGTTGTGATTGCTCAAGCAAAGGCCAGCTCAAGCTGGTAAACTGGAAGAAAATTAAGGATCTAAGGGACTGGATATCTTTATGAGTTTGAACACTTCCATGAGTATGGAAATAAGGACTGGAAGAATAGTTGTCTATGGTAATAGTGTGAATGATTGGTATGACCATGGGATTGGAGTTCAGAGACAGGTTGCTGAGGTTGAGGAAGTCAAATCTGCATAATGATAGTATGTTGGATAGAGTGAGTATGTTAAGTCTCTCAGAATGATGGAGCAGAAAGGCAATAAATTAGCAACTGGCCTAACAGGTGATGATGTTAGCGATGCTTGATACTTGAATGATAGATTGGATTTTGTTTTTCCAGCTCTGTCACTTTCTTTGCTATTCCTGGTCCCCAGAACCACTTATTCCTAATGGCACAGTTTTTCCAAGAGTGCCTTTCCCAAGTGTACCTTCTTCCTCCCAGGAGACAAGACTGGATTTCCCCAGAAGGACCCAGGTGTTCCTGTGAAGCCCTGGGCCTCATCTCTCAAGCTAGGGGACTCAGAGAAGCCACAGATTCACAGGAGAAAAAGTTGTCACTTGAGCCATCACTACTTTTTCTTTATTGTTCTGTGTTGGTTGGCTCTACTGACTTATGTTCAAGAAATTGCAGGGTGTGTGTATGTTCGTGTGTGTGTGTGTGTGATTTGTTGATGACAACTGCCCTAAGGAGGGGAAACAGAGTCCATACCTGTTGGCATCATTAGTCTATTCCTTAAATAGAGAAAGGCCTCTGGGTTGGTCTGAGGGGGAAACAGCATGGGAGGGCTGGGAAACTGTTTCTCCAGTCAGGTTTGGAAAGGACCTTGAGGGACAAAGGAACAACTAAACACAGAGAAGGTTCTGAGTCACTGAGAGCCACAGTGGGAAGGCCACCAAGACCAGAGCTGGTCTGGTCAGAGACATCATCTAGAAATAGAGGTAGAAAAGGTTTAGGCCATTCTCTGACAGTCCTGTATCTCTAAGGGACTTTTTAGATTTTTAAGGACTTTTGTAGATCTACCATGCCTGCGGTTTATTCTCAAAGCAGTGTGAAAAGAAAACAGCATATGGCCAAAAGTAATTTCAAAACAATTCATGTTTTCTTGTTCATCTGAAGACCCATGAAGAGAAAGCATGGTGTGTGGCAATACTCTTAAATTCTCCTTTTCTCTTCCTCACACTGCTTCCCTCATTGTACCTGTTCCTTGAAACTTGGTCCTCGCAGCTTCTTGAATGTGGCCACAGGCTCTCACCCCCAGTGGCCTCATCCTCAGTCTCTCTTTTCTCTGCATTCTTCAACAGAAAAGCCTTAATGGTAGTATGTCAAGGCTGGGGGCTCTGGGGGGTGGGGAGGGGAAGAAACTGCAACAGATCAGTCTAGAATGCTTCAGTGAGCTGGACTGGGGCCTGGGCAAAGCTATCATATATTAACAAAGTTACTTTTTATCCCATCACATTCCACCTAAGCAGTGTGATGGACTCCTCAAAGAAGTGTTCAATCACTCAATAATATTGCTTCTGCTTGTTTTCACCTGTCTCTCCTCCTACTTTGCCTTTTTACTGTGTATGTGTGTTAACATTTGGGAACCCTCCAGGTGCCTGGCTGAATTCACCAGGCCCTTGTTACCAACCTCAGGACCAGGAACAAATAACATCGTAATGATGAGATGAAGCATTTAATACCCTTCCCATCTAAGACCAATGTCTTTGACATGAGGAGTTAAAGGGACCATGAGAACTAGAAGCCACTTGATCTAGGCATCACAACCAAAGCAAGTGTGGGACTCTTTTCACCTTCAGAATCAATTCACATGTGTTCTGTGATGTACTGGAGGCAAGTGTTCAATGCTTGCAGATTTTGTGCCTTTGAAGCACAGTAAAGGCCAAGTCTTCAACCACCGTTGGCTGAGGACCAGATTATCTCCACCCACGAACTGTGCCTGGATGAGCTCTGCTTCTGAGGTGTGAAACCCCAGTAGCCTCACTTTTTGCTTCTCTAGTATGAGTTGGTATTTACTGCAGTTGGTCCACTCCCTCTCCTATTTCTTCTGTCTTAATTCCATTTTCCCATAGTGGGAATCAAGCCCAATATTGCTTATTAATTTCTGATTGTTTAAAATTCCCTTTCTTGTCTCCTTAATGTGTCTAGATGCTTCTGAGCCTCTAAGAATTATTTTCTCACCTAAATTGATTAGCATATTTTAGAATATGGAGGCAAATATTATTCATTGAGTATATGCTGCAGAGATCTTGTGTACATTATTAAGTAATTGTCTCTCAGCCCCAAGACCTCCTTGATTTCTGCTCTATGATGCTGGAGCTGGGGCTCTGCAAACCATATTCCAACTCAGCCAGCTGTTTTGTTATGCTAGGCTTTGCCAGTCGGGGGTGGTGGAAGGACAGTGCAGGACTGAAGGAGGCAATGGGAAGCATGCTCCTATCCTTAGCAAAGCTTCTTCACCTTGGCAGATGCAGTTTTTTTCTGGAACAGCCAATCCAGTGTGCATATTTTCCAACACTCTCAGAACTAGAATCATGACACTGTACACCACTCCTCATTGTCAGAGAGCCAGCACTGGCTGCTGCCCTTTCTCCGAGTCTGACTTTCAGCTTAAGAGGATCTTCCTTTGCTTTTTTTTTTTTTTTTTCCAATCACAGTTTACATTCAATAAATTTCACATCAGTTTCAGATGTACAGCAATGTGGCCAGAAAACCATACACTCTACAGAGTGGTCCCCCTGTTACCCTAAGGATCCACCTGGCCCCATACCCAGTTATCTCAGCATTATTCACTATATTCCCCACACTGCAATCCACATCTCTGTGGCTATTCTGCGAGTACCAGTTTGTACTGCTTAATCCCTTCATCTTTTTACCCAACACCCCAAACCCCTTCCTCTCTGACAGTTGTCAGTCTGTTCTCTGTATCTATGAGTTTCTATTTTCCTTATTTTGTTCATTAGAGTCCACATATAAATGAAATCACTTGGTACTTGTCTTTCTCTGACTGGCTTATTTCGCTTGACATACTACCCTCTAGGTCCATGCTATTGCAAAAGGTAAGATTTCCTTCTTTTTTTATGACCAACTAGTGTTCTATTGTGTAAATGTACCACAGTGTTTTTATCCACTCATCTACTGATGAACATGTGGATTGCTTCCCAATCTTGGCTATTGTAAATAATGCTACAATGAACATAAGGATGCTTATAGTCTTTTGAATCAGTGTTTTGGGATTCTTGATATGCTCCCAGAAGTAGAATCTTTGGGTCATAAAGCAATTCCATTTTTAATTTTTTGAGGAACATCCACACTGTTTTCCATAGTAGATGCACAACCTTCATTTGTACCAACAGTGCACCAAGATTCCCTTTTCTCTACATCCTTGCCAATGTTTTGTTTATTTCATTTTATTTTATTTTATTTTTTTATTTTAAATTTATAAATCATGTTTATTCTATTACAGTTATCTCAATTCTTACCCCTTTATCCCCCCATCTCACCGCCACCCCTTGCTCCCACAATCAATTCCCACTCTGTTGTCCATGTCCATGAGTCATTCATACATGTTCTTTGTCTAGTCCCTTCCCCTTCTTTCCACCATTGTCCTCTTTCCCCATCCCCTTTGATCCCTTTCAGTCTGCTCCATGTTTCTGTGCCTGTGGTTTATTTTGTTCATTAGTTTATTTTGTTGAATAGAGTCCAATTAGGTGAGATCATATGGTATTTGTCTTTCATCAACTGGCTTATTTCACTTAGCTTAATGTTCTCCAGTTCCATCCATGTTGTTGCAAAAAGTAGGAGTTCCATCTATCTCTCTTCTTCCTTTCTTCCTTCCTTCCTTTCTTCCTTCCTTCCTTTTCTTTCTTTCTTTCTTTCTTTCTTTCTTTCTTTCTTTCTTTCTTTCTTTCTTTCTTTCTTTCTTTCTATCTTTCTGTTTCTTAAATGCAGATTGATTTTACTTATTCTTTTGAATGTCAAAGTTAATTATAAAATATTAAAAAATTTAAAACCATTAAATAGTCTCAGCAATTAAACCAACATGACACCAGCACAGAAATAATCAAGTAGATCAATGAAATATAATGAGCATTCTAGAAACAAATGTATATATCTAACAATATAATATATAATTAAGTTGGTACTTCAAATCAATAGGGAAAATAATGCTTATTCAACGAATAAGGTGCATGGACCACTATTACTTGAAATAAAACAATGATAGAGCCCTGTTTCACACATTATACAAGGAATATTCAGGTGAGTTAAAAATCAATGTGTAGAATTTAAGGAGTTTTAGCAGAAAATAAAACTAATGTTTTTCATAGCCTGAAGTAAAATATTCAAACCAAGAGGGTATAAATAAATATTGACAATATGACTATATTAAACATTTAAGACTATATAGTAATATACATATAAAAAGTTAAAGTTTATTTGTTAATTTATTGATGATAGCCTTTGTGACAAATGTGAGATTATATCTCATTGTGGTTTAGATTTGCATCTCTGATGATTAGTGACATTGAGAATCTTTTCATATGTCTATTGTCCATCTGCAAGTCTTCCTTGGATAAGCGTCTATAAACCCATGCCTACATGGTCAATTAATATTTGATAAAGGAGGCAAGAATATATAATGGGATAAAGATAGTCTATTCAATTAATGGTGTTGGGAAAAATGGGAAGATATGTGCAAAAAAAGAAAAACAAAACTAGACCACCTTTTATACCTTACACAAGAATAAATTCAAAATGGATTAAAGACTTAAATGTAAGACTCAAAACCATAGAAGTGCTAGATGAAAACATAGATAGTAAAATCTTGGACATTCCTCGTAGCAATATTTTTTCTGATATATCCTTGGGCTAGGAAAACAAAAGAAAACATAAAGTGGGAATATATGTTTTTACATAGCAAAGGAAACCATTAACAAAACAAAAAGACAACTCACTGAATGAAAGAACATATTTGCCAATGAGGCATCTGTGGATGAAAAAGGGCTACATGCTAAGTCTGATAAACTCAGGGGAAGCCTGTGTGATAGCCTTGCAAACTTAGAGACCTAACATAACCACATAGGATGATCTAAAGTTAAAAACTTTCTAATTAAGAGCAGATTATGGCGGGCAGTCATGTCCGAGGCTGAAATCTTCCCTGACAAAAGTCAACCTTTACCTTGATTGAGCTTGTATATTTTCATTTTGCATCTATGATAACATACCTTTGGAAAGTTAAATTTCCTTTCCTGACCCCTCAAAGCACAGGCACTGCACCAGAAGAAGACCAGAAATCTCTTCATTGTTATAGCTGTCATGTTTATTGTTGACTGTCAACTATCCTGTATCTATCTGTGTAAAAGATAGATGTGTCTATTATTTTATTTTCTAATCCAATCCCAGATGTTTCCTCACTTTGCTTTCTCCTGCCTCCCTAATCTACCACCAATGGATTTCATGAAACCCCTTGTGCCTCCTCCTCTGTAATGTATAAAATAAGGTGCAAAACTGCCATTTTCCAAAGCATTTTCTCAACCCATTGAAGTTTTGCTTCCCAGCAATTGTCATCAGCTTAGCTCAAATAAAGTCGTACAAATTCTCACAGGTTTGGATGTTTTTTACATTGACATGTTATGAGGAGTTAATATCAAAAATTTATAAAGAGGTGGGGGTGGGTGGGACAGGGGAAAGTGGTGGTGGGAAAATGGAGACAAATGTATTTGAACAATAAAAAATAAAAAAAAAGTAAAAAAATGCATAAAGAACTCAGTCAATTTTTCTAAGTTTTAATAATTCTGACCTCTTTTCTTTGTTCTCTTGGTCCTAGCTGTCCTAGAGACAGTAGCTGCTTTCTATAGTTACTTCCTCTGTAATATCTAAGTTACCCAGAGAGCAACTTTATACTGAGTTAACAATCCTTTGAGTTAAATTGTTCTGTTCACATAACTGTTGTGGGTTCTATCCCCATGGGGCTCTTGCACAGATATCAATTTGGCTGGTAAGCCTCAGGCACTGTCCACAAATGAACTTGCTGTCTTTATGGCTTAGTGTCCATGAACATCATTTAGTGCCAGAACACATCAGCACACCTGAGGGAAATAGCAGGTCTCAGTCTCAGTATTACTTCACCCTCACAGAGTCTCTGTGATGCTTTCACTCTAAACATGACTCCAAATCTTTTCTACAAACCCTGTTATCCTACTTCCTGTTAATTTCTTAAATTTCATGCCTATGTTTCCAATAGTAAGCTGCAAGTCTGCAGCCAAATCTCCAGGGAACCCAGACCTGATCAATATTCCCAGGCCATAGCTTTGAAGTGGGGACAGGGTTCATTTGGTATTGACTAACTCCCAGTTGCCCCAAAGAATTCTGAGAACCTGGGTGTCTGTGGAGCTGGTGATGTAAACAATGAGTGATGTCATATCTAGTTGTCTGGATACTACTATAGAAATATGAAAAGGAATAGCTTAAAGAAGAAACGGAGTTTATTATTTTTCATGAAACCAGACATCTGGGATAAGAATCCAAGTGTGGGGTGGCCACTACATTGGTGGCATCTGTACCCTGGGCTCCTTCTCTCTCTATTCTGCTCATTAATCCTTACAACTTTCATTTTCATGGTCACCATTTGGTGGCAAAATAATGGTTGCTCTTACTCCAACTTCCTGTTTATGTCTAGGATAGGGAACAGAGGAAGTGACTAAGGGAAAAGAGCAATGCTATCTATAAAAATAATTTTCCCGGATTTTCCTAGCAGACTTTCTTTCATGCCTCATTGGCACATGGCACTTGCTCTCAACTGCAAGGGAGAATGAAAAGTGTAATTTTATAGCTGATGCATTGCTATTCCAAGTTATTCTGGTAGTAAGAGAGAAGGAGGTAATGGACATGAGATGGGTACCTTGCAGTGTCTGTCATACATGTGAATGTGGTGCTCTGAGTGCAACATCTTGACCAGAATGTCTCAATTACCCCCAAGTTTTACTTTCAATTTCTGCAAGTGTCCTCAGTGTCCTTGTGGCTCTAGGGTATTCCAGGATACTTGTGGCTGATGTTGCTTTAGGTCCTTACACCCTGAGTGCACCCTTTGGGCACTCATGGAGAAAACAAACTCTCAGGCCATACAGAGCTTGGTATTCTTAATCTCAAATTCAACTGTGTGCATCTTAGATTTAAGCTCCAGCAAGCTTGGTCCCCTGGCCCCGCCTATAACGTGCCACAGTGAAGCTCAGAGTCCCCAACTTGAATTCTCAGCACTGGGCCCTCTCTCACTTCAGCTTCCTTGGCTCTTATTGCAGTCTCTTCTAGTCTCCTCCCATGATCACTCCACATGCCTCATGTTGACCTCCTCCACTTGCTCTTTGTTTTCTCCCTCAGAAGCATAAAGGCCAGTATGGTTTGCTGGGGGGTAGGCAGTGAGTGGCAATAAAAAGAGCCTGAATTTTCAGCCAGCTCAGGGGTGGGCAAAACTAGAACTGCTGACAGATTAATAGTAATAGTCTTACCACTTTTGTTTTGCCAAAAGAGCACCAATGAAATGGTGAGGAAAGGGACAGAGATCTGTCAGGGAAGGGCCAGTGGGGCTCAGTGGGGGCGGGGATCTCTAGAGAGACTGAAGAGGTTTCTTTCTGGTGATGGCAGCTTGGCAAGATAGGCAGAGTATTGGGACATCTTGGGGACTTCACCAAGACTTCTCTGAGCCCCATCTCGTGGGACCAGGCTTTGCAGCTCATATGGCTTGGACTTCTCCATGAAGTCATGGCAGCAGAGATGGGCTGGAACAAAGCTTTCTGATGGCCATTTTCAGTCTCATCTGTTATTTGTTCATCCTTCCTTTCTTCCTGCTTTTTTGTGAAGCTCCTCAACTCCCAGCCTTCCTACCCTCTGTAGCTTCCTGCTTCATGTATTGGGCATTTGCCATCTAAGCCCTGGTGGGCACTGATGGATACTCTAACACCTTAATAAGATCTACAAACACATACGTCCAGCAGGACCCCTCCTCCTGCCTCAGAAAATTCTTGCTTAAGTGAAATCTAAACAGCCTTTAATTATATATCACCTCTCAAGAACCATTTAAGAACAAAACCAGTATTTACAAATGGATTTGAAGTTTTTTCTGTAAAGGGAATTAATTCTATCTGTTTCCTCCCAGTACCTAGAAAAGCAAACAAAAGAGAAGAAAAGCTGAATTTGTTCAATGATAAGGGCAAAGCCTTAGGATTTTATCCAACTGGAAACACAAACTGATAATGTATTTGACCATAGGGAACAAGAATTGCTCCAGAACGGATTATTGTTCCTCCTGAGTAGAAGTTACTTGACCAAACAAGCAAGGAGGTAGACAGCAGGAGGGTTAGCACCTTTCTTCCACGACAGGGTGCTGATGCCATCTTGGAGAAGCCACCCTCCGAGGGTTTACTCCAGAGATTTTCAACCAGTGAGCTGAGAGAATTTTTAAAACATTCAATACCTGGCTATTTAGTCAGAAGCACTGACCTGTTTTCTCTTAGGTTGTCAAATAAAGAAATGACAGTAGTCAACACAACAATGGGCGTCCAGTGTGAATGAATCAAAATTACATCTATTTTGTCAGATCAGCAAAGTATAAATTTTTTGGTGTGCTGCAGAATTTTAATAATTAGTTTATGTGTGCCATGAGATGAAAAAGCTGAAAATTGCTGGTTTAGTCAGTATAATCCTTTAGCCAGGCCAGTGTCCATTCCATTCAGTGTGGGCTGTGGTCTCACTCATGAGGTCAAAGCCTAGATATCCTGCATCAGGCGCGTCCCAGGCCCAGGGAGTCACAATGGCCCCTCTCCCTAATTGGGCAAGCTCAGCCCATCTCAGTGGCCAATGTCTCAGCTTCCCTGTTAGCCCAGCTGTACTTTATTATGACTAAATCTGTATCCTGAATTATTAACTATTTTATCTGTACCCCTGATGCCACCTCTAATTCTGGCTAACTGATACTTTTACCCAGCCCTCTAGAGCACCAATGGTCAATAGAAATAGGATGCAAACCACCTATATGATTTGACATTTTATAGCAGCTATATTAAAATAGTAAAAAATGCAGGTAAAATTAATTTTAATAATATATTTTAATTCAGTATATCAATATTGTCATTATTGTCATTCAACATGTAATCAATGTAAAATTATTCATGAAATATTTGATTTTTTTTGTTTGGTACTACATCTTCGAAATCTGGTATTTTGCTATTATACTCCTTCTCAATTCAGACTAAATATATTTCAAGCATGTAGCTACCCTGTTGCAAAGCATAGCTCCATAGAATGGTGTATATATGGGCTCCAAATCCTGGTGGAGGTTCTTTTAGTCCTTGTGACAATTTTAAGTGTCAATTAACTGGGACATGAAGTGCCCAGATATTTGATTAGACATTACTTTTGGGTATGTCTCTAAGAGTGTTTCTGGGTGAGATTAATATTTGAATGGGTAGACTGAGTGACATAGATGGCCCTTCCCAGTGTGGGTGGGCATCATCCAATCAGTTGGAGGCCTGAATACAATAAAAGGCTGAGCAACAAAGAACTCTCTCTCTGTGGGTTCAACTTTGGGTGGGGACATTGGTCTTCTCCTGTGTTTGGATTTAGACTTGGACTAGAACTTATACCATCAGTTCTCCTGGTTCTCTAGCTTACTGATTGCAGGTTTCAGGACTTCTCATCCTCTATAATTATGTGAGTCAATTTTTTTCTTTTTTTTTTCATTCTATGCATTTTATTTTATTTTTATTTTTATTTTAAATCATGTTTATCCTATTATTTTCCCCCTTTGCCTTCCACACCCATCCCCCCTACCCCTCTTTCCCACAGTCAATTCCCACTCTGTTGTCCATGTCCATGGGTCATTCATACATGTTCTTTTTTTAGTCCCTTCTTCTTTCTACCATTGTCCTCCTTCCCCTTCCCCTCTGGCCAGTTTTAGTCTGCTCCATGTTTCCTTGCCTGTGGTTTATTTTGTTCTAGTTTATTTTGCTAAATAGATTCCACTTATAGGTGAGATCATATGGTATTAGTCTTTCACCTACTGGCTTATTTCACCTAGCACATCATTCTCCAGTTTCATTCACGTTGTTGCAAAAGGTAGGAGTTCCTTCCTTCTTTCTTTTTTAAAAAAATGCAGATTGATTTTACTTATTTAATTTTTTAAATGTCAAGATCCATTATAAAATATTAAAGAATTTAAATCCATTATAAAGTCTCAGCAATTAAAACATCATGACACCAGCACAGAAATAATCAAATGGATTAATGAAATAAAATGAGCATTGTAGAAATAAATGTATATATCTGTCTAACAATATAATATATGATTAAATTGATATTTCAAATAAATGGGGAAAATAAGGCTTATTCAACAAATAAGGTGTATGGACCACTATTACTTGAAATAAAACAAATATAGAGCCTTATTTTACACATTATACAAAAAACCCTAAGATGAGTTAAAAATCTATATGTAAAATCTAAGGAGTTTTAGGAGAAAATACAAAATAATATTTTTTTACCCTGAAGTAAAATATTCAAACCAAGAAGCTATAAAGTAATATTTTGACAATATGACTATATTAAACATTTAAGACTGTACAGTAATATACATATAAACAAAGTTAAAAGACAAGTAATAGAATAAGAAAGTATTACCACACATCTAAAAAAGGGTTAATAGTTTCTTTTTTGTTTTTTTTTTTTTAGGGAAAAATTTCTACAAACATTTAATCAAAAACTGGATAAAGAATACCAAAAAGTCATTTAAAGTTTTTTAAAAATAATAGAAATAGGGAAGAAATATACAAAAACAGGTCTACTTTCAACAAATAATAAGCAATTAAAATAACACATCATTGTCACAATCAGATTAAGTATTAAAAATATTGGTAATATCAAGTATTGGTGTGTTGCGCTGTGTGGCGGCTATGGGGTGCGCAGCCATGCAGGAGCACTGCACAGAGCGGAGCGCTCCCTGAAACCTGAAAGAAACCGGCTGGGGCCAGCTGAGGTGGGAGCAGGGCTCTGAAACCCGCAGAGCCCATCCTGGGGTTGTCATGGATGAGGGAAAATAAATACAAAACGTTGCAAACACTTCTCTGTTTGCTGGGAGAGCAGAAGGGGCACTTCCCTCTTACTGGATAAGGCGGTGGCACATCCCTCTAGTGAGGAAGGCCCCATTGCCCTTTGTTCCAAGGCTTTTATTGAAAATCTTATCAGTGGGGTATGTAACAGGAATGCACACGTTATCTCATTACATCAGTATGGTAAGTTTCACAGTGAATATATGATGCTTTTAACAAGACAAGTGACAGGAGTCCACTGATTTACATGGGTCCGTGAGGAGACTAGAATCACAATAGAGACTATAGATAAAGGGAAAAGAGACTTAAAGGTGCCTTAAAGATATAGGGTAAAAGGTGTAAATAAAGTAAATGTCTTAATGATACCAGGTAAAGTGTGTAAATAAAGCAAATATCTTTACAAGGTAAAGGGTGTAAATAAAGGTCCTCCACAGCATGAGCTGACCAGAGATGTGAGGGAGGAACAGAGCACACTCTAAAGAATTTACTTTTAGGCCTGATTACCTCGGGACCTGCCAGATCTGATTTAGGGCTGTTTTTTCTGCACTGTTTCAAGCCTGATCCAGGTGTGGGGAAGGAGCCAACAAGGGTTAAGGAGACTGCTTCTCAGCTGCAATGAGGACTTCTGCCATGTCCAAGCCAAGCCGAGAGATGCAGGGAGCCTTTTTGCCCCTATTCCATGTCCCCCAATTTCTGGTCTGCTGCGAATATCGGCCTATACCTGTCTTAGGTCATATACCGCAGTGCAATGTAACTTACCTGTCGTTGGCCATTGACAGTCCACGGCAAAGCAGAGAGGCAGGGGTGTAGCCAGGGGGGGACAGGCCAAGTCTCCTCAGAAGCCTGTTTTCCCAAGGCCTCCTGATTATTTCCAGCTTTGAGGCCCTCCAGCCTGTTGGCAGGGTTACAGCTCCTGAAACCAGGCAGGGTGTTTTCCAACACTGGTGAGTGTGAAAGCAAGTGGGTATTCATAGACTATCTTCACCTTGTTAAAACAGTCCCTTCAGCACATGTTGCAGTGCTGGTTTGGTGGAGGTGTCTTCTTTTAGCCTTCTTTTGTCTGGGAAACTCCTTATTTCGCCTTCCATTTTAATTGAGAGCCTTGCTGGGTAGAACAGTCTTGGTTACAGGCCTTTGCTTTCCATGACTCGGAATATTTCTTCCCATTCCCTTCTGGCTTGTAGTGTTTCTATTGAGAAGTCAGCTGCTAGCCATACCAAGACTCTCTTAGGTTTTACTACCTCTTTCTCCTTTGCTTCCTTTAGGATTCTCTCTTTGTCTTTGATATTTGTCATTTTAATGATGATGTATCTTGGAGTGGGCCTCATTGGGTTCCTCTTGAATGGGACCCTATGTACTTCCTGGACTTGTGTGACTTTTTCTCTCCTCCAATTAGGGAAGTTTTCCATCATTACTTTTTCAAAGAGGTTCTCTATCCCTTGCTCCTCTTCTTCTCCTTCTGGTATCCCTATTATACGGATATTATTAGGTTTCAGGTTGTCCTGCATTTCCCTAAATGCCTCTTCATTCTGTTTGAGTCTTTTTCATTTTCTTTCTCTTTCTGGGATCTTTTTTCTTCCTTATCCTCCAGTTCACTGATTCAATCCTCAGCTTCATCTGGCCTGCTTTTGATTCCTTCTACTGTATTCTTCAATTCAGAAATTGTATTCTTCATTTCCTCTTGTCTCTTATGGATAGTTTCTCTGTCCTTTTTCATGTTGATAGAGTTTGCAGTAAGTTCCTTGTAGTTTTCCTGTAGTTTGTAATTCTCTCAAAACTCACTGAGCTCATAGGGCTTCCTTAGAACCATTGTTTTGAACTCAATATCTGATAGTTTACTTGGCTCTATGTCATTTACTTCTCTTTCTGGAGATTCTTCCTTTCCCTTTTACTGGGGATGGGGGGTGTTTCTTTATCTTCCCATTATTTGCGAGACTCTTCTTTTTCTCTTCTGCTTGTTAAATTGATCTGCCTTGATTTCCTGACTTTGTGGTGTGAACTTCTATGGTAGGAGACTGCTGTTTTTTCTTTCTGGATCTGCCTCTGATGATGTCAACTATTGACCCTGTCTGACTGTAGGCCATCTGTTCGAGACTTCCAAGAATCTACTACCTGTGGCTGTCTCCTTCAGCCATTAATCTAGTCACTCTGCACTCAGCAGGTCTGCTTAGAGATACCACATGGTGGGGCAGAGTCCCTCCTGGGAGCGGGATTATTGGGTCATCTCAGGCTGCTGCTACTCAGGGGCAAGGTCTGCCTGAGACATATGGGTACTGCTGTATGGAGGAATAGTCAGCACCTAAATCCTGCCAGCTACTCTCTCCATTCTCTTCCCAAAGCCTCCTTCCCCAGTCTCTCCTCTGGCATCTCCAGCCCACTCTGCCCCCACCTTTGTCAGAGACCAGGTTAAGTGGCTGCAATTAAAATATATATATATATGCATTGACCCTTTAAAAGGCTCCTTGAGTCTCCAGCCTCATGTCTTTGATGGAAAGGAGCCCTGCTGCTTTTTGCAGCTGACTGTTGTCTGTGTACTTTTTGGTCTCTGGTGCTGTAGTCTAGAGGTCCCCACATATGGTTTAGAACCTGCTCTTCTCAGGAGTATCCAACTGGCCATTTCAATATCCTTCTGGTGCTGCTACCTGTGGGCACCCCGCCCCCATTCTCGAGTGTCTACCACACTCCTTATGCACAAGTTAAGTCGTGCTAAAGGTGATTCTTCTATGTATCTGAGGTTATAAGACTCCTCTCTTGCTATTGTTCAGTTGTTTGTTCCAGGTGATTTCACCACAATTTAGCTGTAATTCCAGGTTGGTCCTGGGAGGGTGTCAGTGACTTCCACTCACTCCTCCACCATCTTGATGAAAATTGATGAGTCAATTTCTTATAGTAAATTTTTTGTGTATATATCTCTATGTTTTTTATTGGTTCTGTGCCTCTGGAGAACCCAGACTAATACAGTTCCCCATACCCCAGATACATGGAACTTTAATGTTGATGTCCAATATAGTAGGAAGATACCATTTGGTGGGTCCACATTCAGCATATCAAGGTGCAAGGACAAACTACGCAAGGGCAGCTTTCTGAGCTAATATGAATTGGGATCCAGGACAAATTAGTCCTGAACAAATTAATAGGCAATTATGGAGAGTGATCCAAGTAACAAAGTGGCACTGAGGAGCCTTTCAGTTCCAGAGAATGGAATTGGAAGTTCAAAAACTGGAAACCTGAGGGATCGTGCTGGAACTAAACCAGAAAAGTGGGAGGAAAGTATCTGTCTTAGTGAAGTTGAGAAAATTAATTTTTGTGGGTGTGACTGAGATTTGAAATTCTTTGAACCTGAAGTTTACCTTCCCTGAGAAATATTTGGAGGTTACTATCTTCCGTGACACTTTTGTTACTGAGGCCATACCTTGACACTTACCTTCTGGATTGCTCTTGTCTGCCTTCCTGGTTTCAGAATTCCTCATGCCCCACCCAGCCCCTCCAGGGATCTTTACATGGGGCAAATCTGAGTATGGCAGCTAACCTTGGGCTTGCAACCATCTTGCCTGTGGTGTGAAGTTCAAACAGCCAGAAGTATATTCAAGAACCTTTGTATCTTATCTTCTCAGCCATTCCTATCTCCATTACACACATGACATTTCATGCTCTTTGCCCCATAGTACCTTCTTTTTACACATTTGTGCATTTATGTATTATTTTCTCCTTGTTTGGAAGTCACTATCATTTCCATTCCTCAAATGAATTCTACTTTTCCCCTGAGATGAATGTAGATACCACTTCCTCCAGGACTCTTCCTTGACATTCTCTCTTCTCTCCACTCCAGGTTAGATTAAATGCTGGTATCTTGTATTCTCAAAAACATTCTCAGCTTCCCTTTGTAATAGCACTTTCTTACTACATTTTAATCACTTGTTTAGATGTTTGTCTCCCACATTAGACCAAGGACCTTGAAGGCAGTTCTGTATTCTCACGACATCTTACTGGGCTTGGCCTGGGATAGCCTCTGAAAAGTTTATGCAATGACCAGGGCTTGGGTTTACTCAGCTTCTGTGAAGACCATCAGTTGGAACTGGGGCCTAAAAAACCTGCTTGTTTGGAGCTTCCTATTTGTTTCACACTCTGATTCCCCATGTGCTTCATGGTTGTCAACAAATGCTGATACCACAACAAAAGCAATTTGTTGGTATGTATACAGAAAAAGGCTGTGTGTCCAAAGATGTTCATTGCAGCATTGCCTCTGATCGAAAAACAAATTACAATGAATAAGTAAATTATAGCATATCAATAAGTTAGAATTTATGCAGTCTTAAAAACTAAAATTACAAAGATAACAGAACAGCCTGGAAGAAGAAAGACTCAGCACTTTCTGTGCATCTCACCAGACAGAAAATTCCAACTCCATTAAATGATCATTTGTTCATTCATTCATTCATTCATTAATAAATATTTATTGAATACTTATAATGTCCTGCTCATTAGAAAAAAGTCTAGATTTTAGTTAACATTTAAAAGGGAAATAAAATAAATCACTCATCACACAACAGCATTTAGTTTAGAGATATCCTTATTCACCATTTCTCCTTCACAGAGTTCCTCTTTTAAATGATCTTAATACCTCTTCCTACCTACTCTAGCCTCACCTTTCCTTCTATAATTCTTGATCAATTTATATCCTTTTCTGTCTTGAGTAAGGAATTTATCCATTGTTCTCCTGCTTTCTCCAATCTTGTATCCTCATACCCATTACTCTCCTCAGTAAACAAAGGAGTCTTTCAGAATTTATTTTCAGTATAAGGCCTAGGAGAGACTGGAAATAACAAATTACGTTATTTTTGCCACAATACTTGTCCAATCCTGTCAGACGTGCACTGGGAGTAGAACACATGATTAGAGAAGTCGCTCACTCTGGATTTTTGTCCTCTCCAAGCTCAGGGTGGTGCAGTGGACAGGACAGCCCCCTGTCAGGAGGGTCTGAAGATGGTATCAGTTGTATTTCTAAGGGGTCTCATGAACTTTTCATTGCCAGGGAGTGCTCTTGTTTTGGCTATTCTCTTCCCTCTCTCAGCTGGGAGTTACTGCGTGAGACAGAGATGGAGAGAGAGAGAGAGCGAATGCACATATGCCAGTGGCCTAGTTCTAAGTAGAGCCCGATAGTATGTAAATGATTCATACATTTAAAATAACAAAATAAATATTTTATGAGTCTTTAAAATCCAGAAATGAGCTGTGTCCTTGAAATTCACAGATTAAAAGCTAGCCTTGAAGTGACATCACCAAGACGGCTATATAGGTTTTCCTGACTTTGCTCCCCTCACAAGACCTCCCCTCACAAGAACAACTAACAACTCTTCATGGACAAGGCACCATGGAGGATACCTTGGAACACAAATGTGAGGCTGAAGTACCCCCTTGCACCACAGAGACCCTGACAGACTGCACACTGACCTTACTGTTCCTCCCCCTGAGCTTCCTGTTCTTTCAGGGGAAAGAGAGAACCCAGTGGTAACATCCAGCAGCCACACCCCTGCAACATTGTGGTTCACTTTTTGGGAACCTTCCCTCTTGTTCACCCCATGGGAATCACAGGGGAACCTGCCAGGCTCAACAACTGGGAACCTGATTAAGAGCTGGTCTTTAGGTACAAATTCCATCGCACAGTAAAAAATTGTTATTAGGGAGCACATGTAACTTCTGGCTCACAGAATTTCACACTTAGGGGCCTTACAAATCAAGTCTGGGTGCCTGGCCTGCCTGTTAGATACTGAGGAGGAGACTGCCTCTTTCCTTTTCTCACGAGGACTCTGTGTTCTTTGAACAACAATCTACGTTCAAGCAGGGTGGGATCCTTTGTCCTGCACACCACTGTCACTGAGGGAAAATTTACAATTAATTCCTGGCCCTCTTGGGTACCTCTGAAAATCTTGTCAATAAAATTTGGTGGAGGGTTCATTGTTATAATGCAGAACAATAAGGTTGGTGGGAGTTGCATAATTTTTCTATTTGTCTCTATTTCCCATGAGGATTTCAGAGATGCTGTGGAAAAACTTGCTGCAATATGATTAGAATATTTTCTCGAAGGGGTTGGTTATTATTGCTGTATTTTAAAGTATAATGCTTTTTGATTTTTTTAGAATTATAGAAGTAATATATGACCATTATGTAAAATTTAGAAAATATGGAAAAGTGCACAGAAGGAAAGAAAAGGCATCCATAATTGTTCACATAGAAATAAACACTGTCATTACTTTGAAGGAGAGAGGGAGATGGCTTAATTTCTATGCTTATGAGTCTTTTCTCTTCTCTTTGTTCTCTTATTACCTCCTCTACCTCTGGTTCCTTTGTTATCTGGGTTAAAAGCATTCTTCTCTCATTTATATCACAGGTTCTGACTGTGGCCCATTTTTTGAATTAATTACAGAGATTTCTCTTCCTTTATTATATAGAAGATAAAACTTGTGTAACTTGAGCTTTGATGTAATGATCCTGGAAGACTGATGAAAAAGATTGAAAGCACCATTTCTCAACCTTGGCAGCAGGGCCATTTCAAGTTGGATGATTCTCTATTGTGTAGGGCTTTCCTGTGCATTGTAGGACATTTGGCAGTATCTCTGACTACCAGATGTCAGTAACAAAACCCCTTCTTCCAAGTTGTGACAACCAAAATATGCCTCCAGACACTGCCTAATGTCCCAAAGTTGGAGAGGACAAAATCAACATGGGCAAGAATGTGTCCTGCTGAACACCTAGAAGTTAGGAATGCCAGTGCTTCTGGACTTTTATTTGATCATATTTTAGATCATAAAATGTCAAGAAGATAAACACACTAATGAACTTTCTGAAAACATGAATATCAATAGCTGTATTTTAATTTTTTGTTTCTAGTCAATGCCTTGTTTGACAGGATGAGGGTTTTTTTAGAGACCTGAGAAGTCTGAATTTGGATGTCCTATCTTTCAGGGATTAGTCAGGGACAGAGCAACTACTCTAGGTATTTTAATTAGCAAGGAGGTTAATAGGGAATGAGGAGCTCACAGATTTCTTTGAAGAGCTGGGCAGGAGAGTGAAGGTCAAGGAGGGTGCTGCTGGCTTCCAGGAACTTTGGAAAGCAGGAATCATAGAGAACTTTCCCTGGAGATCAGAAGGCTGCAGGAATCCCAGAGGGTTTGCTACTGATAATCCCAAAAGCTTGTAGCAGCAACCTGAGTCATCTTTAGGAACAAATGTGGAAGATGCTGGTGCATCCACATAACTGCAATTTGCTAATGCCCATGAGCTGCTGTGGGCAACATAATGGCTCCTCCTTCTCTTCTGCCTTATATAAATGCTTCTCAGTAGATAAATCTAACTAAAATCTTTAGAGCAAGGGAATTTTGGAAATGTAGTGGGCTTTCAGTCCTATTGTACTAGGATGGTGTTGAGAAGGACAATATTATGCAGACTGAGACAAGTGAAAGGATGTTGTACAAGGCCAGGGGTTCTTTACGAAAGTGCTTCTTTCTTAGCATCAGATTTAAAAAGGGGCATAGGCTGCTCCAGTGGTGATATGTTGATAAAATAACCTTAAGATTCTTTCATCTAAATTGTTTGCTGCATCTTGCTCATTGTCAAGAACTGTAGACACTATAGTTGTAGGACGTATGGGAGGGATGAAGTTTCCTGGTGTCAAAAAGACAGGCAGACATGCACTTGCATAAAAATATATGCAAATGTAGAATGGTACTGCATATATAGTTTCACATATTATTTTTATTTAATGTTATCTCATGTGGTTCTGGCCTAGAATCCATTATTGCAAATGTTCGTCTTACTTTTGTCATGAAAAATAAGCTTAAATAACTTGAAAAGGAATTATTGCTATAAAAAAAACAACCATACCATGTACCTGTTTTGTAGTCTATATTTCAAAAGAATTACTTCAAACATTATTTATTTAGACTTGTAGATTTACACTTGTGCATACATCTTTGTCCCTGAATTTGGTTAACTCCTTCGGCACAGGTTTCTAGAAATGAGTTACTGATCTAAAACTGTAAGTTAATTGCTTTATGCCATGTTCATTGTGATTAACTATCACCAGCAGCATGTGAGATTTCCTGTTTTCTGTTACTTTGTGAGCACTAAGAGCAAACCATTTGTTAAACCAAAACAAATAAAACAGACCTTGTGATTTTTATATGTAAATATTATTTCATTGTTGTATAATTTTATATTTCTTTGACTTTATCAATGTGGTTGAACTATGTAAATATTTTTATTTAAGCCCCATATATGTCTTTAAAAATACTTGCTATAGTATAATATAAGCTTAAGGTACAAAACTCAAAATGAGCAAAAGGACATATGGTGAAGAATAAGATTCCTTTTCACCTTTTTACTCTAGTTAATCAGCCTATCTCCCAAGAGACAACCAAATACCTATTTTTTAATTAATTAATAATTAATTAATTAATTATTTTTTCCAGGCACCTGTTTTTAGTATATACTCCAGAGAAGTTGTACATAGATGTAAGCTGACATATATATTGGGTGTATATATGTGAATATATATAATTATAATTCACATGTGAATTATAATACGTATAATTTATGTATATAACATGTATATAATATACATAATTCAAATACACACACACCTATACTCATTACTTTTACTAAAGAATAGAATGTTATGCACACATCCCAAAACTTTAAATAAATTAATGTAAATTAGATTTCTTTCTACATGAAGATAATTTCTTGTTCTTCTTAAAGCTTGTAACATATTCTGTTTCATGCATGTGCTATGATGTATTTTCGATGTCCTTACTAATGGACATTTGAGGTTGTTTTTTATTATTTCTCACAATGCTCTAATGAATAACTTTTTATCTACAAATATTGCAAGCATACATTTATATCTCTAAAACTTAAGGTGTCTAAGCATGTTAAGTATATTTTAAGTATCAGTGGCTATATGCACAATTTTTTCTAGTTTAATCATGAATTCACTAGTGCTTATTATTGGGAAAAAACAATTACCTGCGTCTTTTTGGAGTCATAGGGGGACCTTAGCCTAAGAATTTATTCTAATAATAACAACGAGTGCTTATCATCTGCTGGTCACTGTTCTGAGTACATATGGCAAATAATTTAATTATTATCACAGCTATATGCAGTAGGTATCATTATTAATGTCTCCATTTTGCTGCTGAGGAGACTGAGGCATACGAGTTTCAATAATATGCCTAAGGCCATTAGGGGCAGTGAATAGAGGAGCTAGGATGTGAACACACACACTATATATCCGTAGCTTAAGCAGTTAAGTACTCTTTTATAATTAACCTGAACTAGTTTGTTTTTCTTCTTTTTAAAAAATTGTCTAGGGAGTGTGGATACTGGTAAATTTAGGGGGTTTTATTTGTTGGGTTCTTCCATCCCCTAAACTATTCCTTATAAGCAGCAGTTTCAAACCTTTGTCTAGTTCATTTGTTGTTTAAGGTGACAGTCATTAGAAAAGCATGCTAGAGAGATAGATACTTGCTAATCTTTGGCAGGCCCAAAGGTACATGGGTTTTGATGATTGTGACTTTGTTTTTTTTTCATAATGTTTTAATTTTTTAAAAGTTTTTGAGGTAGACAACCATATAATCTATGAATGTTGTTAATTTGATCTCTTTGATGATATTATACCTCTTATTTATTTTTCCTTTATTAGTGTATTGGCTTGAAGGTCCAGGACACTGTTGTGTAATTTTTTTTTTATTTTTATTACTTACACTATTACAGATGTCCCCATTCCCCACACTCTTTTGTCCACCTCCCCCTCCACCATTACTCCTCCATCATTCACACTGTTGTCTGTATCTATGGGTCATGCACATATGTTCTTTGGTGAATCCCTTCATCTTTCATGCAGTCCCCCTTCCCTCTTCCCCTCTGACAGCTGTTAGTCTGTTCCATGTGTCCATGCCTCTGTTTCTATTTTGTTCATCAGTTTATTTTGTTCATTAGATTCCGCATATAAGTGAGATCATACCTGGAGATTATTATGCTAAGTGAAATAAGCCAGTCTGTGAAAGACAGATACCGTTTGATGACTTTTTTCTTGCTTCAGGTTTTAATGGGAATGAATGCTAATGTTCACAGTGCACATAGTGTTGGTTCATATTCTGGACAGAGATTCATGATTATTTTCAAAGACTCTCTTTGCATCACTTACTAAGAGTTCATAATTAGGAATAGATGTTTAATTTTATTAAGTGCCTTCATGAGGGTCATGTATAAATATTATCACACATTATTATATTAATTCATTTACTATGTTTGAGGATTAGATATGTTCTGGTTGTCTATTATTGTATAAGGAACTGCCCCAAAGCAGTGGCTCGATGCAATAACCATTTATTTTGCTTATGAATCTGTGAGTTGACCAAACTAAGTGAGGCAGTTCTAGTTTGTGATAACATGTTTGCAGACAGACAGTGGCTGAGCTGGGGTCACCTTGAAGGCTTCCTCACTCTCAGGTCTGGCCCCTGGGCAAGGAAAGCTGGCATTGCTGGTGCTGGAGCATCTGGGGCTCTGTGGGCATCTCTCACTTTCTGTTAGGGCTCTCCACATATGGCTCAGGGTAACCAGATTTCTCCTGGAGGATCCCAGAATGAGCACCCTGAGAGAAACTAACAGAATATATACAACATTTTCAATCTTAGCACCAGAATGCATGGAACATTATTCTGCCACATTCTCTTTGTTAAGGCTGTCATGGAAACCAGACTACTCAGGTTCAGAGGAAGAGGACATAGACCTCACCTCTTGTGTTTGGGACTCATTCTCTATGCAATTTCTCCTCAGTTATTGACCCATTCAAGATATTCAGTTTTAAATGATTTTGGTAATTTGTATATTTCTTAGGAACTCAAATATTGATCATTTTTAAATTTACAATGATAGACTTTAATATTTTTATACATTTTAAAGTATCCTTTATAGTATGTAACTATATTCCTTATTTATGATTTTGGTTACTTATATGTATATATGTCTTGATTTTATTGTCCTAAAATATATCTACTTTAATACTTTTTTCAAGTGTAGTTTCTTGGCTTTGTTTATATTTTCTCCCCTTCTGTGGTAAATAATTTTTTAAATTTATTATATTTTTCTTGATTTCCTTTGATTTCTTAAATCTCTCTTTAACATAATTTAATTATATCATTCACTTTTAATAGCAAACACATGTACATCTAAAGAATTTACTGCTAAAATTTGCTTTAGCTTTTTCCCCTGCATTTTGACCTGGAGGTGGAACTGACATGGGAACCAGAAGTAGAGCCAGAAATCACAAAGACCCCAGGAGGCCACAAATGTGTGGCTTTTTGTCAGCAATATGTGCCTGTGGGATTCCTGGGAGGCTGGGTTCTGGGCTGGGCTCTTGCCAGGCAGGTGTGATGAGGCCAAGTGATGGAAGTTATTAATAATAAAGTGATTGAAATAGTTACCATGGAGCCTGCCTTTGGCTGGTTCTATCAAGACTTCTAACCTGGGAAGCTGAGGGCAGGGAGAGTGGGGTCTGGGAGCTGGGGGGTGGGGGATAGGAAGCAGGGAGTGGGAGGCGAGGGTATAGTAAGAGGTGAGGAGCAGGGGTGGGAGGTGGGGTGCAGTTTCTGTTTTTGTTCTAAGGCAGTCTGGATAAGACCAGAGTGCTCAAGATGGTGGGGCCTCCAAGTCATGATGATACTGGCAAGAAGTCCTTGAATGGCCTTGGGAAGGAAACAGCTTGGTTCCCCTGAGATGCATGTTAGAATCCAAGGAAAAGAGCATCCACCATCCACAGGGAGCAAAACAAACATCAAGGTCTGAAACACACAGTACTTGTTTAGTGAAAGAAAGCCTGATGTGGGGACGTGAAGGAAGAACTGATTTAGACCACACAAAATACTTTAAAAGACTGCAATTGAAAATTCACTCTGAAGTCAGCACTGCATGCATCCCAGTATGACATATGGTCAGGAAGCAAGATATTGTTTTTAAGAATATTTAGGCTGTAAAGAATAAGTATATAAATGAATAAAAAAATAAACAAAACTCTTGAAAATAGGATGCTTGCTGGAAGAGTCCTGTGAAAGCTCTTTTCCTCTCTCTCTTTCACCCAAGGACAAATTTCCCCAAACTACATTCCTTAGCTGTGAACTTGAGCAAATTGCTTTATTTGCCTTTGCCTCAGTTTTCTCACTTGTAAATTGGGGACAAAAATAGTACCTATTGCCTGGGAATATAGGTATGGTTTAAATAAGTATCAATTACTATCTATCTATCATCATCTATCATCTATCTATATCATCTATCTATATCTATCATCTATCTATCTATCTATCTATCTATCTATCTATCTATCATCTATCATCTATCTAATCTTTCAACCCCAGCAAGCATAAGATAAACACTGTCAATTAATATTAGTTATTATTATCTTTTTCTCCCCTGGTTATATATGCAGTCACTAAGTCACTCCAAATCTCTCCTCTGCGTGTTTTCATCTATACCTATCATGTCTCATCAACTCACACTACAACCAGATGAGTGTCCTTAAAACCTCCAGGCACCCTCACACAAGCCTTAACTTCCTCAGTTTACCCTGCACAACTTTCCAAACCAAGCATTTAAAACCATAGCTCTGCCCTATTGGTTTTCTTCTTATTTTATAATTCTTTATGTCAAAACTCTCTTGCTTGATATTCAAGGCTATAATCCATCCTTTACTGAAGAGACATATACACATAATATATAAATTTAGACATGTGGGCACACACATACATATCTATTTATGTACTTATATTCACATATAGAGTTTTGTGTTTTACGTAAATAATAACTTATCATATGTCTTATATAACATTTCCTCCCTAACTTTCCATGTCTTTATATATTGAGCTAGCTGATTCTTTTTTTAAACTAGTATCTTCCTGATAGAGAGGTTCTGGGTTTTATGAAGGTGTACACCTCACTCTGCATGATGTCTGTGTTTTGGGGAAGATGGACTCAGTCTTCTGTCCCAAGAAGGTAGGTTTCAATTTGTCTATACCAGTCATGTTAGTTTCATTCCCCTAATAGAGTTCTGTGGAGCTGTTGAAAAAGAAGAAATTAAATGTGTGAGCATGGTGTGTTCCACTAATTTTTGTTTATACAAACAGTTCAGGGCTGGGATTTATAGTTCACTGATCCTCAATTTAGATTCATAGAATTAGATAATCCTATGACTATAAAGGACCTGCCCTCTCAGCCAACACTTGAGTGTCTTTCAATTCAGTCCTACAAAGCCCTCATCCAACCTCTTGTATGCCTGCAAGGCATGGTGGCTTCCTACCTTCTCTCAGTGGTCAGTTCTGATTCTTAGAAAACTCAGGTGGTCAATAAATATTTGTTAAAAAGATTAAATAAGTAAACGAGTAAATATTAAAAAAGAATGAAATAGGTCAATAAATGAAGATATAAAAAAGTAAGAGGAAAAATATTGCCTATACATTTGACAAGTTACTACTGTTGGTGATTGGGATGGACAAGAACCATGATCTGATTAGTGAGATGTGGGCGACTAGTGGGAAAATCTTCTTTGTTCTTAAAAAGAAGCACAAGGGAGAGAGAGCCCTCTTTTTCTCCCTGGAGTATCATGTCTGGAAGTGATGTTTGGAGTTGCTGAACTGCCTTGTGATTATGAGGAGTCCCCATGAGGGCCAAACCAAGACATGGAGGAGGCAAAGCCAGGGACACTGCAGAACAAAGACAGAGGGCCCATGTGTGGGCTTCTGTGTTGTGAGAACTCATTTTTTTAGCCTTGAAATGATTTTGAGGGGTTTTCTGTAACTTTCAGCTGAGCACTTACTAACTGCTGCATATCCTTTATCATGGTTCTCTTTTATCTACATAAGGGTCTTTCAATGATGGAGAAGGCAGAGTGCCCCTGGCTAATGATACTCCCAGTTCTGTGTCACTCCTGCTAAGTGGGGGAGATTTTTCTCAGACTGGCCTATGCATTGGAATTCCATGTTAATTTTTTTTTGTTGCAATATTTCTGTACAGTCATCAGTTTTACTTATCTTTCTACTTATTTATTTTAAATTATATTTATTGATTATGCTTTTAGAGTTGTCCTGATATTTCCCCCACTGCCCCCCTCTACCTAGCACCTTTCACTCCCTCAGGCAATCCCCACACCATTGTTCATGTCCATAGATCGTCTGTATAAGTTCTTTGGCTACTCCATTTCTTACAATATTTTTAACATCCCATGGCTATTCTAAAACTACCTATTTGTACTTCTTAATTCCCTCATCTCTTCACTCATTCCCCAAAACCACCATCCCATCTGGCAACTATCAAAATGCTCTCCATATCCATGTTTCTGTCTCTGTTCTTCTTGTTTGCTTATTTGTTTTTTAGATTCAATTGTTGATATATATGTATTTTTGCCATGTTATTGTTCATAGCTTTTATCTTCTTTTTATTAAATAAGTCCTTTAACATTTCATATAATAATGGTTTGCTGATGATGAACTACCCTAGTTTTTTCCTCTCTGGGAAGCTCTTTATCTGCCCTTCATTTCTAAATGATAGCTTTGAGAGTAGGGTAATCATGACTATTGGTTCTTGCTTTTTTAGACTTTGAATATTTCTTGCCAATTCCTTCTGGCCTGCAAAGCTTCTTTTGAGAAATCAATTGACAGTCTTATGGGAACTCCCTTGGAGGTATCTAACTGCTTTTCTCTTGCTGCTTTTAAGATTCTGCCTATATCTTTAACCTTTGGCATTTTAATTAAGATGTGCCTTGGCATGGACATTTTTGCACCCATCTTGTTTTGGACTCTGTGCTTCCTGGACTTGCATGTCTTTCCCCACATTGATGAGAAAGAAATAATTTATTTCATCATTTTTTCAAATATATTTCCAGTTTCTTGTCCTTTCTCTTCTCCTTCTGGCACCTCTATGACGTGAATGTTGGAATGCTAGAAGTGGTCCCCGAGGCTGCTTACACTTTCCTTATTTTTTGGATTCTTTCCTCCTCTTGTTATTTGTGGTTGTTTTTTGCTTCTTATGTTCCAAATTGTGGATTTGATTCTCAGCTTCATCCACTCTACTTTTATTTCCCTGTAAAGTGTTCTTTTTTTATTGTTCAAATACATTTGTCTCCATTTTCCCTCCAACATCCCCCTCGGCCCCACCATCCCCAACTGCTACTCTTGATCCTACCCCGCTTTGGCTTTATCCATGTGTCCTTCATATGTGTTTCTTGGTGACCCTTCCCCTTTTTCCATGTTGTCTCATTCTCCTTCCCCTCTAGTTACTGTCAGTTTGTTCTTAATTTCAATGTCTCTGGTTATATTTTGCTTGCTTGTTAGTTTTTTTTTTATTAACAGCTGAGTAGTATTCCATTGTGTAAATGTCCCATAGCTGTTTTATCCATTCATCTACTGATGGACACTAGGGCTGCTTCCTTATCTTAGTGATTGTAAATAATGCTGCAATGAACATAAGGGTGCTTATGTTCTTTCAAATTAGTGTGTTGGGTTTCTTCAAATATATTACCAGAGGTGGAATCACTAGGTCAAAAGGCAGATCCATTTTTAATTTTTTGAGTCATCTCCATACTGCTTTCTGCAGCGGCTGCACCAGTCTGCATTCTCACCAACAGTGCAAAAGGGTTCCCCTTTTTCCACATCCTCACCAGCACTTGTTTGTTGATTTATTGATGATAGCCATTCTGACAGGTGTGAGATGTTATCTCATTGTGGTTTTTAATTGCATTTCTCTGATGATTAATGACCTGAGCATCTTTACATATGTTTATTGGCTATCTGTATGTACTCTTTGGAGAAGTGTCTATTCAGGTCCTTTGTCCATTTTTTTTTACTGGGTTGTTTGTTTGTTGTTCAGTTTTGTAAATACTTTATAAATTTTAGATGTTAATCCCTTCTCAGATGCTTTGGCAAATATGTTCTCCTGTTCTATGTGTTGTCTTTTTATTTTGTTGATGATTTCTTGTGCTGTGAAAAAACTTTTTAGTTTGATGTAGTCCCATTTGCTAATTTTTCTTTTGTTTCTCTACCTGGGGAGATATGTCCAATAAAAAATAGCTATGAGCAATGTCTGAGATTTTGCTGCCTATGTTTTCTTCTAGGATATTTATGGTTTTTGGTTTAACATTTAAGTATTTGACCCATTTTGAATTTATTCTTTTGTGTGGTATAAGAAGGTGATTTAGTATCATTTTTCTGAGCTTATCTGCCCAAATTTCCCAATACCATTTACTGAATAAACTATCTTTAGCCTATTGTATCTACTTGCTTCCTATGTCAAATATTAATTGATTATAAAAACATGTTTATTTCTGGGCTCTCTATGGTGTTACATTGATCTATGTGTCTGTTTTTATGATAGTAGTAGGCTGTTTCGATTACTATGGCCTTAGAGTACAGTTTGATATTAGGTAGCATGATTCCTGCAACTTTATTCTTCCTTTTCAGGATTGCTGTTGCTATGTGGGGCTGTTTGTGGTTCCATATACATTTTTGAAATATTTGTTCTAGTTCTGTGAAATACATCATTGGATTCTTGATAGGAATTGTGTTGAATCTATAGATTGCTTTGTGTGGTATTTACATGTTAATTATTTTAATTCTTCCTATCCATAAACAAGGTATGTGCTTCCACCTAATTCTATGTTCTTCAGTTTCTTACTTCAATGGCATAATTTTCAGAGTACAAGTATTTTACATACTTGGTTAGCTTTATTCATAGATATTTTATTCTTTTTGAAGTAATTATGAATGGGATCCTTTTATCAACTTCCCTTGCTGTTAATTTGTTATTGGCATATAAAAATGCAACTGATTTCTGGGTATTAATTTTGTAACCTGCTACTTTGCTGAATTCAGTTATCAGTTCTAGCAGTCTCTTGGTGGACTCTTTGAGGTTATTTATGTACAGTATCATGTCATCTGCAAATAAAGAATGAGTAGGGAAAGTGGATATTCCTGTCTTGTTCCCAGTCTTAAGGGGAAACACCTGTACTTTTTGCCCATTGAGTTTGATGCTTGCAGTGGGTTTGTCACATGTGGCTTTTATTATGTTTAGGTAGTTCCTTATATCCCCACTTTGCTGAGAGTTTTTATCATAAATGGTTGTTGAATTTTGTCAAATGCATTTTCTACCTCTCTTGATATGAACATGTGATTTTCACCGTTCATTTTGCATATGTGGTAAATCACATTTATTGATCTGTGAATGTTAAACCAACCTTGCATTCTCAGAATAAATTCCACTAGATCATGGTGTATGATCTCTTTGATGTATTGGTGTATTTTGTTTGCTAATATTTTATTGAGGATTTTAGCATCTATGTTCATCAGCAATATTGGCCTACTATTTTCTTTCTTTGTAGTTTCTTTATCTGGTTTGGAATTAGGATAATGCTGACATCATAAAATGTGTTTGGGAGCCTTCTCTCTTCTTGAATTTTATGAAATAGTTTGAGAAAGAGAGGTGTTAGTTCTTCTCAGAATGTTTGGTAAAATTCACCTGTGAAACCATCTGGTCCAGGGCTTTTGTTTTTTGCAAGTTTTTTGATTATCTCTTGAATTTCACTAGTTGTAAGGTGTCTATTCAGATTCTCTGATTCTTCATGATTTAGTTTTGGAAGGATTGTATGTTTCTAGGAATTTATCCATTTCATCCAGGTTGTCCAGTTTGTTGGCATAAAGTTGTTTACAATATTTTCTTGCAATCCTTTGTATTTCTTTGGTGTCAGTTGTTATTTATCCTTTTTCATTTCTGATTTTATTTATTTGGGTCATTCTTTTTTTCTTGATGATTCTGGTTAAAGGTAAGCCAATCTCATTTATCTTTCAAAGAGCCAGCTCTTGGATTCATTGATCTTTTGTATTTTTTAAAAATTCTATTTCATTTATTCCTGCTCTCATTTTTATTATTCCCTTCATTCTACTCACCTTGGGCTTTGTTTAGTGTTCTTTTTCAAAGTCCTTTAAGTGTAAATTTAGATTGTTTATTTGAGCTTTTTCTAAGATTCTTTTTTTTGAGATAGTCCTGTAATGCAGTGAATAACTCTCTTAGGATTGTTTTTCCAGTGTCCCACAGGTTTTGGATTGTTGTGTCCTCATTTTCATTTGTTTCAAGGTATTTTTTAAATTTCTGTCTTGATATTATTGTTGACCTGTTTTATATTATTAACATGTAATTTAGCTTCCATGTCTTGCATGTTTTTCAGTGTTCTTCTTGTGGTTGATTTCTAGCTTCATAGCATTGTGGTCAGAGAAGATGCTTGATATGACTTAAGTCTTCTTAAAGTTACTGAGAATTGCTTTGTATCTTCACATGTGGCCTATCCTAGAAAACATTCCATGTACACTTGAAGAGTATGTATATTCTGCTGCTTTGTGGTGAAATGTTCAGAAGATATCAATTAAATCCATTTGATTTATTCTATCATTTAAGCCCACCACCTCCTTATTGATTTTCTGTCTGAGAGATCTATCCATTGAAGTCAGTGGGTGTGAAAATCTCCAACCAAGACTGTATTTTTTTAGGTCTATCCCTTTATGTTGATCAATATTTGCTTTACATACCAGGTGCTCTATATTAGATGCATAAATATTTACTAAGGTTATATCCTCTTGTTAGATTATTCCCTTTGTCATTATGTAATCTCTTTCTTTATCTCATACTATAACCTTGTTTCAAAAGTTTATTTTGTTCCTTCCAGTGCATTACTTATTTTAAGTATTGCATTCTTTATTTCTGACTCTTACTTTTCTATGGTTTCTATGTCTTTTTTCATGCTGTTGAGTAACCTGATAATCATTACTCTAAACTCCCTATCTGTTACATTCCTTGCCTCCATTTTGTCTAGTTCTTCTGGAGAATTCTCTTGCTCTTTCATTTGGGGTCTATTTCTTTGTCTTCTCATTTTGGCTGCTTCTATGAACTTTCTGCCTTAGCTGTTAAACCAATCAGTTGTTAAGTTGATCATTTTTTAAACTAATCAGGCTGTAAGCAGCAGCCCAGTTTAAGCTCCACAGGTTAGTGCAGGGTAATTCATATGGGTGGAGCTATAGCTCCTTCCAGGCTGATGACATTCATAGAGGAGTGCTCTGCCTGAGAAAGATGGCTTCTGCAATACTGGAAATGACTCAGCACAATTATCCTGGGTTCTCTCCTCAGACCCACCAACTCCAGATTCTCCTCAGGCATCTCTAGTCTACTCTGACCTCCCTCTACTGGATCCCAGTGTAAGTGGCTACAAGCAAAATTTTGTGTTTTGACCCTTTAAGAGTCTCTCTGCATCTCCAGACAACTCACCCTGGCATACAGAAACCATGCTGTTTTTCACAGCTGGATGTTATCTGTGTTCCTTTCTGGTTCTGGTGGTATAGGCTGGAGAGCGCAGCTTGGGGTTTAGACCTCACACTTCTCAGGGGAACCCCCAGCCTCTGAAATATCTCTCTAGGACATCATCTGCTGCCCATGGGAGCCCAGCCATCCCTCTCATATCTCCTCCACCCTCCCTACCAGTCTTGCTGTGGTGAATTGGTTTCCCCTATAAGTCCTTTGTTATGACTTCTCTCTAGCTAGTGTTCTTTTGGCTATTTAGCATTATTTCTTTATGATTTAGTTGTAATTCCAGATTGGCCCTAGAAGGAGGTTAGTGTAACTTCCACTTACTCCTTTGCCATCTTGGATCTTATTTTATGTTTTCTCTTGGAAAGAAGGAGAAAACAGAAAGCAATATAGACTTTGGCAAATTCGGAGGTGGAAAGAAAGGGAGTTTTTGGTCTGATATTTTTCATGAAGAATAAGCAAAGATCATCAGTAGAGAGGGCGGGAAAGAAAGGAAGTTGGAGTGTTTAGGACAATAAGAATGTGTACTCCCTTCAAGGTATAAAAACCCCAGATCAACAGGTTTGAGAACTCCCCTGAGGTTAGGGAGCAGTTATTATACCATTCTGTGGACATTGTGTCTATTCACTAGCCTGTGCTAAAGATATTTTATTGATATAAAAAATATTGAATACCTACTACGTAGGTAGGGCTATGCACATGACTAAAAAAAAAGAAATACCAAAATGGCCCTAATGTCTCAACTCTAGCTGAGCCTGACATTCTTCAGAAGTACAAAGTGCAGGGTAATTTAGAGTTATAAATTGCCATAGTGCTGAGAGCATGCCCCAACATGCAAGAAAGCTCCTTGGCAAAGGACAAGGAATTACTGACTTGAGACATTTAAGAAAATATCTGTCAATTATTAGCTGACCACAAAGCTAATCAAGCAAAGATTTTTGTCAATTTACAACACTAGACATGTCCAGGAAAATCACTAAATATAGACAGCCATGCCAAGCATAACAACAGCAATAGCAACAACAACAAAATACAACAAGAGCAAAGCCCCAGACAGTGGTGTGGATCAGATTTCCAGATTTGCCATACTATGTTATCTAAAATGTCCAAATTTCAAGAAAATATTATAACACATGCAAAAAAAGGAAAAATATATGGCTCATACATAGAAAAACACAAGCCACATAAGCTAGCCTTGAGGGATGGCGGTGTTGAACTTGTTAGGCAGACCAACAATACAAAGATGCAAGGAAAATAAGACCAGCAACACTGAAAGGAAAAGAAACCAACAGAGAGAAGAGGGAAGGAGGGAGGGGGGGCGGGGGAAAAGGAAGGGAAGGGGGAAAGTCAAGGAACATATAGCAAGGACTCATGGACAAAACCAAACAGGTAGAGTTGAGGGAGGGTAAGAGAGAGGGAGGGGGCAAGGGAAAGTGGTGGGGGGAAGGCAGAGACAAATGTAGTTGAAAAAATAAATAAATTAATTAAAAAAACACTTTAGATCAACTATAAGTATGTTCAAAGCATGAAAAGAAACCACGTATAAAGAATTAAAGGGAATTTGGTCTCACCAAATAGAGAATATCAATAAAAAGATAGAAGTAATAAAAAAGAATCAAATTGAAATTCTGGAGTTCAAAAGTACAATAACTGAAATTAAAAATCACTAGAAAGGCTCAACTGCAGATTTGAGCAGGCGGAAGAAAAAATCAACAAATGAATATAGGTCAAGTAAGTTTGCAAAACAAAAAGAATGAAGAATGAAGAAAAATGAACAGGAGATACTCAAAGACTCATAGGTAACCATAAAGCATACCAACATACACATAACAGTAGTCCCAGAGGAGAACGGAGAGTGCAAGAAACAGAAAGAATATTTGGATAAAGTCCAGAAACTCTCCAAATCTGATTAAAAATATTAGCCTACACATTTAAGCAGTTCAACAAGCTCCAAGTTAAACATAAAGAGTTTCAAACATAGACATATACTAATCAAATTGTCAAAAGACAAATAAAAATCAGCAAGTTTGCAAGATCAAGATCAACATACAAAACTCAATAGTATTTCCATACAACAGTTATGAAAATTCTGAAAATACAATTAAGAGAATAAATTTTATTTATAATAACAAAGAAAGAGGAATATTACTTGGTATGTACTATGTACTAAGAATACTTAGTGATATATTTAACAAAAGCAATTTGAGACTTGTACAAGCACTGAAAACTTCAAAATATTGTTGAAGGAAATTAAAGAAGGCCAAAATAAGAAGAAAGACACTTCACATTTATGAATCAGAAGTTTAATAGTGTTAAGATGGTAATGACCACAAATTGAACTATAGATTGGATATGATGCCTATTGAAATTCTAGGTGCCTTTTTTTGGTTGCAAAAAATGACAAGCTGATCCTAAAAATCACATGGAAATGGAAGAAACTCAGAACAGCCAAAACAATCTTTAAAAAAAGAATACTGTTGGAATACTCAAATATCCTGATTTACTACTCCCTGAAAAAGCTACTGCAGCAATTTTCAACCAGTGTGCTGCAAAAAATTTTTTAAACATGCAATATCTAACTATTTAGTCAGGGCACTGACCTCTTTTCCTTAGATTGTCAGATAAAAAAATGACAACAGCCAACACAATAGCTGTCCAGTGTGAATGAATCAAAATAATGCCTATTTTGTCAGATCAGCAAAAAATATAATTTATGTTTTGATGTGCTACAGAATTTTGTTAGTTATTTTATGTGTGCCGTGGGATGAAAACAACTGAAAATCACTAAGCTACAATAAACAGTATGGCACTGACATAAGGATAGATATGCAGATCAACAGAACAGAATGAGAGTCCTTATATATCCTTACATTTACAAATCGTGTCTGAAAAAGGTGTCATGACAATCCAATGGGGGGCAGGATAACAGTCTTTTCAATAACTAGATATTTGCATTAAAAGTAATGAAGTTGAAGCCCTAGATAATGGTCATATACAAAACAACTAAAAATGGATTATAGACCTAAATAGAAGAGCTAAAACTACAAAACTCTTTTTAAAATGTAGGATTATTGAGTTAGGCAAAATAAATTAGCCTCAATTATTTGAAGTGAAGGATGACAGTCACATATGACCACATTGCACCTTTGTGATTCCATTCATACAAAATACTCAGAATAGGCAAATCTATGAATATACAAAGTAGATTTATTGTTTGCTTGGGTCTGGTGGGGAGAGGCAGAAATGGATATGACTGCTGATGGATATGAGATTTCTTTTGGGGTTTTTTTTTTTTTTTTTTTGCCTTTTGCTCTAAAATTAGATTGTGATGATGATTACTCAACTCTGTGAAAGTAAAAATCTATTGAATTCTACAATTTAAAATAGGTGAATTTTATGGTATGTAAATTAGGTTTCCATTAAAAAAACAGAAGAGATTCATAATACAAGAGTAGGTTTAATGAGGTTTCTGGTCTCATTTGTGGGATATGAATCCTTCTTTGAGTAAGAGTGGGTAGCTATGTGATTCAAAACTTTCAACCAGTGATATTTTCCTAGAAACTTTGCTCATTTCTCTTCCTTCCTTCCTTCCTTCCTTCCTTCCTTCCTTCCTTCCTTCCTTCCTTCCTTCCTTCCTTCCTTCCTTCCTTTCTTCTTTCTTTCTCTCCCCCCCCCCTCCATTTTCTCTTTTTCAATATTTTTTTCTCTTAAATTTTTCTATTGAAATATTTTGGATATTCTCAAAGTAATATAAAATGATACAATGAAGAATTGTATGGGTATTGACCAGCTTAAGAGATGAAAGAATATTAATTTTATTGAAGACACTTGTGGGTTTTTCTTTGTCTGTTAAAGTTGTTTTCCTTCCAGAATATTTAGGTTTAGCTTTTCCAAGACTTCTCAAATTTTAGCTGATTGCCTCTCAATTGGCTCTTTGGATCTTAGGGTAACATTCTTTTCCCAAAGCAACAGGTGCCCTAAATTTCAGCATTTTAGCTCAGGTCTGTTGAAGGAGGTAATGGAGAGGACATGGCTGCTAGTTGACCCAAGCTGAATCCAGGCTATCAGAGTAGTCTCCTAACCCCTACCCTGTGCCTGCCCAGTGTTTCCACGTTGGGGACTGTTTTCAAGGCTGTAGCCTAGAGAAAGTAGAGTATTGTTGAAACTATCTGGACTGTGTATATGACTAAATCTTGTCAGGTCTCTGTATAAACTTTGAAGATTTTGGCAGGAGAATGTGGAGCTCTACTAGTCTTGTGGCAGCACAAGACAAGTCTCATTAGTTCTCTTATTAAACCTGCCACCTACCAATCTGTGGTGGTCTGCCTCTCCCTTCAGTCTCTGTGTTTAGGGGTCAGTTTACAAACTAACAAGGTCTTTAGAAAATAAAATTTGGACCATTGTGCCACCTAAATACCCAGCCATTCACGTCACATGTCTTGATTTCTTTTCCACTGGTGACTGTGAATGAAAGGCAGAGATACAATTTATTAGCACTGCTTTGTGGGCTCTTAAACTTAGTATTTTAAACCACTCAAGAAATATCTCAGGTTCCTTTTCCCTGCCCATGGAAATTAGAGGACTGGAAGGTGCTGGATGACATCAAGTCATTTCAAATTTGGCACCACTTCTTGCAGAGATTATCCAGAGCATCCCCTATGTTTTCAAGTGAGTGTACAGAGACTAGCAAACACAAATCTAGGGGTACTGGTTAATGCCGTGGTCATACCACGTGGGCAGATAAGATTCATGTTTGAACATGGTATCAGTGGTCTTATATTTATATAGGTGTAATCTCTGAAAATGACTGTTAAGGGAGATCAATGTAAAAATGTGTATTTATGCTCTTTAAATCAATTTCATGAAATCTTAGTGTGCTAATTTGACCTCCTGATGCTCTGCTATAATCCTTCCTGAAAACCCACTCATGAGTTCTGGGGTTCAGAGGCCTGCTCTCTCCAGTGCTCATGCACAGAGAACACAGACATTGTGGACAGTAATATGGCCACCACGTAGGAGCCCCTGGGAAGACAGTTCTGAGCATTTCTATTTTGCTGACAGCATCTTCAGAAACTCTTCATGGCTTCACAGCTTTGTGCTTCATGGACTATTGTTTCATGCCTCACTTTAGTGTGTCTTGCTTCTGTTCTTGTGGTCCTTTCTTGTACTTGTCAAGGCTGACACTTCTCTGGCCGTTTCCAAGACTCTCTAGTCAACCTTGCCTTTTTTTCTCTGCATCTCTTACAGGGTCTTCCTGGCAAACCCCCCATTCCCTAACTCATCTGTGACTAACTCTTTGCCGAGGGAAGGAAATAGCCTCAGGCTGCTTCACTTGGAGTTTGAGCTAGAACAATGTCACAGGATGGGAGGGGCAAGTCTGGTCCCCCTTACCAGCCTTGGGGCTCAGCTCTGGGAGTGTAAACCCTGCTGGTCAGAGTTCCTGCAGGACACACCTGCCTAATTCTGGGGACCCTGGGGGCTGCTCAGGTAACTGGTGTTCATGTGTCCTTCCTCTCCTTTTTGGCTGTAAAATGGTACTTCCATGTCAGAACAGCACTTCTTCCTGAAGCCTCAGATGAGAGGAGTGGCTTTGCTCAAACAAAGTCAGCATTTTCCTGAGGTTTGGCAATTTCATAGTGCCAAGGTCCTAAAGGCTTTTTGAATGCCAGTTTGGGGCATTTAGCTTTACTTTCCTTCTTTTATAAACAGCAATGGCAGCAGAGTGTATTTTAAAGACAAAACAGCAGGAAATCCTTTGAGATCCGAGACCTTTTCAAGTGCTGAGGTAGGTGCAGGCAGAGCTATCTTGGTGATAGGACAGCCATTGTGCACCCTGCAGACTCCCACAGCTGCACAGCTTCTGCATTGCTCAGGCTCCCAGCCCGCCTACTGCAGCCCTGTGGCTTCAGACATGCCCTTACCCTTTCTGGCTGGTGCCTCCCTGGGGCTTAGCAGATACTTGCACTTGCCATCCTCCTTTTAGGGATGGGATGCGATGGACCCTGAGACTTCCAGTGGGGGAGGCATTGGGAGCTTCAACTCCCAAAGTCCTGGCCTAGGGCTCACTCCATGATATCTGTTTAGCTCAGGATGATAGGCTCACTTTTTCTCTGTAATACTATCTGCCTGGCTTGTTGGTGGGTAAAATGCTCATAATATGGCTGCTGAGCATGGATGATGCAGCCATGGGGTTATGGTCACTTATCAGTGGAAGGGCTCTTATAAACATGGGGAGAAAGCTCATGAACACCTAATGGTGTTGGCATTGCTCCCTCTGGACCATCCTTGTGCCTGAGCAAATTTTCCAGGCCCACGCCTCTGCTCACAGGTTGTTCTTTCTCAGTCTGGCTTGTCCTCCAGGATCTATGCACTGGGTATTTGGCTGCAGGCTGCTGTGCTAGACAGTGAAAGATAGCCTGAAAGTTGTATTCTGCCAGTCAGGAGACCTCAGAACACTTGTGTCAGTATGTATGTCTGAACTTTGCTCATACATCATCCTGACTGGCTGTAGGCCTCCCTCAGTGACTCAGCTTCTCAGGTTATTTCTGGGAGCCCAAGAGTTACCTCTCATGGACTTCCCCGTAAATCTTCTGAGTTCTTCTCAGGACTGTCAGAGTCACCTTCTTCAACTTAAGGGAGGTGTCTCACTGCTGTACCTGCTGCGGGGGCCTCCATCAGAGAGAAGTTGACCCTCTGGTGGGCAGTCCGGCTGGGTCAGAGCTTCTCTGTCATTCTGACAGTATCTTGTCCTAGCTCTGAATGGAAATAGAAGATGGCCTCCTCCACAGGCTTTGTTCAACCTTATAGCCCTGTTTTTGTGCCAAAGTTCCCTCCAGACCTCTTATTCTTGGATTATAATTCCTTTGGCTTTTGGTCTCAAGCTCTGTCACTCACAGGGCATGAACCCAGATCATCAAGAGAGGTGACATAGTATGCTCAGCCTTGAACTCTGTTTCCTTTCACAGAAGGGCCAATGAACACTCCTGTCTCTTCCCTTTTAGCCTAAATTAAACATCTCCCCTTAAAGCAATTCATTCATTCATTAGTTTATTCATTCAATAAGAGTATTTATTGAAATCCTGATATGTACTGTTCATTGCTCTAGAGACACAGAATTGTGAAAAACACTAAATTCCAAGGCCTCATGGAGCCTTGTTCTAGTAGGCAATGCAAGACATCAAGTCGGACTCCACTTAACCGCAAATACTTCAGTCCCTTCTAGTTTCACTAAGAATCTCAGTGAGCTTGAAGATGAACTCATCACAGCTACATTTTTCTGTGCTTCCTGTGTCCTACTGTCATTCACTGCATCACAACTGAGGTAGCCAGGGAACCCCAGAAGCATCCTGAGACTTCAACGGTGTGGGTCTATAAGGGAGCAGAGGCTGGACCGATGGAGTAGGGTTCAATACATAGCAAGCAAAGACAGAGTGAATATTGGGGATATGGAGCTGGCTTAAAACTATGGGGACATGTGGTTGTGTCTCTCTTCTTCAGAGTGAGGGAACTCCTGCTGGGCTGGGGAATGGCCATGGAACAGCAGGACCTCACTGGGCAGTTAGAAAAGTTTGTCACTGCATTACCATTCCTTTTAACTCTCCATTTCCATTAGCCTTCGTTTTGGAGGTGACTACCCATTTTTGAAGCATCTGGGGAGAAAAACTGGAGTTGAATACACTATTCAGAGAAGGAAGGCCTTTCTCAAAATTTGCATTCTCTTGGCAGTTCTGGACAATGATTCATGGAAATGGGCAAAAACAAACAAAAAAAACCACCTCAAAATGAGAAGAATCAATTGGTTTGTAGATGAACATTCATTTTATATGATAGGTGTTAACTGAGCATGTGATCTGGGCCTGGTCTTTGGGTAAGTAAGTGGAAGTTTAGGGTTATGACAAAGCGTTGTGAAAGTGAAGTGTTGGCAGACACATGGTGCATATGCCATCTTAGTGAGAGAGCCTTCAGAGTTGTGGATGGAGGGTTAGCAAAGATCTGGAAGAAAAGTGAAGGTGATGAGCAGGACCCAAATAGGTTGCAAGTAGGAGAGGTTTTTCAGAGGCAAAAATGACACTGGGGAAGGCTTAGCTGCAGAACTTAACAAAGCATTTCTGCTGTTCAGAATACCTGTCTGGGCATAATGGGTGAAAATGAGAGAGGAGGTAAGACAGGAAACTTGGGGCCAGATTGGGTGGACCTTGCATGCCACATGAAGGGGTTTGCATTCATATTTAGCTACTATGTCCTCTTCCTTTTGCCTACACTCTGAGTCTCATCTCCATTCCAGCCAAGCTCCAGAAGTCTTCAAGAGGAGCCTTTATGTCCTCTTGTGTCTCAGACTTGAGCCCTATCCCATTATCACCATCATCCCTACCAGACAGTGGCCTTCAGACCTTGAGCTCTTCTGTGGACAATTGTGAATCTGGGAATCTGGCTTACCTGGGCTGTAACCCTTTCTGTGCCCCTCATTAGCTGCATGGACATAAGCAAGTGACTTTACTCCTGAAGCCTTGGTTTGCTCGTCTTTAAAATGGGGAAAGTAGCAGCTTACTGATATATCTAGTTACTGGTAGTGTGCATGTGAGTGTACCTGGAAAACAGAAGCACCTTCCTTCTTTGCATACCATCTAGGCTCCCGTGGTGCTATTTGGTGTGAAATCAACAATTAACTGAACTTGAATGTTGCATTCATATCTTTTTATTTTTCTGCTATGTTGGCCAGGGGCCCGATAAGAAGCATGGAAAGCTTAAATGGGGAAATCATCTAGAAACTTCAGATCTGCAGAAGAAAAGTAAAACAAATACCTAAATGCCATGTATGCAATATAAATTCATAAGGTATATTGCACATTTAAAAATATATCACCAAAAATATATTTTAAGTATCACATAATGGGCTTAGTTTTCTGATATCTCAAATATGTCTTCCAGGCTGTCAAGTATATTTTAAAAATGAGTATCTTTTTAATGGTCCACAGTGGGTAACTTCAGCAGCATAGGAGAAAATTTATTATTTCTCCTGGTGCTAAGTGACATGTACATCCTGAGGTGGTCAGGGAGAATGAAAAAAGACAATTTTTTTTTTCAGTTTGGGGCTTAGGAGTGTGAAGAGAGGTAAGATGCATTCACGGGCACTGTATAAATGGCCTGGGTGGGAGTTGAAAACCATGCTAAATAATGAGAAAGAACAGAAGGGAGGATGAGGAGCCTCTATGGAGCCAGATGAATAGCTTAGACAGTGAAATACTAGCCAGCATGAGCTTGAGATGCTGTTTAAAATTCTGGCTCCATTGTACCTTCTAGGATGGAAAGGAAAGGACCTGTTACTATTGTTATAGGGATTGGAAGGGAGGACAGAAGATGGGAGTGACACCATATTGGGCATCAACTGCAGGAAAGACACTTTATCTAGGTTATTGACCCCTTTTATTTGCTGAGGCCTGGTCTCTGGCTATGTTGCCCTGAAGGAGTCAGTGGCCAAATGATCTTCAAGAGCTTCTGCTGCTCCCAATCATGAATTATTATCATCTGCAGTGGCAGAAGCAGCTCAGCCAAAGCAGGTTTTCCTACACACATCCAGAGAGAAATGCCAAGGTCCTTCCTTAGGTCTTTTTCTCTTTGGAAAACTCCATGTCCCACCCCAATAAATATAACTGTCAATCAGAAGACCAAGGGGGAGGGGTGCAAACAGGCAACCTGGACCTAGGCACTGTTGAGGTGATTTTGCCTGACTAGGAGGCTTTTGCATAACCTCATTCCAAATGGCAATGGGATTCCCTCCTGGGAAGAAGCTTCTCAGCTCTGTTAGCCTGGGAAGAGGCCACTGAGGTATTAGAGTGTCTTTGGCCCTATGGCAATCTAGTGTGAGAGACTCATGTGGGGGACAGGATAGTGTCCGGAGTTCTGCCCTTGTGGAGAAGACTACAGAGTCTGAGAAGGGTCATCAATGAAGCAGGGCCAGGTTATTAATGGGAACTGAAGTGCAGAAGTGTGGAAGGAGAGAGAAGAAAGTGTAAGAGCGGCAGGGATATGGAAGTGGAGAGGATAAACTCTGAAGCTCCAGTGTTGGAGCTCCTATTCATTCCTACTCATGGTGTGCCTTTGCTGGGGGAGAGTGAGGCTTGTTAACATGGAGGAGTAAGGGAAGGGCAATGTATGCCCTGTCTTGGCTAAGCTGGGCCATTGGGTGCTCACCAGCAGGGTGTATAGTCCCAGGTGTCTTCTCAGAGGAGGAGATTTAAGTTTCACAAGCCTGTTTCCTTTATGGCTTTCCAGCCCAGTCCACTCCATTCCTCCATTGCCAGGCAGACAGGTTCTTGGGATAACATAGACCTGAGTCAGGCAAGATAAAGGATCCACAGTCCCTTCAGGATCATTTCATTTGATGTTGTTTCAGCCATATTCTCAGTCCCACACCTACCCAGGACTCTGGTAAGGTTTGTGGATCCTATCTTCTTCTGAGGTTTCCTTCTTTTCCTTGGCAAGAGCATCTGCCCAGGACATCTACCCTTCAGGCCTGGGGTGCTGCTCCGTCTTTCCCTCTTCTCATTGTGGCAAACTTTGATCTCTGTAAAACATAGGAAGCTCTTTCTGAGCCTCTTCTGCCAGATCACCGCTCCAGTTCCTCTCCTCAGCCCCAAGTCCATAGCCTGAAGGCTCATGTTCAGTCTGTCATTATGGGTGGATATGCTAGTTGTTAAACTTCTGGTCTGTTCAGAATGGTCAATGCTTGTCTTGTACCAGACAGGAGCTGTTTTCTTTCTTTCTTTTTTTTTTTAATTTTATTGTAATTTATTTTTCAAATACATTTGTCTCTACCTACCCCCACCACTTTCTCTTGCCCCCTCCCTCCTTCCCTCCCTCAGCTCTGCCTCTTTGGTTTTGTCCATGAGTCCTTGCTATTAGTTCCTTGACTTTCCCCTTCCCTTCCTTTCCTGCCCGCGCCCCCCCTTGCCCTGCCACGCCTTCCCTCTTGTCTCTGTTGATTTCTTTTCCTTTCAGTGTTGCTGGTCTTATTTTCCTTGCATCTTTGTATTGTTGGTTAGGATCCACTTATAGGTGAGATCATATGGTACTTGTCTTTCGCCCCCTGGCTTATTTCACTTAGCATAATGCTCTCCAGTTCCATCCATGCTGTCGCGAAGTGTAGTAGTTATTTTTTTCTTTCTGCTGCATAGTATTCCATTATGTATATGTGCAATAATTTTTAAATCCAATCATCTACTGATGGGCATTTAGGTTGCTTCCAACACTTGGCTATTATAAGTTGTGCTGCTATGAACATTGGGGTGCATAGGTTCTTTTGTATTGGCATTTTGGTATTCTTAGGGTATAGTCCCAGCAGGGGAATCACTGGATAAAAAGGCAGTTCCATTTTCAGCTTTTTGAGGAAATTCCACACTGCTTTCCACAGTGGCTGCACCAGTCTGCATTGCCACCAATAGTGGACTAGGGTTCCCTTTTGTCCACAGCCTCGCCAGCACCTGTTGTTTGTGGATCTGTTTATGATGGCCATTCTGACAGGTGCGAGGTGGTACCTCATGGTGGTTCTGATCTGCGTTTCTCTGATGGCTAGTGATGCCGAGCATCCTTTCAAATGCCTCTGGGCCCTCTGTATCTCCTCCTTGGAAAAGCATCTGCCCAGGTCCTTTGCCCATTTTTGGATTGGATCGTTTGTCTTCTTGGAGCGGAGTCGAGTGAGTTCTTTATATATCTTGGAGATCAAACCTCTATCTGATGTATCATTAGTGGATATATTTTCCCATAGGGTTGGCGCCCTTTTCATTTTGCTGATGTTTTCTTTAGCCATGCAGAAGCTTCTTATTTTGATGAGGTCCCACTTGTTTATTCCTTCCTTTATGTCCCTTGCTTTATAACACATATCGGTGAGAAAATTGCTCCGTGGGATATCTGAGAGTTTCCTACCAATGTTCTCCTCTAGGACTTTGATTGTGTTGCGACTTCTATTTAAGTCTTTTATCCATCTTGAGTTTATTTTTGTGTATGGTGTCAGCTGATGATCCAATTTCAATTTTTTGCATGTAGCTATCCAGCTCTCCCAACACCATTTGTTGAAGAGGCTATTATTACTCCATTTTATGCTTCTGCCCCCTTTGTCAAATATTAGATGCCCATAGAGACCTGGGCTTATTTCTGGGCTTTCTATTCTGTTCCACTGCTCTATGGGTCTGTTCTTGTGCCAGTACCAGATTGTTTTGAGTATAGTGGCTTTGTAGTAGAGTTTGATGTCCGGTATTGTGATCCCTCCTACTTTGTGTTTCTTTCTCAAAATTGCTGCAGCTATACGGGGTCGTATATGGTTCCATATAAATTTTTGAAATATCTGTTCTATTTCTGTGAAATAAGTCATTGGTATCTTAATAGGGATTGCGTTGAAACTATAAATTGCTTTGGGTAGTATGGACTTTTTGATGATATTGATTCTTCCAATCCATGAGCACGGTATATGCTTCCATTTATTTGTGTCTTCCTTAATTTCTTTTTTCAATGTTGTATAGTTTTCTGCCTACAGGTATTTTATGTCTTTGGTTAAATTTATGCCTAGGTACTTTATTTTTCTTGTTGCTATATCGAATGGAATTTTTTTCTGATTTCTTCTTTTTCTATTTCATTTCTGGTGTACAAAAATGCCTTTGATTTCTGAATGTTGACTTTGTATCCTGCTGTTTTGCCAAATTCACTTATTAGGTTGAAGAGTTTTTTGGTAGAGTCTACAGGGTTTTCTGTGTACACTATCATGTCATCTGCAAACAATGATAGCTTTACTTCCTCCTTTCCTATTTGGATGCCTTTTATCTCTTTCTTTTGAGTGCTGTGGCTAGGACTTCCAATACGATGTTGAAAAGAAGTGGTGAAAGTGGACATCCTTGTCATGTTCCCGATCTTAGTGGGAAAGCTTTCAGTTTTTGCCCGTTGAGTATGATATCGGTTGCAGGTTTTTCATATATGGCCTTTAATACATTGAGGTATGCCCCATTTACTCCCATTTTGCTGACTGTTTTGATCATATATGGGTGCTGTACCTTATCGAATGCTTTTTCTGCATCTATCGGGATGATTATGTGGTTTTTGTCTTTTCTTTTATTTGTGTGATGTATCACGTTTACTGATTTGTGTATATTGAACCATCCCTGCATGCTCGGGATGAATCCCACTTGATGGTGGTGGATAATCTTTTTAATGTATTGCTGGATGCAGTTTGCCAATATTTTGTTGAGGATTTTAGCATTTATGTTCATCAGCGAAATTGGCCTGAAGTGTTCTTTCTTTGTAGGGTCTTTATCTGGTTTTGAGATCAGGGTGATGCTGGCCTCATAGAAAGAGTCTGGGATTCTTCCCTCCTCTTGGATGTTTTGGAATAGTCTGAGAATAACAGGGGTTAGTTCTTCCTTAAATGTTTTGTAAAATTCTGTGAAACCATCTGGCCCTGGACTTTTGTGTGCCAGGAGTTTCTTGATTACTGCTTCAATTTCCCCAGCTGTTACCGGTCTGTTCAAGCTTTCTGTTTCTTCCTCCTTCAGTGTTGGAAGATTATCCTTTTCTAAAAATGTGTCCATTTCATCAAGGTTTTCAAATTTCTTGGCATATAATTTTTCATAGTAGTTTCCGACGGTCCTTTGTATTTCTGTGGTATCAGTTGTTATTTCTCCTTTTTTGTTTCTGATATTATTAATTGGGCCCTCTCCCTTTTATTCTAGATGAGTCTGCTTAAAGGCTTGTCAATTTTATTTATCCTTTCAAAGAACCAGCTTCTGGATTGGTTGATCCTCTGCATTGTTCTTTTTGTCTCTATGTCATTCAGTTCTGCTCTAATCTTGACTATTTCCTTCTTTCTCCTTGCTCTGGGATTTATTTGTTGTTGTGTCTCCAATTCTTGAAGTTGTAGTGTTAGGTCTTTTATTTGAAATGTTTCTATCCTTTTTAGGTAAGCCTGTATTGGTATGAACTTCCCTCTCAGGACTGCCTTTGCTGTGTCCTATGGGTTTTGGACTGTTTTCTGTTCATTTTCATTTGTTTCCAGAAATTTTTTGATTTCTTCTCTTATCTCATTATTGACCCATTCATTGTTTAATAGTCTACTGTTCAGTCTCCATGAGTTTGCAAGTTTTTGAGGTTTCTCTTTGATGTTGATTTCCAGTTTCAATCCCTTGTGGTCCGAGAAAAGTTTGGTATTATTTCAATTTTCCTGAAGTTGCTGAGGTTTGCTTTGTGTCCTTTCATGTGGTCTATCTTGAAAGACTGCCATGAGCATTTGAAAAGAATGTGTATTTTTCTTCTTTGGGATGTAAGGTTCTATATATGTCAGTTAAGTCTCTTTGATTCAGTGTGTCATTCAGCGCCACAATATGTTTATTAATGTTTTGTTTGGAAGATCTGTCCATTTTTGACAGTGGGGTGTTGAAATCCCCTACTCTCAGTGTGTTGCTGTCTATATCTTTTTTGAAGTCATCCAACAATTTCCTTATAAACTTGGGGGCTCCTCTATTGGGAGCATATAAGTTTACAATGTTTATGTCTTCTTGATAGATTCTTCCTTTCAGTATTATACAGTGCCCCTCTGGGTCTCTTTTTATGGCCTTTGTTTTGAAATCTACTTTGTCTGATACAAGTATGGAAACCCCGACCTTTGCTCATGCCCATTTGCTTGGAATATTTTTTTCCATCCCTTTACTTTCAATCTGTGTAGGTCTCTTGCTCTGAGGTGGGTCTCTTGTGGGCAGCATATGTGTGGGTCTTGTTTTCTTATCCATTCAGCTACCCTGTGTCTTTTGATTGGGGCATTTAGTCCATTCATATTGAGAGATATTACTGATAGAAATGTACTCATCTTTTCTCTTTGTACCTGTGTTTCTCTCTCTCTCTCATTCTTTTCCTTCATCTGCTTAAACCAGTCCCCTTAGCATATCTTGGAGTGCTGGTTTGGTAGAGATGTATTGTTTTAGCCTTCTCTTATCTGGGAAACTCCATATTTCCCCTTCTATTTTAATTGAGAGCCTAGCTGAGTAGAGCAGCCTTGGCTGTAGGCCCTTGCTTTTCATGACTTGGAATATTTGTTACCATTCCCTTCTGGCTTGTAGTGTTTCTGTTGAGAAGTCAGCTCCTAGCAGTGTCAGGGCCCCCTTGTATTTTACTTTCTCCTTCTCCCGTGCTGCCTTGAGTATTCTCTCTTTGTTTTTGATAGTTGCCATTTTAATGATGATGTGTCTTGAAGTGGACCTCCTTGAGTCCCTCTTGAGTGGGGTCCTCTGTGCCTCCTGGATCAATGAGACCCTTTCTCTCCTCAAATTAGGGAAATTTTCCATCATTACTTTTTTGAGGAGGTTCTTTATCCCTTGCTCCTCTTCTTCTCCTTCTGGTATACCTATTATACAGATATTTGCATTTCAGGTTGTCCTGCATTTCCCTAAATGCCTCTTCATTCTTTCTGAGTCTTTTTTCCATTTCTTGTTCTTTCTGGGAGTTTCTTTCTACCTTATCCTCCATGTCACTGATTCGATCCTCAGCTTCATCCAGCCTGCTTTGGATTCCCTCTGCTGTGTTGTTCAATTCAGAAATGATATTCTTCATATCCTCTTGTGTCTTCTTGATAGTTTCTATGTCCTTTTCCAGGCTGATATAGTTTGCTGTAAGATCCTGATAGTTTCTCTGCAGTTTCTCATAGTTATCTCTGAGCTGGCTGAGCTCATTGATCTTCCTTAGAACCAGGGTTTTGAATGCAATATCTGAGAATTCCCTTGCCTCTATTTCACTTCGCTCTCTCTGTGGGGAGTCCCCTTTTCCACTTATTTGGGGGGAACTTCTTTTTCTTCCCATTTTTATGAGAGTCTGTTAAGTAATTTACTTATTTTTTTTTAATTTATTTTTGCTTCTGCTTCAATTGGGCTGTCTAGATATCCTGACTTTGTGGATTAAACTTCTATGGTAGTAGGTGGGTCTTTTTATTTATTTATTTATTTAATTTTGTCCTTTACTTTTCTTTCTGGGCCTGCCTCTGATGATGTTATTTGTTGACCCTATATGACCTTGCGTTGTTTGTTAGAGCCTTCCAGGATTCTACTGTCTGTGTCTGACTCCTGTTTGGGGCAGCTCTGTGACCCCTTCGGTCAGAGCTGCGCTATTTTTTGGGATCGCTCTGTACTCTTATGCAGGCTCCTTGAGCACGCTCCCCAGCGCAACAGGATCCCCTGCCTTTCTGGGCTCTCATGTGCTTGCCCCAGAACGGGGGCTTCTTCGCAACCTCGCTTACTCATCTGGCTCCCCTGGCCGGCGAGCTTCCCGGCCCTGGTCAGTTTAGGGTCTTCTATTGTGTGTTTTCTCCGCTTTTGGCTCTTTGGGTGCTTTGCTTGCCCTCGACAAATGGGGACTACGGAAATGGGAGGAAGTCAGCTGCAGGACTCTCTGGTTAATCCTGTCTCTGGTCTCTCCTCCAGGGACTCTGGGCAGCTCTGTGACCCCTTCGGCCGGGGATCTACTAATTTTTTTTTGGGTCGCTCTGCAATCGCGGGCCTGGCGGGTCAATTTACACCTGCCCTTGCCGCTCTGTGCACTCCCTGGCAGGCCATATAGCTGCTAATCTGTGGGAGGCCTTGCCGGCCAGTGCAAGCATTCGCCAGCCCGCGCGGGTCACACACATGCTCGCCAACCCTCGCCGGTCACTCGGTGCAAGTGTGCGCGCCTGCAGTGAGTGGTTTTGGGGTGTCTATGTGTGCTTTTTGCCTTTTGGCTCTTTGGGAGTGTGGCTTCTTCCCGAGCAATGGAGACTATGGCAAGGAGAAGGAGTCGGGACTCCCCTGTTCCTCCTCCCGTTCTTTCCCCAACGCCTCCATTTCTAGTTTCTCCTCTGGGGTCTCCGGGCAGTTCTGTGACCCCTTCAGCCAAGGATCCACCCCCTGTGTGGACTGCGTTTCAATCGCAGGCAGTCTGTTTCCTGTGCGCCCCTCTTCTGCCTCTTTTGGGGTGTGCCTTTCCAGCCCACAGTGGAGACTAAGGAACGGGGAGGGAATTGGGACTCCCTGGTTCCTTCTCCCGTTCTTTCTCCAATGCCTCCGTTTCTAGACTCTCCTCAGCGGCCTATGGGCAGTTCTGTGGCCCCTTTAGCCAAGGATCCACCCCCTGTGTGGACTGCGTTTCAAAAGCAGGCAGTCTGGTTCATGCGCGCCCTGCTTCTGCCTCTTTGGGGTCGCGCCTTTCAGCCCACAATGGAGACTACAGAATGGGGAGGGAGTCGGTACTCCCTGGTTCCTCCCGCTTTTCTCCCAATGCCTCAGTCTCCCGTCTCTCCTCAAGGCTCTCCCAGCCAGTCTCCACTCAGCCCCCCAACTCACATGCACAAGCTGTGGGCGGAGCGCACCAAAAGCAGGTTAATTGATTCCCTTATGCCTGAGAGAGATGGTAGCTGCAGAGTGGGAGGTGCGTTTTCACCCGGGCTCCACTGGCCGCTGTCTCAGTTCTCTTCATAAAGTTTTCCTCACCAGTCTTTTCCCAGGCACCAGCCCACCCTGCTGCCGCTTCTACCCAGAGATCAAGGAGGGTGGCTGCCACTGCAATTTTTGCATTGGCCCTTTAAATGTCTCTTTGCATCCCCAGCCACCTGTCTCTGGCAGAGAGCGCCCCTAAGCTTTTCGGGGTTGCGTTTTGTCTGTATTTTCTTGGTTTTAGCTGCTGTAGTTTAGGGGTCCCTGTTTAAGATTCAGACCCTGTTCTTCTCAGGGGAAGCTAACTGGCCGTTGCAATGTTCCTCTGGTGCTAGTGCCCGTGGGCACCCAGCCCACCCTTTCGAGCCTCCACCGCACTTCTCACCCGTTGGGATTTGTGAGAGTCGAATCCACTGTCCGCAGCACCAAGGCTCCTCTCCCACTATCGTTCCATTGTTTTCCAGGTGATTACTCCACTATTTAGTTGCAATTCCAGTTTGGTCTTGGGAGGAGTTCAGCGTGACTCACATTCACTTCTCCGCCATCTTCTCTCTCTGTTTTCAATATTACTTTCACACACACTGTTCTGCACTAATTCTTTTGCTGTTGAATTTGCCTTCCTGGTTATGGCCCAGAATAACATACTATTCATATGCCCTTAAGAGACAGGTTGGACCCCAGCCTGTAATAATCATAGTCATGAATATTTACTGAGTCCAGTGCTCCTGAATTCCTGGTACTCTTTTTAAAGAACTGTCTGTCATCTAACTTATTTAAGCTGTAAGGTAGGACTATGATAATCCAATTTTACAGATTATAAAACTGCCCAAGATAGAGGCAATCTATTCAAACCCTGGCAATCACACTCCAAAGCCAACAATTTTAATTGCTCCAGTACCCTACACATATGGCCCAAATGTTGGCAGGATTATCTGCTGGGCTAGAAAATCTATTATTACTGGAGTTTGGATGGAAATCCAGGCCCAGAGCAGCCTTTCAAAGACAAAGAGGTATGCAGTTTTACACAAACCTGAGAGAGAGAGAGAGAGAGAGTGACAGACATAAAGACAGACAGACAGACAGGCTTTGGGATCACCAGACTTGAGACTTTGGTCCAGTTGCTCTATGTTGAGCCTCAGGTTACCAATCTATAAAGTGGGTTGAATAATTGCTATTCTGCAGGGTTATGTATATTTGGTTAAGCAAAATAATAAACACTGAGAATGGCACTTTGAATGTTATGAAAGCTCACCTGGCTCTGTTCTAGGATGCATGGGAAACTTCTTTGGTGACACAGATTTTGTTGCAAGTTGTTGGCCTAGGCTGCTTGTGCTTGAGGCAACTCTAGACAAATGCCACAGAAATGGCTGTCCTTGTTAATTTTAATAACTAACCAATAGCTGTGACAGAGGACTAATGAAGCATCATTACCAAGAACATTTTCTATACAGCCCTTTGGGAAAAAAGCTGTCTTCTTGCAGCAGTTCTTCCTGTTTCTAGCCATCTGGACAACAAACCAAGTGTTGGGGGATCAGGACGAAGTAAGCTCAGGTCTGTTCCAAAGGAATTTCCCAGGCACCATGGAATTTGTGATAGTTGTTACATGAATGACTCTCTAGGAGCCATGGCCTTCCTGGGTCTATGACCTTGTATAGACCCCTTTGTGTTGACTCTGAGACAGACAAGTGCTCTATTTTGCTCAACGGGACATCAACAAATGTGTTGTGAGTGTGGGTTTGATCAGTACCTATACACTGGGGCCTGCCTTCTTGGGATCCAGCTTGTGAAGAAGGCCCAACTAGCCATGTGGACAGAGAACTGAGTGCCAACAGCCCTGGCTACACTTGGTCAGGCTTGAGTGAGGTCATCAAACCGCAGCTGACCTGCCATGACCACACATGCATGGTGCTTCCCTCTCTAAAATTAGAGAAATACTGGAGTTTCCCTCATGTCTCCGGACCTGGCTGTCCCCACTTAGCTCCCAAAGATAGGAGTACTTTTAATCTTCTTTTTGTAGGATGTCTCTGCCACCACTTATCATCACACGGCAGAGGTGGCAGAGGGTAGTTTGCAAACCATACACATCTATGCAATAGCTTGTATGTTGAAATCTACTCTTAAAGTGTGTTATCAGGAGGGTCCTATACAACACAACCCTCTATTTCCCTGCATCTTGGGGTCCATCACACACAGAAGTCACACCTGCCCAGTCATTCCTACTTCTATATATAGAGTAAGTTCTATGCATTTACATACACTTTTAAAAATCCACAAACCAAATCCTACTCAGATTTGCAGTAGCTCATTTTCTGTGTATGTCAAAGACAGTACTTGCATTTAAAATTAGGCCTCCCATTCATTCCTGGATTGTAGAGGCAGACCCATTAAGAATGCACAGTTGGGCTGACACTCCTCTCTACAAAGAGTGTTAAATACTCACATACCACAGCTCCATCAAGGAGCAGGGATAAATATGGCAGGCATGAAATGGGTCTAAATTGCTCTTGATGGCTCTATTCAATAATCTTGGTCTTTTCCTTACAGTGCTATATAACAATAGTCATTTTCAAAATGGGGTGCAGCAGTTGTTTTTAAGGAAGAATTGACAATTTTGACCTACAGAGTAGTAATTTGCAAAATGTTCTTTTTTTTAAAAAAGCCATTCACTGGGACATGCAGAAAGCCCACAAGTGCTGGACTTGAGGCAAACATGGCTCTAACTGTTGATAGACCCAAGTGTGAAGAGAGCACAGCCGTGCAGTGATGTTCCAGTCATAGCTGAGGCCAGGGAGTAGCAGAAGCAAGAGCTTAATTACAGACAATTGGGCTCAGAAGTCCCTGAATAAAGCTTTTTTTACTTCACTTTGCAGGCACATTTTACATTGTTTCCTCTGCACTTTATAGCTCCAAATGGGATTTGATCCAGGGAAGTAACTGCATTAGACAAAGGGACAGTGGCTTCTAGAATCACTTATCAGAGGTATCTGTTAAAAACTCTGAATCCACCAGAGCACCTGCTGAGCACTTAGATTCATAAGAAACTGTGTAAGAAATTCTGCTTTGACTTGATCAAACTTGAAAATTTCAGGTTCAGATGATCAGTTCTTTAGTCTATGACGTTTGTTTATGTGGGTTTCTAAGTTGCATATGTATGTGTCTATTTTATGTGCACTCACCTGAGGCATTTCTATCCTGTTTTATTCTGTTCTTTGGAGGGATATTAATTTCAGTATTTCTCCCTGTATTCCTCCACATTTCTACACCAGTCCACCAAGGCTGACAGACTATTATGTCCCCGACTCAGTGAACAAATGTAAGGAGTGGGGCAGACAGTGAGTTACAGAGCCCAAACAAAAGTGACTTTTAAAACATGGCCATTGGGGATTTGATTTTCCTGAAGCCCAAAACATTGAAGAAATTTAGTTAAAGATTTTTAAGGGCAAAAAAAGGAGAGATGGAGTGGTACCCCACCCTAAGGAAAAGAGGTCAGAGGTCAAGACAGGCACGGAACGGCTGGTGGGGGTAGGCTGCCCACACACTGCATAGTGGCAGCTCTGCAGTGGACCCCAATATTTTTGGCATCAGGGACTGGTTTCATGGGAGAAAATTTTTCCATGGACCATGATGGGGAGTGGTAGTTTCGGGATGATTTAAGTGCATTATATTCAAGTTCACCTCCTGCTCTGCAGCCCAGTTCCTAAAATGGCCTGGATTGCTATTGGTCCTTAGCCCAGAGGTTGGGGTCCCCTGGGTAGAAGGAGCAAGATCTTGAGGAAAATAGCTGCAGTGTATACTCCCAAGGAGAGTGTGTCCCAGAATTTTCAACCTTAGCAGAAACTTCTTCAGCCTGTCCCATGTCATGGAAAGGAGTGTTGCTGGTTCTCAAGGACCCACTGAAGTCTTAAACCATGCAGGTGTCAGTAGCAAATGTGATGGGATCTGGAGGCTTCCCTGCTGGTTTACAGGCACCATTTATGGGTCCATTTGTTGTTGACTGGAGAAAGAAGGACACCCCAGGAAGGAATGAGATTACATGTTCTCTTTTCTTCAAATATTTTATTATTTTATCAAAACTATTTAAATGAATATGAAAGCTGATTAAAAGCTGAAATGAAAAGGCATTATTATTTCCAGCAGATGAAGGCCTCCAGGAGGAAATCAGGGGAATGGGGCTTTTGGTTCATTATTCAGTTTCTGTGTCCTCAAGGTTTCATAAAAGACATGGGTAGTCAGTGGGAGAGGCCCGGTGGAGGCTTTGGAGCCTGCAGGGGTGTGTGGCAGGGTTGCAGTTTGGGTAACACACTGAGCAACTGCAGGATTATGGTCAGGAAGATCAGACTATGCTCCCTTTTCTACTTTAGGTTCACATGGCCAATGTCTAGGGTAGGACAAAGCAGAGCACTTCAGTAGGGGTGCAGTTAGTGTTCTAATGAAAGAGTTTCATCATTGTATAGTCCTGTCAAGTAAAATGTTAAGAATCTGGGTTTGGCTCACCAAAACATTATCAATTAAAAATATTTAAAACTTGATAATAGCAGAAGGCATATTGGTACTGACATCCCTCAACACATCTTTCTGTTCAGTTATTATGCTTTAGTCTGAACTGACAGTTCTGTTCCTGGTGACAGCTGTCATCCTGTGTATCAATCAGCATGGGCTAAATTGCTGTGGTTAACAACCCCAAATCTCAGTGGCTCAAAACAACATTTGTTCCTCTCTTACATTAGGTCCTCACTGAAAGTTGCCTAAGGAGCTCCACTCTGTGTCTTACTTGTTCAGGTGGGGAGGGATGCTCTTTCTCCATGATTCCTGGGGAGTGACACCCCTGTCCAAGATCCTGTGCTTCAGAAAAGTGCTTTCTTTGAAATTGTCTGTGTCCCTCTTGGCTGACCATGACCAGCCAGGACAGGCAGGCACTCTGAGCCTGGGCCTAGTTCTTTTTGGGTCCCAGTTGCTGGAATTGTATGCCTGGAAATTTTCTAAGTCCCGCTCTCATGCCTGAGACTTGCTGGGCCATAACAGTGGAGCTATTTTGGTGGTGGTCTCTGATTCTGGACCAGGACTCATGGCAATCCCAGTCTTCATATTTCTCTTTTGGGGCACTTGCAAACCTTCTATTAGGCATGTGGGGCCAATTAGATGTTCAAAGGAATATCTCAGCTCAACTTTGCATCTGTGAAATTATCCAGGACTCAGAGCCAGACTCAGGCTCCAGAGGAGTTTTCTGGGAAGTGGATTATGGATTACCACTACTCACTACTGTAGTATTTTTTTTTCTTCTATGAGGATATATGAGATTGGGACACAAAAATGGTGTCAGTATTCTGATTTTGGTGACTCTCACTCGTGTTAGAAACAGAATGAATTCAGGGTTCTGAACTAGCTACAGCCTACTTCTGGCTGACATGCTTGGCCTGTGTATGAGAGTCTGTGTGTCACCTAAGGTATATTCTAACTTGTACTACCTCTCCTCAACTGCAGCCAAGGAAGAAGGGGTGGTTGGTTACAGGGGTCCTCTACACTCTGCACCTCCTCAGTCCTGGCTATCCTATAGTCACTCCATTCCCTCTGCAGCTTTTATGACAAATGTCTGGTAGTCCCTGGGGTTGGGAGTGCCTATCTCTATTGGGGACTTTCGAGACTATTACTTTGCAATGCAATAAGCCCTTCTTATCTATGTTCTTTATTGGTGTTATTCCACATGGTGATGCTTTACTCTCCCAGGTGATCTTAAGTCATCTCAGAATGGGGGACAGAAATTACTTGGGCAAATGAGATGACTCATTTCTCTCTACCCATTGGCATCTTGCCTGTTTCCCCTCTGGAATTAGTGTATGAAAGGCAGGTATGTGGTCTACATTGATGGAGATCCCATTTCAGGAATGCAGTGACTTTGGTCTAAAGAGTTCAAAAGAAGACATGACTGGAAAAAGTAGTGTTCCAATTTTATGCTATAAAATACAAAATAGTAAATTTATCATCACCAGAAAATGAATTACTCACATTTTCCTGCACACTCTGGTTAAAACACGAATTTTTGGTCATCATCAATAAAACACAATAAAGACTTATAAGAAACTCATTATAGTAGGTTCATCATGGTTACCAAGCAGAGGTCATTCCATCTGGGCATGTTCAGTGTCTCTGGCTTTACCAGTCAATTCATGACTGGGGAAGTGGTCCAAGAGCAGGTGGACCTGAAGAGGAACTCCTGCCTGCCCTAGGCCATGGTGGGCTGTTCCCAGGAGAAGCTGCAAGTGCTGGAGAGGGCTGCTCTGAAGTTGGGAAGAATGACATTATCATTTGAAGTTGGAATAAGAAGTTTTGATATCATTAATCCTGCCTCACTTGATGAAATGGCTAAATAGGCAACAGTTCTCCTCAGTTTTGTAGAACCATAACAGTTTTATGGAGACCAATAGTAAAACATGTATTGAAAATGTAACTTGTTGTATTGACATCTCTGGAAGACCCTGGTTTCTGACACTAATGTAATGGAAGTATCATGAGAAATCTGAATAAAAAGAGGTTTATATCATTGGAAGCTATAGATTTTACTCCATTTTGGAAGATCTGGGATTAATATATACCAGAAATAAAATGAATGGTGCTTTGATTGTGGTGGAAAATTTCCTGACTATACATTCAGGACCTTAGGGGTTGTGCATTTATGATACTACCTGGAAGTCAGCAGTTTATGGATTTGGAGAGCAGAGTAATTTGAAAAAACTGTGAAAAGAGACAAATTTGAAACGTCCCAATTTTTGGTCCAAAACTGAAAAGAAAGTTGCCCATTTTTTACTACAGAGAATTCAACAGTTATTCCATTCCTTTCTTGAGAATAGATGGCTGCAGTGAAGTGAATTTACATGCATGAAAATTTAGAGCAATCATGTGTTCAGTTTGCTGATTATGTGGGAGGCATCACCTCTGTTATTAAGCTGATGTTTGCTAGGCTTTTCTCTTTATTCTTTGTGAAGTTTGGCATTGGAAGGCAACTTTTCATAGAATTCCCATGGCTATTCTCCTTTGGTTATTTTTCAAAACAAGGTCCAACACAAAAACCAATTGCTGCCTCATCATTTACAATGACATTCTTTGGTCAAGGAAACACAATATTCTCAGGTGAAGGCATTAGAGGCTGGCTATGTGGCTACCTCCATAGTTATGATCGAGGCAGCCATGTCTCTTCTAAATAATGTGTCTGATCTTCCTAATGTGGATGGGGTCTTCACATTTGGAGCAGCATTCTCCAGAACAAGTTTATTGACAGACTTGACCAACTTGGCTTGAATTTGGTGTCATTAGAAGCTCTGAAGCTTAAGTATTTGAAGAATTAATTTCCATGAATAAAATGGAAATTAAAATCCATGAATTAACAGCTTTTTCAATTTGATATTTGAAGTTCTTCTATAAGCCTGTCTCACTATATGGGGAAAAGATAACCAGATCTAAGACAGGAACACATTAAAAGCAGGAAATTATACTAGCTTGCCTATCAAAACCACCATGAGGTACCACCTCACACCTGTCAGAATGGCCATAATAAACAGATCAACAAACAACAGGTGCTGGCGAGGCTGTGGAGAAAAGGGAACCCTAGTACACTGTTGGTGGGAATGCAGACTGGTACAGCCACTGTGGAAGGTGGTGTGGAGTTTCCTCAAAAAGCTGAAAATGGAACTGCCTTTTGATCCAGTGATTCCCCTGCTGGGACTATACCCCAAGAACACCAAAACGCCAATACAAAAGAACCTATGCACCCCAATGTTCATAGCAGCACAATTTACAATAGTCAAGTGTTGGAAGCAACCTAAGTGTCCATCAGTAGATGATTGGATCAAAAAATTATGGTACATATACATAATGTAATACTACGCAGCAGAAAGAAAAAAATAACTACTAAACTTCGCAACAGCATGGATGGAACTGGAGAGCATTATGCTAAGCGAAATAAGCCAGGGGGCGAAAGACAAATACCATATGATCTCACCTATAAGCGGAACCTAACCAACAATACAAAGATGCAAGGAAAATATGACCAGAAACACTGAAAGGAAAAGAAATCAACAGAGACAAGAGGAAAGGAGGGAGGGGCGGGCAGGGAAAGGAAGGGAAGGGGAAAGTCAAGAAACATATAGCAAGAACTCATGGACAAAACCAAAGGGGAAGAGCTGAGGGAGGGAAGAAGGGAGGGGGCAAGGGAAAGTGGTGGGGGGGAGGCAGAGACAAATGTATTTAAAAATAAAGAAAGAAAGAAAGAAAAAAATTCAAATCTTAGCTGATTTTATGATATTATTGTGTGTGAGAGAGAAGTAATATTTGATTGACTTTTTCAATGAAGAATTCATGTTCAATGTTTATAAGTGAGCTAGAAGATCAGAGAGTGGGGTAGATGTCTCTACCTGTGTTGCTAACAGATTTCTTGATGAGGCACCCAGGCTGCTGTTCACATCAGGCTACACTTATATATCTTTGTGCATATAGCATTTTTATTTTTATTTTTAAATTTTTTTTATTGTTTATGCTATTACAGTTGTTTCTTGCCATCATATGGAATGGATCTTACTTTTCCAGTGAGTTTCTCTGTGAATGTGTGAGCCTTCACTAAATGAAACTGTACATTTTGCTAATGTAGCTTATTTTTCACCCATCTACTTGGACTGATTTTGGACTTACCTAAGTTGAATAATAAAGGATTGTCAATTAAAAAGAAAAGAAAGCAATTGGAAGCCAGTATTCATGGATGACACGATAGGTGATTTAACAGCGTCATCAAGGATATGACCAGGATTAAATAAATGGATTTATTTATCTATAAATCTATAGATAAAAAAGTATCTATATTATTTCAATATAATCAGGTTCCAAACGGCCATGGCCATGGCCTTTTGAATAATAACAATGTTACTGTCTTTGTGTGTGTGTGTGTGTGTGTGTGTGAGGCTATATGAAATTAACTAGGGATGGTGCATTTGACAATAAAAAACATGAGCAGATGCTTTCTAAACATTAACAAGAGGATATGGTTTGCTAATTGGACAACAAACAAATACATAAGTACCCATGTACCCAATTATACTCATAAAACTATTACTATAATCATGATAATGAACATATTTATTACTCTAAGAATTTTCCTTGTTACATTTTAAATTCTTCTTTCTGTTCTTCCCCAAAAGCCACACACTTCAGACAACTACTGATCCATTTACTATCATTAAAATCTATTTTTAATTTCATACAATTTTATATAAATAAAATCAATCAGTATATACAATTCTTTATATGAATACATGCTACTTTCAATTCTCTTAGGTAAATGCCTCGTAGTAGAATGGCTGTCTAATTTGGTAGCTTTAACTGCATTCTACAACTTTTGGTTTGTAGTGTTTTCCAGTTTTATTCAGTTAAAAAACATTGTAATTTACCACTGATTTATTCTTTGATCTGTGGTTTATTTAGAAGTGTATTATTGTATAAGATGGTGGAAGAATGAGTCAAAGTCACACTGACCTTCTCTCAGGACCAAAATGGAATTGCAACTAACTTATGGAGAAATCACCTGGAACACAATGGAACAATAGCAAGAGAGGAGCCTTATAACCTTGGACAGAAAGAGGAATTGGTTTTAGCACAGCCTAACTGGTAAGAAGGGCAGTAGAGGTTCAAGAAGGTGGGCTGGATGCCCATGGGCAGCAGCACCAGAGGGATACTGAAACAGCCAGTTTGATCCCCCTGAGAAGAGTGGGGTCTAAACTATAAGTGGGGATCTCCAGCCTACAGCACCAGGGCCCAAAAAGCACACAGAAAACAGCCAGCTGTGAAAAGCATAGAGGTGCTCTCTGCCAGAGATAGGTGGTTGGAGACACAAAGAGCCTTTTAAAGGGCCAATGCAAAAACTGCCTGAGGAGAGACTGGGGAGGAAGGCTTTGGGGAAAGAACTGAGAAAGTGGCCACTGGGATCACAGTGCTGACACACACTCCCATTCTACAGTTTCCACTTTGCTTAGGCAGGCCACTCCAGGAGCAGCAGCATCTTGAAAGGATAAAATAGCCCGACCCTCAGGAGTCTCTGCCCTGGCGTGGTATTGTGAGCAGGCCTGGGTGCTGGGTACAGAGTGGCAGTCACAGATAGTAGATCCCTGGCTAAAAGAGATGCAGAGTGGCTAGAGATGTTTGAAGAAAGTCTGGAGATGGAGGCACTGGAGAGAGAACTGAAGAAGTAGTCTAGGAGATCCTGGTGCTGACTCACCCTCCCCATTACACAGCTTCCATCTTTTTCAAGCAGATCACTCCCCTGAGTGGCAGCAGTGTGAAAGGACACAATAACCCTGCTCCCAGGAGGGACTCTGCCCTATGGTGCCTAAGCCTGACTGCTGAGGGCAGAGTGACTAGATTAACAACTGGTGGAGACAGACACAGACAGTAGATTCCTGGAAGTCTCTCAAAGGCTGGTCAGATGGGGTCAACAACTGACATCATCAGAGGCAGACTGAGAAATAAAGGGGAAAAAAACCCCCAAACCCAGCGCTCTCCTACCATAGAAGTTAACACTATAAAGTAAGGAAATCAAGGCAGATCAATTTAAGAAGCAGAAGAAAAAAAGAAGAGACTCACAAATACTGGAAAGAAAAAGAAACATAGCCCAATCGAAGGGAAAGGAGGAATCCCCAGAAAGAGAACTAAATGAAGAAGAGGCAAATAAACTATCAGATATTGAGTTCAAAACAATGGTGCTAAGGAAGCTCAATGAGCTCAGTGAGCTCAAAGAGAATTATGAAAAATTACAGGGAAACTACAAGGAAATTACTGCAAACTGTATCAGCATGAAAAATGACAGAGAAACTATCAATAAGAGACAAGAGGAAATGAAGAAAACAATTTCTGAATTAAAGGACCCAGTAGAAGGAATCAAAAGCAGGCTGGATGAAGCAGAGGATCAAATCAGTGAGCTGAAGGAGAAGGTAGAAAAAATCTCCCAGACAGAGCAAGAAAATAAAAAAGGACACAAACAGAATGAAGAGGTATTTAGGGAAATTCAGTAAAGCCTGAAACATAATAATATCCATATAATAGGGATACCAGAAGGAGAAGAAGAGCAGCAAGTGTCACAGAAGCTCTTTGAAAAAGTAATGATGGAAAACTTCCCTAATTGGAGGAAATAAAAAAGCACAGAGGGTCCAATTCAAGAGGAACCCAGTGAGGCCCACTCCAAGACACATCATCATTAAGATGGCAAATATCAAAGAAAACAGAGAATCCCAAAGGCAGCAAGGGAGAAGCAGGGAGTAACATACAAGGGGGCCCTGATATGTCTAGCAAATGACTTCTCAACAGAAAAACTACAAGCCAGAAGGATATGGCACAAAATATTCCAAGTAATGAAAAGCAAAGGCCTACAGCCAAGACTGTTCTACCCAGCAAGGCTCTCAATTAAAATGGAAGGTGAAATAAGGAGTTTCCCGGACAAAAGAAGCCTAAAAGAATACACCTCCCCCAAATCAGCAATACAAGATTTGCTAAAGGGACTGGTTTAAGAAGATGAAGAAAAAGAGTGAGAAAGGGAGGAACATAGGTACAAAGGGAAAAAATGAATAAGTACCAATCGATAAATCTTTCAATGTAAATGGATTAAATGCCACAACCAAAGGACATAAGATAGCTGAATGGCTAAGAAACATGACCTTCACATATGTGGCCTACAAGAGATGCAGCACAGAACCAAGGATCTATACAGAATGAAAGTAAAGGATTGGAAAAAATATTCCAAGGAAATGGACAGGAAAAAAATAAGCAGAGATAGCAATATTTATATCAAACAAAATAGATTTCAAAACAAAGGCCATAAAAAGAGACCCAGAAGCACTTATAATACTCAAAGGAAGAATCCATCAAGAACATAAACATTGTAAACTTATATGCACCCAATGTAGGAGCACCCAAATATATAAGGAAATCCTTGGAGGACTTCAAGAAAGTTATAGACAGAAACGCACTGATAGGAGATTTTAATACCCCACTCACAACAATGGATAGATTTTCCAAATAAAACATCAAGAAGAAGATTGTGGAACTCAATGATGCATTATGTCAAATGGACTTAACTGACATATGTAGACCCTTTCATCCTAAAGAAGCAAAATACACATTCTTTTCAAAATGCACATGTAACATTCTCAAAGACAGACCACATGATAGGACACAAAACAAGCCTCAACAAATTCAGGAAAATTGATATCATAACAAGCATTTTCTCAGATCACAAGGGCTTGAAACTGGAAACCAACAGCGAGGAAAAAACTCAAAAACATTCAAACTCATGGAGACTGAATAGCATGCTATTAAACAATGAATGGGTCAATAAGGACATCAGAGAAGAAGTCAAAAAGTTTCTGGAAAAAAATAAAAATGAACTTACAACAGTCTACAACCTATGGGACACAGCAAAGGCAGTCCTGAAAGGGAAGTTCATAGCAATACAAGCATACCTAAAAAAGACAGAAACATTTCAAATAAAAGAACTAACCCTAAAGCTTCAAGAGCTGGAGAAACAACAATAGAGAAAGCCCAGAGCAAGAAGAAGAAAGGAAATAATCAAGATCAGAGCAGAATTGAATGACATAGAGACTAAAAGAACAATTCCAAGGATCAATAAATCCAGGAGCTGGTTCTTTGAAAAGATAAACAAAGTCAGCAAGCCTTAAAGCAGACTCATCAAGAAAAAAAGAGAGAGGACCCAAATAAATAATATCAGAAATGAAAGAGAAGAAATAACAACTGGTACTACAGAAATACAAAGGATTGTTAGAAATTACTGTGAACAATTATATGCTAAGAAATGTGAAAACCTTGATGAAATGGAAATTTTTCTAGGAAAGTATAACCTTCCAACACTGAATAAAGAAGAAGCAGAAAGCCTGAACAGACCAATTACAGGTGGTGAAAATGAAGCAGTAATTGAAACACTCTCAGCACACAAAATCACTGGACTGAACAGTTTCACAGGAGAATTTTACAAAATATTTAAGGAAGAGTTAACCCTGTTATTCTCAGACTATTCAAAAAAATCCAAGATGAGGGAGGACTCCCAAACTCTTTTTATGAGGCCAACATCCCCAAACCAGATAAAAACACAACAAAGAATGAGAACTACAGGCTAATATCACTGATGAATGTAGAGGCTACAATCCTCAGCAAAATATTCACAAACTACATTCTGCAATACATTAAAAAGATCAGCCACTATGATCAAGTGGGATTCATCCCAGGAATTCAAGGGTGGTTTAGTATTCACAAATTGGTACCAGGATTCCTGTTTTAGACACCATTCCCATTCATGGTCTTATTGGTCAGTGATTTATTTTAAGCTCAGTCCAGTATTACTGTTAATATTTTTAATATTGTGGTTAATATTGTGAACATTATTGAAAGATAATTTAATCAGAATTTTGTGATAGTTGCTAGAAGTAGCACAGAGCCTGGCACAAGATCTGTGCACAAGCATGCACGCACACTCTCCAGTGGGCTTTCCAAACAAGGCCCAGACTGAGGGGCATGTGGAGGGGAATCCCTAACGTGATGAGCAAACTGGATTGTAACTGAGCCCATGATTCAGTATATAAATAGTTTAATTAAACTTGTTACTGCTACCCCCCCAAAAATAAATGTAATACATCACATAAAAAAAGGAAATACAAAAACCCCATGATCATCTCAATAGATGCAGAAAAAGCATTTGATAAGGTACAGCACCCATTTATGATAAAAACACGCAGCAAAGTGGGAATAAAGGGGGCATATCTCAACATAATAAAGGCAATTTATGAAAAACCTACAACCAACATCATACTCAACAGGGAAAAACTAAAAGCTTTCCCACTAAGATTGGGAAAAAGACAAGGATGTCTGCTTTTACCACTCCTATTCAACATAATATTGGAAGTCATAGCTGCAGTGATCATACAAGAAAAAGAAATAGAAGGCATCCAAATTGGAAAGGAAGAAGTAAACTATCATTGTTTGCAGAAGACATGATAGTGTACATAGAAAACCCCATAGATTCACCAAAAAACTACTTGACCTAATAAGTCAATCTGGAAAAACTACAGGATATAAAGTCAATATTCAGAAATCAAAGTCATTTTTTACACCAATAATGAAATATGAGAAGCAGAAATCAGAAAAAAGAAACCCTTTGCTATAGCAACAAGAAAAATAAAGTACCTAGGAATAAACTTAACCAAGGAAGTAATAGATGTGTATGCAGAAAACTATATAATACTGAAGAAAGAAATTAAGGAAGACACAAATAAATAGAAGCATATACCATGTTCATAGATTGGAAGAATTAACATCATCAATATGCCCATAATACCCAAAACAATTTATAGATTCAATGCAATTTCTATTAAAATAACAATGACACATTCCACATAGAACAGACATTAAAATAATCCATATGGAACCATAAATGGCCCTGAAAAGCCACAGCAATTCTGAGAAAGAAAAACATAGTAGGAGGAATCACAATAGCTGACATCAAACTATATTACAAAGCTACTGTAATCAATAATGTCTGGTACTGGCATAATAACAGACACATAGATGAGTGGAACAGAATAGAGTGCCCAGAAATAAACCCGTGTCTCTATGGGCAATTAACATTAGACAAAGGGGGCAGAAGCATAAATTGGAGTAAAAATAACCTTTTCAATAAGTTGTGTTGGGATAGCTGGACAGCTACATGCAAAAAATTGAAATTTGGCCACCAACTTACACCAGAGAGAAAAATAAACTCAGGATGGTTAAAAGACTTAAATATAAGCCATGACACCATTATAGTCCTAGAGGAGAACATAGGCAGGAAAATCGTATACCCACACAGCAATATTTTCACTGGTATGTCCCTTAGAGCAAGGGACATAAAGAATAAACAAATGGGACTTCATCAAAATAAGAAGCTTCTGCATGGCTAAAGAAAACATCAGCAAAATGAAAAGGGAGTCAACCATATCAAAAATATATTTGCCAATGATACCTCAGACAGGGGTTTGATCTCCAAAATATATGAAGAACTCACATGACCCCAGTCCAGGAAGAGGAACAATTCATTTAAAAAATGGGCAAAGGACCTGAACAGACTCTTCTCCAAGGAGCACATACACAGGGCCCAGAGACATATGGAAGGCTGCTCATCATCACCAGCCATCAGAGAAATGCAAATTAAAACCACAACGGGGTACCTCTTCACACTGGTCAGAATTGCCATCATAAATAGATCAAAAGACAATGGATGCTGGAGTGGTTGTGGATCAAAGGGAACCTTAGTCCACTATTGGTGGGAATGCAGACTGGTACAGCCACTGTGGAAACAGTGTATAATTTCCTCAGAAAACTAAAAATGGAACTGTCTTTTGTCCCAGCCACTTCCACTGCTGGGATTATACCTGAAAAATCCTCAAAAACCTATTCAAAAGAACCTGTGCACCCCAATGTTCATAGCAGCACAACTTTCAATATCTAAGTGCTAGAAGCAACCTAAGTGCCCATCAGTAAATGAGTGGATCAAAAAACCATGGTACATTTACACAATGGAATACTATGCAGCAGAAAGAGAGAAAGAGCTACTACCCTTTGTGACAGCATGGATGAATATAGAGAGCATTGTGCTGGGTGAAATAGGATAAATATCTATCAGATATATTTTTAGAAGTGGGATTGCTGGGTCAAAAGGCAGACACATGTTTAATATTTTGAGGTATCTCCAGACCACACTGCTTTCTACAGTGGCTGCACCAGACTGTATTCCCACCAACAGTACAAAAGGGTTCCCCTTTCTCCATATCCTCACCAGTATTAGCTGTTTGTTTATTTATTGATGATAGCCATTCTCACAAGTGTGAGATGGTATCTCATTGTGGTTTTAATTTGCATTCCTCTGGTGATTAATGTTGAACATCTTTTCATGTCTATTGGCCATCTGTATGTCCTTCTTGGAGAAGTGTCTATTCAGGTCCTTTGCTCATTTTTTAATTAAGTTGTTTATTTTTTCGTGTTGAGTTTTGTAAGTGCTATATTAAATTTGGATATTAACTTATAAGATGTATCAGCAAATGCATTCTCCCATTCTGTAGGTTGTCTTATAATTTTGTTCACAATTTCCTTTGCTGTGCAAAAATATTTTTAGTTTATGTAATCCCATTTGTTTATTTTTTTCTTTTGTTTCACTTGCCTGGGGAGATACATCTGATAAAAAATTTCCATGAGCAATGTCTGAGGTTTTGCTGCCTATATTTCCTTCTAGGATTTTTATGGTTTCGGGTCTAACATTTAAGTCTTTGATCCATTTTGAATTCATTCTTGTGTGTGGTGTAAGAACGTGGTCTAATTTTATTTTTCTTCATGTACCTGTTCAATTTTTCCAACACGATTTGTAGAGTAGACTCTCTTTAGCCGATTGTATGTGCCCATTTCTTCTGTCCAATATTAAAATACTATAAAGGTGTGGGTTTATTTCTGGGCTCTCTATTCTGTTCCATTGATCTATGTGTCTGTTTTTAAGCCAGTACTAGGCTGTTTTGATTACTATGGCCTTGTAGTATAGTTTGATGGAGGTAGCATGATTCCTCCAACTTTGCTCTTCTTTTCTCAGGATTGCTGTTGCTATGCAGGGCCTTTTGTGGTTCCCTATAAATTTTTGAAATATTTGTTCTAGTCCTGTGAAATGTGTCATTGGAATCATGATAGGAATTGTGTTGAATTTATAGATTGGTTTGGGTATTATGGACATTTTAATGACATTAGTTCATCCTATCCATGAACATGGTATGTGCTTCCATTTCTTTGTATTATCTTCAATTTATTTGTTCAATGTCTTGTAAGTTTCTGAATTCAGGTTTTTACATTTCTGCTTAGGTTAATTCCTAGGTACTTTATTCTTTTTGAAGTAATTGTGACTGGGATTGTTTTCTTAATTTCCCTTTCTGTTAGTTCATTATTGACATAAAAAATGCAACTAGTTCCTGTATATTAATTTTGTATCCTGTTATGTTACTGAATTTGTTTATCAGTTCTATTGGTTCCTTGGTGGAGTCTTTGGAGTCCTCTATGTAAAGCATCATGTCACCTGCAGATAAAAACAATTTTACTTCTTCATTTCTAATATGAATGTCTTTTATTTCTTCTTGTCACATTGCTGTGGCTAGGATTTCCAGTACTACATTTTATAAGAGAGGTGAAAGCAGAAATCCCTGTCTTGTTCCTGATCTTAAGAGGCACACTTGTAGATTTTGCCCATTGAGTATGATGCTGGAAGTAGGTTTGTCATATATGGCCTCTATTATATTTTGGTATGTTACCTCTATCCCTACTTCACTGTGAGTTTTTATTGTAAGTGGGTGCTGGATTATATCAAGAGCTTTTTCTGCACTTATTGATGTGTTCATGTGGTTTTTATCCTTCATTTTACTTTTGTGGTGAATCACATTCACTGATTTACAAATGTACCATCCTTTCATTCCCAGAATAAATCTCATTTGATCATGGTGTATGATCTTTCTGATGCATTGCCATATTTGGTTTGGTAATATTTGTTGAGAATTAGAGCATCTCTTTTCATCAATGATATTGGCCTATAATTTTCTTTCTTTGTACTGTCTTTATCAGGTTTTGGTGTTAGAATAATGTTAGCCTTGTAAAATGGGTTTGGAAGGCTTCACTTCTCTTGAATTTATGAAATAGTTTGAGAAGGAGAGGTATTAGTTCTTAGAGTGTTTGGTAAAATTCACCTGTGAAGCCATCTGGGCCATGGCTTTTGTTTGTGGGGAGTTTTTTGATTACTGCTGCAATTTCATTAAGTGTAATCTCTCTATTCAGATTTTCTGATTCTTCCTGATTTAGTTTTGGAAGATTATATGTTTCTAGGAATTTATCCACTTCATCCAGGTTGTCCAGTTTGTTGGAATATAAATGTTCATGATATTTTCTTACTATCCTTTGTATTTCTTGGGTGTCAGTTATTTTTCCTCTTTCATTTCTTATTTTATTTATTTGGATCCTTTCTCTTCTTTCTTGATGAATCTGGTTAAAGGTTTGTCAATTTTGTTTATCTTTTCAAAGAACCAACTCTTGAATTCATTGATCTTTTATTTTGTTTTCTGTTTAGACTGTATATTATTTATTTCCCTTCTGATTTTATTTACTTCCTTCTACTCACATTGGGCTTTGTTTGCTGTTCCTTTTCAAATTCATTTAAGTGTGAAGTTAGATTATGTATTTGATTTTTTTTTTTGATAGGCCTGTAATGCAATGAATTTCTCTCTTAGGATTGCTTTTCCAGTGTCCCACAGATTTTAGATTGTTGTGTTCTCATTTTCATTTGTTTCAAGGTATCTTTTGATTTCTTCTTTGATCTTGTTGTTGGCCAATTCATTGTTTAATAATATGTTATTTAGCTTCCATGTCTTTTTGTGATTTTCAATGTTCTTCCTGTGATTGATATGAGTGTCATAGCATTGTGGTAAGAGGTGATGCTTGATACTATTTCAGTCTTCAATTTATTGAGACTTGTTTTGTGTCCTAGCATGTGGTCTATCCTAGAAAACGTTCTGTGTGCACTTGAAAAGTTTGTATATTCTGCTGCTTTGGGGTGAAATGCTCTGAAGATATCAATTAAAACCATTTGATAATTTAAGGCTGCTGTCTCTTTTTTGATTTTCTGCTTGGAAATCAATCCATGGAAGTCAACACCCAATGGGATGTTAAAATCTGCAACTATGACTGTATTATTGTAGATCTCTCCTTTTATATTCATCAAGATTTGTTTTACATATTTAGGTGCTCCTATGTTGGGTACGTAAATGTTTACTAGGGTTATAGCTCTGGGTGGATTGTTCCTTTTATCTTTATGTAGTATCCTTCTTTGTCTCTTACTATAGTCATGGTTTTAAAGTCTATTTTGCCAGATACAAGCACTGCTACCCCAGCTTTTATTTTCTTTTCCATTTGCATGAAATATCTTTTACCAAAATTTTAGTCTGTGTGTATCTTTCAATCTGTGATGGGCCTCTTGGAGGCAACGTATATATGGATCTTGTTTTCTTATCCATTCATCTACCCTTTATTTTTTGGTTGGAGCATTTAAGCCATTTCCACTTAAGGTGATTATTGATATATACGTATGTAGTGCCATTTTATTGCTAGACTGTTTTCCTCTGGGCTTCCCCTCCCTTCCCTTTTTCTTCTTTTTCTTAAAGCAAGTTCTTAAAATTTGTTGCAGTATTAGTTTGGTGTTAACAAACTCCTTTAGCTTTATATTGTCTGATAAATGCCTATTTCTCCTTCAATTTTAAATGATAGCCTTGCTGGGTAAAGTAGCCTTGGTTATAGGACCTTGCTTTCCATAGCTTTGAATATTTCATACCACTCCCTTCTGGCCTGAAATGTTTCTTTCATTTTTCTTTTAATTATATTTATTTTTTATTTTAAAATCATGTTTATTATATTACAGTTGTCTCAGTTTTTCCCTCTTTGCCCTCCTCCACCCAATCCACCCTACCACCCCCTTCCACAGTCAGTTCCCTCTGTTGTCTATGTTCATGCATCATTCATACATGTTCTTTGTTTAGTACATTCTTTCCACAATTGTCCTCCTTCTCCATATCCTCTAGTCACTTTCAGTCTGTTCCATGGTACCATGCCTGTGGTTTATTTTGTTCATTAGTTTATTTTGTTGAATAGATTCTGTTTATGGATGAGATCATATGGTATTTGTCTTTCACAGACTGATTTATTTCACTTAGCATAATATTTGCCAGTTCTATTCATGTCATTGCAAAACATAAGAGTGACTTCTTTCTTTTTCTTTTTTTAAAATGCATATTGATTATATTTATTTATCTTTTTAAGTGTCAGCTCCATTATAACATATTAAAAATTTAAATCCATTATAAAATTTCAGCAATCAAAGCAACATGACACTAGCACAGAAATAATCAAATAGATCAATGAAATAAAATGAGCATTCTAGAAAAAAAACCCTAACAATGTAATATATGATTACATTGTTTCAAATAAATGGGGAAAATAGGCTTATTCAATAAATAAGGTGCATGGACCACTATTACTTGAAATAAAACAAATATAGAGCTCTGTTTCACACATTATACAAAAAATATTCAAATGAATAAAAAATCAATATGTAACATCTAAGGAATTTAAGGAGAAAATACAAAATAATACTTTTCTTACCCTGAAGTAAAATATTGAAACACAGATGCTGTAAAGTAAAATATTGACAATATGACTATATTAAACATTTAAGAGTATACAGTAATCTGTATATAAAAAAAGTTAATGGGCAAGTAATAGAATAGGAAAGTATTTGCAACACATGTAAAAAAGGGTAAATATGTACCATAATTTTTTGATCCAATCATCTACGCGACAGCATGGATGGAACTGGAAAACATTATGCTAAGTGAAATAAGCCAGGGGGCGAAAGACAAATACCATATGATCTCACCTATAAGCGGAACCTAACCAACAATACAAAGATGCAAGGAAAATAAGACCAGCAACACTGAAAGGAAAAGAAATCAACAGAGACAAGAGGGAAGGAGGGAGGGGGGGCAGGGAAAAGGAAGGAAAGGGGAAAGTCAAGGAACATATAGCAAGGACTCATGGACAAAACAAAAGGGGAAGAGCTGAGGGAGGGAAGGAGCGAGGGGGCAAGGGAAAGTGGTGGGAGGTAGGCAGAGACAAATGTATTTGAAAAATAAATTAAAATAAAATTTAAGAAAAGGGTAAATAGTTTTATTTCTTTAACAGAAAAAATTGTACAACCATTTAATTAAAAAAATGAATAAAGAATATCAAAGTCATTTAAAGCCATTTAAAAATAATAGAAATAGTCAAGAAATGTGCAAAAACAGGTTTTGTTTCAACGAATAACAAAGGAACAAGTAAAATAACACATCATTGTCACAATCAGATTAATATGTATTAAAAATATTGGTAATATCAAGTATTGGCAGCTGTGAAAGGAAATGGGCATTCATAGACTTTTTCTTCATCTTCTTAAAGCAGTCCCTTTAGCATATCTTGCAGTGCTGGTTTGGTGGAGGTGTGTTCTTTTGCCTAGGAAACACCTTACTTCACCTTCCATTTTAATTGAGAGCCTTGCTGGGTAGAGTAGTCTTGGTTGCAGACCTTTGCTTTTCATGACTTGGAATATTTCTTGACATTCCCTTCTGGCTTGTAGTGTTTCTATTGAGAAGTCAGCTGCTAGCCATATTGGGGCTCCCTTAGATGTTACTACCTCTTTCTCCCTTGCTTCCTTTAGGATTCTCTCTTTGTCTTTGATATTTGCCATTTTAATGGTGATTAGCTTGGAGTGGGTCTCGTTGGGTTCCTCTTGAATAGGACCCTATGTACTTCCTGGACTTGTGTGACTTTTTCTCTCCTCCCATTAGGGAAGTTTTCCATTGTTAGTTTTTCAAACAGGTTCTCTATCCCTTGCTCCTCTTCTCTTTCTGGTATCCTTATTACACGGATATTATTAGGTTTCAGGTTGTTCTGCATTTCCCTAAATGCTTCTTCATTCTGTTTGAGTCTTTTTTCATTTTCTTGCTCTTTCTGGGAGCTTTTTTCTACCTTATCCTCCAGCTTGCTGATTCGTTCCTCTGCTTCATGTAGTCTGCTTTTGATTCCTTCTACTGTATTCTTCAATTCAGAAATTGTATTCTTCATTTCCTCTTGCCTCTTGTTGATAGTTTCTCTGCCCTTTTTCATGTTGATAGAATTTGCAGTAAGTTCCTTGTAGTTTCCCTGTAGTTTTTGTAATTTTCTCTGAGCTCACTGAACTCATTGAACTTCCTTAGAACCATTGTTTTGAATTGATATGTTAGTTTACTTGCCTCTATTTCATTTATTTCTCTTTCTGTGGATTCCTCTTTTCCCTTCAAGTGGAGTTATTTCTTTGTCTTCCCATTATTTGTGAGTCTCTTCTTTTTTTGCTTCTGCTTCTTAAATTCATTCATCTTGTCTTCCTGACTTTGTGGTGTGAACTTCTATGGTAGGAGACTGCTGTTTTTCCTTTCTGGATCTTCCTCTGATGATGTCAGATGTTAACCCTGTCTGACTTTAGGCAGTTTGTTGGAGACTTCCAGGAATCTACTGTCTATGGCTGTCTCTTTCAGTTGTTAATCTAGTCACTCTACACTCAGAAGGCTGGCTTAGACACCACAGGGTGGGCAGAGTCCTTCCTGGGAGCAGGGTTATTTGGTCCTCTCAGGCTTCTGCCGCTCAATGGGGTGTTCTGCCTGAGCAAGATGACTGCTGCCACGTAGGGGATGAGTCAGCACTGGAATCCCTCCAGCTACTCTCTCAGCTGTCTCCCCAAATCCTCCTTCCCCAGTCTCACCTCAGGCATCTCTTGCCCACTCTGTTCCTTCCTTTGCCGGAGACCAGGGTAAGTGGCTGCAAATAAACATTTATGCATTGGCTCTTTAAAAGGCTTTTTGGGTCTCCAACCATCTGTGTCTGGTGAAAGCAACCCTGCTGCTTCTTCCAGCTGGGTGTTACCTGTGTTCTTTTTGGGCTCTGGTGCTGTAGGCTGGTGATCTCCGCTTATGGTTTAGACCCCGCTCTTCTCAGGGGGATATACCTGACTGTTTCAACATCCTTCTGGTGCTGCCACCCATGGGCACCACGCACACCTTCTTAAGTCTCTACCACACTCCTTACCTGTCAGGTTGTGTTAAAGCTGATTCTTCTATCTGTCTGAGGTTATTAGGCTCCTTCTTGCTAATGTTTAGTTTTTTGTTCCAGGTGATTTCTCCCCAGTTTAGTTGTAATTCCAGACTAGTCCTGGGAGGAGGTAGTGTGACTTCCATTCATTCCTCCACCATCTTGATTTTCACCTGGCCTGAAATATTTCTGATGAACAATCTGATGACTGTCTAATTGGTGATCCCTTATAGGTAACTACCTGCTTTTCTTTTCTGGCTGTTAGGATTCTCTCCTTATCTTTAAGCCTTGTTGTTTTAATGGTGATGTGATTGGTAGAGACGTCTCTGGGTCCAAGCTTTTGGGATTATCTGAGCCTCCTGGATTTATGCGGGTTTTTTCCATCACCAGATTAGGGAAGTTCTCAGTTATCTTTTCTTCAAATATGTTCTCAATCCCTTGCTCACTCTTTCTGCTTCTGCTATTCCCATGATGTGAATATTGTTACACGTTATGCTGTCCAACATGTTTCTTAAGCTCTCTTAATTTTTTAAAATTCTTTTTTATTTTTGCTCTTCTTCCTGATCATTTTTTCTCCATTGTCTTCTAAAACACTGATTTGATTCTCTGCTTCATCTAACTTACATTTTATTCCTTCCAGTGTATTATTTATTACTGATATTGCATTCTTTATTTCTGACTGATCCTTTTTTAATTGTTTGTATGTTTTTTTTGTCATGCTGTCGAGTATCCTTATGAGCATTACTGTAATCTCTCTGATAAATTACGTACTTCCATTTCATCTGGTTCTTCTGGAAAATTCTCTTTGTTCTTTTTTAGGATCTATTTCTTTATCTTTCCATTTTGGCTGATTCTTTGAATTTTATGCCTTAGATGCTAAACTAATCAGCCCTTAAACTGATATGTTTGTTAATCTAATTAATCTCCAATCAGCAGTAAGGCTTAAACACCATAGGTTGGAGCAGAGTAATTCCTGCAGTGGGGGCTGTTGCTTTCCCTCATGCTGATGCCATTCAGAGAGGAGTGCTCTGCCTGAGAGAGATGGCTCTTGCAGTATGAGGATGTTTCAGCACCGTGACCCTGGGGACTGTTCCCTCTGTTCTCTCCCTATAGCAACCAACCCCATACTCTCAACCATCTCTAGTCCACTCTGCCCTGTCTTTGGTGGCATCCAGTGTAGGTGGCTGCAAACAAAATTTTTTGCTTTAGTTATTTAAAAGACTTTCTGCTTCTCCAGATTTTCTCCCTGGCTGAGAGAACTTCTGCTGCTTTCATAGCTGGATGTTCTCTGGGTTCCTTTTCTGCTCTGGGGAGTCCAGCTTTGGGTTTATACCCCACATTTCTAAGGCAGAACGCCCCAGCCACTGAAATATCTTTCTGGCACTTCAGCTGCCAACTGTGGGAGCTCAGCCAGCTCCCTCAAGTCTCCTCCATACTCCCTACCAGTCACATTGTGGTGAAGTGTGTTTTCTTTTGTCTGTCTGTAGTTGTAAGGCATCTGCAAGCTAGTGTTCATCTGGTTATTCAAGATGATTTTTATACAATTTAGTTGTAATTCCAGATTGGTCCTGGGAGCAGGTTAGTGTAGTTTCCACTTACTTTGCTATCTTGGATCCTCTCTGTAATTTCAACACCTATTCATTTTCCATGATCTTCTAAAATGCCATCTTTCCAACTTTCTACTGAGTTTCTTTGTTTCTGCTCTAATGTCTTCAGTCTCCAAAAATTTCTGTTTTTGTTCTCATGTCCTATTATTTTTTTTCTTTGATTACTGCAATGTTTTATTATTTTGCACTGGTTCCTCTTTTCTGTTTGTTGGTGTTTAGTTCTCTGTATTCCATGTTAAAATCTGTCCTCCCATGTTTGGAAGACCTTGGTTGTTTGCTCAAGTTTGAGTCAAATGGCTTAAGATATTATCACAAACTCTAAAAACCTGGGTGTGGCTTCGGATCTGCCAGATTCACAGTAAGACCATCAGCCTGAAACATTTACTGGGATACCTCTGGTAACAGTGTTGTTAGTTCTTTCCTCTTGAGCTGATCAGGTTCTCCAGAAAAGACTATCCCCAGCTCCTGCTAGGAAGGTGTAGCCTGGTTGTGATTGTTGCAGTAGCCAAGGAGAAAGTGGGTGGCGAGGGTATACAAAACTTCTTAATCCACCCGCTTCCTATGTTGCTGCTTTGCCTCTAACTATGCAGGGTGTTCCTCTATTCACATACACTCTCTTTTTTATTCTCTCCAAAGGGAAGTCATTCATACCAGCCGAAGTGGAGAAGAGGCAATTTCCCAGTGGTGTGAAACGAGAGTGAGATCTATTTATTTTTTAGAATTTACCATGGGACAAGTATGTTATGTGTACATTACAAATCTTAGCTTACAAAGAAAGAAGAGGTGTTAATACCCCATCTTTCAAATGCAGAAACTAAATCATATCATATGAAATGGTGAAACTAACTTGCCCAAGACTTCTTTTGGCTACCAAAACCCACTTTACTATATATATTTCTTAATATATAGTAAGCTTTTAAGTGGTGATGAAATAACCTAAGACTTCATGGCCAGCAAGTGACCAGCTGGGATAATGGCCAGATTGTTGGGCTGTTTAATGTGTCATCTTGACAGTATTTCACTTTCAGTTTGTGATCTGACAATTACACAACTTTCAAATGGTCTTTTTCTTAGCCACCCCTACCATTCTACCTCACTTCCAGATGTGATAAGGTGCTGCCAACTTATGAGCCTTTTAAGGAGTCTACATTTTTATTGGATTATTTCTTGACGTTTTCCAGTGTTGAGTTAATTGCCAAATTGTTTACTGCTCATCTACCTGTCTCCAGCATTTGAATTAGGTGAATGTTGTGTTCTCTCTTCTTCTCCTTGTCCTTTTGAGTTTCTTTTCTTTAAACAAAATATCTGCTGTAATTTTAGTTGGCTTGTGGGAAAAGGTGCTTTAGATGCTTGATCTAACATCTCTACCTAGAGGTCTTCAGATAGAAGTTTCCAACCCTGGAAAGCACACAGATTTAAGTGGATTTACAGGTTATGGAAAAATTATTGTGTCTTTAAATTAATGGATAGAAATTATTCCATATTTACATGCTTTGATATGTACATATTTTTAAGCCTTTGAGGAATGCACATGTATTTCTGTGATGTATCTCTGTGATGTGGACATTTTGGGAACATGCAATGCTTTTTAAGCAGACAGTGGTCTTTTCCAACCACATACCCCCACCACTGAGCCACTTAATCATGTGAAGGACACTGATCTCTACAGTTTCAGTTTTGCCAACGGCAAAATCCTCTTTGCTTTTAGAAGGGATCTGGACCAGGAAGTTGGCACCTTTCTACCACTGGCTGTTTGATTTCATGAATCTGTGAAGTTAGGTGGGGTATAATTTCTTCCCTTTTGCAAAAGTTTCGCCTCTTGTGAGTTTCCCACGTGTACCCTTTTGTTTCCTTGTCACAATCACAGGTCCTTGTCTGTCTGCTCCCAGTACCTTTTCATCCATTGGTTTTAGTGGCCAAAGCCTTTGTAAGTTTGTAGCTGAATCACCCTCAGTTATAGCCACTTACTGACCTCCTACTCTGTGGCAGGTGCTTTGTTATGTGTGAAGCACACAAAGATGTACTAGTCAGGTCCCTCTTGTCCCACAGCTAGTGATCTAGCAAAGCAAACAGAGCTTACTGTCATACTAAGGAATAGAGCTTCGATAGCAATACAAATAAAATGTGCTGGGAGGGAGCATGGGGGAGGAATGTTGAATTTTGCCTGGAAGGATGAGGAAAAGTTTCACATATGCTCTGATGCATGCACCAGTTTTCAAGTAAAAGTGTGACTGTTTTCGGCTATGAAAATAGTGTTGGTAAAGTGTGTGGTACTGGGGGCAAAGAGGCCAAAGAGACGGAGAACATGCAGTAAAACAGTGTGGACATGTGTTGCTATTTTCTTGCCTGTCAGGAGCATAGCTAGGACATGGGTGGTATGGTGTTGTCAAGGTAGAGGAGAGAAGGTTGGTTGAGCAAAGTCTAATGACCTGGCTGAAGCCATGCTCTAGAGCAGTGATTTTTCAACCACTGTGCTATGGTAAGCTGGTGTGCTGTAAACATTTTTAAAACATGCAATACCTGACTGTTTAGTCAAGGGCACTGACTTCTTTTCCCTTAGATTATCAAATAAAGTAATGACAACAGTTAACCCAACAAGAGCCATCTAATGTGAATGAATTAAAATTATATCTATTTTATTTGAGATTGGAAAAAAATATAATATTTCTTTTGTTGTGCTGCAGAATTTTAATAGTTGGTTTATTTTTTAAAAAAATTTAAATAATTTTCTGGTATTTCTTTTTTTTCTCCCTCAGGGCTAAGTATATTTTATTGATTATGCTATTACAGTTGTCTCATTTTTTTCTCCCCTTCATGCCCTTCTGCCCGGTACCCCCATTCCCTCCAGCATTCCCCCCACCCCTTAGTTCATATCCATGGGCTGTATGTATAAATTCTTTGGCTTCTACATTTCCTATACTAGTCTTAACCTCCCCGTGTTTATTTAGTACCTACCATTTGTGCTTCTTATTTCCTGTACCTTCCTTCCCTCCCTGTTCTCCTCCCACCCCCTTCTCCACTGACAACCCTCCCTGTGATCTCCATTTCTGTAATCCTTTTCCAGTTGTTTGCTTAGTTTGTTTTTGTTTTAGGTTCAGTTGATAATTGTGAGTTTGTTGTCATTTTACTGTTCACAGTTTTGATCTTCTTTTTCTTCGATAAGTCCCTTTAACATTTCATATAATAAGGGCTTGGTAATAATGAACTCCTTTAACTTTACCTGCCTTTCTATTCTTTTTTTATTTTAAATAACATTTTTACTTTAAAATTATAGTCGATATACAGTATTAGTTTCAGGTGTACAACATAGTGACTAGATATTTATATAACTTTTGAAGATATCACCTTGATAAATCTAGTACCCATCTGACACCAGAGTAATTATTGTTGACTATATTCCCTATGCTATATTTAACATGTTCATGACTGTTTGTAACTACCATTTTGTACTTTTAAAAATTGTTGGTCAATTACTGTTGTCCCTATTTTCTCCCATTAGTGTCCCCTGCCCTAACCGCCCGACCTCCCACATTCAATCCTTCTCACTCTCAGTTGTTTTTGTCCATGGGTCCTTTATACATGTTCCCTGACTTGACCTTTCCCCTTCTTTGCCCTGTTATTCCTCTACTCCCTCCCGTCTGGTTGCTGTCAGTTTGTTCTTTGTTTCCATGTCTCTGGTTCTATTTCGCATGCTTGTTTGTTTTGTTGATTAGGTTCCACTTATAGGTGAGATCATATGGTGTTTGTCTTTCACCACATTGTAAATGATAGTTTTGCTGGATAGAGTAGTCTTGGATATATGTTCTGGCTTTTCGTGACTTTGAATACTTTCCTGTAAGGTTTCTTTTGAGAAGTCAGCTTGTAATCTTATGGGAAATCCTTTGTAGGTAACTCTCTCCTTTTCTCTCGCTGTTTTTAAGATTCTCTATCTTTAATCTCAGGTAATTTAATTATGATGTGTATTGGTGTGTTCCTCCTTGGGTCCAGTTTCTTTGGGACTCTCTGAACTTCATGGACTTGCATGTCTAATTCCTTCTCCAGACTGGAGAAATTTTCCTTCATTATTTTTTCAAATAAATTTTCAATGTGTTGCTCTTCCTCTTCTTCTTCTGGCACCCCTATGATTTGGATGTTGGTATGTTTAAAGTTGTCCCAGAGGTTCCTAAGCCTCTCCTAATTTTTTTGAATTCTTGCTTCTTCATCCTGTTCTAGTTGGATGTTTCTTTCTTCCTCTTCTTCCAAATCACTGATTTTAGTCATGCTTTCCTTCCCTTTGTTGTTGGTTCCCTGTCTATTTTTCTCTATTTCACTTTGTACAGCCTTCACTTCTTCCTCTGTTTTGTGACATACTCAATAATTTCTGTAAGCATCCTGATTACTGCCATTTTGAACTCTGCATCTGATAGGTTGGTTATCTCCTCACTGCTGAATTCTTTTCCTGGAGTTTTGACATGTTCTTTCATTTGGGCCATATTTCTTTGTCTCAGCACACCTGTTACACTGTAAAGGGTGGAGCCTTAGGTATTTGCCAGGGTGGGGCATCCCACTTTGATGTGTTGTGGTGCTGTATGTGGGGGAGGGGTCAGAGAGGGAACAAGAGCTGCTCAGCTCTCGCCCTGCTTTCAGTCACTTCCCCTCACTCCCCACAAGCAAATTGTGCCTTTCTGGTGCTGATTCCTTGGTGGGTGGGTTCGTATACATTATAGGACCCTGTTAACCTCTCCAGTGGACTCTCCTGTAAAACTGGGAGTTTCACTCACCACTGCAACCCTCACAGGTTTTTACCACCAGAAGTTTTGAGGCTTTATTTCCCCATGATGGAAGCCTGGGTTGCATGATCTGTCTCCCTAGTTGTTCCTCCCAGCTTATCTTCATGCAAATGTGGGACGACCTGGTTCTCCAGCCACTCCCTTGCCACTGTCCCTGTTGCCCTGGCTGCCTGTCTCCACCCCTCCTACCCATCTGGATGAATGTTTCTTCTTTAACTCCTTGGTTATCAGACTTCCATACAGTTCAATTTTCTGGAAATTCTGGTTGTTTTTTGTTTTTAAATTTGTCGTAATCCTTCTTTTGGTTGTGTGAGAAAGTGAAGCATATCTACCTATGCCTCCATCTTGGCTGGAACTCTGATATTTCTTTTTTATTAAATATATCACTTATTTATTTTTAGAGAGAGGGGAAGGGAGGGAGAAAGAGGATGAAAGAGACATAGATCTGTTGGTCCCTGCATGTCCCCAAAGGGGGACTGGTCTGCAATCCAGGCAGGTGCTCCACTGGGAAGTGAACTAGTGACTCTTTACCCTGAAGGACAGAATCCAACCAACTGAGCCACAGTGGTCAGGGCTTTGTAAAGAGTTTATGTGTGTTGTGAGATGAAAAAAGTTGAAAATTACTGCTCCAGAGTTTGGCTGCCTGGTTTCCAAACTTGGTATTATTACTTACTGGTTCTGTGACCCCAGGTAAGTTGCTTAAGCTTTTCTCAATTTCTTTATCTGGTTAAATGAGAGTAATTTCTCAAAATTAACCAACTGATGTATGTAAATTTTGTGTAGTATATGGCATGTAGAATCAGTCCTTAAATGTTTGCTCTAATTTTAGTTGCCTACCTCTGCTTCTCTCTTTCTGTACAACTATCTACTCTTCTTTATGTGCTCCTTGTTCTACAAAAGATGTGGAAGAGCTCTTAGGGAGAAGGTGATGAGTTTGCTATGACAGGGGGACATTCAAATGGAGCTGTTAAACAGAGGTTCAAAATTTGGTTCTAAATACTCAGCGGAGAGGTCAGGATTGGAGATATGGATTTATGAGTCACAGGTAAAGTCAAGGGGAGATGGACAGAGAGAATGGAGAGGACAGAAGCATTATTACCCAGAGGAGCTCCTCCAGTCCAAAGCAGGAAGAGTAGGTAGTGAAGGCATATTAGTGTGCCAGGGCTGTCATAACAAAGTGCCACATATTGGATGGCTTAAACAACAGAAATGTATTCTTTACAATTGTGGAGGCTGAAAGCCCAAGATCAGAGTCTGGCAGGGATGGTTTCTGGTAGCTTATAGATGGCCTCTTCTTGCTGCGTCCTCATGTGGTCTCTCCTTGGAGAGAGAGCTCTGGTGTCTCTTCTTATAAGGATATCAATCCTATTGGATCAAAGTCACATCACCTATGACCTCACTTAACTTTAATTACTTCCATGAAGGCCTTTTTTCTAACATAGTCACATTACTGACAAGGGCTTCAACATATAAATTTTGGGAGGGCACAATTCAGTCCATAGCAGAAGGTGACTTGGAAATATGGAAAAAAGAGTTCAGGGAGAACTAGGAGAAGACAACAGGGAAACAGGGAAGACAGGCACTCATGGATAAAGAAGGCCAACAATTTCAAAAGATTCAGTAATAATAATAATAATAATAATAAATAATAACCATAGTTACAATGTATTGTGTATCATGGGCAGGGACCTTTTCATGCGTTCCCTCATAATTTCTCATATCACCCTGTGCTGCCAGTTCAGGAAACAGAAGCTCATAGCACTTCAGTAACCTGATAGAGCCCTCCTGGCTGGTGAGGAGAGAGCTGGTATTTAAACTTGGGTCTCTGATCCCAACATATGGTTGTGCCCTTTTCACAATGCTCGGTTACCTCTCTAGGCAGGAGATGGATGTTGAGAAGAGGTCACTGGCTTGGAAGATGTTCAGAAGGGTCACTGGTGTTTTGTGAAGGGCAGGGTTCAGGCCATAAACTGTATGGGAGATGTGGAAGTGCAGAGAACAGGTGTAGCCTGGTAAGTCTGGAGACCATTGTGAGGAATGTAAGTGCCCTTGACATATGAACTGGACACTCATGAAAGAAATGATTTCATGATCAAATAGCTTTGAGAAACTTAGCATTCTGTGTTCCCTCCTATCAGAATTTCAGATCTTTTCTGCTTCATCTTTCTTTTTTAAAAATATTTTATTTATTTGTATTTAGATTCAATTTTAAAGATAAAGGAAGGGAGGGAAAAAGAGAGGGAGAGAAACTTTGATCAGTTGCCTCTCCCATGTGCCCCAACCGGGGACTGGACCTACAATCCAGGTATGTGCCTTGACCAGGAATCAAGCCGATGACCTTTTGCTTTGCAGAAGGATGCACAACCAACCGAGCCACACCAGTCATGGCTCATCCCTTTTTTGTTCTAGCTGCATCTTTGGCCATTAGTTCTGCATGGTCTCCCATGGCACCTCCTTGCAAGCATGTACCTATGCCTTACATCTTGCCTATTGTCACCATGGGTCCTTATTCTAAGTCCACACAGGGTGATGGGTAAATTCTCTCCTTTACTGTGGACAATTCTGAGGTAGAGTATCTAGTAGCTAGCATCAGTGCTGCCTGGTGACTGCTTGAATGCAGCACCATTTTTTCTCTTTGCTTTTTTTTTTGCTTTCCCTCCCTTGTCCCTCTGTCATACTCCCTGGGTTTGCACTTCTTAATAAAGTAATAGCACAGAAGGCCTCTGCCTAAGGCACATTTTCTTTTCAAAATTAGGCTAACACTTCCAGACTTAAACATCCATTCCTTTGGAGATTCATGGTATATATAAACATAATATGATTTTTTAGAATTCTTCCAGAAACTTAGGTGCATAACCCAGAGAGCTATAAAGTCATTAAATTTGAGACTTAAAAAAATTATGTTATACACATTCAACTCCTTGGATTATAGTGTTCCATGGAGCACAGGTTAGGTTTAGCTTGTGTACTCTGAAGGACAGTTGTCAGCAAATATTGCCTTTAAAGGTTCAGATAGTAAATATTTTAGGCTTTCCAGGCCATAAGGTTTCTGTAGCAACTATTCAGCTCCGCCATGGTAGCACAAAGTCAGGCATGATGAATGCAGAAAGAAATGGGCATGGGTGTGTTTCAATAAAACTTTATTCACAAAAATCATAAGGTAGGGTAAATTTGCCCCATGGGTCATAGTTTGCTGACCTTTGCTAAGAGAAGCACAGCTGCAACTGGAAAGATAAAAGAGTCGGTGGGTAGTCTGGCAGAAATAGCAGAGCTGGAAAGAGGAACAAAATGCAAGGAAGTTAAGGGTGCTCTTATTCCCCTGCTGAGTTTCTCATTTTTCTTCTTGTGTCCTCCAAATTCCTCACTGTTGTCAACATATCAAGCAGGAAACATATCCTCTTGCTTTGCCCATAATATGTTTTGCATGAGCAAAATAGCACAGGCATTCAGAGTCAACCCATGGCTCTTCTCCCTTGACAGTGATAGATGTATAGCATTTCAAGAGTTTTTCTCAACTCAACATCAGGGTTAATGAAGTCTTATCATTCATTCTTGCCCATTGATGGCATTGATCTCATGGTATGCCACCCTGAGCATGTTGTGTGTCAGTGTAATGCAGCTTGGGGAGATCTCTGCCAGGTCAGACGGGAAGTGGCCTTTGCAGTTTTGCACACCCAAAGCTGTAGTTGTGGATGCCCATGAGAAAACCCTCTGGTAAAAATCATCAAGTGTGCCTAGTACTCTCTAATTCTTAGATTTTTTTTTCCATTTTCAAGAAAACAGGAATATATCATTAGGCTGAGTCCAACTCAGACCTATAAGAAGAGAGAAGAAAGTACAGCAGGGGAGACAAATTTACTGGTAGTTAGCATTTACTGATGCCAGGCTTCTTCGTAGGACAATTATACATACTATTGCATGTAATCCTCAAAGTGCCTGAGCAGGTGTCATTGGTTTTATCCTTCTAATAACCAGAGAGAATATATATCTTGTGCAATTCTTGCTACCCACACTGAGATACAGCCTTATTTGACAAGCCCATCTGTGACCTACAAATGGAATCCTCAACTTACTGCAGTCATCATCTTCCATGGGCAAAAGAATATGGGAAACTGCTACCAAGTGTAGACACACTCTGAAATTTAAGCATGAGACCAAGTCTCTTTCTGGTACACTGGAATATGAGAAAAGCTGTGTCTCCATTCAGTGCCAGCATTAGGAGGTGGGTGCTTGGGGATGGAATACTCCTGTGCTTAGATGTCCATTAGAAGGGCTAAAGAGTTGAAAAAATTCAAGGCTCTTGGCCCAGGTAACTGGTAGGACGTCCTGAATTATTTAGCAACCGTAAGCATCATTAGAGACAGAAATGAAATAGGTGTCTTTTTGTTGAGCTAAGGTTATATTATGGGTTCTTTAGTCCCATTTTCTCCATTTTTGATAGCTGAACCAAGTTACATGCTCCTTGCAGCCCCTCTGAGACCTTGGGATTAGTCATAACCTCAGGGAGGAAACTTGAGAGTAGCAGAAGGGGCATGTCCATGAAACCAAGAGCCCATCTGACCAGTACAAAGCTAATTTTTATGGAAGTGCTGTATGGGGCCATTTGCAGGACTTACTTCTGAGGTCAACTGTTTTATATTGGGTCAGCTAGTTGAGGCAGGGGACTAACCATGTGTACAATAGACATACATGAAAATATACATAGGGTGGGGAGAAGGCAAGCCCTCCACCTCTGGGATGATGGCTAGACTAACATTATGTTGGTTTTGGTGGAGAAGCAGGCCTCAGATCCCATAAAAATTCACCTTCTTGGGGAAGATAAATTCTAGGTGAACTACAAGAAGGAATTTTATTTGGACTCTTATCTCTATGGATGTGAAACCTCAGGACACTGGCTAATCAAACGACTTTACATGCTGTTTGTAGTAAACCTCTGTCCTTGGAGATGTTTTCAGTGTAGACTCTGTAGTGCTTACTGCATTCCTGGGACACATGATATGGTGGGGACAAATATGGGTGCACACTCAGCCCTTGATCAAAGTCTGGTGGGGCCTTTGTATTCTAACCCTGCAAGTCCATTTCCCTGGCTGAGTGTCTGGAGTGGACCCTGACACCTGCAACCGGTTCTCCCATTTTAATTGACATGCTACTTTGTCTTTCACCCCTGACTGTTCCATCATGCTTACATTAATGGCCGGATATTGGATTCTGCTTTGACCTGGGCTCATGGTCCTAGTGAGAGATGTCCATGTGAGCATCTCTGAAATGATGGATAGGAAACTGACCCATAGCTCTGCTTCACCAAGGAAAGTAGTGCTGTCTTAGGGAGTAGAGCCTCAACAGAAACACATGTTGAGTGCTCTGGGTGAGAAATAGAGATGAATTGCTGGAAAATATAGCATAGGATGGAGCCTGGATGTAACAGCTAAACAATACCCAGTCCTTATCCTGACCACACTTCTTTAGCAGAAAGAAGTCTGACAGGGTCATTAGCTTCCAGCCCCATCATTTAATTTCACTTTAGTGTGATAGCAACTTTATTTGTAATAACTCCAAACTGGAAAAAACCCAAATGTCCATCAATAGATGAATGTGTAAACATATTGTGGTACATTCATACAATGGAATTCAACTTAGCAATAATGACAAAATAAACTGCTGATCCATACAATAACATGGCTAAATCTCAAACTGTGTTGAATGGATGAAGCTGGACCAACAAGACAACACGTACTCTGTAATGCAAACTAATCTACAGTGATAGAAGCAAGTCAATGGCTTCCTGGGGATGGTAGGAGTGGGGAAAGACTGGAACTATGTCAATTAGACCTCAATAAAGGCTTTTTAAAGGACTGCCACTTCAAAGCAGATCTCCCTGAATCCTATCTGTTCCTATATCTAAATTCCAGTTCCCTTTTCCCCTCTCTTCTCTAGTGGACTTCATGAGGCCATTGCAGGCACTGATTTGTCTAGTTTCTCTCTGCATCCTAACAATACCTTGCCCTTGGGAAAAAGATAAACTTGTTAGTTGGTGAAAGCATAGGCCGGGTCTTTAGTGTTAGGTTTGCCTGCACCTGAATTGCAGCTCTTAAATATATGTGAGTATTTAGGATCATTACTCTGAGCCTTTGTTTACTTATAAGTTAGGGATGAACTGTCTCACAGAGTCATTGGGGAACTGAGTTTGAAAATGTTTGTGACCTGTTCAGCATCATCTCTAATGCACACAAGACCTTTTCCTGCCTTTACTGGGGTCTGAGAGGCTCTCTCATCAGAGATGTTAGTGCCAGGATCCTGTACTCTCATAGGAAATATAGAACAATATTCTAGAGAAAATACTGATTTTCTCTAATGAAAATATTGAATACTGACTATCAGAACTCTGGTCCACAGTGGACTCTTTCCTCTCTTTTCTGAATGTGGCTATTATGCAGGGACTGTCATTGAGAAGGAGGAGGTTCCTGTACAAGGTGGAGGGGGAGCAACCAACACCAGCACTTCCTTAGAGAAACTCTTGGGGAGTTAGTGTTAACACTTGGGAACTAGTGGACCCAGCGTTAAGCTTTGAATTTCTAGGACTGGTGTGCCCTGGCAAAGGGGCAATTTGGATTTGTGAGTCATCTCCAGCCCTGGCTGATCTCATGTCTATGGTGGGCCAGGTCTGAAGAACATACATGTGTCTGATTAAGCCAGTATGACTCCAGAAAGACAGAGAGGAGTTATGAGAGTGCCACATGGTTGGGACTGGTGATAAGGGCATGGGGATTTGGAAAGCCATATTTTAATGGGCACCTCTAAGTTCTAGCTCCCTCTTTCACCAGGACAACTGGAGGTAACAGTCTGCTCCTAAGATCCTTGCCTCTAAGTCAGTGACTTTTGTCCAGAGATGTCTTCTTTTTTTCCCTGGTGATTTCTCTGTATCTTATGAAATTCAGTCCAATATGTTAGCACTTTTATTCTTCCCCTATGTCCAAGATTAATAGATAAATACTCCAAATTATTTGGGTACTATATACCTATTAGGGGAGGAATAAAAGTGCTAATGATTCAAAAGCCAAATAACCTCTCATGGAATTTAGCTCAAGGTTTGAATAATTCCTAGCTTGTCCTAGGGAACTCAACGCCAAGAACCCAAAATTGCAAATTTAATAAATTTTTTTAAAATCAAAAGATCAATTATGAAGCACCTAGAAATTTCTAATTAAAAGAATATATTCTCAGACAATGTCAACTTTTTTTCTTCTGTGGGTTTTAATTTTTACCCCTAAAAATTGGTTTTATTTGATGCAACTCAGCCTTAAATCTCTCAATAAAGAAAAAATATCCATAGTGAAACCGCCCCCTCCCCGAGTGATAGCAAAACAGCTGTACCTGGCTCCTGAAGGCTGTCAGGTCTGTGCCTTTCTGAATACAGTGCACTCCACAGTCTCCGATGCTCCTTTCTTCTTTCATATGGTAATTTCCTTAGGATAATCATTCTTCTTCCACTCTCAGCCCATGGGGTTTGGATGAGAGTATGTCCAAGGGTGAACATGTGATAGAGGTCTAGCCAATGAGGGCATTCTTTCTTCCTGCCTACAGTAATTGGTTCTGGAATAGGCAGGGGATCCTAGCTGGTTCCAGGAGTCTTGATCCCAGGATGTTTATTAGAATTCTTGAGAAAGAGAAATTTCGTTTCTTCCAGGGTGGCTGATCTGGTACTCCTTCTGTCACCAGCTGGTGGGCAGTGGGGAATGTTTAAGTCTCACAGGAGGAGGCAAATGAGAAAGCTGAGACATGGGAAGAGGACTTTGTATGTGTGTGTGTGTATGTGTGTGTGTGTGTAGAGAACGTGAGAGAGTGAGCCCTGGCTGGGTGGCCCAGCTGGTTGGAGTGTTGTCCCTTACACCAAAAGGTTGCAAGTACAATCCCTGGTTGGGGTGCATAAGTGAGGCAACTGATAAATGTGTCTTTCTTTCTCTCCTTTCTCCCTTCCTTTCTCTCTAAAATAAATAAACATATCATCTGGTGAGGATTAAAAAAACAGAGAGAGAGGAGAGAAAACGCATTGCGCTTACATTTTTACCATCTTGAAATAATAAAGCATAATATGCTGAAAATGTTGCATATTTTCTTCCATCTTCAATATTAAAATTGCTACACAAAAATTCACCAATTATGATAAGCTTTTTAAAAAATCATGCTGATATGACAGCTGTCATAATACAATTTAATAAAATTGTCTCAAATGAAGTTAAAGACAACTAAGTGCTACTAGGGCCATCTTACAGGAAAAACCGAATGAACTTTTTGATCAACCCAATATTTGCCTTTCCCAAGTAACAAAAACATTCTATCCTTTTTATTCCAGAAGCTTTATGAGTTTAGATGTTAAGTTTAAGCTTTGGACACATTTCAAAATAATTTTTGTGTATGACGTAAGGTAAAGATTAAGGTTTATTTTCTTCTAAATTAATGTAATGTGTTGAAAAGATTTTCCTTTTTCTTTGCAATATATTAGTGCTTTTTTCAAAAATTAATCCAGAGTATAAGCATGGTTCTACTTCTCTATTCTGCTTGTTAATGTATTTGTCTATTACTATTTCTATACCACATTCTCTTATTTAACAGCATTATGATAAATCTATATTGCAGGATGCTCAATGTTCTAAGTCCTTCAGCTTTATTCATCTTACACTTTGGGGGGATACTCTTGGCTATGCTAGACACAGGGATGTGATGCTCAGATCCCCTTAAAGAAAGGATTCACTGCCTTTAACTGTGAGGAGTGTGATTAGTGGACCATCTCCAGCTATTATCTCCTTTGGGCTCCACCCCAGCTTTTGAAATGAGGTCACAATCTTTTCAGGGCAGCCGAGCCAATGACTGAAGCAGGCAGTGGTAGCTGAAGTCATGCTTGTCTTGGGTTAGCCTTCAGCCTTGTGACTGAGTGGATTTTCACAGCCAATGACTGAGTAAAGCAGTTATATAAGGGCCTAGAAATTTCTGTTCCAGGTGCTAATTCTTCAGTGCATGGTCTTTGCTCTAGGGTTCTCCATTAAGCTGGCGAAGAATTTTTCACACTGACATTGCCATCTTATTGCTCCCCTAGCCCAATTCTTCTCATCCAGTTTGCTTTTTCTACAAGTGTTATTTCCCAACTAATATTTTGAATTTCTATGTCTAGCTCTGTGTCTGCTTGTTAGAGAGCTTTAATTGATCCTGTGATTCCAAGATAACACCCATCAGGGTAGAATTTTTTGAGTAGATCACTGCCCATGGTGTCACTGGCAATGACACCATCCAGATCATGAATGGAACATGGACAGACCTGGCACAAAGGGATGGCCCAATTGTCAATACTTTGATGTGGTAACTTGGGAGAATACTGCAGTGTAGGAGAATGCACTGATTGGTATGATAATTTGAGTGTTTGAAATACATGGGGAGAATGATAAATATTAGCATAATGGAATTGAGCGGTTGATATTATGTTTCATTGACACCGTATAGATATATAATGAAAAGCTGAGAACAATTAACCAGCAATTGAATATTTTGAGTGTTAGAGTTAAACAGACTCTTTGGTTATAAACAAAAAGTCTTTATCTCATGCTGCGAACAAAGAAAATTCTGAATATTAACCCAAGATCTATTAGAGTGGTTATATTTCAGAACTGATTGAATGTTCAGCCGAGTCACGTCTTTTATACTGCAGGTCTTTGACTGTGAATACTTAGGATCCTGATACATGGGATGAAGACAATCTGGATGGAGTCCCCTAAAGAGTTTGCTTCCTCAGACTTCTATAAATCTCCTGAGGTTGTAGAAGTGCTCCAATCCTCTCTATTTATTTATTTTTTGACAGAGGGAAAGGGAGGGAGAAAGAGAGGGAAAAAAACATCAGTGTGTGGTTGCCTCTCACAGTGTCCCCCACTGCAGACTTGGTCTGCAACCCAAGCATGGGCCCTGACTGGGAATCAAACTGGCAACCTTTAGGTTCGTGGGCCAGTGCTAAATCCACTGAGCCACACCAGCCAGGGCTCCAACTCTTTATTAAGTGCTACTCCATGTTACCCCAATGTGGGATGGGAATACAGAGATTTTTCTTCCACAAGGCAATACTTACCCTCTCAAGAAATGACCTACTTTCTCCAGCTGTCAGGTTTATAACCAACATTGAATTACATCATAATCCAACAGGGGATGTGCTGAGCCTTAGAAGAAGGAAAACATCTATGCCTAAGAGAACTGGATGACCTAGCCAGGGATTGGGTGAGTATCTGTGAAACTGGGTCCTAAATGTGCTCAATCTAAGGAGTCAGAGCATAATATTGGATAAGGGATACAAGTTCAATACCCTGGAAGGAATGTAGGGGTTTCTGAAAATATGCTGTTAAGGTGATTCTTCAAAGTCTGGAAAAAACAACGGCCCACATCAAGTAACATTGCAATGCCTGAATTTCTGTGGCAGGTGGTACAGGAATGGATTAAAAATTTTAGAACCAAGGAGAACCTGTTTTAGAAGGCCCAGAATTTTATTTTTCCAGGAGTGAATACATATTCTGACTACAGGTTCACATTTCCAACAATGGGACTTCAGCCAGAACCATTATTTGTGGAATACCATATACCATAGCATTTGACTAGGAAACCAACTTTATAGAGAAGGAGCTGTGGGTATGGACCCATGATCATGAAATTCATCAGTTGTATTATATACCTTACCACCCAGAAGCTGCCAGATGGATATATTTTTGGAATGGTCTGCTGAAGGCATAGCTGAAGCATCAGTTCAAGAACAATGCTTTGCACAGATTGGGTGCTGTCATCCAGAATTGGCACATGCACTGAGGTACAGACTTTTCTGTCATTCTGTATCCTTCATAGGACCAGTATGTCCAGAAGGTATCCAGCCATGCAATATGAAAAGTAGAGACATTTACTGAAGAAGAAACAAGAAACATTGTACAGAGGACATGATACCTCAGTCCCCTTGAAAGTAAGCACCTTTGGGACTTCACAAAATGCTACCAATCACGATCAGCTGCCCCATGGTGTTTTCCTGCATCTCACTGATGGTATGAAATAACTTGCCTTTCAAAGGTGATTTTAGTTTTTGGAAAAGCCAAAGCTCACAGGGCACCAGATCTGGACTGTAGGGGGGCTGAATCACCGGGGTGATTTGATGTTTCACCAAAATATCTCTGTATAAGACATGTTGCATGAATGAGTACATTGTCATAAAGAAGGTGCCAACCACCAGTTGCCCATAGTTGTGTCCTTCTGAATCATCTGAATAGTTTCCATGGAGGATATTCAAGCTTAATGCAAAATTCGATGTAGACAGATTGCTCTACTTGCTCACTCATTTTGAATGCAACAACCACACAGTACACATGCTCACTCAATGGTGTCTACTACTTCCACTGACTAGTACAGTGAAGTTATCATTGTTCACACATGCACATTCCAGTCCTCTCTCCTTGACTGCTAGGTTACATCATGTCATGCAAACTATTATCATAATATTAGCAATGGTTGGATTTTTTTCTGGATAGATCTCATAAATCTGGGGAGCAAAGCGTAGAAAAGAGTTGCCCTAATGGATTTAATTGCCAATGACTCACTGGAGGAATTTGTGCTTTCCACATGCAATTCTAAGGTCAGCAGGGTTATAGGGCTTGGTCCCCCAAAAGCAAACCTGTTCACCAGTAAGGGTCCAGTTGAGCTAAATACTACAGGTGCCTGTCTGGACCTCCTGGGTTCCTTATGTCCAGAAATCAGCAGTCAGGAAAGAAAGTCTTCATGGCTTAATGGACACCGATCAATGTAAAAAGTTAAAGCTTCTGTTACACAAGTGCAAGGGGCAGGTGACAGCTGAGGATGAAAGAAATTTAGAATTTATATTAGAGATGGGAGCTTATGGGAGCTGATGAGCATCATTTGCAACCTTAAGACGACCTCCAGCGATGAGCTATGTAGTTCATCCCACCATCCTCACTCTTTGAAGTTTCACCTTAGGAAGAGAGGCTCACTAGAACCCTAGAGTAAGTGCTCCCTGAACATGTATGGATAAGTATATCTGCTGGGATGAGGGGTGGACAATAGTAAATATGGAAGTGTGCCACTTAGAGTCCCTGTAAAAAAAATTTCTTGCTGTCCAGCAGAGAATGTGGTCCTCTTCAAAATTTGACTAAGCATATTTTTAAAAGTCATATTTATTGAGGTATAATATCAGTACATTAAATTGAAACTCTGTAGTATAAACTTTTATGAGTTTTGATGAATGCACATAACCATATATCCATGAATAAAATCAAGATAGAAAACATTTCTATCACTTGAAGACGTCATCTCAGCACCTTTGTAGTCTATTTCTTCCATACCTCCACATCCTGACAACTATTAACCTGTTTTCTGTCCCTTTATTTATGACTGTAAAGAAGAGTCATGTAAATATAATCATAGTATGTAAATTTTGCGTCTGACTTTTATCACTTAGCAAAATATACTTGAGGTTTAGCCATGCTGTGTTTATTAGTTTTTCTCCCTTTTATTGCTGAGTTGCATTCCATTTTTTAATGAACCACAGCTTGTTTATCCATTTGTTTGTGGAAAGATGTTTCCTCTTTCATGGTTCCTCTTCACCCCCTCTGCCCACTCCCTCCCTCAATCTTCCCACACTTTGGCTTTGTCCATGGGTGCTTTATACATGTTCCTTGACTTGACCTTTTCCCTTCCTTTCCTTGCCACCACCCTCCCTCCATCCATCCTGTTTCTGATGGTTTCTTTTTTCTTTCAATGTTGCTGGTTATGTTTTCCTTGCTCGTTTGTTTTGTTGGTTAGGTTCCACTTACAGATAAGATCATTTGGTATTTGTCTTTCACCCCCTGGCTTATTTCACTTAGCATAAGGCTCTCTAGTTCCAGCCATACTGTCACAAAGGGTAGTAGCTCTGTATTTCTTTCTGCTCCTTAGTATTCTATTATGTAAATGTACCACACTTTTTTGATCCACTCATTTACTGATGGGCACTTAGGTTGCATCCAGTACTTGACTACTGTAAATTGTGCTGCTATGAGCATTGGGGTGCATAGGTTCTTTTGAATTGGTGTTTTGGGATTCTAAGGGTATAATCCCAGCAGTGGAATTACTGGGTCAAAAGGCAGTTCTATTTTTAGCTTTTTGAGGAAATTCCAAACTGTTTTCCACAGTGGCTGCACCAGTCTGCATTCCCAGCAGTGGACTAGGGTTCTCTTTTTTTTCACAACCTCACCAGCACTTGTTTGTTGATCTGTTTATGATGGCCATTCTGACCTGTGTGAAGTGGTACCTCACTGTGGTTTTAATTTGCATTTCTCTGATGACTAGTGATGCTGAGCATCTTTTCATATGTCTCTGGGCCCTGTTTATGTCCTCCTTGGAGGAATGTCTGTTCAGGTACTTTGCTCACATTTTAACTGGATTGTTTGTCTTCCTGGAGTGGGGTCGTGTGAGTTCTTTATATATTTTGGAGATCAAACCTCTGTCTGAGGTATCATTGGCAAATATATTTCCCCATACAATTGGTTCCTTTTTCATTTTGCTGATGTTTTCAGAAGCTTCTTATTTTGATGAAGTCCCATTTGTTCATTTTCCTTTTATGTCCCTTGCTCTAGGGGACATATCTGTGAAAATATTACTGCGTGAGATATCTGAGAGTTTCCTGCCTATGTTCTCCTCTAGGACTTTTATGGAGTCATGACTTATATTTAAGTCTTTTCTCCATCTTGAGTTAATTTTTGTGTATGGTGTAAGTTGGTGGTCTAATTTCAATTTTTTCAGGTATCTGTCCAGTTCTACCAACACCATTTGTTGAAGAGACTATTTTTACTCTGTTTTATGCTTCTTTCCCCTTTGTCAAATATTAATTGACCATAGAGACATGAGTTTATTTCTGGGCTCTCTATTCTGTTTCATTGATCTATGTGTCTGTTCTTATGCTGGTACCATACTGTTTTGATTACAATGGCCTTGTAGTATACTTGATATCAGGTATTGTGATTCCTCCTACTTTGCTTTTCTTTCTCAAAATTGCTCTGGTTATTCGGGGTCATTTATGGTTCCATATAAATTTTTTGAATGTTTGTTCTATGTCTGTGGAATACATCATTGGTATTTTAATAGGGATTGGGTTGAATCTATAAATTGCTTTGGGTAGTATGGACATTTTGATGTTAATTCTTCCAATCTATGAACATGGTTTATGCTTCCATTTATTTGTGTCTTCCTTAATCTTTCTTCAGTGTTGTATTTTTTTCTTCAGTTTTCTGTGTAAATGCCTTTAACCTCCTTGGTTAAGTGTATTCCAGGTACTTTATTTTTCTTGTTGTTATAGCCAATAGTATTTTTTTTCCTGATTTCTGACTGTGACATTTCATTGTGGGCGTACAAAAATACCTTCGAGGTGCTTCTTTGAAAAGGTAAATGAAATCGAGAAGCCTTTAAGCAGACTCATCAAGAAAAGAAGGGAGAGGACCCAAATAAATAATACCAGAAATGAAAGAGGAGAAATAACAACTGATACCACAGAAATACAAAGAATTGTAAGAAATTACTATGAACAATTATATGCTAAGAAATTTGAAAACCTGGGTGAAATAGACAAAGCAGAAAACCTGAACAGACTGATAACAGCTGGTGAAATTGAAGCAGTAATCCAAAAACTCCCAGGACAAAGAAGCTCTGGACCAGATGGTTTCACAGGAGAATTTTATAAAACATTTAAGGAAGAGCTGACCCCTGTCATTCTCAAACTATTCTAAAAAACCCAAGAAGAGAGAAGACTCTCAAACTCTTTTTTTGAGTCCAGCATCATCCTCATTCCAAAACCAGATAAAGACACAACCAAGAAAAAAAACTACAGGCCAGTATTGCTGATGAACGTAGATGCTACAATCCTCAACAAAATTTTGGCAAACCTCATCCAGCAATACAATAAAAAGATCATCCACCATGATCAAGTGGGATTCATCACAGGGTTGCAAGGATGGTTCAATATTTGCAAATCAGTAAATATGATACATCAGATAAGCAAAAAGAAAGGCAAAAACCACATGATCATATCAATAGATGAGGAAAAAGCATTTGATAAGGTACAGTACCCATTTATGATAAAAACACTCAGCAAAGTGGGAATAAAGGGGGGATACCTCAACATAATAAAAACCATATATGAAAAACCTACAGCCAACATCGTACTCAATGGGGGAAAACCAAAAGCTTTACCATTAAGATTGGGAACAAGATGAGAACATCCACTTTCACCACTTCTATTCAGCATAGTATTGGAAGACCTAGCCCCAGTGATCAGACAAGAAAAATACATAAAAGGCATCCAAATTGGAAAGGCAGAAGTAAAACTATCATTGCCCATGACATGAGAGTGTATGTAGAAAACCCTACAGACTCACCAAAAAACTACTCGACCTAATAAATTAATTTGAATATATATCTATTTAAATCTTCTTTGATTTCTTTCTTTGGAATTTTGTAGTTTTACTTATATTGGATTTATAGTATCCTGATAGATTTATTTCTAAATTCCTCATTTCTTGGTGCTAATATTCTTTTATATGGCATTGTGTTTTATATTTCAAATTTCCATTGTTCATTGCTCTTGTAAGGAAGCAGTTGACTGCTATATGTTAAACTTGTATCCTGAAACCTTGCTATAATCATTTATTGTTTTCAGGAGTTTTTTGTTGATTATTTTAAATTTTCTACATAATCATGTCATCTGTAAAATGAAAAACAATTTTATTTTTTATTCCCAATTTGTGTATTTTTAATTTTCCTTTCTTATTTTGTTACATTAGGTAAGACATTCAGTACAAGTGGAATAGAAGTGGTGAGATGGGGCATTCTTACCCTGGACCTTATCTTAGTAGAAAACTACATAGTTTCTCACCATTAAGTATGATCTCTACTATAGATTTGTTTTTGTAGATGGTCTTTATTAAGTTGAGGAATCCTCTCCATTCCTAGTTTATTGAGAAATTTTACAATGAATGAGTGTTGAATTTTTTCAAATGTTTCTCTGTCTATTGTTATGATCACAAGAATTTTCATTCTTAGCCTGTTTATATAATGTGTTTTATTAGTTCTATTTCAAATATTGAATCAATCTTGCATACTCTTTAGATAAATCACACTTTGTTGTGTTGTGTGTTATTCTTTTTATACATAGTTGGATGCAATTTGCTAATATTTGGCTGAGGGTATTTGCATGTATGTTTTTTAGTGATGTTGCCTATAGTTTTCTTTTCTTTTCTTTTCTTTTTTTACTGTTGTTCAAGTACAGTTGTCTCCATTTCCCCCCCACCATTCCTGCCTGCCCCACCCATCCTGGCTTCCCACCCTCAATCCTACCCCTTTGGCTTTGTCCATGTATCCTTTATACATGTTCCTTGATGACCCTTTCCTTATTTTCTCCCATTATCCCTCTCTCCTTTCCCCTATGGTTATTGTCAGTTTGTTCTTTATTTCAATGTCTCCGGTAATATTTTGCTTTCTTTATTTTGTTGACTATGTTCCACTTATAGGAGAGATCATATGGTATTTGTCTTTCATCATCTGGATTATTTACTTAACATAATGCTCTCCAGTTCCATCCATGCCATCATGAAGGGTAATAGCTCTTTCTTTCTCCTGGGTAGTATTCTACTGTGAAAATGTACCATACTTTTTTGATCCACTCATTTACTGATGGGCACTTAGGTTGCTTCCAACCCTTGGCTATCATATATTGTGCTGCTATGAACATTAGGGTGCAGAGGTTCTTCTGAATTGATGTTTTGGGATTCTTAGGGTATAATCCCAGCTGTGGAATTGCTGGGTCAAAAGACAGTTCCATTTTTAGTTTTCTGAGGAAATTCCATACTGTTTTCCACAGTGGTTGCACCAGCCTGCATTCCCATCAAAAGTGCACTAAGGTTTCCTTTTCTTCACTACCTCATCAGCACTTGTTTGTTGATTTGCTTCTGATGGCCATTCTGACTGGTGTGAAGTGGTATCTCATTGTGGTTTTAATTTGCACCTCTCTGATAGCTAGTGATGCTGAGCATCCTTTCATATGTTTCTGCTTTTCTTATAATCTCTTTATCTGGTTTTGGTATAAAGGTAATGATAGTCTCATTGAATGAGTGAGGAAGTTTTCTTTTGCTTCTATTTTTTTGAAAGAGATATAGAGAATTAGTATCACTTTCTCTAAAATATTTGTTAAAATACACCAGATGAAATTATCTGGTCCTGAAGCTTTGTGTTTTAGACAGTTATTGATCATTGACTAAGTTTATTTAATAGATAGGAGAATATTCAGATTATCTTTTTCTCCGTATGTGAGTTTTCATACACTGTGTCTTTCAAGGAATTTTTCCATTTCATCAAACGCATGAAATTTGGGGGATAAAATTATTCATAGAATTTCTTTATAATATTTTTATTGTCTTTGAGAACAGGGATAGAATCTCATTTGTATCTTCTGTCTGTTTCTTATTTTTCTCTTGGTTGGCCTGGCTAGAAGTTTTTAATTTTATTAACATTTTCAAAGAACCAACTTTTGATTTCACTGAGTTTCTCCATGGTTTTCTGTTTTCAATTTCACATGTATTCTTTGATATAATGAATTATAATGATTGACTTTCTGATATTGAGCCAACTTTGCATTTATAGGATAAACCCCACTTGGTCATGATACTTTTATATATTTCTAAGTTCTTTTATTAATACTCTAAGAATTCTGCAGTCTAAGTTTACAAGGGTTAGCAGTCTGTAGTTTTATTTCTTTGTAATATGTTTATTTGATTTTGGTATTACTATAATTCAGGTCACACGAGTGTTTCTTCCTCTTCTATTTTCTGGAAGTACTTGTATAGAATTGGTATTATTTCTTCCTTAAAATATTGATATAAATAACCAATAAAGCTATATGGGACAGGAATTTCCTTTTTTAAATGGCTTATAATTATGGATTCAATTTCTTCAGGGGACATGAAGCTATTTGTATCTATTTCTTTTAAAGTGAGCTTTAGTAGTTAAAACCTTTCAAGAATTTTTTTTCATTTCATTGTTATAAAATTTATCAATATAAAATTATTTATATTTTTGTACTAGTTTACATTGTCTGTAGGAACTGTAGTGATGTCCCTCATTCATTCCTGACAATGATACTTTGTTTATTTTGTTTTGGTTTTAATTTCTTGATGAGTCTTACTAGAAGTTTATCAATTTTGTTGAACTTCTTAAAGAGCAAGCTTTTGATTTCAATGATTTTCTGTTTTTAATTTTATTGCCTTCAGCTGTTATGTTTATTATTTTCTTTCCTTCTGCATGCTTTGGGCTTAGGTTGCTCTTTTTGTCTTTGTCTATTAAGATCAAAGTTTAGTATTTTGATTTAAAAACTTTGCTCTTAAACAAGTCTGGGTTCAATCAGGAGATACAAACTATATAATAATTTAAACAGGAGAAATTTAATATAAAATTATTTTACTACAATATAAAGGAAACTATGACATATAAAGAAGCACTCAGGAAATCCAAGATAGGGAAGTATTAAGTGGAAACTACACTAACCTCCTCCCTGGACCAATATGGAATTACAACTAAGTTGCAGAGAAATCATCCTGAATAACCAACTTAGCACTAGCTGGAGAGAAGCCTTATAACCAAGGAGAGACAGAAGAAACCACTTCACCACCATGAGACTGGTAGGGAGAACAGAGGAGGTGTGAGAGGGCTGGCTAGGCTTCTATGGGCAGCAGATGAAATTCTAGAGGGATAGTTAAGCAGCCATGGAGGTTCCCCCTGAGAAAAGTGGTGTCTAAACCAAAGGCTGGGCTCACCAGCCTATAGCACCAGAGCTGGAATGGAATCAAGGTAACATCCATAAATTAAAAGCAGCAGCGTTTCTGTCTGCCAGGGAGAGATGGCTAGAGACACAGAGAGCCTCTTATTGGGCACAAAATTTTGTTCTAAGCCTCTTACCCTGGGCTCTGGCAAAAGGAGGGCAGTGTGGACTAGAGACGCTTCAGAAGTCTGGGGTTGGTGGCTTTGGGGAGAGAACTGATGGAATAGCTGCCTAGATCTTTGTGCCGAGTCATTCGGCATACTGGAGAAGCCCTCTTTCTCAAGCAGAGCATTCCTCTCTGAATGGCATCAGCCTGAGTGGAAGCAATAGCCTCACCCACAAGAATTACCCTGTTCCACTCCATGGAGCTTAAGCCTGTCTGCTGACTGCAGCTTAAGGCCATATCACTGACTAGTTTTAACAAATTACAGCTGATCTCTGGGAGTACTCTAAGACTTCAGCTGACCCTCCCCCATTACCAGTGATTATAAAAGTTGACTGTGATGCACAACTTTTTCTGCACATGAAGAGGCCTAGAAGAGGGAGTCACATGCTGTAGATCACTGACAGCTCCAAAGAGGCTGACCAGAGCCAGTCACAAGCAGCATTGTACAAAGGCCTAACCCAAAGTCTTTGCAGATTTACCTAACACATAGAAACAAATACAAAGAAGCAGCCAAAATGTGAAGACAAAGAAACAGACTCCAAATGAAAAACAAGAGAATTCTCCAGAAGAAAGGCTAGATGAAATGGAGGCAAGCAATTTATCATATAGAGAGTTTAGAGTAATGATTATCAGGATACTCAACAGCATGAAAAAAGGCATATAAACTGCACAAAAGTAACAGTCAGAAATAAAGAATTCACTATTTGAAATAAATAATACACTGGAAGGAATAAACTAAGTTAGATGAAACAGAGGGTCAGATCAGTGATTTGGAAAACAAAGTAAAAAAAAAAAACCAACATGGAGGCAAAGCAGCAAAAAGAAAAAAATAATGAAAAAAATAAGGAGAGCTTAAAAAACATTTGGGACAACATAAAACATAATAACATTCACATCATGGGAATACCAGAAGGAGCCCTGGACCAGATGGCTTCACAAGTGAATTTTACCAAACATTCCAAAAAGACTTACCACCTTTCTTTCTTTCTAAAAAAATAAAAAATAAAAATTCAAGAGGATGGAAAGCACCCAAGCTCATTTTCTGAGGCCAGCATAATCCAAATCCAAAACCATAAAAAGATGCTGCCAAAAAAGGTAATTATAGGCCAATATCCTATTAAACCTAGATGCTAAAATCCTCAACAAAATATTGGCAAACTGAATACAGCAATGCATCAAAATGATCATAATAAATTGGGATTTATTCTGGGAATGCAAAATTGGGTCAACATTCACAAATCGATAAATGTGATCAACCACATAAACAAAATGAAGGATAATAACCACATGATTATATCAATAGATGCAGAAAAAACTTGATAGCACTGATTTACAATAAAAACTTTCTGCAAAGTGGGAATAGAAGGAAATAGCTAAACATAATAAAAGCCATAGACAACAAACCCACTGCCAGCATCAGACTCAACAGGCAAAAACTTAAGCAGTTACCTTAAGACTGGGAAAAACACAGGGATGTCTGCCTTCACCTCTTCTTTTCAACATAGTACTGGAACTCCTAGCCACAGCAAACAGATAAGAAGAAATAAAGGCATCTGAATTGGAAAGGAAGAAGTAAAACTGTTTTTATTTGCAGATGACAAGATACTGTACATAAATAACCCTAAAGATTCCATCAAGAAAGTACTAGAACTGATAAATGAATTCAGCAAAGTAGAAGGATACAAAATTAATATCAAGAAATCAGTTACATTTTTATATGCCAATAACAAACTAACATAAAGGGAAATTTAGGAAACAACCCCATTCACAGTTGCTTCAAAAGGATAAAATATCTTGGAATAAACCTAACCAAAGATGTAAAAAACCTGTACTCAGAAAATTGTAAGACATGGAAGAAACAGAAGATACAAATAAGTAGAAGAACATACTGTGTTCATGGATAGAAATTTAACATCATTATAAAGTCAAGACTACTCAAAGCAATCTATAGATTCAGCACAATTCCTATCAAGATTCCAAGGACATATAACACAGACTTAGAACAAATATTTCAAAAATTTGTATGGAACCACAAAAGGCCCCGCATACAACAGTGATTCTGAGAAAGAACAAAGTTAGAGGATTCACTCTACCTAATGTGAAAGTATCTTATAAGGCCATAATAATAAAAATAGACACATAGACCAATAGAATAGAATAGGGAGCCCAGAAATAAACCTACACCTTTAGAGTCAATTAATATTTGATGGAAGAAGCAAGTATATACTATGGGCTAATGATTTTTTACTCAATTAACAGTGTTAGGAAAATTGGACAGATACATGCAGAAAAATGAAACTAGACCATTTTCTTGTACCACACACAATTATATATTTAAAATTGATTAAAGACTTAAATGTTTACTCTGAAACCATAAAAACAGTAGAAGAAAATGTAGGCAGCAAAATATGGCTCAGCAATTGCTCGTAGCCATATTTTTACTGATATCTCTCCCAAGACTAGAGAAACAAAAGAAAAAAAATAAAAATATGGGACTATATTAATCAAAATTTTTTTTGCATAACAAAGGAAAACTTCAACAACATAAAAAGACTACCCACAGAATGGGAGAACATATGCACTGATACTTCAGATAAGAGGTTAATATCCAAAATTTATAAAGAACTTACAAAACTCAACACTAAAAAATCCAGTTAAAACATGAGCAAAGACCTGAACAGACACTTTTCCAAAGAGGACATACAGATGGGTAACAGACATATGAAAACCTGCTCAATGTCACTAATCATCAGAAAAATGCACATTAAAACCACAATGAGATATCACTTCACACTGTCAAAATAACTATCAACAATAAATCAAGCAACAGCAACTTATCCAGGCAAGATGGAGGCATAGGTACATATATGTTGCCTCCTTGCACAATCAAATGGAGGAAATAACCAATTTTAAAACAAACAAACAAACAAAAACCCCCAGAACTGCCAGAATATCAAACTGTACAGAAGTCCGACAACAAAGGAGTTAAAGAAGAAACATTCATCCAGGCTGGTAGGAGGATCAGAGATGGACAGCCGGGGTGGAGAGGACAGGCAGCAAGGTGGTGGCTGGCAGACTGGGCTGGTGAGGTGGTGACTGGTGGACTGGCCAGTCCAACATTTGTGTATGGAAAAACTTGGAGGAACAAATGGGAAGTGAGACAGATCATGTAACCCAGGGTTCTGGCATGGGGAAAAATTAAGCCTCAAAACCTCTGGCTGTAAAAACCTGTAAGGGTTGTGGCAGTGGGAGTAAATGCCAGTCTCTTGTAAGCAGGGTGAGGGCTGGGAAACTGGCATTGCTCCATCTCTGACCCTTCCCCCATATACTGTGCCACAATACAGCCAAGTGAGTTGCTCCACCCTGGCGAATGCCTAAGGCTCTGCCCCTTACAACATAACAGGTGCACTAATACAAAGAAATATGGTCCAAATGAAAGAACATATCAAAACTCCAGAAAAAAGGACTAAGTGACGAAGAGATAGCCAACCTATCAGATACAGATTTCAAAATACTGGTAATCAGGATGCTCACAGAAATGACTGAGTATGACTGAAAAATGATGGAAGAAGTGAAGGCTACACAAAATTAAATAAAAATAGACAGGGAACCAATAGTGAAAGGAAGGCAGGAAATCAATGATTTGGAACAAAGGGAAGAAATAAACATTCGATCTGAACAGAATGAAAAAACAAGAATTCAAAAAAAAAAAAAAGAGAGATAAGGCTTAGGAACCTCTGGGAAAACTTTAAACATTCCAACATCCGAATCATAGGACTGCCAGAAGGAGAAGAGGAAAAGCAAGAAATTGAAAACTTATTTGAAAAAATAATGAAGGAAAACTTCCCCAATCTGGTGAAGGAAATAGACATAAAAGTCCAGGAAGTTGAGAGAGTCCCAAAGAAGTTGGACTAAAGGAGGAATACACCAAGGCACATCATATTTAAATTACCAAAAATTAAAGATGAGCGAATCTTAAAATCAGCAAGAGAAGAGAGCTGCATACAAAGGACTTCCCCTAAGACTATCAGCTGATTTCTCAAAAGAAACCTTGCAGGCAAGAAGGGACTGGAAAAAAGTATGAAAAGCAAAGATCTACATCCAAGATTACTCTATCCAGAAAAACAGGAATAGAATCACAGAAATGGAGATCGCATGGAGGGCTATCAGCAAGGAGGAGGAGGGGAGGGAATGGGGGAAAAGGTACAGGAAATAAGAAGCATAATTAGTAGGTACAAAATAGGGGAAGGTTAAGAATAGTACAGGAAATGGAGAAGTCAAAAAACTTATAGGCACACGCATGGACATGAACTAAGTGGGGATGCTGTAGGTAATGGGGGTACTGGGCAGAGAGGGACAAAAGGGAGAAAAAAGAATGGGACAACTGTAATAGCATAATCAATAAAATATACTTTAAAATATATTTACTATAGGGGATTAAAAGACATTGCTTTTTATAAAAATAATTTTTAATTAAAATTCTTTTCTTTTTAAATTAATTTATTTTTCCAAATAAATTTGTCTCTGCCTTCCCCTCACCACTTTCCCCTGCTCCCTCTCGCTTCCTCAATCCTTCCCCACTTTGGTTTTGTCCATGAGTCCTTGCTATATGTTCCTTGACTTGTCCCTTCCCTTCCTTTTCTTTTATTATAAAATTAGGACTAGAACTACTATATGATCCAGTTCTCCACTTCTGGGTTTTTATCTGAAGAATACAAAAATACTAAATTGAAAAGATATATACACCTCTATGTTCATTGCAGCATTATTTACAACAGTCAAAATATGTAAATAACCTGTGTCCACTGATTAATGAATGGTAAATATTATGCAGTATACAGTATATATAAAATGGAATACTACTCAGCCATGTAAAAGACAAAATGTTGCCATATGTGTGTGACAACATGGATGGACCTTGAGGTTATGCTAAGTGAAATAAGTCAGATGGAGAAAGACTAATACAGTGTCATTTCACTGATATGTGGAATAATAAAAAAATAAACAAAACAAAAACAAACTCATAGAGGCAGAAAAAGTAGATGCTATGGAAATATCTCATTACCTTCTGAAACATTCTCCTGTTTGCTTAATTGTTTTCAGAGATAACATTTCCTGAGGGGGTGTTGTGAAATTCTGCCTCAGGTGCTCAGCCAATGGTAGAGATTGAGTCACCCCAGTCCTGGATTTGGGGATAGGTAATTTTTAAAGGACCACTAATTATCTTTATGTCCAACCAGGGTTAAGTGATACTGGCTTCTTGGTGATGCTGGTTTGTAGTCTCAGTGTGCCCCATTGAAAAAGTTTATTTCCGTTATCTCAGAATATCAAATGTTGTTAATTATGGAATATGATTTATGACAAAAAGTTCTCTTCAGTTTGGAGTGAGGATCAGAAAAACACTTCTTTTTGTCTTCAAAATGGAAGGGTACTACTTTCAGTAATTGGATTGGGGTTGAGGCTCTGGCCTTGTGGTACATTTTCATCTTAAGCCTCTCAGATGAGAGGAAATAGGATACTACTTCAACATGACTTGAAGCATGAACTCACCATTGTGAGATTTCTCAATCCTGTCCTGATTGTGCAGTTATTGGTAGAGTGTAAGCTTTGAACTGGCTTTACAAGCTCAGGCCACAGGCAGTCTCTTCTCTTGATCTATATTCATTCTGAAGTAGGGCCTTAGGTTTGGATTGGCTTTTGCTGCCAACTCTCAGTTCTCTCCAATTTGGTAACAAAGAGTATATATTCATTCCAGAACAGGAAATATGCTCAAAATTCTTGTCAAACATTTTGGGTATTAATGTAGATTTCCCCCCTTTGATGTAAAATATGGTTATTTAAGAAAATAGGGAGAATGGGCCTTTCATGAATTCCTTCACAGTGTGGTATTTCTGTAATTACAATATATTTTAATCTGAACTTCCTTAACTATTACTTTAACCTGAGAATACTTTCAGGGTTAAACTTTCTGCTTTCTTAGTTTCTAGTTGCATAATTTTAAATGGGGTTTCCATCTTTGACAATACTGCCTATCACCATATTTGAGAAGTCAAATATCTCACATTCTTCCCTATCCTTATAAAATCCCCTCTGTCTTTTGCCATGACTCAGTCTCTTGTACAATGATGAGTTGGGAGACTGAGTCTTGTGTTAGCTTCCTCTTTCTTAATATTGTATAGTCCTTTCTCCTATGAAGTTATGACCTTTAGGAAGAAAAAAAATGAAAATATAACCATTGTTTCTGTTTCTTCATTTTTTTCCAGGTTTCCAAAATCTCTAGATGTGCAGTTCATTTTCTTTTGATTTTATTTGCTCCCAGGTGATGTGGGTAAAATTAATGGTCCATGTGCTGGGTAATATCATAAGACTCTTGTGTGTGTCAGGAGGAGAGCATATCTGTCATATCAATATATGGTCATTTAAAACAGGCATTTTGGTTACTATTTTCCCAGACTTAACCAGGATAGTTTAAGGACTAAAGGTCAAGTTTTATAAGAATCTATAAGAATATCACAGGAGTATCCAGAAAATAGAAATTTTATATATATATATATATATATATATATATATATATATATATATATGTATATATATAATCTCCATCCCCCACAGGAGACTAGAATCAAGACCTGAAAGAATGTCTAGAGCCAGGGTTGTTCTTTCTGTTTCTTCAGGGTTGCATAATCTCACCTCTGTGTCTCTCTGTCATCCATGCATTCCTCTCTCTTTTGTGCATATCAATAAGGTCAAATATGGCTACTTGCAACTTAGTTTTTCATCACTCCTCACTTCAAATGTACAGCACAGATTGATTCATATCTCTAATTCCAAACTCCTGTTAGGGAAAATCCATTGGTCCAGATTTTGTTCAATCACTTATGTCAAATAGGAGGGTGAAAGTGCATCTCTGTGAGTGGGCTGGTAGTTCTCAGAGAAGGAAGAGTACTATACAGTCCAGAAAGAAACCACAGTGGGGTTTGCCACAGTGTCCCCTCATAGGACTTCAGACTACTATACTTTCCTGGATGTGAAAAGTGTAATTTTCTCTTCAGTCTGTTTACCTGACTCCTCCATACAGTCTGGATGTTTCTATTTTTCCAGGATGCCTGACGTTCATCCTCCTCAGGCAGAATCCTGACCATGTGGTTATATTCTAAAATAAGTCAGAGATTCTTCATTTTTTAATCCTTCTCTCTGTTTTCTCATTTATAAAATGTAAATATAATGATACTTATAGCTGTTGGACGAGACAACTGTAATATAGAGAGCTTAGATAATAGGCTCAAGATCGCTGATATAAAGTGGTGGAGCTGGGGTTCAAATTGCTTTTTTAGAGAGAGAAGAAGGGGGAGAGAGAGACAGAGAGAGAAACATTGATGTGAGAGAGAAACATTGATCGGTTGCCTTCCATACACATCCCGACTGGGGATCAAACCTGCAACCTTTCTGTGTTCAGGATGATGCTCCAGTCGATGGAGCTGCACTGGCCAGGGCTATAGCTACTCCCTTTTTATAAGAAATTGTTTCATGAATTTCTTTAGGTATTTCTCTCTTGGTCCTAGACCAATCACCATTTAAAACACTTTTATCCTTCCCTTGGATTTTTAGGCTGAATATTTTCTCTATGGGATCCTGAAAACATCAATTCAACCTACCGATACCCAAAACAATTCAAAGACTGACAAAAGATTACCTGACACTGGCTCAGAATTAAGGCTATTTGGATGATCCTCTACTTCTGACTACAAGTTAGAAATGGGTACCTGCAAGATGTCTGGTTACTAGATGACAGTCCAAACGGTTATCACAAAGTTTATCCTTCAAACCAGTTTTACTAGGCATTGGCATAGAGAAAGAGGGAAAACATCTGTAGGCATTGGGATCTTATGAAAGTTTTATTAGAATTTAAGGTTTTTGGGCTTTGGAAAATACTCTGGAAGATGGGCTGAGGCCATCATATCTATGCTCTGTATTCAGCAACAGCAATGGTGATAGTACCACAATTGTATTGTAAGAGAAAAGATCTGCCCCATGTCATGATGTCTCTATGTGTCAGTGTATGTATGTTTCTCTGTGTGTGTACATGACAAGAGTTTCTGCTCACTGCAGCCATTTCACTTTTTATTTCAGCTTAAAGCTTAAAGTCCACTTATTGAGGCCAGTTGGTCTCTGAACACAGGCTTGAGACTTAAGTATCATCTTGACTAAGGGCTTGCAATTTTGTTATCTTCAGTTTTGCTCCAGAAATCCAAATCCAATTTATTTATGCACCTCCCATGTTCTTCGCTCTTTCCCAAATCAAATCTTCCCTGGAAAGATAAGTGAAATTGTCACTTGGACTTCCAGACCAACCATCTGTTGCAGGCCCAGCCATCCATGGGTCCTTGCTTTTCCTGGTTTCTTTTCTTGAAACTCTGTTTCTAAGGGGAGCTTCATAAGCATTATGAAGTGATTTGGAGTCTCAATTCCTTTTCTAGAATTCAGAGTCCAGAGTCAATATTGAGTTCCAAAGGTCACATAGCTAGTCAGTGGATTTCAATCCAGGTGGACCCTATATGAAAAGGCAGCTCTCTCCATGATCTGTGTAGCTCCCCTATTAGAGGGTCTCACTATTGCCCTATGGAAACAAGGTGTTTCTGTTTTTCCAGAAAGACAGATTCTCCCTTTTTGGCATGTTTCTCTGAATGCACAGCAACCTCTGGGCTGCCCTTTGGATTCCACTCCTAGGCGAGGCAGGTTTTAAAGAGATTCTTTATTAAGATGCAGGCCTGAGTCCTGCACACTGCCAGGAACAAAGCACATTTATAGTCTAAGTTCTTTATGATGTTTTCTTTAAGACATGCAGTTTCTCTGAAAGGGAGAACTGCTGCAGGATGATCCCACCCCCAAATCTGCACAATAGGGTGTAGGAAACAGAGACCAAGAAGATCCAGGTTGTCTCAAAGCATCCCCTGGCTTATTCACTATATATGTCCTCCCCCCAAATAATACACTTTAAGGAAATGATCTCATTTAAAAAGGATGACTGTGTGAAAATATCAGAAAAATTGGCTATTTTCAGCTCTGCTATGCTTTAAAGCTTGGAAAATCAGGAGCCATATAGAGGATTAATCCAATCTGTTTCCTGCTGTGCTTCCAGTGGGATGGGCTCTCTGAAGGCCTTGCTGCCTGACTTTCATTAAGAATGTCATGGTCGTTGAGCTGAATCAGGCCCTGACAGGGGTGGGATTGCTTTGGAGAAATATATTCTGAGACTCTGTGGCAAACCATTTACTTTAGACACAGCCAAGAAGGAAAATGTGGTTTTGTTTGGTGATAAAAGAAATTGTAGTTATCAGGGAAAATAGGAAAAGGGAGAATTTATGATGAGAGTTTTTAGCATGGTGTCCAGACCCCTAATGCTATGGCCTACAAGCAACTAATCAGATCAACCCCAGGAGTCAAGGCATGCCTGGGTTAAGCTCTCAATAATGCATCAGGACAAATGGTTTGGTTTGGAAGTCCTGGACAGTCTCACCATGTTTTATATGTGGGAAGAAAGAGATGATTCAAAATTAATGAATCACATACTAAAAGTCCTTGATTGTTATTTTTTAATCTTAAAAAATCTTTGAGAATAAGTGTTATTATTATCATCCCCATTTTATAAATTAAGATAAAGATGATCAGAAAGATTCATTACCTTGTACAAGGTCACATACCTGATTAGTGGTAGAACCTAGATCTAATAGCATAACCCATGACTTGCAGATGGTTGATCAATGTGCTTTGTCTTACACATTGCTTTGTCAAACACATATGCACACACATACACATGCACAATGCAAATAATGGCTTGTGAGTATCTGTAGGAAAAGTGCGTGATTACTCGGACCCAGATGTGTTGACTGAACAGATTTTTAATTAACTTCATTTCTTTTGTTGATAAGTTTACTGGATATAAAAGGTTGTGAGGTGTGATCTTAATAATTGTTGCCAGGAATAGCAACTGTGACTACACATCATGTTTAATGGACTGGTTACTTATAGGATATTGCTGTGACTCCTCATGCTTCACAAGCATTTTCTTACTTCATTTGGCCCTTGACCCCTGCTTCTAACTCTGCACATGTTCTCACATTTTGACTCTGTATGATGTTCCCAGCTCCTGATAAATTACTGGATGACTGACTCTGTACCATATTTATAACTGACACAGAAACCCTCAATTTTGGAGAGTCCTTTCTGTTCTAGTCTCTTCTGAGGATGGCTTGCATTTCAAGTTTTTGTATAAACTTAATATTTGCCTTGAACAGGTAAGGAGATAAGGGCAGTTTCCTGAGAAGGGAGTGGAACTAGCCTTGCATCTAAAGCAATGCAAGGCAATGTTGGGAAATGCCAGGCCTGGTTTCAGGAGCTGTAACTCTGCCAACAGGCTGAAGGGCCCCAAGGCTGGAAATAATCAGGAGGCCTTGGAGAAAACAGGCTCCTGAGGAGACTTCTCCTGTACCCCCTCTGGCAGGGGCATAGCCCCTACCTCTCTGCTTCGTCATGGATGGTCAATGGCCAATGACAGGTAAGTTACCTTGCGCTGAGGTTTACGACCTAAGGCAGGTGTTGGCCGATATTGGCAGCAGATAAGAAACTGGGGGACACGGAGAAGGGGCAAAAAGGCCGCCACACCTCTCAGCTTGGCTTGGACATGGCCAGAGTCCTCATTGCAGCCTGACCTCATTGCAGCCGAGAAGCAGTCTCCTTATATCTTGGTGGTTCCCTCCCTCTTCCTGGCTCAGGCTTGAAACAGTGCAGGAAAAACAGCCCTAAATCAGATCTGGCTGTTGCCAGGGATATCAGGCCTAAAAGTAAATTCTTTAGAGTGTGCTCTGTTCCTCCCTTGGGTCTCTGGCCAGTTCATGCTGCGAAGGACCTTCGCATTATTTACACCCCTTACCCTTTATCATTAAGGATCTTGCCCCATCTTCATTCTCTTTTGTTTAGACTGGTTGCCTCTCAGACCCATGTAAACCAGTGAATTCCTGTCCCTTGTTTTCTTAAAAATATCTGTTCTCTGTGAAACTTAACATGCTAATATAACAAGTATATGTATGCTTTCCTGTTCCCTAGCCCACTGATTAGTTTTTCAATAAAAGCCTTAAAACAAAGGACCACGGGGCCTTCCCCACTGGAGGGATTTGCCACGGCCTTATCCAACGAGATGGAAGTGCCCCCGTCTGCTCTCCCAGCCAACGGAAAAGTGTTTGAGATGTTTTCTGTGTTCTATCCCCCTCATCCATGACAACCCCGGGATGGGCTCTGTGGGTTTCAGAGCCCTACTCCCACCTCAGCTGGCCCCAGCCGGTTTCCCTCAGGTTTCAGGGAGCGCGGCGTTCTCTGCGGCACTCCCCAGCTTTGGCGCGCCCCTATAGCCACCGCACGGTGCGACAGGGCAGGTGTAGAAATGAAGAGAAAGGCTAAGTTAAGTTTTGTGCACTGAAAGGACAAATAACATTTTGATTCAGAGTAAAGTGAATGAGTCAAAACATCCTTTTACCTGATCAAAAGGTGGGACAAAGGAGACATCACCTCAACTGTGTGATAGGGCCTGTGTGCCAGAAGTGGAAGACGCAGTAGCTGTTTTGATTAACTGCCACAGTGTAACAAATCAGCCCTAAATAGATTGGCTAGAAACAATAATAACTGATTTATCTCAAGAGTCTGCAGGTTGGGTAGGGCTTAATAGGGGAGGCCTGTTGCTGCTGAATCACTATCCTTTGGAGCGGTTCTGCCAAGGATCAGGTTCTGCCTCTCAGATGGCTCACTCATACGGATGGCAAATTGTTGTTGGCTATGGGCTGGGAGCTTAACTGGGCTCAGGGCTGGGGGTCTTAGTTCCTTTCTGCATGGGCTTCTTTATGTGGGCATCCCCAACAAGCTACCTGGGTTACTTCATAGCATGGGCCTGGGCTCTCAGAGTGAGTGTACAAGAGAACTAGACACAGCTGCATTACCTTTGAGGACACTAGCCTCCTGCAACTACAATGAAAGGGCATAGTAATTTGAAAAAAAAATGATTAATTGATTACTTTTCCACAATTCTGTTTGTGGAGTTAGTCGCAGTCTTGTCCACATTCAAGGGGAGGAAATACAGACTTCAGTTCATGATTGGAGAGGTATCAAAATCACATTGTAAGAAGAGCAGGTAGGATGGGAGATGTGGCCATTGTTGGAAAATTAAATCTGCCACTGAGACTGTGAGAGAGTACAGAGAAAAGGTTATAAAACGTCTTTCCAGGATTTGGTTTCAGGATATGTGATTTCTGTCTCAAATGGATTGTTACTTCTATGAGGTGATCAGCTGATGTTGGGAGAGCTTGTGAAGAAGGTAGTGTGTTTTGTTTTAAGAGTATTGAAACTTTGGAGTTAGAGGCAGCCCATTAATTGCCTTATTCATCCCCAGTTACAGCTTTGGTATCATTAGTGGTATTTTTCTTCATTCTGGCCTGATCTGAGGGAAATGGAAGTATCTTATAATCAGAAAGATGGCAGAGGAAGCCCTAAAGAATTTGTGTAACATCACCTGTGTGTGTGCATCTGTGCCTTCCAGAATGTAGGGGGTACCATAGACCAGCTAGATCTAAGAGGTGCTCGTATAAACAGTAAGCCCTTAGGACCAATTCAACATGCAGGTGGATTTTGGTGTTGCTTGGACACTGGGCCAGAGAGGCTCAGGCCCTGGAGCCCACATGGCAAAACTGATATACTAGGTAGAGCTTTACAAGGTTACACATCCTTATGAGCCTAATGAGGTTTATTCTGGGAAAAAAGAGGCCTTATGTCACAGCTGTTTCTTCTTTGTCTCATTGATCTCCTCTATATGTATTTGGCAAGCCATAGCTCTGGTAACAGAAATAGGTGGCATTAAGACCTTTTAAAATCATGAGCTGTATATTTCTATACACATAACTTTTTTGTATGTTTGTTTTATATGTAACAGAAAAATATGGTATAGTATTTTGGGTCAGAGAAGCACACTGCCACAAGAATGGTCAATGCTGGAGAGATCAAGATGGTGGAGGAGTGAGTGGAAGTCACACTGACCTTCTCCCAGGACCAACCTGGAATTACAACTTAATTGTGGAGAAATCACCTGGAACAAACAACTGGACAATAGCGAGAGACGGGCCTTGGAACCTTGGAGACAGAAGAGTCAGCTTTAGTGCAACCTAACTGGTAAGGAGTGTAGTACAGACCTGAGAAGGCAAGCGGGGTGCCCACGGGCGGCAGCGCCAGAAGGATATTGAAACGGTCAGGAGGATCCACCTGAGAAGAGCGGATTCTAAACCAGAAACGGGGATCTCTGGCCCACAGCACCAGAGCCCAAAAAGTACACAGAAAACAGCCAGCTGCAAAAAGTGGCAGGGTTGCTCTCTGCCAGAGACAGGTGGCTGGAGACACAAAAAGCCTTCTAAAGGGCCAAAGCAAAATTTTTATTTGCAGCCACTTATCCTGGTCTCCAGCAAAGGTGAAGAGTGGGCTAGAGTCGCCTGAGGAGAGACTGGGGAAGGAGACTTTGGGGAGAGAACTGAGAGAGTAGCCTGTGGGATCTCAGTGCTGACTTATCCCCCATGCGGCAGCAGCCATCTTGCTCAGGCAGAGGTCATGCCCCTGGAGCTGTATGTGTGTCAAAGGACCCAAAAGCCCCACCTCCAGCTAGGATTCCACCCCACCCCTTGCTGTCTAAGCTGCCTGCTGTATGCAGAGTTGCAGCCATAGACAGTAAATATCTGGCGAAAGGAGACACAGAGAGGTCTGGTGACACTTGAGGAGAGACTGGAGATGGAAGCTTTGGGGAGAGAACAGAGAGTAGCCGGTGGGATCCCAGTGCGGACTCCTCTCCCATATGGCAGCAGCGTGAAAGGGCCCAATAATCCCACCTCCAGGAGGGACTCTGGCCCACCCTGAGCTGTCTAAGGCAGGCTGCTGAGTGCAGAGAGAATAGATTAACACCAGAAGGAGACAGCCACAAAGAGTAGATTACTGGAAGCCTCGAACTGACTGCCTAAGTTGGAGAGGGTCAACATCTGACATCATCAGAGGCAGATCTAGAAAGTAAAAACAGTCTCCTACCATAGAAGTTCACACCACAAAGTCAGGAAATCAAGACAGATCAATGTTAGAAGCAGAATCAAAAGAGAAGAGTCTCACAAATAATGGGAAGCCAAAGAAATACCCCCTACTCAAAGGGAAAGGAGGAATAACCAGTAAGAGAACTAAATGAAATAGAGGCAAGTAAACTATTGGATATTGAGTTCCAAACAATGGTTCTAAGGAAGCTCAAGGAGCTCAGTGAGCTCAGAGAGAATTACAAAAATCCACAGGGAAACTATGAGGAACTAACTGCAAACTATATCAGCATGAAAAAAGACATAGAAACTATCAAGAAGAGACAAAAGGAAATGAAGAATACAATTTCTGAATTGAAGGACACAGTAGAAAGAATCAAAAGCAGGCTAGATGAAGCTGAGGACTGAATCAGCAAGCTGGAGGACAAGGTAGAAAAAAGCTCCCAGAAACGGCAAGAAATGGAAAAAAGACCTAAAAAGAATGACGAGACATTTAGGGAAATGCAGGACAACCTGAAATGTAATAATATCTGTATAATAGGGATACCAGAAGGAGAAGAAGATGAGGAAGGCACAGAGAACCTGTTTGAAAAAGTAATGAAGGAAAACTTCCCTAACTAGAGGGGAGAAAAAGTCACACAAGTCCAGGAAGCACAGAGGGTCCCATTCAAGAGGAACACAATGAGGTCCACCCCAAACACATCATCATTAAAATGGCAAATATCAAAGACAAAGAGAGAATCCTAAAGGAAGCAAGGGAGAAGGAGGTAGTAACACATAAGGGAGCCCCAATATGGCTAGCAGCTGACTTCTCACTGATTTACTTGATTTTTTCTGTGCTGGTGTCATGTTGGTTTAATTGCTGAGACTTTATAATGGTTTTAGTTTTTTTTTTAATGTTTTATAATTAACTTTGACATTTAAAAAATAAATAAAATCAATTTGCATTTAAGACAGAAAGAAAGAGAGAGAAATGGAACTCCTACCTTTTGTGACAACATGGATGGAAGTGGAGAATATTAAGCTAAGTGAAATAAGCCAGTTGATGAAAGACAATTACGATATGATCTCACCTATAAGTGGGCTCTATTCAACAAACTAAACTAATGAACAAAATAAACCACAGGTATGGAAACATGGAGCAGACTGAAAGTGACCAGAGGGGAGGGGGAAAGAGGACAGTGGTGGAAAGAAGGGGAAGGGACTAGACAAAGAACATGTATGAATGACCTATAGACATGGGCAACAGAGTGAGAATTTACTGTGGGAGTTAGGGATGGGCGTGGGATGGATGGAGGGGTGTAAAGGGGGAAAATTGAGACAACTGTAATAGAGTAAACATAATTTATAAATTAAAATTAAAATAAAAAAGATTTAATAAAAAAGAATGGTCAATGTTGAGGAAACCAGTGATTTTATGTTTATTTGTTTAAGTAACTGGTAATTCTGTTAAACAGTTACTGTGGTTCATTGGGGAAAATCAGATGTTAGGAGGTTAAATGCATCTATGTGTAAGGACTTATGCCTCATTGGAATGAATATGAATGTATGTGGGGTAAATTTCACTTTAACTATGTGATTTTCTTACTGGATCTTACCTACCTAAGAAGATACGATTCTTTGCTTTTTCAAGGCTTCAATATGTCTTGCATGGCTAAAAAAATTAGAAAATTCATGCATCATTTGAATATAAAACAGTGTTATAAGTTGAAACTTTCTATTATTACGTGTTAAATTACCAACTTTACAGTCTATTTAATTATACTTACTCTGTTTTAGGTATGCATTTAGCTGATGTTCAGATGGTGGATGAATAACAAAATCTCTGCCCTTAAGAAGACATAGGTTAATTTAGTGAGAAAATAAACATGCAGATAAATACAAGCATTTATACATATGAATCAGATAGTTGAGGAACTGATAAGTGCTTTAAATAAAATGAAAATCAGTAATATAACAGAATTTGGGGGTAGGGGAAATTTTAACTTAGGATATTAAGGAAGGTCTCTCTGAAGTGTGACATAAAAAAAAAAAAAAAGCCCAGCTATTTAGAGACCTAGCTGAGGAGCATTCTAAGATCTTTTTTTAAAAAACTTGTTCATTGATTTTAGAGAGAGGAGAGGAAAGAAGAGGGAGAGGGAGAGAGAGAGAGAGAGAGCAAGAGAGAGAGAAATTCATTTGTTGTTCCACTTATTTATGTATTCATTGGTTGTTTTTTGTATGTGCCCTGACCAGGGATCAAATCCACAACCTTGGCATATCAGGACAACACTCTAACTAACTGAGCTATCTGGCCAAGACCCAAAAAGATCATGATGGAATGAAATGGGCATCATGGGAGGATAGAAAGAAGGCCACAAACTGGTGAGCAATAAGCACAGGAGCAAGGGGGAGAGAAGGATTTTGGATAGGTAGACAAGGGTGTTAATAACACTGGACTTTCAGTTATGGTGAGGAGCTACTGGAAGAGTTTTCTGCATGAGTGGTGACATCTAGTTTGCAATTAAAGATGATTGTTCAGGATGTGTATGAAGAATAAACTGGACTGTACAAGAGCATGTTTAGAAACAGGAGGCTCTTGCATTAGTCCAGATAAGAGGTGCTGATGGCTTAGTCTAGGATGTAGCAGCAGAGATGGTGAATGGTGACTCGATTCCACCTATTTGTAGAAGTTGGACCAATTAAATTTATATGAAGTTTGGATGTGAATTTTGAGAGAAAGGGGAAGGGATAACCATTTATTTTATGACCTGAGGAACTAAGTGGATGGTCATATCATTTTCTGAAAGGAAAAGACTTGGGAGGAACAGCCATAGGGGATGGGGTAGAAGTTAATGTTTGACCAGGTGTAGAGTAAGTGGAGGCAGTCTGGCTTCCTTACCCAGATGCTTGGGTAACTAGGGGGAGCAGCTTCTCACAACCTTGGAGGAGTCTGATAAAAGAGTGTTCTCACAGCCTTGAGCCTGAGTCTCATGACCTTGAGTTTGGGTGCAATAAACTGCCCCTTAGCCTTGAGTAGGCTTGCTTGTGCAGCTCATGCTAAGTTACCTCACTTTACGGCCGGAAGCCAGTTTTGTTTGTGCTAGTACTTAAGGAGGTAGGAGCTTTGGATGAGGGAGGGAGTTGGGGCACTGACATAGACACAAGCTTGTGGCCTGTGTGGTTCCCCCAACACAGACTTGTGGCTTGGGGTTTGTGTGACTCTACCGAATAAAGGCATGTCAAACATCCTCTTGGCTCCACACATCTTCTGTCTGCCTGAGTCTTGAATGGACATGCCCAGCCTAGGGAAGCTACAACACACCAGGCCAAGTTCAAGGTAATTGGTAGACATCTATGTGAAAGTACTGATTTGAAAGTTGGATATCTGGTTTAAGGTGGGAACCAAGGCTGGAATGATATATTTGAGAGTTAATAGACTAGGGTTAGCACTTAAACCAATGAAATTTGATGATATATCTTAGGGATTGAGGGGCAATAGAGAAAAGAGAAAAAGAAGGCCAAGAGCAAAACTCCAGCGTTCAGTAATATCCACAGATCTGTGGATGAGGGGCAAAAAAAGACTGAGATGGATCTGCTATTGAGGTAGGAAGATATTCAGGCAAGTGTGAAACCTTGGGCACCTGGAGAAGACTGTTGTTTCAAGAAAAACATCATAGTCAATCTCATCCAGTGAGGCTGAGAAGACTCATGCAATGGAAAATGAGTGTGAACTATTAGGTTTAATAATATGAATGTCTTAGATGACCTTGATAAAATCCATTTTAGTGGAGTGGTGGTAGGAGAATGTGAGGCATAAAATAGATACAAGTGTGGAATTTTGCACAAATGCTAAGTGAGTAGATCTGAGAGGAATGCATGGTCAAGTGAAGTTTTATTATTATTTTTTAAGTGGGCAATATTAATGCAGAATATGAGAAGATGGGAGAGAAATGGTGATGATAATATAGGAAAAAGAGGTAGATTTGATAATGTAAGGCAAGATTATTTTTATTTGATTGTATATATTTTCTTTCTCTGTTTTAAGGTTTGAGTTAAGATCATCAGATGAGTGGGAATGTATCTTGCATGGAAAGTAGTAGTCATGACTGTTAAGGTTGAATATTTACTTGAGTTTTGAGGACAAACCTCAAAACTCAATGAGGCTACTAAATATTATTGTGAACTTTTAAAAGTATAGTTTAATGTAGGATTTAACAATTTCTTCTGTAAAGGGACAAAGTATTTTTGGCTTGGTGAATCATATGTTTCTGTCACTGGATTAAACTCTGTCACTGTAGCATGAATCCAATAAAAGACAATACATAAATGAGTGAACATGGCTACATTCCAGTAAAACTTTATAAACACAGAAAGGGATTCACATTTGGTCTAAAGACTGTAGTTTTGAGACTCCTGATTTAGCTGCTTAATTGTGTATTGTGAAGGCAGAAGATATATGGATATCAATAGAAAGATCTGTTTTTTCCAAATGAGTATAATGGAGTAAGAGAGGTGCCAGGAGACTAGAAGTGTTTATAGATAATTTTAGATAAATGTGTTGTACTACAGGCTCTAAATTGGGCAAGGAAAGAAGTGAGAACTGGAGGGCAAGGATGGATAATACCAAAGGGGCCGGGTAAAGAATTCTAGGTCTCAATAAGATTAAAGAATGACAGAAATGGTGATACCAAAACCAGTGAGCTGGAAAATTAAGATTAGAGGCTAGTTAGAGATTGTGCATACAAATGAGATTGTTTAGAAATGGGATAGTTACTGGTGGTAATAATGGTGGGGAAGAAAATACTTTTGGACCAAAGGATGTCCAGAAACTGAGAAGAGAGATTGTTTGTTAAATCTGCTATATGTATTAAAAAATAATTATGTAAGTAGTACTGAAAAGAAAGACTATAATCCAGGGTCTAAAATCTTTTTTTTAAAGATTTTATTTGTTTATTTTTAGGGAGTGGGAAGGGAAGCAGAAAGAGAGGGAGAGAAACACTGATAAGTGAGAGATACATTGATCGGTTGCTTCTCACATACCCCCAACTAGGGACCTGGACCATAACTCAGGCATGTTCATTGACTGGGAATCAAACCAGCAACACTTCAGTTCACAGGCTGGCACTCAATCCACTGAGTCACACCAGCCAGGGAAAGGGTCTAACATCTTTGATAAATGGGGAGAAGTGACCACAAGGTCAGCAGATGATCACTTTCATGACAGGCAGTGGGAGTACAGTCTGATGACCTGGACTTTAAAACAGCTGGAGTTTTTGAAGTAGAAAAAGAGGTGCTTCAATGAGGAACATGAAGGATACAGATACCACTTCCAGGCACAGTGGAAAACGCTTGTGTAAGAGTGGGTGTCCATCATGAGAGGGCTACAGAATATTTGGTGTGTACATTTGGCAAACAAGAGGTTCCATTAAATTAAGAAAGAGAAAGGAAATCAGGAAAGTCAAAAGCCAAAGCCCCAGGAGCACTTATTTGATGATGGAATATAAGTTCCCGTGGTCACAGAGGCTGTTCTCTCTAAGCTGATGTTGGTAGTACATGGCAGTGGACACCTTGCTGTTCTCTTTCCTGGAAAGAGGGTGTGGGTGGGTAGTGTGGCAGTCAGGAGGACAGGAAAATGAAAGGGCAACTGTTCCTTCTGTGGTGCATGAAAATAAATGCTTTCTATTCCAGACTAGAAGCCTGTTTAAATAATTATCTTAAAAGTTTTTTTAAAAAGACCACATCTTTAATTGGTTTTTTAATGCCTTAAATTCAGGATAATCAGCTTCATAAAACATTTCTGGGACTTCCAGCCAAAATGGAAGTGTAGATATATTTTGCCCAAACAAACAAAAGAAGGACAAGAAAAAATTTAATAACAGAAAACAACCAGAGCTGCCAGAAAAATCAAACTATGTGGAAGTCTGACAACCAAGGAGTTAAAGAAGAAACATTCATCCAGACTGGTAGGAGGGGCAGAGACAGGCAGCCAGAGTGGAGAGCGCACGTGGCAAAGAGGCAGCTGGAAGACCAGGCGATTGAGGTGGCATCTCGCAGACTGGAAGACTGGGTAGTTCCACATTTGCCTGTGGATAAAATGGAAGGAACAACTGGGGAGCCAGATATACTGTGCAACCCAGAGCTCCAGTGCAGGAAAAGAAAGCCTCAAACCTCTGGCTGTAAAACCTGTGGAAGTTGCGGCTGCAGGAGAAACTCCCAGCCTGAAAGAAGAGTTTGTTGGAGAGATCCACAGGGTCCCAGAACATACACAAACCCACCCAGGAATCAGCACTAGAAGGGCCCAATTTGCTTGGATAGCAGGGGAAGTGACTGAAACTGGGGCAAGAGCCAAACAACTGTCATTCTTCCATATCTAACCCCTCTCCCACATCACAGCGCCACAACACATCTAAGTGGGTTGCTCTGCCCTGGAAAATCCCCAAGGCTATGCCCCTTACAATGTAACAGGAGCACTGAGACAAAGAAATATGACCCAATTGAAAGAATAGATAAAAAGTCCAGAAAAAATACAATTAAGCAATGAAGAGATAGCCAACCTATCAGATCCAGAGTTCAAAATCCTGGTAATCAGGATGTTCACAGAAATGGTTGAGTATGGTCACAAAATAGAAGAAAAAGTAAAGGCTATGCAAATAGAAATACAGAAAAAATACACAGGGAACCAACAGTAAAGGGAAGGAAACTGGGACTGAAATCAATGATTTGGAACAGAAGAAAGAAATATTCAACCAGAACAGAAAGAAGAAATGAGAATTCAAAAAAAAAATGTGGAGAGGCTTAGCAACCTCTGGGACTACTTTAAACATTCCAATATTTAAATCATAGAGTGCCAGAAGGAGAAGAGGAAGGGCAAGAAATTGAAAACTTATTTCAAAAAATAATGGAGAACGTCCCCCAATCTGGCAAAGGAAACAGGCTTCCAGGAAATCCAGGAAGCTCAGAGAGTCCCAAAGAAGTTGGACCCAAGGAAGCACACACCAAGGCACATCATAATTACCTTACCCGAGATTAAAGATAAGGAGAGAATCATCAAAGCAGCAAGAGAAAAAGAAAGAGTTACTTACAAAGGAGTTCCCATAAGACTATCAGCTGATTTCTCAAAAGAAGCCTTGTAGACAAAAAGAGGCTGGAAAGAAGTATTTAAAATCATGAAATCCAAGTACATCAAGATTACTCTATCCAGCAAAGCTATCATTTAGAATGGAAGGGCAGATAAAGTGCTTCCCAGTTAAGGTAAAGTTAAAGGAGTTCCTCATCACCAGGCCCTTGTTATATGAAATGTTAAAGGGGCCTATGTAAGAAAAAGAATAAGATCAAAATTATGAACAGTAAAATGACCACCAATGCACAGCTATCAACAACTGAAACTAAAAACAAAAACAAACTAAGCAAACAACTAGACCTGCAACAGAATCACAGAATGGAGATCACATGGAGGGTGATCAGTGAGGGGGGGGTAGTGGAAGAATGGTTCAAAAGGTACAGGGAATAAGGATCATAAATGGTAGGTACAAAATAGAAAGGAGGAAGTTAAGAATAGTATAGGAAATGGAGAAACCGAAGAACATATATATACGACCCATGGCCATAAACTAAGAGTAAGAGAATGCTGGTGTGATGAGTGGTACAGGGCAGAGGGAAATAAAGGGGAGAAAAAAATGGGACAACTATAATAGCATAATCAATAAAATATACTTTTTAAAAAAGAAAATATACTCTATTTCTCCAACTTCAATATTAAAGAAAGTAAGTATTTTTTACAACTCCCTTAACAGTTTTTGGAGATGACACTTCTGATTTTCAGAGATTAATATACAGTCACAAAGCAAAGTCCCATAGGCTGAGAACTCTGGATGGCTGGTCAGTTTTATCTACAGTGTTTGCCTTTAAACAGAGTGTGTGACAGTACATTACCTCAGATATGCACTTATGCTTATTTCCTGAACAATAAGATGTATGAATGTAACAGAAATAAATTTTTCTAGTTAACAGAAGATTACCTTTGAACATAGCAATGAATACCCAAGCACTGCTCCATTACTTGTCTCACTTCTACCTTAAAGCAGAACTGGTAGTAACAAACAAAAACAAAAACAAAAAACAAGAAACAAAAAAAAATTCTGGAAGGGGGTTGAAGGTTTTCCAACCTGTGTCATATTCTTCAGCCTTGGTGTACTGTAAGTCAGACTAGATGGTAGCAGGAGCTGCTGGCCACATGGAGAAAAGTCAGCTGGGTTGTTCATAGCTAAAATTTTAGGATTTCTCTGGGGAAAATTCTGTGACCATATAATAGAACACATTATAGAAATATCTTTGCATTAAGGGGAAGGGCATCTGTTAGTACTTGTTAGTAGTCCCTGAGGCTCACTTTTTCTTCCACTGGCAGAACAAGTCCCTGGTAAATTCAGCAGAATAAGACACCACAGGAGAGGTGTGCTCAATGCCAATTAGGTTGCAGATGAGTGCATCATGGGAAATGAGAGCCAGGTTTGTGTTCCTATGAATGCATATGGTTTAATTCAGCATTTCCTTTGCTCACAAAAAGGAAAATAAAGTAGAAAAATACCAAATGAGAAAATGATATAGGGCAATTTGGGAGTGGAAATTAGGCCATATAACTAAAATTTTAATTTTGAAAGTACATTCAGTTGGGTGATTGCCTTACTTGTTCTTAATTTGGTTATGAAAAAATTTTAATAAGCAATTATTGTGAAATTTTATATACTCTGGGGGGATGTGGGTGAAGACACAATGGAACTTAAAATTATGGCTGTAAAGCTGTAGGCTGTACTGGAAACACTGCAACTGGACTCTGATAGAATTTGATGAGAAGAACTAAGCCACTTTGATTTTGTGTGCATATATGTGTGTGCTTTCTATATTTGGAAAAGATTCCAGAGTTGTGCAAAAAATGACTGGGAATCGATTAAAATAATTTGCAGGAATGCCTAGAGGCAATGAAATTTGGAAATGCTTTAAGACCTGCAGAGGTAAGCAGGCCCTCCAGCAGCTTCCCAGATTGCCACAGCACCGTCTTATTGGAAGAAGGCCAATTTTCATTTACAATTGTAACTGATGTCTGTGATTAGTTTTCTGCAAAGAGAAGAGGTTGATCAATGGGTTCTAAGAAATTGTCAACTTTTAGTAGTTTGAATTTCAAAATATGTCAGTAATCTCCAAGAAAATGTTAAGAGAATTTTATGGAAGATGTTTGAAGAATAGAGTTAGGTACATAGGATTAAGTAGCAAGGGATTGATGTATTAATTAAACAAATACCATGCATTATAATTTTTTTCTTATTTTTATCCATGTGCCAAGCATCATTCTAGGGGTTGGGGGCAAAGCAGTAATCGAAACAGGGAAATATCTATCTTCATGGAGGTCACATTGTCATGGGGAGAGACAGACTGTAAATAAAGTGAAGAGGAGGGACATGAAGTGTGCAGGTTAAGTGCTGTAGAGAAAACTAAAGCTGGAAGGTTGGTAAGGAATGCTGGGTCTGGGGAGTCAGTGAAGGCTTTTCTGAGAATGAGCATTGCAGCAACAACTTCAGGATATGAGGGCATAAGCAGCATGTAAGAATGGTCCAGACAGAGGGAATAGCAGTTGCAAAAACTGTGCCCTTAAAGCATGTTTTAATAAGCTCATTCTGGTTAAAATATTGAGACTAGATTATAGGCCAGTAAGAGTGCAAGCCAAAAGACCTTTTAAGATACTGTTGAAATATTCCAGGCGAGAAATGATTACTTGGACCAGGGTAGTAACAATAAATGTGGAAGGTGTCAGATTCTGAATATATTTTCAAGGAAATATAAAAGGATTTGCTGACAAATTGATTGTGGGAAGTAAGAGAGGAGTTAAGGATGGGGCTGATCCCTGGGCCTGAACAACTTACTGGAAGAATAAAATTGTCACTAATTACACTGGTGAAAACTCCGGGAAGTTTTGGTAGTGGGGAAGGTCAGAACCTCAATTTTATACTTGCTGAATTTGAGCTGCCCCTTAGGCACCCACAGAATGAGGTTTAGTGGCGATTGGGTATATGGGTCTGGAAATCCAAGAGACCTAGTCTTGGGCTTTCAATATTAGTGTCATCAACATAATTAATGATAGTATCTAAATCCATGACACTGGGCTTCAGTGCATGAAAGGAGATGTGTAGATAAAAAAATAAGGTCAATAAAATGAGGACTGAGAATTGACCATTGTCTTAGCAACCTGGAGGTCACTGGTGACTTTGATAAGAGTGGTGGAAAGGGAAAAACCTGCATGCGGTCAGTCCAAAAGAGAACTGGAGGTGAAAAATTATAAAGAGCAAGTAAATGTAATTCTTTTTATTTTATTGTAAAGGCAAGCAGAGAAATAGAGTGGTAGTTGAAAGGGAAAGCAGATTAAAGGGAGTTATCTATTTTTTAATATGGAAGAAATAATATCACATCTGTGACTAATTTATTAGTAAAAGAAGAAGTGATGATGCAGAAGAAGAGGAGAATCCAAGCTTCACTAGTGAGCAGGAGAGAAAGGCGGAAGTAAAGTGTATAATGAAAATAAAACAGTTGCCTCTGGTTGGGAGTTGGAGCAGTTTGTTTAATGGACTAAGGAAACTACCTATTTAGGCCTTGATTCTGGTCCATGCATAGAGGTATTGTAGTTTGTTCAAGGTGCCTAATGATTGTTATTGTTGGGTTTAGGAAATACAGGAGAAAAGTGAAGAAAGTGTGAAGCTAGATAAATCTGCAGACACTTTATGAATGAGCTTGCGGTCATGGTAGATCTGATCTGAGATGCTTCAAAAGCAGACTCCTTCTGTACCCAACACGACCTCACCCACCTCCACTCAAGATCCAACCATTGTATTTGTCTTTCGCCTCTAATGGCATAGGACATGGGCCATTGTGTCCTAGTACCCATATCTACATTGTTCCTGTTATATACTCCAGGGTTCTGACAGTGTAGACAGAAATAAATCTTGGATGGGGGAGAGGGCTGTGATCTAGAAAGCACCTGTGTGAATAATTGGTTGGTAATTTTTTTTCTTTTTCTTTTTTAGTAGTTTTCCTCCAGTTTGTAATACACGTTTACAACAAATGTAAATGTACTTTCAAATAACGCTATACTGTTTCACAGGAGTAGGTAACTTATAAGAGGTTTCTAAATTCCTCTCTCCCATTTCTTAAAAAATTTCTGTCATTCATTTCACTTATTCTTGTATTGGCACCTAATATATTTTTGCTATTTTTATTTTGAACAAACTGTTACCTGTTAATGATCCAGTGATTCCCCTGCTGGGATTATACCCTAAGAATCCCAAAACACCAATTCAAAAGAATCTATGCACCCCAATGTTCACAGCAGCACAATTTACAATAGCTAAGTGTTCAAAGCAACCTAAATACCCATCAGTAGATGATTGGATCAAAAAACTATGGTATATTTACACAATGGAATACTACACAGCAGAAAAAAAAAGAACTACTACACTTTGTGACAGCATGGATCGAACTAGAGAGCATTATGCTAAGCAAAATAAGCCAGGAGGCGAAAGACAAATACCATATGATCTCACCTATAAGTGGAACCTAACCAACAAAACAAAGATGTAAGGAAAATAAGACCAGCAACCCTGAAAGAAAAAAGAAACCAACAGAGACAAAAGGGAAGGAGGGAGGAGTGGGCAGGGGAAAAGGAAAGGAAGGGTTAAATCAAGGAACATATAGCAAGGACTCATGGACAAAACCAAAGTGGGGAAGGATTAAGGGAGGGAGAGGGGGGAGGGGGGCAGGGGAAAGTGATGGGGGGAAGGCAGAGACAAATTTATTTGGAAAAATAAATAAATTAAAAAAAAATAAGGCTTATAAATGGGGGAAAACAATGGCCATATCATTGAGAACTTGGATGTGCGTTGGCCTGGAGTCACTTTTAGGGGAAGGTAACCCACAAAGAAAAAGAAAGGAATGTATAATCAAGTTTTTGTTTCTGTATCTCAGGCTTAATATGCTTTATTTATTTTTTTACCTTTTTTATATATTTATTTTTTTAAATCATGTTTATTCTATTACAGTTGTCTCATTTTCCCCTCTTTGCCCTCATCCACCTACCCCACGCCCCTCCCCTCTCACACAGTCAATTCCCACTCTGTTGTCCATGTCCATGGGTCATTCATACATGTTCTTATTTTAATCCCTTCTCCTAAGCTTTAAATGGCATAAATTCAGTAGCTAGACTGCTGGGGATTAAAGCTCAGTTTTGCTGCTTACTAACTGTTTAACCTTGGACAAGTTATTTAACCACTCTGTCCCTAGAGGTATTGTGAGAATGAAATACTTTTGATAATTATAAAGCTGTTAGAATACAACCTAGTGTATTGTCAAGTTGTGAGTACTATTAAGAATATATATCCATAAGTGTGAACTGCTCCCTCTTAATGATGCTGTAAGTATGGTTATGCCCACTGCATGTGTGTCAATGTAGAGTTCGATTCAGTCACTGAGATTTTCAAAAGTGCAATACTCAGCAAAAATACTTTATTGGGTTTAAACAAGACCTTTAATAGGACCTTTCATGATTTTCCTAAGGGCAAGTTTGAAAAACACTCGTTGGAGTTAGAGTTTTAAGGGACTATATTAACTGTTCATTCCACATGGTGTAAAATACCTGATTAAGGTCAATTTGGAGAAGGGTTTCCAGGGGTTTTGTGCCTCTTTTGACCACAGATATCCTGAGGCACACACTCTTCAGTGACTTTGGTGAAGATATAAAAGGCATACTCATTGGAGCTATGGTGTATATACAGTTGTATATGTGAGATTAAAGAATTCAGATCCAAAAAGGTATTACTCAGCCCAAGCCCTTCTTGCTTTTCTCACTGTCACTGCTAATATTCCTCTTTTTATTGGTATGCTATCCTGATGGAGTTTTCTTGTGTACATTCTAGATTCCTAACTCTACACCCTTCCCTCGTGCCATTCCTTGGTCTCACTCTTTTGGAGCAGGCATTTCTTCCTCTTTAGGTCTCTTTCAGGGCCATCATACTTTAATCTAATCCCAGGGAACCTCCCACAACTCATGGAGGCTCAAGACAGACTCAGGGATTTGTTGGAAAATCCTGGATTTGCCTTTAAAGGCAGGGTGTGGAAAAACATCTGTCCCTTTGGGCTCAGTTGACACACATCTTTATTTCATGCTGTGCAAAATCCTATCGACCTTGTTAGTGAAACAGATCTTGCCAGCAGGGCTTGCTTGTGTTCCAATTTGGTCACACCACTGTCCTCTGCATGGTCTCCTGCATTAGCAGTGATGAAGGTTTTCAGGTTTATTAAACAAATTGAACTAGGCAGGGAGCGTGTCTAAAACTGCTTCAGTGTTCTCCCACAATGACTTGTAATCTGTCCTGTCAGCCTTCCCTTCCCCATTACAGGGTGTAGAGAGATCCTACAGCTGTTTTGATCTGGTTTAGATATAAGAATAGTCTTGTCTTCAGATATTAACATGTTTAGACCAATTTAAATCAAAGTTTTTTCTGTATGCAGTTTGAAGCCTCTCCTCACCCTGGTCAGAACTGACTCCCTGCTCACTGATCAGCATTGGCATAGGAGCCATTTTTGTTCTTCAGCCATTCTCTGGCATTGCTTCACCCCTTCCTACACATTTAGATAATTTCTGGGTCCTCCTGGATTCAGTCTTGAAGGAGGGAGTTTGTTTATTCAACAATATTCATTATGTTCTTAATTTGTGACAGACACTGTTCTGTGTTCGTAGTATGGACCAGTATAATAATGGCCCTACTTTCATGGAACATATATTCAAGAAGGCAAGGAAAAATATATTAATAAAAACGTATTAGATTTGAAAACAACAGAGGCTAAAGGGAGAAATAAATCAGAAAAGGTGGACTGGAAATCCTAGGAATGGGGTTTTACTATTTTATATAGAAAGTCCAATGAAAGACTTTCTGGAAAAGTGACATATGAATGAAACCTAAGGGAAGTAAGAGAGTGAGTGTGGAGAGATATGGGGAAGAAAATATAAGCAGTGAAGACCAAGTATCCAAGGAACCCAAAGATCTGAGTGTGGCCAGGAGAATGAGTGTGATGGAGTGTAGCAAATGCTGGGGCAGAGAGGGAGTAGAGGACGGGGGCAGTCATGTTGAGCTTCTAGGTCATGGCAGGGATTTGAGCTTTTACTTTAGTTAGGCTGAGAAATCATTGAAGTGTGTGTAGATGAAGGATATGGTCTGACTTACTTTTTAAAATGATCTTTCTGGCTGCTAGGAGAGTAGATTGTAGAAAGTCAAGGTCAAAGATAGTGGATGATTGCAGAAATCTATGTAACAGATGGTGGTAGCTTACTCTAGGGAGGTAGATGAGGAATAGCCATATTCTGAATCTTTTGAAGATAAATCCAACAGGGTTTTTTTAATGCATAGTATTTAACATGAAAAACAAATATGGGATTCCATAGCTGTGCAAAAACTTCTTAGTTTGATGTAGTCCATTTGTTTATTTTTTCTTTTGTTTCCCTTGCCTGGGGAGATATATTGAATAAAATATTGCTATGAGGAATGTCTGAGATTTTGCTGCCTGTTTTCTTTTATGATTTTTATGGTTTCAGATCTAACATTTAAGTCTTCAATCAATTTTGAATTTATTCTTGTGTGTGGTGTAAGAAAGTGGTCTATTTTCTTTTTTCTGCACATATCTGTCCAATTTTCCCAGTGCCATTTATTGAATAAAATAATTGTATGTGCTTGCTTCCTCTGTTGAATATTAATTGACTATAAAGGTGTGGGTTTATTTATGGGCTCTCTATTTTGTTCCATTGATTAATGTGTCTGTTTTTAATGCCAGTACCATGCTGTTTTGTTTACTATGGCCTTGTAGGATACTTTCACATTAAGTAGTGTGATTCTTCCTTTGTTCTCCTTTCTCAGGATCATTGTTGCTATGTGGGGATGTTTGTGGTTCAATATAAATTTTTGAAATATTTGTTCTAGTTCTGTGATATATATCACTGGAATCTAAATAGGAACTGTGTTGAAGCTATAGATTCCTTTGTGTGGTGTGGACATTTTAACCATGTAGATTCTTCCTATCCATGAGTACAGTATGTGCTTCCACTTATTTATATCTTCTTTGATTTCTTTTTGCAGTGCCTTCTAATTTTCTTTTCTTTTCTTCTCCTTCCTTCCTTCCTTCCTTCCTTCCTTCCTTCCTTCCTTCCTTCCTTCCTTCCTTCCTTCCTTCTTTCTTTTCTTCTTTCTTTTCTTTCTTCTACAGACCTTCTTAGAGACATTTATTTCTTTATTTCAAAAGATGAAGCAGTGGATACTCCCTCTGTTTTTTTTAAATTAATTAATTTATTTTTTCAATACATTTGTCACTGCCTATCCCCAACCACTTTCCCCTGTTGCCCCCCTCTCTCCCTTCCCTACTTTGGCTTTGTCCATGAGTCCTTGCTATATGTTCCTTGACTTAACCCATCCCTTCCTTTTCCCCTGCCCACTTCTCCCTCCTTCCCTCTTGTCTCTATTGGTTTCTTTTTTATTTCAGTGTTGCTGGTCTTATTTTCCTTACATCTTTGTTTTGTTGGTTAGGTTCCACTTACAGGTGAGATCATATGGTATTTGTCTTTTGCCTCTGGGCTTATTTTGCTTAGCATAATGCTCTCTAGTTCTATCCATGCTGTCACAAAGTGCAGTAGTTCTTTTTCTCTTTCTGCTGAGTAGTATTCCATTGTGTAAATGTACCATCATTTTTTTATCCAATCATCTACTGATGGGTATTTAGGTTGCTTCAAACACTTAGCTATTGCAAATTGTGCTGCTATGAATTTTGGGGTGCATAGATTTTTTTGAATTGATGTTTTGGGATTCTTAGGGTACAGCCCCAATAGGGGAATCACTGGATCAAAAGGTAGTTCCATTTTCAGATTTTTGAGGAAATTCCGCACTGCTTTCCACAGTGGCTGCACCAGTCTGCATTCCCACCAACAGTGTACTAGGGTTCTCTTTTCTCCACAGGCTTGCCAGCACCTGTTTATTGATCTGTTTATGATGGCCATTCTGACCAGTGTGATGTGGTATCTCATTGTGGTTTTAATCTGCATTTCTCTGATGGATAGTGATGCTGAGCATCCATTCAAATGTCCCTGGGACCTCTGTATCTCTTCCTTAGAAAAGGGTGAGCCCAAGTCCTTTGCCCATTTTTTTATTGGGTTGTTAGTCTTCTTGGAGTGCAGTTGTGTGAGTTCTTTATATATTTTGGAGATCAAACCTCTATCTAATGTATCATTAGCAAATATGTTTTCCCATGCAGTTGGCTCCCTTTTCATTTTGCTGACGTTTTCTTTTGCCATGCAGAAGCTTCTTATTTTGATGAGGTCCCACTTGTTTACCTTTCCTTTGCTTATGTCCTTTGCTTTAGGAGACATATCTGAAAAAATTACCAAGTGGGATATCTGAGAGTTACCTGCCAATGTTCTCCTCTAGGACTTTTATGGTGTTACAACTTATATTTAAGTCTTTTATCCATCTTGAGTTTATGTTTGTGTATGGTGTCAGCTGATGATCCAATTCCAATTTTTTGCTTGTAGCTGTCCAGCTCTTCCAACACCATTTGATAAAGAGGCTATTTTTACTCCACTTTATGCTTCTGCCATCTTTGTCAAATATTAGTTACTGTTCTTGTGTCAGTAACAGGTTGTTTTGAGTGTAGTGGCTTTGTAGTATAGTTTGATGTCTGGTATTGTGATCCCTCCTACTTTGCTTTTCTTTCTCAAAATTGCTGTGGCTATTCGGGGTCGTTTATGGTTCCATATAAATATTTGAAATGTCTGTTCTATTTCTGTGAAATATGTCATTGGTATTTTAATAGGGATTGGTTGAATCTATAAATTGCTTTGGGTAGTATGGACATTTTGATGATATTAATTCTTCCAACCCATGAACACAGTATATGCTTCAATTTGTTTGTGTCTTCCTTAATTTCTTTCTTCAATGTTGTATAGTTTTCTGTGTACAGGTCTTTTACCTCCTTGGTTAAATTTATTTTAGGTACTTTATGTTTCTTGTTGCTATATTAAATGGTATTATTTTTTTCTGATTTCATCTTCTATTTCACTGCTGGTGTCCAAAAATGCCTTTGATTTCTGGATATTGACTTTGTATCCTGCTGTTTTGCCAAATTCACTTATTAGGTTGAGGAGTTTTTTTTGTGGAGTCTACAGGGTTTTCTAGGTACACTATCATGTCATCTGCACACAATGATAGTTTTACTTCCTCCTTTACAATTTGAATGCCTTTTACTTCTTTTTTTTGTCTGACTACTGTGGCTAAGACTTCCAATACTATGTTGAAAAGAAGAGGTGAAAGCGGACATCCTTATCGTGTTCCCAATTTTAGTGGAAAAGCTTTAAGTTTTTGCCCATTGAATAAGATGCTGGCCGTAGGTTTTTCATATATGGCCTTTATTACGTTGAGGAATGCCACATTTATTCCCATTTTGCTGAGTGTTTTGATCATAAATGGGTGCTGTACCTTATCGAATGCTTTTTCTGCGTCTATCGAGATGATCATTTGGTTTTTATCTTTCTTTTTGTTTATGTGATGTATTATGTTTATTGATTTGCATATATTGAACCGTCACTGCATGCCTGGGATGAATCCCACTTGATCATGGTGGATAACCTTTTTAATGTATTGCTGGATGCAGTTTGCCAATATTTTGTTGAGGATTTTAGCATCTATGTTCATCAGCAAAATTGGCCTGAAGTGTTCTTTCTTTGTAGGATCTTTATCTGGTTTTGGGATTAGGGTAATGCTGGCCTCATAAAAATAGTCTGGGAGTCTTCCCTCCTTATGGATATTTTGGAATAGTCTGAGAAGGACAGGGGTTAGCTCTTCCTTAAATGTTTTGTAAAATTCTCCTGTGAAACCATCTATCCCAGGGCTTTTGTGTGTCAGGAGTTTCTTGATTATTGCCTCAATTTCCCCAGCTGTTATCGGTCTGTTCAAGCTTTCTGTTTCTTCCTCCTGCAATGTTGGAAGATTATACTTTTCTAGCAATTTGTCCATTTCATTGAGGTTTTCAAATTTCTTGGCATATATTGTTCATAGTAGTTTCTTACAATCCTTTTTATTTCTGTGCTATCAGTTGTTATTTCTCCCCTTTCATTTCTGATATTATCTATTTGGGTCATCTCTCTTTTTGTCTTGATGAGTCCACTTAAAGGCTTGGCAATTTTATTTATCTTTTCAATGAACCAGCTCCTGGATTGGTTGACCCTTTGAATTGTTCTTTTCATCTCTATGTCATTCAGTTCTGCTCTGATCTTGATAATTTCTTTCTTTCTAATTGCTCTGGGATTTATTTGTTCATGTTTCTCCAGTTCTTGAAGTTGTAGTATTAGGTCTTTTATTTGAATTATTTCTATCTTTTTAGGTAGGCCTGTATTGCTATGAACTTCCCTCTCAGGACTGCCTTTGCTGTGTCCCATAGGTTTTGGACTGTTGTCTGTTCATTTTTATTTGTTCCCAGAAATTTTTGATTTCTTCTTTTATCTCATTATTGACCCATTCATTGTTTAATAGTCTACTGTTCAGTCTCCTTGAGTTTACAAGTTTTTGAGGTTTCTCTTTGAGGTTGATTTCCAGTTTCAAACACTTGCGGTCCGAGAAAATGCTTGGTACTATTGTGATTATCCTGAATTTGCTGAGGCTCGCTTTGTTTCCTATTAAGTGGTGTATCTTTGAAAAAGTTCCATGTGCATTTGAAAAGAATGTGGATTTTGTTTCATTTGTGTAAGGTTCTCTATATGTCAGTTAAGTCTTTTTGATTCAGTGTGTCATTCAGCTCCACAATATTCTTGTTGATGTTATGTTGGAAGATCTGTCCATTTCTGACAATGAAGTGTTAAAATCCCCTACTATCAGTGTGTTGCTGTGTATATAATTTTTGAAGTCATCCAAGATATTCCTTGTATATTTGGCTGCTCCTATGTTCGGTGCATATAAATTTACAATGTTTATGTCTTCTCGATGGATTTTTCCTTTAACTATTATAAAATGTCCCTCTGGGTCTCTTTTTATGACCTTTGTTTTGAAATCTATTTTGTCTGATATAAGTATTGCTACCCCTGCTTTCCTTTCTTGCTCATTTGCTTGGAATATTTTTTTCCATCCCTTTACTTTCAGTTTGTGTAGTTCCATTGTTCTGAGGTGGGGCTCTTGTAGGTAGCATATGTGGTGGGTCATGTTTTTTTATCCACTTAGCTGCCCTGTGTCTTTTGATTGGGACATTTGGTCCATTTACATTGAGAGTTATTATCGATAGAAACTTATTCATTTTTAATCTTTGGACTTGTGTTTTTTTCTTTCTCACTCTCTTTCTTCATCTTTTTAAACCAGTCCCTTTAGCATATCTTGTAGTGCTTGTTTGGTGGAGACATGTTCTTTTAACCTTATTTTTCTGGGAAACTCCTTATTTCCCCTTCTATTTTAATTGAGAGCCCTGCTGAGTAGAGCAGTCTTGCCTGCAGACCTTCGCTTTTCATTACTTGGAATATTTCTTGCCATTCCCTTCTGGCTTGTAGTGTTTCAGTTGAGAAGTCAGCTGCTAGCCATATTGGGGCTCCCTTGTATGTTACTACCTGTTTCTCCCTTGATGCCTTTAGGATTCTTTCTTTGTCTTCAATATTTTCCATTTTAATGATAATGTGTCCTGGAGTGGGCCTCATTGGGTTCCTCTTGATTGGGGCCCTCTGTGCTTCCTGGAATCATGAGACCTTTTCTCTCCTCATATTGGAGATGTTTTCCATCATTACTTTTTCAAAGAGGTTCTCTAATCCCTTGCTCCTTTCTTCTCCCTCTGGTATCCCTATTATACAGACATTATTGTGTTTCAAGTTGTCCTGCATTTCCCTAAATGCCTCTTTATTCTTTTTGAGTGTTTTTCCATTTATTGCTCTTTCTGGGAGCTTTTTCTACCTTGTCCTCTACCTCGCTGATTATTTCCTCTGCTTCATCTAGCCTGCTTTTCATTCCTTCCACTGTGATCTTCAATTGAGAGATGGTATTCTTCATTTCCTCTTGTGTCTTCTTGATAGTTTCTATGTCCTTTTCCACGTTGTTATTGTTTGCCATAAGATCCTGATAGTTTCCCTGGAGTTTCTCATAGTTTGAGGTGGCTGAGCTCACAGAGCTTCCTTAGAGCCATTGTTTTGAAGTCAATATCTGATAGCTCACTTACCCCTATTGTGTTTAACTCTCTCTGTGGCTGAGTCCTCCTTTCCCCTCATTTGGCGGGAACTTATTTTCCTTCCCATTATTTGCGAGAGTTTTTTTTTTGTTGTTGTTGTTCTGCTTCAATTGATCTGTCTATATTTCCTGACTTTGTGGATTAAACTTCTATGGTAGTAGGTAGGTCTTTTTATTTATCTATTTTTTTCTCTTCTTTTCTTTCTGAATCTGCCTCTGATGATGTGAGTTGTTGACCCTGTATGACCTTGGACCTTTTGTTTGAGCCTTCCAGGACTCTACTTTCTGTGTCTGTCCCCTGCAATTGTCAATCTGGTCACTCTGTCCTCATCTTTCAGGCTTAGGCACCACAGGGCTGACCAGTGCCTCCTGATGGCCAGACTATCTTGTCCATATAGACTGCTGTCACTCAGGTGATTGGTCTGCCTGAGCGAAGTGGAGAACGTGGACTGGGGAATGAGTCAGCACTGGGATCACCACTCCTCTCCCTGCTACTCCCTTAGTTCTCTCCCCAATGCATTCACCTCCAGTTTCTCCTCAAGAGTCTCTAGGCATCTCTGTGTCCCCTTTAGCCGGGGGTCTACTATCTCTGCAGGCAGCTCAGCACTCAGCACCAAGGCCAGCACGCAACTCTTGTCCAGGTACGACTGTCATGAGGGCAGGGCTATTATTTCCTGTCCTGCTGCTGTCTCTTTGGGGTGTGGTCTGCCTGCACAAAATGGAGACTACAGAAAGGGGAAGGAGTCAGTTCTGGGACTCCCCGGTTACTCCTCCAGTTCTTTCCCCAACGCCTCTATCTCCAGTCTCTCTTCTAAGGTCTCTAGGCAGCTGTGTGTCCCCTTTGGCCAGGGATCCTCTATTTCTTCTGGCCACTCTGCACTTAGCACCCCAGCCCATGTGTGCACAAGCTCTGGGCAGAGCACACAGAAGGCAGGTTTATTGATTCACTTATGCCTGAGCGAGGTGGTAGCTGCAGAGTGGGAGATAATTATCACTGGGGCTCGGCTGGCCACCATGTCAGTTCTCTTCACAAAGTTTTCCGCACTAATCTTTTCTCAGGCACCAGCCCACTCTCCTGCTGCCTCTATCCAGAGATGAAAGAAGGCGGCTGACATTGCAAATTTTTACGTGGGCCCTTTATATGTCTCTTTGCGTCTCCAACTGCCTCCCTCTGGCAGAGAGCACCCCTAAGCTTTTCACGGTTGCCTTTTGTCTGTGTGTTTTTCTGGTTTCAGATGCTGTAGTCTAGGGGTCTCTGTTTATGATTCCAACCGTGTTCTTCTCAGGGGGATCCAACTGGCTGTTTCAATGTCTCTCTGGTGCTGGTGGCCGTCAGAACCCAGCCCACCATCTTGAGCCTCCACCGCACTTCTCACCCATTAGGATTTGTGAAAGTTGATTCCACTGTCTGTCCATGGCTCCAAGGCTCCTCTCCCTCTATCATTTTGTAGTTTTCCAGGTGATTTCTCCACTATTTAGTCACAATTCCAGTTTGCTCTTGGGAGGAGGTCCACATGACTCCTGTTCACTCCTCTGTCATCTTCCATCCTACTTCTTCTGTTTTTTTTTAACACAATAAATTTTTATTGAAAGGCAATATACAATTATATTCCAAAGCACAGTATTCTTAAGTGTACAGGTCAAAAATTTGTCTTCCCCATATTAATATACAACTCCCAGATCAAGTTATGGAATATTCCAACATTTTATGAGATTTCTTCCTGTAATTTCCCAGATTATATAACATGCCCCCAAAGCAATTGATGTTCTGATTTTTTTCTTTTGATTTTTTTCTAACTCTTTTACTTTATTTATTTTCTTTTTTTCTTCTTGTTCAAGTACAGTTGTCTCCATTTTCCCACCACCACTTTTATCTGTCTCCCCTACCTCCCACCCTCAATCCTACCCCTCTTTGGCTTTGTCCATGGGTCCTTTATACATTTTTCTTGACGACCCTTCTCCTTCTTTCTCCCATCATCTCCCCCTTCCCTCTCCTCTTGTTACTGTCCGCTTTTCTTTATTTCAATGTCTCTGGTTGTATTTTGCTTACTTGTTTGTTTTGTTGGTTAGTTTCCATTTAAGGTAAGATCATATAGTATTTGTCTTTCTGAGTACAGATTTTTACATGATTGGTTAGGTTTATTCCTAGGTATTTTATTCTTTTTGAAGCAACTGTGAATGGGATTGTTTCCTTAGTTTCCCTTTCTGTTAGATTTTTATTGGCATATAAAAATGCAACTGATTTCTGGATATTAATTTCATATCCTGCTACTTTGCTGAACTCAGTTATCAGTTCTAACAGTTTCTTGGTGGACTCTGGGGTTCTCTATGTACAGTGTCATATCATTTGCAAATAAGGACAATTTTACTTCTTCCTTTCCAGTTTGGATGCCTTATTTTTTCTTGTCTGATTGCTGTAGTTAGGACATCCAGGACTATGCTGAATATGAGAGTTGAAAGCAGACATATCCCTGTCTTGTAACCCATCTTAAGGGGGACACTTGTAGTTTTTGCCTGTTGAGTCTTATGCTGGCAGTGTGTTTGTCATATATGGACTTTATTATGTTTTTTTATTTTTTTAAATTTATTTTCTTTATTTTTTCAAATACATTTGTCTCTGCCTTCCCCCTACCACCTTCCCCTGCCTCATCCCCCCTCCCTCCCTCAATCCTTCCCCTTTGGTTTTGTCCATGAGACCTTGCTACACGTTCCCTGACCCTCCCATTCCCTTCCTTAGGTGTTTCCCTTTATTCCCACTTGCTGAGAGTTTTTATCATAAATGGGTACTGGATTTTATCAATTGCTTTTTCTGCATTTATTAATATGATCATGTGGTTATTATCCTTCATTTTGTTTATGTGGTGGGTCATTTTTATTAATCTTTGAATGTGTACCAACCTTTCATTCCCAGAATAAATCTCATTTGATCATGGTTTATGACTTTTTGGATGCATTGTTATATTTGGTTTGCTCATATTTTGTTGTGGATTTGAGTGTATATATTCATCAGGGATATGGGCCTATAATTCCCTTTGTATCTTTATCTGTGTCTTTATCTGGTGATAGGATTATGATAATACTGGCCTCATAAAATGAGCTTGATAGCCCTCCCTCCTCTTGAATTTTATGGAATAGTTTGAGAAGAAGAGATATTTTGGGATCTTGGTAAAATTCACCTATGAAGCCATCTGGGTCAGGGTTTTTGTTTGCTGGGAGTTTTTTGATTACTTCTTCAGTTTAGTTAGATGTAATCTGTCTATTCAGATTCTCTGACTCTTTCTGTTCATTTTTTAAAATTTTATTTTAATTTATTTTTTCAAATACATTTGTCTCTGTTTAGTTTTTTTTTATTGTTTTTCAACTACAGTTGTCCCCATTTTCTCCCCACCACTCTCCCCTGCTCCACTCATCCCTACTTTCCACACTCAAACCTACCCCTTCTTTTGACTTTGTCCATGAGTCCCTTATACATGGCCTTGGATGACCCTTCCCCTCTTTCCCCTGTTATTCCCTTCTCCCACGCCTGTGGTAACTTTCAGTTTGTTCTTTATTTCAATGTCTCTAGTTATATTTTGCTTGCTTGTTTGTTTTGTTGATTAGGTTCCACTTATAGGTAAGATCATGCTATTTGTCTTTCATTGCCTGGCTTATTTCACTTAGCATAATGCTCTCGAGTTCCATCCATGTTGTCACAAAGGGTAGGAGCTCCTTCTTCCTTTCTGTTGCATAGTATTCCATTGTGTACATGCACCATAGTGTTTTGATCCACTCATTTACTGATGGGCACTTAGGTTGCTTCTAGCACTTTTTTGTTTTTAACTTTTTTTGGTAAAGATTTTATTTATTTACTTTTAGAGAGATGGGAAGGGACATAGAAAGAGATGGTGAGAAACACTGATATGCAAGAGATACAGCAACCCCAAATGGCGACTTGGCCTGCAACCTAGGCATGTACCCTGACTGGGAATCAAACCAGTGACTTTTTGGTTTGCAGGCCAGCACTCAACCCACTGAGCCATAACAGGCAGGGCTGATTTAGTTTTGGAAGATTGTATGTTTATAGGAATTTATATATTTCATCCAGGTTGTCCAGTGTGTTGGTATTTATTTATTCAAAATACTTTCTTACAATCTTTTGTATTTCTTTTTTGTCAGTTGTTATTTCTCCTCTTTCATCTCTGATTTTATTTATTTGGGTCCTCTCTCTTTTTTTCTTGATGAGTCTGGTTAGAAGTTTGTCAATTTTGTTTATTTTTTCAAAGAATTAGTTCTTGGATTCATTGATCTTTTGTATCTTTTATAAACACTATTTTGTTTATTTCTGCTCTGATCTTTATTATTACTTCCTTCTACTCATTTCCAGCTTTAAAGAAAACCCATAGAATGGTAGAATATATTCACTGATGCATCTGATAAGGGGTTAATACCCAAAATTTATAAAGAACTTACGAACTCAATACCAGAAATACAACCTAATTAAAAAATGGGCAATAGACACTTCTCCAAAGAGGACATACAGAATGCCAATAGACATATAAAAAGATGCTCAACATCAGTAATAATCATCAGAGAAATGCAAATTAAAATCACACTGAGATATTACCTGACACCAGTCAGAATGCCCTACATCAATAAATTAACAACCAACAAGTGCTGTTGAGGATGTGGAGAAAGAGGAACTCTTTTGCACTGTTGGTGGGAATGCAGATTGGTGCAGCCACTGTGGAAAGCAGTATGGAGATACCTAAAACAATTAAAAATGGATCTGTCTTTTAACATAGTGATCCCACTACTAGGGATATATCCTAAGGAACCCAAAACACTAATTCAAAAGAATATAAGCATAGCACCTCTATGTTCATTGCCAAGATGTGGAAAAAGTCCAAGTGTCCATCCATAGATGAGCAGATGAAACAACTATGGGACATTTGCACAATGGAATACTACTCAGCTGTAAAGAAGAAATTTTACCTTTTGTTACAGTAGTGATGGACCTGGAGAACATTATACTAAGTTAAATAAGCCAGTCAGAGAAAGAAAATCCATATGGTTTCACTCATATGTGGAATCGAATGAACAACCTGAATTAACAAGCAGAATAGAGACAGACTCATAGATAGAGGTCAGGATGACAGCTAAGCAGGATAGGGAGGGGACTGTAGAGAGGAGGGATTGAACAAAAAGGACAAAAGACTCATGGACATGGACAACAGTGTGGGGTTTGTGGGGTGGTGGGGGAGTTAATGGGGGTTAAAGGGTAATGGAAAAAATACAATAAAAAATTAAAAGAAACATCACAAAGAAGAGAAAATACATTTACAAAACTGTACATATTAAAATAACTCATGTATAAGTGGAAAAAATAAAGCAAACTTTTCAGTAAGTCAGAAAAAAAAAAGTAAGCGACTTCAGATGACAATAGCAACTGGACTGATGGATCTGTCATTTACTGAAATAAGGAAGGCTGCAGGAGAAACAGGGCTTATCTGGGGGTTGTTGAAAAACAGAAGTTTAATTTTTTTTTGTACTCATTAAGTATGACTAGTGGAGGTCAGTGATCTAGGCTGAAGATTTGAATTGGAGAATTGTCACTATGGATACTCAATATAAGGAGTAGGAGGAAATTTGGACAGAGCCTACAACTGCACACTACAGAGACCGCCTTGGATCGAAAAGGTGTTGCGGAGGGGTGCTGGAGAGGGGTAAAGATGTGAAATAGAATGAGGAGGAGAAAAGATAAGAAAAATGTGATTGCAGGATTGTAGCAGCCCTATTGGCATCTTGAGGTTAGAAGTCAAGAATTTAAACAAGAGCTAGTCATCTTGGTTTTACTGCAGCTTCATTCTGCATCCTGAGTGAAAAATGTTTTTTCCAAAACACAATTTTGTGGGTTATTTGGAAATCCCTGCACAAAAACCTATGCTGTACCTCCTCATCCCCTTTGTGACTCCTCTCAGTTACTAGGTGGCTAAATAATCCTGGTGTTCTTGCATCTTGGCTGTTCACCCTTTGTTCAGATTCCTTTTAAAGTGACTTGAGATTTTTTTCCCCACTTTCCACAGCATCTGCTTACCCCGTGGAAATCCTTGCATTTCTCACATATGGATGGTGGATGTACAACCGACCCACTGTTGTCCTCTTTTCTTGCCCAGTCATTGTTCAGACTTGTCCAGGTGATATCTGGTAAACTATCTCTGCAACTCACACTTTAGGGAGTACATGCCAGGTTCTTTCAAGAACTTTCTATGCAAGAACTTTTAAGCTTCCATGTTTCTACATCCCAGAAAGTCTCCAACTGAAGAATAAGATGATAATTTGCTCTCTCACAAGGACAACCTCTGATCTCTTTGCATTATGTATTTTTTAAAACATTTACTTGGAAATAATTTCAAACTTACCGAAAGATTGCTGGAAAAAATAGCATAAAGAATACCTATACATTCTTTATCTTCATTCAGCTATTGTTAACTTTTTATTCAATGTTCTTCATCATTTGCATGCTTTCACTCTATAGATTGTTAGATAAATAAGACTCTGTCTCTTTTCCTCTCTCTTTAAATAATTCAGTATGTATTTCCCAAGGGTAAGGATATTCTCGACATAACTACAATACAGTTCTCAACTTCAGAAATTTAAGTTGATATAATTATTTCATCCAGAAATTTAAGTTGATATAATTATTTCATCTAGTCTATTACCATATATTCTAAAATAGCAGTTAATCTAATATCCTTTACAGCATTTTCCCCTTGAACACAGGATCCAGTCTAATATCAGGTATTGCATTTAGTTGTTTACCTTTTATCATCCTTTAACCTAGAACATTCCCACATAATTTTATGACATTTTTGAAGAATACTTTCTTTTCTTAAAAAACAAAGTATTTCTTATTCTGTTTGTCAAATATTTCTCTGTGATAAATTGAGGTTATATATATATTTTTAAAGATTGAGATAAGGGCCAGTTACCATAAAATGTATCTTTTAACTATACAATTTCATATTCTTTAGTATATTTGCAAGCTTGTGCAACCATCACCACTCTCTAATTCTAGGATATTTATATCATCAGCAGAAGAAACATAGTATCTATTAGCAGTCACTCCTCAGTTCCTGGTGATCATTAATCTACTTCTGTCTCTATGTTTTTTCTGTTCTAAACATTTCACATAAATATTACCATACAATATATGGCTTTATTTTTTGTCTGGCTTCTTTGATTTATCATGTTTTCAAAGCTCATCCTTGCAGTATATATCAGTACTTTGTGGCTAAATAACACACCATTGTAAGGATATATGACATTTATTTATCCATACATAAGTTGGTAAACATTTGAGTTGTTCCCATTTTTTAGTTATTGCAAATGATTACTGTTGTTATGAACATTCATCTACAAATTTTTCTGGTGGACATATTCTTCATTGATTTTGAGAAACTGTCAAGCTATTTTCTAAAATGTCTGTGCTATTTTACATTTTTCCTACCAATGAATGAAAGGCCCAATTTGTCCACATTCTTGTCAACACTTGTTATTGCCTGTCCTTTTGAGTATATCTATCCTAGAGGGATGTGAAGTGGCATTTCACTGTGGTTTTGATTTGCACTTACCTAATGATTTATGAGGTTGAGTATCTTTTTTTACATTTTTATTTAAGTTTTTTTTCAATTATAGTTTACATTCAATGTTATTTTGTATTAGTTTCAGGTGTACAACATAGTGGTTAGACAGTCAGATACCTTACAAAGCTATCTTTCGATGCTCAAAATTAATTTGACACCATATATAGTTATTACAATAATATTTACTGTATTCCCTATGCTGTACTTTCTATTCCAGTGACTGTGTTTATAACTGGCAATTTGCACTTCTTCATCCCTTCCATTTTTTCACTGAGCCCTCTAACTCCCTCCACCCTGGCAACCATCAATTTGTCCTCTATATCTATGAGTTTGTTTCTGTCTTGTTTGTTCATTTATTTTGCTTTTTAGATTCCACATATAAATAAAATAATATAAAATTTGTCTTTCTCTGTTTGACTTAAATTCTCAATTCCATTCCATTGATGTATACATCTATCCTTATGCTAGTACCACCCATTTTTTTTTTATTGTATCTTTGCAGTAAGTTTTCAAACTGACAAATACAAGTCCCAATTTTTGTCTTGCATTTTCGAGACTGTTTTGCTATTCTGAGACCCTTGCATTTCAATATCTATTTTAGGATCAATATGTTCATTTCTAAAAAAAACGGGCTACTAGAATTTTATTAGAAATTATATTGAATCTGTAGATTATTTTGGAGACTATTGCCATCTTATTAAGTCTTCCAATCCATGAACACAGGTGTCTTTCAATTTATATAGGTCTTTAATTTTTGCAAATATGTTTTATATATTTTATGTTTTAAGTCTTGTCCTTGTTTTTGATAAATGTATTCTTAAGTTTATTCATTTTTGTATTATTAATAATAAATGAAATTGTTTTTAAATTTCATTTTTGGATTGTTTACTGCTAGTGTGCAGAAATACAATTGATTTTTGTACTCATCTTTTATCTTACAACCTTTCTGAACTAATTTATTAGGTTTAATAGTTTTATGTGTGTGTGTGTGTGTGTGTGTGTGAATTCCTTAGCAGCTTCTATATTCAAGATTATGTCATCTGGGAACAGAGAAGATTTTACTTCCTTTTTATTCCAAACTAGAAAACTTTAATGTCTTTTTCTTGACCACTTACCCTGCCTGAATCCTCCAATACAGTGGTGAGTGGAAGTGACGAGAGCATATTACCTGTCTTGAACCTGACATTTAGAAGCAAAGCTTTTTCAGTCTCTTACTTTTATGTATGATGTTGACTGTGGGTTTTTAAGTATGCCCTTTTTCATGTTGAAGAGTGCCCCTTCTATTCATAGTTTGTTGAGTGTTTTTCATCATGAAAGGTTATTAAGTTTTGTCAAGTGTCTTTTTGGTGTTTATAGAGATAATCTGTATTTTTTGTTCTTATTCTATTAAAATATTAATATGATTTTATTATATTGATTTATTTTTGTATGTTAACCAATCTTGCAATCTTGGAATAAATTCCAGTTGTTCGTGGTATATAATTATTTTAATGCGTTGTTGGCTACGATTTGGCAGTGTATTGTTGAGGATTTTTGCGTCTATATTCATGAGGGATATTTAGCTGTAGTTTTACTTATTTGTGATATGTTTTTCTGGTTTTGGTGCTAGGGTGATACTGGTCTCCTAGAATAAAATGGAAACTTTTTCTTATCTATTTTTTCAAAGAGTTTGTGAAAGATTGATTTTAAATATCCTTTAAATATTTGGAAAAATTAATCAGTGAAGCCATCCAGTCCTGGGCTTTTCTGCATGGAAAATTTGATTGCTAATTCAGTCTTTATATTAGCTATATGTATATTGAAATTTTCTTTCTTCTTGAATCGATTTTAGGAATTTGTGTCTTTCTAGGAATTTTTCCATTTCATGTAGGTTATATAATTTTTATAGTATTCCGTTTTAATTCTTGTAATTTTTGTAGGGTGTATAGTAACAGCCCCTTTTTCATTTCTGACTTTAGCAATTTAAATCTTTTTTTTCTTGTTTATTCTTACTAAGTTTGTTGAATTTGTCAATCATTTCAGGGAACTAACTTTTGCTCTCATTGTCTTTCTATAATGTTTTTTCTATTCTGTTTAATTTATCTTTCTAATTTTTATTTTTTCTTAATTCTACTTGCTTTAGATTTAGTAAACTTTCTTTTTAGGTTTTTCTCCTCATCTAGTTTATTAAGGTAGAAGTTTAGTTTATAGATTTGGCATTTTTTTGTTTTTAAATATATGTATTTACAGCTATAAAATTTCTTCTGAGCACTGCTCTTGCTGCATCCCATTAGTTTTTTGTATATTGTGTTTTTATTTTTATTTATCTCTAATTATCTTTTAATTTTCATTTTGATTTCTCCTTTGACCCATTGGTTATTTAGAAGTGTTTTATAAAATTGTTTTATATTTGTGAATTTCCCAAATTCCTGTCTATATTGATTTCTAATTTTGTTCCACTTTGTTTGGAGACCACATTTTGTATAATTTCAGTACTTTTAAATTTGAGACTTGTTTTGTCACCTAACATGTGATCTATCCTTGAAACAATGTATTACGCTGTTGTGGATGGAAAACTCTATAGATATGTTAGATTTACTCGGTATTAAGTGTTGTTAAGTTTTGTATTTTCTTGTTGATTTTCTGTCTTGTTTTTATATTTATTGTGAAAAGTGGGAGAAAGTGAGCCACAGCAGCTAGTGGGGCTGAGACCTGGGCATGATAGAGTTGATCTAAACTTTTGTTGTCAAACACAAAATGTCTACAGAATACTGTTTTAACTGAAGACTAATAATAGAATTAGAAACTGAACTGGTTAAGGTCAGAGTGGTCAGTGTAGCAAAGGTAAGTTGAAAGTCAAAGACCAAGAATGAATGGGTGTCACTGTTTCAGAGACAAAGAACATAGGAGCCAAAGTGGAAATCAAGAGATCCTGCAAAGCCCAAGCAAAGGATTCTCTCTGGGAGTGTATCCTGAGTTGGGCAGAATCTATTTTGATACTTTATTTCTGGCTTCCTTTATTTGTCCTTTGTACTCAAGAGAATGTTCCAACCTCTTTAAAGGCATCCAGGACTTCTGACAGTTGTTGAGTTCTCTGAGTAACTACAGAAGGGCACCAATGTTTGGGCAAACAGATTGTTCAAGGGTCAAGCTGGATGGATCTTGGAGAGGGTCTAGAGCTGCTGTCTGCCCATGGTAAAAACTCAGAGGCAGCTGCCTGTTAGCTCTTCCCAGGTTGTGGTGTATTTCATATGCCAGCCGAATTTCATTGAAATGAATGAATGAATGAATGAATGAATTCATTCATTCATTTTGTGCCTAATAAATCCTGAGCATGCCTAGCTCTGACAGCTACTACAATTTAGTCAAGTTATTAAACGTTTATCACACAGAGATGTATACATAGTCATGCAGAGATGTGCACCTACACACAGATGCTTATATTGGCATATACATGTGAGAGTGTAGATCATGCAAGTATTGAATAAGTTATTTTTTAAAGCTCTAGTACCCAGTGATCAAAGAAAGGGAGTTTGTAACATCTTTTTCTTCTTCCCTTTTCTGAGTGTGTGTGTGTGTGGGTGAGAGAGAGAGAGAGAGAGAGAGAGAGAGAGAGAGAGAGAGAGAGAGAGAGAGTTGTTTCCCAGAGAGATATCCTAGCTTTAGGCAAGTCAACCAGTGGCTCTAACTGTTTTGTTCCTGAGATTGACAATTTATTCCAGCTAAACTAACTGGATGAAGTAGATGTTTTGACATTAGGTAGAAGAAGAGGTAGAATAGTATTACTGTTGGCAAGGGACCATTTAACCTTGTACAATAGATGTGAGTATGCCTAGCCTCTCTTGAGCAGGACTAACTGAGGGCAGATGTAGATCCTGGACAGAGCGCAGGCTGCATGTAAACATTTCAACACCTTTCCTTCCTTTTACCCTCTCTGTGCTCTCCATCCTCACAGAAATGATGATTGTGCTGCTGCACCTGGATTTTGTTACCGTGGTTACAGATGTAGTCTCTGGTAGAAGAAGGAGACAGAGCTGTGTTTTTATAAGGGCAAATTGTACTGACATTTAAATTGGAGGCATCACAGTAGAGTACTGTTGCCAAGTATAGGAGAGTATGCTTTCCCTTTGCAAATGGGTTATTTGGAAGACTTTTTCCTCCTTTTTCTTGGTGTTTGGGTATGTGGAATTGTGTGAACTCATCTACTACCCTTTAACATGCTCAGAGGACTGAGACTCTGGTTGGGAACATGGAGAGAGGCTTTTTTTTAGTAAGATTTCTCAGAGTTAGGGAAAAACTAGGGGTTTCTCAACAAATGCTACAAATGATATCAAATTAAAGGGGAGGAAGAGTCAGATATAAGCAGGAAGTCAAATCTCTGAAGTCTAAAGAGATGAGAAGGGGAGCCAAATAGGAGGAGCTGGAGATGACATGACAGACAGGAGTCAGCAGTCTGAGGAAGAGGGGGACAGTAGCAGCATGAAGGGGACAGACCAGCATCTTGCCTTGGGTATATGCTCATGGTGACAGTCAGCTTCTGGGAAACGGTGCCTATGTGGGTTGCTGGAATTTGCCAAGTGGATCTAACTCAAGGATGCTCATGACATCTGGAAAGTGGGAGAGCTAACCAGGCTGCCGAGCCAGGGCCTCTTCCCCCTCATTAGGAAAGATGATTTGTTTAAGGCCAACTTAATTGCAAATGTTTTCTTCTGAGGACTAACAGCCTTGAATTATATAAATCATGTATACCCACAGAAGTGGATTTGCTGCTGCAGCTTGTCAACCTTATTGATTAGTCAATTGGTCAGTGAATCAACAAATACCTATTGAGCTTCCAATTTGTGCCAGGGCTAAAGGTGCCTACAGGCCAAAGTGCTGCTCTTGTTTTCAACTCCAGCATCCTTCATTAACTCAGCATCCAGAGTCAGGAGGTCAATCATACCCTCACTGAGGACATTGGTAAATAAAAAACCCAGAGCCCCCAAAAAAGCTCTGATTGGCCATTAGTCTAATCTTTGCCATTTAACAAGCAAATGTCCAAGGGCTCCTTGGGGTCCCTGTGCCAGTTGTCAGCTCACTCAGCCAAGAGTCCAGGAAAGCACAGATAGAGGGTCTGCTCTGCCCACTGGTCAGTCCAGAGAAAGTGTTTACACAGACAGGTGTGTATATGTGAAGCTATGTAGACTTTTGTTTGGTATTTGTCTCTGTGTAAATACCTGAGTTCTTGCATGTGTACATGTGTGTAAATATGTATATACGTTTATGTATGTGGGCAAAAGACTTCTTGTAGTAGGCACTTGGAAATCAGAGAGCTATGGGTTTGAGGGTTGAATATTTCTTTTATTAGCTCTGTGATTTTGAGCAAACAATGTTAGAGCTTTCAACCACAGTTTTCTCATCTGAAAACTGAAATAATTCTATTTCATAGGAATTTTTGTGAGTATTATATGTAGTAATTTATATAAAGCATCTGGCATAGAATCTGGCATAAAAAAGGCAATTAACAAATAATTCAGCTCCTGTTACTTTATGTACCTTTTCCTCTCTCTACCATGAGAAGACATGCCTCAAATTTTGTGTCATTATTCTCAACTGATGGAGGAGCAAATGGCCCTTAAAGCAGGCATATCAATAGCTTGAATGGTAGTCAGTTTTTAGAATTTGTAAAAGTGTATTCACACACCCGATGTTCCCATAATATCCATTAGCTAAAATAAAGCAGTCAAAATGATGTTGGTTGGTGATATGCAGAAGAAATACTAAGAAGGCACCGACAGAGGAGCTGTTATCACAAAGCAATGCCTGGCCCCATGCTCTCAGAAGGAAGGAAGGGCTGTCCCATGCACAGTGACAGTCAAGTGCAGGAAAAAGTGAAGGCTTTGCCTCCTTTGTGTTTGGCAATTCGCAGCCTGTTGTTTTATACCAGGCAGAGTTGGATACTTCAGCAGGAAAGAGAGGCCCTGAGGGCACCTCCCAGGTCAAGGCCCCTCCTGACTGCTCCAACACTGGTGAATAATGGCTCAGTCTGGGCAGGAATCTATATTTGGTTGCTTCTGGGAGGCAGTTAACACTATTCTTGCAAGGCCTGGGTTCCATGTTTGAGACTCACAGCCCAGCTGTGGCAGGGTTCATGTGCATGCATGGTGCTCACATCTTCACAACACCAAGTAGGAGCCATACTAGGATGTGTAGCTAATCTGTTTTGTTGAACCCAAGTTCACAGGATTAAGGAGAAAAACTGTAAACAACAGGATTTAGTTTTTGAGGTATCTTCATACTGTTTCCCATAGTGGCTGCACCAGTTTGCAGTCACACCAACAGCGCACAAAGGTTCTCTTTTTTCCAGATCCTCAATAGCACATGTTATTTGTTGGCTTTTTGATAATAATTATTGTGACTGCTGTAAGGTGGTATCTCACTGTGGTTTTAATTTGCATTAGTGATGATGATGAGTGATGTTGAGAATCTCTTATCTAATGGCCATCTGTATGTCTTCTTTGGAGAAATGTCTATTCATGTTCTCTGTCCAGTTTTTGATCATATTATTTTTTGTTATTGAGTTGTATGAGTTTCTTAATTTTATATGTAGTCTATACGCATTGCAGTGTTATTTGCAATAGTTAAGATATGGAAGCAACCTAAATGTCCAGTGACAGATGAATGGATAAAGATGTGATATATATGTTTGTGCGTGTGTGTGTGTATCTCCTATTTTCCTGAATCTCATGGATGATCTGGATGTTCATTTTTTACCTATTTAATTATTCCTATTTTATGAAGACAGGGAGTTTGACTTTCTAGAGGAAGGTCACCATAGTATTTGAAGAGCCTAGCATATGCCTGTCATGGAGTACATGCTCACAAATATTTGCCAAAAGAATGCATCGACCTCCTACTGGTGACCTGAAGACTGACACCAGAGAGTGTTGCAGATTGAGATACTTTGTATTATTTGAAGCTGAACCTCAGCAATCATGGAGAAATATTAGAATAACCAGGAGTAACCCAGTATACTGGACACCTGAAATAAATATTGACTGTCAACTGTAATTGACAAATAAAAATAATAAAATAAAATATTTAAAAAACAACATAGCTCATCCAGAAAGAAAATAAAATAACCTAGTAAGAAGATCCAGAACAAGTCTCTAGTCCAAGCAGAAGTCTGAATTAAGTTGGAAGCTAGACTGAGGAAATATAATAAGATTATGTGAAAAATAAACTTGTATGGCCTATAGTATGCCGGACCCCAAATGTAGGTAAGATTTCCTTGTGCCCATGATTGGGGTATGTTATGTCCACATATTCTGCTTGTCTGGGTCATAACCAGTTAAAGAATGGGTAGGGTGCAGTGTGAAATATATAGTTGTCAGTGTTTGACCAGGGGAAAAAAGTCTCTCCCTACCTTTAAAATCATCCTTTTTTCCTGGGAGTGGAGTCTTAGGAAACACAAAATAGATCATTTGGCTTCAAATAACTAAAAATGCCAATTTTATATCAGATTGTCCTTTGTATAATGGGTAGTAAGTATAGGAACAGAGGGCATAAGCAGGCCAATGATACAAAGAAACCTAAGATAAATTCATGATTGCTATGTCTGATAGATGTGAAGTGGGGATATTTGGGAGAATTTCTTTTTTTTTTTTCCTTGTCTTTTAAAAAATTGTTGTTTGATTACAGTTGTCCCAATTTCTCCCCCATTGCTCTTCCCTGCCCTTTCCACCCCCAGCCCCCATAGTCAGTCCCCTCCCTGCTGTCCATATCCATGGGTCCTTTATACATAGTCCTTGACTAGACCTTTCCCTTTCTTTCTCCTGTTATCCCCCTTCTCCATCCCGTCTGGTCACTGTCAGTTTGTATTTCTAACATAACCACCCCATGATGATTGGGAGGGGACATTTTCTGCCACGCTCAGGGACTATCCTCTGAGATGTTTGAGCATTAGTAATGCTCTTTTACTTTTGATGACAGGGATTCTTCTCTCTCCTGCTTTAGAGCTTCCCATTCTCTGCCTGCTGCTCTTGATGAGCATTTCTGGAACAGGTGGTGTAAAAATCGTTTCCTTGGCCCAGATACTGAAACATCTTTCATAAATGCTGAAATACCACATCAGGTGTTTTATTGTCTTCATGTCTAAGCAAAAGAATTTTGAAGGGTTTTAATTCTGCTTCTAATTTCTAACTCCCCTCTGCCTCTACAAATTTATTGGGAAAAATTTCAATATAAAATGAATGCATACTCATTAAAATATTTGGAAAAGATGGTAAATAGAGAGGCAAAAATAAGCATCAGTAATCCTACTCACCCCCAAACAAATGCTGCTAATATTTTGGTTTATTATCATTCTGCATTTTATTATGAATAGCTTTTTAAGTTTTTTTGTTTGCTTTACATAGTAGTAATCATGCTGTATATACAATTTTGTATCTCTAAGTATAAAATTATGATGATGACATAACAGAAGCTTTCTTTCCATGTTATTATAAGTAGTTCATAAGTATCAATTGTGTACACCAGAGTTGATTTAATTATGTCCCTATCATTGGGCATTTAGGTTGTTTGCAATTTTTGAATAATGCTGTGATGAACATCTTTGTAAATAAAACATTTTACACATTGGGGATTTTTTTAACTTTGTGTATATTTCTTGAAAATGGGGCTACTGTGTTTATGTATGTAAATGGCCTCTGCCAGTAGCAGACAACTCAATTTCATTTGAGTTGTACCAACTCAAATGCTAATGTCTTCTGGAAGGACCCTCACAGACCCACTCAGAAATAATGTTTTCTCAGCTATCTGGGAATCCTTTAGACCAGACAAATATATCCTTTAAGTTTTTTTTTTAATCCTTTAAGTTGACATATAAAATTAACCATCACAAGCCCAGAAAGCCAGGGTCTATCGGCAGAGATTTCCTGAAGCCCTGGTCCCACCGTCAGTGCTTCCCTCCTCGTACTGTGATCCTCTCAGCTAGAGCCCACGCTTATAATTTATTCAATAAATGTTTATGGTGTCTCTTGGTTTCTCCAAGAACTTCTCTAGGCACTAGATAATACACATAGTGGTCATCAAGAACAGACAAGTTCCCTGCCCTTATAGAGCTTGTAGGAATTGGAAGGGCAGAAAATGAACAAATAATTAAGTAGATGAATGAAATAAAATCTAAAGGGCGATGTGCTCATGAGAGACTGCAGGTGGAAAGTGCTTTAGAATGGATGATAAGAGAAGGACCTTTTGAGGAAGTGACACTTGAACTGAGATCTGAAAGACCTTGTTGACTAGGTATGTGAGGAAGGAAGGAAGGAATTGATACCTATTAAAACATTACCAGGTTCTTTGGGGATATAATTTTATTTAAATCACATTAAAAGATGTAAGGTGGTACCTGATACAGAGATTAAGTAGCTTGTCCAAAATCTTGCAGCTTGTAAGAGTCAGAGCCAAATTTGTGGCCATGTATGGGCAGGTCCAAAGCGTATATCCTTTTCACAAAACTACATCATATATGAAAGGGAACTTGTAGGCCAGCATCTGAACAGCTGGGCAGTTTGAACAGTCTTTGGGTAGTTTGGAAACTGGTGAGGGAGAACAAAATGAAGGTCAAGAATTATACCTTCTCTTTTCCCCCTGAAGTTTTCTATGATTGGTGGAAAAGTCTGGCACAGTGGATAGAGAAACATAATTGGTTCAGGAAATCTCACATGTAACCCCCTAAACTTCCAGAGACAGCTCCTGCTGAGGAGAAATATAATACATGTTTTATTATCTTGGTCATTAATACATAGAAGCCTTGTCATTGGTGAAGGCTCAGGTTGGAATAAGGCTGAGTCCCCATGAAGCCCATTTCATCCTGTTTTGGTAAGGTTGAGGCTTTTAGGAGCTCTTTTATCTAGAGGCTGATTCTAAACTCATCTTGGGTTAGGAGCATATGATTCTGGAAGAACAGAAGATGAAATAATCACCCCAGAGATGATCAGTAGAACTCTCTAGCCCTGATCTCTTGCTAAGGATCCAGTGTCTTTGTTGACATTTGTGGGAAGAGGAGCAGTAGGACCCTTTGACTGGGCAGGTTCTTTGGTCAACATAAGAGATGGTCATCCTGAGATGTATTGTGTCCAGGCCCAGTGCAGTGGAAACTTTGACAGCTTAATTGTATTATTACTCAGCCACAATGCGTGCATTTTTCTGGCAGACCCGGTATCTTTCATAAGGCGGACAATGGGGCAGACTGCTATTACAAGAGTCTGCCAAAGTCTAATCTAAATTTTCCCCTATCCAATGATAATAAACCAACTTGATACAAATAAACACCAATTTGCAGAAATATGAGCTGTCCAAGGGATGCTTTTGACTTAGAGAGTAAAGGCAAATGTGATAAATATCAAATTTGCAGCGAAGGAACTTAAGCTTATCTTGTGGAAGAGCAGTAGGGTCCACTCAAAATATATTGATTTGCTCCATTCTTAAATTACCAAAAGTTTATCTTCAGTCTCTTCAAAACATAATTTTTATTGTTGGCAATATGTTCCAATACACTTAACAGGTTTGCAGTCTTGGGGGTCCTGTGCTATTTGAGAGACTAAACATTTGAATTTCTTGGTGAGACTGATGCCTGGCAGGTGGCAAGAAATTTTGATCCTGTCTTGCATCAAGAATGTGAAATGGAAGCTGAAACAGAAGTCCCCTTGGAAAGAACAATTGGGATCAGGCCAGCATGGTTTGGTCTCATTCTGTTTAGCACAATGTTTAAGTACTCAGATGCTGCTCTGAATACTTGGGCTGGGAAACCATATAATCCTACCCCAGCTGTCTAGATACTAAAAGCTCAGTAAGTCAGATGTGAAAGGACACTCGACCTTGCCAGCAGGACATCAACCAACAGTGCATATGTCCTTCCTGAGGATAAGTCCTGGGTTTGGCATCTTTCAAACATTGGGAAGAGGAAAGAAGAGAAAGTACATCCTTTTCTTTCTCTTTATTTTCTCCTTTAGTTGTTATGCTTTCATTTCTTTCTTTTTTAAACAAAGGCTATTGTTTAATTTTAAAATGTCTTTATTTTATAAAATTTAGAAAACAAACCTAAAGGAAGAGAAGAATGTTATCTGTACTTTTACTACCCAAAGATAACTAATAACATAGGCCATATTTTCTTTCAGTTTCTTACTCTGCCTAGTTACTTTTTGACAATTACTATTTTACCTACATTTTATTTTATATTATGAGTTATTACTAACTCTAGAAAAACAGTTTAATGGCCACATAGTATTCCAACAGATGTGAATTATATGAGGTCTGTCCAGAAAAAGTCCAGCCATTGTTAATATAATGAGAATGGTTTGTGTGACATCAATGTAACCTGGCAGCCAAGGAGAGTGGACTGGAATGCACATGCATAAACAATGATGACTTCACTGCACTAGTCAGTGGGAGTGGTAGACACTGTTGAGTGAGCATGTGTACTGTGTGGCTGTCACATTCAAAATGACTGAGCAAGTAAAGCAACAAATCTGCATCAAATTTTGTGTTAAGCTTGAATATTCCTCTGCAGAAACTATTCAGATGATTCAGAAGTCCGCAGTATGGGCAACTGGTGATTTGCAGCTTTATCATGACTATGTTCCTGCTCATGCATCATGTCTCTTGCAGAGTTTTTTTGGCAAAACACCAAATTACCCAGGTGACCTGGCCCTGCTACAGTGCAGATTTGGCACCCAACCCTGCAACTTCTGGCTTGTCCCAAAACTGAAATCACCTTTGAAATGGAAGAGATTTGAGACCATTGATGAGATCCAGGAAAATACAGTGGGGAAGCTGATGGCAATTCCAACAAAGGATTTTTCAGAGTGTTTTGAACAGTGGAAGAGATGCTGGGAGAACTGTGTGAGGTCCCAAGTTGTCTACTTTGAAGGGGACAGAAGCATCATTGTCCTATGTACAGTGTCTCTTGTATCTTGTATATTCTATCTTCTTCAATAAATGTCACTATTTTTCGTATTACCTGCTGGATATTTTACTTAGCAATTTTTCTATTGTTGAATATTTAGGTGTTTTTCACTATTCATTGTTATAAATATGAGAATAATAAACATATATGCCTATGAATACTTTTTTGTATTTAAAATATTTTCTGAGGATGCAGTGCTAGAAGTGTAATTACTAGGTCCAAATATATAAATATACTGAAAGCTCCTGATATAATATGTATGTCCATGTACATGTACATGAATGCATGTGTGTAAAATAAAAATGTTTTCTGAATCCTAAATTTTCCTAAACTTTGTATAATACATTAAATTACCATAATTATTACCACAATAAGATTTGCTAGTTGGGGGGTAATCACCGGGAAAACAATGGAACGATAGTGGGAGAGGAGCCTTGGTGCCGCGGACAGTGGATTCAACTCTCACACATCCCAACAGGTGAGAACTGCGATGGAGGCTGGAGAGGGTGGGCTGGGCGCCCATGAGCACTGGCACGAGAGGGACATTGAAACGGCCAGTTAGCTCCCCCCGAGAAGAATGGGGTCTGAATCATAAACAGGGACCCCTAAACTACAGCAGCTAAAACCAAGAAAATACAGACAAAACACAACCCTGGAAAGCTTAGGGGCACTCTCTGTCAGAGACAGGTGGCTGGGAATGCAAAGAGACACTTAAAGGGCCAACGCAAAAATTGCAGTGGCAGCCACCCTCCTTGATCTCGGGGTAGAGGTGGCAGCAGGGTGGGCTGGTGCCTGAGAAAAGACTGAGGTGAGGAAAACTTTGTGAAGAGAACCGACGTGGTGGCAGGTGGAGCCCTGGTGATAATGCACCTCCCATTCTGCAGCTACCATCTCGCTCAGGCATAAGGGAATCAATTAACCTGCCTTTTCTGCATTCTGTACACAGCTTGTGCATGTGAGCTGGGGGACTGAGTGCAGACTGGATGGGAGAGCCTTGAGGAGAGACTGGAGACGGAGGCATGGGGGAAAGAATGGGAGGAGGAACCGGGGAGTCCCGACTCCCTCTCCATTCTGTAGTCTCCATTGTGGGCTTGAAAGGCACGCCCCCAAAGAGGCAGAATAGGGGCAAGCACAAACCAGACTGCCTGCGATTGAAATGCAGTCCGCACAGGTGGTGGATCCTTGGCCGAAGGGGTCACAGAACTGCCCAGGGACCCCTGAGGAGAGACTGGAAATGGAGGCATTGGGGAAAGAATGGGAGGAGGACCTGGGGAGTCCCTACTCCTTCTCCTTGCACCAGTCTCCACTGTGCGGGAAGAGGCCTCACCCACAAAGAGCCAAACCGAAAAGCACACATAGACACCCCAAAACCACACAGTGCAGGCTCGCACACTTGTGCCGAGTGGTCGGCGAGGGTTGGTGAGCATGTGTGTGACCTGTGCAGGCTGGTGAACGCTGGCACTGTCCGGCAAGGCCTCCCACAGATTGGCACCTATACGGCCTGCAAGGGAGTGCACAGAGCAGCGAGGGCAGGTGTAAATTGACCAGCAGGGCCTGCGATTGCGGAGCACCTCACAGAATTATTAGATCCCAGGCCGAAGAGGTCACAGAGCTTCCCAGAGTCCCTGGAGGAGAGACCGGAGACAGGATTAACTGGAGAGTCCTGGAACTGACTTCCCTCCATTTCTGTAGTCTCCATTTGGCGAGGGGAAGCAACGCACCCAAGGAGCCAAAAGCAGGGAAAAACACAATAGAAGACCCTTAACTGACCAGTGCTGGGGAGCCCGCAGGCCAGGGGGGCCAGACGAGTACCTGAGGTCGCGATTAAGCCCCCTGGTCTGGGGCAAGCATGCGCAAGTCCAGGCAGGCGGGGGATCCTGTCCTGCCGGGGGGCGCGCTCAAGGAGCCAGTGTGAGAGTGCAAAGCAATCCCAAAAAATAGCCCAGCCCTGACAGAAAGGGTCACAGAGCTGCCCCAAGCAAGAGTCAGACATAGACAGTAGGCTCCTGGAAGGCTCAAACAAACAACCCAAGCTCATATAGGGTCAACAAATGATATCATCAGAGGCAGGACCAGAAAGAAAAGTAAAGGGAAAAATAAATAAATAAATAAATAAAAAGACCCACCTACTACCATAGAGGTTTAATCCACAAAGTCAGGAAATCTAGACAGCTCAATTGAAGCAGAAGCAAAAATAAATAAATAAATAAATAAGTAAATTACTTAACAGACTCTCACAAAAATGGGAAGAAAAAGAAGTTCCCCCCAAATGAGTGGAAAAGGGGACTCCCCACAGAGAGAGCTAAATGACATAGAGGCAAGGGAACTATCAGATATTGAATTCAATACAATGGTTCTAAGGAAGCTCAATGAACTCAGCCAGCTCAAAGATAACCATGAGAAACTGCAGAGAAACTATCAGGATCTTACAACAAACTATATCAACCTGGGAAAGGACATAGAAACTATCAAGAAGACACAAGAAGAAATGAAGAATACCATTTCTGAATTGAAGAACACAGTGGAAGGAATCCAAAGCAGGCTGGAGGAAGCCGAGGATCATATCAGTGAGATGGAGGATAAGGTAGAAAAATGGTCCCAGAAAGAACAAGAAATGGAAAAACAGCTCAAAAAGAATGAAGAGGCATTTAGGGAAATGCAGGACAACCTGAAACGCAATAATATCTGTATAATAGGGATCCCAGAAGGAGAAGAGAGGAGTAAGGGATAGAGATCCTCCTCAAAAAAGTAATGATGGAAAATTTCCCTAATTTGAGGTGAGAAAGGCTCTCATGGATCCAGGAGACACAGAGGACCCCACTCAAGAGGGACACAAAGAGGTCCACTCCGAAACACATCATATTTAAAATGGCAACTATCCAAGACAAAGAGAATCCTCAAGGGAGAAGGCAGCAAGGGAGAAGGAGAAAGTAAAATACAGGGGGCCCTGATATGCCTCGGAGATGACTTCTCAACAGAAACACTACAAGCCAAAAGGGAATGGCAACAAATATTCCAAGCCATGAAAAACAAGGGCCTAAAGCCAAGGCTGCTCTACGCAGCAAGCCTCTCAATTAAAATAGAAGGGGAAATACGGAGTTTCCCAGACAAGAGAAGTCTAAAGGAATACATCTCTACCAAACCAGCACTCAATGAATGAGTCAATAATGAGATAAGAGAAGAAAGATATGCTAAGGGGACTGGTTTAAGCAGATGAAGGAAAAGAATGAGAGAGAGAGAAACACAGGTACAAAGAGAAGAGATTAGTACATTTCTATCAGTAATATCTCTCAATGTGAATGTACTAAATGCCACAATCAAAAGACACAGGGTAGCTGAATGGATAAGAAAACATGACTCACACATATGCTGCCTACAAGAGACTCACCTCAGAGCAAGAGACCTACACAGTTTGAAAGTAAAGGGATGGAAAAAAAATATTCAAAGCAAATGGGTAAGAGAAAAAGGCTAGGGTTTCCATACTTGTTTCAGACAAAGTAGATTTCAAAACACAGGCCATAAAAAGAGACCCAGAGGGGCACTTCGTAATACTTAAAGGAAGAATCTATCAAGAAGATATAAACATTGTAAACTTATATGCTCCCAATATAGGAGCCCCCAAGTTTATAAGGAAATTGTTGGATGACTTCAAAAAAGATATAGACAGCAACACACTGATAGTAGGGGATTTCAACACCCCACTGTCAAAAATGGACAGATCTTTCAAAAAAAAAACATTGGTAAAGATATTGTGCAGGTGAATGACACACTCAATAAAATAGACTTAACTGAAATATATAGAACCTTACATCCCAAAGAAGAAAAATACACATTCTCTTCAAATGCTCATGGAAGTTTTTCAAAGATAAACCACATGATAAGACACAAAGCAAACCTCAGCAACTTCAGGAAAATTGAAATAATACCAAACTTTTTTCGGACCACAAGGGCTTGAAACTGCAAATCATCCTCAAAGAGAAACTTCAAAAACTTGCAAACTCATGGAGACCGAACAGTAGGCTATTAAACAATGAATGGGTCAATGATGTGATAAGAGAAGAAATCAAAAAATTTCTGGAAACAAATGAAAATAAACAGACAACAGTCCAAAACCTATGGGACACAGCAAAGGCAGTCCTGAGAGGGAAGTTCATAGCAATACAGGCTTACCTAAAAATGATAGAAACATTTCAAATAAAAGACCTAACACTACAACTTCAAGAACTGGAGACACAACAATAAATAAATCCCAGAACAAGGAGAAAGAAGGAAATAGTCAAGATTAGAGCAGAACTGAATGACATAGAGACAAAAAGAACAATTCAAAGGATCAACCTATCCAGAAGCTGGTTCTTTGAAAAGATAAATAAAATTGACAAGCCTTTAAGCAGACTCATCTAGAATAAAAGGGAGAGGACCCAAATTAATAATATCATAAATGAAAGAGGAGAAAGAACAACTGATACCACAGAAATACAAAAGATTGTCAGAAACTATTATGAACAAGTATATGCCAAGAAATTTGAAAACCTTGATGAAATGGACAAATTTCTAGAAAAGTACAATCTTCCGACACTGAAGGAGGAAGAAACAGAAAGCTTGAACAGACTGATAACAGCTGGGGAAACTGAAGCAGTAATCAAGAAACTCCCAGCACACAAAAGCCCAGGGCCGGGCGGTTTCACAGGAGAATTTTACAAAATATTTAAGGAAGAGCTAACCCCTGTTCTTCTCAGATTATTCCAAAAAGTCCGAGAAGAGGGAAGACTCCCAGACTCTTTCTATGAGGCCTGCATCACCCTGATCTCAAAACCAGATAAAGACCCTACAAAGAAAGAAAACTACAGGCCAATTTCGCTGATGAACATAGATGCTAAAATCCTCGACAAAATATTGGCAAACCGCATCTAGTAATACATTAAAATGATTATCCACTATGATTTAGTGGGGTTCATCCCAGGTATGCAGGGATGGTTCAATATACGCAAGTCAATAAACGCGATACATCACATAAATAAAAGAAAAGATAAAAACCATATGATCATCTTGATAGATGCAGAAAAAGCATTCGATAAGGTACAGTACCCATTTATGACCAAAACACTCAGCAAAATGGGAATAAATGCAGCATGCTTCAACGTAGTAAAGGCCATATATGAAAAGCCTACAGCTAACATCATACTAAATGAGCAAAAACTGAAAGCTTTCCCACTAAGATCGGGAACACGAGAAGGATGTCCGCTTTCTCTGCTTCTATTCAACATCATATTGGAAGTCCTAGCCACAGCGGTCAGGCAAGAGAAAGAGATAAAAGGCATCCAAATAGGAAAGGAGGAAGTAAAGCTATCATTGTTTGCAGATGACATGATAGTGTACATAGAGAACCCTGTAGACTGTACCAAAAAACTTCTCAACCTAATAAGTGAATTTGGCAAAACAGCAGAATATAAAGTCAACATTCAGAAATCAAATGCATTTCTGTACACCAGCAATACAATAGAAGAAGAAGAAATCAGAAAAAAAGTACCATTCGATATAGGAAGAAGAAAAATAAAGTACCTAGGCATAAATTTAACCAAAGAGGTAAAAGACCTGTACGCAGAAAATTATACAACATCGAAGAAAGAAATTAAGGAAGACAGAAATAAATGGAAGCATATACCGTGCTCGTGGATTGGAAGAATTAATATCATCAAAATGTCCTTACTACCCAAAGCAATTTATAGATTCAACGCAATCCCTATTAAGATACCAAGGATGTATTTCACAGAAATAGAACAGACATTTCAAAAATTTATATGGACCCCGAATAAACGACCCCGAATAGCCGCAGCAATTTTGAGAAAGAAACACAAAGTAGGAGGGATCACAATACTGGACATCAAACTCTACTACAAAGCCACTATACTCTAAACAATTTGGTACTGGCACAAGAACAGACCCATAGAGCAGTGGAACAGAATAGAAAGCCCAGAAATAAGCCCAGGTCTCTATGGGCATCTAATATTTGACAAGGGGGGCAGAAGCATAAAATGGAGCAATAATAGCCTCTTCAACAAATGGTGCTGGGAAAGCTAGACGGCTACATGCAAAAAATTGAAATTGGATCATCAGCTGACACTGTACACAAAAATAAACTCAAGATGGATAAAAGTCTTAAATATAAGTCGTAACACCATCAAAGTCCTCGAGGAGAACATTGGCAGGAATCTCTCAGGTATCCCACACAGCAATATTTTCACTGATATGTCTCCTAAAGCAAGGGACATAAAGGAAAGAATAAACAAGTGGGACCTCATCAAAATAAGAAGCTTCTGCATGGCTAAAAAAAAAAACCAGAAAAAAGAAAAGGGAACCAACCCTATAGGAAAATATTTTCACAGCAGTCAGAATGGCCATCATAAACAGATCCACAAACAACAGGTGCTGGCGAGGCTGTGGAGGAAAGGGAACCCTAGTCCACTGAAGGTGGGAATGTAGACTGGTGCAGCCGCTGTGGAAAGCAGTGTAGATTTTCCTCAAAAAGCTGAAAATGGAACTGCCTTTTGATCCAGTGATTCCCCTGCTGGGATTATACCCTAAGAATACCAAAACACCAATACAAAAGAACCTATGCACCGCAACGTTCATAGCAGCACAATCTACAATAGCCAAGTGTTGGAAGCAACCTAAATGCCCATCAGTAGATGACTGGATCAAAAAATTATGGTACATATACACAATGGAATACTATGCAGCAGAAAGAAAAAAAGAACTACTACACTTTGAGACAGCATGGATCGAACTAGAGAGCATTATTCTAAGCGAAATAAGCCAGGGGGCGAAAGACAAATACCATATGATCTCATCTATAAGTGGAACCTAACCAACAATACAAAGATGCAAGGAAAATAAGACCAGCCACACTGAAAGGAAAAGGAATTAACAGAGACAAGAAGGAAGAGGGGGCGGGAACGAGGAAGGAAGGGGAAAGTCAAGGAATATATAGCGAAAATCATGGACAAAACCAAAGGGGAAGAGCTGAGGAATGGAAAGAGGGAGGGGACAAGGGAAAGTGGTGGGTGGTAGGCAGAGACAAATGTGTTTGAAAAATAAATTTAAAAACAATCACTTATTTTATTTTATTTTATTTATTTTATTTTTTAAAGATTTTATTTCTTTTTTTCAAATTAATCAATTAATTAATTTATTTTTTAAATACATTTGTCTCTGCCTCCCCCCCACCACTTTCCCTTGTCCCCTCCTTCCTTCCCTCCCTCAGCTCTTCCACTTTGGTTTTGTCCTTGAGTCCTTGCTATATGTTCCTTGACTTTCCCTTTCCCTTCCTTTTCCCCGCTCCCCCTTCCCTCTTGTCTCTGTTGATTTCTTTTCCTTTCACTGTTCCTGGTCATATTTTCCTTGCATCTTTGTATTGTTGGTTAGGTTCCACTTATAGGTGAGATCATATGGTATTTGTCTTTCGCCCCCTGGCTTATTTCGCTTAGCATAATGCTCTCCAGTTCCATCCATGATGTCCCGCAGTTTAGTATTTCTTTTTTTTCTTTCTGCTGTGTAGTATTCCATTGTGTATATGTACCATAGTTTTTTGATCCAATCATCTACTGAATCGCTTCTTGGCCTTTTGGCTAAGATCAAGTGTACAATCACTTATTTTAAAAGCACATTGGTTTTCAGGTTAGTTCCATTTAAAATGCAGGAATGGCATGAAAAATTGTGTTTGCTTATTCCTCAAGTCTTAATCAAGATTTTATTAAAGTCACTATTTGAAAAAAAAGATTTTCTAGTTCTAAAATCTGACTTTTATGTTGGAAAATAGGTGAAATATTTTTTAAGTACATTCTGAGGCTAAATACACCTGAGTTCTAAATGTGTTTGTGAGTCGCCAGGATGCACAGCAACTTTGTCTGGTGGAAAATGTTGCTGAAGCAGAAAACTTCTCCTGACTTCCCAGGGACCCTGTCCTCTGAACCACAAAGGTACATCAAGCACAAGGTTGTTAGGAGCAGAACACAGTGTCCTTAACATCAGACACAGGGTTGACAGACTTCATCTACTTTAATTCCTGCCCTGACTGAAACTTACCTGTGCAACCAATTTAAAGAACATGGAAATCACTCCCAGTTCCATACTAAGATAATCACATGGATATAGAGCTATTGAATAATAAGCCAATGTAAGAACTTTGAGGACTTTAACCTCAAAGTTTTGGAATCCTAAGGAGATCCAAAAAAAGGATTAATAAATTATACTTATATATATTAATTATATGTTAACCAGTATTTAATTGTATTATAATTATAGGTATATATATTTCTTATATATATTTCATTTTCCCCGGCACACTACTTAAGGCTTCCCATTTTTCTATTAAATTATGTAGATTTAGCATTTACAACAGCATTTCTTCAGTAGCTGAGAATATATTATAGAGTATATAGAATCTTCAACTGAGTTTAACCACCAGCATAACAATAACAACAATAGTAAAACTAACATTTATTGCTTACTATGTGCAAAATACTATGCTGGGTGTTTTTATATACATTCTCCCATTTAATCATCACAGCAGTTCAGTGGAAATGCAGTTGCACCATATTATAGATGAGAAGACTGAGATCTAGAGAGGTTAAATGACTTTCCCAAATTCACATAATGAAGGAATGTGGATGACATAGAGGTGAAGGATATATTCAGCTTGAGAAAAAGATGGAATGGATTTGTGGCTCCATCTTTGAGTCCTTTTGCTTTGAAAATTAAGGGGCCTTGCCAAGATGAGTTTTACTGATTTACCAGGATATGATTCCTGAGTGAGGCACTGGACTTTGTACATGCAGTCTGACTTTTCATTTAATTGACTTAGCCAGTGCCCACCTACTTTTGGTGTGGCCCATGGTTGAGGATTGGAAATATGAATAACTTGTTTTACAATGAACCCAGAAATGCATTGTTATCATGGAGGAGGTAGAATAATGGAACCTTTCCTAAAATTTTTAAAAAAGAAGAGATATAACTATAAATATATAGTTATTTTGCATTTTTATTGTTGTTCAATTACAGTTGTCCTAATTTTATGCCCCCCATTGCTCTCCCCTGTCTTATCTGTCCCTCCTCCCACATTCAATGCTCCCCCTACCCTTCTGTCTTTGTTCATGCGTCCTTTATACATGTTCCTTGTCTACCCTTTTTTTTTTTTTTTTTTTTGCATTTTGAAAGTGAATTTATAGTGGCAAAGTCATAAGGTAAAAATTCTTGGGTGTTGTAGGAGTGGCGGTCAATTATCTCTCCCACTCTCACAGCAAACTGTGTTCTCTGCAAATACTACCATGCACCACAGTGAACTGAGAAGTCCCTGAGCACCAGTGTGGAGTTCACACTCAAAACATGGAAGCTTTAGAAGGAAGTGCTGAGGCTGGTGTCTGAAGGAAGGACCTCAGAGGAGGAACTCACACAAGTGATTTGCCAATCTGGTTACATGGGTGATTTCTGAATGTTGCTTGTCCAAGTTTTGTATAAGATTTACATTTTCTACTAGGAATCCAGCTCAACTGATACTTTCAAATGTATCCTCATCAAGGAACATGAAATTTTAGTTAAAAATTAATTAACAGTCAATTATGGAACTTGATGGGAAATAAAACTAACTAGAAGTCAGTGATAGGGATATATCATGGCAATAATGTACTTTGAGGAAATTTTGTAGCCTCAAATGCCATTATTTTCAAAAAAGGAAAGCTAAAGTAAACTTATTACACTTAAACATTCAAAGAACAAGATAAATCAAAATAAGATGGAGCATTAAGATGTTAGTGGAAATGAATGAAATAGAAAATAAATAAGAGAAACACAATCTGTTTTGTTTTGCTATTTTTTTCCCTCTGTAATCTTGGTACTCTGCCCAAGCCCTGACAAAACTTTTAGGTGCAGACTCTGAAGGGCATTAAAGAAGATCCACTCTAAGCAGATACATATCCCATTCCTTCTCTCAATATCTAGGTCTGCTTCCTTGCTCAGCTTGATAATAATAATAATGGTACTGGCACTAATTGCTGTCTTCACTGAGTACTTGCTAGGAGCCAGGAGCCTTGATGCATCAACTCACTAATCTTTGCAACATCTCTCTGTGGTAGAAATATTTTCTACTATTTTTAATACTAGGGATGAAGCTTAGCTTAGAGAAGCTAGGCAGTCTTCTCACTGCTGAAGATACAGTAATGAACTAGAGATTAAACTCTCTGCCTTCATGGATTTTTATTCTAGTAGCAGCTGCCCAAAGTTACCCACAGTGGAAATTGGAGGCTTGTCTGTCCTTTTAGTTGCTTTACTTCATGAAGCATCTTCAGTCTGCATCCTTTAAAACTTGAAGCAGCAGCGGGGGAGTCAAGTCTAAGCACAACTGAGCAGTGATCACAAAGGCATCAGGATCCTCATCCATACCCTGGGGGAATATCAGTACTGGAGTTGACACTTCAGTGAGGTAATTTATTAAACGTGTAGAATATACCTAGCACATAGAAAAACCTTAGTAAACCCTAGCTAGCATTATTAATATTCACTTCATTATCAGCTGGGCCAGATCTCTTTCAACTCTCATACTTCTCTCCTGAGCTGAAGGCCCAGCAGCTTTGTGTAGTTAAGAACTTAATCTGGTCTTTGTGCTCTTGGAATGTCCTGCCTGCTGGGAGTGTCTTTGTTTATCCAGAGGCCTTGGGTCATGCCAGGTAGTCTAACAATGACTAAGGGTGGAGACTGGCTATACAAGATAGTCTTAGGATAGGGACTTCCAAGCTAAAAAAATAAAAATCATGATATAGCATGGGGTCTTTGGGTCATGCAAGTAACAGTCAACCTCCACAGGGTCTAAAGACTGAAATCAACCATTTTTGCAATTAATCAATCAATCATGTCTGTACAGTGGAGCTCCAGTAAAAACTCTGTACATTGAGGCTTGGGTAACTTTCCCTGACTGGCAGTACTCTGTGCATATTGTCACACAGAATTATCAGAAGAGTAACTGTCCTGGTTTCATGGGGAGAAGGGAACTGGAAGCTCTGTGTTTGGTTGTTCTCCTGGACTCTGTGCTTGTGCTTTATTTCTTAGCTGACTTTAATTTGTATGTTTTTCTTTAATAAGCCATGACTGCAATAGTTGAGACTGAGTTCTGTAAGTCCTTTCAGCAAAATATCAAATCTAACAGTAGTTTTGGGAACACCTTAAACTTGCAACTGGTATCATATAAGATGGTAGTCTTGTGGATCATTCCCTCAAACTTCATTGTTTGATTTCAAAATGCCAAAATAAACCTTCCCAGGTTTTATCTTGGAAGATGGTAGATTGGGAAGAACTGTCTAGAATCCCTAGAAGATACACACAAAACTCACAAATAGTAGGGGAAAAAAGCAAGATAAGCATAAATACTAATAACAAAATTCCTCTGTGCATGCCAGGGTCAAAGACTGTTGGCTATTAAGCTCCACCTGTGGCCAAGACAGTCTGCCTTTTGAATAGAAATAATGGGGTCACAAAGAGGTTCTAAAACCGTCACCCAGAAGGCTTGGGGCTCTGCCTCTGGGAAGGGCAAAAGTGTCCCTTGGAATCTGTAGCTATAATAACTTCTTCCACAGTCTTGGAACATTTTCTTTCTTATTTATTTAATTGTTTATTTATGTTCCCCACTATTCTAAAGAGACTTGAAGTAACATGGACACACACACTCACACACGCATGTGCGTGCACGCACACGCACACACACACACACACATATATATCCATATATATATGTATGTATATATATATATCCATATCCAATTTCTTCACTTTCTTAAAAAGAATTAAGTAAGAACTGGAAGTAGAAGGGGAAAGGAGGAGAGAGTAAACAGGAGAAAAGAGAAGAAGCTGGGTTAAGATTACTGTTCAAAGTGAATGCTATAAAATTCTCCATATAATATAATTTAAAACTTCATGTCCTTATTTATTTGTTTATTTACTTCCTTTACTTATTTTTGGCCTACTTAATCAGTCTTTGACATTTGGTAGCACTAAAAGCCTTCTACTGTAATAGTTTATGTCAGTTTTCTCCTGCATTCCTAATGGTTTTTGCTCTATACTTTGATGCTGTGTAATTCATTCATTTCCAAAGATTCACAGTTCTTATAGTCTTCATTTTAGGCTACACTTTCTGCCTATATAAAGTAATCTTTTCTCTACTTAATGCATTTTACCTTGAATTCTACTTTGGTATAGAAATGGCTACCTCTTGGTTATTTTCATTTGTAGGCAGCCACTATAACCTTGAATAATCTTTTAATTTTTCAGTGTTATGTGGCTTCACTTGTGTCTTATAAAAACAGCATCTGTTTTTTGTTTTCAACGCAATCTAAGAGATTTTGATTTTGAGAGAAGAGTTTAAAACAGTTGTATTTCTTTTTCTAGAGTTGATGTTTGATGTTTTCTCTTACAAGTATTAACATGTCTAACATAGAATTCTACATATTCCTCACTCATTTCCCTAAGTATCTATTAATTCCTCCAAATTAATATTCCTCCCATCTTCCTTACCTCCATAAATTGTATTAATATACACCCAAATTTTTCCATATTTATAAGTAAATATAGGTCTGTTTTTCTAGCAAGCACCATCTTTGTATGGAAGGGTCAGTTGTGACTTTGGAACAAGTGGAAGAATCATTTGCATAGGCCAACTATTTTGTTGAGTTTGTGGGAGTAGAGCACGCTGTCAGCCTGGAGACACCCCTCAACTGCCAAAATAATAATAGGGTCTTTGTTTGGGAACTGAACTTTTTTCCACATATCTGTTCTGCTGTGTTTTCTTTCTTACCCCCTTTTGTCAGTGTGTATTGGAGAACTCTGGAGATGGTTCCTTTCTGCCCAGCTTCTCCTTCCAAACTCGTCACATTAATCTTTGGAAGTACCCATCAGCACATCAACTACTGTCTTCTACTGTTTTTAGAGAGCACGTTTTTGGTTTTGGCCTGAGGCCTCTGCTTCCAGAACCTCTATTTTTGTGGGGGCATAGTAGGAGAGAATTCTCTTTCTAGCTATGTAAGATCCAGGTTTTAAATCAGTTACTTTGATAGAGCCCTGGCCTACCTACTACAAGATTGTTAGATGGCCTCTTGGTCCCAGCTAGCTCAATGCCAAATATTTTCCAGAAAGAGCTCCAGAGGTCACTTTTAAATAATCCTACCTATTACTCGACAGATTATGATTTCTAATTTCTCCAAAATTTTTTCAATAAAAAGAATAACTTAAGTTCCTATTTAACCTTGAGAATCTGCAAATCTGTGATTTTCATACAATCTATGTCTATCATAGATTATCATACAGTTATTGCTGCATTTCAATATTTTGAAATAATTTTAGACTTACAGAAAACTTTCAAAGGTAATACAGAGGATTCCTGTATAACTATGGGGGAAGAATAGTGCCTCTCCCCCCACCACATGTCATTGTCCTAAGCCCTTGGACCTGTGAATGTCATCTTACATGGCAAAAGGGACTTTGAAGCTGTCATTAAATGAAGAATATTGAGATAGCAATATTATTCTGGAGTGTCTGGGTGGGCCCAATGTAAGTACAGGGGCCCCTGTTAGAAAAAAGAGGGAATTTGGAGAGCAAAAGAGAGATTCGAAAATGTTGCTCATTGGCTTTGTAGAGAGAGATGGGCCATGAAACAGGGAAAGTAGGGAAGCCTCTGGAAGCTGGAAAAGGCAAAGTTAACATTGTTTAATGAGTACTGAGCCTTAGTTTAGGAAGATTATAAAGTTCTGGGGATGGATAGTGGTGGTCATTGTGCAATAATTGGAATATCTGCAAATGGTTAAAACAGTATATTTTAGGTTAGGTATATTTCATCGCAATTTTCAAAAAAGCAAAGAATCAGGTTCTTTCCTAGAGCTTCCTGAAGAATGCAACCCCACCCAAATCTTGATTTTAGCTCAGAATTCTGGCCTCCAGAAGTCTCAGATAGTTTTTCTTATTTATTTTGTGGTACAGTAGCAATAAACAACTAAAACAATACCTCTCACTCAGCTTTCTCTAATGTTAAAATCTTACATAAACAAAGTATAATTGTTAAAACTAAGACATAAACCCTGGCACAATACTATTAACTTTAGGCATTTTTCAGATTTCCTCTGTTTTTCACTAATGTTCCTTATCTGTTCTGTGATCCAATCCAGGATACCATATTGCACTTAGTTGTCATTTCTCCTTAGTCTACTGAATGTGACATTTTCTCAGTCTCTTGCTTTTATGACCCCAACACTTTTTAAAAGTAGTTTTTAGGTATTGATGGTAGAATAACTGTCAATATAGGTGTGTCTGATATTTTCTCTTGATGAGTGTGAAGTGTGGATTTAGAGGAAGTGTAGATCTTCTCATCACATCATATCAGGATATTATATAATGGATTTTTTTGATTTTTTAAATTTTTATTAGTAATGTTAATTTTCAGTAAGATTGTATCTGCAAGTTTCACCACTGCAATTACTTAATTTTCCCCTTTTTGAACTCTATTCTGTAGAATTGCTGCAATTTTGTTTTACAGTTTTCATTAGTGAAGAATTTTAAGTCAACAAAACTGATTTCAAATGCTAGATATACAATTTCCTACTTGTAAAAAGTTGAAAACATGTTTTCATCTCTTTGTATTTCTGGCCCTCATCTATAAAATTGGGAGAGTCATATCTCCTGTGGCTGTCCTGGGGATTAAACAAGACAGCACATCTATTTAGCTAGGGAATACTAATTGATCATCTATAATTTGGTAATAATTATGTTAAGTGAAAAAATACCAGTGGTATTTATCAGCGATGAATAGAAGATATTGACTGCACATAGACAATTCACTATATGACAGGAGTGAGAATGCATAATATGAGGGCCTATCGTGGGCATCCAGAAAGCCACTTAGCACAATGCCAGGTTTATGTAGAAGACGCTCAGGGATGGATGGATGGATTCCCTTCCATTTTCCATGCCTAGACACCTCCCTCTTTTCTCAGCCTCTCAAATGAACTGGCTAAGATAACGACAGCATGTGCAGCTGTTTTCTAAGTGTATATGGCAGTGGAGCCACCTCTTGCTTAGAGCTTAGTACAAGCCTGGTGTTGTTCAGAACAGCTGTGGGGAAATGTCAGTGTAGCACATTAGTCTCTTCACATATTAGTTGCCTGAGATGAAATTCACCTCAAAAAAGTCTCAGTCTTCATCATGTTCAGATTTTCACAAGCATTTCACTGGGGTATTTTGGCCATGTGCATTCCAGATCATTTCACTTATAAGAGCTTACTCTCTCCAAGGATTAGTGTGTGTGTGTGCGTGTGTGTGTGTGTGTGTATGTGTGTGTTTATAATTTAAAAAGCAAATTACAAAAACAATTAAGTGAACCTCTCATTCTATCACCAAGATTTAACAACTATCAAGATTTGACCACATTTGTTCCTTTTTTTGCAGAAGTATTTTAAAGTACATTCCAGACACCATATCATTTTACTCCTATTTTCTTTGGTATACATCCCTAAAAAACACAAACCATTTCAGACATAATGACAAATCATTATCATACCTGGTAAAAACAACCATAATGCTTTGGTGTCATCTAATAAGAATGAAGAGTTTGGGAAGGCTCAGCAATCCCTGTTTTAGAATCAGATACAATGATCTCCAGTTGGGATATTGGCTCTGTCTTCTGCCAATGGAAAACTATTCTCCAAGCCTGTCAGTGCCTCAGTATCTCCTCTAACTATCCTAGCTGTGGAATGAAAGAGTTGTTTAGCATCTCTGGGCCAAACTGTCCACCTGATAGATAGAGTTCTCAAGAGGTGAGAGACAATTTTATGCATTCGAGGGACAGAAAGCTTTGAAGAAGCCGCCAAAGTTGTTTCTATTTCCACAGGATTCTGTTGTTCTACAGGTATAGACCAAAAATGCAATTGATCTAAGCAGGTCAGTGCATTACAGTAATGCAAGATTAGGCTGCTTGTGTTGCGATCGAGCATAAACCAGTTACATTGCTTTCTAAATCACTGTGTTTGTGTTGGGTGAGGTAGTTAAAATGACAACAAAATATTTGATCTTTGTGCAAATTTGGGAAAGCTTGAAATATCCTCTTCTCTTTCACCCATACTATTGAAAGTAACACTGTGTTATAAATTGGTGGCCCTGTGGATCCACCTGGTGACACAATGGTGAAGAGCTGTAGACTTCCAGGCACTGCAGCCCAGGCAATTTTTTCCTTACATTTTACTTTTCCATTTATGACTCCATGATTCTCCATGATTACACTGAAAGAGGTTAGAAAATCACGGATCCTGCAGGCAGCTGACTGCTGGACATGCCCGTCAAGGGCTCAGGCAGCCCTCCCTTTACAGAACAGCTGAAGGACTAGGACATATGTCACTTTTCCCTCTGTGGGCCTATGCTGTTCAAACGTGTGGTAGAGCTGTGACAATCAGACCAGTCTCCTATTACACAGCTTCATCCCAAAAGGAACCCGTGGCTGGATTCCCAACTTGAAATTGATGCGCTGAGGATTTCTAGCTCCCCATCTCTCAGCAGGAGGGAGAGTATGATTGAATGTTGCCCAGCTGTGGGCTTCTCATTAGAGCAGGACCTGTTGATCAATCATTCCTTTATTTGACAGCTGAATAAGCCTGTTATACAATGCCCAAAGTGCTTCTTGTCTGGGGCAAACAGGAAAATTATGGCTTTCATATGTATACACTGATAGTTTCTTCTGTTATTTACCTTAACAAAGCAAATCAACACAATTAGTTTAGACTACCAAAGTCTCTTGGTTATATTTAGCTAATGGATTTTGTTTAAGGAGCAAGAAGTTAATGATCTGGAGCACAGACTGCTATCACAGCAGTCCTCATAAGCTGGAAATCACAGGGAGAATAAGCATGGACCATTTGCCTGGTGGGGGAGTGACTGAACTTTGAAATGCACTGACAAGTTCCACTCAGTGTCCTCAACTGTTTTACACAGGGAGTCCCTGAAATCAAGAGATCAAATGTGAACCTTGCCCTCTTTGTGGTTATTGCACCAATTTTTTATTGTCAGCTAGCAGCTGTGGGCTTCCTAGGACTCAGTCCAAAAGTGGTCAGCAGAGCCCTGACAGAACTCAGAAAAGGATCACAGACACCTTTAGTGAGAAAGGAGCTGGCTAACTATGTCTCATTCAGGAGCCAAGTTTAGAAAACAAAATAGAGAACAGGCAGTGCCGGGGAAGACAACAGTCGAGTTTTGAAGAGGTGGGAGCTGAAGAAATCACCTGGCCCACAGGCCCTGTGAAGCCACTGGTGGAATGTGTACAAGTGCCGTGGGCATAACTGAAGCACAAAGCACCATGGAGGTGGCCAGATGGCTTGTGCTTTAAGAGAAAGAGCAAAGCTTGGAGTTGGGTTGACTATAGGATGATTCAAACTTTAATTTCTATTTGATTGGAGTAATCCTTGAATGTCCTCACTCTGAGCTTTTTTATCTGTAAAAGAGAAAACCATTTCATAACATTGGTATGCTAAATAAGAGTAATAATGTTAAAAAGAAAATAAAGCAATTCACAGTATTTGGCACGTAAATGTGCTCAGAGTCTGGTTACTACTTTTGGTCTTTATCACTGCTTTTATTATTGTTCAGTGTCTTGACTAGATATAAGCTAACATTGGAGTGTCTTCCTCAGTTTACTGTGTTCTTGCTCTTTAACAAAGAAAAGATGTGGCTGCTAACTCCACTCTGGTTGTTTTCTTGGGTCACTGGTTGGATACTTTAGACTTTATAGCCAGCTTCTTTGTGAGTATTTTGGCTAAATATTTTGTCCTACAACAGGATGGGATACCACATGACATTTTTGAATTCAGTGTCTTTGTGATGAGAACACACTCAGGAAGAGCCATTAACAGTTTCAAATATGCATTTCATGCATGTGTCTTTTGTGAACAGACACATAAGGAGAATTATGTATCAGTCCCTGTGACATGCATACATTTTCTAACTTAACTCTCTCATCATTTAAAAGAAGTTATTAATACATGCTCCTTTGTATGGGAAAGGAGACTTGGTGACTTGCCTGTAGCCACAGTGATTGACATTGGTTGTTCATGGGTGCTCTTAATCTTTTGTGGCCCCTTCACAGTTTGACAATTCCCTATTTTATAAATCTTGGCTCTAACAAAAAAACTTACCACCAACACCATCATCATTACCATCACCACTAAGTCCCTATATTTCCATGTCTCCCTTGCTGCCAGGATGCAGATATGTGGCTTAGATTCTACCAGTTAGATGTGAGCCCTTGGGAAAACCAGACAGGATATCGGGTACACACTTTATGCTGGGAGGAGAGTAGAAGTGACATGGTTGTGGAACATGCAACAGCAACTTCTTAATGGGAATGATAATTTCTGTTGCCCCTGCTTTTCCAAAGAGTATGTAATTTTTCTAAAATTCCTGTAAAAACTTCCTGCTGTCTACTAATCAGAACTGCAAATGAGAACCTGGTTCAGCCTTTGATCTTTATTTCTATACAATTTGTTACAACTGAGAAACATTATAGTCTGCTGCTCATTTCTTCTGCTGCTGCTCCACTGGCCTTTGTGCAGACTGTGCAGTGCAGCAGAGTCCAGGGCCTACCTCCCCAGTGTGGCAACTCTCAAGCCTCTGCTGAAAAGTCCAGGCAGAGCCATAACACCAGCTGCCGGTATACCTTTCCTGGCAGTTAGGTTTCTATACTCAACAAAGCCCCAGTGAAACTTTAAGGTTTCAGAGTTGAGCCCCTATAGGAGATTATATCCCATTGTGATTCCCCATATTGCTTTTTGGAAACACCAACCCACATTAACTACCTACCATGACTGCTCTCTACAAGACTGGAAGAAAACAGGTGCTTTCATGACTTGCCTGCTCTGGTCTCAGTCTCATCATCTATTTTGTGTCCAACCACAGCTCTAAGCTGAGAGGAAATCCTTGTGGGAATTTCCCAAGTGGGACTCTGATTAAAGGGGCTCCTTGAGTGCCCCAGCTTTGTAGAGCCATTTTTTGGTGTCCCTTTAGTTCTTATTCCATATTTAGTTGGTTAATAGTACATGTATAGACTGGAGAAACTTGTCCTCTCATTTCCTTCCATAACCCCAGTTGTGCAGCCAGCATAGTATTCCTGCCTCAGAAAATGTCTTCCCTGTTCACCTGCCACTTGGAGGGATGCCAGGCATAGAACAAGAAGTCAGTGTGCAATATAGAGGAAAATGGTCACTTCTCTGAGAAATTCCTTAAAATTTAAAAATTTTATCTATCAATTTTTAGCCTGTTCAGGTTTCCAGTTATTGTCAATTTTTGTATTTTATGGTCTTATGGAAAATTATTCTTTTCATTGCGTTTTTACAATGTCATAATTTTGCAAGTGTGCAGGGTATTCACTTGTAATTTAAAACAATCTCTTGTATATAGTTAGCTACATCTTCATCCCCCTTTCAAATTTTGTTAATGTATGCCATTTCTCTTTGTCTCAATTAGTTCCAGCATGAATTTGTTTCTTTTGTTAGCATTTCCAGAGAACCATTTTTTTGATATAATTTTACTATTTTTCCATTAATTTATGTCTGCTTTTGTTTACTTTATTATCTGTACTATCTTCCTCTTTTTTTCCCCCTAAGATTTCTAAGTGGAGTGCTTAGCATCATTATTGTTGCTTGTATATTGTAGAAGAATTATCTAAATCATCTATTGCTCTAAATTTACAAATGAAGAGTCTGGTGTCAGGATCCTATAAGTTTTGCTATTTTAAAAGTTATTTTAGTTACCTTCTGACTTTACAGTTATTGTGTTATTCATTTCTTTCCTCATCTATGTTATGCAGTACAACAAGAACCTTCCAAGTGCGGCTTTATCATACCATTGGCTGGGTTTGAAACCCAATTTCTATACGAACCAATATGTGACCTTCTACAATGGTATGTGGTGAAGATGGACTAGATAATATAGTAAAGATTTTGCTTAAACCATTCTATATGTGTTCATAGCAAAGTTCCCTGGTGCATACTCAAGGATCTCTGAATCCTTGGGGTGTCAGCCATATCGCTGACAGTTGCAGGCATCCTGGTGGGGGTATTGCAGCTGCAGCCCATACACATGTAAATAATGTGTGCTTCTGTACTCATTGCTGCTGACCTGGGTTCTTTCTTTGGGTTTCCTATTTGTTCATATGCTTTCCTCTATGAAGCACACCCCATCCCCCACCTATACAACTCCCTTTATTTACATGGTATAAATTATGCAATTCATAGGGCAGCACACATATTCTTACCATTTTTTTTCTGTTTTGCTTTTTTCTAGTCTCTTTGTTGTATAGGCCATGTTTTCTTTGTCCTTGGCTAAGGATGAATTACAAATACTCTTGTTTCTACAATTCATGTGACTACTTGAAGACAAAAAGGTACATGCTTATGCAGTCAGCCAGGTGTGGTGAAATGCAATTAGTTTAAACTTTTTATGGCATATGAGAAGTTCTGGCTTTTTAGTTTATTTCTATAACTCCTCCTTTCCCATTCTTTATTAATTTAATCTGGGACTTAGGTTATTCAATTTTTAAGTGATGATTTTGTTAAAAAATTAGCATAGTATATTTACTAATATGTCATATAGCATATTTATGAGCAAAACCCTTGTCCTCTATTTATGTTCATTTTGATTTTAGTTTTTATTAGATAGTTTATTTACCTGCTTATCAAAATAGTCTCTGAAGCAACAGTGCTTTAATTTATCCTTCAGTCTTCTGGATAATGCTTTTTTCTTCCTGTCAAAGTATAATTGGTTGGCATATTCCTGAGGTTTAATATGGAATCTTGTCTCTCTTTAAGCTTACTTATCCATGATAGTTTGCCTGACATGGTATAGACATTGGGTCACCTCTTTCCCCTTTAAGTTTTCTGAAAATAAAATTACACCTGTCATATATTTTTGTGTCTTCCCCATTCCTTGTCAGTTTAGAAAAGATGCATTCCTATTACTGGAAGCCCCTCAGGAAAATTCCTTTATGGGACCCATGACATCACCAGGTAAGAGAGTTACCTTTTTGTAGGAATAGGAGGGGTTGGTGAGCTGTCATCATTGCTTCTTGCCAGGTTCTCTGAAGTCTCTGAAGTCTCTGTTTCTGTAAATGCAACATGGGATAAGAGCCTGTAGGGTCTGCTCCAAGGCTCTCTGCTAAGAAATCATGACTGCTTGAGTTTTTTCTGTAAAAGAATAAGGAGAAACTTTTACTTCATGTCCCAAAATTGGTTTCATGGTTGAAGAACAACTGTGGCCCCTTTAATTTAATTTAATTTAATTTTTTTGAATAAAGTGTTAAAAGGTTTGGAACATATTCTTCCCCTACTCTGAGTGGATTCGCTGGCCCCTGGTTTGTGCCACTGGAGATACAGCTGCAAAATGTCAGCAACCCTGCTCTTACTTTCTCCTGTTACCAAGGAAACTCACCAGTTTGGAAGCTCTGGATCTTTCAAATGAGTAAGGAATCTGCCTTCCAGCAGAGGACAGAAATGTTGCATGTAAGAGCTGAACATTAATGGACACTCATTTTGAATGAGAACCAAAAGAAAGTATGCTCTTTGGTTGTTTTTTTACCAGTTTGGGGAGGCCATCCAAATATTGGCACACTGTAAGGTAACTGTCCAAATCTGTGGTTCTCTAACTTTTGTATTAGTATCACCTGGGAAACTTAGGAGCCATACAAAGACCCAGGACCTAGCATATATTAATGCACGTGGACCACTGTACTCTTTCCTATTAGCTCTCTAGATGGTTGTGATACACCTCAACTCTGAGCCACTGCCCTAAATCAGAAGGATGCCGCATTCATTTTTAATAGCTCTCTGATGATTTTCACCTTTCCTGAACACCACCCTGACCTACCTTGTAAGCTTTTCTGAAAACCCTCAAAAGACTCTAAGCCTCTATTCTTTTGCCCCAAACATACTGAAAAGTATGTTCGAATCTCTGATTTATCTCCATGAGGGAACTCCAGTATTTTTCCAGATGTGAATGGCTGAGCTTTGTTCTTGTGGCTTCTGTCTAGTTGTGCTCTCTGCTTCACTTTCCATCTTATGCCAATGGCAGGGGCTCACCAACAACAGCTGGTGATTTTTTTGCTGACTTTGCTGCTCTTATTGAAAACTTGTTTTCTTTCTCTTTTGTAACTTTTCTTTCCTTTAAGCTCTGTACCAGTGATGTCATTATTCATAACATTCCCCTGTCCCCTACCCCCACAGTCTGCTCTCTTACCAACAGCGGCTCCTCAAATCCTCCAATTACTACTCATGATAAAACCCCAAATAACATCAGTGGCTTTGTACTAATCTGGTTCCCAGTATATTTCTGTATCCTTCTCTCTCAACACTCTCCACTTTGGTGTAGTGGGTGGTGTAGCGGAAATTGCTTACTGATGGAGAATGGCTGTTTCTTCCAAGGTCATTCCCCTTCCTAAGGCAGCCTACAGATGACTGGTGGATAAATAGGCAGAGAGTGTGGAAACTCTGAAGGCCCATTTCAGCTTTAGACCTCTCTGAGTGCCTACCTGGGTCCTCTGTCCAGACCTCACCATAGTCTAACTCTTCCTCTATTCACTCCTTCTTCCTCCCCCTTCCTTTTGTAAATGTGGATACTGAATGTGCTCCCTAAATATACTTTCTCCGCAATCATGGCATGATTCCTAGGGATCCCCATTTGCAATACTTGGTCATTTCCTTCAAGTTCTTCTACCCCCTTGCTTGGCCTGAACAACGCCAAGCCGGATTGTACTTCAGGGCCTTTTCTTCTGCCTTATTTATTGCTTCTCCCTTTACAATTCTGATTGCTTGCTTCAAGTCTGGTCAAATGCCATTGCATTAAGCAGGCTTTTGTGATCTCCCTATACAAAAGAAAAACCGCTTTCTCATTACTTTATTTTCCATCACTTCTTATGCCCCTCTGACTGAAATATTTCTATTTCTCTTCCTCTATAGTATGTCCTATAGGAATATTTAGTTTATTACTTTTTCTCCAGGGTCTGGCACATAGTGAGAACCAAGCAAGTATTTGTTGAAAGAATGAATAAATGAATGAATTTGATCTGCTTTCCTGCTCTAAGCCCACTAGTACTTTCTCTTTCCATGCCTCCTGTTTGGTTACAGCTGGATGGCTAGGATTTCCAACTAGGTAGAGAACATTCTAGAATCTGTACTTCACTTGTGGATTTGGTAAGGAGAGGAAAAAAATGATGGAATTCTTGAAAGAATGGCTAGAGAAAGCCCATTTTCCCAGGTGGTGATGGGGAAATAATCTGACTTGTTTCTTTTCTTCATTCTCATCTCTTTCCTTCTCCACCTGCTGTATTTGAGTGGTTATATTTCAAAGTGTTAGACACTGATCTCTGTATCTACAGCCCTTCTGCTGTAACCTCATCATTGCCTGTTATGTGTGAGCTACTAGGGAAGGTGCTGAGCTGTCGCCACAGTTATCAGTAGCCCTTTACTTGGCTGCAGAAGTAGACATCATCATTTCTGAGTACCAGTTATTATTGGGGAGTTTTCCCAGTTCACTCAGTCCATGACTTCTCTCATGTATTAAAATCTTCCTTTATTATGAAGAAAAAGCCCTTGTGACACAGTATGTATATTAAGAGAAATTAAAATTCCTAAGTCTTAAACCCATATTTGTCCTATCCTTAATAAGCACTTTTCCCCCCCCACATAAGAATATGAGACCTGAACATTTCTTTCCCACTGCAGGCCAGTTACAGTGTGAAGAAAGTCATCCACTTAACCATCTAATTTCTGGAGATCTTGATTGTGGAGGGCTGTTTGTACCCAGGTAAATGAGCAGTGACTGATTCAATTAACTGATAAGAATCTATTAGCACGGATCCAAACCATCTTGTTTCAACACAGAGCATTATGAACAAATAACTGTTAGGGTGGCTGTCATTTTCTGCTGGTGAAATATGAGGATACTGTGGGACCTGGACCAGAAGGTGGCGCCATACACATTTAAGGGACATTTGATTTTTAAATGTCAATGGGCCCTGAACAGGTAGCAATTTGTGAGAAGTTCCTCTAATTGGATGGTTTAAAGGGCAGAATCTACCTTTTCTGTGTTCAGCAGGCCTTGCCCTTTGAGAAGGTGGGGGTATTCACAGTCTGCACATTTCCCACCACTGTCTAGTGCAATGGGGAGAACAGTGAGGGGGCACAGGAATTGGAGGACTTACTTCGAAATCCTGGCTTTACCATTTATGTCTGTGTGCTCTGAGCAGAGTAATTAACCTTGGTTTTGCTTAATATAATTTTTGAGATTAATAAGAACTCTGTCATCAGGCTCTGAGGATTCAATGAAATAATGTATGCTAAGTGTGTTACATATTGTCAGGTCTGTGTACCTAGTTTTTATTTGAATTTAGAAAAGAGCACTGTTCTGGGGTGATGTAGTGCCCCAGACTGGCAGGGTGAGTGGAGAGTGGGCTGGACTACAGCCCCCATGAGCCCCTACCTGGGCCAAGTGCCTCTGTGGCACCTCCTTCTCCCCTCTTCCCATGATACCTGGGGACCTATAAACCTAGAGTTTGTTGATATGGCGAGGCTCATGTTCAATGACCAGGCATGAAAGCATTACCTCCTAGAAGAGGAGAAGGGTACAATGTTACTCACTTGGAGGGAGATGAAAGAGAGATAACCAGGACAATTTAAGACTTCTTAACTTAAAATGAACCGTAAGTATGCTACAGAGCCAAAGTGGAAGGAAAAAAAGTATACAAATTGAACAAAGAATTCTTGGAGATCTGAAGTGGAAGCTTAGCCCTCAAAGCAGCAAATTTTACCTGTTTGGAGAATTGATTTGTTAACTTTTGGGATGTTGAAATTTCTGGATAACTTAACAGGGTGTCTAAAATGTGGGTTCCTGTGAAGGATGACTTTGAGCAGTGCAGCACTGGGACAGGTTGCTATGGAAACCCTGAATCTGGAAGTTCCTCCATGCCTTGGAAAAGCTGTCAATTAGACCCATGCACTTGGGGAGTCTAATGAAAACAGACACTTGTCATTTTTCCAGCAGCCATCTACCATTATACGCATTTAAAATATGTCCATGGAAGGAAATGCCTGCAGTTAAGTTTAGCTGTTTATTTTAAAAGAATTCCCTGTGTGGCTTTGACAGGGCACATTTCTTTTCTCTCCTTCTACATTAAAGGAGAAAAGTGGGGCCCTCCAGTGTTGAAAAGAAACACAATTAGGAAAGTCCCTTATGGTGGATCAGTCTAGGCTATTGGAGGGCAGCCTCAGTCCTACAACCCTTATTTACGTCACAGTGGGGGTAGGATCTCACACATGGGCCTCCCCTTCATATTCACCCCTTTTAGACTGGGAACTCAGAACTTTTGGTATTGTAAACCCACACTGACTGATTGTTAGGTACTTTCCTTTTAATTGTGTAGATAAGAAAAGAAACCTTTATTAGACATCTCTCCAAATGTCAGATGCTAAGGAATAAGGAATCATAGTTTTTGCTTAGACTGACTTGCCATCTGAGGTCAATTGCTAGGATCTGACTCTCTGAGAACACAAATTAATAGTCAGTACAGAGGCTACAATTGGAAGAGCTGGTTCCAAGATTTGGTATTACTATTTGTTTTGAGTGTGTGTATGTATTTGTATATTTTTACCCAAACATATTATTTTTGAGTGGCAATTAGCAGGTAAACACCTACTTTTTATCATGGGTATGACTAAAAATCAGATAGAAACACTTTTATTTTTTTTAATTGGGCTTGAAACTGAGTGCTTGGTGGTTATGAGCCATGTCAGGCATACAAAGAGCTGAAAACACCTATTTTAATCAAACCTGTCTTCATTAACCCATTAGGCAGCCAAATCACAACTGAAAATCCAGTTTCTCACTAAGAGAATTAAAGACTTGTGCTTCCTTGCCTTTTGAGTTCAGGGCATCCTACTCTCTTTTTAAATGTCAAGTCATAAGTAGGTCAACAGAAAAACATGTTTTTAGTTTTCCAGTTAAGTTTGTTTCAAAAGAATGTAGCAAACTTCACTACATTTAGTTTGTAGCAATATTTGAAAGTTGCATTTTATGCTCTGGAGTTGATTGCTTCTGGTAATTATCACATCTCTGCTTGTGGCAAAGAGGCTAACAATATTGATATGGGAAGACACAGATATTGCTTGGTCTCACTGATTGAATTGGGGGGCAGTGATTATACATATCCCCAAAGTACATATATTATGTGGCTACAGATAAAGATTATTTTAAGATACCCTTTCTTGGTATGGTAATTAGTACAATAAAAACAGGAAACAGCAAGCCCAAGTCAGATATCTGTCCCCATAGCTCTCTCCTCTAATATCAAACACTGCAGTTAAAAAGTTGGCAAAATGATTACTCACATTAAATGTATTTAAGTAGGAAGTGTGGCACAATGGCTAGAATGTAAGACTTGGCATGGGCTATCCCACTAACTGTGTATTTTGGGGAAAATCACTTACCTAGTATGGCTATCACTTTTACTACCTATATTATAAGAGAGTTACTCTAAGTAAGCACAGCATTTTTTTAATAGTTCATTTTTTATTGTATTTTTTTTACTACCATTTATCCCCCATACCCTCTTCCACCTCTACCAAGTTCCCTCCTCCTCTCATAATAATCACACTGTTGTCCAAGTCTGTGAGTTCTTATTCTTTTGGATTCATCCCTCTACCCTACCCCAGATCTGTCAGCCTGCTGTCTATCTATGAGCCTGTTTCCATTTTGCGTGTCAGTTTAGTTTGTTAATTAGATTCCTCATATGAGTGAAATCATATGGTACTTGTCTTTCTCTTACTGGCTTATTTCACTTAGTATAATGTTCTCAAGGTCCATCCATCCATACTGTTGAAAGGGTAAAATTTTCTTCTTTTTTATGGCTAAGTAGTATTCCATTGTGTAAGTATACTATAGCTGTTTTATCCACTCATCTACTGATGGGCAGTTGGGCTGCTTCCAAATCTTGGCTATTGTAAATAATGCTGCAATGAATATAGGGGTTCATATAATCTTTCAAATTAGTATTTTGGGTTTCTACAGATAAATTTCTGTAAGTGATATCACTGGGTCATAAGGCAGTTCCATTTTTAATTTTCTGAGGTAACTCTGTACTGCTTTTCACAGTGGTTGTACCAATCTGCATTCCCACCAACAGTGCACTAGAGTTCCGTTTGTTCTGCATCCTCGCCAGCACTTATTTGTTGATTAATTGATGATAGTCATTCTGACAAGTGTGAGATGATATCTAATTGTGGTATTAATTTGCATTTCTCTGATGATTAGTGATACTGAACATTCTTTTATATGTCTATTATTCACCTATGTTCTCTTTGGAGAAGTGTCTATTCAGGTCCTTTGCCCATTTTTTAATTAGATTGTTTGGTTTTATGGTGTTGAGTTTTAAAAGTTATTTATAAATTTTGGATATTAACTCCTTATCAGATGTATTAGTGAATATGTTCTTAATTCAGTGGGTTATCTTTTCATTTTGTTGATGGTTTATTTTGCTGGGCAAAAACTTTTTAGTTTGATATAGTCTCATTTGTTTATTTTTTCTTTTGTTTCCATTACCTGAAGAGATATATCAGAAAATATATTGCTATAGCCAATGTCCCTGATGAACATAGATGCTAAAATTGTAAACAAAATGTTAGCAAGCTGAATAGCACAATACACCAAAAAAAAATCATACACCATGATCAAGTACAGTATTCACAAATCAATAAATGTAATACAATAAATGTAAAATGTATTTGTAATATTTCAAATGTAAATGAAATATAAACAAAATGAAGGATAAAAACCGCATGTTCAAACCTCTATCTGATGTATCATTAGTGAATATATTTTCCCAGGACTATACCTTAAGAATACCAAAACGCCAATACAAAAGAACCTATGCACCCCAATGTTCATAGCAGCACAATTTACAATAGCCAAGTGTTGGAAGCAACCTAAATACCCATCAGTAGATGATTGGATTAAAAAACTATGGTACATTTACACAATGGAATACTACGCAGCAGAAAGAAAAAAAAGAACTACTACACGTCGCGACAGCATGGATGGAACTAGAGAGCATTATGCTAACTGAAATAAGCCAGGGGGCAAAAGACAAATACCATATGATATCACCTATAAGTGGAACCTAACCAACAATACAAAGATGCAAGGAAAATAGGACCAGCAACACTGAAAGGAAAAGAAACCAACAGAGACAAGAGGGAAGGAGGGAGGGGGGTGGGGGAAAAGGAAGGGAAGGGGAAAGTCAAGGAATACATAGCAAGGACTCATGGACAAAACCAAAGGGGAAGAGTTGAGGGTGGGAGGGAGAAAGGGAGGGGGCAAGGGAAAGTGGTGGGGGGAAGGCAGAGACAAATGTATTTGAAAAAAATTAAAAAATAAATTAAAAAATATTTAAATCATTAAATAAGCAAGAAAAAAAATCTACTAGAACAAATGAATTTAGTATAGTAACAAGATACAAAATTAATATCCAGAAGTTAGTTGCATTTTTACACCCCAATAATGAACTATCAGGAAAGGAAACTAAGTAAACAATTTTATTCACAATTGCTGCAAAAAAATAAACTACTTAAGAATAAATTTAACCAAGAATGTAAAAGACCTATACACTTATAAGACACTTAAGAGAGAAATTAAAGTAGATACAAATAAGTGGAAGTACATACTATGTTCATGGATAGGAAGAATTAACATCATTAAAATATCCATAAACCCCAAAATGATCTGTAGATACAATGCAATTTCTACCAAGATACCAATGCTATACTTCACAGTACTGGAACAAATATTTCCTGTATGGAACCATAAAAAAACCCGAATAGCGAAAGCTTTCTTGAGAAAGAAGAACAAAGTTGGAGGAATCATGCTACCTAATATCAAACTATACTATAAGAACAAAGTAATCGAACAACATGGTACTGGCATAAAAACAGACACATAGATCAATGGAGCAGAATAGAGAGCCCAGAAATAAATCCACACCTTTATATTCAATATTTGACAGAATAAGCAAAAACGCACAAAATGGTAAAGACAATCTAGTCAATAAATTGTGTTGGGAAAATTGGACAGATACATGCATAAAAATGAAACTAGACCATCTTCTTATACCACTCACAAGAATATATTAAAAATGGATTAAAGCCTTAAATGTCAGACTTAAAATCATAATAATCCTAGAAGAAAACATAGGCAGTAAAACCTTGGACATTTCTTTTTTGATACTGTAGGGGCAAAGCCTACCATGTGACCTTTAGGACCTGAGTAGTATCTCCTTCCTGAATGGCCAGTGAGACCGCATTCCCACAGAAGCATGAGCTGTGTTGTAGCTTCCCAGCATAACCAGGAGAACATTTGAGGACTAGATCATTTGTCTGGATTCTACATAGCATGGGCAAGAATCTAAACACCTCTCTTTCAAACAACAGATGTCACTCAGGCAGTGCACTCACCAACATACTCCTCTAAATACTCTTGCATTAAAAGAAGCAACATGATGCTCTGAGTGGGTTTCATTTGATAGTTATAAGATTGAGATGTTTTAACAACATTATAGTAGCTTAGATTCTTTTAAATTTTGTTATTTACTACTTTATATGGTAGCACAAAATTAGAATCTTGAAATAAACAAAGGGGTGGTCATCTTCCCTATAAGCTTACTAATGACAATAATTACATAGAGAAAATTGTTCTTTGGGCAGTGCCTCCTCTGACTTGATGCTCTCTGTCAGCAGAAGGTAAAATGACAACAATTACAAAAATGACCTTGGCTGTGACCCCTGAGTTGACCCTTTGAAGGGACTTGGATTATGTCTGAGCCTGTTATCTCTGCAGAGACAAGCTGTCTTCAGAATTGCGTTTGGTGCCCCATCATGTCATTGTGAAATTACAGTTAGTAATCTTTTCAACACTTTTCAGATTTGGTGCAGATAAACTTGAACACATTTGGTCCATGGTTTCCAATGTTATTTAGGGAATTGCATAATTTAAAGCACTGATTTTGTTTAACTCAATTCTCATCATAGTCCATCAACATCATAGTACTTTTATTCTCCATTTCATTTTTATATGATCCTATTAGTTGGGAGTAACTCAAGTAATATTTTTCTTTATTATGGCCCTGTCTCCTCTTTGCCTTTGCTAGAAATCAGGGATTATGTACCTTTTACTAAATCAAAATTCAGCCATCCTCTAACCAACAATTTTCATAACCCTGTTTTTATTCTTTGTGTCTTTCTGGGGATGAAATGAAAGCAGTTCCTTCTGCTTCATGCAAGTGACATTTACAACAATGTCTTTAAATCAGAGACCTGAAATGCCTCTCTTAAATTATTGAGACTGATAGTTTTGCAATCAACTGCACTCCATGGTGTCCCTGTGCTCTCTCCATGAAAGTGAAAGTAAGTTTTGGATTGAGAGTAAATCAATCTCACAGGCCCTAAGGAGCTTGGCCCTGTTGTGGCTTCTGTGTGGTGACTCAGCAGAAGTACAAGATGTGTGAAAGCCATCATTCTTGGATATGTGGCTGTCTCCAATCAGGCTTCTAGGTGAAACTCACATTCCCTATTGTCAAGGAGCCAGTAGCACTGAGTGAGCTCACCAGATGCGGGGGTGGATGCTGGCCTGACTCAGGGGCATTTCTGCTTCTCCTGAATGAATTGTGTGCCTCTATGTTGGAAACCTCACTGGTCACAGGACAGAATAGAAGTCCCAAGTGTATTCTCTTCATTCAAGGTTATATAAAGAATGCAGATTTTTCCTGTACAATGTTTTCACCACCTTCTGGGGTTCACTGCCTCCTCTGCTACTGCTTTGGGGTGAACTCTCAATGTCACATCAACGTCGTGTATGACACCAATGATTTTCCAACTGCTTTCTTTCCTGCCCTCCATACATGATCAATTTTCAATGCAGTAGCCAAAATGATTAATCTGATATCTAAGCCAGATCATGACACTAAAAACCCTTCAAGGATTTCATTTTATTTAAAGTGAAATGTAGTGTTCTTATGAGGGGGGTCTACCGGGTCCAGCCTCTATGACTTCTCAAATCTAATTCCCTGAGATTCTATCTCCATTGCCTCCACTCCAGCCTTTTGGCCTCTCTAGCATCCAGCCAGCCTCCTGATGGTCTCGACATTGGCTGCTTCTTCTGCTCTCCTCTAGTTATCTGCATATGTACCTTCTTCACATTCTTCTACTCATTATTCAATTGTATCTTTCTCAGTATGTCCTGCTCAGATTCCCCAATTTTCTTTTCTTAATATATATTTATTGTTGTTCAAGTACAGGTCTCTCCATTTTCCCTCACCACTCCCCCTGTCCTACCTATCCCCACCTCCCACCCTCAATCCTACCTCCTTTGGCTTTGTCCTTGCTCTTTAATGACCCTTTCCCTATTTTCTCCCATTATCCCTCTCTCCCCTACCTTCTAGTTACTGTCAGTTTGTTCTATATTTCAATGTCATTGGTTATATTTTCCTTGCTTGTTTGTTTGGTTGATTAGGTTCCACTTATAGGTGAGACCAAATGGTATTTGTCTTTCACTGCCTGGCTTATTTCACTTAGCATAATGCTCTCCAGCTCCATCCACACTGCTATGAAGGGTAGGAGCTCTTTTTTCTTTCTGCTGTGTAGTATTCTATTGCGCAAATGTACCATAGTTTTTTGATCCATTCATTTAGTGATAAGTAGTTAGGATGCCTCCAACACTTGGATATTGCAAGTTGTGCTGTTGTGAACATTGGGGTGCATAGGTCCTTTGAATTGGCATTTTGGTATTCTTGGGTATAGTCCCAGTAGGGGAATCACTGGATCAAAAGGCAGTTCCATTTTCAGCTTTTTGAGGAAATTCCACACTGCTTTCCACAATGGATGCACAGTCTGCATTGCCACCAACAGTGTACTAGGGTTCCCTTTTCTCCACAGCTTCGCCAGCACCTGTTGTTTGTTGATCTGTTTACGATGGCCATTCTGACTGGTGTGAGGTGGTACCTCATGGTGGTTTTGATCTGCATTTCTCTGTTGACTAGTGATGCTGAGCATCCTTTCAAATGCCTCTGGATTCTCTGTATCTCCTCCTTGGAAAAGCGTCTGCCCAGGTCCTTTGCCCATTTTTTGATTGGATCATTTGTCTTCTTGGAGTGGAGTTGAGTAAGTACTTTATATATTTTGGAGATCAAACCTCTATCTGATATATCATTAGTGAATATATTTTCCTATAGAGTTGGCTCCCTTTTCATTTTGCTAATGTTTTCTTTAGCCATGCAGAAGCTTCTTATTTTGATGAGGTCCCACTTGTTTATTCTTTTCTTTATGTCCCTTGCTTTAGGAGACATATCAGTGAAAAAATTGTTGTGTGGGATATCTGAGAGTTTCCTGCCAATGTTCTCCTCTAGGACTTTGATGGTGTTGCAACTTATATTTAAGTCTTTTATCCATCTTGAGTTTATTTTTGTGTACAGTGTCAGCTGATGATCCAATTTCAATTTTTTGCATGTAGCCATCCAGCTCTCCCAACACCATTTTTTGAAGAGGCTATTATTTCTCCATATTATGCTTTTGCCCCCTTTGTCAAATATTAGATGCCCACAGAGACCTGGGCTTATTTCTGGGCTTTCTATTCTGTTCCACTCGTCTATGGGTCTGTTCTTGTGCCAGTACCAGATTGTTTTGAGTACAGTGGCTTTGTAGTAGAGTTTGATGTCTGGTATTGTGATCCCTCCTACTTTGTTTTACATTTTTTAAATTTTTTTTAATACATTTGTCTCTGCCTCCCCCCCACCACTTTCCCTTGTCCCCTCCCTCCTGCCCTCCCTCAGCTCTTCCCCTTTGGTTTTGTCCATGAGTCCTTGCTATATGTTCCTTGACTTCCCCCTTCCCTTCCCTTTCCCTGCTCCTCCGCTCCTTCCCTCTTGTCTCTGTTGATTTCTTTTCCTTTCAGTGTTGCTGATCATATTCTCCTTGCATCTTTGTATTGTTGGTTAGGTTCCGCTTATAGGTGAGATCATATGGTATTTGTCTTTCGCCCCCCGGCTTATTTTGCTTAGCATAATGCTCTCCAGTTCCATCCATGCTGTCGTGAAGTTTAGTAGTTCTTTTTTTCTTTCTGCTGCGTAGTATTCCATTGTGTATATACAAAAGAACCTATGCACCTCAATGTTCATAGCAGCACAATGTACAATAGCCAAGTGTTGGAAGCAACCTAAATGCCCATCAGTAGATGATTGGATCAAAAAATCATGGTACAAATACTTCATTTTTCTTTGTCAAAATTGCTGTGGCTATTCGGGGTCATTTATGGTTCCATATAAATTTTTGAAATGTCTATTCTATTCCTGTGAAATACGTCATTGGTATCGTAATAGGGATTGTGTTGAATCTATAAATTGCTTTAGGTAGTATGGACATTTTGATGATATTAATTCTTCCAACCCATGAGCACGGTATATGCTTCCATTTATTTCTGTCTTCCTTAATTTCTTTCTTCAACATTGTATAGTTTTCTGCATACAGGTCTTTTATCTCTTTGGTTAAATTTATTCCTAGGTACTTTATTTTTCTTCTTGCTATATTGAATGGTATTTTTTCACTGATTTCCTCTTCCTCTATTTCATTGCTGGTGTACAAAAATGCCTTTTGATTTCTGATATTGACTTTGTATCATGCTGTTTTGCCAAATTCACTTATTAGGTTGAGGAGTTTTTTGGTAGAGTCTACAGGGTTTTCTATGTACACTATCATGTCATTTGCAAACAATGACAGCTTTACTTCCCCCATTCCTATTTGGATGCCTTTTATTTCTTTTTCTTGTCTGACCACTGTGGCTAGGACTTCCAATACGATGTTGAAAAGAAGAGGTGAAAGCGGACATCCTTGTCATGTTCCTGATCTTAGTGGGAAAGCTTTTAGTTTTTGCCCATTGAGTATGATGTTGGCTGTAGGTTTTTCATATATGGCCTTTATTACGTTGAGCAATGCCCCATTTATTCCCATTTTGCTGAGTGTTTTGATCATAAATGGGTGCTGTACCTTATCGAATGCTTTTTCTGCTTCTATCGAGATGATCGTGTGGTTTTTGTCTTTCTTTGTGTTTATGCGATGTATTACGTTTATTGATTTGTGTATATTTAACCATCCCTGCATGCCTGGGAAGAATCCCACTGTATCATGGTGGATAATCTTTTGAATGTATTGCTGGATGCAGTTTGCCAATATTTTGTTGAGGATTTTAGCATCTATGTTCATCAGCGAAATTGGCCTGTAGTTTTTTTTCTTTGTAGGGTCTTTATTTGGTTTTGGGATTAGAGTGATGCTGGCCTCATAAAAAGAGTCTGGGAGTCTTCCCTCTTCTTGGATTTTTTGGAACAGTTTGAGAAGAACAGGGGTTAGCTCTTCCTTAAATGTTTGGTAAAATGCTCCTGTGAAACCGTCCGGCCCTGGGCTTTTGTGTGCTGGGAGTTTCTTGATTACTGCCTCAATTTCCCCAGCTGTTATTGGTCTTTCAAGCTTTCTGTTTCTTCCTCCTTCAGTGTTGGAAGATTATACTTTTCTAAAAATTTGTCCATTTCATCAAGGTTTTCAAATTACTTGTCAAATAATGGTTCATAGTCGTTTCTGACAATCCTTTGTATTTCTGTGGTATCGCTTGTTATTTCTCCGCTTTCGTTTCTGATATTATTAACTTGAGTCCTCTCCCTTTTTTTCTTGATTAGTCTGCTTAAAGGCTTGTCAATTTTATTTATCTTTTCAAAAACCAGCTTCTGGATTGCTTGACTCTTTGAATTGTTCTTTCTGTCTCTATGTCATTCAGTTCTGCTCTAATTTTCACTATTTCCTTCCTTCTACATGATCTGGGATTTATTTGTTGTTGATTCTCCAGTTCTTCAAGTTGTAGTGTTAGGTCTTTTATTTGAAAACTTTCTCTCTTTTTTAGGTAAGCCTGTATTGCTATGAACTTCCCTCTCAGGACTGCCTTTGCTGTGTCCCATAGGTTTTGGACTGTTGTCTGTTCATTTTCATATGTTTCCAGAAATTTTTTGATATCTTCTCTTATCGCATCATTGACCCATTCATTGTTTAATAGTCTACTGTTCAGTCTCCACGAGTTTGCAAGTCTTTGAAGTTTCTCTTTGAGGATGATTTTGAGTTTCAAGCCCTTGTGGTCCATGAAAAAGTTTGGTATTATTTCAATTTTCTTGAAGTTGCTGAGGTTTGCTTTGTGTCTTATCATGTGGTCTATCTTTGAAAAACTCCACGAGCATTTGAAGAGAATGTGTATTTTCCTTCTTTGGGATGTAAGGTTCTATATATATCAGTTAAGTCTCTTTGATTCAGTGCATCATTCAGATCCACAATATGTTTATTAATGTTTTGTTTGGAAGATCTGTCCATTTTTGACAGTGGGGTGTTGAAATCCCCTACGATCAGTGTGTTGCTGTCTATATCTTTTTTGAAGTCATCCAACAATTTCCTTATAAACTTGGGGGCTCCCATATTGGGAGTATATAAGTTTACAATGTTTATATCTTCTTGATAGATTCTTCCTTTAAGTATTATAAAGTCCCCCTCTGGGTCCCTTTTTATGGCCTTTGTTGTGAAATCTACTTTGTCTGATACAAGTATGGCAACCCCGACCTTTTTCTCTTGTCCATTTCCTTGGAATATTTTCTTCCATCCCTTTACTTTCAATCTGTGTAGGTGTCATGCTCTGCGGTGGGTCTCTTGTAGGTAGCATATGTATGGGTCATGTTTTCTTATCCACTCAGCTACCCTGTGTCTTTTGATTGGGGCATTTAGTCCATTCATGTTGAGAGATATTAGTGATAGAAACTTACTCATCTTTTCTCTTTGTACCTGTGTTCCTCTCTGTCTCATTCTTTTCCTTCATCTGCTTAAACCAGTCCCCTTAGCATATCTTGGAGTGCTGGTTTGGTAGAGATGTATTCTTTTAGCTTTCTCTTGTCTGGGAAACTCCGTATTTCCCCTTCTATTTTAATGGAGAGCCTAGCTGGGTAGAGCAGTCTTGGCTGTAGGCCCTTGTTTTTCATGGCTTGGAGTATTTGTTGCCATTCCCTTCTGGCTTATAGTGTTTCTGTTGAGAAGTCAGCTCCTAGGCATATTGGGGCCCCCTTGTATGTTACTTTCTCCTTCTCCCTGCTGCCTTGAGGATTCTCTCTTTGTCTTTGTCATTTGCCACTTGCCACTTTAATGATGATGTATCTTCGAGTGGACCTCTTTGAACCCCTCTTGAGTGGGGTCCTCTGTGCCTCCTGGATCCATGAGAGCCTTTCTCTCCTCAAATTAGGGAAATTTTCCATCATTACTTTTTCGAGGAGGTTCTCTATCCCTTGCTCCTCTTCTTCTCCTTCTGATATCCCTATTATGCGAATATTATTGCGTTTCACGTTGTCCTGCATTTCCCTAAATACCTCTTCATTCTTTTTGAGTCTTTTTTCCATTTCTTGTTCTTTCTGGGAGCTTTTTTCTACCTTATAACTCCATGTCACTGATTTGATCCTCGGCTTCATCCAGCCTGCTTTGGATTCCTTCTACTATATTCTTCATTTCAGAAATCGTATTCTTCATTTCCTCTTGTGTCTTCTTGATAGTTTCTATGTCCTTTTCCAGGTTGATATAGTTCGTTGTAAGATCCTGATAGTGTCTCTGCAGTTTCTCACAGTTATTGTTGAGCTGGCTGAGCTCATTGAGCTTCCTTAGAACCATTGTTTTGAATTCAGTATCTGATAGTTCCCTTGCCTCTATTTCATTTAGCTCTCTCTGTGGGGAGTCCCCTTTTCTACTAATTTGTGGGGAATTTCTTTTTCTTCCCATTTTTGTGACAGTCTGTTAAGTAATTTATGTATTTATTTATTTATTTTTGCTTCTGCTTCAATTGTTCCATCTAGATTTCCTGACTTTGTGGTTTAAACTTCTATGGCGGTAGGCTGGTCTATTTATTTATTTATTTATTTATTTTCCTTTACTTTTCTTTCTGGTCCTGTCTCTGATGATGTCAGTTGTTGACCCTATATGACCTTGGGTGGTTTATTAGAGGCTTCCAGGAGTCTACTTTCTGTGTCTTACTCCTGATTTGTACAGCTCTTTGACCCCTTCGGCCAGAGATCCACTATTTCTGTGGATTGCTCTGCACTCTCACACCAGCTCCTTGATCATGCTCCCTGGCCAGGCACGATCCCCCACCCTCCTGGGTTGGCCCATGCTTGCGCCGGCCCAGGGGGCTTCTTCGAGACCTGGCATACTCGTCTGGCCCCCAGGTCTGCAGGCACCCCAGCAGTGGTCAGTTTAGGGTCTTCTATTGTGTGCTTTCCCTGCTTTGGGCTCTTCGGATGCGTTGCCTGCCCTCACCAAATGGAGACTATGGAAATGGGAGGAAGTCAGCTCCAGGACTCTCCCGTTAATCCTGTCTCCAGCCTCTCCTCCAGGCACTCTGGGCAACTCTTTTACCCTTTTGGCCTGGGATCCTCTATTTCTGCAGACCCCTCTACATTCGCTGCCCCGCGCCAGTCGATTTACACCTGCCCTCGCCGATCTGCCTACTCCCTTGCAGGCCCCATCATTGCCAACCTGTGGGAGCCCTCGCCAGCCCACACAGTTCCACACACATGCTTGCCAACCCTCGCTGGCCACTCGGCGCAAGTGTGAATGCCTGTACTGGGTGGTTTTGGGGTGTCTATTGTGTGCTTTTCGGCTTTTGGCTCTTTGGGGGTGTGGCCTCTTCCCGCACAATGGAGACTAGGGAAACGAGAAGGAGTTGGGACTCCCTGGTTCCTCCTCTCGTTCTTTCCCCAACACCTCTGTCTCCAGTCCCTCCCCAGGGGTCTCTGTGCAGTTCTGTGACCCCTTCAGCCAAGGATCCACCACCTGTGTGGACGGCGTTGCAATCACGGGCAGTCTGGTTCATGTGCGCCCTGCTTCTCCCTCTTTGGGGGCACGCCCTGCCTGCCCAGAAGGGAGACTACAGAATGGGGAGGGAGTTGGGACTCCTTGGTTCCTCCTCCCATTCCTTCCCCAACACCTCCATTTCCAGTCTCTCCTCAGGGGCCTCTGGGCTGTTCTGTGACCCTCTCGGCCAAGGATCCACCACCTGTGTGGATTGCGTTTCAATTGGGGGCAGTCTGGTTTGTGCGTGCCCGGCTTCTCAGTGTTTTCGGATTCTTAGGGTATAACCCCAGCAGTGGAATTGCCAGGTCAAAAGGCACTCAATAGGTTTGTTGAATTAATAAATCCAGCAATTCTATGCTTTCTCAATACATATATTACTTTAAAATACTGCAAGATTTAGAGTTTTAAATTGAAAGGGAGTGATCAATGGATACTTAATCCACTTGTTTGTTTTATTCAATTCTGGAATGTATTTTGTCATATTCCACTACAGAATTTAGATGTAATAAAAAAAATCATCAGTTTTTTTTCCCCTTTGATAAAAAGAGATACTCGAGTATTTGGAGAGAGTCATACTTTTCATAATCAAGTGGTTTGTACTAAATTTTGGTCTTCCAGATTTCTGGGTATATTATTCTCTACATTACACCTAAGCTTTTACAGCCTTGACGTGTTAGGTCAGGGTGTGTGAGATAGCTGACTCTATGACTGAGATGCATCAGTTGAGTAAACCACCTGAAGCCAAAGCAATCATCTTTGCTGGCATTATCAGTGCTAGGAAAACTACTTTGATCACATCTTTCGTTTTGTAGGCTTGTGTGTGCATCCTTCTCCTTGGAAAAGAGAATTGTGTATCTTGCCCATTTATTCATATAGAACACTAAAAAGGCATGAAGTCAAGGCTCAAAATGATCAAATCCATGTTTTCTACAACAAGGAATAAAAATCAGAAAATAATATTAACCTTGCAATTTTAAGAATATAACAAAATGATTGATATTTAAATGCAAATTCTTGTAGGATCCAGTATATCTAGAGAGTTCTCCAGTGGTGAGTTCAAACATAATCAAGCCTTTCTAGTATATTTAAGTTTCGATGCTGTCAGGAGTCCCTTTAATTATTTTTTTAACTCTTTGGCAAAAGAAAGATGACTGACTCTGATAGCTTACCTCTAACCCAGAATCTTCTCTATCTCTTTATATCTTTCTAGTGCAAAGACATAAAAATACATTGTTGATGGCTTTGCAATATAAATGAAACAGGAGATAAAAAAAGAACAGGCCCTCCTGAGCTAACATTTTGCTTTTCCTATGAAAGCATTTCTGTGACTCTTAGAAATTCTCTCAAGGCTGGGTAATAAAGATTGCATTGTAGATGTAAGAGTCTTAATTAGTAAAATTGACAAGAAAATACTTATCTCTTTATACTGAATGACAGGAAAACACAACTTAGGGAATTTGTCACTTGTGATTGAACAGAATCAAATTTTTGTCTTACATTTTCCTCTCAGCCTGATTAGTTCATGGCAGGTTTTTGTTTAGCTTCCTGGATCATAAATATTCTGAATTCTTAGCTTTTCTTATCAGCAAAGAAAAGCAATTTTAACATGGGGCCTGAACAAACAAAGTACTTTAGACTCTTTATAATTTGCCTACTATGGAAGCTGATTCTCTGCTTAAAAGGGGAACTTGCTATTTATTTCATATTTTTCTTGATAAAAGAGAGGGGATTTTATTATTTTATTTCTTTATTTTTTAAAGGAAAAGAATATTTGTATTTTTAATTTCCACAATACTGACTTTGAGACACTTTTTCCATTTATATTATGTCCCTTAAAATAATCACTTACTCAAACAACTATTTCTTCTGAAATAGCACAAATATTTACGAAATATTTTTCCATCATAATAAATACTACACATGTATACCAAGAACCAATTTATCCTTTGAAATTCAGTGGTTACCTCTAATAGTAAAGAGGCAGATTGATCATATGTGGTGTTATTTGCTATAGGAAATTTAGCAAATTTCCAAAATTTAGCAATTTACCAAAAAGCTGTTCTGATTCTCTGTGAGCTCAAAATTTTTCATTAACTCTGTGTTAATCATGAGTCTTCTTAATAAATAGCTTGTAACTTTTTTCCTTATATATCATAAGGCTTTAAAAATGCTTCTTTTGGCTTCTGGTCAATGTGGCAGAATATATACCTGTGATACTCACAACCTTCCACAACTACATCAAAATTACAATTAAACTATAGAACAACCATCATTGAGAACCCCCCAAAATCTATCTGTGCAAAAGTCCTCTAGCTACAGATATAAAGGAGAAGCCATATCGAGACTTGTAGGAAGGGCAGAGACTTGGAACTGGCTGGTCCCACACCCATGGGTGGAGGTTAAAATTGGGAGGGATATATCAGCTGCCAAGATTCCCCTGAGGAGCAAATGGTCCCAGCCCCATGTGAACCCCCAGCTCCAGCCCAGTGTTCCAGTGCCAGGAAGAGAAATCCCAATAACTTCTGGCTGTGAAAACTAGTGGAGATTGTAGCTAAGTGAGACTGGGTGGCTCATGTAGACCCAAGAATTCCTCTTAAAGGGCCCATACTCACTCTAAGCTCCAGGGCTGGGACAACAGCTTGAAAAGCACCAGAGACACATAGGGAGGAACTAAATTATCTGGCATTAAGACAAGAATAGGAGGGGCAGTTTTCTTCCAGACAGAAGTGCTGGCAGAGGCCATTGTTCTTTTAATGAACCCTCTCCCAACAGAGCCAGTAAGTGGGTGCCATATCTGAGTCTCCATCAACCTGGTTCACACTGTGAGACTAGCCTTGGTGATTCTATGAGACCCCAACTCCACCTAGGGTTCACATAGATTTTTTTCCTTTTCTTTTTTTTTTCATACAAACGGCCTGCCTTGGCTCATTTGCCACATGCTGCAGACTTTTCTAAATTTTCAAAGGTTCACAAACCCCAGACACATAGCATCTGGCCTCAGAATGCCCTCAGTAGTGGCAGCTTGCCTTGGTTATCAGCTTGGCCTCTCCAGGCCACCTTCAAGCTAGTGATCTAGCAGCCACCTGCAGATCACTTTGTAGCTCATATGGAGTGGACCTGGGCAAGGCATAGACAGTGGCTAACCTTGGTCTGCATCTCCTGGCACCAGAGTTAGTGCATCCAATGAACAGCTTGAGACCAGTTTGGAGCACCACCCAAATGACTCCATGAGTGATACACTTAAGGGATGGACTTATCAGACGCCAGAGCCCCATTGAAAAGAGTTCTGTCCCATAAACAGTAAATTCTCTGCTGTGGTTGTTGTCAGTCCTTGTAATTGATTGTCCTGGGGGCAAATCCCTCTCATTGATGTGCCAATAGCAATCAAGGCTCAACTACAACAAGGTAGTGTACATAGCCCATATAAGGGGGTCACACCTAGAGCATCCAGCTCAGGTGACCTAGGAGGCTGCACCACTGGCCCCTATAGGACACCTGCTATATAAGGCCATTCTACCAAGACCAGGAGACTAGAAGCTCTATGGGTCACCTAGAAACAAACACAAGGAAACATCCAAAATAAGGATACAAAGAAACATGTTCCAAATGAAACAATAGAACAAAACTCCAGAGAAAGAACCAAACAAAATGGAGACAAGCAACCTACCAGATGCAGAATTCAAAATACTGGTTAAAAGGATGCTTGATGAACTTAGGGAAAGAATAGATAAACTTAGTGGGAACCTCAATCAAGAAATAGGAAACATAAAAATGGAGATAGAAAACATAAGGAAGAACCAGTCAGAAACTAAGAACACATTAACTGAAATAAAGAATATATTGTAGGGAATCACAGTGGAGTAGATAAAGCAGAGGATAGAGAAGCAGAAAACACCCAATTTGAACAGCACAAAGAAAAACAAATCCAAAATAATGAGGCTAGCTTAAGAAAACTCTGGGACAATTTCAAGCATATCAACATTCTCATTACGGGATTCCAGTAGGAGAAGAGTGAGAGCAAGGAATTAAAAAACTATTTGAAAAAATAATGACAGAAAACTTCCCTAACCCCATGAAGGAAATAGACAAACAAGTACAGGAAGTACAGAGAATGCCAAACAAGATGAACCCAAAGGGGCTCACATTAAGACACATCATAATTAAAATGACAAAGTTTAAAGACAAAGAAAGAACATTATAAGCAGCAAGAGAAAAGCAGTTAGTTAATACAAGGGAGCTCCCATAAAACTATCAGCATATTTTTCAACAGAAACTTTGACTATTTCATGCCAATACCTCCTGGCATTATCAGTGCCATGAAAAACTACTTTGATCACATCTTTCATTTTGCAGAGTAATTACAAACCAAGGATCTACAACCAAAACTACACTATCCAGTAAGACTATCATTTAGAATAGAAGAATAAATAGCTTCCCAGACAAGAAAAAGTTTAAGGAGTTCATCACCAGCAAACCAGTATTACAAAAAATGTTAAAAGACCTTTGAAATACAGATAAAATATGAATAATAAAATGGCAATAAATACATATCAACAACTACTTTAAATAAAAACGGATTAAATGCTCCAATCACAAGACATATAGTGGCTGAAGAGATAACAAAATGACTCCTACATATCCTGTTTACAACATACTCACTTCAGATCACAAGACATACTAAAACTTAAATTAAAGAGATGGGAAAAGATATTTCACAAATAAGGAAACAAAAAGAGCTGGCATAGAAAAATTTATACCAATCAAAATATACTTTAAAACGAAAACTATCTAATAAGAGAAAAATAAGGACCCAGAAATTTGACTTCTGGGTATTTATTTCAAGAAAGCCAAAACACTAAATTGAAAAGACGTATATGAATACATCATTGTACTTATTGCAGCATTATTTACAATAGCCATACTATGGAACCCACCTAAGTGCACATCAGTATATGAATGGATAAAGAAGGATGCTTATATACAATGAAATATGACTCAGCCATAAAAAAAAAAATCTTGCCATCTGCAACGATACGGATGAACTTCGAATGTATTGTGCTGAGTGAGATAAGTCAGAAAGAGAAAGATAAATGCCATATGATTTTACTTATATGTGTAAACTATAAAGAAAAATAAATTAACAAACAGAACAGAAACAGACTCATTGAGATACAGAGAATATTTTATTGGTTGTCATACAGGAGGAGGGTTTCAGGGGGTTGGGTAAAAAAGGTGAAGAGATTAAGATGTACAAATTAGTAGTTACAAAATAGTCATGGGGTGTAAAATACAACATAGAGAATGTAATCAATAATATTGTAATAATTATGTATGGTGTGAGATGAGTACTAGATTTATCAGGGTGATCACTTCATACCTTATATAAATGTCTAATCACTGGTTTGTACACCTGAAACTAATATAGTATTGTACATCAAGTGTAATTAAAAAAATAAAAACTCATTAAAAAAGAAAATAAAATTTCAAAAGAAACTAATCCAATGCCCCAACAGGTTAATTGGAAGCTTCTATAAAATATAAATTTTAAAAATGCCTCTTTTCTGTTTGTCTTTCATTGATGCACATAACTAAATTAATTTTGGGACACTAAGCATTATTATTTATTATTATTATTATTATTATTTCAGAGAAGACATTGTGCCTTTGAAAATAAACCACACACTGGAAGGAGATCTGACTTGGGGTGGTGAACACACAATAAAATAAACAAGTCATATAGTATAGAATTATAACCCTGAAACCATATAATTTTATTGACCAATGTCACCCCAATAAATTCAATAAAAAAGAGAAAATAAAATCAGTCAGAAGCAAGTTTAAACAATAAATAAATAAACCACATGCATTGACTTCATGGCCACTACTAGCTGACATTTTCTTGCAGCAGCAGCAAAACCTCCCTGGGGCCCCGTGTGCTGGAGGGTGGAGAGTGCTGCAAATGGCTGGCACAAATTCTTTTCTTTCCATTGATGGGGATGTGCCCTTGCATTGTAAGCTTTGCTTAATTTTGCTCGGGAACTATGAAAGTGTCATATTCACAATATTTCCCTTAAAAAGAGCATGTTTCTTGGTATATATTTGTCTACTGTGGTAATATAAGCCCAAAAAAGAAAGTGGTGAAATTAAAAATTGGCTTCCTTGTACTTCTGACTAGGCCTAACCTCAGTTGCAAGTGTCAGTGGAAACATAGGATTCAAGAACAAGCTGTGCCTGTTTCTGTCCATGCCACTGTTATGCTTCTGTTAAGGTGTGTCCTTTGCCAAAAAAGTTAGAAAATTATATAGGTGTATGGGAGTATGTATGTCTGTTCTCTACCCACAAATTCAAACTTATTTTCAGAGATGTAATAACACACTAAGGACTAGGAGTTAATAAAGTACTTGGTTCAATCATCCCTAATTTCATATATCATTTCATATATTTCATATATTTATCATTTTATTTTCTAGTTATGTTTTATTTTATAGGCGATTGTGCTAAATCATGGCAGGTGCAAATTCACTTGTCCCAGCACAAAGAGTTATGTTCCTATTTAAGTCCCCTCTTTTATTTATATTTACAATATTAGGGAGTGGAATTATGTTTTCAAACTCTTCAGTGGCTTCATTGAGGTAACTTGATTTACAGTAAACTGCACATATATACAGTGAACAATTTGTTAAGTTGCATAGATGTATATTACCAGGACACCATCAAGAAACCATTTCATAGTCAAGATAAAGAACACATTCATCACTCCCCAGTTACCTTGCACCTATTTGTAATTCTACCTTCCAGTTCTCAAACTCCCAGTCCCTAGACAACCACTGATATGATTTCTGTTATTGTAAAAGAGTTAGCATTTTCTGAAATTTAATATAAATGGAATAATACACACTGTACTATTTTCATACACAATGCACTATTTTTTGTCTAGCTTTTTTGTACTCACCATAATACTTTTGAAACTCATTCATATTGTGTGCATTTGTAGTCCTCTCCCCACATTTTTATTGTTGAGAACTATTTTATCATATAAACATACAGCAATTTCTTTATCCTATTGATGGACATTTGTTTTCAAGTTGTTGGTTACTACAAATGAAACAATTATTAACATTAATGTACAAGTCTTTTATGAAAATAGGCTTTACTTTCTCTTGGGTAAAGAAGAATGGCTGCATCATATGGTAGATGTATGTTAAAACTTTTATGAAACTGCATAGGTTTTACAAAGTATTTGTACTATTTTATAATCCTACCTTCAGTGGGTGAGAGTTTCAGTTTCTCCACATCCTTGACAATAGTTGATATTGTCAGCCTTTTAATTTTTTAGTTTCTAATAGGTGTATCGAATATTATCGTAGGTTTAATTTGTGTTTCTCCAATGACTAAAGATGTTGAGATAATGACTATTAACTAATGTGTATGCACTTATTTACTATCCTTTTTGGTGAAATATCCATTTAAACGTTTGGCCCATTTTTAATTTTTTATTATTTTATTGTTTTAGAGTTCTTCATATATTCTGGATGCAGTTTCTATTATTTTTCTCTATACTTCTGTTATCTATTTCGTTGATTTCAATCTAATTTTTACTTTTTTTCTTATTTTGTCTTTAGATTGTTCTCTTTCTAGTTTGTCAAGATAGAAGATATGGTCACTGAATTGAGAACGTTTTTAAATTTAATTTTATTTTTTAAATATATTTTATTGATTATACTATTATAGTTGTCCCAATTTCCTCCCTTTGCCCCCTCAGCCTGATACCTCCATTCCCTCTAGAAATGTGCCCTTTAGTTCATGTCCATGGGACATATGTATTTCTTTGGCTACTTTATTTCCTACACTGTTCTTAACATCTCGCTGTCTATTTTGTACCTGCAATTTGAACGTCTTAATCTCTGCAAATTTCCCTCCATTCTCTCCTTTCCCCCTCCTAGCTGATAACCCTCCAAATGTTCTATATACTTATAATTCTGTTCCTGTTCTGCTTGTTTGCTTAGTTTGTTTCTTCAGATTCAGTTGTTGATAGTTGTGCATTTATTGCCATTTTCATGTTCATAGTTTTGATCTTCCTCTTTTTCTTACATAATTCTCTTTAACATTTCATATAATAAGGGCTTGGTGATGAACTCCTTTAGATTTATGTGGTCTAAGAAACACTTTGTTTGCCTTTCTATTCTAAAGGACAGCTTTGCTGGGTAGAGTAATCTTGGTCATAGATTCCTGCTCTTCATCACCTTGAAAACTTCTTGCCTGTCCCTTCCAGCCTGCAAAGTTTCTTCTGTGAAATCAGCTCACAGTTTTATGGGAACTCCTTTGTAGGTAACTCTCTCATTTTCTCTTGCTGTTTTGAAGATTCTCTCCTTATCTTTAATCTTGGGTAATGTAAACACAATGTCCCTTGGTGTGCACTTCCTTGGATCCAACTTCCCTGGGACTCTCTGAGCTTCCTGGACTTCCTGGAAGCCCATTTCTTTGCCAGATTGGGGAAGTTCTCCTTCATTATTTTTTGAAATAAGTTTTCAATTTCTTACTCTCCCTCTTCTCTTTCTGGTACCCCTATGATTTGGATGTTGGTACGTTTGGAGATGTCCCGGAGGCTCCTTAGCCTATCCTCTTTTTTTGAATTCTTTTTTCTTCTTGCTTTTCAGTTTGAATACTTTTTTCTTCTTCATGTTCCAAATCATTGATCTGATCTTGGCTTCATCCCCTCCACTGTTGGTTCCCTGCAGATTTTTCTTTATTTCCATTAATGTAACCCTCATTTCTGCCTGGGTCTTTTTTATGCTGTTGAAGTACCCAGTGAGTTCTTTGACCAACATGATAACCAGTGTTTTGAACTATGCATCTGATATGTTGCTTATCTCCATTTTTTTTTCTGGAGTTTTGTTTTCTTCTTTCATTTGGACCATGTTTCATTGTCAAATAAGCCTCCTTGTGTTTGTTTCTGTGTATTAGATGGATCTGCTTTGACTCCCTGTCTGAGCAGTATGGCTTATTGTAGAAAAGTTTACCTTTAAGTTGTATGGGGCAGAGCCTTAAACAGTGTTTAGTGATACATACTTTCCCTTCAATACTGCCTTAGTTGAATTTCACAACATGTTTTTCATTTCTAAATCATGTTTATTTTATTATAGTTATCTCAATTTTTCTCCCTTTGCCCCCATCGATGCATCCCAACCCACCCCCGACTCTTACAGTCAATTCCCACTCTATTGTTCATGTCCATGAGTCATTCATATACGCTCTTTGTCTAGTCCCTTCTCCTTCTTTCCACCATTGCCCTCTTTCCCCATCCTCTCTGATCACTTTCAGTCTGCTCCATGTTTCCATGCCTGTGGTTTACTTTGTTCACTAGTTTCATTGAATAGAATCCACTTATAGGTGAGATGACATGGTATTTGTCTTTCACCAACTGGCTTATTTCACCCAGCATAATATTCTCCAGTTCCATCCATGTTGCCACAGGGTAGGAGTTCTTTCTTTCTTTCTTTCTTTCTTTCTCTTTCTTTCTTTCTAATGCAGATTGATTTTATTTATTTTTTAAATTTCAAAGTCAATTATAAAATATTAAAAATTTTAAATCCATTATAAAGTATCAGCAATTAAAACATGACCCTAGAGGAAAAAGATGGCGGAGGAGTGAAAGGGAGTCACGCTGACCTCCTCCCAAAACCTAACTGGAATTGCAACTAAATAATGGAGTAATCACCTGGAAAGCAGTGGAGCGATAGTGGGAGAGAAGCCTTGGTGCCGCGGACAGTGGATTCGACTCTCACACATCCCAACGGGTGAGAAGTGCGGTGGAGGCTCGAGAGGGTGGACTGGGTGCGCACTGGCACTGGCACCAGAGGGACATTGAAACAGCCAGTTAGCGTCCCCCCGAGAAGAACGGGGTCTGAATCATAAACAGGAACCCCTAAACTACAGCAGCTAAAGCCGAGAAAATACGGACAAAACGCAACCCCAAAAAGCTTAGGGGCGCTCTCTGCCAGAGACAGGTGGCTGGGGATGCAAAAAGACATTTAAAGGGCAAACGCAAAAGTTGCAGTGGCAGCCACCCTCCTTGATCGCTGGGTACAGGCGGCAGCAGGGTGGGCTGGTGTCTGGGAAAAGACTGGTGAGGAAAACTTTGTGAAGAGAACTGACACGGCAGCCGGTGGAGCCCCGGTGATAACGCACTTCCCACTCTGCAGCTACCATCTCGCTCAGGCATAAGGGAATCAATTAACCTGCCTTTTGTGCGCTCCGCACACAGCTTGTAGGCCTGTGAGCTACGGGGCTGAGTGCAGACTGGCTGGGAGAGCCTTGAGGAGAGACTGGAGACGGAGGCATTGGGGAAAGAACGGGAGGAGGAACCGGGGAGTCCCGACTCCCTCCCCGTTTGGTAGTCTCCATTGTGGGCTGGAAAGGCGCGACCCCAAAGAGGGAGAAGCGGAGTGCGCATGAACCAGACAGCCTGCGATTGAAACGCAGTCCGCACAGGGGGGTGGATCCCTGGCTGAACCGGTCACAGAACTGCCCAGAGACCCCTGAGGAGAGACTAGAAACGAAGGCATTGGGGAAAGAACGGGAGGAGGAACGGGGAGTCCTGACTCCTTCTCCTTGCCGAAGTCTCCATTGCGCGAGAAGAGGCCACACCCCCAAAGAGCCAAAAGCCGAAAAGCAAACATAGAAACCCCCAAAACACCCAGAGCAGGCGCGCACACTTGTGCCGAGTGACTGCCGAGGGTTGGCGAGCGTGTGTGTGACCCACGCGGGCTGGCGAACGCTTGCACCTGCCGGCAAGGCCTCACACAGACTGGCACCCATACGGCCTGCGAGGGAGTGCACAGAGGGGCAAGGGCAGGCGTAAATTGACCTACCCGCCGCGATTGCGGAGCAGCCCACAAAATAAGTAGAGCCGCCCAGAGTCCCTGGAGGAGAGACCAGAAACAGGATTAACCGGAGAGTCCTAGAGCTGATTTCCTCCCATTTCCGTAGTCCCCATTTGGCGAGGGCAAGCAACGCACCCAAAGAGCCAAAAGCGGGGAAAACACACAATAGAAGACCCTAAACTGACCAGTGCCGCGAAGCTCGCGTGCCAGGGAGGCCAGATGAGCACGGGAGGTCGCGAATAAGCCCCCCTGGTCTGGGGCAAACACATGCGAGCCCAGGCAGGTGGGGGACCCTGCCACGCTGGGAACGCGCTCAAGGAGCTCTCGTGAGAGCGCAGAGAGATCCCAAAAAATAGCCCAGCCCTGACCGAAGGGGTCACAGAGCTGCTCCAAGCAGGAGTCAGACACAGGCATTAGACTCCTGAAAGGCTCAAACAAACAACCCAAGGCCCTATAGGGTCAACAACTGACATCATCAGAGGCAAGCCCAGAAAGAAAAGTAAAGGACAAAAATACTTAACAGACTCTCACAAAAATGGGAAGAAAAAGAAGTTCCCCCCAAATGAGTGGAAAAGGGGACTCCCCACAGAGAGAGCTCAATGAAATAGAGGCAAGGGAACTATCAGATATGGAATTTAAAACAATGGTTCTAAGGAAGCTCAATGAGCTCAGCCAGCTCAAAGAGAACTATGAGAAACTGCAGAGAAACTATCAGGATCTTACAGCAAACTATATCAGCCTGGAAAAGGACATAGAAACGATCAAGAAGACACAAGAGGATATGAAGAATACCATTTCTGAATTGAAGAACACAGTAGAAGGAATCCAAAGCAGGCTGGATGAAGCTGAGGATCGAATCAGTGAGATAGAGGACAAGGTAGAAAAAAGCTCCCAGAAAGAACAAGAAATGGAAAAATGGCTCAAAAAGAATGAAGAGGCATTTAGGGAAATGCAGGACAACGTGAAACGCAATAATATCCGTATAATAGGGATACCAGAAGGAGAAGAAGAGGAGCAAGGAATAGAGAACCTCCTCGAAAAAGTAATGATGGAAAATTTCCCTAATTTGAGGAGAGAAAGGCTCTCATGGATCCAGGAGGCACAGAGGACCCCACTCAAGAGGGACCCAAGGAGGTCCACTCCAAGACACATCATCATTAAAATGGCAAATGTCAAAGACAAACAGAGAATCCTAAAGGCACCAAGGGAGAAGGAGAAAGTAACATACAAGGGGGCCCCGATACGCCTAGGAGCTGACTTCTCAACAGAAACACTACAAGCCAGAAGGGAATGGCAACAAATATTCCAAGCCATGAAAAGCAAGGGCCTACAGCCAAGGCTGCTCTACCCAGCTAGGCTCTCCATTAAAATAGAAGGAGAAATACGGAGTTTCCCAGACAAAAGAAAGCTAAAAGAATACATCTCTACCAAACCAGCACTCCAAGATATGCTAAGGGGACTGGTTTAAGCAGATGAAGGAAAAGAATGAGACAGAGAGGAACACAAGTACAAAGAGAAAAGATGAGTAAGTTTCTATCAGTAATATCTCTCAATGTGGATGGACTAAATGCCCCAATCAAAAGACACAGGGTAGCTGAATGGATAAGAAAATATGACCCACACATATGCTGCCTACAAGAGACCCACCTCAGAACAAAAGACCTACACAGATTGAAAGTAAAGGGATGGAAAATAATATTCCAAGCAAATGGACATGAGAAAAAGGCTGGCGTTGCCATACTTGTATCAGACAAAGTAGATTTCAAAGCAAAGGCCATAAAGAGAGACCCAGAGGGGCACTTTATCATACTGAAAGGAAGAATCTATCAAGAAGACATCAACATTGTAAACTTATATGCTCCCAATATAGGAGCCCCCAAGTTTATAGGGAAATTGTTGGATGACTTCAAAAAAGATATAGATAGCAACACACTGATAGTAGGGGATTTCAACACCCCACTGTCAAAAATGGACAGATCTTCCAAACAAAACATTAATAAACATATCGTGGCGCTGAATGAAACACTGAATCAAAGAGACTTAACTGACATATATAGAATCTTACATCCCAAAGAAGAAAAATACACATTCTTTTCAAATGCTCATGGCAGTTTTTCAAAGATAGACCACATGATAGGACACAAAGCAAGCCTCAGTAAATTCAGGAAAATTGAAATAATACCAAACTTTTTCTCAGACCACAAGGCCTTGAAACTCGAAATCAAACTCAAAGAGAAACTTCAAAAACTTGGAAACTCATGGAGACTGAACAGTACACTATTAAACAATGAATGGGTCAATAATGAGATAAGAGAAGAAATCAAAAAATTTCTGGAAACAAATGAAAATGAACAGACAACTGTCCAAAACCTATGGGACACAGCAAAGGCGGTCCTGAGAGGGAAGTTCATAGCAATACAGGCTTACCTTAAAAAGATAGAAACATTTCAAATAAAAGACCTAACACTACAACTTGAAGAACTGGAGAAACAACAACAAATAAATCCCAGAGCAAGTAGAAGGAAGGAAATAGTCAAGATTAGAGCAGAACTGAATGACATAGAGACAAAAAGAACAATTCAGAGGATCAACCAATCCAGAAGCTGGTTCTTTGAAAAGATTCATAAAGTGGACAAACCTTTAAGCAGACTCATCAAGAAAAAAAGGGAGAGGACCCAAATTAATAATATCAGAAATGAAAGAGGAGAAATAACAACTGATACCACAGAAATACAAATGATTATCAGAAACTATTATGAACAATTATATGCCAAGAAATTTGAAAATCTTGATGAAATGGGCAAATTTTTAGAAAAGTATAATCTTCCAACACTGAAGGAGGAAGAAACAGAAAGCTTGAACAGACCGATAACAGTTGGGGAAATTGAAGCAGTAATCAAGAAACTCCCAGCACACAAAAGCCCAGGGCCGGGCGGTTTCCCAGGAGAATTTTACAAAACATTTAAGGAAGAGCTAACCCCTGTCCTTCTCAGACTATTCCAAAAAATCCAAGAGGAGGGAAGACTCCCAGACTCTTTCTATGAGGCCAGCATCACCCTGATCCCAAAACCAGATAAAGACCCTACAAAGAAAGAAAACTACAGGCCAATTTCGCTGATGAACATAGATGCTAAAATCCTCAACAAAATATTGGCAAACCGCATCCAGCAATACATTCGAAAAAATTATCCATCACGATCAAGTGGGATTCATCCTAGGGATGCAGGGATGTTTCAATATACGCAAATCAGTAAACGTGATACACCACATAAATCAAAGAAAAGTCAAAAACCACATGATCATCTCGATAGATGCAGAAAAAGCATTTGACAAGGTACAGCACCCATTTATGATCAAAACACTCAGCAAAATGGGAATAAATGGGGCATTCCTCAACATAATAAAGGCCATATATGAAAAACCTACAGCCAATATCATACTCAACGGGCAAAAACTGAAAGCTTTCCCACTAAGATTGGGAACACGACAAGGATGTCCGCTCTCACCGCTTCTTTTCAACGTCGTATTGGAAGTCCTAGCCACAGCGGTCAGACAAGAGAAAGAGATAAAAGGCATCCAAATAGGAAAGGAGGAAGTAAAACTATCATTGTTTGCAGATGACATGATAGTGTACATAGAGAACCCTGTAGACTCTACCAAAAAACTCCTCAACCTAATAAGTGAATTTGGCAAAACAGCAGGATACAAAGTCAACATTCAGAAATCAAAGGCATTTTTGTACACCAGCAATGCAATAGAAGAAGAAGAAATCAGGAAAAATATACCATTCGATATAGCACGAAAAAAGATAAAGTACCTAGGGATAAATTTAACCAAAGACACAAAAGACCTGTATGCAGAAAACTATGCAACATTGAAAAAAGAAATTAAGGAAGACACAAATAAATGGAAGCATATACCGTGCACATGGATTGGAAGAATTAATATCCTTAAAATATCCATACTACCAAAAGCAATTTATAGATTCAACGCAATCCCTATTAAGATACCAATGACGTATTTCACAGAAATAGAACAGACATGTCAAAAATTTATATGGAACCATAAACGACCTCGAATAGCCGCAGCAATTTTGAGAAAGAAACACAAAGTAGGAGGGATCACAATACCGGACATCAAACTCTACTACAAAGCCACTATACTCAAAACAATCTGGTACTGGCACAAGAACAGACCCATAGACCAGTGGAACAGAATAGAAAGCCCAGAAATAAGCCCAGATCTCTATGGACATCTAATATTCGACAAAGGGGGCAGAAGCATAAAATGGGGCAATAACAGCCTCTTCAACAAATGGTGTTGGGAGAGCTGGACGGCTACATGCAAAAACTTGAAATTGGATCATCAGCTGACACCATACACAAAAATAAACTCAAGATGGATAAAAGACTTAAATATAAGTCGCAACACCATCAAAGTCCTCGAGGAGAACATTGGCAGGAAACTCTCAGATATCCCACGCAGCAATTTTTTCACTCATATGTCTCCTAAAGCAAGGGACATAAAGGAAAGAATAAACAAGTGGGACCTCATCAAAATAAGAAGCTTCTGCATGGCGAAAGAAAACATCAGCAAAATGAAAAGGGAGCCAACCATTTGGGAAAATATATTTGCTAATGATACATCAGATAGAGGTTTGATCTCCAAGATATACAAAGAACTCACTCGACTTTACTCCAAGAAGACAAACGATCCAATCAAAAAATGGGCAAAGGACCTGGGCAGATGCTTTTCTAAGGAGGAGATACAGAGGGCCCAGAGGCATTTGAAAGGATGCTCTGCATCACGAGCCATCAGAGAAATGCAGATCAAAACCACCATGAGGTACCACCTCACACCGGTCAGAATGGCCATCATAAACAGATCCACAAACAACAGGTGCTGGCGAGGCTGTGGAGAAAAGGGAACTCTAGTCCACTGTTGGTGGGAATGCAGACTGGTGCAGCCACTATGGAAAGCAGTGTGGAATTTCCTCAGAAAGCTGAAAATGGAACTGCCTTTTGATCCAGCAATTCCCCTGCTGGGACTATACCCTGAGAACACCAAAACGCCAATACAAAAGAACCTATGCACTCCAATGTTCATAGCAGCACAATCTACAATAGCCAAGTGTTGGAAGCAACCTAAATGCCCATCAGTAGATGACTGGATCAAAAAATTATGGTACATATACACAATAGAATACTACGCAGCAGAAAGAAAAAAAGAAGTACTAAACTTTGCGACAGCATGGATGGAACTGGAGAGCATCATGCTAAGCGAAATAAGCCAGGGGTTGAAAGACAAATACCATATGATCTCACCTATAAGTGGAACCTAACCAACAATGCAAAGAAGCAAGGAAAATATGACCAGCAACACTGAAAGGAAAAGAAATCAACAGAGAAGAGGGAAGGGGCGGGTAGGGAAAGGGAAGGGAAGGGGAAAGTCAAGGAACATATAGCAAGGACTCATGGACAAAACCAAAGGGGAAGAGCTGAGGGAGGGAAGGTGGGAGGGGGCAAGGGAAAGAGGTGGGGGGAAGGCAGAGACAAATGTATTTAAAAAGTAAATAAATTAATTAAAAAAAAAAGAAAAAAAAAGTATGTTAACTCATAAAAAAAAACAAACAAACATGACCCTAGCACAGAAATAATCAAGTTGATCAATGAAATAAAATAAGCATTCTAGAAACAATCATATATATCTGTCTAACAGCGTAATATATGATTAAATTGATATTTCAAATCAATGAGTAAAATAAGGCTTATTCAACAAATAAGGTGCATGGATCACTATTACTTGAAATAAAACAAATATAGAGCCCTATTTCACACATTATACAAAAAATATTCAGGTGAGTTAAAAATCAATATGTAAAATCTAAGGAGTTTTAGGATAAAATACAAACTAATGTTTTTCTTAACCTGAAGTAAAATATTCAAACCCAGAAACAATAAAGTAAAATAGTGACAATATGACTATATTAGACATTTAAGACTATATAGTAATATACATACAAAAAAAATTAAAGGACAAGTAATAGAATGGGAAAGTATTTGCCACACATCTAAAAAAGGGTTAATAGTTGTTTCTTTTTTAGGGAAGAGAATTCTACAAACCTTTACTCGATAAATGTATAAAGAATACCAAAAAGTTATTTAAGCTTCTTAAAAATAATAGAAATAGGCAAAAATATACAAAAATAGGTTTTGTTACTACAAATAATAAAGGAACAATTAAAATAATCATTGTCACAATCAGATTAATAAGTATTAAAAATATTGGTAATATCAAGTGCTAGTAACTGTGAAAGGAACTGGATATTCATAGACTCTTTTTCTTCATCATAAAGCAGTCCCTTTAGCATATTTTGCAGTGCTGGTTTGGCGGAGATCTATTCTTTTAGCCTCCTTTTGTCTGGGAAACTCCTTATTTCACCTTCCATTTTAATTGAGAGCCTTGCTGGGTAGAGCAGTCTTGGTTGCAGGCCTCTGCCTTTCATTACTTGGAATATTTCTTGCTATTCCCTTCTGGCTTGCAGTGTTTCTGTTGAGAAGTCAGCTGCTACCTGTATTGGGGCATCCTTATATGTTACTACTTCTGTCTCCCTTGGTGCCTTTAGGATTCTCTGTTTGTCTTTGATATTTGCCATTTTAATGATAACATGTCTTGGAGTGGGCCTCATTGGGTTCCTCTTGAATGGGACCCTCTGTGCTTCCTTGACTTGTGTGACTTTTTCTCTCCTCCAAATAGGGAAGTTTTCCATCATTACTTTTTCAAATAATTTCTTTTTCCTTTCCTCAACCCCTTTTCCTTCTGGTATCCCTATTACATGAATATTATTACATTTCAGGTTGTCGTGCATTTCCCTAAATATTCTTTTTGAGTCTTTTTTCCTTTTCTTGCTCTTTCTGGGAGCTTTTTCCTACCTTGTCCTCTGGCTCGCTGATTCAATCCTCTGCTTAATCTATCCTGCTTTTATTCCTTCTATTGTGTTCTTCAAATCAGAAATTGTATTCTTCATTTCCTCTTGCCTCTTGTTGATAGTTTTTAGGTTCTTTTTCATGATATAGTTTGCAGTAAGTTTCTTGTAGTTTCTCTCCAGTTTTTTGTGTAATTTTCTCTGAGCGCACTGAGCTCACTGAGTCCTCTTATAACCATTGTTTTGAACTCAATATCGAATAATTTACGTGCCTCTATTTCATTTAGTTCTCTTTCTGGGGATTCTTCCTTTCCCTTCGAGTGGGGCATATTTCTTTGTATTCACATAATTTGTGAGACTCTTTTTTTTTTTTTTTTTTTTTTTGCGTCTGTGTCTTAAATTGATCTGTCTTGATTTCCTGACTTTGTGGTGGTAACTTTTATGGTAGGATACCGCTGTTTTTACTTTATGGATCTGCCTCTGTTCATGTTAGATATTGTCCCTGTCTGACCTTAGGCAGTCTGTTGGAGACTTCCAGGAATCTACTGTCTGTGGCTGTCTTCTTCAGCTGTTAATCTAATCACTTTGCACTGAGCAGGCTGGCTTAGACAGCTCAGGGCAGGGTGGAGTCCCTTCTTGGGTGGGGTTATTGGGTCCTCTCCCACTGCTGTTGCTCAGGGAAGTGGTCTCTGAGCAAGATGGCTGCTTCTGTATGGGGGGAGTCAGCACCGGGATCTTGTGAGCTACTCTCTGTGTTCTCTCCCCAAATCCTCCATCGCCAGTCTCTTCTCAAGTGTCTCCAGACCACTCTGCACCTCCTTCAGCCAGGGATCTACTATCTGTGGCTGCTACTCTGCACTCAGCAGTCAGGCTTAGACACCACAGGGCAGGGAGGAATTACACTTGGTGGTGGGGCTATTGGGTCCTCTGATGCTGATGCCACTCACGGAGAGTATTCTGTGCCTGAGCAAGATGGCTGCTGCCACGTGGAGGATAAGTCAGCACCAAATTCCAGCTGGCTACTCTCAGTTTTCTCCCCAAAACCTCCTTCCCCAGTCACTCCTCAAGCATCTCTAGCCCACTCTGCCTCTGCCTTTGCTGGAGACCAGGGTAAGTAGCTCCAAACAAAAATGTATGTGTTAGCCCTTTAAATGGATCTTTGCTTCTCCAGCTGCCTGTTTTTGGGTGAGAGAAACCCTGCAGCTTTTTACAGCTGGCTGTTTTCTGTGTACTTTTTGGGCTCTGGTGTTGTAGGCTGGAGATCCCCACTTTTGGTTTATACTCCACTTTTCTCAGGGGGGTCCAACTGGCCCTTTCAATATCCCTCTGGCACTGCCATCCATGGGTGCCCCACCCACCTTCTTGAGTCTCTCCTGTACTCCTTACCAGTTAGATTGTGGTAAAGCTGATTCTTCTGTCTGTCCAAGGTTATAAGGTTCCTCCCTCGCTATTGTTCAGTTGTTTGTTTTGGGTGATTTCTCCACAATTTAGTTTTAATTCCAGATTGGTCTTGGGAGGTCAGTGTGACTTCCATTCTCTCCTCTGCCATCTTGATTATTGAATTTCACAACTTTTGATACATTCTGTTTGCATTATTGTTCAGTTAAAAATACAAATTTTCAATTTTAATTTAATCTTTGACCTGTGAATTGTTATCATATTTGAGGGTACACAAACCTACAGATTATTTAGAAGCACAATTAAGAGTGAATTAAATATAAGTGTAAATGAGGAAATAAGTACATGCAGTAAGGCTTTCTCTGGAATGCAGGTCAGCATGGACAGTAAGGGAAAGACTGAACAAAAAGAATGGAGTGCAGTGGGTCCTAGTATGGTGAGCCCTCATTAAAAATTTTACCGCAAGTGAGAAAATACAGAAACAGGTCTGTGTCCTCATAGGTTGGACTACTTGTTACTTGAGGATTGAAATAAACAGACTTGAAAATGTATAAAGCCAGTTAACAGACCTGTGCAGGCTCTGTTTCTGCAGGTGACTTGAAAGGAACAGGACTCTCTGGGAAGGTTGGTGGTAAAGAGGACTGATGAATTGGGAGATACTCTAACCATTTCCATTGATGATTCTCTCCCCAAAGATATTTTACTCCCTACACAGAAAGAAGGATGCTCTTGAACTAGGAAAACAAGTAGACTATCCAGAAGTTTTAACCTCCTTATGTAGAAGGATGCCAATTTCTGAACTAGAAATATATAAGACACTTTAAAATGAAAAAAAAGCAGCGTTTTCATGCAAAACAACTCTAAATACAAAATAGAAAATAAGAATTACTATTATTAAGCTTGAAAATACTCCCTAAAAATGGAAATAAAATAAGAAAATAATAACACAATACTCTAATAGCAATTACATACTGTTAAACAAACATTTGCAGACAGCATTAAACACCTTGATTCAACATTTAAAACTTTTGATTCAAAATTAAAAGGTAATGAGAAAAGCGAACCAAAAATATTAAAAAAATATGATAATTCAGGAAAGAATTTGAAGATAAAAGACAAATAATCCAAGAAATGAAGATTAAATTAAAAGTGTCCCAATAAAATGGACAAAAATAATAAAATAAGAAAAGAATTAAAAACAATTAAGAAAGGTTAGAAGAGTGAGAAGTTCAAAAGATAAGGAAAGAAGATCCAAATTATCTATTATATATTGGGATCTCTGAAGAAAAAAACAAAACATGGAATGAAACTAATACTTAAACTGTAATGCAAAAATATGTAAACATAAAATATCTGTATCGACATTTAAAATGTTATACTGTATATTTGGAATATTGATAATGATCAGCTCTGAGACTAAACCTTGGTGAAGCTTTTATACTGTAAAGATATAAAATAATCCCCTGGGCCTTCAGGAAAAAAGGTCATTTAGCTGTCAAAGGAAAGAGAATTAGGGTGGCATCAAACTTCTTCCAGTGCCTATAAAGCCCAAGCAAAGGGAGCATCATTTTCAAGAAACACAAGGAAAGAAAGTCATAGCAAGAATTGTTCAGATAAGACCAGGAACACTGAAAGAAAAAAGAAACCAACAGAGAGAAGAGGAAAGGAGGGAGAGGTGGGCGGGGTGGGGGGAAGGAAGGGAAGGGGCAAGTCAAGGAACATATAGCAAGGACTCATGGACAAAGCCAAAGAAGGGAAGGATTGAGGGAGGGAGAGGGGGAAGGGGGCAGGGGAAAGTGCCTGGGAGAAGGCAGAGACAAATGTATTTGAAGAAATAAATTAATTAATTAAAAAAAATTGTTCACATCTAAACCGTTTTGCATGTATTAGAGCTATAAAAACAATTTTAAATATTAAAAAACTCCAGGAATACTGTACTCAGAGGCTTTTCTGAAGAATCTCTGAGAAATATATTTCACTTCTACCAAGAGTTACTGGGGAGCTTTGGCAAAGGCTGGTGGTGATGGTGACGCCTGAACCACTTACATGCTGCCCTTACCCCGAGGAAGGTCTGAGTTCTGCTCTGCCTGCTCTCTGTGCCAGCTTGACTAGAAATCCAGCCCAGGTGGGCAGACCTGAAATCAACCAGGACAAGGTATTTCCTATGTGAGTGCTGCCTATGTTGAGCTGCTAAATCTTAAAAAACAAATGGAAAATATGTTCTCTGTGGATTCCTTTCCCAGTTGTAGCTGCTTAAGATGGTGGACAACTGAATGACAGAAATAAAGGCAGGAAAGGAAGGAGGCTGCAGTCCACCTAGGAAAATTTGCAGAGAATCTATGAATTTTAGTCATACAGATAAGAGCAGACTGTCTTTTGTATAGGAAAGGACAGTTCTAATTGCTTCCAGCATTCTTCCCATGGATATTTAAATGTCTCTGTTGCTTAATGAAGATGGTGTTCTATGCCCTTTCATATTAGCTTAAATTTGGGGGTGTGGATGTGTTCTTCAAATTTTATAAAGACCCTAAGCCAACCTAACATTGTTAGTGCCAGTATTAGGACATGGCTATCCTTGAATAGTTTTTAAGGATTTCTTCCCTTTCTTTACAGCCCCTGTGAAATAAAACCTTGCTATTCAAATGTGCCTGGTACCAGCAGCACTAGTTTTACTGCAGAAATTGTTAGAGAGGCAGAATCTGCCTGCATTTCTATAGTGACCAAGCTTGTAGACAAATATAAATTAAATTGCCTGCAGATCCTGATAAAAGCAGATATTCATTCAGAAGTTTAGGGGGAGGCCTGGAGTTTTGCATTTCTAGCAAGCTCTCAAGTGATTTTACTGCTTCTGGTCTTTGCACCACATTATATCACCTAATCAGTTCCCTCCTGGAAGAGGGTTTGCTGAAGGAACCCTTTCTGATATCCCTTGGAAAACTAATTTTTTGTTTCCCTATAAGTATCTAACAATATTAATAAGGCCTCATAAGTGGGGAGAATCCCCTGAGGACCCAGGGCTAGGTTTTGTTTACTGTGGTCACTTCTAGACTAAATTCCCCTTTCTAGTCTCCTTACAAAATCTCATAGTGTCATGAATCAGTTATTCAAACCTACCTTGAAGTTTTTAGTGCTTCTTGCCCATTGCATAAATTGAAGAAAGAGCTGAATCTTCATGTATTTTACACATATCGGTAGAAATATAATACAGGAAAATTCAACAAACAGAAAACAGTCCTACCTGACCTTGATCATCATAATTACATGAGACTTTTTATTTATTTATTTATTTACTTATTTATTTATTATTATTGTATTTAATTGTCACCCTAGGATATGTTTGTTCATTTTAGAGAGAAAGGAAGGGAATGAGAAAAAAAATATGTGCTGGTTTCCTCCCATACACGCTCTGAGTGGGAATTGAACTTGCAATGTAGGTACATGCCCTGCGCAGGGATTGAACCCACAAGTTTTTGGTGTATGGAATGACCGTCTAACCAACTGAGCCATCTGACCATGACTATTTTATTTATTTATATTTTTAAAAAAGTTTTAACTACAGTTGACATTCAATATTAAATGTTTCAGGTATATAACATAGTGATTAGGCATTTATATAACTTATGAAGTGATCTCCCTGATAAGTCCTTCACCCCCTGACATTGTATATAGTTATTACAATATTATTGACTATATTCCTTATGCTGTATTTTACAACCCCAAGATGACTTTGTATAACTAAAAGTTTGTACTTAATTCCTTCATCCTTTTCACTCAGTCTCCCAACCCCTTTTCCATTTGGCAACTGTCAGTTTGTTCTCTGTATCTATGTTTTGTTTAGTTATTTTCTTTTTAGATTCCACATATAAGTGAAATCATATGGTAGTTGTCTTTTTCTCTGTGACTTATTTTACTTATCATAATGTCCATCCATGTTATCACAAATGGTAAGACTCTGTTTTATGGCCGAGTAATATTCTTCTTGTTTTTAGCATTTATCGTTGTTGAGTTACAGTTGTCCTGCTTCTTTCCCCATTGCTTACCCCCAGGCTCCCACTCCCACACTCAATACCCCCCCATTGCCTGTGTCTATGAGTACTCTCTTTGTGTTCCTTTGTTTGCCCTTTCCTGTTCTTTCCCCCATTATCCCCCACCTCCCCTCTTCTGGTCACTGTCAATTTGTTTTTTATTTCCAAGTCTCTGGTTCTGTTTTGCTCATTTGTTTGTTTTGTTAATTAGGTTCAACATCATATGGTATTTGTCTTTTAGTGCCTGGCTTATTTCACTTAGCATAATACTCTCTAGTTCCATCATGCTGTCATGAAGGGTAGGGGTTCTTTCTTTCTGCTCCATAGCATTCCATTGTGTAAATGTACCACAGCTTTTTTGATCCACTCATTTACCATTGGGCATTCAGGCTGTTTCCAGGTCCTGGCTATTGTAAATAATGCTGCTATGAATATTAGGATACATAGGTTCTTTTCAACTGGTGAATAAGGATTCTTAGGGTATAGTCCCAGCAGTGAGATCACTGGATTGAAAGGCAGTTCCATTTTTAGTTTCTTGAGAAAATTCCATACTGTTTTCCACAGTGACTGCACCAGTCTGCAGTCCCACCAACAGTGTACTAGGGTTCCCTTTTCTCCACAGTCTCGTCAGTACTTGTTGTTTATTGATTTATTAATGATGGCCATTCTGACTGGTGTGTAGTGGTATCTCACTGTGGTTTTAATTTGCATCACTGTAATGGCTAGTGATGAGCATTTTTTCATATGACTGTGCATGTTCTCCTTGGAGAAGTGTCTATTCAGGTCCTTTGGCCATTTTTTAATTGGATTCTTGTCTTCCTGGAGTGGAGTCAAGTGAGTTCTTTATATATTTTGGAGATCAAACCCCTGTCTAAGGTATCATTGGCAAATATATTTTCCATACAGTTGGCTCCTTTTCCATTTTGTTGATGTTTTCTTTAGCAGTGCAGAAGCTTCTTAGTTTGATATAGTTCCATTTGTTTATTTTTTCCTTTTTGTCCATTGCCCTAGTGGATGTATCAGTGAAAATATTGCTTCATGGGATATCTGAAATTTTCCTGTCTATGTTTCCCTCCAGCACTTTTATAGTGTCATGACATATATTTAAATCTTTTATCCATCTTGAGTTTATTTTGGTGTATGGTATAAATATATACCACACCTACTTTAGCCATTTGTCTTTCAGTTGTAGCATGTAATCCATTTATATTTAAAGTAATTATTGATAAACATGCAGTTATCATTTTATTAATTGTTTTCTGATTGTATTTATAGTTCTTATTCTCTTGTTTTCTTTTGTATGTTGATGACTTTCTGTAGTGTTGTGCTTGGATTGATTTATCTTTATTTCTTATGTATCTCTGGTATATTTTTGGTTTGCTGTAACCATGTATTTCATATATGCCAAGCTATGCTTTTAGCAGGCTATTTTAAAAGTTGATGGTTGTTTAAGTTCTGCCTTGAGTGAATGTTGTTTCACATATAGTCTTTCATATAAATTATCCTCTAGTCTTTGTCACAGACCAGAAGCACCAGGCCACCTATATGGCCACCAGCCCTACAGGCAACACAGGCACTGAAGAATAACAGTGAATCAACATAGGTGACTATGCTATTCACTCAGTTTCTACTAATGCAAATTCAACCCAAATCTATAATAACCCAATAACAATAATAGTAACTGAGAAACAATCAGCAATATCATCACATAATTTGGAGATAACAAACCCAAGTCCCAAGAGCCCAGAATAGGTCTGGGTCTGGGAGGGAGCCGATCAGTGTCTTGTAAGGCAGAGTCTATGGCAGCTTCAGAGCCAGCTAGAGCAGGGTCATTCGGAGCAGCAGAGCATCTGTTGGTCATCTCTGCTCCTCTAGGCTGTCTCAGCTAACTGTTCAAAGGTCTTTGCTCTTCATACTCTTGTATGATGCAATGTTACATCAGCCTTTGATTAACACATGTTTCTTTGTGCCACTTTGATAACCACATGTTGATTATGTTTTTTTCTACTGTGCATGCTCTGAGAGGGTGGTATTACACTTCAGATAAGCACATGTTGTCTTCTACATTGTACAGTGAGTGCTCGAGGGGTTGCATCATCCCTCTGTGTCATTGTTCTATTACGCATGCTCTAAACATGGCTTCCTTAGTTGACAGGACTGACACCATCTTAGTTCAGTCCTGCTTTTCACAAATGTGAACACATTCTAAAATCTGTAACATTTTTACTTATTCCCTCCACATTTTGTCTTTTTTTTTTTTTTACTTTTGTATGTGTATGTTTTTGTCCTTTAATTTACTGTTATAATTACATATGATCTTCCTAGTTTTGCCTTTTAACCTTTGTACTAGCTTTACTTTAGTGTTGGTTAATACACTGCTTTTATTATGTGTTTACTTTTATAAAAATGCAGTTTTCTAGGACTCACTTTAGAGATACTGAACCATAATGGGGACAAATAACAGGTATCTGTGTTTTTAAAAACTTCATGGGTGATTCTGATACACAGCCAGTTTGAGAACACTAACTACTGTGCAAAGGAATCCCCTAGAATTGTATAACCTGGTGGCGCAAGGTCAAACAGACAAAAAATGGACAAAATAATAATAATAATAATAATAATAATAATAAAAGATTCAAACAGCCCAATTAACAAGCTTGATTCAATGAAGAATTATAGAACTGTGTACTCAGTAACTGGAATATGCACATTTCTTTTTCAAATATATATGTAATACTCACCAGAATTGTCCACTAATAAGTGTTAACAAATGTAAAAGAGTGATTACTATATGCATCATATTTTCTATAAACAGTATAATTATATTGTGTTTCAACCACAAAAACATTTTAATGTGTTTTTTTAATGTTTTATTGTTTATGCTATTACAGTTGTCCAATTTTTCCAGCTTTGCCCCCTCCGTACCCCCACTCTGTCAGGTAATGCTCACACCATTGTCCATGTCCATGGGTCATGCATACATATTCTTTGGCTAATCCTTTCAAACAGTCCCCAACTCCTTCCTCTCCTCTTAACAGCTGTCAGTCTGTTACATATTTCTTTGCTTCTGGTTCTATTTTGCTCATTAGTTTATTTTGTGTATTAGAATCCACATATAAGTGAGATCATATTGTATTTGTATTTCACTAACTGGTTTATTTCACTAAGCATAATAGTCTCCAATTCCAATGATCCTGTCTCAAAAAGTAAGAATTCCTTCCGTTTTACTGTGGTACAGTATTCCATTGTGTAAATGTACCACAGTAATTTTATCCACTCATTTACTGATGGTACTTAGCCCATTTTCAGATCTTGGCTTTTGTAAATAATGTAGCTATGAACCTGAGTGAATGTTTACTTTTGAATTGGTGTTTTGGGATTTTAGAAAAGGAATCACTGGATCTAAAGGCAGTTCTGTTTTTAATTTTTTTGAGGAAATTCCATACTGTTTTCCACAGTGGGCTGCATCAGTCTGCATTACCCCCAACAGTGCATTAAGATTCCCTTTTCTCCACATTCTTGCCACACTTGTTGTTTGTTCATTTATTAATTATGGCCATTCTAACAGGTGTGAGGTGACATCTCATTGTGTTTTTAATTTACATCTCTCTGATGACTAGTGATGTTGACCATTTTTTTTCATATGTCTACAGGTCATCAATGTCCTCCTTGGAGAAGTGTCTATTCAGGTCCTTTGATCAGTTTTTAATTGGGTTGTTTGTCTTCCTGGTGTTAAGTCTTATAAGTTCTTTATACATTGTGAAAATTAAACCTTTATCCAAAATATCATTGGCAAATATGTTCTCCCATACAGTGGATTTCCTTTTCCTTTTGATGATGGTTTATTTAGCTGTGCAGAAGCTTTTTAATTTGATAGAGTTCCATTTGTTTATTTTTGCTTTCCTTCCCTTGCCCCAGGAGATATATTGGCAATAATATCACTATGTGAGATATCTGAATATTACTGCCTATGTTTTCTTTAGGATTTTTATAATATCATGGCTTAAATTTAAGTCTTTTGTCCATTTTGAGTTTATACTGGTGTACTCTGTAAGTTAGTGGTCTAGTTTCTTTTTTGCATTTACCAGTTTAGTTTTACCAAATAGACTTACTGAATGGACTGTATTCTATTATAGGCTCTTGCCTCCTTTGTCAAATATTAATTGACCATGAAGTCATGGGTTTACTTCTGGGCTCTCTGTTCTGTTTCCATTGGTCTACATGTCTATTCTTATGTTAGTAACAAGCTGTTTTGATTAGAGTGGTCTTATAGTATAACTTGATATCAAGTATTGTGATCCCTCCTACTTTCTTCTTCTTTCTCAAAATTGATGATGATATTTGGGTTTTTTTTTTTTGTTCCATATGAGTTTTTGGAACATCTGTTCTAGATCTGTGAAATATGCCATTGGTATTTGAATAGGAATTGTGTTGAATCTATAGATTGCTTTATGTATTATGGACATTTTAATGATGTTAATTATTCCAATCCATGAATGCAGTATATACTTCCACTTATTTATATGTTCCTTAGTTTGTTTCTTCAGTGTCCTATAGTTTTGTGAGTACAGGTTTTTTATCTCCATGGTTAAATTTATTCCTAGGTACATTATTATTTTTGTTGTTGTTGTGTAAATGGGATTATTTTCTTAGTTTATTTTTCTTATAGTTCATTATTGGTGTGTAAAAATCCCATCAATTTCTCAGTATTGACTTTGTACCCTGCTACTATGCTGAATTCATTTCTTAGGTCTAGTAGGTTTTCTTTGGTGGAGTTTTATATATAGTATCATATCATCTGTGAATAATTGCAGTTTTACTTCCTCTTTTCCAATTTGGATGCCTTTTATTTTTTATTGTCTTATTGTACAAGTGAGGTCTTAGAGTAGTATGTTGAATAAGAGGGCTGACGGTGTACATCCCTGTCTTGTTCCTGATCTCAAGGGGAACACCTGTAGTTTTTGCCTATTGAGAATGGTGCTGTCAGTGGGTTTGTCATATATGGCATTGATTATGGTGAGGTATGTTTCCCTTATTCCAACTTTGTTGAGTTTTTTAATCATAAATGGGTGCTGAATTTTATCAAATACATTTTCTGTATCTATTGATATGATCATGTGGTTTTTACCCTTCATTTTGTTTATATGATGTATCAAATTTATTGATTTCTGAATATTATATCAAGCTTGCATCCACTGGATAAATGTCACTTGATAATGCTTCATGATCTTTTTTGATGTATTGCTGTATTAGGTTTGGTAATATTTTGTTGATGATTTTAGTATCTATGTTCATCAGGAATATTGGCCTATGATTTTCTTTCTTTGTTGTTTTTATCTGGATTTGGAATTAGGATAATGCTGGCCTTATAAAAAGAGTTTGGAAGTCTTCACTCCCCACATTTTTTTTGGAATAGTTTGAGAAGGTTATGTATTAGCTTTGAATTACTGGAAAAATTAGCCTGTGAAGCCATCTGATTCAAGACTTTTGTTTGCCAGGAGTTTTTAAATTACTGCTTCAATTTCCTTAGTTGTTATTGGTCTATTCAAGATATCTGTTTCTTCTTGATTCAGTTTTAGAGAATTGTATGTTTCTAATGAATTTATCAATTTTGCCAATATTGTTCAATTTCTTGGCTTATAGTTATTCATAGTATTTTCCTACAGTCCTTTGTATTTCTGTGATAGCAGTTGTTACTTCTCTTTTATTTCTGATTTTATTTATTTGTTTCTCTTTTTCTTGTTCTTAATGTAAGCTCTTTAACATTTGTTGCAGTACTGGTTTGATGTTAACAAACTCCTTTAGCATTTTTTCCTCTGGTAAGCTCTTTATTTCTTCTGTGATTTTAAATGATACCCTTAATGGGCAAATAGCCTTAGTTGTAGCTGCTGGCTTTTCATCACCTTGAATGTTGCACATCACTATCTTCTGGCCTGAAATATTTCTATTGAAAAATCATATGAGAGTCTAATTGGTTCTTCCTTGTATGTAACTACCTGATTTTCTCTTGTAGCTTTTAAGATTTTCTCCTTGTCTTTAAGTTTTGCCATTTTAATTATGATGCATCTTGGTGTAGGCCTCTTTAGGTCCAAATTGTTTGGGACACTTCGAGCTTCCTGGACTTGTGTGTCTTTTTCCTTCATCAGATTAGGTAAGTTTTTGCACATTATTTCGTCAGATAGTTTCTTGATCCCTTGCTCACTCTCTTCTTCTGGTATTCCTAAGATGCAGATGCTGTTATGCTTCATGATGTCGTAAATGTTACTTAAATTCTCCTTATTTTTTAAATTATTTTTTTCTTTTTGCTGCTCTGCCTGGGTGTTTCTTCTGCTTTGTTTTCTAAATCACTGATTCAGTCCTCTGCTTCATCTAACCTCCTGTTTATTCCTTCCAGTGTATTATTTATCTCAGATATTGCATTCTTTATTTCTAACTGGGCCTTTTTAATGGTTTCTATGTCTTTTTCTTGCTGTTGATTTCTCATAATTGTTAGTCTAAATTGCTTGCCTCCATTTTATCTAGTTCTTCTTCTGGAATATGCTCTTGTTTTTTTATTAAGGGTCTGTTTCTTTGTTTTTCCCTTTTGGCTGCATTTTTTTTTTTTGTATTTGTTTCTGTGATTTAGGCACATCTGCAAAGACTCTGGGGTAGGCCTTTGCAAGATGCTGCTTGTGACTGGCTCTGGTGAACCTGTTTGGAGTTATCAGAGATCCACAGCATGTGACTCCCCCTCCTGGCGTGGGTATGTGCAGAAAGAACTAGGCTGCATACCAAGGTTGGCTTTTATCAGCACCAGGCCTGGGCAAAAGTCAGCTGAAGTCTCAGAGTTCCCAGAAATCTGCCTTAGTTGTTAAACTAACCAATGATATAGCCTCAAACTACATTCAGCAGCCCAGTTTAAGCTCCACAAGCTGGCGCAGAGTAACTACTCTGGGCAGGACTATTGCCTCCCCTTAGCCTGATGCCACTTGGAGAAGAGTGCTCTGTCTGAGAAAGATGGCCTCTGCCTTATGGGGAATGAATCAGCACAGAGATCCTGGTGGCTGTTCCTTCAGTTCTCTCCCAGAGCCACCAGCCCCAGACTCTCCTCACACATCTTTAGTCCACTCTACTCTTCCTGTGATGGAGCCAATGTAAGTGGCTGCAAATGAAATTTTGTTCTTTAAGAGGCTCCCTGTGTCTCCAGCCATCTCTCCCTGGTGGACAGAAACTCACTACTTTTCATCACTGAAAATTATCTGGGTTCCTTTCCTGGCTTTGGTGCTAGAGTCTGGGGAGCCCAGCTTGAGCTTTAGACACTTCTCAGGGGAATCCCTGGCTGCTGAAATATCCTTCTGGCACTTCAGCTGTTGTCCCTGGGAGCCCAGCCATCCCTCTCACATCTCCACACTCCCTACCAGTCATGTTGCAATGAAGTGGTTTCTTCTCTCTGTTCCTGGTAATAAGGTATCTCTCTAGTTAGTCTTCATTGTTATTCAAGATGATTTCACTACAATTTAGTTGTAATTCCAGTTGTAATTCATGGGAGGAGGTTAGTGTATCTTCCACTTACTCCTCCACCATCTTGAGTCCTCTGCTGATTTTATTTATTTAGATCCTCTCCATTTTTGTCATGATGAGTCTGGCTAAAGGTTTATCAACATTTTCTGTTCAAAGAACCAGCTCCTGAATTCAATGACCCTTTGAATTGTTTCTTTTTTTAGTCTAAATCATTTATTTCTACTCTTATCATGATTATTTCCTTCCTTCTGCTTACTCTTGGCTTTGTTTGTTGATATTTTTCTAGTTTTTTTTTTTTTTCTGTTGGGTTAAATTTTTTACTTGAGTTTTTCCTGCTTCTTGAGGTAGGCCTGTAATGATATGCACTTTCCTCTCAGGACTGCTTTCACTGTGTCTATAGATTTTGGGTTGTTGTGTGTTCATTTTCATTTGTTTTCAGGTAATTTGTTGTTTCTTACTTGATCCCATTGATAATCCACTCATTATTTAATACTATACTCTTTAGCTCCCATGTATTGGAAATTTTTTGAATATTTTTATTAAGGTTTATTTCTAGTTTCATACCTTTGTGATCTGAGAAAATGCTTGATATGCTTTCAATTTTTAAAAATTCTTCAAGACATTTTGATTTCTAAAATGTGGTCTATCTATGAGAATGATCCATGTGCATTTGAGAATAATGTGTATTCTGTTGTTTTAGGAAGAAATGTTATATAAATATCAATTAAATCCATTTGATCTAGTGTGTTGTTTAAGGTCACTGTTTCCTTGCTGATTTTTTTCTGTGGAAAATCTATCCATTGATGACAGTGGCATCTTAAAATCCCCTACTATGACTGTATTGCTGTTGATCTCTTTCTTAAAGTCCACCAAAATTTTCTTTATATATTTACTCCTATATTAGGTGCATATATATTTACAAGAATTATATCCTCTTATTGGATTGATCCCTTTAGTATTATGTAATGAGCTTCTTTGTCTCTTGTTACAGCTTTTATTCTGAAGTCTATTTTGTCAGATAAAAGAATTGCTACCCCACTTTTTTTTGTCTACATTTGCATGAAATATATTTTTTTAATCCCTCCCCTTTCAGAGTGTGTAAATATTATGTTTTGAGGTGGGTCTTTTATGGACAGCATATATATGGGTCATGTTTTCTTATCCATTCTTTTGATTGGAACATTAGATCCATTTACATTTAAGGTTATTATTGATAGGTTCTTATTAATTGCCATTTTTTTCTTTATATCTATGTTCCTCTCTCTAATTCTTCTTCTTATAGCAGTCCCTGTAACATCTCTTGCAATGTTGGGTTAGTAGTAAATTCTTTTAGCCTTTTTTTTTTTTCCTGGAAAGCTCCTTATATCAATTTTAAACAATGACTTTGCTGGATAAGGCAATCTAAGCTGCAGTTTCTTGCCTTTTATTACTTAGAATATTTTGTGCCATTTCATTTTGACTTGAAGGGTTTCTGTGGAGAAATCAGATGACAGCCTTATGGGGACTCCTTTGTAGGTAACTAACTGTTTCTATCTTGCTACCTTTAAGATTCTCTCTTTATCTTTAAATATACCTTTTTTAATTATGATGTGTCTTGGTGTGGGTCTCTGTGGGTTTGTCTTAACAGGACTCGCTTCACTTCCTAAACATGTGTGACATTTTTCTTCACTAACTTAGAGAGTTTTCTGTAATTGTATCTACAAACAGGTTTTTTATCCCTTGCTCTCTTTCTTCTCCTTCTGATATCCCATGATGTGGATATTGTTACATATCATGTTGTCCAAAAGTTCTCTTAAACTATCCTTATTCTATTTAAATATTTTTTATTTTCATTGCTCTGATAGGTTTTTATTTCCCCTACCTTTTCTTCCAAATCACTGATTTGACCCTCTATTCATCTTGCCTGCTTTTAATTCATTATAATGATTTGTAATTTCAGATGTTGTGTTCTTTAATTATGATTCTTATTCATAGTTTCTATGCCATTTTTAATGCTGATTTGGTTTCCACTAAGCTCCTTGAGTATCCTTATAATCATTACTTTGAACTCTATGTCTAATAAATTGCCTCAATTTCATTTATCTCTTCTAGGGATTCCTCCTTTTCCTTCTTTTAATGGTTGTTTCTTTGTCCCCCCATATTAGCTGTCTCTTTGTGTTTATTTCTATGTATTTCATAAATCTGTTTGACTCCTAGTCTTCGTGGGGTGGCCTCATGTGATATGAGTCCTGTGGGGCCTAGTGGTGGAGTCTCAATGATCTCCTGAGATGGATGCTTTAGAAATGTCCCTTGTGTGAGTTATGTGGGTTCTCCTGTTGTAATTGGGTCTTGATTGTTGTTGATGAGTTTGTTGGTGGTGTCTCCCCTCTGGCTGGCTGAACCAAGATGTTCAAAAACAACCATGTCATGCAAACTATTGTACAGGTGGTGACAGATCAAAACAAAACAAAACACCACCAAAAAAGAAAACAAAAACAAGCAAAAAACCCCCACCCAACAACAATAGCATAATCAACAACAACAGCAAAAAAATAAAGAGTAAGAAATGAGAAAAGAGAAATAGAATATATGAGGTCAAAGAAAAGAAAAATGATTATAAGATGGAAGGAGGAAGAGATAATAATAAGAAAAAGGAATTAAAAAAGGAAAACTGAAAAAAAGAACAAAGATAAACAAAGAATAAAAATATAAGGACAGAAAAATATAGAGGAGAATCAAGATGGCGGAGGCGTAGTGGAAGTCACACTGACCTCCTCCCAGGACAAATCTGGAATTACAACTAAATTGTGGAGAAATTACCTGGAACAAACAACTGGAGAGGAGCTTTGTAACCTCAGAGACATAAGAATCAGCTTTAATGCAATCTAACTGGTAAAGAGTGTGGTATAGACTTGAGAAGGGGGGCGGGGCACCCACGGGCGGCAGCACCAAAAGGTTATTGAAAAGGCCAGTTGGATGCCCCAGAGAAGAGTAGGGTCTAAACTAAAAGTAGGGATCTCTAGTCTACAACACCAGAGCCCAAAAAGTACACAGAAAATAGCCAGCTGTGAAAAGCAGCATTGTTGCTCTCTGCCAGAGACAGGTGGCTGGAGACACAAAGAACCATTTAAAGGGCCAATGCATAAATTTTTATTTTCAGCCACTTACCCTCATCTCTGACAAAGGCAGGGGCAGACTGGGCTAGAGACGCCTGAGGAGAGACTGGGGAAGGAGGCACTCGGAGGAGAACTAAGAGAGTAGCTGGTGGCATCTTGGTACTGACTCATCCCCCATGCAGCCTCAGCCATCTTGCTCAGGTAGAGACCACACCCCTTGAGTGGCAGCAGCATAAGAGGAATCAATAGCCCTGCTCCCAGGTGAGATTTCACCCTACCCTGAGCAGTATATGTCACCTGCTGAGTACAGAGTTGCAGCCACAGATAGTAGATCCCTGGCTAAAGGGGATGCAGAGTGGTCTGGAGACAAGAAGAGACTGGGGACAGAGACTTTGGGGAGAGAACGGAGAGAGTATCTGGCAGGATGCCAGTGCTGTCTCCTCCCCCATATAGCAGGAGCATGAGGGGACCCAATAACCCCATCCCCAGGAGGGACTCTGCCCCACCAAGAGTTGTCTAAGGCAGGCTGCTGAGTGCAGAGTGACTAGATTAACAACTGAAGGAGACAGCCACAAACAGTAGATTCTTGAAAGTCTTGAACAGACTGTCTACGGTTAGACAGGGACAACATGTGACATCATCAGAGGCAGATCCAGAAAGTAAAAACAACAGTCTCCTATCATGGAAGTTAACACCACAAAGTCAGGAAATCAAGACAGATCAATTTAAGAAGCAGAAGTGAAAAAGAAGAGTCTCACAAATAATGGGAAGACAAAGAAATAACTCCCACTTGAAGGGAAGGGAGGAATCCCCAGAAAGAGAACTAAATGAAATAGAGGCAAGTAAACTATCAGACATTGAGTTCAAAACAACAGTTCTAAGGAAGCTCAGTGAGCTCAGTGAGCTCATAGAGAATTACAAAAAACTACAGAGAAACAACGAGAAACTTACTGCACACTATATCAGCATGAAAAAGGACATAGAAACTATCCATAAAAGACAAGAGGAAATTAAGAATACAATTTCTGAATTGAAGAACACAGTTGAAGGAATCCAAAGCAGGTTAGATGAAGCTGAGGATCAAAGCAGTGAGCTGGAGGACAAGGTAGCAAAAAGCTCCCAGAAAAAGCAAGAAAATGAAAAAAGACTCAAAAAGCAAGAATTGAGGCATTTAGGGAAATACAGGACAACCTGAAATGTAATAACATCTGTATAAGAAGTATACCAGAAGGAGAAGTGGAGGAAGAAGGGATAGAGGACCTGTTGGAAAAAGTAATGATGGAAAACTTCCCTATTTGGAGGAGAGAAAAAGTCACACAGGTCAAGGAAACACAGATGGTCCCATTCTAGAGGAACCCAGTGAGGCCCACTCCAAGACACGTCATCATTAAAATGGCAAATATCAAAAACAGAGAATCCTAAAGGCAGCAAGGGAGAAAGAGGTAGTGACATATAAGGGAGCCCCAATACAGCTAGCAACTGACTTCTCAACAGAAACACTGCAAGCCAGAAGGGAATGGCAAGAAATATTCCAAGTCATGAAAAGCAAAGGCCTGCAACCAAGACTGCTCTACCTAGCAAGGCTCTCAATTAAAATGGAAGGCGAAATAAGGAGTTTCCCAGGCAAAAGAAGGCTAAAAGAATAGACCTCCGCCAAACCAGCACTGCAAAATATGCTAAAGGGACTGTTTTAAGATGAAGAAAGTGTTTCTATAATAACCCAGTTCTTTTCACAGTGGCTAACACTCGATATTACTAATATTTTTAATACTTATTAATCTGGTTGTGACAATGAAGTGCTATTTTAATTGTTCCTTTATTATTTGTTGTAACAAAACCTGTTTTTGTATATTTTTGCCTATTTCTATTATTTTTAAGAACTTTTAAATGACTTTTTGGTATTCTTTATACATTTATCAAGTAAAGGTTTGTATAATTCTCTTCCCCCAAAAAGAAAGAACTATTAACCCTTTTTTAGATGTGTGGCAAATACTTTCCCATTCTATTACTTGTCCTTTAATTTTTTTTGTATGTATATTACTATATAGTCTTAAATGTCTAATATAGTCATATTGTCAATATTTTACTTTATTGTTTCTGGGTTTGAATGTGTTACTTCAGGCTAAGAAAAATATTAGTTTGTATTTTATCCTAAAACTCCTTAGATTCTACTTATTGATTTCAACTCACCTGGATATTTCTTGCATAGTGTGTGAAATAGGGCTATATATTTGTTTTATTTCAAGTAATAGTGGTTCATGCACCTTATTTGTTGAATAGTCTTTATTTTACTCGTTGATTTGAAATATCAACTTAATCATATATTACATTGTTAGAGCAATATATATGTTTGTCTCTAGAATGCTCATTATATTTCATTGATCGACTTAATTATTTCTGTGCTGGTGTTGTGTTGGTTTAATTGCTGAGACTGTATAATAGTGTTAAATTTTTAAATATTTTATAATTAATTTTGACATTTAAAAAATACATAAAATCCATCTGCATTTAAGAAAGAAAGAAAGAAAGAAAGAGAAAGAGAGAGAGAGAGAGAGATGGGACTCTTATCTTTTGAGACAACATGGATTGACCTGGGGAATATTAAGCTATGTGAAATAAGCCAGTTGATGAAAGACAAATACCATATGTTATCACGTATAAGTGGAATCTATTCAACAAAATATGCAAATGAACAAAGTAAACCCCAGGCATGGGGACATGGAGCAGACTGAAAGTGCCCAGAGAGCATGGGGAAGGAGGACAATGGTGGAAAGAAGGGGAAGGGACTAGACAAAGAACATGTATGAATGACCCATGGACATGTTCAACAGAGTGGGAATTTACTGTGGGAGTGGTGGTGGGTGTGAGATGGGTGGAGGGGGGTAAAGGAGTAAAAATTGAGATAACTAATAGAATAAACATAATTTATAAATTAAAAATAAATAAGAACTGTATAAAAAAGAAAAATATAGAGTAAGAAACGAAAAGAGTAAAATAAGATATAATAAATAGAGAAAAATTGAAATAGAAGAAAATAAAAAAATAAAAATACTATGAAATAGAAAATATGAAAACACTGAAAAAGAACTAAGTCTCAGCAGAGTTTTGTGCCTGCCTTTTGGGATCTCCCTTTGGATACGACTCTGATGACCCCTGAAGCTGGTATAAGCCAATGTTAGATGCTGTCTACATCTGGCCTTTGGCAGTCTGTTTAAAATTTCAAGAGGTCCATAGTTTGTGGCTGCTTTCACTTGGCTGTATATGGGAGGGGCTAAGGTGTCCTGCAATGCTGGTCTTTACCAGCACAGGGCTCAGGCATTTGTCATCAAATATCCCAAGGCATTGCAGGCTATGCCTTAGTCTGCCTCTGCCTGCCAGCCTGTTTTCATAGTTGCTGAATCATTTCTGTGAGTGCTTCTGGCAGAACTGAGAGGATTGTGCCCCTGGATCTCCTGTTGGGGAAAGGAGATTCAGATTCTGGGTAGATGGTGGGTATAACCCACAACTCCCGAGCACACATCTGAGTCTGCCTGGAATTATTTCCCTGAACTTGGCAGGGAACTGAAATTCCCTGAACTGCCAGTAGGCAAGCAGATGGGACCTCTGGAGCCCAGAGTGTGGGTCTTCCAGAAACCAGGAGGGTGTTTCTATCAACTTCTCCACAAGGGGAAGTACCAGTCTGGTTCCCATGAAAGTGTAGGGAATGGTTGTACCCCAAAGGCACCCCCTGAATCTGCCTTTTTGCTCTCTTCTCAGTAGGGGTTAAGATGCAAGATGGGGAAAATAAATAAATAGATTCAGGGTTGCTGGAGCAGGATTCCAGAGGGTGGGGCAAGCAGTGGTATCTCTCAGGGGTAATTGTTTTTCCCCAGGCTGATTCCCCTGGGAAGGGTTTACTTAAGCAAAATGGCTGCTGTGATATTCAGGGGTGACACAGCACAGGTACCTAGCAGACACTCCCTCAGGTCTTTCCCCAATTCACCCCACTCCAGAATATCATCAGGTGGCTCCAGCCTGCACCACTGTCCCTCCACCAGAGCCTAAGGTGAGAGACTGCAAATAAAAACCTGTGCTTTTGTCCTTAAAAAAAAAAAGAAACAAATCAGAAAAACCATAGCTTTGTTTCCAACAGGCTCCCTGTCCCCCCAGAAGACAGAAACCCCACTACCTTTCGTCACTGGATGCTATGTAGGTGGCTGATCCTGGCTCTGGGCTTCGTGCTTGGAAGCCCAATTTAGTGTTCAGGCTTCACTCGTCTCAAGGGGAAGATCCCATAGCTACACTATCGCTCTGTAACCAATAGCCTTCCACCCGGGGGAGTGGGCTGGCCCCTTTTGCAGCTGCACCCTTCCTACCAGTCTTGAGGTGATTTCTGTTCATCCTTGTTTAAAAGTCTCCTCTTCACGTAGTCTTTGGTTGGTAATTCCAAGTGGCTGTTTCCTTTTTCAGTTTTATTTCCAGTGTGGCTCTGGGAAGAAGTGCCAAAATGATCCTCATATTACACTGCCTTATTGGACCCCCCCCCAAAAAAACCCAACTTTTTTTTATTAAAAACCACCACATATTCAGAAATTAAAAACACACTTTTAAACCATATAAGGGTCAAAGATAAAATCATAATAAATATTAGAAAATGCTTAGAATAGAAAAATAATAAAACTACTAAATATTGAATTTTGGGAGATGAAGAGAAGTGGTAATTAAAGCTGATATACGGAGAAAAGAAAATCTGAAAACCTGTAAACTTAAAATACAACTTAAAAATTTAAAAGTGAATAGCATACTAAAAGGAAAAGAACAGAAAAAAAAGAAATATAATGCAAATGCCAAGTTAGGTCTTTTAAAGATCACTTGAAATATGTTCATAAAGATTAAATAAAGGCAGAAAGGAAAAAAAAGCAATATTAAAAATAAAAAGAAGGCATGCATGAATATATGACAGAGACAAAAATGAAATACATAAATGGGACTTGTCTATAAGATTGAAAATCAACGTACAATTACTGGAACATATAATTTATCAAAATTGAACAAAGAAGAAATAAAAACGAACAAAATTAAATTAATTGCTAAAAAAATTCTCATTCAGAAACAAAAAGAAATGAGAACAACGACAAAAAAGACCAAAGCAGTTTTACATATGAATTCTAACAAGCACTCAAGTAACAGACAATTCTAATAATATATATATCCTACTAGGTAATATAATCTTTTTTTATAAGAATAAAAATATACCTTGGCTGGTGTGGCTCAGTGGATGAAGCACCAGCAACCAGCCTGCAAACCAAAGTGTTGCCAGTTTGATTCCCAGTTAGGGCACATGCCTGGATTGCAGGCCAAGTCCCCAGTAGGGGGTGCTTGAGAGGCAACCACACACTGATGTTCCTCTCCCTCTCTTTCTCCCTCCCTTCCCCTCTCTAAAATTAAAAATAATGTGTGAAATAGGGCTCTATATTTGTTTTATTTCAAGTAATAGTGGTCCATGCACCTTATTTGTTGTATAAGCCTTATTTTACCCATTGATCTGAAATATCAATTTAATCATATATTACATTGTTAGGAAGATATATATGTTTGTTTCCCGAATGCTCATTTTATTTCATTGATCGACTTGATTATTTCTGTGCTAGTGTCATGTTGTTTTAATTGCTGAGACTTTATAATGGATTTAAAAATTTTAATATTTTTTAATGAATTTTGAAATTTAAAAAAAATGAACTTAATCCTCATTTACAAAGAATGACAGAAGGAACTCCTACTTTTTGCAAAACATGGATGGAAGTGGAGAATATTATGCTAAGTGAAATAAGCCAGTCGATAAAAGACAAATACTGAATGATCTCACTTATATGTGGTATCTGAGGAGGACTTCAAGATGGCACAGGAGTGAGTGGAAGTCACACTGACCTCTTCACAGGACGAAATTGGAATTTCAACTAAATTGTGGAGAAATCACCTGAAAAACAATAGATAATAGTGAAAGAGGAGCTTTAAAAGCATGAACAGACAGAGGAATGGGCTTTAGCACAACCTAACTGGTAAGGAGTGCAGTAGAGGCTTTAGAAGGTGGACTGGGTGCCCACAGGTGGGATACTTAAAGAGCCAGTTGGATCTCCCTGAGAAGAGCAGGGTCTAAACCATAGGCGGGGATCTCCAGCCTACAGCACCAGAGCACCCCTACCTCAAAAGCACATAGATAACAGCCAGCTGTGAAAAGCATAGAGGTACTCTCTGCCAGAGACAGACAGCTGGAGATACAAAGAGCCATTTAAATGCAAAAATTTGTTGTGATAGCCGCTTACCCTGGGCTTCAGCAAAGGAGGGGGCAGAGTAGGCTGGAGCTGCCTGAGTAGAGATTTGGTGAGGAGGCTGTGGGGAAAGAACTCAGAAAGTGGCTGGTGGGGACTCGGTGCTGACTCATTCCCCAATGCTGCCATTTTGCTCAGGCAGACCACTGCCCTGAGTAGCAGCAGTGTGAAAGAACACAATAGCTCCACCCTCAGAAGGCTCTGCACCTGCCCAGTGTTACTCAGACCTGGGTGCTCAGTACAGAATGGCAGTCACAGATAGCATAATGCTGGCTAAAGGGGGCATAGAGTGGCCTAGAGATGCTTGAGGAGAGCCTGGAGACAGAGGTGTTTGGAGGAGAACTGAGGAAGTAGCCAGGGGTATCCCAGTGCTGACCGCCCCCCCCCCCGCCCGATATGACAGCAGAAATCTTGCTCAGGCAGACCATTCCCCTGAGTGGCAGCATCATAAAAGGACATAAAAACAGTTCCCACAGGAGGGAATCAACCCTGCCCTGTGGTGCCAAAGCCTGACTGGTTAGAGCAGAGTGACTAGATTAACAACTGGAGGAGAAAGACACAGACAGTAGATTCCTGGAAGTCTCTTAAAGACTGTCAATGTTTGACAGGGTCAATAGCTGACATCATCAGAGGAATATCCAGAAAGAAGAAGAAAAAGTGGTCTCCTACCATAGAAGTTCACACCACAACACCAGGAAATCAAGACAGACCAATTTAAAAAGCAGAAACTAAAAAGAAGAGCCTCACAAATAATGGGAAGACAAAGAAACACCCAAACTGAAGGGAAAGGAGGCACCCCCACAAAAAAAAAATAAAGGAAATAAAGACAAGTAAACAATTAAATATTGAATTCAAAACAGTGGTTCTAGGAAGTTCAGTGAGCTTAGTGAGTTCTGAGGGAATTACAGAAAAGTACAGGGAAACTATGAGGAGCTTACTGCAAACTATTTCACCATGAAAAAGGACATAGAAACTATGAATAAAAGGCAAGAGGAAATGAAGAACACAATTTCAGAATTGAAGAATGCAGTAGAAGGAATAAAAACAGCCTAGATGAAACAGAGGATTGAATCAGTTAGCTGGAAGACAAGGAGGCATAAAGCTCCCAGAAACAGCAAGAAAATGAAAAAAGACTCCAAAAGAATGAAGAGGCATTTAGGGAAATGCAGGACACCCTGAAATGTAATAACATCTGTACAATAGGGATACCAGAAGGAGAAGAGGAGGAAGGGATAGAGAAGCTGTCCGAAAAAGTAATTATGGAAAACATCCCTAATTTGAGGAGAGAAAAAGTCACACAAGTCCAGGAAGCACAGAGGGTCCCATTCAAGAGGAACCCAGTGAGGCCCACTCCAAGACACGTCATCATTAAAGTGGCAAATATCAAAGAAAACAGAGAATCCTAAAGGCAGCAAAGGAGGAACAGGTGGTAACATGCAAGGGAGCCCCGATAAGGCTAGCAGCTGATTTCTCAACAGAAACATTGCAAGACAGAAGGCAGTGGCAAGAAATATTCGAAGTCATGAAAAGCAAAGGTCTGTAACCAAAACTCTTCTACCCAGTAAGGCTCTCAATTAAAATGGAAAGTGAAATAAGGAGTTTCCCAGACAAAAGAAGGCAAAAAGAATAGACCTCCACCAAACCAGCACTGCAAGATATGCTAAAGGGACTGGTTTAAGGAGATGAAGAAAAAGGGTGAGAAAGAGAGGATCACAGGTACAAAGGGAAAAAAAGGAAGAATGCCTATCAACAATAACTTTATTTATTTTTTTAATTAATTAATTTATTTTTTCAGCTACATTTTTCTTTGCCTTCCCCCCTCCACTTTGTCTTGCCCCCTCCCTCAACTCTACCCCTTTGGTTTTGTCCATGAGTCCTTGTTATATGTTCCTTGACTTTCCCCCTTCCCTTCCTTTTCCCCTGCCCCCCTCCCTCCTTCCCTCTTGTCTCTGTTGGTTTCTTTTCCTTTCAGTGTTGCTGGTCTTATTAACTTTAAATGTAAATACATTAAATGCCTCAATCAAAAGACATAGGATAGGTAAATGGATAAAAAAACATGATGTGTGAAAACCCACACATATGCTGCCTGCAAGAGACCCACCTCAGAACAAAGGACCTACAGTGGCTGAATGTAAAGGTATGGAAAAAAATATTCCAAGATAGTCAGGAAAAAAAGCAGGGGCAGCAATACTTATATTAGACAAAATAGATTTCAAAACAAAGGCCATAAAAAGAGACCCAGAGGGACACTTTATAATACTCAAAGGAAGAATCCATCAAGAAGACACAAATATTGTAAACATATATGCACCCAAGATAGAAGCACCCAAATATGTAAGGAAAATCTTGGAGAACTTCAAGGAAGATATAAACAGTAACACACTGATAGTAGTGGAATTTAACATCCCACTGTCAAAAATGGACAGGATTTCCAAGGAAAACATCAACAAAGATATTGTGGAACTGAATGACACATTACATCGAATGGAGTTAGCTGTCATTTGTAGAACCTTTCATCCCACAAAAGCAAAATACACAATCTTTTCAAATGCACACAAAATATTTTAAAAGATAGATACATGATAGGACATAAAACAAGCCTCAACAATTTCAGGAAAATTGAAATCATAACAAGCTTTCTCTAAGACCACAAGGGATTGAAACTAGAAGTGTACCTCAAGGAAAACACTCAAAAACATTCAAAGTCTTGGATACTGAATAATGCACTATTAATGAATGGGGCAATAATGAGATTAAAGAAGAAATCAAGTTTTTGGAAACAAATGAAAATGAACATACAACAGTCCAAATCCTATGGGACACAATGAAGGCAGTCCTGAGAGGGAAGTTCATAGCAGTACATGCCTAACTAAAAAAGATAGAAATGCTTCAAATAAATGACCTAGCCCTACAGCTTCAGGAGCTGAAGAAGCAGCAACCAATGAAGCCCAGAGCAAGTAGAAGAAAGGAAATAGTCAAGTTCAGAGCAGAATAGAATTACATAGAGAGTAAAAGAACAATTCAAAGGATTGATAAAGCCAGGAGCTGGTTCTTTCAAAAGATGAACAATATCGACAAGCTTTTAAGAATACTCATCAAGAAGAAAAGAGAGAGGACCCAAATAAATAATATCAGAAATTAAAGAGGAGAAATAACAACTGATACCACAGAAATACAAAGGATTGTAAGAAATTACTATGAGCAATTATATGCCAAGAAATTTGAAAACCTTGATGAAATGGACAAATTTCTAGAAAAGTATAACCTCCCAACACTGAATGGAGAAGAAGCAGAAAACCTGAACAGATAGATAGCGGATGGTTAAATTGAAGCAGTAATCAAAAAACTCCCATCACACAAAAGCCTTGGACAGGACAGTTTCACAGGGGAATTTTACAAAATATTTAAGGAAGAACTAACTCCTGTCATCCTCAGACAATTCCAAAAAATCCAAGTAAAGGGAAGTCTCCCAAGCTTTTTTTATGAGGCCAGCATTATCCCAATCTAAAAACCAGATAAAGAAACAAAAAAGAAAGAAAACTACAGGCCGATATGCTGATGAACATAGACACTAAAATCCTGCACAATATATTGGCAAATTGCATCCAGCACTACAATAAAAAGATCATCTACCATGTTAAGTGGGATTCATCCCAGGGATGCAAGGATATTGCAATATTCGCAAATCAATAAATGTAATACATCACATAAAGGAAAAAAAGACAAAACCACATGATTATATCAATAGATGCTGAAAAAGCATTTGATAAGGTACCACAACCATTTATGATAAAAACATTCAGCAAAGTAGGAATAAAGGGGGAATACCTCAACGTAATAAAGGCCATATGTGAAAAACCTACAGCCAACATCATACTCAATGGGCAAAAACGAAAAACTTTCCCACTAAGATTGGGAACAAGACAGGGATGTCCTCCTTCACCACTTTTATTCAACATAGTTTTGGAAGTCCTAGCCACAGCGATCACACAGGAAAAAGAAATAAAAGGCATCCAAATTGAAAAGGAGGAAGAAAAACTGTCATTGTTTGCAGATGACATGATAGAAAACCCCATACACTCCACCAAAAAACTACCCAACCTAATAAGTGAATTTGGCAAAACAGCAGGATACAAAGTCAATATTCAGAAATCAAAGGCATTTTTGTACACCAACAATGAAATATCAGAAGCAGATATCAGGAAAAAAATCCCATTTGTTATAGCAGCAAGAAAAATAAAGTACCTAGGAATAAATTTAACCACAGAGATAAAAGACCTGTATTCAGAAAACTACACAACACTATAGAAAGAAATTAAGGAAGACACAAATAAATGGAAGCTTATACCATGTTCATGGATTGAAAGAAGTAACATCATCAAAATGTCCGTACTACCCAAAGCAATTTATAGACAATGCAATTCCTATTAAAATACCAATGACATATTTCACACATAGATCAAATATTTAAAAAATTCATATGGAACCATAAATGACCCTGACTAGCCACAGCAATTTTGAGAAAGAAGATCAAACTAGGAGGGATCACAATAGCTGACATCAAACTATGTTACAAAGACACTGTAATCAAAATAGTTTGGTACTGGCACAAGAGTGGACATAGATTAATGGAACAAAATAGAGAGCCCAGAAATCAACCCATATCTATATGGCCAATTAATGTTCAAGAAAACATGCAGAAGCATAAAATGGAGTAAAAATAGCCTCTTCAACAAATGGTTTTGGGAGAGCTGGGCTGCTACATGTCCCGCCCCCCCCAAAAAAAAGAAAAAGAAAAAAAATGAAACTTGACCACTAACTGACAACATACACAAAAATAAACTGAAGATTGATAAAAGACTTAAATATAACTTGTGACATGATAAAAGTCCTAGAGGTGCACATAGACAAGAAAATCTCAGATATTCTATGCGGCAATATTTTCACAAGTATGTCCCCTAGAGCAAGGGACATAAAGGAAAGAATAAAAAGCTTCTTTAAAATAAAAAGCTTCTGCACAGCTAAGGAAAACATCAGCAAATAAAAAGGAACACACCGTGTGGGAAAATTTATTTGCCAACAATACCTCAGACAAGGGTTTGATCTACAAAAAAAAATAAAGAACTCACAGACTCAACACCAGGAAGAGAAACAATCCAATTACAAAATGGGCAAAGGACCTGAACAGACACTTCTCCAAAGATGACTTATAGAGGGCCCAGAGAGAGATGCAAATTAAAACCACAAAGAGCACACCAGTCGGAGTGCCCATCATAAACAAATCAACAGACAACAGGTGCTGGCAAAGTTGTGAAGCAAAGGGAACCCTAGTACACTGTTGGTGGAAATGCAGAATGGTGCAGCCACTGTGGGAAACAGGATGGAATTTCCTTAAAAAACTGAAAATGGAACTGCCTTTTGACTCACAATGCCACTCCTAGGATTATCCCCAAGGAATACTGAAACACCAATTCCAAAGAACCTATGTACCCCAATGTTTACAACAGTGTTATTTACAATAGCCAGTGCTGGAAACAGGCTAACTGGCCATCAGTAAATGAGTGTATCATAAAACTGTGGCACATTTACATAGTGCAATACTACACAGCAAAAAAAAGAAGGAACTCCTACCCTTTGCAACAGCATGGACAGAACTAGAGAGTATTATGCTAAGTGAAATAAGCCAGGTGGTGAAAGAAAAATACCATGTGATCTGACCTATAAGTGGAACCTAATCAGCAAAACAAACAAATGAGCAAAACAGAACCAGGGATTTGGACATAAAGAACAAACTGACAGTGACCAGATGGGAGGGAGAAGGGGGATAACATGGGAAAGAAGGTGGAGGACCAAGCCAAGAAACATGAATAGAGGACACATGGGCACAGACAATGGAGGGGGATTGACTATGGGAGTTGTGGGTGGGACAGGGCATGTGAGAGCAATTGAGAAAAAGGCAGGACAAACTGTAACTGAACAACAATAAAAAAATAAACAAATATATGATAAAATATTTGAAATGAATGAATCAGTCTAGTATATTTTTAGGTATTAAAAACCCCACAAATAGTGCTCTATAGCTAAGGCAAAACTAATTTTTGAGGCACCTTGATTGAATCAGTGTAAATGTTCTTATCCTCACCTAAAAATTACTCCATTAAGCATTTGTAGTCAAGGCCTTCAACAACCCACACAGTTAAAATCCAGTAGATTGTTCTCTTTTTTTTAATCTTAACTGAACTCTCAGTTAAATTTCTCCTTCCTAATTATTTTCCTCAGACATATTCTTACTTTGGCTTCTAAGCTATAGTCTTATTATTATTTTTTTGGTGAGGGGAGGGTTCTTTACTATTTCAGGACACTTTGTTGGCTCCCTTTATCAGCCATAGAAAACAGAGACCACATTAGGTATTTCAGAGTATTTAATATGGAAAACTGGTTGAGTGTTGAGAAAGCAGGAAACAGTTAATATCCCAAGAGCTGGTAAACATATAGGAGATATTGGAGTTACAAGAACAAGAATCTCAGAACTGGGTTCAGACTCTGGAGAGTGGGTACTGCTGATTGCTGCTGACATGTCAGAGAGGACCAACACTTCTGGGGATGAGAACCATCTGTTGCTCTTTGGAACTATAGGGCTGAAGCTGAGGCAACACTGACAGAAATAGCAAGGACATCGGAAATAGTAAGGGATGAGTCTATTCTGTCTCTTTCTTCCACTGGTTTCCTTCTAGTTTCCTTCAAGTGTTTCCTAAATGAAAACCACCTGGCCATTTGTTTTCAGGGTCCTAGCTCTAGTATCACAAACAGTAATATCAGGCTGTAGATTGAAAGCTGTGAGGACATAACATAGTGACTATCACTTCTTACCTGTCTTTAACTTCAAGTTTCGGGGAACCTCATATCCATTTCTTTCCCTCCTCCTCTTCTATAGTCACTCTTTGTGGAATCTTATCTGGTCTCAAGCTCTTTATATCAGATAAACCAGACTACTCCAAAATGTGTTTCTCCAGCTTTCTATTTGATCTGCAGACTTGTACATGTTACCTATATATTTGACAACTGTAATCGGATTACCAAAAAGCAATTGCAGAAATAACACTTGCAAAATGAAATTCTTGCAGTTGCACACTCATTTCCCATCAGTCTTCTTCTTCCCAGTTAATATCATCCCCATTCACACAGTTGTTCAAGCAAGAAACTCAGTCATTATTTTCGCTTTCTTCCATTATATCATCCCCCTGCCCACATCCAACCCATCAAAATTTGTGAGGTTTAACCTCTAAAATACACTGAGATCCCTCAATTTCACCCAACATGCATGGCCACAACTGTGACAAATACTGCTTTTCACATGGACTACTGCAGTATCTTTTCGACCACTATCCTTTCTTAGATTTTTTCATCCCTCTTAACTTCTCACACTGTAGCCTAAGTAATCCTTTAAAACTATAAATACCATGTCACTCTCCCATGTAAAATCCTTCATGGATTTCCATTAACAGACACAAGAAGCCCTTCAAGAGCCTGCATGATTAGGACTTCACTTCTCCATTCTTATCTCACATTGTTCTCTTCTTTTTTAAAAAATCAATTTTATTGTTATTGTATTGTAGTTGTCCCAATTTTTCCCCCTTTCCCTCCTACACAATCCCAACACTGCTCCCACAGTCAATTCCCACACTTTTGTCGCCTGTGGCTCATTCATACATGTTCTTTGTCTAGTCCCTTCCCCTTCTTTCCACCATTGTCCCCTCCCACCCCCCAGTCACTTTCAGTCTGTTCCATGTTTCCATGTGTGCGGTTCTATTTTGTTTGTTAGTTAATTTTGTTCATTAGAGTCCTCTTATAGATGAGGTCATATGGTATTTTTCTTTCACTGACAGGCTTATTTCACTTAGCATAACATCATCCAGTTCCATCCTTGCTGTCACACTTTCTTTCTGCTGCATAGTATTCCAATGTATAAATGTACCAGTTTTTTGATCCACTCATTTACTGATGGACACTTAAGGTGTTTCCAGCACTTGGCTATTGTAATAGCATCACTATGAACATTGGGGTCCATAAGTTCTTTTGAATTGGTGACTAAGAATTCTTAGGGTATAATCACAGAAGTGGAATCACTGGGTCAAAAGAAAGTTCCATTTTCAGTTTTTTTAAGCAAATTCCATACTGTTTTCCACAGTGGCTGCACTAATCTGTATTCCCATCAACAGTGTACTAGTGTTCCCTTTTTTTCTATAACTTCGCCAGCACTTGTGTGTTGATTTATTAATGATGACCATTCTGACAGGTGTGAGGTGATAGCTCAATGTGGTTTTAATTTGCACCTCTGTGATGGCTAGTGAGGTTGAGCATCTTTTTGTATGTCTATGGGCCATATGTATTTCTTCCTTGGAGAAGTGTCTGTTCTGGTCCTTTGGCCATTTTTTAATTGGATTGTTTGTCTTTCTGGTGTTGAATCATATGAGTTCTTTATATATTTTGTACACCAAACCCTAGTCTGATGTATCATTGGCAAATTTGTTCTCCCATACAATCAGTTCCCTTTTCATTTTGATGATAGTTTCTCTTGGCTGTCCAGAAGCTTTTTAGTTTAATGTAGTCCCATTTGTTTATTTTTCCTTTATTTCCCTTGCCCTAGGAGGAATATGAGGAAAAATAATGCTACATGGGATATTTGAATTTTTCCTGCCTATGTTTTCCACTAGGACTTTTATGGTGCCATCACTTCTATTTAAGTCTTTTATCAATTCTGAGTTTATTTTGGTGTATGGTGTAAGTTGATGGTCTAGTTTCATTTTTTTTTTCATTTTTCACACCAACAATGAAATGTCAGAATGAGAATTGAGATAAAAATCCCACTTACTGTAGCAACAAGAAAAATAAAGTACCTAGAAATAAATTTAACGAAAAAGGTAAAAGACCTGTGTTCAGAAACTATAGAACACTGAAGAAAAAATTTAAGAAAGATATATATAATTGGAAGCATGTACTATGTTCATGGTATGAAAGAATTAACATCATTAAAATGTCCAAAAATGACCCCAGGTAGCCTCAGCAATCTTAAGAAAGAACAAAGTTGGAGGGATTGCATATCAGATATCAAACTATACTACAAGGTCACTGTAATCAAAACAGTCTGGCATAAGAACAGATACACAGATCAGTGGAACAGAATAGAGAGCCCAGAAATAAATCCAAGTCTCTATGGTCAATTAATATCTGATGAAGGGTGTATAAGTATTCAATGGAGTAAATATGGCCTCTTTGATAAATGGTGTTGGGAGAACTGGGTGGGTACATGTTCTTTTTCTAGCTTGCTGCTTTCTAGCCACACTGAATTGCTGGTTCGGATTGACTTTCACATTTTAGCTTAACATAACTTCTTCACAGAGTTCTTTCAGTATTGTCTGGGTAAAGTAACTACTTTGCCTTCCAGTTACTGTCTTCTTCTCTATTTATTGCCTCCATATTAATATTTGCATTTGAAATGTTTTTTGACTAGTTTAATAGCTAAACTCTAACATCTGTATGGATGGTGATTATACCTTTCAACCCCTATATGTGCAGGATCTATAATATTGTCTTGCAGATTGTAGGTGTTCAATAAATATATGTAGAATTAATGAAAGCCATGAGCACAGTCCAGTTTTCAATCATCTCCATGTTCATTGTTTAGGGAGAATTTAGTAAACAGTAGACTAAGATGTGAGGGGAATATTATGACATATAGTAACAAGTTCAATTGCATAAAGATGAACTGAAAGTGGCATAAAATCTCTTTTATGCCTAGAAAGTAGTTTATAAAGGTTGTTCAGTAATTAGTGCATGCAAGAACACTATCCCCAGCATGCCAGGTACCCAACAATTTACACCTTTAAACTCCTGCTGTCCTCTTCTTCAACTAGAATTGCTGATGAGAACAAGATCTTTGGAGTCTGGTTGCCTCCCTGCCTCTACATAGAGTTCAGGATCTCCATTTGATTAAAAGAGGCCACACAGACTCTACTGCTGAAGGTCACTTTTGACATTGCTTATTTATATTCTTTTCCAATGGTGACCTACCACATAGTTCAGGAGACAAACCTTGGAATTCAACAGGTTCAGATTTAAATCCAGTTTTCCCTGCTCACATTTTTGGCATCTCTGAGTTCCAGTTTCCTCATTTGTAATGTGCCAATAGTAATATTTATATAGTGTTTGTGAAGATTAAAAGAAATAAAATGTGCAAAATATCTAAAAGAGTGTCTGGCACAAAATAGGAATGAAATTTCTAGGAATTATGTAAAACTAATGTCACAATTTTTAGAATCTAGAAGTACTCTGTCAATACTAACCTGCCTCCTTTGCTTCTGTTTGTATTCACCAGAAAGGAAAAGTTCTCCTTCTCTGTGCTATCTTATGTTTGCTCTCCACAATCCTCTCTTGGCCCTTGTCCATTCTGCTCTTGACTAGGGAAGCTGTGTGGGCCATACTTCTGGGACCTTTGTCCTCTGGTTGGAGCTGACATGAGACACTGACAGGAGCGAAAGAAGGGCACTTACTCCTCAGCTCCTTCCCTGAAGGTCTGCCAGCTGGATTTTATCCCTCATCCACAGATCTTAGATCTGACAATAGTCCCTCTTCATGGTGTGCTTTCTCTCCCTGTACTGCTATAACTTCTTTTTCTGGTTGTTGCTTTAAGTGTGAAGGGAGTGACTCCATTAACTCAACATATTGTATTTCCTTTAGTTATTTCTCTTAATCCTTTACACGCCCCTGTCAATAGTCCTTCTCTTAAGTGTTCTGTGGATTATCCTGATTTGGCCATGCTGTCTGTTTGTGGCAGAATTGGGCTGATGCAATCTCTCTAAAAAGCCAATGATGTACTCTCAGACCTAATTCTATACTCCGGTGTGAACACACATGTATACATGTCATGTGTTCATTTGTACTATCTCCCCTTGTGGGTCACATTCGGTCCTCTACTGTCTCTCTCTAGATGTATCCATTTGGTCTGCTACAGCCACCAGCTAACCTGATAATAGTCCAGGAGGCTCTCTGCCATTCACACCCCATATAGGGCTGGACTCTGCTTTCCAGTTGTGTCTCCAATTTGCCATTTAACACAAGGTCCTAATTGGAGCAGGTACTTACAGCTTTCAGCCTCCTTGGTCTGGGAACAATATCTGTGCTGTGGCTGTCTGACATATAAAAGCTACTCCCTGAGCTGAGACATTCCCATGGATCCATTTTCTTTCTCTGTGCTACTCTACCAGGGTGGGAAGCAAAGGCTTTGTTCACCTACTGGCTGCTTGCATGGTTTCCAGTTCTTACAGCCATTGGGGCTGGATGGGTGCAGCAGAGAATGAATGGCAAAGAGGCTGCCATGGGGAGACTCAGCCTGACTTTATTGATCAGATGGTGGTATCTAATAAGGCTAGATATTTAATGCTACTTTTTAATAAATCCTTCATCCATATAAAGCAAGCTCTAATGCTTTGGCTAACAGCATTATTCATAGTTACTTATAGATTCAAAATTGCTGATTTTTTAATTTGAAAAAAATGTTAGAGACTTTTAAAATATTTTTAATACTACCTAGACATAATTCTAACCTCTAAAGCAGAATGAAAGAATAGAATGTGTATTCCCTGGCTTTACTTTCTGTCTGGCTTTTCCCAACTCTCGAGTCTCAACTGTATGTACCTCTTTCTAAACTCCATAAAATACAGCCATAGGCAGTTTCTTCCCATTCTTAGGCTCATTCACCATAACATGGGTACAGAATGAGTGTTGTAATTTATCGCTTTTTCAAGAAAAAAAAAACAATCTCTGTCTTTGTTAGGAATGCTACAGTGATAAACTGGAAAAATATAGTAGACAAATGGGACATTTGATATGGTCTTTAAGGGCAATTTAGAAAATAAAACTGGATTCAGACTACAGTTAGTTGCATTATAACTGGTAACCCAGCACTATCCAAAGGCCGTTCATAAAATAGTATATTTCAATGCTGAGGAAAGCCCTAAGAAACTGACCTAGGTATTTTCCTCTTTCTCTTGTCCTGTTCCGGAATATATCACAAAATTGAATAAAGCTTTAACAGGACTATTTAGAAATATTCCCATGATATACGGTTATTAGGAATAGAAAATATTTGAGTGACAGAAATAGGATCTATATATCCTCAAATGACAGTAATAATAGAATGAAATTGACAAGAAAAAATACTTTCAAAACATCAATTGCAGGCACACAAACTCACAGATATATGCACATGAAGACAACTTCTAACAGTGAGGCAGAATTTGATGAGGATTTCCACTAACCCCAAAGAAAAAACTATTAAAAAATATTCCTGTCAAAGCTTGGCCTCAGAATATGACTGGCTGGTAAAAAGATAAGAATATTCTTTATATCACCTCCACTGTCTGCCTCCTTACTCTTATCCTAGAGTTGACAAAACTTGAAAACATCTTAGCAGTCACTGTTTATTTTCTACAGGGAGGCTGACTGCATGTGGTCTGAGAGTCAAAAATTATTGCCTCCTCCTCACCCTTTTCCTACCTCAGCGACTGTAAGCTCATATGGCTCCAGGGTCCAAGCAGGCAATATGTTGAGTAAAGTAAGAGTGTTGGGAATATAGAAACAATAGTGAGCTAAAGATGCTAGAGAATTAACAGCCTTTGTCCAAGTCTGGCAACTACTATTCACCTCCAATTGTCACCATTTTTTAATATGGGCACATTGTTATCAGATAGTTTCTTCTTTAAGTTAAATTTAAGTTAATCTATTGATTGTTAAGTACTAGTAATATATTTATTTTTCTTGTTTTTTATTTTATTGTGGTAAAATATACACAATTTAAAATTTACTATTTTAACTATTTTCAAGTGTACAGTTCAGTGACATTGAGTTATTCAACAGTCACCATCATCCATCTCTAGAACTTGCTCATTTCCAACTGAAACTTTACACAGAAAACAACAATTCCTCATTTCCCCCTTTCCTCTAAACCCTGGCACTATTGTACTTTCTGTCTCTATGAATTAGACTGCTCTAGGAATTTCACATAAGTGGAATGATACAATGTTTGTAATTTTGTGTCTGACTTACTTCACTTAGTACAATGCCTTTAATCAGCCTTACTGTAACATGTGTCAGAATTTTATTCCTTTCTAAAATTAAAAAAAATTTATTGTGGTAAAATATACCTAATATAAAATTTACCATCTTAACCATTTTAAGTGCATAGTTCAGTAGTGTTAAGTAAATTTACATTGTTGTACAATCAATCTGCAGAACATTTTCATCTTGAAAAATTAAAACTCTATGCCCATTAAATAACAATTTCCCATTTCCTCTCCACCTAGTCACTGGCAATCACCATTCTACTTTGTGTTCTATGAGTTTTACTACTTTAGATTTCTAATGTAAGAGGAATTATATAGTATTTGTCTTTTTGCAACTAGCTTATTTTGAATGTCTTCAGAGTTCATTAATGTAGCATATATCAGAATTTCCTTCCTTTTTAAGGCTGAATAATATTATACTTTATGTATATACCTCATAGGTTATATCTGTTCACCCAATGATGGACTTTTGTGTTGCTTTTATCTTTTGGCTACTTTGAATGCCACTATGAAGACTGGTATACAAATATTTGTTCAAGTGTCTGATTTAGTTCTTTTCAGTATACACCCAGAAGTAGAATTGCTAGATCATATGGTAATTCTACATTTAATCTTTTTAGGAGTGGCAATATTTTTTTTCATAGTGGCTACAACATCTTACATTTCTACCAACAGTGTACAATGATTCCAATTTATCTGTATCCTCACTAACATGTTATATTCTGTTTTTGAAAAAAATAATAGCCATTCTAATATGTGTGAAATGTTATATAATTGTGGTTTGATTTGTATTTTTCTGATGATTATTGATGTTGAATATCTTTTCATACACCATTTGTATATCTTTGGAGAAATAGCTAATCAAATCCTTTGCCCATTTAAAATTGAGTTGAGCTTTAGTTGTTGAGTTGTAGGACTTCTTTAAATATTCTGGATATTAATTTCTTATCAGATATAAGATTTGCAAATATTTCTCCTATTCCATGGGTTACCTTTTCAATCTGTTGATAGTGTCCTTCGATGCACAAATTTTAAAATTTTTATAAAATACAGTTAATTTGTTTTTTCTTCTCTTGCTTGTGTTTTTGGTGTCCTATCTAAGTAATCATTGTCAAATCCAATGTCATGAAGCTTTCTTTCTATATTTTCTTCTAATGGTTTTATAGATTTAGCTCTTAGCCTTACACTTTTTATTTTGAATTCATTTTTATATATAGTGTAAAAATAAGGATCCAAATTTATTCTTTTCCATGCAGATAATCCAGTTTTCTCATCACCGTTTGTTGAAAAGATTGTTCTTCATTATGTGGTTTTGGCTCCCCTTGTTGAAATTCACTTGATCATATATGTGAAGGTTCATTTCTAGGCTCTCTAGTCTATTTTATTAGTTTATATATCTGTCTTTATGCCAATACCATAATGATTTGATTACTGTAGCTTTGTAGTAAGTTTTAAAATCAGGAAGTGTGAGAATTCAAGCTTAATTATTTCTCAAGATTGGCTGTTTTGGGTCCCTGGTGATGCCATATTGGCTTTAGGGAAGATTTTTCTATTTTTGAATAAAAATCTTTGGGATTTTGGTAAGGATTACATTGAATCCATTGACTACTTGGGTAGTATTGTATATCAACAATGTTATCAATTTACTTTTAAAGTATTGGGAGGTCCAAACAAAACCCATCCATGATAGATGTGACCTCTGTTCCTTAGTGACTCACTGAAAGTAAATTTTAGAAGGCAATTATGTAGAAAGTGGTGATGAAGATATCTACAGTAACACATTGCATCTTGGAAGGTGAAGATTCCTGCATTTTGTTATTTAGATTATCTGAAAGACAGAAGAAATCTATGTAATAAAACAAAGCTATAATAGATGAATAGCTCTTGGCAAATGAGAACTAAAGAATTAAACTAAACTATATCCATCAACCTGGCCCTAAATTGTAGTTTAGAGAGATATATTTTTCATTGTTTAAGTGAACAGAAAACAGATCAAAGGCTATTCATATATTCTGTCTGTTTGCATACAATAAACCTATATAGAGAGGTCAGAGAATGAAGAGTAGTCAGTCAGGTAATTAATTCCCCAAAAGCAAAATTAATAGAAATGATAATTAAACACATATAAAGAAGAAACAAAACAAATTACATTAAAAATGAAGTTCTTAAAAGAAGTCTTTGTAAAAACACCCATAAATAGATGCTCTATAGAACATACCCCCACACCCCCCATATATATAGAGAGAAAGAGAGAGAGAGTGAAAGAGAGAGAGAGAGAGATTGTTAAATTTAAAAAGTCTAGCCAAAAAAATAACAGTAGGTTCCACAAAGAAAGAAGGCTCAAGCTACCATGATTCTATTTTGCATCAATAAAAGCCAGAAAAAAATGGAACAATTTCTATGAAGACTGACATAAAAAGAGCATTTATCTAGGAATTTTAAACCAAATCAAGTTCTCTGTCAAGAGGGAAAGTAGCAGAAAGATATTTTAGATATGAGAGATTTAAAAAACCTTCTATATATATATATATAAAATTTCATGAAAGGATTCTTAAAGACTTACTGCAGCTAACTTAAAGATGAAACAAACAAAATAACTAAAAATGGAGAAGTCATAGAATAAAAATACTGGAGGCATATCTGAATTGGACCAAAACCAACTGGCCATCAGCAAGAATCATCACACAGCCATGGGGATGTACAATTTGAAGGAAATGAGCTCAGTGTCCTCTGCAAAACTCTTTTGGAATTCTCCAGTGAAAGAGTGATATGCTGTTTTGTATAGTGCTTTTCTGAGAAGTTGGGGTTAATGCTTACATGATTATAGAATAAGACAGAGAATGATATGGCAGAAAGATGACTAGAATTGATTTTCTTATTTGTGTCACAAATATATTATTTATCTCAAAGTATTTTAAGGAAAAAATGTACGGAGAAAAATGGTGTCTACTTGAGTACCTCTCACACAGTATGCTAAAGAGATTGAATATTAATCAAGCTGAAAAAATTAAGTAAGCATTTTTATATTGTTAAACATCAACAACAGGCAGGAGTTCAAGTAAAAAATGTGAGAGAACTTGCTTGTCAGCTCTTCATAGGAAATAACTTGAAGTTGATCACAGCTCATTACAGGTTAAAAATTTGAAGGGACTCCTTAATAATTGATTTACTCCCAAGCAGCAAGATAAAATAAGGAATAGAGAAATAGAGAGAAAATGATTGAATTTTATTCTGAGCTAAGATCAATCATATCTGAACCTAGTATCTTGAAGCCGGCAGTATCAGGGTTAGAGTGGGACTGGCAGCAGCATACAGATGTTTGACCACACACTTTCCCTAATCCAGCATTCCTAGGACCAGGTGGGTGTAGGGATCTGCTGTGTAGCCAAGACTCCTGGGTAACAGGGATGATCAAGTAATTTCTAATTTGAAGAATGGAGAGGTGTAGGGATTGGACAATTAGTGGGCCATTATAAGAAGTAGTGATTTTTGTTTCACATTGAACTATACAATTGAGGAAAGAATAGTAAAGAGAAGGTTTATCTTTAAATTTTAATATCATCATACTTTTATAATGACATTTTCATTCACAAGTGTAAGGGCACCATCCCCGCAAGGGATTGAAACTGCTCTGCATCCCTGAATGTGCCTGCCAAACCTGCCACACAGGTCTGCATTCAGGTCTGACAGAGGCTCAAGGAAATGCTGGCAGGAATCTGATCTGGAAAATCTACTTGTACCTATATAGCTCTGGTGAAACTTCTATGATACTTATGGTCTGGTGACTGAAAGAACAAAACTTGATTTTGACACACAGACCTTGGACTGCTACACAATAAAGTGGAGAAATTTCTAACTCACTGCTGTGTTGGTTTAACACTCCTTTAGTCATCTGTGGCTATGCTATGGAAGTTTAGCCAAATGCAGATGATTCTTTGTGATTTGATTTTGATATTATCCATGCTCCTGACTCCTCCATGCATGGTCAAAATTGGGTAAAGTTATTAAGGTAAGAATTTGGTGTCAGTTGGTTGTAACACTTGAATGAGTTGGCACACCATGTGTGTGCTAAGGAAGGTTCAACAGTTATTGTTTGGGAAGAGACACTCGATCAGAGAAGAGTGAGATAATACTAAATTGTGCTCCTGTGAGGTGCCAAGTGCTTTACACAAACTAGGTCATTTAACAACATATTCTTAAAACAATCCATTGTGGGGAGAAATAGGGAAGTTAAAATCTTGCGTGGAGATTGTGGCTACAGTCTGAATGTGAGCCCAGCGCTGGGACACTGCTTGGCTTCCAGAGGCAGTATACTACAAAGGAAAACCAATTGTTTATTAGCTATTCCCTATAGCTCAGGCAAAACCTTGGTCTAGAAGCTGCACCCTTCATTAAGCTTTCTGCCTCATGCCTGCTACCACAGTCCCTCTGCTCCTGATCAGGGAACTACCTGTAGGAAGGACTTGAATAGGGCTATGCCAGAGAGATGCAACCATTTTGATTTTATTTCTTCTCCTCAGACCTGTGGCTTAGAGCTGTTTTCCATTCATCAAGATAATGATAGCCCTTCTGAATTAAACATGATTTTTCTTCTTAGGGAAAAAAAGTCCAAAGGAAACATCAGAGTTAATTAGGGAAAGTGATGTTGTAGCTGCTGACAGAAAGAAGCCCATGAAAGGCAATGTTGAGGGGGATCCCAAATCATCAAAGCAAAGCCATTCAGTTGCAAATTGCTTTCTATTTCAGCTTTGTAGGGCAGAGGGTGCTCTGGGATCCCACTGGTCTGCAAGCACAAGGTTCTCCACCAGTGATGTGTAAAGAGAATACCAGATGCCCCAAGGGGAAAGGAGCTTGAAGTTAAAATGATTCCTCTGAGTGATTTGGAAGTCCATAAGGTTTAACTGAAGGTTCTCTCATGGTATGAGGTTTTGTCTAAATGATGACAAACAGAACATTTATTTTCTGAGGTAAGCCAAAGTCATTACTTTCCTGGACTATCAATCCAAGTTCACCAACAAGCTGTGCTCATGCACTGGCTGCTTTTGTCCACCTGATATATTTTTGCAAGGCCTGTTTTTGATATCCAAAGTGATTTAAAGAGATAAAAATTCTAAAGTTTTTGGCACCACATGAAATAAACAGCATTCCACTCCTGCTTCAGGGCCTGTGATACTCACTTTCTGTTTCCTTCGAGTCTCTCTTAGTATTCTCAGTTTTGACTTCTTTCTTCAGTTGCCAGAGGCTCCGTCTCCTTTTCTTATGTGCTGAAACTTTGACCAGATAGTCTGGATTTCTTCTCTTCCAATGCAGTACTTGTAAAGGGAGTACTGTACACTTTGGTGGCATTCTACCTTTCCTCTCCAGCTTTATCGAGATATAATTAACATATAACATTGTATTAGTTTATGATGTAAAACATAATTATTTGATATATATATATATATATTTTGTGAAATGATTGAAACATCTATCATCTCACATACTTACATATTTTTTTCCTGTGATAAGAACTTTTAAAATCTACTCACTTAGCAACTTTCAAATATATAACACAGTATTGTCGCCATGCTGTATATTACATCCCAAGACTTATTTATTTCATTACTGGACTTTTATACCTTTTGACCACCTTCAGCCATTTTCCCCCTACACCACATATGCCTCTTGCAAACACCATTCTGTTCTCTACATCTATGGGTTCAAATTTTGTATAATCCATATATCAGTGCAATCACATGGTATTTGCCTGACTTCTTTTGCTTAGCATAATGCCTTAAAGGTTCATCTATGTTGTTGCAAAAGGCAGAGTTTCCTTTTAATACACATTTTTTTATTCACTCATTAATGGACACTTAGGTTTCTCCATATCTTGGCTATTGTAAATAATGCTGAAATAAATATGGAGGTGTGGTATTCCTTTGAGATAGTGATTTAATTTCCCTTTTGTATGTACTGGGTTTAATTCTACTGCTTTTGACACTGTTCCCATTAAGGCAACTCATTGGATCTACTCGCCAAATGTAATAGGACTTTTTTTTTTTAGGTATGTCTCATTTTGGGTTCTCAACAGTGATCATGTTGAGATACATGCTCCATGGTCTCTTAATTCTAGTGTCCAGTGCCCAGTTACTTTTCTTAGTCAAACTCTCTCAAATATGCTTTATTTTCTGCTCCGTTTTTATTTGAGTGATTTTATTTGTATTTTGTAAACATTTGTTTGGATCATAATCAAAATAAAGTCCACATAGCATAATTGTTTGCTATGTCTTTTAAAAGTTTTTAAATCTAGGTATTGGCAAAACTTTTTTTGTAAAAGGCCAAATTGTAAGTATTTTAGCTTTGGGAGCTACATGGTGTCTGCCACAACCACTCAACTCTGGCATTGCAGTGCAAAATCAGCCATATGAAATTCATAAGTAAATGGAAATGGATGTGTTCTAATAAAATTTTATTTATAAAAATAGCATGGTGGCCAGATTTGGCTTATGGACCATAGTTTGCTGACCCTTGTTTTATTCTGTAAATGCTCACTTTCTCCTCTTTCCTCTATTCAGTTTGTTGTTGAAGAAATTCTATCATTTGTTCTATAAGAAATCTAGAGTTTGCCGATTGCATGTTCTTCCGTATCCTGTATTTCTTATAGTTAGATCTAGAGGCTTGCTTGTTCAGACTCAGTTCTGATGTTTTTGACAAAACTAATTCAAAGGTGATAATGTATACGTCTGTAAAATGGCCCATAATATTAAGTTGATTCTCTTTTTACCATGTTAACAGCTACTGAGGAACTTGCCTAGATTGAGCATTTCATTAGGGCTTTGCAAAATGGCGCTTTTATAATTACACCATTACTTCTTCATTTACTTGCTGGAACATTTCTATAAAGAGGAAATTTTCCATCATCAACTATTTGCTTTCCCAGAGATACGTTTTATATAGGAAAAGCAGAATAAACATTTGATATTTCCTTATATTTACCAGTTATCACAATAATGAGTTGACAATTGACCTAAAAATTAACCAATGAGGGAATTTTTTCTTAATTATAACTTTAAGTTCTGAATTTAAGAATATTCGAAGTGTTTCAAATCCATTGTGTTAATATCCTTTTTGATGCTCAAATTGTGCTATTTTTGACCAGTGGGAATTCTTCAAAGTGACTCCTTAATCCTTTTGGCAAGCCCTCAGTGGGTTTTAAGGTATTCTTTGGTTTCAGGTATAAGGAGATATTCAAGATATCATATACATTTATTGTTCTTGACCTGGAATCAAGAAGTCTTTGTTTCTTTTCATGGGAAGTAATATTGAGAGACCACAATCTGGACACTAAGTGTGTTCATTGTTACTGGGTTGATGTTTATTTCTATTTTTTCTCTCTCTCTTTTTTTTTTTTTATTGATGTTCAAGTACAGCTTTCTCTCCTTTCCCCCACCACTCTCACCACCCTTCCCATCCCCACCTTTGATCCTACCCCCTTTTGGCTTTGTCTATGTGTCCTTTATACATGTTTCTTAATTACCCTTTGCCCTTTCCCCCCTGTTATCCCCTCTCCCTCTCCTCTGATCACTGTCAGTCTGTTCTTTATTTCAGTGTCTCTGGTTATATTTTGATTGCTTGTTTGTTCTGTTGATTAAGTTCCACTTATAGGTGAAATCATATGGTATTGGTCTTTCACCCCCTTGGCTTATTTCAATTAGCATAATGCTCTCCAGCTCCATCCATGCTGTCGCAAAGGGTATGAGCTCCTTCTTTCTTTCTGCTGTGTAGTATTCCATTGTGTAAATGTACCATAGGTTTTTGATCCACTCATTTACTCTTGGGCACTTAGGTTGCTTACAGCACTTGGCCATGGTAAATTGTGCTGCTACGAACATTGGGTTGCACAGGTTCTTCTGAATTGGTGTTTGAGGATTCTTAGGGTATAATCCCAGCAGTGGAATTGCTGGGACAAAAGATAGTTCTATTTTTAGTTTTCTGAGGAAATTCCGTACTGTTTTCCACAGTGGCTGCACCAGTTTGCATTCCCACCAACAGTGCACTGGGGTCTCCTTTTCTCTACAACCTCACCAGCACTCGTTTATTGATTTGTTTATGATGGTCTTTCTGACTGGAGTGAAGTGTTATCTCAATGTGGTTTTAATTTGTATCTCTCTGATGGCTATTGATGCCAAACATCCTTGCATATGTGTCTAGGCCCTGTGTATGTCCTCCTTAGAGAAGTGTCTGTTCAGGTCCTTTGCCCATTTTTCAATTGGGCTGTTTAACTTTCCAGAGTGGAGTTGTGTGAGTTCTTTATATATTTTGGAGATCAAACCCTTGTCCAAAGTACCATTGGCAAATATATTTTCCTATAATATATTTGCTTTTTTTTCTTTTGTGAACAAAGCTAAAAATATTTTAAAGTTAAACTCATTTTTTGATCCTAGTGATACTTCCGTTCAAACTCATTATCACAAGATTTTATACAACTCTGCTTATTTTGCCTCCATTCAAATTTCTTTGTTTTAAAATTACAAAAAAATACTTCTTTGTGTTATTCCACTGTATTGGTATGCTACCACAGAGTTGGTTTCCTTTGTTTCATTATTTTTAGAAATTTTAAAATTTAATTTTGTTTTATAATTATGTAAAAGTTTTACATAATTCCAAAGTAAAAGCTCCAGATTTGAGAAGTATAGTTTCTTTCACACCTGCCCTTTCATTTCTTCACACACTCTATAGGGAACCATTAACTTTTTTTGTTCATTTATTCTTCCATTAAAACAAACAAAAGAAAATGATTATATATCTCTATCACACCTTCTTATTAGATGGATAGTAGCATATTTTCTCCATATTTCATTTTCAGACACTAATATCCTGGATATTATACCGTAGGAGAATATAGAAATATGCCCAATTCCATTATCTAGGTAGGTGGATGCATCATCTTTTACTCAATCACTCTCTAATTAATGAACATTTGGATGATTTCCAGTCTTTTGTTGATCAGATATCTCCGCAGCTAACTTATACAGTTTTCTTTGCTTTTTTTTTCTTTTTCAGTGTGTTATTTGGAGAGATTCATAGAAGTTGGGTTGACAATTGACAATGTGAAAGTGCATGAAATTTTTCCAGATATTGTCAAATTACCCTTCACATTGGTTTTTATCATTTGGGATTCTCACTAACAATTTCTATAAGAATGTCCATTTCCCCATAGACTTTTCAAAAGTATGTTATCAATCTTTGGAAACTTGTCAATTTGATTGAAAAGCATTATCTGTGTAGTTTTAATTTTTATGTCTCTTATATAGGTGAGACTGAGTATCTTTTCATATGTTTAAGGAACATTTCTTTTCTCTGACCTGGGTCTTTGAGTTTCTTGCCATGTTTTTAAGTGAAATTTTTCTTGGCCTTCTCTGATAAATGTTTTATATAGTAAGTATATTAAATTTTTGTGTTTATATGCAAATCTTTTTCTCAATTTGCCATTCAGCTTTTGAAATTTCTTATAGTTATTTTTGCCCTGGAGACTGCTTTCATTTTAAAGTATATGCATAATTTTCCTTATTGAATTTGAGTTTTAAGTCATAGTTTGGAAAGTTTTCTCTGCTGTCAGATTATGGAAGGATTCACTCCTTTTTCTAGTACCTATTTTGTTTTTTTTTTTTTTTTTTTTGGTAAAATACCTTATCCATTTAAATATCTGAGCATGGTATGAGGAATAGATCCAATCTTAATTACATGGTTATCCAGTTATTTCAACAGCACTTATTAAATAATTATTTTTTCTTACTGATTTGAAATACTACCTTTATTATACACTAAATTTCCATATTAAATTGAGTGTATTTCTTGATATTCTATTTCCTGTTTCTATGTATGTTTATTTATATATCAACACACAATGTTTTTTTGATTTGACCTTTATTGTACTTTTTCCATTGCCATTTAGTCCCTTTAAACTCCCTCCCCCAGCAATCACCACACTGTTGTCCATGTCCATGAATCATTTTTCCTTTTTGCACAGTCTCTCCACCCCCTAACCTCCTCCTACCACTAGCCCACTAGCTGCCATCCTGCTCTCTATGAGTATGTCTTTGTTTTGCTTGTTATTTCAGTTTGTTCATTAGATTCGACATATAAGTGAAATCATATGGCATTTGTCTTTCTTTGACTGGCTTATTTCACTTTGCATAATATTCTCCAGGACTATCCATACTGTCACAAAGCATACAACTTTCTTCTTTTCTATGGCCAAGTAGTATTCCATTGTGTAAGGTTTTGTAATTAATTTTAATAACTGAAAGGGCCAGCCAGAACAGTCTCTATCAGCCCTCCTTCTTCTTTTTCAGAATTTTTCTGGCTACTCTTGTTTGCTTGTTCTTCTAAATATATGTTATAATCAACTTGCATAGCTCCAGACCACAATCTGATGGTATATTCTTGCTAATGCATTGAATTTTCTTTTACATTTTTTACAGTCTTTTAAAAAAATTGTTGTTCAAGTACAGTTGTTCCATTTTCCCAGCACCACTTTCTCCCACCCCAGCCACCACCACCTCCCACCCTCAATTTTTCCCCTCTTTGGTTTTGTCCACGGGTCCTTTATACATGTTCCTTGATGATCCTTCCTCCTATTTCCCCTTTTATTCCCTGCTCCCCTCCCCTCTAATTACTGTCAGTTTGTTCTTTATTTCAATGACTGTGGTTGTATTTTGCCTGCTTGTTTGTATTGAATTTCTATATTAACTTAAGGGAGAGCCCTGTAGATTGGTTGTTTCTACTTAAGATTATGGGATGTCTTTATGCTTGTTCATGTCTGATACTTTAGATTTTTTTCTTTTGTTTTCAGATTCTTTTCGGTCGTCTTACTCCTTCTTTACCTTCTTGCACTTGATGACTTGAGGATCTTGTTGAAGCACTTTTATTTCCCTAAAGCAGAGTCACCAAATCTGTTACAAGTTCTGCCCTTTTCTTTGAGTGCCAAACTCAGAGATGCACGTATCCTACCTTTTTATATGTACTGTTTTTCAAAACTTAGATTAATTATAATATGTCTTCATTTGTCATGCATGCTGAAGCTCTTATTTTCTGATGTTCAGGACTATTACTGAAAATCTGGGGCTGCTTTAGCATCTTCTGTTTAATCATCTATGTGTAGGAGGCATAAACCCATCAATCATGGGAAATATTTGGAGAGTTGGATCATTCTACAGTGTATTAGTTGGTAGTACTCCACTTTCAGCTTCCAATTATGTTTAAGAAACATAAAATCAGAAAGGCTGAGCTTGCTAAAACTGCCTCAAAGTGGCAGATATCAATCATTCCTCTTCAATTTTATGTAATCCTCTAAAACTGGCAGTGGCACAGAAAAATAAATACAGCAGATGGAGAAATTCCTTTTCTGTGAATCAGAACACTTAAAGCTCTCTCTCATTCCTGCCTCTCTCTCATTCCCTGCAGTGAAACTGGAACTGTAAATGGAACCTTAGTAATGGAACAATCTCCAGGCTTATTGATTTTCTTCAGTAAGTTCCTTAACATTTTCAGGCATGGTTTTGTTTTCCAGCATAAAGCAGAGCCTAATTCCAGGTGCTTGATGTTAAGTTATTTGAAGTGTTGAAATGTATACAGAAGTTAGTTGGAAAGTAATATGATCTGCTGTAGTTATAAGGGGATAATAATATAAGTATCTGATAGACATTTATTTATTTAATGCCATAAAACATAGGAATTTGATTTTAAAAATATGTAAAATAAAATTCATGTTCTGTAAGGAAATAAATTCCAGGGTGAGAAAAAATTTTAACAGGACACAAGGTCAAGGCTGTTGGAGTAGGGGGATGGAAGGATCCAAAAAAAAAAATAGTGACTAGAGAATCTTTGATTTTTACTACTGATGAGCTGCTGGTTCATTTCTAAGATTCCTACTGCCTAAGTTAAAAAGAGAAACATAGTAATCAACTTCATTTTCTATGTTGGAGTTATCGAACCATGGTAGACTTTCAGTGTCTTCATCAAAATCTTTTTTGAATATACTCACAGGTCTTTATCACTTCTTCTGTGGTAGTGCTTAACATTAGGCAAAAGCAGGATGCAAAAGTATAGTCTAACTCAGAAGGAGATTCTGAGGCCATATGATTTATAAGTCAGGTCTAGCTAAGCCCACAGCCTCTATAATCACTTTATAATGCCTAGAAGAAAGGAGATTTTAGTTCATCTGAGAAGGATTGTTGTTAAATTATTCTGAATTACAAAATCAGAAGATTATATAGTTGTATTTATAAGGATCTATTTTCTGAACTGCCAATGGAACTTCATGCTTCATTGTTTCTAAAAATCAACATTCTTAAAGGGTTTTTTTCCCCCATTTTTTTAGACACATCAGTGGTCATACCAAAACCCTGCAAAATGTCTTTCTTTAAAGGTACCATTGTTGGTGTCACATAGTTGGGCCAAAAGCCCACAGCTGTGAAACCTAAAGAAATTATGAATAGAGCTGCTTGTAGAATACCAAGAAAATATCTCATGATGGTTTCCCTGTTTATGTAACTCACAAAGCTGGGACTGCGCATTGGCAGAGTTGCCAGCTCTTATGGGGCATTTTTGGTTACATCAAATTAACTCTTCTTGGAAGTTGTGAGTTAGAAAATATTTTTTTGGAAAGGGTCACTGTGCAAAGCATCCTGATCTCAAATTTATTTGCCTTATTAGAAATTTATGAACAGAGCAATGACACATAAACATTTATCAAACATTATATGCTGCTTCCAAGTTATAATATTTGCCATAATTTATGAGATGAAATGAGAATGGGAAAATGTGGGCTACAGCATATGTCTCCAGTAAAAGAAAGCAATTGCAATTCTTTTACAGGGTCACACCAAGTCTTTCACTAATGAACAGAAAGGAGTACAGAGGAAACATCATTTCACTAACCTTTGCTTGCTGGAAAACTAGGGTATGGGTCACGTTCAGATGGTACAAGTGCACTTCCCCTCTGACATTTGGGTTCCCATAATATCTCATAGACCATGGGGGACCTGGGTCTGACTTCTCCAGAGCTCCTTTGAGGAAGACACAGAAGGCTGGGGGCTCTGTCTCCCACCCTTTCTGCTGTATGGAGTATTCTATCTACTCTTCATCTAAGAAGTAAAAATAAGGGAGGATTGAGTATTTGTAAGTCATAAAGATAATTTCCTCTTTCTCTCTCTTCCTTGCTTTCCCTTCCCTTCCCCTCTTTCCCCCTTCCCTCTTCTGTCTCTTTCTTTCTTTTCTTCTTATGTATTTTGCTTTTTTATTATTTCCATAGCATCTTCTATCACTTGACAGAAACATAACTGGTTATTTGCATTACTATTCTTCTTTTTCCCAGCAGGGGAAAGTGTGTTGCTTTTGGAATCAGATGAACATGTGTTTGAATTTCATATCTGCTAGTTACTTATTTGAGCAAGTTACATAGTTTCTTTTAACCTTACAGTCTTTGTAAAACAGGGACAGTAGTTGTTGCCATGAAGACTTGTAGGGTTTCAAAAAAATAAACACACTGCCTAGTGCTTAGAACACAGTGGACTCAGTTAAAATGAGTTTATGTTCTGATCTTTCATATGATTAGATACCAGATATAGACTCCTTTAAAGACAAGACCACTCTGTGGAAGGGTAGGAAAGCAGATGGAAGCTTTGAGTAGCCATGGATTACTCTAAGAATAGCTCAGACTTTTCATTGCTGGCTCTTCTTCCCAAGGCTCCAGGCTGAGATAGCTCAATACCTGCAACCCTGACACTGACAAGACTAAAAGAGTTCCAGAGTCATGCGGCTGCTGGGGACTCCCTGGACAGTGAGGTTCATTTTTGTTTTCAGAGAAAGTTGTCTTATTCTAGGAGTATACACCTAGAAATATGAGTGTTGTCAGAAAGTTCAGGAACTGGAAAATGGGAAGCTCAGGCCAGGCCTTGGATGAGATGGACCTCATGGGACACTTATATTTTAGTCTGAGACCTCAGAATATTGCCAGGACCCCCAGAGGTGATCAGTCTTGAGATTCACTCACACTAAACAAACTCACCAAAGACGAACATGTAAACTAGGTGTCAAATTACTTTGTGTTCTGATAGATAATCTTTCCACCTAGACCACTCCCTTCCAAATATCAAGGATTTATTCAAGCAATTAGGGATCATCATTATAATCCTCAGAACCACCATTTACTGAGTGTCCACTGTGTGTTGAGTACAAACATTATAATTTTAGGCTGGCTTTCCCCTAAAGCAGGGCCAGAAATCACAGCTTGAATAAAGTTAGATTATTTTGAGATATGATTGCAGGGAATAAAAATGAGGGTGGCTAAGAATAAAATAGGGAAGAAAGGAAGGCAATCCAAGGTTGTGTCATTGGACTGGTTACTGTTGTGTGCAACTGGAGCTCAATCCCATCAGAGACCCACAGGGCACAAGAGATGTCTAACATACCTTTAATATTTATAGCAACCCCACAAGGTAGAAAATACTAGTGTCACTTCAGTGATGGAGTAAATTGAAGCTTAGAGAAGGGAAGTAACTGGGTCATGGTCATGCAGCTCCAAATGGCAGGGCCAGAATTTAAATGTGGGCTTGCATTAATTTTAAAGCATATTCTAGGCTTCCCTGTTATGATGCTTGGCTAGATATCTTTCATTTTTCCCTCTATATTCTCTATCCAGCCTTCTCTGCCCCAGGAAGATGATCTATGCAAGTTGCATTAAAGTGTTCTCTTTCCAACTGGCTTATGGTTGGGGTGGTATAATGGGTAGTACCAGCAAGTGATCATACAGAGGGAGGAGGGTGTGATCAGGGTACTTATTTCTTTGGCTTCCTCCCTTCAAGGTTACCTGAGACAGGCTATGTGTCCAAGTGAAAGATCACAGCATTTTCCAGTATGTGTATATATACATTTCTTTTTCTCCTTATTCTCCTGAGTGCCCCATTTCCTTGCTCCTTCAATCCTGAGAAGGCAATGTATTTATCCACTTGAGATTTCTTTATACTCTGCCCACATTTCTTTGAATTGTCCCAATTTGAGTGTGCAGTACTCTGATAGTGGGATAGTGATTGATACAGTTGCCTCCTAGAAGTGGATGGAAGAATGCAAAGTCATAGCACAGATGGTGTCTTATTCTGTCTGCCTCCATGTCACTTACCCACAGCCTGGAACACTATCTTTAGTGACCAAAGATACTACCTGGGCCAGATCTACTCTCTGTTCACTCGGCAGTGCTAAGAAACATCAATACACTGTTGCTCATAGTTTCTTCTTATCTGAGTTCCATGCAGACAAACTTTGTTCCATACACACAATTTCTCTCAAGTAGATAATAATTTAACAATAATAGCTTAACCTTCAGCTAGGCTTTGCTTTGACGTCCAGGTCTGTTTTGTGCCTTTTTTAGTGAGGATGGCTCTGTTCTTTGAGATATTCTTGCTAGTGGCTAATCTCTTCAGTTCTGGATAGATTATACTCATTTTCTTCATGGGAGATCAGAGTGTTTCCAAGTATTTGGGAGACAGAGAGGAGCTATCAATTTAGTGCAACAGGTGGTATGCCTGTTCAACTGATGTACCAACTACCTCCTTGAAGCCTGGACTATCTTCCCTTCAGTAGCCTGGACTTGGCTGACAGGAAGAGGAGCAGCATTGTGTCTCTGCCTCCTCTGAAAACTCTAGCTCTACTTTCATGCCTGTGAATACCTCTAGGTATTTGACGATTTCTGCATCCATTTTAAATAATCATAAAAAAGGCCAACTCTTGGTTTGAACAAACATGTTCTTGATCAAGGTTTAAAACATTTCTTTTATGGCTCCCCTGCTGGGTCTCTGATTGTTTTCCTTTCCTCAGAATATGAATGATTGTTTATTAAACATAATAATAATAATAAAGTGGAAGTAGGGTCTCTTACCTAGCATTAGTTCAGATTCCAATTTAATCTTTCCCTGGCGTCACTTCATTATAACCTTATTTGCTTGCGTAATTCATAACCAGTATGTGTCACTGTGAATGAAGTCAAACTTCAGAATAACATATCGGTAAGATGATTGTTCTTGGAACACACAGTACCTCTGGTGTATAATTTAAAAAAAATACTGGCTCAAACAATAAAATAATGGTAACAAACTTATTTCACTGCATAGAACCCAGAAGCTTTGAAGTAGCAAATGCTGCTTTCCTAAGCAAAGGGACCTCTCTGCTAATGTTAAGACAGAGAGTGGTATTTCCTGACCTTTTAGATGCATGATCAGGGCTCTTCTGGACCACTGAAAGGCTAGCAGAGGCATGAAGTTTCAATCCTTTTCCTTCCAGAGACAATATGCTTAGGGCGATGGGCTCTGCCTTTTAGTGATATGACCTCAGCTCTTTCAACAGAGTGAGAGTAATAATAGCACATCCTGCAGCTATTGTACAAATTATAAAACATAACATACTGCAAGTGATTAGCAGCGTTTAGCACAGAGTCGGTGCTGAATGCATGTTAGCTGTTTTCATTATTGTAAAAGATTACGTCCCAAATAATCTTAACAATTGTCAGAGATCATGATTGTCCTCAGAGGGCCTTGGATCAGGATTAGGGAAGAAAAAAATGATGCTGTTTAACATGTGAGTCTAGGCAAACACAAAGACTCAACAGTGGAAGCAAATTTCATAGAAATGGTCTTTAGTTATAATATACAGGATATCTTATAGTTTGGGGTTGGAAGCAGCTCCACAAGAACATACTTAAGCTATATTTAAAAAGGTGGTTGCCAATCCAGATCTATGATGGTGGTGGAGTAGATGGAAGATACACTCACATCCTCTCAGGACCAGACTGGAATTGCAACTAAAATATAGAACAATCAATCTGAATAATCAACTGAAGACTAGATGAACATAAATCTTATAACCTTGGATGTACAGCAAGAAGCCACTTCAAGACTGGGAGGAAGAGTGGAGATGCAAACAGTGTTGGGTCCACTCCCACAGGAGGCTGAGATTCCAGAGGGATATCTCAGCTGCAAAGGTTTACCACCCTGAGGAGTATGGGATCTCAACCCCACACCAGGCTTCCAGCCCAGAGCATCAGAGTTGGGAGGAGGCATTCATATCACATCTGGTGTGAAAATCAGTGGGGATTCTGACCATCATGGAGAAACAAGATCTCCTGGAGACACAGGCACCCTCTTAAAGGACCCATGAATAAAGTCTCCCTCACAGCCACATACCATGGGCTCCAGTGGAGAGAGGGCAGAGCAGACTATAGTCATTTGAAGAGAGACTGGGATTTGTGGCTCTGGGTGGATAGGTGAAGGGATAGCCACAAGATCCCTGTGCTGAGTCACTCTACTGCACCATGGATAGCACTTTTCTTGGGTGGAGCACCCTCCTCCTTAAGGCATCAACCTGGGAGAAGGTAAAGGCCCCACCCTCTGGACTGTCTGTGGCCCCACCCTACAGAGCTGACACTCTGCTGAGGAGTTAGCTGTCTTGGCCAGGGTGAAGATGTCGGCAGACTCGCTGGAGAGGTTAGTGGCTGAGCTGAGTGGCTCTGGGGTGAAGGCCATTTCCCCCATTTTTCCATGAAACTGACAGGTGTTTCCCCCTCACAGCAAACTTGATTGCCCCACACTCCAGTCTCCCAGGAGCCCCACCCTCCAGAATCTTGGTGGCCCTGCCCTGCTGAGGAGATCTGGGCAGAATCTGAGAAACTGCCTTTTGTGGCTCTGGGGAGGAGGCCACTCCCCCTGCCTTTACCCAAGCCTGACAGATACCTCCCTCTAACAGGAGATCCACTAGACCCACCCTCCCAACTTGCAGTGGCCTCACCCTGCCTACCTAATGCTCTCCAGGAATTCAGGGCAGAATCCAGGACAGACTGTGCTGTGCAGCTCTAGGATAAGGGCCATTCTCTCTCACATGCATGACAAATGCAAAGTTTTGCCTTCGCATGGCCAAATATTGGTCTATTTGGGCCTGATAAACTCTACTGGCCACACCTTGAAGACTGAGACAATGCCCCACCACAAAGTGTGCAAGCACCCAACAGATGACAGCTATACTTGGTATAACCTGGGACATTTGCTGAGCAGCCTCAGACCCAGCACTTGCGTCAAGCTTGAACCTGTGTAAATCTGGAAAATACTACTTGCCCTACTTGGTGACTCACTGGGAGGCTACCTAATGCACCTTGAGTACCACCAGAGGCTCTTTCAATAACTGAACCTAACAGGCAGTTGGAAAGTGGAAGCAGGCAGAGGCAGAACTAAGGATGCCTTGGGCCTTTTGCTGACCTCTTTCTGGGCTCAGTGCTGGTGGAAGCCAGGCTTGGTGCACAGCTTGGTCCTTCCCTTGCACAGCAAGGCCCAGAAGGGGCAGACACAAACTGTGGATAATTTTGTAGCTCTAAACAGGTTGTCAAGCCTAACCATAAGTAGCACCTGATGTTGACTTGAACCAGAATCCCTCCAAAAAGGCCCCAAAACAGACAAATCTAGTGGAGAGCTTCAGACAACATCAGAGCAGGATCAAATTAGCTTCATAAGTGGCATATCCAAAGAAAGATCTCAGTAGGCTCCAGACACTGATGAGGCAAATTCAACTTCCTGTGGCAGTACCTGTATAGCAGTTTGTACACTGTAGTTGGGCATCTATACTTACAGTCAGTCAGCCTGAAGGTTGATCCCATAAATGAATAGGCCAATAGCAATAGAGACTTAATTACAATAGGAGGGCTCACAAAACTCTCACAAGACACATTCTTACAGCATCCAGCTCAGGTGATTAAAAAGACTCTGCCCCTGGGTCTCCCAGGACACCTACTGTTTAAGGCCAACTACCAAGACTATGAGACATAACAAATGTACTTAATACAGAGAAACAAACACAAAGAGGCAACCAAAATAGGGAGACAAAGTGATATATCCCAAATAAGAGGACAAAAGAAATCTCCAGGAAAAGAGCTAAATGCAACCAAGGCAAACGATTATCTAGATATTGAGTTAAAAGAAATAGTTATAAGGATGCTCAAGAAACTTAGTGAGGACTTCAAAGAACTTAGAACTTCAACAATATGAAAAAGGACATAAAAACCATGAAAATGAACCAGTTACAAATGAAGAATACAATATCTGAAATAAAGAATACACTAGGAGTAAGACACTAGGCTGAATGAAGCAGAGCATTGAATCAATGATTTGGAAGACAATGTAGCAGAAAATACCCAATCAGAGCAGCAAAATGAAAAAATAATAACTAAAAAATGAGGATAGTATAAGGGACTTTTGGGAGAACATGAAGTATAACAACATGTGCATCCTAGATGTACCAGAAGGAGAAGAGGCAGAGCAAAAGATGAGAACCTATTTGAAGAAATTATGACTGAGAACTTTCCTAACCAGGTGAAAGAAAAAGAAACTCATGTCTAGGAAGCCCAGAGAGTCCCAAACAAGTGGACTCAAAGATGCCCACACTAAGGCACACCATAATTAAAATGGCAGAGCTTAAAGACAAAGAGAGAAATCTTAAAAGAAGCAAGATAAAAACAGTTACCTACAAGGGAACTTCCAAAAGACTCAGCTGATTTCTCAAAAGAAACAGTTCAAGCCAGAAGGGATTGACATGAAATATTCAAAGTGATAAAAAGCAAGGATTTACAACCAAGATACAGGTAAGTGAAAGAATGTACCATGTTCATGGATTAGAAGAATTAACATTGGGTGGAGAAAAAGATGGCAGAGGAGTGAGTGGGAGTCATGCTGACCTCCCCGCAAGACCAAACTATAATTGTGACTAAATAGTGGAGAAATCACTTGGAAAACAATGGAACAAGAGAGGGAGAGGAGCCTTGGAGCTTCAGACAGACAGTGGAATCAACTTTCATGCATCTGAACAGGTGAGAAGTGCAGTAGAGGCTTGAGAGAGTGGGCTGGATGCCCATAGGCACCAGCAACAGAGGGAGAGTGAAACAGCCAGTTGGATCCCCATGAGAAGAACAGGATCTGAATCATAAACAGGGACCCCTAGACTACAGCATCTGAAACCAGGAAAATACACAGACAAAATGTAACCCCGAAAAGCTTAGAGGCTCTCTCTGCCAGAGACAGGCAGCTGGAGATGCAAAGAGACATTTAAAGGGCCAATGCAAAAATTTGCAGTGGCAGCTGCCTTCCTTGATGTCTGGGTAGAGATGGCAGCTGAGTGGGCTGATGCCTGAGGAAAGACTGATGAGGAAAACCTTCTGAAGAGAACTGAGATGGTGGCCAGCAGAGCCCCGGTGATAACTCACCTCCCACTCTGCAGCTACCATCTTGCTCAGGCATAAGGGAATCAATAAACCTGCCTTTTTCATGCTCTGCACACAGCATGTGGGCTGGGGCCTGAGTGCAGACTGGATGGAAGAAATAGAGGATCCCTGGCCAAAGGGGATACACAGCTGCATAGAGACCCTCAAGGAGAGACTGGACACAGAGGGGTTGGGGAAAGAACTGGAGGATTAGCCAGGATTCCTGGAGCTGACTTCCTCCCCATTCCATAGTCTCCATTCTGTGCAGGCAGGCCACGTCTCCAAGTTGGCAGAAGCAGGTGCACGAGCTGGTTGGCCCTTGATTAAAACACGTCCCACAGAAATAGTGCATCCCTGGCTGAAGGGGTCACAGACCTGCCCAGAGACCCTCCAGGAGAGACTGGAGAAAGGCGTTGGGGCATCCCGGTGCTGACTCTTCCCCTGTCCACAATCCCCATCTCGCTTATGCGGACTACTCCCCTGAGTGACAGCAGTCTATAAGGGCATGATAGTCTTGCCATCAGGTGGCAATACTCTGCTCTGTGGTGCCTAAGCCTGAGAGATGAGGACTCTCATCTAGGAGTGACGAGATTGAAAATCACAGGAGACAGACACAGAGAGTAGATTCCTGAAAGGCTCAAACAAAAGTCCCAAGGTCAGGTAGGATCACCAACTGACATCATCAGAGGCAGACACAAAAAGAAAAGTAAATAAATAAATAAATACATACATACATACATAAATACACACATAAAAAAGACCCAACTAATAGCATAGAAGTTTAATCCACAAAGTCAGGAAACCTAGATGGATCAATTGAAGCAGAAGCAAAATAATAATAATAATAATAATAACAATAATAATAATAACAGATTCTCACAAAAATGGGAAGAAAAAGAAGTTCCCCCCAAATGAGAGAAAAGGAGGAACACCCACAGAGAGAGATAAATGAAAGAGAGGCAAGGGAACTATCAGATACTGAATTCAAAACAATGGCTTTAAGGAAGCTCAATGAGCTCAGCCAGCTCAAAGATAACTATGAGAGACTGCAGAGAAACTATCAGGATCTTACAACAAACTATATGAACCTGGAAAAGGACATAGAAACTATCAAGAAGACAAAAGAGGAAATGAAGAATACCATTTCTGAATTGAAGAACACAGTAGAAAGAATCAAAAGCAGGCTAGATGAAGCTGAGGATCGAATCAATGAGATGGGGGATAAGGTAGAAAAAAGCTCCCAGAGAGAACAAGAAATGGAAAAACGACTCAAAAAGAATGAAGAGACATTTAGGGAAATGCAGGACAACCTGAAACGCAATAATATGCGTATAATAGGGATCCCAGAAGGAGAAGAAGAGGAGCAAGGGATAGAGAACCTCCTCGAAAAAGTAATGATGGAAGATTTCCCTAATTTGAGGAGAGAAAGGCTCTCATGGATCCAGGAGGCACAGAGGACCCCACTCAAGAGGGACACAAAGCGGTCCACTCCAAGACACATCATCATTAAAATGGCAAATGTCAAAGACAAAGAGAGAATCCTCAAGGCAGCAAGGGAGAAGGAGAAAGTAACATACAAAGGGGCCCCAATATACCTAGGAGTTGACTTCTCAACAGAAACACTACAAGCCAGAAGGGAATGGCAACAAATATTCCAAGTCATGAAAAGCAAGGACCTACAGCCAAGGCAGCTCTACCCAGCAAGCTCTCAATTAAAATAGAAGGGGAAATACGGAGTTTTCCAGACAAAAAAAGGATAAAAGAAAACATCTCTAACAAACCAGGACTCTAAGATATTCTAAAAGGACTGGTTTAAGAAGATGAAGGAAAAGAGTGAGGAAGAGAAAAACACAGGTACAAAGAGAAAAAATGAATGTTTCTATCAGTAATAACTTTCAATGTAAATGGACTAAATGCCCCAATCAAAAGACACAGGGCAGCTAAGTGGATAAGAAAACATGACCATTCATATGCTGCCTACAAGAGACTCACCTCAAAGATTGAAAGTAAACGGATGGAAAAAAATATTTCAAGAAAATTGGCAAGAGAAAAAGGCCAAGGTTGCCATACTTGTATCAGACCAAGTAGATTTCTCAACATAGGCCATAAAAAGAGACCCAGAGGGGCAGTTTGTAATGCTTAAAGGAAGAATCTATCAAGAAGATATAAACATCATAAACTTATATGCTCCCAATATAGGAGCTGCCAAGTTTATAAGGAAGTTATTGGATGACTTCAAAAAAGATATAGACAGCAACACACTGATAGTAGGGGATTAAAACACCCCACTGTCAAAAATGGACAGATCTTCCAAACAAAACAATGATAGACATATTGTGGAGCTGAATGATGCACTGAATCTAATACTTAACTGAAATATATAGAACCTTACATCCCAAAGAAGAAAAATACACATTCTCTTCAAATGCTCATGGCAGTTTTCCAAAGATAGACACATGATAGGACACAAAGCAAACCTCAGCAACTTCAGGAAATTTGAAGTAATACCAAACTTTTTCTCAGACCACAAGGGCGTGAAACTGGAAATCAATCTCAAAGAGAAACTTCAAAACTTGCAAACTCAAGGAGACTGAACAGTAGACTATTAAACAATGAATGGGTCAATTATGAGATAAGAGAAGAAATTAAAAAATTTCTGGAAACACATGAAAATGAACAGACAACAGTCCAAAACCTATGGGACACAGCAAAGGCAGTCCCGAGAGGGAAGTTCATAGCAATACAGGCTTATCTAAAAAAGATAGAAACATTTCAAATAAAACACCTAACACTACAACTTCAAGAACTGGAGAAACAACAAGAAGTAAATCCCAGAGCAAGTAGAAGGAAGGAAATAATCAAGATTAGAGCAGAACTGAGTGACATAGAGACGAAAAGAACAATTCAAAGGGTCAACCAATCCATAAGTGGTTCTTTGAAGAGATAAATAAAATTGACAAGCCTTTAAGCAGACTCATCAAGCAAAAAAGGGAGAGGGCCCAAATTAAAAATATCAGAAACAAAAGAGAAAATAACACGTGATACCACAGAAATACAAAGGATTGTCAGAAACTACTATGAACAATTATATGCCAAGAAATTTGAAAATCTTGATGAAATGGACAAATTTTTAGAAAAGTATAATCTTCCAACACTGAAGGAGGAAGAAACAGAAAGCTTGAATAGACCGATAACAGCTGGGGAAATTGAAGCCGTAATCAAGAAACTACCGGCACACAAAAGCCCAGGGCCGGACGGTTTCACAGGAGAATTTTACAAAACATTTAAGGAAGAGCTAACTCCTGTCTTTCTCAGACTATTCCAAAAATCCAAGAGAAGGGAAGACTCCCAGACTCTTTCTATGAGGCCAGCATCACCCTGATCCCAAAACCAGATAAAGACCCTACAAAGAAAGAAAACTACAGGCCAATTTCGCTAATGAACATAGATGCTAAAATCCTCAACAAAGTATTGGCAAACCACATGCAGCAATACATTAAAAAGATTATCCACCACGATCAAGTGGGATTCATCCCAGGAATACAGGGATGGTTCAATATACGCAAATTAGTAAACGTGATACATCACATAATTAAAAGAAAGACAAAAGCCACATGATCATCTCGATAGACTCAGAAAAAGCATTCGATAAGGTACAGCACCCATTTATGATCAAAACACTCAGCAAAATGGGAATAAATACTGCATTCCTCAACGTAATAAAGGCCATATCTGAAAAACCTACAGCCAATATCATACTCAAGGGGCAAGAACTGAAAGCTTTCCCACTGAGATCACGAACATGACAAGGATGTCCGCTCTCACCGCTTCTTTTCAACATCGTATTTGAAGTCCCAGCCACAGCGGTCAGACAAGAGAAAGAGATAAAAGGCATCCAAATAGGAAAGGAGGAAGTAAAGCTATCATTGTTTGCAGGTGTACATAGAGAACCCTGTAGACTCTAGCAAAAAACTCCTCAACCTAATAAGTGAATTGGCAAAACAGCAGGATACAAAGTCAATATCAGAAATCAAAGGCATTTTTGTACACCAGCAATGCAATAGAAGAAGAAGAAATCAGAAAAAAAAAATACCATCCAATAAAGCAACAAGAAAAATAAAGTATCTAGGAATAAATTTAACCAAAAAGGTAAAGGACCTGTATGCAGAACACTATACAACATTGAAGAAATAATTAAGGTAGACACAAATAAATGGAAGCATATACCGTGCTTATGAATTGGAAGAATTAATATCATCAAAATGTCCATACTACCTAAAGCAATTTATGGATTCAACCCAATCCCTATTACGATATCAATGACATATTTCACAGAAATAGAACAGACATTTCAAAAATTTATATGAAACCATAAACGACCCCGAATAGCCACAGCAATTTTGAGAAAGAAAAACAAAGTAGGAGGGATCACAATACCGGACATCAAACTCTACTACAAAGCCACTATACTCAAAACAATCTGGTACTGGCACAAGAACAGACCATAGACCAGTGGAACAGAATAGAAAGCCCAGAAATAAGCCCAGGTCTCTATGGGCATCTCATATTTAAACAAAGTGGGCAGAAGCATAATATGGAGAAATAATAGCCTCTTCAACAAATGGTGTTGGGAGAGCTGGACGGCTACATGCAAAAAATTGAAATTGGATCATCAGCTGACACCATATACAAAAATAAACTCAAGACGGATAAATAACTTAAATAGAGTCGCAACACCATAAAAGTCCTAGAGGAGAACATTGGCAGGAAACTCTCAGATATCCTATGTGGCAATTTTTTCACCAATATGTCTCATAAAGCAAGGGACATTAATGAAAGAATAAACAAGTTGGACCTCATTAAAATAAGAACCTTTTGCACAGCTAAAGAGAACATCAGCAAAATGAAAAGGGAGCCAACCATATGGGAAAATATATTGGCTAATGATACGTCAGATAGAGGTTTGATCTCCAAGATATATAAAGAACTCACTCGCCTCCACTCCATGAAGACAAATGATCCAATCAAAAAATGGGCAAAGGACCTGGGCAGACTCTTTTCCAAGGAAGAGATACAGAGGGCCCAGAGGCATTTGAAAGGATGCTCTGCATCACTAGCCATCAGAGAAATGCAGATCAAAACCACCATGAGGTACCACCTCACACCGGTCAGAATGGCCATCATAAACAGATCCACAAACAACAGGTGCTGGCGAGGCTGTGGAGAAAAGGGAACCCTAGTACACTGTTGGTAGGAATGCAGACTGGTGCAGCCATTGTGGAAAGCAGTATGAATGTCCTCAAAAAACTAAAATGGAACTTCCTTTTGATCTAGTGATTCCCCTGCTGGTAGTATACCCTAAGAATACCAAAACACCAATAGAAAAGAACCTATGCACCCCAATGTTCTTAGCAACACAATTTACAATAGCCAAGTGTTGACAACAACCTAAGTGCCTATCAGTAGATGAGTGGATGAAAAAACTATAGTACATATACACAACAGAATACTACACAGCAGAAAGAAAAAAAGAACTACTAAACTTCGCGACAGCATGGATGGAACTGGAGAGCATTATGCTAAGCAAAATAAGCCAGGGGACGAAAGAAAAATACCATATGATCTCACCTATAAGCAGAACCTAACCAACATAACAAAGATGCACGGAAAATTAAACCATCAACTCTGAAAGAAAAAAAGAAACCAACAGAGAGAAGAGGGAAGGAGGTAAGGGTGGGTGGGGGAAAAGGAAGGGATGGGGTAACTCAAGGAACATATAGCAAGAACTCATGGAGAAAACCAAAATAGGGAAAGATTGAGGGAGGGAGAAGGGGGAGGGGGGACAGATGAAAGTGGTGTGGGGAAGATGAAGCCAAAGTATTTCAAAAAATATATTAATTAATTTAAAATAATTACCAGTACCCCCCCAAAACAGAATTAACATTGTTAAAATGTCTATACTACTGAAAGCTATTTATAGCTTCAACTCAATTCCTATCAAGATACCAATGGTGTATTACACAGAATTAGAATAAATAATTCAAAGTTTATATGGAACCACAAATACTCAGAATAGCTAAGTAATCTTAAGAAAGAGGAACAAAGTTGGAGAAATTGTGCTACCCAATATGAAGTTATACTACAAGGCCATAGTAGTCAAAGCAGCATGGTAATGGCATGTAAAAAGACATATGTATCAATTGAGCTGAATAGAGCTCAAAAATAAACCCATACCCATATTGTCAATTAATGTTTGACAAAGGAAGCAAGAACATACTATGGAATAAAGACAGTCTCTTCAATAAATGGTGTTGGGAAAGTTGGACAGATACATGAAAAAAATGAAATTAGACCACAGTCTTACAAAATACACAAAAATAAATTAAAAATGGATTAAAGACTTAAGTTGTAAGACTCTAAGCCATTAGAATCCTAAAAGAAAATACAGGCAGTAAAATCTTGAATATTTCTCATATCAATAGTTTTTTTTTATATTTATCTTTAGGCAGGAGAAGCAAAAGAAAAAAAATAAAGTGGACTACATCAAATGAAAAGTTTTTGCTCAACAAATGAAATGATCACAAAAAATGACAACTCACTGAATGCAAGAACATATTCACCAATGACATATCTGATAAGGGGTTAGTATCCAAAATTTATAACAAATTAATACAACTCAACACCAAAACAACAAGCTACCCAATTTAAAAATGAGTAAGGGACCTGAATATACACTTTTCCAAAGCGGTCATATACACATATGAAAAGATGCTCAATGCCACTAATCATCAGAGAAATGTAAATTATATCCATTATAAGATATCACTTCACACCTGTCAGAATGACTATCATCAATAAATCAACAAATGAATGTTGGTGAAGACATGGTGGAAATGCAGATAGGTACAGCCTTCATGGAAAACAGTATAGAGTGTCTTCAAAAAAGTTAAAACTGGAACTGACTTATGACGCAGCAATTCCACTTCTGGGAATATATCTGCAGAAACCCAAAACACTACTTCTAGAAAATAGATACACCCCTGTACATTGCAGTGTATATTTTAAGTATATTTTATTGATTATGCTATTACAGTTGTCCCATTTTTTTTATCTACTTTACCTCCCTCTGCCCTACAACTCCCTCCTACCAACATTATCCCCCACCTTAGTTCATGTTTATGGGTTATACATTTAAATTGTTTGGTTTCTTCGTTTCCTATACCATCGTTAACCTCCCCCTGTCTATTTTGTACCTGCCATTTATGCTTCTTATTTCATGTACCTTTTCTCCCATCCCCTGCCCTCCCCCTCCCTGCTGATAACCCTCCATGTGATCTCCATTTCTGTGATTCTATTCCTGTTCTAGTTGTTTCCTTTGGTGGTTTTTTCTTTCTTTATTTCTTTTTTTTTAATGTTCAGTTGTTGATAGTTGTGAGTTTGTGGTCATTTTACTGTTCATAGTTTTGATCTGCTTTTTCTTAGATAAGTCCCTTTAACATTTCACATAATAAAGGCTTGGTGATGATGAATTCCTTTAACTTTATCTGGGAAGCACATTAACTGCCCTTACCTTCTAAATGACAGCTTTGCTGAATAGAGTAATATTGGATTAGTAGGTCTTTGCCTTTCACGACTTTGAATACTTCTTTCCAGCCCCTTCTTGCTTGTAAGGTTTCTTTGGAGAAATCTGCTGATGGTCTTTTGGGAACTCCTTTGTAGGTAACTCTCCCTGTTCTCTGCTGCTTTTAGGATTTTCTCCTTATCTTTTCTTGGGTAATTTAATCTTGGTGTGTCTTGGTGTGTTCTTCCTTGGGTCCAATTTCTTTGAGACTCTCTGGCTTCCTGGAGTTCCTGGAAGTCTATTTCCTTTGCCAGATTTGGGATGTTTTCCTTCATTATTTTTTCAAATAAATTTTCAATTTCTTGCTCTTCATCTTGTCCTGGCTCCCCTGATTCAGATGTTGGAATGTTTAAAGTTGTCCTGGAGGTTCCTAAGCCTTTCCTCATTTTTTAAAATTCTTGTTTCTTCATTTTGTTCCAGTTGAATGTTTACTTCTTCCTTCTGTTCCAAGTCCTTGATTTGAATCCTGGTTTCCTTCCCTTAATTGTTGGTTCTTTGTGTATTTCTTCTTTATTTCACTTTGCATAGCCTTCACTTCTTCCTCTATTTTGTGACCATATTCAACTATTTCTGTGAGTACCCCGATTACCAGTATTTTGAACTCTGCATCTCATAGGTTGGCTATTTCTTCATCGCTTAGTTCTTTTTTCGGAGTTTTGATTGTTCTTTCATTTGGGTCATGTTTCTTTGTTTCAGCACACTTGTTCAATTGTAAGGGGTGGAACCTTAGGTATTCACCAGGGTGGGGCAACCCACTTCACTGTGTTTTGATGCTGTATGTGTGGTGGGGGTCAGAGAGAGAACAATGCTGCTTTCTTGGCTCTTGCCCCACTGTCAATCATTTTCTCTGCTATACACAAGCAAATTGGGCTCTTCTGGTGCTAATTCCCAGGTGGGTGGGTTTGTACATTCTAGGACCCTGTGGGTCTCCCCAGTGAACTCTCCTGTGAGGTTTGGAGTTTCTCCTGCCACCACAACCCATGCAGGTTTTTATAGCCAGAGGTTTTAAGGCTTTAGTTTCCCATGCTGGAACCCTGGGTTGCATGGTCTGTCTTGCTCTCTTGTTCCTCTTGGCTTGGAACTTCCTAGTCTACTAACCACCTCCTCTCCTGCCCAGTCCACTGCCTTGCTACACACCCTCTCTACTCTGGCTGCCCATCTCAGCCCCTTCTACCAGTGTGGATGAGTGTTTCTTCTTTAACTCCATATTTGTTAGACTTAAATACAGTTCAATTTTCTGGCAGTTCTGGTTGTTTTTTATTTTTAAATTTTTGTTGTCCTTCTTTTGGTTGTGTGAGGAAGCAAAGCATATCTACCTATGCCACCATCTTGGCCAGTGATCTGCAGTATGTATTTACAACAGCCAAGTTTTAGAAGCAGCCCAAATGCCCATCAGATTAGTGGATAAAACAGCTGTGGTACATTTACACAATAGAATACCATTCAGCCATAAAAAAGAAGAAAATTTCACATTTGGAACAACATGTGTGCACCTGAAGAATATTATGTAAGTGAAATAAGCCAGTCAGAGAAAGACATACTATACGATTTTACTTACTCATCAAACTTAATGAACAAAATAACTAAGACAAAATAGAAGCACACAGATACAGAGAATAGACTGACAGCTGTCAGAGTGTGGTTGGGGTTCTGGGTGAAAAAGGTGAAAAGATTAGCAAAAAACAAATAACAACAATAAAAAAAACCCCTCATAGACAGACAACAGTATGGTAATTACCAGATGAGAAGGAGGTTGGGGAGAAATAGAACAAGGTAGAGGTGGGATAAATGATGATGGAAAAAGGCTTGACTTTGGGTGCTTAATACATAATACAATATATAGATATGTACATTATTATAGAACTATGTACTTGAAACCTATATAATTTTAGTAATAATGTTACCCCAATAAATTCAATAAACAGAAGATATATAGATGGCAACCAAGAATATGAAAAGATGCCCTATATCATATGTCATCAGGGAAATGCAATTTAAAACAACAATATACAATTATGCACCTATTAGAATGGCCAAAATCCAGAACACTGACAACACCAAATACTGATAAGGATGAAGAGCACCAGGAACTCTCATTCATTACTGGTGAGAATGCAAAATAGCACTGCCATTTTGGAAGACAGCTTGGTAGTTTCTTAAAAAACTAAATATACTCTTTCCATATAAGCCAGCAACTGCGCTCCTCTGTATTTACCCAATGCTGAAAAGTTATGTCCACACAAATATATGCACACAGATGTTTATAGTAACTTTATTTCTAGTTGCCAAAACTTGGAAGCAACTAAGATTTACTCTAGGAGGTTAATGAGAAAATAAACTGTGGAACCAGACAAAAAAACAAAACAAAACAAAACAAACAAAAAACACACACAACCACCCAAAACTATCAAGCTACTAAAAAACACAGAAGAAAATTAATACTACTAAGTGAAAAAAGTCAATCTGAAAAGGCTACATACTCTGTTAATCCACTTATATGACATTCTGGGAAAGGCAAAACTATGGAGACAGTAAAAAGAATGATGATTGTCAGTGGGGTGTGGAAGAAGAAGGGATGAACAGGGCAGTGAAACCATTTTGAGTGCTACTATAATGCTGAATACATGTTATTATACATTTGTCCAAAATTACAGAATGTACACAACCAAGACTGAACCGTAATGTCAACTATGGATTATGGGTGATTATGTTGTGTCAGTGTAGGTTCATCAATTGTAACAAATATACCACTCTCGTGAAGGATGGTAATAAGGAAGGCTATGTATGTGTTGTGAGGGAGTGTGTGGGAGGTCTCTGTATATTCCTGTCAATTTTACTGTGTACATAAAACTGTTCTAAAAAATTAGTTTTATAAAAAAAAAATTGGTTGCCAGATTGGTGTACATAAGACAAGGATAGGATACAGGAAGAGACAAAATCCTGGGGTCGGAAAATGAGAGGTTTGGTAGAGTGGGTGCAGCAGGATGTGGACCTAAGGTTAAAGGAAGTCAGAAACTTGGAAGAACAGAAATATCCAGGGGGTGTTTAAAGCTTTTTGCTGTATAGTCTTGTGATATAAATCTTCCATTCTCCTCCAGAATAACTTCAGGTACATTCATCTGGTTTACAAATTCTCTTGTGTGAGTGAATTATTTAGGGAGCTCAAAAGTTGCTGTGCTCTACCAGTGAGTTATTTTAGGTTAAAAACTGGGAGTTTTATGAGACAGAGGAGGCAGAGAAAGAGAAGGTATTGGTTTCTGGGTTACAGCAAAAAGCACATCTTAGATGTCTTCTGTCCCTTTCTTATAGGGCAGCATCTATATGGGGATCTGTTGAGTACTCACTCCTGAGGATGTGTACTTAGCCAAGCGCACATGTCCTTTTTGAAGTTTAGCAAAATTGGTTCACAGTAAAGCAAGTGCACCCCTTCCCTACCAACCCTCTGCAAGTGGTGGTAATATTTTGAAATAAGGTCATCTACAGAATTTGTAGTCTTAAGAATTTTCACGGAGGCCCATGTTTTGATTAGTTTAGAACCAGTAAACTTTTTGAAGGAAGCCCTAAAATCAGTTTTCTATATAATATTATGCCAGTTTTTGGTCCCAGTAATTCATGTTGAATTTAGCTAATTCTACCCAGTCCCTCCCAGGTGACTCAGATGACTCTGGGCTCCTGAACTGGTAGGGATGCAGTAAGCTTATGGAAGTAGGGAGTATGTTCCAGATTTTAGACTCAGCACACTTTTCTGATTACATATGCATAATTGAATAAACAATATTCCTAAATAATGCTGACATTTTCTTCTACTCTGACACTCTAAGCACCTTGAGGTTAGGATCGATCCAGCTGTCTACTCTGGTCACAGGATCTCTGGAGAGATCCAGCTAGTCATGTGGCATATAAGCATACTACTGATTCTGGGAAGAGTGTATTGCCTGAGATTTATCTGAGGCCTGGAGAATTTTGTTCTTGGCTATCAATTGTCCTGTTGTCTCTCAGGATTGACATTTTTCCAGAATCAATCTCAAAGGCATGATGTCAGGATACCATGGTTATAGGAACTCCTCCATCTGGTATATCACACGGCCTTACTGTTCAGCTGGGCTGTTAGCTGCCCAGGCAAGAAGACTGAGATGCATCAATAGCATTGGACAAAGATTGTTTTAAACTTTATATTATTGACACTATTACAGATGTCCCCTTTTTCCCTCCCATTGCTCACCTCCATCCAGCTCCCCGCACCCCCTTCTCTTTGTCATCACCATACTGTTGTCTGTGTCTGTGGGTTATGTATATATATTCTTTGGCTAATCTCTTCACCTTCTTTCATCCAATTCCTCCCTTCCTCCTACCCTCTGACAGCTGTCAGTCAGTCTGTTCCATAGATCCATGCCTGTTTCTATTTGTTTCTCAGTTTATTTTGTTTATTAGATTTCACATATAAGTGAAATCATGTGATATTTATCTTTCACTAACTGGCTTATTTACTCTTAGCATAATAATCTCCAGGTCCATCCATGCTGTGGCAAAAGTTGCAAAAGGTAAGCATTCTTTTTTTCTTTATTCTTTTCCTTTTCCTTTTTTTTACAGCTATGTAGTATTCCATTGTGCAAATATACCATGGCTTTTTTATCCACTCATTTCTTCAGGGCCACTTGGGCTGTTTCCAGATATCAGCTATTGTAAATATGCTGATAAGAACATAGAGGTGCGTGATTTTCAAATTGGTGTTTTGAGATTCTTTGGATATATTCCCAGAAGTGAGATTGCTGAGTTAAAAGATAGTTCCATTTTTAATTTTTGAGGAAACTTTACACTGTTTTCCAGTGGCCACACCAGAAAGTTTTGCTCTCTTATTTCCTGAAGCTCTTCCTTCTTCCAGCTTCTGAATTTCTTTTTTTGCATATGTGTTTTTAATATATAAATCATCTTTATTCTATTACAGTTGTCTCAGTATTTACCCCTGTACCCCACTCCACCTATCCCACCCCCACCCCCCATTCCCATAGTCAATTCCCACTCTGTTGTCCATGTCAATGGGTCATTCAGACATGTTCTTTGTCTAGTCCCTTCCCCTTCTTTCCACCATTGTCCTTTTTCCCCATCCCCTCTGGGTCACTTTCAGTCTGCTCCATGTTACCATGCCAGTGGTTTATTTTGTTCATTAATTTGTTTTGTTGAATAGAGTCCACTTATAGGTGAGATCATATGGTAATTATCTTTCATCAACTGGCTTATTTCACTTAGCTTAATATTCTCCACTTCCATCCATGTTGTTGCAAAAAGTAGGAGTTCCATCTCTCTTTCTTTCTTAAATGCAGATTGATTTTATTTTTTATATTTTTATTTTTTCCTGTTTTATTTATATATTTTTTAAATACATTTGTCTCTGCCTGCCCCCCACCACTTTCCCTTGCCCCCTCCTTCCTTCCCTCCCTCAGCTCTTCCCCTTTGGTTTTGTTCATGAGTCCTTGCTATATGTTCCTTGACTTTCCCCTTTCCTTCCCTTTTCCTGCCCCCCTCCCCCCGGTCCTTCCCTCTTGTCTATGTTGATTTCTTTTCCTTTCAGTGTTGCTGGTCACATTTTCCTTGCATCTTTGTGTTGTTGGTTAGGTTCTGCTTATAGGTGAGATCATATGGTATTTGTCTTTCGCCCTCTGGCTTATTTCGCTTAGCATAATGCTCTCCAGTTCCATCCATGCTGTAACGAAGTTTAGGAGTTCTTTTTTTTCTTTCTGCTGTGTAGTATTCCATTGTGTATATGTACCATGATTTTTTGATCCAATCATCTACTGATGGGCATTTAGGTTGCTTCCAACACTTGGCTATTGTAGATTGTGCTGCTAGGAACATTGGGGTGCATAGATTCTTTTGTATTGGCGTTTTGGTGTTCTTAGGTATAGTCCAAGCAGGGGAATTACTGGATCAAAAGGCAGTTCCATTTTTAGCTTTTTGAGGAAATTCCACACTGCTTTCCACAGTGGCTGCACCAGTCTGCATTCCTACCAACAGTGTACTAGGGTTCCCTTTTGTCCACAGCCTCGCCAGCACCTGTTGTTTGTGGATCTGTTTATGATGGCCATTCTGACCTGTGTGAGGTAGTACCTCATGCTGGTTTTGATCTGCATTTCTCTGATGGCTAGTGATGCTGAGCATCCTTTCAAATGCCTCTGGGCCCTCTGTATCTCTTCCTTGGAAAAGTGTCTGCCCAGGTCCTTTGCCCATTTTTTGATTGGATCATTTGTCTTCATGGAGTGGAGGTGAGTGAGTTCTTTATATATCTTGGAGATCAAACCTCTATCTGACGTATCATTAGCCAATATATTTTCCCATATGGTTGGCTCCCTTTTCATTTTGCTGATGTTCTCTTTAGCTGTGCAAAAGGTTCTTATTTTAATGAGGTCCAACTTGTTTATTCTTTCATTAATGTCCCTTGCTTTATGAGACATATTGGTGAAAAAATTGCCACATAGGATATGAGAGTTTCCTGCCAATGTTCTCCTCTAGGACTTTGATGGTATTGCGACTTCTATTTAAGTCTTATCCATCTTGAGTTTATTTTTGTGTATGGTGTCAGCTGATGATCCAATTTCAATTTTTTTGCATGTAGCCGTCCAGCTCTCCCAACAGCATTTGTTATAGAGGCTGTTATTGCTCCATTTTATGCTTCTGCCCCCTTTGTCAAATATGAGATGCCCATAGAGACCTGGGCTTATTTCTGGGCTTTCTATTCTGTTCCACTGGTCTATGGTTCTGTTCTTGTGCCAGTACCAGATTGTTTTGAGTATAGTGGCTTTGTAGTAGAGTTTGATGTCCGGTATTGTGATCCCTCCTACTTTGTGTTTCTTTCTCAAAATTGCTCTGGTTATTCGGGGTTGTTTATGGTTTCATATGAATTTTTGGAATATCTGCTTTATTTCTGTGAAATACGTCATTGGTATCTTAATAAGGATTGCGTTGAATCTATAAATTGCTTTGGGCAGTATGGACATTTTGATGATATTAATTCTTCCAATCCATGAGCATGGTATATGCTTCCATTTATTTGTGTCTTCCTTAATTTCTTTTTTCAATGTTGTATAGTTTTCTGCATACAGGTCTTTTACATCTTTGGTTAAATTTATGCCTAGATACTTTATTTTTCTTCTTGCTATATCGAATGGTATTTTTTCTCTGATTTCTTCTTCTTCTATTGCATTGCTGGTGTACAAAAATGCCTTTGATTTCTGATATTGACTTTGTATCCTGCTATTTTGCCAAATTCACTTATTAGGTTGAGGAGTTTTTTGGTAGAGTCTACAGGGTTCTCTATGTACACTATCATGTCATCTGCAAACAATGATAGCGTTACTTCCTCCTTTCCTATTTGGATGCCTTTTATTTTTCTCTCTTGTCTGACCACTGTGGCTAGAACTTCCAATACGATGTTGAAAAGATGCGGTGAGAGCGGACATCCTTGTTGTGTACCCGATCTTAGTGGGAAAGCTTTCAGTTTTTGCCCGTTGAGTATGATGTTGGCTGTAGGTTTTTCATATATGGCCTTTATTATGTTGAGGAATGCCCCATTTATTCCCATTTTGCTGAGTGTTTTGATCATAAATGGGTGCTGTACCTTATCGAATGCTTTTTCTGCGTCTATCGAGATGATCATGTGGTTTTTGTCTTTTCTTTTTTTTATGTGATGTATCACGTTTACTGATTTGCGTATATTGAGCCATCCCTGCATCTCTGGGATGAATCCCACTTGATCATGGTGGATACTTTTGAATGTATTGCTGAATGCCATTTCCCAATATTTTGTTGAAGATTTTAGCATCTATGTTCATTAGCGAAATTGGCCTGAAGTTTTCTTTCTTTGTAGGGTCTTTATCTGGTTTTGGGATCAGGGTGATGCTGACCTCATAGAAAGAGTCTGGGAGTCTTCCCTCCTCTTGGATTTTTTGGAATAGTCTGAGAAGGTCAGGTGTTAGCTTTTCCTGAAATGTTTTGTATAATTCTCCTGTGAAACGGTCATACCCTTGGCTTTTGTGTGCCGGGAGTTTCTTGATTACTGCTTCAATTTCCCCAGCTGTTACAGGTCTGTTCAACCTTTCTTCCTCCTTCAGTGTTGGAAGGTTATAGTTTTCTAAAAATTTGTCCATTTCATCAAGATTTTCAAATTTCTTGGCATATAATATTAGTAGTTTCTGACAATCCTTTGTATTTCTGTGGTATCAGTTGTTATTTCTCCTCTTTCATTTCTGATATTATTAATTTGGGTCCTCTCCCTTTTTTTCTTGATGAGTCTGCTTAAAGGCTTGTCTATTTTATTTATCTTTTCAAGGAACCAGCTTCTGGATTAGTTGATCCTCTGAATTGTTCTTTTTGTCTCTATGTCATTCAGTTCTGCTCTCATCTTGATTATTTCCTTCCTTGTACTTGCTCTGGGATTTATTTGTTGTTGTGTCTCCAGTTCTTGAAGTTGTAGTGTTAGGTCTTTTTTTTTTTTTTGAAATGTTTCTATCTTTTTTAGGTAAGCCTGTATTGCTATGAACTTCCCTCTCAGGACCGCCTTTGCTGTGTCCCATAGGTTTTGGACTGTTGTCTGTTCATTTTCATGTGTTTACAGAAATTTTTTAATTTCTTCTCTTATCTCATTATTGACCCATTCATTGTTTAATAGTCTACTGTTCAGTCTCCTTGAGTTTGCATGTATTTGAAGTTCATCTTTGAGGATGATTTCCAGTTTCACGCCCTTGTGGTCTGAGAAAAAGTTTGGTATTATTTCCATTTTCCTGAATTTGCTGAGGTTTGCTTTGTGTCCTATCATGTGGTCTATCTTTGAAAAACTGCCATTAGCATTTGAAAAGAATATGTATTTTTCTTCTTTCGGATGTAAGGTTCTGTATATGTCAGTTAAGTCTTTTTGATTCAGTCTGTCATTCAGCTGCACAATATCTTTATTAATGTTTTAATATCTGTTTGGAAGATCTGTCCATTTTTGACAGTGAGGTGTTGAAACCCCGTACTATCAGTGTGTTGCTCTCTATATCTTTTTTGAAGTCGTGCAACAATTTCCTTATATACTTGGGGGCTCCTATATTGGGAGCATAGGAGTTTACAATGTTTATGTTCTTGATAGATCTTCCTTTAAGTATTATAAAGTGCCCCTCTGGGTCTTTTTTATGGCCTTTATTTTGAAATCTACTTTGTCTGATACAAGTATGGCAACCCTTTTCCTTTTGCCCATTGGCTTGGAATATTTTTTTCCATCCCTTTACTGTCAATCTGCGTAGGACTTTTGCTCTGAGGTGGGTCTCTTTAGGCAGCATATGTGTGGGTCGTGTTTTCTTATCCACTCAGCTACCCTGTGTCTTGAATGGAGCATTTAGTCCATTTACATTGACAGTTATTTCTGATAGAAACTCATTCATTTTTTCTCTTTTTACCTGTGTTTTTCTCTTTCTCACTCTTTTCCTTCATTTTCTTAAACCAGTCCTTTGAGCATATCTTGGAGTGCTGGTTTGGTAGAGATGTATTCTTTTAGCCTTCTTTTGTCTGGGAAACTCCTTATTTCTCCTTCTATTTTAAGAGAGCCTTGCTGGGTAGAGCAGCCTTGGCTTAGGTCCTTGCTTTTCATGACTTGAAATATTTGTTGCCATTCCCTTCTGGCTTGTAGTGTTTCTGTTGAGAAGTCAGCTCCTAGGCATATCGGGGCCCCCTTGTATGTTACTTTCTCCTTCTCCCTTGCTGCCTTGAGGATTCTCTTTGTCTTTGATAGTTGCCATTTTAATGATGATGTGTCTTGGAGTAGACCTCCTTGGGTCCCTCTTGAATGGGGTCCTCTGTGCATCCTGTATCCATGAGAGCCTTTCTCTCCTCAAATTAGAGAAATTTTCCATCATTTCTTTTTCAAACAGGTTCTCTATCCCTTGCTCCTCTTCTTCTCCTTCAGGTATCCCTATTATACATATATTATTTCATTTCAGGTTGTCCTGCATTTCCCTAAATGCCTCTTCATTCTTTTTGAGTCTTTTTTCCTTGTCTTATTTTTCTGGGAGCATTTTTCTATATCCTCCATCTCACTGATTCGATCCTCGGTTTCATTGAGTCTGCTTTTGATTCTTTCTACTGTGTTCTTCAGAAATTTCAGAAATGGTATTCTTCATATCCTCTTGTGTCTCTTGATAGTTTCTATATCCTTTTCCAGGCTGATATAGTTTTTTGTAAGATCTTGATAGTTTCTCTGCAGTTTCTCATAGTTATCTTTGAGCTGGCTGAGCTCATTGATCTTCCTTAGAACCATTGTTTTGAATTCAGTATCTGATAGTTCCCTTGCCTCTACTTCATTTAGGTCTCTCTGTGGGGAGTCCCCTTTTCCACTCCTTTGGGGGAAACTTCTTTTTCTTCCCATTTTTGTGAGAGTTTGTTAAGTAGTTTGTTTATTTATTTATTTACTTACTTACTTACTTACTTATTTATTTATGCTTTTGCTTCAGTTGGGCTGTCTAGATTTCCTGACTTTGTGGATTAAACTTCTATTGTAATAGGTAGTTATTTATTTATTTATTTGTTTGTTTTTTTCCTTTACTTTTCTTTCTGGGCCTGCCTCTTATGATGTCAGTTGTTGACCCTATATGACCTTGTGTCATTTGTTTGAGCCTTCCAGGAGTTTACTGTCTGTGTCTGACTCTTGCTTTGCATATCTCTCTGACCCCATCGGCCGCAGATCCACTATTTCTGTAGATCACTCTCCACTCTCACACTGGCTACTTGAGCATGCTCCTTGGCCTGGCAGGATCCCCCACCCGCCTGAGCTCAGGTGTGCTTGCCCCAGCTCAGGGGGCTTCTTCACAACCTCCCGTACTCGTCTGGCCCCCCAGGCCGGCGCGCATCCTGGCACTGGTCAGTTTAGGGTCTTCTATTGTGTTCCTTCCCTGCTTTTGGCTCTTAGGTGAGTTGCCTTTCCTCGCCAAATGGAGACTACGGAATGGGAGGAAGTCAGTTCCAGGACTCTCTGGTTAATCCTTTCTCCAGTCTCTCCTCCAAGGTCTCTGGACAGCTCTGTGACCCTTTCAGCCTGGGATGCCCTATTTCTGCAGACCGCTCTGCATGCGCCGGCCTGCACGGGTCGATTTACACCTGCCCTCACCGATCTGCGCAGTCCCTCACAGGCACCATCGTTGCCAACCTGTGGGAGGCCTTGCCAGCCCACACGAGCCCTGGCCAGCCTGCGCGGGTCCACACACACGCTTGCCAACCCTTGCTGGCCACTTGGCACAAGTGTGAATGCCTGCACTGGGTGGTTTTGGGGTGTCTATTGTGTGCTTTTCAGCTTTTGACTCTTTGGCGGTGTGGCCTGTTCCCGTACAATGGAGTCTAGGGAAAGGAGAAGGAGTAGGGACTCCCTGGTTCCTCCTCCTGTTCTTTCCCTAACAACTCTGTCTCCAGTCTTTCTTCAGGGGTCTCTGTGCAGTTCTGTGACCCCTTAGGCCAATGATCCACTATTTGTGTGGACGGTATTGCAATCGCGGGCAATCTGTTTCGTGGGTGCCCCGCTTCTCCCTCTTTGGGGGTGCGCCCTGCCTGCCCAGAATGGAGAACTACAGAATGGGGAGGAAATCGGGACTCCCCGGTTCCTCCTCCTTTTCTTTCCCCAACGTCTCCATCTCCAGTCTCTCCTCAAGTCTCTCAATGCAACTCTGTGACCCCTTTGGCCGGGGATCCTCTATTTCTTCCAGCCAGTCTGCACTTAGTCCCCCAGCTCACACGCACCCAAGCTGTGTGCGGAGTGCACAAAAAGCAGGTTAATTGATTCCCTTATGCCTGAGTGATATGGTAGCTGCAAAGTGGGAGGTGCATTATCACCGGGGCTCCACTGGCCGCTGTCTCAGTTCTCTTCACAAAGTTTTCCTCACCAGTCTTTTCCCAGGCACTAGCCCACTCTGCTGCCACCTCTACCCAGAGATCAAGGAGGGCGGCTGCCATTGCAATTTTTGCGTTGGCCCTTTAAATGTCTCTTTGCATCCCCAGCCACCTGTCTCTGGCAGAGAGTGCCCCTAAGCTTTTCAGGGTTGCATTTTGTCTGTATTTTCCTGGTTTTAGCTGCTGTAGTTTAGGGGTCCCTGTTTATGATTCAGACCCCGATCTTCTCAGGGGGAGCTAACTGGCCATTTCAATGTCTCTCTGGTGCCAGTGCCCATGGGCACCCAGCCCACCCTCTCGAGCCTTCTCCACACTTCTCACCCATTGGGATGTGTGAGAGTGGAATCCACTGTCCGCGGCTCCAGGGCTCCTCTCCCACTATCGTTCCATTGTTTTCCAGGTGATTACTCCACTATTTAGTCACAGTTCCAGTTTGGTCTTGGGTGGAGGAGGTCAGCGTGACTCCCACTCACTCCTCTGCCATCTTCCAGTTTCGTAATTTCTTAACTGTATAAATTCTTTTTTATTGTTGTCCAACTACAGTTGTTCCTGTTTTCCCCCTGCCCCACCTACCCCACACACTACACTCAATCCTACTACCCTGTTGGCTTTGTCCAGAGTTCTTCATACATGTTCCTTGATGACCCTTCCCCTTCTTTCTGTTATTATCATCCTCCTCTCTCCCCTCTGGTTACTGGCAGTGTGTTCTTTCAATGTCTCTGGTTATGTTTCCCTGTTTGTTTTGTTGATTAGGTTCCACTTATAGGTGAGATCATATGATCTATGTCTCTCACCACGTAGCTAATTTCACTTAGCATAATGCTCTCTAGTTTCATCCATGTTGTTTTAAAGGGTAGAAGCTACTTCTTTATTCCTGCTATGTAACATTCCACTGTGTAGATGTATCAGAGTTGTTTGATTCACTCACTTACTAATGGGCACTTAGGTTGCTTCCAGCATTTACTATCATAAATTGTGCTGCTATAAACATTGGGGTGCATAGGTTCTTTTGAATTGGTGTTTTGGGATTCTTAGGGTATAGCCCCAATAGTGGAATCATTGGGTCAAAAGGCAGTTCCATTTTTAACTTTTTGAGGAAATTCCAAACTGTTTTTCCACAGTGGCTGCACCAGTCTGCCTTCCCACCAACAGTATACTAGGGTTCCCTTTCCTCTACAACCTCACCAGTATTTGTTGTTTGTGGATTTCTTTTGAGTGGCCATTCTGACCTTTGTGAAGTGGAATCTCAATGTGGTTTTAATTTGCATCTCTCTGATGGCTAATGATGCTGAGTATCCTTTTATATGTCTCTGGGTCCTGTGTATGCCCTTCTTTAAGAAGTATATGTTCTTTAAGAAGTATTCTTGGGTAAACTTTTAATTGGATTGTTTTTCTTCCTGGAGTGGAGCTGTGTGAGTTCTTTATATATTATGGAGAGCAAACCCTTGTCCAAGGTATCATTGGCAAATATATTTTGCCATACAGTTGGTTTGCTTCTCATTTTGCTGATTTATTTATTTTTTTTTCAAATACATTTGTCTCTGCCTACCCCCCACCACTTTCCATTGCCCCCTCTCTTTTTCCCTCCCTCAGTTCTTCCCCTTTGGTTTTGTCCATGAGTCCTTGCTATATGTTCCTTGACTTTCCCCTTCCCTTCTTTTTCCCCGCCCACCCCCTCCTTCCCTCTTGTCTCTGTTGGTTTCTTTTCCTTTCAGTGTTGCTGGTCTTATTTTCCTTGCATATTTGTATTGTTGGTTAGACTGATGTTTTCTTTAGCTGTGCATAAGCTTCTTATTTTGATTAACATGACACAAGCACAGAAATAATCCAGTAGATCAATGAAATAAAATGAGGATTCTAGAAACAAACATATATATCTGTCTAACAATGTTATCTGTGATTAAACTGATAGTTTAATCAATGGGGAAAATAAGGTTTATTCAACTAATAAAGTGCATGGACCACTATTACTGGAAATAAAACAAATAAAAAGCCCTTTTTCAACATTATACAAAAAAAATTCATGTGAGGTAAAAATCAACATGTAACATATAAGGATTTTTAGGAGAAAATACAAAATAATATTTTTCTTACTCTGAAGTAACATATTCAATCCCAGAAGTTATAAAGTAACATATTGGCAATATGACTATATTAAACATTTAAGGCTATACAGAAGCATACATGTGAAAAAGTTAAAAGGACGAGTAAAAAAACAGGAAAGTATTTGCAACACATCTTAAAAAGGGTTAGTAGTTTGGATGGGTTTTTTTTAGGGAAATAATCAACAAATATTTAATAAAAAATATGGATGAAGAATACAAAAAAGTCATTTAAAGCCTTTTTTAAATAATAGAAATAGTCAAGAAATATACAAAAACAGGTTTAGTTTCAACAAATAACAAATAATTAAAATGATACATCATTGTCACAATCAGATTAATAAATATTAAATATATTGGTAATATCAAGTATTGGTGACTGTGGAAGGAACTGGGTACTCATAGTCTCTTTTCCTTTATCTTCTTAAAGCAGCTCCTTTAGCATAACTTGCAGTGCTGGTCTGGTGGAGGTGTATTCCTTTGGTCTTCTTTTGTCTAGGAAACTCCTTATTTCACCTTTCATTTTAATTGAGAGCCTTGCTGGGCAGAATAGTCTTGGTTGCAGGCCTTTGCTTTTCATGACTTGGAATATTTCTTGCCCCTCCCTTCTGGCTTGCAGTGCTTCCGTTGAGAAGTCAGATGTTAGCTGTATTGGGGCTCCCTTAGATATTACTACCTCTTTCTCCCTTGCTTGCTTTAGGATTATCTGTTTGTCTTTGATATTTATGATTTTAATGATAATGTGTCTTGGAGTGGGCCTCATTGGGTTCCTCTTGAATGGGACCCTCTGTGCTTCCTGGACTTGTGTGACTTCTCTCCTCAAATTAAGGAAGTTTTCCATCATTACTTTTTCAAACAGGTTCTTATCTCTTGTTCCTCTTCTTCTCCTTCTGGCATCCATATTATATAAATATTATTATGTTTCATGTTGTCCTGCATTTCCCTAAATGCCTCCTCATTCTATTTGAAAGAGCAAGAAAATGCTCTTTCTGGGAGCTTCTTTCTATTTTATCTTCCAGTTTACTCATTCGATCCCCTGCTTCATCTAGCCTGCTTTTGACTCCTTCTACTGGGTTCTTCAATTCAGAAATTGCATTCTTCATTTGCACTTGCCTTTTATTGAGAGTTTTATGTCCTCTTTCATGCTGATATAGTTTGCATTAAGTTTCTCATAGTTTCCCTGTACTTTTTAGTAATTCTCTCTGAGGTCACTGAGCTTCCTTAGAACCATTATTTTGAACTTAATATCTGATAGTTAACTTGCGTCTATTTCATTTATTTCTCTTTCTGAGGATTCTTCCTTTCTGTTAGAATGGGGGGTGTTTATTTGTCTTCCCATTATTTGTGAGACTCTTCTTTTTAGCTTCTGGTTTTTAAATTGATCTGTCTTGACTTCCTGACTTTGTACTGTGAGCTTCTATGATAGGAGACCACTTTTTTTTCTTTCTGGATCTGCCTGTGATGATGACAGCTGTTGACCCCATCTGACCTTAGGCAGTCTGTTGGAGACTTCCAGGAATCTAATCTCTGTGACTGTCTCCTTCAGTTGTTAATATAGTCACCCTGCACTCAGTAGTCAGGCTTTAGTACCACCAGGTCAGGGCAAAGTCCCTCCTGCAGTCTGGGCTATTGCATATTCTCAGGCTGTTGTTACTCAAGGGAGTTGTCTGCCTGAGAAAGATGGCTGTTTCTGTATTGGGGATGAGTCAGCACCAGGATCCTGCTAGCTATTCTTTCAGTTCTCTCCCCAAAGCCCCCTTCCCCATTCTTTCTTCAGGGGTCTCCAGCCTGCCTTGCCCCCACCTTTGCCGGAGACCAGAGTAAGTGGCTGCAAATAAAAATTTATGCATTGGCCCTTCAAAAGGTTCTATGCATCTCCAGCTGTCCATATCTGGCAGAGAGCAACTGTACCACCTTTTGCAGATGGTTGTTATCTGTGTACTTTTTGGACTCTGGTGCTGTAGGCTGGAGATCCACACTTGTGATTTAGACCCTGCTCTTCTCAGGGTGCTCCAACTAGCTGTTTCACTCATACCCATGGGTGTCCCACTCACCTTCTCGAGTCTCTACTGCACTCCTTACCAGTTTGGTTGTGCTAAAGTTGATTCTTCTGTCTGTCTGATGTTATAAGGCTCCTCTCTCACTATTGTTCAATTGTTTATTCCAAGTGGTTTCTCTGCAATTTAGTTGTAATTCCAGATTGGTCCTGGGAGGAGGAGGTCAGTGTGATTTCCATTCAGTCCTCCACCATCTTAAGTCTCCTTTGCCCAGTTTTTAATTGGATTGTTTGCCTTCCAGGAGTGAACTCATAGAAGTTCTTTATATATTTTGGAGATCAATCCTTGTCCAAGGTATCATTGGAAAATATATTTTCCCATACAGTTGGTTCCCTTTTCATTTTTGTTGATGTTTTCTTTAGCCATTCAGAAACTTTCCCGCTACAATCAGGAACAAGACAAGAATGTCTGCTTTCCCCACATCTATCAACATAGTACTTGAAATCCTAGCTGCAGTGATCAGACAAGAAAAAGAAATAAAAGTCATCTAAATTGGAAAGGAGGAAGTAAATATTTTAGAATAACACAATAAATGTCAAGCATATTACAATTATTTGAAATAAATCAGATTTCTAAGACAATATCATATGTCATACATTTATTCTCCCAAGGAACTAAGATATTCTCAGAGGAGAGAGAGAAGTGAGTCAGAGACCCAATAAGCATCTTGCTGTTCTGCTCAAGACTTTAGTGTTCTAATATAGGCATAGTAGAGCTCTGCTGAGGTTGCTCCAGACATTTTCTTTTCACTGGAACTTTTGACAAAAATTTGGGTCAACTGTAATAGAATACAATAAAAATGATTTAATTAAAAAGAAAAAATTAAATAGAATAAAATACACATCACAAAATATTATAATTATAAATACATAATAAGGAAAATATTATTTCATAAAACTTTTGTTTTAGTTGTATATATGTGACTTCTGGAGCAAATGTAAAATGTAATTCTTATTTGGGTCATTGTTTAAAAGTATAGAAAGATTCTATTCTATAAGGAATATCCAAAAACTTTGGCTGTTTCTTTCTAAAATCATGGTTGTACAACAGATCTTTTGCATGAGGGTAAGAGGGGACAGTTAATTAAGCTTGCTTTGCTTCTGTTATGAACCAAAGTAACCTTAGCTAATATACTGGAAGAAAGATTCTACTTGACTGAGCTCCAGTGCAGGGTGAACCCTGATCCCAGCATCTCTGGCAGTCTAATGAAATCACATAAACTGTAAGGTTGTCTTTCCCTAGCCTTGAGTCAGACAGATCCTCCAAGGATGATATTTGGATGAACAGGAAATGATGGATCAAAAGGAATAATCATTTGATGATGTGGAAGTAACCCAAAAAGGCCCAGGGACCTTTCCTGTGTAAGGTGAACGTGATAACCACTATATTACAGAAATAGGACTAGGTGAAGGGAGTGAGAAGCACAAATTGGTAGTTACAAAATAGCCATGGAGAAGTAAGTAAAGCATAGAAATATAGTCAATAATACTTTGATAATTATGTACAGTGCCAGGTGGGTACTGGAAATATTAAGGGAATATTATGTAAACTACATGATTGTCCAATCATTAAGCTGAACACCAAAAACGAGTACAAAATAACTTTTGTGAAAATAAAAAGAATCAGATCTTCCTAGAACATGTAAGCCTTATGATATGCCTCTCAAGATATTCCTGGATTCCTTCTCTAAGGACCTGACCTTAGCTTCTGTTTTATTTTGGGACTGATATGAGGAACCATGCCTTGAGAAGGTGTAGAATTGACACCAATTGGAATTATTACTTAGGTCAAAATCTTTCATCTCTGGAAATAGTCTGCAAATACAGAGTTAGGATTCCTATGTTTATAACTGTACTAGACATATATCCCCAATCTTCCCTCATAATTATGTGGTTCAGGGGTAAGCCACTGGTCCAAATTTTCAAACTTTAACTGACAGATGAAGGTCACTCAAGGGAATAAGAAGAGATTGGCTAATTATAATCAACCAAATTTCTCATGATCTGGATGATACCAGTTTGTAGTAGGCAAGGATAAAGATATAAGATAAGGGACAGAGAGAAGACCCTGGCAATATGCAAGTTTCTGTTTCGAGTTGACCTAGGGACCAGTTGAAGTCTTGCCCTTCTTATAATTATGTAAACAATAGCACGAAAATTTCTCAAAAAATGCCCACTTCACACTAGCTCAAATAGTCATGGTACCCTTCTTCACATATAACATTGTCTTTGCTGCATTGTTAACAGGTTGCGTCATAATTTCTTTAAGACCTACAGGGTAAAAGTAAGGCACAAACTGACCAAGGAAAAAAATTTTACTACAAAATGAAAATTATTGGGAGAGATCAGGTCCCCCAAAGAGGATTTTCTTGGAGAGTATTAAATAAGAAAGTTAGTTCAAGCTGAGTCTCTGTCACTTCAAACCAAAATTATTCTGACTATATTCTGGGGACCTATCAAATGTCTTTCTTTTTTTTAATATAATTTTTTATTGTTACTCAAGTGCAGTTGTCTCTATTTACATACCACCACTTTCCCCCACCCTACGCACTCCCACCCTCAATTCTACCCACTTTGGCTTTGTCCATGGATCCTTTATAATTGTTCCTTGATGCCCCTTTGTCATCTTTCCCTCATTATCCCCCTCCCCCTATCCGTCTGTTTACTGTCAGTTTCTTCTTTGTTTTCACATCTCTGGTTCTATTTTGCTTACTTGTTTGTTTTGTTGATTAGGTTCAAGAACCCCCAGGTTCTTGAGAAAGAAGGAAGGAAAGAAGGAAGGAAGGAAGGAAGGAAGGAAAGGAGGGAGGGAGGGAGGGAGGGAGGAAGGGGGAGAAAGAAATAAAAAGAGAAAAGAGAAAGAACAAGAAAAAGGGAGGGAGGGAGGGGGTAGGGAGGAAACGAGAAAACGAAAGAAAGAAAGAAAGAAAGAAAGAAAAAGAAAGAATGAAAGAAAGAAAGAAGGAAAGAAAGAAGGAAAGGAAGAAGGAAAGAAAGAAAAGGAAAAGGAAAGAAGCTCCTACCCTTCACAACAGCATGGATAGAACTGGAGAATACTATGCTAAGTGAAATGTCCAATGTCTTTCTGAAAATAAACCTAAGCAGAGAATTTCAGCAAAGCAAAACAGCAAAGGAATTGCAAATAATCAGCAATTCTTAATGTCATGTAGTATGATGGGCTGCTATGGAACCCACTTTAGTAATAAGAAAATTGAGATCCTAAAGCAACACCTTTGAGAGCACTCAGATTCTAAATGGCTGAGGTGAGAGTAAAATGCAGGTCTGCTTGAAGCCAAGGTGCAGGCTGTTTCCACAAACCTCTATTATACCTCTGCTGACAAGACAGCCTCATTTAGGACAGTTCCTGGGTTCTCCATGAACAGATGCAGTGCCATGTAACTGAGCATGTAACTATGGATTACTCATAAAATCTTCCTGGGGAAACAACTTTTATCACTATAGAGCTTGACTGGGTCCCAGGCTGCTGAAACTGTTTTAAAATGACTCTCAGTTAAAACCATTAGTGTGTGTTGAGATGTTTAATTTATACTGTGAATTTGGGGAGCACACAAAATAAATAGGAATATTCCTTGGGTTCTTTCCAAGACTACAGCATCTACTGGTCCTTCTTAGTCCCCTCAACATCACCCAAGTATGTATTTCCATGGAAACATATATGGTGCTCTGGAAGGCAAATTTAGTTTTGACTGAATATGCAGGATGAAACCCCAGCATCTAAACAAACAGCAGGAGAAATGCAGGCTTCTGGGAGTCCCTCTTGTCAGGTAATCAAATCAGGTATTGAGGTGCAGTGGAGTCAGGAGCAGGAATCCTAAATTAAAGAGGTGACGAGTGGAATTCACAGTGATATACCCTCATCCTTGAGAAAGTGTGTGCTCCTATAGTTTCCTCCTGGATGAGGTTCTCACTGTAGTTTATGGACTAGGGTACCCTGAAACCTTGGATTCTGGTTTCCACTGCACTTCCCTCCTCTTGTCCTCACAACCTCAAGGCTGAGTGTGTGCTGTTTCTGCAGGTGCTATCCATCTGGCACAAGACACAATTGCAGGGGTAACCCATTGTCTCATTCTCCCCATTGCTCATCTCTCTATTCCCAGATTTCACCACCATAAGGACCCTTTTTCCAACAAAGATATTGTGTGTTTTGGCCTCAGACAGCCCTAGGTTCAAACTGCAGCTCTTCCATTTATTGACTGGGAGAGAGAACTACTCAGAACAAGTATACAGCAGAGTAGGGGGGAGTGGCCTTGAGCAAGGTGGTCAGACTTGACCAGTGTTCTCTCCCTGGGGGTTTATCCTGTCCTTCACTTTCTGGTCACCAGATGGGCTCTTGTTTCTTCACTGACCCATAAGTCCTAGGACCCCTGGAGCCTTACCTCTCCTAGAAAACAAGGTGACTTAGATGCCACTATCAAATTTGAGGGGCTTTGGACCTTCCTGGAGTCTTACCAGTGACCAGCTTTACAATTGCCATAGCATCTTTGACCCCACCCTGCTCTTACTCTGAGGTACTTAAACATTACTTCTCTACCATCTTCCAGGGGTGTTTCATGCAAACAAGGACTCACATTGGGGTCACTGATGAATTTCACTGGGTTTGCAGTCTATTAATCATGAGTATATAAGTCATAGACTATATTCTAGCTCCTCCTGGAACTGGAGCCAGCCTCAGAAAAACTGGAGGAAAGATCCCATGATAGATGTGCCCTTTCTTCCAATGGGTAGGAGAGGAGATATGGCTGTTACTGGAAACTGGTGACCTCTCAGAGTGAGTTCTCAGACCTCTGTCTACTTTCTTGTACTGTGTTTCTGGTTTTCTCTCATTTCTTTCTTTCTTTTTTCCTTGAACTCTGCTTTAGTTCATATTCTCTCTCTCTCTCTCTCTCTCTCTACCCCTCCCTCCTCACCTCTCCCTCTGTTTCTTTCCCTCCTATCATCCTTCTCTCTCATTTATTTCCATAATTCCCCTATCCAGTCCATACTTACTCTGCCTGGCCTTATATTTTTCTGACCCCTTCTATCTCCCTATTTTCATTGTCTCCTGAAGCTATGAGCCTTTCACCCAGAAAGCTGGATGAAGCCTACACAATTCCACTTGTTAGTTGTCCTTCCATTCATCCTTTATACTTCAAGGAAGAAACTGGGTCATCTCCAGTGAGCAGTTTGTACTCCAGGGGATCACAAATACCTCTGTGCTAAGGGAAACTAGATAGCCCCAGACTCACAGCACAGCATACTAGGGATGCTCTCTGCACTCCTGAAATTCCCATCCTGGGAATCACATGTGAGACAGCTCAACCCACAGGAGGAGTCTGAGGCAACTGCTATCCCCACCACTTTCTACTTAATACTGCTCCTCGCAGATCCTGCCACATAGTCCCCCTCCTTATCCCAGATTTTTCTATAGCCAACTCCCTCATAATGACTGGTCACCTCCCTGTAAGCAAGTGTACAGCTATGTATGGTCTCATTCCCCAAAGGCTTCAAGGAGAGCTATGATCTTGGAAGTGGCCCCTGTAATTATCCATGTAGGACTACCCATGTGGTAACCCTTAAGCATGATTCTTGGCCTTTCCTCTAACATGTAATTTAAACACAGACTTTTTCTTCTACCTGCTAAATTGAAGTTGAAGGAAACAACCTTCCTCCAGCCTCAATCAAGAGGGCCCCTGGAAGTAAAACTCTACCCTTCCCTGGGTTTGGGTATTGCCAACAATTTCCCCTCAACACCAGGCACAGCATCTTGCTGCAACTAGTCCCAGCCTGGGGCCAGGATTGCTCTAGATTTGCCTGACTCCCAAAAGGACCCTCCATTAGAAATATTAAGAGAAAGAAATATGATAAGATCCAATCAGACTTCTCCATTCACAGATGTGAAAATCCAGCTGAGTAAGATTGGGGCAAGTCCACATAAACAGAGGCCCCTCCCAAGTTCCATCTAGAAATTCCTCTACTATGAGTTGTCTCCTTCTGGCCTCAGAATGCAAATCTTCAAAATCCTCAAAATAAATGTAGACATATGTGCATATATTTATGTGCATGCATTTATCTGTGAGTACAGTGTTGGGGCATGTGTTCATTTGTGGTGATTTTTATTTACAGGATTTCTAGGATTCTAGATAAAAGATGCTGTGAAACACTCAACATAGGGCTTGCAATAATTTTCCCTCTTCCTCCTTCACTCTCTTTGATAACTCCTATAGAAAGAAGTTAGAAAAATGTTGTTTTATAAAATCCTTTTCTGTCTTATATTTTTTGTCATTATCTAAATTACCATAATAGGTTGAAATAAAGAGTATTTTACCTCCCGGTTTCCCAACACTGGAGTAGACTTGTGTAACAAAAATAATTGGAGAGGAGAAAAGTTGTTTCTTATTCAGTAAGATAGCTGTATATACTCAAACAATTTTTTTCTTTTTAAGTTATTGTATCAAAAAATTTTGTTTTTATAAGATTTTATGTAAAAAGGAAATAATAGAAATGTTCTATATAAATCATTGACAAGCTTATTTTGTTTGTTCCAACAGACAGGCAGTGTTCCCATCAGACACTGTAGAGAGTGAGTGCTATGAATATTTTTCTTTGGACATTATGAGCAATTTTCAACAGCAATTATTTAAAATGTTTATTGGAGAAAGTCACCTCCCAAAAGTGTGTAGGTAAGTATCAAACTGTCTACTTAGGGAGCATGGGTCTAATACTGAAAAGATTCTTCTAAACAATGGAATGGCCTGCATTAAAGTTATAGGAGAGATCTATATAAAATGCTCCAAAATATGAGATTAAAACTCAAGGATAGTTTGGGCATGTTTGTTTGCCTTTTCTGTACACATTTCCTTTAGGTTAGTTTACTGGAAAGAGAAGGATCCTCATACATATATGTGTGAATGTGTGTGTGTGTGTGTGTCTGTGTGTGTGTGTGTATGACAGGATCTGTGAGGAGCAGTATTAAGTAGTAAGTGGTGGGGAGATATATATAATAGTCAGAATTTGAAACTGAAGTCAAAACCAGACTTTGGACTCTCTGGTTTATCCATCTTTTAAATAAATGCTTCAAAATAAAATTGATTAGCACAAATATTGATGTGCACGTATATTAAATGTTTACCATGTACCAGGCAATGAGCCTTTATTTATTTAATTCTCACAACAACAACTCTGGGAGGTAAATATCATTATCCCCATTTTAAAGATGAGGAAACTGGATTGGATAATTTGTTCAAGTACCAGAGAACAGAATGTTGTCGGTGCTGAAGCCCAAGACCATCTGGCCCAGAGTCTAAGCTGTAAATTATACTCTTGTACTTGAAATAACACCATAGTTGCATTCAGTGAACAAGTGGAGGGGCAGATACCTCTCAGGCCCAGCCATTCACCTATATGATGTCCCAGACTTTGTTTCCTGATGAAATTGTTCCATGAGACAGGAACTGTATATTATATTTCTGAGAGAGTAACATGCCAATGTGTTCTTTCCACAATCCCTTCTCTATCCCTTCTGCTCGCCTCAGTTTCCTGTAATACCATCTCAAGCTTCCTCAGAGCAAAGAGGACATCTCCTCAAGAAGCCAGTAATGGAATCTATGGAATAGGTGACAATCACTCAGAATCTTGGATGAGATGCCAAGAGGCTTTAGGCCAGCATGGAGGGAAATGCAGCTGTAAAAAGGAAAGGCTGTGGTGCCAACTCAGAGGTTTAGAAAGGAAATGGAGAAAATGTTTTCTCAGAGGTTTAGAAAGGAAATGGAGAAAATGTTTTCTCAGAATATAGTTTCTAATGCCTTTATTTCATCCTATAATTACAAATAGGATGTTTGTGCTGGAATAACATCCCAAGAAACTATTTTTTTATTCAATATTTTTAACTGATAAGACCGAAGGTGATGCTCAGAGGTCAAACGAACTACCAGTGGTGACAGAGCAAGTAAACAGTTCACAGATAGTTACACAGCAAGCAGGTGACAGAGTCAAGACATAATAAGGAAGTTGAGACTGGCTCCTCAGCTAGTGCGTGATTCAGCCAACCAGCCCAGCCTCATGTGTCAACTTTACTAGGCTACAGTATGCCCAGATATTTGGTTAAACATTACCTCTGGGTGTGTCTCTGATGGTGTTTCTGGAAGAGATTAGCATATGGCAGACTGGGTAAAGCATATCCCCCTCCTCAATTTCAGTGTGCATCATCTGGTCTCTTGAGGGCCTACATACAACACAAAGACTGAAGAAGGTTAATTTTCTCTCTCTCTGACTACTTGAGCTTGTTCATAAATTTTCTCCTGCCCTTGGCACTCCTGGTTTTTAGGCCTTCAGACAGTACTAGAATCTCCAACATCAGCTCTCTGCCTCTCAAGCTCTTAAACTACATGTCAACCTTCCTGGGTCTCCCACTTGCAGGTGATAAATCATGGGACTCCTCAGACTCCATAATTGCATAAACCAATTTTTTCTTCCTTTCTTTCTTTTCTTTTTCCTTACAGGAGAGCATTGATTTTAGAGAGAGGGGAAGGGAGCGAGAGGGGAAGGGAAACATTGATGCAAGAGAGAGACATCTATCAGTTATTTCTCGCATGCACCCCAACTGGGGATTGAACCCACAACCCAGGAATGTGCCTTGACCGGGAATCAAACTAGTGACCCTTCGATTTATGGGATGACACTCCGACCAACTGAGCCACACCTGACAGGGCATGAGCCAATTTTTAATAATAAATTTCACTAGTGGAATTAATCTCCTAGAGCTCTGTTTCTCTGGAGAACTCTGACTAATTCAGCCACCTTTGCTGCTTTCTCACTGTATTGTAATGTACCTGAGATAGACCAAATCACAGTGGTTATGCAAAAAGGGAAGTTTACTGGGGACTGTCAATGGTTTGCCAAGATTAATTTAAAGAATAAACCAATAGCCCAGCTTCCAAGAGGTGGAAACCTGGATCATCTGGGCCTTAAAGTAGAACCAAGGACTCAAATGCCACCAGGATTCCCTTTTTCATTCATCATCTATGCTTTTTTCTGAGGACTTGCTTCACTTACTTTTTTTCAAAACTGATTTCTACATGAGACAGGGGACGTGTCTGCTGGAAGTTCCACATCTGTATTAAAACAAGCTTTTTTCACAACATTCCCCCACCCACCACAGGGAAGGCTATTGGCTGGTATTTGTGTCACATGCCCAGCCTTGTGTAAATAGGGGTGGGAATATTATAATAGGAATCCTTCATTAGAGCAAATCATAGTAGTGAGAAAGAGTCAGCCCCTCAAAAAACCCAGATATATTTGGACAGGAAGGAAGCTCTTCACCGCTCTGTCTGTGCCATGTGCACACAGATGGAGCCCCAAGAGTGACTGTAACTGGGGAGGGCCTCAACACAGACTTAAAAATTGCAGATGAACCTTGTTCATGCCACAACCATCCATAGAACAATCTGAAGGCTTATTTGCAGAAAGTGTAAGTGCATATGCTGGTCAGAGATCAAATAAACATCCACACTAAACTAGGAGCTCAACACATTGAGGTGTATCCACATGGGCACAGAGACAATAGGTGAGGCCACAATTGTCCTAGAATCAGTACTGGACACGGGTAAAGTGTTAAGTATCATGAATAAAACAAAATATCATTTCTCAATTTAAAATCATTGGGGACCTAGAGGCAGAGTTGCTTTGGAAGACAATTTAAGCTCTCTATTTCTCAGGTGAGGTAACTGAGGCCAAGACAGGGAAAGTGACTTGTGCAAAAACACACAGATAATTGCTTGGAAGTTTTAGGACCAGAAGTCAGAATGTTCAGAGCCCAGAACTGTGTTATTTCCCTAGAGTCTCTCCCTGTGAATATCTATTACTCTGGGCCACACAATCTTAGATGCTTCTTTCTAATCCCCCTGTGATAAAACAAGGTGGAAAAGTTAACAACCCACATTCCTTCTCTAAACCTCCCTTGTGATTTTTCAGGGTTGTTAAGCCCTAACAGTAGCCTGCTTATAGAAGGTATGGGAAAGAAGCAGAGAGGAGAGGCATTTTGTTGCTCCCTTCAGAATATGTTGGGTTATCTACTCTCTAGGGGAGCCCCAGACAGTGACCAGCCACTTGGACACCAAACCTGTACCCCTCTATGACTATTCTTTTGTGGTAGACATAAGGAAGGTAGAGGTAGAAAGAGTGTAGGAGGGGAAAAGAAGAAAAATAGGAAAAATGAAGGGCACAGGGAGTAATGAAGATAAGTAGAAAGAAAAAAAAAAAAGAAAAAGAAAGGCAGGGAAAGACAAAGACATGGCTGGCCACACACAGAAAGACCAATGGTGACAGTGAATGAGAGTCAAGGACCACAGAGAAAATGTGAGTCATAGAATCACTGACCCTGTTGAGAACAAGGGTCTGGGTTACTGACTGACCAGGACAATGACACCAACAGACCTTCGCAGAAGAAGTATGAGCTGAGGGTGAGTCTAACATACTTCCCTTTCATAGATCATCCAATTAGAGCTATTTACTAACATCTATAGTGGCTCTGCAGCCAGGAGCTGAGAGTGATATGAAGTCATAAAATCTCTATGCTTGTTCGGAAGCCCTGAGCCTAACTATGGAAAGCTTCTTACAGGAAAAAACCATTGACTTATGAGAATCACTCATCCAATATATATTTATTCCATGCCTACTGTCATCTCTGATAATGGAAGAAGTCTTGAACTCTCAGTCTCCTGATCTTGGGCTCCCATCTTTTTCCAAGCCATATTGCCTTCCAGTTGGCAACATCATGATTCCTCCTCCTCCATCTCCCTTTTCTGTCATTGTTCCTTCATCAATGTCGTCATCATCATCTTCAAAGCAGCTACTCTTTATTGAGTATTTACCATATGCTGGGCACAGTATTAAGTATATTATGTATGCTACATCTGATCTGGACAAAAACTGCAATGGAGGCCCTATTTATATAAAAGTTTTGCACAAACAAGGCAAACAATCAGAAAGATTATATAACTTTCTTGAGAACAAACAGCTGCTGCACATCAGAGTAAAGTCTCATACCCATAAGATCTTTTCTATTCCAAAGAAAAAGAAGTAGGGTCATCTATAGTAGCTTGTCAACAAGCCTCCACCACTGCTACATTCTACCAATTTCATATGTAGAAACATTGCCAAGTATTTAAGGGAGATCTTTTCCCAAAAGATTGATTCTCTTTTGCAAATGTTTAAATGAATCCAATTCTGTTGAGTATGTATGTATATTCTTTATTCTGGGAGTATATATGCTTTCTCATTCCCTAATATACCTGTACTTTAATTCATTCAATGAATATTTATGGAATGCCTACTTTGACACCATTCTAGGTTTTTAAAATATAGGCATGAAAAAACAGACAAAATGTATAATCTAGTGAAGGGAGATATCATGTAAACAAATTAATAGACCAATATGTGATATAACCACAGATAATAATAATTGCTGTGAAAAAAAAAGAGGATAGATAGCAATGTGAGGTGCTATTTCAGATGATATGGTCCACAACAGCTCTTTGAAGGTGGGATATTTAAGCAAAAGCCTAAATCAAGTGAGGGTCTAAGCTATGGGAAATCTGAGAGATCAGTCCTGGCAGAGAGATGCACAAATGCAAAGTCCCCAGGGCAGAAGGATCTTTTGCGAGTTCAAGGAATGGTAAAGAGACCAACACTGAAGGTCAGAAGATGAGGTCAAAACAGGTACCAGATAATTTAAAGTCTTGGAAAGCTTGATATGGATTTGGAATTCTACTCGGAGTAATACCAGTTTATTTAGTGGGAGTGTCATGTTCTGATTCAAACCTTACAATGGTCCTTTTAACTGCAGTGAGAATGCATGAAGGCAGGAAGACCAGTAGAGCCTGTGGCTAATGTCCAGGTGACAGACCATTTTGGTTTGAGGAAGAGGGTAACAGAGGATCTAGTGAATGGTGATCAGACTCTGGAGATATTCTGATCAACTGAACATGCAGTGTGAGAGAAGAGGAAAAAAAATGAGCCTGACCAAGAAGGTGAATTGAGGCAACGTGTTTTAATTTAGAGGATAGTGGGGAAGTGTAACTTGAAGAGAAGAGGAGAAAAAAATCAAATGTCCAGTTTGAGAAATGTATAGTTGAAGATGACTATGAAGAATTTAAGTGGAAATGGGAACTATGCAGTTGGATGTATGGCTAGAATTCCAAGGGGAGAAGCAAAATTATGACACTATTAGCATATATGGATTATTTAAAGTTATAAACCTAGATAAAGGCACCCAGAGTGCACATATAGATAGTAAGAGAAGAGGACAGGGTAATCCATGGGGCATCCAACATTTAAGGATTAAGAGAATAAGGAGGACTCAGCAAAAAAATAGAAAATAAAAATAAAGGGTGAATGAGCACTAGAGGGGAGAGGGAGCCAGAGAATGCAATATTTCAGAAACCAGGAAAATCAAGATGACAAAGGAGTGAGTGGAAGTCACACTGACATCCTCCCAGTAACAACCTGGAATTACAACTAAACTGGGGAGAAATCACCTGGAACAAACAACTGAACAATAGCAAGAGAGTAGCTTTGTAACCTTGGACACAGAAGAATCAGCATAAGTGCAATCTAACTGGTAAGGAGTGCGGTACAGACCTGAGAAGGTGGACGGGGTGCCCATGGGTGGCAGCACCAGGAGGATATTTAAAAGGCCATTTGGATCCCTCTGAGAAGAGTGGGGTCTAAACCAAAATCAGGGATCTCTAGACCACAGCACCAGAGCCCAAAAAGTACACAGAAAGCAGACAACTGTGAAAAGTGGCAGGGTTGCTCTCTGCCAGAGAAAGGTGGCTGGAGATGCAAAGAGCCTTCTAAAGGGCCAATGCAAAATTTTTATTTGCAGCCACTTACCCTGGTCTCCAGCAAAGTCAGGGGCAGAGTGGGCTAGAGACATCTGAGGAGAGACTGAGGAAGGAGGCTTTGGGGAGAGAACTGAGAGAGTAACCAGCAGGATCTCAGTACTGACTCATCCCCCATGCGGCAGCAGCCATCTTGCTAAGGAAGAGATCACTCCCCCTGAGCGGCACCAGCATCAAAGGTCCCAACAGCTCCGTCCCCAGGTGTAATTCCACCCTGCCCTGTGCTGTCTAAGCTGCCTGCTGAGTGCAGAGTGGCAGACACAGAGAGTAGATCCCTGGTTAAAGTGGGCACAGAGTGGTATGGAAACACTTGAGGAGAGACTGGGGAAGGAGGCTTTGGGAAGAGAAAGGAGAGAGTAGCTAGGGGAATGTCAGTGCTGACTCTTCCCCCATAGGGCAGCAGTGTGAGAAGACCCAATAACCCCACCCTCAGGAGGGACTCCTCCCTGCCCTGAGCTGTCTAACCTGGCCTACTGAGTGCAGAGTGAATAGATTAGCAGCTGAAGGAGAGAGCCACAAACAGTAGATTACCGGAAGTCTCCAACAGACTGCCTAAGGTCAGATGGGGTCAACATCTGATATCACCAGAGGCAGATCCAGAAAATAAAAACAGCAGTCTCCCAACATAGAAGTTCACACCACATAGTCAGGAAAGTAAGACAGATCAATTTAAGAAGCAGAAGCAAAAGAGAAGAGTCTCACAAATAATGGGAAGACAAAGAAATAACCCCCACTCAAAGGGAAAGGAGGAATCCCCAGAAAGAGGACTAAATGAAATAGACGCATTAACTATCAGATATTAAGTTCAAAACAACAGTTCTAAGGAAACTCAATGAGCTCAGGGGGCTCAGAGAGAATTACAAAAAACTACAGGGAAACTATGAGGAACTTACTGCAAACTACATCAGCATGAGAAAGGACATAGAAACTATCAATAAGAGACAAGAGGATATGAAGAATACAACTTCTGAATTAGAGAACACAGTAGAAAGAATCAAAAGCAGACTAGATGAAGTTGAGGACCAAATCAGCGAGCTGGAAGACAAGGTAGAAAAAAGCTCCCAGAAAAACCAAGAAAATGAAAAAGAATGAAGAGGCATTGAGAGAAATGCAGGACAACATGAAACATAATAATATTTATATAATAGAGATATCAGAAGGAGAAGAGGATGAGGAAGGGATAGAGAACCTGTTTGAAAAGATAATGATGGAAAACTTCCCTAATTGAATGAGAGAAAAATTCATACAAGTCCAGGAAGCACAGACGATCCCACTTAAGAGGAACCCAATGAAGCCCACTCCAAGACACAACATCATTAAATGGCAAATATAAAAGACAGATAATCCTAAGGTAAGCAATAGAGAAAGAGGTAGTAACATATAAGAGAGCCCTGATATGGCTCACATCTGACTTCTCAACAGACACACTGCAAGCCAGAAGGGAGTGGCAAGAAATATTCCAAGTCATGAAAAGCAAAGGCCTGCAACCAAGACTGCTCTACCCAGGAAGGCTCTCAATTAAAATGGAAGGCAAAATAAGGAGTTTCCCAGACAAAACAAGGCTAAAAGAATACACCTCCACCAAACCAGCACTCCAAAATATGCTAAAGGGACTGCTTTAAGATGAAGAAAAAGTTTCTATGAATAACCAGTTCCTTTCAGAGTTGCCAATACTTGATATTACCAATATTTTTAATACTCATTAATCTGATTGTGACAATGATCACATGTCACAATGTGATCTAAATGTTGAAACTAAACCTGTTTTAGTATATTTCTTGCCTATTTCTATTATTTTTGTTAAAAAAGATTTAAATGACTTTTTGGTATTCTTTATCGATTTTTTGAATAAAGGTTTGTAGAACTTTTTTCAAAATAAAAACACCGTATTAACCATGTTTTAGATGTGTTGCAAATACATTTCTATTCTATTCATGATCCTTTAACTTTTTTTATATGTATATTACTATATAGTTAAATGTTTAATATAGTCATAATGTCAATATTTATTTAATAGTTTCTGGGTTTCAATGATTTACTTCAGGTCATGAAAAATATTAGTTTGTATTTTCTCTGAAAACTCCTTAGATTCTACATAGTTATTTTTAACTCAACTGAATATTTCTTGTATAATGTGTGAAATAGGGTTCTATATTTGTTTTATTTCAAGTAATAAGCACCTCATTTGTTGAATAATCCTTATTTCACCCATTGATTTGAAATATCAACTTAATCATATATTATATTGTTAGATATATACCTTTGTCTCTAGAATTTTCATTATATTTCATTGATCTACTTGATTATTTCTGTGCTGGTGTCATGTTGGTTTAATTGCTGGGACTTTATAATGCATTTAATTTTTTAAATATTTTATAATTAACTTTGACATTTAAAAAATAAAATCAGAAGAGAGAGAGAAGATGGCGGAGGAGTGAGTAGGAGTCATGCTGACCTCCTCCCAAAACCAAACTGGAATTGCAACTAAATAATGGAGTAATCACCTGGAAAGCAGTGGAGCGATAGTGGGAGAGGAACCTTGGTGCCGCGGACAGTGGATTCAACTCTCACACATCCCAACGGGTGAGAAGTGCGGTGGAGGCTCGAGAGGGTGGGCTGGGTGCCCACGGGCACTGGCACCAGAGGGACATTGAAACGGCCAGTTAGCTACACCCGAGAAGAATGGGGTCTGAATCATTAACAGGAACCTCTAAACTACAGCAGCTAAAGCCAAGAAAATACAGACAAAACACAACCCCACAAAGCTTAGGGTCACTCTCTGTCAGAGACAGGTGGCTGGGGATGCAAAGAGACATTTAAAGGGCAAACGCAAAAGTTGCAGTGGCAGCCACCCTCCTTGATCTCGGGGTAGAGGCGGCAGCAAGGTAGGCTGGTGGAGCCCCGGTGATGGCACGCCTCCCACTCTGCAGCTACCATCTTGCTCAGGCATAAGGGAATCAATTAACCTGCCTTTTGTGTGCTCCGCACACAGCTTGTACGCGTGTGAACTGCGAGCTGAGTGCGACTGACTGGGAGAGCCTTGAGGAGAGACTGGAGATGGAGGCGTTGGGGAAAGAAGGGGGGGGAAGCGGGAGCCCCGACTTCCTCCCCATTCTGTAGTCTCCATTGTGGGCTGGAAAGGCGCGCCCCCAAAGAGGCAGAAGCTGAGTGAGTATGAACCAGACTGCCTGCGATTGAAACGCAGTCCGCACAGGGGGTGGATCCTTGGCTGAAGGGGTCACAGAACTGCCCAGAGGCCCCTGAGGGGAGACTAGAAACGGAGGCATTGGGGAAAGAACGGGAGGAGGAACCGGGGAGTCCTGACTCCTTCTCCTTGCCTTAGTCTCCATTGAGCGGGAAGAGGCCACACCCCCAAAGAGCCAAAAGCCAAAAAGCACACATAGACACCCCTAAACAACCCAGTGCAGGCACGCACACTTGCACCCAGTGACCTGAGAGGGTTGGCAAGCGTGTGTGTGACCACCGGGCTGGCAGATGCTTGCACCGGCTGGCAAGGCCTCCCACAGATTGGCACTGATAGGGCCTGCGAGGGAGTGCACAGAGCGGCAAGGACAGGCATATATTGACCCGCCTGCCCACGATTGCAGAGCAGCCCACAAAATTAGTAGAGCTGCCCAGAGTCCCTGGAGGAGAGACCAGAGACAGGATTAACCAGAGAGTCCTGGACCTGACTTCCTCCCATTTCCGTAGTCCCAAATTGGCGAGGGCAAGCAACACACCCAAAGAGCCAAAAGTGGGGAAAATACAAAATAGAAGATCCTAAACTGACCAGTGCTGCAGAGCTTGCTGGCCAGGGGGGCCAGATGAGTATGTGAGGTCGCGAATAAGTCCCCAGGTCTGGGGCAAGCACATGCGAGCCCAGGCAGGCAGGGGATCCTGCCGCGCTGGGAGCGTGCTCAAGGAGCCCACGTGAGAGTGCAGAGAGATCCCAAAAAATAGCCCAACCCTGACGGAGGGGTCCAAGAGCTGCTCCAAGCAGGAGTCAGACACAGACACTAGACTCCTGGAAGCCTCAAACAACCCAAAGTCCTATAGAGTCAACAACTGACATCATCAGACGCAGGCCCAGAAAGAAAAGTAAAGGACAAAAATACTTAACAGACTCTCACAAAAATGGGAAGAAAAAGAAGTTCCCCCCAAATGAGTGGAAAAGGGGACTCCCCACAGAGAGAGCTAAATGAAATAGAGGCAAGGGAACTATCAGATACTCAATTCAAAACAATGGTTCTAAGGAAGCTCAATGAGCTCAGCCAGCTCAAAGAGAACTATGAGAAACTGCAGAGAAACTATCAGGATCTTACAACAAACTATATCAACTGGGAAAAGGACATGGAAACTATCAAGAATACACAAGAGGATATGAAGAATTCCATTTCTGAATTGAAGAACACAGTAGAAGGAATCCAAAGCAGGCTGGATGAAGCCGAGGATCAAATCAGTGAGATGGAGGACAAGGTAGAAAGAAGCTCCCAGAAAGAACAAGAAATGGAAAAACGGCTCAAAAAGACTGAAGAGGTATTTAGGGAAATGCAGGACAACCTGAAACGCAATAATAACCGTATAATAGGGATACAAGAAGGAGAAGAAGAGGAGCAAGGGATAGAGAACCTCCTCGAAAAAGTAATGATGGAAAATTTCCCTAATTTGAGGAGAGAAAGGCTCTCATGGATCCAGGAGGCACAGAGGACCCCACTCAAGAGGTATTCAAAGAGGTCCACTCCAAGACACATCATCATTAAAGTGGCAAATGACAAAGACAAAGAGAGAATCCTCAAGGCAGCAAGGGAGAAGGAGAAAATAACATACAAGGGGGCCCCGATACGCCTAGGAGCTGACTTCTCAACAGAAACACTACAAGCCAGAAGGGAATGGCAACAAATATTCCAAGCCATGAAAAGCAAGGGCCTACAGCCAAGGCTGGTCTACCCAGGTAGGCTCTCCATTAAAATAGAAGGGGAAATACGGAGTTTCCCAGACAAGAGAAGGCTAAAAGAATACATCCCTACCAAACCAGCACTCCAAGATATGCTACGGGGACTGGTTTAAGCAGAGGAAGGAAAAGAATGAGAGAGAGAGAAACACAGGTACAAAGAGAAAAGATGAGTAAGTTTCTATCAGTAATATCTCTCCATGTAAATGGACTAAATGCCCCAATCAAAAAACACAGGGTAGCTGAATGGATAAGAAATCATGACCCAACACATATGCTGCCTACAAGAGATCCACCTAAGAGCAAGAGACCTACACAGATTGAAAGTAAAGGGATGGAATAAAATATTCCAAGCAAATGGGCTTGAGAAAAAGGCCGGGTTGCCATACTTGTATCAGACAAAGTAGATTTCAAAACAAAGGCCATAAAGAGAGACCCAGAGGGGTACTTTATAATACTTAAAGAAAGAATCTATCAAGAAGATATCAACACTGTAAACTTATATGCTCCCAATAGAAGAGCCCCCAAGTTTATAAGGAAATTGTTGGATGACTGCAAAAAAGATATACACAGCAACACACTGATAGTAGGGGATTTCAACACCCCCCTGTCAAAAATGGACAGATCTTCCAGACAAAACATTAATAAACATATTGTGCAGCTGAATGACACACTGAATCAAAGAGACTTAACTGACATATATAGAACCTTACATCCCAAAGAAGAAAAATACACATTCTCTTCAAATGCTCATGGCAGTTTTTCAAAGATAGACCAATGATAGGACACAACGCAAGCCTCAGCAACTTCAGGAAAATTGAAATAATACCAAACTTTTTCTCAGACCACAAGGGCTTGAAACCGGAAATCAACCTCAAAGATAAACTTCAAAAATTTGCAAACTCAAGGAGACTGAACAGTAGACTATTAAACAATGAATGGGTCAATAATGAGATAAGAGAAGAAATCCAAAAATTTCTGGAAACAAATGAACATGAACAGACAACAGTCCAAAACCTATGGGACACAGCAAAGGCGGTCCTGAGAGGGAAGTTCATAGCAATAGAGGCTTACCTAAAAAAGATAGAAACATTTCAAATAAAGACCTAACACTACGACTTCAAGAACTGGAGACAGAACAACAAATAAATCCCAGAACAAGTAGAAGGTAGGAAAGAGTCAAAATTAGAGCAGAACTGAATGACATAGAGACAAAAAGAACAATTCAGAGGATCAACCAATCCAGAAGCTGGTTCTTTGAAAAGATAAATAAAATTGACAAGCTTTTCAGCAGACTCATCAAGAAAAAAAGGGAGAGGACCCAAATGAATAATATCAGAAACCAAAGAGGAGAAATAACAGCTGCTACCACAGAAATGCAAAGGATCGTCAGAAACTACTATGAACAATTATATGCCAAGAAATTTGAAAACCTTGATGAAATGGACACATTTTTAGAAAAGGATAATCTTCCAACACTGAAGGAGGAAGAAATAGAGAGCTTGAGCAGACCGATAATAGGTGGGGAAATTGAAGCAGTAATCAAGAAACTCCCGGCACACAAAAGCTTAGGGCTGGATGGTTTCACAGGAAAATTTTACAAAACATTTAAGGAAGAGCTAAACCCTGTCTTTCTCAGACTATTCCAAGAAATCCATGAGGAGGGAAGACTCCCAGACTCTTTCTATGAGGACAGCGTCACCCTAATCTCAAAATCTGATAAAGACCCTACAAAGAAAGAAAACTTCAGGCCAATTTCGCTAATGAATATAGATGCTAAAATCCTCAACAAAATATTAGCTAACTGCATCCAGCAATACATTAAAAAGATTATCCACCACGATCAAGTGGGATTCGTCCCAGGGATGCAGGGATGGTTCAATATACACAAGTCAATAAATGTGATACATCACATAAATAAAAGAAAAGACAAAAAGCACATAATCATTTCGATAGTAGCAGAAAAACATTCGATAAGGTAAAGCACCCATTTATGATCAAAATACACAGCAAAATGGGAATAAATGGTGTATTCCTCAATGTAATAAAGGCTATATATGAAACACCTTCAGCCAACATCATACTCAAAGTGCAAAAACCAAAAGCTTTCCCACTAAGATTGGGAAAATGACAAGGATGTCTGCTTTCACCACTTCTTTTCAACATCGTATTGGAAGTCCTATCCACAGTGGTCAGACAAGAGAAAGAGATAAAAGGCATCCAAATAGGAAAGGAGGAAGTAAAGCTATCATTGCTTGCATTTGACATGATAGTGTACATAGAAAACCCTGTAGACTCCACCAAAAAACTCCTCAACATAATAAGTGAATTTTGCAAAACAGCAAGATACAATGTCAACATTCAGAAATCTAAGGCATTTCAGTACACCAACAAAGAAATAGAAAAGGTAGAAATCAGAAAAAAAAATACCATTCGATATAGCAACAAGAAAAAAAAGAGTACCTAGGAATAAATTTAACCAAGGAGGTAAAAGACCTGTACGCAGAAAACTATACAACATTGAAGAAAGAAATTAAGGAAGACACAAATAATGGAGGCATAAACCGTTCTCATGGATTGGAAGAATTAATATCATGAAAATATCCATACTACTCAAAGAAAGTTATAGATTCAACGCATTCGCTATTAAGATACCAATGACATATTTCACAGAAATATAACAGACATTTAAAAAATTTATATGAAAACATAAATTACCTCAAATAGCCGCATAAATTTTGAGGAACAAAAACAAAGAAGGAGGGATCACAATACCGGGCATCAAAGTATACTACAAAGCCACTATACTCAAAACAATCTGGTACTGGCACAAGAACAGATCGATAGACCAGCGGAACAGAATAGAAAGTCTAGAAATAAGCCCAGGTCCATATGGGCATCTAATATTTGACAAAGGGGGCAGAAGCATAAAATGGAGCAATAATAGCCTCTTCAACAAATGGTGTTGGGAGAACTGGACGGCTACATGCAAAAAATTGAAATTGGATCATCAGCTGACACCATACACAAAAATAAACTCAAGATGGATAAAAGACTTAACTAGAAGTTGCAACACCATCAAAGTCCTAGAGGAGAACATTGGTAGGAAACTCTCAGATATCCCACGGAGCAATTTTCTCACCGATATGTCTTATAAAGCAAGGGACATAAAGAAAGGAATAAACAAGTGGGACCTCATCAAAATAAGAAGCTTCTGCATGGCTAAAGAAAACATCAGCAACATGAAAAGGGCGCCAACCCTATTGGAAAATATATTTGTTAACGATACATCAGATAGAGGTTTGATCTCCAAGATATATAAAGAACTCATTCTACTCCACTCCAAGAAGACAAACGTTCCAATCCAAAAATGGGTAAAGGACCTGGGCAGACGCTTTTCCAAGGAGGAGATACAGAGGGCCCAGAGGCATTTGAAAGGATGCTCAGCATCACTAGCCATCAGAGAAATGTAGATCAAAACCACCAGGAGGATACCACATCATACCGGTCAGAAAGGCCATCATGTACAGATCAACAAACAACAGGTGCTGGCGAGGCTGTGGAGAAAAGGGAACCCTAGTACACTGTTGGTGAGAATGCAGACTGGTGCAGCCACTGTGGAAAGCAGTGTGGAATTTCCTCAAGAAGCTGAAAATGGAACTACCTTTGATCCAGTGTTTCCCCTGCTGGGACTATACCCTAAGAATCCCAAAACACCAATTCAAAAGAATCTATGCACCCCAATGTTCCTAGCAGCACAATTTACAATAGCCAAGTGTTGGAAGCAACCTAAATGCCCATCAGTAAATGATTGGATCAAAGAATTATGGTTCATTTACAAAATGGAATACTATGCAGCAGGAAGAAAAAAGAACTACTAAACTTCGCGACAGCATGGATGGAACTGGAGAGCATTATCCTAAATGAAATAAGCCATGCGTCGAAAGACAAATACCATATGATCTCACCTATAAGTGGAATCTAACCAACAATACAAATATGCAAGGAAAATAAGACCAGCAACACTGAAAGGAGAAGAATCCAACAGAGAGAAGAGGGAAGGCGGGAGGGGTGGCGGAGGAAAAGGAAGGGAAGGCAAAATCAAGGATATATAGCAAGGACTCTTGGACAAAACCAAAGGGGGAGATTTGAGGGAAGGAGGGAGGGCAGGAGGGAGCGGGCAAGGGAAAGTGGTGGGTGGTAGGCAGAGACAAATGTATTTGAAAAAATAAATAAATTAATTAAAAAACATTTAAGAAATTACTCTTTCTCTGTGTCTCTTAAATTGTTAACTGCTTATTTTCATATTGTGTTAGCTTAGTGCATTCCTTTAATTTAATACCTTGTTTATGAATGTGTAATTAACACTCTTACTATTTATTCCTTCTTATCACTTTGTTCTACTTTTTTTATCCTAGGTTATCATGTAGCTATTTTCATTGTCATTATTCATTTAAATCCACATATACCAGCCAGCTTATGGATATAGTAGGATCACAACTATCAAGCTGTTTCTGTTCCTAAGTTTAACTTCTCTCTCATAAAATAATCACAACTTTTACATCAACCCTTAGCCAATTAGAACAGTAGATATCTACATTGGTTCATGAGTGATGACAAACTCAGCCTTCCTGTAAATATGCAGATGACAATTACAGATCCCTTTTTCTGTCTTTGGTCCATAAATCTGTTCACCTATGGAGATATATTTAGTGATGCTTTGGGGTATTTCCATTCAGGGATATCTCCCAACCATCACCAGCCTTAACTGGGACTAATGTATTCAACCCTGTGTAGAACAAGCTAGGAGTGCAGTGTTTTTTTCCGTCTTTAGAGACTTCAATGATGCAATTTTTTAAAAAACGTTTTTTACTCTTTTTACATTCAGCCTGTTCTCAGTAGGTTTTTGGTGTGAGTCTAAGAGAGGTTGGGCTCAGTGGAAATACAAAGAGCAGTCATTATATCTAAGTCAGTACTTTACCTCCACTTCAATGTCACTCAGAGAGTCTTGTGATTACTATATACTTCAAGTTTCAAACTCCTTCTACTCCTGTGGTAAACACTCCCCAAGAAGCTCCTAGGCAAATTTTCCCTGAGGTATGTCCTGCCATTTTTCTAGGATATACCACACATACATGAGTACACACACATCACAGACACACACAGACATACATCAGTCAAATCTTATCTTTCCATTGACTTAAGTCTAATTTTTAATAAATGGATTAATTTTATTCTCAAACTATGAAAAGGCTTGCTGAAAGCATATTAGGGAGACGTCAGCTGGAAGGGGTGTCTATACTTGAAGAAAGAAGGCCACACACCTGTTTCTTCAAGTTAACCTGGGAGTAGTCATCACAAATTTCCTGAATGGGTCTTCATTTTCTGGTACCATGGAATGTTGCTGAGAGGTGACCTAGAGGTATTTTAATTAAATATATGTATGTATGTATAAATGTATACACATGTGAGCATACATAATACACATACATAAAATATACATACACATACACATACATAAATACACATATAGATAAATACACATACATAAAACATCTGAATTGATGACTAATTATCACAGTTTAAGATTTTGTATTATCCTATACTTCCATGAGACTGTTTTGGTGAAAAATAAGTGATCCCTGTATTACCCAATCAGTGCGCTGTTCATTAAAGAAGAAAGCTACATAACAGGCTGCTGGTGGTGGGGGTTGCACTTAGGAAAGAACTTCCAACCTAATGCTCATGGTTTAGTTTTCTAAAGCAACCAGGTGGTCTTGATACTTCTGATAGTAGTCAGTAGAAGGTGATTCAATAGCTTCAGAAATATTTATACTTTCATAAGTTATACTTCTGTCTCCGGGATTGTTTTAACATAACAGTTATCTCAAATAAGAACCCCTTCTTAGTCCTATAATTAATAAGATTTTGATATATTTAAATTAGACCCAACAGGATATTTTCATTCCATATTTTCAATGTTGTTCAAGGACAGTTGTCTCCATTTTCCTCCCACCACTCCTTCCCCTGCCTCATCAATTCCCCTCTCCTACATTCGATCCTACCCCCTTTTGCCTTTGTCCATGTGTACTTTATTCATGTTCCTTGTCAACCCTTCCCCTTCTTCCCCACTATCTCCCTCAGACCTCCCCTCTGGTTACTGTCAGTTTGTTCTTTATTCCATGTCTCTGGTTTTATTTTGCTTGCTTGTTTGTTTTATTGATTAGGTTCTACTTATAGGTAAGATCATATATTTGTCTTTTGCTGCCTGGCTTATTTCACTAAACATAATGCTCTCCAGATCCATCCATACTCTTGTGAAGGATATGAACTCCTTCTTTCCTTCTGCTGCTAAGTATTCCACTGTGTAAATGTACCATAGTTTCTTGATCCAGTCATTTACTGATGGGTACATAGGTTGCAATTTATAGACTCAGAGCAATCCCAAATAGAATACCAATGACATATTTCACAGATATAGAGTAAACATTTCAAAAATTTATATGGAACCATAAACAACTCTGAATAGCTGCAGCAATTTTGAGAAAGAAGAACAAAATAGGAGGGATCACAATCCCTAACATCAAACTATATTACAAGGCCACAGTAATCAAAACAGTCTGGTACTGGCATAAGAACACACATAGATCAATGGAACAGAACAGAGAGCCCCAGAATAAACCTACATCTATATGGTCAATTAATATTCAACAAAGAGGGCAGAAGAATAAAATGGAATAAAAATACCTTCTTCAACAAATAGTGTTGAGAGATCGGGACAGCTAGATGCAAAAAAATGAAACGACCAAATTACAGCATATACAAAAATAAATTCAAGATGGATAAAAGACTTAAATATTAGTTGTTATACCATAAAAGTTCTACAGGAGAACATAAGCAGGAAAATCTCAGATATTCCATGCAGCAATATTTTCACTGATATGTCCCCTAGAGCAAGGGATACATAAACAAATGGGATTTCATCAAAATAGAAAGCTTCTCCATGGCTAAAGAAAACATTAGCAAAATGAAAAGAGAACCAAACATATGGGAAAATATATTTGCCAGTGATACCTTGGACAAGGGTTTAATCTCCAAAATATATAAAGAACTCACACGAGTTCACTCCAGAAAAGCAAACAACCCAATAAAAACTGGGCAGAGGACCTGGACAGACACTTCTCCAAAGAGGACATACACAGGGCCCAGAGACATATAAAAGGATGCTCGGCATCACTAGCCATCAGAGAGATGCAAATTAAAACCACAGTGAGATACCACTTCACACCAGTCAGAATGGTTATCATAAACAGATCGACAAATAAGTCCTGGCGAGATGGTGGAGAAAAGGGAATCTGAGTACACTGTTGGTGGAAATGAAGACTGGTGCAGACTGGAAATTCCATACTGGGGAAGACAATATAAAATTTCCTCAGAAACTAAAAATGGAACTGCCTTTTGACTCAGCAATTACACTGGTGGGATTATACACTAAGAGTCCTGAAACGCCAATTCAAAAGAACCTATGCACCCCAATGTTCATAGCAGCACAATTTACAATAGCCAACAGGATATTTTTTAGTTGAAGCTTTTCTTTCTCATTACAGAAAATATGACAACACAGACACATACAAAACATGTTAACAGAAAGAATCACATGTAATCATATCACCAAGAAATTATTTGAGAATATTTTTATTACTTTACAGTGTTCAGATGCTGTTATTCAACATCCTTAGTGATCCCAGGAAAGTTCCTTAAACTTTCCGAGTCTTAGTTTTTTTTAATGTTAAAAATGGAAATATTCATAATGTAATTGAAATAATAAGGCGGTTGTGAGTATCAGATGAATCAGCTTACATAAAATATAACAGTGCTTGGCACATAATAAATGCTCAGTAAGTGCTAGTTTTTAACACTCTTACTATTTTTATTACTCTTTTGTGGCTCTTATTATTTCTTTATAGTTTTATTCTTTTTTCTTGTCTACATAATTTTGCATATTCCTTATTCAGAAACAAAAAATAAACATTGTCCAATGTTATTGCTAAACATTTGTACACATAATTAAAAATAGTGAAATAATATTCTACTTACATGCTTAACCTTAAGTTACTTAACTTTTGTTGGATATTTATGTTGTTTATAATTTTTCAGTATTAAAAATGAGGAGACAAGAAACATTTGTGTGTAAATTTTTGTGCACGTGCTAAAGCTTATTTCTTTAGAGCAGAGTTACTAGTTCAAAAGTAGCACTTGGAATACATCAGGTAAAATTATATTTTAAAAGCATTGTGACAAATTAAATTCCCAAGAGCAGCATACAGTTGAGCATATTTCACTGTGCCCTTGACAATATTTGAAATACTTTTCTTTTAAAAAAGTATTTTATTATTATATTACAGTTGTCCCCATTTTTCCTTTTTGTCCTCCTCCACCCAGCCCACCCACTGTGAAATTTTTGTTAAGATTATTTATGAATTTCATAAGTGAGTGTATGTTAATTCATGCATCATGTTTTGAGGAGCTCCCTGTGTGCCAGCCATAGCACTAGACATTGAAAAAAGTGGAAGATGACAGACTCAGTCCCTGTTATCATAGAAATTATATTATAAGGCAGATTTAATCAGGAGGGAAGCAATAACTCAGTCACTTAACTGTGTGCAGTGTGTGTGCTATAAAGGAGAAATAAATGATACCATGAGAGATTCAGGAAGAAAACTGAGTTAGTCTTCAGGAATCAGGAAGACTGCTCTCAGAGAGTTATGCTGTTTTTGAAATGTAAGAATGAATGAGTATCATGGCCAAGAACGGTTGCAAGAAAGGGTCTCCATTCAGATGAGATGTGCAAACACTTGAAGAGGAAAGAGAGATTGACTGCTGAGACATACAGAGAGACACCCATTGTAGTCGGGCACTGAGAGGCCAGGAAACATCCAGGGATAAGACTGGGCTGAAGATGTAATGAAGAATGGGGCTTTATCTTAAAAATCACAAAAACCAGGTGGCTGGAATATTAGCAGGGAAGCAACAGTATTACATTACATTAGTGTCTTAAAGAGGCAAGTTTGGCTAGAACATGTACAGAATGGTTTGCAGAAATGAGGGAGAGAAGGCTCTTGAAATATATCAGTGGAGGAACAATGGTTACTTGAGCTAAAGTGGTTGCAGATAGAAAGAGGATTTATACACACACATATATATCTGTATGCATATATGCATATATGTATATCTATATAATCCTTAGGAAGTAAAATGGGCCGTTGTCTCTGAAAAATAAAAGAGAAGAATATGTTAAATATTATTTTCATATTTCTGGAATGGACAATGGATAGATAATTATAGTAATTATGATAATTACAATGATACGTGTTTAGAACCCAGATAAGATTTCTAGGGTGGTGGAGTAAGTTTAGTGGTTATTAGTACATAAATGGTAGGTATATGTGTGTATTTTAAATCATGGAAGTTCATGAGATCACTTGGAGACAAGTGCAGAGTAAGAAGAGAAAAGAGCCTGGAATAAAGTCCTAAAAGTTTAATTATCAGGCAGAAAAACAAAAGCTAGAAAAGGATGGAAAAGAAGTAGCTAGTGATGTAGAAGATAAAGCAAGGTTTGGAAAAGAGAAGGGGGGTGAAACACAGGTACTAATACAGCAATTGCCTTAAAACAGGAGGAAGGATACTTTCTCATTGTGTTAGGAGGGAAGGAGGAGAGGACAGGTTCATGTGCAGACAAGTTTATAAATTGGTTTTGGAAACTTGAGGGAGTTATGTGCTGGCTTAAATAACCTCAGTTAAGTTTGAGACAAAATGATCAACTGTATGAAGCAGAGATTCAAGTTGGAGATTTTGGAATACTGACATTTTAAATGCTGGCCATGCCCTGGATGATGAGATTTAGTGGATTGAGTGCCAGCCTGCGAACCAAAGGGTTGCTGGTTCGATTCCCACTAAGAGCATAGGTCCTGGGTTGCATGTAAGAGGCAAACACACATTAATGTTTCTCTCCCTTTCTTTCTCCCTCCCTTCATCTCTCTCTAAAAATAAATAAATAAATAAATAAAATATTTAAAAAATAAATGCTGACCGTAAAAATATAATTGGGTGACTAGGTACTAATAGTTGGTGATCATGTGTTTATAGTGATGTCCAGGGGCTTGATGGAAGGAGGAATGTTTTTGGGAGTTCAGAGGTTTGGAGGGAGAATGATGGGCTATGGGATCCAAGATTGTTGAGAAGAAAGATGGAGATAAGTAATTGGGAGAAATTAGAGAGATCAATGGATTGAATATCATGATGGAAGCAAAGCACAAGTGATGTGAGGACTGTTGAATAGTAGAGAGATTATAGATATTTCACTGGAGACCTCAGAGAAGGTGTTGCTATAGGACATCCAGGGTGTACTAGGGGAATATGTGGACTGGTGGAGAGAATTCTATAGAAGTAAGAAGGCTGAGGAAGGAAAAATCCATGGTGGTTATTAAATAGAACATTCTATAGAGCCTTAGGAATGGCAGGTGGTAGGAGTTGAAACACTGGAGGAACAGAAGGAACAGGTGGTTTGGGGAACCACTGAGATGATGATAATGAAATATAAAGGAGATGGTGGTGCAGTAAGAAGAACTTATCCTCATTATTTCCATTGGTACATTTTTAAGTGGCACATTTTAAAGGTGTACAGTTTGTACATTTTAAAGGTTAACTGGGCTCAATGGGTTCACGCTTGTATCTACATTGCATTATCAGCCTCTTGTGAGTTTTCTGTTCATGGATTTTCTTTTTTAGTGTTTCTATTTATTTATCATATAAGTAATTTATGTTAGGGTTATTAAATTTTTCTCTGCTATTTGTTTCAAATACTTTTCTAAATTTAATTGGGGATTTGAGAAGTTATTAACACAAAAATTAGGGTCAAGTACAAAATTTGTAAATTTTAAATCAGTATGTTTCCATGTCTTTCTTTGTTATTTCTTTCATTAATTTGAAACTTAAAACATTCTTCCAGAGCCAAATATTTGATTAAAATGTGTTATGCTGTGTAAATGTACCATAGTTTTTTGATCCACTCATTTATTGATGGGCACTTAGGTTGCTTCCAGCACTTTGTTATTGTAAATTCTACTGCTATGAACATTGGGATGTATAGGTTTTTTGAATTGGTGTTTTGGGGTTCTTAGGGTATAATCCCAGCAGTGGGATCATTGGGTCAAAAAGCAGTTCCATTTTTAGCTTTTTGAGGAAATTCCAAACAGTTTTCCACAGTGGCTGCACCAGTCTGCATTCCCACCAACAGTGTGCTAGGGTTGCCTTTTCTCCACAACCTCGCCAGCACCTGTTGTTTGTTGATTTATTTATGATGGCCATTATGACCAGTGTGAAGAGGTATCTCATTGTGGTTTTAATTTGCATTTCTCTGATGGCTAGTGATGATGAGAGCACCCTTTCATATGTCTGGGCCTTGTGTATGCCCTTGGAGAATTGTCTGTTCAGGTCTTTTGTCCAATTTTTTATTGGGTTGTTTGTCTTCTTGGAGTGTAGGCGTGTGTCTTTATATATTTTGGAGATCAAACCCTTTTCCAAGGTTTCATTGGCAAATATATTTTCCCATATGGTGGGCTCCCTTTTCATTTTGCTGATATTTTCTTTAGCTGTTCAGAAGCTTCTAATTTTGATGAAGTTCCAATTGTTTATTCCTTCCTTTATATCCTCTGCTCTAGAGGACATATTGGTGAAAATATTGCTGTGTGGGATATCTAAGAGTTTCCTGCCTATGTTCTCCTCTAGAACTTTTATTGTGTCTTAACTTACACTTAAGTCTTTTATCCATCTTGAGTTTATTTTAGTGTATAGTGTAAGTTGGTGGCCCATTTTCATTTTTTTGCATGTAGCTGTCCAGATCTCCCAACACCATTTGTTGAAGAGGCTATTTTTATTCCATTTTATGCTCCTGCCAACTTTGTTGAATATTAATTGACCATAGAGACATGGATTTATTTCTGGGCTCACTATTCTTTCCATTGATATGTGTCTGTTTTTATGCCAGTTCCAGACTGTTTTGATTACTGTGACCTTATAATATAATTTGATATCAGGTATTGTGATCCCTTTTTGTTTTACTTTCTCAAAATTATTAAAGGTATTTGGGTTCATTTATGGTCCTGTATATATAAATTATTGAAATGTTTCTTCTCTGTCTGTGAAATACATCATTGGTATTTTAATAGGGATTGCATTGAATCAATAACTTGCTTTGAGTAGTATGAACATTTTGATGATGTTAATTCTTCCAATCCATGAGCACGTTATATGCTTCCATTTATTTGTGTCTTCCTTAATTTCTTTATTCAGTGTTGTGTAGTTTTCTGAATACAGGTCTTCTACCTCCTTGGTTAAGTTTATTCCTAGGTGCTTTATTTTTCCTGTTGCTATAAAAAATAGATTTTTTCCCTGATTTCTGTTTGTGATATTTCATTGTTGGTGTACAAAAATGCTTTCAATTTCTGAATATTGACTTTGTATCTTGCTCTTTTCCAAAGTCACTTGTCAAATATTTTTTTGGTGGAGTATATGGGGTTTTCTATGTACACTATCATGTCATCTGCAAACAATGATAGTTTTACTTCCTCCTTTCCAATTTGGATGGCTTTTCTTATTTTGTCTGAACACTGTGGCTAGAACTTCCAATACTATGTTGAATAGAAATGGTGAAAATGGACACCCTTGTCTTGTCCCTGATCTTAGTGGGAAAGCTTTTAGTTTTTGCCTGTTGAATATGAGGTTGGCTGTAGGTTTTTCATATATGGCCTTTATTATGTTGAGCTATGCTCCCTGTACTCCCATTTTGTTGCATGTTTTTAATCCTAAATGGGTGCTGTACCTTATCAAATGCTTTTTCTACATCTATTCATATGATCAGATGTCTTTTGTCTTCCATTTTTTTATGTGGTGTATTATGTTTATTGATTTGCAAATATTATACCATCCTTGCATCCCCAGGATGAATCCCACTTGATCATGGTGTATGATACTTTTAATACATTGCTGGATGTGGTTTGCCAATATTTTGTTGAGGAATTTAGCCTCTATGTTCATCAGCAATATTGACCTATAGGTTTCTTTTTTTGTTGTGTCTTTATCTGTTTTGGGGATTAAGATGATATTGGCCTCATAAAAAGAGTTTGGGAGTCTTTTCTCTTAGATTTTTTGAATAGTTTGAGAATGATATGTATTAGCTCTTCCTTGAATGTTTTGTAGAATTCTCATGTGAGATTGTCCTGTCCAGGGCTTTTGTGTGCTGGGAGATTTTTTATTACTGAGTCAATTTCACTAGTGGTATTCAGTCTGTTCGGGTTTTTTGCTTCTTCTTGACTCAGTTTTAGAAGATTATATTTTTCTAGAAATTTGTCCATCTTACCCATGTTTTCAAATTTCTTGGCATATACCTTTTTGTATTAATTTCCTACAATTGTTTGTATTTCTGTGATATCAGTTGTAATCTCTCTTCTTATTATTCATTTTAAAGCAACCCTGACATTTAGTATATAACTTTAAATATTCCTTCAAATTTCCTCTTATATATGGTGGTAGACAGTTTTCTATAATTTTGTTTCCAAGCAGCCACCATGAGGAATTAACTTTGCTATGGAATCCTAGCTACAAATGTGACCTCAATGAGATCACAAAATTCCTGAACATATAACAACATATTCTCTTTAGCTGGTACATGTGACCTAGCACATCACTGTTTATTCTGATTCATTACTCTCTTTCCAGAGAGCTTCATCAGGCTTCATCTTTGACTTACATGTTTCGATGAACTATGAAATCATTTCATCAAGATCCTCTTTATATTAATCATTTTTATGATAATAAAATTAAATCATGTAGTAATCAAATACTACTTAAAATTATATTGTGTATATTAATCTTTCTGGTCTCAAGAATTTTTATGAATTTTTGTAATATTTTATAGCTATTTTTAAATATATTTCCACATTTCTCTTTCTAGGGTATTTATAATATTATTCATTTTATTTTCATTGTTTATGCAATTTCATGAACCAGTTAGTCCTTAATATAATGTATAACTAGAATTATCTTGTGTAAAACCACTTTGCAGGATCAATGCTTACAAACTCATTGTTGAACTCATTATTGAATCATAAAGCCAATTCAGCATTTACAACTCATTTTTTAAGTTCTTTTTTCCTCATTTAAGTCTAACAATACATTCCAAAACTACTACAGAGTTTTTGTGTACTGTTCACCCAGCTTTCCCCAAAGACAACAATTTATGTAATTATAATACATTATCAAAACCAATAACTGACACTGGTGCAACTCAATGTAGGTTATTTGGATTTACAAGCAGCATTCCTTTAAAATGAAATAGAAGAGAATAGAATGCTTTACAAAGAATACATTAGAGCACATCATGAGTAATAAGGGTTTATAGTTTTATAAAAATAAAATGTCAGGGCTGTCATAAAGTGTTTGAAAGAAATTGAGCAAGGCTCTCATTGTTATAATCTTTTAAAACATTTTATTGAATTTATTGGGATATTGGTTAATAAATTATATAGGCTTCAGCTGTTTACAATTCTATAATATATCGTCTGTATATTGTATTGTGTACTCACCACCCAAAGTCAAGTCTTCTTCCATCACTATTTATTATGCTTTTATCCTCTTATACCTAGCCCACTCCTCCTTTCCCTCTGGTAATAACCATACTGGTTTCCATGTCTATGAGGGTTTTTATTTTTCTTAATCCCTTCAACTTTTTCACCCAACATCCCCAAACTCCAAGCTCACTTCCCTCTAACAGCTGCCTGTTTTAGGAGTCTATGAGTCTGTTTCTATTTTGTTTATTTATTTTGTTCATTAAATTCTATATATAAGTGAAATCATATGGTATTTGTCTTTTTCTGACTGGTTTATTTCACTTAGCATAGTATTCTCCAGGTCCATCCATGCTGTCCCAAAAGGTAATAATCTTTTGTAGTGTCCGTGTAGTTTTTGAATAAAGGTAGTTGTATCTTTACTTTTTTGAAAATAAGTATCTTTGTTCTGTTTAAAAAGCACTATCCCTCAGGAAGAAAGCATATCACTTCCTGGCTGAATGCTTCTGTATCACTTTGCATCCTCATCTATCTACAAAAATAAATACATGTGATGTATTTATTTTATAACTGGAAGTTTGCACCTTTTAGTCTCTTTCACCCTTTTCACACATTACCCTCCTCAAATCCTTTAGTTTGTTCTCTGTATCTGAGTCTTTCTGTTTTGTTTTATTTTTTTAATTTTTAAAATTATATTTTATTGATTATGCTGTTATGGTTGTCCCAGTTTTTCTCCCTTCCCCCTCTCCATCCAGGATGCCCCACTCCCTCAGGCAACTTCCACACTTTTGTTCATGTCCATGGGTCATGAGTATCAGTTCTTGGCTACTCCATTTCCTATTTGTTTCTTAATTTATTCTGTTTTGATTTTAGCTTATACACATACATAAAATCATATGGCATTTGTCTTTCTCTATTTGACTTATTTCACTTGGCATGATTATATCTAGCTTTAACCATGTAGTCACAAATGGCAAGATTTCATTCTTTTTTATTGCTGAATAATATTTAATTGCTTACTTATGTACTACATCTTCTTTATCCACTCATCTATTAGTGGATACCTACTTTGCTACCATATGTTGGCTATTGTAAATAATGCTGCAATGAACACGGGGGTGCATATATCTTTTCTAATTAGTGTTTTGGTTTTCTTCAGATAAATACTCAGAAGAGGAATTGCTGGGTTGTATGATAGTTCTATTATTAATATTTAAAGAAATCTCCATACTGTTGTCCACAGTAGCTGCCCTAATTTATGTACATTCAAACCAGCAATTCAAGAGGATTTGCCTTTCTCCACATCTTCCCAAGTATTTGCTGTTTGTTGACTTTTTAATAATAGTAATACTGACAGGTGCGAGGTGATATCTCATTGTGGTTTTGATTTGCATTTCCCTGATGATTAATAATATTGAGCATCTTTTTCATATATCTGTTGACCATCTGTCTTTTTTAGAGAAATGTCTATTCAAGTCTTATGCCCATTTTTAAAATCAAATTGTATATTTTTGATATTGAGTTGTATGTCAAACAGTTTACTCTCTCTGTTTACTTCTAGGAGTTTTTTTTTAAGGTCTTACACTTAAGTTTTTAATCTATTTAGAGTTTATTTTTATATACAATGTAAGAAAGTGGTCCAGTTTCATTTTTCATATATCTGTTTAGAGTTCCTAATGCCATATATTGAAGAGACTTCTTTTCCTCATAGTATATCTTTGTCACCTTTTTTGTATGTCAATTAGCCATGTAAACATGAGTTTATTGCTGGGTCTCTATTCTGTTTATTGATCTATATGTCTGTTTTTTTTTTTTTTTGCTCCAATACTACAATGTTTTAGCTACTATTAGCCTTGTATTATGGTTTGAAATTAGGAAAATTGATAACTCCAACTTTGTTCTTTAAGATTTCTTTGTCTATTTACTGTCTTGTAGTTCCATATAAATTTTAGGACTATTTGTTCTAGTTCTGTAAAAAAATGCTACTGGTATTTTGACAGGGATTTCATTGAATCTGTAGATTGCTTTGGTTTAGTATGGATCTTTTAATGATGTTAATCCTCCCTATCCATGAGCACAGTATAGCCTTTCATTTATGTGTGTCTCCCTCAATCCTCTTCAATGTGTTATAGTTTTCAGGGTACAGTTTTTTCTCCTCCTTGGTTAAATTTATTCCTGGGATTCTTGCTGTAATTATAAGTGGGATTGTTTTCTTAATTTTTCTTTCTGATATTTCATTATTAGTTTACAGAAACACAACACATTTTTAAATATTAATTTTATATCCTGAAATTTTACTAGTTCATTTATTAGTTCTAATACTTTTGATGGGTACTTTATGATTTATATATATAATATATAAATATATATTTTACTTCTTTCCGATTTGAATTTATTTATCTATTTATTTATTTATTTATGTTTCAATGCCATGGCTAAGACTTCTAATACTACATTGAACTAAATTGGTTGGGAACCAACTGAACAATAGCTGGAGAGAAGCCTTACAACTATTGACAGACAGAAGAAAACACTTTCACACAACCTGACCAGTGGGGAGTGTGCAGGGGATGCAAGAGGGCTGGCTGGGCTCCAATATGCAGCAACCGAAGTGCTGGAGGGATATGTCAGTGGCCAGGGGGATTCACCCTGAGAAGTGTGGGGTATAAATCCCAAGCTAGGCTCCCAAGCCTACAGCACCAGAAAGGAGCACACATAACAGCCAGCTGTGAAAAGCAGCAGGGGTTCTCTCAGCAAGAGGGAAAGATGGAGACAAGAGAGCAATTTAAAAGACCAAAGCACAAAATTTTGTTTGCAGCCATTTACACTGCGTGTTAGCAAAGGAAGGACGGGGTGGACTAGAGACATGTGAAGAGAGTCCAGTGGATGGCTCTGGTGAAAGAAATGAGGGAACAGCCCCCAGGATCCATATGCTGAGTCATTCCCCATACTGCAGAAGTCATCTCTCTCAGGCAGAGCACTGCTCTCTGAATGGCATCAGCATGATGGGAAGCAATAGCCCCACCTGCAGGAATTACTCTACCCCTCTATGAGGTCCTTAAGCCTGACTGCTGATTACAGGTTGATTAGATTAAGAATGTATTAGTTTAACAGATGATTAGTTTAACATCTAAGGTGGAAAATACAAAGCAGCAGCCAAAAATGGGAAGACAAAAAAAAAAAAAAATAAACCCAAATAAAGAACAAGAGAATTTTACAGAATAACTAAATGAAATGGGAGTAAGCAATTTATTCGGTAGAGAGTTTAGAGTAATGAATAAAAGGATATTCAACAGCACAAAAAAATATATAGAAACCATAAAAAAGTATCAGTCAGAAATAAAGAATGCAATATCTGAGATAAATAATGCACTGGAAGGAATAAACAGTAGGGCAGGTGAAGTAGAGGACTGAATCAATGTTTTGGAAGACAAAGTAGAAAAAAACAATCAGGCAGAGCAGCAAAAAAAAAAAAAAATTAAAAATGAGGAGCTTAAGAAACATCTTGGACAACATGAAGTATATCAACATCTGCATCAATGGAATATCAGGAGGAAAAGAGAGTGAGCAAGCACTGAGAACCTATTTGAAGAAATGATAACTGAGAATTTCCCTGATGAAGGAACAAACACAAGTCCAGCAAGTTCAGAGAGTCCCAAACAAGTTGGATCCAAAGAAGCCTACACTTAGACACATTATAATTAAAATGACAAGAATTAAATGTAAGAAAAGAATCCTAACAGCTGCAAGGGAAAAGCAGGTATAAGCAAGAACCAATTAGACTATCATCTGATTTCTTATCGAAACATTTCAACAAGAAGGGAGTGGTGTGAAATATTCAAGGTGATGAAAAGCAGGGACCTACAACCAAGGCTCTTCTACCCAACAAAGCTATTATTTAAAATCAAAGGAGAAATAAGCAACTTCCCAGACAAGATAAAGCTAAAGGGGTTTGTTAACACCAAACCAATACTTCAACGAATGTTAAAGGGCTTGCTTTAAGAAGAAGAAAAAGGAAAGAAAGAAAGACAAACGAAAACAATCTAATAATAAAATGGTACCTCATATATATCTATCAATAATCACCTTAAATATAAATGGCCTAAATGTTTCAACCAAAAGACAGATGGTAGGTGAATGGATAAGAAGAGAAGACCCATATATATGTTGCCCTCAAGAGACCCATCTCAGATCGAAAGATACACACAGACTAAAAGTAAAGGGTTTGAAAAAGATATTTCATGAAAATGGAAAAATACCTGGGGTGGCAATATTTATATCTGACAAAATAGACTTTAAAACCAAGGCTATAGTAAGGGACAAAGAAGGACACTACATAATGATAAAGGGAACAACCTAACAAGAGGATACAACCCTATAAACATTTACACACCCAACATAGGAGCATCTAACTATATAAAGCAAATCTTGATGGACATAAAAGGAGAGATTGAAAGGAATAGAATCATAGTTGGGGATTTTAACACCCCATTGACTTTAATGGATTGACTTTCCACACGGAAAACCAATAAGAAGATAGCAGCCTTAAATGACACACTAGATCAAATGAATTTAATTAATATCTTCAGAGCATTTCACCCCAAAGCAGAATAATATACATTTTTCAAGTGCACATGGAAGTTTTCCTAGGATAGATCACATGCCAAGACACAAAACAAGTCTCAATAAATTTAAGAAGATTGAAATCATATCAAGCATCTTCTTTGACCGCAATTTTATGAAACTAGAGATCAATTGCAAGGAGAACACTGAACATCACACAAAGACATGCAAGCTAAATAACATGGTATTAAACAGCAGATGGTCAACAAAGAGATCAAAGGAGAAATCAAAAGACACCTTGAAACAAATGAAAATGAGAACACAAGCATCCAAAACACTGGAAAGAAAATCCTAAGAGAGAAATTCATAGTATTACAGACCAATCTCAAAAAAAAAATAATAAACAGGAAATAGCTCAAATAAATCATCTAACTTCACACTTACAGGAACTTGGAAAGCAATAATAAATAAAGCCCAATGTGAGTAGAAGGAAGGAAATAATTAAGATTAGAGCAGGAAGGGAAGGGGCAAGTCAAGGAATATATAGCAAGGACTCATGGACAAACCAAAGTGGTGAAGGATTGAGGGAGGGAGGAGGAAGGGGGACAGGAGAAAGTGTTGGGGGGAAGGCAGAGACAAATGTATTTGAAAAAATAAATTAATGAATTAAAAATAAAAAAATAAAAAATAGACATAAAAAATAAAATATTTTCTACAGTTTAATTGAAAAAAAATCAGAGCAGGAAAAAAATGAAATAGGGCCTAAAAATATGATACAAAAGATCAGTGAATCCAAGAAAAAATAAAGAAGATTGACAAGGCTTTAACCAGACTCATCAAGGAAAAAAGAGAAAACTTTCAAATAAATAAAATCAGAAATGAAAGAAGAGAAATAACAACTGACATCAAAGAAATACAAAGGATTGTAATAAAATATTATGAACAATTAAATGCCAACAAACTTTGCAACCTGGAAAAATGGACAAATTCCTAGAAATGCAATCTTCCAAAAATAAATCAGGAAGAGTCAGAGAATCCAAAGAGACAGATTACACCTAATGAAATTGGAGCAGTAATAAAACAAAACAAAACAAAACAAAAAAACAAAAAAAAAACCCCTCCCATACAAAGCCCTGGACCAGGTGACTTCACATGTGATTAACCAAATATTATTTTTTAAATATAGTTTATTGTTTATGCTATTACACTTGTCCCATTTTTTCCTCTTTTATCCCCTCTGCCCTGCACCCCCACTCAAGGATTCCCTCAATCCTTAGCTAATGTCCATGGGTCATACATATGAGTTCTTTGGCTTCTCCATTTCTTAGACTATTCTTAATCTCCCTCTGTCTATTTTGTACCTACCATTTATGCTTCTCATTCCCTGTACCTTTACCCCCATTCTCCCCCTCTACCTCCCCACTGATAACTCTCCATGTGATCTCCATTTCTGTGATTCTGTTTCTGTTCTAGTTGTTTGCTTAGTTGTGTTTTTTTTTAAAGTTCAGATGTTGATAGTTGTGAGTTTGTTGTCATTTTTACTGTTCATAGTTTTGATCTTCTTTTTAGATAATTCTCTTTAACATTTCATGTAACAAGGACTTGGTGATGATGAACTCCTTTAATTTTACCTTATCTGGGAAGCACTTTATCTGCCTGTCCATTCTAAATGATAGCTTTGCTGGATACAGTAATCTTGGATGTAGGTCCTTGCCTTTATTGATTTTGAATGCTTCTTTCCAACACTTTCTGGCCTGTAGGTTTCCTTTTAGAAATCAGCTGATAGTCTTATGGCAACTCTTTAGCAGATAACTCTCTCCTTTTCTCTTGCTGCTTTTAAGATTCTCTCCTTATCTTTAATCTTGGATAATATAATTATAATGTGCCATGGTGTGTGCTTTCTTTCTTTGGGACTCTCTGAGCTTCCTGGACTTTCTGGAAGTCTATTTCCTTGTCCAGGTTGGGGAAAGTTCGCCATTATTTTCTCAAATGAATTTACAATTTCTTGCTCTTATTCTTTTCCTCCTGGAAACCCTATGATTTGGATGTTGGAACATTTACAGTTGTCCCAGAGGTTCCTAAACCTCTCCTCATTTTTTTGAATTCTTGTTTCTTTATTTTCTTCTAGTTGAATGTTTAGTTCTTCCTTCTGTTCCAGATCAATGATCTGAGTCCCAGTTTCCTTCCCTTCACTGTTGGTTCCCTGTGTATTTTTCTGTATTTCACTTTGCATAGCCTTCACTTTTTCCTCTATTTCGTGACCATATTCAACTATTTCTGTGAGTACCCTGATTACCAGTATTTGGAACTCTGAGTCTGATGTATTGGCTATTTCTTCATCACTTAGTTATTTTTTTGAAGTTTTGATTTGTTCTTTCATTTGGGCCATATATTTTTGTCTCAGCACACCTATTATGATGTAAGGGGTGGAGCCATAGGTGTTCTCCCAGGTGGGGCAACTCACATTGTTGTGTTTTGGTGCTATATGTGGGGATACGGTCAGAGATGGAGTAAGACTGCTTGCTTGGCTCTTAGCCAGCTTTCAGTCACTTACCCCACTATCCACAAGCAAATTGGGCCCTTATGATTCTGATTACCAGGCGGGTGGGTTTGTGTACATTCTAGGACCTTGTGGTTCTCTCCAATGAACTCTCCTGTGAGACTGGGAGTTTCTCCCGCTGCCAAAGACCCATAGGTTTTTATAGTGAGAGGTTTTGAAACTTTGTTTTCCCACACTGGAACCCTGGGTTGCGTGGTCTGTCTCACACCCCTGTTGTTTCTTCGAGTTTATCTGCACTCAAATGTGGGGATGCCAGCCACTGTCTCACCTGCCTAGTTCTCCAGCTTCCACCTTGTCACATGTCCTCTCCTTGGCTGCCCATCTCTGCCTTCCTACCAATCTGGATGAATGTTTCTTCTTTAATTCCTTGGTTGCTGGACTTCTATTCAGTTTGATTACTGGTAGTTCTGGTTGTTTTCCAGTTTTAAATTTGTTGTCGTCCTTCTTTTGGTTGTGTAAAGAGGCAAAGTGTATCTACCTATGCCTGTATCATGGCTGGAAGTCCTGATTAACCAAACTTTCTGAGAAAAACTAATACTTCTCCTTCTGAAACTATTTCCTAAAATTCAAGAGAAGGGAAGACTCCCAAACTCTTTCTATCAGGCCAAAATTATCTTAATTCCCAAACCAGATAAAGACACTACAAAGAAAGAAAATTATTTGCAAATATCACTAATGAACGTAGATGTTAAAATCCTCAGCAAAATATTAACAAGCCAAATACAGCATTACATCAAAAAGATCATACACTATGATCAAGATTACTCCAGTAATGCAAGGATGATACATCATTTGCATATCAATAAATGTGATACATCATATAAGCAAAATGAAGGATAAAAACCACATGATTATATCAATAGATATAGAAAAAAAGATTTTGATAAAATCCAACACTCATTTACAATAAAAATGCTCAGCAAAGTGGGAATTGAAGGAACATACCAAAATATAGTAAAGGCCATATATGACAAACCCAATGCCAGCATAATACTGAAGGGGCAAAAATACAAGCATTTCCCTCAAGATTGGGAACAAGACAGGGATGTCCACTTTCATCTCTCCTATTCAACATTGTACTGAAGTACTAGCCACACCTATCAGACAAGAAGAAGAAATAAAAGTAATTTAAATTGAAAAGAAAGTACCAAAACTGTGTTTACTTGCAGATGACATGATATTTTACATAGAGAACCCCAAAGATTCCACCAAGAGACTCCTGTAACTGTTAAATTAATTCAGCAAAGTAGCTAGATACAAAATTAATAATCAGAAATCAGTTGCATGTTTATATGCCAATAATGAACCAACAAAAAGGGAAATTAAGAAAACAATCCCAGTCATAATTGCTTCAAAAAAAATACCTAGGAATAAACCTAATTAAGGATGTAAAAGACCTGTACATGGAAAATTAGAAGACACTGAAGAAAGAAATTGAAGATAAAAATAAGTGGAAGCACATACTGTGTTCATGTATAGGAAGAATTATCATCATTAAAATGTTCATACCATCCAAAGCAATCTATAGATCCAATTCAACTTCTATCAAGATTCCAATGATGTATTCCACAGAACTAGAATAAATATTTCAAACATTTATATGGAACCACAGAAGAGTCTGTGTATCCACAGTGATCCTGAGAAAGAAGGACAAAATTGGAGGAATCATGTAGTATGGCTATACTACAAAGCCATAATAATCAAAACAGCCTGATACTTGTATAAAAACAGACACATAGATCAATGGAACAGAATAGAGAGCCCAGAAATAAACCCACACCTTTACAATAAATTAACATTCAAAAGAGGAAGCAAGTGCATACAATGTGCTAATGATAATCTATCCCATAAATAGGGTTGTGAAAATTGGACAGATGCGTGTATAAAAAAGAAACTAGACTACCTTCTTATATGACACACAAGAATGAATTCAGAATGGATCAAAGACTTAAATGTTAGATCTGAAACCATAAAAATCCTAGAAGAAAACAGGCAGTAAAATCTCAGACATTGGTAGTAGAAATTTTTTATTGGATATATTTCCCCAGCCAAGGGAAACAAAAGAAAAAAATAAACAAATGGAACTTCATCAAACTAAAAAGTTTTTGCACAGAAAAGGAAACTTTCAACAAAATAAAGACAACTTAAAGAATGGGAGAATACATTTGCTGATACATCTGATAAGGGGTTAATATACAAAATTTATAAACTACTTAAAAAACTCAACAACAAAAAATCAAACAACCCAGTTAAAAAATAGGCAAAGGACCTGAATAGACACTCCTCCGAAGAGGACATACAGATGGCCAATAGATATATGAAAAGATATTCAATGTCGCTAGTGGTCAGAGAAATGTAATTAAAAATCACAATGAGATACCTTCTCACACCTGTCAGAATGGTCATCACCAATAAATCAACAATCAACAAGTGAGGTGAAGATGTGGAGAAAGGGGGACTCTTTTGCAGTGGGAAGGCAGACTGCTGCAGCCACTGTGGAAAAAAGTATGGAAATACATCAAGAAATTAAAAATGGATCTGCCTTTTGACCCAGCCATCCCTCTTCTGGGAATATATTGAAGTAACCTAAAACAATTTTTCAAAAGAACATGAGCACTACTATGTTCATTGCAGTGTTATTTACAACCATCAAGATATGAAACAGCCCAAGTACCTATCAATAGATGAGTGGATAAAACAACTATGGGACAGTTACACAATGGAATTCTACTCAGCTGTAAAACAATATAAAATTTTATCCTTTGTGACAGTATGGATGAACCTAGAGAACATTATGCTACGTGAAATAAGCCAGTCAGAGAAAAACAAATATATGATTTCACTTTTATTTGGTATCTAACAAACAAACTAAACTAACAAGCAAAACAGACAGACTCATAGATGGAGAACAAATAACAGTTAGTTGGGGGCAGTTAGAGGGTGGAGGTATGGAGCATGTGCATCCTTGTCTATGATCTTCAAGGAAAGGCTTTCAGCTTTTCATTGTTGAGTATAATGTATCTGTGTGTTATATATTCTTTATTATGTTGAGGTATGTGTCTTCAATACCCACCTTGTTGAGAGTTGATATCATAAATGGATGTTGAATTTCATCGAACATTTTTTCTACATCTATTGATAAGATTATGTGATTTTATCCTTTGTTTTGTTAATGTGGTATATTATGTAGATTGATTTGTGGATTTTGAATCATCATTTTATCCTTGGAATAAATCTCACTTGATCATGATGTATGATCTGTTTTTGTATATCATTGAATTTAGTTTGCTAATGTTTGGTTGAGAGTATTTGCATTTATACTTATCAGGGTATTGGCTTGTATTTTTTTGTAATGTTTTTGTCTGGTTTTGGTATCAGGATAATTCGGACCTCATAGAATAATTTTGGAAGTATTCCTTCCTCTTGATTTTTTGGAATAGTTTGAGAAGAATAGGTATTACTTCTTTAACTGTTTGGTAGAATTCACCTGTGAAGCCATCTGGTTCAGGGTGAAATTTTTGTTGAGTTTTTTGATAACTGATTTTATTTGTTACTAGTAATGTGTTAAGATTGTGTTTGCTTGTTTCTTCTTGGTTCAGTCTCGAAAGGTTGTATGCTTCTAGATTTTTATCCATTTCTTCTATGTAGTCCAATTTGTTGGTGCATAATTGTTCATAGTATTTTTTATGATCCTTTGTAGAGTTCACCATTGAACGACACAAGATGTATAGGTACCAACACTCTACACAGTCAAAAATCTGTGTATATCTTAAGGCAGACTGCCACATCTGTGAATTCCCAACCATGGATGAAAATGATGAAAATACTATTTTTGATCTGTGGTTTGTTGAATCTGCAGGTATAAAATGACTGGACATGTAGGACCAGATGTTTATTTATTGAAAAAATTTCATATGTAAGTAGACCCACACAGTCCAACCCCTTTTTGTTTAAAGGTCAAGTGTATTTCTATGGTATTGGTTGCAACTTCCCTTTCATTTCTGTACTTATTTATTTAGGCCCCCTTTCTTTCCTTGATGAGTTTGGCTAAAGGTCTATCAACTTTTATTTATTTATTTATTATTATTTTTTTGGAGACAGCACTTATTTTCATTGACATTTTCTCTCGTTTTTTAATCTTGATTTTGTTTATTTCTGCTCTGATTTTATTCATTATACTCACTTTGTGCTTTGTTTATTTTTCTTTTTTTAGGTTCTATAGGTGAAAAGTTAGATTCTTTATGTGAAATTTTTCTTAAATATATTTTTCAATGATAGTTGACATTCTATACCATTTTATATATTTCAGGTGTGCAACATAGTGGTTCTTATATAATTTATGAAGAGGTCCCTCCAATAATTCAGATACCCACCTGGCACCAAACATAGTTATTAAAATATTATTGTCTATATTCCCTATGCTGAAGTTTACAGGCCTGTGACTATTTCATAACTACCAGTTTGTACTTTTTATTCACTTCATCTTTTCACCTATCCCTCAACCCCCTCTCTATCTCTCCTTCAATTTTAAGTGATAACCTTGCTGTATAGAGTAGTCTTAGTTGTAGGTCCTTACTTTTCACCACTTTGAATATTTTATGCCAATCCCTTCTGGACCAAAAAGTTTCTGTTAAGAAATTAATTAACAGTCTTATAGGAGCTCTCTTGTAGGTAACTAACTCTTTTTTTGCTTCTTTTAAGATTCTCTCTTTATGTTTAAACTTTGTCATTTTAATTATGATGTGTCTTGGTGTGGGCTTTTTGAGTTCATCTTGTTTGGAACTCTATGAGATTCCTGGACTTATACGTCCATTTCATTTACCAAGTTAGGGATGTTTTCAGTCATCATGTCTTCAAATAGGTTCTCAATTCCTTGATCTCTCTCTTCTCCTTCTGGTACCCCTATGAGGCAGTTGCTGTTATGCTTGATGTTTTATCAGAGATCCCTTAAACTATCCTCATTTTTGAAATTATTTTTGCTTGTCAGGTTGGGTGTTTTCTGCTACTTTATCTTCAAAATCACTGATTTAATCCACTGCTTCATCTAAACTGCTATTGATTCTTTCTAGTGTATTCTTCATTTCAGATATCATATGCTTCTCTTCTGACTGGTTCTTTTTTTATGGTTTCTATGCCCTTTTCTAATGTTTACTATCTCTTTGTTTGAGTTCTCACTGACTTCTTCTATTCTTTTCCTAAGTTTCTTGAGCATCCTTATAACCATGTTTTGAACTGTCTTTCTGGTAGATTGCTTGACTCCATTTCATTTATTCTTTTTCTGAAGATTTATCCTTTTCTTTCATTTGGGGCATGTTCCATTGTCTCCTTATTTAAGCTCCTCTTTGTTTTATTTCTCTCTATTAGGTAGTTCTGTTATATCTCCTAGTCTTTGCATGGTTGCCTTATATAGTATGTGTCATGTGGGTCACAATGGCACTATCTCCCTGATCACCTGAACCAGAAGCTCTAGGAGTGTCCTTTGTGTGGTTTATGTGTGCACTCTTATCGTAGTTGAGCCTTGATGTTTGCTGGCACATTTAGGGGTGGTGTTGAACCTAATGCTGGCTGGCTGTGAAGATCAGCTGCCACAGTGTACAAGCCGCTGCTCAGGAGCTGACTACGCAAATGAAAATTTGTCTCAGCAGGGACTTGTCCCTGCTAATAACTCCCTTTTGATGTGCCACTTATGAAGCCAACTGGGCAGTGTTCTGTTGTCATCTAAACTTTGCTGCTGGGTGCATTGATTCTGGAATGGACTGGAATGCAGGTCAGTGTCAGACACTGCCTGTAACCAGCCTGGGTCTTCCTGTTAGGAGTTACAAAGCAATCCATGGTTGGTAGCTGCCCCTGTTGGGCCTGGGTGTACATGGGGGTTGCCAATCTGTGAACTGAGGACAATTATCAAGAGCATTGGGTATGGTTCAGGTCAGCAAAAGGCCCAAGGGACCCCAAGACCTGACACTACCTGCCAGCTGACATTTAGCCTCAGCCACTGGAAGAACCTTAGGCAGTACATGAGTTGCTTGAGGCAGATTTTTTGGGATTCACTGTGTTGGGGTGAATGGTGTTCATCGGGTTAATACAGTTTCAAACTTGGTGTCAGTGTTGGGTCTGAGTCAGCTCAGCAAATATCTCCATGATACACAGAGGCCAACTTCCATCAGCCTGGGCCTTTAAAGTAGGGCCAAGTTTCAAGGAGAAATTTGGTGTAGACAGTCGAGTTCACTAGGCTAAGGCAGATTAAGATTTGTCTATGGTAGATGGAGGGTTTATGTCAGGAAAAGTGGTACCTGTCAGCTGTGCAGAAAGATGGCCTTAACTGTGAAGCCACAGAATTCACTTTCTCCCTGTGTTTCTCGCCCTACCCTCGATTCTTGACCAAAATTCCTCAAGAGCTTTTTCAGGAAAGAGGGTAACATGGGCCCAGGCTGGCTGCCACTGACAGAGCCCCTGGCGCTGAATGAGTTGGGCAGGCTGGCACCCAGGTAGTCATCAGGTCAACACTAATGTAACTCACCAGGCTAATGCCATGTCAGGGGGATGCTTACCAAAGGAAAAATGGAGCCTATCAGTGATGCCTCAAATCCACTTTGGCTTTGTCTATGGGTCCTTTATACATGTTCCTTGACTTGACGTTTCTTTTCCCTTTCCCCACCCACCACCCTCCTTCCCTCTTGACTCTGTTGGTTCTTTTATTTTTTCAATGTTGCTAGTCATATTTTCCTTACTTATTTGTTTTGTTGATTAAGTTCCACTTATAGGTGAGATCATATGGTATTTGTCTCTAGCTCCCTGGCTTATTTTGCTTAGCATAATGCTCTCTGGTTCCATCCATGCTGTCACAAAGAGTAGTAGTTCTCTTTTTCGTTCTGCTGCGTAGTATTCCATTGTATAATATATCATAGTTTTTTGATCACTCATCTACTGATGGCGTTTAGGTTGCTTCCTACACTTGGCTATTGTAAATTGTGCTGATGTGAACATTGGAGTGCATAGGTTCTTTTGAATTGGCATTTGGGATTCTTAGGGCATAGTGCTAGCAGGGGAATCACTGGATCAAAAAGCAGTTTCATTTTTAACTTTTTGAGGAAATTCCACACTGCTTTCCACAATGGCTGTACCAGTCTGCATTCCCACCAACTGTGTACTAGGGTTCCCTTTTCTCCACAGCCTTGCCAGCACCTGTTGTTTGTTGATCTGTTTATGATGGCCATTCTGACTCGTATGATGTGGTATCTCGTTGTGGTTTTAATCTGCATTTCTCTGATGGCTAGTGATACTGATCATCCTTTCAAATGTCTCCACGCCCTCTGTATCTCTTCCTTGGAAAAGCATCTGCCCAGGTCCTTTGCCCATTTTTTGATTGAATTATTTGTCTTGGAGTGGAGTTGAGTGAGTTCTTTATATATCTTGGAGATCAAACCTCTATCTGAGGTATCATTAGCAAATATATTTTCCCATACAGTTGGCTCCCTTTTCATTATGCTGATGTTTTTATTAGCCAGGCAGAGGCTTCTTATTCTGATGAGGTCCCACTTGTTTATGCTTTCCTTTATGTCCCTTGTTTTAGGAGACATATCGGTGAAAAAATTGCTGCGTGGGATATCTGAGAGTTTCCTGCCAATGTTCTCCTCTAGGACTTTGATGGTGTTGCAACTTCTAGTTAAGTCTTTTATCCATCTTGAGTGTATTTTTGTGTATGATGTCAGCTGATGATCAAATTTAAGTTTTTTGCATGTAGCTGTCCAGCTCTCCCAACAGCATTTGTTGAAGAGGCTATTATTACTCTAGTTTATGCTTCTGTCCCTTTTGTCAAGTATTAGTTGCTCATATAGGTGTGGGCTTATTTCTGGGCTTTCTATTCTCTTCCACTGGTCTATGGGTCTGTATTTGAGCCATTACAAGATTGTTCTGAGTATAATGACATTGTAATATACTTTGATGTATGGTATTGTGATCCCTCCTACTTTGTTTTTCTTTCTCAAAATTGCTGAGGCTATTCGGGGTCGTTTATGGTTCCATATAAATTTTTGAAATGTCTGTTCTATTTCTGTGAAATACGTCATTGGTATCTTAATAGGGATTGCTTTGAATCGATAAATTGCTTTGGGTAGTATGGACATTTTGATGATATTAATTCTTCCAATCCATGAGCACGGTATATGCTTCCATTTACTTATGTCTTCCTTAATTTCTTTCTTCAGTGTTGTATAGTTTTCTTTGTACAAATCTTTTACCTCCTTGGTTAAATTTATGCCTAGGTACTTTATTTTTCTTCTTATTATAGCAAATGGTATTTTTTTTCTGATTTCTTCTTCTTCTGTTTCATTGCTGGCGTACAGAAATGCCTTTACTTTCTGAATATTGACTTTGTATCCTGCTGTTTTGCCAAATTCACTTATTATGTTGAGGAGTTTTTTGGTGGAGTCTATAGGGTTTTCTATGTCCACTATCATGCCATCTGCAAACAATGATAATTTTACTTACTCTTTTCCAATTTGGATGTCTTTTATTTCTTTTTCTTCTCTGACTGCTTTGGCTAGGATTTCCAATACTGTGTTGAATAGAAGTGGTGAAAGCAGACATCCTTCTCATGTTCCTGATCCTAGTGAAAAAGCTTTTAGTTTGTGCTCATTGAATATGATGTTGGCTATAGGTTTTTCATATATGACCTTTATTAGGTTGAGGTATGTCCCCTTTATTCCCATTTTGCTGAGTGTTTTTATCATAAATCAGTGCTGTACATTATCAAATGCTTTGTCTGCATCTATTGAGATGATCATATGGGTTTTATGTTTACTTTTGTTTATGTGATGTATTACATTTATTGATTTGTGAATATTGAACCACCCTTGCATCCTTGGGATGAATCCCACTTGATCATGGTGGGTGATCTTTTTAATGTATTGCTGGATGTGGTTTGCCAATGTTAATTGAAGATTTTAGTGTCTATGTTCACGAGTTATATTGGCCTGTAGTTTTTCTCTTTTTTGTTTCTTTATCTGGTTTTGGGATTAGGGTGATTCTGGCCTCATAAAGAGTCTGGAGTCTTCCCTTCTCTTGAACTTTTTGAAATAATCTGAGGACGGGGTTAGCTCTTCTTTGCATATTTTGTAAAATTCTCCTGTGAAACCATCCTGCCCAGGGCTTTTGTGTGCCGGGAGTTTCTTGATTACTGCTTCAATTTCCTCAGCTGTTATCGGTCTGTTCAGACTTTCTGATTCTTCTTCATCAGTGTTGAAAGATTATACTTTTCTAGCAATTTGTCCATTTCATCGAGGTTTTCAAATTTCTTGGCATATACTTTTTCATAGTAATTTCTTACATTCCTTTGTATTTCTGTGGTGTCAATTGTTATTTCTTCTCTTTCATTTCTGATATTATTTATTTGGATCCTCTCCCTTTTTGTCTTCATGAGTCTGCTTAAAGCCTAGTCTATTTTATTTCTCTTTCAAAGAAACAGGTCCTGGATTGGTTGATCTTTGAATTGTTCTTTGGGTGTCTCTGTCATTCAGTTCTGCTCTGATCTTGATTATTTCTTTTGTTCTACTTGCTCTGGGATTTATTTGTTGTTTCTCCAGTTCTTGAAGTTGTAGAGTTAGGTAATTTATTTGTAATGTTTCTATCTTTTTTTAGGTAGGCCTGTATTGCTATGAACTTACCTTTCAGGACTGCCTTTGCTATTTCCCATAGGTTTTAGACTGTTGTCTGTTCATTTTCATTTGTTTCCCAAAACTTTCTGATTTCTTCTCTGATCTTATTATTGACCCATTCATTGTTTAATGTGTGCTGTTCAGTCTTCATGAATTTGCAAGTTTTTGAGGTTTCTCCTTGTGGTTAGTTTCCAGTTTCAAGTCCTTGTGGTCTGAGAAAATGCTTATTATATTTCAATTTTCCTGAATTTATTAAGGCTTGCTTTGGGTCCTATCATGTGTTCTATCATTGAAAAAGTTCCATGTGCATTTGAAAAGAATGTGTATTTTGCTTCTTTGAGATTAAAGGTTCTGTATATGTCAGCTAAATCCGTTTAATCTAATGAATCATTCATTTCCACAATATCCTTACTGATGTTTTGTTTGGAAGGTCTATTCATTTTTGACAACGGGGTGCTAAAATCCCCTACTCTCAGTGTGATCTCAGTGCTGTCTATATCTTTCTTGAAGTTCTCCAAGATTTTCCTTATATATTTGGGTTTTCATATGTTGGGTGCATGTAAGTTTACAATGTTTATATCTTCTTTATGGATTCTTCCTTTGAGTATTAAAAAGTGTCCCTCTGGGTTTCTTTTCATCGCCTTTGTTTTGAAATCTATTTTGTCTGATATAAGTATTGCTACCCCTGCTTTTTTTTCCCTGCCCATTTGCTTGGAATATTTTTTCCCCACCCTTTTACTTTCAATCTGTGTAGGTCCTTTGTTCTGAAGTGGGTCTCTTGTAGGCAGCATATGTGTAGGTCATTTTTTCTTATCCCTTCAGCTATCCTGTGTCTTTTGATTGAGTCAGCACTTAAATAAATTATTAGTGGGTATGTTCTTTTGCCATTTTGTTAATTTTTTGTTGTTTTTGTCATTCTTCCACAATTTATTTATATTTTAGGTGTCAATTTGATAGTATCTCAAATTCCATGTTTTATGCATTGGGCAACTAGGATAATTATTTCAGAATAGATTAATTTCAGATTTTGGGTATATGTGAGATGATTTTGAAGAAAAGAGTAAGGTAACTTGTCAAGGTCAGGAGTTCCTGTATCTGGAATTCATAACAGTATTTTGATTGAACATATCATTTCTCTGCTTATAGGTTGTGAAAACTCAAGGATAAAAATCCTTAATTTGTTTCCCTGGTAGCTCCCAGTGGAGAAGGTTTTTGTACATTTAAAACAATGGCTCTCATGTGTTTTTTATGGTTATGATGGAGGGATTTATATGTGTTACAGGAGGTACACAAAGCAGGCATATGAATGGAAACAGAGATGGCCTCACAAGCACAGGAATGACTCTTGATCTGAATCTTGTGGACCATTGAGAAGTGCTCAGGTGGATGAAATGTGGAAGACATACAGGCTGAGGAGTAAGCTCAGCTAAATGCTGAGAGAAATGAGAGATTGTGGCATTGGGAAAGAAAGAGGACACTAACACCTCTCTTCACTGGTGTATTTTTGGGTAAAAGTTATACAGACAGTGGAGAAAATACCCAATTTTTGCTCTTACAGAATGGAAGAAGGACCCTGGAAGTCAGAATAGAGGATGCGCGGAGGGGATGGTATTGCCCTTTAAAGCATCTAAACAGCTTTGTAATCACCACTTCACCTGTACAAGTGAAAATACAGTGATAGAGAACACCCATACACCTTCAAAATATTTCAAATGAATCATCTAATTTTCATCAAATACTCATTTGGGAGCTTGCCAAGTCTAAACTCAGAGTTCTGTTCCTTATGAAAGAACTGTCTTGGCTGCTCTTGTATTCACTCTGCTGCCTCAGTCAGTTGTTTTGCAGCCAGCATAAATCAATAGTAACCAACTGAGGCACAGGCATTATTGGCAGTTTGGCTCATAATGAAAGCAGAACAAACCCCCAACCTCAGGCATACCCACAGCCTGGACCCACACAGTTCTCTGAGGAAAAAGGGAGCTATTCCAGCTCTCTGCAGACAGCCATGGGTTAGGAATAATAAATTGCTATTTACTCTTTAATCCTTACCACCTGCATCCCTTAAAACCTAAGGCAGTAAAGAAAAATTGCTCCTGTTTTGGGAGAAATTCATATGAAGCCATGTGCCCTGATCTGCATGGTAAGGCACCCCCATCCTCTCACAGCCAATGCCCCTCCATATACACAAGTGTAGGGTGTGTGAACTTAATGCTTTGTCTGTTGATACAATGGGTCACAGCCAGATACCACCTGCATGTGGTTGACCATTCAGAGAGCATTTTTTTTTACTCCCTCCTAGAACTTAATCCTGTTTCAGCTTGTGATTGGAATATTTTTTTAAAAAAATACTCAAGACTTTATAATTGTAGCAAATATTGTTTTACAAAATCACTTGAGGAGAACTCACAAATTCCAAAAGATCTAAAAATACTCTGCAAAATACTCTTTTGGAAATATCTTTGAGGAATATAGATTTTTCTTCCAGATGATGGAAGTAGCTCAAGGACCTCGGAAGAGGAGCATAGAGATGGAGATGACCAAAGCCCCTCATCCTTGGTCTCATGACCTCTGTCATTAACCCTGAGTCATCAGAACCTTGCTCTTCATCCTTCTGACTCAAAGGATTGGAGGCCTAAAGCTTGTGCTCCTTATATGTACCCCATATTTGCCCAATGCTAAGACCTTGATGTTGAGGAGAGGTTTCCCTCCACAGTGTCTGAGGCTGTAGAATGGTACCTTGGAGCATATAGACCTATACCAATCAGGAACCTGGCTGTCCAGAGTCTTGGAAAAGAAACTGTTGGTCCTAGTCAGAGAAATGTAAGGTGTTTGTGAGGTCCCTCATCTCCACTCAGTAATTTGCTCTTGGAATTTGCCACTCAATATTGAGTTTCTGTCATTCCCCTTTCTAAGGGTCAGCTACCTTTTTAGGGCCAGACCTCATATTGGAGAGTCTTAATCTAGTTTGAGAGTAAGGATCTCTCTGTCAAACACCCAAATATTTTGCTTATAAGATAATAATTAAAGCCAGAGATGTTCAAAACTCAGGCTTCTGAAATACAGAAACCTTTTGCTTTCATGGTGTGTCAGTTTTTCCCATAAAGAAATGTGATTGCTCCCTGAAGGGGGTGGGAAGTGCAAGGAAGGGGTACAAATAACTGTGGGAGACTATATTTCAGAATGCCCTCCCACGACCCCTACATCTTGGAGAGTAAACTTCTAGATGCTTGGAATCCCACATTCCCCAACAGTTGTTGATGTCGTCTTGAAAAGTCTTGTAATAAGAGATGAATAAGAAGTGAGACACAAATATTAATATAAAATAAACAACTGATTTTCTGGTGATGTGGTTACCTAGAAAATATAAAGCAATCAATTTAAGAACTATTATTATTATATATCAAAATGTAGAAGAGTGGCATAATAAAAGTAGACAAAAGTAAATAGATTTTTTACTCTAACCACCATCAATATGAAGATGTAAAATCCACCCCCACCAACAATAAAAATTCTATTCACAGTAATAACAAATAAGGTGGATGCACATTGGGGTTTCAGGACTTCATTTTTTCCTCTTAACTATCATATGGGACATGCAATATTATTTCCATTGCTATCTTTCTAATAATAACTTTGAGTTTAAAAAAGCCATTTGCTGTGAAGTTACTGTGCTACCTCATCTTGGAATTAATAGAGCAATGGAATCTCTAATAAATTGGAATCATGCATAAATTGTAAAAAAAAAAACAACCCCCGCCCAAAACCACACAACCTTATGTACAATGGAACATAATAAAATTGAGAGAAAAAGGACTACCCACTTAGAAAATGGTTATATCAAATCTGACAAGTTAAAAAAAAAGGCAAAGGGTTTAGAGAGCTTATTTTTCAAATGTATAGCTACTCTCAAAAACACAATAGTTTGATGTGAAAAGAATATTACCAAAGTACATATACAATTAGTAAAGAAGTGATTAAGAAGTGCCCATCATTCTTAGTATTCAAATAGCTATGTAAAAGACCAATCGCAATCACATTGCAGCTATATAAAGATGAAAATAAAAATTCATGATATTAGAACTTGAAGTTGGCCAGTGTTATGGTCCTACTGGCATGATTGTTTATTGCTAGTCTCTAGAGTATGAAGTACAAAGAATTCTTTTGAAAAGTGTTGTGGAAATATTTAGTAAAAATCCTAAATTCATATTTATGGATCCAACAATTGTCAGACCTTACAAATTTATTCTAAGGAAATAATTGCTAGGAACCGCCCCCCCCCCCCCAAAACAACAACTCCACATTTGCACACATGGGTCACATAGTTTTTTTTTTTTTTTTCTTTTTCCCTGTAGAGAAAGTAGTGTGGTGGTTCAGTCAGTGCATGCACTAAGGAATCAGATGTCCTTGGACTCATGAGTGAGCTTTCCCATGCAACTACCTGATGACCTTGGGCAAATAATGTAACTTCCCTGTGCCTCAAATTCCCCATGTGGATAATTGCGGGTTGTGAGGATCAAATGGGTTAACAAATGAGAAGCACTTAGAAAATGTCTGGCATGTTGCAGGTACTCTGTTGTATAAACTATAATTATATCAAAAAATTTTAAAACAGGAATCAGCTTAACTACTCCACATTAGGAAGATTGTTTTAAAATTATATTGCTCTGATATGTCATTTTATAAACCCATGAAGACAGTATTTTGAGAACTCTGAAAAAATAGGTTTTTGATGAAATATTCAGTAAAATAAAGACTAAAAATTCTGAGTCCACAGCAACAACAACAATGCAAAATATGTCTGAAGGAGGGAAGAGGACAATTGTTCTATTAAAGTGGTTGAATTATGGGTGGTTTGCAGATTAGTATTTTTTAATCTTATATTGCCTTTTAAAATTTTTAAGAAAGCAATACTATAACAAAACAAATGCCTTTTAAACACTGCCTTTGGCTCTGCTCTGGTGTGCAAAATCAAGCACACCTGGGATGAGGCCAGTTGGGAAACCACAGGGGGTACAGATGACAAGATGGGTGCTGGCAGCTAGCTACATGCTAACCTCCACTCTGAAAGCTCTGCATAAGCTGCAGTGAGGAATCACATGATCCTTCTTGCTGGATCACCACCCTGTCCGTCAAATGAGATTCTTTGTTTTTCTATCTTTTTACAATTATGGTTGTAATTTTTTTTTTTAAAAACAGCTTTATTGAAGTATAGTTGATATCAAAAACCTCCCCATATTTAATGTATGAGTTTAGACATATGCATATACAGGTGAAACTATCACCACAATCAAGGCAATAAATATATCCATAATCTCCAAAAGTTTCCTCCTGCCACCCTTTTTAAAATTTTTGTGGTAGCAATGGAAAGGGAGAATGGGGAATTGTTGATCAACAGGTATAAAGTTTCAGATATACAAGATGAACAAGTGTTAGAAATCTGTAAACATAGTACTTATAGTTAGCAATACTGGATTACATACTCCAAAACTGTTACAGAGGGGAGATTCTTTATTTTTCATTGAAAGGGTCTTAAAAACCTTGGGAACCTACTATTAATGGAAATTTAGAGTGAAAAATCTAAATGTTCCTTCCTGATGAAGAGGTAGACAATGAGATGACTGAGATTCTGGTAATTTGGTCTGGGCTTGTCCTGGGAGAGGTGAATTTGCCCCACAATGATGACTAAAAATAGAGGACTAATTTATAAGAATAACTAAAGTGAAGACAGTCTAGAATAGTTGTCAAAATGCTGATCTTTTAGATAATAATGGTTCAGTTACTGGTCTGTTACTTAGTTGTGTCCCTGGGCAAGTTTCTTTCCTTATGTGTGGGATTGGGGTAATAGGGGTACCTTAGTCTATGAATTTTGCAGGACTAAAAAAACACAATGGAAATGATGTTAGTCCTGGCATTTAGTAAGTACTCAATACAAATTCCTGTTTTTGATTCAAGTGGTCTGAAAGGAGCTTAGATATGCAAGAACAGGACATAAAGCAGGACACAGGAGGGGCAGGCAGGTGCTCAAGGCCATGTTGATTATTAATAGCTAGATTATTAATTTCAAAGGTCTTTTCAAAAAGACTTTATTTATATATTTATTTAAGAGAGAGGGTAAGGGAGGGAGAAAGAGAGGGAGAGAAACATTAATGTGTAGTTGTCTCTCGTGCACCCCCTACTGCGGACCTGGCCTGCAACCCAGGCATGTGCCCTGACTGGGAATCGAACTGGAGACCCTTATGCTTTGCAATCTGGCACTCAATCCACTGAGCCACACCAGCCAGATAATTTCAAAGGTCATACTGGATCAAGCTGTCTGACTAATCCACAATAAATTTAGCCTTACCAAAGATGTCATTTCTTTCTTATCTCTTCCCTTTCCATGACATTCCTGTGGCTCTCATCTCATCAGTCCATACAGTATCACTAATTCTCAGAAAAGGATGTTTCCACTGAGGCTAATGAGGCTGAGTGACCATGGCTGACAGATAAAGGAGACTCAGCTGTTTGCTTCCCAGTCATGAGCAGATGCATGTCTCTCTTACTTCTCAGGCTGTCTCTTGCAGCTACAGATAAGTTGTTGTTGGTGAGGCCAAAGCTTGGTCCTGCTGGCTATCAGAACATATCTTTCAAAAATAGGAAGTTTCTTTCATGAAAGTCACAGAATCCAGGATGCTGGGGTCCCTTTGGCCAGACTAAGTGACTTTTGTTAATTTTCCATAGAGTTGATGATAGAGGTAAATACTTTCTAAAATGATTTGTTGGCCATCTACATACAAGTACTATAACATGGTTTTCAGTTATGGAGTTCTTAGGCCATACATAGATTGAAAATGGAAAACTATTGAATGTTGTTGAGCAATATGGATAAGAAAAGTAAATGTATGAAAAGTATGCAGAGCCAGAGCCCTTTGGTGAGCTTGGCTCTAGGCACATAGATCAAATTGGGGTTAAGCTTTAGGCCAGGCCACCTGGAGATGGACCTGTATCACAGTATATACGCTACAGAAGAGGGCCTTGTATCTAGTGCTTAATGCATTAGGATAAAAATTTGTGACCCCAACAAAATTGATTGAATCAGTTCATTTACTAAATATCTGAGTGTCAATTATGGATCAGGGCTCGTGGGATATAGTGAGGACAAAGACCAGTCCATGTTCCATAAAAAAGAACATTTTATTTGGAGAGACAGATAATTAACAGATTAAAAAAAACCCACAAAAAACAATGTAATTTCAGGTACATAAAACTATAGGAGAAGAGAAAGTAAAATAAGATGGAGAGTGATAGGGCACGATGGGGTATTTCAAATGGACTGTTTGGGGTACTCTTTAGAGTATTATATTTAGGTGGAGGGCTAAATGAAGAAAGGAAGTGAGTTATGCAGGAAATTGAGTTGGCTCTATCTTTCAAATATATCCAGAATCCAGACACTTCTTACCACCTCCACTGCTAACCCTCTGAACAAAATCACCATTAATATTGTGAGTTACACAATATTTTCCATACAGATCTGCCTTCTTTTTTTTTTTAAATTTTTATTTTTTTATTTTTTTTTATTTTTTTAAAAAATTAATTTATTTACTTTTTAACCAAAGGGGAAGAGCTGAGGGAGGGAAGGTGGGAGGGTGCAAGGGAAAGAGGTGGGGGGAAGGCAGAGGCAGATCTGCCTTCTTTACCTTCCACACATCAAACGGTCTAATTTCAACACAGCTGCCTGGGTACATCTTTAAAACTCTAAGCTACATAATGTAATTTTAGGGCTGAAAATCCTGAATGGCTCCCAGTTTCATTCAGTGTCAAATTCCCAGTTCTTATCATAGTCTGCAAGGCCTGGACTGAGCTGTATTTATTTCCTGTGAACCTGTGAACCAGAATGAGTGCCTAGCATAAGAATAGAAATAAGTACTTCCCCCCCTTTATCTTAAATACTGGAGGAGGAGAAGAGGCTTCCACTGCTTCATTTCTAGTTGATTAGGCCTATTTTTGACTGGACAGATTTGAGGAGGCTGGGAATATTGGGGATGGTAAGAAGAGTTTAGGACCAAGATGGATGCTACTCTTTCAATCTCCTCCCTGGAAAATGATGAGAAAATTTGGTAAATGTCAAAGGGTCAAACCTTGTGTATTAGTCAGGAGAGCTGAAACAATAAAAGTTTAATTTCTACTCTGGTAAAATCCAGGGCTTATGGGTATGTTTATTGTACTAGCCCTGACATAGGCTAAGGCCCAGAGATTCTCTCTGTGGTCTGAAGGAGAAGGGAAAGCATGAAAGGCAGCACAGAGTATCTTGGAGATTTGGTCTGAATGTGGCACACATCACTTTCTATCTATATTCCACTGGCCAGAGTTGGTCACATGCGCCACCTAGACACAAACATGTATGAAAAAGTTTACCTGTGTGCCCAGGAAAAGGAAGGTTTGGTGAGAATAAGTTCATGTTCTGCTACATCTGGGAAAACTGAAATTTGGAATATGAGTTGGGTCTAAATATTGAGAATTCTAGACAGGAAAAAAAAAAGCACAACAAAAGAAGGCACAGTTCATACAAACACCAGAGAAATCAGGACATATTTGGGGATTCAAAAGTTCTTCTTTTTTCCTTGAGAATAAGGTATTTGTGAGAAAATGTCAAGAATTAACACTTGAGAGGAGGCAGAGGTCACCCCATCTGGGGCCTTTTGTGCCATGCCAAGGTATTTGGATTTTGTCTTATAGTAAAGTGGGAGAAGCCATGGAAAGATTTTAAATAAAAGACTGTCATGTTTAGAGTGACATTTTGAAAAGTCATTCTGGAATAGAGGACTAGGGGCAAGGACTCCAGTTAGGAGGATGTTCTTCTTTTGTTCCCTAACTCAAAGATACTCAAACTTGATTCTTACTGGGGCCCATATTTTACAACTTGACTCAGTATTTATATAGTTATGTACATACTTATATAAACCAATTCAAATATTTTATATTATAGTTTATATCATTTAAAGAAGTGGTAGTTGTCACCTATTTAACCAAATTATCCACCCTCTAGGTCACAACTGCATTTTGAAAACCACTTCCCTGTCACACAGAAAGACATCATTCTACAGCCAGTCTCTAGGCCCAAATCTGAGTGTCATATGAGACACCTTAGCCACCCTTACCTGCTCCACAGTTCATTAGTCTCTTTATTTTTGGTCTATTTTTAAATACTCATCACTCAATTTTCACTGTTACCATTGTTTAGATAATGGGTTTTTGAGATGGGGTTTAGGGATCCCAGAGGCTTTTATGGAAACACTAAGATATTATTTTCCTTTTTCACTTTCATTCTTTCATAGATGTACAGTCAAGTTTTCCAGAGGTTACATGATGAGTGATTACACCAATTGCCATAAGCTTTATCTTTTCAGTTTTAATTTCTAATATGTTAAACATTGATAGATGTGACTCTCTTAATCAAAATCTCAAGTTTTAACAGTGCAATGGGGTTCTTAGACCACAGAACTTAAGAATCCTTGGTTTAAGCCTTCATGATTCTGTATTCCCATTACGACTATTAATATCTAGGTATAATTGTGTGTCTTTGGGAATATTTTAACCACCACTGTTGCTAGATTATATAGATTTCCACTTCATCAATAGAATTTCCCTTTCTGATTATTGAGAGTTTGTGTGCACTATGATTCCTGGGGCTCCAATACCAACTTTGTTCTTGGGCCTCACCCTCTTATACCAATTTTGGACTATTAGAGCTTCATCCTTTAGGTCTTTAAATGTTGGAGGGCCCCAGACTCAGTGACATACTAGAAAATACATATGAAGTAATAAAAAATACATAAATTTCTGCCCAGGGGATACAGAGCTTCTAAAACCCTTGCAATTGCCTAAGTGATAGGCATGATAGGAGTCTCTTACACAGAGCTTCTAAATCCCTTGTAATTTCCTGGGTTCTAGAGCATTTTTGTTCTACTGGGGTGACTCTTGGTGGGATCCTGGATAGCTGCAGGGTTGGGGCTGATCACCAGAAAGACAAAACTAGGCTTAGATGGTTCCACTTCACCTCCCATCCTCTGTGATAAGGAGAAAGACTGAAGACTGAGTTAATAATTGATCACTTATACATGAAAAGACCTCCATAAAAATCCATAAATTCTGGAGTTTGGAGAGATTATGGATTGGCAAATATAACCATGTGCCAGAGGGTGGCACATCCTAGCTCTACAGGAACAGAAGCTCCTATGCCCAGGACCTTCCCAGACCTCCCCCTATCTACCTCTTCATCTAGAAGTTCATTTGTACTCTTTATCATATTCTTTATAATAAACCAGTAAATGTTTACAATAAATATAAGTAAAGTGTTTCTCTGAGTTCCAAGTACCATTATAGCAAATCACTGAATCCGAGGAGAGGATGTGGGAACCCTCAATTTGTAGCCAAGTTGGACAGAAGTGTAGTTGTCCTGGGAACTCTATACTTGTTACTTGCATCTGAATTGGGGGCCAGTCTTGTCACTGTCAAAGCAAATTAAATTATAAGACACCTAGCTGGTATCTGCAGAGATTGTATAATTGTTTGCTGTGTTGGAAGTGTTGTGAGGAGAGAAGTGGTTTTCTCTTGGATGCCTTTGCCACTCTGCCAGTACTCATGCACTATTCATCTCATATAATCCTATGGCTTTAAGCACTGTCAACAGTCTGACCTTATACACTTTTGTCTTCAATTCTGACCTCACTTCTGAACTCATATTTGAACGTTGTATCCAGCTGTCTGTGGCACACCTCTGTTTCAATCATCTCTTTAGTCTGGACTTCTGCAAAGATTTGATAATGAATTCCCTTGCTTTTATACTTGCCCCTTGACATTTGAATTTTCATGTAGCTGATAGGTCTCTCTATAGAATTTTCTGGAAAAATATCCCCATTTTCAGAACTTTTCCAAAACCACATACACTTTCCTTTAAGGGCCTGGACCTCCAGAGTCTGTGTGGGAGAGATTTATACTGAGCCCTCATGCCCAAGTAGGCTGGTCTCTCCTACATCTTCAAGCAGCTTATCTCAACCAAACCAAATCTTTTGTATTAAGGCCACATTATAGGGATGGTGCACATCTTGTAGGAATCTGGGCACTTGGCACAATCAAAGTCTATCATCAAAACTTAAAATATACAGTGTACAGGACAGTTCCTGTTTTTAACTTCAGGATAACCTTGGTAGGATACATCAGTCATTCCTGGCAGTGCAGGTTTCTAATGAAGGTGTTAGGAAGTCTGGTGTGGGGATTGATGCCAAGACTGAAAATAAGTCACCTAATTCTTGCTCAGAGATTTCCAATTTATATCAAGCTCATCAGTATACCCCATAACCTGAACCCCTTCATCTGATCCATAGGCAAGAACATTCTGAAGTCTAGTTTTCCTCTGAGGATAAGACAGAATAGTGGTTCCCAGTGTCTGCAGATATGTCCAACTAGATTAAGAGATATATGAGAAGTCACCCATGAGTGAGTGAATCAGAACTCATTATGGGGGCCACAGAAGCAGGACTCATTTAAAAATAAGGGGAAGGGAAAAGGAAAAGAACAGGCATGTCAATATGTTCTAGGACATGGGTGACCAAGTAGAAAACTGAGATGGGATCTCAGACATAGAATAAAAGGAGAGATATGACGGGAACCCAACCAAACAAGAAAGAAATAGGGACATAAATCTTAGAGCAATAGCCCAGTTACAGATCAGAATGGTAACAACATCCAGATTGGCTTCATAGTGAAACATTTAAGCCCTTCAATATTCCACCCAACTAAATTTTCAGAATACAGGTGGATGGGAACTAATGCTTAGAGCTGCCAGCTTCCCTGTTTGAGATGTGATTCTCAGTCAGGCAGCCTTGAGGATAGGAGTCAAGAAAGAAAATTGTTCTCATTCTCTTGCTTTGTGTCAGATCTGGTATTTAGTGCTGCACAAGCATTTTCTAGTCAATTCTTTAACAGCCTGTTAGGGAGGAATTATAATCCCTATTTTAAAGGTGGGGCATTGAGAATCAGTGACATCAGTCAAATAATTCAGCCACACAGCCAGCAAGCTGTAAATTTTGGGTTTGCACCTTGTGTTTCTGATTCCACAGACCATACTCATAGGAGCACTGCATTTTCAACCACAAGTCCTGAGGCTAGAGGAGCAATATGTATTTAAGTAATTAGACAGAGGGAGCTTGCAGGCAGGGTCCAGCTGCTTTTTTCTGGGTGTCATTTGCATCTGGCCCAGCACCTTTGGGAAATGCACCAAACAAAACTGTACTGAGTTTGTTATCTTTCAAATAATTAAAGAAACACACGTGAAAGTGATATGAGCTTCTAATACTTTGAGAATGGATAATAAAGGTTCATGAGCTCATTTTTATCAGTTAATTTTTCCTTCATTGAACACAGACTTCCATTATTATAATGCAACTTAAACTTTATACATCTTACCATCAGATCCTTAGCAATACGATTCAAATAAATGAGCTTACTTTCTGTTCTTGGAAAATCACCAGCCTTGTTTTCATGATAACTAATATCATTCTGAACATCAAAGTCCATTGTCATGGTGACTACATCACAGATACATACCCCTCCTGCCAGGCTCTGTGTCCTTAAATCCTCAGGAGAACTTGGGAGCAGGCCATGGTTAGATGCGGGGAAGCTCCTCTTTCTGTTACATGAAACAGAGTTCATTGGTGGCAGAGCCTACGTCTGCAATTTAATGATCATTTTCTTCCACGAGGCACCCCTTCCCATCTTAGAGGAAAAGGAGCAGCCTAATGAAATTCCAGGATTAGAGAAAATGCTTGTATTATAAAATAACACACAAGTGATCCACACAAAACACAGTGTCTGAGGCCTCAAGTTAAAGGTGAATGGAACCAACATAAACTCCATTTCACTGGGCCTGGGGAAAATGTGAAGACCCTTGCACTGTGTCTTCTTTGAAAAGCTGTTGTGCCATTTCTGCTTTGGGCACTAAAGACAGCCAAGGACATTGTGCTAATGCCTAGCTTTCCAGGATCTCTAGGGTGTTCCCAGGTATAGTCAAGGTTAAGTGGGGTGAGGAGTGCTGTATGCCAACTCTCTCATCCCATTTCTGTTCACTCATGGCAGGAACTATGGAAGATGGGTACCCCTTTCTTAAACAGAGGAGTCTGAGGGTACATCACATTCTTTCTTGGAGAGCTCTACATTGTTTTCTCCTTTTAATCCACAAATTCTCCTTTTTGCAAAGACTAAGGACTCTCTCCAAAAGCTAAACCTCTATATTGGTGGTACTTAAAGTGTGATCCCAGGACAAACAGCATTAGTGTCATGTGGAAACTTGTTAGACATGAAAGTTTTCAGCCACCCTCCCAGATCTACTAAATCAGAGGCCCTGGGACTGTGCTCAGTAATCCCTGCTTTAACAAGCCATCCAGGTAACTCTGAGGCATATTAAGGTTTGAGAACCACTGTTTTAAGCCCTGAAAGAAGTTCATTTTGATGTATGGGAAACTTCACAACAAAAAGGGAAGCTGGCATTTGATATTTGCATCTAAATATTACCATCCAGCATGGCCAAATCCAGTGTTTAAACTTCCTTCAGTGGTCCAAAGTTTGCAGACTGAGTCTTTGCTCTTCATGCCCATCATTTTTATGTTTCTTTGAAAAATGTATTCTTGCCATTGTAGATAAACTCTGATGCCTCTTCACTGTATTGACAGGTCTTTGATAGAATGTAAAGACATGGAACTAGTCTTTGATATAGAATGTGGGGAATTAGTTGGCATGGAGGCAAGAATTAAAGTAGCCACAGAGTGGTGAGAAGGGAAAAACGGTGCAGTTTGAATCAGAACTAATGCTTTATCCCTGGAACAATGGGTGAATGCATATCTAGGGTGAGTGTGAAGTTGGTTCTAAAGCAGGGGGTTACACCCACCTAAGATGGGGAGAAGTGATGTAGCCAGTTCTGGGGATATCTAGGTTCCTGGAGCAGTGAGTGGGTCATCACAGAGGGGCATTGTGAGGGCTGTTCCTAACAACAGAACCTTAGGGAGGGCAATGAAGAATTTGGGAAGAGATGGTTGTCACAGGGAGAAGGAGGCAGTAGCTGCAGAGGTGAAAGTGATGTGGGGTTGCATCTGCTCAGAGAGCAGTGGCATCTAGGAGCAGCTAGAGCAAGATTTGCTCTGCTGACTCTGCTGAAGATGCTATCAGGGAGAACACACCAAGCCTCTTCTTTCTTATTTAGTGTGCTGTTGTGGGTGGGAGTGACATGCATAGGTCAGCTGGTAGGATGTTTCTATATGGGGTGATGGAGGATGGGACCAGGATTCCACTGATGTGAAGAAGAGAAATTATTCATTCCATAAACAGGAATTTCATATTCACCATGTATTAGGCAACATGCCTTCCCAGGGCCTAGGTACCAAGAAGCGTATTTCTAATTTCTTCTATAGTTTTATGTGCCTTTCACTTTTTCCCTCTCTGTCTGATTCATGGGTCAGGTCTTGTTAGTGTTGGTTGATTGTTATAGTATGAGGTACCTCATGTCAAACTGAGGTTTCTGTAAAAACAAATAGAAAGTTTGCTTTCTGAGACTTTCAGACACTATTTCTGGCAAATTTATCAGGAAAGGCAGTATATTCTTTTGGGCATTGCACTCCTTGTGGGAAAAAAAGCAAAATAAACAAAATGCTACCCTAGAACAGAGCTGTTTCATTTTACTTTTGTGTTTTGTTTTGTGTTTGTTTTTTCTTCTCTGCCATGCCTACTTCTGCTAACTCACCTCCAAGTGCTTCTGAGCATCTCTGGCTGAGATCTGTGGGACTCCAGCTGCTCTCCATCAAATTCTAGTGCCCTTGACCCTCCTCCAGACACAGTCCAGAAAGTTTCTAAGAATGAAAAGTAAGAAAATGGGAAGAAAAGTTCATCACTGAGGGCATTCACTGCAACAAATCATGAGTGTGGCACAGTGGGCCCAGATAAGACTGTTGATTATGATCTTGAAAATTTTTGTAGTTTGAGGTCAAAGTTGTAATGCAATGTATGCTACAAAAACTTGAGGAAGTTTGAATTTTGATCAAAACATTTAGACAGTGTTCATGATTGTGATCTGAAAAATAACTGAATTTTAGAAGCTAAGGGAAGATGAAAAAGTATTCAATCAAAATTCTTTAATGCCCATTTCAGAAGGGCTTATAGAGGAGATACTAAATTAGAATTGGGATCAGTAATAGTGTTATGAGCATACATTAATAGGAGCAAGTCTGAAGTCAGCAGATACTTTAAATTACCTTGGCTTTTATGTTCAACCCCTTTGTCCCTGTGGACAGTCTTTGAACAGCCCACATTTTGTTATCTGTAGATGATGATACATGGTGATAATTCACAGCCTCTTTTATTTTAGATATGCTTATAGTTTCCATTTGTGATACAAGCAGAGCTAGATAGATAGTGCTGGGATTCATTCCCATCCTTTTATTTAATGTGTAGAATTTATGTAAATTTATTGTTCATTTAAATCTCTAGTGTGTGGCTGCTGGATGTTGTAAAAGACATATCTGGATCCTAGTACTACCCTTGGCAGAAATACCCAGACACATCAGGAATCCATCTGTGGGTTTATTTATTTTTTTCTGTAGAGCTGATAAGTGACTTCTGTAGGTTACAAGGGACCTCAAGAGGTTCCAATATCTTGAAATCAATGATGAGGGTTTTTTTTTTGTTTTGTTTTGTTTTGTTTTACTCCATCCATTTCCTCTGCTGATGACCGTGTTCCATATTTGAAATGTGTATCATTTTTGGAATGTGAGGATGTAAGCTAAGGAAGAGATTTTACAAGATGATACCATTGGAGACAGAGCTTAACTCTCATAATTTTTGAAAATTGTGTTTTGCATCTAAGCTTGAGATTTCATATTGCCTACAGCTGTGTTTCCACAGGATATCACATGATTAATTAAACTACACAAGAAAATAGGAACCAAACAGTTCTTTGTCCTCTCTAGGTTACCCTAATAACCCTTGGATCCATAGGTAGTCCAGAGGCTGTACAATATTGATGATACAATAAAAATATAACATTTAAGAAAAGAAGTCTAACTTTATTTCCACACCATTTTCCAAGAGAATAGTGAGTGTGGTGATTTTAAAATAGAGATACGTGTTCTTTGACCATCTTCCCATGGAGGTGGGTATATATCCCATGCCCTGGAATCTGGGTACCCTCCTGACTGATTCAATCTAGAGGGAATGGGGGAAGGCATTCTGTGTGAATTCTAAAGCTTGTCCATGAAGACCATACAGCTTCTGCCTCATTTTCTGCAACATTGACTCTTGGAGCCCTGGAACCAAAGTCCTATATTCAATTGCTTATTTTATACTTCCTCTTGAAGTCTAATGAGCATCTCAAATATAACAAGTCTAACAAGTCTAACTGAAAACTCTTGATTCATCTCCCTCTAAAACCTGTTCCTCTCTAATATTTCTTTTCCCAATTAATATCCAATTACTCAAAATTAAAATCTAGGATACATTATTGACTGCTCTTACTTCCCAGATCTTTCCAAGACGGTGGTATATCCAGTATCTATCTTTACTGTGGCCATTTCTCTTCTTTGCTAAAACATTGTGTCAAATCAATGCTATTTTTCTTTTTTATTTTTCAAAGACTTTATTTATTTATTTTTAGAGCAATGGAAGGGAAGGAGAAAGAGGAAGAGAAATGTCAATGTATGAGAGATACATTGACCTGTTGGTTGCCAATCATACACCCCCAACTGGGGACTTGGCCTGCAACCCAGCCACATGCCATGATTGGGAATTGAACTAGTGACACTTTGGTTTGGATGTTGGCACTCAATCCCCTGAGTCACATGAGCCATGGACAACAATGTTTTTCCATGACACCAATTCACAGTCTCTTAAATGGTTGCCTTGTTTTTAGACTTCTCCAAGTATAACTCAGTCTCCATACAGAAAGCAGAGTGATCTCAATAATCCCACCAACTCATAACCTGCTGTGATGGACAGATCACATGTAGGTGCTTCATTTGATCCACCCTTTCAGATAATGAGTGAAGAAGTCTCCAGATGATACCACAGCAGAATTAACCTTATTTACTCAATTCTTCCCAGTGAAGGTCTCAGAAATTGTGGATTAGAGTCAAGGATGACATCCCTGATCCGCCTGATCAAAATATCTGACCCACAGAATCTGAGAACATAATCAAGTCGTTGTCTTTTACTTTTCTTTTTTATTGTTCAAATACATTTCTCTCCATTTTCCTACTACCACTTTCCCCTGTCCTACACACACCCACCTCCCACATTCAATCCTTCCCCACTTTGACTTTGTCCATGGGTACTTTATACATGTTCCTTGATTTAACCCTTCCATTTCTTTCCCCGTTACCCCCCTCCCTACTTTCCTCTTGTTACTGTTTTGTTTGTGTGTTTGTTTTCATTGTTGTTGGTTATATTTTTCTTGCATCTTTGTTTTCCTGATTCCATTGATTTAGGTTCCATTGATGGGTGAGATCACATAGTATTTCTTTTTCACCTTCTGGCTTATTTCGCTTAGCACATTGCTCTCATGTTCCATCCCTGTGTCATGAAGGGTAGTAGCTTTGTCTTTCTTTCTGTTGCATAGTATTTTTTCCCTTGCCCCCTTCCTCCTTCCTTCCCTCAGCTCTGCCCCTTTGGTTTTGTCCATGAGTCCTTGCTATATGTTCCTTGACTTCCCCTTCCCTTCCTTTTCCCCTCCCCCCTCCATCCTTCCCTCTTGTCTCTGTTGATTTCTTTTCCTTTCAGTGTTGCTGGTCTCTTTTCCTTTCATCTTTGCATTGTTGGTTAAGTTCCACGTATAGGTGAGATCATATGGTATTTGTCTTTTGCTCCCTGGATTATTTCGCTTAGCATAATGCTCTCCAGTTTCATCCATGCTGTCGCGAAGTTTAGTAGTTCTTTTTTATTCTTTCTGCTGTGTAGTATTCCATTGTGTATATGTACCATAATTTTTTGATCCAATCATCTACTGATGGGCATTTAGGTTGCTTCCAACACTTGGCTATTGTAGATTGTGCTGCTAGGAACATTGGGGTGCATAGGTTCTTTTATATTGGCATTTTGGTATTCTTATGGTATAGTCCCAGCAGGGGAATCACTGGATCAAAAAGCAGTTTCATTTTCAGCTTTTTGAGGAAATTCCACACTGCTTTCCACAGTGGCTGCACCAGTCTGCATTCCCACCAACAGTATACTAGAGTTCCCTTTTCTCCACAGCCTCGCTAGCACCTTTTGTTCATGGATCTGTTTATGATGGCCATTCTGACCGGTGTGAGGTGGTACCTCATGGTGGTTTTGATCTGCATTTCTCTGATGGCTAGTGATGCTGAGCATCCTTTCAAGTGCCTCTGGGCCCTCTGTATCTCCTCCTTGGAAAAGTGTCTGCCCAGGTCCTTTGCCCATTTTTTGATTGGATCGTTTGTCTTGGAGTGGAGTCGAGTGAGTTCTTTATATAGCTTGGAGAAATAACAACTGATACCACAGAAATACAAAGGATTGTCAGAAACTACTATGAACAATTATATGCCAAGAAATTTGAAAATCTTGATGAAATGGACAAATTTTTAGAAAATTATCATCTTCCAACACTGAAGGAAGAAGAAAAAGAAAGCTTGAACAGACCGATAACAGCTGCGGAAACTGAGGCAGTAATCAAGAAACTCTCGGCACACAAAAGCCCAGGGCCAGATAGTTTCACAGGAGAATTTTACAAAACATTTAAGAAAGAACTAACCTCTGTCCTGCTCAGACTATTCCAAAAAATCCAAAAGGAAGGAAGATTCCCAGACTCTTTTTATGAGGCCAGCATTACCTTAATGCCAAAACCAGATAAAGACCCAACAAAGAAAGAAAACTACAGGCCAATTTTGCTGATGAACATAGATGCTAAAATCCTCAACAAAATATTGGCAAACTGCATCCAGCAATACATTAAAAAGATTATCCACCATGATCAAGTGGGATTCATCCCAGGGATGCAGCGATGGTTCAATATACGCAAGTCAATAAACGTGAGACATCGCATAAATAAAAGAAAAGACAAAAACCACATGATCATCTCGATAGATGCCAAAAAAGCATTCGATAACGTATTGCACCCATTTATGATCAAAGCACTCAGCAAAATGGGAATAAATGGGGCATTCCTCCACGTAATAAAGACCATATATGAAAAACCTACAGCCAACATCATACTCAACGGGCAAAAATTGAAAGCTTTCCCACTAAGATCGGGAATACAACAAGGATGTCTACTTTCACCGCTTCTTTTCAACATCGTATTGGAAATCCTAGCCACAGAGGTCAGACAAGAGAAAGAGAAAAAAGACATCCAAATAGGAAAGGAGGACGTAAAGCTATCATTGTTTGCAGATGACATGATAGTGTACATAGAGAGCCCTGTAGACTCTACCAAGAAACTCCTCAACCTAATAAGTGAATTTGGCAAAACAGCAGGATACAAAGTCAACATTCATAAATCAAAGGCATTTTTGTACACCAGCAATGAAATAGAAGAAGAAGAAATCAGAAAAAAAATACCATTCGATATAGCAAGAAGAAAAATAAAGTACCATCATTATTTTTTCAAAGAGTTATCTATCTGTTGCTCCTCTTCTTCTCCTTCTGGTATCTTTATCATATGGATATTTTTTATATTTCAGATTGTCCTGCATTTTCCTGAATGCTTTTACATTCTTTTTGATTCTTCTTTCACTTTCTTGCTATTTCTGGGAGCTTTTTTCTGCCTTATCCTCCAGCTCGCTGATTCAATCCTCATCTTCATCTAGCCTGCTTTTGATTCCTTCTACTGTGTTCTTCAGTTCAGAAATTGTATTCTTCATTTTCTCTTGCATCTTGTTGATAGTTTCTATGTCCTTTTTCATGCTGATAAAGTTTGCAGTAAATTCCTAGTAGTTTCCCTGTAGTTTTTTTGTAATTGTCTCTGAGCTCACTGAGCTTCCTTACAGCCATTATTTTGAACTCAATATCTGAAAGTTAACTTGCCTCTATTTAATTTAGTTCTCTTTCTGGGAATTCCTCTGATTGGGGGGTGTTTCTTTGTCTTCTCATTATTTGTGAGGCTCTCTTTTTTTGTTTTGGTTTCTTAAATTGCTCTGCTTTGTTTTCCTGACTTTGTGGTGTGAACTTCTATGGTCTGAGACTGCTTTTTTTTTTCTTTCTGGATGTGCCTCTGATGATGTCAGCTGTTGACCCTGTCTTACCTTAGGCAGTCTGTTTGAGACTTACAAGAATCTACTGGCTGTGGCTCTCTCCTTCAGTTATTAATGTAGTCACTTTACAGTCAGCAGTCAGGCTTAGCTACCACAAGGTTGGGCAGAGACTCTCCTTGTGGTGGAGCCACTGTTTTATCTCAGGCTGATGTAGCTCAGGGGTAAGGTCTGCCTGAGCATGATGGCTGCTCCCATATGGCGGATGCCTCGCCATCAGGTTTTTGCTGGCTACTCTCCCAACCCTCTCCCCAAATCCTCCATCTCCAGTCTCTCCTCAAGTGTCTCCTGTCTATTCTGTGCCCCCTTTAGGCAGGGATGTAGTATCTGTGGTTGCCACTCTGTACTCAACAGTCATGCTTAAGCACCACAGGGCCAAAAGAAGTTTAAATTTTAAATTGCTCATGTAGGTTGTTACAATTAACTATGTTGAACAACCCTAAAACAGAGTCTGGAGGCTTTGGCTAAAAGTAAATGATAAAGATTTATTCAAGGGTCATGTAGTTTAGAAACTGGGAACATATCTAGGAAAAACCCCAGAAGTGTTCCAAAAAAGAAAGAGAAGTTAAAATTTCCTATAGTAAAGAGTACATGTTTAATAATTATTAGTACTGCATTCTTTGCCCTAATTAGTCCAGAATGATTAGCAGTCAGATATCAGACAGTGTGGATGATAGATGTCAGGTAATCTAGATGATGGGTCCAGGGGTGTTTGGTAACTTCCAGTGGTCTGAATAACAGATGTCAAGTAGATGTATATGTGAGTCCTTCAGGGTGTAATCACAGGGTTATCTTGAGGTCAAGGTGTATAGTCAGGCATTGACACAGGACTGGGGATTTAAAAAAAGTTAAGTTCCCAGGCTAGTTAAAACAAGAATGAAGTCCTTCATCATGTCTCAGCCTTCATAATGGTAATAATTTCAGCAGCTAGGTTAAAATATCTTCATTTTATGTGTTTCCTATCTTTACTCTGTCCTCATCTATTACCACTAACTTAATCAAAAAGTAAATTTTTGCCACCTCTAAGTAAAGAGTCCAAAAATAGCTAGGTTTAAGTATGGGATTAAATGTCATCAGGATCTGATCTCTATCTCTACTCTGCTTCTGCTTTTTCCATTTGTAAGTAGGATCTCCTGATATGGTAGCAAGATTTCTCCCAGCAGTTTTAGTGTAATAAAATTATAGCTATAAAAATAATAGAGGTAGGGATTCTGTCTGTCCCTTTTACTTTACTCAACCTCCCCAAGTCAGCTCTGATTGGTTCTAACATATCATGGTCAGACTGTGCTAGGTTCAACCACAAAATCTGGCTTGGGTTCAAGCAATAGCAATAATACCATCTTGGACTGCGTTCAAATGCACTTTGCTTTACTCAGAGAACCACATGCCTCTTACTCTCCCAGCCACTTCAACACCTAGAAACAACTTCTACTATGACCCAAGGCAATAATTATGTTATTCTGCAAGCAATGATCCAAGCATAATATCTGGACCTTCAAATTGTTGCTCTGATAGAACTTTAGCAGTCTCTTCTTTCCAGGACTAAATGACAAGGCCTAACGAATCTTAATTTTACCTACTTAGGGTCTTTCCATGGTCAAATGTGACCATGGCTCACCACACCAAGTCCTACTCTAACTCCGAAATACTAATTGTATGGATTCAGGCAACATACCCATCTTTAGACTTGAAGTAAGCTCAGTTCAACTCTCTCTCTCTATATATATATATAGACACACACATGCACACATACACACACATGTGTGTGTATACATATATGTATATATACATATATTCAAAAGTATATATTATATATTCAATTATATATTACATATTCAACTATATGTTTATGTGTGTGTATGTATATATTTCAAAGACAAGAGGAATGGTTATTTACAAAAGATACTGGTGCTCTTTTCAGAAAAAGAGAAACTGGGGGCTAAGAAGGCAAAAACAGTATGTCTGCTAGAATGGTTTCCCTTTATTCTGGGTACAGGAGAACCTGAACATAAGTCCCTACCTGTCTTCAATAGCTTGGGTTCTGGGAAAGGACAGTCCCTTAATATCCTCTCTAACTTTGGCTCTTCTTTTCCAACACCCAGCATTGTGCATTTTTTCAGCTGCCATATACTTATTGAGGATTAATATCAACACATCTTTGATTTATGCCTACTTGGCAATTGTTCCTCCAAACTTTACTACTCTCCACTCTTCTCCAGTATGTATTGTTTTAGCCATTCTCTTCTGACTGTAAGGAAGGTTTTACAAGTTTGTTTTCTATCTGACAAGGTTCTGAGTTCCAACTTCTGTGTTTTCTAAGATGCAATCCCTCCTATCTCTGCATTTGAGGAGTTTTCTCTAGCCAAGAATTACTTTTTGTTAAACCATCCCTTCCAAATGTTTTCTCTATAGTCACTATAATGAACTGACAGATGGGTGTTTGATCTTCAGAAGATATAATGAAGATTTATTCTCTAAACTGTTAGGACAAACCAAGGTTATTATACAAAAAGACTAACATACTGCAAATTGCACTCAGTTAAACCAGAAATGACAGTTTTATAGGACTTTTCCCTCTGAATCATCTTGATAATATAGATATACTTACACACAGATCTCATATCATCATGTTGATTACCTTACTGATAGATACTAATTTTTGAGAAGACCAGAATTTTCATGAACTCCATAAACCTTATATGCAGGAAAATATTTTTAAGATTTTAGATTGTGTAATGGTCCTTGGTGTTTGATTATCCTTTGTCCTTCAGAAAGGAATGATCTGGGTACTTCACTTAGGTGACCTAAAAAAACCCCAAAACACCCACATTTACAAAATCATCAATACACATTGGCTAAGCGTAGGTCCAATTCATACCTGACAAGGAACTTCTGAGTAAAGAAGTATTACTAAGTGATATCATAGTAGGATGAACAAATGAATTTGCTACAAAAATTCCCAATTTTCTAAAATCCAACCTATCCTGTTACCCTTGCTGGTAACTAACTGCTGAGCCACTTGACTTTCTAAAGGTTTCCATTCTCTTCCTTATATTGCAGCTTCTTCCTCTGTTCCTCTGCTCAAGAGTTTTTGCTCAGAAATTTGCTCATAGGTTAAATTCAGCTGTATTCCTATAGATTGCTTCTCTTTCTCTCTTTTAAAAAGTAACAGGCAAATATAGTGCAAATTAATACTGCAAAATAATTAGCCTCTCCATCTGAAATCTACATAAAAGCTGCAATGTCATTGCTCAGTGGCCAACAATTCACACTGAATGTTCTGGTGGATGAACTGGCTCTAACCCAGAGTGAACAGTGCTAGCAAAACATAAAAATATAAAGTAGACTAAACCACCAACTGATATTATAGAAATAAAACACTAGCTGGCCCAAAACCACAGTGTATCAATTAATGGGATCTTTGTATTTGGCAGAGAGAACTCTTGGTTCCGAAAACCGAATGCTACATGTTTTATGCAATTATATAATATTTCCTTTGTATTCAAAGAAGGCAAACACCTATAGTATGTATTTGCAAAGCTCAGATGATGGTGTTAAAGTTTGCATCAAATACATTTGAAATTTTCATCATTTAAGCTTGGTTGACGCAATGGCTGCTATAATCATCTAATGGATTGAATTGTTTGCTTTTTGCTCCACAGCTCTCTGTAGAAATTTCAAGTACACAACTTATTTCCATCACATGGAAGGGAAGATGATAAGACATTTTGATTGCCTGATAATTTCAAATGAGACTTCATAGGAAAGTTGAAGCTTTATGGGGTCCTCAGGGCATGTGCAGGCAAATGCTATTGAATCTGTCAGTTATCCCAGAGTTGAGAGGTTCAGAGAAGAAAGTTCACACTAGCCAGATTCACAGGGGCCTGACCTTGTGGGAGTCATGTACTTTTAATAGGGATCAAAACTCTGGCCTTGCCATTTGTTAGTTCGTTGACTTTAGGAATGTCTCTTATACTTTCTGAATTTCAGTTTCCTCTTTTGTAAAATGGAGAGATTGCCTACCTAGAAAACTATTGTGAAAATAAGGAATAATAGATATAAGTTACCCAGCTTCCTGTTTGGCATGCAGTAGGTGCCACTAGATAGGGTTACTCACTAACAGTAGGTAAACTTGAAGGGACAACAGTGGCTAGTTCTCTCTCAAGGAGGTAAAATTACACCCTAGAAAAGAAGGAAGGTGTTTTGTGTCCGTAAGTTCAGGAATTCAGAAAAAAGTTTTCTGGATACCCTTCGGGGAGAGGGTTTTTTGTTTTATTTCTTTTATTTTTTTTTTTGTTTTTTAAATCTGAGACATAATTACTTTCACCCTTGACCACTTTGGAAATAGGTGTATCTTCTCATTCTCTGAGTAGCCTTTGAAGAGTTAATGGACCTTCCTGAGTCTCAGTTCCTTTCTAGTAGAATGGACACAATACTTCTGCTTTTCTATTATTGTTATGAAGATTAAATAAAATGCTATGTATAAGATACTTGGCATAGTACCTGGACCTTTGTAGAATAAGTGTAGTAATTAATAACTAAACAAATATTGGAGCTCCATCTCTTCCTTCAGTCTTAAGGATGAGCTTTACTAATATTTGCTCCAAACTCTGAAGAAGACTCTATGCAGGTCCTACATGTGTAGACACACACTTTGTTTCCCAAGTGGCCCAGTCACTGTCTTTGCACAGACCTGCCCATTTGCCTTTATTAGTGTGTTTCAGGAAAGGAAGAAAAACAAGGCTGAAAGTTGGCATTATTAGTTGATGATAACTTCATTGACTTAGTTTTGATGAAGGTCTAAAAATTATGTTTTGTTAATTAATGAAAACATTCTATATTCTTAAGGGTCAGGAATGGAGAAGATGGAAGAAGAAAAGTAGAATTAAATATCAACTTTGGTATACCAATCGTTGATATTACAGTCAGTGCTACAGATTTGCAAACTAGCAGCTTTCTCAAGTTAGTTTTTTAGTGTTGCTTTAACAAGTTGTCAAAAATTCAGCATCTTTTATAACAGAAACTTAGTATTTTACAGTTCTATAGGTCAAAAGCCTGACACAGGTCTTGCTGAGCTAAAAAAAAGGTGTGGACAAGGTTCAGTTAGTTTCTGGAGGCTCTAGGGAAGGATTCATTTCCGTTTTCCTTAAGATTGTTGACATAATTCAGTACTTTGCTGTTATAGGATTCAGGCCCCATTTTCTTGCTGCCTGTAAACTGTGGGCCATCCTGAGCTTCTGAAAAGTCAGCAAGTCCTTCTCACATTGCAATTTTCTGACTCCCTCCTTCCTTTTTCACTTTAAAGGACTCATGAGATTAGATTTGGCCCACCTAGATAAACCAGGATAATTTTTGCATCCAGGATCTTTACCATAATCGCATTTACAAAGTCCCTTTTGCCCTGTAAAGTGACATAATCTCAGGTTCAGGGATTAGGACATGGATGTCTTTGGAGGACCATGATTCTGTCAGTCACATCCCTGAATAGATCTAGGGGAACAGAGAGCAAAGTGAAAATACATCTGAGGTTTATTGATTTCACTACAAGTGACTTGAATGTTCCTGGGGGAAAAAACACAGCAAATGAAACTGTAGCATGTAGCAGATTAAGATATTTAAAAGACAGGGGGAAAAAGTCTTTCTAGTACATAGTTACAGGTCCTGATAACAGGAGTTTAAATTGCTCTTTAAGGAATTTTTGACAGATTGGTAAAATACAACCTACACAGCCCTAATTAGTTTTGTCATATCTCCAATTCTCTCAGATTTCCCAAGTTTCTTTCTTCCCTCCCCCCACATTTTACTAGTGGCTCCAGGGTTGGTTGCTCTGCCAGGAAAATTGAGGCTAAACAGACAGAATGACTGAGTTTGTGTGTGTGTGCATGCATGCTTGTGTGTGTGTGTGTGTTTTAATTAATGTTTGCTTTTTGGCTAAATTCATAAAAGCACAGAAAGGTGAAGTGGATTATACTAACCTAAAAAAATAATGTGAAGCCACAAGGTGGGACAGTATCACTGAATGAAAATGAGAGAGAATAATATGGGGCTAGAGGTTAAGTAGCAATTAGAATCTCAGGTGCAATAGCAGCAGACCTGACTGAGGCTGGGGCTCCAAGGTGCACCTATCTCTAGGCTAGGCCCTTTTGTATCCCTGTATCCCTACTTTCTTACTTGGCTAATGAAATGGAGATAGGGTTTCATGATCTTCTAAAGGATCAAAATTGATTTCTCCTTCCAAGAAACCTGGTTACAGGAGCTCCTTTCATTTATTTTCAGAAGAAAGAATTCCACTGCTCACTGCAGTTCAGACTTCAGTGGGTATACCATTATGGGAATAAGTAGGCTAATTCTAAGTATCATGGTGAACATAATCTCCCAAGCTCCTTGCTTTCTCCCTCTCAGGATCCAGTCTGGCTCTTCAGTGAGGAGTCATTCTACTCAAGAGCCCTGTGGTGCCTTCCAGGTCTGAGACTCTTTCATCTGTGCTGCTTAGCACATAGTCATTCCAGTGGTGCCATTTCTTCTTGTCCTGATTGTAAGGTCTAACTCTTGTCTCCTGATTTGGAGAGAATCTGGTTCCTGAATAATGACTTACTAATGTGATCATCCTGGTGTTGCACATGGTATCCCTTTGGGTTGCTGTTGTGTGAAGGCCACAGAACTTAATGAGGATCTCAATAGTGAGGCCCTTTTTAAAAAGAATGCACATTATAACTCTCTTGTTCATTTTCTCATTTCAGGGTTTTTAACCTTTATTTCTCATTGCTATAAAACTTGGCATAAGATCTGTTATTGTTAAGACCAGACAGACATATGACCCAAAATCCAACATACATGTTTAGTCACCATGTTAACCCACTAGATTATGTGGGATATTTCAATTTTTATACATTTTCTCTTCTGCAGGTCACACAGTAGGAGATAATTGTTGAGATAGCAACAGTGTCATTCCACTCTGTGTGCCCAACAACCTATATCCCATAGCTATGATAGGTCAGAGATAAATTTCACTATGCAAAGAGTAAGGATGTATTTGGCTGTAGGTGCATTCATGCTAGGAGGTGTGACTATCACAGGTAATAAATGTCCTATTCCCAAGTGCAAAGTCTGACAGCAGATAGGTGACAGCGAATCCTGGAAATTATACCATTTTTATGTACTTTATCATCTTCTGAGTATCTGTCAAGTGATATTTAATAGTAGCAAACTTTGTAGAACAGAGAGGACATTCTGCCTGGGTGAGTGGATGGCATTTGAATGGTGACTTGGTCCCTGAATCCTTGTCTTAGATCTTCTGCTAAAAAGAGGTTGAGGTATACACGTAAGTATTTTCATCTGATAGTTCTTTTTTTCTACTAAATGGATTCCTTTTTCCAACCCACAGTGCCTTACACAATGAAGCAATAAAGACTATAATTTCAGAAAGTTTTGACTACAGTGCCTTTTGAATTCAACCCTTTATTTATAACTTTTCACCGATGGGTACTATATTTACCAAAATGTACTGGCAATATCAATTTCCTATAGCTACACTCTTCCTTCAATATTTTGTTGGAATTTTCTCCCTTTTATAATATTCAAGTAGGTTTCCCTTTGATGAAAAGGATTTTCCCAAGTCAGCTTTATCTCCATCACAGTGAGAGTGCATTGTTCTCAGGGTAGCATTGGTTTGCATGAATTCACTTACCATGCTGGACTTCCACGTTTTCCCTGTGCTCTCATTTGCATTTAGTGAAACATTGGAAGAGACTGCACTGGCAGCTGCTGCCAGTGGACATTTGAAGCCAGAAATCCTTAAGGCTCTTTATCATTTTTTCTTTATTTCAAGCCACCTGGCTCAAATTTTTCTCACTCATACTCTTCCTTTGCTCTCACTTTTACATGGTAGATATACAGTTTTTGTGATTTATGTCATCTGTGATTACTGATGATTGAAAAGTTTCTCTGCTTAGGGAGGTAGTAAGGCAAAGACTCAATTTCTCTAAAAAATAAGACAAAATAAAGGATTCTCAGCATTGTTCTTTATCAGTTAAGATCATCTGGTCATTCTTTATCATCCAGGGCTATTCTGAGGACTGTAATGTTATATCTTTTTCTGCTTCTCAGGTGTCCAAAGAATCACCCAGAAAAAGGACTCTAGGAGGGCAAGAATCATTCAGGTTCTCCACACCTCCACAGATATAAGGATGTTACTTCTTCCCTGTATGGCCCCTGATGAAAGGGAAGGAACCAGTGTCTGAGCTTTAGACCTTCAGGCAAAGAAAAGTCTGGGTAGAGCAGGAGTGGAGAGTATCTATCTCTATGGAGACAGAGAATGAGTAAGATTATTCCAGTTGTGGTGTTATATCGAGTCTGGAGGTGGGAAGTAATGTTTCCATAGGAAACAGAAGTAAGGATAAGGAAGGGAGTACGAGCACGATGGGAAAGAGGAGAGGGTACCATGAGACTGGGAGCAGGCTGTAAGGCTGGAAGAGGCTGTTGGGACTTTGCGAGCAGCGTGGGTGGAAGGTGACATGAAGGTGAGAAAGAGACTGAGGGTGAGAGGATAGTGTGAGTGGAGGGAGGAGAAAGATATGAGAATGGGGCAAAAGAGGTGAGATGGCAGAGTGTAGACAGAAATATTGGGTGTGAGTCAGAACTAGTCTGTTTGATGGGAGATGAACATGAGGCTTGGACGGGGCCTCAAGATAGATAGGAGCAGGTGTGAGAAGGGACAGTCAACTGCGGAGAAAGTGAGTGGTATGGACCATTTGAAAAGCTTTATAAGTGAAGCTTCATGAAAATCTAATCAACATGCAAGCAACACAGAGAAAAAAAAGATATCGATGGCTTGAAAAATCAAAGGAAATTTTAATTACACTGCTTTTGATAAACTATGGTGAAAAGCAGTTAGGTATCTCCCTGTTCCCTGAGACAGCTTCCTCTTTGAAAGTTCTGAGGGTAAAGTAGGTAGCTGGCTCTGTGCCACTAGTAATAGTTCAGGCAGGGGTAAACAGCTATCTGGCCAAGATGTCTTAGGAACACTGTGATTTTCCATCCAAGGGACCTTTGTGAAATGTTATAAAATAAATTCACAGGACCTCACAGGTCAGTCTCACAGTGTGGGGAGTTTGTCTTTGGGGCATTTGTTCTGCTCCCTTCTGTCCATCTGGACCATGGTGAAACCCTTTCAGATAACTCATACTCTGGAGCTAAACTACCTTCCTTTCCCAACATGATACCCAGGAAAATCAGATCAACCTTGCCCTCATGGGATGTCTTTTCCTTTAAAATAAAGACAGCCCAGTTGAAAATGACTGCCTAGAGCCTGAGGCAAACTCTCTGCCCCTTCCCAGGACCTGCAGGGCTGCCTGAATGGATGAATTCATTCTTCAGAGTCAAGAAGCTACTTACTCATGCGCTGGGAGCAATGGGTAACCCAAATGCCAGATGCTGTCCCCAGGGAGGCCATCCTTTTCTTATGCTACCATCCACAGCTCTCCTCACAGCCCAACCCACCTACCAATCTGTCATGTTTAAAACAGCAGGCCATGAGACGAATTTGCACAGGATCCAATTCTGCCTCTGCTTTCTAAAAAAGCATGTCTGGAGAAAGGTTCAGAGTCATATTTCACCAAACTCTCTTAGTAAATTAATTATAGGCAGCTATAATTCATCATACTTTCAATTAACAATTAATTATGTACAAGAAAGGCAAATGTTTTATTGAGACCAAGAAACAACATGTATCATTTATAGAGTGGCATTTTCTCCTTGCACTGGGGGGGCGGGATTTAGGGCCTCAGGTTGCATGAACCAGTTTTACTCTGAAAAATACAAATCTACCTGGACCTACTAAGAGAATGACTTCCTGGAGTTGAAAAGGCTTGAAGTCTGGCCCTTGGAATATTTATTCCTTAGGTACACTTCCTTTATACCTTAGAAGGATGGGCCTACATGGGGGATGTGTGTGGTCCCATCAGAGACCTCAGAATGCAGGGTCCCCTTTCTCAAATTACACAGGAATGGAAGGGTTCTGATATGGGGAGGGATCAGTGAGAGGGAAGCAGAAGCAACAGGTTCCCCTGCTGCTTCATCAATACTCCATCTGTAGCTAAGAACACACAGAAGGATGCTCAGGAGAGTATGAGAAATCTCTTGTTCCAAATCAGACTGATTCAACTTAGTCTTTTCCTGAGTGGCCCTTGGGGATGGTATTCCCAAGGTAGATCCAGCAAAGTGGCAGTAAGGTCTGAGTACTGAGTTCTTAGTACTCAGTAAGAGGATGACTACTGCCCCCTGGAATTTATTACCCCATTTCTACTTCCTAAAAGGATTCCTCTTTCCCATCCCTTTAGGACTGACCTCAACCTAGCTCCAGGTATTGCTCTAAGTGCCTTGAACCAATCAGTACATCCTACCTTTTAGGCCCTATAATACATTCAGGGAATCCAAATAAAGCCAAGGAATCTCACATAATTCTGGAACATAGATTTTCTTTTTTTCTTAGTTCTTGGGTAGTACTAGAAAGTATTACTATTGTTGAGACTATTATTACTATTATACTAATAATGCCACTCTGCACTTGTAGGGCACTTAATGATGAACACAGTTTTCAGTGCTTTATGTATAAGTCTTCACTTAATAATCATAACAACCCTAAGAGATAGATAACTTGATTATCTCCATTTCACAGAAGAGGGAGGAAATTAAAACCAGAGCTTATTTAACTTGTCCAAGATAACAGAGTTAGTAAATGGTAGGACCAAGATTTAATTTAATCTTTATTATTTGAAACTTCTGACTGCTGAAGACATAAGGGGAAGTCTGAAGCTACTGAAAGCCCACCACAAAGACCTGAAGCAGAAACAAATCTAGAGAAAGTACAGGGGCTATTTGTGAGTTAGTATCAAGTTCTTCCTGGAGAAATGACTAAGTCTGCCCTTTTAAGTTATGTGAAGCAATAAATTTACTCTGTTTTAAGCCACTTTGGAATGAGTCCTTTCTTCTTCTCAATTGAAATTCAAATGTAGAATTTTGTATCAGGAAACAGCAGTTGGAAGTGTTAGACACTTATATAGAACTGGCTAAATTAGTGTATTAAGAAGAAAGAGGGGGACTCTCTATTTTAGGCAGTGGGATTAGCACCCTTTGTTCTGCAGTAGTGAATTAACTGGTTGAATTGTTATGTGTTGGTTTTTGAAATTCAGACCACTCATCTTTCAAAATTGTAGTACTAGGAATCTTGGGAAAAGATCAGAATGTTGAACCTGGCTACTTCTCACAGCCTAAAGGTTTGTTCTGGTTGTCTAATATATGCAACAAACCATTCCAAAACTCAGTGGTTTAAAACACATATTTATTATGATCTGTTATAATTCTGCAGGTTGCATGGGTTCAGCTGGTGGATTTTCCTTAGCATTGGTCATGTTGCCGTCTCAGGGTCTGTAGTCATCAAAGACTCATTGGGTCAGACATTCAGGCAGCTCACTCATAGAGTTGGAATTGACACTAGTTGCTTTTTGGGAGCTCAGATGGGTGGTTGACCAGAGTGCTTTTGTGTGATTCCTCCCACAGGCTTGAGCTTCTGAAAGCATGGCAGCTGAGTTTTAAGAGGAAGTTCTCCAAGCTTTTGAAGAGGCCCACATATAAGCTGAAAGACTGCTTATAATTAAGGCCTGGAAGTCACAAATTATCACTTGCTCTGAATTCTACAGGTTAAGAGAAAGTCAAATGGACAACCCAGATTCCAGGGGAGAGAAGGATATAAGGGCAGGATTACCTGAAGGTATGGCTTATTGATAGACCAATATGGAGACCAGCCACCACAAGACCCTACAACAAGGTGAGGTTTTTACTTTGCATCTGGCCTGAGGAGAAACAGAGAGGCATTAGGCAGGAAGAACTAAGACCAACTATATTTGAAGCCTGCAATCCAGATCAACTGAGGGTATAATGATCTTCAGCCTTGCAGGATTGAAAAAGATCCCCAAGCTACAGAAAGTTAGACTAGGCTGGATATGGGAAAGAGGATAATATTGGAGTGTAGGATGATCTTGTTTGTCTCCTCAGTATCCTACAAAAATACACCTGAAACCAGGTCTTTTACAAGTGGCTCTAATTCCACATTCTCTGCCTGGCACAGTGAAGATGTTGCAACCCTGCTTTTGCAAGTGTCAGGTTTGAGGTTCATCTCCTTCCCAGTAATGTGCTTCAAACTTGCTGAGGCAGAGTGTGAGGCAGAACCAGAATCCTTGGTGCAGAGAGGCAGGCAAGCACTTACATCTAGTACCAGAAGACTGATGTCACCAGAGATGTCATAGATGAAAAATAGGATTTGATAAGATCCTTGATTGAGGCTGCTATTGAATCTTTATGGATTGGCTGTAAGCAAATAGACCAGGAGCCCACAGAGCCTTTAAAAGAGCTCTCCTGACAAAGAAACTCAAGTTCTACCAAATTTTGTCTGTGATTATTTAAGCCCAAATGTACATGGAGAGAGACTGTTACTTGCATTTCCTTTATTCCTAGTGAGGTCGAATAGCCTAACATGTTTATTGATTGTTTGGATTTTCTCTTTCATGAGTTTTTCATATTTTTTTGTGTGTGCAGGATAGTTGCTTTTCTGTTGTAAATTTGAGAGTTTTGCCGTAGTATAGCTATTTATCTTTTATCATATATGTTATATTTTCTTGATCTGTCCTTTATCTATTGACTTTAATAATTATGCAATCATTATTAATGCATATAATAGTTTAATGGATATATATTTTAATAACTTTTGGATTCCTACCTTTGTTTTAAAGGTTTCCCTAACACCTACTGGTGACCCTCAGTCAGGGAGTTTCTAAAGGTTTATTTCATCTGCTCAGAATCCTGAGAACCCAGTTCCACACCTAGTCCAAAAGAGATGCTCAGTTAATGCTAATGGAAATAATAGAAAAATAAAGACAAAGGATGTTGGTTTGATCCAAATTAATGTTGTAACTGGGATATTATTATTGTTTATTATTATTATTTTGCTTATGCCTAGGCTTTTTGTGGCACCTAGAGTCAAAGCAAGAACCCCAAAAGGTAGGCATGATGCAGAGGAGAATAGCAGGTGTCATTGTGTGTCATCTTGTAACTACAGCTAAGCTTGGAAAAATACAGAGGACAAGTACTTTGGGCTAGTAGAAAAGGTTTCAGTTGAGAGTGTCCCAGTGTTTCACTCTATTTCTGTCTCTTCCCAATCATTGTCCTTCCTTCTAAATCTGTCATTCAATCTTACTCTTCTCTCTGCTTTCTTCTTCTTCCTTGTCTCATCTTCTATTGTTCTTACTACTTCTTCAATTTCCCTCCTTGAGTTAAGGTCTCATGAATACTAGATTCAGGGATTATCTGAGGATCAAGCCTGCTAAGTGACTGACCCAGAATGCAGCTTGGCCCCTGTTTTGTCTCTCAAAGGCCCAGGCCCCTTCGGCCAGCAGTATTGCCTCTTTCTGTTGCAAAGTTTGGAGATAACGAGAATATTGCATGCCACTCACATCTTCCTCCTCTGAGGAAGGCGTTCCTTCTGTGAAGAGCTGGAGCTTCCTTCAGCGAACAGAATTTTGATAGCATCTCCCCAAGCCTCCCACTCTTGACGCTCCCCCCTGAATTGAAGTATGACCTTGATCTCAGGCACCTAAAAGACAAGGTGGTTTAAGAGCAGTGATCTAGAGAGGATATAAATTATATTTATTATAATTGCTAAGCATATTTTCCAAAGGTGGATAAAGTTAGTCATTACTTAACCAGACCGTCAGTTTAGTTTGCTTTATCATTTGTTAAGCTACTGTTTATATTAAGACTTATGATAAATGCTAAAGAATTTACTATGTATTGTCTTTAGGCAAAGATAAGGCTTAAAGCTTAGTATGAGAGAAAAACAATTTCAAAAAGCAAATAGCTCAAGGTGGAATATAATTAGTGTGTGGATAGAAGCACTAAATACTATGGGACAGAAGTAGTTTGTAACTAAGGAAACAATACAGTTAGGAGTAATAGTAGCACTGATATTAATAGAATCAGTATTTAGTGAGTATTTATTATGTACCATGCAATTGTTGCATTATCATAAATCATAATGGCCTCTAAAGTTACAAGACAGGAACAGGCAATACTAGGCAATACTGGCCTTGATCAAAAGATAAACTGATGGAATTAGAGAGACTCAGATACATGGAATATTGATTTTAGAAAATCATTAGCAAATATATTTTCCCATACGGTTGGCTCCCTTTTCATTTTGCTGATGTTTTCTTTAGCCATGCAGAAGCTTCTTATTTTTATGAGGTCCCACTTGTTTATTCTTTCCTTTATGTCCCTTGCTTTAGGAGACATATCAGTGAAAAAATTGCTGCATGGGATATCTGAGAGTTTCCTGCCAATGTTCTCCTCGAGGACTTTGATGGTGTTGTGACTTATATTTAAGACTTTTATCCATCTTGAGTTTATTTTTGTGTATTGTGTCAGCTGATGATCCAATTTCAATTTTTTGCATGTAGCCATCCAGCTCTCCCAACACCATTTGTTGAAGAGGCTGTTATTGCTCCATTTTATATACATCAGATAGAGGTTTGATCTCCAAGATATATAAAGAACTCACTCGACTCCACTCCAAGAAGATAAACGATCCAATCAAAAAATGGGCAAAGGACCTGGGCAGATGCTTTTCTAAGGAGGAGATACAGAGGGCCCAGAGGCATTTGAAAGGATGCTCAGCATCACTAGCCATCAGAGAAATGCAGATCAAAACCACCATGAGGTACCACCTCACACCGGTCAGAATGGTCATCATGAACAGATCCACAAACAACAGGTGCTGGCGAGGCTGTGGAGAAAAGGGAACCCTAGTACACTGTTGGTGGGAATGCAGACTGGTGCAGCCACTATGGAAAGCAGTGTGGAATTTCCTCAGAAAGCTGAAAATGGAACTGCCTTTTGATCCAGCGATTCCCCTGCTGGGACTATACCCTGAGAACACCAAAACACCAATACAAAAGAACCTATGCACCCCAATGTTGAGAGCAGCACAATTTACAATAGCCAAGTGTTGGAAGCAACCTAAATGCCCATTAGTAGATGATTGGATCAAAAAATTATGGTACATATACACAATGGAATACTACGCAGCAGAAAGAAAAAAAGAAGTACTAAACTTCACGACAGCATGGATGGAACTGGAGAGCATCATGCTAAGCGAAATAAGCCAGGGGACGAAAGACAAATACCATATGATCTCACCTATAAGCGGAACCTAACCAACAGTGCAAAGATGCAAGGAAAATATGACCAGCAACACTGAAAGGAAAAGAAATCAACAGAGACAAGAGGGAAGGGAGGGGGCAGGGAAAGGGAAGGGAAGGGGAAAGTAAAGGAACATATAGCAAGGACTCATGGATAAAACCAAAGGTTAAGAGCTGAGGGAGGGAAGGTGGAAGGGGGGCAAGGGAAAGAGGTGGGGGGGAGGCAGAGACAAATGTATTTAAAAAGTAAATAAATTAAAAAAATCGAACTATCCAAAATATACCCACTTATATACTGATAGGTCAAATAGATTAAAAATGATCAAGAATATAGAAAATGTGAATAATACTAAAAATAAGCTTGATCTAATTAGCACACATAAAAACATATCTATATAGAATGAAAATTTAAAAGAACAAATATAAGTAGTTTAAAAAAACTGAACAGGATATACAGCATTTCTTAATAAAGTACATGTTCTGTGACCTCAGTGAAATAAAGTTAGCAGTTAATTTTACCTACTAGCATATGTTTAGAACCTTAGAAAAGAAAGACACATTTGCAATATACATAAAAGAAAGTTTCTTATCCAGAATATATAGAAATCTTGCAAATCTGTTTTTTTCAGTTTTATTCAAATATAATTGACAAATAAAATGGCAAGTATTTCAAGTATAAAAAAAAAAAGAAAATCATGGCACTTTATTCATGGATAAATGATGGATTATTCCAAAATAAATGGTTTAGGCCATTTTTAAAGGTCAAAAAAGTTGCACCTAAACCTCACAGATTATATAATTATAAATGTGTATAAATAAAAAAAGACCAAATAAAAATCTAAAAGCAATTTAAAAACCTAGAGAAACATTTTAACAATTTGTTGGTGGGCAAGGTTTTCTTGATATCAACACAAAATTCAAAAACGACAAGGAAGAACATCTACTGATTTGATTATATATAATTTAAACCATTTGAACACCAAATATTTAAAACAAAGTTAATTTTAAATAAAATTTCGCTGTACCAATATTATTAATAAGATTAATAGTTCTAATATACAATGATTTCTTATGTCACTAAAAAGTAGACATTGATGAAATAAAAAGTAAAAGATGAACAGATTATTCAAGCAAAAAAATACCAATAGCTAATATTTAAAAAAAAAGACAGCTTTACTAGTAATCAGGAAAATGCAAATTAATGTGATATCATGGTTTTATTATCACATGGTCAATATTAAAAGCAAAATCAAAAGGATGTAACTCTACCCAGAGATGGTGAGAGTATGAAGGAAGGGCACTAGAAAAGAGATACATTTTATTGTTTATTCAGCACCTCCTTTGCTTGGGAAACTAACCTTCTTGGCATTCAAGCCCCTAGGAAAGTCATGTTTTCACAGCACCTTCTCAACCCTGGAGTGGGGAAATCCATAGAGAAGGTCATGTCTTTTTATATATATATATTCTTAATTTAATTATTTTTTCAAATGCATTTTTCTCTGCCTACCACCCACAACTTTCCCTTGCCCCCCTCCGCCCACTCCCTCTCTCAATCTTTCCCCCTTTAGGTCTCTCCATGAGTCCTTGCTTTAAGTCCCTTCACTTGCTGTTGCCTTCCTTTTCCCACCTCTTCCTCCTTCCCTCTTGACTCTGTTGGTTTCTTTTCTTCTATTTCTTTTTCAGTTTTGCTGTTCTTATTTTCCTTGCATCTTTGTTTTGTTGGTTAGGTTCCACTTATAGGTGAGATCATATGGTATCTGTCTTTTGACCTCTGGCGTATTTCACTTAGCATAATGCTCTCTAGTTCCATCCATGCTGTCGCAAAGTTTAGTACTTCTTTTTTTCTTTCTGCTGCATAGTATTCCATTTTGTAAATGAACCATAATTCTTTGATCCAATCATTTACCGATGGGCATTTAGGTTGCTGCCAACACTTGGCTATTGTAAATTGTGTTGCTATGAACATTGGGGTGCATAGATTGCTTTGAATTGGCGTTTTGGGAATATTAGGATATAGTCCCAGCAGGGGAATCACTGGATCAAAAGGCAGTTCCATTTTCAGCTTTCTGAGGAAATTCCACACTGCTTTCCACAGTGGCTGCACCAGTCTGCATTCCCACCAACAGTGTACTAGGGTTCCATTTTCTCCACAGCCTCGCCAGCACCTGTTGTTTGCTGATCTGTTTATGATGGCCATTCTGACTGATGTGAGGTGGTACCTCATGGAGGTTTTGATCTGCATTTCTCTGATGGCTAGTGATGCTGAGCATCCTTTCAAATGTCTATGAGCTCTCTGTATCCCTTCCTTGGAAAAATGTCTGCCCAGATCCTTTGCCCAATTTTTATTGGATCATTTGTCTTCATGGAGTGGAGTCGTGTGAGTTCTTTATATATCTTGGAGAACAAACCTCTATCTGATGTATCATTAGCAAATATATTTTTCCATATGGTTGGCTCCCTTTTCATTATGCTGATGTTTTCTTTCACTGTGCAGAAGCTTCTTATTTTGATGAGGTCCCACTTGTTTATTCTTTCCTTTATGTCCCTTGCTTCAGGAGACACATCGGTGAAAAAATTGCTGCGTGGGATATCTGAGAGTTTCCTGCCAATGTTCTCCTCTAGGACTTTGATGGCGTTGCAACTTATATTTAAGTCTTTTATCCATCTTGAGTTTATTTTTGGCTATGGTGTTAGCTGATGATCCAATTTCAACTTTTTGCATGTAGCTGTCCAGCTCTCCCAGCAGCATTTTTTGAAGAGGCTATTTTTACTCCACTTTATGTTTCTGCCCCCTTTGTCAAATATTAGTTGCCCATATAGACCGGGGCTTATGTCTGGGTTTTCTATTCTGTTTCACTGGTCTATGGCTCTGTTCTTGTGCCAGTACCAGATTGTTTTGAGTATAGTGACTTTGTAATATAGTTTGACGTCCGGTATTGTGATCGCTCTTACTTTGCTTTTCTCTCTCAAAATTGCTCTAGCTATTCGGGGTCATTTATGGTTTCATATAAGTTTTTGAAATTTCTGTTATATTTCTGGGAAATAAGTCATTGGTATTTTAATAGGGATTGGTTGAATCTATAAATTTCTTTGGGTAGTATGGACATTTTGATGATATTAATTCTTTCAATCCATGAACATGGTTTTTGCTTCCATTTATTTGTGTCTTCCTTAATTTCTTTCTTCAATGTTGTATAGTTTTCTGCGTACAGGTCTTTTACCTCCTTGGTTAAATTTATTCCTAGGTACTTTATTTTTCTTCTTGCTATATCAAATGGTATTTTTTTTTCTGATTTCTTCTTCTTCTATTTCTTTGTTGGTGTGCAAAAATGCCTTTGATTTCTGAATATTGATTTTGTATTCCGCTGTTTTTCCGAATTCACTTATTAGGTTGAGTACTTTTTTGGTGGAGTCTATAGGGTTTTCTATGTACACTATCATGTCATCTGCAATGATAGCTTTACTTTCTCCTTTCCTATTTGGATGCCTTTTATTTCATTTTCCTTCTCTGGCCACTGAGGCTAGGACTTCCAACACTATGTTGAATAGAAGTGGTGAAAACAGACATCCTTGTCATGTTCCTGATCTTAGAGGGAAAGCTTTCAGTTTTTGCCCATTGAGTATGATGTTGGATGTAGGTTTTTCATATATGACCTTTATTTTGTTGAAGAATATCCCACTTTTTCCCACTTTTCTGAGTGTTTTGATCATAAATGGTGTTTTACATTATCAAATGCTTTTTTCTGCATCTATCGAGATGATCATGTGGTTTGTCTTACTTTGTGTTTATATGTTGTATTACGTTTATTGATTTACATATATTGAACCATCCCTGTATCCGTGGAGTGAATCCCACTTGACCATGGTGGACAATCTGCTTAATGTGTTGCTGGACGTAGTTTGCCAATATTTTGTTGAGGATTTTAGTGTCTATGTTCATCAGCGAAATTGGCCTGTAGTTTTCTTTATTTGTAGGGTCTTTATCTGGTTTTGGGATTAGGGTCATGCTGGCCTCATAGAAAGAGTCTGGGAGTCTTCCCTCCTCTTGGATTTTTTGGAATAGTCTGAGCAGGACAGGTGTTATCTCTTCCGTAAATGTTTTGTAAAATTCTCCTGTGAAACTGTCCGGCCCTGGGCTTTTCTGTGCGGGGAGTTTCTTGATCACTGCTTCAATTTCCCCGGCTGTTATCGGTCTGTTCAAGTTTTCTGCTTCTTCTTCCTTCAGTATTGGAAGATTATACTTTTCTAGAAATTTGTCCATTTCATTGAGGTTTTCAAATTTCTTGGCATATAATTGTTCACAGTAGTTTCTAATAATCCTTGGTATTTCTGTGGTATCAGTTGTTGTTTCTCCTCTTTCATTTCTGATATTATTAATTTGGGTCCTCTCCCTTTTTTTCTTGATGAGTATGCTTAAAGGCTTGTCAATTTTATTTATCCTTTCAAAGAACCAGCTTCTGGATTGGTTGATCCTTTGAATTGTTCTTTTCATCTCTATGTTATTCGGTTCTGCTCTCATCTTGACTATTTCCTTCCTTCTAATGCTCTGGGATTTATTTGTTTTTGATTCTCCAGTTCTTGAAGTTGTAGTGTTAGGTCATTTATTTGAAATGTTTCTATCTTTTTTAGGTAAGCCTGTATTGCTATGAACTTCCCTCTCAAGACTGCTTTTGTTGTGTTCCATATGTTTTGGACTGTTGTCTGTTCATTTTCATTTGGTTCCAGAAAGTATTTGATTTCTTCTCTTATCTCATTATTGACTCGTTCTTGACTCATTCATTGCTTAATAGTGTACTGTTCAGTCTTCATGAGTTTGCAAGTTTTTGAGGTTTCTCTTTGAGTTTGATTTCCAGTTTCAAGCCCTTGTGGTCCAAGAAAAAGCTTGGTATTATTCCAATTTTCCTGACTTTGCTGTGGCTTGCTTTGTGTCCTATGATGTGGTCTATCTTTGAAAAAGTTCCATGTGCATTTTAAAAGAATGTGAATTTCACTTCTTTGGGAAATAAGGTTCTTTATATATAAGTTAAGACCATTTGATTCAGTGCGTCTTTCAGCTCCACAATATCCTTGTTGATGTTTTGTTTTGAAGATCTATCCATTTTTACAGTGGGGAGTTAAAATTCCCTACTATCAGTGTGTTGCTGTCTTAGTATCTTTTTTGAAGTCATCCAAGATTTTCCTTATATGTTTGGGTGCTCCTATATTGGGTGCATGTAAGTTTACAATGTTTATATCTTTTTATTTTACATATTTGTCTCTTTTTCTTTGCGCTTTTAAAAGTTTTATTGAGGTATAATTTGCATACCATAAAATCAATTTATTTAATGTATAATTATTTTTAAAATTAATTAATTTATTTTTTCAAATACATTTGTCTCCACCTTCCCCCCATGACTTTCCACTGCCCCCCTTCCCCCTCTCCCTCCCTCAATCTTTCCCCACTTTGGCTTTGTCCATGAGTCCTTGCTATATATTCCCTGACTTGCCCCTTACTTTCCCTTTCTCCTCCCACCCACCCTCCTTCCCTCTTGTCTCTGTTGGTTTCTTTTTTCTTTCAGTGTTGCTATTCTTATTTTCCTTACATCTTTTTTCTGTTGGTTAGGTTCTGCTTATAGGTGAGATCATATGGTATTTGTCTTTCGCCCCCTGGCTTATTTCACTTACCATAATTCTCTCCAGTTCCATCCATGCTGTCGCGAAGTGTAGTAGTTCTTTTTTTCTTTCTGCTGCATAGTATTCCATTGTGTATATGTACCATAATTTTTTGATCCAATCATCTACTGATGGGCATTTCGGTTGCTTCCAACACTTGGCTATTGTAAATTGTGCTGCTATGAACATTGGAGTGCATAGGTTCTTTTGAATCTCATCAAAATAAGAACCTTTTGCATGGTTAAAGAAAATTTCAGCAAAATGATAAGGGTGCCAACCATAATGGAAAATATATTTGCTAATGATACCTCAGATAGAGATTTCATCTCCAAGGTACATAAAGAACTCGCATGACTAAACTCCAAGAAGACAAATGATCCAATCAAAAAATGGGCAAAGGACCTGGGCATATATTTTCTACATATCTTGTAGGAAGCATATGTGTGGGTCATGTTTTCTTATCCATTCAGCTATCCTGTGTCTTTTGATTGGGGCATTTAGTTCATTTACATTGAATTTTATTATTGACAGAAACATTCTTTTTTTCTCCTTGTACCTCTGTTTTTCTCTTTCTCACTCTTTTTGTTCATCTTCTTAAACCAATCCTTTTAGCATATCTTGTAGTGCTGGTTTGGTGGAGATGTATTCTTTTAGCCTTCTTTTGTCTGGGAAACTCCATATTTCTCCTTCTATTTTAATTGAGAGCCTTGCTAGGTAGACCAGCTTTGGTTGTTGGCCTTTGCTTTTCATGACTTGGACTATTTCTTTCCATTCCCTTCTGGCTTGTAGTGTTTCTGTTGAGAAGTCAGCTGCTAGCCATATTGAGGCTCTCTTGTAAGTTACTCTCTGTTTCTCCCTTGCTGCCTTTAGGATTCTTTCTTTGTCTTTGATATATGCCGTTTTAATTATGATGTGTCTTGGAGTGGGTCTCACTGGGTTTCTCTTGAATGGGGCCGTCTGTGCCTCCTGGATCCATGAGACCTTTTTCCTCCTCAAATTGGCGAAGTTTTCCTTCATTACTTTTTCAAAGAGTTTCTCTATCCCTTGCTCCTCTTCTCCTTCTGATATCCCTATTATGCGGATATTATTGTGTTTCAGGTTGTCCTGCATTTCCTTAAATGCCTCTTCATTCTTTTTGAGTCTTTTTTCCATTTCTTGTTCTTTATGGGAGCTTTGTTCTACCTTATCCTCCTTCTCACTAATTCGATCCTCAGCATCATCTAGCTCACTTTGGATTCCTTCTACTGTGTTCTTCAATTCAGAAATGGTATTCTTCATATCCTCTTGTGTCTTCTTGATAGTTTCTATGCCCTTTCAAGGTTGACATAGTTTGCCATAAGTTCCTGATAGTTTGTCTGCAGTGTCTCCCTGTTCCCTTTGAGCTGGCTGAGCTCATTGAGCTTCCTTAGAGCCATTGTTTTAAATTCAATATCTGATAGTTCACTTTTTTCTATTTCATTTAGCTCTCTCTGTGGGGATTCTTCCTTTCTCCTCATTTGGGGGGAACTTTTTTCCTTCCCATTTTTGTGAGAATCTATATGTTTTTATTTTTTGGCTTCCGCTTCAATTGATCCATCTAGATTTCCTGACTTTGTGGGTTAAACTTCTATGGTAGTAGGCCAGTCTTTTTATTTATTTTCTTTTTCTTTACTTTTATTTTCAGTCTGCCTCTGATGGTGTCAGTTGTTGTCCCTGGCTGACCTTGGGCCTTTTGTTTTAGCCTTCCAGGAATCTACTGCCTGTGTCTGTCTCTTACAATTGTCAATCTGGTCACTCTGTCCTCATCTGTTAGGCTTAGGCACCACAGGGCGGATGGACCAGTGCCTCCTGATGGTGGGACTATTGTCCACTTATAGGCTGCTGTCACTCAGGGGAGTAGTCCACCTGAACAAGATGGAGATTGTGGACTGGGGAAGTGTCAGCACCAAGACTCCCCAATGCATCTGTCTCCAGTCTCTCCTGAAGGGTCTCTGGGCAGCTCTGTGACCCCTTCCACCAGGGATCCACTATTTCTTCCAGACAGTCTGCACTCAGCCCCCAGCCCACATGCACATAAGCTGTGTGTGGAGCACACAAAAGGCAGGTTTATTAATTCACCCATGCCTGAGCGAGATGGTAGCTGCAGAATGGGAGGTGAGTTATCCCCGGGGCTCCGCTGGCCACTGTCTGTTCTCTTCACAAAGTTTTCCTCACCAATCTTTCCTCAGGCACCAGCCCACACTCCTGTTGCCTCTACCCAGAAATCAAGGAAGGCAGCTGCCACTGCAAATTTTTGTGTTGGCCCTTTAAATGCCTCTTTGCATCTCCAGTCACCTGTCTCTGGCAGAGAGCGCCCCTAAGCTTTTCAGGGTTGCGTTTCGTCTGTGTGTTTTCCTGGTTTCAGCTGCTGTAGTCTAGAGGTCCCTGTTTATTATTCAGACCGTGTTCTTCTCAGGATGATCCAACTGGCCTTTTCAATGTCCCTCTGGTGCTGGTGCTTGTGGGTGCCCAACCCACCCTCTTGAGCCTCCACCACACTTCTCACCCATTCAGATGTGTGAAGTTGATTTCACTGTCTGTCCACAGTTCCAAGGCTCCTCTCCCTCTATCGTTCCATTGTTTTCTAGGTGATTTCTCCACTATTTAGTCACAGTTCTAGTTTGGTCTTGGGAGGAGGTCATCATGACTCCTATTCACTACTCCACCATCTTTTTCTTTGTATTTTTTAATTAAGTATTTATTTTGAGGTGATGGTAAATTCACATGCAGTTGTAAGAAATAATAGAGACATTCCCTGTACTCTTTACTCCATTTGTTTCAAATACAATATCTTAAAAAATAGTACAATATTACAGCCAAGATAATAACATTGATATAACCAAGATATGAAACATTTTCCTCACCACAGGGATCCCTCATATTGTCCTTTTATAGCCACACCTACTGCCATCCTCTTCCCACCTCTCCCTTAACCCATGTCCTCCCAGTAATCTTTCTCCATTTCTATAATTTTATCCTTTCAAAATGGTATATAAGTGGAATCATGTGATATATAACATATGCTTATTGTTTTTTTTTTGTTCAATATAATATCTTGGAGACTCATCCAGGTTCTTTTCAATAGTTTACTCCTTTTCCCTGCTGTGTAGCAGTACATGGTGTGGCTGTACTGCAGTTTAACAATCAGATGTTGTTTCCAGTTTGGGGCTTATAATGAATAAATGTGCCATAAACATTCATGTGGAGCTTTCATGTGAACATAAGTTTTCATTTTTCTGGGATGAATGCCCAGGAACATGGTTGTTAAGTTGTTGTACAATAGTCTTTAATTAAAAAAAAAACACAAACCACCAAACACTATTCCAGAGTGGCTGTGCCATTTTACATTTACACCATGAGTGGTCCAGTTTCTCTACACTTTCGCTAGCATTTGGTGTTGTCAACTACTCTTTATTTTAGGCATTCTGATTTTGTTCATGTACATTTCATTATAATTACAATTTGCATTTCTTTATGACTAATCACATTGGACATCTTTGGTATTTTCTTAAAGAGGCTCTCCATCTTAGTTAAACATTCTGGTTTTAGTAACATTTGTTTGACACTGTTTACATGCTATAGCAGGGAAAGGGTGTGCACAATCTAGTTGTGTGTCTAATCATTTTCAGGTTGGGGTAGAATCTAAAGCCTTCACTCAACCTCTGTTAGCACCCAGGGTTGGGTGGGGTGGGGCTCTGCATTACTGTGGTGTGAGGCTGGGGATTCCAGCTTCACACTAGGCCTTGCAGCATATCATCCTGGCCAGGAGTTAGAAGTCCCTACTTAATGCTCCCTATGTGTTCTCCACTGACATCACTGGATGGTGGCCTCATTATCATCAGCAGGGACAAAGATCCTAGTTCTCCACTAGGTTCTCTCTAATCAGTGTGATGGATGCTTCTTCACTGCCAGGTGGAGGCAGAAGTCCAGGCTTCCCATGAGGTCTACACCAGAAGGATGGGTAGGAGAAGTCATTGTCACTAGCAGTAATGAAATTCTTGGTTTACTTCTCAGCCTTTTCTGATAACCATGATAGTGGTGGTGATGGTGAGGGCTTGGGGCAGCTCCTTTACAAGTCTTGCAAATGTGGAGATTTAAGTTGTCTACCTCTTTGGCAGGGGTTGGAATGAGACAACATACATTTTTCTGTGGTGGGTATAAAGTACTTATTGTCCAATATTTTTTTGCTTTGATAGGCTTTAGATGTCTTGACCCTTTGGCTAGAAACAGCAGGTTTTTGTTGGGGCTTTTAAATAATATCTGTGCTCACTGGAATTTCTGGTAACTGACTCCTTCAGCTAAAAGTCTGGTGTGTGTAAAGAAGAGAAGGAAACTCCACTGTTATTCTTTGGATCCTGGGGTTTCTAATCCATCTGTCTTTCCTTTTTTCCTCCAGCTTTCAGAGTCTTCTTGTGTTTGTTTTACATAAAATGTCCACAATTTTTAGCTGTACTTAGCAACAAGATTACGGAATAGTATATAAGTATCATCTTGCTTCCTGTATGTACAGTGATTTTATAATGCCTTTTGATGTCTTCTAAGCAGAGTTCTCATTAGTCTGCTTCATATATTTCTTAAATACTATCAGAATAATTTAAAAATATTTTCTCAAATGTCATTTATATTGTTAAAAGCAACAATTGCAAAATTAGAATTTTAATTAAATATACTTATGCATTTTATATTAATTATGGGACATAATTAAGTCCTTTAAGATCTAATAGTTTTCATATGATAGGTATAATATTTTTATTGTCAATTTTTTTTTCATTTCTTCCCCTGGATCTACTCTGCCTCTGGCTACTTTTTAAAAATATTTTTATTGTTATTCTATTACAGTTGTCCGACTTTCCCCCTTTGCTCTCCTCTGCCCAGCCCACTGACCCACTTTTACAGGCAATCTTCACTCTGTTGTCCATGTCCAAGGGTCATCCATGTATGATTTTTGACTGGTCCCTTTCCCTTCTTTTCATTTCCTCCCACCATTCTGGTCACTGTCAGTCTGTTCCATGTTTCATGCTTGTGGTTCTATTTTTCTCATTACTGAATTGTGTTAATTAGATTCCGCTTATAGGTGAGATCATATGGTATTTGTCTTTTGCTGACTGGCTTATTGTATTTAGCATAATATTTTCCACTTCCATCCATGCTGCTGCAGAAGATGTTTATGTTTAAGAAATTTATTTCATTTACTTGTTATTGTGAATTGACTATTTTTCTTTTATTTATGTCTAGCATAGAAAAATATTATTGATTTTGTATACTGGTCTTGCACTCAGTCACCTTATCTGGTGCTGTTATTCATTTGACTAAGTTTTTTTTTTTAAACTAAATTCTCTTGGGTTGTCTGGGTATACAATTATACTATCAGCAAAAATAAGTTTTAACATATTCTCTTAATACTGAAATGGTTTTATAAGTGATAAAAGTAATTTCATCATTTTCTCTTAATTTTCAAAGAAATATCTCTTGCTATCAATACAAAAATGATCGAATAAATATTGACTTATCCACAAAATTGAATGCTTACTGACTGGAAATAAGTTAACTTGCATAAGTTTCAACTACAAAGGGTGAAGTGAGAAAAATAAAATGCAGTAATATGATCCCATTTTTCTAAAATATCCATACAGGAGAGGGAGAGAAGATGTCGGAGGAGTGATTAGAAGTCACGATGACCTCCTCCCAAAACCAAACTGGAATTGCAACTAAATAAGGGAGTAATCACCTGGAAAGCAGTGGAGCGATAGTGAGAGAGGAGCCTTGGTGCCACGGACAGTGGATTCTACTCTCACACATCCCAATGGGTGAGAAGTGTGGTGGAGGCTCAAGAGGGTGGGCTGGGTGCCCACGGGCACTGGCACCAGAGGGACATTGAAATGGCCAGTTAGCTTCCCCTGAGAAGAACGGGGTCTGAATCATAAACAGGAACCCCTAAACTACAGCAGCTAAAGCCAAGAAAATACAGAAAAAACGCAACCCCGAAAATGTCTCCTAATTTGAGGAGACAAAGGCTCTCATGGATCCAGGAAGCACAGAGGACCCCACTCAAGAGGGATTCAAAGAGGTCCACTCCAAGACACATCATCATTAAAGTGGCAAATGACAAAGACAAAGCCAGAGACAGGTGGCTGGGGATGCAAAGAGACATTTAAAGGGCAAACACAAAAGTTGCAGTGGCAGCTGCCCTCTTTGATCTCTGGGTAGAAGCAGCAGCAGGGTGGGCTGCTGACTGGGAAAAGACTGGTGAGGAAAACTTTATGAAGAGACTGACACGGCGGCCGGTGGAGCCCTGGTGATGGCACACCTCCCACTCTGCAGCTACCATCTTGCTCAGGCATAAGGGAATCAATTAACCTGCCTTTTGTGCGCTCCGCACACAGCTTGTACGTGTGTGAGCTTCAGGGCTGAGTGCAGACTGGCTGGGACAGCCCTGAGGAGAGACTGGAGATGGAGGCATTGGGGAAAGAACGGGAGGAGGAACCGGGGAGTCTCGACTCCCTCCCCATTCTGTAGTCTCCACTGTGGGCTGGAAAGGCGCGACCCAAAGAGGCAGAAGCAGGGCGCGCATGAACCAGACTGCCTGCGATTGAAACGCAGTCCGCACAGGGGGGTGGATCCCTGGCTGAACCGGTCACAGAACTGCCCAGAGACCCCTGAGGAGAGACTAGAAACGGAGGCGTTGGGGAAAGAACGGGAGGAGGAACCGGGGAGTCCTGACTCCTTCTCCTTGCTGTAGTCTCCATTGCATGGGAAAAGGCCACAGCCCCAAAGAGCCAAAAGCCAAAAAGCACACATAGACACCCCAAAAACACCCAGTGCAGGCGTGCACACTTGCGCCGAGTGACCGGCGAGGGTTGGCGAGCATGTGTGTGACCGTGTGAGCCGGCGAATACTTGCACCGGCCGGCAAGGCCTCCCACAGATTGGCACCCATACGGCCTGGGATGGAGTGCGCAGAGTGGCAAGGGCAGTCATAAATAGACCTGCCCGCCTGCGATTGCGGAGCGGCCCACAAAATTACTAGAGCTGCCCAGAGTCCCTGGAGGAGAGACCAGAGACAGGATTAACCAGAGAGTCCTGGACCTGACTTCCTCCCATTTCCGTAGTCCCCATGGCAAAGGCAAGCAACACACCCAAAGAGCCAAAAGCGGGGAAAATACACAATAGAAGACCCTAAACTGACCAGTGCCACAGAGGTCGCCGGCCAGGGGGCGAGATGAGTACGCAAGGTCGCAAATAAGCCCGCTGGTCTGGGGCAAGCACATGAAAGCCCAGGCAGGTGGGGGATCCTGCTGCGCTGGGAGTGCGCTCAAGGAACCTGCATGAGAGTGCAGAGAGATCCCCCAAAAAAGCCCAGCCCTGACCGAAGGGGTCACAGAGCTGCTCCAAGCAGGAGTCAGACACAGGCATTAGACTCCTGAAAGGCTCAAACAAACAACCCAAGGCCCTATAGGGTCAACAACTGACATCATCAGACGCAGGCCCAGAAAGAAAAGTAAAGGACAAAAATACTTAACAGACTCTCACAAAAATGGGAAGAAAAAGAAGTTCCCCCCAAATGAGTGGAAAAGGGGACTCCCCACAGAGAGAGCTAAATGAAATAGAGGCAAGGGAACTATCAGATACTGAATTCAAAACATTAATTCTAAGGAAGATCAATGAGCTCAGCCAGCTCAAAGAGAACTATGAGAAACTGCAGAGAAACTATCAGGATCTTACAACAAACTATATCAACTGGGAAAAGGACATGGAAACTATCAAGAATACACAAGAGGATATGAAGAATACCATTTCTAAGTTGAAGAACACAGTAGAAGGAATCCAAAGCAGGCTGGATGAAGCCGAGGATCAATTCAGTGAGATGGAGGATAAGGTAGAAAAAAGCTCCCAGAAAGGAAAAGAAATGGAAAAAAAACTCAAAAATAATGAAGAGGCATTTAGGGAAATTCAGGACAACCTGAAACACAATAATATCTGTATAATAGGGATCCCAGAAGGAGAAGAAGAGGAACAAGAGATAGAGAACCTCCTCAAAAAAGAAATGGTGGGAAATGTCCCTAATTTGAGGAGAGAAAGGCTCTCATGGATCCAGGAGGCACAGAGGACCCCACTAAAGAGGGACTCAAAGGGGTCCACACCAAGACACATCATCATTAAAGTGGCAAATGACAAAGACAAGGAGAGGAATCCTCAAGGCAGCAAGGGAGAAGGAGAAAGTAACATACAAGGGGGCCCCGATACACCTAGGAGCTGACTTCTCAACAGAAACACTACAAGCCAGAAGGGAATGGCAACAAATATTCCAAGCTATGAAAAGCAAGGGCCTACAGCCAATGCTCCTCTAACCAGCTAGGCTCTCCATTAAAATAGAAGGGGAAATAAGGAGTTTCCCAGACAAAAGAAGGCTCAAAGAATACATCTCTACCAAACCAGCCCTCCAAGATATGGAGGGGACTAGTTTAAGAAGATGAAGGAAAAGATTGAGAGAGAGAGAGGTTCACAGGTACAAAGAGAAAAGATGAGTAAGTTTCTATCAGTAATATCTCTCAATGTGAATGGACTAAATGCCCCAATCAAAAGACACAGGGTAGATGAATGTATAAGAAAACATGACCTACACATATGCTGCCTACAAGAGACCCACCTCAGAGCAAGAGACCTACACAGATTGAAAGTAAAGGGATGGAAAAAAGTTTTCCAAGCAAATGGGCAAGAGAAAAAGGCTGGGGTTGCCATACTTGTATCAGACAAAGAATTTTTCAAAACAAAGGCCATAAAGAGAGACCCAGAGGGGTACTTTATAATACTTAAAGGTAGAATCTATCAAGACATAAACATTGTACACTTATATGCTCCCAATATAGGAGCCCCCAAGTTTATAAGGAAATTGTTGGATGACATCAAAAAATATATAGACAAGAACACACTGATAGTACGGGATTTCAACATCCCATTTTCAAAAATGGACAGATCTTCCAAACAAAACATTAATAAACATATTGTGCAGCTGAATGACACAGTGAATCAAATGGACTTAACTGACATATATAGAACCTTACATCCCAAAGAAGAAAAATACACATTCTCTTCAAAAATCATGGAACTTTTTCAAAGATATTCCACATGATAAGACACCAAGCAATCCTCAGCAACCTCAGGAAAATTGCAGTAATACCAAACATTTTCTTGGACCACAAGGGCGTGGAACTGGAAATCAATCTCAAAGAGAAACTTCAAAAACTTGCAAACTCATGGAGACTGAACAGTAGACTATTAAACAATGAATGGGTCAATGATGAGATAAGAGAAGAAATCAAAAAATTTCTGGAAACAAATGAACATGAGCAGACAACAGTCCAAAACCTATGGGACACAGCAAAGGCAGTCCTGAGAGGGAAGTTCATAGCAATATAGGATTTTCTAAATGGGATAGAAACATTTCAAATAAAAGACCTAACACTACAACTTCAAGAACTGGAGAAACAACAACAAATAAATCCCAGAAAAATAGAAGGAAGGAAATAGTCAAAATTAGAGCATAACTGAATGACATAGAGATGAAAAGAACAATTCAAAGGATCAACCAATCCAGAAGTTCTTTGAAAAGATAAATAAAATTGGCAAGTCTTTAAGCAGACTCATCAAGAAAAAAAGGGAGAGGGCCCAAATTAATAATATCAGAAGTGAAAGAAAAGAAATAACAAGTGATACCACAGAAATACTAAGGATTGTCAGAAACTACTATGAACATTTTATGCCAAGAAATTTGAAAACCTCAATGAAATGGACAAATTTCTAGAAAGGTAATCTTCCAACACTGAAGGAGGAAGAAACAGAAAACTTGAAAAGACCGATAACAGCTGCGGAAATTGAAGCAGTGATCAAGAATCTCCCGGCACACAAAAGCCCAGGGCCGGACAGTTTCACAGCAGAATTTTATAAAACATTTAAGGAAGAGCTAACCCCTGTCCTGCACAGACCATCATAAAAATCTAAGAGGAGGGAAGACTCCCAGACTCTTTCTATGAGGCCAGCATCACCCTGATCCCAAAACCAGATAAAGACCCTACAAAGAAAGAAAACTACAAGCCAATTTCGCTGATGAACATAGATGCCAAAATCCTCAACAAACTATTGGCAAACCACACCCAACAATACATTAAAAAGATTATCCACCACGATCAAGTGGGATTCATCCCATATATGAAAAACCTACAGCCAATATCGTACTCAACAGGCAAAAACTGAAAGCTTTCCCACTAAGATCGCGAACACGACAAGGATGTCTGCTCTCACCGCTTCTTTTCAACATCATATTGGAAGTCCTAGCCACAGCGGTCAGACAAGAGAAAGAGATAAAAGGCATCCAAAAAAGAAAGGAGGAAGTAAAGCTATCATTGTTTGCAGATGCCATGATAGTGTACATAGAGAACCCTGCAGACTCTACCAAGAAACTCCTCAACCTAATAAGTGAATTTGGCAAAAAATCTGGATACAAAGTCAACATTCAGAAATCAAAGCCATTTTTTGTATACCAGCAATGCAATACAAGAAGAAGAAATCAGAAAAAAAATACCATTCAATTATAGCAAGAAGAAAAATAAAGTACCTAGCAGTAAATTTAACCAAAGAGGTAAAAGACCTGTACGCAGAAAGCTATACCACATTGAAGAAAGAAATTAAGGAAGACACAAATAAATGGAAGCATATACCGTGCTCATGGATTGGAAGAATTAGGATTGGAAGTATTAATATCATCAAAATGTCCATACTACCCAAAGCAATTTATAGATTCAATGCAATTCCTATTAAGATACCAATGACATATTTCACAGAAGTAGAACAGACATTTCAAAAATTTATATGGAACCATAAACGATCCCGAATTGCTGCAGTAATTTGGAGAAATGAAAACAAAGTAGGAGGGTTCACAATACCGGACATCAAAGTATACTACAAAGCCACTATTCTAAAAAAATATCTGGTACTGGCACAAGAACAGACCCATAGACCAGTGGAACAGAATAGAAAGCCCAGAAATAAGCCCACGTCCATATGGGCATTTAATATTTGACAAAGGGGGCAGAAGCATAAAATGGACCAATGATAGCCTCTTCAACAAATGGTGTTGGGAGAGCTGGATGGCTACATGCAAAAAGTTGAAATTGGATCATCAGCTGACACCATACACAAACATAAACTCAAGATGGATAAAAGACAAATATAAGTCACAACACCATCAAAGTCCTAGAGGAGAACATTGGCAGGAAGCTCTCATATCCCACACAGCAATTTTTTCACTGATATGTCTCCTAAAGCAAGGGATATAAAGGAAAAAATAAACAAGCGGGACCTCATCAAAATAAGAAGCTTCTTCATGGCTAGAGAAAACATCAGCAAAAAGAAAAGGGAGCTAAGCATTTGGGAAAATATATTCGCTAATGATACATCAGATAGAGGTTTGATCTCCAAGATATATAAAGATTATTCATTTGACTCCACTCCAAGATGACGAACGATCCAATCAAAAAATGGGTAAAGGACCTGGGCAGACGCTTTTCCAAGGAGGAGATAAAGAGGGCCCAGAGGCATTTGAAAGGATGCTCAGCATCACTAGCCATCAGAGAAATGCAGATCAAAACCACCATGAGGTACCACCTCACACCGGTCAGAATAGCCATCATAAACAGATCCAAAAACAACAGGTGCTGGCCAGGCTATGGAGAAAAGGGAACCCTAGTACACTGTTGGTGGGAATGCAGACTGGAGCAGCCACTGTGGAAAGCAGTGTGGAATTTCCTCAAGAAGCTGAGCATGGAACTGCCTTTTGATCTAGTGATTCCCTTTGGGACTATACCCTAAGAACACCAAAACGCCAATAGAAAGGAACCTATGCACCCCAATGTTCCTAGCAGCACAATTTATAATAGCCAAGTTTTGGAACCAACCTAAACGCCCATCAGTAGATGATTGGATCAAAAAACTATGGTACATTTACACAATGGAATACTATGCAGCAGAAAGAAAAAAAGAAGTACTAAACTTTGTGACAGCATGGATGAAACTGGAGAGCGTTATGCTAAGCGAAATAAGCCAGGGGGCAAAACACAAATACCATATGATCTCACCTATAAGTGGAACCTAACCAACAATACAAAGATGCAAGAAAATAAGACCAGCAACACTGAAAGGAAAAGAAACCAACAGAGACAAGAGGGATGGATTGAGGGGTGGTGGGGAAAGTAAGGGAAGGGGAAAGTCAAAGAACATATAGCAAGGACTCATGGACAAAACCAAAGGGGAAGAGCTGAGGGAGGGAAGGAGGGTGGGGGCAAGGGAAAGTGGTGGGGGGTAGGCAGAGACAAATGTATTTGAAAAAATAAATAATTAAAAAAAAAGAATCTACTTTAGTGTGCTGAGGTATAATCAGAAGTCAGAGCTGAGCAGATGTGTTAAGGAATAGTTTCCTTTTCAGTGGAAAAAGCAATTGTTTTAAACTGTTGAAAGAAAAGAGAAAGAGAAAAAGGGAAAGGGAGAAATCTGGAACTATGTGTTAACTCTTAACCATCATTGTTTGGAGCGACAATATAATACATGATTAGGATTTTCTACATTATCTTCAGCATTTTCTACAATGCATATATAATGTGTTCATAATCAGAAATGATACATACAGAAAGAAAATGTTCTCTAAGGTAACTCTTTCTTAGTTAATAGAATCAAGAACAGCATAGCAGTCAGGGAAGGAAGGGGAAACATTTCTTTTTTTTAATCTCTAACATTTAAACGAAAAGTGAATATTGCAAAAAAATGCTTATTTCTTCTACGCTATTTAAATTCTACACTCATGGCAGAGGCTAAAGATCACATTTTTATAAGGCATTGATTTTTCTTTGTAGAACAAGAATTAAAGTCCATTCTTAATTCTGTTAGGAGGAGAATGATTTATTGGGCCAAAGATGCTGACTTTCTTGTATTCTTCTTTCTCAGTTTCCTCATCTGCAAATTCAGGAGCTTGAATGCAGTGATCTTGAAGGTGCCTTAAAGATCTCCCTTATGGTAATGCTAATATTATTCCTGAAGCTCACTTATTTACCATTTAAAATGCATGCTCAGGAGCGAAAGTCTTAATTCTTTACTTTGCCTTACATTGACATTTTTATAGTAGCTAGCTCAGCACAAGTGGGCAGTTCATTATTGTTTCCTAGTTTTACAAATATTAATGTATATTGTAGAAATTTACAAATATAGTTAAAAGAAATAAAAATAATGCCACCAGTATTACCCTTTCACAGGGTGTTCTCAGTGCATGTATTTTATAATATATTTTTAATTATATTATCTATTTTTTATCTATTGCGACAGATCTCTGTGGAATTAAATGATCTTCTAAGCATTTGTCTGTAATGGCTAGCTGAGATTTAATAATTAAAAAATATAAACTGAATTTTCAATAACTTGTTTTTTGACCATTATGTTCTTTTAGGGGTGGTTAGAAATCATGAGGTTTGAGATTTGATGGACTTAGTCTGAAATCCTGGGTCTATTGCTTACAAACTGAGACACTAGACAAGGGTCTTAACTTACTTAAACTATGTTTTAGTGGTCTGCAAAATGTAAATGAAGTCCATACTGTGTACACAATGTTTATAAGTAAATAAGAATATAAACTGTTTATGTAGCATTTCTTGTGAAGATGCAATACAATAAAGCTGTGCAGCAGGGTGATATTTCAAGTCATAAATCATATGCTTACCCTCCATCCTGATTGTCTTCACTTTGATTTCACAGTGGCCTCTTCCCCTTCAGAGTGATTAACATTTTTATTTGAAGAAGAGGAGTAAGGGATGGAGAACCTATTTGAAAAAGTAATGATGGAAAACTTCCCTAATTTGAAGAGAGAAAAAAATCACACAAGTCCAGGAAGTACAGATGGTCCCATCTAACAGGAACTCAATGAGGTCCACTCCAAGATGCATCACCATTAAAATGGCAAATAGCAAAGACAAACAGAGAATCCTAAAGGCAGCAAGGGAGAAACAGGTAGTAACATACAAGGAAGCTCCACTATGGCTAGCAGCTAACTTCTCAACAGAAACACCACAAGCTAGAAGGGAATGGTGAGAATTATTCCAAATAATGAAAAGCAAGGGACTGCAGAAAGGACTACTATACCTAGCAAGGCTCTCAATTAAAATGGAAGGCGAAGTATGGAGATTCCCAGACAAAAGAAGGCTAAAAGAATTGACATCCACTAAACCATCACTACAAGATGCTAAAGGGACTGTTTTAAGAAGATGAAGAAAAAGAATGAGAAAGAGGATCACAGGTACAAAGGAAAAATTAATAATCAATAATAACTTTAAGTGGAAATGGATTAAATGCCCTAATCAAAAGACATATGATAGTTAAATGGATAAGAAAACATGACCTTCACATATGCTGCCTACAAGAGACCCACATCAGAACAAAGGACCTACACAGACTGAAAGTAAAGGGATGGAAAAATATATTCCAAGCAAATGGTCAGAAAAAAAGCAGGGACAACAATACTTATATCAGACAAAATAGATTTCAAAAAAAAGGCCATAAGAAGAGACCCAGAAGGATACTTTATAATACTCAAAGAAAGAATCCATCAAGAAGACGAAAACATTGTAAACATATATGCACCTAACATAGGAGCACCCAAATATATAAGGAAAATCTTGGAGGACTTCAAGAAAGATATAGACAACAACACACTGATAGAAGGGGACCCCACTGTTAAAAATGGATAGATCTTCCAAATAAACCACAACAAAGATATTGTGGAACTGAACGACACGTTATATTAAATGGACATAAATAACATATATAGAAACTTTCATCCCAAAGAAGAAAAATACACTTTCTTTTCAAATGTACACAGAACATTTTCAAAGATAGACCTCATGATAGGACACAAAACAAGTCTCAAGAAATTCAGGGAAATGGAAATCATAACAAGCATTTTCTCAGGCCACAAGGGCTGAAACTAAAACCAAACTCAAGGAAAAAACTCAAGAACATTCAAATTCATGGAGACTGAATATCATGCTATTAAACAATGAATGGGTCAATAATGAGATCAAAGAAGAAATCAGAAAGTTTCTGGAAACAAATGCAAATGAACACACAACAGTGTGAAACCTATGGGACACAGTGAAGGCAGTCATAAAAGGGAAGTTCATAAAAATACAGGCCTACTTAAAAAATACAGAAACATTTCAAATAAACCACCTACACTCCAGCATCAAGAACTGGAGAAACAACAACAAAGAAAGTCCAGAAAGAGAAGAAGGAAGGAAATATTCAAGGTCATAAAAGAAATGAATGACATAGCGACTAAAAGAATAATTCAAAGGATCAAAAAATCCAGAAGTGTGTTCTTTGAAAAGATAAACAAAATGAACAAGTCTTTAAGCAGACTCATCAGGAAAAAAAGGTAGAGTACTCAAATAAATAATATCAGAAATGAAAGAGGAGAAATACCAACTGATACCAGAGAAATACAAAGGATTGTAAGAAATTACTATAAAACAATTATATGCCAAGAAATTTGAAAACCTCAATGAAATGGACAAATTTGTCAAAAAATATAACCTGCCAATACTGAATAAAACAGAAGCAGAAAGCCTGAACAGACTAATAACCGCCGGTGAAATTGAAGCAGAAATCAAAAAACTCCCAGCACACAAATACCCTAGACCAAATGGTTTCACAGGAGAATTTTACAAAACATTTAAGGAAGAGCTAACCCATGTCCTTCTCAGACTATTCCAAAAAAGACAAGAAGAGGTAAGACTCCCAAACTCTTTTGATGAGGCCAGCATCATCCTAATCTCCCAACCAGATAAGTACAGGAAAGAAAACTACAGAGCACTATCGTCGGTGAATGTAGACACTAAAATCCTCAAATAAACATTGGCAAACAGCATCCAGGAATACATTAAAAAGATCATCCACCATGATCAAGTGGGATTCATCCCAGGGATGCAAGGATGGTTCAATAGTCACAAATCAATAAATGTGATACATCACATAAACAAATGTAAAGAGGAAAATCACATGATCATATCAATAGATGTGGAAAAAGCATTTGATAAGGTACAGCACCAATTTATGAAAAAACACTCAGCAAAGTGGGAGTAAAGGGGGTATACCTCAACATAATAAAGGCAATATATGAAAAACCTACAGCCAACACCATACTCAATGAGCACAAACTAAAACTTTCCCACTAAGATAAGGAACAGGAGAAGGATGTCCACTTTCACCACTTCTATTCAACATAGTATTGGAAGTCCTAGCCTCAGTGATCAGACAGAAAAAGCAAATAAAAGACATCCAAATTGGAAAGGAGGAAGTAAAACTACCATTGTTTGCAGATGACAATACAGTGTACATAGAAAACCCATAGACTCCACTCAAAAACTACTGGACCTAAAAAAGTGAAAATTCACTAAAAAGTGAATTTGGCAAAACAACAGGATACAAAGTCAATTTTCAGAAATCAAAGTCATTTTTATACCCAAAAAATGAAATATCAGAATCAGAAAGCAGGAAATATATCTCCTTCGTTATAGCAACAAGAAAAATAAAGTACCTAGGAATAAATTTAACTAAGGAAGTAAATGACCTGTACTTATAAAAGTACACAGCACTGAAGGAAGATATTAGGAAAACAGAAATAAATGGAAGCATACACTCTGTTCATGGATTGGAAGAATTAGTGTCATCAAAATGTCCATACTACTCAAAGCAGTTTATAGATTCAATGTAATCCCTATTAAAATACCAATGATTTATTTCATCAACACATAACAAACATTTCAAAAATTTCTATGGAACTGTAAACAACCCCAAATAGCTGTAGCATATTTGAAAAAGAAAAACATAGTAGGAGGGACCAAAATGCCTGACATCAAACTATGTTCAAGGTGACTGTAATCAAAACAGTTTGGTACTGGCATAAGAATAGACACATAGATCAGTGGAACAGAATAGAGAGTCTAGAAATAATGCAATGTCTCTGTGGTCAATTAATATTCGACAAAGGGTGCACAAGCATAAAATGTTGTAAAAATAGCCTCTTCAACAAATGGTTCTGGGAGAGCTGGACAGCTAAGTGCAAAAAAATGAAATTTGACCACCAGCTTACACCATATACAAAAACAAATTCAAGATGAATGAAAGACTTAAATATAAGTTGCTATACCATAAAAGTCCTAGAGGAGAACATAGGCTGGAAAGTCTCAGATATCCTAAGGAGCAATATTTTCACCGATATGTCCCCTAGAGCAAGGGACATAAAGGAAAGAATAAAGAAGTGGGACCTCATCAAAATTAGAAGCTTCTGTATGGCTAAAGTAGACATCAGTAAAATGAAAACGGAGCCAAGCATATGGGAAAATATGTTTGCCAATTAAACCTCAGACAGGGGTTTGTTCTCCAAAATAAATAAAGAACTCACACATCTCCACTCCAGGAAGACAATCCAATTAAAAAACTGGCAAAGGACCTGGGCAGACAGTTCTCCAAGGAAGAGATACAGAAGGCTCAGAGACATATGATAGGATGCTCATAATCACTAGCCATCAGAGAAATGCAAATTAAAACCACAATGAAATACCACTTCACACTGGTCAGAATGGCCATCACAAATAAATCAACAAACAATGAGTGCTGGTGAGGTTCCACAGGAAAGGGAACCCTAGTACACTGTTGGTGGGAATGCATACTGGTGCAGCCACTGTGGAAAACAGTTTCTAATTTCCTCAAAAAGCTAAAAATGGAACTGCCTTTTGACCCAGCCATTCCACTGCTGGGATTATACCCTTAGAATCCCAACACACTAATTCAAAAGAACCTGTGCACCCCAATGTTCATAGCAGCACAATTCACAATAACCAAGTGCTGGAAACAGCCTAAGTGCCCACCAGTAAATGACTGGATCAAAAAACAATGGTACACTTACACAATGGAATACTATGCAGCAGAAAGAAAGAAAGAGCTACTACACTTTGCGAAAGTATGGATGGAACTGGAGAGCATTATGCTTAAGTGAAATAAACCAGGGTTTGAAAGACAAATATCATATCACCTATAAGTGGAACCTAATCAGGAAAAGAAGCAGACAAAGAAAATATAACCAGCAAAACTGAAACAAAGGAGAAACTGACAGGGATGAGAGGGAGAGAAGGAGTGGGGTACCGGGGAGAGGAAGGGGAAGGGTCAGATCAAAGAACAGGTGTGAAGGACACATGGAAGAAGCCAAAGTGGGGAAGGGTTGAGGTAGTGTGGTTGGGTCCGGTGGGGCAGGGGAAAGTGGTGGTGGGTAAATGGAGACAAATATATTTGAAAAAATATTAAAAAAAAAAAAGAAAAAAGAAGTAAAAAGAACTCAATTCTTTCTGAATGAATGTAATATACCTTAATAAATAGAAATTATTATTATCCAACATGATTTTGAAAAGTTGATCATAACAATTCACTCTTTTCTCCCTTAATGATCCCCTCCCTAGTCTTGGATATTTGGAAAACATAGCCCTTTTCTTTTCTGAATTTGAAAAACACAAAGTATGACAACTTCAGCTACTTGATCTCCTCCATAAAAATAAGTGGGAGTTTTTCTCTCTCTGTTTCTAAAAATAAAGGTAAAACTCATATCAGCTCCTCTATTTTCTATAGGCATATTATAATAAATGTTAAAAATCAGTTATTGAAAAATAATAACAAAATCACAGTACAATTTGTAATGACAATATTTGGGAAGCTCTTTTTTCTATTATTTGAAAAGTTTTGCATATCATCATCTTTTAGATTAGAAGGAAAGAAATAAAACATTTGATTACAAAATAATAACACAATGTTCCCAATTATCTAGCATATTTCAGAGAAAGAAATTAAAAATTTAAACCTCACCTATCCATGCAAAATTAATATCCATCTTGGGTACATGCTTATATGCTCCCTGTAATTATCTTTATCATAACTTTGCAATTTGATCCATGGTTCAATTTCTTAAATGAACTCCTTCTCCTCAAAAACATAAACATTATTATGTATTTTAGCTAGTCACAAATATAATGTAGAATAATATGTATCAAATAAATAAATATGTAGATTATATTTAGTGAACAATAAAATATTCAAATAATAAAAAAGCCTTAAGTCCAAATAATTCAGTATTGTTTTCTTCTATGAATTTTTTACAGATTTTGAGATCATGTAGAATGTATAATTTCACATCCTAGTTGTTTGATAGCTGAAGAATAACATAATCATAAAATTTTTTAAACATGATTTAAAGAATTTTAATACCATGCTGATTGAAGTTAAAATGAATGGTTTTAATGTTATAGTTCTTATCAATATATTAATTTAAAATCAAACATCATGGTAAATTGCTTTTTTTGCATATGTGTTTTTATTTTTTTTAATTTATAAATCATGCTTATTCTATTACAGTTGTCTCATTTTTTTCCCCTTTATACCCCTCCACCCATCCCACCCCCAACTCCCACAGTCAATTCTCACTCTGTTGTCCATGTCCATGGGTCATTCATACATGTTCTCTGTCTATTCTCTCCCACTTCTTCCCACCACTGTCCTCTTTCCCTCTCCCTTCTAGTCACTTTTAGTCTGCTGTGTTTCCATGCCTGTGGTTTATTTTGTTCATTAGTTTATTTTGTTCAATAGATTCCACTTATGGGTGAGATCATACAGTAATTGTCTTTCATCAACTGGTTTATTTCACTTAGCTTAATATTCTCCACTTCCATTGATGTTGCAAAAGGTAGGAATTCCATCTCTCCCTCTTTGTTTCTTTCTTAAATGCAGACTGATTTTATTTATTTATTTATTTTTAATGGCAAAGTTAATTATAAAATATTTTAAAAAATTTAAAACCATTATAAATTCTCAGCAATTAAACATGACAATAGTCAAGTAGATCAATGAAATATAATGAACATTCTAGAGACAAATGTATATATCTGTCTAACAATATATGATTAAGTTGATAATTCAAATCAATGGGCAAAATAAGGCTTATTCAACAAATAAGGTGCATGGACCACTATTACTTGAAATAAAACAAATATAGAGCCACATTTTACATATTATACAAGAAATAGTCAGGTGAGTTAAAAATCAATATGTAGAATCTAAGGAGTTTTAGAAGAAAATAGAACTAATATTTTTCATGACCTGAAGTAAAATAGTCAACCCTAGAAGCTATAAAGTAAATATTGATAATATGACTATATTAAACATTTAGCTATATAGTAATATACATATAAAAAAAGTTAAAGGATGAGGGCTAGAACAGGAAAATATTTGCAACATATCTAAAACATGGCTAATAGGGTTTTTTTTTAAGGGAAAAATGTTCTACAAATCTTTAATCAATAAATGGATAAAGAATATCAAAAAGTTATTTAAAGCTTTTTAAAAAAATAATAGAAATAAGCAAGAAATATACAAAAACAGGTTTAGTTTCAACAAATAATAAAGGAATAATTAAAATAACATCATTGTCACAATCAGATTAATGAGTTTTAAAAATATTGGTAATATCAAGTATTGGCAATTCTGAAAGGAACTGGGTATTCATAGAAAATTTTTTTTCATCTTAAAGTAGTCCCTTTAGCATATTTTTGCAGTGCTGGCTTGGTGGAGGTGTAGTCTTTTAGCCTTCTTTTGTCTGGGAAACTTCTTATTTTCTTTCCAGTTTAATTGAAAGCCTTGCTGGGTAGAGCAGTCTTGGTTGCAGGCCTTGGCTTTTCATGACTTGGAATATTTCTTGCCACTCCCTTCTGGCTTGCAGTGCTTCTTTTGAGAAGTGAGCTGCTAGCCATATCGGGGTTCCCTTATATGTTACTGCCTCTATCTCCCTCGCTGCTTTTAGGATTCTCTCTTTGTCTTTGATATTTGCCATTTTAATGATGACGTGTCTTGGAGTGGACCTCATTCGATTCCTCTTGAATGGGACCCTCCATGCTTCCTGGACTTGTGTGACTTTTTTTATCCTCCAATGAAGGAAGTTTTCCATCCTTTTTCCAACAGGTCCTCTATCCCTTCCTCCTCCTCTTCTCCTTCTGGTATCCCTATTATATGGATATTATTATGTTTCAGGTTGTCCTGCATTTCCCTAAATGTCTCTTCATTCTTTCTGAGGTTTTTTTTTTCATTTTCTTTCTCTTTCCGGGAGTTTTTTTCTACCTTATCCTCCAGCTCGCTGATTCGGTCCTCAGTTGCATCTAGCCTGCTTTTGATTCCTTCTACTGTGTTCTTCAAATCAGAAATTGTATTCTTCATTTCCTCTTGTCTCTTATTGAGAATTTCTCTGTCTTTTTTCATGCTGATATAGTTTACCGTAAGTTCTTCATAGTTTCCCTGTAGTTTTTGGTAATTTTCTCTGAGCTCACTAAGCTTATTGAGCTTCCTTAGAACCATTGTTTGAAACTCAATATCTGATAGTTTACTTGCCTCTATTTCATTTAGTTCTCTTTCTAGGGATTCCTCCTTTCCCTTCAAGTGGCGCGTACTTCTTTGTCTTCCCATTGTTTGTGAGACTCTTGTCTTTTGCTTCTGATTCTTAAGTTGATCTCTCTTAATTTTCTGACTTTGTGATGTAAACTTCTATGGTTAGAGACTGCTATTTTTACTTTCTGGATCTGCCTCTGATGATGTCAGTTGTTGACCCTAGCTGACCTTAGGCAGGCAGTTCAAGACTTCCAGTAATCTACTGTTTGTGGCTGTCGCCTTCAGCTCTTAATCTATTCACTCTGCACTCAGCAGGATGCCTGAGACAACTCAGGGTGGGGCAGAGTCCCTCCTGGGGGTGGGGTTATTGGGTCTTCTCTTGCTGCTGCCATATGGGGGAGGAGTCCACACTGGCATCCTGCCAGCTGCGCTCTCTGTTCTCTACCCAATGCCTCTTTCCCCAGTCTCTCCTCAAGTGTCGCCTGACCTCTCTGTGCTCCTTTAGCCAGGAATCTACTGTATGTGGCTGCCCCTCTGCCCTCAGCAGGCATCTTAGACAGCACTGGGTGGGGTGGAATCCTACCTCAGGGTGTAGCTATGGGGTCCTCTCATGCTGGTGCTGTTCAAGGGGAGTGGTCTCTTCCTGAGCAAGATGGCTGCTGCTGCATGGGAGATGAGTCAGTACCAAGATCCCACTGGCCACTCTCTCAGTTCTCTCCCCAAAGCCTCCTTCCCCAGTCTCTCCTCAGGTGTCTCCAGCCCACTCTGCCCCTGCCTTTGCCAGAGACCAGGGTGAGTGGCTGCCAATAAAAATTTATGCATTGGCCCTTGAGAAGGCTCTTTGCATTTCCAGCTGCCTGTCTCTGGCAGAGAGCAACCCTGCCACTTTTTGCAGTTGGCTATTTTCCATGTACTTTTTGGGCTCTGGTGCTGTGGGCTAGAGATCCCCGCTTTTGGCTTAGGCCCCACTTTTCTCAGGGGGATCCAACTGGCCATTTCAATATCCTTCCGGTGCCTGTGGGCACCCCTCCTGCCTTCTCAGGTCCGTACTGTACTCCTTACCAGTTAGATTGCGCTGAAGCTGATTCTTCTGTCTCCAAGGTTACAAGGCTCCTCTTTCACTTTTGTTAAGTTTTTGTTCAGTTTTTCCAGGTGATTTCTCCCCAATTTACTTGAAATTCCAGATTGGTCCTGGGAGGAGGTCAGTGTGACTTCCACTCACTCCTCTGCCATCTTGATTCTCCTAAATTGCTTCCTGAAACTAATCTTTGTTTATAACATTAAGACATAATCCATGACCATGTGTATTTACTATTGTTTTATAATGCTGTGTCAGTAACTTGCAACAACAAGTATTTAAAATGCTTAACTCAGAACTGAAACACTTTCACTTCTACCCATATCTATACTGAAAACAGGGCACATGGTTAAGGTCAACATCAGTGCATAGAAAGTAAACTTTATTCACAGAGGATAGGATGGGAGAGTGAGAACAAATATTTTCTGAACAGCAATCTCTTCCATCCAGTGGCAAATGTGGCAAATTTATCCTTTTATTCAGTATGTTAAGAATATGCTTCCTTGGCTGGTGTGGCTCAGTGGACTGAGTGCCAGTCTGCGAACCAAATGGTTCAATTCACAGTCAGAGCACATGCTTGAGTTGTGGACCAGGTCCCCAGTAGTGGGCATGTGAGAAGCAACCACAAATTGATGTTTCTCTCCCTCTTTTACTTCCTTCCCCTCTCTCTAAAAACAAGTAAATGAAATTTTTTTTTAAAAAAAGAATATGCTCTAAATTCATGTGAAACTGGCTTAAAAATTATTAAAGAATACAACTAAAAGAAGAGGTACTAAACACCCTTGACTTATAATAGTTAAAATTATTTTATTGGCCATGAGGACTTTGTTGGATTCCCAGAATCTTGCAGAAAAAAAATGTAGTGCAGATTTTATAAAAATGGTAATACATAAGAACTTATGTGTCTGCAGAATTGAAGGTGATACTAGTTGCAAATATTCTTATGGTTCAGATGTCTCCATGGGGAATTGATCAATGGGGGATTGCTGTGCTTGAAATCAGACTCTTTGACAAGATGTTAAATAGAGTGAATCTAAATATGAGAAGAAAACTGCAAGTTTAAGAAAATACCTAGTAAACTAAAGCTCTTTAAGTGAATAGTTTTCATTTGTGAAAATGAGATGGTGAGGTGAGCTGAATAATATCCTCCAAATATATCTAGGTCTTATTTCCTGAAAACTGTGAATTTCATCTTATATGACATAGCTTACTTGCCTTTATTTCATTTAGTTCTCTCTCTGGGAATTCCCCCTCCCTTTTTATTGGGGTGTGTTCCTTTGTCTTACCATTATTTGTGAGACTCTTCTATTTTCCTTCTGCTTCTTAAATTGATTTTTCTTGATTTCCTGACTTTGTGGTATGAACTCCTCTAGTAGGAGGCCACTGTTTTTTCTTTCTTGTTCCACCTCTGATCAGTTTGTAAAGTTTTTAAATTGACCTACAGATTAGGAGACTGCTCTGCAAACAAAAAGTCACAAAATTTTGTTCAATGTGCAATATTTGATTAAATAAGTTTCTGTTGGATCTAAGTGTGTTTTAGACTCTACTCATTTGAGGAAATGGTTTGTGTTAAAAACTAGGAATAGAAGTTTTCAGCTTAGTATGGGTTGACTTGTGTCCAACAAAAAAGATGTTGCAATCCTAATACCCAATACCTATGAATGTGACCTTATTTGGTAATAGGATCATTGCTGATCAAGTTAAGATGAGGTCATTAAAGTGTGTCCTAATCCAATATGGCCCTTGTCCTTATCAGATGAGGAAATCTGGGCACATGACAGATGTGTATATGGGGAGAATTCATGTAAAGATGGAGGAGAGGTTGGGGTTGTGCCGCAGAAGCCAAAACACAAAAGATCACCAGCCAACTACCAACAGCTGTCAGGAAAGCAGGGCGCAGATTCTTCCTTACAGCCTTTGGAAGGAACAACTCTGCAACACTTTGTTCTCAGACCTCCAGTCTCCAGAACTTTGACCCAATGCATTTATGTTGTTTAAACCACCCAGTTGTGGCTTTGTTTGATCAGCCATTGAAAATGAATACACAGATACTGATGGGAATTTGTGCATCACAGCTTTTTTTTTTTACCAAACCAAATCATGGGTAAATACATCTGCAGGTCCTCTTAATTATTATTCCTAAAGGCTAATGCCAAGACTTCCCTCTGGAATTAATTTTAATCAAGTTTTGTTTTGTTTTGATTTTTTATATTTAAATTTTAAATGCATGAATTTCTAAGTAGCGAATTCTATATTTAATTTGGCAAGCTGCCTTTCTAACAGAGTTAAACCAAGTTTTTGTCTTTGTCTCTTTCTAAAACTCTGCCTCTGTCTCTGTTTATTTGCCTTTCTCTTTGTCATTACCTCTCTCTCTCTCTCTCTCTCTCTCTCTCTCTCTCTCTCTCTCTCTCAGAGCTATAACAGTAAAGTCCAAATTTTATGAGCCATGGACTAGACAGGATTGTTTTTAACTAAAATCCATTGGTATGGGCTATTTGTAAAACTTTTCACAAAATCCAGTGAGAACAGAGCCCATTAAGTAATGAGGAGATCACAGAAGATTAGTTACAGAGTTAGAAAACTCTTCATTGTTTATTTTCCATCTGTTTATATATTCCAAAACCAGAACTGAAGTTTTCGTATCCTTTACTTTGGTTTTGGGTTGGTCTGCTGGTCCAATGAATGGTAATTCTTTTTGTGTGACCAGGAAAAAGGACACAAATGAAAGATTTCACAAGGTCTTGAATAAAGCTGGTTCCAGAGGGGTGATGGAGGCATATCTTCAAAGACTGATATTAGGGAGTTCTGGGGGTTGTGCATCTTTACTTGGTCTGTTTATTCACACTCCTCTCTCTTATCAGAGCGCAGCACTCCCAGCCTCAGATTTGGAGGCTACCAACTAAGGAACTTCTGAGACCTGAGGGTAGAACCTGAGAGGAAGGCACTCAGAGCAACTCAGAGCAGCTTTCTCCTGGTGCTTTGAGGAGTGGAAGTCAGGTCCTAGAAGTACTTGCTCATGCCTGTCAGCTCCACAGTGGGATTGCACCAGAGGCTGCTTCAAGGGCTGGCTCCTCTTTTAGTCTTACCCTTAGAGAGTTTATTTTTGAAATGAGAGCCATTGAGTTGATGCCGGGTGGAGTGCAGGTGAGCCAGTAAGTAAAAAAGAGATGCTTATTAGTTAGATTTCTCTAGTGTGGAGAATTCCAGTTATGAAATGTATAAAGTTATTATAACCAGTTTTAGTCACACCTACTCCTGAGAAATGACATTTTTTGTAAGGTGTGCAGAATAATATGATGGGGTTTTAGAATGGAGAAAAGTTCATGTCATCTTGTTCATTCTACCATTGTTCAGAAGTCAGATAACCATAATAGCTAACAGGTTTTAAGAGTTTACCAAATGCCAGATACTGCTTCATGTATTTTTCCTGAAATAATTCACTTAATCCTCATAAGCACCTCTTAAGGTAGGGGTTATTATTATAGCTACTTTTGTAGGTGAGATTACTGAACTAGAGAAGGTTTGAGCTTCACTGAACCAGCAAATCAGAGGCAAATGTGGCCTAGCAATTTAACAAAGAGAAAAGTGGTTTTAACATTTCTTAAATGTTGGGAACTTATTTACAACGGTTGACAAAGAACTGAAAAGAAAAATGAGGAGCAATATCCCTGTCAGACTGAAAATATATTACCTAAAACTTTCTTCAGCATCTGGAGTGTTGCTATGTATTTCCTATACCTGGAACTGAGGTGTGCATGTCTGCATTTGTTTAAATCTATTAGATGATTAACATTATAGTAACTAGTTTGTTTTGCTATTATAACTATACATTTTCTTCTTATATTGAAACTGTTTGTCCCCTAGGATATATTTATTTATTCATTCATTTTCTTAGTTATTCAACATATGTAGATTAAATGCCTGCTATTTGCAGATCTTGTGTAGGGCACTGAGGATACTTCAGAAAACAAGACACATTGTTTGCCTTTATGATTTTTACATCTTATTTGTATTTTGTCTGTACCTGCTATAGTAGTAGGACAAAAATTCATCATTTGAACACTAGGAAAATGATAAGAAAGGCAAGGGTGAAGGAGAAATGCAGTCCTGGGGGAGCCACCAGAAATCAGGACAGGGAGCTGAGTCCAGTGCTTGTCTAAGCTGTTTTTCTCTATTTCCTTCTCTTTCTTCTTAAGCCAACAGACAGATGCAAGTAGCCACCAATTAGCTTAGCCAAAGAAGTTCCCTAAAAACTTAGTACTGTGGGGAGCCCAGGTTGAGCATTTGCTAGAGTCTAAAGGTCACTGACTTATCCAGGCAGCTGGTGGAGCATTCTGTTTCTTTTTTTGATCATACACTTTGTGCTAAGCTGTAGTCATTTACTTGTATAAATGCAGATGTGAGTCCCTTTATTTTTTTCTCCATCCTCCACTGAAATACAATTAAAAGGTCAGCGACGGATCTTGAACAAATTGCGCCCAGGGGGAGGAGAGAGGAAGCAGAAGGAATGCTTTGTTCGTGGATTAGCTTGTTTATGACAGAACTAAAAGCATTTTGTTTCAAGCAGAGCTTTATGCATTTGTCAATAAAACGAGGACTGGAAAGGGCAAAAATCAGCCTGTTTGTCACAGGGTCCCTGCATGCTTAAGAATACAGCCCAGCAGAGAAGCTGCAAGTGCTTGTACTCATCCTAATAACACTCCTGCTCTGGCCATGCTTAGTCACAGGAAACTGGAATGAGGACTTGAATACAAATATTTATGCCAGGATACACTAGTAAAGGAGTGAGGAAATGAGAGAAGGAAGGGATGGAAGTCAACATAGGATGTATTAATGTGTAGGTTATTACCGTGGGCAATTAGGGCTCAGTCTGGCTGGAATCTCTAGGAGATGGGGAAGAACTTACCTCAAAGTCATCTTACCCAAAAAGTGAAGATGCAATATATATGCACCAACTGCTTTTGTCATTGGCAGAGAGATTTTCCCAGGGTTCAGACTCCAGTCTCCTAGCTGAGTACTCCATGATATGCAAAGACAGGTTTGCAACAGAAAAGTACAGGGCTTGCAGTATGAAGTGGGTGTGCAGAGGGTATACAGGAGCATCCCTCCTTACTGCTACAAACACTAATCCTGATAGGAAGGGAAGAACAAAGATCTGATTATTTCACCAGACCCTAAGGCATATCAGATGCCTTAGGCAAAAAAAAAAATTGTAACTCACACCGAAGCTGGTGTGGGTCAGTTGGTTGGAGCATCATCCTGTGGACTGAAAAGTTGCAGGTTCAATTTCTGGTCAGGGCACATGCCTAGGTTGCAGGTTTGGTCCCTAATCTGTGAATGTACTGGGGGGCAACAAATCAATGTTATTCTCACATAGGTGTTCTCTCTCTCTCTCTCTCTCTCTCTCTCTCTCTCTCCCCCCCCTCCCTCCCTCCCTCTCCCTCTGGAATCAATAAATAAATCTATTTTTTTTTAAAAAAAGCTATAATTCACTCTTCACCTCCTAGAAATCCATATTTTTATTTCTCTCTATCTCTTTTACCACCTGCCAATATTTTACTTATTCACTCATTACCTAATCCTCCCACCATGGCAGAAAATTTGTCTGTTTTGTTCACTGATTTGTCTATATTTTCTAGAGTAGGACTTGACCCTGAGTGTCTGCTCAATCATAATTTGGATGAATCAATCAGTACTTTTTCTTGCCTGATTCTCCCTTTCCTGAACAGGAAATTACCTCTTAATATCTAACTAAACTTTACCCATTTTCAGAACTTAGGTATTTTCTGCATCCTCCAAGAAGACTTTCTGATCATTATTATCCAGCCTGACTACTACATTTTCTGAAGCTAAAACTTCAAATGAAAAAAAAAATTAAAATGATCATATTTATCCAGAAAATTGAGAAGGAGATTGTGTGGTGTTCTCAAAAACCTCAAGAAGTTAGAGGCAAAGTGACCAAAAAACAAAAAAACAAAAATCTGCCTTAGAGTACCATCTGTGCTGTAAAGCCATTCTGTCTGGACTTGCTGAACCACTTTCCCAGACATATCTGACTGGAGTTAACACACCCATGAATTCTCTGAATAAATGAGACAGGCAAAGATGCAAGGGAAGAAATGAGATACTTGTAGATTTTGCTGTATTGGTTATCTGTTGCTGCATAACAAACTACCTCAGCTCTTAGTGACTTAAACAAATGTGTTTATTATTAATCATAGAGCTGTACATGAGTAGTTCTGCTGATCTGAGCTGAGTTCCCTCCAATGTCTGCTAGGTTTATTTAGGTACCTTGATCAGCTGGTGGACAGGTAAAGGATTTGGCTGATCTATGTTGAGCTCACTCATTTTTGATGGTTAACTGATTGTGCAGCAAGTATGTGATTTGGTCACATACTTGATTTTCAGCATGCTGGCCTGACATCGTCCACATGAGGGTGCCAGGTTTCCCAGGGAGTGCATGAAAAAACATTCAGTTTGTTGGGGGCAAAGCAACTTCACGATTGCATAGTATTATCACATATATCGCTTTAAGAATTTGCATTGGAATATTTTGATTCTCAAAAAAAAGTTTGGGACAAAGCAGTGATTGTAAGGTCAGCATCTTTGCATCTGTGCAGATATGTTATCTGAAGCCTTCAAATATATAACAAAAGAACCTTAAAGAACAATGTTCTGCTTTGCTTCAGAAGATCTTGGAATGAACTGAGCCAGACGCACCATAAACATGGCCCTTCCAGCTTGAGGACAGGAAACATGAGCACTAAAAGCAATGTGTTCCTTTCAGTAGTCAGAACACAGAAGGGTTTGAAGATTCTCTAAGCCACAGGCTCTGTTTGTTTTGTGCACTGAAGCAAAAGGAAAGGATGGAAATGAACACAGGAGGAGAAACAGAAGACTGCTGATGGACTCAATGACATTTTGGAATGAAAAAGTTCAGTGCAGATCAGCTGGGTAAGGGAGGAAGTAGGATTGAGATCCAGTCTAATCAGTCTAATCTAAGCCCTTTGGTTTGGGGGCTGCTTGTTCTTCCTATTTGAAGATGTTGATGAAATCATGTTTATTCCACAAGATACAGTCTAACACCGAAGACTGTTAAATGGGGCTAAATTCTATGTAGTAACATAGGATCCCAATAGAATGAGTTAAGGAAACTATTTTCTTTCTCTTTCTTACACCTTAATATTTTCCCAAGTTCCTTTATATCAGCCAAGTCATAATTTAATTTTCTTCAAAATTAATATTTTTCACTTTATTTTCATTATTCACTGTTTTGGAGACAGCCTATTTAAAACATTCCCACTCAAGAAATTGCTAGTCAAAATGTTTTAGGAAGGAATCTCAAACATTCATTGTTTGCTTTATTAAAAATTAACTCATGCAGATGGAGAAGAATACAATGTGTGCTCTTGTCTTAGTCCCACTTGTTATCTATTTCTACCTTTGTCTGCTTACTGAGGTTCAAACCATCTTACTACATGTGGGCTCTGGAGCCAGGCACAGGGGTGCTCTTACATGCATTTCATAGAAATGAGGCTGAGATTAAAATACCTTGCTCACACTCACATTGAGTAAAGGAATGTTATCAGAACTAGAGCTGATTATTTGGGGAAGACCAGTTTTTCTCTCCGGGTACCACAAAAGGTCAAGAATAAGGCCTCAGAGTTTTCTTGTGTAGGAATACTCAGAAAACTTGTCTGCTCTAATCCTTAAGCTACTCTCTGGAAACTTGGAAGAAAGATACTAAAAACTATAGTTTGCTTTTCTAGTTACTCTTCTCTCCACCTGTTTTTGAGTTCCCTGCTTGTGGACTCCATTGGACCCTTTGCATTAACTCAGTCATGTATTCGTTTCTACAAGGGTCAATTGAGCCCCTACTGGTTCCAGGCTTTTTCCCACGTGGTGCAACAGGGAAAATGGCATGCCCCCTGCTTCATGGAGGTTGTAGTCTTGCAGGATGTGGGCCATAAGAGCCTATTGCAACAGAACAAGTCCTATGATGAGGCAAGTGCAGGGTTTGTGGAAGCAGATAGAAGGGGCAGCTGGTGCAGCCTAAATTATTAAAATACCCAAGTTTGGGAGTATATCTCCTATCCTTAGTTTTAGCAATTTTTCACTCCAGAAATTGGTGGAATTGAGAAGGGTAAAAGACTGTCGGAAAAGAGACCATCGTTCTCCAGCCAGAGTTGAGTGAATTGCTGAGATGGAATGGATCACCTAGGACAACAGACTCTAAAGTGAGTTACCACCCAAAGTTTTGACACCAAATATTTTGCAGAGATCTTAAGGCTGAAAATAGAACAAAAAATCCTTATATTTCCAACTCTCACCAATACAGTCTTTAAAAAAAAAGATTTTATTTATTTATTTTTAGAGAGACAAGAAGGAAGGGAGAAAGGGGGAGTAAAACCTCAAAATGATAGAGAAACATCGATTGGTCACTTCCTGTATGTGCCTCAACCAGGAATCGAACAGGTGACCTTTTGTTTTGCTGTAAGATGCCCAACCAACTGAGCTATACTGGTCAGGGGTCACCAATACATCCTGATCCCCTCCCCCAGAAGTGCCATTATTTGAGGATAACCAGTGTTTTGTAAGCCATTCTGTTCAACAGTTTCATAGACTTAATATTACTTAATCCTCCCACCAGTGCTCTGAAGGAATTTTAATTTATTCATTTCACAGATAAAGAAACTGAGGCAGAGAGCAGTTTTTTTAACTTACCCAAGGTTGTACTGTCTCCAAACGACTTTAATTTGTATGTGGGGTGTGGGATTCTGCAAGGTCTAATAGGTCCAGGAGTAGGCTGAAACCCTTAAGTAGACCAAGAGCCAGAAGGAAATATTATAGTCCCAAACACACCATTTAAAAAAGCTTGGCAATCATTAGACTAACCTGGGCTGGTGTTGTGAGAAAGGGGTCTGACATCGTAGGTATGGGCAAAATATCAGAATCCCTGGAGTATGAAGGTAATAGACAGAAAGGTGCAATGACTCAGCTCCAGTACATATGCTTCTATCAGGGGCAGATCACCCCAGACCTGCTCTTTATGTGAGTTGGAGGGATGGGGAATGAAAGCACACATGACTCGGGCAAATGTTCATGGCAGGGATCTAGGATCAGCCAATATCTAGGCATAAACCAGGTTTGGACATACATACATGTCTGGTCTGAAGGATGCCTGTTTGTGTGTTGCAGTTCACTGAAGACCTATTCCTGGCTCACTCGCTAGTGATAAGGAGTCTCTAAACAGGAAACATGGTCCTCCTAGAAGTTTATTATATCCAGTTAAATCTGAAACTCAGCTTGAATTCTCATCCTGACATTAGAGCATATTGTAGATTGTAAGCACCTGTACCTGAACACTGAGAATTCAGGCAGAACCTAGCTTCTCTTTGCAGGTTATGCCCCTGGTTGGCCACTGCCCCAATGATTGGATTCCCTTTCTACAACATGAATCTATTTTCTCAGAATTCTCTCTTTAACATTCTTGAGGAGGAAAGACTAATCCCCTTTTGCTATGCCAGAGCCACTGCCTTTGGGGATCTCTGTGGGTTCCTCACCTAGAAATCATAGGAATTTCTTTGTGCAACTGGATATTTTAAACTATGACACATTTCCCAATAATCCAGCCTTAACTCTTTGATCTGGATGCTTAGCAAGAGCACTACCACCCAGCTAAGGGCTGCTGCTGATAAAAGGCACTAGGGTTTTAGGTCTGTGCCTCACATAATTGCAGCAGACACAAAGGTCAGAATAAGAAAACGAGGAATAGGTCCATCATTCTCATTATAATATAAGTGAAACTTCCAGCCTTAACTCCTCAATCTACTCCATTCACCCTCTCTGTGGACACCAGAGAAAGTTCCTAAAGATCCTTTTATCTTTCGGGGACCTTCAGGGACTCTCCATTATGCAAATAATATAGTCTTAAATAAAGCATGCACTCCAAGACTACTTGCAAAGTAAGCTTCTTTATTATTAGTGAATACTGTTTTCAAATTCAAAGCTATTTTTTAGCTCAGCTCCTTTCCAATCTCTTTTTCCTTTGCTACAGTGACCCTCAAATACTTGCATATCTCTGATCCAGCCCCTTGTTTTCATTCATATTGTTCTCCTCCTTGAAAGGCCTTACATACTGCCATTTTTCAAAGCTACCTTTCCTTTAGAGACTAGTTTTTATGGTAAAACTTTCTTTTATGTCTCCCATAACTCTCTGGCTTAAGGCCTTATTATATCTCTTCTCATAGTTGGCTTTTTATTCTAGCAAGTCTTTCCCACTAGATCAGGAGCTCTTGGAGGGCAGCAGCAATACTTAATTTTATATCCTGCAATGCAAACCAGTGTCAGTCCTGAACAGAATGATTTGGTTCATGTCTTATTGTTGTAATGAAAACCTATTGTCAGGCCCTTCTCAAACACCTTCCCAGGATAAAGCTGGAGGGGTGACAAGAAAGATAATAGATTTTAGATTCAGACAGACTTGGTGCAATCCTGGCATAATCACTTACTGATTTCATGTTACTTATCTCTCAGAATCCTCAATTTCTTCCTGTGTAAAGCAGGATTACAAATACGTGATAAGAATCTAGATGTCTGAATAGTGGATTCCTGTTGTGACACTTCCCCCCATATGAGGGAAAGTTGTACAAGTATGTACAGGGGAATGCCAGAGACACAGTCTTGACTACCAGCAGGAGCTCTAGTTTCAAAGGCCCATATGGATCCCATTCTCATGGCTTGGTTGTCCCTTGTGTGGACTAAACAGAGTAGCTGTTCTCTTAGTCCAAGATCTATACCTGAAGGCATACTTCAGAGGATTGCTGCATACACATCTTTTCTCTAATGCTCCTTCCTGGCTCCCCATTAGCTAAACCAAGACAAGGGAAGAAGGCAGCCATGCGTCTTGTCTTACTGGATTCAGAATACAATACCCCTGCCTTTGGTGCCCACAAAATAATTTTCTGCAGTCTGGGTCTGTTTAGGATCTTTTTACTTTTCCCACAAAAATTCCTACCCTGTTGGACCAGGATGTTCCTTAATGTGCTAATTTTAAAATCTCTTGGTAGTGAGGTAGTAGGCATATATGTGTTTGGGGGAAACCTCCTGTTTATAATCAGTTGTGTGAACAATGACATTATGACCTGGATTAGGTCAAGAGTAGAAAATGAAACAAAATAAAATGCTGACATTTGTGTTAGTTTTTGCCTCTTACCAACTGTAGCAGATTAGGAAGTTTTCTTAATACCTAAAAGCATCAAATGTAAAATAGAGATAATCATATCTATTATGTTGGGCTGTTATGAGCATCCACAAGGTAATGTGTGTGGAGATCCTATGATAGCAATTTGTATGATACACACTGACACTTTTTTTTTCTTTTTTGAACTGTAACCCAAGAGTCTGTTTTTCCTATTTGGCTGCAAGTCTTATAATAAAAGCCTAGAAACTCAGGACCAAGGGCTCATGCTGATTTTATCATCTCATCACTTTCTACAATCAAAAGGAAGAACACTCTCAAGCCCTAATTCCAAACTTTCTGCAGTAGTGAATTTTTTATAACTCCATGAGGCTCTTGAAGACTTCCTAGCCTACTTAGTATCCGCCTATTTGACAAAAGCAAACCTAGTAGTATCTGTTCCAAGTTGCTCAAATCATAGAAGCTGATTTTGCCCCATGGGTAGTCATGTACATTGTTAACCCAGAAGGAAGAAGCTTCTTGGATTTTTGTTGTTGTTGTTGTTGTTGTTGTTGTTAAAATGGAGCCATTGTCATTAACATGACCAACCTAGCTAACAGAAGACACAACACACCATTACTTGGGGTCATAGAGCCCATTGATCTGCTTCCATTTTCTCTTTCTCAGACCCCTTTTAACATTGCTTCTGTAGCAAGGGATATCCTCTTTGTCTGATAGTTAAGCCTGAAGCAGAGTTTAAGAAACCATTCAGATTAAGGAGACTAGTTCCAGGTGTGTGTGTATTAGATGTCCAGAGTTTTTTCAAAAATAACTCTTGAGAAACAGAAATGATAATGGTAAAGTCAGAAGATGTTTTTAGAGCTCCAGGGAACCAAACTAATTTTGACCCCAAGCAGACAAAGATATGGAAGGCAAGCTTGGGAAATTCTCCTCTTACAAGAACCAGTATAATACAGTTATTAAAGGTATTGGTTTTGGGTCAAATCTCTGAAGTTGTGAGTCTGAAATCTGCACAGATGTGTGGTCATGGCCCAGGTCATAAATTTCTCCACACCTTGCTTGCTGCATCTATTCAATGGACCTAATAATGCAAATTAATTCAACTGATGTAAAGATTAAATAAAGCAATGCATACAAGATGTGAATGAAGTGTTTGACACTGCTCAATAAAAGCTACAAAATCTACATAAGAGTGAGGAACTCTGTATCACACTGTAAATTCCAGAGTTTAGAAACTACTGAATGAGTTTATTTTTGTGTATGGTATAAATATAAGTTGTGTATATTATAAATATAATATAAATATAAATATAAGTGACACCATAAAAGTCCTACAGGAGAACACAGGCAGGAAAATTTCAGATATCCCACACATCAATATTTTCACCAATATGTCCCCTGGAGAAAGGGGCATAAAGGAAAGAATAAACAAATGGTACTTCATCAAATTAAAAATCTTCTCATAGTTAAAGAAATCATGAGAAAAATGAAAAGAGAACCAACTGTATGGGAAAATATATTTGCCAATGATACATCAGATAGAGAATTGATCTCTAAAATATATAAATAACTCACATGACTCCATAACAGGAAGACAAAAAATCCAGTTAAAAAATGGGCACAGAACCTGAACAGACACTTCTCCAAGGAGGACATACACAGGGCCCAGAGACATATGAAAGGATGCTCAGCATCACTAGACATTAGATAAATGCAAACTAAAACCACAATGAGATACTACTTCACACCAGTCAGAATGGCCATCATAAGCAAATCAACAAACAACAAGTGCTAGTGAGGTTGTGGAGAAAAAGGAACCCTAGTACACTATCGGTGGGAATGCAGACTGATACAGCCAGTGTGGAAAAACACTTTGCAATTTCTTTCAAAATCTAAAGATGGAACTGCCTTTTTACCTGGCAATTCCACTGGTGGGATTATACCCAAACAATCCTGAAACACCTATTCAAAAGAACCTATGTGCCCCAGTGTTCATAGCAGTGTTATTTACAATAGCCAAGTGCTAGAAACAGCCTAAGTGCCCATCAGTAAATGAGTGGATCCATAAACTGTGGCACACATACATAATGGAATACTATGCAGCAGAAAGAAAGAAAGAACTCCTACCCTTTGGGACAGCATGGATGGAGCTGAAGAGCACTATGCTAAGTGAAATAAGCCAGGCAGTGAAAGATAAATACCATATGATCTCACCTATAAGTGGAACCTAATCAACAAAACAAACAAGTGAGCAAAATAGAACCAGAGACGTGGAAATAAAGAACACACTGACAGTAACCATAGGGGAGGGGGAGGGAGATAATAGGGAAAAGAAGGGGAAGGGTCATCAAGGAACATGTATAAAGGACCCATGGACAAAGACAATGGGAGCAGGAGGATTGAATGTGAGTGGTAGGGGTAGGTAAGGTGGGGGAGAGTAATGGGGAAATGGGGACAACTGTAACTGAACAACAATAAAAAATGGATATTTACAAAAAAAAAGAGAAAATACTGAATGACAAGAATCCACATGAGTTTGGGTTGGATTGATTTATCAAAAGACAAAAGAGTAATAGTTTGCCTGGGGCAAATGTTAATTAGTAGGGAGAAAACTCAGCAATTTTTCATTCCAATTTAAGTTTTTAAAAAACTTTATATATTATAGCTCTCAACTTTCTGTTTTAAATGAAACATTGGGCTGGTTTTAGCCAGTTGATTGAATTTCTTATTTGATTTACAAGCTTTCAGTTCCTTACTGATTCACTTCCCTTTGCTGTCTCCATGATCATCCTTAGCACAATGGAAGATGAACTAAGAGAGAGAGCCAGTTCACTCATTCCCAGAAATACACAAATTTTTCTGTTCAGTGGATCCAATTAAATGGTGCACTGACCTCATGAAACTGCTGTGCCATAATGGCCCCTTGCCCTTCCCTCTGGCTATGGTTTAGTCCTACCACCTTGTATTATGTCCTCCAGATGTATAGAAACAATGGCTGTTCCAGCCATGTGCATGCATGTTTGCCTCTAGACACATACCCACATGAATACATGAAGAAAATGCATATAATGGACATCCACACAAACATACATTGAACAAGTTAGAAACACTCTGATGTACATAAATGCACACAGGGAGGCAATGTTTAATCAATAAGAAAAAAAATTCTTGCAAGCACATTTGCCCATACCTACTCTCACATGTTTGCATATAAGCATCACATGTACATATTTTAACCATGTCATGTGACTAGTCTGTGAGAGTTGGGAGTATATAGAGTGAAGTTCTTGTTCTAAATCATATTCTTTTTATGAAGAGCTTACTATAGATTCCTAGATCAGCAAGATAATTCCATATCCTATTACAATCTGCCAAAAAGAAATAGATAAATCTATTAGCCTGCGCTTTGCTTGTTTCATCATTGTGACAGCCTCTCATGGGTGTACATCCATCAAGCCCTCACACTATCTGACAGCCAAATCTCCCCCACCAAGCTGCAGGTTAATAGCTCTTTAATCTCTACTTAATTGCTCATTAATAATTTCAATACTGCTTTCTTTTAATTGATTAAAAAGCAGTTTTGGTGGAAGTGAATAATAAAATTTGGTAGCAACCAACTACAGAATGAGTTTCCTTGTCATCAAGGTAGTCAAGAAGAAATAGTGACCAAAACACACCTTGCTCTGTTGTCAGGCTTTTAGAATGCTAGAAGTGGCAGTACCTCTGGGATTAAATTATATCAGCATTTCTCAAACTGTGACCCACAAGTGATTAAACAGCTCTTTTAGGAAAAACAATATTCTGTATTATGTAAGCCTGGCATAAAAATCTCTCACATTTTGGAGTTTTAAATCAGTGTTAGCATATTAAAAGCTCTGACATTCCACGATGTAAGAAACCTAGTTTCATTGCTCAGCTGAACTTTACCAAAACTTATTTGACAATAAAGTCACATTTCTTATTGAACACCATTTCTGTTATCTATTTTTTAGCTTAAAACAACAATGATGAATTATCTTTCACAGTTTGTGGATTTCTTGTGCTGGAAGGTGCAAGATAGTTGGTCAGTTGGTGCTATCTCTTAATTTCTCCTCCATAAGTTTTCTCATTCTCTGAAAGATATCTTCGCAAACAGCTCAGGGCAATGTTTCAATAGGGGAACAACAGAAACTACAAGACTTCTCAAGGCCTACACTTGAAAGTCAAGCAACATTATGTTTGCTGTATTATATGAAACCAAGCAGGTCACAAGGCCATGCTAGATTCAAGAGGGTTATATATTAATGTTCACTGTTGATGGGAGAATAGTCACATTGCAAAGTGGCAAATGGAATGGAAAAAGTAATTATTGTGGCCATCTTCAAATGTAACCTACTACAAGCCACTGAACAGTATTCAGAAGACTATTTAGGAAATGTGAAATGTATATCAAACTTCATGTTTTCCAGATTAGGATACAGAGACACATGTATGAAATGATTTGCCCAAGGCACATATCTGGTAACCAACAGAGATGAGATTAACATCTAAATCCAAGGCTCCAAGTCTTTTATTTTCACCATTGTGCTTTCAAAGGGACCTCAAATGACCACGAATAACTTGAATGATACTCCAACACTTACTCCCTGGATTTTGGGAGCCTCAGGCCCTTATCTTGCTCTTCTAAGCAAGTCCAGCTGGGCTTGTCAGATCATGAATAACTGAACAGTAAACCAGAGATTCAGCTTTCTATGCCTTCATTCGATGAAGGATAAGCTCAGAAACAGTTGAACTTGGTGACTGAATGATATGAATTAGTCTCAGAAGCTTCTTATAAGATAAAGTAACCCTTTCCCACCCCAAATTTTTAACCATATTGTCTGAATATCTACTGAATCTTGTACACTTGTGATTCCTAACCAGATCTTCATTTAATTCCTTATGTCTCTTAAACCACAATTCATCCCAACCCTTTGACATCTCATAAATAAATTTATGAAATGCTTCTTTTACTTGGAAACTTATCCTAAACATGCTTTTCATACTATTACAGTGCTTTCTAGAAAACCCTGGAATAATAATTCTTCCATTAATTCTTGCTGAACTGAGCAAGACAAACATTAACACCCTCGTTTATATGTCTACCAATTCAGCTCAAAACTTTACTTATTTATCACAACATGGTCCCTTACTTTGCATATTCTGCAAGATTTTCTTGAGTCCACTGATTATGTATCTGTTACTTGAATGTATTCTAAGTTATCTATATCTAATCTATATCTATATCTATCTCTTCCTTTTATTTATTTGTGACAGATTTCCATTTATTCAATTTTACTATAATACCAGTACTGTAATTCCTGGACTCTAAGATATCTAATGGGAGGGGCCCCATCTAAAGTTTTTTGCAAATGCCCAAAATCAAATTTGCTACTTCAGTGTCTGGGGAATATGTGGTGGTGATGATAATCAGTATTTTCAAGACACTGGCTCCTAGCAAAATTGTTTAAACATTTTGCTATAATTTGGCTTTAAATGTTCCAACTTTCTTTGTTCAAGAAAGCCAATAAAATAGAAAAATTAATATGAAAGCTAATAATTTCAGGAAAAGTTATATATGTACACACACAAACACACATACACACATACATATACTTCACTGACAGTACACAATACTGTTGTTTTATCTTCCTTCTGTAACACATGCATTGTGATCAGAAGGCAATCTTTTCCTAGATGTCATTTTCAGCTGATGGACCACAGCATGAAGGAATATAAAGATTACATCTACTTCTCACTCTTAGCTTATTACAAGGCAGGAGGAACCCAAGGATGAGGGCTCTTCTGGCTGTGATTTATACTTGAAGAACATGGGTGGTGTTAAGTTCCCAGACCAATGCTTAAGACTAAGGTTATTGGAAACTAAACAGAAGGGGGAAAAAGAGGCTATATTATACACACAGCCACTATCAAATAAACTCTGAAAGATTTATCTGGAAATGCTGTTGAAATTCAGCTCAAATGATTATTTGTTTATCTGTTTGATTTTCACTGAGGTTGAGGCTAGAAAAAGCAGAAAGACAAATACCCCATGTAGTATCTATAGCTGAGGATAGAAAGACAGGTTAAATGATGAAGTTCATGGGTCAAGAAGAAAATCTCCTTTGAGCTACTTCATATTTTGGGAGGTGCCAATCTTCCTGGGACCTGATAGCAAAGCCTTCAGAGTGTGAAATTTGGTCCAGTTGGCAGGATACAGCAGCAAATGACATTTTGGAGACTGACCTAATCTGATGAACAATTAAATCACATTCCTCTGAAATTTGCCTTTCCAAATATTGTCTATGCTCAAGCCAAGATAAAAAGTCAAATAGTGAAAATGTATTGGCTTAAAAATAGAATGATCTCTAACACAAATTGTACCAATCCTTTTGTACATTGATCCTCCTTTCAAAAATTCTCCACATCACCTAAAACCTCTTTTCTCTTTAAACCACCTGTGATCCCATTCACCCACTCTGTTTTCTACCTGGCTTTCTGTTTATTGACTCACTAGAATTAGTCACACATTTTGGTGCTATTTCTGCTCCATGGTTACCCAAGTTAATATGTATGTAACTGTGGATTAGTTATGGCTCTTTGGAGTTTGATAAGTCAGAGGCAAATGCAGAAACAAAGAGGAAGGGAGCCTCCTAAGGAGAGAGCAAAGTTCTCATAACCTCATAACTGGGGACTGGGACCAATTTCCTGTGAAAATGTCAAGTTTCAAAGGATAAGATTAATGAAGGAGCTAAGGTAAAAATGCTTCAAATTATATTTTTTAAAGAAATAGAACACCAAGGGGAAAGCTGTGTGCAATCCAGGGTGAGAAAGAGTTGCTCAGTGGTGTGTGTGAGACAATCAGTGGAAGAACTATCATAGCTTATGTACAAACTCCCCTGACAAGTTCTACTGAGTCAACACAACAGAAGGCAAGCCAGGAATATTGGATGGTTAGAAATTGGGTTCAGTGATTACTGATCCAAATATTTTTAAAAAGAAACAAAAACTCAGCTTCACCCCTTTGAAAAAGCTGAAATGAAGCAACCCAACCTTCTCAGTAGAGTGGGTAGTCTCTGGAAAACAAATTATCCTTAGAAGCTGCGTACATACTGGGGAGTTGCTATAACTAACTCTATCTGCAGGTGTGGCATGTACCTGTGTTCTTCTCCAAGCAAAAAAGAATGGATTTCCCAATAAATATAAATTTTATTGTAAAGGAATTTTTAGAACTTCAGGTTCTGAAATATGGAGTAGACATGCTTTTCTTTATTCCTCCCATCATGTACGACTGATAATTTTGGACATTATATATGAAACAAGCATAAGAAGATTCTTAAAGTTTGTGAGAAAGAAGAATGACTAGAGACTTCAGTATCCAGGAAATGACCCAGTGATAATTTTTCTGGTTTTATTTTGGCCTAATATATTACAGTTGCTGAAGAGGTCAGCAGCTCAGAGGTGCCAAATACAAACAAAATAAGTCAAAAACAAAAGCCTGTTCTCTCCATCTGATGGACCAAGAAAGATCAGCCTAATAAGAAAGAAAACTTTAAACAATAATTGTTCTATTCCAACCAAAAGACCAGAAAAACTGTAGCTGCATCCTCAACCATGTTAACAAAAGCCAACTAGGACACCTAGACTTCCACCCTTGATATACTATTATAATGACATACCACACCACTCTTATCAAGGTGGTTTTTGAGAAAACCAGGTAGGGAACTTGGGCTCTCTTCTCTACTAACCTTTAAATGGGCTCCCCATACGTCCACATTGGGTCCCCAAATATACAAACATAACCATGGCAACTTATTTCAGTAATAAGAAACCCTTAAGCAAATTCACTAAGGTATTGTCAGAGGACACGTAGTAGAGCATTGGGATATTCATTGATGCCACCTTCATTGCATTGTCAATGAATATCATGTGAGGAGCCAGGCCACCAATAATTGAGAAGAATTTTTCTTTCTGAAGCCAATGAGGACCCTGAATATTTACCTTCTTTCCCCTTTTAATCTAATAAAAAAGGATAATATAACAAGAATCTCATAAAGATAAATTCAAAATGTCTAACTTTAATGAAATATCACTCATACCAAGAACCAGGAAGATTATATACTGAACGCAAGAAGATAATCAATAATAGATATCAACGAAGATGATAGATGCATGTGAATTACCTAAAAAAGATTTTAAAGTGGCAAAAATAAAAATTCCTTCATTAGCAATTATAAGCAGATTTGATTAAAAAAAGTAAATGAAAAAAGAGGAGAATCAAGATGGCTGAGGAGTGAATTGAAGTCACACTGACCTCCTCCCAGGACCAATCTGGAATTACAACTAAATTGTGGAGAAATCACCAGGAACAAACAACTGAACAAAAGTGAGAGTGGAGTCTTATAACTTTGGACAGGCAGAAGATCAGCTTTAGCACAACCTAACTGGTAAGGAGTGGGGTAGAGACTTGAGAAGGCAGGTGGGGCACCCAGGGGTGTCAGCACCAGAAGGATATTGAAATGGCCAGTTGGATCCCCTTAGATGAGCAGGGTCTAAACTGTAAGCAGGGATCTCCAGCCTACATCACCAGAACCCAAAAAGTACACAGATAACAGCCAGCTGTGAAAAGTGGCAGGGTTGCTCTCTTCCAGACAGGTGGCTGAAGATGCAAAGAGTTGTTTAAAGGGCCAAAGCATACATTTTTATTTGCAGCCACTTACCATGGTCTCTAGAAAAGGCGGGGGCAGAGTGAGCTGGAGATGCCTGAGGAGAAACTGGGGAAGGAGGCTTTGGGAAGAAAACAGAGAGAGTAGCTGGAGGGATCTCAGTGCTGACTCATCCCCCATATGCAAGCTGCCATCTTGCTCAGACAGACCACTCCCTTTAGCAGCAACATCATGAGAGGACTGAATAGCCCTGCCCCCAGGAGGGACTCTGTCCTGGCATGGTGGTGCTAAAGCCTGACTGTTGAGTACAGACTGGCAGACACAGATAGTAGATCCCTGGGTAAAGGGGGTGCACAGTGGTCTAGAGACACATAAGAAAAGTTGGGAGACAGAAGCTTTGGGGAGAGAACAGGGAGGGGACCCAGTGGGATCCCAGTGCTAACTTCTCCCCCATATGGCAACAGCCATCTGGCTCAGGCGGACCACTCCCCTGAATGGCAGCAGGGTGAGAGTACACAATTACCCCGCCCTGAGGAGGGACTCTGCCCCACCTTGTGGTGTCTAAGCCTGACTGCTGAGGGTGGAGTGACTAGATTAACAGCTGAAGGAGACAGACACAGACAACAGATTCCTGGAAGTCTCCAACAGACTGCCTAAGGTAAGACAGGGTCAACATCTGACATCATCAGAGGCAGATCCAGAAAGAAAAAAACAGCAGTATCCTACCATAAAAGTTCACACCACAAAGTCAGGAAACAAGATAGATCAATTTAAGAAGCAGAAGCAAAAATGAAGAGTCTCACAAATAATGGGAAGATAAGAAATGCCTCACAATCAAAGGGAAATGAGGAATCCCCAGAGACAGAATTCAAAGAAACAGAGGCAAGTAAACTCTCAGATATTGAATTCAAAACAGCTGTTCCAAGGAAGCTCAGTGAGCTCAGAAAGAATTACCAAAAACTACAGGAAAACTATGAGGAACGTACTGCACATTATATCAGCATGAAAAAGAACATAGAAACTATTAATAAAAGACAAGAGGAAATGAAGAATACAATTTCTGAATTGAAGGACACAATAGAAGGAATCAAAAGCAGGCTAGGTGAAGCATAGGATCAAATCAGCGAGCTGGAGGATAAGGTAGAAAAAAGTCCCAGAAATAGCAAGAAAATTAAAAAAGACTAAAAAAGAAATGAAGAGGCATTTAAGGAAATGCAGGACAACCTGAAATATAATAATATACATATAATAGGGTTACCAGAAGGAGAAGAAGAGCAGCAAGTTATGCAGAAGCTGTTTGAAAAAGTCATCATGGAAAACTTTCCAAATTGGAGGAGAGAAAAAGTCACACAAATCCAGGATGCATGGAGGGTCCCATTCAAGAGGAACCCAATGAGGCCCACTCCAAGACACATCATCATTAAAATGGCAAATATCAAAGACAAACAGAGAATCCTAAAGGCAGCAAGGGAGAAACAGGTAATAAATTTCAAGGAAGCCCTGATGTGGCTAGCAGCTGACTTCTCAACAAAAACACTACAAGCAAGAAGGAAATGGCAAGAAATATTCCAAGTCATGAAAAGCAAAGGCCTGCAACCAAGACTATTCTGCCCAGCAAGGCTCTCAATTAAAATTAAAGGTGTAATAAAGAGTTTCCCAGACAAAAGAAGGCTAAAAGAATATACCTCCACTAAACCAGCACTACAGATATACTAAAGGGACTGCTTTAAGAAGATAAAGATAGAGTCTGTGAATACCCAGTTCCTTTCAGAGTTGCCAATACTTGATATTACCAATATTTTTAATATTTATCAATCTGACGGTGACAATGATGTGTGATTTTAATTGTTCATTATTTGTAAAAGTAAACTAGTTCTTGTATATTTCTTGCCTATTTCTATTACTTTTAAAAAGCTTTAAATGACTTTTTGGTATTCCTTATCCAGTTTTTGATTAACTGTTTGTAAAATTTTTTCCCTAAAAGAAGAAAAACAATCTATTAACTTTTTTATATGTGTGGCAAATACTTTCCTATTCTATTACTTGTCTTTTAACTTTTTATATGTATATTACTATATAGTCTTAAATGTTTAATATAGTCATATTGTCAATATTTTATTTTATAGTTCTGGGCTTGAATATTTTGCTTCAGGGTAAGAAAAATATTTTTTTGTTTATTCTCTGAGAACTCCTTAGATTTTACATACTGATTTTTAACTCACCTGAGTATTTATTTTATAATGTATGAAATAGAACTCTATATTTGTTTTATTTCAAGTAATAGTTGTCCATGCACCTTATTCGTAGAATAAGCCTTATTTTCCCCATTGATTTCAAATATCAGTTGAGTCATATATTCCATTATTAGGCAGATATATACATTTGTTTCTAGAATGTTCATTTTATTTTATTGATCTACTTGACTATTTCTGTGTTGGTGTCATGTTGTTTTAATTATTGAGTATTTATAATGGATTTCAATTTTTTAATATTTTGTAGTGGATTTTGACATTTAAAAAATAAATAAAATCACTCTTCATTTAAAAAAAGAAAGAAAGAAGTCCTACCTTTTGTGACACCACCGATGGAACTGGAGAATATTGTGTTAAGTGAAATAAGCCAGTTGGTGAAAGACAAATACCATATGATCTCAGCTCTAAGAGGAATCTCATCAACAAAATAAACTAATGAACAAAATAAACCACAGGCATGGAAACATGGAGCAGACTGAAAGTGACCAGAGGGGATAAGGAAGGAGGACAATGTTGGAAAGAAAGAGAAGGGACTAAAAAAAGAACATCTATGAATGACCCATGGACATCGTTGACAGAGTGTGAATTTATTGGGGGAGGGGGTTGGGGTGAGATGGATGGAGGAGGGCAAAGGGAGAAAAGTTGTGATAACTGTAATAGAATAAACATGATTTAAAAATAAATACATAAATACATAAATAAATAATAAAATCTCTGTAAAGAATTGAAAGAACCAATTGGAAATTTTGGAACTGAACATTACAATTATTTACATTTAAAGACACCTTCAATGAATGTACTCTACATCAGAATGGAATGTTGAGGAGAGAGGAAAGAATCAGCAAGCTTGAATATACAACAATAGAAAGTGCTTAATATGAACTAGAGAGAGGACATAGCCTGAAAAAAATAAACCTCTGAGACTGTAACAAAAAAGTCACTAATATTTGTGTCAATTTGAGTATCAGAAGGAGAGGAGTAAAAGAGCTGAAGAAATATTAGTGGAAACAAAGACAGACAACTTCTAAAATTTGTCAAGACATAAGAATCAACTGATTCAAGATGCTATGTAAGCCCCAAATAGGAAAAACCCTTCCTCAAATCAATGCCAAATACATCATAATTAAACTTTTAATGATTAACGAGAAGAAAAGGAAACTTAAATACAATCTGAGTAAAACAACACCTTTAATATAGGGGAAAAACACTGAAAATGACAAATGATTTCTCATCAAAAACTTTGGAGGCTAGAAAGAAAAGGAAAAATGTTTTTAATGTGTTGAGAGTAAAGAATTGTAATCCAAATTCTATGCCTAGAAAAAATATTTTTTAACAGTTAAAAGCAAATAAAGACATTTCTCTTTTTTTATTGTTGTTCAATTACAGTTGTCCTACCTTTTTCCCCATTGCTCCCCACTGCTCTACCCATCCATTCCATCAGTCATTCCCCCCTATTGTCTGTGCTCATGAGAAAACTAAGAGAATTTGCTATTAACAAACCTAATTTAAAAGAAAAGCTAAAGAAAGTTCTCTAAACAGAAAAAATTAAAGAAAGACTTTAGAACATAAGAGAGAAATAAAGAACATATGAAACAAAAACTGGTAAATACAATATATTATACTTCACTTGTGTTTTCTAAATAATGATTGATACTTGAAGCAAGATTATAACACTGTCTGCTGTATTTATAATGTATGTAGATAAAATATTTCAGAGAATTATATTACAAACAGGAAATATTAAATGGACATAAAGGAAGGTAAGCTTTCTATTTACTCAAACTAATAAAACTATAGCACCAGTAGACTATGAATATATGTAGGTACCTTGTGTGTGTGTGTGTGTGTGTGTGTGTGTAAATCTGTATAGTTTAGTTTTTGTTTAGTGATGATACAAAAACTGAAGAAGAAATACATAGTCAGACACACTGCAGGTAAATCAAAATAGAATTCTGAAAATATTCAAGTGACTCAAAGAAAGGTATGAAAAGAAAACAAAGAAATAAAAAGCAGAGAGAACAAACAAATAAAAAATGCCAGACTTAAGTTGCAACAAATCAATAATTATATAAAACACATATGTTTTTAATACACCAATTAAAACACATAATTTGTCACAGTGGATTAAAAACATGACCCATCCAAGTACTAACCAGGCCCAACTCTAGTTGGGATGGTGGGAAAGTTAGGGGTTGGAGAGATTGAACAAAAAGGAAAAAGGACTCATTGACATAGACAATAGTGTGGTGATTGCTGGTAGAAAGGGGGTATTAGAGAACTAAAGGGTGATGGAAAAATATAATAATGATTTAAAAAAATAAAAATGTGACCCAACTTTATGCAGTCTACATGGAACTCATTTCAACTATAACAATATACACATGTCAAAAATAGGAGGGTGGAAAAAGATATATTATGAAAACAAAAGAAAGCAGAAGTTGCTCTATTATATCAGATAAAGAATTCAAAGCAAATTGCTAGGGACAAAGTGAGGGATATTGTAAAATGGTGCAATACATAATGGTCTTAAATATGTATGTACCAAGGACCAAAGTTGCAAATTTTGTGAAGCAAAATAGAACCTAAAGGAGAAATAGATAAATCCATGATTACAGTTGGAAACTTTAATACTCATCGCTCAACAATTGATAAAATACCTAGACATACAATCAGCAAGGGCTTAGAAGAACTCAACAGTAATATTAACAGTTGAATTTAAGTGACAGTCTTTGAAAGCTACAACCAACAACAACAGAATACACATCCTTTCCAAGTTTCCCCAAAACATATACAAAGGTAGAACATATATATCATAGTTCACAAAATCAACATCAACAAAATTGGATTTAGGAAGAATTGAATTGAAATCACACAGAGTATGTTCCCCAAACACTATAGAATCAACTAGAAATCAGTAATAAAAAGAGAAAATGAATATCTTTAAGTACTTGAAAACTAAACAACATACTTCTAAATAATCTATGGATTATGGAGGAAGTCTCAAGCAACATAAAAAAGTACACTGAATTATAAAAATAAAAATACAATATGACCAATTTGTGTAACAAAACTAAAGCAGTAATGAGAGGGAAATTCACATATTAGAAATGAGGAAATCTTTCAAAACAAAAATCAAAGCCTCTACCTCAAAAACCAAAAAAAAAAAAACAAGAGCTGTAGTTCTTCTAAAAACCTAAAAACCTAAAACCAGTAACAGAAAGAAAAAATAATAAAGGGAATAACGGGGGGAAATAAGGGGAAGGGTCAAGTCAAGGAACATGTATAAAGGACCTATGGATAAAGACAACAGAGGGGAGGACTGAAAGTGAAGGTGAGGGATGGGTAGGGTAGGGAAAAGTAGTGGAGGAAAATGGGGAGAACTGTAACTAAACAACAATGAAAAGAATCAGCTAAGCAAGCCAAAAAAATAAAAAATAAAATAAAGGATACAGCAATGAAATTTAAAACAATAGACAAAATAAATAAAACTGAGCTAGTTGTCTGAAAAAAAATTAATAGAATTGACAAACAGTCTAACAAAAAAAAGAGAAAGGACATAAATTACCAATATTAAGGATAAAAATAGATATTATTATAGACCCTATAGACATCAAAATGATAATATGTAAGCTGAATGGTAGCCTCAGAGAAATCAGGTATTTATCCCTAAGACATGTAAATATTATCTTATTTGAACAAAGGTCTTTGCATATGTGATTAAATTGATTTTTTTTTTATTGTTCAAATACATTTGTCTCTGCTTTCCTGCCCCCACTTTCCCTGCCCCCCTCCACCACCTCTCTCCCTCAATTCTTTCCCACTTTGGCTTTGTCCATGGGTCCTTTATATATGTTCCTTGTTTGACCCTTCCCTTCCCTTTCCCCGCACCCCCTCTTCCCTCTTGAGGTGGAGAAATTATCTTGGATCATCCTGATATGCTCTAAATGCCATCCCATGTATTTTTAAAAGAGGGAAGCAAAAGGAGGTTGGATACACACAGAAGGTAAGTAGACATTGTGATCACAAAGATAGGGTGGAGGGAGTGGCCACAAGTCAGCTATTGTCACCAGAAGCTAGAAGAGGCAAGGAATGCTCCCTTAGAGCTGCCAGAGAGAGCAGGAATCTGCTGACAGCTAATTTTGGTCAAGCGAAATTGATATTGAACTAATGTTCTCTAGAGGTGAAAAAATAATAATGTTTTCTTTAAAGCCATCACATTTGTGGCAATTTGTCATTGCAGCCATAGAAAACTAACACATATGGCCATACTATGAACAACTCACACACACAAATGTGACAACTCCAATGGAATGGACCAATTCCTAGAAAAACACAAATGTTCATACTTCATCCGATATGAAATCAATAATTTGTTCAATCCTATAACTATTAAAGGTAGTACAAAAGAAGAAAACTGAAAATAAACATTCCTCATGAATACAGATGCAGACAACTTTGGCTGCATATCAGAAGACAATTCAGTAATGTGCGAAAGGAATTACATACTGTGAACAAATGGGGTTTATTTGTGAATGAAAAGCTAGATCAACATTTAAAAATTAATGTAATCTACTATATCAGCATATAGATTATTCTAAAATGTATATGTAAAGGCAAAGGAACAAGACTAACTAAAGCAATTTTAAAAAAGGAAGACAAAGTGAGAGAAATCAGTCTACCTAAATGCTAACTTTATTACATAACTAGAATAATAAAGACAAAGTGATAGTAACAGAAAGATGAACACATAACTTAATGGAACAGAATGAGGAACAAAAAATACATCCACACAAATAAACCCAAATGATTTTCTGACAAAGATACAAATCAAATCAATAGATCAAAAGAACTTTTTCAACAAATGGTGCTGGAATAATTGAACATCAATAGACCAACGGGGGAAAAAACAACCTCAATCCAACTATCTCACCATATTCTAAAATTAATTCAAGAGAGATCATAGACTTCATGGACTTAAATACAAAATATCAAAGTATAAAAGTTAAAAAGACAGAATGTATTCAGGATGTAAGGTTAGTCAAGGAATTCTTGGTGTTGACACCAATAAAAGAAAAATTTTGAAATATTGGATTTCATCAAAATTAAATAATTTTATTCTACAAAAGACCAAGTGAAGAAAATAAATAAAAATGTAAAATTAAAAAAAAAGATAAAAAGACAAACTATACTCTGGGATAAAATATTTGGAAACCACGTATTTATCAAATGACTTCTATCTAGATTATACAAAGAATGCTCAAATGTCAACAGTAAAAACAACTACCCAATTAGAAAATAGGCAAAATACTTGAAAAGAAATTCCTTTGAAAAGGAAGGACAGCTGCAAAAAAAGATAGAAACGTTTCAAATAAACAACCTAACACTACATCTGCAAGAACTGGAAAAACAATAACAAACAAAGCCCAGAGTAAGTAAAAGGAAAGAAATAATCAAGATCAGAGCAGAATTGAATGACATAGAGACTAAAAGAACAATTCAAAGGATCAATAAATCCAGGAGCTGGTTCTTTGAAAATATAAACAAAATGCAAACCTTTAAGCAGACTCATCAAGAAAAAAATGGAGAGGACCCAAATAAATAAAATCAGAAATGAAACAGGAGAAATAACAACTGATACCACAGAAATACAAAGGAATACATGAAATTACTATAGAGAATTATATGTCAATAAATTTGAAAACCTCAATGAAATGTACAAATTTTTTGAAAAATATAACCTTCCAACACTGAATGAAGAAGCAGCAAGCCTGAACAGACCAATAACAGCTGGTGAAATTGAAGCAGTAATCAAAAACTACCAGCACCCAAAAGCCCTGGACCACACAGTTTCACAGGAGAATTTTATAAAACATTTAAGGAAGAGTTAACCACTATCCTTCTGAAACTATTCCAGAAAAACCCAAGACGAGGAGGGAAGACTCCCAAACTCTTTCTATGAAGCCAGCATCATCACAGTCCCAAAAACAAAGACATAACAAAGAAAGGAACATATAGGCTAATATCACTGATGAACATAGACGGTAAAAGCCTCAATAAAATTTTGGCAAACTGCATCCAGCAATACATTAAAAAGGTCATCCACAATGATCCAGTGAGATTCATTCCAGGGAGGTAAGCATGGTACAATATTCGCAAATCAATAAACATATTATATCACATAAACAAAAGGAAAGGCAAAAATTGCATGATCATATCAATAGATGCAGGAAAAAGCATTTGATAAAGTACAGCACCCATTTATGATAAAAACACTCAGCAAAGTGGGAGTAAAGGGGTCATACTTCAACATAATAGAGGCCATAAACGAGAAACCTACAGCCAACATCATACTCAATGGACAAATACTAAAATCTTTTCCAGGACTGGGAACAAGACAAGCGTGTCTACTTTCACCACTTCTATTCAACATAGTATTGGAAGCCCTAGCCACAGTGATCAGACAAGAAAAAAAAGAAAAGACATCCAAATTGGAAAGGAGTAAGTAAAACTGTCATTGTTTACAGATGACATAATAGTGTACACAGAAAATCCCATAAACTCCACCAAAAAACTACTTGATATCATAACTGAATTTGGCAAAAGAGCAGGATACAAAGCCAATATTCAGAAATTGAAGGCATTTTTGTATACCAACAATGAAATATCAGAATCTGAAATCAGGAAAGAAATATCATTTACTATAGCAGCAAAAAAAATAAAGTACCTAGGAATAAACTTAAACAAGGAACTGAAAGACCTATACTTAGAAACTACACAACACAGAAGAAATTAAGGAAGACACAAATAAATGGAAGCATATACCATGTTTATGGATTGGAAGAATCAACATCATCAAAATGTCCATACTACCCAAAGCAATTAATATATTTAATGCAATCCTTATTAAAATACCAATGGCATATTTCACAGATACAGGACAAACATTTCAAAAAGTTATATGGAACCATAAACAACCCCAAATAACCTCAGCACTTACATCAAACTATATTACAAGGCCACTATAATCAAAACAGTCTGATACAGGCATGAGAACAGATGTATAGATCAATGGAACATAATAGAGAACCCAGAAATAAACCCATTTCTTTATGGTCAATTAATATTCAATAAATGAGGCAGAAGCATAAAATGGAGTAAAAATAGTCTCTTCAATAATTGGTGTTGGGAGATCTGGACAGCTACATGCAGAAATAATGAAACTTGACCACCAACTTGCACCATACACAAAAATAAACTCAATATGGATAAAATATATAAATATAAGTTGTGATACTATAAAAGTCCCAGAGGAGAACATAGGCCAGAAAATCTCAGATATTCCACACGGCAATATTTTCACCAATATGTCCCCTAGAGCACGGGACATAAAGAAAAGAATAAACAAATGGGACACCATGAAAATAAGAAGCTTCTGCACAGCTAAAGAAAACATCAGCAATATGAAAGGGGAACCAACTGTATGGGAAAATATATTTGCCAGTGATAACTTCTGCAAGGGTTTGATCTCCAAAATATATAAAGAACTCACATGACTGCACTCCAGGAAGACAAACAGTGCAATTAAAAAATGGGCAAAGGATCTTCCCCAAGGAGGACATACCAAGGACCAAGAGACATATGAAAGGATGCTCAGCATCACTAGCCATCAGAGATATGCAAATTAAAACTTCACAGGAGTCAGAATGGCCATCATAAGCAAATCAACAAACAACAAGTGGTGGCAAGGTTGTGGAGAAAAGGAAACCCTAGTACACTGCTGGTGGGAATTCAGACTGGTGCAACCACTGTGGAAAACAGTAGGGAATTTCCTCAGAAATCTACAAATGGAACTGCCATTTGACCCAGCAATTTCACTGCAGGAGTTATACCCTAAGAATCCTGAAACACCAATTTTAAAGAATCTATGTTCCCCAATGTTCATAGCAGCACAGTTTCCATAGCCACGTGTTGGAAGCAACCTAAGTGCCCATCAGTTAATGAATGGATCAAAAAACTGTGCCACATTTATACAATGAAATATCGCACAGTAGAGAGAAATAGCTGTTGCCCTTTGTGACAGCATGGATGGAATGGAGAGCATTATGCTGAGCAAGATAAGTCAGGCAGTGATAGACAAATACCATATGATCTCACCTAAAGGTGAAACCTAATCAGCAAAACAATTAAGCAAGCAAGACATAACTAGTTATATTGAAATAAAGAACAAATAACCAGAGGGGAGGCTGGAGGGGGATAAAGAGGGAAAAGAAGGGGAAGGGTCATCAAAAAACATGTATAAATGACCTATGAACAAAGCCAAAGGGGGAAGGATTGAGGGTGAGTGGTGGGGCAGGAGAAAGTGGGCAGGAGAAAGTGGTGACAGGAAAATGCAACTGTACCTGAACAACAATAAGAAAATGAAAAAAAAAAGTGCAAAAATAAAAATAAAATGCTAATGCAAACTTCCCAGTTTAAAAAAAAAAAGTAATAAAAGGAAAGTAAGTATGCCTGACAAATAAGAACAGGAAATATGTTCAACATCATTAGTCATTAGGAAACTGAAAATTAAAACCATGAGATATGGCTATGTATAGCTACGTACTTATTAGAATGGCTAAAATAATTTATAAAAATAGTGAGAACATCAAGTGCTGATGTGGATGCAAAGAAATTATATCACTCCTATTGCTGCTCCCAGGGATACAAAATGGTGCAGACAGTCTTGACAATTTGGAAGTTTTATTTAAGCTAAACATACAACTTAGCATACAGTCCAGAAATTACACTCCTAGATATATCTTCCAGAGAAATGAAAACTTGTATTTATACAGAAAGTATACATGAATATTTATAGTATTAGCTAAAAACTGGAAACCAATAATGGGTGAATGGTTAAACAAATTTTGCAGCCATACCAAGGAAAATTCTGATTAATAGAAAGCAATGAACTAGTCATATCAGACAACAACCCAGAATAATTTTCAGGGAACTATGCTGAGTGCAAAAGGCCAATCCCCAAAAATTTCATACTGCATGGATCAATTTATATAACATTCTTAAAAGGAAAACAATATATAAGTGGAAAGTGATTAATGATTTCCAGAGATATTGAAGGGCTTATGCCAAGGGAAAGTTAGGTTTGGTTATAAAAGGACAAAGCAGAAACCTTGTGGTGATGGAAATGTTCTGCACCTTGAGTCATTATCCTGGTTGTGAAAATGCACTATAGTTTTAGAAGATGGTACCATTAGAAGAACCTGGGTAAAGTGTACAGAGGCTTGTTTTGTACTATTTCTTATAGTCACATATGAATCTATAATGATCTCAAAAAAAAAAGTTTAATTAAAAATTTCACAAGGAAACAAAAAATTTTTTATATAAAAAGCAACTTGCATTTGGAGGATGTTAAAAAACAGATGAAAACTAAGAATAAAATTAAAACTAAAATTTTATACTGTTCAACTTTATAATTTTCCAGACTTTTTTCTACACATATATAAATAAAAACATATTTTTTAAAAAATGGGATCATATCATGTATATAGTCTTTTGTAATCTAGATATTCAATTGAATATTTGTGATAAATATACATATTTCATGTTTAAGAGTTTTGTTCTCTTTCATATCTCCAGGGCCTCAGGTCAGGCTTGCTATTTAATAATTATATTTTTGGTGAATAAATAAGATATTGCCAAATTGTTCTCCAAAATGGTAATATCAATTTAAAATTCCTACTTTCCTAAAATTGAGTATTATCATTTTATTTATTTTTAACAAATTTTTTAAAGTTTTTATTTATTTTTAGAGAGTGGGGTAGAGAGGGAGAAAGAAACATTGATGTGAGAGAAAAAAACCAGTTGCCTCTCATGTGTGACTCAATGGGGGACAAAACCCATAACCCAGGAATGTGCCCTGACTGGGAATTGAACCAAAGTGAAATCTTGCCTCTTGTGACAACATGGATGTACCCAGAGAATAAGTAAAATTAATCAGACAGAGAAAGACAAATTTTATATGGCCTCACACACATGTGGTATCTAAAAAACAAAACAATAGCCAAGTGCTGGGAACAGTGTTAAGTGCCCATTAGTAAACACATAGATCAAAAAAATTTTGATACATTTACACAATGGAATACTACACAGCAGAAAGAAAGAAGGAATTCTTAACCTTCATGACAGCATGGATGGAACTGGAGAGTATTATGCTAACTGAAATAAGCCAGATGGTGAAAGACAAATGCCATATGATCTCATTTATAAGTGGAACCTAATCAACAAAACAAATATGCAAGCAAAATATAACCAGCAACATTGAAATAAAGAATAAACTGACAGTGACCAGCGGGGATGAGAGAGGGGGATAACAAGGAAAGTAGGGGAAGGGGCAAGTCAAGGAACATGTATAGAGGACCTATGGACACAGACAATAGGGTGGGCAGGGCAGGGGAGAGCAATGAGGAAAAATGTGGGACAACTGTAATTGAACAACAATTAAAAAAAGAAAAAAGAAAAACAAATTAACAAAACTTCATAGAAACAGAGGCCAAAGGGATGGTTACCAGAAGGGAGGGGGTGGGAGGATGGGTGAAAAAGGTGAAGGGGAATATAGTTAATAACATTGTGATCAGTTTACATGGTGACAGATATTTATTAGAATTAGTGGGGTAATCACATTGTAAGGTGTAAAAATGTTGAATCACCTGAAACTAATATAACTAATATAATATTGTATACTAACTATACTTAAATTCTTAAAAAAAAATTCTAGCTTATTGAGGTAAAACATCTCATTGTTAAAATCAGTATTTTTTATACTAATTACATGGAGTACTTTTTCAAATGTTAAAATCCTTTTTTTTTTCCTATCTAATGAATGTAGACTTTGTGGATTTTGCCACTGTTCTTATTGGGTAAATATTCTAGACTTCTTTGTGTAATAATGCCATTACACCTTTTTAATCAATATTGTAAATATTTTCCCAAGTTTAAATTTTTATTTTTAATGTTCTATATGCACATGTATTTTATATGTTGAAGAATATTTACCTAGTAGCATACTTCAGAAATTGTACCTGTAATCATGGTCTTTTATTGTTTTAAATGAATATTTGTATATAATCCTTAAATCCAAGAATTTTGAAGCTTTCCTCACAGTGATTAATAGTCTTCTCTTGGGAGGCACCTAGATGGAGATTTAAACTCAAAATTTTATTTTTAAGTTGGAATATTAATGTACTTTTAAATCAGAGTTTAGGATTATAGATAACAAAGTTCTTAAAAGTAGCACAGAAATCAGGGTGTCCACTGGGATTATTTTTAATCTCAGGAGGACTGTCATCAAATTCAATTACCAGCTAAAATCTGAATCTTCAGAAAAGGGATACAAATTGCTTTCAGACATAGTCACATCATTTAAAGCACAAATTTTTTTTTGCATTCTTTTAAATTTTGTTCAATGAAATCTCTGTGTCATATAAACACAGGAGACATGAATTTAAGAGAAGTGATCTCAGTTAAAGAGAAAAATCATGAAATCAAACTCTTCTCTTAATCATATCCAATATTATTCAAAATGTGGTGCACAGATCATCTCTGTCAGAAATTCCATGTATGCCTATATTTTGGGGACCACTCAAGGCTTTGCAGGTTCTCAGGGTAGAGACTAGTATTCTTCATTTGTAACAAAGTCCCCAGATGTGCTTGTGAAGACTAAAAGTTGGAAAAGCATTGCCATAAATCAATATAGCCAAATGGCAATCTATTCCCTAAGTAAAACATTGTTCTTTGTCTGTGGGATTTCTTTCCTGACTAGATAGTAATTAGCACATTCTTTGGTCCTCATCTACATCTGAGAGATAAGCATAAAGTAGAAGTTAGTCACCTTTTTTTTTTTTTTATAAACACCTTCTCCTTGTCAATACTGTGGCCATTCAGAACACCACATTGGTATAGTGAGGTCAAGGAGTCAAGAAGTCTGGCTGAGATGAAATAAGAACCTATGTCATTACTGGAAAGATTGGCACATCCAGTGGGCGCTGTTGACTTCATTGTTGGCCTGGAGTAGTGGGAGGGAATGTCAGAACTGGGGGTGAAGGTACTGGTGGAAAGAATGGAGAGGCTGAGGAGTGAGTATGGTGTACTTAACTACAGGAAGACAATAATAATTGTAAACCATTCTCAAGGAGGAGCTCTGCAAATTCAGGCCATTTATCACTCATTTTTTGGAAAAATGAATGGTCTTATAAAGAAAAAAAAATGTGTATGTGTATTTATTGGAAGTACAGAGCAAGGTGGTAAGAATATTGGGCAGAACAAGATAATATCTAAATAATTCTACTTTGGTTCCCCTTGCCCTCAACAGCTGAGATGGCTTAGCACGTAGCCCGGTTACCAAAAAAACCCCACACTGCTCCACATGGAATGTTCCAAAGCAATCTGAATCATCTCCATTCTGAAATCTAATTACTCCCTAGAAAGAATTGATCATCAGTCCTCTCCTTGGCAGAACTGTGAGACTGAGGATGAAGTGATATAGAGGTAGATAGACAATATTAGTAGCAAATCTTAAGGAGAAACTTAAAATCCCATCACTTCTGGACTTCATTCTTTTTTCTTTTTATTGAGATATAATCAGCATATAACATTGCATCAGTTTTAGGTATACAAGATAATTATTTAATATATGCATGTATTATAAAATGATTATCTCAGTAAGTTTAACATCTATTACAATGCATACTTATGATTTTTTTCTTCTAATGAGAACTCTTAAACTTTATTCTCTTAACAACTTTAAAAAAATTTTATTGTTCAGTTATAATTGCCTCACCTTTTTCCCCATTGCTTACTCCAACCCTCCCCCGCCACTGTCAATCCTCCCCATTGTCTGTGCACTATTTGTCCTCTATTTGTGTTCCTTTGCTTGCTCCTTACCCTTCTTTCTCCCATTACCCTCCCTCCTCTGTGGTGGTTAACAACTTTCAAATATGCAATACAATATTGTTAACTATAGCCACTGTGCTGTACAGTACATCCCTGGTACTTATTTATATCATAAATAGAATTTTGTACCTTTTGACAGCCTCTACCTTTTTCACTCTTCATCTTTATTTCATCCTTCATTTATCCTTCGTTCTTTTTTCTTAAATTTTAATTTTATTTTTTTAAATTTATAAATCATGTTTATTCTATTACAGTTGTCTCAATTTTCACCCCTTAAGCTTCCCCTCCACCCTTCCCACAACCACCCCCTATCCTACAGTCAATTTCAACTCTGTTGTCCATGTCCATGGGTCATTCATACATCTAGTCCCTTCCCCTTCTTTCCACCATTGTCCTCTTTACCCATCCCCACTGGTCACTTTCAGTCTGCTCCATTTTTCCATACCTGTGGTTTATTTTGTTGACTAGAGTCCACTTATAGGTGAGATCATATGTTATTTCTCTTTTATCAACTGGCTTATTTCACTTAGCTTAATATTCTCCAATTCCATCCATGTTGTTGCAAAAAGTAGGAGTTCTATCTCTCTTTCTTTAGTTTTTTCTTAAATGCATATTGATTTTATTTTTTTAAATGTCAAAGTTAATTATAAAATATTAAGAAAATTTAAAACCAATGTAAAGTCTCAGCAATTAAACACACATGACACCAGCACAGAAATAATCAAGTAGATCAATGAAATATAATGAGCATTCTAGAAATAAATTTATATATCTGTCTAATAATGTAATACATGATTCAATTGATACTTCAAATCAATGGGGAAAATAAGGCGTATTCAACAAATAAGGTGCATGGACCACTACTACTTGAAATAAAGCAAATATAGAGCCCTATTTCACACATTATACAAGAAATATTCACGTGAGTTAAAAATCAATATGTAGAATCTAAGGAGTTTTAGAAGAAAATAAAACTAATATTTTTCATGACCTGAAGTAAAATATTCAAACTCAGAAGCTATAAAGTAAATATTGACAATATGACTATATTAAACATTTAACTATATAATAATATACATATAAAAAAGTTAAAGGACAAGGAATAGAATAGGAAAGTATTTGCAAAACATCTAAAAGATGGTTAATAGGTTTTTGTTTTTTGTTTGTTTTTCTAGGGAGAAAATTCTACAAACATTTAATCAATAAATTAATAAAGAATACCAAAAAGTCATTTAGAGCTTAAAAAAAAAATAGAAATAGGCAAGAAATATACTAACATAGCTTTAGTTTCAACAAATAGTAAAGGAACAATTAAAATATTATTGTCACAATCAGATTAATGAGTATTAAAAATATTGGTAATATCAAGTATTGGCAACTCTGAAAGGAACTGGGTATTTATAGAAACGTTTTCTTCATCTTAAAGCAGTCTCGTTAGCATATTTTACAGTGCTGGTTTGGTGGAGGTGTATTCTCTTAGCCTTATTTTTACTGGGAACTTCCTTATTTCACCTTCCATGTTAACTGAGAACCTTGCTGGGTAGAGCAGTCTTGGTTGCAGACCTTTGCTTTTCATTACTTGGAATAGTTCTTGCCATTCCCTTCTGGCTTGCAGTGTTTCTGTTGAGAAGTCAGCAGTTGGCCATATTGGGGCTCCCTTATGTGTTACTACCTCTTTCTCCCTTCTTGCCTTTAGGATTCTCTGTTTGTCTCTGATAGTTGCCATTTTAATGAGGATGTGTCTCGGAGAGGACCTCATTAGGTTCCTCTTGAATGGATCCTCTGTTCTTCCTGGACTTGTGTGACTTTTTCTCTCCTCCAATTAGGGAAGTTTTCTATCATTACTTTTTCAAACAGGTTCTCTTTCCCATCCTCCTTGTCTTCTCCTTGTAGTATCCCTATTATATGGATATTATTAGATTTAAGATTGCCCTGAATTTTCCTAAATGCTTCTTCATTCTTTTTGAGTCTTTTTTCATTTTCTTGCTCCTTCTGAGAGCTTTTTTCTATCTTGTCCTCCAGCTCACTGATTCTGTCCTCAGCTTCACGAAACCTGCTTTGGATTCCTTCTACTGTGTTCTTCAACTCAGAAATTATATTCTTCATTTCCTCTTATCTCTTGATAGTTTCTATGTCCTTTTTCATGTTGATATAGTTTGCAGTAAGTGCCTCATAGTTTCCCTGTAGTTTTTTGTAATTCTTTCTGAGCTCACTAGTTCTTTGAGCTTCCTTATAACTGTTGTTTGGAACTCAGTAGCTGATAGTTTACTTGCCTCTATTTCATTTAGTTCTCTTTTAGGGATTCCTCCTTTTCCTTTGAGTGGGGGGGTATTTCTTTGTCTTCCCATTATTTGTGAAACACTTTTCTTTTGTTTCTGATACTTAAGTTGGTCTGTCTTGATTTCCTGACTTTGTGGAGGTATTATGAAGGTATTATGGTTCTAGGCACCCCATTTACACCTTAATGGGGTCTGTGAGGGGGTAAGGGACAACTTATATGAACTTCTAGGTTGGAGACTGCTGTTTTTACTTTCTCTATCTTCCTTGATGATGTCAGATGTCGTCCCTGTCTGATCTTAGGCAGTCTGTTCAGGACTTCCAGTAATCTACTGTTTGTGGCTGTCTCCTTCAGCTGTTAATCTAGTCACGCTGCACTCAGCAGGCCACCTTAGACAGCTCAGGGCAGGGTCTTGTGTCTTCTCCTGCTGCTGCCCTATGGAGGAGGAGTCTGCACTGGGATCCCGCCACCTATTCTCTCCATTCTTTCCCCAAAGCCTCCATCCCCAATCTCTCTTCAAGTGTTTCCAGACCTCTCTATGCCCACTTTAGCCAGGGATCTACTGTCTGTGGCTGCCCCTCTGCACTCAGCAGGTGGCTTAGCACAGGGTGGGGTGGAATTCCACCTCGGGGTGGGGCTATTGGGTCCTTTGACGCTGGTGCTGTTCAGGGTGACTGGTTTCTTCCTGAGCAAGATGGCTGCTGTCTCATGGGGGATGAGTCGGCACCAAGATCCCACTGGCTACTCTCTCAGTTCTCTCCTCAGCCTCCTTCCCCAGTCTCTCCTCAGGCGTTTTTAGCCCACTCTCCCCCGCTTTTGTCCAAGACCAGGGTAAGTGCTTACAAATAAAAATTTACACATTGGCCCTTTAAACAGTTCTTTCCATCTCCAGCAGCCTGTCTCTGACAGAGAGCACCTCTACTGCTTTTCACAGCTGGCTGTTATCTCTGTACTTTTTGGGCTATGGTGCTGTGGGATAGAGATCTCTCCTTTTGGTTTAGACTCTGCTCTTCTCAGGAGGATCCAACTGGCCGTTTCAACATCCTTCTGGTGCTGCCACCCGTGAGCACCCCACTCACCTTCTCGAGTCTCTACCATACTCCTTACCAGTTAGATTGCACTAAAGCTGATTCTTCTGTCTCTGAGATTATAGGGTTCCTCTCTCACTCTTGTTCAGTTGTTTGTTCCAGGTGATTTCTCCACCATTTACTTGTAATTCCAGATTGGTCCTGGGAGGAGGTCAGTGTGACGTTCATTCACTCCTCCGCCATCTTGTTTCCCCCTATCCTTTATTCTTAACGAAAGAGTTCTACATGTTCTCAGGAACAGAATGAAATTCCTGTACCCACAGAAGGGTTTTGGTGGAAGATGGCTGACAGAACTTGGCTGGGGAGACTTCACTGTTCTTTTAATTTTTACATATACTCATTCTGTAATTTTTTTTAATTTACTCATCATCAAGGATATCTTTGTTTCCCTAAGAAATGGGCCTCTGGATGCCTTCCTCTCAAAAGGAACTCACAACACAACATCAAGAAGTAACCAGAGTGAGGTTAAGGAGAAAGGATTATTAGGCAAAATGCTTGGACAGCTTCTTGACCATGACATGTCATGAACTAGATGTGTCATGAAGGTCATATAGTTCTGGGACCATTTGGGAGAACAGACCGGCACTTGAAATTGGAGCACCAGTCAATGGCTAAAAAAGGCATTTTCCAGTGTATATTTTTTGTAGTAAGGGTACATTACTTGATGTGGCCATTTAAGGACTGAAGGTATTATGGTCCTAGGCACCCCATTTCCACCTTAATGGGGTCTGTGAGGGGGTATGGGACAACTTATATAGAATATAATAAGTAATGCCTACGATTATTTTTACCTGATATTCTTGTAGCTTTCATGTAAAGTGAGTTAGCTTAGGTTTTTTTTTTTTTTTTTTTTTTTTTGAGTTAGCAAGCAGGAGTGGTAACACATTGCAGAAGGGAGAATGTTACTTCAGCAAAGCGCTAAACTGGGAGAAAGTGTATTCCTGTGAATATGCTCAAATTTTCTCAGAGAGTGTAAATAGAGAGAAACTAATAGTCTGAGAGACTTTGGTTGATTGATAGTATCTTATCCTAGACTCTATGCTTCAGATGTGTTTCCTGATGTCTCAATACACCAGATCATGATGCTGAAGATCATAGCCTATAGAACTACATACTCTTATGACTGTCCATAGCATCCAGCTGACTTTTGTGTTTGGCTCATGAGTAGGTGGCAGTGTAGATATAATACTTACTTGTTAGCTGGATGAATGTTTATGTAAGAAAATGTCCTTCTCTTAAGAGTAAATTTTCTATTTTTCTATTATCTATTTATCTCTGTTTCTCTAAATTCCTCTTATTATAATATCATTCTCCATGAGTTTCTATCAATAAATTGAGACTTGGAAGATTATTATATAAATTATAGTATATAGATATATAATATTATGTAGATATATGAAATAGATTATAAGATTAGAATCTAGGAGCTTCATAAATTTAACCAATTTTTATTAGGCTGCGCAGCTCAGTAAAGTGGAAACATGGAGCTGATCCCAGACCTTTTCGCTACAAGGGATTGTGTCCAACAGACATGACAATTCTATTTTCACAGTGTCTAGAACATTACAGGTGCTCACATTGTAGAGTAAATGAATAAATGTCTAGAAGTCCTTGGGTCATGACCTGATTACCTCATTCTTTTGTCTTTGTCTTCATCTGCTGCGTCAGCCTAAGCAGGTACTCAATTTTTCTTATGACAAAGTCCTTAAGTCACCTTTTGCCCCCTTGGGAACTTTCTATAGTTTCTCCATCAAGCTCTTCACTAGCTCTGCCAAGGAGCAAATGTTTTTATTGGAACAGTATGAAATGTGACATTACTCAGATTCTGGCAGAAAATTAGTGGTAGTGAAAACCAGCTCAGCACAGCTGGGCACAGTTTCACCTCCTCCCCAGAAGCAGTAAGCTGAGGGACTACAGGGAATCATAATGCTGTAATGATGGCTAATGGTGAGGAAACAATGGGCCTGAGGACCATAAGTCAATCAGAACACAGGAAATGTTTGAGCTCCTCTGAGTATTTTTCATGGGTGTGTGTCTCTTACTGAATGATTATATTTTGTTACATAAGGGGGAAGTATAGCAATTTGTCCCAGAAGGCTAAGATATTTGCTGGTTGGCAAATAGGAAAGTATAAGGCCAAACAAGGAAAAATGTAGGTCCCAAAGCTTCAGGATAATTCTTGCTTTGTCTGGGGCTTATTCCCTGTTTTAGGTATTTGACAAAATTTTTAGCCTTGATCTATTTTCTATATGCAATTAACAATGAAGCACAATATTTAAGATAACAAGAGACTAGAGTTTAATAAAATGTTTTAGACAATTGATTTTGCATTTTCCAGTTCAATCAATATTATTAATAATTCCAGTATCATAATAATGATTTTAGTCCTCCTTGCGCTTGCAAGATTCTTTTGTTTCAAATCTTTACCTTTTAGGAACAATCAAAATAGACAGTTTGAATATAAGCACAGAACACTTCAAAGTTGGAAATTTCTTCAATGCTTTTAATAGTTTCCTCTGGGACAGAAATGATTGGAAACGATGAATGTGCATTAAAAACTCCAAGTCACGAGGCAGATTCAGGTACAGCCTCTTCTATCTGTTCTTTCATAGAAATATTAAACAATGAGAGAGCTCAGCTTGTAGGCAGACATTTCTAATGTGAACTTTGTAAGCATGACATGTTATGTTTGTAGAAATAATACAAAACATTCTGGAGAAACAAGCATACATCTTGAGGCAATTTGAGAATAATAGTTTACAGTCATGGTTTATTATTTCCAGTTTTCCCAAAACAAAACTTTCTTGCTTTTTTGGAAGCATATGGTAAGAGTCAGATGCTTCAGGACTATGATGGGACATTTCCCAAGGGAATCCTGAGACATGTTTACATATGAAATTATAACAACTCCCTTTTTGTAGTTGAAGATGATTCTGAGATGTGTATGAGAGGCTCCATTAAAGCCTTCTTTGTGCTCTCTGCATAGGTAGAAGTATTTTCTGAGATGTGGCTCTCTGTTCCTAGAGGAAGGAACCTACTGAACAAGCTGCCACAGAGATTAGAATGGAAAGAAGGAGATTCCAGGGATAATTATATAACTCCTCTGGTTGCTAGAGTAATGTACTGGTTTTCAGACAGAGGTATATTGAACAATAGGTCTCTGTCCTCAATGTACCAAAACACACAATATCTGCTACAATTTACTTTAAGGGAGTGTGGAAATGACTTGCAGCTATGGATGTTAAGACTAGAGATAGAGCAGGGTCGTGACTCAGAGAAAAGGGCTGTTACTTATTATACAAACAAAGCAGAAAAGATAAGCAAAGTTATTCCAAAAAGAACAATTAGGCAGCAGTTTCTACAAAATGACTTTCTCACAGCAATAATGGGTAAGGGGACTGACCCTGATGCTTCTGGCAAAGATTGCTCCAGAGACTGGCTTTTTCATTTTTACCAGCCCTAACTTCTGCACTTGAACTCAGAATCGTTTTGTTCTGTCATCTGGTTTTTTCTTGACTTTTTTTCATGCACAAGTAGTTAGCATAAACCATACCAAGGATATGATACCATTCCTTGTGACCACACATCTTCTTTTAAATAAGATGAAGAAATGACTCACCTTAGTTTTGGGCTTCTTTCTGTTTTCTGTCCTATTACTTACAAATCCACCCTGTTATTACCAGAGATAAAAAGAAAAAGAATCCAAAGGGAATATAACTGGTATTTTTCAGTACTAGACTTCTGATTTAGACTCTACATTGCTCCAGTTAGAAGCCTCTGATCACACTATTATGCAGGTACTTTTGCCCAGATCTGGACACAGATGTTCCAAGGGTAAACAACTTACAGGGTGGTGAGGACTGAATGGGTGCTTCCTGTCTTCTTCTCAATCAGCATCTACTTAAAAAATTCAACAGATATTTGGTCTTGCTTGTCATTCACTCAATGAGGGGGTCAGAGTTAGGAAACATATTGTGACATGACACAAAGAAGGGTTCTTCTTACTTAAGATTATTTGAGTAAAACTCACATGTGGAATCGTTGGTCTACTATTCTGAGACTGAGAATGGAGTGTGAATCTCAAAGGTCCTTCATGGATCTAATAATGTATACATCTTCCCTCAGAGAGGGATGTGGTTTTACTAGAAGTAGTAATTATTTACCCAAGGACTTCCCTGAAATGTGGATGAAATCAGAGAGTGACAGCTGAATAACCAAATTTTCAAATGAAAAAGTCTTCCTTAGGTAAATAAGGGTTTTTGGTTATTGACTCATTATTCAAATGACCAGATACAAGGTGTCAGGGAAAATACACTCTACCTCTTCTTTAACTGATAAACAAATGCCTCACCTGTGGTATTTACTTAGAAAGAAATAACTGCCTAATATTTCTACTAAACTGAAGTTGTCATGTTTTAACACATATCAGATCAGAGAGGAGAAGATGGCAATGAAGTAGATGGGAGCTGAACCCACCTGCTTGTGAACCCAACTGGGACACCTAGCTGATCTTACAAAGGACAAAGTGAAGAACCAATAGAATCTTAGCTGATATGAAGTTTGGAAACCAAAGTGTGCAGAGGACATTTCAAAATGGGCAGTAACGAGGTTTCATAGGAGGAGGGTAAAAGTCCCCAGACAGGGATAGTCCCTGGACATGGTGCCAGAAACCATGACTGCTGCAGGGAGAGCATCAGAGAGAGCCCAGTCAGTGATAGCAGCCTAGTGGTTCCCTCCCTACCCAGAGGAGGCAAATCACAGGCTGAGCCAGGAGAGGCTTGAATGTGTAAAATCACTGGGGGGAAGAAAAAGGCAAGCAGGCACACACACAGCTGGTGGCACACCAAAATTGGGGTGGTAAAGACACTGCCAGAGAGTGGGAGGGATCTTGGATGCATTTGGAGCTGGGAGAAGAAGTGGGCCACAACCGGCTGTGTCTGAGATAGACTCTGGACTTGCCAGACAGTTGGAGTGTGTGGAAAGCTGGGCAGTGGCTCAGAGTGGCAGCACTGGCCAAAGAGACTTTTCTTCAAAAGGGGAGCTGAGATGCACTGGGCAAGGACCTCACATGTGCCCATCCATCAGGGAGGAAGGGTCGTGGGCACAATTTGCTCTCGTGCAGTGCAACTTACAGATTGATCAAAAGAGTGCAAAGCAAGGTGGTTTATCAGCACTAGCCTGACACAACTGCACAGAATGGAGAGAGCGGGCCACAGAATGCTCTGAGAGCATGGGGTATAATATGGGCACCTGTGATTATTGTAGCTCAGACTGAGCCCCCTTCCTTGAAAAAACACAGGAAAGGAAAAATAGAGCCCAACCTCCCACTGCCAGTAGGAGCTAGGAAGATCTGCAAAATCAGCTGGGCAGGCCTAACCACAAGCATGTGTCTTTATTTTTCCCCTTTTTCCAAGAGTAAGACAGTTAAGACCTGGAGCTGAGACAAAAACCAGAGACAGAGAGGGCAGAATGGTGGAGGAATGAATGGAAGTCATGCTGATTTCCTTCCAGGACCAATCTGGAATTACAACTAAATTGGGAAGAAATCAAATGGAACAAACTACTGAACAATAGTGGGAGAGGAGTCTTATAACCTCAGAAAGACAAGAGTCAGCTTTAGCACAATGACTGGTAAGAGTGTGGGAGGAACTTGAGAAGATGGGCTGAGTGCCCACAGGCAGCAGCACCAGAGGGATAATTAAATGGCTAGTTGGATCTTCCTAAGAAGAGTGGGGTCTGAACCATAGGCAGGGATCTCCAGCCTACAGCACCAGAGCCTAAAAACTACACAGAAAACAGCCAACTGTGGAAAAACAGCAGTGTTGCTCTCTGCCAGAGAAAGATGACTGGATGTACAAAGAGCCATTTAAGGGGCCAACACATAAATTTTTATTTGCAACCACTTACCCTGGGTTCTGGCAGAGGAGTGGGCAAAGTGGGCTGGAGATACCTGAGGAGAACCTGGGGAAGGAGGCTTTGAGAGAGAACTGAGGGAATAGCTGGAAGGATACTGGTGTTGGCTCCTTCCCCATACAACAACCGCCACCTGAGTCAGGCAGACCATTCCCCTGAGCATGACAGGACAAAATAACTGCCCCCATAGGATGGACTCTGCCCTACCCTGTCATGCCTAAGCCTGACAATTGAGTGTAGAGTGACTACATTAACAACTGAAAGAGACAGCCACAGACAGTAGATTCCTGGAAGTCTTGAACAGTCTGCCTAAGGTCAGATGAGGTCAATATCTGACATCATAAAAGGCATATCCAGAAAGAAAAAAAAAAACAGCAGTCTCCTACCATAGAAGCTCACACTACAAAGTTAGGAAGTCGAGACAGTTCAATTTAAGAAGCAGAAGCAAAAAAAGATCATCACAAATAATGGGAACAAAGAAACATTCCCCAATCAAAGGGAAAGGAGGAATCCCAAGAAAGAGAACTAAATGACATAGAGGCAAGTAAGCTATCAGATATTGAGTTCAAAACAATGGTTCTCAGGGAGCTCAAAAGCTAGTGAGCTCAGAGAGAATTACAAAAAAACTACAGGGAAACTATGAGGCACTTACTGCAAATTATATCAGCATGAAAAAGGATGTAGAAATTATCAATAAGAAGCAAGAGGAAATGAAGAATACAATTTCTGAATTGAAGAGCACAGTAGAAGGAATCAAAAGCAGGCTGGATGAAGCAGAGGAATAAATGAGCAAGCTGGAGGATGAAGCATAAAAAAGCTCCTAGAAAGAGCAAGAAAATGAAAAAAGACTCAGAAAGAATGAAGGGGCATTTAGGGAAATTCAGAACAACATGAAATGTAATAATATCCATGTAATAGGAATACCAGAAGAAGATGAAGAGCAAGGGATAGAGAACCTATTTGAAGAAGCAATGATGGAACACTTCCCTAATTGGAGGAGAGAAAAAGTCACACAAGTGCAGGAAGCACAGAGATTCCCATTAAAGAGGAACCCAATGAGGCCCATCCCAAGACAATTCATAATTAAAATGGAAAATATCAAAGACAAAGAGAGAATCCTAAAGGTAGCATGGGAGAAACAGGTAGTAACATATAAGGGACCCCCCAATGTGACTAGCAGCTGGCTTCTCAGCAGAAACAGTAGAAGCCTGAAGGGAAAGGCCAGAAATATTCAAGTAATGAAAAGCAAAGGATGCATCCAAGGTCACTCTACCCAGAAAGACTCTCAATTACATAGAAGGTGAAATAAGGAGTTTCACAGAAAAAAGAAGGCTAAAAGAATACACATCCACTAAACCAGCACTGAAAGATATGCTAAAGAGACTGCTTTATGAAAATGAAGAAAAAGAGTGAGAAAGACAAGAACATAGGTGCAAAGGGAAAAAATGATAAGTACCTATCAATAATAACTTTAACTGTAGATGGATTAACTACTCCAATAAAAAGACATATGGTAACTGAATGGATAAGAAAATGACTCCCACATATGCTGCCTATGAAAGACATACATCAGAACAAAGGACCTACACAGACTGAAAGTAAAAGGATGGAAAAAAATATTCCAAGCAAACAGTCAGGAAAAGAATGCAAGGGTAGCAATACTTATGACAGACAAAATAGATTTTGAAACAAAGGCCATAAAAAGAGACCCAGTAGGACACTTTATAACACTCAAAGGAATAATCCATCAAGCAGAGATAAACATTGTAAACCTGTTTGCACCCAAAATAGGAGCACCCTAATATATAAGGAGAATCTTGGAGGACTTCAAGAAAGATATAGAAAGCAACATACTGATAGTAAGGGATTTTAACACCCAACTGTCAAAAGTGGATGGATCTTCCAACAAAACATCAACGATATTGTGGAATTGAACAACGCATTAGATCAAATGGACTTAACTGACATATATAGAACCTTTCATCCCAAAGAAGAAAAATACATGTTCTTTTCAAATGCACATGTAATATTTTCAAAGATAAACCACATGATAGCACACAAAACAAGCCTCAACAAATCCAGAAAAATTGAAATCATAACAAGCATTTTATTGGACCACAAGGGCTTGAAACTAGAAACCAACCACAAGAAAAACCTCAAAAATATTCAAACTCATGGAGACTGAAGAGCATACTGTTAAACAATTACCGAGTATATAATGAGATCAGGGAAGAAAAAAAATTTCTGGAAACAAATAAAAATAAACACACAACATCCTAAATCCTATGGGACACAGTCAAGGCAGTCCTCTGATGGAAGTTCATAGCAATACAGGCCTCCCTAGAGAAGATAAAATAAACATTTCAAACAGACAACCAAACCCACAGCTTCAGGAAGTGGAGAAACAACAACAACAAAGCCCCAAGTGAGTATATGGAAAAGGATAATCAAGATCAGAGCAGAATTGAATGACACAGTGACCAGAAGAGTAATCCAAAGGATCAATAAATCCAGGTGGTCTTATTTGAAAAGATAAGCAAAATACAAGCCTTTAAGCAGACTCATCCAGAGAACAAGGGTGAGGACCCAAATAAATATCAGAAATGAAAGAGGAGAAATAACTGATACCACAGAAAAACAAAGTATTGTAAGAAATTACTATGAACAATTATATGCCAAGAAATTTGAAAACCTGGGTGAAATAGATAAATTTCTTACAAAATATAACCTTCCAACAATGAATGAAGAAGAAGCAGAAAGTCTGAATGGACCTATAAGAGCTAGTGGAATTGAAGCTATAATCAACGAACTCCCAGCACACAAAAGTCCTTGACCAGATGGTTTCACAAGAGAATTGTAGCGTGGGGAAACAGAGCATGTCGTGGAGACCGCAGCGCTCCAGGATCTGAGGGTTACCATCCAGGGCCAGGTGAGATGGGAACACAGACTCTGAATCCCATAGAGCCTGTCCCAAGGGTGTCACAGATGGAAGGAATAAACATGAGTCATTGCTAATACTTCTCTGTTTTCCAGGAGAAGGCACGTGGCACATCCCTCTAATGATAAGGCCCCCTTGCCCCTCTTTCCAAAGCTTTTATTGAAAGGGTTACCAGTGGGGCTAGATAACAGGAATGCACAGGTTATCTCATTACATCAGTATGTTAATGTTTACTGAGAATAAGTGATGTTTTGAAGAAAACAAATGGCAGGAATACACCGATTTACATGGGTCCGAGAGGAGACTAGTAAATAGGAGAGATGACTAAACATGAGAGTGTAGAAACATGAGTACCTAAGAGTATAGGGTTAGGCTCTGTGAATAATGTAAATTTCCTTCCCAGCATGATGTGGCTACAGCTTCTGAGGGAAAAACAAAGCACACTTTAAAGAATTTACTTTTAGACCTGATTTCCCTGGGAACCACCAGATCTGGTTTAGGACTGACTCCAGCATTTTTTAATCCTGAGCCAGGTGGGGAGAGGGAGCCACCAAGATACAAGGAGACTTCTTTTAGATAGAAGGAGGACTCCAGCCATGTTCAAGCTGACCCGAAGGATACAAGGCTTTTTGCCCTTTCTCCATGTCCCCAAATTTCTTGTCTGCCTCCCACACCAATTGATGCCTGGCTTAGGTTGTTATCTCTGCATGAGATAACTTACCCATCATCAACAAGCGACTATCACAAAGCAAAGCAGAGTGGCAGGAGCTATGCCCCTGCCAGTGGGGACAGGTTATGTCTACTCAAGAGCCTGTTTTCCCAAGGCCTCCTTGATTATTTCCAGCCTGTCAGCAGGGTTACAGTTCCTGAAACCAGACAGGATATTTCCCAACAAGAATTTTATAAAACATTTAAGGAAGAGCTAACTCCTGTCCTTCACATACTATTCCATAAAATCCAAGAAGATGGAAGTCTCCCAAACTCTTTTTATGAAGCCAGCATCATCCTAACCCCAAGACAAGATAAAGACACAACAAAGAAAGAAAACTACTTGCCAATATCACTGATGAACATAGATGCTAAAATCCTCAACAAAATATTGGCAAACTGGATCCAGCAATACATTAAAAAGATCATCCATCATGATAAGTGGTACTCATCCCAGGGGTGCAAGTACGGTTCAATAGTTGCAAATCAATAATGTAATACATCACATAAACAAAAGGAAATACAAAAATGTAATTATCATATCAATTGTTGCAGGAAAAAAACATTTGATAAGGTACAGCACCCATTTATGATAAAAAAAAAAACACTCAACAAATGGGAGTAAAGGTGGCATACCTCAACATAATAAAGGCCATATATGAGCCACCATCATACTCAATGGGCTAAAACTATAAGCTTTCCCACTAAGATCAGGAACAAGACAAGGGTGTCTGCTTTCCCCACTCCTGTTCAACATAGTACTAGGTGTCCTAGCTAGACTGATCAGACTAGAAAAAGGAACAAAAGGCTTCCAAATTGGAAAGGATGAAGTAAAACTCATTGTTCTATGTATACTATCATGTCATTGTTTGCAGAAGACATGATAGTGTACATAGAAAACTCCATAGACTCTACCAAAAAACTACTTGATCTAATAAGTGAATTTGGCAAAACAGCAGGATGATGTCAATATTCAAAAATCAAAGGCATTTTTGGCACAGCAACAAAAAAATATCAGAATCAGAAATCAGCAAAATCAAAGACATGTCCAGAGAAAATTCCGAACGTGAACAGCAAGAGTTGGAACAAATTTCACCTTGCTCTTCTTCAGAACTTGCATTTTTTAAAAAATTTCTCCTTCTTTTTGCTTGTTTAGACTTTTTGTTTGTTTTTTATGTTTTGTTTTTCTTCCTTTTATATTGCATTTAAATTTTTCTTCTTTCACTTCACTCATATTCCAAATAATGTACTATTTTTGGTCTTTTACTTTTTATTCATTTTATTCAGAGCATATATATATTTACATATCATATTATTGTTATTACAAATCCCATAGTGCACCCTTCCCTGGTCTTCATCTATTTCACAATCTTCCTGAGCTTTCTTATGGTTTTGGTAAACTTTATTTTCTCTCATACTACATGGTGTTCCTATCCCTTACTCCTACTCTTTTTCCTCCATCTAAACTTGTATAAGAACTTTTCTTTCTTTTGTCATTTCACATTATTTTTCCACTCTTATAAGAGTCTTATTTTGTTTCCACCCTTTATAAACAGTGGCTAGTTGGGCAAAATACCTCTAGTTGGTCGTCACTGTAATACTCCAATGAAACCCCTATTTTTTCACTATTTATTTGTACTTTAAATCCCATAATATACTTTCTCCCATTTTACTCAATTTCACCTTCCCCTTCCTCCTGACCAGTTCATTGAGGAATTTTATTTCATTTTTTTCTTTTTCTCTCCTCTCTCAACCTAGGCTTATTAGTTTGCTCCCCTTATTCCCTCAAAATTTGTTTTTTTTACAGCAGATGTCTCATGTTCACTTTTTGCTTTTGTACAACATTCTTATTCCCATTCCACCTTTATTAAACTTCATTAAGTTGTTATCAACACTGCTGTGGTTTTTCTTCAACTTTGCTCTCATTGGTTCAATACCTTTTCAATTTTACTTCAAACCTCAGAGTATTTCCTTTTATTTCCCCATTGTTCTCATTGCCCTTTCATGTTTTAGTCATTTTAAATTTTGTTCTCTCCCTTTTTTCACCTCAATTCTATCCCTACTCATATAAATTCTCATACCTCTTACCACTCAATACCATTTTCCCCTTTTTTAGTCATCTCATGTTCCCTTTGTCATATCTTATAATATCTGTAATCTCTCTTCAACTTTATTAATATTTGCTCAATTGCAGTTGAGATTGCTGATGTGGTTGGGTGTTCCTTTTGTTGATGTAGGTTTGGTTGTCAGGTAATACTGCTTTGTTAACAAACACCTGTACAACAGCATGCAAAACAATGTGGGAGTTGTGACTACCAGTAAGATAACCGGAAGGTAGAACCCACTGCAAAGAAACCACCAACAAGTAAAGCTCAAACACAACAAGAGAGCCCACACAAATGGAAGAAAAGCCAATGCTAGATCATACAGACAAGGATATCAAAGAGACTGCACCACTGAGTCACACAGAAGTCCACCCTATGAAGACAGCTGGCAAAGCAGAGCAATTTGAGATGCAGAAGCCAAAAAAAAAAAAGTCACCTAAAATGGGGACACAAAGAAAGAAGCCCCAGTCAAAAGTAATGAAAGAATCTCCAGTAAACAGCTAAATAAAATGGAGGCAAACTATCAAAGAATTTTTTTTAAATGGTTATAAGGATGCTAAAGGAACTCAGTGACAACTATAAGGAACTGAGTGTGGGCTACAATTAAAAAAATGACAGGAAACTTCCCTAACCTGGAGAGGTGAAAAGCCATGCAATTTCAGGAAACACAGAGGATCCTATCAGGATAAACCCAAAGAGGCCCACTCCAGACACAGCATAATAAAAATGGAAAAATCCAAAGGCAAAAAGAGATTCTTAAAGACTGCAAGGGAGAAACAGAGAGTAAAAACAAGGGAGCCCAATAAGGCTAGCAGCTGTTTTCTCAACAGAAACACTACAAATCAGAAAGGAATGGCAAGAAATATTCCAAGCAATGAAAAGCAGAGGCCTCCAACCAAGAACACTCTATCCAGTAAGGCTCCATTTCAAATGAATGGTAAATTAAGGAGTTTCCAAGAAAAAAGGTTAAAATAATACACATCCACCAAACCAGCACTGCAAGATATGTTAAAACGACTGCTTTAAGAAGATAAATAAAAAGAGTAAGAGAGAAACACAGGCACAGAGGAGGAAAATGGAAATAAATAAGTATTTATTTATAATAACCTTAAATGATAATAGATTAAATGCTCCAATCAAAAGACATAGGGTAGTTGAATGGATAAGAAAACAAGACCCGCACATATGCTACCTATAAGAGACCTAGCTCAGAAAAAAAGACTGAAAATGGATTTACATGGACTGAAAATGAAGCGTTGGAAAAAAATATTCCAAGCAAATGGACAGGAAAAAAAAGCCGTGGTAGCAGTACTTATATCAGACAAAATAAACTTCAAAATAAAGGCCATACAAAGAAACACACAAGGAATCAAGATGGTGGAGAAGTGAGTGGAAGTCATACTGACCTCCTCCCAGGACTAACTGGAATTACAATTAAAATCTGGAGAAATCACCTGGAGTAAACAACTGAACAATAGCCAGAGAGGAGCGTTATGACCTCAGACAAACAGAAGAATCAGCTTTAGCACAACCTAACTGGTATGGAGTGCAGTACAGACTTGAGAAAGCAGGCTGGACACCCAGAGCAGCAGCGCCAGAGGGATACTGAAACAGCCAGTTGGATCCCCCCGAGAAGAGTAGGGTCTAAACCATGTCAGGATCTCTAGCCTACAGCACCAGAGTACAAAAAGTACATGGACTACAAATAGCTGCAAAAGTCAGCAGGGTTGCTCTCTACCAGAGACAGGAGGCGGGAGATACAAAGAGCCATTTAAAGGGCCAACACATAGATTTTTATTTGCAGCCACTTGCTCTGGGCTTTGCCAAAGGTGGGGGCAAAGAGGGCTAGAGTCGCCTGAGGAGAGACTTAGGAAGGAGGCTTTGGGGAGAAAATGGAGTGAGGAAGTGGTGCGCTCCCAGTGCTGACCCCTCTCCTAGATAGCAGCAGCCAACTGGCTCAGGCAGAACACTCCCCTGAGTGGCAGCAGCATGGCCAAACCCAATAACCCAACCCGCAGGAGGGACTATGTGTCAAAGCAAGCCTGCTGAGTGCAGAGTGACTAGATTAACAACTGAAAGAGACAACTACAGACAGTAGATTCCTGGCAGTCTCAAACTTACTGCCTAAGGACAGACAGGGTCAACATCTGAGATAATCAGAGGCAGATCCTGAAGGAAAAAAATAGCAGTCTCCTACCATAGAAGTTCACACCACAAAGTCAGAAACTCAAGATGGATCAATTTAAGATGCAGAAGCAAAAAAGGAGAGTTTCACAAATAAGAGGAAGACAAAGAAACAACTCCCAGATGAAGAGAAATGAGGAATCCCCACAGAGAGAACTGAATTAAATAGAGGCAAGTAAACTATCAGATATTGAGTACCAAACAATGGTTCTAAGGAAGCTTGAAGAGCTCAGTAAGCTCAGAGAGAATTACAAAAAACTGCAGGAAGACTATAAGGAACTTACTACAAACTATATCAGCATGAAAAAGGACATAGAAACTATCAATAAGAGACAAGAGGAAATGAAGAATACAATTTCTGAATTGAAGGACACAGTAGAAGGAATCAAAAGCAGGCTTGGTGAAGCAGAAGATCAGATCAGCAAGCTGGAGGATAAGGCAGAAAAAAAGCTCCCAGAAAGAGCAAGAAAATGAAAAAAAACTCAAAAAGAATGAAGAGGCATTTAGGGAAATGCAGGACAACATGAAACATAATATTAATATAATAGGAATACCAGAAGAAGAGGAGAAAGAGATAGAGAACTGGTTTGAAAAAGTAATGATGGAAAACTTCCCTAAGTAGAGAAGAGAAAAAGTCGTACAAGTGCAGGAAGCACAGAGATTTCCATTCAAGAGGAACCCAATGAGCCCCGCTCCATAAAACATCATAATTAAAATGGCAAATGTTAAAGACAAACAGAATCCTAAAGACAGCAAGGGAGAAACTGGTAGTAACATACAAAGGAACCCTGATGTATCTAGCAGCTGATTTCTCAACAGAAACACTACAAGCCAGAAGGGAATGTAAAGAAATATTCCAAATCATGAAAAGCTAGGGCCTGCATCCAAGACAAGTCAACCCAGCAAGGCTCTCAATTAAAATGGAGGGTGAAATAAGGAGTTTCCAAGACAAAAGAAGGCTAAAAGAATACACCTCCACCAAACCAGCACTGCAAGATATGCTAAAGGAGCTACTTTAAGAAGATGAAGAAAAAGAGTCTATGAATACCAACTTCCTTTCATAGTCACCAATACTTGATATTACTAATGCTTTTAATACTTATTAAATTGATTTTGACAATGATGGGTTATTTTGTTACTTTATTATTTGTTGAAATTAAACCTGTTTTTATATATTTCTTGCCTATTTCTATTACATTTAAAAAGCATTAAATGACTTTTTGGTATTCTTTATCCATTTATCGGTTAAATGTTTGTAAAATTTTTTCCCTAACAAAACCCCCCAAAACTATTAACCTCTTTTTAGATGTGTGACAAATACTTACCTATTCTATGACTTGTCCTTTACCTTTTTTAATATGTATATTAATATATAGTCTTAAATGTTTAATATAATCATATTGTCAATATTTTACTTTATTGATTCTGGGTTTGAATATTCTACATCAGGGTAAGAAAAGTATTATTTTGTATTTTCTCCTAAAACTCCTTAGATTTTTACATGTTGATTTTTAACTCACCTGAATATTTTTTGTATAATGTGTGAAATAGGGCTCTATTTTTGTTTTATTTCAAGTAATAGTTGTCCATGCACCTTATTTGTTGAATAAATTTTTTCCCATTGATTTCAAATATCAGTTAAATCATATGTATACATTTGTGTCTAGAATGTTCTTTTATTTCATTGATCTACTTGATTATTTCTATGCTGGTGTCATGTTGTTTTAATTACTGAGACTTTATAATGGATTTAAAGTTTTTAATATTTTATAATGGATCTTGACATCTAAAAAAATAAATAAATCCATCCTCTTTTTAAAAGAAAGAAAAGAAAAGAAGGAAAGAAAGAAAGAAAGAAAGAAAGAAAGAAAGAAAGAAAGAAAGAAAGAAAAGAAAGAAAGAAAGAAAAAGAAAGAAAGAAGGTACCTATTGCAACAGCATGGATGGGCCTGGAAAATGTTATGTTAAGTGAAATAAGCTAGTTAGTGAAAGACAAATACCATGTGATCTCACCTATAAGTGGAATCTATTCAACAAAATAAAGTAATGAACAAAATGAACCATAGACAAGGAAACATGGAGCAGACTGAAAGTGACCAGAGGGAATGGGGAAGGAGGACAATGGTGGAAAGCAGGAGAAAGGACTAAACAAAAACATGTATGGATCACCCATAGCCACAGACAACAGAGTGAGACTTGACTGTGGGAGAGGGGGGTAGGGTGGGATGGGTGGAGGAGGGCAAAGGGGAAAAACTGAGACAACTGTAATTGAATAAATATGATTTTAAAATGAAAAAAGACATCACTAAATTAAATAGAGAGAAACAATTGTTAAGTAAATTCTTGACCTGGATTTTTGATAAGATTAATGAAAGTCTAGAGAGATTTATCTGGGGGGAAAAAAAAACCCAACAACACACAGAAGAACAGTTCATAATTCTCAAGGGAAAAAATCCATCAAGAAGACCCAGCAAAACATTATAAACATATATGCACCCTAAATTGGAGCACCCAAATATATAGGGAAAATCTTGGAGGACTTCAAGAAAGATATAGACAGCAATGCATTTAAACTATGGGATTTTAACACCACACTGTCAACAATGGACAGATCTTCCAAACAACAAATCAACAAGGATATTGTGGCACTGAATGACATGCTAGATCAAATGGACTTAACTGATGTTTTTATATATATATATATGCACACACACACACACACATGACCTTTCACCCCAAAGAAGCAAAATACACATTATTTTCAGATGTATATGGAACATTTTCAAAGATAGATCACATTATAGGACACAAAACAAGCTTCAAAAAGCTCAAGAAAGTTGAAATCATATCAAGCATTTTCTTGGGCCACAAGGTCTTGAGATTAGAAACCAACGTAAAGGAAAAGGCTCAAAAACATTCAAACTCAAGGAGACTGAACAGCATGCTACTTAACACTGAATGGATTAATAATGAGATCAAGAAACAAATCAAAAATTTTCTGGAAATGAATGAAAATAAACACACAACAGTCCAAAACCTATAAAAACAATGAAGGTAGTCCTGAGAGGGAAGTTCATAGCAATACAGGGCTACCTAAAAAAGATAGAAACATTTCAAATGAACAACCTAACAGTACATCTACAAGAACTGGAGGAACAACAACAAACAATTCCCAGAGAGGGTAGAAGGAAGGAAATAATCAAGATCAGAGCAGAATTAAATGACAGAGAGACTAAAAAAACAATGGAAAGGATCAATACTTCCAGGAGCTCGTTCTTTGGAAAGATAAACAAAATTGACATACTTTAACCAGATTCATCAAGAAAAAAAAGAGAGAGGACCAAAATAAATAAAATGAGAAATGAAAGAGAAAAAAATTACAACTGATACTAGAGAAATACAAGGGATTGGAAGAAATTACTATGAAAAAAATATATGCCAAGAAATTTGAAAACCTGGGTGAAATGAACAAATTTCTAAACACATATAATCCTCCAACACTGAATGAAGAAAAGACAGAAAACCTGAACAAACCAATAACAGCTAGTGAAATTGAAGCAGTGATCAAAAACACCCTGGCACACAAAAGCCCTGTACCGGATGGTTTGGCTAGAGAATTTCACAAAACATTTAAGGAAGAGCTAACCCACATCCTTCTCATTTATTCCAAAAAAATCCAAGAAGAGGGAGGACTCCCAACCTCTTTTTATGAGGCCAGCGTCATCCTAATCCCAAGACCAGGTAAAGACACAACAAAGAAAGAAAACTACAAGCCAATATTGAATGTGGGAGGTGAGTGGAGGATTGAATGTGGGCAGTATTGGAGTGGGTAGAAAACTGGAGAGTAATGGGGAAAATATGGGGACCACTATAACTGAACTATAATAATTTTTTTTGGAAAAAATTCTTTTTATATGAGAAAAAAATGCCAGAATCGTAAGCCAAATATGGTCAGTATCTTTTATTTTCCCCTAAAGTCCCATTTCTGGATGACCTGGGCCATGCTGTGAGATATATTTGGCAAAGCTAACTAATCACTGGAGGTCATAAATAAAGACATTGCCACTTTCTATGACATGTAGCACCTTTTTGAAGTAGCTGGGAATTAGTGATAACAAACCACAACACTGAACTTAGAAATAAATTTGAATTTTGTTATACATTTTGCAATTTTGGCAGTTTTGAAGGTGAGAATGTGTCAAAGGGTAATATACCTCAAGGACAATGAGTGTTACATTGATATTAATTAAAAAGCCTTATTCTTATTTAACAAAGCACTGAAGTGTGGAGGGAGGGATATGCTGTGAGCATTTTCTTTAATTTTCTTTTGCCATCTGTCAGGTAAGTTAAGAATTTAAATTCTCATAGATCAGCATTTTAAAAATATAACCAATTTTCATCTCAGGTTGCTTACTTAATGATGTATTTATTACATCTCATTTAAGATTGACCAAGGATAAAGCTGTATTATTACACAGAGAAGAACTAGGTGGAGCACCTATAAAGACAATGGAAGTTTTGAAACAAGAAAAATAAATTGAGGTTAGTTAATTTAACCAAACCAGAAACCCCAAATGGTGTGAAAGCACATAGGCTTGAGATAACAAGTACTATCTTCACTGTGAAATCTGTAGAATAAATCACCTGTGGACCTACTGAATTGTGGAAAGTCAGCCAAATAGTCTTTGTTTTTCATTTCTTATCCATTAAAGATCAATGTCCTTACTTCTAACTTAGCAAAATAAAATACACATAAAAGGGGCCACAAAGGTTTCTTGAAAGGTCAAAGACCATCTTATCAATTAGCTATATCCTCTCAAGGGTGTGGATATCCTTATGCAGTGGTCAGTAAGACCTGTACTTTGTTTCTGATGATTTTACTAAAAGCCAGTAATGTGGGGTGGGAAAAAGTGGTGAGGGCATATTCCAAGACTCATAAGAACAAAGCTTTTTATAAACATATGAAATACTTTTACCAACCATAGGACATCAGAACATCATCCTGAGTTCTTTACAGATAAAAGCTCCTCTCAAATATTATTAGATCCACCCCCACAGTGCTATCCAGGGTGTTGAATCAGCAGCATTAAACCCTAAACCCTATTCTCAGTTGAGAAGTCAGAAGAGCAGGAGGTGGGATGAGTGGAGGAGGGCAAAGGGGGAAAAATTGGGACAACTTTAATAGAGTAACAATAAAAAATGATTAAAAAAAAGAATCTTTTATCTCAGTATTGAACTCCCTACCCTATCTCTATCTCCTTTCACCTTGTCCTCATTGCATACAATTATGCCAATTTTTAACTCCACTGTATAACTTCAGAATACATATCCTTGGACTAACCTAGGAACTATATTTATACCCTGTCTCCTTTAACTATAGCAAAGAGCAAAAAGATACAGTCCTTATAATAATAATATTATTATCTGACAGGTTGTATCAGACAGTTAAACAAATAAATATAGGCACGTTGGTGGGGCCGGGCATATAATATTTTGTGACCTCAGAGGGAAAATTATTTTTTCCAGTGTGAAAAGAAGGAAATACAACCTTAAACATTTTTGACAAATATTCAGTTTGTCACTTTTTAAAATTGTTCTGTTACAGTTGTCCCCATTCCCCAACCCCCATCATTTTTCTCCTCTGCTCCATCCAACCCCAGTTCCCAAAGTCATGTCGACTTGGGATTGAATTAGATCAGGGATGAAGTGGTTCCTGTCAAGGCATTAGGTTTTATATTTGAAAAGTGATTCCATAGGGGATATCAGCTTTTGACATGGAACTCGTCTGTAACTTCTTGAAAGTGGGTTGTTTAGCAACAATAAAAATATACACTTGTATCACCCCAACACCCAATCCTTATCTTATATTACACAGAGTCTCTAGCACAAAGTTTTAATTCTTTAGATTCTGATGAATAAATTATTTTAACTATAGTATTTATTTTCTCATATTTCTACCTAAAATAACTCAGTGATCAAGGACAATTACCTATTATGGAGAGTTACAATGCCCCATGTTAGAATACTGAAAGGAAAAGAAACCAACGGAGACAAGAGGGAAGGAGGGGGCGCAGGGAAAAGGAAGGGAAGGGGAAAGTCAAGGAACATATAGCAAGGACTTATGGACAAAACCAAAGGGGAAGAGCTGAGGGAGGGAAGGAGAGAGGGGGCAAGGGAAAGTGGTGGGGGGGAGGCAGAGACAAATGTATTTGAAAAAAATAAATTAATTAATTAAAAAAAAGAATTTATCAGCTCTTAATTTATGCTACCAATCTTGTTGAATCCAGTGTAAGTGATAAGAGAACATAACTTATACTATATGCATATGCAGATAGTAATATTTTTTAAAATTCTGGGCATTTCTTCAATTCTTTTATATTTTATTGAAGTGACATTCATTCACAAAATCATACAGGTTTCAAGTGCACAACACAACAACACATGATTGGCATACTGCACTGTGCACCCATCACCCAAAGTGAAAACATTATATATATATGTATTTTTTTTTGCTTAATCCTTTTACCTTAATACCCTCGCCTCTGAGAGTTGTCAGTTTGTTCCAAGTATCCATCTGCTGTTCCTATTTTCTTTGTCAGTTTATTTTATTCATTATGTTCCACATATAAGTGAGATCATATGATAATTATCTTTCTCTGACCAGCTTATTTCAATTAACATAATACTCTCCAGATATACCCATGCTGTGGCAAAAGGTAAGATTTCCTTGTTTTTATGGCCAAGTAGTATTCCTTGTGTAAAAGTACCACAGCTTTTTCAATCCTCTCATCTATTGATTGACACCTGGGCAGGTTCCATACTGGCTATTATAAATAACACTGTGGATTCACATAGGGGTGCGGATATTCTTTTTTTTAATTTTTTTTTTCAAATACATTTGTCTCGGCCTACCCTCCACCACTTTTCCTTGCTCCCTCCCGCCCTCTTCCCTCAGCCCTTCCCCTTTGGTTTTGTCCATGAATCCTTGCTATATGTTCCTTGACTTTCCCCTTCCCCTCCTTTTCCCCACCCCCACTTCTTCCCTCTTGTCTCTGTTGGTTTCTTTTCCTTTCACTGTTGCTGGTTTTATTTTCCTTGCATCTTTGTATTGTTGGTTAGGTTCTACTTATAGGTGAGATCATATGGTATTGGCTTTCGCTCCCTGGCTTATTTCGCTTAGCATAATGCTCTCCAGTTCCATCCATGCTGTCGCGAAGTTTAGTAGTTATTTTTTACTTTCTGCTGTGTACTATTCCATTGTGTATATGTACCATAGTTTTTTCATCCACTCATCTACTGATGGGCATTTAGGTTGCTTCCAACACTTGGCGATTGTAAATTGTGCTACTATGAACATTGGGGTGCATAGGTTCTTTCGAATTGGCATTTTGGTGTTCTTAGGGTATAGTCCCAGCAGGGGAATCACTGGATCAAAAGACAGTTCGATTTTCAGCTTTTGAGGAAATTCCACACTGCTTTGCACAGTGGCTGCACCAGTCTGCATTCCCACCAACAGTGGACTAGGGTTCCCTTTTCTCCACAGCCTCACCAGCACCTGTTGTTTGTGGATCTGTTTATGATGACCATTCTGACCGGTGTGAGGTGGTACCTCATGGTGGTATGGATCTGCATTTCTCTGATGGCTAGTGATGCTGAGCATCCTTTAAAATATCTCTGGGCCCTCTGTATCTCCTCCTTGGAAAAGCGTCCGCCCAGGTCCTTGCCCATTTTTTGATTGGATTGTTTGTCATCTTGGAGTGGAGTCGAGTGAGTTCTTTATATATTTTGGAGATCAAACCTCTATCTGATGTATCATTAGTGAGTATATTTTCCTATTGGGTTGGCTCCCTTTTCATATTCTTTAAAATTAATATTTTAGATTTCTTTGGATATATTAAAGGCAGTTTCATTTTTAAATTTGTGAAGAAACTCCATACTGTTTTTCACAGTGGCTACACCAGTCTGCATTCCCACCAAGAGTGCACCAGAGTTCCCTTTTCTCCACATCCTCACCAATACTTGTTGTTTGTTGATTTATTGGTGATAGACATTCTTAAAGGCATGAGGTAGAAATGCTTCTGAAGGAACTTTAGCTGCATAGATTTGCTTCAGGATAGATGAATGAACCACAATAATATAATTATATGGAATTTCCCACTCAATATTTTGGAAAATTCAAATCTCTTCCCTCTCTGTTTTTGAAGATAAACAAGGAAAAATAGCTTTAAAATCCTGATGGAAACTAACCTCATTTTTTTATGTTGCCTTCAATATTAAGCACTTACAGGTAGAAAAAAGGTAAGAGAGACAAGAAGCTGATGATTTTCTGACTGTTTGAATACCCATTTGTATTTTTACTGCCATTGAGAACATTTTCATATTTAGTAAGAATCCAGAGCAATGCACTTACTTGTATTAAGAAATAATATGGTCATGAGAATCAATATTTAGCTGTCAATAGTCAGTTAAGCACCACTCATTGCATAGTACCCAAATCTGTTGTGCTCACTTAAGGACTTGGAGATACTGAATAATCACAGGTGTTCAAACCATCATGGAAATCCTTTTTATTATATTACTTTATGATATAGTCTTAACTGTGTGTCTCCCAAATTATTATGTTGAGGACTTAACCCCAATGTAACTGTATTTGGAGGTAGGTTTTTAAGAGTTAATTATAGTGAAGTAAGGCTTTAAGTGTGGGATCCTGATCCAGTAAGATTGGTGGTCTTACAAGGAAAGTACAAGAGATATCTCTCTCCCTCTCTGCGGACACATACCAAGAGGAAAGGCCATATGAGCACACAGAGAAAAGTTTGATATCTTCAGGTCAGGAAGAGATCCCTCACCAGAACCTGACCTTGCTGGCACCCTAACCTTGAACTTTCAGCCTTCAGAATAGTGAGAAAATAGATCCATGTTGGTTAAGCCACCTAGTCTAATGTATTTTGTCATGGCAGCCTGTGCTTATTATCAATCTTGTCTTAGGAAAAACAAATCCCTTTTGAGGAAATACACTCATACCTGGATTTTGATTATTTGAGCAATTCCTGATGCAATTTCATGGTGTATATTGGTCTTCTTAAAGCAACAAATCTCTGTATCCCTATGGTAACTCTGGAAGACTTTTTTCATCCTTCACTGACCTGGCAAGAGCTCATGACTTTTGTCCCTGACTATTCCTTATCCATGAATAACCATTAAGAGGTCAAAAAAAGGGTTCAGAGAGTCTTATGTACTCTTTAAAAATGTCAGGTAATTGATAAATGGTGCAAAAGTGAGCAAGAACAAAGTATATTTGGTTGATACTTGACAGTTTCCCATGTAACATTGGATGCATAAACCCCACTTTCTAAAAAAAATAGTTGGAATCTCATTGTGAGGAGTTATCCTGCAACTCAACAAATATGTGGTTTGAGAGAATACAAAGCTTCTTTTGGAAAAAATATATCACTTTGAATCTTTTTACACTGTAGCGTATATTAAAAGTACAAGTAAATACTTTTGCAAAGATTAGAACAACTAAATAATGAAAGATTAAAGCAGCAGTGGAACTAAACCCCTTATCAGATATATAAATTGCAAATATTTTCTCCCTTTCTGTAGTGTACCTTTTCATTCTGTTGATAGCTTTCTTTGTTATGGAGATATTTTTTAGCTTGATGTAGTCCCACTTATTTATTTTTGCCAGCACCAAATCACTTCCAACACCAATGTTGAGGAGCTTACTCCCTACATTTTCTATTAGAAGTTTTATGGTTTCAAGTCTTATGTTTAAGACTTTAATCCATTTTGACTTGATTTTTGTGTATAGTTTAAAATTGGGATCCACTTTTACTCTTCTGCATGTGGATATCTAACTTTCACAACACCATTTATTAAAAAGACTATTTTTCCCCATTGTATATTTTTGGCTACTTTGTCATGAATTAATTGACCTTATATGCATGGGTTTATTTCTGGGCTCTTTATTATGTTCCATTGATTCATGTGTCTGTTTTTATTCTAGCACCATACTGTATGTATGTATGTATGTGTGTATATATATGTATATATAGATATATGTGTGTATACATATATCTATAGTAAGGGGTTAATATTAAAAATATATAATGGATTCATGCAACTTCAAAAGCAAAAAGTGGACAATCTGATTAAAAAATGGGCAGAGGAACTGACCAGACATTTTTCCAAAGAAATATAAATGCCTAACAAGTACATGAACAGGTGCTCAATATCACTAATCACCAGGGAAGTGCAAATCAAAACCACAATGAGATATCACCTTCCACCTGCTATCATCAAAATAACAGAGATAAAAATTGTTGGCAAGGATGTGGAGAAAGGGTAACCCTTGTCACTGTTGTGTGAATGTAAATTGATTAAGCCTTTATGGAAAACAGTATCAGATGTCCTCAAAAACTTACAAATAAAACTACCATATGATCAAGTAATTTCACTTCTTGTTATATGTCCAAAAGAAATGAAAAGAAGATATCAAAGAAATATCTGTGCTTCCATATTCATTACAGCATTATTTACAATAGCCCAAGCAATGAAAACCACCTAAGTATACATCAGTGAATGAAAGAATAAAGAAGATGTGGGATATATGAACATTATTCAGCTATGAGAAAGAAGGAATCCTGCCATTTGCAACAACATACATGGACCTCGAGTCCATTATGCTAAGAGAAAGAAGTAAAACAGAGAAAGACAAATACTACATGGTATCACATATACGTAAAACCTAAAACAAACAAACAAGAACAAAGAATTAAACTCAAAAACAGTAGAAAATTGGTTGTCAGAGACTGGGAGGGAAAGGTTGGTAAATGGGTACAAAGTTTCAATTACAAGACAAATGTGAGGTTTTAATGTGCAATATGGTGAATATTGTTGATTACACTATATTGCATAATTGAAATTTTCTAAGGCAGTATAACTTAAATGTCTTCATACACACACCAAAAGGTAAATATATGAGGTGATAGATATATAAATTAATTAGGGGGAATCATTTCACAATGTATATGTGTATCAAACCACCATGATACATGCTGTAAATATCCTACACTTTACTCAATTATACTTCAGTAAAGCTGAAATATAAATAGATGGACAAGTAAGTAAATAAATAAAGTCACAGTGCAGGAAAAATATGATCCAAAAGTTTATTTGATTTAAAATGCTTGATTGAATCATTTTTGGTTGAAGAGGTTACTAATTTATAAACTATAGGTACTATTTTCCCTAGAACTATATGTCTGAGATAAATATATCTCTCTAGAGCTATTAAGAATCTTTAACTTAAGCCATAGTAATTATTTTTAAGTCTATGTTTTTAGTTTTAATTATATCCAGGGAATAACTTGGATTATAAAAAGGGGTGAATTAAGGAGATGTTAACTAGGAAGAATCAAATTATATAAGTAATCCCAGGGGTTTACCAAGTGAGACCAGTGGGGCATTTAGGTAGTGATCAACATTAATATGTGGCTAACTAACATGTAGGCTCTTTATGGTTTTCTCCCCAATGCTGATTTGTCTTCATCTGAGTTTCTAATCTCAATGAGTTATCTACCTAATTTCCATCTTGATTATCTAGTTATTCAAACAAGAAATTTATGAGTCTTAAAATCTCAATCCTCACAGAAATAAGTCTCCACATATGTGAGTGTGTGTGTATGTTCTCACCAGAGGATATGTTTATTAATTTTAGAGAGAGACAGAAGGGGAAAGAAAGAGAAACATTGATGTAGGAGCAAGAAACATTGATTAGTTGCCTCCTGCACACGTCCTGACAAGGGATTGAACCAGCAACCTAGGTATGTGTCGTGACTGGGGATGAACCTGACAGCTTTTTGGTGCATGGGACAATTCTCCAACCAACTGAGCTACCAGGCCAGGGAAGTCCCCAAATATTTTTTATTTCATATTTTAGACAGTTCTAAAATCTGCTACTCTCACCTACACTTGACAACCTAACTATAAGCTCCCATTCTCTCTCTCTCTCCCTCTCTCTCTCTCTTTCTCTCTCTGTTTTTTAAAGTGAAGTTGATTTTATTTACTTTGGTCCTGTCAGAAGAGCAACCACAGACATTAAATTTGGAGTGGGTCCTAGAAGTCATAGCTCAACCCCTTACTTTGCAGATAAAGAAATTTAAGACCAGAAATATCATTACTCTGCTGAAGTTAGGAAAGCATTTGGATGTCTTGATTCCAAGGCCAGGATATCTTCCATTACCCGATTCTTGTCTTTAATTTCTCTGTATTTATACTGGGTAGATCAGTACTCTGGAGCATTCACATTATCTCTTCATCTGCTCCATTTTCTAATACAGTTTTTGTGTCTGTTCTTACCCTTCTATCTCAGTCTCTAAATCTGAGACACAGAGGCACAGTATCACTGATCATATCAGCCTCACACTTTCAGTATCTTTCAGAATCTTTCTGGAACACCTAGATTCCAATGTAATAGGCTCAGAGTATCTGAGATTTATCTCACTAGCATCATTCCGAGTCACTTTTAAATTTTTCCACTGTGATCCAGCCAAACTAGCCTTGACAGTCAAGTACTTGAGGGGGTTACAGCTCTTTGTGACTTAGGCTCTGTATATAAGTTTCCTTCTCTACATGTCTGCACCACCCTCACCACCCTTTCCTAGCAATGTGTTAATTATTTCAAATTACTTCAGATTTAAAATCAATGTTATCCAAGAGAAGCATTTGCCAAACCCTCAGACTCATACCAAAAAGTTTTTAGAATCCTGAATCTGTTTTAGCAATAAGTATAATTGCAATAAAATAATGTTATAATTTAGTAGAGTTAACCCTTGAAAAACATGGGTTTGAACTCTGAAGGTCCACTTATACACAGATTTTTTCCAATAAATACCTGTATTGTTTCTGGTTCATGGTTGGAAGGAACAGCAATATGCATTGATTTGGGCCATTTTATATAGAATACTTGAGCATCCATGGATTTTTTGTGGGGGTTTTGAAAACTATCTCCCAAAGATGCCAAAGGACAAACAAGTTTTGGGAAGTCAAAAGTTACATGCAGATTTTTGACTGCATAGGAGGTTGATACCACAAACCCCTACATTGTCCAAGAGCCTACTACAATTATAATTAACACAGAAGCATGTAGTATGATGCATTTCACATAGTAGGATTTACTTAGACAAATATCAATCAAATAAAGTTTTGTTTTATTAATTTGCTTTCAAACTTATTTTAAGGAACTCCATGGTTATCCAAAATGGAATCAAATTCTCTCTTTAGAAAGTGGGCAAATGGAGCCCATGAATCTGCCATCAAAAGTCTGTCATTCTTATAAACAGATGGTGTTTGTTGTGACATTGAGACCCAGAGTCAGGGATGAGAGTGGTGTCCAATTCTTATGGTTATATGGTTTTGTAAGCAACCAGGTTTTGCCTAAGTAGAATTCTCCTTTTGTCAATGAGAGCAGTCTTTCCAAAATGCAGTTATTTTCACTTTGAATGTCCCTTGCTGGATGGACTTAGGCCTAGCTAGTCTTCTATAGCTCTTATAATTACACCCCATTGCGCTTAGTATTAACTAGGAGTTAACATTAGTAATTGTTTTAACACATGCCACAGTGGCTTCACAGGGGGACAACTTTATTTTTGCACTTAGCCTCATAGGATGATCAAATCATTCATTGCCCCACATTGAACGAATGCACCAATGTTGTTTATATTGCTATTACTGAACAGAGAGGGTTGTGCTCAGCTTTTCTCAGAGCATGGCACAGTGTTATATCTATTCCCACCTAATGCCATCTCTATTAATGTGTCATTTAACCAACAGAGATATTAAAAACAAGTAAAAAGGTGCTAACATTGGTAAAAAAAGAAAATTAAATACAAATAATACTTTTTATGGTTGTTTAAGTAGAGTTGTCTCCATTTCCTACCCTCTCTACTGTCCACAGCCTGATACATGCCCACTTCCCACCTCAATCCTATCCCCCCTTTAGCATTGTCCATGGGTCCTTTATATATGTTCCTTGATGGCCCTTCCCCTTCTTTCCCCCATTATCTCCTTCCCCACTCCTTTCTGGTTACTGTCAGTTTGTTCCTTATTTCAATGTCTCTGGTTATATTTTTTGCTTGTTTGTTTTGATGTTAGGTTTCACTTATAGGTGAGACCAAATGGTATTTGTCTGTCACTACCTGGTTTCCTTCGCTTAGCATAATGTTCTCCAGTTCCATTCATGCTGTCATGAAGAGTAGGTGCTTCTTTCCTTCTGCTGTGTAGCATTCTATTGGGTAAATGTGCCATAGTTTTTCTATCCACTCATTTACTGATGGGCACTTAGGCTGTTTCCAGAACTTGGCTATTGTAAATAATGCTGCTATGAACATTGGAGTGCATGGGTTCTTTTGAATTGGTGTTTCAAGATTCTTAGGATATAATTCCAGCAGTGGAATTTCTGGGTTAAAAGGCAGTTCCATTTTTAGTTTTTTGAGGAAATTCCATACTTTTTCTATGGTGGGTGTACCAGTCTGCATTCCCATCAGCGGTGTACTAGAGTCCCTTTTCTCTACACCATCACCAGAACTTCTTTGGTGATTTGCTTATGATGGCCATTCTGACCTGTGTAAAGTGGCATCTCATTGTGATTTTAATTTATATGTCTCTAATGGCTAATGATACTTAGCTCCTTTCATATGTCTCTGGGCTCTCTGTATGTCCTCCTTGGAGAAATGTCTGTTCAGGTCCTTTGCTCATTTTTTAGTTGGGTTGTTTGTCTTCCTGGGGTGAAGTTGTGTGAGTTCTTTATATATTTTGTAGATCAACCCTTATCTAAGGTGTGATTGGCAAATATATTTTCCCAAACAGTTGGTTCTCTTTTCATTTTGCTGATGTTTTCTTTAGCTTTGAAGAAGCTTTCTATTTTAATGAGTCCAATTTATTTATTGTTTCTTTTATGTCCTTTGCTCTAGGAGACATATTGGTGAAAATATTGCTGTGTAGAATATCTGAGAACTTCCTGCCTATGTCCTCCTCGAGGACTTTTATGGTGTCATGACTTATATTTAAGTCTTTTAACTATCTTGAGTTTATTTTTGTGTATGGTGTAAGTTGGTAGTCAAGTTTCTTTTTTTTTTTTTTGCATGTAGCTGTCCAGCTCTCCCAACACCATTTGTTGAAGAGGTTATTTTTACTCCATGTTTTGCTCCTGCTCCCTCTGTCAAATATTAATTGATCATAGAGACATAGGTTTATTTTTGGGCTCTCTATTCTTTCCATTGATATATATGTCTGTTCTTATGACAATACCAGGCTTTTTTGATTACAGTGGCTTTGTAATATAGTTTGCTATCAGATATTGTGATCCCTCATACTTAATTCTTTGTTAAAATTGCTGTGGTTATGTGGGGTCATTTATGTTCCATATACATTTTGAAATGTTTGTTCTATATCTGTGAAATATGTCATTGGTATTTTAATAGGGATTGCATTAAATTTATAAATTGTTTTTTGTAGTATGGACATTTTGATGATGTTAATTCTTCCAGTCCATAAACATGGTATATGCCTCCATTTATTTGTGTCTTCCTTAATTTCTTTCTTCAATGTTGTGTAGTTTTCTGGGTACATTTTTTTTTTTACCTTATTGGTTACGTTTATTCCTAGATACTTTATTTTTCTTGTTGCTATAGCAAAGGGGACTTTTCTCCTGATTTCTGATTCTGATATTTCATGGTTGGTGTACAAAACTGCTTTTGATTTCTGAATATTGACTTTGTATCCTGCTGTTTTGCCAAATTCACTTATTAGGTTGAGTAGTTTTTTGGTGGAGTCTATAGTGTTTTCTATGTACACTATCATGTCATCTGCAAACAATGACACTGACTTCATTTCAAAGTTGGACGCCTTTCATTTCTTTTTCTTCTCTGATCACTATGACTATGACTTCTAATAATATTTTGAATAGAAGTGGTGAAAGCGGCCATCCTTGTCTTGTTCTTGATCTTAATGGAAAAGTTTTTAATTTTTTGTCCATTGAGTATGATGTTGGATGTAGGTTACTCACATATGGCCTTCATTATGTTGAGGTATGCTACTTCTACTCTCACTTTGTTGAGTGTTTTTTTTATGATAAATGGGTGTTATGCTTTATGAAATTCTTGTCCTGCATCTATTGATATGCTCATGTAATTTTGTCTTTCCTTTTTTTATGTAATATATTATGTTTATTGACTTGCAAATATTGTACCATCCTTGCATCCCTGGATGAATCCCATTTGATCATGGTGGATGATCCTTGTAATGTGTTACTGGATGCAGTTTGCCAATATTTTGTTGAGGATTTAACCATGTATGTTTATCAGCAATATTAGCCTGTAGTGCTCTTTCTTTGTTGTGTCTATGTGTGTTTGGGGGGCTAGAATGATGCTGGCCTCATAAAAAGTTTGGGAGTCTTCTCTCTTCATGGATTTTTTGTAATAGTTTGAGGATAGGGGTTTGCTCTTTTTTAAATGTTTTGTAAAATTCTCTAGTGAAACTGTCCAGCCCAGGGCCTTTGTGTGCCAGGAGTTTTTTTTTTTATTATTGCTTCAGTTTCACTAGTTCTTATTGGTCTGTTCAGGCATTCTGATTCTTCTCCATTCAGTGTTGGAAGATTATAGGTGTTTAGAAATTTGTCCATTTCACCCATGTTTTTAAATTTCTTAGCATTAATTTTTCATAGTATTTTCTTACAATCCTTTGTATTTCTGTGGTATCAGTTGGGTCCTCTCCTATTTCTTCTTGATGAGCCTGGCTAAAGGCTTGTTGATTTTTTTTTTTTTTAATTTTTTCAAAGAACCGGTTCCTCGGTTTACTGTTTTTTTGAATTATTCTTTTAGTCTCTGGGTCATTGAATTCTGATCTGATCTTGGCTATCTCTCTTCTTCTACTCACTCTGGGCTTTGTTTGTTGTTGTTTCTCCAGTTCCTATAGATGTAGGGTTAGGTGGTCCTTTTTTTATGTAGGCCTGTATCACCATGAACTTCTCTTTCAGGACTGCCTTCCCTGTGTCCTATTGGATTTGGGCTGTTGTGTGTTCATTTTCATTTTTTTCCAGAAACTTTTTAATTTCTTCCTTCATCTCATTATTGACCCATTCATTGTTTAATAGCATACTGTTCACTCTCCATGAATTTGAATGTTTTTGAGTTTTTTTCCTTGAGGTTGGTTTCTAATTTGAAGTCCTTGTGGTCCAAGGAAATGCTTGATTTGATTTCATTTTTCTTTTTTGAGGTTTGTTATATGTCCTATCATGTGGTTTATATTTGCAAATATTCCATGTGCATCTGAAAAGAATGTGTGTTTTGCTTATATGTGATGGAAGGTTCTATACATATCAGTTAAGTCCATTTTATCTAGGGTATTTTTCAATGCTGTGATATCCATGTTGATATTTTGTTTGGAAGATCTCTCCATTGTTGCAGTGGGGTATTAAAATCCCCTAGTTTAAGTGTGTTGCTCTCTATATCTTTCTTGACATCCTCCAAGATTTTCCTTATATATTTGGGTGCTCCTATATTGGGTACATATAAGTTAATAATGTTTATGTCTTCATAATGAATAATCACAGGTGCTCAGTTTCCAGCCTATGCCCTCAGAGCACTGTGTGGCCCTCACCTTCCACTCTGTGAATTTGCACCAGGCTGGTGTCTATAATCCACCTCATTTTGCAACCCTTTGATCAATCCATGAGTGCACTGAGTGGGAGCAAATTGCACCCCAACTCCTCCCTCTATGCTGATCTGGCAGCTGCACACACAATGTCCCTCCCTGCACACACAATGGCAGCTAGTTCCACTTTTGAGAAAAAACCCCTATGGGTGCCACTTGCCACTCCTAACAAGCACCTGGCTTTCCACACAGTCCAACTCTGACTAGTCCAGAGTTTATCTGGGTCACGGACAGTTGCAGCCCACCTGTTCTCCTGGCTCCAGGTGTCACCTAGCTCCCCATTTTCTCTGGTACTGTCCCAGCCAGGACTGCACCCCAGCTGGTCTACACAGCTGGCTGTGTGTCACCTAGTGTCTTTTAATCTGTCAGCAATTTTATACACCCAGGTTTCTCCTGGCACAGATCTGATACTTTCTTGCTGCAGGAGGGAGCCACTAGGTTGCCATCACTGACCCAGCTCTCCTCCAATGCTCCTGCGGTAGCTACCATCTCTGGCACAAGGGCAGGGGACCTTCCTATCAGCCTACAAAATCTCCTTACTGCCCATTTTTAAGCTTCCTGTGCATACTTGGGCTTCCAAACTTCATATCAGCTGGTATTCTGTTGCCTGTTCACTCTGCTCTTTGGAAGATTGGGAAGGTATCCCAGTTGGGTGCACAAGCAAGTGGGGTCAGCTCCCACCTACATTGCCACCATCTTCTGCCCTCTAGAAATAATAATTTTGAAAATGGAGAAATTAAGACAAAAAATTGGGCTCCAACCAATTCATAGATAAATTAAATTAAGAAACAAGAAATGTAGCAGAAAGAAGGATGAAGAGCATTGACTCAAAGACAGTAAGAGTACAAAGCCAGGTACCTACAAAAATGAGAATTATTGGAGAGAATTTAGAGGACAGTGGAACTGAAATATTCTTACCACACACACACACACACACACACACACACAACACACACAGATATGCACCCACATGCACAAGAAAGGTAACTATGAGGTGATGGAAATGTTAATTGTGAAAATATTTCACAATGTTTGTGTTTATCAAAACATCACTCTGTGGATCAAAAAACTGTGGTACATTTATACAAGTGAATACTATGCAGCAGAGAGAAGGAAGGAACTCCTACCCTTTGTGACAGCATGGATATAACTGGAGAGCATTATGCTAAGTGAAATAAGCCAGGCAGTGAAGGACAAATACCATATAATCTCACTTATAAGTGGAACCTAATCAACAAAACAAGCAAGCAAGCAAAATATAAACAGAGACATTGAAATAAAGAACAAACTGACAGTAACCAGAGCAGAGGCAGGAGAGGGAAGGGAGAGAATGGAGGAAAGAAGGGAAAGAGTTGTCAAGGAACATGTATAAAGGATCCATGGACAAAGACAATGGTGCGGTGGAGGATTGAAGGTGGGAGGTGGATGTGGGTAGGGCAGGGGAGAGTAATGGGGGGAAAATGGGTGCAACTTTAATTGAACAACAGTAAAAAAATTTTAAAAATCACTCTGTACAACTTAAAATGTATATTTTTATTTGTTAATTATACCTCAATCAAGCTAGAACAAAAAAGAGAAGTTCTAAACCATTACAAAAAGGACTAATGATATTGAATAATGGATGAAACTTGGAAGAACTTTGGGAAAAAGTAAATGGGGCCTAATGTAATTATTTTTTATAGTAGGGAGACAAATGCTACTGTCTCAAACTTAAATGTGATATTAATAAATAAATAACTTCAACTTCTTCCATTTTTTCATATTATTCATTAAAAAGGGAGTTTTATAAAATAATACTTTATTTTTTGTATTTTTCTTTTTTCTTTTTTTTACAATTTAAATTTATTTATTTATTTTTTCAAATACATTTGTCTCAGCCTTCCCCCCACCACTTTCCCTTGCCCTCTCCCTCCCTCCCTCCCTCAATTCTTCGCCTTTGGTTTTGTCCATGAGCCCTTGCTCCCTCTCACAATCACCACACTGTTGTCCATATCCATGAGTCCTTTTTACTTTTTGCTCAATCTCTCTACCCCCTACCCACCACCCCATCTTAGCTGTCATCCTGATATTTGTCTATGATTCTGTCTCTGTGAGATCATATGGTATTTTGCTTTCTCTGGCTGGCTTATTTCACTTAGCATAATGGTCTCCATGCCCATCCTTACTGATGTAAAGAGTGAAATTTTCCTTTTTTACAGCTGAATAGTATTCCATTGTGTAAGTGTCTCATAGTTGATTTATCCACTTAATTACTTGTGGACACTTGGGTTGCTTCCATATCCTGGTGATTGTAAATAATGCTGCAATGAGCATAGGGGTGCTTACAATCTTTTGAATTAGTGTTTTGGGTTCCTCCAGGTATATCACCAGAAGTGGGATTGCTGGGTCAAAAGGCAGATCCATTTTTAATTTTTTGAGGTATTTCCACACTGCTTTCCACAGTGGCTGCACCGAACTATATTCTCACCAACATGCAAAAAGGTTCCCATTTCTCCACACCTTCACCAGCACTAGTTGTTTGTTGATTTATTGATGATAGCTTTTTTGACAGATGTGAGGTGATATTTCATTACATTTTTAATTTGCATTTTTATGATAATTAATGACATTGAGCATCTTTTCATATGTCTATTGGCCATCTGTATGTTCTTTTTGGAGGAGTGTCTATTCAGGTCCTTTGCAAATTTTTTAATGTGTTGTTTGTTTGTTTTATGGTGTTGAGTTTTGTAAGTTCTTTATAAATTTTGGGTATGAACATCTTATCAGATGTATCAGTGAATATGTTCTCCTATTCTGTGGGTTGTCTTTTCATTTTGGTGATGTTTTCCTTTTGCTGTGAAAAAAGTTTTTAGTTTGATGTGTAAAGTTTATTTTTTTCTCTTGTTTCCCTTGCCTGGGGAGATATATCTGATACAATATTGTTAGAGCTATGTCCAAGATTTTGATGCCTATGGTTTCTTCTAGGATTTTTATGGTTTTGAGTATTTAATCCATTTTGAATTTATTCTTGTCTCTGTCATAAGAAGTTAGTCTTGTTTCGTTTACCTTCATGTATCAGTCTAATAGTCCCAGAACCATTTATTGAATAGACTATCTTTAATCTATTGTATGTGATTGCTCCCTCTGTCAAGTAGTAATTGCCTATTTAGGTGTCAGTTCCCTATTCTGTTCCATTTATCTATGTGTCTGTTTTTTATGCCAGTGCTATGCTGTTTTGATTACATTGGTCTTATAATATAATTTTATATTAGATAGCATGATTTCTCCAACTTTTTTTTTTTCCCCTCAGGATCACTGTTGTTATGTGGGGCCTTTTGTTGATCCATATAAATTTTTGAAATATTTTTCTAGTTCTGTAAATCTGTCATTGGATTCTTTATAAGAATTGTGTTGAATCTATAAATTGCTCTGGGTAGTATGGACATTTTAATGACATTAATTCTTCCTATCCATGAACACAGAATGTGCCTCTACTCATTTGTATTATCTTCAATTTTTTTCCTTCAGTGTCTTATAATTTTCTGAGCAAGGACCTTTTACATCTTTGTTTAGGATTATTCTTAAGTAATTTATTCTTTTTGAAGCAGTCTTGAATGGGATTGTTTTCTTAATTTTCCTTTCTGTTAGTTCATTATTAGCATATAAAAATGCAACTGATTTCTGGATATTAGTTTTGTATCCTGCTACTTTGCTGAATTCATTTATCTGTTCTAGTAGTCTCTTGGTAGGGTCTTTGGGGTTTTCTATATACAGTTCATGTCATCTGCAAATAAATACAGGTTACTTCTTCCTTTCCAATTTGGAGGCATTTTATTTATTTTTCTTGTCTGATTGCTGTGGTCAGGACTTCTAGTACTATATTGAATACAAGAGGTGAAAGTAGACATTTTTGTCCCCAATCTTATGTGGAACAGTTGTAGTTTGGCCTACTGAGTATGATGCTGGCAGTGGGTTTGTCATAGGTTGCCTTTATTATGTTTATGTATATTCCCTCTATTTCACTTTACTGAAAGTTTTTATCATAAATGGGTCCTGGATCTTATCAAATGTTTTTTCTTTATTTGTTGATATGATCATGTTTTTGATATGGTTTTATCCCTCATTTTTTTATGTGGTGAATCACATTTATTGATTTGCAAATGTTCCAACATTGAATTCTGTTGGCTAATATTTTGTTGAGGATTTTGGCATCTATGTTCATCAGGGATTTTGGCCTGTAATTCTATTTTTTTTTTGTAGTGTCTTTATCTGGTTTTGGAATTAGGATAATGCTGACCTCATAATATGAGCTGGAAAGACTTCTAGGCTCTTGAATTTTTTAAAAATGGTTTGAAAGGAGAGTTATTAGTTCTTTGAATATTTGGTAAAATTCACCTGTGAGGCCATCCAGTCCAGGGCTTTTGTTGTTGTTGCTGTTGTTGTTGTTGTTATAGGGAGTTTTCTGATTATTGTTTCAATTTTACTTGGTGTAATCTATTCATATTTTCTCATTCTTCCTGGTTTAGTTTTGGAAAATTGTATGTTTCTGGGAATTTGTCCATTTTATCCATGTTGTCCAATTTTTAGGCATTTATTTATTCATACTATTTTCTTGTAATCCTTTGTATTTCTTGGGTGTCAGTTATGATTTCTCATCTTTCAATTCTTATTTTATTTATTTAGGTCCTCTCTCTTTTTCTCTTGATGATTCTGGTTAAAAGTTTGTCAATTTTGCTTATCTTTTCAAAGAACCAGCTCTTGGATTCATTGATCTTTTCTATCATTTTTAGGACTTTATTTCACTTATTTCTACTCTGATCTTTATTATTGCCTTCATTCTACTTACTTAGGCTTTGTTTGATGATTTTTTTCAAGTTCATTTAAGTATAAAATTAGATTGTTTATACAAGCATTTTATTTTATTTTTTTAAAAGTAAGTCTGTAGTATTATGAATTTCCCTCTTAGGATTTCGCTCCCTGTGTCCCCCATATTATGGAAAACACACATATTATGTGTTTTTATTTTCATTTGTTTCAAGGTATCTTTTGATTTCTTCCTTGATCTCTTTGTTGACCCATTCATTGTTTAATAGCAGGTTTTTTAGCTTCCATATTTGAGTTTTTTCTGTTTTTTTCTTGTGATAGATTTCTAATTTCACAACATTGTGATCAGAGAAGACACCTGATATGATTGCAATATTCTTGAATTTATTAAGACTTGTTTTAAGTCCTAACATGTATTCTATCATAAGATATTAGGAAACACCCTGTCTGATTTCAGGAACTCTAACCCTGCCAACAGGTTGGAGGGCCCCAAGGCTGGAAATACTCAGGGAGGCCTTGGAGAAACAGGCTCCTAAGAAGACATAACCTGTCCCCACTGGCAGAGGCATAGCTCCTTCCTCTCTGTTTTGCCTTGGATGACCGGTGATCCATGATGGGTAAGTTATCTTGAGAGGAGATATACAACCTAAGACAAATGCTGATCAAATATTGGCAGCAGACAAGAAATTGGGGGATGTGGAGAAAGGGCAAAAAGGCCCGCACCCCTGGGCTCGGGTTGGACATAGCCAGAGGAAAGAAGTTTGTCTCTTGGCAGCTCCCTCCTCCAACCTGGCTCAGGCTAGAAACAACACCAGAGTGAGTCCTAAACCAGATCTGACGGTTCCTGGGGAAATCGGGCCTAAAAGTAAATTCTTTAAAGTGTGCTTTGTTCTTCCTTCAGAAGCTCTAGGCAGCTCATGCTGGGAAGGAAATTTACATTATTCAGAGATCCTAACCCTATACCCTTGGGCATTCTTATGTTTACTACACTCTCATGTTTAGTCATCTCTCTTGTTTACTAGTCTCCTTTTGGACCCATGTCAATTGGTCCTGCCAATTTTTTGGAACACCAAAAAAATGGTGTTCCTGCCATTTTTTTCCTTCAAAACATCATCCATTCTCTGTGAACATTAACATACTGATGTAATAAGATAACCTGTGCATTCCTGTTATCTAGCCCTGCTGATCCCCTTTACAATAAAAGGCTTTGGAAAGAGGGACAACGGAGGCCTCCCCACTAGAGGGATGTGCCATGTCCCCTCTCCTGGCAAACAGAAAAATGTTTGCGACAACTCGTATTTATTTCCCTCATCTGTGACACCCTGGGATGGGCTTTGCGGGATTCAGAGCCCTGCTCCCACCTCAGCTGGCCCCGGACAGTATCCCTCAGATACTGGGAGTGCCGTGCTCCCTGCAACTCGCTCCATCCCCATGATGTGGCAGTAGCTGCCTGGGCCTGGGATGAGCAGTGACCTGAGCGGCACTCTTCACGGTGGGGTGCCTTGTCTCACCACTGCGTTACACTAGGGAACATTCTATGTGCACTTGAAAGTATATTCTGTTTTGGGCTTATATGCTCTGAAGGTATCAATTAAATGCATTTGATCCAGTGTGTCATTTAAGGCTGCTATCTCTGTTTTGATTTTGTCTGGAAGATCTATCCATTAAAGTCAAAGGTTGTTTTAAAGTCCCTGACTATGATTGTATTTCTCTCGTTCTTTTCCTTTATGTTGAGCAAGATTTTCTTTACATATTTAGGTGCTCCTGTGTTGGGTGCATAAATATTTACTAGAGGCATATCCTCTTGTTGGATTCTTCCCTTTATCATCACGTAGTGTCCTTTGTCTCTTACTATAGCTTTGGTTTAATGTCTATTTTGTTGTGTATAAGTATTTCTACATCTGCTTTTTTTTTCTTTCCATTTGTATGAAATATCTTTCTTCACACCTTTATTTTTAGACTGTGTGTATTCTTTGATCTGAGGGCAGTCTCTTGGAGGCAGCATATATATGGATCTTGTTTGCTTACCCATTCAGTTACCCTTCGTCTTTGGTTGGACCATTTAATCCATTTACATTTAAGTTGATAATTGATAGGTAAGTATTTAGTGTCATTTTATTGTAAGACTATTTTGTTGGGGTTTTTTCTCTTTCAATTCTTCTTCTTAATGCAAGCCCTTTAACATTTGTTGCAGTACTGGTTTTGTGTTAACAAACTAACACGGCTTTTTCTTGTCTGGAAAGCTCCTTATTTCTCTTGATTTTAAATGATAGCATTGCTGAGTAAAGTAGCCTTGGTTCTAGGTCTTTGCTTTTCATCTCCTTGAATATTTCACACTGTAATGGGGCATATCCAGGGACCCCCCCGCCGCAAAGGGTATTTGTGATAGGGTCCAGAGATTGAGGTGTCCAAGAAAAATATATTTTCCCCACCCTAGGGCAGGCTGCCATGGGGGATGGGAGCCTTGAGCAGGGCCATTGAGAGTCATTTTGCATGTCAATAACAGGATAGCTTCATTCCTCATATGCAAAGAGGGTTATTTTGCATGTCACTTAGGCTAATCAGGAAGGTTTGAAAGACTTAATACAGAATGTAACTAGGAGAGAAGGGAAGAGAGACAGCGCTTGCGAGAGAGACAAAGAGACACAGACACTGGGGAACAATGTGAAGACCACACAGGAAGAAAAAAGGGAGAAAAGACACTTGCTAGTGGGGCATGAGAAGGTTTTGGTTTAAGAACTGGAGATCATGGCGACGCAGAGGATGGTGCTGAGAAACAGAGGCCTGCCTAGCCGAGCCCTGGACTTCCGTTCTTTTTCTTCTGAAGGACAGTACCCCTGACAGTCCTGACTGGCCCAACTGGGCAAAGGGGGTAAGGCAGGACGGTGTGTGTGCTGGTGATTGTTTTGAAGGGATTTTGAAGTTTAAGAGTGACATTTAGCCATTAATCAAACCTGTATTACTTTTGAATAAATAGTTCCTTTCCTTTTCACCCAACTCTACCATTCAGAGCCATAATTCTATCGGTGGTGGGCAAAGGACTTACAACCAAGGGACTCCAGAGAAGGGGGTGGTCATTGTTTTGATAATAGCCTCTGGGCACCACCCCCCTCCATGGGTCCATTTGTTTGGTAACGACACCACTCCCTTCTGGACTGAAATGTTTCTGTTGAGAAATCAGATGACAGCCTAATTGATGCTCCTATTACGGAACAAAAGGACCAGGGAGGAATCGGGCTTGGCTAGGAAGGCCTCTGGAGGGTCTCAGCACCATCCACTGTGTCACCGCGATCTCCAGCTCTTAATCCATAACCATGTGGCACCTTCTCCTGGCCCACTAGCAAGAGTCCTTTCTCTCCTCCTTCTTTCCGCGTGGTCTTCACACTGTTCCCCAGTGTCTGTGTCCCTTTGTCTCTCCTGCAGGCCCCTGTCTCTCCTCTTTCTCTCCCAGTTACATTCTGTATTAAGTCTTTGGAACCTTCCTGATTAGCTTTGGTGATATGCAAAATAACCCTCTTTGCATATGAGGAATGAAGCTATCCTGTTATTGACATACAAAATGACTCTCAATGGCCCTGCTCAAGGCTCCCATCCCCCATGGCAGCCTGCCCTGGGGTGGGGAGAATTTGTTTTCCTTGGATACCCTAATCTCTGGACCCAGTTACAAATACCCTTTGGGGGGGACCCTGGCTGTGCCCCATTACACTCCCTTATAGGTAACTACCTGCTTTTCTCTTTTGGCTTTTAGGATTCGCTCCTTATCTTAAAGCTTTGTCATTTCAATTCTGATGTGTCTCAGTGCAGTCCTCTTTAGGTCCATCTTTTTTGGGACACTTAGCTTCCTGGATTTGTGTGTCTCTTTTCTTTACCTGGTTGTCAGTCATTATTTCTTTCAATAGGCCCTCAATACCTTGGTCACTTTCTTCTCCTTCTGGTTTTCCCATGAGCTGGGTGTTGTTATCCTTCATGTTGTCCAAAGTGTTTCTTAAACTCTCCTAATTTTTTAAAATTATTTTTTCTTTCTGCTGCTTTGCCTGGGTGTCTTTTTTTTTTTTCCTTTGGGTATATTGAGAGTCACACAACAATATAGTTGTCTTTCAAATTGCTGATTAGATTCTCTGTTTCATCTAACCTACTGTTTATTCCATCTAGTGTATTATTTATTTCAAATATTCCATTCTTTATTTTTGACTAGGCCTTTTTTATATGTTCTATGTCTTTCATGTTGTTGAGTATCCTGATATCATTACTCTAAACTCTCTATCTGATAAATTGTTTGCCTCCATTTCATCTTGTTCTTCTTCTGGAGAATTTTCCTATTCTTTCATCTGAGGTCTGTTTCTTTGTCTTCTCATTTTGGCTGCTTTTTTTTTTTTAAATTTGTTCATATGTATTAGGTAGATCTGCAAAGACTCTATTGTAAACCTTTGTCAGATTCTGCTTGTGACTGTCCCTGGGCATCCTGTTCATAGCTGTCAACAATCCACAGCTTGTGGCTACCTCCGCTGAGTCTGGGTTTGTGCAGAAAGAACCAGGCTGCACACCAAAGCTGGCTTTTACTAGCACTGGGCCCAAGAGAGGGTCAGCTAAAGTCTCAGATCTCACAGAGATCTGCCTTAGTTGTTTTAGTCAGTGATATTCCTCAAACTGTATTCATAGTCTGGCTTAAGCTCCATAAGGTAAGGTAGAGTAATTTCTACAGGCAGAGAAATTACTTCTCTTCAGGATTATGCCACTTTGAGCAGAGTGCTCTGCCTGAAAAAGATGCCCTCTGCAATACTGGGAATGACTCTGCACAGGGATCCTATTGGCTGTTCCTTCAGTGCCCTCCCCAGAGCCTCCAGCCCCAGACTCTCCTCATGTGTCTAGTGCACTCTTCCATCCCTCTGCTGGAGCCCAAGGTAACTGGTTGCAAATGAAATTTGGTGCATTGGCCCTTTAGGTAGCTCTCTGCATCTCCAGCTGTTTCTCCTTGGCAGACATAAACCCTGCTGCTTTTCACAGCTGGATGTCATCTAGGTTCCTTTCCAGCTCTGGTTCTGCAGGCTGGGGAACCTAGCTTGGGGTTGAAAGGTCACGCTTCTCAGTAGGAAAGATCCCCCCCAGCTGCTGAAAGATCCCTCTGGCACTTTAGCTGTTGCCTGGGGGATCCCAGCCAGTCCTCTTGCTCCTCCTCCACACTCCCTACTAGTCACATTGTGGTGAAGTGGTTTCTCCTGTCTGTCTTTTGTTATAAGCTTCTGTCCACCTAGTGTTCATTTGGTTGTTCATGATTTCTCTACAATTATTTGTAATTCAAGATTGGTTCTGGGAGATTAGTGTAGCTTCCATTTACTCCTCTGCCATCTTGGGTCTAACATAATATTATTTTAGAAATAAAATATCTATTGAAGCTTGGCAAGCCCTTTACTTTCTAATTAGCATATTTTTCCTACTAAATTCAAGCAAAAAACAAATTGTCTTTCGGCTTTATATTTGTGCAAATAGATATCTAGGGTGACAGAAAACATATTAAAGGCTTCAGGAGCTATAATTTGGTGAACTCTGGCAAGATGGATGGAAATAGAGAACAGTTTTTGCTTTTCATTCTCTAGATTTTAATAGTTTCATTGTTTTAATATTCATACTTCATGAATATTTCTCAACAGGGGTTATCTGAACAGAGGTCATAGCCCAATTTTTATTTTTATATTTATATAATTTGTCACATTTGCATATACCAATAGGTCATATTTGGATTTGAATACTTTTAAAATAAATAATTGTAAATATATACTACAATAAAATTAAAGGTATAAAACTAAAAGTAAATAAGTAGTCAAAATTTTAAAATAAAATGTAAACACAATAATATAAATCTTATCTGGTTAAAGAAAATGAGTGGAGAACTGACATTTTTGAGCTTTCAATATATTTTTTGTATGTAAAAATGTTAAATGCCCTTTAAGTTATTAATAACAAATAAATAAAGTTACCCAAGTGCATAAACATATAATGTAAAAATAACATTAAGGCTGATGTATAATTAAAATGTACTAAAATTAATATTAAAATTCAAAATAGGATAAGAGCAAATAAGACAAACCAAGACAAAAGGTCTAAAGGGTAGGGAGATAGAATAAAGTGTTAAGATAAGCTAAAACAAAAAGATAAGTAGTATATTAAATATTTATACAAATAGAAAATTAAGTTTATTTAAAATAAAATAAAAGTGTTTTTGAAAATAAACTAATAAATGTAGAGACTAGATCAATATAGAATATGCCAATGAAAAAATATGATGAAAAGTACTAAACTTATGAAATGGTATAAAATAGAATAATTAGATAAGATTTTTAAAGAAAAATATAAAATAAAATAGTCCAACACCACATTTTCTATTGATTGATTGTTAAAATTAACTAAAAGGAAGAGGATCCCAAAATGTCCTGGGTGTGTAGGTTTGGATGGTACACATGCTGGCTGTTTGCTTTTCATACTGATAACAAATTAGGACAGATTCAATCTGGACACTTACTTCTGCGTGATAGCTATTACAAAATACAAACAAACAAACAGGAAATACATATAAGGGAGAAAATTTTTAAAGCAAAAACTGAGACAACAAAAATCAAAGATTGCTTCTATGATAATTATGGCAGTCCTAATTCAGGTTATAATCAATACTCTCACCAGCTGACAAAAAAAATAATTTCAAAAGAAATAAAACAATATTTTAAAAGTCAATAATATGATTATTGTTAAATGTAAAAATATTAATTCACAAAGAAAATTAGAAAATGACAATAATATGAAAAATAAGCTAAATATTATAAAATAAAATAATCGTAATTGATAAGTGCTTAAAAATAAATAGATGACAGGTGGTTGAAAGAAAAACTTTAAATGAGGGAGCTGGGCAATGTCCAAATTCTAACAACTTCCTAGTATGAATATAACAAGACAAATAAAGCAGTATTTTATTTTCCCTTTTTAATGAAAACCATGGGTATGGACTTTAGGGATAGCGGAGCTAGGACAGAGTTCAGCCTTTTGCAATAAGGAAGGGATAAGGAAAAACAGTAAATACCATGGCATGAGGCCCCAAACTGCATGAGAATTAAGAGTTGCAAGATTGGGAGTCCCAGCAGGATTTCCAAACCCTAGCATTCAAAAACGATTTGAAGGATGTATCTGATCTCCCAGATACATTTACTGTTAGGTATTACTAAATTGTTTGTTTTGTGGTGTGAAATGCAACTGACTTTTCTTCACCTTGAACACACACATGCACACATATAAATCACTAATGATTTGGAGATACTGAGCACTCAACATGCATTTTATCTTCACTTCAGCCCACATAAAGTAGGGATCATTACTTTTGCCATTTTATAGATAAAGGAACTGAATCATAGAGAGGATAACTGATGTGTTGAGGATTGTAGAATTGGAGAGTGGCAAAACCATGGAGAAAACCCATTAAGCTTTTGCTAAACTGGACTCTACTATGTCATAATAGTCTGTGATTTGAGAGGTTCAAACTCAGAAACTTCCTGTGGGACATCAGCTAATAGTTAAAAATGTGAAGATATTTCTACTTTATCTTCTCTCAGGCCTCAAATAAACAGGAGTCTTATTTTTGTTTTAAACCAAAGATTAGATGATAAGGAAGAAAATATTTGTAATAAGACTTCTGTCAAAATATTTAGAGGACTCAGTTTTTGTGTTTTCTTTTCCTTTTGGGCTCTTCCTTTATCCTGGGAAAGGAAACATACCACCTTTCTGGCATCCTGTGGCATGGCCTGGCAGAGCAGAGACAATTCTCAACAGCTGGAAGTGCTTGCTTCTTTGAAAACGTGACAAAATAGAAGACTAGTTTGCTCCTTCATTTAACATCTTCCAAAGCCTTTAGAGTTAAGCCAATTAGTCTGGATTGTAAAACCCTCAATGATTTGGTGACTCTTTTCCTTTCAGATCAACACTTTGTTGTGTTTGGGTATCACTTCCTCAAGCTTATCCAACTCTTTGACTGAAGAGATGGATGTCTCTCTCTACAGGGAAGTGAGTTGACTTCCTACACTGATGGCTGGTTCCCTGACTTGCTCACTGGGTTTTAAGTAACTGCTGTCTCTTCAGATTCCTAGGTCCTACTCACTTGTATCATGTTTATGTTTTATGAGGTATGTAAAGGCAAAGCAAAGAGAAACAAATTGCATAGGAGACTGTAGCAAAATATGTAGCATAGGGAAATCTTTCTAAGTTTTGGGTCATTATAGTGCCTCTTAAACACAGATCAATACCCCAAACCTGCCACTGCTCATAAGTCACCATTTTGATTCTTTATCTTGACCTTCCTTGGCCACACATGGCTATCCATGATCTACTGCCATCCTTTTCATTTGTACCTCTAGATCATACTTTTCTCTAGAAGTGTTTCACTTCTGAGATAGATGTATTTTACTCTCTACATTTCCCACCTACCCCATCTCTCTGCCTTCACTCTATCCTCTTGACATGATCCTCCATGTACCCTGTCCTGGGCCCACATATAACTATGTTTCAGGGCCATTAAAGTCCCAACAATGAAACTAGAAGTTGTCTTCAGCGAGCGTGGTAGTGGAGAAATAAGTGCTTTTAAACTGTTAATTTGAAAACTGGTGCCAAGGGCTTCCTACTCTGTGGCCCCCTCACATGGAGAGCAGTACGCATCAGCCAGGAGGATGCAACCATGCTTTCCAGGTACAGCCTTTGTTGTTGGAACCCAAGTTGCACACTGAATGCAAACAACTGCATAGAAAGTTTGTTTCCATGTCAGAGTGTCACCAGGCTGTCATCCAAAAGACCCTAAAATTTCTTAATACCTAGACTTTCATGAGCTATGCTTTTTTATAAGAACTGAAAAGCATTACCCATACCAAAGACCAAGCCAAGCTCAGAGACCAAAGTGGCAACAGGACATCACGTGCAAAAAGAACAATGGGCAAAAGGGCTGAGTACCAACAAAAAAATAACCACACAGGCCTAAAAGAATTTAATTACTCCACACCATAGCCTATAAACACAGAAAGTTCCTTCCCAGGCAGGGAGAAAGAACACTGAGCATGAACTCACCTTCCTCTATTCCTTGATCAAAGAATAAAGTTTTGGCCTTTTTTACCAAACTCAGTCTCCTTTTCTTGGTATGAGCTGTGCTGCGTAGAAGGACCTTAGTTTGGGTCCCTGACCAGGAAGCATCAGTAATGAGAATAAATTTCTCTTTAATAGGGAGTTCAACTAAGCTTTCAGAAACAACATTAAACCATACTCTTGAGTTTCCTGTGTTTTATTTTTTTCCTTTTACATTCATGATCTTATTCTGTGAAGAGAAATAGCTGACTTTCTATTTGATAGGCCAGTGGAACATGTCCATTTTAACTGTTAGACTTTATCACCTGGCTTCCACTGGCACTGGCCACTTTCATCATCCTACCACTAGTGGCAGGGCTACCATTCAAGTTCCAGAACCCAACTGAGTGGTAGAAGATCTGTGGTTAACATAGTGAGATTCAACGTACAGCCAACTCACTGAGATTTCTAAAATAATAAATCATGAAAGATTTTACATATAAAAACTTTTTAAAAATACAATAAACACCTATGCACAGTACATCCAAGAATTAAAAAATTAGTTGAGGCCCCTATATATGCCTCATCAATTGCATCACTTGGAGGTTCTCCACTAAAATGTACCCAAGGATACTGATCTACTGTTATCTCACCCATACATTTTTTTGCTCTGCAACTACCTATCTAAGCATCCTTAAGGAATATGAGGCATTTATTTGTATATTTTCAACTTTATGTAAATTATGTTATACTGAAAATATTCTTCAGCAATGTTTTGTGGGGTTTTCTGCTCAACACCTTATTCATAAAGATTTATTAGCTTATTTATGTTGATTTTCCAGTTCTCTTCACTTATTTTCAGTACTATACCTGAATGTATTTCTATATATTTTATGTGAGTATATTGCAAGTCACCTACTATTTTGCTATAAACATTTTTATATACAGCTCCTATGATACAATTTTAAGATGATCTACAGACTATATATGCTGGCATGAAACTGCTGGGTAGTAGGATTTCTAAGTATTCACGTTTATTAGATATTTACAAATAGTTTCTAAAATGGTTGTACCAGTTTATAGTCCGATCAATAGTGTAATACATGTCTCCACATCTCTACACCCTCATCATTACTTGGAATTTTTATATTTTTAAATTTTTGCCAATTTGCTGGTGTGGAATAATACTGTATGTGGTTCAATTATTAATTTCTCTAATTACCGGTGAGCTGGGTATCTTTTGAATGTTTCTTGGTCGCTTCAATTTATTCTTCTGCAAAGTCCTGAGAATAGTAGTTTTTGTATCTATCTCTGCTCCCAAGTCCCTCTGTCCATTTGCATCTGCACAGGAGCCTAAAGCCGATATATGCCCAGAAATTTGCTTCATTTTGCCTCTGTAATAAGGCAGTAGTGTCTTTGTTTCAGCAGCTGAAGTTTTCTCATGTAATTATTAGCACAGATATTGGAAGGGTGGGGTACCAAGGTCCCTGGTGTGTGAAGGACTGAATAGTATTGTTTTTATTAGAGCAAAGAGGGGGGAAAGGGCCACAAAACATTAAATAATCATGAAATGACTTTATGTTTCAATAAACAATTCTTTCTATGACAATCTAATAGAGTTGTTTTAATCAGATGATTTCATAAGATATGTAACAGAGTATTTGAAACTAAGAAGATGAGAAGTGAAATGTTTTATTTTATTATTTTATGTTTTTTATTGTTCTTCAAGTACAGTTGTCTCCATTTTTCCCCCATCAGTCCCCAACTGCACCACACACTCCCACCTCCCACCCTCGATCTATCCACTTTGTCTTTGTCTATGTGTTCTTTATACACGTTCTTTGATTACCCTTCCCCCTTTTCTGCCTGTTATCCCCTCCACCCTCCCTTCTGGCTACTGTCAGTTTGTTCTTTATTTCAATGTCTCTGGTTACATTTTGTTTGCCTGTTTATTTTGTTGATTAGTTTCCACTAATAGGAGAGATCATATGGTATTTGTCTTTTGCTGCCTGGCTTATTTTACTTAGCATAACATCCTCCAGTTCCATCCTTGCTGTCTCACTTTCTTTCTGCTGCGTAGTATTCCATTGTATAAATGTACCACATTTTTTGATCCACTCATTTACTGATGGACACTTAGATTGTTTCCAACACTTGCTATTTTAAATTGTGCTGCTATAAACATTGGGGTGCATAGGTTCTTTTGAATTGGTGTTTCAGGATTCTTAAGGTATAATCCCAACAGTGAAATTGCTGGGTCAAAAGGCAGTTTCATTTTCAGCTTTTTGAGGAAATACCATACTGTTTCTCATAGTGGCTGCACCAGTCTGCATTCCACAAACAGTGGACTAGCGTTCCCTTTTCTCTACAATCTCTCCAGCACTTGTTTGTTTATTTGTTTATGACCTGTGTGAAGTGGTATCTCATTGTGGTTTAATTTGCATTTCTCTGATGGGTAGTGATGCTGAGCATCTTTTCCTATGTCTCCTTGGAGAAGTGTCTGTTCAGGTCCTTTGCTCATTTTTTAATTGAATTGTTTGTCTTCCTGGAGTGGGGTCGTGTGAGTTCTTTATATATTCTGGAGATCAAGCCCTTGTCTGAAGTATCATCGGCAAATATATTTTCCCATATGGTTGGTTCCCTTTTCATTTAGCTGATGTTTTCTTTAGCCGTGCAGAAGCTTTTTATTTTGATGAATTCCCATTTGTTTATTCTTTCCTTTATATTCCTTGCTCTAAGCGACATATCAATGAAAATATTGCTGCATGGAATATCTAAAGTTTTCCTGCCTATGTTCTCTTCTCAGACTTTTATGGTATTGAGACTTATATTTAAGTCTTTTATCCATCTTGATTTTATTTTTGTGTATGGTGTACACAAATGGTGGTTGAATTTCATTTTTTTGCATGTAACTTTCCAGATCTCCCAACACCATCTGTTTAAGAGAAGTGAAATGTTTTAATCAGTGAGAATAGTTTTTTTTCTTTTTGTTTTACTGTTCTTGCGATGTAACTGTACCTGCACAATAAGTGCAGAAGGCACCAGAAAACAAAATGAAGCAAAACAATTATTTTGTTCATTTTTCTCACTCTTTTTACTTATCCATTACCTTCGGGTGAATATTTGACAGAAAAGTCAGAAGTACACAGTCATAAAACCTATGTCAATAAACACATGGAGAAGAAAGGAGGAAATTAAAGAGGGATAGAAGGTCACCTGACTTGTGTGGCTCAGTGGATTGAGTGCTGGCCTGCAAACCACAGAGTCGCTGTATTAGTTCCAAGGTAGGGCACGTGCCTGGGTTGTGGGCAAGGTCCCTGGTGGGGGGTGATCAAGAGGCAACTGCACATTGATGTTTCTCTCCTTCTCTTTCTCCCTCCCTTCCTCTTTCTCTAAAAATAAATAAATAAAATATTTAAAAAGAGACATGTGATAAGTTCAGGTAGGGGTAGTGGGAGTATGCAGGAGATGCTGCACGGCCTAGCTCTAGGCTATGCTGTTTCTAGGGTAGAAAACCCCTAAATTCATCAGAGTTATGCTGGGAGGCGCCACTTAGGTCCTTATTTGTGTTCTTATGACAGATGCAAAGGAGAATATGGAATCACTTTTGCAATTACTTTGATTATATATGACTTCAGAAAACGGCAAATCTTATAAGAATCTGACATTCATTTGGATTATATAACTATTCTGAAGTCATACCACCCAGGACCTTTTAAAAATTCTACCTTCTTATCCTGGAAACTTAGAGACTAAATTGAGAGTTCACATAGAAATGTAACTGTAGTCTGTTCAGGTTGAATTTGTGTACTCTCAAATTTGAGACATAGTCTGACATCATGGAATAAACACTGGATTAATTTATAATAAGAAGAAAACCCTCAAGATCTGATCTTTCTTAGATACTAGCATATGGGGTGGGTTTAACCTCTTTAACGATGTCTGCCTGTATAACATGACATGAATTACTCCCTCTCTGCTAATCTGATAGGGTTGTTGTGAAGATCAATTGAAAATATGTATGCATGTATTCATTCCTTGGGGGAGAAGATGGTGATGAGGTAGGTGGAACCTGAACCCTCTTCCTCCTACACCCAACTGGGACACGTAGCCTATCTTCTGAAGAACTGAGTGAACAGCCAACGAAATCCCAGCATATTTGAAGTTTGGATGCCAAATATTGCAGAGGATGTTTGAAAATGGATGGTAAAGAAATTTTGTTGGCCAACAGGAAGGTCTCCAGGTCCTGTGCCAGGGACCGAGGCTGCTGCAGAAACTTTGAAGGACAACCGACTCAGCAACTGTAACTTGTCATCTCCCTCCCCTCCCAGAGCAAGAAAGACACAGACCTGTCCCATTAGAGACCTGGTCACTGGAAGTCACTAGGAAGGATAAAGACAAAGTGGAAGACACACAGCAGATAGTGTTCTGTGGCCAGGTGGGACAGTGCCAGAGAAATTGGGGAGTCAGGAAACACCAGGAGATGGGAGAAGAGAAGGGCCATGACTGACCGTGACAGAGAGTTGGGCTGTGTGAAAAGCCCAGCGATTGTTAGGAAAGACCACCAGCAACCAAGAGGAATTCACTAAAAAAAAAAAAAAAAAAAAAAAAAAAAAAGGCTCTCAGCTGCTGTGCAAAGACCTCTGGCATGCCACAGCTGGGCCAGCAAAGGATGAGGAGAAGAGGAGCGATTTGCTCCAATACAGGGCACCCCACGGATTGATCAAAGGTAGATAGCAGAGGCCAGAGAAGTAGCAGTACCCAGAGAGACTTAATTTAATAGGGGAACTAAACTGTCCTGAAGGGACTTTGTGCACACACAGCACCCAGGCCAGCAAAGAATCAGGAGGAAGGGTGTAAGTTGCTCCCATTTGGTGCACTTCATGGACTAATCAAAGGGCTGCACACAGAGGTGGATTAAAGGCTCTGGCCTGGTGCATATGGACAGTGCGGGCCACGCAGGACTTTGAGGGCTCAGCAGGAGGCTGTGCACTTTGCATACCTCCAAGAAAGGAGAAGAAACAGAGACCAGCCTCATTCTGCCTGCAGCATTCAGGAAGACCAGCAGAACCCGACTGGTGGGTTTAAAGCCAGAAGGAGGCTTCTTTTATCATTTTCTTTTTCTTGCAAGTGTAAGACAATAAGATCTGGAGCTGAGAAAGAACCAAAGAGAGATCCAGAGAGTGATCAGAATGCTACCACTAACAACTGAGAAAAAAATTTCACTTTGGTATTCTTCAGAACTTGCATTTTATTTTATTTTATTTATTTTTTATTTATCTCCTTTCCATTTAGTTTTCTTTATTTTGTTTGTTTGTTTGATTTCATTGTTTGACTGGCCTTCTTGTTCTCCCTTTCATAATTTATTTTAATTTTTCTTCTGTCACTGCACTTGTATTCCAATTACACACTACTCTTGGTCTTTTAATTTATATTTTTTCATTCAGATTACATATTTCTTCTCATATTATTATTGCTCCAAATACCATACAGCACCCTTCCCGGGTCTTGGTCCATATTGCTGTCTTCTTGAGGTTTATTACTGTTGTGGTTAACTTTATTCTCCCCCACACTACCCCAAGTTTCTATCCCTCACTCTCACTATATCTCACCATCTAACCCCTTATAAGTGCTCTGCTTTCCGGAGTCAGCTCACATTCTATTTCCCCTCTAATAGTAGTCTTATCTCTTTTTCACCTTTTATAAAAAGTGACTACTTGGGTGAATTATCACACTTATTGTGGGGCTTCACCAAGGATCTCCTATCTGTTCTCTATTTGTTGGTACTTTAAATCCCATAGAATATTCTCCCACTGTCTTACTCCATTTTGCCATTGCCTTGCCTCTGATCACATACTAGGTAAGGTGGGAGTTGTGAATACCAGTAAACCATTGGAGGAGCAAACCCACCAACAAGAGAGCCACTAACAAGTAAAGCCCAAGTACAACAAGAGAGCCCACACAAATGGAAGACAGGGCAGCCTTAGAGCATCCAGACAATAACATCAAAGAGAAAGCACCACTGAGTCCCACAGAATGGTTACCACAGAAGTTGACCCTACAAAGACAGCTGACAAAGCAGAGCATTGAGAATCACAGAAACAAACAAAAAGAGACACTTAATATGAGACAAAGAAAGAAACTGCAGTTGAAAGGAATAGAAGACTCCCCACTAAAAGAGCTAAATGAAATAGAGGCAAGTAAACTACCAGATATAGAATTCAAAAGAATGGTTATACGAATGCTCAAGGAGCACACAGATAACTACAATGAATGAGAACTACAACAATATGAAAAAAAAAAATAGAAAGTATAAGCAAGAATGAGGAAGAAATGAAGATTGCACTAGAAGGAGCTATAGGGAGGCTGAATGAAGCAGAGGACCGAATTAGTGAGCTGAAAGAAAAGGTAGAAAGAAATACTTGGGTAGAAAGAAATACTCAGGTAGAGTAGCTACATGAAAACAGATTAAAAAAATATGAGCATACCTTTAGGGAAATGCAAGACAACATGAAATGCAACGACATTTGAATCATAGGGATACCAGAAGGAGAAGAAAAGGAGCAAGGGATAGAAACCTTGTTTCAGAGAATAATGACAGAAAAATTCCTGAACCCAGCTAGGGAAAATATCACACAGGTTCAGGAGGCACAGAGAGTCCCAATCAAGAGGAACCCAAAGAGGCCTACTTTGAGACACATCATAAATAAAATGCCAAATTTTAAAGACAAAAAAAAAAAAAAGAATCTTAAAGGAAGCAAGGAAGAAACAGAAAGTAACATATAAGGGAGCTCCAATATGGGTAGCAGATGATTCTCAACTAAAATACTGCAAACCAGAAGGGAATGGCAAGAAATATTCCAAGGGAATGGGAAAGCAAAGGCCTGCAACCAAAAATACTATACCCAACAAGGCTCTCAATTAAAATGGAAGGTGATATACGGGGCTTCCCAGACAAAAGAAAGCTGAAAGAATATACCTCCACCAAACCGGCATTGCAAGAACTAAAGGGACAACTTTAAGAAGAGGAAGAAAAAGAGTGAGAGAGAGGAACACAGGCACAAAGTGGGGAAAATGAATAAGTACCTATCAATAATAACTCTAAATGTTAATAGAATAAATGCTCCACTCAAAAGACATAGGGTAGCTAAATGGATAAGAAAACATGACTTGTACATATGCTGCCTACAAGAGACCCACCTCAGAAAAAATGACCACACAAACTAAAAGTAGAGGGTTAGAAAAATTTTCCAAGCAAACAGACAGGAAAACAAAGCTAGGGTAGCAATAGTTACATCAGACAAAAAAGACTTCAAAACAAAAACCATAAAAAGAGTACTGAGGGATCTTAAAAAGATTACATAAAAAGTAATACTCAGGAAAGAATCCACCAGAAAGACATAGACACTGTAAATATATATGCACCCAACATAAGAGCACCCAAAGATATAAGGAAATCATGGAGGACTTCAAGGAAGAAATAGACAGCAACACACTGATAGTGGGGGGTTTTAACACTCCACTGTCAAAAATGGATAGACCTTCCATTCAAAACATGAACAAGGATATTGTGGAACTGAATGATTCATTAGATCAAATGGACTTAACTGACATATATAGAAACTTTCATCCCAAAGAAGTAAAGTACATATTCTTTTAAAATACAGATGAAACATTTTCAAAGATAGACCACATGCTAGTACACAAAACAAGCCTCAACAAATTGAGGAAAACAAATAATAACAAGCATTTTCTTGGACCACAAAGGCTTGAAACTAGAAACAAACTTCAAGGAAAAAAATAAAAAAAAATTCAAACTCACGGAGACTGAATAGCATGATATTAAACAATGAATGGGTCAATAATGAGGTCAAAGAAGAAATCAAAAAGTTTTCTGGAAACAAATGAAAATAAATATGCAACAGTCCAAAACCTATGGGACACAGTGAAGGCAGTCCTGAGAGGGAAGTTCATAGCAATACAGGCAGGCCTATCTAAAAAACATAGAAATATTTCAAACAAAAATCCTAACCCTACAACTTCAAGAAATGGGAAAACAACATCACACACAGCTCCAAGCGAGTAGAAGAAAGGAAATAAATAAGATCATAGAAGAAACGAATGATGTAGAGACTAAAAGAACAATTCAAAAGACCAACAAATTCAGGAGCTGGTTCATTGAAAAGATAAACAAAATCAACAAGCTTTTAAGGGGACTCATAAATAAAAAAAGGGAGAGGACCCAATTAAATAATATCAGAAATGAAAAAGGAGAAATAACAACTGATACCACATAAAAAGAATTGTAAGAAATTACCATGAACAACTATATGCCAAGAAATTTAAAAATTTGAGTGAAGTGGAAAAACTTGAAGAAAAATATAACCTTCCAACACTGAATGAAGTAACAGCAGAAAGCCTGAACAGATCAATAACAGTTGGTGAATTTGAAGCAGTAATCAAAAAAATCCAAGCACACAAATGCTATGGACCAGACTGTTTCACAAGAGAGTTTTACAAAACATTTAAGGAAGAGCTGACCCCTGTCCTTCTCAGACTATTCCAAAAAATCCAAGAAGAGAGAAGACTCCCAAACTCTTTTTATGAGGCCAGCATAATCTTAATCTCCAAACCAGATAAAGACACAACAAAGAAAGGAAACCACAGGCCAATATTGTGGATGAACATAGACCCTAAAATCCTCAACAATATATTGGCAAACCACAGTGAACAATACATTAAAAAATTCACCCACTGTGATCAAGTGGGATTCATTCCAGGGACGCAAGGATGGTTCAAAATTCACAAGTCAATAAATGCAATACATCACATAAACAAAAGGAAGGCACAAATGAAATGATCATATCAATAGATGTGGAAAAAGTATTTGTAAGGTATAACACCCATTTATGATAAAAACACTCATCAAAGTGGGAGTAATGGGACACACCTCAACATATAAACAATGTATGAAAAACCTGAAGTCAACATCATACTCAGTGGCCAAAATCTAAAAGCTTTCTCACTAAGATTGGGAACAAGACAAGCATGTTAGCTCTCACCACTTGCATTCAACATAGTATTGGAAGTCCTAGCCACAGCAATCAGACAAGAAAAAATATATATGTAAGGCTTCCAAATTGGAAAGGAGGAAGTAAAACTATCATTGTCTGCAGATGACATGATAGTGTACATAGAAAACCCTGTCTACTCCACCAAAAAACTCCTCAACCTAATAAGTGAATTTGGTAAAACAGCAGGATTCAAAGTCAACATTCAGAAGTTGAAGGCATTTTTGTACACCAACAATGAAATATCAACATCAGAAATCAGGGTAGAATCCCCTTTGCTATAGCAAGAAGAAAAATAAAGTATCTAGGTATAAACCTAACCAAGGAGGTAAAATACCTGTACTCAGAAAACTACACTGCACTACAGAAAAAAATTAAGGAAGACACATATAAATGGAAGCTATACCATATTTGTGAATTAGAAGAATTAACATTATCAAAATGTCCATACTACCCAGGGCAATTTAAAGATTCAGCACAATCCTTATTAAAATACCAATGACACATTTCACAGATATAGAACATTTCAAAAATTTATACAGAACCATAAATGAGCCCAAGTAGCCGCAGCAATTTTGAGAAAGGAAACAAAGTAGGAGGGATCACAATATCTAACATCAAACTATATTACAAAGACACTGAAATCAAAACAATCTCGTACTGGCATAAAAACAGACACATAGATCAATGGGACAGAATAGAGAGCCCAGAAATAAACCCATGTCTCTATGGGTAATTAATATTTGGCAAAGGGGGCTGAAGCCTATAATGAAGTAAAAATAGCCTCTTCAACAAATGGTGTTGGGAGATCTGGACCACTATATGCAAAAAAATGAAACTTGAGCACCAACTTGCACCATACACAAAAATAAACGCAAGATGGATAAAAGACTTAAATATAAGTCTCAACACCATAAAGACCCTAGAGGAGAACATAGGCAGGAAGTTCTCAGATATTCCAAGCAGCAATATTTTCACTGATATGTCCCCTCAAGCAAAGTACATTAAGAAAAGAATAAACAATTGGGACTCCATGAAAATAAGAGGCTTCTGTATGGTTAAAGAAAACATCAGCAAAATGAAAAGGGAACCAACCATATGGGAAAATATATTTTCCAATGATACCTTAGACAATGGTTTAATCTCTGAAATATATAAAGAACTCACATGACTCCACTCCAGGACTACAAACAATCCAATTAAAATTGGGCAAAGGACCTGAACAGACACTTTTCCGAGGAGGACATACACAAGGCCCAGAGACATATGAGAGGATGCTCAGCATCACTAGCCATTAGAAAAATGCAAAATAAAACCACAATGAGATACCACATCACATGAGTCAGAATGGCCACCATAGACAAATCAATGAACAGCAAGTGCTGACAAAGTTGTGGATGAAAGGGAACCCTAGTTCACTGTTGGTGGGAATGCAGATCAGTGCAACCACTGTGGAAAACAGTTTGGGATTTCCTCTAAAAGCTAAAAGTGGAACTGCCTTTTGACCCAGCAATCCTGTTGCTGGGATTACACCCTAAGAATCCCAAAACACCAATTGAAAAGTACCTGTGTACCCCAATGTTCATAGCAGCACAATATACAATAGCCAAGTGCTGGAAACACCTAAGTTCCCATCAATAAATGAGTGGATCAAAAAATTCTAGTTCATTTACACAATGGAATGCTATGGAGCAAAAAGAAGGATGGAGCCCTTATCTTTTGCAACAGCATGGATGGCAACTAAAGAGCACTATGCTGAGTAAATAAATCAGGCAGTGAAAAACTAATACCATATGCTTTTACCTATCAGTGGAACCTAACCAATAGAACAAACAAGCAAGCAAAATATAACCAGAGACTAAATAAAGAACAGACAGTAACCAGAGGAGAGGGGTATTAGATAATAGAAGGAAAAAGGGGACGGGTAATCAAGGAACATGAATAAAGGACACATAGAGAAAGTCAAAAGGGAGTAGGATTGAGTGTGGGAGGGACAGGGGAGGTCATGGGGGAAAATGGACAAAACTGTACTTCAACAACAATAAAAAATTTAAAAAAATAAAATATTTGTGCAATTCAGAAAACTATACCACAAAATCACAGTGATTGGCTAGTTATTTTTTACATCACTACCTATGTTGGAAATGTGACTGACTATGCAGTGTAATTGTGAGATTTGCTGCCTTAAAGGGGAAAGGTATATACTGATAGTCCACAGCTACTCTCTCCTCCATCAGACACTGCACAAAAATGAGACAACAGAAGAATTGAAAAAGAAAACTACCTAAGTTTACTACAATTTTGTGTCCTGGCCTTAGAAGTTTATTACAGGAGACTATTATGCACATATTTCTGAGGAGACTTGGTGAAGGTTTTGCCTTCCTATTTAGACACTTACTGTGCTCAGAGAACTGCTGTAAATTACCATGGGTGACAGAGGGACCTGTGTGAAACACAGATTCAAACATCTCCCTGGTGGCAAATGTCTTCCAGAGAATGAGGGGCATGCAAGCTGGGGAAGACAAACTGTTCTGTCAGGGAGAAATGTGACAAGTGTGAGATTGCTATTTATTTTAAAAGAAAACCTGCCTTGTTGAAGGTGTTTCATGTTCTTAGAGCACAGACTAGATAAGCTTACAGACTCTATTGCCATTAATATACCCAGAATGACAATTTAAGCGTTTCTTTCGAGTGATAATTTGGGCCAGTGGGTGTGTTTGAACACAGGTAAGTAGAAACTCTGGAGAGAGACCCAGGATGTGGGGAAAGAAACTCAAGTTAAGCAAAAGAAAGAGCAAAAAGTGGCCAGAGCTCCATAATACCTGAGGGGAGACAACCAGCCAACCACAAACTTCCAAACAATGAGGGATTAAATGTCTAAATGTGTTTAGGAGGAATTACCTTTAGACTCCTGGTCACTAACCATTCTGTGTTTTGAAACCATTTGAGAAATTGCTAAAAACTATGGAAATTTTCTATGTGAAAAGTAATGCAGATATTCATACAGGCAAAGTATGACATCCAAAGTTAAAGATTCCTGAGATCCATCCAGGTACCTCTCCCAGTACTCAGTGCTGACCTTCTTCCTCATCTAAATGACATGACGTGATATGATATATTGCATGATAAGATATGATATGATATGATATCCTGTGATAACAAGAAAATATTGACTTGGTTTAAGACATAACTAATGTATTGGGTGTAGGGAGGAATGAGCATTTTGGGGGAGACCTTGTTGTGGGACAGTTTTCTTTACCAAATATTAGCTCCTAATGCTTGTTTACAATTAGGGGAGGATATATTTTAGATGGTACATTTATTGCTCTATTGGCATTAGGCATCAGTAAATGCCCTGTGTCCTCAGAGATGCTGTAAGGAGCACTGCAGACAGTAAGGGTCACTATTCCAGGGATAACATTGAAATAGGTTTCAATGTGAATGGTGGCCTCTAGGATATTTCTGGATGGTGGCTTGCACAATAGTTCCTCCAGGATGGAACTATTATCACCATTATAGTCATACAAGCAGGGTTGCAAACAACTAGGAGTAGGTACAGAAATCTGTCTCATCCTCATCTGTAGTCTGGAGCAGGTCAGCAGATCATCACACAGAGATATCCAAACCAGAGGGTGTGACTTCTTTAAAACAAGAACCACAAAAAGATCTTTAAAGCACTCACAAAGAAGGAAAATATCTTTGTGCTTGAGCTAGTGGAATGGACAGAGGAAAACTGCATGTGGCTTTGGGGCTTGTATTTCTGTATCTGTGGGTTATTTGCTTGAGAAAAAGTATATGGACCAATTGACAGTAATACAAGCTGTTTAACAGTCAATGCTAGATCTCTTCCCTTTACCTAACATTCCTGTCAGAAGGCAGTGAGAACACACATGGATCCCTGTGCCACGTCTTCTGAGTAAGGGAAAGGTCCCAGTTCTACCCTGAAGTACAATGTTTATCAAAACTTGCCAGAAAACAGTTTTTTTAGGGTTCTTGTCTTCCTGGCAAGGTTTTGCTTCAGTCTGTGGAAATATTCATGGTGGAACCAGCCAGAAACTATAAGGTGAATGACATTGTTTTCTCATTTTTTTAAAGAATTGGATCACTTTGGGCTACTTGTATGATTCTGGAGTGAAAGTAGTCACCTCCAGGGAGTGCCCTGCAGATTCCTGAAATTCCTAGGATTCCCAAAACTGATTTTTTTTTTTGCCATAAAAGGTAAATGCATTATACCTGTGAGAACAGCTGGGTTTGGGCTCTACTATCCAAGGACTCTTGGGAACAAGAGAAGACAAATGAGCTTTAATGACTACCTGATATGTATAGCTTGTACTGCCTAACCCTGCTTTTCCATAGTTGTTAGAGAGTCATTCATTTAAAGAGTAATCCTCCATCGTTTCTTCTTAAATTAAATGCTTTAAACTTTACTGATCTCTATTTAGGAACATTGGACTTCAAACTTACATGTCAGCTTAACTGTGGAGAACAGTTTAAAATATAAAATGAGTTTCAAAGAGAAGTGGGCAGTTTGGGTGTTTGTGACAATGACATAGTTATATAAAATGTCAAATTTATGTCAAGAGTCTGTAATACCACAGCCTCAAGGTACCTATAGCTGTTTGCTGTTCCACAAAATGGATTTTATATCTATTTTCTATTTCTACCCAAAGAATAATAACAGAGAGCTAGAAGTTATCCTAGCAACATCCAGGTCACCAAATGGAAGCCTTCCTCTGAGAGTGTCCAAAAGCACTGGACTCTAGGCAGCTATTTTATCTACACTGTGCTATAGTTTCTGTCTAGTTACCAATAGCTCCTTTTATTCATCCACTCCTCTGAACAGTGAGACAATATTAATTGAGTACTCTAAACCCACGGTTTAGAGACAAATATGATTAACACCCTGTCTTATAGTAGTTTATTATCTGTGGGCATGGGCATAAAAATTACTGTACAAAGTGACAAAAATACAGGGAAAAAATTGTGTGACTACCCTGGGGGATTAGAGAGGGCTTCTAGAGAAGGCCACATCTGAGCTGTCATGATGACAGAGAGAGTTTTCCTTGTGGAAAAAATGAGGTAAACGGTTTCAACTGCTAGGAGCATTTCAAGAAGCTGGAGACATAAGGGCTGTTTGAGAGGTCAGAGAAGTTGGAAGTCAGGTTATGTGTGCGAGGAGGTTGGGGGTAGTGCCTGAATAGTGCATAGCATAGCATATAAAAAAGTCCTTGGTGCTTTTTTTTTTTTTTTATTCAGCCTTGGTTAACTTCTTGTTGTTCCTTGAATCCAAGCATACATCTTACCATGAAGTAAATGTGGACAAATATGTGAGTCAGAAAGGAACATATGCCAAAGAGACTGGTGTAACTGAAGAGAATGCTAAAGTGAAGAGTCTAGCACTGTTTGATACCAGGTGGCCCCAAATTGCAGATATCTGAATAATAATGTTAAACATATCAAGTGATAGACTTATGTCTGTATCACTATATTATATATATAGTATAGTGAAATATACACATATATCTATATCACTATACTATATATCACTATATATCTCTCTATATTGCTATACTATATGTCTATATATACACTATATATCACTATATGTGATATATATCAATATATAGTATAATATATTGTAGTGATATATATCATCATATATAGTGATATATACAGTGGTATATATAGTGTATATATCACTGCATAAATATATCTACAACTATATATATGTGTGTGTGTACAGTGATTATATGTATGTATATATAGTGGTAGATAACAGAAAGAATTACTTTTTAAAACACATTATTTTAAAAATATTTTAAATTTTTTTCAATTACAGTTTACATTCAATAATATTTTATATTGTTTAAGGATTATAGAATAGTGGTGAGACAATCTTATACTAATACTTTAAAAAGTGTTCCTTCTGATACCAACTGGCATGATATATAGTTACTACAATATTTTAAGGTATGTTTCTTATGCTGAAGTTTACATCCCTGTGACTATTTGGTAAGTACCAATCTTTACTTATCAACCCCCTTAACTTTTTCACCCAGTCCCTCAACCTCAATCCCCTTTGGCAACCATCAGTCTGTTCTTAATATCTATAAGTCTGTTTATGTTTTGTTTGTTTGCTTGTATTATTCTTTAGACTTCATACATAAATGAAAATATATGGCATTTACCTTTCTCTGACTGGCTTATTTCACTTAGCATAACACCCTCTGGGTCTATCCATGCAGTTGCAAATGGTAAAATTGTGTTCTTTTTTGTGGCCAAGTAATATTCCATTGTATAAATGAACCCCTGTTTTTTCATCCACTCATCTATTAGTGGGCACTTGGGTTTCTTTCATAATGTTACAATAAACATACAGGTGCATATATTCTTATGAATTCATGTTTTGGGTTTCTTCAGATATATACCCAGAAATGGAATTGCTGGGTCATAAAGCAGTTCCATTTTTAACTTTTTTGATAAACCTCCAAACTGTTTTCCATTGTGGCTGACCAGTCTCCATTCCCACCAATAGTGAACTAGGGTTCTTTTTTTCTCTACATACTCGCCAACACTTGTTTGCTGATTTATTGATAATAGCTATTCTGACAGGTGTGAGATTATATCTCATTGTGGTTTTAATTTGCATTGATTATGAGTGACACTGAACATCTTGTCATATGTCTATAAACCATCTGTATGTTCTCTTTGGAGAAATGTCTATTCAGGTTCTTTGCCCATTTTTTAATAGTACTGGGGGTGTGTTTGTGTCTTGAGTTGTATGAGTTCTTTAGAAATTTTGGATATTAACCCCTTATCAGATTTATCATTGGTAAATATCGTCTCCTATTCAGTGGATTCCCTTTTTGTTTTGGTGATGGTTTCCTCTGCAGTGAAAAAACTTTTTAGTTTGATGTAGTCCTATTTGTTTATTTTTTCCTTTTGTTTATTTTCCCCTAGGAGATATATCAGAGAAAATCTTACTAAGAGAAATGCCCAAGATTGTACTGCCTATGTTTTTTCCAGGAGTTTTATGATATTGAGTTATATTAAAGTCTTTAATCTATTTTGAGTTTCCTCTCATATAGATGGTGTAAGAGTGTGTTCTAGTTTTATTTTGGCATGCATTTGTTTAATTTTCCCAACACCATTTATTGAATAGACTGTCCTCATACCATTGCACTTTCTTGCTTCCTTTGTCAAATGTTAATTAACTATATAAACATGAATTTATTTCTGGGCTCCCTATTAAGATCAATCCATCTGTATGTCTGTTATGCTAGTACCATGCAGTTTTGATTACTATGGCTTTGTAGTATAGAGTCATATCTGGTAGGGTGATTCTTCCAACTTGTTCTTCTTTATCAAGATTCCTGTGGATATTCAGAGCCTGCCTTTTGTAGCTCCACATATATATAGGATTATTTGTTCTAATTCCATAAAAAAGACATTGTTATTTTGATAAAGCTTGTGTTGAATGTAAAGATTGCTTTGGGAAGTATGAACACTTTAACAATATTAATTCTTCCTATCCATGAACACAATATATAATTCCAATTACTTGTAACTTCTTCAATTTCTTTTTTCAGTGTCTTATAATTGTCTTTGAATTTTTGGTAAAATTCACCTGTGAAGCCATTTGGTTGAAGACTTTTGTTTGTTGAAAGCTCATTAGTGCTTCAATTTCACTAGTTGTAACTGGTCTGTTCAGATTTCCTGTCTTCTTCATTCACTTTTGAAAGATAATATTTTTCTAGGGATTTATTTATTTCTTCCACATTGTTCAATTTGTTGGCATATATTTGTTCATAAGATTTTCTAATAACCCTTTGTATTTCTGAGGTATCAGCTATTACTTCTAGTCTTTTATTTCTGATTTTATTATTTTGGAACTTGTCCCCTTGTTTCTTGATGACTCTGGTTAAAAGTTGATGGATCTTGTTAAGATTTTCAAAGAACTAGCTCTTGGTTTCATTGATCTTTTGTATTCTTTAGACCTTTATTTTTTGTCCTGATCTTTATTATTTCATTTCTTCTACTCAATATGGGCTTTGTTTGATGCTCTTGTTCTAGTTCCTTTAAGTGTAAAATTAGATTGTTTATTAGAGATGTTTTGTTTCTTGATGTAGGCTTGTATTGCTATGAATTTCCCCCTTAGAACTGCTTTTCTGTGTCACATAGATTTTATATTGTTGTATTTTCATTTTCCCATGTCTCAAGGTATCTTTAGATTTCTTTCTTGACCTCATTGCAATCCCATTCATTGTTAGTCACATGTTATTTAGCCTCCATGTATTTGTGTGTTTTTCAATTTTTTATGGTAATTGTTTCTAGTTTCATACCATTGTGATCAGAGAAGATGCTTGATATAATTTCAATATTCTTAAATTTATTGAGCCTTGTTTTGTGTTTTAACATGTGGTCCATCATAGAAAATGTTTTATATGCACTTAAAAAGAATATACTGTTTGCTGCTTTGTGGTGAGATACTCTAAGATATCAATTAAATCCATTTGATTTCATGTGTCATTAAGGCTGGTATTTCTTTGTTGATTTTCCATGCAGCAGATTATCCATTGATGTCAATAGGATGTTAAAATCCCATATTATAATTGTATTTTTGTTAATATCTCCTTTAAGTCCATATAATTTGCTTTATATGTTTAAGTGCTCTTATGTAAGATAAATAAATGTTTACAAGGATTACATGCTCTTGTTGGATTGATCCCTTTATCATTATATGGTATCTTTGTTTCGTTATACCCATTTTTTGAAGTCTATTTTGTCTGAAATACGTATTGCTACCATAGCTTTTTTTTAATTTACATGCGAATTAAATATCCTTTTCCATCTGTTATTTTAGTTTGTGTGTATCTTTCATTCTGAGGTGGTGTCTTGTAGACAGCATATATATGAGTCTTATTTTCTTATTCATTCAGCTACCCTGTCTTTTGATTGAAGTATTTAAGTCATTTACATTTAATGTGATTATTAATAGGTAGGTATTTATTGCCATTGTATTACTCAAAACTATGTTTTGCTGCTTTTTTCCATTTTTCTTCTAGTAGAAGAAGACCCTTTAACGTACCTTGTAATACTTTTTTGGTGGTAATGAACTTCTTTAGTTTTTTCTCTTTTTTCCCCCTGTCTGGGAAGCTCTGTATTTCTCTTTCAATTTTAAATGCTAGCCCTGCAGTGGAAAGTAGTCTTGCTTCTTGGTCTTTGTTTTTCATCACTTTGAATATTTTGTGTCAACCCCTTCTGGCCTAAAATGTTTCTCGTGAATAATCTTATGGGAGATCCCATGTCAGTAACTAACTGACCTTTACTTTCTGCTTTTAAGATTTTCTCTTTGTCTTTAAACTTTACCATTTTAATTCTGATGTGTCATTGTGTAGGCCTTTTGGATTCATCTCGTTTGGGATTTCTGAAATTCCTGAAATGGCGTGTATTTTTTCTTCACTAGATTAGGGAAGTTTACAATTATTATTTCTTCAAATACTTTCTCAATCCCTTCCTCTCTCTCTTCTTGTTCTGGTACCCCTATGATGTGTATATTATTACATCTCAAGTTTTTTCCAAGATTCCTTAAACTATTCTCATTTTTTTAAAATTCTTTTTTTCTTTTCATTGCTCTGATTGGGTTTTCCCTGCTATTCTGTCTTCCAAATTACTGATTTGATTCTCTGTTTCATCTAACCTAGTATTTATTCCTTCTAGTGTACTTTTCATTTTAGGTATGTTATATTTAATTTCCAACTGGTTCTGTTTTATGGTTCCTATGTACTTTTGTATGACTACCTGTTTTTTGTTTAAGTCCTCATTGATTTCATTCATTCTTTCCCTAAGTTTCTTGAGGATATTTGTTTTAATTTTTATTTTTTGTTCAAATACATTTGTCTCCCCCTTCCCGCTACACTTTCCTATGTGCCCCTCCCTAACCTCCCTCCCTCAACCCTTATCCACTTTGGCTTTGTCCATGGTTTTTTATACATGTTCCTTTACTTGATCCTGCCCTTCCCTTTCCCTGCCCATCTGTCCCTCCTTCCCTCTTGACTCTGTTGGTTTCCTTTTTCTTACAGTGTTGCTGGTAATATTTTCCATGCTTGTTTGTTTTTTTGGTTAGATTCCACTTATAAGTGAGATCATATGGTATTTGTCTTTCACCCTCTGGACTATTTCACTTAGAATAATGTTCTCTAGTTTTATCCATGCTGTTGTAAAGGGTAGTAGCTCTATCTTTCTTTCTTATGCATAGTATTCCATTGTATAAATGTACCATAGTTTTTTGATCCACTCATCTACTGATGGGCACTTAGTATGTTTCCAACACTTGGATATTGTAAATTGTGCTGCTATGAACATTGTGATGCATAGTTTCTTTTGAAATGGCATTTTGGGATTCTTAAGGTATAAGCCCAGCAGTGGAATCTCTGGGTCAAAAGGCACTTCCATTTTTAGCTTTCTGAGGAAGTCCAAACTGTTTTCCACAGTGGTTGCACCAATCTGCATTCCCACCAACAGGGTACTAGGGTTCCCTTTTCTCCACATCCTTGCCAGAACCTGCTGTTTGTTGATCTGTTTATGATGGCCATTCTGACCGGTGTAAAGTGGTATCTCATTGTCATTTTAACTTGCATTTGTCTGATGGTTAGTGATGCTGAGCTCCTTTCATATGTCTTTGGGCCCTCTTTATCTCTTCCTTGGAGAAGTGTCTGCCCAGGTCCTTTGCCCATTTTTTAATAAGATTGTTTGTCTTCTTGAAGTGTAGTCGTGGGAGTTCTTTATTTATTTTGGAGATCAAAGTTCTATCTGATGTATCATTGGCAAATATATTTTGCCATACAGTTGTCTCCCTTTTCATTTTGCTGATGTGTTCTTTAGTCAGGCAGAGGCTTCTTATTTTGATGTAGTCCCACTTGTTTATTCTTTCCTTTACGTCCCTTGCTTTAAGGGACATATCAGTGAAAGTATTGCTGCATGGAATATCTGACAGTTTCCTTCCTATGTTTTCCTCTAGGACTTTTATGATTTTGTGACTTACAGTTAAGTCTTTTATCCATCTTTAGTTTATTTTTGTGTATGGTGTTAGTTGGTGGTCGAATTTCGATTTTTTGCATGTAGCTGTTCAGATCTCCCAACACCATTTGTTAAAGATGCTATTTTTACTCCATTTTATGCTTCTGCCCCCTTTGTCAAATATTAATTGACTATAGACACATGTGCTTACTTCTGGGCTTTCTATTCTGTTTCACTGGTCTATGTGTCTGTTTTTGTGCCAGTACCTGACTGTTTTGATTACGGTGGTCATGTCATATAGTTTGATGTTAGGTGTTGTGATCCCTCCTACTTTGTTTTTCTTTCTCAAAATTGCTGCTATTTGAGGTAGTTTATGGTTCCTTATAAGTTTTTTAAATGTTTCTTCTGTGTCTGTGAAATACACCACTGATATTTTAATAGGGATTGCATTGAATCTATAAATTGCTTTGGGTACTATGGACATTTTGATGATGTAAATTCTTCTGATCCGTGACACGATATATGCTCCCATTTATTTGTGTTTTCCTTAATTTCTTTCTTCAGTTTTGTATAGTCTTGTGCGTACATGTCTTTTACCTCCTTGGTTAAATTTATTCCTTGATACTTTATTTTTCTTGTTGCTAAGCAAATGGTATTTTTTTTCTCTGATCTGCTTCTGCTATTTCATTGTTGGTGTAAAAAAAAAGTGCCTTTGATTTCTGAATATTGACTTTGTACCTGCTGTTTTGTCAAATTCACTTATTAGGTCGAGAGGTTTTTTGGAGGAATCTATGGGGTTTTCCATGTACACTATCATGTCATCTACAAAAAATGAGAGTTTTGCTCCCTCCTTTCCAATTTGGATGCTTTTTATGTATTTTTCTTGTCTGATCACTAAGGATAAGACTTCCAATAATATATTGAATAGAAGTGGTGAAAGTGGGCATCCTTGTCATGTTCCTGATCTTAGTGGGAAAGCTTTTGGTTTTTGGCCATTGAGTATGATGTTGGCTGTAGGTTTTTCATATATGGCCTTTATTATGTTGAGGTATGCCCCCTTTATTCTTATATTGCTGTTTTTATCATAAATGTGTGTTGTACCTTATCGAATGTTTTCTGCATCTATTGATACAATCATGTGGGGTTTGTGTTTCCTTTTGTTTATGTGATGTATTACATTTACTGATTTGTGTATATTGAACCATCCCTGTATCCATGGGATGAATCCCACTTGATCGTGGTGGATAATCTTTTTAATGAATTGCTCGATATGGTATGCCAATATTTTGTTGCGGATTTTAGCATCTATGTTCATCAGTGATATTGGCCTGTAGTTTTCTTTCTTTGTTTTGTCTTATCTGGTTTTGGGATTAGGGTGATGCTGGCCTCGTGAGAAGAGTCTGGGAGTCTTCCTTCCTCTTGGATTTTTTTGGAATAGTCTGAGAAGGACAGGGGTTAGCTCTTCCTTAAATGTTTTGTAAAATTCTCCTGTGAAACCGTCCAGTCCAGGGCTTTTGTGTGCCTGGAGTTATTTGATTACTGCTTCAGTTTCACCAGTTGCTGTCTGTCTGTTCAGGCTTTCTGCTTCTTCTTCATTCAGTGTTGGAAGGTTATACTTTTCTAGAAATTTTTCCATTTCATCAAGGTTTTCCAATTTCTTGGCATATAATAGCTCATAGTAATTTCTTACAATCCTCTGTATTTCAATGGTATCAGTTGTTATTTTCCTTTTTCATTTCTGATATTATTTATTTAGGTCTTCTCCATTTTTTCTTGATTAGCCTCCTTAAAGGCTTGTTGATTTTGTTTATCTTTTCAAAGAAATAGCTCATGGATTAGTTGAAACTTTGAATTGTTCTTTTCATCTCTATGTCATTCAGTTCTGCTGTGATCTTGATTATTTCCTTCCTTCTTGCTCTGAGATTTATTTGTTGTAGTGTCTCCAGTTTTTGAAGTTGTAGAGGTTGGTCATTTCTTTGAAATGTTTTTATCTTTTTTAGGTAAGCTTGTATTGCTATGAACTTCCCTCTTCGGACTGCCTTTGCTGTGTCCCGTAGGTTTTGGACTCTTGTGTGTTCATTTTCATTTGTTTTCAGAAACTTTTTGATTTCTTCTCTCATCTCATTTTCAACCCATTCAATGTTTAAAAGTGTGCTAGTCAGTCTCCATGAGTTTGAATATTTTTGAGGTTTCTCCTTGAGGTTGGTTTCCTTTTTCAAGCTCTTGTGATCTGAGAAATTGCTTGTTATTATTTCATTTTCCTGAATTTGTTAAGGCTTGTTTTGTGTTCTATCATGTGGTGTATCTATGAAAATGTTCCTTGTGGAATATGAAAAGAATGTGTATTTTGCTTCTTTGGGATGTAAGGTAGTATATATGTTAGTTAAGTCCGTTTGATCTAATGCATCATTCAATTCCACAATATCTTTGTTTATGTTTTGTTGGAAGATCTATCCATTTTTGACAGTAGGATGTTTAAATCTTCCTTGAAGTCCTCCAAGAATTTCCTTATATTTTTGGGTGCTCCTATGTTGGGTGCCTATATGTTTACAATTTTTATGTCTTCTCGATGGATTCTTCCTTTGAGTATTAAAAAGTGTCCTTCTGGGTCTCTTTTTATGGCCTTTGTTTTGAAATCTATTTTGTCTTGTAAAAGTACTGCTACTCCTGCTTGTTTTTCCTGACCATTTGCTTGGAATATTTTTTCCATCCTTTTTCTTTCTGTCTGTGTAGGTCCTTTCTTCTGATGTGGGTCTCTTGTAGGCAGCATATGTGTGGGTCATGTTTTCTTATCCATTCAGCTACTCTGTGTCTTTTGATTGGGGCATTTAGTCCATTTACATTTAGAGTTATTTTTGATAGGCACTTATTCATTTTTTTTCCCTTCACACCTGTGTTCTTGTCTTTCTCACTCTTTTTCTTCATTTTCTTAAAGCAGTCCCTTTAACATATCTTGTAATGCTGGTTTGGTGGAGGTGTATTCTTTTAGTCTTCTTTTATCTGGGAAACTCTTTATTTCAACTTCCATTTTAATTGAGAGCCTTGCTCGGTAGAGCAGTCTTGTTTGCAGGCCTTTGCTTTTCATGACTTTGAAGGTTTCTTGCCATTCCCTTCTGGCTTGTAGTGCTTCTGTTGAGAAGTTAGCTTGTAGCTGTATCAGTGTTCCCTTATATGTAACTACCTCTTTCTCCCTTGCTGCCTTTAGGATTCTCTGTTTGTCTTTGATATTTGCCATTTTAATGATGATGTGTCTTGGGGTGGGCCTCATTGGGTTTCTCTTGAATGGGATCCTCTGTGCTTCCTGTGCTTGTGAAACTTTTTCTCTCCTCCAATTTGGGAAGTTTCCCACCATACTTTTTCAAACAGGTTATCCATCCCTTGCTCCTCTTCTTCTCCTTCTGGTGTCCCTATTATATGGATATTGTTATTTTTCAGGTCATCTTGCATTTCCATAAATGCTGCTTCATTCTTCTTGAGTCTTTTTTCCATTTCTTGCTCTTTCTGGGAGCTTTTTTCTACCTTGTCCTCCAGGTCACTGATTTGATCCTCATCTTCTTCTAGCCACCTTTTGATTTCTCCTACTGTTTTGTTCAATTCTGAAATGATATTCTTCATTTTCTTTTTTGTCTTATTCATAGTTTTTATGTCCTTTTTCATGTTGAGATAGTTTGCAGTAAGTTTCCGATAGTTTCCCTGTAGTTTCTCATAGTTCTCTTTGAGCTCACTGCACTCATTGGGCTTTCTTAGAACCATTGTTTTGAATTCAATATCTTATAATTTACTTTCTTCTATTTCATTTAGTTCTCTCTGTGGAGATTCCTCCTTTCCCCTTATTTGGGTGGTGTTTCTTTTCCTTCCCATTATTTGCAAGACTCTTTTTTTTCTTTCTTTTTTTTCTTTCTTTTTTTTCTTTGCTTCTGCTTCTTAAATTGATCAGTCTCTATTTCCTGACTTTCTGGATTGAACTTCTCTGGTAGTAGGTGGGTCTCTCTCTTTCTTTCTTTCTGGGTCTGCCTCTGATGATGTCAGTTGTTGACCCTATCTGACCTTAGGCAGTCTGTTTGGGATTTCCAGGAATCTACTCTCTTTGTCTTTGTCCTGCAATTGTTAATCGAGTGACTCTGCTCTCAGCTATCATGCTTAGACACTGCAGGGGGTGGGTAGCACCTCCTGAGGGTGGGGCTATTGTCTCCTTACAGGCTGCTGCCACTCAAGGGAGCAGTCTGCCTGAGCAAGATAGAGACCATGGAATGGGGAAAGAGTCAGTACTAGGATCCCCCCTGACTACTCCCTTAATTCTCTCCCCAATGCCTCCAACTCCAGTCTCTCCTCAAGCATGTCTCTAGGCAGCTCTGTGTCCCCTTTACACAGGGATCTACTATCTCTGCCGGCCACACTGCACTCAGCACCCAGGCCTGCATGCAACTCCTGGATGGAGTGTCTTGAGGGCAAGGCTATTGTTTCCTTTTTTCCTGAGTGAGATGGAAGCTGCAGAGTGGGAGGTGAATCATCACCAGAGCCCCACTGGCCACCATCTCAATTCTCTTCCCAAAGTTTTCCTCATTAATCTTTCCTCAGGCTTCAGCCCACTCTGCTCCTGCCTCTGCCCAGAGACCAGGGAAGGTGGCTCCCACTGCAGATTCTTGTGTTGGCTCTTTCAATGTCTCTTTGTGTCTCCAGCCGTCTGTCTCTTGCAGAGAGCACTGCTATGCTTTTCGCAGTTGTCTTTTGTCTATGTGCTCTTTTGGGTTCAGATGCTGTAGTCTAGAGCTCCCTGTTTATGATTCAGACCCTGGTCTTCTCAGGGGAATCCAACTGGTCATTTCAATATCCCTCTGGTGGTGGTGCCTGTGGGTGCCCAGCCTATGCTCTTGAGCCTCCACCTCACTTTTCATCCATTAGGATGTGCGAAAGCTGATTCCACCGTCTGTCCAAGGCTCCAAGGCTCCTCTCTCATTATTGTTTCATTGTTTTCTAGGTGATTTCTCCATAATTTAGTTGCAATTCCAATTTAGTCCTGGGAGGAGGTCAGTGTGACTTCCACTCACTTCTTCACCATATTCCCTCTTCTTGAGGATTTTTATAAGCATTGTTTTGAACTCTGTATTTGATAGATTTCTTACCTCCAATTCATTTAGATCTTTTTTCTGGAAACTTATCCTGTCCTTCCATTAGGGGAATATTTCTTAGTTTCCCCATTTTGGCTGCTTCTTTGTTGTTGTTTCTGTATATTAGGTAGATCTGCTTTGCCTCCCAATATTGATAGTTTGGCCTCAAGTAGTAGGTTTTTGTGGGATCAGTGGTGCTGTCACATTCATGACCTGAACTGGGTGTTTCAGAAATGTCATTTTGTACGGATTTTGTGAGCCCTCCTGCTGTAATGACTCTTGATTTTCATTGGCCCATTCACGTGTATGGTCCACCCTCAGGCTGGCTGTGAATGTACAAACTATTGTGTGAATACTAACCACACAAAGTGTAATGCACCTCAGCAGGCTCTGGTGCCTGCTAAATTTTCTTTTGGATATGCCACTTCTGAAGGCAATTGAATCCTGCTCTGATGTAGTCTGAAGCTCTCCTGTAGTCTGGGACCTCTTGGGAAAGATGCTGGTTCAGATGAATGCCAAATACTATGACTGGCCCTTGGCAACCTGTTTGGAGGTACAAAGCAATCCAATTTGTGGCTGCCTCTGCTGGGACTAAGTGTGCCTGAGGAAAAAACAACTGCACACCAAAGTTTGATTCCACCAACTCCGAGCCTTGTGGAAGGACAACAAAAGGCCCCAAACAGTCTGAGATTTGTTTCCGCCTGCCTCCACCTGCCAGCTGCCTGTTAGGCTCTGTCACTGAAAAAGTCTCTGGTGGTACTTGAGTTACATGAGGTAGGTTCTCATTGAGTTACCAGGAAAGGGTGAGTGATGTTTACCAGATTAATACAGGTTCAACCTGGGTGTCAGTGCTGTCTCTAAATGCACTCAGGAGAAGTCCCTTGGTATACCAAGGCTGGCTGCCACCCTCCAGGTTCCTGTAGACTTTTATGGTAGGGTAAGGTCTCAGGGTATCATCAGGGTAAGACTAGCAGAGTTTATGAGGCCCAAACAGCCCAAGATTTGGCTATGTGATGATTAGGCGTATGAAGGAACAATGGCCCCTGTCCTAGAATCACTCAACTTAGTAAGTTCTAGGTTCTGTTCAGACCTCCTGGAGAGCCCCAGATAGGCAGGGCAGGACTACCAGGAGTTGGGAGTGTGGGGCTGCCAGGAACCCATGGGGGGTGGGGGTGGCTAGTCGATCTCCCATGCAGGAAGGTGCTGGTTGTGATTGGGATATTGGGGGGAAATAGCCCCTGTCTCAGAGTCAGGCATCTAAGTCACTGCATGCCCATACCCTGAGTCTTTCTAGACTTCTACACCCTGAGCCCAGGTTAACTCCTCTGTGTGCATGAGCTTTGCAGGAGGGAGTACAGGGAGTCTGTAGAGTAGGGTTATTGCATTTCCTCAGATTGATGGTGTATGTAAAAGAATCCTCCACCCAAGACAGATAGTTTCTGTGGTGTGGGAGGAGGAGTTATCACAAGGAGCCTAGAAGCTTCACTTCAGCTTTCTCCAAGGAACCACAAAACCCAGTCTCTTTTCACATGATTCTTGTCCACTCCACTCTCCCTCTGTTGGAACCCAAGCAGACTTGTTGCAAATTAGATTTTGTGTGCTGGCTGTTTAAGAGAGTGCCTTGTCTATCCCTGGCAGCCAGAATTCCTGCTAATTTACACAGCCAGATGTTATGTGGACAGCTCTTCTTGGCTTTTAGTACTCTTGGTTTGAGAGCTTATCATGGGGTTGAGATTTAAGCTCCTAAGGGGGAACCTTTGTCGCTGAAATATCCTTTCAGATTCTCGGGTCCAGACCATGGGAGTATGACCAGCCATTTTTCTGTATCTCCATCCTTTCTACCTGACTAGATGTAGTTTCTTCTGCAAATTTTTCTTTATAAGACTTCTGTTCAGCTAGTTTTCAATTGGTTATTTTGGTTGATTGTTCTATATTTTAGCTGCAATTCAAGTTTGATCCTGGTAGGAAGTGGGTGTAACTTCCACCTACTTTTCTGCCATCTTGGATCATCCCCAGAAAAACTTTTAAATAAAAAGTGTACATAATCTGGACTAAAATAAGGCAAGAGAGTTTTCCAATGAAGACTAAAACTATTCTTCATTTTTTATTAATACAATCATAATCATCTAAAAGTAGTAAGGTATGAATATTGCCTTCACTGAGCTATTGTAAGGAATAAGTAAATTACGTAAGAAAATGGTTATTACAGGGCCTGACACATAATAGAGAATCAGAAAATACTCTTCCCTTTTCCTTTCTTTCTTTCTCCCTTTCCAATTCTCCTTTCCTTGATTACTCTGATGGCAAAGGATATAAGTCTAGCTAGGGTTTTTCACAAACAAGTTGTTCAATTTATATCTACCAAAACCCATATATTGAAAGAAATAACAGTAACATGTTATTACAAATTTTTTCAGCTCATTTTCACCCTTTTGATTGTTGATGGTAAACCCTTGTAACCATAATATGTTTCCTAACCATATTTCATATTTCCTCTCTTTGTTATACATGGAAGCCTTTGTTTTCTGTGAGGACTTGTTCCTAAATCTGTTACTGAGAGGGCTGATGACAATATTCAGAAAAATAAGCATGAGATTAAATATAAGCATGGGATTTTTTTTAATAAAAAGAGGCATGTGGTAGTGAAGTATTCAGAGACTGGGAACTCAATATGTAATCACAAGGTCTTGATTTGAACTTACGTTTTTGGAGGGCCTCTGTGTGACTCACTGATATAGAACTATATGATTCTCCCAGGTCTAGCAGTGGTCAACAGATAGAACCAGTTGTTATACAAAGATCTGAAGTTGCTGACTAAATAGATTACACTCTCAAAGAGGCACTTAATTAAACAAGGGGATACAAGAAACTCAGAGAATATGGGTGTTTCAAGAGAATAAACACTAACCATTTGGCATTTCCCCAAGGAAGCTCCTGCCAGAGTTGTTTTAAAACAGAAGCCTGATTATGTTATGGTCATGTGCACAAACCTTTAATTGCCCATTGACTTCAATATAAAGTTTTACATCTCTTTTCATGGATTAGTGAAACTCATGCATTTCCTTTTAATTCTAAGAACCTAAGACATATGAGATAATTACTAATTTTAACTCCTCTTAAATTTGTCTGGGTCTCAAAGCTACCCATGTAGAGCTGAAGCTAGAAATAGAACCCTTAGTGATACTAAGAGAAAGATTCTTGGAGAGGACAATTGCTCTCATGTCATCACTGTGGCTGTCTCATGAGAGTGACCTGTGAAGAGTTTCAGACACTCTGCTGCAATTGGTGTGAGATTCTAAGTGATCCAAGGAACTATGATTGAGGTGTGTGCATTCCCTCTCTGAGACCCTGCTCTGAGAACAAGGCTGGCCAGCAGCTCATGTCCAGGTTCCTGTTTACTAAGTACTGGTCTTCGGACCTGTACATTATTACATCTTATTTCTCATACCCTGATCAACTGCAGGGGAATAAATTTTGAGTAGAGAAATCAAAACAGTGCTCTGGGTTCTGGTTTTCCAAATATACTACTTAGAAGAAATGACAGAATCCTGGGTCATAGGTATATTAAAATTATTTTTCAGCCTTAAACACATTTCATAATGGATATTGTGGACAAGTGGAGGAAGCACAGCCATTGTTTAAAAGCCAGAGGTGGGCAGTGGGTCAAGTCAGGAAATGGTGGAAGACAACATTTTCTTCTCAGTTCATGAACCACCTAGTAGGAAACAGTGTCCTTGGCCAGTGGTTTCCAAATAAATAATACATACTCAAGGGGTGTTCAAGATCATTCATGGCAATATAGATAGAAAATATTAGGGCTTATATTTTTAATATTTTATCAAAAATAATGAACTTTTACTAAATTTTAATAAATGAATTAACACTGGTATCATTATTTAGTCCACATGTTAGATGGTCCCACCCTTAAGTGTAGCTGATGAAGTAGAAGGGTTCCAAAATGGAAGCAGTGTTACCCTTATGTATAGTGATACGTTATACTTCATTCACCATTTGTAAACGGTGACATTTTGCAGTTTCTGTCTGCCTGATTAAATGGATTTGTCATTTATCAAGTTTTAACTAAACTAGCTTTTTATAAGGACAAATGGTTGAAAAATTCCTGCAAAGAAACTGCAGGTTGAGTACGGCATAAAGTATTCCTTAGAATGCAAGCAAAGAGAATGGTGATAGAATGACAATGTGGACATTTCACTCATGTAATAAAAATTATTGACTTTGAGAGGTATACTGCAGTGGCAGTATAATAAGATCTGAAAATAATTAGCCAAAAAATCAGAGTTATCAAGAAGATTATCTAAAATATCTTGAAAAACATTATGGTCTTAGCAAGTTTTGCCCTGTCTATATTTCACCTTTAGGTATTAGCTAATAACAACACAAAGCCCACATGGTAAACAACATGTTTAAAATATAGTTTATTTCATATTAAATTAGCCTTTTAAGAACTTCATTTCTGTGTATATTTTATAACAGTCATTAACATACTAGTATAGAAATGCACTATATACATATATGTGGAGTTAAAATACAGACATACACATGTTGGAAAATTCAAATAATTTTATTGATGGGGAGCATTATTAACACATTGCTCTGGAAAATTATGATAATCAGAAGAAAAATATCCTAATGTTATTGAACTTTAATTATTGTTAGACCACCACTCCTTCCACCTATCATTGTATCATGAAATGGTGAGGAAGATTATTTTAATCACTTCCTTCATAAAATATAACAAAAGCAAAGTTTCATAATTGAGTATATTAATCTCCTTCAAATGGAAAACATGGACTTGCTATACTGTTTTGGTATATTGGATTATGGTTGGCACAAGACTTTATTTACCACTTGCTGATGGCAGATCAGCAAGTATATCTCACAGTGCATAGGAAATTCCAATGAGATGTGCAAATTGGACTCTTCAGCATATGCTCTGGATGAGAGGTTTCAGTGAAATCCTGGAGATTTCAGGACATGTCTTCTCTGGAGACTGTTCTGGTTGAGAGAAGAAAAAAATAATGAGCTTCACTCTGGATGAATGGAAGGTTTTGTGTCTAACAATCCAGATTAAATTGTGAGTTTATAGCTATAATCAAGAGCAAGACATGGAACTCAGACTTGCAGAGTGCTTTTGGTGATGTTAGTTTGATATGCTGGTTCAGACATAAGGGTCAGTAAAATGTGGGATATTGTCAAGAGGTGATTAAAACCAATAACTTCTGCTGTTAAAGCTAGATTTAGCAAATTCTGGATTGAATACCTGTCATGTGTTTGGATGTTGCTATGCTATGTCTGCTTACTACAACTTAAAATAGTCCCAGAAAATTAAAAAAAAAAAAACAAAACAAATTACAGAAAAAAGTAACTAGTATAGTGGGGAGAGACAATTGGAGGAAGGTGGTCAAAAAGTCTAAACTTCCAGTTATAGGATAAATAAGTACCAGCGATATAATATAGAATACAATGACTATAGTTAACATTGCTGTATGATATATAGAAAAGTTGTTAAGACAGTAAATCCTAAGAGCTCTCATCACAAAGAGAAAAACATTCTTGCTCTTTTTTTTAATTGTATCTATATGAGATGATGGATGTTAACTGAATATATTTTGGTAATCATTTTACAATGTGTATAAATCAAACCATGAAAAAGGAACTAGTATAATCATTGAAAAAAAACAAATGAAGATAAAGTATAAATAATTCTAACTCCTTAGAAAGATGAATGTGGAAGAACAGGTAAGGAATAGCTTGTAGAACATTTTCTGTTTGTTTGTTTCTCTTATTTTACTCATTAATAAGGAAGAACAAGATGAAGAGATGGAAGAGAAAAGATGTAAACTAGTTGAACTAATTATGTGTAGAAGGGTATCATGATATTTAGATCCCCCAGACAAATAGCCCAAAGTCATATCTACATGTCTACAGCAAGGCTCTGACTCTATATCCCTAGAAAAGCTATGAAATCCTCACATGTGTGTTCTCTTTCTTCCAATGGCTTCCTTTTTCTAAGCCATTCCTCTCCACCTCATCCCAGTAGTCTCCTTTTTCCAGATGGAATTTGGTCAGGAAAACAGAAAGCTCTATAAGAATCCAAGCAGGTAGATATTTCATATAGAAAACTACATTAGATGAACTTAAGGAATGATAAGAAAAACTTATAATGGCTTCTAGTAAATTGATATGTGATAGAATAAACAGAAACCACTACCTATTACCTCAGCTATATGCAGCACTAAGATGGGTGATTCCCTAAAATGTACTTCAAACCCCTGGCACACTTTTACTATCTGCTGAAACCCACATATATGCTTGTATCTGTCACAAACACAATATGACTAACTTTTCTTTCATATTCTATCACTCACATGAATGCTTCTCATTGGCAGAATCGAAAGCAGAAACTGGCTGGTTGGGAAATGCAACTCTTAAGCTTGTAGCACATGTAATGTAGGAGAGAATATAGAAAAAAAAATGGTGCTGAATTTCCAACAGATGATCTAGCACAGTTATGCTTTCTCGCTAGGAGTAATTAACATCTTTCTGCTCCACTGGTATTCCTAGGTGTTTCAGTACCAGCTCATTTAACATACAGAATTATTTAATATGGGCCTTTGATAGATACTATATCATTAATAAACTAATATAAGCTGATACCACATTTTTAATTGAGTTAAAGTATAAGGAGAAAAGTCTCCCTCTCTTGTGTTAGGTGGGGCTAGCTAATGTTATATTGCTACTCTCCTGGAACCTACGTTGCAAACTCTCCTGCTCTCCCTCAGCATTGTTTTTGCTTTCCATGACCATACACCTCTGTAATGTAGCCACAAGATAAGATTATTACTCAGACTTCTAGAGTGAAAAACCAGGCATCATGCTATTCCATTTGATTTAGTCTTTCAGATTATCCCTGTGAACTTGAGACACCTCTCTTTAGGACTGAAGGTACTATGAAAGAAAATGCCCTGAGTAATGCCCCAAGTTACTGATCTTAAACAAAAATGGTTTTCTGCTCCCAAGGTAGAGTGAAGGATGGGGACATTTTTTTCTTGTTTACCTTAGTGTCTGGATTTAAGAGAAAGGTTTTTATTCTCATCCTCTTTATTAAAGACTTCCAGACTCAGGAAAAGTCCTCAGCTTCAATTGCTCATTTCCCATTTGCCTCTTCCTCATAAGAGGGTAAATACCATGATGTGAACCAGTCCTAAGAACTGAAAATCATGTGATGTGACATGTCCAGGCATATGTGAATTTGAGCTATGGGCATGCAGATTTGCTTATTTTTTCTGACATCTACTTCATCACAACAAGGAGACTTACACTGATGTTTGAAGGAGGAAATTAAAAGTTTAAAACCTAAAGACATTTATTTAAGTTTCATAGAGAAATTATACTTTAAAACTTTTTAGTTAAGCTGAAATGATAACTAGAGGCATGGAGCAATAATGATCAACTGTGCCTGCTTTCTCCCCATATACTAGAAGTCCTGAAGGTTGGGTAGACCTCAGTATCCAGGTGAAATAGTCTGTTTATGGAAACATCATGGGATTCTCCTCATAGCTCTTTCAGATCAGCAGCATCAGAGACCCATGGGCAGAAATTGATACTATAGGGTGTCATGTTTCTCTGTAAGCCTCTTCATAGAGCACTGAAAAGTAATATTGATCCAAGAGTCACTGGTCACAATTGATACTTCCTTCCACTAACCTAAAAGAATAAGAGACAATTTTAATTAATTGAACAAAGTATCAGTGCTTCATCTTGCACTGACATTTTGATGTGTAAAGGAAATGCATTTTCTAATTGTATCCTGCAGATAGATAACTCCGTTATTCCACTCATTTGTTGAAATTGTAGAAAAAATAAGTAAACTTGCCAGTATGCTCAAGTCTTAGATTTTGCAACTTGTCATTATTGACACAGGCTCTGCCACAAGGTCTGCTGGAATACAAGAAGGGGAACACAGAGAAAGAAAAGGTATTCATCTGTTTACTAAAACTAATTCCCAGGGACACTCATCAGTAGATTGAACTGAAATGCCCAAGTTGGTGACTCAAAAACTGTGACATCATACCCTAAGACAGTGACCTATAAGCTGTATTATAATGTCCAAAGAAGGAGATCACGAGACCATATTATCATATTCAAAGTGTCAGAATGTCAATTTCCTATTTATAATATCATGATAGGATAAGGAGAGAAGATCATGAAGCGACATTATAAAGTCCAAAGTTATGATCATAATGACATTACAATATGGGGGAGAATATTCTTATAGAGTCAAAGAATTTCAAAGGGAAAAAGCCAAAGGACAATATTATGATAATCAATATGATAACCAGAGGCTGCATGTTATAATGTCTTAGATAGTGACCAAAAATCATTTTTCTAATGGCCAACTGGATGGCTAGCTGGTTACAGTATAGTGTTCAAGGATTGTGAGGTATTGCCCTCTAAGTTTTCTGATTTGTGGAAAAGGTAGAGAAGTAAGACTATGAAAATCAGAACTTAAATCACTTACTAGTTCAAGGGAGTAATTGCTAAATGGTTGAAACATCACCTTTGTAATGCACTTAGAGAGTCGTACAGCATTGGATTGGGTAAAAGATGCAAGGGCTGACAGAAGGTCTGGTGACAAATCTTAGAAGTCATGTGTTAGTCTTCTTGTCTGCCATACCAAATACCACAATCTGGGTGGCTTAAACAACAAACATTTATTTTCTCACAGTTATGGAGACTGCAAATCCACCTGGTGAGGCCTCTCTTCCTAACTTGTAGCTGGCCACCTTGTTGCTGCATCTTCACCTGATTTTTCCTTTGTGTTCTCATGGAGAGAGAGAGAGGAAGAGAAAGTGAGAGCAAGAGAGAGATCTTTGATATTCCTTCTTCTTCTTAACTAGTTCTATCAGATTAAGGTCACATACTTATATGACTTCACTCAAACATAATTACCTCCTAAAAATTCTATCTCCAAATATATCTTAATACTTTAACATATGAATTTAAGGGTTAGTTTATAACACCATGTATTACTGATTCTTCATACATCACTCAGTCTTTGGTTGACCATGCTAGAAACTGGTCTTATTAACCCTCCTACATTTTAGGGAAATCAATTCTCTGTGATGTGGGCATAGAAGGATTTGAATAAAGGGACAAGTATGCTTATGTTCCAATTTATCACATTTTATTTAATCCTCTTAGAGAATTTTGACTAATGGAACTGTTCTCCACTGGAACATAAGAGAAGTTCCATAAGAGAAGTTCAAATCATAGTGTCCAAAAGTGTGTGGTGAAACTGAGTACCATGTAGGTTGTGACTGAGATCCAAGGGAGTAAGAACTCTCTGGAACCCATTCATTTCAGGACAATAGATTAGAAATACACCTCTACTACTCAAATATATTAAGGTAAAAATGTTTTGGTAATGCTAAATATATATCTCCCAGGGCATACAGCAACACTTTTTTAAATTTTTGAACTAAATGATGTTGTCCATAAACACTTCCCTTTTTTTCTCCAAAATTTGCCCACCCTGATTCTAAGTTGTGTTAATCAAGAACAGTAAACACATAGTGGTCTAAATCTTGGACTTTAAGGCCAAATAGGGTTATACTCAAATGAAAAACTGTCTCTGTCAGGCAGTTGTTGTGTAACCTTAGCTAACTTATTTTACCTCTTTAAACATTAATTTTCTCATTTATAACTAGAGATATTCTTAGTATTTATCTTGAAGGGTTGTTATGAGACATGAATAAGATTCCTTTCGCAGAATGTTTAGTTCAGTTCCTTACATAGAGTAAGCTTTGGAATAGATGCTGGTCACAATCCTCTTCCCAACACAGCAACTTAACATCAAGCAGAGTCCTGGGCAGCAACCTGCCTTAGGAGCCTTCTCACTCCTATTGGCTAGCATAAAGGATGACGTTCAGCCTATACAGAAAGGAGATGGAAAGAGCTGAGATGAATAGCTCTAAACCCATTTGACTGTTATCAAATGGGTTTAGAACCCAGACATAACCAAGTTCCAGGAAGTTATCTGGATTGTGAAGGTGAGGATGGCAGGTCACCTTAGCAGGCCCAAGGGGTAATGGTCATGGTAATAATATGGTTAAAGCATGGCTACCCACTCTGGTCAGCATTTGCTCTGGAGATCACAACAGGAGACATCATGGATAGCCCTGAGAGCTGATGTGGGGGAACATTAAAATTGGTAGCCAAGAAATTTGAGCCAATTCTTCTAGCTCTAATATACTTTTCACTGAGAAGTAGTAGAGTGAGTATAGTAGGAAGGCATTGTCCCAGAGCCTTCAGGAGAAGACAAAATATTGATCAAATAGGGCAGATATTGAGCTATAATTAGGTATTTTCTATGTGATATTAGATGTTAAAATGTACTGGCAATAATTTTCTATTTTTAGTCCCAATTGATAGCTAAAATGTGCTGAATGCATACCATGTGCCAGTCATTGTCCCGTTTTTTTTTTACAACTTATTTTCAAGATAGGTATGTATTATTATAGTTTAGAGATGAAGAAACAGGTACATAGAAAGTAAGTGTATTGTTAATTTTTACTTGGAAAGTCAATTTCAGGGCCAGACTTAAATCTGAATCAGCTCTTATTAATTATAAGCCTTAATTTACCAGGCTTAAATGTTTAGATGTAGAGAATGACTTTGTAGGCAGATACAACTAGACAACTCCTTATCTATTTGCTTCTGTTTGAGAAGGAAATGTTTTGGAAAGGCCAGTGGAGCTGGATTTCTATTCCTGGCTTATAACTTTATAGCTGTGTTGTGTTACCTTAGTTCATTTCTTTGGCCTCAGTATTCTCACCCATTAACTAGGAAAATAATGCTGACCTTGTTGATACAGGTGTTAAATAATATGATATAAAAAGTCTTAGCAGACAAAGGATATTAATTTATGATCATTCTTAATTTGACTTTTTAAAATTTTTTTTAATTGTTGAAATACATTTGTCTCCATTTACCTGCCACCACTTTTCCCTGCCCCACCCACCACAACCTCTCTGCTTCAGTCCCTCCCCACCTTGGCTGTCCTTCATACCTGTTCTTTGATCTGAACCTTCCCCTTCCCCTCCTCCCTACCCACCTTCCTCACTACCTCTGGTCCCTGTCAGTTTCTACTTTCTTTCAATGTTGCTGGTAATATTTTCCTTGCCTGCTTTCTTTGCTGATTAGGTTCCACTTATAGGTGAGATCATATGGTATTCGTTTTTCATTGCTTGGCTTATTTCATTTAGCATAATGCTGTCCAGTACTATCTATGCCATTGTGAAGGATAGTAGCTCTTTCTTTCTTTCTGCTGCATGGTATTCCATTGTGTAAATGCACCACTATTTTTTGAACCTCTCATTTACTGATGGGCATTTAGGTTGCTTCCAGCACTTGGCTATTGTAAATTGTGCTTCTATGAACATTGGGGTGCATAGGTTCTTTTGAGCTGGTGTTTTGGGATTCTTAGGGTGTAATCCCAGAGGTGGAATTGCTGGGCCAAAAGGCAATTCCATTTTTAGATTTTTGAGGAAATTCCAAACTGTTTTCCATAGTGGCTGCACCAGTCTGCATTCCCACCAACAGTGTACTAGGGTTCCCTTTTCTCCACAACTTCTCCACCACTTGTTGTTTGTTGATTGATGTATGAGGGACACTCTGGTGTAATGTGGTATTTCATTGTGGTTTTAATTTGTATCTCTCTGATGGCTAGTGATGATGAGCATCCTTTCATATGTCTCTGGGCCCTGTGTATGTCTTGCTTGGAGAAGTGTCTGCCCAGGTCCTTAGCCCGTTTTTTAACTGGATTTTTTGTCTCCTTGTAGTGGAGTCATGTGAGTTCTTTATACATTCTGGAGATCAAACCCCTGTCTGAGGTATCATTGGCAAATATATTTTTCCCATATGCTTGGCTCCCTTTTCATTTGTTGTTTTTTTTCAGTAATGCAGAATCTTCTTATTTTGATGAGGTCCCACTTGTTTATTCTTTCCTTTATTTCCCTTATTTTAGGGGACATATTGGTGAAAGTATTTCTGCATGGAATATCTGAGAGTTTCCTGCCTATGTTCTCCGCTAAGACTTTTATGGTGTTGAGACTTACATTTAAGTCTTTTATCATCTTGAGTTTATTTTTGTATATGGTGGAAGTTGGTGGTTGAATTTCAATTTTTTTCATGTAGCTGTCCAGCTCTCCCAATACCATTTGTTGAAGAGGCTATTTTTATTCCATTTTATGCTTCTGCATCCTTTGTAGAATATTAATTGACCATAGAGACATGGGTTTATTTCTGGGCTCTCTATTCTGTTCCATTGATCTATGTATCTGTTCTTATGCCAGTACCAGACTATTTTGATTACAGTGGCCTTGAAATATAGTTTGATGTCAGTTATTGTGATCCCTCCTACTTTGTTTTTTCTTTTTTCCCTCAAAATTGCTGTGGCTCTTTGTGGTCATTTATGGTTCCATATAAGTTTTTTAAAAGTTTCTTCTATGTCTATGAAATACACCACTGATATTTTAATAGGGATTGCATTGAATCTATAAATTGCTTTGGGTAGTATGGATGTTTTGATTATGTAAATTCTTCCAATCCATGAACACGGTATATGCTTCCATTTTTTTGTGTCTTCCTTAATTTCTTTCTTTAGTTTTATAGTTTTCTCGTACATGTCTTTTACTGCCTTGGTTAAGTTTATTCCTAGGTACTTTATTTTTCTTGTTGCTATAGCAAGGAGATTTTTTTCCCCCTGATTTCTGCTTCTGATATTTCGCTTTTGATGTACAAAAATTCCTTCAATTTCTGAATATTGACTTTGTACCTGCTGTTTTTCCAAATTCATTTATTAGGTTGAGTAGTTTTTTGGTGGAGTCTGTGGGGTTTTCTATGTACACTATCATGTCACCTGCAAACAATGATATTTTTACTTCCTCCTTTCCAATTTATAGGCCTTTTATTTCTTTTTCTTGTCTGATCACTGAGAATAAGACTTCCAATAATATATTGAATAGACGTGGCAAAAGTGGGCACCCTTGTCTTGTTCCTAATCCTAGTGGAAAAGCTTTTAGTTATTGACCATTGAGTATGATGTTGGCTGTAGATTTTTCATATATGGCCTTTATTATGTTGAAGTATGCCTCCTTTATTCCCATTCTGCATGCTATTCAGTCTCCATGAGTTTGAATGTTTTTGTGTTTTCTCCTTGAGGTTTCTTTCTTTTTCAAGCCCTTGTGGTCTGAGAAAATGCTGTTATGATTTCAATTTTCCTGAATTTCTTGAGGCTTGTTTTCTGTCTTATCATGTGGTCTATCTTTGAACATGTTCCATGTACATTAGAAAATAATGTGTATTTTTTGGGATTAAAGGTTCTGTATAAATCAATTAAGTCTACTTTATCTAATCCTTCATTGAGTTCCACAATATCCTTGTTGATGTTTTGCTCAGAAGATCTATCCATTTTTGCTAGTGGGGTGTTAAAATCCCCTACTATCATTGTGTTGGTATCTCTGTCTTTCTTGAAATCCTTCTATATTTTAAAATATATTTTAGAGCTCTTATGTTTGGTGCAAATAGGTTTACAATGCTTATGTCTTCCTGATGGATTCTTTTTTTGAGTATTATAAAGTGTCCTTGTAAATCTCTTTTTATGGCCTTCATTTTGAAGTGGATTTTGTCTGATATAAGTACTGCTACCCCTGCTTTTCTTTTCCTGTCCATTTGCTTGGAATATTTTTTATTCCATCCCTCTACTTTCTGTTCATGTAAATCCTTTGTTCAGAGTTGGGTCTTTGTAGGCAGCATAGACGTGAGCCATATTTTCTTATTCATTCAGCTACCCTATGTCTTTTGATAAGGCCATTTAATCCATTTACATTTAAAGCTATTATTGATAGGTTCCTCTTCATTTTTTTCCCTTGGTACTTGTGATCCTCTCTCACTCTTTTTCTTCATTTTCTTAAAACAGTCCCTTTAGTATATCTTGTAGTACTGGTCTGATAAAGGTATATTTTTTTAGCCTTCTTTTATCTGGGGAACTCCTTACTTCATCTTCCATTTTAATTGATGGCCTTGCTGGGTAGAGTAGTCTTGGCTGCAGGCCCTTACTTCTCATTACTTGCAATATTCTTGCCATTTTTTTCTGGCTTGTAGTGTTTCTGTTGAGAAGTCAGTTGCTAGCCATGCCGAAGCTCCCTTATATGTTACTACCTCTTTCTCCCTGCTTCCTTTAGGATTCTCTGTTTGTCTTTGATATTTGCCATTTTAATGATGATGTGTCTTGGAGTGGGCCTCATTGGGTTCCTCTTGAATGAGATCTTCTGTGCTTCCTGGACTTGTGTGACTTTTTCTCTCTTCAAATTAGGGAAGTTTTCTATCATTATTTTTTTCTTTTCTTTTCTTTTCTTTTTTTCCAGCTCTCTTTTATTTTATTTTTTTAAAATATATTTGTCTCTGCCTCCCCCCCACCACTTTCCCTTGCCCCCTCCCTCCTTCCCTCCCTCAGCTCTTCCCCTTTGGTTTTGTCCATGAGTCCTTGCTATATGTTCCTTGACTTTCCCCTTCCCTTCCCTTTCCCTGCCCCCCCCCTTCCCTCTTGTCTCTGTTGCTTTCTTTTCCTTTCAGTGTTGCTGGTCACATTTTCCTTGCATCTTTGTATTGTTGGTTAGGTTCCGCTTATAGGTGAGATCATATGGTATTTGTCTTTTGCCCCCTGGCTTATTTCGCTTAGCATAATGCTCTCCAGTTCCGTCCATGCTGTCGCGAAGTTTAGTAGTTCTTCTTTTCTTTCTGCTGCGTAGTATTCTATTGTGTATATGTACCATAGTTTTTTGATCCAATCATCTACTGATGGGCATTTAGGTTGCTTCCAACACTTGGCTATTATAAATTGTGCCGCTATGAACATTGGGGTGCATAGGTTCTTTTGTATTGGTGTTTTGGTGTTCTTAGGGTATAGTCCCAGCAGGGGAATCACTGGATCAAAAGGCAGTTCCATTTTCAGCTTTTTGAGGAAATTCCACACTGCTTTCCACAGTGGATGCACCAGTCTGCATTCCCACCAACAGTGTACTAGGGTTCCCTTTTGTCCACAGCCTCGCCAGCACCTGTTGTTTGTTGACCTGGTTATGATGACCATTCTGACTGGTGTGAGGGGGTACCTCATGGAGGTTTTGATCTGCATTTCTCTGATGGCTACTGATGCTGAGCATCCTTTCAAATGCCTCTGGGCCCTCTGTATCTCCTCCTTGGAAAAGCATCTGCCCAGGTCCTTTGCCCATTTTTTGATTGGATAGTTTCTTCTTGGAGTGGAGTCAAGTGAGTTCTTTATATATTTTGGAGATCAAACCTCTATCTGATGTATCAGTAGCGAATATATTTTCCCATATGGTCAGCTCCCTTCTCATTTTGCTGATGTTTTCTTTTGCCATGCAGAAGCTTCTTATTTTGATGAAAGCTTGAAAAGACTGATAACCACTGGGAAAATTGAAGCAGTAATCAGGAAACTCTCAGCACACAAAAGCCCAGGGCCGGACGGTTTCATAGGAGAATTTTACAAAACATTTAAGGAAGAGCTAACCCCGGTCCTTCTCAGACCATTCCAAAAAATGCAAGAGGAGGGAAGACTCCTAGACTTTTTCTATGAGGCCAGCATCACCCTGATCCCAAAACCAGATAAAGACCTTACAAGGAAAGAAAACTACAGGCCAATTTCTCTGATGAACATAGATGCTAAAATGCTCAACAAAATATTGGCAAACCGCATCCAGCAATACATTAAAAAGATTATTCACCACGGTCAAGTGGGATTCATCCAAAGATGCAGGGATGGTTCAATATACGCAAATCAGTAAACATGATACATGACATAAATAAAAGAAAAGACAAATATCATTATTTTTTCAAACAGGTTCTCTATCTCTTCCTCCTCCTCTTCTACTTCTGGTATCCCTATTATATGGATATTATTACATTTCAGGTTGTCTTTCATTTCCCTCAATACCTCTTCATTCTTTTGGAGTTTTTTGTTTTGTTTTGTTTTGTTTTGTTTTCCTTCTATTGCTCTTTCTGGGAGCTTTTTTCTACCTTGTCCTCCAGTTTGCTGATTTGATCCTCTGCTTCATCTACCTGGCTTTTGTTTCCTTCTACTGTGTTGTTCATTTCAGAAATTTTATTCTTCATTTCCTCTTGCCTTTTATGGATAGTTTCTGTCTTTTTTCATGCTGATACAGTTTGCGTAAGTTCCTCATAGTTTCCCTGTAGTTTTTGGTAATTCTTTTTGAGCTCACTGAGCCCACTGAGCTTCCTCAGAACCATTGTTTTGAGCTCAATATGTGATAGTTTCCTCACCTCTATTTCATTTTGTTCTCTTCCTGTTGATTCCTCATTACTTTTGATTGGGGGTGGGGGGTCCTTCTTTTTCTTCCCATTACCTGTGAGAGTCTTCTTTTTTGCTTCTGTTTCTTAAATTTATCTGTTCTGACTTCCTGACTTTGGGATGTGTCCTTCTATGGTAGGAGACTGCTTTTTATTTTTTCTTTCTGGATCTGCCTGTGATGATGTCAGCTGTTGACCCTGTGTGACCTTAGGTGGTGTTTAAGAAACAGGTAGTAACATACAAGGGAGCACCAATATGGCTAGCAGCTGACTTCTCAACAGAAACACTACAAACCAGAAGGGAATCGCAAGAATATGCCAAGTAATGAGAAACAAGGGCCTGCAGCCAAGGCTACTCTACCCAGCAAGGCTCTCAATTAAAATGGAAGATGAAGTAGGGATTTCCCCAGTCAAAAGAAGGCTAAAAAATATACATTCACCAAACCAGCACTACAAGATATCCTAAAGGGACTGTTTTAAGAACATGAAGAAAAAGAGAGAGAGGGTCACAGTCATTAAGGAATCTCCTGTCTGTGTCTGTCTCTTCCAGTTGTTAATCTAGTCACTCTGCCATAAGCCTTCAGGCTTAGGCATTGCAAAGTGAGGCAGAGTCCCTTCTGTGGGCAGGGTTACAGTGTCCTTTCACGCTGCTTCCACTCAGGGGAGTGTCTTTCCGAGATTTTTGCTGCTGTATGGAGGAGGAGTCAGCACCAAGATCCCTCTGGCTACCCCCTCAGTTCTCTCCCCAATGTTTCCATCTCCACACTTTCCTCAAGTGTCTCTCTACCACTCTGAGTCCCCTCTAGCCAGAGATCTACTATATGTGACTGCCACTCTGTACTCAACAGTAGGGTTTGCCCACCACCCTGGCTGGGGCTGAGCCTTCTGGTGGTGTGGCTATTGTGTCCTTTCTCACTGCTGCCACTCAGGGGGCTAGTCTTCCTGAGCAAGATAGCTGCTGCTGTATGGGGAAGGGGTCAGCACCAAGATCTCCCTGGCTACTCCCTCAGTTCTCTCCCCAAGGCCTTTGTATCCAGACTGTCCTCTAGCGACTCTGCATCCCCTTTAGCCAGGGATCTACTATCTGTGACTGCTGGGACCCCACCAGCCACTTTCTTAGTTCTCTCCCCAAATCCCCCTTCCTCAGTATCTCCTCAGGCAGCTCCAGCCCACTCTGCTCCTACCTTTGCCAGAGCCCATGGTAAGTGACTGCCACTACAAATTTTTGTGTTGGCCCTTTAAATGGCTCATTACATCCCCAGATGCCTGTCTGTGGCAGAGAGCACCCCTATGTTTTTCACAGCTGGCTATTGTCTGTTTGCTTTTGGGGCTCTGGTACTGTAGCCTGGAGATCAGCACTTATTGCCCTGCTCTTCTCAGGGCAATCCAACTGGCCATTTCAGTAGCCCTCTGATGCAGCTATCCACGGGGGCCTAGCCCACCTTCTCAAGCTTCTACCCCACTCCTTATCAGTTAGGTTGTGCCAAAGCCATTCCTCTGTCTGTCAGAGGTTTTAAGGCCCCTCTCTTGCTATTGTTCTGTTGTTTTCCAGGTGATTTCTCCACAATTTCATTGTAATTCAATATTAGTCCTGGCAGGAGGTCAGTGTGACTTCCACTCACTCCTCTGCCATCTTGGAAGTCCCAATTTTGCTTTTTTTTTTTTTTTTTAATCACATTCCATTCCAAAAGGTCATCCATCATCTTGGATACATCTAGTAATGGAGACCTCATCACTTCCCTGTAACTCTTAGCCTGATCCATGGCAAGTAACCTTGATTATTAAAGAGTTAATCTTTTCTTTTTCACTGTGAACAGCAATATGGAGAGACTTCAAAAATTTAAATGGATCTGCCTTTTGACTCAGCAATCCTACTTCTGAGACTATATATGAAGGAACCTAAAACACTAATTTCAAAGAACATAAGCACCCCTATATGTTCATTGAAGTACTTGGTGGTAATACAATCACCAAGATATGGAAGCAGCCCAAGTATCCATCAGTAGATAAGAGGACAAAACAATGATGGGTCATTTACACAATGGAATACTACTCAGCTGTAAAAAATAAGAAAAATTTACCCTTTGCAACAGTATGAATGGACCTCGAGAACTTTATGCTAAGTGAAATAAGTCAATCAGAGAAAGGTAAATACCATATGATTTCACTCACATGTGGTATCTAATGAACAAACTGAACTCACAAGCAAAACAGAGACAGACTCAGATGGAGAACAGATGACAGCTAGTTCGGGGAAGTTTAGAGGGTGGAGGTGTTGAGCAAAAATGAAAAAGGACTCATGGACATGGATAGTAGTGTTGGGGGAGAGAGAGGTATAAGGGAACTAAATGGTAATGGAAAAAATACAATAAAGATTAAGTAAAATATTTTTAAAATGTTCAACATCCTGAGAGAGACAGAGAGAGGAAGGGAGAGAGTTAGTCTTTTATAAGATGCTTGCCTGAATTCAGTTCTCTGAGTTGACACAGCTTATGTCTAATCCTATTTCACATCACTGGCTTTTTCATGTTATAAAGATAATGCTCAAGGCCTCGTAGTTCTTTCTTTTCTAACGTAAACTCCTGTAGTTACTTCAACCTTTTCCCAAGTGAGTAACTTGTGAATTCTATCACACATTTCTCATCTCTTTGATAGTGACATTTGTTCATTTCTCTTTATAATTTTATTTTTATTTCTCAAAAAGCAAATGTTCACTTTAGAAAAAAAGTACGTACATAAAAAAGTGAAAATAATGATTTCTTTTTTCACTTTACTGAAGTGCTTAAAACTTTATTTTTTAAAATTTTTAATTGTATTATTTCCATTACCATTTAACACCCTATTCCCCTTTCCTCCCAGCAATCACCACACTGTTGTCTATGAGTCCTTTTTCCTTTTTGCTCAATTCTGCCACTCCCTACCCTCTCCAATAGCTAACATCCTGCTATCTGTGATGTGATCTATGATGCAATGTTTCCTCTTTCACATCTACCCTGGGGATCTTCACATCTTTGCTATCATGAGTTATCTGCAGTCTGCTCTGACCTGCTGCTGGTGCTATGTCAATAGAATAGCTATCCTGATCTGATATTATATGACAAAACACAAAACTTTTTAAGTTACGCATTAGAGATAATTGAGAAATGGATGAAGAAAGCAGGCTAAAAACTGTAGAAGAAGTAGATTAATCCGCCTCATTTGGTGTTACCATTATCTCAATTTAAAAATTCACTACAGTTTTATCATATTTGTACAAAGGGAAATTGCCTGCTCAGAGACTTCAAGAAATTGGATGTCAGTATACTTTGGCCACAAACAACAGCCATACCCCAAATCTTCAATGATAGGACTCAAAACCTGTTCTTTAAAGTCAGGTAATTAGTTAGTTTATCCAGTTGTCATTTCTCATGACAACCTTCTCTCTAGAACTTTTTATTGATAGCCTGGGAATTGTTGAGGTACAAACTGAAATAATGACATTTTTACTTGTCCTAGTGCTTAAAATTCTAAGTTTATTCATTTTCTAGCTTCCAATTTCAAGTCCTCTCATGGATTTATATACCCAGAATATCTTAGACATTTAGAAATAAAGCTTAACAGCCATTGCGGTCTAGGAAGATGGGCACTCCCAAATGCAGAAGTAGTTCTCCAGAGTCCATCCACTAGACACAATTTCCACAATCTTCCATGTATTCTCTAAAATATCAGTGCATAATATGCAATGGGAAAACATATATGGTCTATGTTAGTATCTTAGCTGCCTTAAGGAATATACATACACACAGAAGCAGAGAAAAAAAAAACACAGAAAGCATTAATTCTGCTGTCTAGCTTTATTTCCCTCAAGGCTGAATTATCTCCTTTTCTTTCCAACCACGAATTCTTTTGAGAGGGAAACTTAAGCATTCCCAGTATTCACTGCTAGTGGCTTTGATTCTAAGTGTCCATTGGATTGATGATAAGGTTCCAAATTTGTAGCTGACATGTGAGACAGTCCTCCTACCCTCCAGATACATAAAGCTCCAGCATTTGACAGCTCTGCAGATCATAATAAAAGGATGAGGACTAAATGGAAAGAGCACAGAAGAAAATCAGAGATACTCTTGGATATTTAAAATTAGACCCAACTCAAGAGATAGCATTTTCCTCCTGAGTTTTTTGTTTGTTTGTTTTGTTGTTTTGTTTTCTTGGAAAAGGGCATGGAAGTAATAAGAAATTTGGATTCTTGGAAGCTAGGCATTAGGAGGGATTCATGAAACTTTGCAGTATAAATTCAAACTGCTGCTAGACTGTAAGTTCCATGGAGGCAGGAGCTGCCATGCAGCTCACTATTGTATCTTCAGCTCCTTGGAATTAGTAATTGCTCAATAAATCTTGTTGAATAAATAAAGCATTTAATAAGAATTAAAGTTGAATTACTTTCTTTGCTTTGTACCGTCTATGTGTTTATTTTCTTTGTCTTCTTTATTAGGTTTTGAAAAGTCTTTTTTGAAATTCAATTTTGTTTCACTTGGCTAGGCTTTAGAAACTTGCATAAATAGTTGTGCCAGAAGTTAAAAGTAATATATGGGAAGTGACATAACCTTGGAGCCATTAAGGAGGCAAACAGAAATGTGAATGGAAGAAAGAGAAGAAGACAATTGTGAGGTCAAACCCAAACATCTAGGTTCATCCATGGAATAATTTTAACCTTTCTTTTGAATAAGATGCTGATTCCATTTTTAAATTTATGTATATATGTATTTAAGTATATTTTATTGATTATGCTATTACAGTTGTCCCAATTTTTACCCCTTTGCCACCCTCTATCCAGTACCCCTCTTCCCTTCAACAATCCTCTCCCCCACAGCTCATGTCCATGGGTCATGCATGTAAGTTCTTTGGCTTCTTCACTTCCTATATTATTAACATCCTCCTATTTTTTACCTACAAATTATGCTTCTTAATCACTATACTTTTTCCCCCATTGTCCCCCTTCCCCCTTCATGCTGATAATCCTCCAGATGATTTACATATCTATGATTCTATTCCTGTTCTATTTGTTTGCTTAATTTATTTTTGTTTTTTTAGATTTGTTTGATAGTTGTGCATTTATGGCCATTTTAATGTTCATAGTTTTTATCCTCTTTTTCTTAAGTAAGTCCCTTTAACATTTCATATAATAAGGTAATGATGAACTCCTTTGGCTTTACCTTGTCTGGGAAGCACTTTATCTGCCCTTTCATTCTAAACAATATCTTTGCTGGATAGAGTGATCTTGGTTGTAGGTCTTTGCTTTTCATCACTTTGAACACTTCTTGCCTGAAAAGTTTCTTCTGAGAAATCAGCTCACAGTATTATGAGAACTCCATATTGATAACTTTCTGCTTTTCTCTTGCTGCTTTTAAGATTCTTTCTTTATCTTTAAACTTTGGCATTTTAACTATGTGTCTTGGTGTGGTCCTCTTTGGGTCCAACTTGTTTGGGACTCTCTGTGCTTCCTGGATTTGCATGTCTATTTCTTTTTCCAAACTCTGGAAGTTTTCTTTCATTATTTTTTCAAATAAGTTTTCAATTTCTTGCTTATCCTCTTCTTCTGGCATCCTTATGATTCAGATGACTCTTTTATATACCAGACATTCTGCAAAGCTGTCTTTGCTGAAGTGAAAAATCAGAGGCAGAGTAAAGATTGCTGAAAACTAAGTTGCCAGAATCTGAGGCTGATGGAAGGGTGAAAAGTCAGAAAGTTTCATGTAAGGAGAAGGAAACCAGTTCAGGAAGAGTCACTCTTGGGGCCCCTATTCAGCTTACTGACCCTGCACTAGATCACATGGGCTCTAGAAAACATTCTGCTTTCTTAGTTTTAAAACTATAGTTTGCAAAGGATTGGTCCTCTAGGAGTCAATAAATAACACTAGAAAAACACCCAGAAAAGAATGAGATTTGCCTTAAATATAAATGAACTACTTTATCAAAAAAAAAAGTGGTATTTGTTTTTGCTTTTGTTTTTGTTTTTATGAGGTTGTGACCTGTGTGTTGAATGGGCTCATGAAAAGTGCACATGTCAAAGCTCCTAATCTGGGCACAAGGACAGATACTGGACCTGATCACCTAGACTCTTTCTGGGATCCCAAATGTTCTATCATAGACTTCAAATGCTCTTCTTTCATTCTGGTATAGAACATCATCTAAAGGGTGTTCTTAGCTGAAGAACAGCAGGCACAGCATGACTCAGTTTGCTCCCATCCTCACCACCTCAGTCCTCAGTGTTCCTCAGTCCCTTGCCTGTCCCCTACTCCACATCATGGTGTTTGGTCACATTGTACTGATTGACTCCATGTTTGTATCCATAGGCAATGGTAGAGATGAAAATGAGTGTGAACAGTGTTTCCTTCCCAGTTAAAAGATTGTTTATGGTATAGCTCTTTGGGAGACTTGCCACACTTTCTAGGAAAGAATACTCACATGGACTTTCTCTCTGGTTGGAAGATTAGCCCATTTGTCCTTTCTGTCTGTGCCCAGCCCTTCCCAGTGACCCATGCATGCTACTTTTTATAGGAAGTGGTAGGTCAGACTACTGGTATCAAAGCTCTGCAGGGCTGGACAAATACTCTCCTAGGGAGGCGAATATCTACCTTTCCAAAGTATGTTAAGGGAGACCAAAGAAAAATGCACAGTCAGAATTAAAGTGAAATGCCTTAGCTAATCAGCATGAATGATAAAGGATTTGCAAAAGATATCTTAGGCTTTTCTCTTTTGAAAAAGACAGCTTTTAAAATAAGCAAGACATTCTCCAAGGTCTAAGAAACCCCATGATCTCTCTCTGAGCTTTGATTGATAACACCCCTGTTGCTTATTACAATGGAAGTCTTCAGAATTCATTAATTTTAGGGGAGGAACATAGCATGGGGAAAGAAGAAAGGGAAAAAGAGAGGCATGATCCACATCAAAATAGTCCAATGTAATTTCCTTATCCTGATGTTCATGAGGGAAAAATATATAACTGTTTAATATAAGATAGTTCATGAAGTCAATTTTTAATCATGAAATGGCACTGTTTTATTACTTATTTTAGTCAAAAAAATTAAAAATAATAATCATGGGAGAAACAGAAACTAAATTGATGAAACTGAAATACCAAGTGCCATCACATGAAGAAGGTTATTACTGTCACATCAGATCAGATCATCCCTAGCCCCTCATCAAACATTTTAGCCTTCTTCTCTTTCTGCTCAGGAGGTTCTTGCAAATGCAATTATCCTGGTCTTTTGGGATATGGGGCACATGTTGAAGTGTTAGGAAATCTCCAGAGGCACCTGGGCCATTCACAGACTGATTGGTGGTACAGTTAGAAGATTGAGACAACAGAGGAGTTGATTGCTTATTATGAGATATGAGTAGTAATGGTGATGGCAGGAGAAGAGAGAATTAGAAAGAGAATGGGGATTTTACTGCAATTTGACCAAGAGCCCAATTCCTTGAATTCTCATCTAAGACTGGTTCACCCCAGAGCTTGCTCCTATGCGTTTCTAGACTTAACAGATGACCAGGTATCCTGGTGTTTGATAGCCAAAATGTTCTATTTCTTTACTTCATTACACCAGTGCCTCATATGGCTCTGGAAACCAGACTAAACATGACAATTGAAAAAATCTTGAAGGTAAAACAATTGTAGAAATTCTGTCAGGAATAATGTAGTACCCCACAAGCTCCCTGGTGAGAATGCTTCTCTAGTTAGCAGATAGAAATAATTTTTGGTCTTGAAAGCTTTATCTTTCATTACCTTCTTTCCCATTTTTATCACTATTTTTTTTTTCATATTACAGGCCTCACAACAGAGAAAGAGAACAAACTCAAATGTGGAAATAATGAATCTGTACTTTAGTAGATGAGAGAGACAGAGTGAGTGAGAGGAGTTCCTGATCTTAATCAGGGTTAGCAGGCACCAGGGTTTCAGCTTCAGACTTAAAATCCCACAGTCAGGTAGCTGTCAGCCACTCAGATGTGGGTTCCTCAACTGCACTTTTCTCAACAGACTATGTCGCCTACATGGACACAGTGTGTGTGTGTGAGGATGGGATTGGGATGAGGGAAAAAAGATGCTTGAGAATTTCAGATGTAGGCTTGAGGGTGTTTGGACCTGAGCTCAAGGCTTCCTTTCCCATTGCCCTGTTTACATTTTGTGCATCTGGGACAGGACACGTTTCCTAGTCTGTTATACAAGCTCCACAGACATCCTACAGGGAATACAAGGTCTTTCCAGAAGAAATTATTCCTCCTTTATGTGTGTAGGACTTGCTTCGTAGAGATTAGACACAACTAATTTAGCAAATGTTTCCAGCCATTTCTCTATAAGCTGAGCTTTCTCCTCTGAAACATTATCATGAGTTCCTCCCACCCCTGGAAAGGGGAAAGCCTTACATGCATGGAGAAAAACACCTTCTAAATGTAAGGTAAGGAAGGATTTCTTAACTAGGACCCCAAAAAAACATGTCATAAAAAAGTAGTAATTTTAATAAATGTGTAATTAATTTTTTACTTATTAAGAAATACACACATATACAGTGAAAATTCAAAATCTATAAAAATATATTTGCAACGCATGTAAACCACTCCCCTAAAAAGAAATAATATACAGGGTAATATAAAATTCTACAAATCACTAAGAAAATATATAAGCTGGGTAGAAAATGATATCAGCAAAAGTATAAAAGTAAAGAAAGTTTACGGAAGAATTCTGAATAGCCAGTATAGATATAAAAAGTGCTATATGTCTTTTGTAATCATGGAAATTCAAATTTAAACCACAAATTTCACATTAATCAGACTGGCAAAATTTTAAAATTCTGATGATATTGTGTTGGCAAGGACGTGGAGTCACAGGGGTACTATACTTTGCTGATGAACATGTATGCTCTTCTTTGAAAAACAGTTTGAGTTCTGGCCAGGTGCCTCAGTTGGTTGGAGCATTGTCATGTATAGCTAAAAAGTTGTGGGTTCAATTCTCAGTCAGGGCTCATATGAGAGGCAACCGATAGATGTTTTCTCTCACATTTCTCTCCCTTTCTCCTTTCCACACTCTCTAAAATCAATAAAGATACCCTTGAGTGAGGATTTTAAAAAAACATAATTTGACAATAACTAATAGAGTCAAAGGTGCCCAAGTTCCTGACTTCATAATTCCATTTCTTCATTTGTACCACTGAAATATTCTTGAATGCGTATGCTGGCAAACATGTAGCACTCAAAGCAACATTACTTAGATACAAAGATCTGGAATCAACACAAATGTCTATCATCTGTTTGAATATATTATAACTGAATTATGTTATAGTCATAATTTAATTATGATATATTTAAATTATGATATATTTACATTATAATTATAGTATGATACAGTAAAAATATGGAATACAACACAACAGTAAAATGAAAGCACTAGAGCTACATAAATCAAACATAATTGAGAAAAAAAATTGTAATAAACATGAGTAAATATGTAAGAACTACATATATTTTTATATAATAAATATATATTTATATTTAAAAACAAACATACTACTTGAAGATTCATTAAAATTTTAGTTAAAATATTAATTCAGGCAGAAGAATAAAATTACTAAATTCAAGATACCGTTTTCCTGGGAAAGGAAGGAAAATAACTAGGGAGAGGTTCAAAGAGTTATTTGGACATGTTTTATTTCTGCTGGCAATGTTTTATTCCTTATTAGGAATAAATAATAGGTATGGATGCACAAATATTCAACATATTGCTTTGCTATGTAGTTGTATGTCTTAAGTACAGTAAATTACCTTTTTTTAGAAAAACAAGTCATGATAGTTTGTGGTATTACCTTTCCTTCAAAGCAAAAGATCATTCTTAAGAACATTCTCCACACTTTTCCCAAAGCTATATAATTCATTCAAATAATTAACAAGAAAAAAAAACTGGTAAAACAAACAACAAAAATCTATTGCATACCAGGAAGACATTATGTCATGGCTAAGTGTACCTGCCCACCATATAAAAAGGACATTTGTTTTTGTCGTATGTGTGTTTAATCACCTTCCATCTTTCTTCCCCTTCATTAAATATCTTCATTTCCCTCTGAAGGACTCTTTCCTCCTCCATTTACCACCAAATGTTTGTATAGACCTCTGTAGAGGATGTGACCCAAATCAAAGCTAGTCACCAGGCTATAGTGATTGTCAAGATATATTGGTCTAGTTAGGTCCTTTGCCCATTTTTTATTAGGTTGTTTGCTTTCCTAGAGTGGAGTCGTTTGAGTTCTTTATATATCCTGGAGATCAAACCCTTGTCCGAGGTATCATTGGCAAATATATTTTCTCATAAGGTAGGTTCCCTTTTCATTTTGATGATGTTTTCTTCAGCTGTGCAGAAGACTTTTATTTTGATGAAGTCCAACTCATTTATTCTTTCCTTTATGTTCCTTGCTCTAGGGGATAAATCGGTGAAAATATTGCTGCATGGAAGGTCTGAGATCTTCCTGCCTATGTTCTCTTCTAGGACTTTTATGGTGTTGGGACTTATATTTAAGTCTTTTATCCACTTTGACTTTATTTTTGTGTGTGGTGTAAGTTGGTGGTCAAATTCCATTTTTTTTTTTTTTGCATGTAGCTGTCCAGTTCTCCCAACACCATTTGTTGAAGAGGCCATTATTACTCCATTTTATGCTTCTGCCCTCTTTGTCAAATATTAATTGACCATAGAGACTTGGCTATATTTCTGGGCTCTCTATTATGTTCCAGTGATCTATGTGTCTGTTCTTATGCCAGTAACAAACTGTTTTTATTACTGTGGCCTTGTAATATAGTTAAGGAACATGTATAAAAGACACATGGACAAAGCCAAAGGGGGTAGTAGGATCAAGCGTGGGCGGTGGGGATGGGTGGGGTTGGGGGGATGTGAGGAAAATGGAAACAATAGTACTTGAACAACAATAAAAAGAGACAGTATACTGACCAATAAAAGTCAATGAGATTTAAAAGATTTTGCAGTGAGTCATTTGAAAGTGATTTTTTGTCTTTGTTTCTGCATTAGCAAGACTAAGAGAGAATGTGAGCTCCAAAATGCCTTCAAGGCTCTTTGTAACTAGGAGGTTCTCCAGCCCATTTCAGCATGAAGACTGTGTGGAGGAAATCCAAGTGCACAGAGTGGGAGAAACCAGATCCTGGTTGTCCTGGTGGATTTGTCAAACCTTCCAATCAAGCCGTGTTTGACAGCAACCTCACTGCTGAGCTCTTCAAAACTGAGGGTCAATACAGCCTCTTCATGAATGTGATTTGAACTTTTTTTTCTTTTCTTGAGACCAAAATGATCCTTACTGATAAATCAACAGCAGTAAAATATCAAAATAAACTCCCCTGTAATACAAGTGATCACAATTTTGACTGAAAGCAGAGCATTTTGCCTTTCACGCCCACCTTTCTCCCACCTGCCAGGTCACTAGTTCTCCTGAAATCTTTCCTGACCTTTTTAGTGGCTAGTAAGAGAAACACAGGAGGATCCATACAGATTAAATACCTAGACTCTTTGTCACAGAATTGTCTAATTAAAACAACTGAAATTGCCTTCCAGAAATTAATCTCATCTTTTGACTAGAGACACTTAACCCAGCCAAAAACAAAAACAAAACAAAGCAAAACAAACAAACAAACAAAAAACATTTGCTGAAACCCGGTGAGGAGGTCATTGTTATCTTCACTTTGAATATCTGAGAAAAATGAGGGAAAAGATGAGCCTGTGTGGAGGTAGTTTGTTTCTTCAGTTAGATGTTTCACAGCAGAGTTGATGGTCTAAATTTAAAGAGTCTTGAAACAGCATGTACCCAGACTAATGAAAATAAAAGTTCAAGGGTTTGTTTCAATTTTGATGAATAATCCATCTATTTGTAAGGATTTATTGGCTAGCTGGGGAATATTTAAATTTTGCATTTCACTTTCCACTTTAGGATTTTTTTCTAAGAGCACTTAATCTTCTTTCTTCTTTCTCTATTCTTTAAAAGGTCTTGACTTGCTATTCTTAAATGAAATTATCTTTGTCTGTTTCCTCTTCAGTAAAATGAAGCCAACTTTAAATAATTCAACTAGATGGTTGAATTTTTAAACTTGTTGAACAAATAGTTCCTCTCAAAGTCTCTATATATTGTGATGTATTCTATTTTATCCATTCCATTCTATTTTAAAATATCCTGGTTAAGATCCTCTAAACTTGCTACTTCTGAAATTATTTGTCCTTCTAGAGTTGCTTGATATTTGTTTAGAAAAATATTTGAATTGGAAAAGTCATTCATTTCTTTAACTTCATCTTTTATTTGACTGAAGAATGTATTCAATCAGTGAATTAAGATAATGGATCCAAAGAAACTTTTCTAATGATTTGACTTTTACATCTAGATGCATGTAGTGTCTGTCCTCTGGTGTGCACAAAGAATACTGATTCTACATTTCTCCAGCTCTTTTCTCAAATATCAATTAGGTTTACCTAAAAGACATTGGAAAATAAGTGGCAGAAGGTGAGGGGAGATCACATTTCTTCCTCTCTTCTTGGTACTGACAATGTCTGCCATGTGATCCTTACTAACATTAGCCTGATTCTGGTGTCTATCTGATAGACTAGGCTCCTAGCCTCTGTAAACTCCGCCTCATATTGTTGTCTTGTCCTAGGAGTAGAAACAGCTTTCTGTTGTCTCAGATCTCTGTACTGCTTTGTCATCCCTTATTTGGTTTCGCAATGCTTCCAATGACTTTGTTAACTAGTCCTCATAGTAAATTCTTTCCACAGAAATACTTAGCATTCACTTTTCTTTAGACCAACACATTACATTGATATATGTTATTAATTTGACTCATATCTTCAACTTTAGTTGTGGGAATGGATGGATTTGTTGGATCAAAAATCTGGAGAGAAGGATATCATAGAAAAAATAAGCTCATGATTCTGCCTGAAGTTTTCTCTTGAGGAATTTACAAATTCTTAAGAGGTTGAGAAACCAAACAGGTATGTAAGACATTAAAAGGAGATGTCCCAACTTTTTTCCCAGTTGCCCTCTCCCACTCCTCCCAAACCCCTCTCCCACAGTCAACCCCTACCATGCTGTCCATGTCCAATTGAACAATAATTTTAAAAAATAAAAAAATAAGATAAGCAGAGATTTCCATAATCCCAAGGTATGAGAGAGAAATAAAACATATTAATTCCTGATTAAATCAAGGTAATTTTCCCATGGTAGTCTGTTTAAAAGTATCAAATTATATCTGGAAGAATATAAATAATTCAAAATCTCTTTATTTAAATATATATATATAATTAAATTAAGTAAATGCGTCAAAAAAGTTACCTTATGGCTGAAAAATTAAGAGAAATAAGAGAAGAATAATACAGATATAAAGTAATAAAACTCTAGATATGCAGTGTAACTTCAGAATTTAGAGTTATCAGACAGGTACTTTTAATAAAGTATAGTTCACATATTTATGAAAATTAATAAAAATTTCAATGGAGAACTGGAATCTATAAAAAGTAAAATGGAAATGTGAGAACTGAAGAAATTCCATAGATGGGTTCAACAGAAGTTTTGTTGCAACAGAACTGGGTAATAGGGAACTACAATAAACTAAAATATACTGTAGAAAACATGTAGATTGACTCAGAAAGTAAAATATAAAAGAAAAAAATGGTGCATGCCAAACAGTCTAAATATGCATAATTTGTCTCTAAAGGAAAAAAAAGATAAAGAAAAAAGGGAGGGAACAGAGGAAATGCTTGGGGAGTTAAGGGTAAGAATTACATAAAATCCGATTACAGACCTCAGGAATGAATTCAAGAGGTTCTACACATTACAAGCAGAACAAGTACAAGAAATTTACACTTGAACACATTATAGTAAAACTGCTATAACCAAAGTCAAAGTGAAAACTTAAAAGAAACCAGAAGAAAAGAAAACTCATTAACTTTAAAGGAGCTACCATAAGACTGACACAAACAACATAAGGCAAAACAGGAACAAGTTCTGAAAGAAATATTTGCTAAGATGGAGTTCTGTATTTTTAAAAATTGTGATAAAAATACTTTCAGACAAACACAAAAAATAATTTATTGTCAGTAGTCCCATACTAAAATAAAGAATAAAAATATAGAAAGACATGTCATAAATATTAAAGTCTTTTTATTCAAATTATAAAGACATAAATTTGTATTCATTTAATATGATTAATGACATAAGCTTAAATACATACCTAAGGTGAAATGATAGATGTAAAAAAAAATCAACACTCCAAAATCATAGTTGGAAATTTTAGCATTTCTCTTAGAGTAACTGATAAGAAGATACTAAATCAATAGAGATATAGAAGAATTTCACAATACAATAAACAAACATCATGTGATATATATGTGTTTGTATGTATGTATATTTATATTTATATATTGAGGTGTGTGTGTGTGTGTGTGTATATGTGTATATATATATATACAAATATATATATATATATATATATATATATATATATACACACACACTCAAATACTATACTCAAACTATACAAAAATCTCCAGAATATATATTATCTTTTTTTTGGTAACTTTAAATTTTTTGAAGTTTTAACAAAGTAGTCCATAGGATCTGCCTTAAACCTATGTCCAAAAAATTTTTTTTAATTATGTTTATTTTCTTATAGTTGACTCAATTTTCCCTCCTTTGCTTTTCTCCACCCATCCATCTCCCCTCCCCCCAACTCCCACAGTCAATTCCTACTCTCTTGTCCATGTCCATGGATCATTCATACATATAATTGGTCTAGGCCCTTTCCCGTCTTTCCACCATTGTCCTCCTTCCCCATCCCTTCTGGTCACTTTCAGTCTGCTCCAAATTCCATGCCTGTGATTTATTTTGTTCATTGGTTTATTTCATTCGTTAATATATTTTGTTGAATAGATTCCACATAGAGGTGAGATCATATGGTATTTGTCTTTCAGCAACTAGCTTATTTCACTTAGTGCAATATTCTCCAGTTCATTCTCCATCCATGTTGTCACAAAAGGTAGGACTTCCTTCTTTTTTTTTTTAAATGAAGATTGATTTTATTTATTTTTTAAATGTCAAAATCCATTACAAAGTATTAAAAATTTAAATCCACTATAAATACTAGGTAATTAAAACAACATGACACCAACACAGAAATAATCAAGTAGATCAATGAAATAAAATGGGCATTCTAGAAACAAATGTATATATCTGTCTAACAATGTAATATATGATTCAATTGGCATTTGAAATCAATGGGTAAAATAAGGCTTATTCAACAAATAAGGTGCATAGACCACTATTCCTTGAAATAAAACAAATATAGAGCTCTATTTCATACATTATACAATAAATATTCAGGTGAGTTAAAAATCAATATGTAAAATCGAAGGAGTTTTTGGAGAATACACAAAATAATATTTTTCTTACCCTGAAGTAACATATTCAAACCAAGAAACTGTAAAGTAAAATATTGGCAATATGACTATATAAAAATTAAAGACTATAAAGTAATATACATATTAACAAGTTAAGGGACAAATAATAGAACAGGAAAGTATTTGCAACACATCTAAAAAGTAGTTTTTAGATGTGTTGAAAAAGTATTAGGGTAATAGTTTTGGGGTGTTTTTAGGGCAAAAATTCTACAAACATTTAATCAAAAAGTGGATAAAGAACACCAAAAAGTCATTTAAAGCTTTTTAAAAGTAATAGAAATAAGCAAGAAATATACAAAAACAGGTTTAGTTTCAACAAATAATGAAGTAACAACTAAAATAATACATCATTGTCACAATCAGATTACTATTAAAAAATATTGGTAGTATCAAGTATTGGTGACTGTAAGAGGAACTGAGTATTCAAAGACTCTTTTTCTTCATCTTTTTCAAGTGGACCCTTTAGCATATCTTGCAATACTGGTTTGGTGGAAGTGTATTCTTTTAGCCTTCTTTTGTCTGGGAAATTCCTTATTTTGCCTTCCATTTTAATTGAGAGCCTTGCTGGGTAGAGCAGTCTTGGTTGCAGGCTTTTGCTTTTCATTACTTGGAATATTTCCTGCCATTCCCTTCTGGCTTGTAGTATTTCTGTTGAGAAGTCAGCTGCTAGCCAAATTTGGGCTCCCTTGTATGTTACTACCTGTTTCTCCCTTGCTGCCTTTAGGATTCTCGGTTTGTCTTTGATATTTGCCATTTTAATGATGTGTCTTGGAGTGGGCCTCATTGGGTTCCTCTTGAATGGGATCCTCTGCGCTTCCTGGATCTGTGTGATTTTTCTCTCTTCAAATTAGTTTTCCATCATAACTTATCCCAACAGGTTCTCTATCTTTTGCTCCTCTTCTCTCCTTGTACCCCTATTTTACAGATATTATTACGTTTCAGGTTGTCCTTCATTTCCCTAAATGCCTCTTCATTCTTTTTGAGTTTTTTTTTATTTTCTTGCTCTTTCTGGGAGTTTTTTTCTTGTTTGTTTGTTTTTTTACCTTATCCTCCAGCTTGCTGATTCAATCCTCAGCTTCATCCAGCCTGCTTTGGATTCCTTCTACTGTGTTCTTCAATTCAGAAATTGTATTCTTCATTTCCTCTTGTCTCTTATTGATAATTTTCTGTCCTTTTTCATTTTGATAGAGTTTGCAGTAAGTTCCTTGTAGTTTCTCTGTAGTTTTTTGTAATTCTCTCTGAACTCATTCAGCTTTCTTAGAACAATTGTTTTGAACTTGATATCTGTTAGTTTACTTCCCTCTATTTCATTTAGTTCTCTTTCTGAGGATTCCTCCTTTCCCTTTGAGTAGGGTCATTTCTTTATCGTCTCATTATTTGTGAGACCCTTCTTTTTTGTTTCTGCTTTTTAAATTGATCTGTCTTGATTTTCTGACTTTGTGGTGTGAACTTCGATGGCAGGAGATTGCTGTTTCTTTCTGGATCTGCCTCTTATGATGTCACATGTTTACCATCTCTGAACTTAGACAGTCTGTTCGAGACTTCCAGAAATCTAATGTCTGAGAGTGTCTCCTTCAGCTGTTAGTGAAGTTACTCTGCACTCAGCAGTCAGGCTTAGGCACCACACAGTGGGGCAGAGTCTCTCCTGAGGGCCGGGGTATTGGTTCTTGTCAGGCTGCTGTACTCAGGGGAGTGGTCTGCCTGAGCCAGATGGCTGCTGCCATATGGGGGAGGAGTCACCACTGGGATCCCAGCAGCTACTTTCTCTGTTTTCTCTCCAAAGCCTCCATCTCTAGTCTCTCCTTAAGTGTTTCTAGGCAATTCTTCACTCCCTTTAGCCAGGGATCTTCTATCTGTGACTGCCACTCTATACTCAGCAGTCAGACCTTAGCACCACTGGGCCAGGGCAGAGTCCCTTCTGAGGGTGGGGTTATTGTGTCCTCTCATGCTGTTGTCTCTCAGGGCAGTGGTCTCTGTGAGCAAGATGGCTGCTGCTATATGGGAGATGAGTCAGTACCGAGACCCTGCCAGTCACTCTCTCAGATCCCTCTCCAAATCCTCCTTCCCCAGTATTTCCTCAGGCACCTCTAGCCCACTCTGCTCCTGCCTTTGCTGGAGACCAGGGTAAGTGGCTACAAATAAAACTTTATGTATTGGCTCTTTAAAAGGCTCTTTGTGTCTCCAGCCACCCATCTCTGGCAGAAAGCATCCCTGCCACTTTTTGCAGGGGGATGTTATCTGTGTACTTTTTGGGCTCTGGTGCTGTTGGCTAGAGATCCTTACTTATGGTTTAGACCCTGTTCTTCTCAGGGGGATCCAACTGACCATTTCAATATCCATCTGGTGCTGCCATGCATGGGCATCCTGCCTGCCTTCTCAAGTCTCTACAGCACTCCTTACCAGTTAGGTTGTGCTGATGTTGATTCTTCTGTCTGCCTGAGGTTAAAAGGCTCTTCTCTCCCTATTGTTCTGTTGTTTTTCTCAGATGATTTCTCCACAAATTAGTTGTAATTCAAGATTGGTCCCAGAAGGAGGTCAGTGTGACTTCCATTCACTCCTCCACTATCCTGATTTCTCCCAAATATTTCTAAGATTTGAAATCATGCAGAGTATATAATCCAACCATAAGATTTTATTTAGAAATAAAATCTCCAAATACTGGAATATTAACCAAACACATATCTAAATAAACTGTGGGCCAAAGAATAAATCACAATTAGAAAATATTTTGGCTCAAATAATGATAAAAATAAGACATATCAGTCTTTTGGAATGCAACTAAAGCTATGTTTAGAGAAAAGTTATACTTTAAAACTTAGATATTATAAAATAAGAAGACTGAAAATAGATGTTTAGAATAGCTTATGGAATGAATTATAATAAGTCAGGATGTAACTTACAGACAAAACACTGAATAAAAGAAACCAGACACAGCAGTATATGTTATATGCTTCTATTCATATAAAGTGCAAAAAAAACCCACAAGAATAACCTATGATGATAAAACTCAGCACAGTTTTCATTTTTGGATTTGTAATGATGTGAATGCTGTGATAGGGACTTTTGGGGTGCTGGTAATATTGATAACAGGCGTTGAAAAATGATTCTGTAAATGATCAGATAATTAATACTTTAGGCATTATGGGACATATGATCTCTGTTGCAACAATTCAACTCTGCCCTTGTAATATAAAAGCAGACATAAACAATATATAAAAAAGGAGATGAATATTTATGAACATTAAAATATGAATTTCATATAGTTTTCATATGAATTTTTTGAAATATAATTCTTTTAGATTTCCTAACCATCTGCACATGTAAAAAAAAATTCTTCAATTGCGAGCTGTGCAATAACAGATGGCAGGCCAGATTTGACCCCAGGTTGGATGCTGGGTTTTGGGGTTTCTTTTTTCCTTTTTATCTAGCTTCTAGTTAAGTGGACATGTTCACTGTGTAACAATTCATTAGGTTGAAATTTAAAATTGATGTGTCTTAATGCTGTATATTGTATTCCAATACAACTATTTAGTAAAAAATGCTGAGAAAATCTAGGTGACCTTGAGTTTGCCCATTCGTTTTTAGATACAACTCCAAAACCAGTATCCTTGAAAGAAAAATACCGATAAGTTGGACTTGATTAAAATGCAAAACTTCTGTTCCGTGGAAATCCTTGTTAAGAGAATGAAAAGACACATCAGGGACTGGAAGAAAATATCTGATAAAGAACTTATAACCAAAATATACAAAGAACTCTTAAACTCAACAATATGAAAACAAACAACCCAATTAAAAATGAGCAGAGGATCCTAATGGATGCCTAAGCAAAGAAAATATACAAGTAAGTTAACACATTAAAATATGCTCCATGTTATATCATTAGGGAATTTAAAATTAAAAGAACAATGAGGTATCACTCTACATGTATTAAAATGGCTAATATTTAAAAATGAGAAAATCAAATGCTGGGAAGGACATGGAATAACAGGAACTCTCAATCATTGATGAGAATGCAAACTGATACAGCCACTTTGGAAGACAGTTGGGCAGTTTTTTATAAAGCTAATTGTAGTCGGACAATACAGTCCAGCAATCATACTAATAAATATTTACCCAAATGAATTGAAAACTTATATCCACACAAAAAGACTTCATACAAATGTTTGTAGTATTTGTCACAACATTGTAGTGCAAAAAGTGAATTTTAATGTACTGATATGCACATTAAAAATTATTTAGGTGGTCAGATACTCTCAAAATTGAATTCAGACTGTGATAAAAAGATCTTACTGTGTTACAAATGTATTTACCAACCTCACTGTGGGGAACAGAGAGGAGAGTTTCTGACAGAAGTAATTTTGGAAATGAGTGTAACCTGTAAGACTAAAGGCAAAAGGAAATGTGCCTAAGTGCTGTAATCTAGCTGAGAAAGATTCCTCCCCCTCCCTCACACACAGGGGTATAGTTTAACTGATATGAAAATACTCCACACATATAGTGGAAAGGAAAAATTAATTAAAAGAATGGCAGATGTTGCAAACCATGTTTCTCACTGTACAAGTGGGAGGTTACAGGTAGGTGTGAAGAGAAGTCATAATGTTTCTTCTGATGTGCTCCTTTCTTTTATGTTTCTGGATGAATCACCATAGTTGATAATAGGCATATTCCTGGAAGCCATTCCAGCACATGGTGATAATCGATAACAACTTAGCAAAGAAGTTACTGAATTCAAATGAAAAGTATCCCTAACTCAATGTTTTTTACATGGAGTGGCAAAGAGATATAGAATAACTCCAGAGCCATCTGATCTAAGAACAAACACAACTGAGATAAAGATGATCTACAACCAATTACAGTTAATAAATACAACAACTTGGTTTTATGAATTTTACAAAAATATTTTTCATGTGAACATATTGCTAGGACCTTTACCAAAGCCTTGGAAAGACCTGAAAAAGTACAAATAAACTTTATAAGTTTTATGATAAATTCATATCTGTTACCCTTTCTTATTCTGTGGCTTGACTTTTGACTCTTGTAATGACATCTTTGGAGGAATAGAAATTCTCAATTTTTACATCACCCAAAATATGCTCAATATTATATCGTCAATAATTTCCTCATTTGTTACTGCTTTTGTCTTCTGTTTAAGGAATATTTATCTACTCCCAAGTTATAAAAATATTTTCATTCATTATATTACAGAAATGTATTTTTTAAAATTTTACAGATTGGTTCCTTTTATATTTTGATGTATAATCTGTCTGAAATTGATTATTATAAATGGTGTGAAATAAAGGTCGATTTATTTTTAACAGAAATATTGAAAATTTTACATATCATTCATTGAAATGCATATGTAAAAAATAAAAATACATAATTAGGTTAAATATGTATATTCATAAATGCATGAATTAAATGTATAAATTAAAAGTACTTTTTACATGTATTTATGGTTACACATTGTTCTATAATGACTTTTTTAAACCATAAATCTTAATATGCCTACTTTTATCATCATTTACTTTAAAATATTTTTTAATTTTTTCTATGATTTCATTTTTGGCCCTTGGAATATTTAGAAGAATATTACTGCATATTTGAAGTCAGCAGTTATTCTTATTGTCGTTCCCTGTATGTAATGAATCTTTTTCATCTTTGTGATTTTAATTTTTCTGTTTTTCTTTGTTTTCAGCAGGTTTACTATCATGTGTCTTGGTGTGGCTTTATGTTTATTCTGGTTAAATTTTTTAACTCTTCTTAAATCTAATGCTTGATGTCTTTAATATATTTTAGAAAATCCTCAGTAACCAACACTGTATCAACACTAACCAACACAATTCTCCTATAGCTTCTGTCTCATGTCTCTCATCTCTTTCTAGGATGACAATTATACATATGTCAAAACTTTTCACTTTTATCACCTTGTTTTTTCTCTTTGTTTTCCATCCTTTTGAATATTAGTGCACCAATTACTATAATTTCTTTTTATCTATCTTTCTTTACCTTAATTTAATATTTAATTATATTTAATCTGATGGTAATTCAATTTGGTTTTTTTAAATTTTTTAATATATTTTATTGTCGTTCTACTGCAGTTGTCCCATTTTTCCCCCTTTGCTCTCCTCTACCAACCTCTCTCCCTGTTCCCAAAGTCAATCTCTACCCTGATTTCCATGTCCCTGGGTCATTTATACAAGTTCCTTGACTAGCCCCTTCCCTTCTTTTCACCATTACCCCCGTCTCCTCACCTCTCTGGTCCCTGTCAGTCTGTTCCAATTTCCATGCTTCTGATTCTATTTTGCTCGTTTGTTGTTTTGTTCATTAGGTTCCTCTTACAGGTATTTGTCTTTTACTACCTGGTTTATTTCACTTAGTATAATACTCTGTAATTCCATCCATACTATCATAAAAGGTAGCAGTTTCTTTCTTTCTTTCTTTCTTTCTTTCTTTCTTTCTTTCTTTCTTTCTTTCTTTCTTTCTTTCTTTCTTTCTGCTGCATAGCATTCCATTGTGTAAATGTACAATAATTTTTTTGATCCACTCATTTACTGATTGGCACTTAGGCTGTTTCTGGAACTTGGCTATTATAAATAACACTGCTATGAACATAAGTGTGCATAGGTTCTTTTGAATTGATATGTTAATTACTGGATCAAAAACAAATTTTAGTTTTTTGAGGAAATCCCATACTGTTTTTCATACTGCCTGCACCAGTTTCCGTTCCCAACAACAGTTTGCTAGGGTTCTCTTTTCTCTGCATCCTTACCAGTATCTGTTGTTCATTGATTTGTTAATGATGCCTGTTCTAACTGGTGTGATGTGGTATCTCATTGTGGTTTTAATTTGCATTTCTTTGATGACTAATTAAAGAAGGATGTTGAAGGATGTTGAGCATCCTTCAATATGTCTATGGGCCAGCCTTCTATATATCCTCCTTGGAAAATTGTCTGTGCAGGTCTTCTGCCCACTTTTTAATTGGATTGTTTATCTTCCTGGTGTTGACTTGTATCAGTCCTTCATATATTTTGGATATCAAACCCTCGTCCAAAGTATCATTGGCAAAAATGTGTTCCCATACAATTGGATCCTTTTTCATTTTGATGATGTTTCCTTTAGCCATGCAGAAACTTTTTAATTTGATGTAGTCTCATTTAATTTTTCCTTTATCTCCCTTGCCCTAAGAGATATATTGGTGAAAATATTGCTGCATGGGATATCTGAAATTTTCCTGCCTATGTTTTCCTTTAGGACTTTTATGATGTCATGACTTACATTCATCTTTTATTCATCCTGAGTTTATTCTGGTGTGTGATGTAAGTAGGTGGCCTAGTATCATTTTTGTTGCATGTATCTGTCCAGATCCCCCACCAATTCTATTTGTTGAGTTCATAATTTTAGTTCATATACTTTGCTTCTGATTTTTATTTGATGATGTTTAATATTAAAAATTATCTGTCAATATTTTCCATCTTGCCCTTTAATTTCTAGATTATATTAACCCTAATTATAATAAAATACTTTAATATCACTCATATTAGAATATCCTGAGAGTTTTTAATCTCTTAGTTTTGACTACATATTTTGGATGCCAAGTAATAGATAGAGTTAGTTATTACATATGAAAATTTGGAAAGATAATTGTGAATATTTAGGTGATATGTTCTTTTTCTCTTATTATTCTCTACCCTCTGGATTCTTGAAATAAGAAAACTTAATTGTCTTGGTAATTGTCTAATTTCACCAGGAAGACTCTTAAATATTTTTTCCAAGATTTCCTAGATGTTTTGGATGGAAGTATTGATGTAAATCCAGCTAATTCCTCATTACTTGTAATAGAAGTAAGTTTGAAAATTGGATGTAGTTCATCTTTTTTCTTTCTTTCTTTTTCTTTCTTTCTTTCTTTCTTTCTTTCTTTCTTTCTTTCTTTCTTTCTTTCTTTCTTTCTTCCTTCCTTTCTTTCTTTCTTTCCTGTTTAGGATGAGTGATTTCAAAAAACATTATTTTAATTATTTTTTTAAATTTATTTTATTGTTCAAATACATTTGTCTCCATTTTCCTGCTACCACCTTCCCCTGCCCCCTCTCCCCCATCCTTCAATACTTCCCCACATTGGCTTTGTCCATGAGTCCTTTATAGATGTTCCTTGACCATAATCACATTATTTTAATTATTATTGGTTTATAATATGCTTACGTATTAGATGGCAAAAATGACCATGAATTTTTCTATTTCAGATTTTTTATTGTGACTTTGAAACCCTTCTTACCCAGAGATGAAATATATTTTTATGTCCTTGAATCTGGGTTTGACCATTTCTTTGGCTAATAATGTAAGAAACATGATGCAAACAGATTTAAAAAACACTTGTGCATTGTGACTTTCTCTCTTTTGTAATCATCATTATTCACCATGTGGAGTCTGAGATATTTTACTGAATGATTAGAGACGTGGCATGTATCATCCTAGGTGACATGGAGTGAGTCACCAGATATTTGAGTGAGACCAACTTTGGCCACATAGTCCCAGCTACCAAACTAAGAGAATCATGAAAAAAATTCGCCTATTTGTTCTTTTAAGCCACTAAGTTTCAGGGTAATTTACTATTCAACAAAATCTAAATTTAACAGAAATCAGTGCCCAGCCAAGAAGTAAGTGGCTAAGATAATACAAACATAAAACATTTAGCATTATTTTTGAGACTGGGTGATAGGTGGAGGTTTCAAAAAAAATGATATGAAGCCAGGGAGGAAAAGCAGGAGAAGTTATGAATAAATCATTAGTGGAGAGTGGGATAAAAACAATGAGACATGGCTATAACAAGTAAAAATAAGGTGATATATTTTTATGTAGCAGCTTAAAAGGTGTCAAAACCTATCATTTTGGATAATTACATGATAAAAAATATACTTAGTAGAATTTAGGCATTTTCTTGTGGTAAGTCAAAATGTTTAAAGAGTAAATAAGTTTATTTTAACTGCAGAAGAAAAGTTACAGGAAGAGAGAGGTAAGCTTAAAAGTGATCTAGTCTGTTTGTGAGAATTTAAAGGAAGTGAAGAAAATTTTCTGGGTTTGAAAATAAAACTGTTTCTGACTTCCAATTTCTCAGGCAGCAAAATATTCTCAAGATGAAAAAAATCTCCATGTAAAGATCATATAAATTATAAGACCCTATATTAAGGTCTTAGATATTGTAAATAAAGTGGTTCTCTCAGCTCTACCAAAGACCTTCCAAACCTTGTTACAGAGCTATTACAATATTCTGACATACGAAAGAACAGAGAAGCCTGTGGTTTTATTGAATGTAATGCTTTCAAGTTAAACATTTAGGGAACCCACAAAGTTGTTAACATAGTTAAAAACAGGCAAAATACTGACATTTTTGAACTCTAAGGAATTATAATTATTCAAATTGTAGAAAGACTTCTGGGCTTTCATCTTTCTACAGGGAACAACAAAGCTAAAAACCTATTAACTTCAAGTAGAGGCCATTATGTATTAAAAAGGAAGACCTTTCAGATCGGAGCCAAGAGATGAGGATGATATTGGAATGGGGAGCTGTTCCCAGGGAGTAGAACTGGGTTCTTTCAGTTACTGTTTCTCCTTCTGAGATCCACTAATTCCTATGAGCTCATTATTTTCATCCCTCTTCAACCTCTAATCAACCTTATGTCCATGAGGCTTTTTGTGAGAGACCGCTATCTCCCATTATGTTTCTTCTATATATGATGCTATGTACTGACAACCACTCTGATTGCTACCTAGGGACTAGTGCTACTGCAAACACAGAACAAGACTTTGGCCCTAACTCATTCCCCTTTTGTAACCTCATCACATTGTTTTTCCAAGACAATGAACAACAGACTCTTTATGCTTGTTTGAACAAGGGAAGAAAAATTGAATTACCTAAAGAAAAGAAAAATAGAGGAATCAAGATGGTGGAGGAGTGAGGGGAAGTCACACTGACCTCCTCCCAGGACCAACCTGGAATTACAACTAAATTGGGGAGAAATCACCTGGAATAAACTATTGAACAATAGCGAGAGGAGCCTTGTGACCTCAGAGACAGAAGAATCAGCTTTAGTGAAATCTAACTGGTAAGGATTGTGGTACAAGACCTGAGGAGGCAGGCAGGGAGCCCACGGGCCAACAGCACCAGAAGGATAATGAAACGGCCAGTTGGATCCCCCCCCACCCTGAAAAGAGCAGGGTCTAAACCAAAAGTGGGGATCTCTAGCCCACAGCATCAGAGCCCAAAAAGTACACAGAGAACAGCCAGCTGCAAAAAGTGTCAGGGTTGCTCTCTGCCAGAGACAGGCGGCTGGAGATACAAAGAACCGTTTAAAGGGCCGACATAAAATTTTTATTTGCAGCCACATATCCTGGTCTCCAGTGGAGGTGGGGGTGGGGTGGGCTGGAGACACTTGAGGAGAGACTGGGGAAGGCGGCTTTGGGGGGAGAACTGGGAGAGTGGTCAGCAGGATCTTGATGCTGAGTCATCACCCATGCAGCAGCAGCCATCTTGCTTGGGTGGGAGCCATGCCGCCTGAGCAGCATCTGTGCCAAAGGACCCAATAGCCCCACCCCAAGGTGGGATTCCACCCCGCCCCGAGCTATCTAAGCTGCCTGCTGTGTGCAAAGTGGCAGCCACAGACAGTAAATCCCTGATGAAAGGGTGCGCATAGAGTTCTGGCAATGCTTGAGGGGAGAGTGGGGACAGAGACTTTGGGGAGAGAACAGACAGAGTAGCTGGTGGGATCCTTGTTTGGACTCCTCCCCCGTAGGGCAGCAGTGTGAAAGGACCCAATAACCGGCCCCCAGGAGGGACTCGGCCTGCTTTGAGCTGCTTAAGGTGGGCTGCTGAGTGCAGAGCGAATAGATTAACAGCTGAAGGAGAAAGCCAGAAACAGTAGATTATTGGAAGTCTTGAACAGACTGCCTAAGATCAGACAGGGTCAACATCTGACATCAGAGGCAGATCCAGAAAGGAAAAGCAGCAGTCTCCAACTATAGAAGTTCACACCACAAAGTCAGGAAATCAAGACATACCAATTTAAGAAGCAGAAGCAAAAGAGAAGAATCTCAAAAATAATGGGAAGACCAAGAAATACCCTCTGCTCAAAGGGAAAGGAGGAATTCCCAAAAAGAGAACTAAATGAAATAGAGGCAAGTAAACTATCAGATATTGAGTTCCAAACAATGGTTCTAAGGAAACTTAATGAACTCAGTGAGCTCAGAGAGAATTACCACAAACTACGGGGAAACTATGAGGCACTTACTGCAAACTGTATAAGCATGAAAAAGGACAAAGAAACTATCAAGAAGACACAAGAGGATATGAAGAATACAGTTTCTGAATTGAAGAACATAGTAGAAGGAATCCAAAGCAAGGTATATGAAGCTGAGGACTGAATCAGTGAGCTGGAAGAGAGGGTAGAAAAAAGCTCCCAGAAAGAACAAGAAAATGAAAAAAGACTCAAAAAGAATGAAGAGACATTTAGGGAAATGCAGGGTGACCTGAAATGTAATAATATCCATATAATAGGGATACCAGAAGGAGAAGAGGAGGAGGAAGGGATAGAGAACCCCTTTGAAAAAGTAATGATGGAGAACTTCCCTAACTGGAGGAGAGAAAAAGTTACACAAGTCTAGGAAGCACTGAGGATCCCATTCAAGAGGAACCCAAAGATGCCCACTCCAAGACATATCATCATTAAAATGGCAAATATCAAAGGCAAACCAAGAATCTTAAAGGCAGCAAGGGAGAAAGAGGTAGTACATCAAAGGGAGACCCAATATGGCTAGCAGATGACTTCTCAACAGAAATACTGCAAGCAAGAAGGCAATGGCAAGAAATATTCCAAGTAACAAAAAGCAAATGCCTACAACCAAGACTGCTCTACCCAGCAAAGCTCTCAAGTAAAATGGAAGGCAAAATAAGAAGTTTCCCAGACAAAAGAAGACTAAAAGAAAACACCTCCACCAAGCCAGCACTGCAAAATATGCTAAAGGGACTGCTTTAAGCTGAAGAAAAATTTCCTATGAATGCTCAGTTCCTTTCAGAGTTGCCAATACTTGATATTACCAATATTATTAATACTCACTAATCTGATTGTGACAATGATGTTATTTTAATTGTTCCTTTACTATTGGTTGAAACTAAACCTGTTTTACTATATTTCTTGCCTATTTCTATTTTTTAAAGCTTTAAATGACCTTTTGGTATTATTTACCCATTTATTGATCAAAGGTTTGTAGAACTTTTGTTCAAAAAATACCCAAAATCTATTAACCATGTTTTAGATGTGTTGCAAATAATTTTCTATTCTATTCCTGGTCCTCTAACTTTTTCTATATGTATATTACTATATAGTTAAATGTTTAATATAGTAATAATGTCAATATTTACTTTATAGCTTCTGGGTTTGAATACTTTACTTCAGGTCATGAAAAATAATAGTTCTGTTTTCTTCTAAACTACTTTGATTCTACATATTGATTTTTAACTCACGTGAATATTTCTTGTATAATGTGTGAAATAGGGCTCTATATTTGTTTTATTTCAAGTAATAGTGGTCCATGCACCTTATTTGTTGAATAAGCCTTATTTTACCCATTGACTTGAAATATCAACTTAATCATATATTGTTAGACAGATATATGTGTTTGTCTCTAGAATGTTCATTACAGTTCATTGATCTCCTTGATTATTTTTGTGCTGGTGTCATGTTGGTTTAATTGCTGAGACTTTATAAGGGTTTTAAATTTTTTAAATATAATTAACTTTGACATTTAAAAAAATAAATAAAATCAATCTGCATTTAAGAAAGAAAGAGAGAGAGAGAGAGAGACGGAACTCCTACCTTTTGCGAAAACATGGATGGAAGTGGGGAATATTAATCTAAGTGAAATAAACCAGTTGATGAAAGATAAATACCATATGACCTCACCTATAAGTGGACTCTATTTAACAATATAAACAAATGAACAAAATAAACCACAGGCACAGAAACATGGAGCAGACTGAAAGTGACCAGAGGGCAGGAGGAAAGGGGACAATGGTAGGAAGAAGGGGAAGGGACTAGACAAAGAATATGTATGAATGACCCATGGACAAGGACCGTAGAGTGGGAATTGACTGTGGGAAGGGATTGGGAGTGTGATGGGTGGCGGGGAGTAAAGGGGTAAAAACTGAGATAAGTGTAATAGAATAAACGATATATTAATTAAAAATAAATGAATAAATAAAACAATTATAAAAATGTAAGTAAATAAAATATATAACAATAAAAAAGGGAAAAATAATATCTCAAAAATATTTTTTCTCAAATTGTCTTGTCACTGTGCAGTTGTAATCCTTGTTTTATGCCTTTAAAAATATTCTTGGAGTTACTATATAGAGTTTCTAATTATTTTACTTATATCCTTTAATTTCTTTTTTTTGGGGGGTTTGAATTTTTTTTTATATTTTCAAATACACTAGTCTCTGCCTATCCCCCACCACTTTCCCTTGCCCCTCCCTCCTTCCCTCCCTCAGCTCTTCCCCTTTGGTTTTGTCCATGAGTCCTTGCTATATGTTCCTTGACTTTCCCCTTCCTTTCCTTCCCCCTACATTTCTCTTGTCTCTGTTGATTTCTTTTTCTTTCACTGTGGCTGGTCTTATTTTCCTTGCATCTTTGTATTGTTGGTTAGGTTCTGCTTATAGGTGAGATCATATGGTATTTGTATTTCGCCCCCTGGCTTATTTCTCTTAGCATAATGCTCTCCAGTTCCTTCCATGCTGTCGTGAAGTTTAGTAGTTCTTTTTTTCTTTCTGCTGCGTAGTATTCCATTGTGTATATGTAGCAAAGTTTTTTGATCCAATCATCTACTGATGGGCATTAAGGTTGTTGCCGACACTTGGCTATTGTAAATTGTGCTGCTATGAACATTGGGGTGCATAGGTTCTTTTGTATTGGTGTTTTGGTATTCTTAGGGTATAGTCGCAGCACGGGAATCACTGGATCAAAAGGCAGTTCCATTTTCAGCTTTTTGAGGAAATTTCACACTGCTTTCCATAGTGGCTGCACCAGTCTACATTCCCACCAACAGTGTACTAGGGTTCCCTTTACTCCACAGCCTCACCAACACCTGTTGTTTCTGGATCTGTTTATGATGGCCAATCTGTCCAGTGTGAGGTGGTACCTCATGGTGGTTTTGATCTGCATTTCTCTGATGGCTAGTGATGCTGAGCATCCTTTCAAATGCCTCTGGGCCCTCTGTATCTTCTCCTTGGAAAAGCGTCTGCCCAGGTCCTTTGCCTGTTTTTTGGTTGGATCGTTTTTCGTCTTGGAGTGGAGTTAAGTGAGTTCTTCATAGATCTTGGAGATCAAGCCTCTATCTGATGTATCATTAGCGAATATATTTTCCCATAGGGTTGGCTCCCTTTTCATTTTGCTGATGTTTTCTTTAGCCGTGCAGAAGCTTCTTATGTTGATGAGGTTCCACTTGTTTATTCTTTCCTTTATGTCCCTTGCTTAAGGAGACATATCAGTGAAAAAATTGCTGCTTGGGATATCTGAGAGTTTCCTGCCAATGTTCTCCTCTAGGACTTTGATGGTGTTGTGACTTATGTTTAAGTCTTTTATCCATCCTGAGTTTACTTTTGTGTATAGTGTCACCTGATGATCCAATTTCAATTTTTTGCATGTAGCCATCCAGCTCTCCCAACATCATTTGTTGAAGAGGCTCTTAATGCTCCATTTTATGCTTCTCCCCCCTTTGTCAAATATTAGATGTCCATAGAGACCTGGGCTTATAGATCTGGACTTTCTGTTCTGTTCCACTGGTCTATGGGTCTGTTCTTGTGCCAGTACCAGATTGTTTTGAGTATAGTGGCTTTGTAGTAGAGTTTGATGTCCGGTATTGTGATCCCTCCTACCTTGCTTTTCTTTCTTAAAATTGCTGCAGCTATTCGGGGTTGTTTCTGGTTCCATGTACATTTTTGAAATGTCTGTTCTATTTCTGTGAAATATGTCATTGGTATCTTAATAGAGATTGCGTTGAATCTATAAATTGCTTTGGGTAGTATGGACATTTTGATGATACTAATTCTTTCACCATGAGCACAGTATATGCTTCCATTTATTTATGTCTTCCTTAATTTCTTTCTTCAATGTGGTATAGTTTTCTGCATACAGGTCTTTTACCTCTTTGGTTAAATTTATTCCTAGGTACTTTAATTTTCTTCTTGTTATATTGAATGGTATATTTTTCTGATTTTTTCATTTTCTATTTCATTGCTGGTGTACAAAAATACCTTTGATTTCTGAATGTTGACTTTGTATCGTGCTGTTTTACCAAATCCACTTATTAGGTTGGGGAGTTTTTTGGTAGAGTCTGCAGGGCTCTCTATGTACACTATCATGGCATCTGCAAACAATGATAGCTTTACTTCCTCCTTTCCTATTTGGATGCCTTCATTTTTCTTTTTCTTGTCTGACCGCTCTGGCTAGAACTTCCAATACGATGTTGAAAAGAAGTGGTGAGAACGGACATCCTTGTCGTGTTCCCGATCTTAGCGGGAAAGATTTCGGTTTTTGCCCATTGAGTATGATATTGGCTGTAGGTTTTTCATATATGCCCTTTATTACGTTGAGGAATGCCCCAATTATTCCCATTTTGCTGAGTGTTTTGATCATAAATGGGTGCTTTACCTTATCGAATGTTTTTTCTGCATCTATTGAGATGATCATGTGGTTTTTGTCTTTTCTTTTATTTATGTGATGTATCACATTTATTGACTTGCGTATATTGAACCTACCCTGCATGCCTGGGATGAATCCCACTTGATCATGGTGGATAACCTTTTTAATGTATTGCTGGATGCAGTTTTCCAGTATTTTGTTTAGGATTTTAGCATCTATATTCATCAATGAAATTGGCCTGTAGTTTTCTTTCTTTGTAGGGTCTTTATCTGGTTTTGGGATTATGGTGATGCTGACCTCAAAGAAAGAGTCTTGGATTTTTTCCTCCTCTTGGATTTTTTGGAATAGTCTGAAAAAGACAGGGGTTAGCTTTTCCTTAAATGTTTTGTAAAATTCTCCTGTGAAACCTCCCGGCCCTGGGCTTTTATGTGCCGGAAGTTTCCTGATTACTGCTTCAATATTGCCAGATATTTTCAGTCTTTTCAAGCTTTCTGTTTCTTCTTCCTTCATTGTTGGAACATTATGCTTTTCTAAAAATTTGTTCATTTCATCAAGATTTTCAAATTTCTTGGCATATAATTGATCATAGTAGTTTCCGATAATCCTTTGTATTTCTTTGGTATCAGTTGTTATTTCTCCTCTTTCGTTTCTGATATTATTAATTTGGATCCTCTCACTTTTTTTCTTGATGAGTCGGCTTAAAGGCTTGTTTATTTTATTTATCTTTTCAAAGAACCAGCTTCTGGATTGGTTGATCCTTTCAATTGTTCTTTCTGTCTCTATGTCATTCAGTTCTGCTCTAATCTTGACTATTTCCTTCCTTCTACTTGTTCTGGGATTTATTTGTTTTTGTTTCTCCAGTTCTTGAAGTTGTAGTGTTGGGTCTTTTATTTGAAATGTTTCTCTCTTTTTTAGGTAAGCCTGTATTGCTATGAACTTCCCTCTCAGGACTGCCTTTGCTGTGTCCCATAGGTTTTGGACTGTTGTCTGTTCATGTTCATTTGTTTCCACAAATTCTTTGATTTCTTCTCTTATCTCATTATTGACCCATTCATTGTGTAATAGTGTACTGTTCAGTCTCCATGAGTTTGCAAGTTTTTGAAATTTCTCTTTGAGGTTGATTTGCAGTTTGAAGCCCTTGTTGTCCGAGAAAATGTTTGATATTATTTCCATTTTCCCGAATTTGCTGAGGTTTGCTTTGTTTCCTATCATGTGGTCTATCTTAGAAAAACTTCCATGAGCATTTGAAAAGAATGTGTATTTTTCTCTTTGGGTATAAGGTTCTATATATGTCAGTTAAGTCTCTTTGATTCAGTGTGTCATTCAGGGCCACAATATGTTTATTAATGTTTTGTTTGGAAGATCTGTCCATTTTTGACAGTGGGGTGTTGAAATCCCCTACTATCAGTGTGTTGCTGTCTATATCTTTTTTGAAGTCATCCAACAATTTCCTTATAAACTTGGGGGTTCCTATATTGGGAGCATATAAGTTTACAATGTTGATGTCTTCTCGATAGATTCTTCCTTTAAGTATTTAAAGTGCCCCTCTGGGTCTCTCTTTATGGCTTTTGTTTAGAAATCTACTTTGTCTGATACAAGTATGACATCCCCGGCCTGTTTCTCTTGCCCATTTCCTTGGAATATTTTCTTCCATCCCTTTACTTTCAATCTGTGTAGGTCTCTTGCTCTGAGGTGGGTCTCTTGTAGGCAGCATATGTGTGGGTCATGTTTTCTTATCCATTCAACTACCCTGTGTCTTTTGATTGGGGAATTTAGTCCATTCACATTGAGCGATATTACTGATAGAAACTTACTCATCTTTTCTCTTTGTACCTGTGTTCCTCTCTCTCTCATTCTTTTCCTTCATCTGCTTAAACCAGTCCCCTTAGCATATCTTGGAGTGCTGGTTTGGTAGAGATGTATTCTTTTAGTCTTCTCTTGTCTGGAAAACTCCATATTTCCCCTTCTATTTTAATGGAGAGCCTAGCTGGGTAGAGCAGCCTTGGCTGTAGGCCCTTGCTTTTCATGGCTTGGAATATTTGTTGCCATTCCCTTCTGGCTTGTAGTGTTTCTGTTGAGAAGTCAGCTCCTAGGCATATGGGGGCCCCCTTGTATGTTACTTTCTCCTTCTCCCTTGATGCCTTGAGGATTCTCTCTTTGTCATGGATAGTTGCCATTTTAATGATGATGTGTGATGATGATAATGATGAGTGGACCTCCTTGAGTCCCTCTTGAGTGGGGTCCTCTGTGCCTCCTGGATCCATGAGAGCCTTTTTCTCCTCAAATTAGGGAAATTTTCCATCATTACTTCTTCGAGGAGGTTCTCTATCCCTTGCTCCTCTTTTTCTCCTTCTGGTATCCTTATTATGCGGTTATCATTGCGTTTTAGGTTGTCCTGCATTTCGCTATATGCTTCTTCATTCTTTTTGTGTCTTTTTTCCAAGGAGCTTTTTTCTACGTTGTCCTCCATGTCACTGATTCGCTCCTCAGTGAGCTTACTTAGAACCATTGTTTTGAATTCAGTATCTGATAGTTCCCTTGCCTCTATTTCATTTAGCTCTCTCTATGAGGAGTCCCCATTTCCTTCCTTTGGGGGTGAACTTATTTTTCTTCCCATTATTTTGAGAGTCTGCTAAGTTATTTATTTATTTATTTATTTATTTTTGCTTCAGCTTCAATTGGACTGTCTAGATTTCCTGACTTTATGGATTAAACTTTTATGGTAGTAGGTTGGTCTGTTATTTATTTATTTATTTATTTATTTATTTATTTATTTATTTTTCCCTTTAGTTTTCTTTCTGGGCCTGCCTCTGATGATGTCAGTTGTTGACCCTATATGACCTTGGGTTGTTTGTTTCAGCCTTCCAGGAGTATACTATCTGTGTCTGACTCCTGCTTGGTCAGCTCTCTGTCCCCTTTGGTCAGGGGTTGACTATTTCTGTGCATCGCTCTGCCATCTCATGCCGGCTCCTTGAGCTTGCTCTCAGGCTTGTCAGGATCCCCCGCCCGCCAGGGTTTGCGTGTGCTTTCCCCAGACCAGGGGTCTTATTCGCAACCTCATATACTCCTCTGGCTCCGCTGGCCGGCAGGCACCCTGGCACTGGTCAGTTTAGGGTCTTCTGTTGTGTGCTTTCCCCGTTTTTGGCTCATGGGTGCGTTGCCTCCCCTCACCAATTGGAGGCTACAGGCATGGGAGGAAGTCAGCTCCAGGACTCTCCGGTTAATCCTGTCTCCGTTCTCTTCTCCAGGGACTCTGGGCAGCTCTGTGACCGCTTTGGCCTGGGATCTACTAATTCTTTGAGCTGCTCCACAATCGCAGGCCGGGCGGGTTAATTTACGCCTGCCCTTGCCGCTCTGTGCACTCCGTCACTGGCCATATTGGTGCCAATCTTTGGGCGGCCTTCCCAGCCTGTGGGAGCCCTCGCCAGCCTGCGCGGGTCACACACACACTCACCAACCGTCACCAGCCACTAGGTGCAAGTGTGCGCGCCTGCACTGGGTAGTTTTGGGGTGTCAATGTGTGCTTTTTGGCTTTTGGCTTTTTGGGGTGTGGTCTCTTCCCGCGCAATGGCGACTACGGCAAGGAGAAGGAGTTGGGACTCCCCAGTTCCTCCTCCCGTTCTTTCCCCTACACCTCCATTTCCAGTCTCTCCTCAAGGCTCTCCCAGTCAGTCTGCACTCAGTCCCCCAGCTCACATGCATAAGATGTGTGCGGAGTGCACAAAAGGCAGGTTAATTGATTCCCTTATGCCTGAGCGAGATGGGAGCTGCAGAGTGAGGTGCGTTATCACCCGGGCTCCACCGGCCGCCATGTCAGTTCTCTTCACAAAGTTTCCCTCACCAGTCTTTTCCCAGGCACCAGCCCACTCTGCTGCCGCCTCTACCCAGAGATCAAGGAGGGTGGCTGCCACTACAATTTTTGCGTTGGCCCTTTAAATGTCCCTTTGCATCCCCAGCCACCTGTCTCTGGCAGAGAGTGCCCCTAAGCTTTTCAGGGTTGCTTTTCGGGGTCTGTATTTTCTTGGTTTTAGCTGCTGTAGTTTAGGGGTCCCTGTTTATGATTCAGACCCCGTTCTTCTTGGGGGGAGCTAACTGGCCGTTTCAATGTCCCTCTGGTGCTAGTGCCCGTGGCCTCCCAGCCCAGCCTCTCGAGCCTCCACCGCACTTCTAACCCATTGGGATGTGTGAGAGTCGAATCCACTGTCCGCAGCTCCAAGGCTCCTCTCCCACTATCATTCCCTTGTTTTCCAGGTGATTACTCCACTATTTAGTTGCAATTCCAGTTTAGTCTTGGGGGGAGGATGTCAGCATGATTCCCATTCACTCCTCCGCCATCTTAATCTCTAATTTCTTTTTTTTAATTGTTGTTCATGTACAATTGTGTTCATTTTCCCCCCACCCCATCCACGCCCACCTACAACCTTCAATCCTACCCCTTCTTTGAGTTTGTCCATGGTCCTTTATACATGTTTCTTGACAAACCTTCCCCTTCTTTCCCCCATTATCCTCTTTCCCCATCCCCTCTGGTTACTGTCAGAGTTTATAAAATTTTATATATTTTTAGAGTTCCAGCTGTTTAGTTGATAGTAGAATGTTGTTATATGATTGTGATTCAAGAACTTCTCAGATGAAGATGCTATCTGAAAACCACAAATCAGCAACATAAATAGTATTTGGAAAGTCATATTTAAATATTATTCACAATTATATATTATTATTTGATAATAATCCTTTTAGATTCCAAAAGGTTTTTTTTTGTTTGCTTCAGAAGATTTTATACATATTTCAATTGGATTTAAGAGAAGATATTAATGACATGTAATAAATCCATGATTTCTGGTTGCTTTCATAAATGGTATTGTTGTACTTCTCTATAATTAAGAAGTCTCAGTAGTATTAAGCTTTTCTATCAAGGAAATATCCTGAATTTAAAACATAAATCCACTTACTCTGGCCTATTTCTGTTTTGTTTTGTTTTTTTAATAAAAATATATTTTCTCCACCAGCTAATTTAAAATGTAATCTGAGTTTGCTGTTATGATCCATTCATGTTCTAGGCCAAATTCTCACCGACTCCACTGAGTACTTAATATTAAAAGTAGCAGTAAGACACAATCTTATTTTCTACCTGAGAGTTTTAGTCTCTTTACTTTGGTCCTTAGAGTTAAGATGGCATGGGGACGTAATTACTCAGATGAACATCAAGAATGCAAAATATTTTAATCCTTGCATCTCTCTTTTTTAATGCCTCCCAGATGCCAGACAGCAGTCTGCACTTAGATTTGTAAAAGGCTCATGGATCCTTTTTCCTGACTGACAGCCATAAAGAGACCAAAAGCTTCGTATCCTAGTAGCCTCTCTTTGGTAACATTCTATATTGCTGAATAACAATGACCAGAAACCTTTGTCTTCAAACTGCTTTATCCATACCTCAAGGGCTATGGCCCAACTCATTCTGAAATGAGGAAACCAGGTATGCTTTCCAATAAAGGAAGAGGGATTTTCTATCAAAAATGGATAGCAAGGTTCTTGATTAGCTTGTCTAATTTGCATGTCAACAGACTCCACCATAACCATGCATGCTTTGTATTTTCAACAACAACTCAAATAGAAAATTGTAGTTCCAAGCATATATAAGACTGATGGAAGTTGCAAATGAAAAATCTATTGAAGTTTAATTTTTCCTGGTGCAGAGGAAAAAACAGAGATAATTCAGATAAACAGATGGCTAAAATAATATCTGCTTACTATGACCCATTCAGCATTATTCTAGTTACTATTGCTGCATAATAAATTTACCCTAAAACAAAGTAACTTAAAACCATATCTTTATTTTGGTCACAATCTTTTGGAGTAGAAATTTGGAAAGGGCTCATATTACTTAGATTCTGCCATGTAGGTGCACCAAAATATTGGCTGGTGTTACAAAACTGTGAAAGCTTAACTTGATAGACATGCAAAATCACTCACAAGACTGGTAGTTTTTGGCTGGAAACTCCTCTGGGCTGTTAAACTGCAGTCCACATTCATGGCTTTTCCATTATGTAGGTCTCAGTGTATCTGGACATTTTATACAATGACTCAGGGCTGCAAAAGTGAATGCTCTAGCTCAGAAAATGGAGGATGCATCGCCTTTTATGATGTAGCTTAGATATCGCATAGCATCACTCTGCTACATTGTATTTGCTCAGTATAAGTCACATTTCTGCTCATATTCACAGGAAGGAGAATTAGACTCTACCTCTTAATGGTGGAGGGGCAAGGTTAGACAAAAGGATGTGGAAACACAAGATTGGAATCTTCAGGTGGGCCAAGAGGTACCAGAAAGCCACTGCTGAATGTATAACTGAAGAAGGCAGATAGGCCTCTAAGAAACATACACAGAGACAAAGGGGAAGCCAAACATGGGACTAGGCAGATGGTTGAGACTTCTTTGTGGGTGTTTTCTCTTTCAAAAGAACATGGACAACAAATGGCCCGTAAATTTTCTGCCTCCCACTTCCAGTCACTCTGAGCAAAAGGGCTTTAAGTATAGAGAGAAAGGTGTAAAAATACTCTTTTATCCTCAACTGTTTAATAAAGAAATATTGGTTAAAGTTGGTACCTACAAACTAGAGCAAACATTGTGTCTCTCTGAATAAAGCTCAGAGTGACATGTCACTTTGAGTGAGAGGATGAAGACAAAGCTTATGAAGAAGCTGCTCAATCATGGATTATAAGGTTTTATTTGTGTTTTCTTTTCAGAGTTTGTCTTACATAGCAGTATGTTAATACTCTATTCTCTGGTATGGGAGGGGATATTTTTGCAATGCTTTAGAGACCTTCCTCATTAGGTTACTACATAGACTTGAGTGAAAATTTCCTGAAGGGATCTTTACTTCTTCTGCTATTGGAGATTTTTAAAAAAGTGAGTTTTAAAGACCATAAGAATGAAATTAGTGTATTTTTGAGTGAGACACTGTGTGAATGAAATGTCCTACTATCTCATTTTATCTTGAAAACAATTTTGAAATGATAATAGTATTTTCTTTTGACAAGTGAGTAAATGCTCATCTTTAAAAGATAAATTCTAAGTAAGGTTCTTATAGTTAGTGCTCTATGAATCATAAACTTCAAAAGATGTGTCAAATGTCAAAGCTCTTGTCTCCATACTGCTCTTTAATGTTTCTCCCAGTGAAGTCCAGAGCTATTATTTGCCATTAATATTTTAGTTCTTCCTGATCTTTTCTGGAATGCTATTTTTACTTAACTTGTAGAGGAAACCTCAGCATAAATAAAAACAATGCAGAAGTAAAGCTGTAGAAATTTCCCTTGTGATCATGCTGAAATCCAAAGCTGGACAGTCAGTCCCTGTAGTCAAACGTGGGCGGTCTTAAGACAGTTTGAATGGGAGAGGGTTATAGATGCATTTCTAAGACTAATGTTGAAGGGCAAAAGAGAAGTGCCTTGGGCCCTTTTACAGATATTACTTCTCTGTAGGTGAAGCAAGTGACAACACAAGTCAAATGGTACTAACCCAAAGCTCAGTGGATAAAATAATTTCAGGCAAGTGATAACAGAGAATAGAAATACAGCATTTTGGCATTCCTTGCATCTCACATATGGATTTATAACAACTATAAAATTAAATTTAAGAAAATGCTATTTGATTTAGTATTACCAATTATTTTATCCATTCACTATTTTGTTTATATATCCAAAAGTGTGCATTGAGCTTCTATTATATGCCAACTGCTGAGGATTATTGTACAGAAAGAAAGTGTGATCTTTGTCTTCATGGATCGTATAGTTGAGAAAGCCTACACTAAATAATTTCAAAATATCATGAAGTTATCAGTTTTGATAAGTACTATGAGAGAAACTCATAGAACACAATGATGAGGATTAATATGTGCTACTCCTACAGGATCCGCAAAAGATGTCTTGCTGTGAGGCTAAGACCTGAGTGACATAAGAAACCATGAGAAGAGTGATATATGAAGAAATACAAGGTTTATGGGGATGAAAGTCTAGAAGTGGGAAGGTGTGTATGGCCTGTTGAGAACTACAGGTGATTGTGCTCAATTATGGAGCACAAGGAGGACATGGCAAGATGAGCTGGAGGAGATGGATCAGGACCAGGGCATGTAGTACCTGTGGGCCATGTGCAAAGTTTTTATTTTATTTCAGTGCAACAGGTAGCTGTTGGAGGCTCCTCAAGCAAACAGTGTCATGATCTTATTTACATTTAAATAGTCAGTGGTGGATGAGTATTTGATCCTCAGCAGTTTCCTGAAGGCCTAAATAATAATGAGCATAAATAGTAATGAAATGTACTGGGGCTCGTCCACTGAGCCAAGAATGGAATATAACCTATTTCCTTTTGTTTCTTCCACATTTATTTAAATTCCTGATGAGCAACGTAACAACAGGTAATGGAATTCTAAGTTACCAATCGATTGAAGTTCTGATGTACAGTCCTGCTGTAACCAGCACTAGCTCAACCACCTCTCAGGATGGAGTCTCCTCAAAACACAAGGTAGTGAGCTGAGCTTAGATGAGTGGCGACTGAGGGAAAATAAAACTGATAGGAAGAGCGGAGAGAACATCCAAATCTTATTAAAGTTCAGTGCCAGTGGTGTTCATATATGAAAAGTATGATCAAGAGTGGAGGTCACTTGTTCAGTGTTGAGTGATCTATTAAGTTCAGAGAAAGCTGTCTATGCATTTGGTATTAGATGTGAAATCTATTTCTGGGTAGCACGAGCTGATAAGACCAAGGTTGCCACTGTAGGTCAAGACTTATAGCCCAATAAGTGCTGCAATGAACAGAGGAGCAGGGCAGAGGGCCATTCTTGTAGATGGTTGTGCATTTGGTGGCAGCTCCAGCATCAACTCCAAGAAGATGTCACCCCATTGACTTGTGGGGAGGGAACTTTCCATGTACTTCTAGGCCAGGGTCTGCTTGGGCCAATGTTGGGCCCAGACTGAGCCTGCAGGTGTTGAGGTTAGCTTTGTTGGCAGCTGGGTGGGGCTGGCAGGATTTGGAAGTGTTCCTCAGCCTTTGTCTTTTTGAAATGACCTCCCTTAGGATGTTCTTACTCCTGCTATCAGACAAGTGAATATATTGGTGCTTAGCTCTGTCAAGGGAAAGTATAACAACACTGTGGTTTGGTAGATGTTGTGGGATTTTTTTGTTTGTTTTGTTTTGTTTTGGTATTTTATTTATTTTTAAATATTTTATTATTTATTTTTAGACAGAAGGGAAGGGAGGGAGAAAGAGAGGGAGGGAAATATCAATGTGTGGTTGCCTCTCACACACCCTCTACTGGAGACCTGCCCTGCAACCCAGACATGTGCCCTAACTGGGAACTGAACTGGCAACCCTTCGGTTTGCAGGTCAGCACTCAGTCCACTGAGCCACACCAGCCACTGTTTTGGTATTTTAAATAATTTTCTTACTCTTCCTCCTCCTCCTCCTCTTCCTGTTTCTGCATTTTCTTTCTCTCCCCTTCCCTACCCCACTTTTTAATCCCCTTTAAGTCCTACTTACCTTTCACTCCCTTTCCTCCTCCTTTTCCACATTTGGCTTCTGGTCTTCTTCCTCCCCTCCTTTTCTTTCTTGTCATTTCTTCCTCTCTACTTTCTCCCTCCTCCCCCCTCTTTTTTTTCTTCTTTAGTTGTATTGGTCCACTCACCACCAAAATGAAGGTAACAAGGATAATACATTGATTCTTTATATAGATGTATATATCCTTTTTTGGAAAATGCATTATTTTAAAATTTTTAACCAATCTCAATTCCTAAGAGGAGCTATTAAGGCTAGAGATGGCTCTTTGAACCAGAGTTTATCATTGACTCATAAAGTCATCTTGTACCTATACTCTAGATAAAGTTCCAAAATCTGCAAAAGGTCTGTGGGTAAAAATATTCACTGCTTATGAGCCACTAACTACATGGGGTACCTTTCGCCAAATCTCTTTGCCCCAGGGAAGTCAGTATCAGAACCTAGAAGAATGTCTTCTTAACAGTTTACTAATTAAAGTACAAGATCAAACTAGGTGAGAGGGAACTGGGTGAAAAGGACCCATGTGACGTTGGGATTAGAATTTATTCCTGGTTAAAGTTTAGGTAGGTTTTGGGTTAGGGCCCAGTTAGGGTCTGGCTTAGCAGTCAAACTGTGGGAGGGGTCAGGGGGTACTCTAAAACCAAGGCTTAAATGTTCTGTGGTTTGCTGCAAATTCATTCTCTTTTAACATGTCCTCAGTGTGTTTCAAAAGTGAGAGGTTAGTCTGGGGTGCAATCTTGAAGACTGGGGTCCAGTGACTCTGACAGTAAGATAGCACTGATGTTTGTCACTCAGCCCTGGGAGGAGATCTGGTGCCTGCTTTTTCTTACCTGAGGCATTTCAACGTGTCAGATCAGAATGTCTCAGAGGACAAGAAAGTGATGATAGTTTTTTATTTCCCCTTGTAGTGGGGGCGGGGGAGAGTAATAATTCTGGGTGTTCCCAGCAAGACGTGTATATCATATGGGCTACTTCCAGCTGGTGTTTTCTGCCATAAGGTGCAATAGATCCCACTGCTCTGTGTGTCTAGAATAAGGCCTGGACTGAGGAAGAGCATGGTGCTGACATGTCATTGTGAAACCGCAAGTCCCCAGCAACAAACTTTCTGCTCAGGAAGAGGCAGCATGTCATTAACAGGCTCTGCGTGGTGCTATATGGGACAAACAATGAAACAATTAACCATACTGCTGAAATTTTTTCTTAAATTTTCTTCTCAAAAACTTCCATCCAGGCCTGGCCTTTGCTCCTAAAGCAAGAGGATAAGACTGAAGTCCAAAGAAGCCCTCTGGAAGTATAAGAGCCACAGGAAAGAGATCCCTAATAATCAAAGTCTTCACTATAATAAAAAAGATAATCCTGGGGGAGTGACAGCACAGAGGGACACAGCAGAGACTGAATCCTGGCCACAGTCCAGCATGCTTTTCATCCCACCCGATGGGAAGAAGCTGAAATACCAAGTACAGCATATTTTGAGTATCTCCAGCTAACTGTTGGGTTACTAATCAACAATTGTTAAGATTCCAGATTCAAATAAACACAAGAGATGGGGTATGAATAATACAATAGGGTATAGCAGGGACTTTGAATATGTTAGTCTGAAGTCCAACAATTAACTATTCAGTTATGGCAACATATTTTAACTGTTGCCATGTTAAAATCTGGAGTCAGTATTAGCAGATCTTTCAAGGTTTAAGAACAGCCATGTATCTAGAATTTAAATGGCTTAGCTTGTATTTATTTTTTACATTGTGATTTATCCATATTTAATTTTTTTCTTTTATTCTTTATTTTTAGTATTGACACTAGTACAGATGTCCTCATTGCCCTTGCCCTTCATCCATCTCCACCAGCCTCTGCGCCCCAGTCCCTCTGGCCATCACTGCACTGCTGTTTGTGTCCATGGGTTATGCATATATGTTCTTTGTGTAATCCCTTACCTTTCTTTCATTTAATCCCCCCTCCCCACCCCTCTGACAGCTCCCTGATGTATCCATGCCTCTCTTGCTTTTAAAAATTATTCTGTAATTTTGTTGAAAAACATGGTGTGGACTGAACCTAACACATCTGCAGTGCTGCACCTGCCCTGGGGCTATCATTTGTAACCTGGAGCTTTGCAAAGATAATGGTTATGTATGGTGGTTCTCCTGTTCACTCTGATGCAATTGAATTCTCTGTGGAGCTCTGGGATTGCTGGTAAGAATAGAAACGAAGTGAGTTTTATGTACATCAAATGAGATTGTGAATAGATGACCTGGCTGTAAACTCCTTAGATACTAGAATAATGTAACAGACTATCATCCCAGGAGAGAGATCTATGGAACTATTGTGTGTTTCCCCTGGGGATTTAGAGATCAACCCATATTTCAAGATTTGACCATTCACAGTATCTTTGCTTCAGAATTTACAAACAGCCAGTATGATGAGCACTATCTAGTATGTTCTCTATACTCTCAGCCTAATCTAACCAAATCCCCTGTGTTCTTCAGCCAGGACTGTAATCGCAATTGACAGATGACACAGTTTCAAAGACAGGAGCTTTCACAGCCTGGAGAGGGCCGAGCAAACACCTGAGCAGGCACGCCATGCAGGGACAGTGGTACAGGAGGCAAATGTTAGACACCACACCTGGGCCCCTGCCACAGTTTCAGTCTATGTGGTCCTCCGAGTACAGCTCTTGATTTTACCAATTCATTGCAGTCCACTCCTTTGGGAAATTGTCTCTAATTATTTCATGGGCAGCTCAGCACTCTTCAGAGCCTCCACAGGAAGCTCAAGTCCTTCCTTCTTGTCTCATTAATTCATAAAATGTACTTTGTTTCAGTTGACAAAATATCCCTTTGTTAGCAAAGGAGAAGAAGCATTGTTGTGTCAAGAAAAGGTGCAAAGCCTTGCACCAATATCTGTTTGAGGCCAGCCAGACCTCAGGGAATGGCTAGCAGAGCGAACTGCAGCATCCAGCTCCACCTTATGTTCTGTCCTCTGCAGGTCAAGAGAAGCTCAGGATGGGAGGGGTGGACATCTCCTAGGACAGAGACTGTGTCCCAAGCACTGTGAATTGGAGCTGTGGAGATCTCAAGTCTAAATCATAAAATCTGCTTTGTAAGGAGGTCCAGGAAAGAGAGACAATGTCCCCCCAACACACATACACACACGGCCAGAGCCCATGCTTTGGAATGCTATCTGTGGGGAGCTGTGCTCCTTTGAGTGTTTAGTGACCACATCCCTTAGTCATGAAACAGCAGGCACATATGAAATTTGTGGCTGGACTTGCTACCTGGTGTAAACTCTGTTTATCACTCTTCTGTTGTACAGCTCCGAGGCAGTTGGAGGCATTTCCCATTCTGCTCTGATTCCCTGACAGAACACCTGGGTCAGGCTAAGGGCGCAGAGATTGTCAGCTGGCTCTTGGCTTTCCTCTGTTTATCTCAGAATCAGCAGGTTTGAAAATTAGAGTCAGTGCATTTTGAATGTGTGTCAACATCATTGCCCTGATTCATATCATAGAAAGGTGAGGTGGCCACATTATACCTGTCTGGGATTGCAAAGTTCCTACTGTGGCCCTTCTTTCTGTCCCCTTCACACTGGTGAGATAGGAGATCATCCCTGGAGAATTCCAAACTAGGGTGGACACACACTTACCAAGGCTAGAACACAGCATCACATACACATCCATGGACCAGTGAACATCCACCCTCTCCAACTTCCATCAACCAAGTGTTGACTATATTATGCTGTATAACACATGGCCTCATATCTTAGTGGCTTACAACACAAAACACTGATTTCTCACTCATATCCCACATCTTTAGTAGATGGAATGTGGCTACCTCCCTCATTATCATTATTCCAGGACTGAAGATTAAGAATCACACTATGGCTCTTAAAGCTTCAACCTATGAGTGGTGTTAATTACTTAAACACATATTTTGTTAGCCAAAGCAAGTTGCCAGGCCAAGTTCAAATCAGTGGGAAAAGGAAATAATATAATCTTCTTTGAAGGAATAGCAACTACTTGGGAAGGATAATATACTATTTCAACTCTTATTCTTTGCAGGGTACATATTGGCTTGGATAAACAAAAAATAAAACTCAAAAAATCTGTTTATTAATTTAATATTAATTGAGTATCTGCCATATGTCAAACAATTCTAATCATAAAGAACAAAACAAATCAAGACAAATTTCTACTCTTTTGAAGTATATATTCTAGGAGGAGGCAGCAAACAAAGAAACATGTAAGTAGATGGTATATTTGTGATTAGTGCTATGAAAAATAATATACCAAAGTAAGAGGGTAAAGAAACTCCAGGACACATGCAGGTGCCTATGTGATATTTTATTTAGAACTTGGAAGCTACTGCCTGGTTTTAAGTCATGAGACATGTCATGATCCTACTGATCTTACTGATATCCAGTTACCCTGGTTGCTGTCTGGCAGAGACAGAAGTTGGAGGACAAGGTGGATGGAAGATTTTGTGCTAATTAAGGCTAGAGTGGGTGGTGCTTTGGACAAGGATGGTGGTGGTGGTCAGAAGGCAGTAGAAGTTTTCAGATTATGAATATATTTTGAAAATAGACAATGGGTTTGTTGATGGACTGGATTTGGAGAGTATGAGAAAAAGATAATTTGAATATGACTTGAGTATTTTGTTTTGAGCATCTAGAACACATAACTTATATTTATTGAGATGGAGGTTTAGAGGTGAGTGGAAGAGGGTACCCAGAAGTTCAACTTTGGTCAATGTGACATTTGAGGCTTTTGTTAGAGAGCCAAATGAAGATACAATATAACAGTTGCAGTAGTTTTGGGGGTCAGGGAGATTTCAGGCCAGAGACCTACATGTTTGAGTCCTCATTTGCTTGCTATTTAAAGCCAAGAGGCTATATGAGATGACTCAAGCAATGGTGTGGGCAGAAAAATGACCTGAGGTCAGAATCTCGGAGGAGGGGAGACTAGTGAAGGAAGCTAGGAAAGAGTGTCCAGCTAGGTAGGGGTGAAACTAAGAGAATGGTATCATGGAAATATGGGGCCAGAGGTAGCTGAGCACTGCTTTTAGCCAAAGGTAGCAAAAACAAACAAACAAACAAACAAACAAAACTGCTGTGCAGAGGGGATTTCTAGGGGAAGATGGGGAACAGAGTCCCCACCTTTCTGAACCCTTTCAGCCATAGTCATCGAGAAGCCTCAGCTTTTAGGCTAAGCATACCCAAGCCACTGTTAGCCCAGAAGTTCAGGCTATCAGCTGACTCAGAATCTGTCCTGTGGAGTCTGGAGAACCTTTGGGACTGTTGGGTCTCAGGATTTTACTCAAATTTCTCAAGGAATTTACTGAGTAATTCTTGTTTAATCATGTGTAATCCACATAAAACTGGCCCAAATACAGGGAGATATATTTAGAAGCAAAATGCAGGTCACATCCAAAGAGCATTGAGAAGCAACTGAATTCTTCATTGAAGGGTCTTTTAAAAAGCACTAAATGGGGATTACTTACCAACCCAAATCAAAATTCTGAAATCCCTTTTCTCAGTCTCTTTCCTACCCTTTCATTTATAAGATGCTGAAACTGCATCTCAATCTCTCTTCTCACATCTGCAAACTCCCATAAGCCCTTGTTAAACATGACCTAGGCTGGCTCTTTACTCTTTCCCCTTTCCTCTTCTCTCTTTGGGTCTATTGTCTATTTTCTTTCTTATCATGCATAGCTTGCTGCCCTTTCTAATGTTGATTAACTTAGCCTTTCTGGTGGTCTTTCAATTTTATTCTCTACCATTACAAGATCAATAAAGCAAAGGCCAGAAAGCTAGCCAGGCAAACACATAAATCGCCTCAAAAGGTAAGGGAAGTAGGAAAATCATGCACCACATTTACCCATTACAGTAAGTTTGTTTGTTCTACTTTAATTCGCTAGTGCCTTCAACTCAGTTCTTGGACCAGGAGCCCCACAGGAATCTACACACCCCTCTCTGAATCCTCCTGTCTGCCCAGGTCCACCAACGGTTCTCTAGTTAAAAGCACCAACCCTCTTCCTAAGCCCTGCTTGCTGCTAAGGAATTAGATTTTTCTTCTATTTTGACCTATTTTTCCTCATTCTTGGACATTTGGGTTAATTTCCCCTTTTGAGGATTTCCCAATACCAAAAATAGCTACCCCAACTGCCAGTCACTGAAACAAGAGGAGATTTATTTGATTTATCAGAAAGAACATAGTGCCAGAGAGATAAAAACACAAGGTTAACTTCAGGTCAGACAGTCTCAACTCCTGTCCAGTCAGGCCTTCACAAGCAATCATTTTTCAGGCCCTATGGCAGTCTTGCTAGGCCTGGCATCTGATCCACAAAGAGCATCCAGGAAAAGGATTAAGAGGCTCCTGAGGACTCTGAACTGAAGTCCTCAGAGGCTTCCCCAGTTCTCTGTGCACAAGTCTGCTTTAGAGCTATAGCAGGGGTAGGGGTTACCGCCTCCTCCCACCTGTGCTGCTTGGTCTGTTCAGAGGTGGTGGTTGGGGGAGAGCTGGTGACCTTTGCTCCTGCTATTAATGACAAGGTCACTGAGGTATGACGTTATCAACTTTCAACTGGACTTAAGGAAGCGAAGTGTAGGGTCTGCTGTTGGTGATTTGTGTTGCCACTTTAGTCCCCTGTGGGAGCATTGAGAGTATTGAAAAGTTGAAACTGAACGTTCTACACAAGTAGAAATCAAAGCTTGTTTAATGTCTTCTTAAATATACAATCCTTCTTATACTGAAAACAAAAACTATTCCCATGATTTCAGAGACCTATATTCTACAAAAAAATGCAAGATATTTCAAAATGAGTGATCAGAAGAGAAAGTTGTGTATATATATACACAAATGTGTGTGTATTCTGCCCCTATGTGCCCTGAATGTTTCCAGTATCCTATTCCAAAACAGAACTGAACATCACTCTTAATAAGTCAGCAAGCTAGGTGAGGATAGGCATCATGTTTATTGTGTTCACTTCTGTACCCTCAGAGGGGATCCAGACCAGAGTTAGGTGTGTTGAATTGACAAAAGCAGAGAATCATCAGGGTCACTGCAGTTACATCTGCTTGAGAGGACACATCCATACTCCCTTATGGTAATTTACCCTCCATATCAAGTGCCCGCAGGTAATCCAATGCCAGAACTGAATTTGAGTTTGCAACACCTCCTGGAATACTTAGACTTGAACCACCCCGCCCCCTGACCTCACAAAGTATATGCTGAAAGCAATCCTTAGCTCATGACCCATAGATCTTAACTTTTATTTCTCTTCTTCAGCAATAATTTGATCAAGAAACATAAAAATGGTGAGACTAAAAATGTGTCAATTACAAATGTGTCTTCAAACATGCCAGTATTCAAGATAAAGAATTACTGTGTACTAGATCATGGGACTCCCCTTCCTATGATAATCATTTCCTAGGCCCCTAAAGCTGTTCCTCACTTTCTTCCTTGATATAATATGAACTTAGGCAGGGTGGTAGCCAGAACATGAGAGGGCAAGACAGGTATAACATGGCTACTTCCTTTTGTAAGAGACAATGTTGATGGGAAGTGAGATGGGTGCTATAAAGTGTTCACCAGGAGACATAGAGAAGCTTTCTGGGGAGTTTCAAAGCATATCTCTGAGGGGTGCAACCAAATACCAGACAGCTGTATAGTAAGGGATCAGGGCTAGAGAGGTAAAGACCTCTAAGAATTCAACTAGGAATTCTGCTGTTTCTCTGGTCTTATTTTATGGAGCATCATTTGTATGCTTTGCCTTAATACTGATCTCATTATTTTATACACATGTACACACACCCACACCCACACAAATTCCATTGTGTGAGTATACCTTCATTTATTTAGCTTATTCCTTATTAAAGGACATTTAGGTTATTGTTCTTTGTTGGTGTTGTTACAAATTACTATAATCCGAAGTAGCATTATAATTTGTGCTGTTGTTTCTAAGGATAGATTTCTAAAATTTGAATTATCAGGTCATAAGAGAAGACATTTTAAATTTTGGTAGATATTGCAGATTACAACTGAAAATGTCGCAATTTAAATTCTCATCAACCAATAAATGAAAGATCTCCACAGTAGTTACCAACAGTCAGTATTATAATTCTTTCATAGTTTTATTTTTTTCTATGTGATAATCAATATCTAATTACTTATGTGGTTATTTATACATAAAATATACTATTATTCACAATTTAATAATTCTTAGTATGTATTTTGTGAAACTTTTAATGAAATTGTTGACCTTTTTTCTTAGTGAATTGGTACTAGAATTTTTTTTTCATTTACAAGAAATGATTTGCTATTATGGATAAGAAATGTATGTCTTTGCATATGTTGCAGTATTTTCCTGAGGCAGAAAGCATGTCTGTTTTGCACATGATAGTTTTTCTATCAGTTCATGCAGTGCTAGCACCAGAATGCACACTAAATAAATATGTATTAAAGAAATGAATTCAGCCCTGGCTAGGTAGCTCAGTCGGTTAGAGTGTCATCCCAATATGCCAAGGCTGCTGTGTGATCCCCAATCAGGGCACATACAATCAATGAGTGCATGAGTGGATGGAACAACAAATTGATGTTTCTCTCTCTCTCTCTCTCTCTCTCTCCCTCTTCCTTTCTTGATGTTTAAAATCAATTTAAAGCAAATAAATTAATGGATACATAAAACCATAGAGGTATGAATCCAAAGACCCTTGCTTGACTTGCAGCCTTTCCACATGAACTTATTGACTGATATCAACCCTCTTGTTCACCTGAGCCCCTAGAGTATGCCTTGTTTTCTCCTAGACAAAGACAATTTTTCTTTGGTAAAACTTCAATATTTTCCTCATATTCACTTCCCAGATCATCTGTGTACTTCTTACAGATGTGAACATAACTTCTCTTCAACCTTTTGAGAGGAGATAATGATTGTCCGAGGAATGATCTTTAGTGATGAAATGTAATTACTGTCATGTGTCAACTTTGTTTTAGTGGTAGTAATTTGATAATTAAATGTGGGGAACCTCCCAGCCTGATAACAGGTACTGAAGATTCATGTGAGCAAGGCTCAACTGGAAAACCAGGAATGCTGGCCAGCAGGCATGAACCGATGCAGGCACAGGCAGCCCCCTGGGAAAATCAGGCCTGAAGAAAAATAATGCGTAATTCCCTTTGAAGCCTGTCCTGCTAAGAATAATGTCTTCCAGGTAATCAAGTTAACTTACACTGGATGTTTAGTTTCCAAGCACAAGGTTGTCCTGACCACCTAGTGTCATACTGTCTAACAGACCCCGATTTAAAGAGACCCCTATGTTCTTGCAATTGTTACTTCTGAACAACAGCTATTCTTTGATTAACACTATGTAACATTGATGGATGAGCTATACCAGCATGCCGTGTGCTCCCTTACCTGCTGAACTCAATAAAAGCCTGTGGAAAAGGGAGATCAGGGCCCTTCTCTTCTGAGGGATTGGCCAGCCTTTTCTCCCCATGCAGATCAGGTGTTGGTAGATTTATTTCATGCACAGCTCCAGGGGACTTTGAGGGCCAAGGTCCCCCTACAATTAAATAACATTTCAATATTATTTCATTTGGGCTTGGCTTATCAACTATGGTCTCCTCTAATTATTTGTATGTTGACTGACGTGAATGAAGCATCTTCTTCCTTCAGAGAAAAGATTTTTCAAAAGATGATTTAACCTGAACAAAATACAACAATCATAACCTATGCATGATAATTTTATTATCTTAACCCTGCAAACCATTAAGAGTCAAATACAAATGTCAAACTACATCTTCTTTGTTGAAAAGATTCAAACACATTTTAAAAGTAATCTTTGCCTCTTTCCTAACATTCTTAGGAAAAAACCTGAATTATTACCTTCTATTCAGAGACAGAAAACATCTTGGTACTAATAGGAACTGATCTATGTCTTCTGCCTAATACCTGGAACTTAATGGTATACTTATACTGTAATTTGTCAATCACTGAGCTAAACACTAAATCTCCCAGTGCTAGTTCCCACTTAAAAGGACTCACACTGGATGAGTGCAAGTATTATCTCCCTCAATCCTAAATAATTTTCAGAACATATGAACTATAGGACACTGTGTGCTGGAGGAACAAATAAAATTTTAGGGACATATACCTTTATAGCAAGAGACCTATTAAAAAAGAAAATATTCTGACTCATTTCTTTATACCATACATATCACACCCAACTTCCAGGGGTTGAGGGTGGGGAATCTTCAGTGTACCAGGAAAATAAAAACTATAGGAACATCAGGGAACATTCTCTTGCTACTAAAGCAACAACATAGAAATATGTAGAAGAGGTCAAATACATTTATATATTTATAAGATTCCATTTATTTCAATTCACCTAAAAATTCTTAAATAGATAGTATATGCCTGACTGCACAGGATAATAGAAAAGATAGTTTTTCTGCCTCAAGAAAACTGGATCTGTTTGATGAGTGAAAGCTTATACATTAAATTAGAATGTTACATAAAAAGCATTTAAAATATGATGCTAAGTTCAATTAAAAACTTGGGAACCAAAACTTGAGAATCAAGTTTTAGCACACAATGCTTTCAAAGAACTGTAGAATATAAGGTAAAGAAAACAAACCCCTGTACCCTGGAAGTTTACCATTGAATTGTCAATAAATATCTAGGAAGATCAGAAATCTAATAGGCTCCTTCATCAGGAAGACAGGATGATATGACAGAATAGTCCTCTCTCCAGGAAGGTCAATGGGGACAAGCTTTCCAAAAAACACATTTCTATGCCATGGTTTCCTAGACTGGAATAACATCTTCCATTGACCAAGTGAGTCAATCAGCAGGAAAACACCTTGTCCCTGCAAATAATGAGATGTCAGGATACTGCAGGGGTCTTTGTAATGTTAATATCTTACAGGTAGTAGTGGGGATGAGCAGAAGTGACAGGATGTCTGGATAGCGCCTTTATGACTCCTAGATTAAGGTCAATAATCTTTGTCCTACTCTATTTCCTGGTTTCCCAGGGATTATCATACTACTTGCTTACCTTTTGGCCTTATTTGGGGACTAAATCTCTTTGTGACCTGAATCAGGAAAAAAACCAGGAACCCCAGGATTATAGCCTGACTTCTAAACAGGAACAGGAGATATGTAACATGCTAGGTGAGGAAGCCATTGACTAGAGGCTCACTGGGCATCAGTGCATTGAGCAGAGGTGGATGTCAGGAACTTTGAGAAAACTGCCTGGCTGAAGCAGGCCAGAACTGAAGTTATATTCCCCAGCTTTTACCATGAGCTCTATTTTCTCTAACTATATCCCTGCTTTAGTTTATTTTGATCTAAACATTGAAGGTAAAGAGTATTTACAACTTTTGTTTGTTTTCTATTTGATCCTAGATATGATATGATGTTATAAAATCTTTTACTTCAGACAAACAACCAAACCAATCATATAGTCATTTAAAATTTTAGCTTCCAGGAAAGCAAGCCACTGAAGTCAACTAAGAATATTTTCTAAACATCCTAACAGATTTAGTGCATGGCTGCAGATTTAGGGTGGGCAGTAGCCTGGGAGACAAGACAAAACAGTGGAGCAACCCTGAGATGATTCCAGCCTCAGGAAAGGAGAAGATTCAATGGAAGCCATTGAAGAAGAAAATGGAACAGAAGAATTGACCCATATGAGCTGTGGGAGAATCTGGTTGCAGAGTATTGTCATACTTCTTGGAAGCTGGCCAGGACACCTGGTTACTTGCTGGCCCTTAACTTCTAATCTGGCCACATCTAATTAGCTTTTAATCTTTCTGACTCTGGGAAAACAATTTCTAAGCTAATATTAGGGTATAGGTGGAGGCAATGAGAAAATTTTCAGTCACAGCATATTTATAATTTAGGGGAGACCCATGCATTATGCAGAAAGATTCTATTTTTTTTTAAATTTTATTTTAATTTATTTTTTCAAATACATTTGTCTCTGCCTCCCCCCCACCACTTTCCCTTGCCCCCTTCCTCCTTCCCTCCCTCAGCTCTTCCCCTTTGGTTTTGTCCATGAGTCCTTGCTATATGTTCCTTGACTTTCCCCTTCCCTTCCTTTTCCCTGCCCCCCCTTCCCTCTTGTCTCTGTTGAGATTCTATTCTTTTCAAACCAAAGATGATGACTGACAACAGGAGGCTTCCCTGTTAGTCTGCTAGAGAACCAAAAAGAGAATAATTTAGGGCAGCTCATGGCAAGGGATACTAACTCTATCCCCAAGCTTCTGCCACTTATTTTCTTATCTGTCTGCCGCCCTCTCCTTGGTGGGCTTGAGCTGGCAAGCCAGGCAAAAGCTGGACTTGGCCACTTGAACCAAGGAGTCAGAATGGAAAATGACATACATTTGACTTTCAGTTATCTTCAAGGGCGAGAAAGCAAAGAAAATAAAAATTTATGTTGTTTAAAGATCAAGGAGTTTAATCCATATAGGCAATTCTAAACATGGCTATCAGGAAAGGGGTGTGTTAGCATGACAATGGTATTCTTGGGAAATTACCAGAAGCCTACTTGGGAGGATAAGGATCTTAGAGAACCAAGAATACCAATAGTAAGTAAAAGAGATTTAAGTTGGACAAATAACAGGTGGTCACAATATTCCATTATCTATGGTCCCATATACCTAGCCTATTTGTGATCACGTCAGTTTGTAAGAGCTGAGTCAGTTGATTCAAAGGGATGAGCCAAAGAGCCTATTTCTTCCTACTATAATTATTTTGCCCAGTAATGTTAACTGGAGGTTATAGCTGTCATTTTGTAAGAGGAAGTCCAGAGGGTGGTGAAACACCATCAGTTACACACAAACTCAAGTTGGCTGAAGAAGAAAGGAAAAGCTCTGTCAGTAATTTATATTTAAAAATATCAGTTATTTGTTTGTCTTTTTGAAAGTCCACCTGGCTTACTTGCTGCCCCTGACACAGCAGACTCAGATATATTGGCTATACTGGCTCAGCACAGACAGACGCTTTTGGACGTTATTTCAGTGAAGGGGAAAGCAACACAAAACTCTAAAGCCTGTGTAAATGAAGCTTAGAAAGACATGTGATTCTCTGTAAAAAACAACAACAAAAAACTATTCTGTCTTGGAGGATACTACTACATCTCCCACTGACAAGGGCCTCAGTCCATTTCTCATCCTGTATTCTCACACCCCACCATAGAGGCAATGTCGGGTAAGTGATACTTTAAGGTCTTTGCACCTTCTATTCACTCTAGACTGATGTTCATTTCTCCTACTGGCTGTGACACTCAAGATCTTCACTCTGGTGGAGGCTGTCTCACATGAAGTCTTCAGGCTTTCTTCAGCCTTTTGGAGTTTTCTATTCCCGACTGAGACCCTAGATATTAGTCTCTTCCCTTTGACCTATTGTCTTTACTTAAAGTGTATTCAGACCTGTGATTCTCTTTGCAGACTTAAGCTTTTTAATCTAAGCCTAGACAACACCTGGGACAGAACAATCTCTTCTTTGAAAATGCCATAAATCTCTCCTCTACCCTCTTATCGATTCAATTGCTGCCTTCTTTCTCTCCTTTCTAGGAGAGTCTGACTGCTCTTGCCCTTTTACTCTCATCACCTCCATATTTCACTGCAGTGTAGCATCCCTTCCCATCACCTCACAGAAAACTGCTTTCTGGCACTGACCCCATACACAGGCATCTGATATTTCACTACAATGTTTGATATACTGGGCAGCTCCTCTCTTGAAACCTCACCCTTTTTTTTTAATAATACACTGCCCTGGGTTTTCTTCTGTGGTCTTCATTGGTCTCTGTTCCTCTACTCGCTCTGCAAATGCCCATGTTCTTCAGGTTTCTTTCTTGTCAGTCATTGACTGAGGGTAAGTATAAGTGTTGACTAAGCTTCTGTGCTGTGATATCAATCTCCTTGGGTGTGAGTCCCAGCTTGACCATTTCCATTCTTTCTGAATCAATTTCCTGTATATAGGAGAAACACCTATTTTAACTAACTTATAGTGTTGTATTAATTAAATAAATGAGTATATGTAAATTGGTCACTCAGTGATCAACCCATGTATTATGCTTCAATGATTAGTTTCTCACCTTCTCTGTGAACTTCAATTCCCAGTTCTATATTCTTGATTCTTAATTTGTTTCACTAACTCAAAATTTACCTTTAAGTTTCATACCTGTATTTCTATTTTTTACATTCCTGGATTTACCAGAGGAACACACATATCGGCATACCCAGAGCTAAACTCATTATTTACTTCCTAAAACCAACTCTCTCCACCATTGTGCATCTGCTCTAATAAGACTGTCATCTGCTGGATTGTAACAATTAGGATTTTCAGAATCATTATCTACTACTCCCTCCCTCACGTTCCACAGTCAATTTTTAACCAACACTTGACTATTTACTTTTCAAAATATTTCTTAAATCTTTTTATAATCCTCTCTAAGCCTCAATTCATCCCCTTATCATCTCTCACTTGGACTATTACAATAATTTTCTTCTTCCATTTTTACTCTTTTCTTCAAATACTTTTTTAAAACAATAACTATGTTTCATTCCTGTTCTTAAAAAAATAAAGAAAAGAACAGCAACAACTAGAGTGTATTTACGGATTTCAATGCCTACGAAGTAAATTACAGCAATGCAGCCCTACATCTTCCCAGCTCCAAAAACTGTCCCTTACTACTTCCAACTCCATTTGCCACTTTTCCCCTAAAGTTAAAAAAAATATTAATCTAAAATAAATAAATAAATAAATACACCCGGGAATGGAAAAGGTTTTATAATTTTACAGACTAATCACACCCTTTCATTTCTTTTTATCATTATTTTCCCTTTTTCTGTACTTGACAAAAATCTATGCAGGTTTAAGGTCCAGAACAAATACAACTTTTTCTCAGGAGCTCTTCTTCCCCAGCCCCTCAACTCTGTCCTCCAATGCCAAGGCAATGCCACTCCCTCTTCTAAGCTCTTGTCTGCTCTTTGTACAGACCTGGATACTGAACTTGTAATAATACAGTGACGTTATGTCTCTCTCCTAGTTATGTGTTCTTAATGATTTCCTTATCCCATACATCTTACACATATTAGCACTGAATGCCTATTGGTTGCATCTTTCTTATTTTTGCCAACTTCCTTACCAGGGCAGCCAAATCTGGTACCTCTCCCTTTTCCACTCAGATACTGCCAATGTCATTGCGCTGGTAGTGGGTTTTCTCAGACTGCTGGCATTGTCACTATGATGGGCCTTTGTATGAGAGCAGGCAAAGTTGCCTACAATACATTTGAGTAAAACTAATTTGGTTAATGGAAACTTTTATAATGACACTCTCTTAAAATCCATATTTACATAATGAAATACATTTTATGGAATATACACAATGGTACACTTTTTAAAATGAGTGTTTATACTGTGTTAGTAATATTTTAATGTGTTGTCTACTTTTGAGTATTTGGAAAAAATTTAGATTAAAAAGTTTTCCATTTATCAATTTTATGTTATGTCATATGGAATTCATCAAATGCATACCTTTGGTATTCTGGCCCACATTTTGCACTTTGGGGGCTATTTTAGGAGACTGTGAAGTATGTGGACTTATGAAGCAAATTATAGCATAACCAATTTAATATTTTAGTGGAGCATTGTACTTTGACACTAAGCATGAAAATAATTTTTTTCTATTTCTCTATTTTATTTAATAATCAACATCATAAAGGAATGTTTGATCAAAAGTCACACACCATATAGCCTAAATCTTTGAAAACTTTTTATTACAAAACCCTTTATTATAAACCATAAACATGTAATTCTGTAACATAACAGTATAACATTCAAACACACCATATGGCACTTTAGGTGAAATATCCAAATTAAAACCATATATTGTTACACCCATATTATTACCCTACCAACCACACTCAAGTAGGTCTTACTCTGCCAGACCCTGTAGTTGAAAGTCATGTGTAGGACATGTGCCTCTTGTTTGAGACCCCTTATGACCAACTGAACTTCAGCCTGGAGGAGGTGTGGTCTGTCTTGCACAAACCCACCACTGTAGGTGTACTCCCCTGTAATGTGAGTAAGAAATAGCACATACCTATCTGCTAGTTTTCTGGGTGACTTTTTTGGAATACCACGAACACTTAAGCAGCTCCTTGGTTTGGAGCTCCTGTACAACAAGTGGCTCTTGTAGTAATACATGATTATTTAAAAGCAATACATTGTTTCAGTAAGTTATAGAGATCTTCCAGGGTTGATGCATTTCATTACACATCATCAAAAAATCACATTTGTTAATATTAATTACCACAGATCCCTCTAGAAATATTTGTCAGTACTGGGAAGATGTTAACTTATGTGGTGGGACACCATGTAAGTTTTCCAAAATTCTGATTCTCTTGAAAGCTTATATTTTATCAAGACAACCAATGCTGTCAGTTGATTGATCCTGAAGGGATAAGCTCATGTTTATTTTTGAGAAACTATATGCCAATTAACAAAATCTCAATAAAGATAGTTTCTCATATAGCAAGGACTCATGGACAAAACCAAAGGGGAAGAGCTGAGGGAGGGAAGGTGGGAGGGGGCAAGGGAAAGTGGTCGGGGGGAGGCAGAGACAAATGTATTTGAAAAAATAAATTAAAATAAAATTTAAAAAAAAGATAGTTTCTGTGTCATTCATTCCTTTTTTTCCTTTTATATATATATATATATATATATATATATATATATATATATATTATTGATTATGCTACTATAGTTGCCCTATTTTTTCTCCTCTTTATTCCCCTACCCCTTGCAATCGCCCTCCCACCAGCATCACTCCCTTCCCCCCTTAGTTCATGTCCATAGGTCATACATGTAAGTTCTTTGGCTTTTCCATTTCCTATACTATTCTTAACCTCCCTCTGTCTATTTTCTACCTACTATTTATGCTTCTTATTCCCTATACCTTTTTCCTCATTACCCGCACCACTCCCCCACCACTGATCTCCATTTCTGTGATGATTTTTTTCTTTTTCTTTCTTTCTTTCTTTCTTTCTTTCTTTCTTTCTTTCTTTCTTTCTTTCTTTCTTTCTTTCTCTTTCTTTCTTTCTTTCTTTTTAAATACATTTGTCTCTGCCTCCCCCCCAACCACTTTCCCTTGCCCCCTCCCTCCTTCCCTCCCTCAGCTTTTCCCCTTTGATTTTGTCCATGAGTCCTTGCTATATATTCCTTGACTTTCCCCTTCACTTCCTTTTCCCTGCCCCCCCTCCCTCCTTCCCTCTTGTCTCTGTTGGTTTCTTTTCCTTTCAGTGTTGCTGGTCATATTTTCCTTGCATCGTTGTATTGTTGGTTAGGTTCTGCTTATTGGTGAGATCATATGGTATTTGTCTTTCGCCCCCTGGCTTATTTCGCTTAGCATAATGCTCTCCAGTTCCATCCATGCTGTCGCGAAGTTTAGTACTTCTTTTTTTCTTTCTGCTGCGTAGTATTCCATTGTGTATATGTACCATAGTTTTTTGATCCAATCATCTACTGATGGACACTTAGGTTGCTTCCAACACTTGGCTATTGTAAATTGTGCTGCTATGAACATTGAGGTGCATAGGTTCTTTTGTATTGGCGTTTTGGTGTTCTCAGGGTATAATCCCAGCAGGGGAATCGCTGGATCAAAAGGCAGTTCCATTTTCAGCTTTTTGATGAAACTCCACACTGCCTTCCACAGTGGCTGTACCAGTCTGCATTCCCACCAACAGTGTACTAGAGTTCCCTTTTCTCCACAGCCTCGCCAGCACCTGTTGTTTGTGGATCTGTTTATGATGGCCATTCTGACTGGTGTGGGGTGGTACCTCATGGTGGTTTTGATCTGCATTTCTCTGATGGCTAGTGATGCTGAGCATTCTTTCAAATGCCTCTGGGCCCTCTGTATCTCCTCCTTGGAACAGAGTCTGCCCAGGTCCTTTGCCTGTTTTTTGATTGGATCGTTTGTCTTCTTGGAGCCGAGTTGAGTGAGTTCTTTATATATCTTGGAGATCAAATCTCTATCTGATGTATCATTAGTGAATATATTTTCCCATATGGTTGGCTCCCTTTTCATTTTGTTGATGTTTTTTTTTTTTTTTTTTTTTTGCCATGCAGAAGCTTCTTACTTTGATGAGGTCCCACTTCTTTATTCTTTCCTTTATGACCCTTGTTTTCGGAGACATAACAGTGAAAAAATTGCTGCTTGGGATATCTGAGAGTTTCCTGCCAATGTTCTCCTCTAGGACTTTGATGGTGTTGTGACTTATGTTTAAGTCTTTTATCCATCTTGAGTTTACTTTTGTGTATGGTGTCAGCTGATGATCCAATTTCAATTTTTTGCATGTAGCCATCCAGCTCTCCCAACACCATTTGTTGAAGAAGCTATTATGGCTCCATTTTATGCTTCTGCCACCTTTGTCAAATATTAGATGCCCAGAGAGATCTGGGCTTATTTCTGGGCTTTCTATTCTCTTCCACTGGTCTATGGGTCTGTTCTTGTGCCAGTACCAGATTGTTTTGAGTATAGTGGCTTTGTAGTAGAGTTTGATGTCTGGTATTGTGATCCCTCCTACTTTGTGTTTCTTTCTCAAAATTGCTGCAGATATTTGGGGTCGTTTATGGTTCCATATAAATTTGTGAAATGTCTGTTCTATTTCTGTGAAATACGTCATTGGTATCGTAATAGGGATTGCGTTGAATCTATAAATAGCTTTGGGTAGTATGGACATTTTGATGATATTAATTCTTCCAATCCATGAGCACGGTATATGCTTCCATTTATTTGTGTCTTCCTTAATTTCTTTTTTCAATGTTATATAGTTTACTGCATACAGGTCTTTTACGACTTTGGTTAAATTTATGCCTAGGTACTTTATTTTTCTTCCTTGTATATCGAATGGTATATTTTCTCTGATTTCTTCTTCTTCTATTGCATTGCTGGTGTACAAAAACGCCTTTGATTTCTGAATGTTGACTTTGTATCCTGCTGTTTTACCAAATTCACTTAATAGGTTGAGGAGTTTTTTGGTAGAGTCTACAGGGTTCTCTATGTACACTATCTTGTCATCTACAAACAATGATAGCTTTACTTCCTCCTTTCCTATTTGGATGCCTTTTATCTCTTTCTCTTGTCTGACTGCTGTGGCTAGGACTTCCAATACGATGTTGAAAAGAAGCGGTGAGAGCGGACATCCTTGGCGTCTTCCCGATCTTAGTGGGAAACCATTCAGTTTTTCCCTGTTGAGTATGATATTGGCTGTATGTTTTTCATATATGGCCTTTATTACATTGAGGAATGCCCCATTTATTCCCATTTTGCTGAGTGTTTTGATCATAAATGGGTGCTGTACCTTATCGAATGCTTTTTCTGCATCTACCAAGATGATCATGTGGTTTTTGTCTTGTCTTTTATCTATGTGATGTATCACGTTTACTGATTTGCGTATATTGAACCATCCCTGCATCCCTGGGAAGAATCCCACTTGATCGTGGTGGATAATCTTTTTAATGTATTCCTGGGTGTGGTTTGCCAATATTTTGTTGAGGATTTTAGCATCTATGTTCATCAGCGAAATTGGCCTGTAGTTTTCTTTCTTTGTAGGGTCTTTATCTGTTTTTGGGATCAGGGTGATGCTGGCCTCATAGAAAGAGTCTGGGAGTCTTCCCTCCTCTTGGATTTTTTGGAAAAGTCTGAGAAGGACAGGGGTTAGCTCTTCCTTAAATGTTTCGTAAAATTCTCCTCTGAAACCGTCTGGCCCTGGGCTTTTGTGTGCTGGGAGTTTCTTGATGACTGCTTCAATTTCCCCAGCTGTTATTGGTCTGTTCACTTTCTGTTTCTTCCTCCTTCAGTGTTGGAAGATTATACTTTTTAAAAAATTTGTCCATTTCATCAAGATTCTCAAATTTCTTGGCATATAATTGTTCATAATAGTTTCTGATGATCATTTGTATTTCCGTGGTATCAGTTGTTATCTCTCCTCTTTCATTTCTGATATTATTAATTTGGGTCCTCACCCTTTTTTCTAGATGATTCTGCTTAAAGGCTTGTCAATTTTATTTATCTTTTCAAAGAACCAGCTTCTGGCTTGGTTGATCCTCTGAATTGTTCTTTTTGTCTCTATGTCATTCAGTTCTGCTCTAATCTTGACTATTTCCTTCCTTCAACTTGTTTTGGGATTTAGTTGTTCTTGTTTCTCCAGTTCTTGAAGTTGTAGTGTTAGGTCTTTTATTTGAAATGTTTCTATCATTTTTAGGTAAGCCTGTATTGCTATGAACTTCCCTCTCAGGGCTGCCTTTGCTGTGTCTCATAGGTTTTGGACTGTTGTCTGTTCATGTTCATTTGTTTCCAGAAATTTTTTGATTTCTTCTCTTATCTCATTATTGACCCATTCATTGTTTAATAGTGTACTGTTCAGTCTCCATGAGTTTGCAAGTTTTTGAAGTTTCTCTTTGAGATTGATTTCCAGTTTCAAGGCCTTGTGGTCCGAGAAAAAGTTTGGTATTATTTCAATTTTCCTGAAATTGTTGACGCTTGCTTTGTGTCCTATCATGGTGTCTATTTTTGGAAAACTTCCATGAGCCTTTGAAAAGAATATGTATTTTTCTTCTTTGGGTTGTAAGGTTCTATATACGTCAGTTAAGTCCATTTGATTCAGTGTGTCTTCCATCTCCACAATATCCTTTTTGATGTTTTGTTTGGAAGATCTGTCAATCTTTGACAATGGGGTGTTGAAATCCCCCACTATCACTGTGTTGCTGTGTATATCTTTTATGAAGTCATCCAACAATTTCCTTATAAACTTGAGGGCTCCTATATTGGGAGCATATAAGTTTACAATGTTGATGTCTTCTTGATAGATTCTTCCTTTAAGTATTATGAAGTGCCCCTCTGGGTCTCTCTTTATGGCCTTTGTTTAGAAATCTACTTTGTCTGATACAAGTATGACAACCCCGGCCTGTTTCTCTTGCCCATTTCCTTGGAATATTTTCTTCCATCCCTTTACTTTCAATCTGTGTAGGTCTCTTGCTCTGAGGTGGGTCTCTTGTAGGCAGCATATGTGTGGGTCATGTTTTCTTATCCATTCAACTACCCTGTGTCTTTTGATTGGGGAATTTAGTCCATTCACATTGAGCGATATTACTGATAGAAACTTACTCATCTTTTCTCTTTGTACCTGTGTTCCTCTCTCTCTCATTCTTTTCCTTCATCTGCTTAAACCAGTCCCCTTAGCATATCTTGGAGTGCTGGTTTGGTAGAGATGTATTCTTTCAGTCTTCTCTTGTCTGGAAAACTCTGTATTTCCCCTTCTATTTTAATGGAGAGCCTAGCTGGGTAGAGCAGCCTTGGCTGTAGGCCCTTGCTTTTCATGGCTTGTAATATTTGTTGCCATTCCCTTCTGGCTTGTAGTGTTTCTGTTGAGAAGTAAGCTCCTAGGCGTATGGGGGCCCCCTTGTATGTTACTTTTTCCTTCTCCCTTGCTGCCTTGAGGATTCTCTCTTTGTCTTTGACATTTGCCATGTTAATGATGATGTGTCTTGGAGTGGACCCCTTTTAGTCCCTCTTGAGTGGGGTCCTCTGTGCCTCCTGGATCCATGAGAGCCTTTCTCTCCTCAAATTAGGGACATTTCCCACCATTTCTTTTTTGAGGAGGTTCTCTATCCCTTGTTCCTCTTCTTCTCCTTCTGGGATCCCTATTATATGGATATTATTGCGTTTTCGGTTGTCCTGCATTTCCCTAAATGCCTCTTCATTCTTTAGAGCCATTTTTCCATTTCTAGTTCTTTCTGGGAGCTTCTTTCTACCTTGTCCTCCATCTCACTGTTTCGATCCTCGGTTTCATCCAGGCTGCTTTGGATTCCTTCTACTGAGTTCTTCAATTCAGAAATGGTTTTCTTCATATCCTCTTCTGTCTTCTTGATAGTTTCTATGTCCTTTTCCAGGCTGATATAGTTAGCTGTAAGATCCTGATAGTTTCTCTGCAGTTTCTCATAGTTCTCTTTGAGCTGGCTGAGCTCATTGAGCTTCCTTAGAACCATTGTTTTGAATTCAGTATCTGATAGTTCCCTTGCCTTTATTTCATTTAGCTCTCTCTGTGGGGAGTCCCCTTTTCCACTCCTTTGGGGGGAACTTCTTTTCCTTCCCATTTTTGTGAGAATCTGTTAAGTATTTTTGTCCTTTACTTTTCTTTCTGGGCCTGCCTCTGATGATGTCAGTTTTTGACCCTATAGGATCTTGGGGTGTTTGTTCGAGCCTTCCAGGAGTCTAATGCTTGTGTCTGACTCCTGCTTGGAATAGCTCTGTGACCCCTTCGGTCAGGGCTGGGCTATTTTTTGGGATCTCTCTGCACTCTCATGCAGGCTCCTCGAGCGTGCTCCTAGCATGGCAGGATCCCCCGCCTGCCTGGGCTCGCATGTGCTTGCCTTAGACCAGGGGGCTTATGCACGACCTCGTTTACTCATTTGCCCCCCTGGCAGGCGAGCTCCGCCGCACTGGTCAGTTTAGGGTCTTCTATTGCCTATTTTCCCCGCTTCTGGCTCTTTGGGTGCGTTGCTTGCCCTCACCAAATGGGGTACGTAAATGGGAGGAAGTCAGCTCCAGGACTCTCCGGTTAATCCTGTCTCTGGTCTCTCCTCCAGGGACTCTGGCCAGTTCTATTAATTTTGTGGGCCGCTCTGTAATCAAGGGCTGGCGGGTCAATTTACGCTTGCCCTTGCCGCTCTGAGCACTCCATCGCAGGCCGTATGGGTGCCAATCTGTGGGAAGCCTTGCTGGCCGGTGCAAGCATTCGCCAGCCCGCGCGGGTTACACACATGCTCGCCAAACCTCGCCGGTCACTTGGCGCAAGTGTGCGCACCTGCACTGGGTATTTTGGGGGTGTCTATGTTTGCTTTTCGGCTTTTGGCTCTTTGGGGGTGTGGCCTCTTCCCGCGCAATGGAGACTAGGGCAAGGAGAAGGATTCGGGACTCTTAGGTTCCTCCTCCCATTCTTTCCCCAACGCCTCAGTTTCTAGTCTCTCCTCATGGGTCTCTGGGGAGTTCTGTGACCCGTTCGGCCAAGGATCCACCCCCTGTGCAGACTGCGTTTCAATCGCAGGCAGTCTGGTTCATGCTCCCCTGCTTCTGCCTCTTTGGGTCGTGCCTTTCCAGCCCACAATGGAGACTACAGAATGGGGAGGGAGTTGAGACTCCCCGGTTCCTCCTCCCGTTCTTTCCCCAATGCCTCCATCTCTAGTCTCTCCTCAAGGCTCTCCCAACCAGTCTGCACTCAGCCCCGCAGCTCACACGCGTACAAGCTGTGTGCCAAGCGCACAAAAGGCAGGTTAATTGATTCCCTTATGACTGAGCAAGATGGTAGCTGCAGAGTGGGAGGCGTGCCATCACCGGGGCTCCACCGGCCGCCGTGTCAGTTCTCTTCACAAAGTTTTCCTCACCAGTCTTTTCCCAGGCGCCAGTCCACCCTGCTGCCGCCTCTACCCAGAGATCAAGGAGGGTGGCTGCCACTGCAACATTTGCGTTTGCCCTTTAAATGTCTCTTTGCATCCCCAGCCACCTGTCTCTGGCAGAGAGGTCCCTTAAGCTTTTTGGGGTTGCGTTTTGTCTGTATTTTCTTGGTTTTAGCTGCTGTAGTTTAGGGGTTCCTGTTTATGATTCAGACCCCATTCTTCTCAGGGGAAGCTAACTGGCCATTTCAATGTCCCTCTGGTGCCAGTGCCCGTGGGCACCCAGCCTACCCTGTCGAGCCTCCACCGCACTTCTCACCCATTGGGATGTGTGAGAATAGATCCACTGTCCTCGGCACCAAGGCTCCTCTCCCACTATTGCTCCGCTGCTTGCCAGGTAATTACTTCCTTATTTAGTTGCAATTCCAGTTTGGTTTTGGGAGGAGGTCAGCGTGACTCCCATTCACTCCTCCACCATCTTCTCTCTCTCATTCATTCTTTTAAGTAAACATGGTATTCCATAAAAAGAAGGCTAGCTCAGGTAACACAAACTATTTTCGGTGGCACATAATACTTAGGAATATAGCAGAAGTGTTTTTTGTGTACTTCTCTGGTATTCATTTAAAATATTTTTTTGTTCTCCATTTTATTAAGGGGAGTTAAGAAATTAATCCACAGACGCCATCGCGGAGCTAGACACGGCAGGTGATTATATTCTCCTCGTGAACTTCATTTCGTTTTCATCAGCAAGAAGAGGGTCATCTTTCTGTGCCTAGCAAAGCCATGGCTCGTGGTCCCAAGAAGCATCTGTAGCATGTAGCAGCTCCAATGCATTGGATGCTGGACAAACTGACTGGTGTTTGCTCCTCATCCATCTACCGGTCCCCAAAAGCTGAGAGAATGTCTTCCTCCCATCATTTTCTTAAGAAACAGAATTAAGTATGCCCTAACAGGAGACGAAGTAAAAAAGATCTTCATGCAGCAGTTCATTAAGATGGACAGCAAGGTCCGAACCGATATAACCTGCACCGCAAGCTTTATGGGTGTGATAAACATTGACAAGACTGGAGAGAATTTCTGCCTGATCTATGACACCAAGGGCCACTTTGCTGTTCATCGTATTATACCTGAGGAGGCCAAATACAAGTTGTGCAAAGTGAGGAAGATCTTTGTGGGCACAAAGGAATCCCTCACCTGGTGACCAAGGATGCTCGCACCATCCACTACCCTGATCCCCTCACCAAGATCAATGACACCATTCAGATTGGTTTGGAGACTCACAAAACTACTGATTTCGTCAACTTTGACACCGATAACCTGTGCATGGTGACTGGAGGTGCTAACCTGAGGAACCTAACCAACAATACAAAGCGGCAAGGAAAATAAGACCAGCAACACTGAAAGGAAAAGATTTTAGTTAATATATTAATATTTGTTTATTAAGTGTATCAAATACACCATACCAATGTAAGATGTTAATAATTGGTGAAACTGGTTTCAGGTACATAGGAACTCTGTACTGTCTTAACAGTTTTTCTGTAGATGTAAAATTATTTTAAAAAATAAAGCTTATAAAAATAAATTAATCCAAATGTATAATGAATTAATATATATCTTCTTTTAAAATATTTTTAAAATTTTCAATTACAGTTGCTGTACAATATTATATTAATTTTAGGTGTACAACTCTGTGATTAGACATTTATATAGCTTACATAATTTCACCCTAATAAATCAAGTACCCACCTGACACCATATGTAATTATATAATATTATTGACTATATTCCATATACTGTACTATACATCCTCATGAATATACCATAACTACCAATTTTACCTATTTTTTTACTAGAATTTTTTTTTATTGTTGTTCAAATACAGTTGTCTCCATTTTCCCACTTTGATTTTCCCCCACTCCACCCACCCTCACCTCCCAGCCTCATTCCTACCCTGCTTTGGCTTTGTCCATGGGTCCTTTACACATGTTCCTTGATGACCCTTCCCTTTCTTTCCCCTGTCTTCCCTGTTCCCAAGCCTCACTGATTACTGTCAGTTTGTTCTTTATTTCAATGTCTCTGGTGAAAGACAAATACCAATAATCTCACCTATAATTGTAACCTAATCAACAAAACAAATAAGCAAGCAAAATAAAACTTTGATTTTTTTAGATTTCTTTTACAAATAACATAGGAGGTACTCATTAAAGGTGGAAACCATGAAAGAAAAGAGTAAGAAAAATAAAACTTTCTTATCTTTCAAAAAATCCATATTAAAATTAAGATGCATTCTCCACAGTCTTTTTCTGATCATTCATGCAATTTTATTTGATATTTTATAGCTAATATTGATTATATTTTATATATTTTAACTTTATGTAGAAGTTTTATTTATTTAATAATGTAAAGATATCAACATTTGTAAAACATGTGATATGTATATTTCTCCCTGGTTTACCAGTAGTTGTAGTTCATTCACATTCACTGCAGAACAGTCTCCTATTTTGTAAATATACCAGAATCTGCTTATCTGTTTATCAATTGATATTATTTTTTTGTTAAGAGATTTATTTTAGGAATATTAAGGTTTATCTAATGTGCAGATAGTATCTTACATTACATATTAGAAGTATATATCTAATATGTAGATATTGTCTAATACATAGGTATCTAATATACAGACATGAATGTATTATATTGATAATAAATATTATTTATATATATGTACATATAATAACAATGATCAGAGGATAGACATTTACAAATGTTCTGGTCAGAAGAGTATGCTTCTTTCCAGTTTTGCCCATTGATATAAGGTTATTTTCTAAATATAAAATTCACAAGTATATAAATATACTGAGTGCTCTGCAAATTTTTCAACATTTGATTTAATCATCTAATTATGATTTTTTATAATTGACATTACATTCTTTATAGTTTACATACAAGAAACTTCACATGAAGGGCATACTTTTATTATATACTTTGTATGAGGGTAGACCCCAAAAACCCAGAATTTATTTATAAAAAATTGTGTATTTATTCTTACATGTTTAAACTTCTGTCACCTTCATGTACTCCCCATTTGATACGATACATCTACTGAGACATTTTTTCCACTGCTCAAAACAGTTTTTGAACTAATTGATTTTGATACCTTTTAGCACTTCTGCCATTTTTTGTTTCACCTATTCCATATCCGCAAAACATTTCCTTTTGAGGATTTTTTTTCATTGGGAGAAACAAAAGGAAAAGTTTCACTTACAGCAATACCAGGTGAATAGCCAGGGTGGGGCATGGGAGTCATGCTGTTTTGGTCAAAAACTGCTGAATACTCAGCAAGATATGCTCATAAATCATCCATCATGAAATGGAAAAACACATTGAAAGTCTTCAAAACAAATTCACTGAAGCTAAATGCAGCTTCTCACAAAAAGGCCAGCTGGTACACTGATATAGATAAGTTCCTAGAACACTCACCTAGACGGGGATGCCCGTACTACAAGGAACCCACCCTGAAGAAGATAATTTTAAAGTTTTTTGTTTTTTTGTGTGTGCAATAAAGTGCAAATAAAAATATATAATTTGATAACTTTCATAGATGTATACACCCATGAAATCATCAAAAGTATAAAGATAATAAATATTCATCATTCACCTACCTTCAAATTTTTTATTACCCTTGGTGATCTCTCCCTGATATCTTTCTCAGCTCTTCCTCTCCATCCCCAGGTAACCACTGGTCAAGTTTCTGTCACTGTAGATTAGTGTGAATTTTCTAGAACTATATATAAATGGAGTTACATACTATATAATGTTTTATTTCCACAATAAAAATAAAACTGTTGTTGTGTGCAAAATAGTCCATTCTTTTTTGCTGCTGAGTATTACACTGTTCTATAACTATGAAACAATTTGTTTATCTATTGATCTGTTGATGTACATTTGGGTCATTTCTAGTTCTGGGCTATTTCAAATAAAGTTTTATGAACATTCAGACACACGTTCCTGGATGTTCATATGTTTTCATTTCTCTTGGATAAATAACTAGGAACTGGATAACTAATTATAAACTGATATATGTTAACTTTTTAAGAAACTGCAAAAAAAGTTTTCCAAATTGTACCATTTTACATTCCCACCAGCTGTGTATGAGTTCTAATTGCTCCACATTTTCGTATTTACTTGGTATGATCAATCTTTTAAATTTTACCCATTCTAATAAGTTTAAAGTGGCATCTCATTGTAGTTTTAATCTGCAAACCCTAAATACTAATGATGCTGAATATCTTCTTTTAAAATTAAATTTATTGGGGTAACATTGGTTAATAACATTATATGAAATTCAGGTGTACAACTTTACATGATATCTGTATACTCTGTTGTGTGCTCATCAAAGTCTAGTCTCCTGTCACCATGTATTTGATGCCCTTTATGTTCTCAATTCTCTCCACATTCTCCTTCCCCTCTAGTAACTACCATTCTGTTGTCTGTGTTAATGAGTTTTTCTGTTTGTTTTGTTTGTTCACTTGTTGCCTTTTGTTCTATATCCCATATATACACAAAATCATATTATTCTTGTCCTTTTTTTCTTTGCTTTGCATAATACCCTCATGATTCATCTATGTTGTCAAAAACAGTAATATTTTATATTTATTATGGCTGAGTAGTATTTACTTGCCATTGTAAATCTTTTTATTTTCCTGAAATCTTTCATTCATTCTTTAATTTGGCTGTTTTCTCATTATTGATTTTTGAGACATTTATATATGCTGGATATGTCATGTATCAGACATAAGATGTGCAAATATTTTCCCTGTTTCTGCTTATCATATCATTCTGTTAAGAAATATTTTAAAGAAAAGAAGTTATTAATTTTGATAGTATCCAGTTTATCATGATTTTAAAAATACATAGGTAACATTTATGGTGTTTGTAATTAATTTCTTAGTGAATTAAGTAATTAGTAATTAGTTTCATAAACTGAGTGGCTCACAAAAGCAGAAATTTATAACCTCATAGTTGCCAAGTCTTGAAGTCTGAAATCACAGTGTCACCAGGTTGCTTCCTTTGGAGAGTCGTGAGGGCGAATCTCTTCCATACCTCTCTCAGTGGCTTGTGGTTTGCTAGCAATCTTTGGCATGTCTTTGCTTGTAGTTGAATCACTGCAATCTTTTGCTTTCATGTGACATTCTCCCTGTGTCTCTTCTCAGTGTCTTCTTTCTGTGCATGTCTGTCTCTATGTCCACACTTATCCTTTTAATAAAGACATAAATTATATTGTATTAGTATCCACCCTGATAGATCCATTTTAGCCTAATGACCTCTCAAAAGATCCTATTTCCAAACAGGATCAAATTTGGGGGTATTGGAGATTAGAACTTCAACATATCCTTTTTGTGGGAACACAACTAAACCTATAACAGTATAACATCTAAGATAGTTTTGCCTAAGCTAATTTCACAATGTTTCTTCCCAGTGTTTTTCTAGAAGTTTTACAGTTTTACATTTTAAATTTTAGGTCTATGGTTCATTTGACTTTTGTATATGGTATGACATATGTGCTAAAGTTCTTTTATTATTTTTTAGGTTTTTTTTAATTTTTAGTTATCACATATGGTTATCCAATATTTCCACCATTTCTTTAAAAGACTCTCTTCATTGAATTTTTTTGCATCATTTTAAAAAATTAGTTGTCAATATTTATGTGGGTCCATATCTGGACTCTATTTAATCTATCTTGACACCAGTATCACACTATTTTCTATTATTGACTATTGCTCTGTCCTTTCAAATAGATTCTCTTTCTTTATACAAATATCTCTCATTTCCTCTGAAATTCCAATGAATCTTAGGTTAGAACTTTTAATTTTTATGTTTATTAAATTTTCTCTTCAATTTTCTGTATCTTTTTTAACTGATCTTTATTCTTTATAACTTCATTTGATCCTATCCTTTAATTATTTTACTCTTCAGTGTGTTGAATTAGCTGTTGAACTTAGATACTGTATCTTTTACTGTATTTTGCCACACATAATGTGCACACAAATGTAGGTATGCATTACACATGACAAAATATGGTAACTTTAATTATTAGCTTTGTTCTACTTATTGAATTTCAGTTTGATAATTTGAAAAATCTATTTTGCTATATTTTATATTTTCTTTTCCTTTAATCATAGTTTTATTCTTTCCCTCCAAACTCATATTCTTAAGTGATAATTCCAATATTGAACATTTCACAGATTTGATTTGGCTATGTTTCTTCTGACCTTCACTCATGGTAGCTTTCTTTTACCATGTTTTTTGTTTTAATCTTTAACCAAGAAGACTCATTAATTGAAACTTTAAATATAAAAATTCTTTGACATTTATTTAGAATCTGCTTTGCTCCAGAGAAGATTTGCCATTTCTTCTATCAAACTTAAGCTTTCTGTTTGTTCATTTTGTTTTTTCAGTCAATATCATGGATGAATGGAAAAAAATCTCTATATTTACCAAGAACTTTTAATAGGTTTCAGCAATTGTATTTGTCAGTTCATCTAGTTCCTAGACCACCTAAAATGTAAAAATCTAGGCTTTTATTTTTTATGTAGCCATTTTCCTAATGACACTTATGTCAAGAATGTGACTATGAGGTTAATACCTACAGAATAAACACATAGTCAAGCTGTTCTCTTCATTTATGTTATCCTGTGCTCATCACTGATGTTACTACGTACCCTATAAATATCAACTTTGATATTTGTATATTATAAATATATCAATAAATTAGTATTTTTCACATTATTATTAGTCTTTTAAGCCTTTATTTTATATGTGATGTTTATTTTGAGGTTGTCGACATTGTTTCTTTTTTCTTTGTCATATCTTCTATTGATTTTTAGCTTCTAAGGTCATCCCTGCAGAAGTTGAACAAATATGAGGTTCTATTTTTTAGAAATGTATCATTTTATTTTTTTAAATCTTTAATTGTTCATCCATCAAGAATTCCTCTTTTTGTGGTATGTGAATCTCTGAGCACATGCCAGCCTACCTTTCCTCATCACCTCCTGATTATTCATTTTCTTAAGGCTTAACAGTAAGTAATAAGACAAATAAGTGCTCTGAGATGATTGTTGTTCTACTCATTTTAAAGAAGACATTGCCACACCTAGTACATTTATTTCCTCTAAATATCTATGTTTTTGATTATTACATTGAAAAGCTTTTGTTTGAAATGCTTAAAAGCAGACCAGATGGAAAAAAAATACACCTAAAGGAATATTTTAAAAAATAAGATTCACAATAGCTGATTTAAAATCAACCTATAAGAAATGTTTGATGCACAGGCATTTCAAATTAATGTCTCAGTTAAATTATTAGTACAACCTATTAGAATTGGTGTAGGCAAATTGCCCAGGAGCTTGAATCCTAAACTACTCTCAGGTCCACAAATAATCCCTCAGGAAATGTTTATGCTAAGTCTGATCTCTACAAGTTCCCCTTAAGAATTTTTGTGGCTGCAAACACTTTTTCTTTTGTCATCTCACAGTCCTGCATACAATCTTGACCCTGCATGCGTGAATAAAGAATCTGGCAGCCATCTCTGAGAATACCATTTATTTCAATATTTAATGCATAAAACATTTTTGATGCACGTTGCCTAACAGATTCTTATTAATGATATGAAAACTACCTATATGTTTATAATAGTTTAATGGAAGGATTCCAGATGCCCTGAATCAAGTGGGTTAAGTTATTTCATGAAGAGTTGTTAGTGTTAATCATTGTGAATGATGCCTAACTTTTTATATTATTTTTTTTAATTTACTAAAACAAGAATTAGGAATTTCTCACTTAATTCAGTTCAGCCCATGTTTTGCCAGCTACACAGGCCCATGTAAAGCCTCTGGGTTATGAGCCTTGAGGCTCATTGTTCTGGCTTAAGACCTGTTTAGACAAGGTCATTGGTTCGGGGAGAACATTACTGGCACTTGCTGAATTGCTTCTGCTGTCACCATTGGGACATCTCTTCTTGTCCTTACTCTTGTGTCCCTGCTCCTTCAGTAACTGGGCTCTTATTGTTAGATTTTGTTATTATGAGGCTCTAGGTTTGATGGAAAAATCCCTCTTTATCTATACAGAAATTTTTTTGTTTAACTTAGTTCTACTCAGACCTGAAGAGGTTTAATCATCAAGATATGTCTCTAGCCTGTGCACTGTTGTCCCTGTCCATTGATTCGGTCTTGGTTCAGGCTTTATCACAGGAAATTTTCTTGTTGACCCTAGTTTATCAATCTCCGCACGACTTGTTAACCACACTAGCACATGGATGAACTTCTCTAAGACACGAACACATTTGACTTTCTGCTACTGTTAGTGTTGGTAGTTAGTATAAATGAGGAAGGGAGCAAAGAGGATCAGATATTAAACTTAGTAAACTGAGAATCCGAAGCAGATATTTAGGATAGCATTCCATTAAGCTTGCTAGAAAGCTATAGCATTTAAAAACATTCACACTTTCTGAAGAGATGTAATCTTCTGAGTGGTCAGGAAATATCCCCAGGGGTGCTGCCAGCCTGATGCTGGACTATCAGAAGGAGGAAGAGGGAAAAATTCCTCCACTGGGCACTCAGCAGCAGAAACCAAATAACATAACAGAATTTTTTGACATGCACATAGAAGTCATAAAGAGGCAGAGCCTAGCTGGGGAAAAAACTAAAAGGTAATTAGATTAGATAGAAGGCCAGGAACCCCATTAGGTCCCAGAAAGGGACTGGTCATGGGAAGGCCTGACCCAAGCCTGGGAAGGATCAGGAAGATAGGTTGGAAGGTTCGAATGGTTCCTTGATCATTACTGAAAATGATCAAGGATATATGGAGGATAAACAAAAGCCTTGGGGCAGTTTCTTTTAGAGCCTGCCTACCCTCTATGTCTTCCAGGGTATATTATTTCCCTTAAACTCCAATAAAATCTTACCATAATGTTTAAATTTCTCCACACGTGTGTCGTTTGAAATTCCTCTCTTGACAACACACAAAAAAACTTTTTTTCACTGGTAACACTGTTGTCTTCCATAAAAAGTCAAATGCTTTCTTAGTATCTAAATATCCTGTGGTTTTTTTTAATCCTCACCCAAGAATATGTTTATTGATTTTAGAGAAAGGGAAGGTGGGAGAGAAAGAAAGAGAAACATTGATGTGAGAGAGAGACATCAATTCGTTGCCTCCTATCTGTATCTTGATGGGATATGAAATCCACAACCTAGGTATATGCCCTGGCCAGAATCAAACATTCAAGTTTTTTCTGTATGGTATGATGCTGAAGCAAATGAGCCACCTGGCCAGGCACATTCTCCTGTAATCTTGACTATGCCTACCTCACCAACCACTGCTCTTTTCTGCTGGTCTTCACAATCCAAGTTTCAGCTAGTGAGACTAAACTGCCTGTGTTCCTCTGGAGATTTTGTACATTTGTAAAAGGAACCTCACTGCAGCCCCTCCCCAGTAGTTCTCAGGTATCAAACCACAAATAATCACTGTACCTTTTGGGAAATCTCCTGTTTTGCTCCGGGTGTCCCTTGTCTCTGTTTAGTGGCCTGGGTGTGTCTTAAGCATGCATCCCCTACATAGCAGTTGCTTTTCATTTCCTTCTGCCCATCTCCTGGAATGGTGTAAGCTAGTAATTTCCAAAGGCAAATTTTGGAGCCAGACAGTCTTAATTCTCATCCTTATTGTGCTACTTACTAGCCATGCCATCTTGGGCAAATTATACACTTTCAGCCTCTGACTCATGCTCCTTATGTATAAAACAAGGATACTAATGGTATGCAGTTCATAAGGGTGATGTGCTGACTAAATAGAAAGTAGAATACTGGGAGTCTTGAAACAGAATAAACACTCAGTAATTGCTATCTTTTATTAATATCAAAAACTTTGTTGAATGAATTGAGCATTCATCCTATGAGAGACAATATCAATGATTAGCATGTGACAAAACATCCCCAATTTAACAGAGAATACATCAACTTATCTAGTTAATTTTCATAGAAAAATTATGAGGTAGGTGCTATTATTATTCCCACTTGCACATGAAGAGATCAGGTCTAGAGTGAGGTTATTAAAATTGTTTCAATTTTTAAAACAAATATGTGGGGAAGTGGTATTTGATTCCAAGGAGACTGACTCCGGAGCTTTCACTCTTACGCACTAAATTCTCCTCAAAACATTTTGTTGTTTCCCCAATGTATATTAGTTGAATAACTACATTTTAAAAATAATGTTTAGATTTCTTCTGAATAGATTATATAGATTTAGATATATATGGTGTGAGATATGATAGGAGTGTCCTGACACAAAAGATCTTTGGAATTTTTCAATATCTAAAATTTATTGATTTGGGTATTTAAACTTTATAGTCATGGACATAGAGTGATTGGTTTGGGTACAACATAGATTAAAAAGATAAGTGTTATAAAGTTCCTGGGGAAGATCCATATCCTTTGGAACACAGGCCAAAAACATGGTTAGGGGAGATTCAAGAGGCAGTATTGTGTAGGCAAGCAGACGTAGGAATGAGGCAGATCTTGTTTCTCACTATGCTTCCGCCACGTATTAGCGGCCTCATCCAATCAATAGTTTATCAACAGTTATTTAATGGTTTCTGTACTCCTGGTATGTGTCAGAAACTACCACTTCTTTCTAAACCTCAACTCCCCTTTAGGTAAAAACAGTCATGGTAGTCCTTACCTTGAAAGATGCTTAAGAAAATTAAGTGAGAAATATGGAAATGTGTAACCCAAGAACCTTCTATGTGTGATTTTCTCATCCCTTTTCCAGGGTGTCCCCAGTTAGGGGCTAAAGTATGGATTTAGTACTACATACAGAGTCAGGAAAGTTATTATAAACCCCAGAAGTAGAAAGTAGGATCATCAAGCTGAGGTCCAGGAAAAATTATGGGGCAAGTCAGTGGAGCCAAGGACATATATCTAAGTCAGGTGAGGAAGCCAAGAGTGTGAGGCTGAGCAACATAGGGAAATCATGTTGAGAGTAAGTTAGAAGTGGCACAGGATGGGTTCCAGATTTTTACATTGATCACTTGCTAGTGTTTGAGGTTCACCTCTTTGTCTGGCTACAGTCTGAGAATGCATGCTCTTAGAATAGAGACTTTTCCTCATTCCTGGTAACTTTGAGGAGATTTTTCCCCCAAAAAGCTTCTGGCCTCCTGACCCACACTTTCTCCTATCTATTAAGATGAATGAATTACTTGAGTAGAGTAATTCAACCACTGATATACATTTCTCAATAGATAATCTATCTCAGTAAGTAATCCATCAAAGATTCTGATCATCTTTGCTCAGGGTGTGGGATCTCTCCTGTATGTTGTAGGATGTTTAGCCACATCCCTAGCCTCTAGATGCCCACAGATACACACTAGGTACTCACAGCATCCCCACAGTTGTGCTGATCAAAACATCTCCAGACATTGCAAAATTTCATTGAGAACCACTGCTCTGAACATATGTAGGGAGTTGACAGACCACTTGGACCTGACAGTAAAATTGTGTCATTTCATTTAGCTTCATGAACAACAAAGTTGATATTTTGAGTTCTTTTTTTACTCTTCCTTTAAACTACTTACTCAGAACACAGATGAGGGTCTCTTCAGAGATCTCAGAGATTTGCTTAAGGTGGGTGTGTATTGTATGTTTCAGTTGGAGTGGATCTGTCACGTGAGTGCTTCATCCCTGGAATAATTATTTATCTTAGACAATATTTGAACAGTTGTAAAAGACCCCAAGGCCTGCCACTGACCTGAGATATACCTAAAATTCCACAGTGAATTTTCCTTATCTGGTCTCTTAAATATTCAATTCAGATGAGCCATGCAATCTCAAAACCTGGGTCAAAGGCAAGCACTGACCCATTAGAAGGTCAGCAACCTCATCTCAGCTGCCAGCTGGAAGATAGACCAGTTGGCTCTGGTGCTAGCTACATTTTCTGGAAAGGTAGAGGTAAGATGTTTTTGCTCCTTTTTTGTTGTTTTTTTTTTTAAATTGGATTTGTTGGCATGATATTGCTTGATAAATTTATATGGGTTTTAGGTGTACAATTTTATAATTCATCATCTGTATATTATATCGAGTATTTACCACCCAAGTAAACAGGTAAGATGCTTTTTGGTGCTGGGGAAACTCTCTGCAGGGTTTTGGTGGGCAGTCAAAACCACACTGGGCCTGTGCAGTTTGGACAGGGCACTTTGGAGGCTATCTGCCACACTTGGGCCATGTGCCTGGCTGAACATCACCCACAGGCACTGTGCCCCAGACAAACCCAATCCATAGAGAAGAAAACCTTCATTTTCAGCTCTGCAGACGCAGCAGCCTTTAGGCTAATTAATAAATTATCAATGCATTTGTGGTATGAAAAATGAAATATTTATGCTCACCAGAGTAATATTTCTGTCTTGCAGCCCCATGCTCTGTTGATGCTTGATGGAGGATGAAGTAAATACCAGCTGGTGTAGAATGAGTGGAATATAATTATCCCCTACAAAGTTAAGTGAATATTAAAACACAGAAATCACAGGCACTGGCAACTCATCCTTCCTCAACTCCACTGCCCAGTAAATGGCATTCTGGCCTGATATTGGCTTTCCTACAGCTTCAGCAGGGATTTCAGTAAAGGGCTTGTTTGTCTGCAATGTGGAAGCAGTTGGAACACAGGCTGCTGAGAAAGACAAGGAGTCTGCCACCTTCCAGGAGCATGGGGAGGTTTCCTTGATGCCCAACCAACAGTGTGATATTGTGAAAGGAATACAGCTTTGGAACTAGAGAGACCAAGTTTTTCATCGAGCCTTTGAAATCTATAAACCATGTGACCTTGGTCAAGGTCCTTCACTTCTCTGTACCTCAGTTTACTTAGCTAGTGAATAAGCATAATCCTGCATATGTAATGAGAGAACTGTTTGACTGAAATTAATAGACAAAATTTTGCTTGGTGACATGAAGATAGAGATGAAATATGAAGAAAACTGTAAAGGGATTGGGTAAATAACCCACCAATGGTGGGGATACAGTAGTGGAAAAGCAAAGACAAGCATACTTGTGAAAGGCAAAATTAGCGAGTGATTTAATGACTGGAGAGGCAAAGTTGTGAACCCCAGCAGCTAGAAAAGTAGAAATGCCCATGAGAGAGATTGGGGCATCCAGGAAGGGAGGAAGCAGAGATTAGGCTGTGTTTAGGGGTGGTGAAGTTGAAGTAGACAGTCTAAAAAGAGCATGTAATCAGTGAGATTTCTCCAGACTTGTAGAAACTCTGTGTGTGTGTGTGTGTGTGTGTGTGTGTGTGTGTGTGTGTGTGTGTGTTTTCTCATATGCATGCACCCAAGGGTTTCTGGCCCCCTCCATTTCTCTGCCTACCACATAAGCAAAATCTCTACTAAGCAAAATTTTCACCATGCAAAATTTTCACTGTGATTTTCTCTGTGTATTTCTAAGCTCCTCTCTGCCCTTTATTTCCCATATTGAGTGCCTCATAGATAATCCAGGTTGTGCAGATTAGACCTGTTTATGTTTTGGGAGATTCACTCTCACACTGCTCATTGTTTTTCTTTCTGTTGAATCTCACTTTGAAGGCCCATCCTTACCTTTGTGCAGAATCACTGGGTCATCAGCCCTGCCCAGTGTCCAAGGCAGCAGGTACATGGTGTTCACTGAGCCTAGATGTGGTATAAAAGATAACCGTATTTTAATAGAATACAACAGGATCCCCAAGGCCCTGTCCCTAAAGAGCAGAATCTGTCTTGAAGATACAACATCACATTTAAGAAACAATTAAAGAAACAAAAGTGTGTGCAGTTAAGTGTTTTAATATTTAATAAGCTACAGGTATATAGGAAGGAAAGTTCACTTTTCTTAGCACTTATTGTATGCAATTACTATTCTAAGAATATTACTTATGTGGTCTTATGTAATCCTTACAGCCAACAATCAAAAAGCATGGAAGTGATGGCAACAGGATTCTAATTCAAGTCTATTGTATTCGAGTTCTATTTCCCTTTCATTTTCCCTTCAACATCTGTCCCTTTCTTCCTCCACTTGTTTCCATTCCCCTCCTTTCCACCTTCCCTTTTTCTTTATTTTCAAAACATTTTACAGTTGACAATACTGTTAGCTGCTTGCCATTAATTATGTTCAAATCGGTAATGTACTAACTTAAAAAAATAGATTACTTGTAAATGAATGTGGTCATTTGACATATTCTGGCCAATGATATGTCACAGGAAAGGATGAACTCAGATTCTCTGGTACCTGGCTGTCCTTCCTTCCTCTTCCTTGAAGGGAGACTTGATGCTCAAAGGAGAACAGCTATCTTATGAGTACTAGATGATGAACACATAAGGCAACCTGAGATGAAACACAGGACCCTGATCTTGGAAAACATGGTGGACCTGCCATACTGGTCCTGGGCTGCCTGCTTTGGGACTTGTCCAAGTGACTATATTCAAGGTAATGCTACTTGTAGAGGAATGCAATTTCCAACTTCCATTAGTTAGATCCACCAAAACAGTTTTAAAAGAAGCTCCCAAACTTCCTTTCTACATTCAAAAGAAACCAATGGCAACAGGAGATTGGTTTATATTTTCCTATACTCACTCTATGTTTGCTTCATTTACAAACATATATATGTTCACATATATCTTTTTAGTATATTAATGATGTGATCTACCTATTTTTCTGTAATATGCTCACATTTTCACATTTTTGTGAAATTATAATGTGGAGCCCTACTATTTAGAGCATTAAGGTGTGTACTAGACACTATCCCCTGTATGTCTGTGGAACACTGAGTTTTAAAGTAAATGGAAACAAACGTTATCTCAGCCCCACCTCCTACAATGTCCAGAACAATCTCCCACAACAATGGATTTTCCAGCCCCAAGCGTCAAGATTCTCATTTAAATGCCAATACCTAAGTTAAAAGATTTTGTGATAAAGTATTACATTATATAATTGTATCATAATTTGTTTAAAAAATCCCTACTAATTAACACTAAGACTTTTTTGATAATGCTGAAAAGACCACCATTGTCTATATATATTTAATATTATATATAAATATTTTATAAAACATACATTTTTATGCATGGAATTGCTTGAACAAAGAATATGCACAGTTGATATTTTGATACTGCTGCCAAATAACTTACCAAGAGAGGCTTCCTTAATTTATACACCCATCAAAATGCAATAGACATTGTCTATTTTTCTGAATCCTCGCTGACATTAGATAACATCAATCTTTTTAATCTTTGTGAACCATTGGAATTATTGTTACTTAATTTTCATTTTCTGATATGAATGAGGTTGAACATCATTTTGTCTCTTAACTGGCCACTTTATTTTCTTTTAAGGGAAATGTTTCATTCATATTATTTACTTGTTTTCTTTCTGATTGTCTTTTTTATTATTGATTTATCAAAGCTCCTCTTTTATATTAAATATTAAGTTTTTTAAATTGAATATGTTAGAGCCATGGTTTGTCTGCATTTTTCTACTGCCTAATCATTTAGGGGAAAAATAAATGAATGTTTTAGAAGTTAGGAAACATTTTATTTACAATTATTAATTAACTCTGATTTACCTGGGTGTCTTACATAGGTCATGCAGGTACTGTGGGAAATGAAAAGGGAGGAGAGTCTATCCCTGCCTGCTAGTAAATCAGTCTAGATGTGGATGAAAAAACATGCACATATTGCCTTTACTTCAATTCTTATTAGGCATCAAAGACCTAATAATAGCACCTCTCCTTCATGCACAAGTAGCTGACTCTATTGAACATTAAGACAAAAATTAGGAGAACAGATATCAAAGTAGCTCTTCTTTTACCTGTAATAGTGGCACTGATCCCCAGGACTGGATAGACGAAACTGTCTAGTTGTTGTTTGGTTGACCACAGTGGATAGCAGTGGAGATCATGTGCCCTACATGGCAGGGCCTGCTTCTAAGAGAGAGAGAGAGAGGCTCTGAGTCATATCCTCTGAGTTTATTCTTTCGATCTCTGTCAATCAGATAAATCACTCTATGCACTATGGGGGAAGAGGAAGTGAGAAGACAGAGAAAATCCAGGAATGTTATGTGAATGATAAATTTTCACTTGGAAGGAAAGGAAGAGAAAAAGAATAAATGCCACTTACCTCTCCGTTATAGAAGACTCCTATAAGATCTTTACTTCCTGCACTATCTTATTTTTTTTCTTTCTTTCTTTCTTTCTTTATTTTTAAATACACTTGTCTCTGCCTCCCCCCCCCACCACTTTCCCTTGCCCCCTCTCTCCTTCCCTCCCTCAGCTCTTCCCCTTTGGTTTTGTCCATGAGTTCTTGCTATATGTTCCTTGACTTTCCCTTTCCCTTCCCTTTCCCTGCCGGCCCCTCCCTCCTTCCCTCTTGTCTCTGTTGATTTCTTTTCTTTTCAGTGTTGCTGGTCATATTTTCCTTGCATCTTTGTATTGTTGGTTAGGTTCCGCTTATAGGTGAGATCATATGGGATTTTTTAATGATCTGTTTGATCGTGTGTCTACTTTTTCTTACCATCTCTGCCTTTCAATGTATCACATATTATTTCCTCCTTCCACCCTTTGCACTAGTCTTTGGGATGTAATAGCAGCTTTCATTATCTTCAAAGTTCTCACATTTCCATTTCTGGCTCCCACTAATTATCCTCTGTCTTCCTTCTTCAGCTGTCCAGGTGAGACATTTTTTTATATACACAACTATTTAGGATAGCTAGTAGACCTTTGTAATTTTGTTTTGTTTATAATTTACTGATATTAATCTCACTCTAAGTCAATATACATTGTCCTTTCCACATTCCGAGAGAAATGTTATATTTATTCACCATTTATTCCAGATTTTTAAAATAATTCTTTCTTTACCCTCTCTCTGCTCCCTTTCACTATGTAAAGTGCTGGTATTCTCCAGAATACCACCTCAGCTCTTTTATCATTCTTGATGCCTTGTAAAGACATGATTTAGCTGCCAATTATATAACAACAATTCCAAAATTTATGTACCCTCTAAATTAAACTACACACGCAAACACACACACAAGTGTGTTTTCAATGCATCATGCATATTTACACTTGGCTGTCACATTGCAATTTAAAACTCAGCCTAATGAAATCCTATTTTTCATTAAGTATTTTTCTCAGTTAATTTCATTAGCTTCTGGTCAACTAAAAATTTAGGTATCAATCTTACAATGGTCAGAATGGCCATTATAAACAGATCAACAAACAACAGGTGCTGGCGAACTGTGGAGAAAAGGGAACCCTAGTACACTGTTGGTGGGAATGCAGGCTGGTGCAACCACTGTGGAAGGCCGTGTGGAGTTTCCTCAAAAAGCTGAGCATGGAACTGCCTTTTGATCCAGTGATTCCCCTGCTGGGACTATACCCTAAGAATCCCAAAACACCAATACAAAAGAACCTATGCATCCCAATATTCCTAGCAACACAATTTACAATATCCAAGTGTTGGAAGCAACCTAAATGCCCATCAGTAGATGATTTGATGAAAAAGTGATGGTACATATACAAAATGGAATACTACGCAGCAGAAAGAAAAAAAGAACTACTAAACTTCGTGACAGCATGTATGAAACTAGAGAGCATTATGCTAAGTGAAATAAGCAAGGGGGTGAAAGACAGATACCATATGATCTCACCTATAAGCGGAACCTAACCAACAATACAAAGATGCAAGGAAAATAAGACCAGCAACACTGAAAGGAAAAGAAACCAACAGAGACAAGAAGGAAGGAGGAAGGTCGGGGGAAAGGAAGGGAAGGGGAAAGTCAAGGAACATATAGCAAGGTCTCATGGACAAAACCAAAGGGGAAGAATTGAGGGAGGGAGAAGGGGGAGGAGGCAAGGGAAAGTGGTGGGGGGAAGGCAGAGAAAAATATATTTGAAAAAATAAATTAATTAAATTATAAAACATTAGGTATCATATGCAATGGAGCTTTATTTTATCAAGCATAGGTTTGATCATTATTTGGTTAAAACTTTCAAGGGTTCCATGTCACTCAAAAGATAATAACAAAATCCTGGAATTCTAAACATCTTTTTACAGACCTTTTTATGGTTAATTTTATATATCAACATGGTTGGCACAGTGTCCAGATATTTGGTGAAACATTCTGGATATATTAGTGAAGGTGTTTTTTTGTTGTTGTTTTGTTTTTTTGTTTGTTTTTTATGAGATTAACATATAAATTTAAGGACTTAGAGTAAAAGTATTTGAGTAAATGTATTTGGGCATCATCTAATAACTGAAGGCCTCATTGGAAAAAAGACTGACTTTTCCTGAGCAGGAAGAAATTCTGCCAGCAGACACCTTTCAGACTTGAACTGCAGCATTAGCTCTTTCCTGGGTCTTTCTATGTGCTGGCCTACTGCACAGGTTTTGGATTTACCAAGCTCCACAAATGCATGAGCCAATTCCTTAAAATATATGTCTCTATATGTTCACATACATTCTGTTGGCTCTGTTTCTCTGGAGAAACCCATTACAGAATGTGATCCTTTATCTCTAAATGAGAACATTTACCTTTCTGAATATTAAAAAAAATCAATCAAATAATCCAACAAAAATCCAAAAAATAGAAAAACAATTCAAAAAACCCCACAACACAAACTTGTAGTTTGACCTTGTCACAGCTCTATCATTCCAGATACATGACGCATGCATTAACATCTGTGTGTAAGATTACATTCTGATCTCTCACCTTGGAATACTCTTCCAAATTCCTTTTACCTGACTTTTCTCAGCTAGTCAACATGGATTTAGATGTGAACCTCTCTGTGCTCCAATAACACTGGGTTTCTATCTTTATTTGCACAGTTCCCACACAGAATCACAATTACTCATGTCTGTCTTCCACACTAAGGTTTATAGCTTTAACTTCCACACTAAGGTTTATAGCTTTAACACCCACTGGGCCCTCAATCAATCATTATAGAATATAATACTTTTAATCTACAATGAACTTCTCTCCATTAAAGTCTTCCTGTATACAGTAGGTATAATCAATTCTTCAAGACAAGATAAAAAACTCCACTCCCACTACTGAGTCCCTGACATTCAATGATGTCTGCCTCATCAATTCCTTGTACATTTGGAGTGATCTTAACCTCCAGAATGAATCCCAGGAGACAAACATGACTGCCCCCTGTGGATCAAAGATCATGAAGACCACTGACATCCCTCAAGGACTCATGACCTACAAGAACAACAGTTAATGTTGAGCATAAGCAGAATGCGACATTGGAGCAGGCTGCATCTTCTTGCTCTACAGATTAGTAAATGCAGACATCATTACACTAAGATCATCCCTGATTTTCTGGAGAGGTGGCCAAGTCCTTTTTGTTAATTAAGTCTATTGAGGTGACATTGGTTAATAAGATCATATAGGTTTCAAGTAGTATACATTTTCATGACACATGGTCTGTATATTGCATTGTGTGCCCAGCACCCAAAACTAAATCATTTTCTGTCACCATATATTCAGCACTCTTTACCCTTTATACCCCAAATTCCCTTCACTCTGGTAACCACTATACTGTTGTCTGCCTGTGCCTATAACTTTCAGTTTTATATCCCACATAATGAGTGAAATAATATGGTTCTTAATTTTTTCTGACTTACTTATTTCACTTAGTATAATATTCTCAAGGTCCATCTATGTTATTACAAATGGCAGTATTTCATCTTTTTAATGGTTGAGTAGTATTCCATTGTATATATGTACTACATCTTTATCCAATCCTCTAAAGGAAGACACTTTGGTTGTCTCCATGTCTTGGCCACCATAAATAAGGCTACAGTGCACACAGGGATGCATAAATCTTTGCAAGTAAATGTTTTCAAGTTTTTTGAGTAGACAACCAGAAACAAGGAAATGAAGGCAAGAATAAATGAATGGAATTGTATCAAACTAAAAATCTTCTGTACAGCAAAAGGAACTGACAACAAAACAAAAAATTACCCAACCAAATGGGAGATGGTATTTGCAAACAATACCTCCAACAAAGGGGTAATATCCAAAATGTATAAAGAACTTATACCAGTTAAGAAGAAACACACGAACAATCCAATTAAAAGAAATGGACAGAGGATCTGAACAGACACCTATGCCAGGAAGACATATAAACAGTCAACAGGTATATGAAAAGATGTTCAACTTCACAAGGTATTAGGGAAAAGCCAAGTCCTTTAATTATAAGCTAGAGGCTGCTTTATATGAAGGACTCTTCTCCTTTCATTACTCCCTCTTGTGAGCAAACTAAATAGATAGTCTATGTTTCTTAGTTACTGTCAGCAAATATTGCCTTGAATTTATTGACATGGTAGGGAATATCTCAGTTTCTGAGGTTGGCTTACTGAAGTAAAGTAAAAGTATGTGGTAAGTTATGAGAGAAGCTAGGAAGGATCTTATCCTTTTCCAAAATTTGTACAATTACAAGCTATTATTTCAGCAGACGTCATAGGATTTAACATAAGACGTGTAAATTTCAATTTCCACTTTAGCCTTACTGTGTGATATTGGGCAATTATTGTCCCTCTTTACTTTCAATTTCCTCATCTATAAACTATGTCTCACAAAGCCCTTCTTACACTTGTGAAGAGAATTTAATTAACATATGTCAAAGTGCCCATCAACAGAAGTCCCTCAAAAAAAAAAGTTTGTTGAATCTGAGTCCTCAACATGTTCTTTATTATAGGCATTATAGTTTTTTACCCCACTGTCTGTATTGTAAACCTTGCCAAAACTCTCAATATATTAACTTTGCAGTAATAAAGAAAAAAAGGCAAGCTCATTTGAGAAACTTCTAACAGCAAAAACTGTCTATTAAAATTTGAAAATGGCATGAAAATTATATGGCTGCAATAGCCTCTTTTCTGTTTTCCTTGGGAACCAGATGTGAGCATCATTTTTTTAGTTCTTGGTTTTTGCTGTTTGCTTCCAAAGAAACTATTTAAGTGCTGGTTATTAAAGGCTGTCAATAAATTTCATAAGTGAAACAAATATCACTCAACTAACAGCTACAAATTAATTTTGCTTCTTAAACAACTAACACCTAATGTTTGAATAGCTAAGCCTCTCTGCATGTTCTCCAGTGGTCTAACACTACATGGTCTGAACATCACTGTATTGTGCAAACTGTTTGTCTTCACTCATCTTCTTAATGTAGAAGACAGTGCAGTTTGTTAACAGACACCTGGGTGATAGAGCCTCGCAGTTTAGAATTTTGACTGTTGAGAAAAAAATCCACGCCTGTGCTAGAAGATGTTTTTCACAGGAATGGCCCCACCCTTGCAGGGGCCCATTAAGTTCTATTTGTGATTTCTTTTTGCATTCATTCAGCAATAATTGACCAAACACTATGTTAAGTGCTGGGGATAAAAAGAAAAATGCCACTCAATCTGTTGCTATAAAGATGCCACAAGCTAAGAGCAAAGAAGATAGAAAGACCATTTGTTGTAATTATAGCTGTTAAGAGGCTGTGGGGACATAAAGGAGAGAGTGATTATTTTATGGGCAGAGGTTGGGGTGTAGTGACAAGTATAAAGTAGGAAGTGCTTTCCCCCCAAATGTCATGTTTTCTGTTGGTATTTTTTTAAGTGTAAAACTCCATGAATTTTTACATATGTGTATACCCATGTAATTACCATCTAGGTCAAGATACTGGATAGTGAATTTCTATCTTCTAAAAAAGTTTGTTCTTTTTGTGTTGTTGTTGTTTTTTCTTTGCCTCTTTCTAGTCAGTCCTCAAGAGGTAACTAGTATTTTATCACTATGGATTTATTTTGCCTGTTTTTGAATTTCATATAAATAGATTCATATATTGTTTTCTCTTTTGTAACTGTCTTCTTCAACTCAACATTTTTCTGTGAGAACCATCTATTACACTGTGTATTTGTAGCTGTTTTCATTGTGATTAAGACTGTCATAGACCTTGGTATTTGAAGGATGGATCCAAATTGTTCTCAAGTGGACAGCTGGGAGGAGGTGTGGCATACATTTAAGCATGGTATACTTGAAGGGTAGCCATAGTTATTGTAGGGATTTGGGGGTTCATATAGAAGATTACACTAGAAAAAATATGGAAGCTATTCTGGGAAGAATGTAGACTACAAGGCAAGATGTTTGAACTCTGCTTTCAGAGATCATCCCCCAACATCTTCAGGAGTGTTTAAATGAGAAGCATAGCATAATCAGCTCTACATCTTAGAATCATTATTTTGATCTAAACATGATGGCTGCATAGAAGCAGAGAATCCAGCATCAGGGAACCAGATAATAAACCATCATAGTAACCCAGGAGGTTTGATTCGGGTTCAAGATGAGGAGAAAAGTGGAGTGATCAGAGTGAGAATAACATGTTCCAAGGTGCCCAGGAGGGAGAGAGAACAAGGAATCAAAGAAAACAGTGTGGTTTCTGCTTGAAAAACTCAGTTGTAGTATGCAAGACAAAAGCAGTTGAAGAAATGAGAAATAAGCTCCCATTTTGGCTGTTCATCTGACACTTGGATGTGAGATTGAGCAAGAGCATCCTGGTTCTGCTGAGGCCCTTCTGTTTTCCCCGCCCTCCACCGCAGCTACACTGGCCCTGACCCAGGCTGACCTCAGCAGCACAGTCCTTAAGAGAAGATGGATCAAAGCATCTCGCAGAATTATGCACATTTAACTTACATCTGGGTCTCAATTCCCTGGGCCCACTTTTGTGTCATTTTGCCATTTCAAAGAATTACATATCAGGTCTTTTTATTCCAACCCTGTGGTGGTGCCCTTTTTGAGAGAATAACCCCAAGTAGTGTTGCCAAGAGCCAGTGACATTTGCCATGTTTGATAAGGCTTTATTTTGAATTGTGATTATTGATTCTTTTTCACATTTTAGATCATTTCTTTGATGTTTTCCTGTACTGGTCCTGGAGAGCAACTCTCAGCTGTGCTTGTGTCTCCTTGACAAAATAGTTCAGTCAAAAAATAGGCAGTGTTCCTCCAAGTAGCACTCACCCTGAGCTTGACCATGAGAAAAGTCACTGTTTCCCTGAATATTTCATCACACAGAGGAGCTTCTCCAAGCCTCAGCAAGGTTGTTAAAATATGTAGATACACTTGTAAATGAACACAGGTCATAACAGAGTGTGCGGAGGGTGGAATGAGTGCTGTCAGTGTACTTCATTAGAATAAGAGGTAGCAAATTTGGGATTATGCTTTTGCCATGGCCTGCAGTTTCCAGAGAGAAATAAGATTAGGAAGAGAGGGTGGCAGAAGTCTGGATTAAACCAGGAGAAAATTATAAATAGTCCACTGAAACTGCTCACAAAATATTGACTTCCAAGGGATAAATATTGAAAAGAACCATTGGGTATTGAGGAGTCTCCTTCAACAGAGGCCCTGATTTCTAAATTTTTAAATCAGAAAGCCACTAACCCATATATTTCAGTAACCTTGACATTACCCATAATCTCAAGGGTGTCAAGAGTGTTAGAAATGAAACCTCATATTCAAAGGCAATCATAGTTTGGAGAGTTTAATAAGAGCAGTAAAAAGAAAGAATAAGAGTTCAAGTCATTCTGTGTATATTTAAAATTTGTTATTTATTCTCTATTCCACGTGTCCTTTGATAGTACACTGCCTTCCAGAAGTTGGTAAGGAGAATGGGCAGGACATTGCATACCAATGAATTTCTAGGGCTAAGAAAGAACTTTTATCAAATAATTTAATTCCTCTATGGAAGGGTCATACTAACATCACAAACTGAGTAAATCTTCACTTAACGTCATCAACAGGTTTTTAGAAACTGTGACGCTAAATAAAACAATATAATGAAACTAGTTTCACCATAGCCTAATTGTTATAAACAAGAGTTAAGTTCCCATGACATAGTTCTGGTCACAAAAACATAACCAATCTTCTAAACATCACCAATCTTCTAAACATAAAAACATCATCAAACTTTTAAAATTCCAACAGTTTAATATTATACATTGAAATAAATGTGAGCTATATGTATATTAAAGAAAGGTTATTAAAAACAAGCAAGAGCTTTCTTTTCCAACCTGCTGATTCCAGATCAGGGTCATGGGTGGCCAGAGCCTCTCCTGGAAGCTCAGGGAGCCAAGACAGGATCTCCCTGGACAGCACCCTTGCATTTCAGGGCCACTCACAACAATGCTGAGAATGGGACAATGCAGACACACCAATCAATCCACCTCACATGTGCATTTTTGGGGTATATGAGGAAACCAGAGTCCCCTGAGAAAACCCACGCAGATATGAAAAAAACACACATACTCCACACAGATGGTAAACCCTGCTGGGAATTGATTCTTTTCTCATCAAAGTTAGCAAAACGATGTTGAATGATGTTATTTTAAGACCTGCTATATATTAGGATGTATAAACATATATCATGTAAATATAAAAGTACATATAAAAATACATATAGTTTCGTATTTAAAACCCTACCATTTCGAAGGTAAAGTCTTAAATTGTGAATAAAACACTCAGTATAATGCATAGAACAAGGTAACCCTCTGCAGTGCATATGGATGCTTCTGTTTTAGACCTGCAGATCGAAACTCATACTTTTAATGACTTTACTATTCTGCCAGTACTGGGATTGTTAGGTAGAGTCCATGAAACCAACTTGGCATCAGGTAATTGGAATGTGTCCACAAAGGATGGACAACCCCACAGGTTCTTCTGTGAATATACTCTTTTCCTATTCCAGGGCCATCATGGACTCCAATAGTACTTCTGAAATGTACTTCTGAAATGTAGCGTCTTCCTCACAGATGCTTATTCAACCAATTGAGAACCTACAGTAGAGTGTGCTATCTTCATATGGCTGAGATATCTGGCCACAACTCCATGGTACAAGGACAGAGCTGTAATTTAGGTATCTTCTGTTAGATAATATGTGTTTTTCCCCTTTAAAATGCTGTATATTTTCATTTACTGTTTAACATTAGAACAAAATGCTTCCATTTTTATTTTTGTATCAGCCTTTATATTACCTTTTCATGGATGCTTATGTGTTACAATTTACAGCTTAATGTAGTAGGTCTCAAGTGTTAGTCCACATTATAAGTACATGGGAAATTGGTTTAAAGTACAATATCCAAGCCAGCTCTAAACTTACTCATATTCTCTAGATAATGTAATAATAATAATAATAATTAATAATTATTATTATTTTTCTGATGACCATTATAGGCTTAATGAACTTGAATGCTTCTTTAAAATTTACCCTAACTTCAGGCTTGGAACCAAAAACATCCCGTGACTGGAGTGAGATCTGGTTCTCCAAGTTCTTGCTCTTTCTGAAAGTTGTTAAGTATTTTGTCTGCCTGCAGCATAATCAATCAGTTCATTTGCTTATCACATTTTAGATTATTAGAGGTATGGCTTACTGGCCTGCCACTTAGTTGACTATTGCACAGATCATACTTTCCATACATGAAAAAGAAAGAATGAGCTTGCATATGGTGACTCTGTAGTCCCCAATGTCCCTTACATGGATATAAAGTAAAGAGACAATACTTCAGACAAATTACCAGAAAGTACAAAAGGCAAAAACTAGGAAATATCTCAACTTAGCAACTGGTAATGTTTCAGGGATAGTTAAAATTCCAAAGCTCACCAAAGTGAAAAAGCAACAGAGAAATCATTTCAGCAAGCAGAACAAATGTGCCTGTGATGAATTCTGTTTTATATTAGTCACAGGGCTGCCACTCACAGGGTTTGGATTCTCATTTACCCCATGCAGATGTTTCCACTTCTTGGATGACTTCAAGATCTCAGAAACCTTCTGAAAAATGCATGAGTTTCTTTCTTTTTAAAAGAATGTATTAATTGAAGTGATGTTGAATTCTGTAATAAATATGAAATTTCATAACAGAAATATATTTCTTGCTTGTGAAACAGTACAATGTGGATATTCCTGGTCAACAAATGGTTTTTCTGCAGACAATGATTATGAAATCCACATTTCTTCCAGATTTTGGTTTTACCATTTTCTTGGGCCTCAGGTTCTTCTAAAAACACCTGCCAGATGAGGAAATAGAAAATCAAGACAGAATACCCACTTCTTAAATGTTTCTACCCCAAAGTAACAAGAAGCACTTCTGCTCATTTATCTTTGGTGAGGCCTGGAACAAAGTGATCAAAAAGTCAGCACTATCATCTTTGGATGGGCATCCACTTTGCATCATCAACTCTGAATTTTAATCCCTTGTTAAGTGGTTCTAAATCTTGAGACTAGCCTCAATGTGAAATTCCCCTTCACACACACACACACACACACACACACACACACACACACACACACACGCAGTATTTGTATTCACTAATGAGAGAAAGACGGCCAAGAAGGTCTTTTCCTTATGCCACCTCTGTCTGAGTGAACTCTGCCTTGTCTCAGTATCCATTTAGTCATGGTCTTCTCTTGGATGTACTGCCTCATTATAAGAGCAATTCACTTAGATTGAGGGAGAGAGGTAGGGGGTAGGGTAGGGGAATGTGGTGGCAGGAAAATGGAGACAAATGTAATTGAACAATAACAGATAAATTTTTTTTAAAAAAGAGTAATTCTTTTTAACATACATCATCAACATACAATGTTGAAGTTACTTTTTTCCTACAAAATTCTCCAGAAATTATACTCTAAAGAGACCAAAGTTTCTCTGGTATAATGTAATTTTCAAAACAACATATAATCAGAAATAAAATGTTATGAAAAAATTTTAAATAATTTTGTTTTGCAAATAAAAAGGACAAAATGCATCTGAAATAGATATGTCAAAGAGTCTGAGCTGTAAGTAATCAGTTGCTCATTTTTCCTACTAGAATATGTCCAGCCATCATGCAGCATAGTTCTAGATTTTTTTAAATATTTAGCTGTGAAGTCAAGAGGTTATTCCAACCTTGGAGTTTCTTTCCCAAGGTTGGCTAATGACTAGAAGATGCTATGATGATGAATATAAGATCCTGCAAAAGTCCTCCCAGCAAGAGAGACACCACCCATGTTTTAAACAATGTAACTTGGAATCAGGGTATATCTCTATTTCAAAAGTCAGCCCCTTCCCTGGGAGAAGGTGTGTGATGCTACAACCTTTATAACATCTTGCTTCTCAGGCTAAGACAAAAGAGGCAGAAGATGATCTTTCTATGCTATATCAGGATCAGTTATACTTCTTTTATAATATAATATGTGTATTTATTATTTAAATATTTTTTAAATTTTTCAATTAGTTGATGTACAACTAGTTTCAGGTGTGTAATAGTGATTAGACATTTATATAAATTAAGAAGTGATCACCATGATAAATCTAGTACATGTCTGACACCATACATAGTTATTACAATGTTCTTCACTATATTTCTTATTCTGTACTTGGCATCCCCATGAATATTCTGTATATACCAATCTGTATGTCTTAACTTCTCATGTTTTCACCCATCCCTCCAACCTTTCTGCCATTTGGCAACCATCAAAATGTTCTCTATGTCTGAGTCTGTTTCTGTTATGTTTTTTCATTTATGTTGTTCTTAGAGTCCACGTATAAATTAAATCATATGGCATTTGGCTTTCAGTGACTTAATTGACTCAACACAATGCCCTCTAGGTCCATCCCTGTTAAAGATGGTGATGTTTCATCCTTTTTGATGGCCAAGTCATATTCCACTGTATATATGCACTGCTGGTGCTTTATCCATTAATCTATTGATGGGTACTTGGATTGCTTCTATATCTTGACTATTGTAAATAATGCTGTAATGAAAATGTGCATGTATATGTCTTTTTGATTTAGTATTTTGAGTTTTTTGAATAAATATCTAAAATTAGAATTGCTGTGTCCTCTTTGTTTCTTATTATTGCATTGATTTAAAGTCTATTTTTTCTGGTATAAGTATTGCTACCTTAGCTTTTCTTTCCTTTTCACATTCCTTTACTTTTTTTTTAAATTTATTTACTTTTTAAATACATTTATCTCTGCCTCCCCCGCCCCACCTCTTTCCCTTGCCCCCTCCCACCTTCCCTCCCTCAGCTCTTCCCCTTTGGTTTTGTCCATGAGTCCTTGCTATATGTTCCTTGACTTTCCCCTTCCCTTCCCTTTCCCTGCCCCCCCTTCCTTCTTGTCTCTGTTGATTTCTTTTCCTTTCAGTGTTGCTGGTCATATTTTCCTTGCATCTTTGTATTGTTGGTTAGGTTCCGCTTATAGGTGAGATCATATGGTATTTGTCTTTCGCCCTCTGGCTTATTTCACTTAGCAGGATGCTCTCCAGTTCCATCCATGCTGTCGCAAAGTTTAGTACTTCTTTTTATGATGGATCTTTTCACATCCCTTTACTTTTAGTCTGCATGTGCATCTTTTGATCTGAAGTGAGTATCCCATACACAGCCTATGTAAGGGTCATGTTTTTTTATCAACTCAGCCACTGTATGTCTTTTTTAAGAAAATTTTATTGAATTTATTGGGGGTGACATTGGTTAATAAAATTATATAAGTTTTAAGTGTGTACTTTCATACTACACCATCTTTATGTTGTATTGTGTGTTCATCACCCAAAGTAAACTCTCCATTCATCATTATTTATCCCCTCTTTACACTCTTCTACCCTCATCACTACCCTTTCCTTCTGGTAATCACCATACTGTTGTCTGTTTCTTTTCTTTTCTTTTTCTCTTTCTATTGTTCAAATACATTTGTCCCCATTTTCCTGCCACCACTTTCCCCTGCCCCTCCTACCCCCACCTCCTTCCCTCAATCCTTCCCCACTTTGGCTTTGCCAATGGGTCCTGTATACATTTCCTTGACTTGACTTTTGCCCTTCATTTCACCATGATCCCTTCCTTCCTTCCCTCACTCCACCGTCACTTTCTTTTTTCTTCATTGTTGTTGGTTATATTTTCCTTGCTCGTTCTTTTTGTTGATTAGGTTCCACTTATAGGTGAGATCATCTAGTATTTGTCTTTCACTGCCTGCCTTATTTCACTTAGCATAATGCTCTCCAGTTCCATTCATGCTATCACAAAGAGTAGTAGCTCTTTCTTCCTATTTGCTGCATAGTTTTCCACTGTGTAAATGTACCAGTTTTTTCATCTACTCATGTACTGATGGGCACTTAGATTGCTTCCAACATTTGGCTATTGTAAATTGTGCTGCTATGAACATTGGAGTACATAGGATCTATTGATTTGGTGTTTTGGGATTCTTAGGATATAATGCCAGCAGTGGAAATGAAGGGTCAAAGGACAATTCCATTTTTAGCTTTATGAGGAAATTCTAAACTGTTTTCCACAGTGGCTGCACCAGTCTCCATTCTCACCAACAGTGGACTAGGGTTCCCTTTTCTCCACAATCTTGCCAGCACCTCTTGTTTGTTGATTTGTTTATGATGGTGATTCTGACCAGTGTGATGTGGTATCTCATTGTGGTCTTAGTTTGCATTTCTCTGATGGCTAGTGATGCTGAGCATCCTTTCATATGTTTCTGGGCCCTTCGTATGTCCTCCTTGGAGAAGTGTCTGTTCTGGTCCTTTGCCCATTTTTTAATTGGGTTGTTTGTCTTCCTGGAGAGGAGTCATGTGAGTTCTTTTATATTTCAGAGATCAAACCCTAGTCTGAGGTACCATTGGCAAATATATTTTCTCATAATGTTGATTCCCTTTTCATTTTGCTGATGTTTTCTTTAGCCAGGCAGAAGCTTCTTATTTTAAGTCCCATTTGTTTATTTTTGCCTTTATGCCCCTTGCTCTAGGCAACATATGGATGAAAATATTGCTGCATGGGATATCTGAGAGTTTCCTGCTTATGTTCTTCTCTAGAACTCTTAATGGTGTTGTGACCTATATTTAGTCTTTTATCCATCTTGAGTTTATTTTTGTGTATGGTGGAAGTTGGTGGTCAAATTTCAATTTTTTGCAGGCAGCTACCCAGCTCTCCTAACACCATTTGTTGAAGAAGCTATTTTTATTCCACTTTATGCTTCTGCACCCTTTGTCAAATATTAATTGACCATAGAGACATGGATTTATTTCTGGGCTCTCTATTCTGTTCCATTGATCCATGTGTCTGTTCTTATGCCAGTACCAGACTGTATTGATTATAGTGGCCTTGTAATATAATTTGATGTCAGGTATTGTGATCCCTCCTACTTTGCTCTTCTTTCTAAAAATTGTGGTGACTATTTAAGGTTGTTTATGCTTCCATATAAATTTTTGGAATGTTTGTTCTATGTCTGTGAAATATGTCATTGATATTGTAAGAGGGATTGTGTTGAATCTATAAATTACTTAGAGTAGTATGGACATTTTTGATGATGTTAATTCTTCCAATCCATAAATACGGTATATGTTTCCATTTATTTATGTCTTCCTTAACTTCTTTCTTCAGTGTTGTATAGTTCTCTGCATAAAGGTCTTTCACCACCTTGGTTAAGTTTATTCCTAGGTACATTTTCTTCTTGCTGTAACACATGGGATTTTTTTTCTGCTTTCAGCTTCTGATAATTAATTGTTGATGTACAAAAATGCCTTTGACCTCTGAATATTGGCTTTGTATCTTGCTGCTTTGCCAAATTCATTTATTAGGTTGAATAGTTTTCTAGTGGAGCCTATGGGGTTTCCTATGTATACTATCATGTCATCTGCAAACAATGATAGCTTTACTTCCTGCTTTCCAATTTGGATGCCTTTTATTTCTCTTTCTTGTCTGATCACTGTGGCTAGAACTTCCAAAACTATATTGAATAAGAGTGGTGAAAGCAGAAATCCTTGTCTTCTTCCAGATCTTAGTGGGGAAGCTTTTAGTTTTTGCCCGTTGAGTACGATGTTGGCTGTAGGTTTTTCATATATGGCCTTTATTATGTTGTTATGGGCCCTTTATTCCCACTCTGCAGGGTGTTTTTATCATAAATGGGTGCTGTATCTTATCAAATGCTTTTCCTGCATCTATGGACATGAACATTTGATTTTTATCTTTCCTTTTGTTTATTACTGTATTATGTTTATTGATATGCAAATATTAAATCCTCCCTGCATCCCTGGGATGAATTCCACTTGATCAGGGTGGGTTATCTTTTTATTCTGATCTAATCAAACTGCTGGATGCAGTTTGAAAATATTTTGTTGAGTAATTTAGCGTCTATGTTCATCAGCGATATTGGCCTTTAGTTTTCTTTCTTTGTTGTGTCTTTATCTGGTTTTGGGATTAGGATGATTCTGGCCTCATAAAAAATGTTTGGGGGCCTTCTTGGATTTTTGGAATAGTATGAGAAGAACAAGGGTTAGCTATTCTTTAAATATTTTGTAAAATTCTTCTGTGAAACAGTCCAGTCCAGGGCTTTTGTGTGTGGGAAGTTTTATTATTTCTGCTTCAAATTCACCAGCTACTATTGGTCTCATCAGGCATTCTGCTTCTGCTTCATTCAGTGCTAGAAGGTAATGTTTCTAGAAATTTTCCATTTCATTGAGGTTTTCAAATTTCTTGGCATATAATTGTTCATAGTAATTTTGCACAATCCTTTGTATTTCTGTGGTATCAGTTGTTATTTCTCCTCTTTCATTTCTGATATTATATTTTGGGATCTTTTCCCTTTTTTTCTTGATTAGTCTGCTTAAACGTTTGTTGAGTGAGTTTATCTTTTCAAAGAACCAGCTCCTCGATTGGTTGATCCTTATAACTGTTTAGTTTCTATGTCATTCAGTTCTGCTCTGATCTTGATTATTTCCTTCCTTCTACTTGCTCTGGGCTTTGTTTGCTGTTGTTTCTCCAGATCTTGAAGGAGGAGGGTTAGGTAGTTTATTTGAAATGTTGCTCTCTTCTTAATGTAGTCCTGTATTGCAATGAATTTCCCTCTCAAGACTGCCTTTGCTGTGTCCCATTGGTTTTGAACTGTTGTGTGTTCCTTTTCATTTGTTTCCAGAAACTTTTTTCTGTTTTCTTTGCTCTCTTTAATGACCCTTTCATTGTTTAATAACATGCTATTCAGTCTTCATGAGTTTTAATGTTTTTGAGTTTTTTCCTTGAGGTTGGTTTCTAGTTTCAATCCCTTGTGGTCCAAGAAAACGCTTGTTATGATTTCAATTTTCTGAATTTGTTGAGGCTTTTTTTGTGTCCTATCATGTGGACTATCTTTGAAAATGTTCTGTTACATTTGAAAATACTGTGTATTTTGCTTCTCTGGGATGAAAGGTTCTATATAACTCAGTTAAGTCATTTGATCTAATGCATTGTTCACTTCCACAATATCCTCGTTGATTTTTTTTTAGGAAGATATAACCATTTTTGACAGTGAGGTGTTAAAATCCCCTACTAGCAGTGTGTTGCTGTCTATATCTTTCTTGAAGTCCTCCAATACTTTCCTTATATATTTGGGTGCTCCTATCTTGGGGTCATAGGTATACAATTTTTATGTCTTCTTGATGGATTTTTCCTTTATTATAAAATGTCTTTCTGGTTCTCTTTTTATGTCCTTTGTTTTGAAATCTATTTTGTCTGACATAAGTATTGCTACTTCAGCTTTTTTTCCCTGTCCATTCACTTGGAACATTTTTTCCATCCCTTTACATTCAGCCTGTGTAGGTCCTTTGTTCTGAGGTATGCTTCCTATAGGCAGCATATGTATGAGTCATGTTTTCTTATCCATTCAACTACTCTATGTCTTTTGATTGGGGCATTAAATGTATTTCCACTTAAAGTTATTATTGATAAGTACTTATTCATTTTTTACTTCTTTGTACCCATGTTCCTCTCTTTCTCACTTTTTCTTTGTCTTCTTAAAGTAGAACCTTTAGCATATCTTCCAGTGCTGGTTTGGTCAAAGTATATTCCTTTAGCTTTCTTTTGTCTGGGAAACTCCTTATTTTGCCTTCCATTTTAATTGAGAGCCTTGTTGGGTAGTGCGGTCTTGGTTGCAGGCCTTTGCTTTTCATGACTTGGAATATTTCTGGCCCTTTCCTTCTGGCTTGTAGTGTTCTCATGAGAAGTCAGTTGCTAGAGTATTGGGGCTCCCTTGTATGTTACTACCTGTTTCTTCATTGCTGCCTTTAGAATTCTCTTTGTCTTTTATATTTGTTATTGTAATTAAGATGTGTCTTGGAGTGGGCCTCATTGGGTTCCTCTTGAATGGGATCCTCTGTGCTTCCTGGACTTGTGGGACTTTTTCTCTCCTCATATTTAGGGAAGTTTTCCATCATTACTTTTTAAACAGTTTATCCCTTGCTCCTCTTCTTCCTTGTCTGGTGTCCCTATTCACAAATATGATTACATTTATGGTTGCCCTGCATTTCCCTAAACACCTGTTTTTACTTTTTGAGTCTTTTTTCATTTTCTTGCTCTTTCCGGGATCTTTTTCCACCTTGTCATCAGCTCACTGATTTGATATTTTGCTTCATTTAGCATGCTTTTGATTTCTTCTACTATTTTCTTCAATGCAGAAATTGTATCCTTAATTTCCTCTTGTTTCTTATTGATAGTTTCTATGTTCTATTTCAACTGATATAATTTGAAGTAAGTTCCTCATAGTTTCCCTGTAGTTTTTGGTAATCCTCTTTGAGTTCACTGAGCTCACTGAACTTCCTTAGAACTATTGTTTCATACTCAATATCTCATCTTTAACTTGCCTCTAAGTCTCTTTCTGTGGATTCCTCCTTTCCCTTCGATTGAGAGGGTGTTTCTTGTATTACCATTATTTGTGAGATTCTTCTTTTCTGCTTCTGCTTCTTAAATTGATCTGTCTTGACTTCCTGACTTTGTGGTGTGAACTTTTAGGGTAGGAGACCATCATTTTTTCTTTCTGGATCTACTTCTGATAATGTCAGCTGTTGGCCCTGACTGATGTTAGGCAGTCTTTTAGAGACTTTCAGGAATCTACTGTCTTTGGCTCTCTCCTTCAGTTTTTAATGTAGTGACCCTTTACTTAGCCTTCAGACTGAGGCACCACAGGGGGGGGCAGAGTCTGTCCTGTGTGCATGGTTATTGTGTTTTCTCAGGCTGCTGCTGCTCAGGGGAGTGACTTCCTGAGTAAGATGTCTGCTGCCATATGGGGGAGGAGTCAGCATCATGACCCAGCAGGATGTTTCCTCAGTTCTCTCCCCAAAGCATCCATCTCCAGACTTCACTCAAGCATCTCTACACCACTTGGTGCTCCCTTTGGCCAGGGAGGTACTATCTGTGACTGCAGTTCTGTATTCAGCAGTCAGTCTTCTGTACCACCGCCAGTGCAGAACCTCCCTGGGGAGGAGCTATTGTGTCCTCTCACACTGCTACCACTCTGGGGAGTGGTCTACCTGAGCAAGATGGCTGCTGCTTGATGGGGGATGACTTACCACCAGGACCCTGCAGGGTATTCATTCAGTTCTCTCCCCAAAGCCTCCTTCCCTAGTCTCTCATCAGGCAGCTCCAGCCCATTCTGCCTCCACCTTTGCCAGAGCCCAGGGTACGTGGCTGCCAATACAAATTTATGCATTGTCCCTTTAAAGAGCTATTTGTGTCTCTAGCTGCCTTTCTCTGGCAGAGAGCATCATTATCGCTTTTCGCAGCTGCCTGTTATCTGAGTACTTTATGGGCTCTGGTGCTGTAGGCAGGAGATCCCCACCTGTGGTTCAGACCCCACACTTCTCAGGGGGATCCAATTAGCCATTTTAATATCCCTTTCGCATTGCCACCAGTAGGTGCCCAGCCATCCTTTTGGAGTCTCTACCGGTCTCCTTTCCAGTTTGATTGTGCTAAAGCTGGATCTTCTTTCTGTCTCAGGTTTTAAGTCTCCTCTCTCACTATTGTTCAGTTGCTTTCCATGTGATTTCTCCATAATTTAGTTGTAACTCCAGATTGGTCCTGGGAGGAGGTCAGTGTAACTTCCATTCACTCCTTTGCCAACTTGAATGCCTGTTATCTGTTTCAATTAGAATTTTTTTTCCTTAATTCCTTCACCATTTGCACCCAGCCCCCCAACACCCTTCCCTTCTGACATCTGTCAGTTTGTTCTCTGTATCAATGAGTCTATTTTTACTTTGTTTTTTTTTTCTTCATTATATTCCATATGTAAGTGAAATCATTTGGTATTTTTCTTTCCCTGATTGGCTTATCTCACTTAGCATAATATTCTCCAGGTCCATTCAAGCTGTCACAAAAGGTAAGATTTGCTTCTTTCTTACTGCTGAGTAGTATTCTATTGTGTAAATGTATCATAGCTTTTTTTCCATTCATGTACTGATGGGCTCCTTGGCTGCTTACAAATCTTGGCTATTGTAAGCTGTTCTGCAATAAACATAGATGTACATAGATATTTTTTGAATCAGTGTTTTTGGTTCCTTTAGATAAATTTCAGGAAGTGGAATCACTAGGTCCAGAGGCAGTTCCATTTTTAATTTTTTGAGAAACTCCATACTGTTTTCCATACTGTTTTCAATTTGCATTCCCACCAACAGAGCACCAGGGTTCCATTTTCTCCACATCCTTGCCAACACTTGTTGTTTGTTGATTTATTGATGATAGTCATTCTGACCAGTATCAGATGATATCTCATTTGTGGCTTCAATTTGATTACTCTGATAATTATTGACATAGAGCATCTTTTCATATGTCTATTGGCCATCTGTATGTCCTCTTTAGAAGTGTTTCTTCAGGTCTTTTGCCCATTTTTAATTGGATTATTTTTGGTGTTGTGGTGTATAAGTTTGTTATAAATTTTGGATATTAATCCTCTATCAGAGATATCATTATCAAGTGTACTCTGTTCAGTGGATTGTATTTGTATTTCTTTGATGTTTTCCTTTGCTGAGCAAAAACCATTTTAGTTTTATGTAATCTCATTGATGTTTTCTCTTTTGTTTTCATCACCAGAAAAGCTACAAGAAATGTCTGAGATTTTGCTGTTTATGCTTTCTTCTGAGATTTTTATGGCACCAAGTCTTACATTTAAGTCTTTATTCTGTTTCTAGTTTATTCTTCAATATGTTGTAAGAAGGTGGCCTAATTTACTCTCCTCTTCCTCCTTCTCTTCCTCCTTCTGCTTTCCTGCATACATTTCTCCAATTTTCCCAACACCATTTATTGAATAGACTGACTTTACCTCATCGTATCCTCTTGCCTCCTTTGTCATATATTAATTGACCAGATATATGTGGCTTTATTTCTGGGCTCTCTATTCTGCATCGATCTATACATTTTTTTTTTTATGCCACTACCAAGCTGTTTTGGTTACTATGGCCCGATAGTGTAGTTTGATATCATGTAGCATGTTCCTCGTATTTTGTTTTTTCTCATTATTGCTATGGCTGTTCTGGGACTTCTGTGGCTCCATATAAATTTTTGGATTATTTGCTCTAATTATGTGAAATAGGTCACTAGTATTTTGATAGGAATTGTGTTGAATCAATAGATTGCTTTGGGTATTACAGATATTTTAGCAGTGTTAATTCTTCCTATCCATGAGCATTGTATATGCTTCCACTTACTTTTACCATCTTCAATTTCTTTCTTCATTCTCTTATAATTTTCTGAATACAGGTATTTTACCTCCTTGGTTAAATTTACTCCTAGATATTTTATTGTATTTTTCAATGCAATTTTAAATGGGAATGCTTTTATAGTTTTGTAATAGGGTAGAGCAATCCCCCCAAAGGGGATTTGTAGTGAGATCCAGAAATTGGGGCGTCAAAGAAAAATATAGGATATTTTTACCCTGCCCGCCAAGGTGGGCTGCCATGGGGAATGGGAGACAGGGGGCAGGGCCAATTGAGAGTTACTTTGCTTGTCAGTAGCAGGCCAGCTTCATACCAGACCTGGAGCACGGTCATTGAGCGTCATGTCAATACAGCAGGATAGCTTCAGACCTCATATGCAAAGGTGGTTATTTTGCACCTCAACAAGGTTTGTAATGCTGTAACCTGGGATGTAACTGGAAAAGAAGACAGCTCCCTGGGTTGCAGCATCTGCTGAAGGAGTCCAGAGATGGGGTTGCTAGGGAGAATTCCTGCTGGGGTTGGGACCCAGGAGCAGCAGCTATGCCAGAGGCTTTTGACCATGCAGTTTGGGGAGCAGAGTAGGGGCTCCATTGGCCACATGGCTTAGAAAGCAGGAAAGCAAGATGTGGCAGCCATGCAGGTGGCTCCCCCGCTCCACCTTGATTACAGTGTGTGTGTGAAAACATCTCTTGAGAGCTCAGAGATATTTTGCTTCACACCACAGGGGAACAATGCAAAGACCATGTGGGAAGGAAAGGGGAGAAAGGACTCTTGCTAGCGGGCCATGAGAAGGTGCTACGTGGTTCTGAATTAAGAACTAGAGATAGCAGCAATGCAGTGGATGGTGCTGGGAACAGCAAGAGGCCTGCCTAGCAGAGCTCTGGATTTCTGTTCTTTTTCTTCTGAAGGACAGTATGCCTGACTGGCCTGACTGGCCTGACTGGCCTGCCTGGCCTGACTGGGCAAAGTGGGGAAGGCAGGACTGTATGTGTTGGTGGGTGTTTTAAATGGTGGGTGTTTTAAAGGGATTTTGAGATTTAAGGGCGACATTTAGCCATTAATCAGAACCTGTATAATTTTTGAATAAATAGTTCCTTTCTTTTTCATCAACCTTTGCCATTGAAAGACATAATTTCAAGCGCAATGGGCAAATGAACCTAGGACAGAGGGACCCTGGGGGAAGGGGGGTATTGTTCTAGTAACAGTATCTGGGGCTCCCCAACAACGGGTCCACATTTGATAACAGTTTCTCTTTCTGTTAGTGCATTACTGCCGTATAAAAAGTAACTAGTTTCTGGATATTTATTTTTCTATTCTTCTACTTTACAAATGTGTTAATCAATTCCAGTAGTGTTTTTGGTGGAATCTTTAGGGTTCTCTAGATACACTATTATGTCATCTGCAAAATGAAAAAAGCAAATGAAGTTATACCTCTTCCTTTCCAATTTGAATGTCTTTTATTTTTTCTTCTTATATGATTGCAATGGCTAGGACTTCCAGCAATATGTTGAATAAGAGTGGTAAAAATGGATATTCCTGTTTTGTCCCTGATCTTAAGGGAAATGATTTTAGTTTTTCCCCATTGAGTATAATGTTAGCTATGTGTGTGTCATGGTTGGCCTTTATTACGTTGAGATATGTATCCTTTATTCCCACTTTTCTGAGAGTTTTTATTGTAAATCGGTGCTGGATTCTGTCAAATGTTTTTCCTCATTTATTTTTATGATCATGTGATGTCTATATTTCATTTTGTTTCTGTGGTGTACCACGTTTATTGATTTTTAGATATTGTATTAACACTGCATTCCTGGAATAAATCCCACTAGATTAGGGTGTATGATTTTTTTAATGTATTGTTGGATCCAGTTTGCTAATATTTGTTGAAGATTTTAACATCTATGTTCATCAGGAATATTGACCTCTAATTTTCTTTCTTTGTAGTATGTTTATCTGGTTTTAGAAATAGAATAATGCTGGCCACATACAATGAGTTTGTGAATCTTCCCTCCACTTGAGTTTTTTTTTTTTTGAATAGTTAGAGAAGGACTAGGGTTAGCTCTCTTTTGAATGTTCAATAAAATTCAGAGAAGATAGCGGAGGAGTGAATGGGAGGCACGCTGAACTCCTCCCAAGACCAAACTGGAATTGCGGCTAAATAGTGGAGTAATCACCTGGAAAACAATGGAACGATAGTGGGAGAGGAGCCTTGGTGCTGCAGACAGTGGATTCGACTCTCACAAATCTCAACGGGTGAGCAGTCCGGTGGAGGCTCGAGAGGGTGGGCTGGGTGCCCGCGGGCACTAGCACCAGAGGGACATTGAAACGGCCAGTTAGCTTCCCCAGAGAAGGACGGGGTCTGAATCATAAACAGGGACCCCTAAACTACAGCAGCTAAAGCCAAGAAAATACAGACAAAACGCAACCCCAAAAAGCTTAGGGGTGCTCTATGCCAGAGACATGTGGCCAGGGATGCACAGAGACATTTAAAGGGCCAAAGCAAAAATTGCAGTGGCAGCCATCCTCCTTGATCTCTTGGCAGAGGCGGCAGCAGGGTGGGCTGGTGCCTGGGAAGAGACTGGTGAGGAAAACTTTGTGAAGAGAACTGACACGGCGGACTGTTACAGCCCGGGTGATAACACACCTCCCACTCTGCAGCTACCATCTCTCTCAGGCATAAGGGAATCAATTAACCTGCCTTTTATGTGCTCCTCACAAAGCTTGTACACGTGTGAGCTGCAGGGCTGAGTGCAGACTGGCTGGGAGAGCTTTGAGGAGAGATTAGAGACAGAGGCATTGGGAAAAGAACGGGAGGAGGAACTGGGGAGTCCCGACTCCCTCCCAATTCTGTAGTCTCCATTGTGGGCTGGAAAGGCGCGACCCCAAAGAGGCAGAAGCGGGGGCGCAAAAACCAGACTGCCTGTGATTGAAACGCAGTCCGCACAGGGGGTGGATCCTTGGACAAAGGGGTCAGGGAACTGCCCGGAGGACCCTGAGGAGAGTCTGGAAACAGAGGCAATGGGGAAAGAACGGGAGGAGGAACCAGGGAGTCCTGACTCCTTCTCCTTGCCATAGTCTCCATTGCGTGGGAAGAGGCCACAGCCCAAAGAGCCAAAAGCTGAAAAGCTCACATAGACACTCCAAAAACACCCAGAGCAGGCGTGCATACTTGCGCCGAGTGACCAGAGAGGGTTGGCGAGTTGTTTGTGACCTGCGCGGGCTGGCGAATGCTTGCACTGGTGGGCATGGCCTCCCACAGTTTGGCACTGATACGGCCTGCGAGGGAGTGCACAGAGTGGCAAGGGCAGGCATAAATTGGCCCGCCCGCCTGCGACTGTGGAACAGCCCACAAAATTAGTAGAGCTGCCCAGAGTTCCTGGAGGAGAGACCGGAGACAGGATAAACCAGAGAGTCCTAAAGCTGACTTCCTCCCATTTCTGTAGTCCCCATTTGGCGAGGGCAAGCAACACACCCAAAGAGCCGAAAGCGGGGAAAACACACAATAGAAGACACTAAACTGACCAGCGACTGGGAGCTCGCTGGCCAGGGGGGCCAAATGAGTACACGAAGTGGCAAATAAGCCCCCTGGTCTGGGGCAAGCACATGCGAGCCCAGGCAGGCGGGGGATCCTGCCACGCCAGGAGCACGCTCAAGGAGCCAGCGTGAGAGTGCAGAGAGATCCCAAAAAATAGCCCAGCCCTGACAGAAGGGGTCACAGAGCTGCCCTAAGCAGGGGTCAGACAGTAGACTCCTGGAAGGCTCAAACAACCTAAGGCCCTATAGGGTCAACAACTGACATCATCAGAGGCAGGCCCAGAAAGAAAAGTAAAGGACAAAAATACTTAACAGATTCTCACAAAAATGGGAAGAAAAAGAAGTTCCCCCCAAATGAGTGGAAAAGGGGACTCCCCACAGAGAGAGCTAAATGAGATAGAGGCAAGGGAAATATCAGATACCGAATTCAAAACATTAATTCTAAGGAAGATCAATGAGCTCAGCCAGCTCAAAGAGAACTATGAGAAACTGCAGAGAAACTATCAGGATCTTACAACAAACTATATCAGCCTGGAAAAGGACATAGTAACTATCAAGAAGACACAAGAGGATATGAAGAATACCATTTCTGAATTGAAGAACGCAGTAGAAGGAATCCAAAGCAGGCTGCATGAAGCCGAGGATCGAATCAGTGAGATGGAAGATAAGGTACAAAGAAGCACCCTGAAAGAGCAAGAAATGGAAAAACTGCTCAAAAGAATGAAGAGGCTTTTAGGGAAATGCGGGACAACCTGAAATGCAATAATATATGTATAATAGGATACCTGAAGTAGAAGAAGAGGAGCAAGGGATAGAGGACCTCCTCGAAAAAGTAATGATGGGAAATGTCCCTAATTTGAGGGGAGAAAGGCTCTCATGGATCCAGGAGGCACAAAGGACCCCACTCAAGAGGGACTCAAGGGGGTCCACTGCAAGACACATCATCATTAAAATGGCAACTATCAAAGACAAAGAGAGAATCCTCAAGGCAGCAAGGGAGAAGGAGAAAGTAACATACAAGGGGGCCCCGATACACCTAGGAGCTGACTTCTCAACAGAAACACTACAAGCCAGAAGGGAATGGCAACAAATTTTCCAAGCCATGAAAAGCAAGGACCTACAGCCAAGGCTGCTCTACCAGCTAGGCTCTCCATTAAAATAGAAGGGGAAATATAGAGTTTCAAGACAAGAGAAAGCTAAAAGAATACATCTCTACCAAACCAGCACTCCAAGATATGCTAAAGGGACTGGTTTAAGAAGATGAAGGAAAAGAGTGAGAGAGAGAGGAACACAGGTACAAAGAGAAAAGATGAGTAAGTTTCTATCAGTAATATCTCTCAATGTGAATGGACTAAACGCCCCAATCAAAAGACACAGGGTAGCTGAATGGATAAGAAAACATGATCCACACATACGCTGCCTACAAGAGACTGACCACAGATCAAGAGACCTACACAGATTGAAAGTAAAGGGATGGAAAAAATATTCCAAGCAAATGGGCAAGAGAAAAAGGCCGGGGTTGCTAAACCTGTATCAGCCAAAGTAGATTTCAAAACAAAGGCCATAAAGAGAGACCCATAAGGGCACTTTAAAATACTTAAAGGAAGAATCTACCAAGAAGACATCAACATTGTAAACTTATATGCTCCCAATATAGGAGCCCTCAAGTATATAGGAAAATTGTAGGATGACTTCAAAGAAGATATAGACAGCAACACACTGATAGTAGGGGATTTCAACACCCCATTGTCAAAAATGAACAGATCGTCCAATCAAAATATTAAGAAACATATTGTGGCACTAAATGACACACTGAATCCAAGAGACTTAACTGACATATATAGAACCTTACACCCAAAGAAGAAAAATACACATTCTCTTCAAGTGCTCGTAGAAGTTTTTCAAAGATAGACCCCATGATACGACACAAAGCAAACCTCAGCAATTTGAGGAAAATTGAAATAATACCAAACATGTTCTCGGACAACAAGTGATTGAAACTGGAAATCAACCTCAAAGAGAAACTTTGAAAACTTGCAAACTCATGGAGACTGAACAGTAGACTATTAAACAATGAAAGGGTCAATAATGAAATAAGAGGAGAAATCATAAAATTTCTGGAAACAAATGAAAATGAACAGACAACAGTCCTAAACCCATGGGACACAGCAAAGATGGTCCTGAGAGGGAAGTTCATAGCAATACAGGCTTACCTAAAAAAGATAGAAACATTTCAAATAAAAGACCTAACACTGCAACTTCGAGAACTGGAGAAACAACAACAAATAAATCCCAGAACAAGGAGAAGGAAGGAAATAGTCAAGATTACAGAAGAACTGAATGACATAGAGACGAAAAGAACAATTCAGAGGATCAACCAATCCAGAAGCTGGTTCTTTGAAAAGATAAATAAAATTGACAAGCCTTTAAGCAGAATCATCTAGAATAAAAGGGAGACTACTCAAATTAATCATACCAGAAATGAAAGAGGAGAAATAACAACTTGTACCATAGAAATACAAAGGATTGTCAGAAACTACTATGGACAATTATATGCCAATAAATTTGAAAATTTTTAGAAAAGTATAATCTTCCAAGACTGAAGGAGGAAGAAACAGAAAGCTTGAACAGACCGATAACAGCTGGGGAAATTGAAGCAGTCATCAGGAAACTCCCAGAACACAAAAGCCCAGGGCCGGATGGTTTCACAGGAGAATTTTACAAAACATTTAAGGAAGAGCTAACCCCTGTGTTTCTCAGACTATTCCAAAAAATCCAAGAAGAAGGAAGACTCCCAGACTCTTTCTATGAGGCCAGCATCACCCTGATCCCAAAACCAGATAAGGACCCTACAAAGAAAAAAAACGACAGGCCAATTTTGCTGATGAACATATATGCTAAAATCCTCAACAAAATATTGGCAAACCGCACCCAGCAATACATTCAAAAGATTATCCACCATGATCAAATGGAATTCATCCCAGGCATGCAGGGATGGTTCAATATACGCAAATCAGTAACTGTGATACATCATATAAATAAAAGAAAAGACAAAAACCGTATGATCATCTCAATAGATGCAGAACGAGCATTCGATAAGGTACAGCACCCATTTATGATCAAAACACTCAGCAAAATGGGAATAAATGGGACATTGCTCAACGTAATAAAGGCCATATATGAAAAACCTACAGCCAACATCATACTCAATGGGCAAAAACTGAAAGCTTTCCCACTAAGATCGGGAACATGACAAGGATGTCCGCTCTCACCTCTTCTTTTCAACATTGTATTGGAAGTACCACAGCAGTCAGACAAGAGAAAGAGATAAAAGGAATCCAGATAGGAAAGGAGGAAGTAAAGCTATCATTGTTTGCAGATGCCATGATAGTGTACATAGAGAACCCTGCAGACTCTACCAAAATCTCCTCAACCTAATAAGTGAATTTGGCAAAACAGCAGGATACAAAGTCAACATTCAGAAATCAAAGGCATTTTTTACACCAGGAATGCAATAGAAGAAGAAATCAGAAAAAAAGAATACCAGTTGATATAGCAAGAAGAAAAATAAAGTACCTAGGCATAAATTTAACCATAGACATAAAAGACTTGTACACATAACTATACAACATTGAAAAAAAGAAATTAAGGAAGACACAAATAAATGGAAGCATATACCGTGCTCATGGATTGGAAGAATTAATATCATCAAAATGTCTATACTACCCAAAGCAATTTATGAATTCAACGCAATCCCTATTAAGATACCAATGACATATTTCATAGAAATAGAACAGAGATTTCAAAAATGTACATGGAACCATAAATGACCCCGAATAGCCACAGCAATTTTGAAAAAGGAAAACAAAGTAGGAGGGATCAAAATACCAGACATCGAAGTATACTACAAAGCCACTATACTCAAAACAATCTGGCACTGGCACAAGAACAGATGCATAGACCTCTGGAACAGAATAGAAAGCCCAGAAGTAAGCCCAGGTCCATATGGGCATCTAATATTTGACAAAGGGGGCAGAAGCATAAAATGGAGCAATAATAGCCTGTTCAACAATAGGTGTTGGGAGAGCTGGACGGCTACATGCAAAAAATTGAAATTGGATAATCAGCTGACACCATACACAAAAATAAACTCAAGATGGATAAAAGACTTAAATATAAGTCCCAACACCATCAAAGTCCTAGAGGGGAACATTGGCAGGAAACTCTCAGATATCCCACGGAGCAACTTTTTCACTGATATGTCTCCTAAAACAAGGGACAAAATGGAAAAAATAAACAAGTGGGACCTCATCAAAATAAGAAGCTTCTGCCCGGCAAAAGAAAACATCAGCAAAATGAAAAGGGAGCCAACCCTATGAGAAAATATATTTGCTAATGATATATCAGATAGAGGTTTGATCTCCAAGATATTTGAAGAACTCACTCGACTCCACTCCAAGAAGACAAATGATCCAATCAAAAAATGGGCAAAGGACCTGGGCAGACGCTTTTCCAAGGAGGAGATACAGAGGGCCCATAGGCATTTGAAAGGATGCTCAGCATCACTAGCCATCAGAGAAATGCAGATCAAAACCACCATGAGGTGCCACCTCACACCGGTCAGAATGGCCATCTTAAACAGATCCACGAACAACAGGTGCTGGCGAGGCTGTGGAGAAAAGGGAACGCTAGTACACTGTTGGTGGGAATGCAGACTGGTGCAGCCACTGTGGAAAGCAGTGTGGAATTTCCTCAAAAAGCTGAAAATGGAACTGCCTTTTGATCCAGTGATTCCCCTGCTGGGACTATACCCTAAGAACACCAAAACGCCAGTACAATAGAACCTATGCACTTCAATGTTCATAGCAGCACTATTTACAATAGCCAAGTGTTGGAAGCAACCCAAATGCCCATCAGTAGATGATGGATCAAAAAATTATTGTACATATTCACAATGGAATACTACACAGCAGAAAGGAAAAAAGAACTACTAAACTTCGCGACAGCGTGGGTGGAACTGGAGAGCATTATGGTAAGCGAAATAATCCAGGGGGCAAAATACAAATACCATATGATCTCACCTATAAGCGGAACCTAACCAGCAATACAAATATGCAAGGAAAATAAGACCAGCAACAGTGAAAGGAAAAGAAATCAACAGAGACAAGAGGGAAGGTGGGGGCGGGGACAAGGAAGGGAAGGGGAAAGTCAAGGAACATATAGCAAGGACTCATGGACAAAACCAAAGGGGAAGAGCTGAGGGAGGGAACGAGGGAGGGGGAAGGGAAAGTGGTGGGAGGAAGGCAGAGACAATTGTATTTGAAAAAGTAAATTAAAATAAAATTAAAAAAGAAGACAATGAGGATTGAGTATAAATGGGCACAAAGGATTAAAAAAAAAATTCAGCCCTGAAGCTATCATTCCAGGGCTTATGTTTATTGGAGGTTTTTGGATTTCTGGTTCAATTTCATTAGTTGTAATCCTTCTGTTTAGATTTTCTGTTTCTTCTTGTATTAGTTTTGGGAGATTTTATGATTCTAGGAATTTATCCATTTCTTCCAGATTGTCCAAATTATTGGCATATAGTTGTTTGTAATATTTTCTTATAGTCTTTGTAATTTTGAGGTGTAGTTAACTTTATTTATTTGGATCCTCTCTCTTTTTTCTTGATGAATTTTATTAGAAATTTGTCAGCTTTGTTTATGTTTTCAAAGAACTTGGTTTTGGTTTCATTGATCTTTTGTATTTTTTAAAACTCTATTTTAATTATTTCTGCTCTTATCTTTATTAATTTCCTATTTTTCCACTCACTTTGGGCATTATTTATTTTTCTTTCACTAATTTCAAAGAGTAAGTTTAAATTGTTCATTTGAGATTGTTCTTGATTCTTGAAGTAGTCCTGTGATACTATGAATTTACTTTTAGGGTGACTTTCATTGTGTCATATAGATTTTTGGTTGTTGTGCCCACATTTTCACTTGTTTCAAGGTATTTTAAAATTTCTCCCTTGGGTCTCATTGTTAACCCATTCATTGTTTAGTAATGTTATTTAGCTTCCTTGTGTTTGTGTGTTTTTCAGTTTTTTTTCTCTTGTGATTTATTTCTAGTTTCATATAATTATGGTCAGAGAAGATATCTGATATGATTTCAATCTTCTTAAATTTGTTGAGACTTGTCTTGTGTCCTAACCTGTGGTCTATCCTAGAAAGTGTTCTTGGTGAACTTGAAAACTATATACATTCTGCTACTTTGGGATGAGATGCTCTGAAGGTATCAATGAAATCCATTTGCTCTACTGTATTGTTTAAGGCCGCTACGTCCTTGTTGATATTCTGTTTGGTAGATCAATACATTGATGTAAATGGAGATGTTAAATGTGTGCTGTCAATCTTTTTCTTTTTCTATCAATATTTGCTTTATATATTTAGGTGCTTCTATATTGGGTGCATAAATATTTATGAGTTATAGATCCATGTTGATTTATTTCTCCCTTTTTTCATTATGTAGTATCCTCCTTTATCTCTTATTATAGCCATTGTTTTAAATTCCATTTTGTCTTATATAATATTGCTACCCCAGCTTTTGACATTTCCATTTGCATAAGCATATTTTTTTCATCCCTTTATTTTCTGTCTTTGTGTCTTTCATTCTGAGATGGGTCTCTTGTAGACAGCATATACAAGGTCTTTCCAGAAAGTGTCCAACCATGTAATATGAAAAAAAATACATTTATTGAAGAATATACAGGATACAAAAACATTGTACATAAGACAATGATGCCTCAGTCCCCTTCAAAGTAGGCACCTTGGGACCTCACACAGTTTCCCCAATCACCATGGGCTTCCCCGTGGAATTTTCCAGAATCTCATTGACAGTCTGAAATCTCTTTCAAAGGTGACTATAGTTTTGGGAAAAACCAGAAGTCACAGGAAACCAAAACTGGGTTGTAGGTGGTGTTGGATCACCTGGTTGATTTGATGTTTCACCAAAAAACTGCATGGGACATGATGCATGAGCAAGCACATTGTTGTGATGAAGGTGACCATCAGCAGTTGCACATAGCTGTAGCCATTTTTGTTGTATTGCATCTCTCAACCAGTGAAGAACATTGTGGTAGTACTTCTTATTGTTTGGCCTGCAGGGGTGTAGTCATTAAGGACAACACCTCCTCAATCAAAATACACAGTTAATGTGGTCTTAATTTTGCTGCAACTTTGCTGTATCTTCTTCAGGTGTGGGGAATCACACAACTTCCCTTGGGATGACTGGGCCTTCGTTTCTGGATTGTAGCTGTAGACCCACCATTCATTTCCTGTTATGGCCTTCTTGAGGAAATCTGGTTCATTGGTAGAGGTTTGAATCAAGTCATTAGCAACTGAAGCAGGATGTTTCTTCTGCTCTGGTAGCAGAAGCTGCATAACAAATTTTGCTGCAACACATTTCATGCAGTATTCAATATTCTGTGTCAAAATCTTGGAAATGATAGTTTTTGGAATCCACAGATTAGCTTATACTAAGGTTATAACTATATCATTTATTGTAATACTGGTTTGGTGGTAATGAACTCCTTCAATGACTCAATTCTCTGCTTCATCTAACCTCATTTTTATTGGTTAGTGTATTCTACATTTCAGATAGTGTATTCTTCATGTCTGACTGGTTCTTTTTTATAGTTTCTATGTCTGTATTCATGCTTTCTAGGTCTTTCTTTAATTTCTCACTGATGTCATCTATTCTTCCCCTAAGTTCCTTAAGCATCATTATAACCATTGTTTTGAACTCTGCATCTGGTAGGTTGTTTGCTTCCATTTCATTTAACTCTTTTTCTCAAGATTTCTCCTATTCTTTTATTTGGAACATAAAATAAAATTTTATTTCTCTCCCTATTTTGGCTCCCTCTTTGTGTTTGTTTCTACATATTAGGTAGATCTGCTACATTTCCCAGTCTTGGTAGTATGGCCTTATATAGTACCTGTCCTGTGGGCCCAGTGGCACAGCACCCCAGGTCACCCAAGCTGGGTGCTCCAGGTGTGACTTCTTAGTGGGCTGTGTACATCTTTCCTTGTAGTAGAGCCTCAACTGCTCTGAGCATGTCAATGGCAGGGATTTACCCCATGCCCATTGGTTTCAGGGGCTTACCATGACCACAGTGGAGGATCTGCTGTGTAGGAGCCAACCCCACAGAGCAGGATTCTCTTCAGTGGGCTTCTGGATAAATCCATCCCTTGAGTGTGTCACTACTGCATGGAGGTGTTTGGGTGGTCCTTTGACTGAGTCTTAAGCTTTCTATTGGGTGTGCTAATTCTGGGGACTCCCAGGATATGCAGGCCAAGGTTAGCCACTGTCTGTGCTATGACCTGGGCCACCCAGCATAACCTACACAGCAATCTGAAGATGATTGCTACTTTTCAGGGCTTGGGGGTCCTGGCAAGAGGCTGAACTGAGAACCAAGGCTGACTGTCACTATTGCCAGCCCTGAGACCACTTAGCAAGATGCACAGAGCATGCTAAGGCCAGACACTACTTGTTTGAGGTTTATGAACCTTTGAGAAAATTTAGAAAAGTCTGAAGAATGAACCAAGATAGACCATTTATATGGAAAAGCCACTGGAGGAAGGCTGGGTGGGCCCAAAATTTGTGAATCACCATGGCTCACAGTATTAGCGAGGTATCAGTAAGGTTGATGGTAACTCTGATATTGTGCCCATCTGCTGGCTCTGGTGGAGGAAGGCTCAAAAAGGGAAGAGTGGCCTCTGCCAGCACTTCTGTCTGGGAGAAAGCTGTCCCTCTGGCATATTCTCTGATGCCAGATAGTTCAGTTCTTCCCTGTAAGTCCATGGTACCTTTTGAGGTACTGTCCCAGTGTTGGAGCTCTGAGTGAGTGAATCCATGTAAGTCTGGGCAAGGGCCTTTTAAAAGAAATACTGGTGGCTCTAGCTGCCTCCCATCTCATTCCCATCCCCATTGTTTTTTACAGCCAGTTGTTTTGGGGACTTCTCTTCCCATCACTGGGAACCTGGGTTGGGGGGACTGGTATAAAGCTGGGACTCTTGCTCCTCAGGAGGGACTTCCACACTGAGATATCCCTCCTGAATTTAACTGTCTCGTGTGGGTATAGAATCAGCCTGTTCTGCATCTCCACTCCTACTGCTCTCTACATGGTTGCTTCATTATGACCTTAGTTATAGGACTTCTGTTCAGCTAGGTTTCAGGTGGTCCTGCATGATGGCTGTTCTGTATTTTAGTTATAATATTGATGTGGTTGTAGGAGGGAGGAAACAAGTACCACATTTACCAGCTCTGCCATCATGACTGGAAGCAGAATCAATTATATCCTTTTTTTTAATCTTCACCTGAGGACATCCTTATTGATTATTTTTAGAGATAGGGGAAGAAAGGGACAGAAATAAGGAGAAAAATATTGATGTGAAAGAGAAATATTGACCAGTTGCTTCCCACATGCACCCCAACCAGGGACCAGACCCACAACCTAGGCATGGGCTCTGATGGGGAATCTAACCTGAAACCTTTTGGTTTATGGGACAATGCTCCAACCAACTGAGCCATACCAGCCAGGGCAGGATCAGTTTTTCTCTTGGTCACTTTTGAGAAAGAATTGTTTTGTCATTGATGTTGACTATGCAATTATATCAATTTTCTTGGTTTTGTAGATAAGTGCAAGACATGTACTATTAACAATTACCAATTTCTATTCCACTTCACTGTTAACAGTCATAATCATTAAGCAATTTAAAAATTTTATTGCACATTTACTATGTGCCAGGCAATATAATAGGTGTTTGTGAACAAACAAAATCTAATTTATATTGTACAATAGCCTTTTGTGAAGGTAGTATATTATCCCTATATTACAGAAAAGACAGAGGCTTAGAGATGTTGAGCTTCTTGTTCACAGTCATAAAACAATTAAATAGCAAATCTGTTTCCATCTCAAGTCATCTTACTCAGTAGTATATATCATTCTCTGTTCAGCTTCTCTCAGCTTCCTGCCAACACACAAATGGTGACATGAGAAAATAAAACATTAAAGAACTAAAAAACTTGCATAAAATTAAACACCGATTTCTAGAAATCCTGAAATCTAAAATTCCTCCTTATAATAATTGTCCATTGAACACCTACTGGGTGCTGTTTTAAGCACTTCACATGTGGATTTCTTCATATGCTTTATAAAATTCTTCCAAAAACCCTGTTAGCTAGGACTTTTAATTTTTCGATTTTAAGTGACAAAAGTAAATGTTAATAATTTAACTAACTTTTCCAACATCACACAGCTGGTAAGGGGGTGGAACTAGAGCCTGTGCCTTTAATCATAGCACCTTATGCCTCATGACTTCTCTCACTGAGAAATCTAAATTATCAATGAAAATCCCCTAAACAGAGACAATGAAAGGTGTTTTGGTCCATCTTGCCAATCTTACCTATTCCTATTGGGTACTATTGCCACTGATTCTAATATAAATGCCAAATTATTCTACTGAATGGTAGAGTTGTACATGTGCAAACACAGACTATTGTTAACTATTGCTAACCTGACTTTCTTTTATTTTTCCCCTTACATCCCACTATTTCTGGAAAGAATTGGTCCACCTTCTCCTCTGCAAGGATGCAACCAAAATGTGGCCTGCAGTCTTCCCAGCTGATGCTCAAGCACCTCCCTCCTCAGGTATTCTGGAGTCATATATAACAGACCCCTGTGTTGAGCCAAGATGATAAGTAAATCCCACCTGGCCTTCTAGCTCTTAGTCATCTTTTTTGTAGTAGAATGGAACAGAGAGTCAGACTGTGTCCTGGTCTGTAGGGTGTCACTGTGAGTGGTATTGGGGACTGCAGTCCTCTGCAAGCTGGGGCCTGGGAGAAACTCCATAAGTCTTGGCTAGAACATCGGTAGTGTGGTTGATAGACAGGACCCAATAATAGCTCCGAGGGCCACCAGAGGAAATCAGGCCTGAAAGTAAATTATACTCCTTGAAGCATGTCTTGTTTCTCTCTCAAGCTCTGTTAATCTTATACCAGATTACCAGCTCAAGGTAATTTACAAAATTCCTGGACCCTGACCCAAATCCCATCTGGTGCCATGATGTTTACTCATCTCGGACCCAAGCAATTCAGTGTATTCCTGTCTTTGTCTTCTTTAAACATCACCTACTCTGTGTAAACTTGATACTGATGTAATTAGATTACCTATATACTTATGCTACCTATCCCCCTCTTGTAACCCCTCAATAAAAGCCATGGAGCATGGGGACTTGGAGCATTCCCCATTAGGGAATTGCCTTCCCCTTTCCTTGACAGGCAAATGGTGTTTGAAATGACTCTTCCATCTGCAGAAAATCTGGGGACTTCGTGGGCCGGAGTCCTTCACACTGGTCTGTCTCTTCCAGTAGGTGAGGCAAATGAAGGAGGCAAGGGATGATTCAAGTGTGAATTCAGGTGATCCAGGTGAAGCTTAGTGCTGCAGAGAGAACATTAGATTGTTCCTGACAGGTTCTTGGAGCTGAGACATCTTATTTAGGTGTATTCATACCGTAGGTATTTTCTTGTGGGTATGCAAACAATCCTGAATGACAGGCCAGCTCAGAAGTACCATGTTGTCCCTGAGTCATGTTCTGTGCCTTTTGACCCACCCTACACCTGAGATTCTGTAGCAGCCATATTGGTTCCTGACTTGGTCAATGTTACACCTAGGACATAAATCAGGTGAATTTATGAACCATATTAATATAGTGTTGTCTCTTTTATATTAGGAGCACTCAGAGATGCAGAATTAGGGTGAAAGAGAAAAGTATTAACCCCCTATTGGTAATGTCAGAAAACCTCCATAGAAGAAAGTGTTATGGGAGAGAGGGCTTTACAGTATGACTGATGGGTGAAGGAAGACATAGAGAAGACAAAATTTTATAGACATGAAGTAATGTAACTTACTGGGAATTGAACATGACATTGTTAATGTAAATTAATCTGTTAGTATGGATATTGTGGTGAGCATTCCTTGTAGGCACTGCATATGTTCTTTGGATTGTGAAGAGACATGATTTAGAAAAAGCATGTAGGAGTTTTTGAGTCTCCAAAAAGAAGGAGTAAAATCTTTTCCCCTTACCAGTTTCATAGTGTAGAAAATCAGGGATGATAAAACAAAGAGGTTATTAGGCTATAATCATGGTCATTCTTTAACAAGAAAAAAAGAAATAACTGTAAAAGCATTCTTGTATAATTTTCACATATTCCTTATTACCATTTTGGTTAATAGCGTTCTTGCCCTCTTGCATTTGATCATCAGTCCCTTCACACTTCGTTCAACCCATTGCATTCTGACTTCTTCCCCTTACTTCATATAAACTACTCTTACCTAGGTTTCCTGTGAGCCTCATCGCTAAATCCAGAAACTTCTGTCAACTCTATAGTATTGAATACTCTGCAGCCTTTGTCACTGTCAACACTTTCCATCTTTATTTGAAATGACCCTAGCATTTTCCTCCCTTTGCCTTTCATAGCAGTCCATTTCCAGGCTTCTCTCTGTGTGGGCACCTACTTGATTATATTTCAGGTACTCATTTTTCCTGAGAGTAGCTTCTCTGTCTTCAAACCCCACGAACATAGTTGCAGTGGGAGCAGTGTGGCCCTGGCCCAAGTGGGCTGGTCCAGTGGTGCAAGTCAGACCCAAGTGGGACCAATCATCATCTTGTGTATTGTAGAGAGAACAGGCACTGAGGAAAGCAGGTTAGGGGGATTTTAATAGAGTCTCTCATTGGGCATATTAAATCTCAAATACACTCTGCAGGAGCTGATGGTGAGTTTCATTCTCTGTGCATTAGAGAAATGTGTCCTTGGTAAAACAGTGCAGGATTGAACAAGTGTAGAGAGATGGAAAGCAGAGAAAATAATCGCTGGTGTTTGAAATTTGAGTCTATTCCTCATTGTGAACCCTATCTGGCCTTTGGTTTCCTATTTCCAGAGACAGCAAAGGAAAAGCATGGAGGTTTTAAATAAATGGCAATGGGAAAAACCTACTGTTGCTGCAACTATAACACCTAACAATTTGGAAAGGAGATACTTGAAGGTAAGTCCAGGCATACTTGGCAAAAAAGATAGAATGAACCATACACAAATAGAAACAGCAAGTGTGCCCCCATAGAAGCCCCAGCTCTCATAGAAATTTCAGTTCTCATAGAAATTTCTTAATTTTTTAATTCAATTTTTTACTTATTTATATTTAGAAACAAATTGCTTAAAAAATTCCAGGGTATTATCTTGCATATGGATATCATTATTGCTTTCTAGTGTTACACTTTTAATGCATGAGCATAAATAAGAGAATTAAAAACATTTATATAGATATGGTATTAGTATTACCCATGTATAATCCATATCCTTATTTTTCCCTAAAAAATTTGGGCCAAAAAAGCGCACATTATACATATAGCAAAATACAGTAATTTGAGATGGTTGTGTGAAGGGTGAGCTGGGTTTACATACCCCTCCATCTTCTCTCAGAACTGTCAGAAATCAAGTTAGATGGAAGTCTGACAAGTATGGAATTAAAGAAACCACAAACATCCAGACTGGTAGGAGAGGTGGAGATATGGAGATGCAGAAGAGGCTGGCTCCATACCCAACTGTGGTGGATAAAAAAGCAGGAGGAATATCTTGGAAGTGAGGCATCTCAGCACCATGCCAGGCCCCCCAGTCCAGACTTCCAGTGCCAGGAGGTTAAGTCCCCCAAACTTCTGGCTGCAAAAGCCAGCATGGATTGAGTCAGTGCAAGAAACTCCTGAAAAAAGAACAAAATAAAATAGAGATAAAAAATGTATCAGATACAGAGTTCAAAATGCTGGATATAAGGATCCTCAAGGAACTTAGTAAGTACATCAACATCATAAAAAAGAGTCAGTCAGAAATGAAGGATACACTAATTCAAATAAAGAACAATTTACAGGGAATCAACATTACAGTGAATGAAGCCTAGTATCAAATCAATGATTTGGAACATAAGGAAGCAAAAAATAAACAATTAGAACACGAAGAATAAGAATGAGGAGGAGTAGCAGGAGGGAGAGGAGGAGGAGAAGGAGAAGAAGGAGAAGGAGAAGAAGAAGAAAAGAAGAAGGAGGAGGAGAAGAAGAAGAAGGAGAAGAAGAAGAAGAAGAAGAAGAAGAAGAAGAAGAAGAAGAAGAAGAAGAAGAAGAAGAAGAAGAAGAAGAAGAAGAAGAAGAAGAAGAAGAAGAAGAAGAAGAAGAAGAAGAAGAAGAAGAAGAAGAAGAAGGAGAAGAAGAAGAAGAAGAAGGAGAAGAAGAAGAAAAACAAGGATAGTGTAAGGAGCCTCTGGGACAACTTCAAGTAGTCCAACATTTGCTTCATATGGGTGCCAGAAGGAAAAGAGAAAGAGCAAGAAATTGGAAATATATTTGAAAAATTAGTGAAAGAAATCTTCCCCAATTTGGTGAAAGAAATAGACATGCAAGTCCAAAAAGTACAGAGTCTCAAACAAGATGGATGCATTCCAAAACACATCCAAATTAAAATTGCAAAGGTTAAAGATAAAGAGAGGCTCTTAAAAGCAGCAAGAGAAAGGCAGTTAGTTACCATAAGACTGTCAACTGATTTCTCACAAGAAATTATGCAGACTACAAAGAATTGTCAAGAAATATGCAAAGGCATCAAAAGTGGGGACTTACAGCCACAACTGATCTACCCAGCAAAGCTATCATTTAGAATAGAAGGACAGATAAAGAGCTTCCCAGACAAGAAAAAACTAAAGGAGTTCCTCATCACTAAACAATTATTATGTGAAATGTTAAAGGGATTATTTAAGAAAAAGAAGATCAAAACTATGAACAATAAATATATATCTATCAACTGAATCTAAAAAAAAAAAAACCCTAGCAAACAAGGGGAACAGAAACAGAATCATATATATGGCCAGCATTTTGATGGTTGCCAAATGGCACAAGGATGTCGGATAATGTGTGAAGCAGTGAAGGGATCAAAAAGTACAAATTAGTAGTTACAGGATAGTCATGGGGATGAAAAGTACAGTATAGAAAATATAGTAGCCAAAGAACTTATACACATGACCCATGGACATGAACAATGGTGTGGGAATTACTTGAGGGTGGGTACCAAGCAGAGGGGGCAAATGGGAAAAATTGGGATAGTTATAATAGCATAATCAATTAAATATAATTTAAAAAATAATGAATGATCCTAAGCAGTATACCACAGGTCACAGTTTTGCAATCTTGTCTTTTTCCATAACTGATAGCATTGATACAGACTGAGTGGCCTGCTAAACTTTTCCCTTTAGTGGGGTAAAAATAAGAATTGCCTTTTGTGTGAACTGACCTATTCATTTAATGAACTCTGTTTTTCAATCTAAAGTTTTCTTTCTACCAGTCTCTTTGTCCTCAAACACACTCCTCTTATTTCCTCTGCTCTGCTTTTCAGAGGCCTACATTTTCTAGGCTTCCATGGCTGCTGGCTTTGTTTACTAATTTTTCAGTGGTGTAAAAAAGAAAATGTGTATTAAAAATGTGTATATAATCAAACTTGTCAATCATTTACTTCGTGGCCTCTAGATTTGATTTTTAATTAATTAGGTGAGATTTTGCCCTACATAAGAATATGAAAGTATCTTTTGATTTTTTATTGTTATTCAATTACAGCTGTCCCTGTTCTTTCCCCCCATTGCTCTCCCCTGTCCCTCTCCCAAAGACAATCCCCTTGCCATTGTCCTTGTCCATGTGTCCAGTATCCACCCCATCTCCTCTGCTCCCTGTCAGTTTGTTTCTTATTTCCATGTCTATGGTTCTTTTTTGTTTGTTTGTTGTTTTGTTGATTAGGTTCCACTTATAGGTGAAGTCATATGGTATTTCCCTTTCACTGCCTGGCTTATTTCATATAGCATAACACTCTCCAGTTCTATCCAGGCTTTTGCAAAAAGTAGGAGTTCCTTCTTTCTTTCTACTGTATAGTATTCCACTGTGTAAATGTATCACAGAGTTTTAATCCACTCATTTACTGATGGACATTTAGGTTGTTTCCAGCACTTGGCTATTGTAAATGGTACTGCTAAGAACATTGGGGTGTGCAGGTTCTTCTGAATTGGTGTTTTGGGATTATTAGGGTATAATCCCAGCAGTAGAATCTCTGGGTCAAAAGACAGTTCAATTTTTAGATTTTTGAGAATATTACATACTGTTTTCCACAGTGGCTGCACCAGTCTGCATTCTCACCCATAGTGTACTAGGGTTCCCTTTTCTGCACAACCTCACCAGAACTTGTTTGTTGATTTGTTAATGATGGTCATTCTGACTGGTGTGAAGTAATATCTCATTTTAATTTTCATTTCTCTGATGGCTAGTGGTGCTGAGCATTCTTTCATGTGTCTCTGGGTCCTGTGTATGTCCTCCTTGAAGTGTCTGTTCACATCCTTGCCCATTTTCTAACTGGATGTCTCCCTGGAGTGAAATCCTGTGAGTTCTTTAAATATTTTGGAGATCAAACTTTTGTTCAAAGTATCATTGGCAAATATATTTTCCCATAGAGTTGTTTCCCTTTTCATTTTGCTGGCGTTTTCTTTAGCCATGCAGAAGCTTCTTATTTTGATGAAGTCCCATTTCTTTATTCTTTCTTTTATGTCTCTTGCTCTAGGGGATACATCAGTTAGAATATTGCTCTGTGGAACATCTGTGAGTTTCCTGCCTATTTTCTCCTCTAGGACTTTTATGGTGTCTCAATTTATATTTAAGTCTTTTATCCACCTTGAGTTTATTTTTCTGTATGATGTAGGTGGTGGTAAAATTTCACTTTTTTTGCATGTAGCTGTCCAGATCTCCAAATACCATTTGCTGAAGAGGTTATTTTTACTCTATTTTATGCTACTGACCCCTTTGTCAAATATTAATTGCTCATAGAGACATGGGTCTATTTCTGGAGTATCTATTCTGTTTCATTGATCTACATGTCTGTTCTTATACAAGTATCACACTGTTTTGATTATAGTGGTGTTGTAATATATTTGATGTCAGGTATTGTGATCCCTCCTATTTTGTTTTTCTTTCTCAAAATTGCTGAAGCTATTCAGGGTCATTTATGGTTCCATATAATATTTGAAATGTGTGTTATATATCTGTGAATTACATCATTGGTATTTTAATAAGGGTTGCATTGAATCCATAACTTGCATTGAGTAACATTGACATTTTGATAATATTAATTCTTCCAATCCATGAACACAGTATATAATTCCATTTATTTGTATCTTCCTTAATTTATTTGTTCTGTGTTTTGTAGTTTTCTGAGGGATAGAAAACCTGTTTGAAAAAGTAATGATGGAAAACTTCCCAGATTGAGGAGAGAAAAAGCCACACAAGTCTAGAAAGCACAGAGGGTCCCATTAAAGAGGAATCCAATGAGGTCCACTCCAAGACGCATCTTAATTTAAATGGCAAATATCAAAGACAAGGAAAGAATCTTAAAGGTAGCAAAGGAGAAACAGGTAGTAACATGCAAGGAAGCCCTGATAAAACTCACAGCTGACTTCTCATCAGAACAGTACAAATCAGAAGGGAATGGCTGAAATATTCCAAGTAATGAAAATCAAAGGCCTGCAACCAAGACTGCTCTACCCAGCAAGGCTCTCACTTAAAATGGAGGGCAAAATAAGGTGTTTCCCAGACAACAGAAGAAGGCTAAAAGAGTACACCTCCACCAAACCAGCACTATAAGATATGCTAAAAGACTGCTTAAGAAGATGAAAAAGAGTGAAAAAGAGAGAAACACAGGTACAAAGGGAAAAAAAATGAATAAATGCTTATCAATAAAACCTTTAAATCTAAATGGATTAAATGGTCAAATCAAAAGATATAGAGTATCTATATCTATAGATAGAGAGATAAATGGATAAGAAGACATGACTCTTATATATGCTGCCTATAAGAGCTCTGCCTCAGAACCAAGGACCTACACAAATTGAAAGTAAGTGGATGGAAGAAAATTTTCCAAAGAAATGCACAGGAAATAAAAGCTGGGGTAGCAATACTTATATCAGACAATAGATTTTAAAACAAAGGCCATAGAAAGAGACACAGGAGGATACTTCATAATACTCAAGGAAAGAATCCATCAAGAAGACATAAACACTTTAAATATATATGAACCCAACATAGGAGGACCCAAATATATAAGGAAAATCTTGGAGGACTTCAAGAAAGATATAGAGAGCAACACACTGATAGTAGGGGATTTTAACACCCCACTATCAATAATAGATTGATCTTTCAAACAAAATATCAACAAGAATATTGTGGAACTGAACGATGTATTAGATCAAGAGACTTAAATATATATATAACCATTCATCCCAAAGAGGCAAAATACACATTCTTTTCAAATGCACATGGAACATTTTCAAAGATAGACCACATGATAGGAAACAAAACAAACCTCAACAAATTCAAGAAAATTGAAATCATAACAAGCATTTTCTTGGACTAGAAGGGCTTGAAACTAGAAACCAACCTCAAGGAAAAAACTCAAAAACATTCAAATTCATGGAGACTGAATAGCATGCTATTAACAATGAATGAGTCAATAGTGAGATCAAAGAAGAAATCAGAACATTTCTGGAAACAAATGAAAATTAACACACGACAGTTCAAAACTTATGGGATACAGCAAAGGCAGTCCTGAGAGGGAAGTTCATAGCAATACTGACCTACCTAAGAAAGATAGAAACATTTCAAATAAAAGACCTAATACTACAACTTTAAGACCTGGAGAAACGACATCAAACACAGTCCAGAGTGAATAGAAGGAAGGAAATAATCAAGATTAGAGCAGAATTGAATGACATAGAGACTGTAAGAAGAATTCCAAGGATCAACAAATCCAGGAGTTGTTTATTTGAAAAGATAAACAAATTGGCAAGCCTTTCAGCAGACTCATCAAGAAAAACGGGAGAAGGCCCAAATAAATAATATCAGATATGAAAGAGGAGACATAACAACTTATACCACAGAAATACAAAGGATTGTACAAAATTACTATGCACAATTATATGCCAAAAAATTTGAAAACCTTGATGAAATGGACAAATTACTAGAAACATATTACCTTCCAACACTGAATGAAGAAGAAGCAGAAAGCTTAAACAGACTTATAACAGCTGGTAAAATTGGAGCAGTAATCAAAACAATCCCAGCACACAAAAGCCCTGGGTCAGGTGGTTTCACAGGATAATTTTATAAAACATTTAAGGAAGACCTAACCCCTGTCCTTCTCAGACTATTTAAAAAAATCCAAGAAGACTACAAACCTTTTTTTATGAGGTCAGCATCATCCTAATCCAAAAACCAGATAAAGACACAAGAAAGAAAGAAAACTACAGGCCCATATCACTGATGAATATAGATGCTGAGTTACTCAACAGAGTATCGGCAAACTGCATCCAGCAATAGATTAAAAAGATCATCCACCACAATCAAGTGGGGTATATCCAGGGATGCAAGGATAGTTCAATATTCAAAAATCAATAAAGATAATACATCACAGAAACTAAAGACAAAAATCACATGAGCATATCAATATATGCAGAAAAAGCATTTGATAAGGTACAGCACACATTTATGATAAAAAGCACTCTGCAAAGTGGGAGTAAAGGCAGCATTCCTCAACATAATAAAAGCCATATATGAAAATCCTACAGCCAAAATCATACTCAATGGGCAAAACTAAAACTTCCCCACTAAGATCTGGAAGAAAACAAGGATTTCTGCTTTCACCACTCCTATTCAATATAGTTTTGGAAGTTCTAGCCACAGTGATCAGACAAGAAAAAGAAATAAAAGGCATCCAAATTGGAAAGGATGAAGTAAAACTGTCATTGTTTGCAAATGACATTATAATGTACATAGAAAATCCTATAGACTCCACCAAAAAACTACTCAACCTAATTAGTGAAATTGGGAAAACAGCAGGATATAAACTCAATATTCAGAAATTGAAGGCATTTTTGTACACCAACAATAATATGAGAATCAGAAATCAAGAAAGAAATCCTGTTTGCTATAGCAACAAGAAAAATAAAGTACCGAGGAATAAACTTAACCAATGAGGTAAAAGACCTGTACTCCTATTGACAATATTAAGACTGCTTTCTAATTTGAACTACTGTAACCAATAAACTAATAAATATTCTTCCATATAAATTTTAATACACTTTTGTGATTGTATCTGTTCTTTGATATGTCCTGAATAAAATCTTTCTAAAAGCTGTCACCAATTGCCTATCTTCCAACAATGTATGATAGTATCCATCATTCTAAACTCTCATTAATATGTATCACATTACATTTTTTTAAGATTTCAGCTCTGATAGTCAAAAACCTTGACATGTAATTGTATTTAGAAATATATTTTCTTGTCAGTATAAGATCTTATGTTTCTATCTTTGAACTTTTTATATTTGTAGTTTGTATTTTTTCCACTGATTTTTACCAGTACTTTGTTTGGGATCCCAAAATATTGTTATATACAAACATTGCCAAAAAATATGTATGCAGTTTATTTTTAACTTTGTAGTTACTTTTGTCATATAGAACTTTAATTTTTCTTAATTAATTAATTTATTTTTTCAAATACATTTGTCTCTGCTACCCCCCACCTCTTTCCCTTGCCACTTCCATCTCTCCCTCCCTCCCTCAACTCTTCCCCTTTGGTTTTGTCCATGAGTCCTTGCTATATGTTCCTTGACTTTCCCCTTCCCTTCCTTGTCCCCTAACCCCCTCCCTCCTTCCCTCTTGTCTCTGTTGATTTCTTTTCCTTTCAGTGCTGCTGGTCTTCCCCCCCCCCGTTTTCTCCCCCCCCCTCCCCCTCCCCCCCCCCCCCCCAAATTTAATTTTTGGAATTTTTTTTTTCCCTTGCATCTTTGTCGAGCTCCCCCCCCCATTGTTGGTTAGGTTCCACTTATAGGTGAGATCATATGGTATTTGTCTTTTGCCCCCTGGCTTATTTCGCTTAGCATAATGCTCTCTAGTTTCATCCATGCTGTCACGAAGAGTAGTAGTTCTTTTTTTTTCTTTCTGCTGTGTAGTATTCCATTGTGTAAATTTACCATAACTTTTTGATCCAATCATCTACTGTTGGGCATTTAGGTTGCTTCCAACACTTGGCTATTGTAAATTGTGCTGCTATGAACATTGGGGTGCATAGGTCATATAGAACGTTCAGTTTTAATGTAGTCAGTTGTGTCAGTCATTTGCTTTAATTTTGCATGTTTGTATCTTGTTCAAAAATTACTTCAGCCTGTTGATGCCTCTATCTTCCATTAAAATTTATTTCATGTGTTGTTATTTAAGCCACATGTAACTTACTTGGAGATGCTATTAAATAAGGGTGTGGTTTTGTATAATTACATTTCAAAAATTGTTTACCTTTGTATATATCAACCTACCATATATATGTAAGATTTTATGTTTTTTTATTGTTTTGTTTCTATCATTGGTGGTAATTTGTGATTTTGCTCTACTGTTTCAGTATTAATACTATAGTTTAGTTACTATATTACTTCATAATAACTTTAATATCTGCTGGAACCTATAGATAGCTTCCGTCAGCCACTTCAGAGAAAGAGAGAAGTATGAAAATCTCTTCAAGAAACTTTCTTTGCAGCCAACAAAGTGGTTTTCACAAAGCCTGCCAAGATAGATTTCATTAGTCCTATGGACAAGTGACTCAACTACTCACAATGAATGGGTATAGTGTGCATATTCTATGCCTTTTCCAACTCTGCATATTAAAAAAGGCAGATAACATTTTTATGTTACTGGCCCACGGGGAATTACGCACAAACATGATATACATAAACCAGATTCAGTGCCTAGATAGGCATTTCAATTATGTCCCTGTACAGGGGGAAGGATAAAATAAATCTTTTATGATGTATCAGATAAAATGTCTATGCATTCATCGATGTCTTTTTCTTATTTTTCTTGGATTCACAGGGTAGTTTCACTGCTTTTCCCATCTTTCTTTGCAGTTTTCGACATAAATAAGTGTGAGCAGAAATAATAGAAGAGACTGGATAGTCAAAATTCTCATTTTGGATTTTATGTAAGAAATAAACTTTTATCAAGTTTGAGCCATTAAATACTTTAGGGTTTGTTATGGCAACTAGCACTACCTAAATTAATAAATACCCCAGGTATTTTCTTTTTATTTTCCTTTTTAAGATATGTTTCACTTCCAGGATTTGAAGGGCAAGGTATTTAATTAATAACATAATTTACTCCTTATACATTGTCTTTCCTTCATTCTCTCTATTCTTTTCTTCTGTACCCAGTTGCATGTGTTGGTCCTTATCAGTCTCTCCACCATTGTGTCTAGACCTGTCTTTCATATGTTTAATTTCTGTGCTGTCTCTTGGGTAATTTCTTGAGATCAGTCTTTTATTTCACTAGTTCTCTATCCAGTTATGTCTATTCAGTTTGTCAACCAATTCATTGAGTTTTTAGTTTAAATGGATGTAATTTTTAATTTCTAAAAGTTTTGAGTTGGTTTTTTAAAGATATATTCTTCATTAATAACATCTTTTGTATATTTTAAATTATCTTTTTATTTTTATAAAAATATTAAATAAAGCTTTTATATTCTATAACTGATCATTTTTTCTGTCTAAGCTCATTGGAGATTTACTTTCCTTGATTGTTCAGTTTACTTTAGCTCAAAGTGGCCTCTTCCTCTGTGTGAGCTTATTATCCACTTATAGGAAAATACCAGGTATTTATTTTTGACAAAGCTGAGAAAGCTGGCTTCTTTTACTTCCTGAAAAGAGTGTCAAGGACCTGGAATCATTGTAAGTTCATATTCAGAACAAGTAGTTTTTATAACATTCAAATGAATGTAATCCTCTTATCTGTGTATAGAGAAGACTGCAATTATGATTTTTGGAAGAGATTTTTTTTTACCCTGTACCATAATCAAGGCAATTAATATTTCTTGTTATCTGTCTTTGAAAACAGGTACCTTTCTCTGAGGGTGTAACCTTCTGAGAGATTTATATGGTGAATTCAGTCTAACTCTAACATTTTCTATTAAAGGCTTTGAAAGTGTTAAGAGTTGAACCTGACTTCATTATAACTGGAAAACGACCTTAGGACATCCACTCTTCAGTTTTAGCTGATGATCTTAATGGGTTTCCTCCCAGATATTAGACTATGAAGATTTCTCTAACATTCTTAAAATTCAGCAGGGAAATTAAAAGACTCTGTTGTATTTTATACGATATTTCCAGGTGGTTTTAAATGAGTATGTTTTCATAAAAATAATCAACAACAATTCTAGATCCAGAATATATTTTCTCCTTAAATTTTATGTCATTAAGTTACAGTCAATTCTTTTTCCTTGACCTGAGTTTTGTTAACCTGGTCCTTTTGCCATTATTTTCATGGATTGGGCTTCCTACTCTACATGTATTTTCCATTAGTTGTTACATTTAAACAAAGAACTTCATATCAATATCAAAACTGGTTGATAACCACAGTCCACCAGTACCTGCCCACAGAAAAAGGCAAAGATTCTAGTATGGTTTGAATACTTCTCTTCTTCCTGGACTCATGTTTGGGGAAGACGGCACTTTAATAGCTGAACTAAGTTTCATAGTTTTATTATCTGTAACTATTTAAAGTTAATTACTTTTGTCATATCTATTCTCCCCATGTTAAGATTCATTTCTCAGTATAAGCAATATATAGTTCCTTTTCATTGATGTCTAAAAAGTCTATTTTTCCTATTTAAGTCAAAGTTTTAATAGAGGTAGGATCTTTTAATTCAGAATTCTTCATTCTTGTTTGTTATTTTTCTAGAATCCATTGTTTTAGATGGTAAGATGATGTCAGCCTGAATCTTAAAAGGCTATTGGCCTACCTGAGTATCTCCTGCTTTGCATCTTTTATTTATTACTGCTTTGACTTTTTAAACTGTATGTTGGGATAATTTTTTATCTTTCTCCTCCAAATCACCAAAGCAATCTTTTTCCATAACAATTCTGCTACCCAACCTGTGTATTGTTGTAATTTTTAGTTTTATTTCTCATATTTTTAATTTTAAGAAACAAATTCTTTCTATTTTTCAGAGAATCCTTTCATATCTGTGAAGATGTAAATATTATGAAATAGTTAACATCTCTCTGTGTTCAATACTAATTCTAATCTACTAGTCATTTGTCTGTTCATTTTTACTTCTACCTATCATGGTGTTAGGTTTTTTAAAATTATCTTTCATTGATTACACTATTACAGTTATCCTGATTTTCTCCCTTTGCCCCCTTCCACCAGTGCCCCTTACTCTCTCAGTCAATCCCTCCCCCCACCATTGTTCATGTCCATAGATCATGTGCATAAGTTCTTTGGCTCCTCCATTTCCTATGCTGTATATTACATCCCCATGTCTATTCTGTAACTACCTATTTGTACTTCTTAATCCCCTTACCTTTTCACCCATTCTCTACCCCCGCCCCCCAATCTGGCAACCTTCCAGTAACTAACTTCTTTTCTCTTACTTTTTAGAGTCTCTAAACTCTGGCCTTTCAATAATGATGTGTCTTGGAGTGGGCCTCTTCACATCTATCATAATTGGGATTCTCTGCACTTCCTGGACTTGCATGTCTATTTCCTTCACCAAATTAGGGAAGTTTTCTTTCACTATTTTTTCAGACAGATTTACAATTTCTTGCTCTTTCTCTTCTCCCTCTGGCACCCCTATGAAACAAATGTTGGATCGCTTAATGTTATCCCAGAGGCTGTTTGTACTATCCTCATATATTTTTTTGGGGGGGGGGGAATTAATTTTTCTTCTTGTTCTGCATGGTTGTTTTTTGCTTCCTTATGTTCCAAATCATTGACGTGATTCTCAGCTTCATCTATTCTACTGTTGCTTCCCTATAAACCATTCTTTATTTCAATTAGTGTATCCTTCATTTTTGACTAGGTCTTTTTTATGCTATTGAAGTCCTCAGTAAGTTCCTTGAGGATCCTTATATCCAGCGTTTTGAAATCTGCATCTGATAGATTGCTTCTCTACATTTCATTTAGCTTTTTCTGGAGTTTTAATCTGTTCTTTCATTTGAGCTATATTTCTTTGTCTCCTTGTTTTGGCAGCCTCCTTGTGTTTATTTCTATGTATTAGGTAGAGCTTCTTTGACTCTGTCTCTTGGTAGTGTGGCCTAATATAGTAGGTGTCCTGTAGGGTCCAGTGGCACAGCCTCCCCTGTCACCCAAGCTGGGTATTCAAGGTGCACCCTTTGTGTGGGTTGAGTACAACTGCCTCTTGTAGGTGAGCCTTGATTTCTATTGGCAGGTCATTGGGAGGGATTTACCCAGGCCAGTTGACCACAAGGACTGGCTGTGACCACTGACCACAAACCTCTGCTCTCCATGGATGATAGACTGTACAGGGGCAGGATTGTGGTGCTCTAACGTGGTCTGTAGCTGTCCACAGGGTATCTTGGCCCTGTGGTTTCCCAGGTGATACAGGCCAAGTTCAGCCCCAACCTGTGTTTTACCTGGAGCACCCTGCCTGAGCTGTAAAGCAGTCTGAGATGGCTGCTACTTGTTCTAGGCTTGGAGGTTCCCAGGTGAAGCTAAGCTGTGACTTTAATCTGGCTGCTGCTAGGGCTCACTGAAACCAGCTGTTGCTTGATTGATAGGAGTTAGGAGACAAGACCAGCCATTCTTACTGAAAAGCAGCTTTGGTGGGCCCATAAGTTGGGTGGGGTAGAGCCTCTGTGGATCTCCAACGTGGGTCACAGTGTGTTAGCTAGGTTGATGGAGTCTCAGATATGGCACTCAGATATGTCCCTTTCATGACCCATCCCCCTACCGGCTCTGTGGGGGGATGGGTCATGAAAGGGACAATGTCCCCTGCTCACCCTGATGCCAGACACTTCAGTCTCTTCCTGTGTACCACTGGTACCCTTGGAGCTGCCACCCCAGTGCTGGAGCTTAGAGGGATCGAATCTGTGTAGGTAAGTCCATGTGTGGGTTTCCCAAGAGAAACCGACTTAGGGCTCCAGCAACCTCCTCCACCAACTCAATCCCTGCTGGATTTTACAGCCAATAGTTGTGGGGACTTATCTTCCTGGTACTGGAATCCTGGGCTGGGGGGTTTGGTGTGGGTCTGGGGCTCCTGGCTCCCAAGATATCTCTCCCAAATTTTTATCCATGTGGGTATAGGTCCAGCCCTTCCTACCAGCCTGGATGGATGTGGTTTCTTCAATTTCATAGTTGTCAGACTTCCATTCAACTCAATTTCTGATGTTCCTGAGGGACAGTTGTTATATATTTTAGTTCTAATTTTGATGTGGTTGTGCAAAGAGGCAAACCATGTCTGCCTATGCTGCCATCTTCACCAAAAGCCACAGTGTTAGGTTTTCTTAATTATTTTTTTCCTCTAATGTCAGGTGATTGCTACTTTTTTCACTTGCTCATTTCGATGTACTAATGAGCATATAGATTCAGCTGTGATATTGTCCATAGGAGTTTTGTGGTACACATGGGCTACTATTGTCATAGCAATTAGTGCTGAGGCCAACTGTATCCAGTGGACATGGTGGTAAAAGCAGACAAACTTTGCTGTAAAGGTGCAGAAGGATCCTATCTGGATAATGTAAATGGCCCTCCCCACCACATGAAGAGCTCAAAGTCTCACCAGTAGAAGCCCCCTTGGCAGAATTCCTATGCTCTATAAAAAGAGGTTCTCTATTCAGTTGAAAAATATGACAGACAGCAGAGAGTTGCAGGAATTATTTTGTAATATTTTAACACAGTCAAAGAAAAAATATTCTGTTGCAGCTCCTTTGTTCTTGCCCTCTATTAATCTTGTTTTCAAGGAATTTTTCCTGGAAAACTTTATTTTTCATAAGTTCCCTTTTCTATTTTTATAGGTTTCAAGATTGCTCAGCCATACTAGGTATAGGGACCCATATTGTTCCATTAGCTTAATATATTTCAGAAATACCATATATTTCTTTTCTTTTGAAGTCATTATTCTCAATGTTTTAGCATTAACATCTTTCCCTATATCAGGGTAATTTTATCATTTAATGAGATTTTGAGAGAAAAAAAGGAAAATATGGATGTTCAGTGAGTCATAAAAATGAGAACTAAGATTTTCTTTTTTCCTTTCAGTTTTTAAAATTCAGAAACTTCACCATCACCACTCTTATTAGACCTTTTTAATAATGATTTTCAATGTGAAATATCAATAATCAACTTAAAAAATTCCTTTTTTTCTTTATTGCTTATACATCTGCTTTATAGTGCTTTTCTTTAATGTGTATGTCTTTGTACATAAATATATTGTCTTCATAGATTCTAGCCTGGAACTTATATTCATTACCTATCATTTTCCTACAGAGCTCCCTTTGATATTTTACAAACTAGATTTTTAATACACTGTTTTTTTTTCTACAGTTTCTAACCTGAGATTCCCTACCTTCATTGACTTTACTTTTATGATAATTTTTCATCTAAAAACAATATTTTTGATTGTTCTGTTTTTCACACTTTATTTTAAACTAAGACCTCAATAAGTATATGAAATAACATATTTCTTGAAGTTTTTTTCTTTCTGAGTATAATTTGTTTTAGAAGAAAACATTCATTTTATTCCTAAGTTTCTTTAAAGCCATATTTTTTCTTTTCACTCTTATTGAAAAGGGAGTTAGCTTCTTGTTTGTCTAATATGGGGAATGAAGATGGGCATGGTTAGTGACCATACAGAGTACTATTCAAATATTTAGGACTGAAGACTGAGAGGCACATGTTAATTTGCTGACTTTCTTTTGTAAATGGGTAAATAGTGGTCTGCAAGCACAGGAGAGTGATGGAGAGGTAAATGTAACTGTTTTCTGTTGAAGTGTTTCTCTGCTTTTTACTTTCTCTCTCTCTCTTTATTTATTATTTATTATTTATTATAGCTTAAAGATATCAGGACCAGTATAGCTGCTTTGTAAAGAAATAGGTCCTCTTTCATTAGGAGCTAGTTGGAGCAGGACCTTCTTTCTTTAGTTTCAGTGGTCATAATGTACTGGTTACCAGGGGCCCTGGTGGGGCTAAGTTTGAACTGTGTCAATCATGTAATGGCCAAAAGTGAACTTCAGGCCTTCCTTCTTAAAACTTGTAACTGATTTTGGGAATTTGCTGGAGGGCCTTCTCTCACTCCTAAGCACATGCACTTCTATAAGAATCTGTTGGCCCATTATTTTATCCAGAACTTTTACATTCTACTTCACAGAGTCTTTGAATTTTTGTTTTGCCTTTGAGTGCCATGTTTCTTTCCTTCAAGTGGTGAGCCATGTTTCTCCCAACCTTGTATTTCATTATTTATTTCTGTGGGTTTGTCAGAGGGGCTTGTTAAAAGTGCAGTTAAAACTGACTTTTGAACTGAAAGCCCTGCTGATTTTATGCTCAGCCATTTCAGTTCTGCTGTAATTCTCTAATACAGATTTTACTTCTGGTTTTTGGTTGTTTAGATATCCTGTAAGTCCTTCTCTGATCATCCATTGCCCTGTAAATCTCATCTTATTCATATCTCATCTCATTCTGTAGAATTTTCATCTGTCTTTCATTTGTTTAAGGTTTTCTACTCTTGTTTCACTGAGGATGTGTCTTATTCTATTTTATGAAAAATGCCAAACTGTTTTCGATTTGTTATTTTTTATCCATTGTTGACAATTTCCTTATTATTTCCAGAGCTTTGCTAGTCTGCTGTGTCTCTGGGGTATGATCTTGTTTCACTCTATGGTATTTTATTATGTGTCCTTTGTGTGTGTGTTTCTCTTTTATTCACTGTTATAGTTAACATGTATTCACAGTGATACAATCTGAGAGTACCTAAATGATAAAATTACACCAGTTAATAGTCAATGTATTAATACACCAATTGGTTTTATTCATTAGATACCGACAAAATAGTTCTAATGCAAAAATCCTAAATATAATGTTAGTGAATCAAATTAAATGATGTTAAAAAGATAATACATCATAAACAAGTGATATTTAATTGAACTGGTAAGCTGACTTAATATTTGAAAAATTAATCAACATTATTTACACATTTACAAACAGAAAGGAGAATAAATCAAGAGATCACTTTGACACATGCACCAAAAAGCATTTTGTAAAATTCTACAGCACTCATGTTTAAAAAATAAATAGCAAACTGGGATGAGTACCACCAAAAATGTCTACGGTAAACATCATGTTTATTTTTGAGATATTGCCTTTTCTACTTAAGATAAAAAATAAGACAAAATGCCTGGTCTCATTGCTTCTATTTAACTCTACCAATGTCCTAGCCACTGCAATCAAAACAAAGTACTACTTTTAATAGTGGATTCTAATACTTATTTAGCAATTTTTGTCTTTTTGTTCTCCTGCAGTGAGGAAAAAAACACAAGAGCCAATAATAGAAAGTACATTTTGGCAAAAATTAAGTCGCAGACTCATCACCAACTTTCGTAAGAGACGGAATTTCAATATATTTTTGTAATGAACTGTGCTTTTACATTTTTTTTATTCCCTACTGCCAAAGGGCTTACTGGGAACTTCTTAAAAAGCATTGCAAAACAATAAAATAAATAAATAAATTCAGACTTGCAACATGTAATTAATGAAATCACAGTGACAACAACGCTTAGAGTATTGACAGGACTGCTTAGCATTTATTTTCCACATGTATTTCACATATGTTTAATCTATAAGTTATCACATATCCTTCTCACTCTTTGGACTGGAAGCCCAGGAATTTCATGTCAGATAAATTACAGAAAAGACCACAATGAACTGTTATACTGGGTTGCTAGCTGCAATAGCAGCATTGACTACCTGAGACTAGAAAGAATTAACTAAACCTGAGACATTTCTTTTTTCACAAGCTTCCTGCATGCAGTCATTTGAATGCAGGGTTTAATATATTGACTCTGGGTGCAGTTAGGAAGGGAGGGATGGGTTATTGCTAGTCATCTTGCAGATTTTTAACAGGTGGTTGAAGTACATTTTTGTAATACTTTTTTAGTGGTTTCTATGGGAATTAAAATATACATTGTTTTTAAAAATTCTACCTGGAATATATATAGTACTACTTCTGTAACCATGTAGGCTCTCCAACTCTCTCACCATCTTTTTACTATAATTACCATATGTACCACATACAATTGCTTTAAAAGTAAGACCATGTATAGTATTTTTCTTTCAACAGCATATGTATCTTTAAAAAGCTAAGAGAAAAAAATTAAACTCATATTTACCATTCCAGTGCTCTTTATTTGTTTCTGAAGGGTGTTGTTTCCCTCTGACATCCTTCCTTTCATATTAAGTAAACTTGTTTTGAACAACTCTTGTGCAACAAAATCTAGTAACAGTGAATTACTCTAGTTTTTTATTTATTATTTATTTTTCATTGTTCAAATACATTCGTCTCCATTTTTCCGCCATAACTTTCCCCTGCCCCACCCACCCCCACCTCCCACCTTCAATCCTTCCCCACTTTGGCTTTGTCCATGAGTCCTTTACACATGATCCTTGATTGGACCCTTCCCGTTCTTTTCCTCTTTACCCCCATCCCTCCTTCCCTCTCATTACTGTTGGGTTCTTTTTTCCTTTCAATGTTGCTGGTTATATTTTTCTTGCTTGTTTGTTTTGTTGATTAGGTTTCACTTATAGGTGAGATTGTATGGTATTTGTCTTTCACCCACTGGCTTATTTTGCTTAGCATAATGCCCTCCAGTTCCATCCATTCTGTCATGAAGAGTAGTAGTTTGTTCTTTCTTTCTGCTTCTTAGTATTCCATTGTGTAAATGTACTATAGTTTTTTGATCCACTCATTTATTGATGGACACTTAGGTTGCTTCCAGCACTTCACTATTGTAAATTGTGCTGCTAAGAACATTGGGGTGCATAGGTTCTTTTGAACTTGCATTCTGGGATTCTTAGGGTGTAATCCCAGCAGTGGAATCACTGGGTCAAAAGGCAGTTCCATTTTTAGCTTTTTGAGTAAATTCAAAACTGTTTTCCACAATGGCTGCACCAGTCTGCATTCCTACCAACAGTATATTAAGGTTCCCTTTTCTCCACAGCCTCACCAGCACTTGTTGTTTGTTGATTTGTTTATGATGCCTATTCTGACTGGTGTGAAGTGGTATCTCATCGTGGTTTTAATTTACATTTCTCTGATGACTAGCGATGCCGAGCATCCTTTCATATGTCTCTGGGCCCTTTATATGTCCTCCTTGGAGAAATGTCTGTTCTGGTCCTTTGTCTATTTTTTAATTGGATTGTTTGTCTTCCTGAAGTGGAATCTTGTGAGTTCTTTATATATTTTGGAGATTAAACCCCTGTCTGAGGTACCATTGACAAATATATTTTCCCATATGATTGCTCCCTTTTCATTTTGCTGATGTTTTCTTTAGCCATTCAGAAGCTTCTTATTTTGAGGAAGTCCCACTTGTTTATTCTTTTATTTTTGCCCCTTGCTCAGGGGGTATATGGGCAAAAATATCGCTGTGTGGGATATCTGAGAATTTCCTGCCTATGTTCTCCTCTAGGACTTTTATAGTGTCATGACTTACATTTAAGTCTTTTATTCATATTGAGGTTATTTTTGTGTAAGGTGGAAGTTAGCGGTTGAATTTCAATTTTTTGCATGTCTCTCTCCAGATCTCCCAACACCATTTGTTGAAGAGGCTATTTTTACTCCATTTTATGCTTCTACACCCTCTGTCAAATATTAATTGACCATAGAGACATGGGTTTATTTCTGGGCTCTCTATTCTGTTCCATTGATCTATGTGTCTGTTCTTATGCCAGTACCAGACTGTTTTGATTACAGTGGCTTTGTAATGTAGTTTGATGTAGGTATTGTGATCCCTCCTACTTTGTTTTTCTTTCTCAAAATTGCTGCAGCTATTCAAGGTCATTTTTGGTTCCATATAAATTTTTGAATTGTTAATTCTATATCTGTGAAATACATTATTGGTATTTTAATAAGGATTGCATTGAGTCTATAAATTGCTTTGGTAGTATGTACATGTATAAAAGACCCATGAATAAAGCCAAAGGGGGAAAAAATTGAGGGTGGGAAGTGGGGGTGTAGAGCAAAGTGGTGGTAGAAAAATGGAGACAAATGTATTTGAACAATAAAAATATGTATAAATAAATATAAAACAAAGTATGACCAAAATAAATAAATAAATAAATAAATAAATAAATAAAACCACAATTAAATACCACTTCACCATTATAATGGCCATAATAAACAAATCAGCAAATAAATGCTAGTATGTATATGGAGGAATAGGAACCCTAGTACACTGTTGGTGGGAATGCAGACCAGTGCAGCCTCTGTGGAAAAGAGTATGGAATTTCCTAAAATAAAAAACTAAAACTGGAGAGCATCATGCTAAGCGAAATAAGCCAGGGGGCGAAAGACAAATACCATATGATCTCACCTATAAACGGAACCTAACCAACAATGCAAAGATGCAAGGAAAATATGACCAGCAACACTGAAAGGAAAAGAAATCAACAGAGACAAGAGAGAAGGGGGGGGGGGTGCAGGGAAAGGGAAGGGAAGGGGAAAGTCAAGGAACATATAGCAAGGACTCATGGACAAAACCAAAGGGGAAGAGCTGAGGGAGGGAAGGTGGGAGGGGGCAAGGGAAAGAGGTGGGGGGGGCAGAGACAAATGTATTTAAAAAGTAAATAAAATAAAATAAAAATGTAAGTAAAAATGAAAAAAAAAAACAAAAAAAAACTAAAACTGGAACTACCTTTTGACTTGGCAATTCCACTGCTGGAATTATCCCTTAATAAGCTGAAACACCAATTCAAAAGAACCTGTACACCCCAATGTTCATAGCAGTGTTATTTATAATAGCCAAGTGCTAGAAAAAACCTAAATGCCCATCAGCAAATGAGTGGATCAAAAAAACTGTGGTACATTTACACAATGGAACACTAAGAAGCAGAAAGAAGTAACTCCTACCCTTCATGACAGCATGGATGCAACTAGAGAGTATTATGCTAAATGCAATAAGCCAGGAGGTAAAAGATAAATATCATATGATCTCATCTTTAAGTGGAACTAAATCAACAAAACAAACAAGTGAGCAAAATATAACCAGAGAAATTGAAATAAAGAGCACACTCACAGTATCCAGAGGGGACAGGCAAGGGAGATAATGGGGGATGAATGGGAAGGGTCAAGTCAAGGAACATGTATAAAAAGAACCCATGGACAAGGACAATGTGTGTAGAAGATTGAATTTGGGAGAGGTTGGGTGGGAAGGGCAGGGGAGAACAATGGGAGAAAAATGGGGACAACTGTAATTGAGCAACAATAAAACATTTAAAAATATGATTAGGTATAAAGTAGATGATGCTTTCACTCTAACTTATTTTTAGAAGAAAAATTTAATTGACCAGTTATGACCAGGGAGTATAATAAATGTGTTTTAAGAATTGTTCTAAAGCACAAAAAAATGGAAAGATTGTTATTTTCAAACTGACTCCTCAACCAAATGGCATTCTTTGTACATTGTGAATATTATGGAAGCCTTTGATGGGGCTGTTGGAATCAGTAACATGGAACCCGGTGACAAAATATCTATTGAGAAAATGTAAGATAAAGCTTTCTTTTATTCAATGTGTCTTATTTAGTTCTAAAATAAATTGTGTTTGATTTCTTGGAGAAGAAATTCTTCATGTGCACTGACTCACTGTGATAGCAACCTCAAAATCTTTATATCATACATTAGGCAGAGCTGGATGGAAAACCCCAGATTCTGTTGCCAGAGCTCTTTGCCTGCATTGCTTGACTGTTTTTCTGTTTTCTGGATGCATTTTCAGGTTGGCCCTCTCTATGCAATGGGAAAGAGGCCAATGTCAGCCAAACGTCACATCCTTACACTTCATAATCTTAAAAGAAGAAAGATAACCTCCTTTTTTGAAAGCCACTAGTCAAATTCCACGAAGGACTATTGTTTTTCCTGGATCACCTGTCCTTAAATTAAACCAATTCCTGTGGAAAAAGGAATAGTGCTGTGACTTTAGCCAGGCCTGAGTCTCATAATTCTCTGAGAATAACATTTGGTGAGTGATGGGCCTCATCCCAAAAGAAAAGGAGGATTTTGCACAAACTGAAAAAATAGATGTTCATTTTGGAAAGCAAGAGCAAAAAACATAAAATGCTTGACACTTTCTCCAAATTTTGCCTCCCATCTAAATATTATCTGCTTTTTTTTTTCTTTTTTTTGGTCTCCAGAGCCCTAAAAATAGGCATTTTTGTGTTTTTCCTCTTGTTTTGTTATAAAGCTAATTCAGAGTTCATAGCTATTATTTTTGTGGTAAATCAGTTTTTTAGAAGCTCATTCCTCCTTACTGGATGCCAATTACAGATTTTTTAAAATTTAACACAAGGCAAAATCTACACTATTTTTTTTTTGCCACATATGATTTGTCGATGTTGGATTTCTTACTAATCCCAGGAAGTGGGGCTGATCCAGATTTAAGATTGCTTAGAGAAAAAGGATTCTTATACTTGTACCTATTGTACATGCATGTGTGTGAATTTGCTTATAATATGATATTGAAATAAAAGCTTTGTCCAAAGTACTACAGATGCTGCTTATAATGCAAATTATACCAGACTAAAAGGCAGGATTCCAAAACAAGAATCTGATAAGTAATTTCATGACTCACAACCACCTTAAACAGCGAACCCTGCACAAATCTAATATATGAGGTCTGTCTAGAAAGCATCCAGCCACATAATATAAAAAATAGAGATATTTATTGAAGAAGATACAAAAAAACATTGTACAAAAGACAATGATGCCTCAGTCTTTCAAAGTAGACACCTTGGGTTCTTACACAGTTCTCCCAATCACCATCAGCTGCCCTGTCGTATTTTTCTGAGTCTCATTGATAGTCTGAAATCTCTTCCCTTTCCAAGGTGATTTTAGTTTTGGGAAAAACTGAAGTCACAGGGTGTCAAATCTGAGTTGTAGGGGGGCTGAGTCACCTTGGTGATTTGATGTTTCACCAAAAAGCTCTTCACGAGATGTGATGCATGAGCAAGTAGGTTGTTGTCATAAAGCTGCCAGTCACTAGTTGCCCATAGCTGCAGCCTCCTGAATCATCCTAATAGTTTCTGCAGAGGAATGTTTGAGCTTAATGCAAAATTGGGTGCAGATTTATTGCTCTACTCACCCAATCATTTTTAATGTGATGACAAGACAGTACATAGGTTCATTCAATGGAGTTTACTGCCCCCACTGACTACTACAATGAAGTCATCATTGTTCACGCATGCACATTCCATTCCACTCTTCTTGACTGCCAGCTTATATTAATGTTGCACAAAACATTCTCATTATATTAACAATAGTTAGACTTTCCAGACAGATCTCGTTTAAAAGGTTAAGAGAATGGCAATGAAGATAAGGTTTCATGATGAAGTTTCTTTGGAAAGAACTAAAATGGTACCTGATTTACTTGATTCCCACCAAAGGGTCTAGATGGTAAGGAGTCTACTTCACTTCAAGGCTGGAGACGAGGGTTTTCACAGAAACCTTGTTGAGAACTTGCATGTACGGGAGGCTGTAGAGGGGACTGAATATTGTACAGGTAGTTGGAGGACAGGAAGCATAAGCCAGAAAACTGCTTTATTAGTGTGAAAAAGGTATGTTGCTGCTATGTCTGGGATGCAACTTAATACCTCTCTGGTGGCAGTTCAAAGTGGAATGAACTTTTTCTGGAAACCAGATTCATACTCTTCATGGAGAACCAGCCTAGGACTATTTTGTGACCTTCTCAAGAACACTATGTAAAGAGGTGGTGGAACTCCAATGAAAAGAGTGAATTTAGACCCCTACAAACAGGGGACTGAGGGAAAGTGGATAGCTGAGGGAGTGTGGGAAACTGTACGTGAGATACACTAGTGGGGAGTCTCCAAATTTTGTAAAATACCCAAGACAATCACGATCAACATTTGCCAGGACCTGAGAGTCAAAGACATCACGTGGACATTCCCGCTCTCAAAAGACCTTCCTTTTCATGTTTTCTTCTCCTGTCTCCTTGGAATATTTGATGTAAGGAGACAGATAGTGACTTTTTCCACTACCAAGTAGCCAGTGTTGTTTTTGGAGATTATTAAGTGTTTTGGAATTTGACATTCTAATTTTTTGAATGGAGGCTATGCTTGCAGAGCAAAGAAACAAGAAATTATTGTCTAAGATTGAAGCAATCAGTCATAAAGCCTAACAAATATTGAGATATGAGTCAAAAATTCTTTTAATTATATAGTACAGTTTGCTCTTGTGCAAAGTGCTGACATTTATACACATTCATAAAGAGAAGAGGTGAGCAATTGATTTTGTTCCAGGATCCTGGAGAGCAGCAGAAAGGATATGACATTTGAAAGGGGTCTTAACAAAGTTGAATAATAAAGAAAGAAATATGAACAAAGTCATGGAGTTTTGAAATTACACAGTACATTGTATGCAACAAGGACAATTATAGTATATATAGACAGTAGGGTTTGGAAGAGGAAAAAGGTAAATTCGCAGAAGTGGTCTGAAGCCTGTGTATTAAAAATACTACATGCCATGTGGATTTACAATAAAATAATGAGGTGGTAGTAAACTATAAAATTTCTAGCATCAGGGAGTTTTATGAAAGTATCTGTGTTTTAGAAAGGTAATTTCAGTATGTTGGAGGAAATGTAGAAGGGACAAAGATTAGAGGCAGAAGCATGCTTGTAAAGAGTTGAAACAGCAGTTTCAAGGTGTCTCTTTTTTTATTTTATTTTAATTTATTTTTTGAAATACATTTGTCTCTGCCTACCCCCACCACTTTCCCTTGCTCCCTCCCTCCTTCCCTCTCTCAGCTCTTCCCCTTTGGTTTTGTCCATGAGTCCTTGCTGTATGTTCCTTGACTTTCCCCTTCCCTTCCTTTTCAAGGTGTCTCTTAGCTGCAGTATGCAAGAGGCAGTGGAGGTAAATTTGCTAGCCTTGGTGATAACCAGAAGGTGAGGATAACCAGGAAGGAGTAGCTCAGAACAACATTCATGTTGTCTGTTCTGAGGTCTGTTAAAACAAATTTGAAGTAGGAAATTCAGGTTTAAGGGGATGAGAAATGAAACTGACTTTGAAGACATTTTTGTCAACCCACCTGTAAGATATCCAAACTCAAGATGGTTACTAGATAATTACAGATTTTGTTGGTTCAGGAGCTAAGAGTTGGGAAAAGATTGGCATTTATAAGTTTAGTTCTAGGTGGGTGGAAACAGACATTGCAAATCACCTTTAAGAAAGTGAAAATGAAAGGAAGGATTTGGTAAACAAGAAAAAGAACAAGCAGAGGCATGGGAAGCAGAAAAGAATGACACCATAGGAATAAAAAGAGAAAAAAGAAGTTTCAAAAATGATGGAGTTTAATACCATCATCAACATTTGAAGACAAACAAAAATAGAGTAAGACATGAAAACAGTTTACCACATTTCATAAATAGCCAGTCATATTTGGTTTTTGCCTGAATTGAATTATTTTATGGAGCTGAGCTTCAGGAGTCAGGATGCCATGGAGCGGCAACAAATTAAAAACAGTGAGTACTTCTGTGGGCACCTAAAATATCATTGTGGAAGGGAAGAAGAGAGCTGGAGACCTGGGTGGTTATAGCTGTATCAGCTATAGTGTGGAGGAACTGAAAGGATGTGAGATGTCAGAGATAATGTGAATATGAACTACTAAGAAGATTCAGAGTATAAATTAGCTCAACAGCATCTGCTTTGACTTCTGCCATGACTGGAAGCAGCACTGGTAGGTAACAAATAGCATCTAATACATGAGTATTCTTACAAAATATGCACCTCATCTTTGTTCCCTTTAGTCAACTTTATTAATTTAGATATAGGGAAAATATTTGACAATTATTTAAGGAAATTTGGATAGATAAAACAAAATGCAAATATTCTATCTGTAGATAATCTGAAGTGGTAAGTGCTTTCTCTTAGACCTCAGTGTTACTGTATTTCTAAATTATTTTCTTGTATTTGTCTTAAGTACAGAGGGGTTATTGGTTGACCAGTCACAAAGCACTTACTGTTTGTTTGTTTGTTTTTTTCCTTCTGTCAATTGTGGTAATTCTATTTAGCACTGTAGCACTATAGTGGGTGCGAAACCAAACAGTTCTGAACTCAAATACTACATTTACTGCTTCTTAGGTGAAGAATTGTGACTAAGAATTAACCTCTCTGGGACTCATTTACCTTAGCTATTAAGTGAACATAACACTACCTTCCTCTTAAGAGGATTAGTGATAGTCATGTTAGACAATTCCAAAGTGATTTATATGGAGTAGATACTTAGCAAATGGTAGATGTTATCATTGAATATGATGCAGATTTTCCAAAATATGGCCTAAGGCACACTTGTCTCAAGGCATTTCCTGGAGTAACAGTGTTTGCGCCCTCTTTGAAAGTTACATTCTCATTAAAATATTATTAAAAGTTTAGAGAAGCCAAATGAGGAAAGCATCTGACTGAATATGTAATGAAGGTTTCAAAACTTGCATGTATTCTCAGGTGTGAAAAAAAAGAGAAACCCTTTACATGATATATTTTACTTTTTGTTTCTTATTTCCAAGATCCCTTTATCCTCCTAGATAATGTGTGTGTTGCTGGAGGGTGCGGGGGTGGGGAGGTATAGTTTTGACAAATCTTGTCATTTAAAATCATCTCATTCTCCTCCATTTTAAAAAGCACTTTCAAGTCAACACAATATTATTTAATAAATTAAAAAATATTTAGTGAAATTCAAGGTCCAAACTCCTTACCAGGGTTGGTTTATGTCCTCAAGGAGGTTGACAAGGGACTACTGCTTCACACAAGAGATATTGTGCTATCCTCTGGATTCATGAGACCTCTGTAGTGAAGCCCCTTGCTTGGACACCTGGAATCTGGCTAGCATCAGCTGCTCAAATTCATGGCTGGTGAAATCCATGACCCATTTTTATATCATAGTTCCCTGGTGGCTCCATGGCTAGCTTAGCCTCATTACGTCTCCTGCTGGCCCTTCAAACTCCTTGTATTTAGGCCAAATCTTCTAACTACTATCTGTCCACTGCCATGAAAACTCTTTTCCTTGCTCACATTGTCCCCAGGGAAAGCCTCTAGGTCTTTTTTTAATTTTAATTTTCTTAAAGAATTTATTTATTTATTTTTAGAGAGGAAGTGAAACATCAATTTGTGGTTGCATTTTTTGCATCCCCTGCTAGGTATCTGGCCTGCAATCCAGGCATATGCCCTTCCCTGGGAATCAAACTGGCAACCCTTTGGTTCACAGGCGGGCACTCAATCCACTGAGCTCCACCAGCCATGGCTAGATCATAATTCTTAGTCATTTTCCCCCTGCATTCTGGAAGCCCATAGAATTTTGGATTTCTTCCATGATGCATGAGAGCACACAGAGAGCCAGAGTGCTATACCTTGTACTATACTCTGAAACCTTTAAGTCTGAATACGTTTTCTTTTCCTAAATATACAACACAGCTGCTCCTGTGTCATTTCCAAGGCCTATGATGAAGGGGTTCACTCCAAGATTTCCAAACATGGCTTTCTCTGTGTCTCTTTCATCCTATTCTGGAGTTTTAGTAACCAAGATTCCCATACCTGATTTCTAGACTTTATTCTTTATCCCCCTTTCCTTTTCACCTCCCACAACCAGAGGAACTTCTACTCAATCACAACTATTTTTTCTCTCTAAAGTAATAAACATCTGTTTTCAATTGATGAAAACCCATTGAGGGACTGTGATTTAAGAGACAGGATGCTTTACAATCTTAATTTGAGTTTCATATTTTCTTAGCCCAATTTTCCCCAAATCTGTTTATTGACATACCTCCCATGTGTATCAGTTTTTAAGCTATTGGTTAATGTCTGTCAGCTCCAAATCCATCTTTTTGCCTTTAGCTTTGTGAAGTTGAGGCAGGATCTCTGCAAACCCCATTTCTGTTTTATTAACTGCTCTCTCTAGGGGCAGTACAGGGAGACACTAGGCTGAAGGGGAGAAAAACAGATATGCTTTTTCCTGTTTGTTTCCTTTTGCCTTATGCTTCCTTTTCCTGCGTCACCCCACAGTACTTCTTCACCCTTGCAGGGTTAGTGTCTCCTGTAGCAGCAGCTGAAGCCAATTTCCAACTTTCCCAACACTCGCACTGCCAACTTTATCACATCCCTCTAAGAAACACAAGCACCAATGAGTCAATACCTCCTTAGAGGGATGGGCCCAGGCCCCTGGGTCCTCTCCTTTAAGCTCAGACACCAGCCCTGGTGATCTTTTAGTTCTCAGTTCCCTTCCTCTAAAATCTTTAAGTCTGAATATTTCCACTTTCTTACCTTTGTTCCCCAGCTCTAGGCTGAGTGTTGTCATCATACCTAGTTGACAAGTTTGAATATTCAATATTCTCTGTTAAAATTACTAGTATAATTTCTATCTTCTGACAACATCTAAACTGATAAAAACTCTACTAGAACTGGTGTTGTATGAAAGTCACAAAAGAATGTACTCACCTAACCATTTGTTGGTGGGATTGGGATGGTGAGGGTGGTGATGGGATGGTGACTATGATCATGTATGTCTATATGAACATACCTGTTGGTCATGTGTGTATGGTCACCTGTGATCGGCAAGGTGATCCTCATTCCTCTGGATAGAGAGCCAATAAAGAAGGACTCAAATGTAGAAAAGAGAAAATTCATGTTGAGACTAAAACAGTTTAGTGAATCTCCATTAGACTTTCCCATACTCAGAGGCATTTAACTATTAGAAATTTGAATGTATCTGAAAGTGAGCTTTTAAGAGCAAGAAGTATAACTGTGGTACCAACATGGCCAGATTAAGAAATACATTTTTGTTTTGTTTGTGCTGTGAACACATTTTGTGTTTTGTGTGCACTCTGCTTCTTGCTTACAGAATGCTGAATTTCATTTAGTAAAAGAATACCTCAAAAAGTGTTTTATAATCCTGGTACTGAGCTAAGTTCATATAATATGGTCCCTGTTCTGAAGAAGTTCACAGTTTTAGAACTCAGAGTGTGGTCCATGAACCAGTATCATCAGCATCATCTGAAAGCTTGTTAGAATCTGGAGCATAGAATTCCATGCTCCATCCCAGATCTACTAAATTAGAATTTCCATTGTAAGTGGATTCCCTGGTGATTTTAATGCACATTAAAGTTATAATGTGCAAAGTTATAATGCACAAACATTGTTATACAGCAGTAATTTTCAACCTTTTTTATCTCATGACACACATAAGGTAATTACTAAAATTCTGTGGTACCCCCAAAATATATTTTTTTGCCTACCTGCCACAAAAGAGGTATAATTTTGATTCATTTATACTAGATGTTTATTGTTATGTTAGCTGTTATCATTTTTATTTGACAACCTCAGGAAAAAGAGCTCAGTGGCCCTGACTAAATAGTCAGGTATTACATGTTTTAAAAATTCTTGTGGCACAATGATAGAAAATCACTGTGACAGAGTATGGGATAGTGCAAGAATGAAACAAGTTCTACTTCATGCAAAATTATATGTCTACCATCCACTTCCAATCTCTATCTCTCTCTTATTTCTGGCTTTCTGTATCCCCTCAGAAATAAACCTCACTATGCAGCATTGCTAAAATTTAAAAAGGTGGGTGATGGGACATCATGGGAATTATAGTTTTTCCTGATTACATATATTAAGCTAGGTGGGGGCAGCAAGAACTTTAGGAGTTCTTTAGGAGAACTTTAGGAGGAATGGAAAAATAATGCGTTGAGTAACAAAATTAGTTTAAAGAAAACGAGGATTAAAGGCCATCACATATTCTCATGGTCCGTATTTTCATTCTCTACTGGGAGAATACAATTGTGTCAGGCTAGTAGAGCTGTCTGCTAATAGAAAATGTATCAGGAGATGGGTGCACTGTTTCCAGTAGTATCCCAAAAGGAATGTTCTGTTAGGCTCCAAATTAGTATCGCTGTTCAATTACCTGATACATTGGTGAAGCTACAGTCCTCATAGAAGGTGGTTCCCTATTCACAGGCTGAAAATTTACTTCAAAAAGATTTGAAGAAGGAGCTTTGATTGTGTATAGATAATAGGCTAAGGCTCTGGCTTCTCTTTTGGTGTGGAACAGGGAGAGAGGGGTTTTCACAAACTTTGAACTCATGCTTACATTAGGCTGGAGACCTGGGCTTACCTCTAACTTGGGACTGCCTCCAGACCTGGAAAGGTCAAGTAGGGACTAGTGACAAGTTACACACTGAGTGGATCCCCTTCAATCTTCCTCTGAGAACCTTCAGAGGGAACAAACTACAAATAAAGAGCTTAGAGAATTTGTATCTCTACCACATATTTCACTTTCCTGTGGTATGCAATATTGTGGTCTATGAGAAAATTCTGCAACATAACAGATGTGGAAGACTCAAGGGAAAAATATATCTTTGACAGTTGCTGTGAAAATAGATCACTTTCTTTTTTAAAAAATCTGATTCATGTTTTCAGTAAGATAAAGAAGAACCATGAAACAAGAAAATGACATAAGGAAAGACCAGGTGAGATAAAAAGGCAGAATCTTGAGATAAAATGGCATATGCTAGAAATTTTAAAGTCTGCCAAAGAAGAGCTATATCTGGTTTAAAGTCAGCATTAGGGTCAAAAGAGAATAAAATTGATGGTGCAGAAAATTGTGTTAGTATTAAAGGAAATGTTTGAGAAATCATTTCAGAAGTCAGAGAAAAGAGCCAAAGATGATAGTGAGGAGACAGAGATTTATAGTGTTGGTTGGTAGGGGAGAGACAAAAAAGAGAGGAATATATAAAGAGAGAGGGGAGAATAGATGGAAAAGGCAAACAATGGGAAACCACAAATAAATTATAGACATTCCTTTGGAACATTTTCTCCCTCTATAAAATGAGCCTAAGAGGATGGAGAAAAGAGTTATAATAGAATTTTGAGCTGAAAAAAATACACTGGTCTAAAAAGAAGCATCATAAATCAATAGGGACAAAGGGGATTATTTAATACTCAGTGTTTGCATAATTTGGCATAAATTAATCCTTATGTCACACAATGCTGAAAAATGAATTTTATGGATTTAAATACAGGGTGAGGCAAAAGTAAGTTCAAAGTTGTGAGTATGTGAAACAGTTTATTCTTGTATTATTATTAACTAATTACTGTATTATTTTATATATGAACAACTGAAAACCTACTTTTGCCCAACTCTTTAAAAACACAAAACAATTCAGTAAAAATAGTAAATATTTATTAGATTTATTCATGAAGGAGAGTTTTCTAACCTTGGATGCAACGAAAAAAATTCTCAATAAAAAGTGGACAGAAATGGCTAAATTAAAAGTAAAGAGTAAAGATATTTCATGCGAATGGAAAGGGAAAACAAAGCTGGTGTTGCAATACTTCTATCCAACAAAATAGACATTAAAACCAAGCCTATAGTAAGAGAAAAAGGTCACTACATAATGATAAAGGGAACACTCCAAGAAGAGGATATGACCCTGGTAAACATTTATGCATCTAACATAGGAGTACATATGTAAATATGTAAAGCAAATCTTGATGGGCATAAAGAGGATAGCAGGGAATTTTAATACCCCATTGACTTCAATGGACAGATCTTCCAGACAGAAAATCAAAAAGGAGATGCTTGCCTTAGACAACATGTTAGATCAAATGGGTTTAATTGATATCTTTTGAGAATTTCACCCCAAAGCAGCAGAATATACATACTTTTAAAGTGCACATGGAATGTTTTCTAGGAAATATTAAGACACAAAACAAATCTCAATAAATTTAAGAAGAATGAAGTTACATGAAGCATCCTCTCTGACCACAATGTTATGAAACTAGAAATCAATCACAAGAATAAAACTGAAAAATATACAAAGACATAGAAGCTAAATAACATGCTATCAAATAATTAATGGGTCAACAAAATCAAGGAAGAAATCAAAACATACCTGGAAACAAACAGAAGTGAAAACAGAACAACCCAAAATCTGTGGGACACAAGGAAAGCAACCCTAAGAGGGGAATTCATAGCATTACAGGACTTCCTCAAGAAATAAGGAAAAGTTCAAATAAACAATCTAACTTTACACTTAAAGGAACTTGAAAAAGAACACCAAATAAAGTCCAATATGAATAGAAGGAAGGAAATAAGATCAGAACAGAAATAAATGAAATAGAATCTTTAAAAAAATGATATAAAAGATCAATGAATCCAAGAGCTGGTTCTTTGAAAACATAAACAAGATTGACAAACCTTTAACCTGACTCATTAAGAAAAAAGAGAAAGAGCCCAAATAAATAAAATCATAAATAAAGGAGGAGAAATAACTGACACCCAAGAAATACAAAAGATTGTAAGAAAATATGAAAAATGATATGTGAACAAACTGAACAACATAGAAGAAATGGATAAATTCCTACAAAATACAGTATTCAAAAACTAAATGAGGAAAAAAATCAGAGAATCTGAATAGACATATTATATCTATTGAAATTGATACAGTATTCAAAAAACCCCAAAAACAAAAACCTTGGACCAGATGGACTTCACAGGTGAATTTTATCAAACATTCAAAGAGAGCTAACACCTCTTCTTCTCAAACTATTTCAAAAAATTCAAAAGGAGGGAAGACTCCTAATCTCATTTCACAGGGCCAGTGGCCAGCATTATCCTAATTCTAAAACCAGATAAAGACACTACCAAAAAAAAGAAAAGAAAATTAAAGGCCGATATCCTTGATGAACACATATGCTAAACTTCTCAACAAAATGTTAGCAAACTGAATATAGCAATATATCAAAAAGATCATAAATCATGATCAAGTGGGATTTATTCTAGAAATTTAAGGTTGGTACAACATTCACAGATCAATAAATGTCATACACCATATAAACAAAATGAAGGAGGGAAACCACATGGTCATAGATGCAGAAAAGTGTATGATAAAACCCAGCACATATTTATGATAAAAACTCTCAATAAAGTGGGACTAGAGGGAATATACTTAAACAAAATAAAGCCCATATATAACAAACCCACTGTCAGCATCAGACTTACTGAGCAAAGTATGTGTTCCTCTTAAAATTGAGAACTAGACAGGGATCTCCACTATCACCTCTCTTATTCAGCATAGTACTAGAAGTCCTAGACATACCAATTAGACAAGAAGAAGTAAAAGGCATCCAAATTGGAAAGGAAGAAGTAAGACTGTCTTTATGACATAATACTGTACATACAGAACTTTAGGAGTCTACCAAGAAAATAATAGGACTGATAAATGAATTCAGCATTGTAGCAGGATACAAAATTAATATCCAGAAATTTAGTCCCATTTTTACATATATAATGAACTATCAGAAAGGCAAATTAAGAAAAAAACTAATTCACCATTTCTTCAAAAATAATAAAATACCTAAGAATAAATCTAACCATGGATGTAAAACACTTGTACTCAGAAAATTATAGGACACTGAAGACAGAAAATGAAAAAGATACAAATAAGTGGAAGCACATACCGTGTTCACAAGAAGAATTAACATTGTTAAAATGTCCATACTACCCAAATCAAGCTATAGATCCAATGCAATTCCTATCAAGGTACCAATGATGTATTTTATAGAACTAGAACAAATATTTCAAAATTTTATATGGAACTACAAAAGGCCCTGCATAGCAACACTGATCCTGAGAAAGTGTACAAAGTTGGAGGAATCATGCTATCTAATAACAAACTACACTATAAGGACATAGTAATCAAAACAGACAGAGATCAATGGAACAGAATAGAGAACCCAGAAATAAACCCACACTTCTATAGTCAATTAATATTTTAGAGGAAGCAAGTGCATACAATAAATGGTGTTGGGAAAATTAGATGGATATGTGCAGAAAAATGAAACGAGGCCACTTTCTTACAACAAACATAAGGATAAATTTGAAATGGATTAAAGACATAAATGTTAGACCTGAAACTATAAAAATCGTATAACAAAATGTAGGCAGTAAAATCTTGGACATTACATGTAGCAATAATTTATCTGATATATCTCTTCAGTCAAAATAAACAAAATAAAAAAAATAAACAGAACTACATCAAATTAAAAATATTTTGCACAATAATGAGACCATCAACAACAACAAAAAACATGGAATGGGAGAATATATTAACCGATACATCTGATAAGAGCTTGATATCCTAAATTTATAAATAATATATAAAACTTAGTTACTTGGAGAAAGATGGCAGAGGAGTGAATGGGAGTCACGCTGAACTCCTCCTCCCAACCAAACTGTAATTGAAACTATATAGTGGAGTAATCACCTGGAAAACAATAGAACGATAGAGGGAGAGGAGCCTTGGAGCCGTGGACAGACAGTGGATTCAACTCTCACACATCCCAATGGGTGAGAAGTGCGATGGAGGCTCCAGAAGGTGGGCTGAGTGCCCACAGGCACCAGCACCAGAGGGACATTGAAACAATCAGTTACCTCCCCCTGAGAAGAACAGGGTCTGAATCATAAACAGGGACCCCTAGACTACAATAGCTGAAACCAGGAAAACGCACTGACAAAACGCAACCCCAAAAAGCTTAGGGTGCTCTCTGCCAAAGACAGGCAGCTGGGGATGCAAAGAGACAAATAAAGGGCCAACACAAAAATTTGCAGTGGCAGCTGCCCTCCTTGATCTCTGGGTAGAGGCAGTAGCAGAGTGGGCTGGTGCCTGGGAAAAGATTGGTGAGGAAAACTTTGTGAAGAGAACTGACACGGTGGCCAGTAGAGCCCCTGTGATAATTCACCTCCCATTCTGCAGCTCCCATCTCGCTCAGGAATAAGGGAATCATTTAACCTGCCTTTTGTGAGCTCTGCATACAGCTTGTGCACATGTGAGGGGCAGGGGACTAAGTGCAGACAAGCTGGAAGAAATGGAGGATCCCTGGCCAAAGGGGTCACACAGCTGCATAGAGAGCCTTGAGGAGAGACTGGAAACAGAGGCTTTGGGGAAAGAATGGGAGGAGGAACCGGGGAGTCCTTACTCCCTCCCCATTTCGTAGTCTCCATTTCTCACAGGCAGGGCGAGTCCCCAAAGAGGCAGAAGTGGGCACGCAGGAGCTAGATGGCCTGTGAATACAACGTGGTTCGCAGGAATAATGGATCAATGGCCAAAGGGGTCACAGAAATGCCCAGAGACCTCTGAGGAGAGACTGGAAATGGAGGCATTGGGGAAACAACGGGAGGAGGAACCGGGAATCCCAACTCCTTCTCCTTTCTGAAGTCTCCATTGTGTGTGGGCAGGCCACACCCCCAAAGAGCCAAAAGCTGAAACGCAGACAACAGACAGCCCAAAATCACTCAGTGCAGGTGTGCATACACAGGTTGAGTGGCCAGTGAGGGTTAGCCAGCGCATGTGTGGACCCGTGACCGCGTGGGCTGGCGAGGGCTCCTGAAGGTAGGCACCCATGGGGCTGCAAGGGAGTGCACAGATCAGCGAGGGCAGGCATAAAACAGCTCCCCTGCAGGCGCAAGTGCAGAGCAGTCTGCAGAAATAGTGGATCCCGGGCGGAAAGGGTCACGGAGCTGCCCAGAGACTTTGGAGTAGAGACTGGAGACAGGATTAACCCGAGAGTCCTGGAGCTGACTTCCTCCTATTTCCGTAGTCTCCATTTTGTGCAGGCAGGCAATGCCCCAAAGAGCCAAAACCAGGGAAAGGACACAATAGAAGACCCTAAACTGACCATTCTCGGGGCGCCCACTGGGCGAGGGCGCCAGATGAGTGCACGAGGTCGGGCGAATGAGCACCCAGGCGGGCAGGGGATCCTGCCACACCAGGAAGGGTGCTCAAGGAGCCTGCGTGAGAGTGCAGAGCAATAAACAGAAACAGTGTATCCCTGGCCAAAGGGTCACAGAGCTGCCCAAGAAGGAGTCAGACACAGACAATAGGCTCCTGGAAAGCTCAAACGACCCAAGGTCAATTAAGCTCAACAACTGACATCATCAGAGGCAGGCCCAGAAAGAAGAGTAAAGAATGAATGAATGAATGAATGAATAAATAACAAGACCCGCCTACTACCATAGAAGTATAATCCACAAAGTCAGGATATATAGACAGAAACTAAAAGCAGGAACAAAATTAAATTAATTAAATAATTAATTAATTAATACACTATCACAAAAACGGAAAGAAAAAGAAGTTCCCCCCAAATGAGTGAAAAAGGGGACTCCCCACAAAGAGAGCTAAATGAAATAAAGGCAAGGGAACTACCAGATATTGTATTCAAAACAATGGTTCTAAGGGAGCTGAATGAGCTCAGCCAGCTCAAAGATAACTATGAGAAATGGCAGAGAAACTATCAGGATCTTACAACAAACTATATCAGCCTGGAAAAGGACATAGAAACTATCAAGAAGACACAAGAGGATATAAAGAACACAGTAGAAGGAATCAAAAGCAGGCTGGATGAAGCTGAGGATCGAATCAGTGAGATGGAGGATAAGATAGAAAAAAGCTCCCAGAAAGAACAAGAAAAGGAAAAAGACTCGAAAAGAATGAAGAAGCATTTAGGGAAATGCAGGACAACCTGAAACGCAATAATATCCACAATATAAGGATACGAAAAGGAGAAGAAGAGGAGCAAGGGAAAGAGAACCTCTTTGAAAAAGTAATGATGGAAAATTTCCCCAATTTGAGGAGAGAAAAGGACTCATGGATCCAGGAGGCAAGAGGACCCCAGTCAAGAGGGACTCAAGGCTTTCACTCGAAGACACATCATCATTAAAATGGCAACTATCAAAGACAAAGAGAGAATCCTCAAGGCAGCAAGGGAAAAGGAGAAAGTAACATACAAGGGGGCCCCAATTGGTCTAGGAGCTGACTTCTCAGCAGAAACACTACAAGCCCGAAAAGATTGGCAACAAATATTCCTACTGATGAAAAGCAAGGGCCTACAACCAAGGCTGATCTACACAGCAAGGCTCTCCATTAAAACAGAAAGAGTAATAAGGAGTTTCTCAGACAAAAGAAGGCTAAAAGAATACATCTCTACCAAACCAGCACTCCAAGATATGCTGAAGGGACTGCTTTAAGAAGATGAAGGAAAAGAGTGAGAAAGAGATAAACACAGGTACAAGGAAAAAAGTGAATAGGTTTCTATCAGTAATAACTTTCTCTGTAAATGGACTAAATACCCCATTTAAAAGACACAGGGTAACTTGATAAGAACATGACCCACACATATGCTGCCTACAAGAGACCCACCTCAGAGCAAGAGACCTACCCAGATTGAAAGTAAAGGGATGGAAAAAAATATTCCAAGCAAATGGGCAAGAGAAAAAGGCCAGGGTTGCCATACTTGTATCAGACAAAGTAGACTTCTGAAGAAAGGCCATAAAAAGAGACCCAGAGGGGTACTTTATAGTACTTAAAGGAAGAATCTATCAAAAAGACATCAACATTGTAAACTTATATGCTCCCAATATAGGAGCCCTCAAGTATATAAGGAAATTGTTGGATAACTTCATAAAAGATATAGACAGCAACACACTGATAGTAGGGAATTTGAACTCCCCACTGTCAAAAATAGACAGATCTTCCAAACAAAACATCAAAAAGGATATTGTGGAGATGGAAGACACACTGAATCAAATGGACTTAACTGACGTATATAGAACCTTACAACCCAAAGAAGAAAAATACACATTCTTTTCAAAGGCTCATGGAAGTTTTCCAAAAATAGACACCATGATAGGACACAAAGCAAGCGTCAACAATTTCAGGAAAATTGAAATAATACCAAACTTTTTCTCAGACCACAAGGCCTTGAAACTGGAAATCAATCTCAAAGAGAAATTTCAAAAACTTGCAAACTCATGGAGACTGAACAGTAGACTATTAAACAATGAATGGGTCAATAATGAGATAAGAGAAGAAATCAAAAAAGTTCTGGAAACAAATGAAAATGAACAGACAACAGTCCAAAACCTATAGGACACAGCAACGGCGGTCCTGAGAGGGAAGTTTATAGCAATACAGGCTTACCTAAAAAAGATAGAAACATTTCAAATAAAAGACCTAACACTACAACTTCAAGAACTGGAGAAACAACAACAAATAAATCCCAGAGGAAGTAGAAGGAAGGAAATAGTCAAGATTAGAGCAGAACTGAATGACATAGAGATGAAAAGTACAATTCAAAGGATCAACCAATCCAGGATCTGGTTCTTGGAAAAGATAAATAAAATCGACAAACTTTTAAGCAGACTCACCAAGAAAAAAAGGGAGAGGACCCAAATTAATAATATCAGAAATGAAAGAGGAGAAATAACAACTGATACCACAGAAATACAAAGGATTGTCAGAAACTACTATGAACAATTATGTGCTAAGAAATCTGAAAACCTTGATGAAATGGAAACATTTCTACAAAATTATACTCTTCCAGTACTGAAAGATGAAGAAACAGAAAGCTGAACAGACCGATAACACCTAGGGAAATTGAAGCAGTAATCAAGAAACTCCCGGCACGCAAAAGTCCTGGGCCTGATGGTGTCACAGGAGAATTTTAAAAAATATTTAAGGAAGAGCTGACCCCTGTTCTTCTCAGACTATTTCAAAAAATCCAAGAGAAGGGAAAACTCCCAGACTGTTTTTATGAGGCCAGCATCACCCTCATCCCAAAACCAGATAAAAACCCTACAAAGAAAAAAAAAAAAAACAAAAAACTACAGGCCATACTACCTAAAGCAATTTATAGATTCAACGCAATCCCTATTAGGATACCAATGACGTATTTGACAGAAATAGAACAGACATTTCAAAAATTTATGTGGAACCATAAATGACTCCAAATAGCCGCAGATACTTTGAAAAAAAAAAAAGTAGAAGGGATCACAATACCAGACATCAATATCACTGATCAACATAGATGCTAAAATCCTCAATAAAATATTGGCAAACCTCATCCAGCAATACATTAAATAGATTATCCACCACAGTCAAGTTGGAATCATCCCAGGGATGCAGGGATGGTTCAATATATGCAAGTCAATAAACATAATACGGCACATAAATAAAAGGAAAGACAAAAACCACATGATCATCTCGATAGATGCAGAAAAAGCATTCGATAAGGTACAGAACCCATTTATGATAAAAACATTCAGGAAAATGGGAATAAATGGGGCATTCCTCAATGTAATAAAGAGTATATATGAAAAACCTACAGCCAACATCATACTCAATGGGCAAAAACTAAAAGCTTTTCCACTAAGTTCGGGAACAGGACAATGATGTCTGCTTTCACCGCTTCTTTTCAAGATCATACTGGAAGTCCTAGCCACAGTGGTCAGACAAGAAAACAAAATAAAAGGCATCCAAATAGGAAAGGAGAAAGTAAAACTATCATTGTTTGCAGATGATATGATAGTGTACATAGAAAATCCTGTAGATGCTACCCAAAAACTACTCAATTTAATAAGTGAATTTGGAAAAACAGCAAGATACAAAGTCAATATTCAGAAATCAAAGGCATTTTTGTACACCACCAATGAAATCGAAGAAGAAATCAGAAAAAAAAAATTCAATATAGCAACAAGAAAAAGAAAGTACCGAGCAATAAATTTAACTCAGGAGGTCAAAGACCTGTGTGCAGAAAACTATACAACATTGAAAAAAGAAATTAAGGAAGACACAAATAAACGAAAGTATATACCTTGTTCATGGATTGGAAGAATTAATATTATCAAAATGTCCATACTACCTAAAGCAATTTATAGATTCAATGCAATCCCTATTAGGATACCAATGACGTATTTCACAGAAATAGAACAGACATTTCAAAAATTTATGTGGAACCATAAATGACCCCGAATAGCTGCAGAAATTTTGAAAAAGAAAAACAAAGTAGAAGGGATCAAAATACCAGACATCAACTATTCTGCAAAGCCACTCTACTCAAAACTATCTGTTACTGGCACAAGAACAGACACATAAACCTCTGGAACAGAATGGAAAGCCCAGAAATAAGCCCAGGTCTATATGGGCAACTAGTATTTGACAAAGGGGGAAGAAGCATAAAATGGAGCAATAATAGCCTCTTCAACAAATGATGTTGGGAGAGCTGGACAGCTACATGCAAAGAATTGAAATTGGATCATCAGGTGACACCATACACAAAAATAAACTCAAGATGGATACAAGACTTAAATACAAGCCGCAACACCATCAAAGTCCTAGAGGGGAATATTGGCAGGAAACTCTCAGATATCCCACGGAGCAACTTTTTCACTGATATGTCTCCCAAGGCAAGGGACATAAAGGAAGGAATAAACAAGTGGGACCTCATCAAAATAAGAAGCTTCTGCACGGCAAAAGAATACATCAGCAAAATGAAAAGGGAGCCAACCATATGGGGAAATATATTCACTAATGATACATCAGATAGAGGTTTGATCTCCAAAATATATGCAGAACTCACTCGACTCCACTCCAAGAAGACAAACGATCCAATCCAAAAATGGGCAAAGGACATGAGCAAACCCTTCTCCAAGGAAGAGATATAGAGGGCCCAGAGACATTTGAAAGGATGCTCAGCATCACTAGCCATCAGAGAAATGCAGATCAAAACCACCATGAGGTACCACCTCACATTGGTCAGAATGGCCAGCATAAACAGATCAACAACAGGTGCTGGCGAGGCTGTGGAGAAAAGGGAGCACTACTTCACTATTGTGGGTAATGCAGATTAGTGCAGCCATTGTGGAAAGCTGTATGGAATTTCCTCAAAGAGCTGAAAATGGAACTGCCTTTTGATCCAGTGATTCCCCTGCTGGGACTATACGCTAAGTTCACCAAAACGCCAATACAAAAGAACCTATGCACCCCAATGTTTATAGCAGCATAATTTATAATAGCCAAGTGTTGGAAGCAACCTAAATGCCTATCAGTAGATGATTGGATCTAAAAGTTATGGTACGTATACACAATGGAATACTATGCAGCAGAAAGAAAAAAAAAGAACTACTACAGTTTGCGATAGCATTGATGGAACTAGAGAGCATTATGCTAAGTGAAATAAACCAGGGGGCGAAAGACAAATACCATATGATCTTGCCTAGAAGTGGAAACTAACCAACAAATCAAAGATGCAAGGAAAATAAGACCAGCAGCACTGAAAGGGAAAAAAGCAACAGAGACAAGAGGACAGGAGGCAAGGGTGGGTGGGGAAAATGAAAGGAAGGGTCAAGTCAAAGAACATAAAGCAAGGACTCATGAACAAAGTCACAGTGGGGAAGGGAAAGGGTGAAGGGGAGTGGGGGAGGGGAAAGTGATTGGGGGTAGGTGGAGACAAATGCATTTAAAAAATAAATACATAAATAAATACATTTAAAAAGCAACACTGAGTAAAAGGAAATCAAGATGGCAGAGGAGTGAATGGAAATCACAATGACCTCTTCCCAGGACCATCCTGGAATTACAACTAAATTGTGGAGAAAATTATCTGGAACAAACAAGTGAAAATAGTGAGACAGGAGCCTATGACCTCGGACAGACAGAAGAATCAGCATTAGCACAACCTAACTGGTAAGGAATACATTAGAAACTCAAGAAGGAGGGTGGGAGACCCACAGGGGGCAGACACAGAGGGACATTGAAATGCCCAGTTGGATCCCCCTGAGAAGAGTGGGGTCTAATCCATAAGCGAGGATCACCAGCCTACAGCACCAGAGCCTAAAAAGTAAACATATAACAACCAGCTTCACAAAGAAGCAAGGTTGCTCTCTGCCAGAGAAAGGCAGCTGGAGATGTAAAGAGCCTTTCAAAAGGCCAATGCATAAATTTTTATTTGCAGCCACTTACCCTGGTCTCCAGCAAAGGTGGGGGTAGAGTGGGCTAGAGACACCTGAGGTGGGACTGTGTAAAGAGTCTTTGGGGAGACAACAGAGAGTAGCTGGCAGAATCCCGTTGCTAACTCACTCCCCCATATGGCAGAAGCCATCTTGCTCAGGCTGACCACTCCTCTGAGTGGCAGCACCATGAGAGGACACAATTGCCCCACATCCAGGAGGGACTCTGCCTTGCACTGGTGGTGCTAAAGCCTGACTGCTTAGTGCAGAATGGTAGCCACAGATGGTAGAACCATGGCTGAAGGGGGCACGGTGTGGTCTGCAGACACTTGAGGAGAGACTGGAGACAGAGGCTTAGAGGAGAGAATGGAGAGAGTGGCCAGTGGGATCCTGGTGCTGACTTCCCCCCCATATGGCAGCAGCCATATGCTTCAGGAGGTTTACCCTCCTGAGTGTAAAAAGCCTGAGAGGACCCAATAACCCTGCACTCAGTAGGGATTCTGCCCCACCCTGTGTTGCCTAAGTTTGACTGCTGAGTGCAGAGTGACTACATAAACAACTGAAGGAGATAGCCACAGACAATAGATTCCTGTAAGTTTTGATCATACCGCCTATCAACAGCTGACATCATCAGAGGTAGATCAAGGAAGAAAAAACAGCAGTCTCCTACCACAGAAGTTCACACCACAAAGTCAGGAAATCAAGACAGATCAATTGAAGAAGTAGAAGCAGAAGAGTCTCTCAAATAATGGAAAGACAAAGAAACACCCCTAATTGAAGGGAAAGGAGGAATCCCCAGAAAGAGACTTAAAAGAAATAAAGGCAAGTTTACTATCAGATATTGAGTAAAAAACAATGGTTCTAAGGAAGCTCAGTGAACTCAGAGAGAATTACAAAAAAATAAAGGGAAACTACAAGGAACTTACTGCAAACTATATCAGCATGAAAAAGGACACAGAAATTATCAATGAGGCAAGTAGAATGAAGACTATAATTTCTGAATTGAAAGTCTCAGTAGAAGGAATCAAAAGCAGGCTAGGTGAAGTAGAGGACTTAATCAGCAAATTGGAGGATAAAGCAGAAAAAAGCTCCCATAAAGAGCAAGAAAATGAAAAATAGACTCTAAAAGAATGAAGAGACTTTGAGGGAAATGCAGGACAACCTGAAACATAATAATATCCACATAATAGGGATACCAGAAGGAGAAGAAGAGGAGCAAGGGATAGAGAACCTGTTGGGATAAGTACTAATGGAATACTTCCCTAACTGGAGGAGAGAAAAAATTACACAAGTCCAAGAAGCACAGAGGGTCCCATTCAAGAGGAACCCAGAGAGGCTCACTCTAAGACGCATTATAATTAAAATGGCAAATATCAAAGAAAAACAGAGAATCCTACAGGCAGCAAGGGAGAAAAAGGTAATAACATACAAGGGACCCCGACATGGCTAGCAGCTGACTTCTCAACAGAAATACTGCAAGCCAGAAGGGAATGGCAGGAAATATTCTGAGTCATGAAAAGTAAAGGCCTGTAACCAAGACTGCCATACCCAGCAAAGCTCTCAATTAAAATGGAAGGTGAAATAAGGAGTTTCCCAGACAAAAGAAGGTTAAAAGAATACACCTCCACCAAACCACCTTTGAAAGATATGGTAAAGGGACTGCTTTAAGAAGATGAAGAAAAAGAGTCTGAATACCCAGTTCCTTTAACAGTCACCGATACTTGATATTGCCAATATTTTTAATACTTATTAATCTGATTGTATCAATGATGTGTTATTTTAATTGTTCCTTAATTATTTCTTGAAACTAAAACTCTTTTTGTATATTTTTTGCCTATTTCTATTATTATTGAATACCTTTAAATGACTTTTTAATATTCTTTATCCATTTTTTTTACTAAATGTAAAATTCTTTCCCTAAAGAGAAAAACCTATTAATCCTTTTCTAGATGTGTGTCAAATACTTTCACATTCTATTACTTGTCCTTTAACTTCTTTTATAAGTATATTACTGTATAGTCTTAAATGTTTAATATAGTCATATTGCAAATATTTTATTTTTATTTTATTTTTTTTCTTTTCAAGCATTTCTTTGTTTCTTTATGTTTTTTAAATACATTTGTCTCTGCCACCCCCTGCCACGACTTTCCCTTGTCCCCTCCCTCCATCCCTCCCTCAGTTCTTCCCCTTTGGTTTTGTCCATGAGTCCTTGATATTTGTTCCTTGATTTTCCCCTTCTCTTCCCTTTCCCTGCCCCCCCTCGCTCTTTCCCTCTTGTCTCTGTTGATTTCTTTTCCTTTCAGTGTTGCTGGTCATATTTTCCTTGCATCTTTGTATTGCTGGTAAGGTTCCACTTATAGGTGAGATCATATGGTATTTGTCTTTCACCCCCTGGCTTATTTCGCTTAGCATAATGCTCTCCAGTTCCATCCATGCTGTCCCGAAGTTTAGTAGTTCTTTTTTTCTTTCTGCTGCGTAGTATTCCATTGTGTATATGTACCACCACTTTTTGATCCAATCATCTACTTATGGGCATTTAGGTTGCTTCCAACACTTGGCTATTGTAAATTGTGCTGCTATGTACATTGGGGTGCATAGGTTCTTTTGTATTGGCATTTTGGTGTTCTTAGGGTATAGTCCCAGCAGGGGAATCACTGGATAAAAGGCAGTTCCATTTTCAGCTTTTTGAGGAAATTCCACACTGCTTTCCACAGTGGCTGAACCAGTCTGCATTCCCAAAAACAGTGGACTAGGGTTCCCTTTTCTCCACAGCCTCGCCAGCACTTGTTGTTTGTTGATCTGTTTATGATGGCCATTCTGACCGGTGTGAGGCGGCACCTCATGGTGGTTTTGATCTGCATTTCTCTGATGGCTAGTGATGCTTAACATTCTTTCAAATGTCTCTGGGCCCTCTGTATCTCTTCCTTGGAAAACGGTTTGCTCACGTCCTTTGCCCATTTTTGGATTGGATCATTTGTCTTCTTGGAGTGTAGTCAAGTGAGTTCTTCATATATCTTGGAGATCAAACCTCTATCTGAAGTATCATTAGTGAATATGTTGCCCCATATGGTTGGCTCCTTTTTCATTTTGCTGATGTTTTATTTTGCCATGCAGAAGCTTATTATTTTGATGAGGTCCCACTTGTTTATTTTTTTTTCTTTCCTTTATGTCCCTTGCTTTGGGAGACATATCAGTGAAAAAATTGCTGTGAGATATCTGAGGGTTTCCTGCCAAAGTTCTCCTCTAGGACTCTTATGGTGTTGCAACTTATATTTAAGTCTTTTATCCATCCTGAGTTTATTTTTGTGTATGGTGTCAGCTGATGATCCAATTTCAATTTTTTGCATGCAGCCGTCCAGCTTTCCGAACGCAATTTGTTGAAGAGGCTATTATTGCTCCATTTTATGTTTCTGCCCCCTTTGTCAAATATTAGATGTCCATAGAGATCTGGGCTTATTTCTGGGCTTTCTATTCTGTTCCACTGGTCTATGTTTCTGTTCTTGTGCCAGTACCAGATTGTTTTGAGTACAGTGGCTTTGTAGTAGAGTTTGATGTCCGGTATTGTGATACCTCCTACTTTGTATTTCTTTCTCAAAATCGCTGAGGCTATTCGGGGTCATTTATGGTTCCATATAAATTTTTGAAATGTCTGTTCTATTTCTGTGAAATATGTCATTGGTATCGTAATAGGGATTGCGTTGAATCTATAAATTGCTTTGGGTAGTATGGACATTTTGATGATATTAATTCTTCCAATACATGAGCAAGGTATAAGCTTCCATTTATATGTGTCTTCCTTAATTACTTTTTTCAATGTTTTATAGTTTTGTGCATACAGGTCTTTTACATCTTTGGTTAAATTTATGCCTAGGTACTTTATTTTTCTTCTTGCTATATCGAATGGTATATTTTCTCTGATTTATCTTCTTCTATTATATTGCATTGCTGGTGTACAAAAATGCCTATGATTTCTGAATCTTGACTTTGTATCCTGCTGTTTTGCCAAATTCACTTATTAGGTTGAGGAGTTTTTTAGTAGAGTCTACAGGGTTCTCTATGTACACTATCATGTCATCTGCAAACAATGATAGCTTTCCTTCCTCCTTTCCTATTTGGATGCCTTTTATCTCTTTCTCTTGTCTGACTGCTCTGGCTAGGACTTCCAATACGATGTTGAAAAGAAGACGTGAGAGCAGACATCCTTGTCCTGTTCCCGATCTTAGTGGGAAAGCTTTCAGTTTTTGCCCGTTGAGTATGATGTTGGCTGTAGGTTTTTCATATATGGCCTTTATTATGTTGAGGAATGCCCCATTTATTCCCATTTTCCTGAATGTTTTTATCATAAATGGGTGCTGTACCTTATCGAATGCTTTTTCTGCATCTATCGAGATGATCATGTGGTTTTTGTCTTTCCTTTTATTTATGTGCTGTATTATGTTTATTGACTTGCATATATTGAACCATCCCTGCATCCCTGGGATGATTCCAACTTGACCGTGGTGGATAATCTATTTAATGTATTGCTGGATGAGGTTTTCCAATATTTTATTGAGGATTTTAGCATCTATGTTCATCAGTGATATTGGCCTGTAGTTTTTTTTTTTTTTCTTTGTAGGGTTTTTATCTGGTTTTGGGATGAGGGTGATGCTGGCCTCATAAAAAGAGTCTGGGAGTTCTCCCTTCTCTTGGATTTTTTGGAATACTCTGAGAAGGACAGGGGTTAGCTCTTCTTTAAATGTTTTGTAAAATTGTCCTGTGACCCCGTCCGGTCCTGGGCTTTTATGTGCCGGGAGTTTCTTGATTACTGTGTCAATTTCCCCAGCTGTTATTGGTCTGTTCAGCTTTCTGTTTCTTCATATTTCAGTATTGAAAGAGTATAATTTTGTAGAAATGTTTCCATTTCATCAAGGTTTTCAGATTTCTTAGCACATAATTGTTCATAGTAGTTTCTGACAATCCTTTGTATTTCTGTGGTATCAGTTGTTATTTCTCCTCTTTCATTTCTGATATTATTAATTTGGGTCCTCTCCCTTTTTTTCTTGGTGAGTCTGCTTAAAAGTTTGTCGATTTTATTTATCTTTTCCAAGAACCAGATCCTGGATTGGTTGATCCTTTGAATTGTTCTTTTCGTCTCTATGTCATTCAGTTCTGCTCTAATCTTAACTATTTCCTTCCTTCTACTTGCTCTGGGATTTATTTGTTGTTGTTTCTCCAGTTCTTGAAGTTGTAGTGTTAGATCTTTTATTTGAAATGTTTCTATCTTTTTTAGGTAAGCCTGTATTGCTATAAACTTCCCTCTCAGGACCGCCGTTGCTGTGTCCTATAGGTTTTGGACTGTTGTCTGTTTATTTTCATTTGTTTCCAGAACTTTTTTGATTTCTTCTCTTATCTCATTATTGACCCATTCATTGTTTAATAGTCTACTGTTCAATCTTCATGAGTTTGCAAGTTTTTGAAGTTTCTCTTTGAGGTTGATTTCCAGTTTCAAGGCCTTGTGGTCCGAGAAAAAGTTTGGTGTTATTTCAATTTTCCTGAAGTTGCTGAGGCTTGCTTTGTGTCCTGTCATGTGGGTCTGTCTTTGAAAAACTGCCATGAGCATTTGAAAAGAATGTGTATTTTTCTTCTTTGGGATGTAAGGTTCTATATATGTCAGTTAAGTCTCTTTGATTCAGTGTGTCATTCAGGGCCACAATATGTTTATTAATGTTTTGTTTGGAAGATCTGTCCATTTTTGTCAGTGGGGTGTTGAAATCCCCTACTATCAGTTTGTTGCTGTCTATATCTTTTATGAAGTCACCCAACAATTTCCTTATAAACTTGGGGGCTCCTATATTGGGAGCATATAAGTTTACAATGTTGATGTCTTCTTGATAGATTCTTCCTTTAAGTATTATAAAGAGCCCCTCTGGGTCTCTCTTTATGGCCTTTGTTTGAAATCTACTTTGTCTGATACAAGTATGGCAACCCTGGCCTTTTTCTCATGCCCATTTGCTTGGAATATTTTTTTCCATCGCTTTACTTTCAATCTGTGTAGGTCTCTTGCTCTGAGGTCGGTCTCTTGTAGGCAGCATATGTGTGGGTCATGTTTTCTTATCCATTCAGCTACCCTGTGTCTTTTGATTGGGGCACTTAGTCCATTCACACTGAGAGATATTACTGATAGAAACTTACTCATCTTTTCTCTTTGTACCTGTGTTCGTCTCTCTCTCACTCTTTTCCTTCTTCTGCTAAACCAGTCCCCTTAGCATATCTTGAAGTGCTGGTTTGGTGGAGATGTATTCTTTTAGACTTCTCTTGCCTGGGAAACTCCGTATTTCCCCTTCTATTTTAATGGAGAGCCTAGCTGGGTAGAGCAGCCTTGGCTCTAGGCCCTTGCTTTTCATGGCTTGGAATATGTGTTGCCATTCTTTCGGGCTTGTAGTGTTTCTGCTGAGAAGTCAGCTCCTAGACCAATCGGGGCCTCCTTGTATGTTACTTTCTCCTTCTCTCTTGCTGCCTTCAGATTCTCTCTTTGTCTTTGATAGTTGCCATTTTAATGATGATGTCTCTTGCAGTGGACCTCCTTGAGTCCCTCTTGAGTGGAGTCCTCTGTGCGTCCTGGATCCATGAGAGCTTTTATTCTCCTCAAATTAGGGAAATTTTCCATCATTACTTTTTTGAGGAGGTTCTCTATCCCTTGCTCCTCTTCTTCTCCTTCTGGGATCCCTATTATACGAATATTATTGCGTTTCAGGTTGTCCTGCATTTCCCTAAATGCCTGTTCATTCTTTTTGAGCCATTTTTCCATTTCTTGTTCTTTCTGGGAGCTTCTTTCTACCTTATCCTCCAATTCACTGATTCGATCCTCGGCTTCATCCAGCCTGCTTTGGATTCCTTCTACTGTGTTCTTCAATTCAGAAATGGTATTCTTCATATCCTCTTGTGTCTTCTTGATAGTTACTATGTCCTTTTCCCAGCTGATATAGTTTGCTGTAAGATCCCGAAGTTTCTCTGCAGTTTCTCATAGTTCTCTTTGAGCTGGCTGAGCTCATTGAGCTTCCTTAGAACCATTGTTTTGAATTGAGTATCTGATAGTTCCCTTGCCTCTATTTCATTTAGCTCTCTCTGTGGGGAGTCCCCTTTTCCACTCTTTTGGGGAAACTTCTTTTTCTTCCATTTTCATGAGAGTCTGTTAAGTATTTTTGTCCTTTACTTTTCTTTCTGGGCCTGCCTCTGATGATGTCAGTTGTTGACCGTATAGGGCCTTGGGTTGTTTGTTTGAGCCTTCCAGGAGTCTAATGTCTGTGTCTTACTCCTTCTTGGAGCAGCTCTGTGACTCCTTTGGTCACGGCTGAGCTCTTTTTTGGGATCTCTCTCCACTCTCACGCTGGCTCCTTGAGCGCTCTCCCCGCGGCAGAATCCCCTGCCTGCCTGGGCTTGCATGTGCTTGCCCCAGACCAGGGGGCTTATTTGTGACCTCGCATACTCATCTGGTCCCCGTTACTGGCGAGCTCCGCAGCACTGGTCAGTTTAGGGTCTTCTATTGTGTATTTTCCCTGCTTTTGGCTCTTTGGGTGTGTTGCTTGCCCTCGCCAAATGGGGACTTCGGAAATGGGAGGAAGTCAGCTCCAGGACTCTCCGGATAATCCTGTCTCTGGTCTCTCCTCCAGGGACTCTGGGCAGCTCTACCAATTTTTTGGGCTGCTCCGCAATTGCAGGCAGGTGGGTCGATTTACGCCTGCCCTTGCCGCTCTGTGCACTCCCTCGCAGGCTGTATCAGTGCCAATCTATGGGAGGACTTGCCGGCTGGTGCAAGCATTTGCCAGCCCGCGCGGGTCACACACACCGTCGCCAGCCCTCACCGGTCACTCGGCGCAAGTGTGCGCGCCTCCACTGGGTGTTTTGGGGGGTGTCTATGTGTGCTTTTCGGCATTTGCTCTTTGGGGGTGTGGCCTCTTCCTGCACAATGGAGACTACGGCCAGGAGAAGGTTCCGGACTCCCCGGTTCCTCCTCCTGTTCTTTCCCCAACACCTCCGTTTCTGGTCTATCCTCAGGGGTCTCTGGGCAGTCCTGTGACCCCTTCGGCCAAGGATCTACCCCCTGTGCAGACTGTGTTTCTATCGCAGGCAGTCTGGTTCATGCACGCCCGGCTTCTGCCTCTTTTGGGTTGCGCCTTTCCAGCCCACAATGGAGACTACACAACGGGGAGGGAGTCAGGTCTCCCCGGTTCCTCCTCCCATTCTTTCTTCAACACCTCCATCTCCAGTCTCTCCTCAAGGCTCTCCCAGTGAGTCTGCACTCAGCCCCGCATCTCACTCATGTACCACCTGTGTGCAGAGCGCACAAAAGGCATGTTAATTGATTCTCTTATGTCTGACTGAGATGGTAGCTGCAGAGTGGGAGGCGTGCCATCACCGGGGCTCCACAGGCTGCCGTGTCAGTTCTCTTCACAAAGTTTTCCTCACCAGTCTTCCCAGGCACCAGCCCACCCTGCTGCCACCTCTACCCAGTGATCAAGGAGGGTGGCTGTCACTGCAACTTTTGCGTTTGCCCTTTAAATGTCTCTTTGCATCCCCAGCCACCTGTCTCTGGAAGAGAGTGACCCTAAGTTTTTTGGGGTTGCGTTTTGTCTGTATTTTCTTGGCTTTAGCTGCTGTAGTTTAGTGGTCCCTGTTTATTATTCAGACCCCGTTCTTCTCGGGGGAAGCTAACTGGCCATTTCAATGTCCCTCTGGTGCTAGTGCCCGTGGGCACCCAGCCCACCCTCTCGAGCCTCCACCGTACTTCTCACCCGTTGGGATGTGTGAGAGTAGAATCCACTGTCCGAGGCACCAAGGCTCCTCTCCCACTATCGCTCCACTGCTTTCCAGGTGATTACTCCATTATTTAGTTGCAATTCCAGTTTGGTTTTGGGAGGAGGTCGGCGTGACTTCCATTCACTCCTCAGCCATCTTCCCAGAAACTCCAATATTTTACTTTATATCTTCTGGGTTTGAATGTTTTACTTCAGGGTAAGAAAAATATTATTTTGTATTTTTTCCAATTTTCGGTATTCATTTTTAACTCACCTGAATATTTTTTGTATAATGTATGAAATAGGGCTCTATATTTATTTTATTTCAAGTAATAGTGGTCTATACACCTATTTATTGAATAGGGTTTATTTTCCTCATTGATTTAAGATATCACTTTAAACATATATTACAATGTTTTAGAAGTATATATATATTTGTGTCTAGAATACTCCTTTTATTTCATTGACCTAGTTGATTATTTCTGTGGTGGTGTAATGTTTTAATTGCTGAAATTCAATAATGGATTTTGACATTTAAAGAGTTAAATAAATAATATCTGCATTTAAAACAAATAAAGAAACAAGGAACTCCTACCTTTAGTGAAAACATGGGTGGAACTGGAGAATATTAGGCTAAGTGAAATAAACCAGTCAGTGAAAGACAAATACCATATGATCTTACCTCTAAGTGGAATCTATTCAACAAATTAAACTAACAAAAGAAACAACAGGCAAAGATGGAGGAGACTGAAAGTGACCAGAGGGTATGGAGAAGGAGGACAATGGTAGAGAAAAGGGGAAAGGACTGGACAAAGTATATGCATGAATAACACATGGACATTGACAGCATTGTCAGAATTGACTGTGGGAGCAGAGGTGGGGGTGGGATGGGTGCATGAGGGCAAAGGGGAAAAAATTTGAGACAACTGTAATAGAATATACATGATTAAAAAAATAAAAAAAACTTTTTAATTAGAAAAAATTGAAAAATAAAAAAACAAAAACAATACAAAAACAAAACAAAAACAAGAAGAAATGCAATGCATGTTGCCCCATTTTTTCCTGAAGTGAAAAAAATTATTAAAGCAATGAAAATTAAATGTGTTTATTACATTTATGAAAGCAGCTTAAAATGTAAAAAAAAAAAACAACAACTGGGTAAAAGACTTGAATAGACATTTCTCTAAAAAGGACAAACCTGTGGTCAATAGGCATATGAAAAGATCCTTACATCAATATCACTAATCATCAGAGAAATGCAATTAAAAGCCACAATAAGATATTACTTCACACCAGTCAGAATGGCTAACATCAATAAATCAACAAAATACAAGTGCTGGCGAAGGTGTGGAGAACACCTTTATAATGTTGGTGGGAACTACTGTGGAAAACAGTATGGAGATACCTCAAAAAATTATAAATGTGTAATTTACCTCTTGATCTAGTGTTCCCACTTCTGGAAATTTATCTAAGGAAACCCAAAACATTAATTCAAAAGAACATAAGCAACCCTATATTCATTGTAGCATTATTTACAATTGCCACAATACGGAAAAAGCCCAATTGTCCATCAGTAGATGAGTGCATAAAACAATTGTGAGACATTTACAGAATGGAATACTATTTGGCTTAAAAAAGAAGAAAACTTTACCTTTTGCAACAGCATGGATGGATCTGGAGAACATTATCCTAAGTGAAATAAGCCAGTCAGAGAAAGACAAACACCATATGACTTCACTCATATGTGAAATTTAATGAGCAAACTAAACTAACAAACAAAACAGGGAAACTCATAGATAGAGATCAGGCTGACAAGCTATGAGGAGGATAGGGTTTAGGGAGTAGAAGGATCAAACAAAAGGGAAAAAGGACTCATGGCCATAGACAACTGTTTCATTATTGCAAGGGGGATGGAGATATAATGGGAATAAACAGTAATGGGAAAAACACAATTAAAAAGGAAAAAATAATAATAAATTAAAATTGATGAATAATACAATCAGTATGTGCCCAAGCGTAAAAAGGCAAAGCCAATCTGAAAATGTTTCTGTAAGTATGACAAATAATGAGACCTCAGTGCCTTGCCCAAGTAAATGTATTCAATTAGTAATGGGTATGGGAACCAGGACTCATCTCCTGACTTTCATATCTAGTCGGGTAGAATAAACAGTGCATATTAACCACGAATGGACCTTCACTACTGAAGATCACCCTATGTTATGCCCCATGACTCAAGATAAAATGATGTTGTGGTTGATTACCTCAGAACTCAATCATTCTCCTATAAGGAATTGACTTATAACAACTAATGTAGTTATTATAATGACCCCAAAATTAATGTGATTTTTGCATTCTCATTATGCCTACTTCATCAACCATATTGGTATAGAAATTGGACAAAACTCAGTTTATGCACTTAAGGAAATGAAGAAGCAAATATAGATGAGAACTAGCTTCAGGTAAGGTGGGAAGATGAAGAAGGTCAGTAGATCTCATTGTCAGTTATTCTGAGTCCTCCTTTCAATACAGATTAAGAAGAAGGGGCTCATGAGTCCAGATGCCTCTTCTTTTTCTTTTATGGTGTATGTGCCTTTTATTTCTCTCTATTTTGTCCCTCTTTTTTGTCCTTTGCCTTTATTCATTTTTCTTTTTTCTCATTTCCTAGTGAAATGAATGGATTATTGGCTTTAAAATGAGACAGTGCAGTCAGTTCAGCCATGTAGTGACTTGTAAAATTTTCATAAACTGTATGTGAACTATAGTTTTTCTCTTCTGTAAAATGGTGAGAATAATGCCTAGCTTCCAGGAGTTTATGGGCATTAAATTAAATTCTGCTTGTAAAATGCATGGCAATAGTAGGAGCTCAGGAAATATTGGGTTTCTTTTCCCTGATAGCTCACTTCCCTTCCAAGTTCTCTATTAGCTGAGCTTTTCTGGTGGTATCATATTAGACAATCCATAAAGTTCTACCGGTTTGAAGCCAACTTGTGAAATGTCAAGTTGCTTAGCAGCAGCAGAAAATGGGTAATAAGGTCAGAGTAATTCTATAGTAGTCTTCTCCCTTACAGACAACCGTGCCTCTTGTTTCCCCACCTAATTCCCAACCTCCCACCTGCGCATACCTGGTTTACTCTGGCTGTATCAATTTAAACTCTTTATACCAGAGGTGGTCAGAGTAAGAGGTTCTCCATACTCAAGTAGCTTCCAGGACATAGACTCTCTCTGAGGAGGGGTTTACTCACCATTTACAAAGATTCAAGGGTTCCTCTCCTAGACTTTTGTACATGGATGTTGCCTAGGGGTTGGTTAGAAATAACCATTATTTCTCCCACCAAAACTCTCCAGACTTATGGTTCTATCATTCCTTCTGAGGCTGGCAGGGATTAAGTCGCCTCCTTCCAGACAACCCTGGAAATAGAAAACTTGTTGATTCTAAATGGAATGTCCCATCTACCTTTTGCTACCATGGGCACTGTATCATCTTAATCAGTTTGAACATGAGTATATGGTGGTGTTCATTGGTGCAAGGGAAATGGAGGTGGGATAAGGAAGTAAACTTAAGAACATAACAAGAACACATTTATGTAAGTCATAGAAAATATAAATGGCCTTTTATTATTCATCTCAAGTATTGATTGAGAACCTACTAAGTGCTAAGATCTGGAAAGATTAAAAACGAAGGAAACAAAATTATGGTATTAAAGTATTCTCTCTCTAGTGGATGGGGCACTTGTGTAAACAAGGATGTGCACTTTAGCATCCATAGCAATTGTGATAGAAATCTGAGGAGCCCCTTGGAAGCATGTGAGGGGTGGGTTTGCTGATGGGGGATAGTGGTGATCAGAAATTCTTCCTGGTGATTCCTGAGGTTATCCTAAGGGTCTTTGCTACACTTACTTGCCTGTTTTTAGAGATATCTACAAGTCCCCATATTAAACATTAGGGCTTTCTCAACACTGCTGAAACATCCACCCAGACATCATATGTCTTTCAGTATCTTGGTAAGTTCCTCAGATAATGTCTTATTTAACCAGAGATGCAGCCTCCAATTTCAATTACATTTTCTTAGAAATACTTACAAGATAAAATATAGGAGAAATGCTGAAAGTGGTTTCATAGAATTCCAAATATGTCATCCTTCTTCTGAACTCCTAAACTGAGGTTCCTAGCAGAATATACACTATAGACAGAATCTATAAATCATTCAGGGAAAAGCAGCATCAAGGTGATTGGGAGCCCTGACTGGTGTGGCTCAGTGGGTTCAGTGCCAACCTGTGAACCAAAGGGTTGCTGGTTCGATTCCCACTCAAGGCACATACCTGGGTTGTTGACCTGGTTCCCTGCAGGGGGCATGTGAGAAGCAACTGCACAATGATGTTTCTCTCCCTCGTTCTCTTTCCTTTCCTCTCTGTCTAAAAATAAAATAAATAAAATCTTTTTTTTATAAAAGATGATTGGGAGACATCAGCTAAGTCCATCTTATTAAATGAACATAAATATACATGGAGAAAAATCAAAGAGGCTTAAGAATAGGCTAATATGATCTACTTGCTCTCACTTACATGCTGCTATCTTCTAAGTTACATTTTTACTCTTTTCCAGGAAATTTTCCTCCCTATGAATTTTCAACTGAGCATTTACCTAAGCCTTTCCTGTGCTAATTTATAGTTAATTCCAGTAAAGAAAGAGCTTTAGCACTGTCAGCATTGTTGTGGTCAGTTACATTTTAATGAAAACTGTAAAGTAAGTCTGCAAGGGAGCAGACTTCAGTTAATGCATGTAGTTTTTTGTGTGTATGTTTTGTGTGTGCTCAGAAAACTTGTATACAAACACACTACAGAGAACAAAATGGCTGCCTCAGTAACTATTTCAAGACTTCAGAGCCACATTTGGATAGAGAGAAGTCACTTGATCTCCAGTATTGAATATCAAACAACCAATTTCCATGTTGTCATGTAAAATAACTCAGGCAGGAAAAAAGTCCTCTCTGTATCAAGGAATGCAGAGTCTGTTCTTGCTCCTAGTTTCTGGAAGCTAAATTCATGAACATGGCTTCTTGAGTTTTGGAACAGGAGTGCCTCCAATTCTGGGCTAAAAAGGCCCAATGAGTATGATTGCTTTCAGTGAGATGGTAATGTAACAAAATTGAAATTCAAAGAGGAAAAATAGAATCACTACTCTATATATACAGGTACATGTGTTAAATGTGCTTAGATGCACAAGGGGTAATTAGCATGCAAATTGAATTCTGAAGAAGAGAACACAAATAATCATGTCACTAGGTACCTATTGAAGGTGGATTTTTGGTGCCAGAGTTTGACCTGCAATCCTCTCTAACGAGGTGATAATGAGCTGTGAAAGCCCAAAGGAGTAGTTGGGTAGCAATGCTTATAAGGTAAATAACTATATTTCCACATGCATGATCAGCCCTGGACTGTAGCAATAAAGTTGCTAATATCAGCTGCCATTATATCCTTCAGAATGTACATGTTGTTTGGAAATGATGCTGGCTTTCCCATCATGTTGGCCAATGTTTCTGAATTGAAAATTAGAAAGTATATTTGACAGTTTTAACATTTCACAATACTCTATGACCTCCGGTCAGTTTGTTGTTTCTCCTCATGATCTTTCAAAGTTGTCAGGTATTCCCTAGGAACAACTTGGACGTCAGGAAATGAGAGCAGAACTGGCAAAATAGAAAGAAGGTGGCATCAAAATATCATACAACCTTCATCTACCTACCTGTGAAGACATTGGACTGTAAATACCAGACCCTGACCTACTCCCCATCCCCAGGATTAATCCTAAATTCAGGCAAAAGGAAATCAGGATATCCTTACCTAGAACTCATCATGAAGATTCTCCTGCTCCAGGTGTCTTACTCACAGCAGAGAAATAAAACTATTCTGAAGTTTAATCCTCTCAAAGATTGAGACCCTGTCTTGCTTTTCCTGGGGCATTTTAATTCTCCCCCTATACCCTAGAGCACAAACTAAAGCCTGACCTCTTCTTTTTAAGTTCTAGCTGAGAATGGCTCGTGGCAGGCTAAACCCCAGCTACAGAAAAGACAGATATGTATAGCCTGGCTGGTGTGAATCAGTGGATTGAGCACCAGCCTGTGAACAAAAGAGTTGCTGGTTCGATTCCCAGTGAGGGCACATGCCTGGGTTGTGGGCTAGATGCCTAGTAGGGGGCTCTTGAGAGGCAACCACACATTGATGTTTCTCTCCCACTCTTTCTCCTTCCCTTCTTCTTTCTAAAAATAAATAAATAAAATCTTTTTTAAAAAAGACAGATGTTTTCAAAACTGTCAAGGAAGGAGGCCAGGAAGACAGCTGTGAGAAGACATCAGTTATTACAACAAAAGTAAAGAGGAAGAATCAGGACTGTGTGGAACATCCATGCCAGAAAATTATCTTAAAGGAAGCAGAATGTATTTTTTTTAATGCATCATAGATTGGTTGAAAACAACATAGTATAAAAATGAGTCTGAGGCTGTGATGGAATGCTTGGAGTATGAGAATATATATCCACAGAACAAGGAGACAAAAATAAGTTTACCCAAATGCCGATCCCAGCATCTTTAATTGGAAGTTGTACCCTATATGGCTTGCTTTCATCCTAATGGTCTGGAGAAGGCTGAAACATTGCACACAAGGTCTGTGGAGGGGAAAGTCCACCCATTGTTAATATAAAGAGAACAATTTGTGCAACATTGGTATAACCTGGCAGCCAAGGATAGTGGACTGGAATGCATGAACAATGACAACTTCACTGTATTAATCAGTGGGGACAGTGGACACCACTGAGTGAACATGTGAACTGTGTGGCCATCATATTCAAAATGACTGAGCAATTAGAGTAACAAATCTGCATCCAGTTTTACATTCAGCTTAAACATTCTTCTGTCAAAACTATTCGGATGATTCAGGAGGCCACAGCTCTGGGCAACTGGTGATTGGCAGCTTCATCACAGATAACATGCTCACTCATGCATCACATCTCATGAAGGTGCCAAGTTTTTTGGTGAAACATCAAATCACCCAGGTGACTCAGCCCCCCTACAGCCCAGATTTTGTGCCCTGTGACTTCTGGCTTTTCCTCAAACTAAAATCACCTTTGAAAGGGAAGAGATTTCAGACCATCAATGAGATTCAGGAAAATATGACAAGGCAGCTGAGGTCAATTGGGAGAACTATGTGAGACCCCAGGGTGCCTACTTTGAAGGGGACTGAGGTGTCATTGTCCTATGTACGATGTTTCTTTTATCTTGTATCTTCTTCAGTAAATGTCTGTCTTTCATATTACATGGCTGAATACCTTCTGGACAGACCTCATGCATATTGATTGGATGACAATTGCTTCCCTTGGCCTTTTGAGAACCCCATGTTCTGGCTCTCTAGCTCCTGCTCACCACTCAGAATCCCTGTTATTCTGCCTCATAGGTTGTAAAGAAAAGCCTAAGATACAGTGAGAACCAATTTCAGGGGATATGGCCTGGTCTGTATAGGTCAGATAAAGCCTGTCAAGGGAAGTGGCATTTAACAGGAGATCTGAGGGAAAAGGAGAAATTTGGCCATGGGAAGAGCTGTGGGTAGAGGCATTTTCCCAGTCAGCCCATGCAAAGATCCTGAAGCACAAACCTGGCATGGTAGCTGGTTCCCTATGTCCTGGGTTAACCTCCCTCCAATGGGTTCTGCCCAGACACAGCCCTGCCCTGGGGTTAGCTGCTGGAGAGGAGAAAGGGAACGAAAGTATTTGTAGAGATCCCCAACCTGCTAGGAAAGGAAGGGTCTAGGGAATGGAAAAAAATAAACTGGTGCTCAGAAAATCTAGCTTCCTATTTCCTATCACTTTGGCTAATGTTTCTGAATTGGAAATTAAATGTATATTTGGCTGCTCTGACATTTCACAACATTCTATGACCTCCAGTCACAGCTGGAAAGAATGGCAATCTTGGTGTCAAAGAAAGTTGTTCTAAAGAAAAGTTTTATACAGAGAGAGCCATTTTCTTTTTTTAATATTAAATGACTTGGAACTCACTATATATTTACTCAGCTAGGCCTAGCAATTACCAAACAGCTAAATAGTCAAGAATTTCCATAAAGTAAAATACAAATACCTTATATTTATGTTTTAAAGTCTACCCTTTCAAACCACCATTATTTTAACCCTCAGAAAAGGGATTCCCTGCTGACACTGGGATTTGAATGACAGAAAGAATAAACCACTATATTTTGTTTCCATTGGGATCACATTATCAACCTGTAATTTTTCCATATTAGAAAATAGCACTTTATTTTCAAATAATGAGCAGTTGGATGATGGCTTTGCCCCCTGCCACCTAATGTTAGTGCCACGTACATCCCACAAGATGGAGGCAGAGACAGACATTTGTTATCTCTAGCTATTTACAGACTGGACGCTGGGGCCTCTGAGACTCCGAGCCACACCTTCCATCAGACATAATACTGCCCAGAAGCCCTGCTTCCCTCCTGCTTTCACCCCAACAGCTTCTGGACCCAGGAAGCTCTCTGCTCCCTCAAATGAGGAGCATTTCCAAGCATCTTCCACAGGACTGCTTCCTTTCCTGAGTGACAGTAATACTGTCCTCTGGAGGCTTCAGGAGACAATGGGTTGCTCATAGGAAAACATTTACAGGGACATGGTTCAAATAAACTTTTTTCAGAAAAGCTCTGTCTAGATATAATTTGTTCTGAGAGCCTTCAAGTATGCAAGTTCTGAGGTTCTATGTCCAGAGGAACAGTACTAACAATTTGTGGTTTCAGAATTCCCAGAAGCAAACCATCTAACAAGAGAGACACAGACTAAGAAGGAGGGATGAGAACTTGCCACCATTCAAGTCCAAGGAGACCAAAATCACAACAAAAGACCAATGGTTGTTAAAAATTTGAGTCCACTTATTGGCACATACTGTTTTCTGTGGGGGTGGTATGGGTGTAATTTTAAGAAACGAAGATGTGAGCTTAACACCCCAGACACGCAGAGCTAACTTGTATTCAGGAATGCTCATTAGAGATGCAGCATGGATGATAAAAATAAGGAGGTTGGTTAAAAATATGGACCGATTTCCCAGGAAAGGAGAAAGGCATGACACAACTTTCTCTAGATTTCCAAAAACCAGAGAAACAAAGAAGCCTGGGCTTCCCCTCTAAATGTGGAGAGCTTTGCCTCTTCTACAAACAAGCCCCTAAAGTCCAATAAACTTGTTGGTTCTAGTAGTCCTGTCTATGGCCACCTAACTGATCATGATGCCCAGCTAGGAAGGAGCTTGCACTGGGATGGGCCACAAGCAGGGCAAAGAATCTACATGACACTTAATAGTTGACACCTCTGCTGAATAGAGAATGTTCATATCATTGTTCTGGCTCTGCCATAGGCAGGAATATAATGTGGCTGATGTTGGTCTTTGGGATGTTCATTTTGCCAAGGTCTGAACGGAGCACCATCAAATACACACTGCCCATGGACATGCAGTCATTATTCTCATTTCCATGGCTTTTATTTCAACTTCTTAAAGTACCCTCAAAAACTCCCTGTTTTCTTTTGTAAGAAATAAAATCTTATAGAAAAGTACCAGTTGTGGGAATGAGAAGGATGAGATAAAGTCCACATTCTGACTAACTGTATGAACTTGGACAAGTAATTCATCTCCCAGTCAATATAGGCAAAGACAGATGATATCAACATGAAATTTTAAATGCTCACATGAAGAATAAATGATACATTATATACCCAATGTCTAGCACTTACTTAGTATGACATGTCCCAAACTTCTTTTTGACAATAGCTCTCTCTCTCTCATTCTCTCTCTTTCTCTGTCTCTCCTGTTAATATCTGCTTAGGAAAACCCCAGCTGTCCTTATATACATATTCACATTTCCCAGCCTTCCCTTTTCCTAAGTGGACGAGATATAAACCCTTAAGCTGGGGCATTGCAATTCCTTTGCCTCAATCTAGCTGGCTTCTGTTGGGTGTCATGATACTGTAAACCCTCACTGAGGTTCTCTAAGTGGCTCTTTTTCAGTGTAATGAAAAACAACACAGGGCTATGCTAATTTGGGAATCTTTGCCAAAATGACTGCGCTTCACTGTGACCTTCCTGTAGTTGTCATTTCATAAGATACATATTTGTTTTTTGGCAATGAATGCTTTTCTTCCTAGAGCAATGATGAGCTAAGAACTTTATTCAAGGACCCCCTTCTAGAATCATATTGCTCTACCATCAAATTCCATCAGGGTCACATGAAGAAAGATTTGATCTCACCTTTGTCTATGTTGCTGAATGCTTGGGGAGGTGGGGAGAAAATGATTAATAATGTTTGGGCCCCTTTGAATACTCCCAGAGGAAAATGTGTTGGGGCCACAAGACACTGGGATAGGGCTCTAAAGAGGCAGCTCACCCACTGCAAGATGGGGCAAACATCCTATTTACAGATGAGCAAACAAAGGCCCAAAGAGCTTATTCAACTGGTCCATATTTATGCAGTTATCAAATTGTGTTAAATATATTCAGTGTGTTTTTCCTACTGCAGAATGATGTCCCATCACTCGTTCTCTTTAGAAAGCCTGAAGGTTTAGTGTTGGCCTCTTATGAATTGCTCTGCCTTATGTTGTCTGTGGATTGCACGCAGAAACTCAGCTGGCTTTGTCAAATTGACAATTGATGCTATGAAGGTCCTGAAGACCATGAATTCTAGAGGATGAACTTTTCCCACTTGACCTGATGTCCCAGGAGATGCCTGAGTGATTGATCTCCCCACTGGGCCATGACAAGGCTCACTTCAGAGATCAAAGCCAAAGGCCTCTGAGGAAGCATTGAAGCAGGAGGGTGCCCTTCATGGAAGTCATGAAGACAATACCCCTGCCCAAGAGGAGCAGTATAATTAAATATAACTAGAAGATTAAATTAAAATTGGCACACCAACCAAATTTTATATTAAGGTTTTATCCTGTGTCCAACAGGACTTAAAGATCTCTTTGGTTCATGACATATACCATGAAAAATAGTGCTATAGCTTACTCCCATTCTGTAGCTTCTAGTTATTTTTTTTAAATTCTCACAATAGATACAATATCAGGTTATTTTAATTAGTTTTTCTATTGAAACACATTTGCAAATATAGTTTGGTTTAAACTCCAGTGGAATCATAGTTTGTAAGTGCTTAGTTAAAGATTTAGATGAATATGATTGTTCTACCAGTGATTGTGCTGAAAATTTGTTCATGAAAATTAGATTTTTTGATGCAGCTTCATTTCCCAGGTGACACATTATCCTCTCTTTAGCTACATTTTCCACTGGGTTATTGCTGCAGCCTGGCCACAATGTCAAAACAAGTAGGAAAACAGTATCACATTATAAACAGACTCAGTGACACCTTGCTGCCATTTGGGAAAGGTGACACAATTTTCAAGATGCAACCCCATCATACCAATGACCTTACAGAAGGTCACACCCCTGTGGGCTGACTGTCCCCTACCTAGGTCCTGAGTGATTTAGAACCACATAGGACTGAGGTTTGAAATCTGTGAGTTGCTGAAATAAATGGGGCTGGCAGAGGCATCCCTGAAATTGTCAATGCATAATTGCATCTGTGCCAGCTTATCATTATTCACTCAGGGCTGCACAGGGATCACATTAATACACTGACAGCTGACTCCATAGGAGAACAACTGGGTAGAAAGTCATCCTCTCTTGGAAATGATTCAGTACCCAATCAGGGTGGGGGACCAAAGCCAATCCCCCTTAAATCTGTCTCCACCTCTCTTTCTTTAATGCACCTTGGTCAGTTCACTGATAATGTAGCAAGGGTTGCAGGGTATTTCCTTTCAGTAAATCCATCTAAGAATGGACTCTGGCATGCTGGACTGCATCAGAACTGGCCACTGAGGGTGAGTTCTATTTTTAGAAAGGTGCTATAAGCATTTGGGAGAAAGAAAAACCAGTGGGTGCTTTGGATTTAAACTCATGTTCAGTAAAACTCTGATTGCAAATGGTCTGCTTTAGCAGGAGATGGAAGATGCTGGGGCTCAGAGCAAATGGAAGGGTTGACTTTGGATGTAATGCTGTAGGCATAGGTGTTTTCTTCAGATGCATCCTACGGAGAATGTTCTTTGAGTTTTTTTGAGATAGGAAATAGGATGAAAAAATGGACTAGCAATGCCAATAGAATTGCTATTATGATAGAGCAAAAATGAAGACACAGGGGCCGTGTGTTGGAAGGCCAGCAAAAACAAAGATAAAGCTTTATTTTCCTCTAAAATAATCTTGACTGAATAGTGGGGTGATAAGGGCCCTGATGGAAAAGAAAGAGCTGAAAACAAAGCAGTCCATCTTTGAAGGAAACCCAGGACATACCTTGTGCTGCCACTAAGGTAAGTGGTGAGAAGGCCAGATTAGGGCCTCAAACTGGCAGACACCAGCAAAGCTTTCCTGATCATCAGAGAGACTCACAGGTCTTTTTTAGAATGAGTTGGCCACAGGAGCTTGATGGAGAAGTGAGATGGAAGTACTTGCTGTTTGTCTTCTACTAACTCTACACCAGACACAGCTATAGGAAAGGTGTGGCTAGACTCATATCACCTGGGTTCAAATGCTAGCCCTGCTACTTGCTACCATTAATTTTGTTGGAAATACTCTTTGCCTGTGGAAAACCTGGAGATATGACACTCAGCTTCCCCTGACAGAACAGATTTTCTGCTCAGGTAGAGGAGTGTAGATAGCTGGCAGCCTTCAGTCATTAGTAGGGTCTACCTTGGCTTTTAAGTTGAGGTCACTTTACTGTGGAGGCAGCCCCTGCCAGTGAGTAAGCGTGGTGGTGGTACAACTGCATAGACATTTCCTTCAAAAGGGGAGCATTTTCCAGAGGGCAGTCTTTGCTTTCTTCCCCATTGGATGTGCAGTCTTTGTCAAGTCTACACAGTGGCCTGATGGCTCCACTTAACTAGTCACACTCCCACTTGTCCTTTCACACGCACTCCACAATAAACTTTTATACTCCCAACTCCATCTCAGCATCTGCTTCACAGAGAACCCAACCAGTGCAACAGCTCTATGCCTCCATTTCCTCATCTGTTAGTCAAGTAAAATAAATTTAAAAACTAATTCATTGTTGTTATGAAGATGGACAGATAACTGTGTATAACACTTAGCACACCAACATACTCTGCAAAGTGTCAACAGACTGAAGGTGGGAAAGGTCCATATTGTTATTTTCTCTAAACAAAGAGCTCCTTTCTATCTCTCTCCAATTGCTTTCAGCATTTGGCTGCTTGGGATGTCCTATTGTCTGAGCCTTTGGCCCTAGGAACTGAGCCTGGTCTTATATTTGGAAGATTTCTCTTTATTAAAGTTTCTTTCACAAAAGACTCCTGCCTGGTCACCACTTATTTAAAATTTCACCCCATTATTCAGTTAGAGGAGGCCTAAATTGTCTTGACAGAGGTAACCCAGGATTTGGCAATAAAGATTGGATGCTCTGGAGACGTTTCCATCTTTGGCTTCTAAAACACCAAGCCAGGAGTTCCATAGCAGGCTGAAGAGCACTGTGAGATATTCCTCATACTGATACTCAACAGAGGATTGCTATAAGTTTATGAGTCAAATAGATATCAGATATTGCAGGAATGCCTAATTAGAAAAGATTGGAGTTTTATGACAGCTTGGAGTTCTTGAGGTATAAAATAATAATTGCCTCATGCCATTCTTATTGACAACTAGAACCTCAGAGGCTGCAACAATTTTTGAGAGACACTGGGGAAAAGTCTGCTGACCCCAGAGCAAAAGTCACATCATGGAGAGAGAGAGAAGCCCAAGACTCTTATGACAACCTCCTAGAACTATATGGGCTCTAGCTCCATGCTTCAATCTATACTACAAACTATTTCAGTCTGTATCACAATACCATGGCTGGAACTTAATCTTCCATTTTTCCCCTTCTTTTTTCCACCTTTCTCTCCCTTTTCCACTTTCTCCCTATCTTCTTGACTTTATTTTTCTCCCTTAACTGCCCTTAACTTATGCATTTAAGAAATTTTACTGATCTCTTGCTAGGTCCTAGTTTATATAAATAAGATATTATAGGTACTATCTACAAGTTTATTGTCTGAGAATCATTAAACAAAAAAATAAATAAATAAGGTAACACAACTTGGGGAAATTAGAAAAGGCTTCATAGAACCTGTAACTTGTGGAATAATTAGGAGCCTTCCAGGCATACTGGAACAGGGTGATGGTAGTGTTAGGGGTACGGAAGTAACATTACTTCAAAGCAAAATGAACAACACATCATATATAATCATAGAGTCGTGAAACACTGTGTCTTTAAAACAGTCTAACTCAAGGCAGGACAGCATTCAATGAACTGGTATACCTGTGAGGTAGTCATCAGAGGCACACTATCCGTATTATGCCTGGAAGTTTGTGAAAACCACTGAATTATTTTTAACAGTGCAGGATAAAGACCTAGAGCCTAGCGGGTCATCCCTGGTCTTTGTAAGCCTTAGTTTGTCAGTGTTAGTCTGCATTGGACTTATGAGTATAATATCTCCAGAGAGAAAGAAGTCCTACAACTCAAGTGGCTTTCCTGGTCTTGTTTTTCCCTCCGAGCATTTGTATGCACTTAAACCCATTAACAACCACCGATTGGTGTATAACTCAAGAAAATGTGGCTAAATGAGCCAACTATTAGGGAAAGCTGAAAAAACAGGAAATAGCAAGGACTCAAAATTGATATAAGCTATTTTTTTAAATGTATGATTACTGTCATTGGTGACATTTCAGAGAACTTGTGCTTTGAAGCATGTTTTTGGCAGTGACTTGGGCTGCTTGAAACCAAATCATTCTTTCACCCTCATTTAAATGTATGTGGGCCTTAATAAATTACACCTGATCACCACCAGGTTCTGACTTTGTTTTTTATAAATTTGTCACCTTTATAAATTTATCATCTCTTTCAAATTTAACAAAGTTCTAAATTCATATAAGATTTTGACTGAGCATATTTAGTGGATTGCTGTTTATATAAATGTTATGTTCTTAATTCACAGGTAACTGAAGTTTATTACCACTCCTGCAGCCTCTTCCTCATGCATTGCATCATTGCTTATCTACTCTCTGGTAGAGTTTTTGTCACTAGGAACACTGCAGTATCTGTCTCAAACTCGCCAACATTACCATCACTCTGGGCCTTCCTTCAGTGGTGTGGTTTCCCACATTCTGTTGGAAGCAAAGCCTCTACTCTGTCTATCTCTCCAGATTATTGTAGAAATTATTCAACCTTCTTGCCCCTCCTATAGTGACAGGCCCATTGACAGCCACTTAATGAGGTCATCTTTTCAGAAAGTCAAATATTTGCTTGAATGCTGCTGTTATAATTCCCAACATTTGTTGTATTGAGCTGTATATGGATCTTCACAAAATCCTACTGAGGAAGAAGGATCACATCCCCCTCATTTACATTCACTTATATATTAGTTCAACCCTCTTTTCATGACTTCTGTGCCCCTCTTATCTTTTTTCTTTACACCGCAAACATATGTACTCACAATCTCCCTTTTTCCTCTATGCTTACCATATGCCTCCTGACTGTAGAGAAAACATGACAAAGCATTGGCATCTACCAAACCTGTCTGTTGAACAGACTAATACATCTGTCCCAACATATTTGATAACAAGTAGGCTTATAGATGTTTTTCAGATTTTCTAGAGAGTTAGTCTTGTATCTCTTATTTGATGCTAAACTCAGATCCTCAATACACAGAAGCTCTGTGGTTATTGGGATTTTTAAAGAACATCCACCAAATAAGGCCACTGGGCAATCTCATGTAGAAGGAATATTATACAAGCATCCCAAATTGCAAAGTCATCAGTTTGTGACCTTGAGAAAGTTACTCAACTTGTTCCTGCCTAGGCTTATTAAATGGGATGATAATCACATCATATTCACCATAGGACTATTATGAGAATGAAATAAAAAGCATAAAAGACACCAAGTCCCTTGCACAGTGCTTAGAAAAGAGAAAATGCTCTCTAAATATTTGACATTATCATTTCTGTTTTCTAGCTTGACAAAAAAAATGCATAGTTTATAGTCACAGGAAAAAATAGAATTCTAGCATATGTTTCACAATGTATACTGCAGATTTACTGTTCTTTTAGCAATTCTGATATTTCCAAGAATAGTTATAGTCACCCTTCTTGGCCACTGGGTTTTAGGTTAGGATGGTAAGGGGGAATCTTTCCCTTGGTTTCCCATTTCTCTAATACAGCACAAATGGCCCAAATATCATGTTCAGTCTAATGTATCAAGAAATCTGTTCAGTGTTTTTTTTTTCCACAACATGAAATGTTAATGCTTGAAATATCATTTACATATGGCCTACTAGTTATTTAAGAAAACAGCAATTAAACATGTTGAGATAATTAACAGTGTGTACATGAGTAACAATGCTTTTTAGATGCTAGGCATTAATGGAGTAGATGCCAAATAAATGTAATCTGACACTTCAGTTAGGATTTCTTTGTTAATTATATTAATTTACAAATTTAAAAAAACAACCTCATTCATTGAAACAAAATGAGTATTTTAAAAGTTGAAATAATTAAAAGGTGGTGGGGAGTCTCCACTACAAGGACAGATGCAATGAATTAACCTTTTTTTCTGTTCCCACCAGAGGACAGTGTAATTAAGGACAAGACATAACCTGTTGCACAGCAGGCCTGTCCACAATGACCTCATCCAATCTTTTCGTACACACAATTTGTTTTCAAGCTAACTTGCCTGCTGGAATTTAGCAAATGGAATTGTTCTGTAGCTCTGATTCATGTACTCTTTCCTGAATATGAGTCCTGCTTTGACCCCAAATACAGATTCTAAATGGAACACATAGAAACATCTGTGCAAACTCTCAGTCTTGCTCCTCATTTGCCATGCCTGGAGTTACAGACCTACCAGATCAGCAGATGAGAGGATTCTCATATTCACTCATATTCACAGCAACATTTCGCAAGCCCAGGACTGCTCCCAAGATCATCATAAACTATTTCTGAGGGTAGCGATCACCAGCACTACAACTGGAGCATCCAAGAACACATGTTCCTCTAGTATCTGCTGAGCCACTGACACATTAAACAGTCCCACTGAGGGCAGTCTGATCTAGGGGAAAACCTTGTACTGACCATTTCTACCACTTGGTACCTGGGTGGTCTTAGACAGGATTATATGCCTCCATATTTCTAAATGTGTAAAATGGGGATCATCTATTTTATCCATTTCATGGAGTTACATTGAGGATTAAAATGAGATAATCCCTTGAATGTTAATTCTCTTCTACTTGTTTCAAATTCATTTTAAGCCCTTAGTATTCAGGCATCTGCAGCCAGAATATTTAACTTGAAAGGGAGAGAAGGAAGGGAGCAGGGAGGGAAATTAAACTCAAATTCTTTGTAGACTGCTGCATGAACCTGCAGTCGCCAACATAAGAAGCTCTGGCTGTATGCCTGGAGGTCAGACTATAAATATACCGGGCAATATAAGGGAGGTGTATAGGGCAAGTGACAGTTGCAATATGAGTTTGATTTCCAGGATATTTTTCATGGAAAGGGTCTTATGACAGGGAGGTAAATTGGCATCAATTGATTATCTGTATCAAATTTGACATTATATATGATGTTTTACTTACATTGTTTTCACCTAGCTGATGAGGTTCAATGCTCCAATTTGAAGTCATATCTCGGTCTCTGATTTCAGAATCCTGGTGTATAGTTTCCTGTCTAGTCTCCCTCCTGTTGGAACTGCTTTTGTCCAGAGGGGAAGATTCTCCATTTGATAATTCTCATATCCCATGGCCCGCAATATGTTCTTGGGGTCCCCCCAGTTGTGAAGCTCCAGAGAAGAGCAGTCAGATTGCCCACCCTGGGTAAGATAATGGAGGTGACCCTGCTGGACCTCCAAATGCCAGAGCTCCCACACCCAAAGTAATGTAGTCATATTCTTTTCACTTCACACTGTCATGTTAGACATGTAGTTGGGTGTGGGGTCCCTGTCTCTATATTAAAAGCATTCTGTGGTAGCAAGATAACAGATGAGTGAATGAAAGTCACACTGACCTCCTGTGAGGGTCAGTTACCAATTACAACTACATTGTGGAAAAATCACCTGGAAAAAAACAACTGAACGATAGTGAGAAAGGAGCCTTATAACCTCAGACAGACAGAAGAATCAGCTTTAGCACAACCTGACTGGTAAGGAGTGTGGTGGATACATGAGAAGTCTGTCTAGGTACCCACAGGCAACAATGACAGAGGTATATTTAAACTGGCAGTGGGGTCCCTCTGAGAAGAGTGGGGTCTAAACCATAAGCGGGGATCACCAACCTACATCATCAGAGCCCAAAGAGTACACTGGTAACAGAGCCAGCTGTGAAAGCATCAGAGTTGCTCTCTGACAAAGACAGGTGGCTAGAGATGTAAAGAGCCATTTAAAGGTCCAATGCATAAAATTTTATTTGCAGCCTCTTACCCTGGTCTCCAGCAAAAGTGGGGCAGAGTGGGCTGGAAACACCAGAGGAGAGACTGGTGAAGGAGGCTTTGGGGAGATAACTGAGGGAATAGGTGGTGGGATCCCAGTGCTGACTCATCCTTCATAGGGTAGCAGTTATCTTGCTCAGGCAGATCACTCCCCTGACCGAAGCAGTTTGAGAGGAAACAATAATCCTGCCCCCAGGAGGGACACTGCCCTACCCTGTGGTGCTTAAGCCTGACTGCTGAGTGCAGAGTAACTAGATTAACCACTGAAAGAGACAGCCACAGACAGTAGATTCCTGGGAGTCTCAAACAGACTGCCTCAGGTCAGACGTGGTCAACATCTGATATCAGTAGAGGCAGTACCAGAAAGAAAAAATAGCAGTAAATATGAGAGGCTACTGAGACAAAATCCACTGTGGTCTTCTCCATAATTTGTGATATTGTCTTTATTAAGTAGCTTTTTAACATTCATTCCAGGTCCATCAAGTTTGTACATATTAAGTCACTATCTTTGTACTCACTTCGGCATCACATACACTAAAATTGGAATGATACAGAGAAGATTAGCATGGCCCCTGAGCAAGGATGACACGCAAATTCGTGAAGTGTTCCATATTTTTAAAAAATGAATAGGTTTCTATCAGTAATAACTCTCAATGTAAATGGACTAAATGCCCCCCAAAAAAAGACACAGGATAGCTGAATGGATAAGAAAACATGACCCACACATATGCGCCAACAAGAGACACACGTCAGAGCAAAAGACTTACACAGATTGAAAGTAAAGGGATGGAAAAAAATATTCCAAGCAAATGGGCAAGAGAAAAAAGCAGGGGTTGCAATGCTTATATCAGACAAAATAGATTTGAAATCAAAGGCCATAAGAAGAGACCCAGAGGAGCACTTAATAATACTTAAGGAAGAATCTATCAAGAAGACATAAACATTGTAAACTTATATGCCCCCAATATAAGAGCACCCAAATATATAAGGAAAATCTTGGATGACTTTAAAAAAAGATATAGACAGCAACACACTGATAGTAGAGGATTTCAATACCCCACTGTCAAAAAAGGACAGATCTTCCAAACAAAACATCAATAAGGATATTGTGGAGCTGAATCAAATAGACTTAACTAACATATATAGAAATTTACATCCTAAAGAAGCAAAATACACATTCTTTTCAAATGCTCATGACAGTTTTTCAAAGATAGACTCCACGATAGGACACAAAGCAAGCCTCAGCAAATTCAAGAAAATTAAAATAATACCAAAATTTTCATCAGACCACAAGGGCTTGACACTGGAAATCAACCTCAAAGAGAAACTTCAAAAACTTGCAAACTCATGGAGACTGAACAGTAGACTATTCAACAATGAATGGGTCAATAATGAGATAAGAGAAGAAATCAAAAAAATTCTGGAAAAAAATGAAAATGAACAGACAACAGTCCAAAACCTATGGGACACAGCAAAGGCGGTCCTGAGAGGGAAGTTCATAGCAATGCACACTTACCTAAAAAGGATAGAAACATTTCAAATAAAAGACCTAACACTCCAACTGCAAGACCTGGAGAAACAGCAACAAATAAACTCCAGAGCAAGTAGAAGGAAGGAAATAGTCAAGATGAGAGCAGAACTGAATGACAGAGAGAGAAAAAGAACAATTGAAAGGATCAACCAATCCAGAAGCTGGTTCATGGAAAAGATAAATAAAATCGACAAGCCTTTAAGCAGACTCATCAAGAATAAAAGGGAGAGGACCCAAATTAATACTATCGGAAACGAAAGAGGAGAAATGACAACTGATACCACAGAAATACAAAGGATTGTCAGACACTACAAAAAACAATTATATGCCAAGAAATTTGAAAACCTTGATGAAATGGAAAAATTTTTAGAAAAGTATAATCTTCCAACACTGAAGGAGGAAGAAACAGAAAGCTTGAACAGACCGATAACAGCTGGGAAAATTGAGGCTGTAGTAAAGAAACTCCCGGCACGCAAAAGCCCAGGGCTGGATGGTTTCACAGGAGAATTTTACAAAACATTTAAGGAAGAACTAACCCCTGTCCTTCTCAGACTATTCCAAAAAATCCAAGAGGAGGGAAGACTCCCAGATCTTTTTATGAGGCCAGCCTCACCCTAACCCCAAAACCAGGTAAAGACCCAACAAAGAAAGAAAACTACAGACCAATATCACTGATGAATACAGACGTTAAAATCATCAATAAAATATTGGCAAACAGCATCCAGCAATACATTAAATAGATTATCCACCACGATCAAGTGAGATTCATCCCAGGGATGCAGGGATGGTTCAATAAACGCAAGTTAATAAACTTAATACAGCACATAAATAAAAGGAAAGACAAAAACCACATGATCATCTCAAAAGATGCAGAAAAAGCATTTGATAAGGTACAGCACCCATTTATGATCAAAACACTCAGCAAAATGGGAGTAAATGGGTCATTCCTCAACGTAATAAAGGGCATATATGAAAAACCTACAGCCAACATCATACTGAACGGGCAAAAATTGAAAGTTTTCCCACTAAGATAGGGAACATGACAAGGATGTCTGCTTTCACCGCTTCTTTTCAACATTGTTTTGGAAATCCTAGCCACAGTTGTCAGACAAGAAAAAGCAATAAAAGGCATCCAAATAGGAAAGGAGGAAGTAAAGCTATCATGGTTTGTAGATGACATGATAGTGTACATAGAAAAACCTGTAGAGGCTACCAAAAAACTACTCAACCTAATAAGTGAGTTTGCCAAAGGAGCAGGATACAAAGTCAATATTCAGAAATCAAAGGCATTTTTGTATACCAGCAATGAAATAGAAGAAGAAGAAATCAGAAAAAAAATTCGATATAGCAACAAGAAAAATAAAGTATCTAGGAATAAATTTAACTCAGGAGGTCAAAGACCTGTGTGCAAAAAACTATACAACATTGAAAGAAGAAATTAAGGAAGACACAAATAAATGGAAACATATACCGTGCTCATGGATTGAAAGAATTAATGTCATCAAAATGTCCATACTACCCAAAGCAATTTATAGATTCAACGCAATCCTTATTAGGATACCAAATACGTATTTCACAGAAATAGAACAGACATTTCAAAAATTTATATGGAACCATAAATGATCTCAAATAGCTTCAGCAATTTTGAGAAAGAAAAACAAAGTAGGAGGGATCACAATACCAGACATCAAAATATACTACAAAGCCACTCTACTCAAAACTATCTTGTACTGGCACAAAAACAGGCACATAGACAAGTGGAACAGAATAGAAAGCCCAGAAATAAACCCAGGTCTATATGGGCAACTAATATTTGACAAAGGGGGCAGAAGCATAAAATGAAGCAATAATAGCCTCTTCAACAAATGATATTGGGAGAGCTGGACGGCTACATGCAAAAAATTGAAATTGGATCATCAGCTGACACCATACACAAAAATAACCTGAAGATGGATAAAAGACTTAAATAAAAGTTCCAACACCATAAAAGTCCTAGAGGAGAACATTGGCAGGAAACCCTCAGATATCTCATGCAGCAATTTTTTTCACTGATATGTCTCCTAAAGTAAGGGTCTTAATGGAAAGAATAAACAAGTGGGACCTCATCAAAATAAGAAGCTTCTGCATGGCTAAAGAAAACATCAGCAAAATGAAAAGAGAGCCCACCCTATGGGAAAATATATTTGTTAATGATACATCAGATAGAGGTTTGATCTCCAAGATATATAAAGAACTCACTTGACTACACTCCAAGAAGACAAATGATCCGATCAAAAAATGAGCAAAGGACGGAGGTGACCCTTTTTCAAGGAAGAAATACAGAGGGCCCAGAGGCATTTGAAAGGATGCCCAGCATCACTAGCCATCAGAGAAATGCAAAATATAAAGACAGTGAGGAACCACTTCACACCAGTCAGAATGGTCATCATAAACAAATAAACAAACAAGTGCTAGGAGGTTGTGGAGGAAAGGTAACCTTAATATACTGTTGGTGAGAATGCTGACTGGTGCAGTCACTGTGGAAAACAGTTCGGAATTTCCTCAAAAATCTAAAAATAGAATTGCCTTTTGACCCAGCAATCAACTGCTGGGATTATATCCTAAGAATCCCAAAACACCAATTCAGAAGAAACTATGCACTCTAATGTTCTTAGCAGCACAATTTACAATAGCCAAGTGTTGGAAGCAACCTAAATGCCCATCAGTAGATGACTGGATCAGAAAAACTATGACACATTCATATAATGGAATACTACACAGCAGAAAGAAAAAAAAGAACTACTACTCTTCGTGACAGCATGGATGGAACTAGAGAGCATTATGCTAAGCAAAATAAGTCAGGGAGCGAAAGACAAATACCATATGATCTCACCTATAAGCGGAACCTAACCAATAATACAAAGATGCAAGGAAAATAAGACCAACAACACTGAAAGGAAAGGAAACCAACAGAGACAAGAGGGAAGATGGGGAGGGAATGGGGGGAAAGGAAGGGAAAGGGAAGTCAAGGAACATATAGCAAGGGCTCATGGATAAAACCAAAGGGGAAGGGTTGAGGGAGGGAGGGGGGAGGGGGCAAGGGAATGTGGTAGGGGGAAGGCAGAGACAAATGTATTTGAAAAACATTTAAAAATAAAAAAAAGATCTGAAACTAAAAAAAAAAAACAAAAATAAAATAGATGGACTTTGAATTTCAAAAAAAAGTCATTATATTTTACACTCATAGTATATTTCTCTCCTTTCTTGTAATATTATTAATTTCTTTACAGCCTTGTTAATACTGATTCATTTGCTGTTGATACTGGGATTGTGAGGAGGACTTATTTTCGTGGATGTAGGTTTGCATTCTGGTATTTGTAGTTTTGTTCAGGCAGAACCTGTACATAAGCACACAAGACATGGTGGGCAGAGTGACACTCAGTCAACCCATGGAGGGTAGGAACCACCAAACAATGAACAAACAATAATCAAAATCCAATTACTTCCAAAGAGCCAATATAAATGGCATAAAAAACATCCCTAGAGCAGCATGTTCAGGAGATCAAGGAGTCTGTACCATGAGTCTCACAGGTCTCCTACCATATATGTTCACACCACAAAGTCAAGAAGTCTAGATAGATCAATTTAAGAAGCAGAGGCAAAAACGAAGAGCCTCACAAATAACAGGAAGACAGAGAAACACCCCCTCGCCAGAGAGAGAACTAAAGGAAATACAGGAGAGTAAACTACCAGATACTGAGTTCAAAATAATGGTTATAAGGAAGCTTAATGAGCTCAGTGAGTTCTGAGAGAATTACCAAAAACTACATGAAAACTATGAGGAACTTACTGAAAACTATATCAGCATGAAAAAGGATATAGAAACTATCAACATGAGGTAAGAGGAAATGAAGAATACAATTTCTGAATTGAAGAACACAGTAGAAAGAATCAAAATGAGACTAGATGAAGTAGAGGATTGAATCAGTGGGCTAGAGACCAAGCTAGAAATAAGCCCCCAGAAAGAGAAAGAAAATAAAAAAGTCTCACAAAGAATGAAGAGAGGTTAAGGGGAATGCATGTCAACCTATAATGGAATAATATCCATATAATAGGGATACCAGAAGGTGGAGAAGAGGACAAAGGGATAGAGAACCTTTTTGAAAAAGTAATGATGGAAAACTTCCCTAACTAGAAGAGAGAAAAAGTCAATTAAGTCCAAGAACCACAGAGGGTCCCATTCCAGAGGAACCCAATGAGGCCCACTACAAAACACATCATAATTAAAAATGGCAAATCTCACCTATAAGCAGAACCTAACCAACAATACAAAGATGCAAGGAAAATATCACCAGCAACACTGAAAGGGAAAGAAATCAACGGAGACAAGAGGGAAGCGGGGGGGCAAGGAAGGGAAGGGAAGGGGAAAGTCAAGGAACATATAGCAAGGACTCATGGACAAAACCAAAGGGAAAGAGCTGAGGGAGGGAAGGAGGGAGGGGGCAAGAGAAAGTGGTGGGGGGTAGGCAGAGACAAATGTATTTAAAAAAATAAATAAATAAATAAATAAATAAATAAAAATTAATGAGACTAATAAAATAAAAATAAATAAATAAATAAGAGAAAAAAGTAAATTAAACTATTTATTAAACTGAAAAAAATGACAAATATCAAAGACAAAGACAGAATCTTAAAAGCAGCAAGGGAGAAACAAGTAATAACACACAATGGAACCCTGATATGTTAGCAGCTGACTTCTCAACAGAAACACGACAAGCCTGAAGGGAAGGGCAGGAAGTATTCCAAGTAATGAAAAGCAAAGGCCTGCAACCAGGGCTACTCTACCCAGCAAGCCTCTCAATTAAAATGGAAGATGAAATAAGGAGTTTCCCAGACAAAAGAAGGTTAAAAAAAAAAACTCCACAAAACCAGTATTGCAGTATGCTAACGAGACTGCATTAAGAAGATCAAGAAAAAGAGTGAAATAAAGAGGCACCCTGACACATTACAAGCAAATCAACAAGAAAAAAATAGCCAGGATAGCAATATTTACATTAAACAAAATAGATTTCAAAAACAGCCCATAAAAAGAGACACAGGAGGACACTTCATAATACTCAAAGGAGAAATCCATCAAGAATACATAAAGATTGTAAAGCTATATGTGCCCAACACAGGCACACCCACATATATAAGGAAAATCTTGGAGGACTTCAAGAAACATATAGACAGCAACAAACTGATAGGAGAAGATTTTAACACCCCACAATCAACAGTGGATAGATCTTCCAAAGAAATGTCACCTAGGATATTGTGGAACTGAACACTGCATTAGATTACATGGACTTAACTGATATATATAGAGAATCATTCATCCCAAAGAAGCAAAGTGCACATTCTTTTCAAATGCACATGGAACATTTTCAAAGATAGACCACATGACAGGACACAAAACAAGGCTCAACAAATTCAGGAAAATTGAAATCATAGTAGCATTTTCTTGGACCAAAAGGACTAAAAGAACAATTACAAGGATCAACCAATCCAGGAGCTGGTTCTTTAGAAAGATAAACAAAATTGACAAGCCTTTAAGCAGACTCATCAAGAAACAAAGGGAGAGTACCCAAATAAATAATATCAGAAATGAGAGAGAAATTACTACTGTTACCACCAAAATACTAAAGATTGTAAGAAATTACAATGAACAATTATATGCCAAGAAATTTGAAAACCTCAATGAAAAGGAAAATTTCTAGAAAAATATTACCTTCCAACACTGAATGAAGAAGAAGCAGAAAGCTTGAACAGACTGATAACAGCTGGTGAAAATGAAGCAGTAATCAAAACACTCCCAGCACACAAAAGCTCTGGACCAAACTGTTTCACTGGAGAATTTTACAAGATATTTAAGAGGAGTTAACCCCTCTCATTATCAGACATTTCCAAAAAATCTAAGAACAGGAAAGACTCCCAAACTTTTTTTTTTAGGCCAGCATCATCCTAATCCCAAAACCAGATAAAGACACTACAAAGAAAAAAAAACAAAACTACAGGCCAATATCGCTGATGAACATAGATGCTAATATCCTCAACAAAATATCGACAAACACCATCCAACAATACATTAAAAAGATCATACACCATGATCAAGTGGGATTCATCCCAGAAATGCAAGGATGGTTTAACATTCACAAATCAATAAATGTAATATATCCATAAAGTAAAGGAAACACAAAAATCACATGAGCATATCAAGAGATGTATAAAAAGCATTTGATAAGGTACAGCACCAATTTATGATAAAAATACTCAGCAAAATGGGAGTAAAGGGTGCATACCTCAACATAATAAAGGCCATATATGAAAAAACCTACAGCCAACATCATACTCAAGAGACAAAAACTAGAAGCTTTCCTATTAAGTTTGGGAACAAGAGAAGTTTGTCCATTTTCACCACTTCTGTTCAACAGAGTATTGGAAGTCATAGCCACAGTGGTCAGACAAGAAAAATAAATGAAAGGCATCCAAATTAGAAAGGAGGAAGTAAAACTATCATTGTTTGCAGAAGACATGATAGCCTACATAAAAATCCCTATAGACTCCACCAAAACACTACTCGACCTAATAAGTGACTTTGGCAAAACAACAGGATACAAAGTCAATATTCAGATATCAAAAGCATTTTTGTACTTCAACAATGAAATATCAGAATCAGAAAACAGGAAAAAATCCCATTTGCTATAGCAAGAGGAAAAATAAAAAACCTAGGAATAAACTTAAACAAGGAGATAAAAGACCTGTACTCAGAAAACTACAAAACATTGAAAAAAAGGAATTAAGAAAGACACAAAGAAAGAGCCATGTTTGTGGATTGGGTGAATTAACATCAACAAAATGTCTGTACTAACCGAAGCAATTGATAGATTCAATGTCATCCCTATTAAAATATCAATGACATATTTCACAGATATAGAACAAACATTTCAAAAATTTATATAGAATCATGAGTGACTCTGAATAACTGCAGCAATTTTGAGAAAGAAAAACAAAGTAGGAGGGATCACAATACCTACATCAACTATATTACAAGGCCACTGTAATCAAAACAGTCCGGTACTGGCATAAGAACAGATCAATAGAACAGAATAGAGAGCCCAGAAATAAACCCAGATCTCTGTGGTCAATTAATATTTGACAAAGGGGGTTGAAGCATAAACTGGAGTAAAAATAGCCTCTTCAACAAATGGTGTTGGGAGATCTGGAGAGTTACATGTAAAAAGTGAAATTCGACCACTGATTTATATGCCATACACAAAAATAAACTCAAGATGGATAAAAGACATAAATATAAGTTGCAACACCATAAAAGTCCTAGAGGAGAACATTGGCAGGGAACTCTCAGATATCCTATGCAGCAATATTTTCACCAATATGTCCCCTAGAGCAAGGAACATAAAGGAGAAAATAAACAAGTGGGACTTCCTCAAAATAAGAAGCTTCTGCATGGCTAAAGAAAACATCAGCAAAATGAAAAGGGAACCAACCATATGGGAAAATATGTTTTCCAGTGATACCTACACAATGGTTTGATCTCCAAAATTTATATAGAACTCACACCACTCCACTCCAGGAAGACAAGAAATCCAATTGAAAAATGGGCAAAGGACCTGAACAGACACTTCTCCAAGAGGACTTACACAGGGCCCAGAGACATATGAAAGGATGCCCAGCATCACTAGCCATCAGAGAAATGCAAAATAAAAAGACAGTGAGGTACCACTTCACACCAGTCAGAATGGTCATCATAAACAAATAAACAAACAAGTGCTAGGAGGTTGTGGAGGAAAGGGAACCTTAATATACTGTTGGTGAGAATGCTGACTGGTGCAGTCACTGTGGAAAACAGTTCGGAATTTCCTCAAAAATCTAAAAATAGAATTGCCTTTTGACCCAGCAATCAACTGCTGGGATTATATCCTAAGAATCCCAAAACACCAATTCAGAAGAATCTATGCACTCCAATGTTCTTAGCAGCACAATTTACAATAGCGAATTGCTGGAAGCAACCTAAGTGAGTGGATCTATAAATGAGTGGATCAAAAAACATTTACACAATGGAACACTATGCGGCAGAAATAAAGAGCTACTACTCTTCATGACAGCATAGTTGGAACTGGAGAGCTAAGTGAAATAATCCAGGGTGTGAAAGACAAATACCATGTGATCTCACCTATAAATGGAACCTAATCAACAACAACAACAACAAAAAAAAAACAAATAAGCAAGAAAAATATAACCAGCAACAGTGAAAGAAAAAACAAACTGACAGTAACCAGAGGGCAGAAGAAAAGGAAGTAATGAGGAAAATGAGCGGAAGGGTCAAGCCAAGGAACATATATAAAGGACCCATGGACAAAGCCAAAGTGGGGAATAATTGAGGGTCAGATTTATTGGGTGGGGTAGGGGAAAGTGGTGGTGGGAAAATGGAGAAAAATGTATTTGAACAATAAAAACTTTAAAAAATGAGGCAAAATGTAATAACATATTCAATAAAATATATATATTTTTAAAAAACTCTCTGTCTTCAAGCTCAAAACTTAGCACAAATTCCTCTCCTGATCTTCTAAAAATATACTAATTTGAGATTTTGCAGCTATTTTGTACATACTCTGATTCCTAAAAATAAAGCCATATTTCAAACATTTTCATGTTTCCAGACTTTTGCCCTCCTTCTTCCCCATGCCTTATTAGTCCCCCTGACACTTGCTCATCAACCCAACCTGGTTGTTATTAATTATCCCAATAATTACCTCCTCCAGGTAGCCTTCCCTGAGTAGGCCTCTACTTCAATATGAGGTTATGGGTGTTTCCTTCTAAGGCTTCAGCAGTCATTATTGCACTGAGCATTACATGTCTCATTGAGGCCCTGCTCCCCTTATGTGTTGCAACCTTTCAAGGTGTGACAGGTTCACGAGTTTGTGCAGATGGAATAATATTCATGGAGCCATTTGGATGTCTAACATGCCTTTATTCAGGGATGGATGATCCATGCACACTACAAGCTGCATGTCACACTGTATGTAAGCTGTCCCCCTGCATGGCACCCAGCAGGGGACCCCTACCCCCTTAAATACTAAAAACAAACAAAGCCAGCAGGGTGCCAAGAGGTCTTATGCAACAGAGCTTCATATTACACATGCGAGCCCAACTCAAGGCTATGGGAACAGTTTATCAGATCCAAACTCAAAGCTATGAGAACACTACTTTATCAGTCCCATTCAAGATTGTGATAAACTGCTTCCCTTAGTCACCCAGAAGCCTGGGTGAGGAATCCAGACTGCCTCCGTTTACCCTACACCTTACTATACCAAGTACCCCCAGGCAGATACCATGTCTTGATCTCTGTATTCTAATATCTACCTATCCATTCCAGAACTAAATAAATCCACCAATTGCCATAGTTAATCTGGTCAAGAAGTTGAGGTTCCATTGAATCTAAACTTGGCTTCAGGAGCCCAGAAAAAAAAATTGTTGCAGGAATCCCAGCCCATCGCAGTAGGATGGACACAGATGAAACACATAAACACATGCCAGCTACACTCCCTGGAGAAAGAATGAGATCTAATAGAATAAGCACTTTAATCCAGGTGCCTTCACTAGGCTCATCTGTAGCCACAGTGACTAGAGAAGAAGGTCAGCAATAGTCCCATAATTTAACAAATACAAGAGAAACTCTTGACAAGTTATACTAAAGGAGCTACCCGTTCATCAAATGTCTTTTGTTTTGGACCTTGCGACAGTTCAGTCTGAAATTAAAACCTTCTTTTCATCCCTGTCGTGCTTTTAGGAATTTTGCCCTCCTATGGAAGAACACTTCTTAAACTCCCATGTACATAGGAATCACCTGGAGATAATGTCAAAATGTTGATTCTGATTCAGAAGTTCTGGGATGGGACCTGAGATTCAGAGATTTCAACAGACTCCTGAATTAAGTGCTGCTGCCACTGATCCAGAAACACACTTTGAGTAGCAAGAGTTTAGAGATGTAATTTTCTTTCTTTTTTAATATTTTATTTATTTATTTTTAGAGGGAGGGGAAGAAAAGGAGAAAGAGAGGAAGAGAAACATCGATGTGAGAAAGAAACATCGATGTGAGAGAGAAACATCAATTAATTGTCTCCTGTACACACCTTGATGGGGACTGAACCCTAACCCAGACATGCACCTTGACCAAGAAGCCAACTGGTGAACTTTGGTTTTTCAGGACAGCGTCCAACCACCTCAGCAATACTAGTCAGGGCAAGATGTAATTTTCAATCTCAGCTATGCATTCAAATCACTTGGGAAGTTCTATAAAAGCACTGGTTCCTGGGCCCCATCTCAGACCATTTAAATCAGAACATGGTTGAGGCCTTCAAATGCTATTTGGTAAAATGTCCTTCACAGATTCCAGTGGCAGTCAAGGTTGCAAACTGTTGACTTAAATCAGTGGTTCTCAAAGTGTAGTCACCAGAACAACAGCATCAACATCAACTGGGAACTTGTTAGAAGTGCAAATTTTCAGGGAATAGATTAAGTTGTGGCATATCCAATAAGTGGAATATTATTTAGCAATGAACATTTGCTAAATAAAGGAGTGGTGTACTGCTACATTCTATAACATGAATAGATCTCAAAAAATATTACACTAAGTGAAAGAAGGTAGATGCAAAAGACCACATAGTGTATGACTCCAGAACAGGCAAATTATAGAGACAGAAAGTAGAATAGCAGCTGCCAGGGGATGGGAGTGGGAACTGGGGCTGACAACAAACAGACACAAAGGGTTTTCTGGGAGTGATGAAATGTTCTAAAACTAGATTATGGTGATGGTTTTATAAGTAGGTCAAGTTATTAAAAATGGTTGAATTTTATGGTATATAAAGTATATCTCAATGAAGTTGTTAGAAAAAAGAAAAAAGAAAAGGAATGCGAATTCTCTGGCTGCACCCCAGGCCAACTACACTGGAGTTCAGAAGAGCCCAGCACTGTGTGTTTAAGACGCTTTCCCAGTAACTGAAGAGCATTCACATTTGAGAACTCCAGGCCTAGGGTGAGAGGGCATTGAGAGCTGCCTGCTGCTGGCATAAAGGTCCTTGTAGGAATTTTAGGGTAGAACCACCAGAAAACTGCTATGAGGAATTGCAAAATAGAAGCAAAACAGTCTTCCAGAGACTGTGGAGTAGAAACTCTTGGCATTTGCAGGAAAAGGCTTACATTCCACACCTCAATCTGCACACTTGATAGTTGTCTCAACCTATGAAAATTATTTGCCTTTTCTCAGCCTCAGTAGCTTAATATGTAAATGGAAATAAAAATAAAAATATATGCCTCTCAGGGTTGCTGTGAAAATAAAATTAGAAAACAAAATATGAAAGCTTTTCACAGTAATAAATTCATATCGGACATTTGTACAATATACATTGAGGAGGAGAATAATAGATGTTGGTCCATTTTTCCTAATCCAGCCTCCTCTGAGAAGCTCCCCCTGGAATTTTCTGTGCATTGGGGAAGGTTTGTGCCTATATTTAGAATGTTATTATTCCAGCATATGCAAATTCTTCCAGATTCTTTCTTGCCTCTGGGGTCTTACTTACTTAAGGCTGCTTATTTTCAAAATCATATGTATCTTCTACTTCATAAAAGCTTCAGGACAATTTTCTGAATTCCATTTCATCCTCTTTGCTATCACAAGAGCAGAAACAATGTTTTCACTGAGGAAAGTGCCACCCTTGAAAGACTTCCCATCTTTATCTTGCAACCAAGGACTTGCTCTTTGCTCTCTCGGACCAAGTTAAGTGGACTAAACATCACAAGAGAATAATACAATTATGTTCCTCAAAGCTGTACATTAGATATTCTAAGAGAATTTTAGTTTAGTCCCAAAGAGACAACAAGAAACAATTAGAACTAGCCTTTAATGAAATACTTTTTAGGGTGATATATAGCATTATAGCAATTGGAGCTCATGTCAAGACTCATTCAACTAATTGTTGGTAACAATTGGTAATGCAGATGTGAATCGAACTAATTTACAAACAGCTCTTTAGATGGTCCTACTGAATTGTTGGCATAGGTTTTTATAATGAGTAGCATTTGGACCAAGGGGAAAAAAAAAGCAAAAACGGCTGTACTAAAGGTCACAAAGACTAGGAAACTGCTAAATCTTCAGTCATTGTCTGGTGTCCCCTACCGCCTTAGCCAATTCACAAAAATGCAGATCCACTATCTCTTTTCCTGAAGCCCTGTCATGTCCTTGAGAGGCAGTTATTTCAATAGGCTTTCTTTTTCACTTGCTCAGTTAAATTGGGTTTAATTTGTGACTCGAATGGAAAGGACTTCATCCCAGCCAATATGATTTGTCTGCCATCTACTTCTCATCATCAACTTCTGTGAGGTAGCCTCTGTGTCTTGTTCACTGATATGTTATATCCAGAGAATGATGCATATTTCATCAGAACACTATGCATTTAGCGTGTTTTATTAACAGTTAATATCCAAACAGCTCCTTTGAGGATGGAGGGGCATTATTATTTAGAATTTATCAGGAAGCATGTGGTAGACCTGGGGCAAAACATGCATTTGAAACTCTAAAGCCTATGATCTGCATTTGGTCTTTCTGTCTAATGCCATACTTATACCTAGAAATAGGCAACAAGTTTGATGCTCTGGAGCTTGACCCTCCAGTTCATCTCCTAGTATCTGGGTGGTCTTGGACAATAGAGGCTTACAAGCCTCACATGTTCATGCAGTGACAAGAGAACAAGTCCACATTCTATTTTTGCTGTTTTCTGATGCAGTTCTGGTTGTTTGAGCCAAATCCACTTCTGCCAAAACCTCTGAGTCCAGTTGCTCTCATAAGCTCTTTAAACAGCTTGCTCATCTTGTCTGTAACAGTAAAAATCCCTGGTACAATAAGTGAAGAATTACTTGAAATTCCAATTAAGCCAAGTCTTACCAAAGCCTTTCCCATTATCTCAGTAAGCTGCTTTCTATATTAAAAAGGCTCCCCTTAATCAATTCTTCTTACTGGTCTGTGGACATGCAATGCTTTATTATGACCTGGGAATTCACAGGCAAGAAAATAAAGTGTATATAAGCAGTGCCCTAAGTTTCCATCACCAAATCAGACAGCATCCTATCACCCTGTTGCTGGTTGTGGCTGTTTCTTACATCAAAAAAGAAAGCACCTCTCCAGAAAAGACTGGAGAAGATTCAGTAAAAGCCTCTCCAGGATCTTTGGAATAAACAAAGGCATATGCCAGAGGCTGCTTGTGTAGCTGTGTCACACCCTTTTCTAGACAAGAAACTGAGGCAGGAGAGGGATGATGTTCTTTTTCACATTTATTGCCCAGCAGGGAATGCACACAAGGGGTTTGTTGTATGATTAATGCATGGTGGTGACAATTTTTTGCATTCTGGGTTCTGAAATATTACCATCAGATGCCTACCTGCCAGGGGTTCCATGATGTAGAGCCCACTTTATTAAGGTAGATTTCTTGTCTTGTGTCTGCTAGGCGCTACCAGTCTCCCAGCTATCCAAACATCTAGTGGCAGAGGCCTGATCACATTCCAGTGAACTTTACAATAGAGATAATGAGTAACTGGATCTCTTGTCTACCTTAATCCAGTCTGTTTAATGCTCAATTCAAGAAAGTGAAGTCACCCCTGCAGAAAAAGCATATAACATGTTTTTCCCTGGTTCTCCGTAGATTTTTGCATCTCTCTGCTACCTGTTTCTTTCTTTGTTTCTTCACTACTGAGTTCATCTCAACAACACTTATTTTTGTTGTCATTGATTGCTGTTGTTTTTAACCAAATTCCCCAGCACCTACCAATCCCTGAGTTAATTTTTTTTTCTCAAACTTTGCAATGTCTCCCTTTAATGTAGTTGTTACTCCAGATTTGCTCAGACTTTAGTCCTCTATGTGAGAGCCATAGTCACTTGGACTTAGATAATTTCTCTGAGTAGAAAAGTAGAAAAGCCAAGGTAGGCAGTCTTGATTTTTGGATAAACATGATTCCTTGGAACAAGGGATCTATCTGTTTGTATGTAGGTGCCTGCAATGAAGAAAATAATGGTATTGTTGCCAGAGGAGAAAGTGCATTTCTATTCAGTCTAACAACAGTTTTAGATTTTAGCAATGCCAGGATAATGCTTCAATAAAATTGATACCACTTCTACAAATATATCTATTTCCTCAAAAGTATCTATTTTTTTTTCTTTGTGGCTCAGATACTGGGCTGTATGATGCAGAGTCCTCATTTTTAGAGTTTTTTCACTCACCAAGCAGCATGAGCAGGCAGGCAGATAACCAAATATAAGGTTGAGTTGTTATAGTCACATCTATTTCTCAAGAGTGTGCAGAATGACAACCTCCATTTTGATGAAGAAGACATTCTGAAAGTATTTCTAATTGCTTTTATTGAAAGGGATAAAAAGAAACAACTCTAGCTGATAAAGTGATATTGCTGCTGGGAATAATTTCTGCCTTCCAAGATTATGCTTGATTTATGATTTTGCATTACTGAATGCTAGGGTTCTACCTCCACCTCTTTCTAAAAGCCACTTCTTTCTTTCCATTCCCACTGATGCTTTGTTTAATTCATAACGAGTATCTTATAGTGACTATCACATAGCAACTATCACAATAGCCTCCTATCTCATTTATAGACCTCCCAGCATCTTGAAGCACTTAAAGCAGTCTTCTCAAACACAAAATCAATTATGTCAGTCCCCTAAAAGAAACCCCACTATGGTTCTCCATTTCCCTCTTCAGGATGGAGACTATGTGTCCACATCATGGAGCTGTGAGGGTTAATGAGGCACCACTCAGCATGAGGCAAGCATCCACTGAGCTGGCCATTGATACATGGCTGCCCCATAGCATTTTTCTCCCACTGGTTTACCTCCTCCTCTAGTCTAGGACTTTTTTTAATGTGCATTGGCTTCCTCAACCTCTGGTGGTTTCTGATAACTAACATGTACTTGGTAAATGTTTGAATATATTAATCTATTCCACCACTACTTATGGAGAACTGCTTTAGGTCACATAATGTTCTAGGCACCAGAAATACAGTTGTAAACCCAAGAAAGCTCCTGGTCTCATGGAGCTCATCTGGACAATGTGGGAGGCAATGTCTTATTAGGTATCCAGGAAGGCCTCCCTGTTAAGCAGAGGCCTGAAAAATGTGAGAAAATGACTCTTACAGATATCTGATAATAGAGCGCACCCTGCAGAAGGAAGAGCCAGTGTCTTACCTGAAGTGAAGCACTGCTTACAGGATTCAGAGGACAGTGAGGGGACAGTGTGTCCAGAGGAGAGGAGCTGTGGTGAGAGAATTATATGATAGAGTCAGAGAGGAGTACAGCAAACATGTGGAAAAATGTAAAAAGTTGGATTTTACTTTTATTAAGATGAAAAAACATTGGAGGATTTGAAACAAAGAAATAACATGACCTGACTCAGATTTTCAAAGAACTGTATAGGCTGTTACATGGAGAAACAAGTAGACTGAAAAAACAGTAAGTTGGGGAATGGAAGAACAATTAGAGTGTGGAATGAGGGTAAGTAATTGGATTCTGGGTACATCTTGAGGGTAATGATAACTAGGCTTGCTTGTAGATTATATGAGTGGTAGAGAGAAAAAAAGAGCTAGGAAACAAGAAAGGATTGCCCCAAAATTCTTGGACTGGATAATTGTAATAGTGAAATAAACAGTAACAGAAATGGTGAATATTTAGGGACTAGAAAGGAAGTCAGATATTTTCTCATGGTGATACTGAATGCTCAAATCCCTTCTTCACCTACCAGCCTTTCCCTACCAAGCCACCTCTTTGAGCTACTCTACTTAGGAGAAAGTTATTCATTATCTACAGCTGAAATCTAAGTTCTTGAAGCTTCTGCCTTCTGGTCCCATTTCAAGTCTTGGAATGTAAGTCATTAAATCCATGGTCTATTGTCAATGTTTGGGTCCCTCAAGTGATTTCCCTTCAGACCAGGGCTAACATCTTCAGTCTTATCACCCTCCTTCAGCCCTTTGTCCATCTCAGCTACTTCCCTTTGAACATTTCTGGTGGGCCCATATTGCCTTTAAAATTGGAATTCAGGGGGAACAAAAGGTACCAGATGGAGTTGAAAAGAGAATTCTAGGCTTACCTCTCATTCTACAATCTTTACTCTTTTCTTCTGTAGTCAGGAATCACATTGCCTATGGTCACATCTTACTTCCACTGCTGCATGACTTTGGGAAAAATGCTGATGGAAGACCTCCTCACACTAAACTGCTGCCATAGCCTCCCAGGACACATGGCCATTCTCATTCCTTCCCCACAACCATTTCTCCATACTGGCTCCAGGGTGACCAAGAGCCTCTGTTACTCCCAAAGCCTTTCTACCAAATTGGAATAAAAACTAAACTCTTTGTCCTGGACTAAGTCTCCCACACCACATTGCATATCTTCTTGTAACACATCCACCCACTGCTACCCAAAGGCTTGGCACCTACAATTCATTTGGCCTCCGTATTTTTCCCTCAATACCTTCCATAATTGATTTAACCTCATCTTCCAGTATTCACTTCTACTATTGCCTCCTTAGAAAACTACAGCTACCCTGACAACTTTATCTGAAGGAATACAGAATTACTCCCTACCTGTACTCCCATTGCTACTGTACACATTTGTAGTCAATGGCTTAACTTGTTAGTTCTATTATTTACTGGCTACCTCCACACTGCAATGAAAACACCATTAAGATAAGGAGTGTTTCTGTGTTGCCAAGGGCTATACCATTTGCTTCCATAATGCCTGGCAATTAATAAAAATTCCATGACTAAAGGGTGAGTGGAAGACTGTGAAGCACATTAATTTGTAATTATAAATGCTAAAAACATGAAGAAGTGAATATTCACCTATGTCTACAAATAAACTGTTGATATAATTTTGATGTGAATCCATATGAAATTTTTCTACAAAGACCCTTTTCTCATAAATATAAAATCTTACTGAATGTAATATTTAAACTTTTTAAAATGTAGCATTATATTGTGAACATCACACAATAAAACTATACTGGTAATCATACAATTTATTAAAATACACATCATGTTTTATATGTTATAAATAATATATATGATAGTATTCTTAATGGTTGACTTGTGCCATATAACATGCATGTACCATAATTTAAAGTTCAGATAATCTCTTTTTAGATATTTAACCTCCTCTCCTAATTTTGGAGTTTATAAACAATATTTTGGAGAACAAACTTATCTAAGACTACATTTCTCCTTTTACTTAGCACATATATACCTAAAAGTGGTTGGCTATATTTTATTGATTTTTTACTTACTAATTTACAAGAGGTTTTTGTTTTATTTTAAGATTAAAGATATGGACTCTTTGTCTTATATGTTTTCTTCCATTTTCTGCTTCTATAATTTTTTTATAGTGAGTTTATTTCTATTTAAGTTTTCTCTTTTCATTTAGTAAAATCTATTAAGGATTTTCTTTATGGATCCTGGCTTTGATGTTATTCTTAGAGGGTTCCCTCAGAATGATATTTAAAATGTATTGGAAATTATTTAATTATATCCATGCTTTAATTTATCAATTACCTCATAATTCATCAGAAAATTTTGGTGTATATTGTGAAGTAAACTTCTAAATTATGTTTTTCTCTAGTTGTGGACTGATGGCTAATTTTAGAAGTAGGCAATCTTTTCCCAATGTAACTAAAAAAATCTCCTTATCATATATATTATTTAGATGCTTTGTTGAATATTTTGGAGTTTCACCTTATTGTTTGTTATTTTCTTTTCCTGTATTAGTTATGACATATTTTTATTACAGTCATGAACCACTTAGTGATGGGGATGGGTTCTGAGAAATGCATCATTAGTCCTTTTCCTTGTTGTATGAATATTACAACATGCACTTACCTAGACATAGATGGTATAGCCAGCTGCACACCTAGGCTATATAGCATACTGTATACCTAAATGTTACTGCCTAGGGCAAAAACTTGCACAGCAACTTACAATGCAAAATGATACAAGATTAAATCAAGCACAAGAGAAAATGATGCAATCAAGAGACACAGTATCACGAAATGTATGAGGCTGCTGACAGTGTAACCTGGCGTAGTGTTTTATAGGAAATTTTTTTGTAAGTAGAAAGAGTGCACTCTAAAATAATGATAAAAATATAGTATATACATAAATTGCTAACATAGTCATTTTATTATCATTATAATATATGAACTGTACATAATTTTATGTGCTTTACTTTTAGATGACTGGGAGTGCAGTAGATTTGTTTATACCAGCACCATCACAAACACATCATTGCACTGTGACATTATCATGGCAAGGCTGTCACTAAGCAATAGGAATTTTTCATCTCCATTGTAATCTATGGGACCACTGTCATGTATACAGTCAATTGTTAATCAAAACGTCTTCAAGCGGAACATGACTGTATTTAATGGTCCCAAACAATGCGTAATATGTAATACTTCAATTCTGTGACTTTGGACAAGTTACTGAATCCCTCTAAGCTTCAGCATTCTTACATGTGAAATGAAGATAGTATCTATAACACAGGCTAGTTATGAAGGTCACATGGTATAAAGTGTCCATTTTATCCAGTAAAAATTTATGGTTTTGCAGAAAAGAATCCTGCACATAACTTACTAAATTTTTTGAAATATATCTGATACTGGAAAAAATTTAAAACTTTTTCCCAGATGGTTACTTCTGAGTCTCAAAATAAATGCTTAAGTGTAATTACATGGAAACCAGCTTTCTTAGATATTTCACTATTTCTAAATTTATTGAATAAATTCTTTTGATTTCCCAGGTAGTCAATTGCCTCTTCCTTTTCCATTTTCCTATTTGTATGTCATTTTTTTCTCCTGGCTTCTTTTACTGGACATAGCAATGTTCAGTAACAGCCATGTACCTTAGCACATTGGGAGCTTTAGTGTCAGTGTCACTAGGATGTCACTTAAACATAAAGGTGGCTCTTGGTTTCAAACTGAGGACTTATTCTTATCTCCTAGTGGTTTACATTAAAATTATATATTTGATTCCACAAAAAAAAAATGAAATCATATGGTATTTGTCTTTCTCTGACTGGCACATTTCACTTAGCATAATACACTCCAGGTCTATTCATGCTGTTCTGAAAGGTAAGATTCCCTTCTATTTTTATGGCCAAGTAGTATCCCATTGTGTAAATGTACCACAGCTTTTTTATCCACCCATCAATTGATGGACACTTGGGCTGTTTCTGGATTTTGAACACACAATAAAATATACAGATGATATATTATAGAACTATACACTTGAAACCTATATAATTTTATTAACTAATGTAACCCCTACAAGTTCAATAAATACATAAAAAAGAAAAAAGAAAATAATATGTTTGATGCAAGTCTTCATCAAATATGTTTTGTGCTTATCTTTCTGATAATGATATTCAGAAAGTCTTTTCCTATTTTTTTCCTATTAAAATTAACATATTCAAGGATTTTCAAAATTTCATAATTTCTATGTCTTTCTTTTTTATGTCTTTCATATGGGAGTTAGCCCTTGCATGTCTATAGCATAATATTTTTAAAGTTTTTAAATATTTCATTTATGTTTATACACACAGACATTAATAGTGAGATTGAGTTGCAGGTTTTCCCTTGGTCCTTTTCTTCAAGTTTTGCTTCAGTTTTATGCTAATTTTACATATTTAATTGAGAAGTTTGTATTAGTTCCTTGTATGTTGACAATTTAACATTGGTTAAAATTCTTTCAGAGTTATTTGGCTTGAACATTCATTTTGGAGGAAGTTCTTTGACAAGTTTTATCATTCTCTACCACAGTTAATGACCTATTTACCTCTTTTAACTTTTCTTGAATAAATGTTAGTAATTTACATTTTTCTAGAAAGTCACACATTTATCAGTGAACTACACATTATTAAGCTTATAATTAAACATTGCATATCATTGTAATTATTTCACTCATTCTTGTGTCTGTGTATAAACCCTACTTTGCCTGCATGTTTTATTTCTATATATATAGAAATATATATATATATACACATTTTGCCTGCATGATGTTATATATATAGTTTTCCAATATTCTCATACTGCCAGAGATCTATTTATTCTATTGCTCTTTTCTAAGAATCAAGTCTTTGATTTCTTAATTTTATTGCATCATATTCTAATTCATTAAATTTTTATTTTATTTTTGTTGAGTGTTTTCTAGTCATTTTCTAGGAAGTTTTAATTGTTCTTGGCTTTTAGAATTGAATGAAAGTGTATTTTGTTGTTTTTATACTTTCAATAGTAAATTATATAATTAAATAAATTCTCTTGAGGATAGCTTTGCATGAGATCATCTAAACTGTGATAATAACTTGATTCTAATTGTTTTTTTAAATGTAAATTTAATTTTGTTTTCTACTCAATCAAAATTTAAAATCAGAAAATTAATGTTTAGAGCTTTCTCCTTAATTATTTTTTAGTTTTAAATCTATTAATTGTCTTTATAATTATTAGGTGGCTGTTTTGACAAAGGTTGTTATTTAGTATTAAGTATTTGGTTTATTTGCATTACAATTAGTCAATTGTGATGAGTAGAAATTGTACTCCATATTAGTGAAAATCTCTGTCTTTTTTTAGTATTGGGTATAATCTCTGTGTATAAATATTATATTGCATCAAAAAAGTGTATTTTCAATAATAACACAATTGAGATATACCTATAAAGAAAAATTAATTAATGAAGTCCTCCATATCATTTAATTTTTCTTTTTTTGCCTTCCTGGTGTTTCAAAGACTAAAATTTGTGTTTTGAACTCTTCTAATTAAGGTATTGCCAATTTTCCCTCATGTTTCTAACAGCTTATTTATTTATATCGTTCAATGACTTTCCTTTTTTACTTTTTTCTTTAGCTTTTTTATTTTTATTTTATTTTATTGCTCAAATATATTTGTCTCCATTTTCCCACTACCACTTTCCCTTGTCCCCCTCCCCCACCACCAGTACTTTCCCACTTTGGCTTTGTCCATGGGTCCTTTATACGTGTTCCTTGACTTGACCATTCCCTTCTCTTTCCCTGCACCCTCCTCTCTCCTTCCCTCTTGATGCTGTTGGTTTATTTTTTCTTTCAATATTGCTAGTTATATTTTCCCTGCTTGTTTGTTTTGTTGGTTACATTCCACTTATAGGTGAGATCATATGGTGTTTGTCTTTTACCTCCAGGCTTATTTCAGTTAGGATTATGCTCTCCAGTTCCATCCATTCTGTAGCAAAGAGTAGTAGCTCTTTCTTTCTTTCTTTCTGCTGTGTATTCCGTTGTGTAAATGTACCATAGTTTTTTGATCCACTCATTTACTGGTGGGTACTTAGGTTGGCTTCCAGCAGTTCACTATTATAAATTGCGTTGCTCTGAACATTGGGTTGCACTGGTTCCTTTAAGTTGGTGTTTTGGGATTCTTAGGGTACAATCTCAGCAGTGGAAACACTGGGTAAAAAGACAATTCCATTTTTAGCTTTTTGAGGAAACTCCAAACAGTTCTCCACAGTGGCTACACCAGTCTGCATTCCCACTGATAGTGCACTAAAGTTCCCTTTTCTCCACAGCCTCTCCATCACCCATTGATTGTTGATCTGTTTATGATGGCCATTCTGACCAATGTGAAGTATCTCAATGTGGTTTTAATTTGCATTTCTCTGATACCTAGTGATGCTGAGGATCCTTTCATACATCTCTAGGTCCTCTGTATCTCTTCCCTGGAGAAGTGTCTGCCCAGGTCTTTTGTCCATTTTTTAATTGGATTATTTGCCTTCCTGGAGCAGACTCATGTGAGTTCTTTCTATATTTTGGAGGTCAAACTCATGTCTGAGGTATCATTAGCAAATATATTTTCCCATACAGTTGGTTCCCTTTTCATTTTGCTGATGTTTTCTTTAGCCATGCAGAAGCTTCTTATTTTGAGGAAGTCCCACTTGTTTATTTTCTCCTTTATGTCCCTTGCTCTAGGGGACTATCAGTGAAAATATTGCTGTGTGGGATATCTGAGAGTTTCCTGCCTATGTTCTCCTCTAGGACTTTTATGGCATCACAACTTATATTTACATCTTTCATCCATCTTGAGTTTATTGATGTGTATGGTGTAAGTTGGTGGTCGAATTTAACTTTTTGCATGTAACTCTCCAGATCTCCCAACACCATTTGTTGAAGAGGCTATTTTTACTCCAGTTTATGCTTCAGCCCCCTTTGTCAAATATTAATAGACCACAGAAATATGGGTTTATTTCTGGACTTCCTATTCTGTTCCCCTGGTCTATGAGTCTGTTCTTGTGCCAGTATCAGACTGTTCTGATTACAGTGGCCTTGTAATATAATTTCATGTCTGATATTGTGATCCCTCCTTCTTTGTTTTTCTTTCTCAAAATTACTGCAGCTATTCGGGGTCATAACTGGTTCCATATAAATTTTTTCAATGTTTGTCTTATATCTGTGAAATATGTTATTGGTATTTTAAAAAGGATTGTGTTGATTCTATAAATTGCTTTGGGTAGTATGGATGTTTTGATGATGTCAATTCTTCCAATCCATGAACACGGTATATGCTTCCATTTATTTGTGTCTTCCTTAATTTCTTTCTTCAGTGTTGTATAGTTTTCTGAGTACAGGTCTTTTACCTCCTTGGTTAAGTTTATTCCTAGGTACTTTATTTTTCTTGTTGCTATAGCAAATTAGATTTTTTCCTAAGTTATAGTTCTGATATTTCATTGCTGGTGTACAAAAATTCTTTCAATTTCTGAAAATTGACTTTGTATCCTGCTGTTTTGCCAAATTCACTTATTAGACTGAGTAGTTTTTTGGTGGAGTCTATAGGATTTTCTATGTAGACTCTAATGTCATCTGCAAACAATGATAGTTTTACTTCCTTCTTTCCAATTGGGATGCCTTTTATTTTTTTTCTTCTCTGACTGCTGTGGCTAAGACTTGTCTGACTGCTGTGGCTAAGACTAAATAGTTTAATGGAAGTGGTGAAAGCAGACATTTTCGTCTTGTTCCCAATATTAGTGGAGAAGCTTTTTATTTCTGTCCATTGAGTATGATGTTGGCTGTAGGTTTTTCATATATCACCTTTATTATGTTGAGGTGTGCCACCTTTACTCCCACTCTGATTAGTATTTTTATCATAAATGGGTGTTATACCTTATCAAATGCTTTTTTCACATCTATTGAGATGATCACATGGATTTTTCTTTCCTTTTGTTCTTCTTGTTTTTTATTATTTATTAATTATTGTATTTTCTTTTTTTAATTAATTTTTTCAAATACATTTGTCTCTGCCGCCCCCATACCACTTTCCCTTGACCCCTCCCTTCTTCCCTCCCTCAGCTCTTCCCCTTTGGATTTGTCCATGAGTCCTTGCTATATGTTCCTTGACTTTCCCCTTCCCTTCCTTTTCCCCCGCCCCCCTCCCTCCTTCCCTCTTGTCTCTGTTGATTTATTTTCCTTTCAGTGTTGCTGGTCTTATTTTCCTTGCATCTTTGTATTGTTGGTTTGGTTCTGCTTATAGGTGAGATCATATGGTATTTGTCTTTCGCCCCCTGGCTTATTTTGCTTAGCATAATGCTCTCCAGTCCCATCCATGCTGTCGCGAAGTGTAGTAGTTCTTTTTTCTTTCTGCTGCGTAGTATTCCATTGTGTATATGTACCATCACTTTTTGATCCAATCATCTACTGATGGGCATTTAGGTTGCTTCCAACACTTGGCTATTGTAAATTGTGCTGCTAGGAACATTGGGGTGCATAAGTTCTTTTGAATTGGTGTTTTGAGATTCTCAGAGTTTAGTGCCAGCAGGGGAATCACTGGATCAAAAGGCAGTTCCATTTTCAGCTTTTTGAGGAAATTCCACACTGTTTTCCACAGTGGCTGCACCAGTCTGCATTCCCACCAACAGTAAGAAGCTTCTGCATGGCTAAAGGAAACATCAGCAAAATGAAAAGGGAGCCAACCATATGGGAAAATGTATTCGTTAATGATACATCAGATAGAGGTTTGATCTCCAAGATATATAAAGAACTCACTCGACTCCACTCCAAGAAGTCAAATGATCCAATAAAAAAATGGGCAAAAGACCTGGGCAGACGTTTTTCCAAGGAGGAGATACAGAGGGCCCAGAGACATTTGAAAGGATGCTCAGCATCACTAGCGATCAGAGAAACGCAGATCAGAACCACCATGAGGTACCACCTCACGCCGGTCAGAATGGCCATCATAAACAGATCCACAATCAACAGGTGCTGGCGAGGCTGTGGACAAAAGGGAACCCTAGTCCACTGTTGGTGGGAATGCAGACTGGTGCAGCCACTGTGGAAAGCAGTGTGGAATTTCCTCAAAAAGCTGAAAATGGAACTGCCTTTTGATCCAGTGATTCCCCTGCTGGCACTAAACTCTGAGAATCTCAAAACACCAATTCAAAAGAACTTATGCACCCCAATGTTCCTAGCAGCACAATTTACAATAGCCAAGTGTTGGAAGCAACCTAAATGCCCATCAGTAGATGATTGGATCAAAAAGTGATGGTACATATACACAATGGAATACTACGCAGCAGAAAGAAAAAAAGAACTACTACACTTCGCGACAGCATGGATGGGACTGGAGAGCATTATGCTAAGCAAAATAAGCCAGGGGGCGAAAGACAAATACCATATGATCTCACCTATAAGCAGAACCAAACCAACAATACAAAGATGCAAGGAAAATAAGACCAGCAACACTGAAAGGAAAATAAATCAACAGAGACAAGAGGGAAGGAGGGAGGGGGACCAGGGAAAAGGAAGGGAAGGGGAAAGTCAAGGAGCATATAGCAAAGACTCATGGGCAAAACCAAAGGGGAAGAGCTGAGGGAGGGAAGGAGGGAGGGGTCAAGGGAAAGCGGTGGGGGGGAGGCAGAGACAAATGCATTTAAAAAATAAATAAATAAATAAATAAATAAATAAATGCTTGACAAGAAAAAAATAAATAAAATTCATATCAACATTAAAAAAATACATTTTTCTGTTACACACTATCCTTCTTGATGTTTTGTTTGGAAGATCTATCCATTGTTGACAGTGGGGTGTAAAAAGCCCTGCTATCTGTGTGATGCTGTCTTCATCTTTCTTGAAATCCTCCAAGATTTTCCTTATATATTTGGGTGTTCCTATCTTGGGAATATATATATTTATAATGTTTATGTCTTCTTGATAGATTATTCCTTTAAGTATTAAAAAGTGTTTTTCTGGGTCTCTTTCATGGCCTTTTATTGAAATCTATTTTGTCTGATGTAAGTATTGCTACCCCTGCTTTTTTTTTCCTGTTTATTTGCTTAGAATGTTTTTTTTTTCCATCCCTTTACTTTCAGTCTGTGTAGGCCCTTTGTTCTGAGGTGGGTCTCTTGTATGCAGCATATGTGTGGGTCACATTTTCTTATCCATCCAGCTACCCTATGTCTTTTGTTTGGGGCATTTAACTCATTAACATTTAAATTTAATTTTGATAGGTTCCTATTCACTATTTTCCTTTGTACCTGTGTTCTTCTCTTTCTCACTCTTTTTCTTCATCTTAAACCAAAACCTTTAGTATATCTTTTAGGGTTGGTTTGGTGGAGATGTATTCTTTTAGGCTTCTTTTGTCTGAGAAACTCCTTATTTCACCTTCCATTTTAATTGAGAGCCTTGCTGCATAGAGCAATCTTGGTTGCAGGCCTTTGCTTTTCATGACTTGGAATATTTCTTGCCACTCCCTTCAGGCTTGCAGTGTTTCTGTTGAGAAGTCAGCTGCTAGCTGCATTGTGGCTCCCTTATATGTTACTACCTCTTTTTCCCTTGCTGCCTTTAGGATTCTCTGTTTGTCTTTGATATTTGCCATTTTAATGATGATGTGTCTTGGAGTCGGCCTCATTGGGTTCCTCTTGAATGGGACCCTCCATGCTTCCTAGACTTGTGTGACTTTTTTTCTCCTCCAATTAGGGAAGTTTTCCATCATTACTTATCCCAACAGGTTCTCTATCCCTTGCTTCTCTTCTTCTCCTTCTTGTATCCTTATTATATGGATCGTATTATGTTTCAGGTTGTCCTGCATTATCCAACCCCCCCCTTTCATTCTTTTTTAGTCTTTTTTCCATTTATTGCTTTTTCTGGGAGCTTCTTTCTACCTTTTCCTCCAGCTTACTGATTCAATCCTCTGCTTCATGCAGCCTGTTTTTGATTCCTTCTACTGTGTTCTTCAACTCTGAAAATTTATCCTTCACTTCCTCTTGCTTCTTTTTTTTTCCCCTTTGGTTTTTATTTTTATTTTTTTAATTTATTTTTTCAAATACATTTGTCTCTGCCTCTTGCTTCTTATTGATAGTTTCTATGTCCTTTTTCATGCTGATATAGTTTGCAGTAAGTTCCTCATAGTTTCCTTATAGTTTCTCATAATTCTCTTTGACCTCACTGAGCTAACTAGGCTTCCTTAGAACCATTGTTTTAAACAGTAATATCTGATAGTTTGCTTGCTTCTATTTCATTTAGTTCTCTTTATGGGGATTCCTCTTTCCTCTTCTATTGGGGGGGGGGGTGTTGCTTTGTCTTCCCATTATTTGTGAGACTCTTCTTTTTTGCTTCTCCTCCTTAAATTGATCTGCCTTGATTTCCTGATTTTGTGGTGTGAATTTCTATGGTAGTATATAAGTCTTTTTTTTTTTTTTAATCCCTTTTCTTTCTAGGTCTGCCTCTGATAACCTCAGATGTTGACCCTGTCTGACCTTCAGCAGTTTGTTTGAGACTTCCAGGAATCTACTGTCTGTGTCTTCCTCCTGCAATTGTCAATATAGTCACTTTGCCCTCAGGCATCAGGTTTAGACACTACAGGGCGGGGCAGTGCCTCCTGAGGGCAGGGGAGTGGTATGCCTGAGCAAGATAGAAGCTGAGGAGTAGGGGTAGAGTCAGCCCCGGGATCTCCCTGGCTACTTCCTCAGTTCTCTCCTCAATGCTTTCATCTCCAGTCTCTCCTCAAGCGTCTCTAGGCCACTCTGCATCCCCTTTAGCCAGAGTTCTTCTATCTGTGACTGCCACTTGGTACTCAATGCCCAGGCCTGCATCCAACTTCTGGCTGAGATAGAGAGTCCTGAGGGCAGGGTTATTGTTTCTTTTCTTGCTGCTTCTTCTCTAGGACATGGCCTGCCTTAGAAAGATGGAGATTGTGAAATGGAGGAGGAGTCAGCACCAGGATACCTCCAGGATGCCTCAGTTCTCTCCCCAACACCTACAGCTCCAGTCTCTCCTCAATCATCTCTAGACAGCTCTGTGTCCCCATTAGCCAGGGATCTACTCTCTGTGCCAGTTGCTCTGCACTCAGCACCCAGGCCTGCGCAGAACTCTTGGCAGGGGCAGAGCCTTCTGAGGGTAAGGCTATTATGTCCTCTATGCTTGAGCAACATAGATGCTGCAGAGTAAGAGGTGAGTCAGCACTGGGGCCACGCTGGCCACTGTCTCAATTCTCTCCCCAAAGCTTTTCTCACTAACCTCTCCTCAGGTGGCTACAGCTCACTCTGCCCCCATCTTTGCCCAGAGACCAAGGCAAGTGGCTGCCACTGCAAATTTTTTTGTTGGCCCTTCAAATGGTGCTTTGCTTCTCCAGCCACCTGTCTCTGTCAGAGAGCACCACTACACCTTTTGCAGCTATCTTTTGTCTGTGTGCTTTTGGGGCTCTGGTGCTATAGGCTGGAGATCCCCACTTATTATTCAGACCCTACTCTTCGCAGGGGGATCCAACTGGCCATTTCAATATCCCTCAGGCACTGCTGCCCATGGGCACTCAGCCCACCTTCTCAAGCCTCCACTGCACTTCTTACCCATTAGGTTTTGCAAAAGCTGATTCCACTGCTTGTCTGAGATTTTAAGGCTCCTTTCTCACCATCGTTCTGTTGTTTTCCCAGTGGTTTCTCCACAATTTAGTTGCAATTCCAGTTTTGTCCTGGGAGGAGGTCAGTGTGACTTCCACTCAGTCTTCCGCCATACTGTGTCCTTATGTTCAATGTTTTATTATTCATTTTGTAAATGTTATGTATTCATTGTAGAGTATTCATTTTAAATTATAAAACTGTTCTCATTATCTTTTTATGTTCTTGTCCTACCTTCTCTTTTGACTGTTATTAATTTTGTTGCATCTGCTTTCTGTATTTTCATTTGACTAATCTATTGCTGCTCTGCTCTTTAGTAATTTTTTTCCCAACTTTATTGAGGTATAATAGATAAATAAAATTGTAAGATATTTAAAGCATTCAACAACATGATTTGATATACGTATATATTGTGAAAGGATTCTTCCCATCAACTTAATTAACACATCTATCATTGGACATATTTACTTTTTTTATTTCCTAGTGAGAACATTTAATTGTTATTCTCTTAGGAAGTTTTAATTATACAGTACAGTGTTATTAACTATAGTCATCATGTTAAATACTAGATTCTCCAATCTTTTTTATCGTATAATTAAAGTTTGTACACTTTTACCACCCCCTTCCTATTTTCTCCATGCCTAGCCCCTGGCAACTAGTTGTTTATTTTCTGTTACTTCTCAATTTTTTGTTTCAGGCCTGTCTGTTTGCAAATAGCTTATATTCTAGGTTTCTTTTGTGTTTTGACCCCAAGACATTACTCTTTAATAACTTGCATTATTTCTATAACCAACATATTTTGGCTTACTTCAATCTTCTTATAATTTCTTACTGTCACTTTTGTTGTTCCTTCTTGATTTTTTATTCTAAGTGATTTGGAAGTCATAGCTTTCATGGGTAAATCAAAACTGAAGCATTCTATTCAATTAAATAAAAGTCGATTTTATTCGGGCAGTGGGTGAAAGCCATGTCTGGGAATGTGACAGTGACCCAGTCTCATCCCTGTAGGAGCCCCCTTATCATCCAATGAAGTCACCACAAAAGTTCCTCAAAGTACAAAGAAGAAAATGTCCTTCATGCTCAATCTCATTTCTTTTACCTTCCTTTACTCCACTCTATTCTATTTGCCAGGTAATAGAGATTCGTTATCATTTTAACATCTGTTTTTTAATTTAAATTTAACAAAAAAAGTCACCATATAATGAACATCAGCATACTCTTTACCTAAGTGAACCAAGTGGCAACATTTTTCATATTTACACTGTATGTATGTGTATATGTGTGTGCTGAAAAGTTACGTGTGTGGCATTTTAATTGCCATACATCTCTAAATACTTAGGTCAAATTTTCTAATAACAAATTCATTACTTTTCATATAACAACAAAACAATGAAGAAATAATGGAAAGTTTAATATTGACAGATTGTTGTTACCTAATATACAGCCCATATTTTAATGTTACTAATTTTCTCAATAATGTCCTTTAGACCAAATTCCATCAAATATGTTTCCATCTGGTGGGCACTCTCTATCCAACTAACCAAAGGCAATACCATCAATATTGGGAAAAAACCATCTAGCAGTTCCCATTACAAATTTCTTTCCTTTCTTCCTTTTCATTTATTTTATCTATCTAAAAATGGTAGGTGTCATCTGAACCTTTTGTGGTAATAATTTTACAATATACCTAAATCAAACTGTCATGCTATATGCCTTAAACTTATACAGCAATGTATTTCAATTATTTATGGATACAACTAAAAACAATTAAAATAACAAGAAGAACAAATCACATGCTTGATATTATGCACAGAAAAAATGCAATATACTCACTTCAGAGGGATTCCTGCCCAAAATATATAACGTGGACTTATTTGTTTTTAATTTATAAATCATGTTTATTCTATTACAGTTATCTCAGTTTTCCCCCCTTTATCCCCACCACCCATCCAACCCCCACTCCCTGCTCCCACAGTGATTTCACACTCTGTTGTTGTCCAGGTCCATGGGTCTTTCATACATGTTCTTTGTATAGTTCCTTCCCCTTCTTTCCACCATTGTCCTCTTTCCCCATCTCCTATGGTCACTTTCAGTCTACTCCATGTTTCCATGCCTGTGGTTTATTTTGTTCATTAGTTTATTTTGTTGAATACATTCCACTTATAAGTGAGATCATATGGCATTTGGCTTTCATCAACTGGCTTATTTCACTTAGCTTAATATTCTCCAGTTCCATCCATGTTGTAACAAAAGGTAGGAGTTCCATTTCTCTCTCTCCCTTTCTTTCTTTCATTCTTCCTTTCTTTCTTTCTTAAATGCAGATTGACTTTATGTTTTAAATCTCAAATTATAAAATATTAAAAAATTTAAAATTATTATAAAGTCTTGGTAATTAACAAACATGAGACCTGCACAGAAATAATGGAGTATATCAATAAAATATAATGAGCATTCTAGAGACAACTGTATATATCTGTCCAACAATGTAATATATGATTAAGTTGATATTTCAAGTCAATGGGAAACATAAGTCTTATTCAAAAAATAAGGTGCATATACCAGTATTAATGGAAATTTTAAAAAAATATAGAGCCCTATCTCACACATTATACAAAAAATATTCAGGTGAGTTAACAATCAATATGCAGCATCTATCTGATGTATCATTAGCAAATATATTTTCCCATACGGTTGGCTCCCTTTTCATTTTGCTGATGTTTTCTTTAGCCTTGCAGAAGCTTCTTATTTTGATGAGGTCCCACTTGTTTATTCTTTCCTTTATGTCCCTTGCTTTAGGAGACATATCAGTGAAAAAATTGCTGCGTGGGATATCTAAGAGTTTCCTGCCAATGTTCTCCTCTAGGACTTTGATGGTGTTGAGACTTATATTTAAGTCTTTTATCCATCTTGAGTTTATTTTTGTGTTTGGTGTCAGCTGATGATCCAATTTCAATTTTTTGCATGTAGCCGTCCAGCTCTCCCAACACCATTTGTTGAAGAGGCTATTATGGCTCCATTATATGCTTCTGCCCCCTTTGTCAAATATTAGATGCCCATATGGACCTGGGCTTATTTCTGGGCTTTCTATTCTGTTCCACTGGTCCATGGGTCTGTTCTTGTGCCAGTACCAAATTGTTTTGAATATAGTAGCTTGTAGTAGAGTGTGATTTACGGTATTGTGATCCCTCTTATTTTGTGTTTCTTTCTCAAAATTGCTGTGGATATTCGGGGTCATTAATGGTTCCATATAAATTTTTGAAATGTCTGTTCTATTTCTGTGAAATACGTCATTAGTATCTTAATAAAGATTGGGTTGAATCTATAAATTGCTTTGGGTAGTATGCACATTTTGATGATATTAATTCTTCCAATCCATGAGGATGGTATATGCTTCCATTTATTAGTGTCTTCCTTAATTTCTTTTTCCAATGTTATATAGTTTTCTGCATACAGGTCTTTTACATCTTTGGTTAAATTTATTCCTAGGTACTTTATTTTTCTTCTTTGTATATCGAATGGTATTTTTTCTCTGATTTATTCTTCTTCTATTGCATTGCTGGTGTACAAAAATGCCTTTGATTTCTGAATGTTGACTGTATCCTGCTGTTTTGCCAAATTCACTTAATAGGTTGAGGAGTTTTTTGGTAGAGTCTACAGGGTTCTCTATATACACTCTCATGTCATCTGCAAACAATGATAACTTTACTTCCTCCTTTCCTATTTCGATGCCTTTTATCTCTTTCTTTTGTCTGACCGCTGTGGCTAGGACTTCCAATATGATGTTGAAAAGAAGCGGTGAGAGAGGACATCCTTGGCATCTTCCCAATCTTAGTGGGAAAGCTTTCAGTTTTTGCCCGTTGAGTATGATATTGGCTGTAGGTTTTTCATATATGACCTTTATTACGTTGAGGAATGCCCCATTTATTCCCATTTTTCTGAGTGTTTTGATCATAAATGGGTGCTGTACCTTATCAAATGCTTTTTCTGCATCTATCGAGATGATCATGTGGTTTTGTCTTTTCTTTTATTTATGTGATGTATCACGTTTACTGATTTGCATATATTAAACCATCCCTGCATCCCTGTGATGAATCCCACTTGATCGTGGTGGATAATCTTCTTAATGTATTGCTGTATGCGATTTGCCAATATTTTGTTGAGGATTTGAGCATCTATGTTCATCAGCGAAATTGGCTTCTTATTTTCTTTCTTTGTAGGATCTTTATTTGGTTTTGGGATCAGGGTGATGCTGGCCTCATCGAAAGAGTCTGGGAGTCTTCCCTCCTCTTGGATCTTTTGGAATAGTCTGAGAAGGACAGGGGTTAGCTCTTCCTTAAATCTTTTGTAAAATTCTCCTGGGAAACCGTCTGGCCCTGGGCTTTTGTGTGCTGGGAGTTTCTTGATTACTGCTTCAATTTCCCCAGCTGTTATCGGTCTGTTCAAGCTTTCTGTTTCTTCCTCCTTCAGTGTTGGAAGATTATATTTTTTTAAAAATTTGTCCATTTCATCAAGATTTTCAAATTTCTTGGCATATAATTGTTCATAGTAGTTTCTGACGATCCTTTGTATTTCTGTGGTATCAGTTATTATTTCTCCTCTTTCATTTCTGATATTATTAATTTGGGTCCTCTCCCTTTTTTTCTTGATGAGTCTGCTTAAAGGCTTGTCGATTTTATTTATCTTTTCAAAGAACCAGCTTCTGGATTGGTTGATCCTTTGAATTGTTCTTTTTGTCTCTATGTCATTCAGTTCTGCTCTAATACTGACTATTTCTTTCCTTCTACTTGCTCTGGGATTGATTTGTTTTTTCTCCAATTCTTGAAGTTGTAGTGTTAAGTCTTTTATTTAAAATGTTTCTATCTTTTTAGGTAAGCCTGTATTGCTATGAACTTCCTTCTCAGGACTATCTTTGCTGTGTCCCATAGGTTTTGGACTGTTGTCTGTTCATTTTCATTTGTTTCCAGAAATTTCTTGATTTCTTCTCTTATATCATTATTGACACATTCATTGTTTAATAGTCTACTGTTCAGTCTCCATGAGTTTGCAAGTTCGAAGTTTCTCTTTGAGGTTGATTTCCAGTTTCAAGGCCTTGTGGTCCGAGAAAAAGTTTGTTATTATTTCAATTTTCCTGAATTTGCTGAGGTTTGCTTTGTGTCTTACCATGGGGTCTATCTTTGAAAAACTGCCATGAGCATTTGAAAAGTGTGTATTTTTCTTCTTCGGGAAGAAGAAGTGTAAGGTTCTATATATGTCAGTTAAGTCTCTTTGATTCAGTGTGTCATTCAGTGCCACAATATGTTTCTTAATGTTTTGTTTGGAAGATCTGTCCATGTTTGACAGTGGGGTGTTGAAATTCCCTACTATCAGTGTGTTGCTGTCTATATCTTTTTTGAAGTCATCCAACAATTTCCTTATAAACTTGGGGGCTCCTATATTGGGAGCATATAAGTTTACAATGTTTATGTCTTCTTGATAGATTCTTCCTTTAAGTATTATAAAGTGCCTCTCTGGGTCTCTTTTTATGGCCTTTGTTATGAAATCTACTTTGTCTGATACAAGTTTGGAACCGCGGCTTTTTCTCATGCCCACGTGCTTGGAATATTTTTTTTTTCCGTCCCTTTACTTTCAATCTGTGTAGGTCTCTTGCTCTGAGGTGGGTCTCTTGTAGGCAGCATATGTGTGGGTCATGATTTCTTATCCATTCAGCTACCCTGTGTCTTTTGATAGGCGCATTTAGTCCAGTCACATTGAGAGATATTACTGATAGAAACTTACTCATCTTTTCTCTTTGTACCTGTGTTCGTCTCTCTCTCACTCTTTTCCTTCTTCTGCTTAAACCAGTCCCCTTAGCATATCTTGGAGTGCTGGTTTGGTAGAGATGTATTCTTTTAGTCTTCTCTTCTCTGGGAAACTCTATATTTCCCCTTCTATTTTAATGGAGAGCCTAGCTGGGTAGAGCAGCCTTTTCTGTAGGCCCTTGCTTTTCATGGCTTGGAATATTTTTTGCCATGCATTTCGGGCTTGTAGTGTTTCTGTTGAGAAGTCAGCTCCTAGGTGTATCGGTGCCCCCTTGTATGTTACTTTCTCCTTCTCCCTTGCTGCCTTGAGGATTCTCTCTTTGTCTTTGATAGTTGCCATTTTAATGATGATGTCTCTTGCACTGGACCTCTTTGAGTCCCTCTTGACTGGGGTCCTCTGTGCCGCCTGGATCCATGAGAGCCTTTCTCTCCTCAAATTAGGGAAATTTTCCATCATTACTTTTTCGAGGAGGTTCTCTATCCCTCGTTCCTCTTCTTCTCCTTCTAGTATCCCTATTATATGGATATTATTGCGTTTCAGGTTGTCCTGCATTTCCCTAAATGCCTCTTCATTCTTTTTGAGTCTTTTTTCCATTTCTTGTTCTTTCTGGGAGCTTCTTTCTACCTTATCCTCCAATTCACTGATTCGATCCTCGGCTTCATCCAGGCTGCTTTGGATTCCTTCTACTGTGTTCTTCAATTCAGAAATGGTATTCTTCATATTCTCTTGTGTCTTCTTGATAGTTTCTATGTCCTTTTCCCAGCTGATATAGTTTGCTGTAAGATCCTGATAGTTCCTCTGCAGTTTCTCATAGTTATCTTTGAACTGGCTGAGCTCATCGATCTTCCTTAGAACCACTGTTTTGAATTCCATATCTGTCAGTTCCCTTGTCTCTTTTTCATTTAGCTCTCTCTGTGGGGAGTCCCCTTTTCCACTCATTTGGGGGGAACTTCTTTTTCTTCCCATTTTTGTGAGAGTCTGTTAAGTAATATACTTATTTTTTTTTTATTTATTTTTGCTTTTGCTTCAATTGGGCCGTCTAGATTTCCTGACTTTGTGGATTAAACTTCTATGGTAGTAGGTGGGTTTATTTAATTATTTATTTATTTATTTATTTATCCTTTACTTTTCTTTCTGGGCCTGCCTCTGATGATGTTAGTTGTTGACCCTATATGACCTTGGGTTGCTTGTTTGAGCCTTCCAGGAGTCTACTGTCTGTGTCCGACTCCTGCTTGGGGCAGCTTTGTGACCCCTTCGGTCAGGGCTGTTCTCTTTTTTGGGATTGTTCTGCAGTCTCAAGCCAGCTTCCTAAGCGCACTCCGGGGCGTGGAGGATCCCCAGCCTGACTGGGCTCACATGTGCTTACCCCAGACCAGGGGGCTTTTTCGCGTCCTTGCATACTCATCTGTCCCCCCTGGCCTGTGAGCTCCTAAGCACTGGTCAGTTTAGGGTCTTCTCTTGTGTGTTTTCCCTGCTTTTGGCTCTTTGGGTATGTTGCTTGCCCTCACCAAATGGGGACTACGGAAATGGGAGGAAGTCAGCCCCAGGACTCTCGGGTTAATCCTGTCTCTGGTCTCTCCTCCAGGGACTCTGTGCAGCTCTGTTACCCCTTCAGCTGGGAATCTACTAATTTTGTGGGCTGCTCCGCAATCACTGGCCGGTGGAACAATTTATGCCCTCCATTGCTGCTCCGTGCACTCCCTCGCAGGCCATATCGGTGCCAATCCCTGGGAGGCCTTGCTGGCCCGTGCAAGCGTTCGCCAGCCCACGGGGGTCACACACACGCTCACCAACCCTCACGGGTCACTCGGCGCAAGTGAGCGCACCTGCACTGTGTGTTTTTGGGGTGTCTCTGTGTGCTTTTCGGCTTTTGGCTCTTTGGGGGTGTGGCCTCTTCCCGCGCAATGGAGACTATGACAAGGAGAAGGAGTCAGGACTCCCCGGTTCCTCCTCCTGTTCTTTCCCCAAAGGCTCTGTTTCTAGTCTCTCCTCTGGGGTCTCTGGGCAGTCCTGTGACCCCTTTGGCCAAGGATCCACCACTTGTGCGGCCTGTGTTTCAATCATAGGCAGTCTGGTTTCTGCACACCCCTCTTCTGCCTCTTTGGGGGCGCGTTTTTCCAGCCCACAATGGAAACTATGGAATGGGGAGGGAGTTGGGGCTCTCTGGTTCCTCCTTCCATTCTTTCCCCAAGGCCTCCATCTCCAGTCTCTCCTCAAGGCTCTCCCAGCCAGTCTGCACTCAGTCCCCCAGCTCACATGCACAAGCTGTGGGTGGAGCGCACAAAAGGCAGGTTAATTGATTACCTTAAGCCTGAGGGAGATGGGAGCTGCAGAGTGGGAGGTGCATTATCACCAGGGCTCCACAGGCCGCCGTGTCAGTTCTCTTCACAACGTTTTCCTCACCAGTCTTTTCCCAAGCACCAGCCCACCCTGCTGTTGCCTCTACCCAGAGATCAAGGAGGGTGGCTGCCACTGCAATTTTTGCGTTGGCCCTTTAAATGTCTCTTTGCATCCCCAGCCACCTGTCTCTGGCAGAGAGCGCCCCTAAGATTTTCAGGGTTGTGTTTTTTCTGTATTTTCTTCCTTTTGGCTGCTGTAGTTTAGGTGTCCCTGTTTATGATTCAGACCCCGTTCTTCTCGGGGGGAGCTAACTGGCCGTTTCAATGTCCCTCTGGTGCTAGTGCCTGTGGGCACCCAGCCCACCCTCTCGAGCCTCCACCATACTTCTCACCCGTTGGGATGTGTGAGAGTCGAATCCACTGTCCGTGGCTCCAAGGCTTCTCTTCCACTATTGTTCCATTGTTTTCCAGGTGATTACTCCACTATTTAGTCGCAATTCCAGTTTGGTCTTGGGAGGAGGTCAGTGTGACTCCCATTCACTCCTCCTCCATCTTCCTCAAAAAAAAAAACACATTCTACTGTGTTCTTCAATTCAGAAATGTTATCCTTCATTTCCTTTTGTCTCTTATTGATAGTTTCTATGTCCTTTTGCATGCTGATACAGTTTGCAGTAAGTTTCTCTGCAGTTTTTTGTAATTTTCTCTCAGCTCACTGAGCTCATTGAGCTTCCTTATAACTGTTGTTTGGAACTCAATATCTGATGTTTACTTGCCTCTATTTCATTTAGTTCTCTTTGTGGGGATTTCTCCTTCCCCTTCAATTGGGGGGTATTGTTTTGTCTTTCTGTGATTTGTGAGACTCTTCTTTTTTGCTTTTGCTTCTTAAGTTGTTCTGTCTTAATTTTCTGTCTTTATTGTGTGAACTTCTATGGTAGGAGACTGCTGTTTTCACTTTCTGGATCTGCCTCTGATGATGTTAGATGCTGACCCTGTCTGACCTTAGGCAGTCTGTTTGAGACTTCCAGGAATCTACTGTTCGTGGCTGTATTCTTCAGCTGTTAATCTAGTCTATAACCTGAACTTAAACCTGAGGAAATATCAGACAAATATATGTTGAGTACAATTCTACAAAATAACTTGCCTATACTCTTAAAAAATTCTAACATTAAGAAAAAAAATATGAGGGACTAATCCAGAATAAAGAAAATGTTGAGGACTTGACAGTTTAGTGCTTTACTCAACACTAAATGAGACTGGAGAAGAATAGAGCAGAGACTGGAAAACTATTTCTGTAAAGAGCCAGATAATAAATATTTTAGGTTTTATGGATCATATGTTCTCTGTTGCAACTACTCAACTTTGTGGTTATAAAATGAGAGCAGCCATAGATAACATGTAAACAAATGGATGTGGTTTTGTTCCAATAAAACTTTACTTATGAAAACAGATGGTAGGTGGAATTCATTTGCAAATTCCTGCTCTGAAGGACATTAATGGGGCAACTGGCAAAATTTGAATATAAACAGAGGTATATATAATTTTATTTTATCAGTGTACAATTTTTAAAATTGATAACTGTGTAATAGTTTTGTAAGGTAATGTCTTTCTTAGGAACTAAGGAGATAGAGGAAAAGTTTAGATAGATTAGATAGACAGGTAGATGATAGATAGATAGATGATACATACGTGGGTACATACATAGATTAAAAAAATATTGTTGTTCAATTATATTTGTATGAATTTCTCCCCTGTTGCTCTTTCCTGCCCTACCTACCATGTACCTCCCACATTCAATCCTCCCCCAACCCCGTTGTTTTTGTCCATGGGTTCTTCATACACATTCTTTGACTTGACCTTCCCCCTTCTATCTCTCACAGATTTTTAATCTGTATGTTTTTCTGTTTCTGACCCAGGCTGTATTCCAGGACCATAGCGTCTATTCAGTCTTCTTTAATGGCCAATATTTTATCCTCTTTTCTTTCTCTTTCATAATTTTGACATTTTTGAAGAGTCGAACTGTTTTTCTTTGTTAGTTGGTTGGTTGGTTTTGTAGACTATCCTTAAACTTGTGTTTGTCTCAGGATTAGATTCATCCTATGCATTATTTGATAGAACTATTATAAAAACAATATTCTGTCCCATTTAGCACATAACATCGGGAGGCATGTAATGCCAAGTTTATATTATTACAAGTGACGTTAGCATTGATAACATAGTAAACATTGGGTTTTCTGGATTTCCCTACTATAAAGGTAATTTGGTACATCATTCTTAATTTATTATTTTCATATCTATTTAAACATCCCTCGTAGTGAGATCTGATATCTTCCTCTGTTCATAGGAGTGCATATTATACACTTACAAAACAGAACCATGTGCATTGTATTGGTTACCTTTGAACTCAATAGATGCTCATGAGATCTCCTCATAAGAGTCAATATTTGCTTCTCCACATTAAAATATCCTACTTCTGGGAATATATCTGAAGGAACCCAAACAATTAATTCAAAAGAACATAAGCATCCCTATGTTCATTGCATTATTATTTTCAATCATCAAGATATGGAAGCAGCCCAAGTGTTCATCAGTAGATGAGTAGATAAAAGAACTATAGAATATGTACACAACAGAATACTACTTGGCTGTGAAAAGAAAGAAAATTTTACCCTTTGTGACAGTATGGATGGAGATGGAGAGCATGAAATAAGCTCATCAGAGAAAGAAAAATACCATATGATTTCACTCATATGTGGAATCTAATGAGCAAACTGAACTAACAAGCAAAATAAAGACAGTCATAGCTAGAGAGCAGGATAACAGCTATCGGTGGGGGAGGTTAAGGGGTGGAGGGATAGAGAAAAAAGTAAAAAGGACTCATGGACATGGGCAGCAGTGTGGTGATTACAAGGAAAGGAAGTATAAGGAGACTAAATGGTAATGGAAAAATACAATAACTGAATTTTAAAATATATTAAAATTTAAAAAATTATTTCCGCTCTATTTCCACATAACAGCACAACACAGAGGTTGTGCCTCTTAATCATGTGGGTGGGCCTCTTGCAGAGTCCCAGTATGCTTACAAACACACTTTCTATTTAAAGGTTATTGTGCAAATACTAAATAACTACCACAGCTGGGTGTGAAGTGGTAGCTTTGATTCACAGGACTTTCAGGGCTTCTATAATTTGCATTTTTATAGTTGGGAATGTTTTAATAAAAGTTATACATTATAATAACCTAGATTTTTAAAAAAATGAGTCTGTCTTAATATATTGATGTAGCAACAACACTGCTAATTAAGTTCAGAAAACCAAAAATAGCAAGTTTAAGGCTTTAAATGATTCAAATGATTTTTAGAACTGAAAAAGTATACTTTTGGTTATAAATGTGACCCACTAAAATTATTTCCTTTGTTTTAGCTGCACATTTCACAGGGCACTGACAAGAAAGCTAAGACCCAGAGAACTTTATATTTGGGTCAACCTCCGGCACACACATACCTGTCATCAGGTGTACTTTAATAGCTCAATATATTTGCACAGTGATGGGCATATGATAGGTTGCATGCAAAATTAATAAGTTAATGAGAGAATTAAAAGAAGAGAAGGAGGAGGAGTCTTGAATCCAAACACAGCAATGGGACTATGAGAAATAAGGCAACATGACACACTCACCTGCCGTGAAAAAAGTCAAGCACCTTAAAAAGCCAGTGAATTACAAAAATTTTCAAGCTTGCCACATTGAAGATTAAATAGGAAATCATTTGGGGTTCCTTTGCCTGAATGAATGGAGCCTTGTAGTACATTGTGGCTTTGAAAACAAATATACCCAGAAGAGTGAAAAGAAAGCAATTGCTGAAAGAGAGTAAACTCAGAAGCCAGTGTCCTCCCAATTATCTTTGAAAGAGATAAAGATTTATAGAAGGATGTTTATTCAGGATGATCAATGGTTTCCTGTCTGGGTCTGGGTACAGAGCAGAAAATTATCATTTCCTATGGTTAGTGGAGGACACCAATTTATCTCTCTTTTCAAAGGCTACACTTGACTGGAGGTGCAAAGAGCGAGCACACCTAACTTAGGCTCTTCCATCACTATCTTCATGAAAAGGGATTCAATAAATTCACCTTGGGAAAGTACTCAGCAGTGCATTTTCTTCCTACAGGAGGTTTTGATGGTCATTTATCTCAGACTTGGGCCAGCAGAACCCAAGAGCAGAAATGAGTGTGGAAGGAGTGGGAAAGTGTACTGGGTTACAGCCAGAGCACACAGTTGCCTGTCAGGCTCTGAGATCTGTGGGGCAGAATCAGTGTTCAGCAAAGATCAACCTGAGAAGCCCAGTGCCACTCCAGCAAGAGCCAGGGAACCAGAGCTTAAAGCAAGGGCTGATGATGAGAAAGAACAAAGATTAAGCATGGCTGTTACTTTACTTTTGTTGTGCAGGCATGCATGAGTGTTTCTATCCCAAAAGCTTTGATCATTCTCCCAATGCCCACACCATTTCCAGTGTTCCATGGAGGCCCAACTCACATTTGGTCAGTAATTCTTACTGTGGGTCTGAGAGGGGGCAGGGATTTTTGGCAACAACTGGTGGTAGGCCATGGGAAAGATTTTTCACCTTGAAACTCCTAATAATATTGAGCATCCCTGCCCCTGAGAGAGCCTGTGCCACTTCTTCATTTCTGTCTACACATCCTCCTAGCTGAGTCTTTCAGCTATACTTAGATGGGTCCAGGATAATATCTGCTTAAGCACCAGATGGATGTTTGCCAACCCAGGTCAGCCAGAAAGTCACTCTGAAAGAGTTCTTCACCCTTCCTAAGCACCATCAACCCTTCTGTGAATCAATCAAACAATCAAATTTTATAAATTAGTAAAACAAATTTTCTAAAGGACATGCCTGTCTCTCAATCATTCTTTTTAGTACTCCTATCACTAGAGACCATTTGAAACTTTTTAAAATCCTTATCCGAGGATATGTTTCTTGATTTTAGAGAGAGGGAAAGGAGAGAGAGAAAAACATCAATGAGAGAAACATCAGCTGGCTCCCATACACACTCCAACTGGAAATCAAACCCACGACTTAGGTATATGCTCTGACCACAGGTAGAACCAGAACCTTTTGGTGTACAAGATGATGTTCCATACAATTGAATTATCTAGCCAAAGCTGATTTTTTTTTTTTTAAGTGTTAAGGGGCAGGCATGAGAAACTTCAGAGGAACTTTCTTACTCGTTGCTTGGGATAAGTTATTTTCCAGCCTATTATTCTATTCTTTTATAAAATTTATTTCTTTTCAAAAAGCAAAAAAACTGTCTATAATCTGATGCATTAAAATAGTTTGCCTCATTTTTTAAAAATTTTTCAAGTACATTTGTATCCATTTGCCTGCCACTACTTTCCACTGACCCATCCACCTCCACCTTCACCCCTCAATCCTTCCCCACCTTGTCTTAGTCTATGTGTCCTTTACACCTGTTTCTTGATCTGACCTTTCCCCTTCGCCTTCCCGATAACCCCCTCCTCCCTCCCTCCTGTCCCCATCAGATTCTTCTTTCTTTCAATGTTGCTGGTCATATTTTTCTTGCCTGTTTGCTTTGCTTAGAGGCAAGATCATATGGTATTTGTCCTTCACAGCCTGGCTTACTTCACTTAGCATAGTGCTCTCCAGTTCCATCCATACTGTAGTGAAAGGTAGTAGCTCTTTCTTCCTTTATGCTGCATAGTATTCAATTGTGTAAATGTACCACAGTTTTTTGATCCACTCATTTACTGATGGGCACTTAGGTTGCTTCCAGCACTTGGCTACTGTGAACTGTGCTGCTCTTAACACTGGGTGCATAGGTTCTTTTGATTTGGTGTTTTGGGATTCTTAGGTTATAATCCCAGCAGTGGAATCACTGGGTCAAAAGGCAGTTCAATTTTTAGCTTTTTGAGAATATTACACACTGTTTTCCACAGTGGCTGCACCAGTCTGCATTCCCACCAACAGTGTACTACGGTTCCCTTTTCTCGACAACTTTGCCAACACCTGTTTGTTGATTTATTTATCATGGTCATTCTGACCAGTGTGTAGTGGTATCTCATTCTCATTTTAATTTGCATTTCTCTGATGGTGAGCGATGGTGACCATCCTTTCATATGTCTTTGGGCCCTGTGTATGTCCTCGTTGGGGAAGTGTCTGTTCACATCCTATGTCCATTTTTTAACTGGATTGTATGTCTTCCTGGAGTGGAGTTGTGTGAGTTCTTTCTATATTTTGGAGATCAAATCCCTGTCTGAGGTATCACTGGCAAATATATTTTCCCATACTGTGGGCTCCATTTTCATTTTGCTGATGTATTCTTTAGCGATGCAGAAGTTTCTTATTTTGATGGGGTTCCAATTGTTTATTCTTTCCTTCTTGTCCCTTGCATTAAGGGACATATTGGTGAAAATATTGCTGCATGGGATATGTAAGAGTTTCCTGCCTATGTTTTCCTCTAGGACTTTTATGGTTTTGCAACTTATATTTAAGTCTTTTATCCATCTTGAGTTTATTTTTGTATATGGTGTAAGTTCAAGGTCGAATTTCAATTTTTTACATGTACCTGTCTAGATCTCGCAACACCATTTGTTGAAGGGGGTACTTTTACTCCATTTTATTCTTATGTACCCTTTGTCAAACATTAGTTAACCATAGAGTCATGGGTTTATCCTGGGCTCTCTGTTCTGTTCCATTGATCTATGTGTCTGTTTTTGTGCCAATACCAGACTGTTTTGATTACAGTGGATTTTTAATATAGTATGATGTCAGGTATTGTACTGCCTCCTACTTCGTTTTTCTTTCTCAAAATTACGAGGCTTTTCAGGGTCATTTATGGTTCTATATAAATTCTTAAATGTTTGTCCTGTAACTGAAATATATCATTGGTATTTTAATAGGGGTCGGGTTGAATTTATAAATTGCTTTAGGTAGTATGGACATTTTGATGATGTTAATTCTTCCAATCCATGAACACATTATATGCTCCCACTTATCTGTGTCTTCCTTAATTTCTTTCTTCAGTGTTGTATAATTTTCTGTGTACAGGTCTTTTACCTCTTTGGTTAAGTTTATTCCTAGGTACTATATTTTTCTTGTTGCTATAGCAAAGGGGATTTTTTTCCTGATTACTGATTCTGATATTTCATTGTTGGTATACAAAAATACCTTCTATTTCTGAAAATTGACTTTGTATCCTGCTGTTTTACCAAATTCACTTATTAGGTCAGTTTTTTGATGGAGTCTATGCAGTTTTCTATGTACACTATCATGTCATCTGCAAACAATGACCGTTTTACTTCCTCCTTTCCAATATGGATGCCTTTTATTTCTTTTTCTTGTCTGATCACTACAGCTAGGACTTCCAATATTATGTTGAGTTGAAGTGGTGAAAGCTGAAATCCTTGTCTTGTTCCTGATATTAATAGAAAAGCTTTTATTTTTTGCCCATTGAGTATGAGGTTGGCTGTAGGATTTTCATATACGGCATTTATTATGTTGAGATATGCCCCCTTTACTCCCACTTTGCTGAGTGTTTTTAGTACAAATGGGTGCTGTACTTTATCAAATGTTTTTCTGCATCTATTGATATGATCATGTGGTTTTTGTGTTTCCTTTTGTTTATGTGAGGTATTACATCTATTGACTTGTGAATATTGAACCATGCTTGCATCTTAGGTAGAAATCCCAATTGATCATGGCAGATGATCTTTTTTAATGTATTGCTCGATGCAATTTGTCAATATTATGTTGAGGATTTTAGCATCTATGTTCATCAGTGATATTGACCTGTAGTTTTTCTTTCCTGGTTGTATCTTTATCTAGTTTTGGGATTAGGATGATTCTGGCCTCATAAAAAGAGTTTCAGAGCCTTCCCTCCTCTTGGATTTTTTTGGAATAGTCTGAGGAGGACAGGAGTCAGCTTAAATGTTTTTTAAAATTCTCCCATGAAACTGTTCAGTCCAGGGATTTTGAGTGCTGGGAGTTTTTGGATTACTGCCTCAATTTCACCAGCTGTTATCTGTCTGTTCAGGCTTTGTGCTTCTTCTTCATCCAGTGTTGGAAGGTTATATTTATCTAGAAATGTGTCCATATCATTGAGGTTTTCAACTTTCTTGGCATATAATTGCTCATAGTAATTTCTTACAATCCTTTGTATTTCTGTGGTATCAGTATTTATTTCTCCTCTTTCATTTCTGATATTATTTATTTGGGTCTTCTCCCTTTTTTTCTTGATGAGTATGCTTAACGGTCTGTCAATTTTATCTTTTCAAAGAAACAGATCCTGGGTTGGTTTATCCTTGGAATTGTTATTTTATTCTCTATGTCATTCAATTCTGCTCTGATCTTGACTATTTCCTTCCTTCTACTTGCTCTGGGATTTCTTTTTTTGTTGTTTCTCCTGTTTTTGAAGCTGGAGGGTTAGGTCATTTTTGTGAAATGTTTCTATCTTTTTGATGTAGGCCTGTATTGCTATGAACTTTCCTCTCAGGACTAAATTCACTGTGTCCCTTAGGTTTTGGACTGCTGTGTGGTCATTTTCGTTTGTTTCCAGAAGCTCTTTGATTTCTTCCTCGATTTCCTCGATCTCATTATTGATCCATTCATTGTTTAATAGTGTGTTGTTCAGTCTCCATAAGTTTGAATGTTTTTGAGTTTTTTTTCCTTGTGGTTGGTTTCTAGTTTCAAGTCTGTGTTGTCTGAGAAAATGCTTGCTATGATTTTCACTTTCCTGATTTTGTTGAGGCTTGTTTTGTGTCCTATCACGTGGTCTATCTTTGAAAATGTTCATGTTCATTTGAAAAGAATGTGTATTTTGCTTCTTTGGAATGAAAGGCTCTATGTATGTCAGCTAAGTCCATTAGCTTTAATGCGTGGTTCATTCCACAATATCCTTGTTTATGTTTTGTTTGGAAGATCTATCCATTGTTGACAGTGGGGTGTTAAAATCCCCTACTATCAGTGTGTTACTGTCTTCATCTTTCTTGAAGTCCTCTAAGATTTTCCTTATATATTTGGGTGCTCCTATTTTGCGGGCATATATGTTTGCAATGTCTATATCTTCATTACAGATTCTTCCTTTGATTATTAAAAAGTGTCCTTCTGGGTCTCTTTTTATGGCCTTTTTATGCACTCTATTTTATCTGATATAATTATTGCTACCCTTGCTTTTGATCCATGCCCATTAGCTTGGAATGTATTTTTCCACCCTTTTACTTTCAATATGTGTAGGTCTTTTGTTCTGAGGTGGGTCTCTTGTAGGCTGCATATGTGTGGGTCATGTTTTCTTCTCCATTTAGCTATCCTGTGTCTTTTGATTGGGGCATTTAATCCATTTACATTTAAAGTTATTATTGATTGTTACTTACTTATTTTTTCCCTTTGTACCTGTGATCCTCTTCTCACTCTTTTTCTTCATTCTCTTAAAGCAGTCCCTTTAGCAAATCTTATAGTGCTGGTTTGGTGGAGGTATATTTTTTTAGCCTTCTTTTGTCTGGGAAACTCCTTACTTCCTCTTCCATTTTAATTGATAGCCTTGCTGCATAGAGCAGTCTTATATGCAAGCCTTTGCTTTCCATGACTTGGAATATTTCTTACCATTCCCTTCTGGCTTGCAGTGTTTCTATTGAGAAGTCAGCTGCTAGCTGTATTGGGGCTCCCTTATATGTTACAACCTCTTTCTTCCTTTCTGCCTTTAGGATTCTTGGTTTGTCTTTGATATTTGCCATTTTAATGATGATGTGTCTTGGAAGGGTCCTCATTGGGTTCTTCTTGAATGGGACCCTCTGTGTTTCCTGGACTTGTGGGACCTTTTCTCTCCTCAAATTAGGGAACTTTTCCATCATTACTTTTTCAAACAGGTCCTCTATCATTTCCTCCTCCTCTTCTTCTGGTATCCCTATTATACGGATATTACTAGGTTTCAGGTTCTGCATTTCTCTCAACATCTCTTCATTCTTTTCATGTCTTTTTTCATTTCCTTGCTCTTTCTGGGAGCTTTTTTCTACCTTGTCCTCCCACTCACTGTTTTGATCTTCTGCTTCATTGAGCTTGCTTTTGATTCCCTCTACTGCATTATTCAATTCAGAAATTTTATTCTTCATTTCCTCTTACCTCTTATTGATAGTATCTATGTCTTTTTTCATGCTGACATAGTTTGCAATAAGTTCCTCATAATTTTTCTGTAGGTTTTGGTAATTCTCTTTGAGCTCACTCAGCTTTCTTGGAACTGTTGTTTTGAATTCAATATCTGATAGTTTACTTGCCTCTATTTCATTTAGTTCTCTTTGTGGGGATTCCTCCTTTCTCTTCGCTTGGGGGGTGTGTCTTTTTCTTCCCTTTTTTTTTTTTTTTTTTTTTTTGGTGAGACACTTCTTTTTTGCTTCTGTTTCTTAAATTGATCTCTCTTGACTTCCTGACTTGTGTTGTGAACCTCTGTGGTAGGAGACCACTTTTTTTTCCTTTATTTCTAGTTCTGCCTCTGATGATTTCAGCTATTGACCCTGTCTGACCTTAGGCAGTCTTTAAGAGACTTCCAGGAATCCTCTGTCTGTGGCTGTCTCTTCCAGTTGTTAATCTAATCACTTTGTCCTCAGCTGTCAGAGCCCTGTAGAGTGCCTCCTGTGGGTGTGGCTATTATGTCCTTTCATGCTGCTGTCACTTGGGGGTGTGGACTGCCTGATTAAGAGGGCTGCTGCCATATGGGCAAAGAGTCAGCAGTGGGATACCCCTGGCTCCTCCCTCAATTCTCTCCCCAGTGCCTTCATCTCCAGACTCACCTCAAGTGTCTCTAGACCCCTCTGCATCCCCTTTAGCCAAGGATGAACTATCTGTGACTGCTGCTCTGTATTCAGCACCGCAGCCTGTGCAATGCCTGGCCGTGGCCAAGCGTCCTGGTGATGTTTCTATTCTGTCCTTTCATGCTGCTTCTGCTCAAGTTATTGGTCTGCCTGAGCAAGATGGCAACTGCAGAATGGGTTGTGAGTCAGCATGGGGATCCCACTGGTCACTTTCTCAGTTCTTTCCTCAAAGCCTCCCTCTCCAGTCTCTCCTCAGGGGGCTCCATCTTATTCTGTACCCCTCTCCTCCAGAGCCCATGATAAGTGGCTGCCACTACAAATTTTTGTGTTGGCCTGTAAAATGTCTCTTTGTGTCTTCAGCCATCTGTCTCTGACAGAGAGCACCCTGTTCACAGATGGTTGCTATCTGTGTGCTTTTGTTGGGCTCTTGCACTGTAGGCTGGAGATCCCTGTTTATGGTTTTGACCCCGCTCTTCTCAAGGGGGTTTAATTGGCCTTTTCAATATCATTCTGGTGCTGACACCCATGGGCACCTAACCCACTTTCTCAAGCCTACTGCACTCCTTCCCTGTTAGGTTTTGCTAAAGCCGATTCCTCTGTCTGTCCAAGGTTTTAAGGTTCCTCTCTTACTATTGTTCTGTTGTTTTCCAGGTGATTTCTCCACAGTTCAGTTGTAATTACAGATTGGTCTTGGGAGGAGGTCAGTGTGACTTCCACTAACTCCTCCACCATCTTAAAGTCTCTTCTCTCATTTTTAGAACTTGCTCTCCATTTGGCAGTTTTAATTATGGACATATATTCAAATCTTATCAGAATACCCAAGATGTATTGGACTGTGGATTTATGTTTTATTTCAAGAAGAAAAAAAATTCTGCTTTCAGTTTGCTCAGAGTGCTTACTTAGCACAATGACAATCAAGAGCATTAGATCAGTGAAGGATGTCAATAATTCAGACAGATGGGGATGCTGCCTTGAAGGGCTTACAGACCCAGAAAGACACAGGCAGAGCTGCAGATGAGCAGGACCAGAAGACAGCAAAGTGGAGGTCAGTCAGCCTCCTCTGGGGAGGAGAGAATGGGAAATGAGTCAGAGTCTCATTGATGCTAGAAACCACAGGTGGAGGTGGGGAGGACTCAGTTTAATTCCCCTCTCCTATACCAACTCTGGATCTGGTGACATTGGCAGGAGTAGAAAATATGTGACATGTGTGGAGTATTTCAGCTTCCTATGCCACATTATATGACAGGGAATTCATTAGGTCAAAAAGAAGAACTTATTTGGTAAGGAGATGTGGATCAAGCTTTCTATGTATGGGGACTCCAGCCCTTTGGAAATGCCCAACCCAAGGAGCTGTGTATAGAAGACAAGCTATGCAAAGCATTGAGCCCAGAGCCTTGCATAGAGCACAAAATTATTAGATATTTCTTGAATGAATAAAACAATGAATAGATAATTGGATAAAGTTTATTTCCTTTGAAAATCCTGATTCCTGCAGTCTCTGTGCTTTGGAGACAAACTAAGAATCCAAAGTGACCCTGATAATGTAGCCAACCACTCCAGGGCTGAGAGTAAGACTGAAATATCAGCATAGACCAACCAGATTCCCTCTCATGGCACACTAATGGAGAAAGCAAGAAGCAGGGATAATAACTAAGGTTGGTCAAGAATGCACTGCTTCCCAGGAACTCTTTCAAATATACTGAATGTCAACCTTTTAATCTTCACAATAAACCTATACAGGATGGGCAAAGTAGGTTTCCAGTTGTTTGTATGGAAAAATAATACAATAATTTATAAATAATATAAGAATAAATTCTGTGATTCATGTACTCAAAACTGTAAACCTACTTTTGCCCACCCCTTGTAATATAGACACAGTTATTAACCCCTCTAACGGAAGAGAAAACTGAAGCTCTGAAAAATTAAATAACGTTCTCAAGACATCACACTGGGACTAATCCCAGTGGTAAGAATAGCAGTCCAAATACCATAACCAGATAGAGGCTGTTCTAGAGGAAGAACATGAACATAGGAAATGGGTGATTCACTGTCAGGTGGAAGGTGGTTTGTGGCTTAAGGCAGTCCATTCAGTTTGGCAGAAGACCCCTGTCAGAATCTAGGCTTAAGGGACAAGAACTTCCCCTAAGAAAAGGCCTGTGGTGCTGACTAGGCAGGGAATTGTGTTCCCAGAAAAGTGTGGCGAGCCAGAAAGCAAAGCAAGAAATGAGAGACAAGAACAAATATACTGGGGACATGGGATTAATGAAAACCCTCAATCTACCCCCGATAACAATGATCCAGGGTTAGGGCAGCAAGACGAATCCAGCCCTGTCTTCAAATGGACTGCTGAAACTCAACTAGCTGTACTCAGTGCTTGGATATGAAGTTCCCAGGCCTCAAGAATTCAGAGGAAGCATGACTGCTGAGATCAAAACCCAACACAAATGTGTAAAGATAAGCACAAAAGCAAGCTGTCTGTCCCATGGAGGACAGAACAGGTGTCAGGCAAGTGATGTTGACAAGAGGCTGAGATAAAATCTAGTATCCAGAGTTGCCATTCAAGCAGATCATGAACATACAAAAGCAGATGGGTGGCTTCAGTTTTCCAGAGTATCTATAGGTAGGCAGCCAGATGGCATCTATTGATTACTAGAATTACAGGTGGAAAGACAGCTGTACTATGACAGGTGACTATGGTTTACATGAGGTCCAGCAACTCACTGATGAGGTCAGAGGTTAGCAGAGGCACAGGTGAACAAAAAGATAGCATCACAGGATGACATGGCATTTAGATAACATTGTAGGGTCCCACCAAAAACTACATGTATCCTCCACTATTCAAATTCTCTGCTCTCCAAATCTAAGTATTGAATAAGATTTGATGGATAAGAATTCTTATATCAGGGACAAGGTCTTATGGAGACTGGGTTCTGTGGAGTAGAGTATCCTGAAATCGGAAGGGCTAGGAAGAACCTAGGTTCCAGGTTAGTGAATATAAGATCCCCAAGAAAGTGTTATATGACATTTGCTTTGTGAGGTTTTGGCCCTAGGAGCAGGTCAAGCAGGCTATAATGTCTGGACCTACTGGAAAGCAAGTCTAATTTCTAATTTATGGTTCTAATTCCCTGTGCACCTGTTCTCCACACTGCAAGCGGCCCCTCAAAGAGAGGAGCAGGTCCAGCCTAATGGAAAGTAATTACACACCAGACACAAGAAGCTGCTGTAGTGTTCCAAGTCATTTTTACTCCACCCTACACAGACCTCCAATAAATCCCAGTGTGTGAGAATGATTAATCAAAGCCTCAGCCCCCTGAAAAGATTTTTCTAATTTTGATATACCCAATGATAAAAAGGAATCAAACTGAGAATCTTCCCCACTACTCCACCCCAAGCACATGCATTTTCTCTGCCCTTGGGAATGTGGCCTCTGTCCCACATGTGGCTTTTTTTTTTTTTTTTTTCAGGAACACTACTTTTATTGTTCTACCTGGCTAAAGCCATTTTTTCCTGTCAGGTAGGGTTCAGCCGCTGTTCCTGTCCTCCACTGAACCAGCCTCTGCCTGTACTGTGCTCACTCCTCAGCCTCCCCTCAACCTCTGGAATAGATTATAGACCACTCTGCAGAACCCTGCTGATGGGAGGTACCATGTTCCATGCAAGTACCCCTGCGGGTCACCACGGATGAGGGAAATAAGTTGTTCCAGACACTTCTTGGTCTTCCAGGTAAAGAGTGTGGTGATTCCCTCCAGTGGAGAATGCCCTGAGGAGCCCTTCTCTTGAAGTGGCTTTTATTAAGAACAATATGCGCAGGAGTGTACAGCATGCATGCAAAGCTCATCAATCACTGTCAAAAAGCTATGGTTTCAAAAAACAGATAGAGATCATAGATAACAATTGAAGGAACACAGAGATTTGCCTCAGGTCAGGGTCTGGTAGACAGGGTGGCACCCATTCAGCCCTGAAACCTGGCAAACTGATCACATTCTATGCTCAACCCCAAACATCAGTACTCATTAACTCCAGGGCATTCTTAGCAAAGTAAGTTTCATAGGATTGAATGCATTCTTTTTTCCAGGCTTAATTGTCCCTGGAACCACCTGATCCAGTTTAGGGCTGTACCTGCCTTTAGTATTGTTTCAAGCCTGAGCCAAGTGGATGGAGCAGAGCAGCCAAGAGAAAAGGAGACTTCTTTCAGATAGAAAGAGGACTCCAGCCATGACAAAGCTGAGGGGTGAGGGTCTTTTGCCCCTTCTTTGTGTCCTTCCCTGATGACCCCTATGTGACTGTGCCTGTCTTAGTTTGCCCTTGCCATAGAGGGGTCTTACCCATCATTAACTACCAGCCATCTCCCAGGGCCAAGCATGGTGATGTGAGGGAGGCAGGGGCTGTGCCCCTGCCAGGAGGACGGGTTTTCTCTCCTCAGTAGCCTATTTTCCCAATGCCTCGTTGCTCAGCTCCAGCCTTGGGGCCCTCTCGCCTGTCGGTGAAGCTACAGTCCTTGAAACCAGGCAGGACAGTTCCCAGCATCCTGCCATCCTATGAAAGATGACAGAGCAAACAAGGCTGGGGGTAGCACTGTGGTTTCAAGTGGCTTGGCTGCACCTGCTCTGCTCAATCTCTTCAGCCTCACCTGCCATCATGACTCCCTACCACTCCCTCACATCTCTGCTCTCTTTCAGCTCTCCACTTGGGTTGTCACTAACCGCCCCATACAGGGTCTTACTGCTTGCTCTCCTATCTGCCTGAAATGGCCCTCCTCCTCTTCTTCACTACTGCTGTTGCACCTTCTAGATTCCAGCTCATTAGCTACTTCCTGTAATTAGGCAAATGCTCACCTACAGCACCGTGCCTGCACTTGTGACACTTGTAGTCATACACCCATTCATGTGGCTATTTGATTAGTGTCCATCTCCTTCCCTGAGCTGTAACTTCACCAATTTCACTCACTGTAGCATCCAGCACAGGACATACTTTGTAGATGTTCAATGAATACTTTTGAGCAGTTGCATAAATAAATGAATGTCCTTGGGGAACACGCTAACAGCCTCAGGCCTGCATTTCCGCATATGCAAAATAAGGATAACAAAAGTGAACTGTCAGAGGGATTGTGGTGAGGGTTAAATCTTAATGAGTCTATAAAGGGCTTCATATGGTTCCTGGCATTTGACAGCATCCCATACATCCAAATTCTCATATTTCCTTCTTCCCAATACCCAAGAGCAGTGAGGCCTCCCTACCCTGCCTGGGGCTCTAATCTGCAGCTATCCTTGAAAGGGATACAAAGTACTATGAGTACTGAACCTGATGTCAAATACACCTATAGTGTGGACATGGCAACACTTTCTCTTTTAAGATTCACTTTTCCCACCTGTAAAATGGGGATTTTAATATTATTTACTTCATAGAGATGCCATTGGTAATACATGAAGCAATGCTTAGAACAGTCCCTTCCATGTGATAATCAGAAATTGGTGTTTGTTACTATATTTAGCTGTATCACAGGAACTCAAACACTCTTGGGAAAGTAATTATGAAAACTGGCCCAGAGTTTGCCATATCCCAGATATTCTATTAGGACCACAAATAGTTGAACCAGCCAGATGGCCACCTCCCCAGCCAGGATAGAGGTCCTGCACAGCCAGGGGAACATCTCTAAGCTGTTTTAGCTACAGAATTGCCTTTTGTTATTTTGCTTCTCAGCCTTGTCAGTTCAGCAAAGTGCATTTTACTGAGATTTGAAAAAGCTCTCTTGATCATATTTCCACTTATGCTTCCTGAATACAGCTCTCTTTGAACCCTGCTAAGATTGGCAGTTGCATTTATCAATTCTCAAAGGACATCCAGAGGATAAAGGAAAATACTGTCACTGTAGTTGGCTGTGTATTACTCAGAAAAGGGTCCATAGGAGACCAGCTTGCATTCTAGGTGCACTAGAAAAAAAAATATTGCAAAGGATGAGCCAAGTATATGAACAAAGGCAGTAAAAAAAAATTTTAAAGGAACACATAGATGGAGAGAAAGATGACAGCTAGTTGAGGGGGAGATTAGGAGGTGGAGTTATTGAACAAAAAAGGAAAAGGACCTTATGGTGGACAATATGGTGATTGCTGGGGGGAGGGGATATAAGGGGACTAAAAAATAGTGTAAAAATACAATAAACATAAAAAAGAAGGGCAGAAAAACAAACCAAAAAATATTGTTACATTACCTTGCACGTTGTGCTTTTAATGTTTTTTGACTTAATATAATATAGCTGCATGAGCTTTTTAACATGAAATTAGGGAAACTGTAAATGTTTAATGAATGAATGGGTTGCCGTTTGTATAGGCAGAAACTGCAGGACAGTTCTAGTCTGTTCTTTTGGTGTACTGTTATTTGTGCTATCCCATGCATGAATAAATCATGTTTGAATTGAAAAAAAAAATACGCTTTTCACCATGAGGGACAAGCAGTATTTGAGTTCTTGAATAAAAGCAGGACCACCTTGATGGGGAGCATAAGGGAAAAGTCCATGCTAAAATTAAGATTCTCCCAAGAAGTTTCTTCAAATAGGATATTACAAATAAGAAGCTGGAGCTTCATTTAAGGAGTCCAACAGAAACTGCTTAACCTCTGGCAGAGAGTCTGCAGAGTCAGTCTTTCCATAAAAGTTATGCCTGTACCTCCATTAAAATACAAGAAATTGCTTAAAGAATCTTGAGCAAACATATAGGACAGAGCAGGGAAAGGCCAAGTAGGTTACTGGAAAGTCTTTGGAAAGAGTCCTATCGACAGCTTTGCCTTTCACAGAGATTTAACTTTAGGAGATGTCTCTTGTCTGGGACTAAAACTAGGACAATTAACAACCCTCCTTTGAGGAGTATAGGTTTAATTACTGCCCCACCTTGGTAGACATGGGATTTGTTTAGGTTCTGTCTTCTGTTGGGGGAGTGGTGACCTGAGCTGCAGGCTGCATGGGCCACAGGTTACAAAAACTTCAGTTGTTCTTCAGTATTAAATAGGGTCAAAGAGAAATATTGAGAGCACTGAACCATGCTTTAAGGAATGGACAATAAGTAATTACATGCAGTTATTTTTGATGCACAGACTCAAGTTATAAATAATATACTTTGAGATTCTATATATTGCTAGTCATTTCTTCAACACCAAATTAAAGAGTTGCTTGATCCTCTTGGTCAGGTATCTCCAAAGAAAACATCTTTCCTATTCATGTTTTCATCCGTTTCTCTATTTCTCCCTTGTTCACTCCCTTTTCCATTGTCACTATTACAGACTGGAAAGCTATTGCAGCCTTTGGAATAACAGGGACCAGAGCTCAGATGCCTTCTGTATCGTTTATTAAGTACAAAGCCTCTGGCACATTGTTAAATTCTCTGAGCTTATGTCCTTCATTAGAGAACCAGAATTAACAATAATCACCCCCATAGGATTGGTATAGGATTAAGTGCCATCAGAGAGGTAAAATACCTTAAAACATGCTTGGCAAGAGGGAGGCTAAATAAATGATAAGTCTGCTCTTTTTTTTCCTTCCATATTGTGCAGCACATTGGATTCATCTTGTATTTACTTCACGGTTTTACACTAACTACAGATAACTTTTCAATCCGTGCTTTCTCAAAGTTTGGATTTTAATTGGATTTTAATTTAGAACCTTCATCAACTATGTAAAAAGCTTTAGTTACCGCTGTTTGTAATTTGCTGTTCTTCAAACATGTGTAGTGCTTGAACTTTGAAAGGTATCTTCCCTAATTCTAAATTGATTACTGGAAATTGGCTTGGCTTTCTCTTTTTCTATCTGCATTGTGTTGGAAGAAGTTTTTGGATTGTCATGGCTTTTAAGGCAGGAGAACCACTTTCAAATTAAATACCCGTTACAATTGTTCCTCTAGTTAACAAAGTCATTGATTTTGTTTCAATTCCAAACTTGGCCCTAGGTGATTTAACCATCTCTTTCATTGCCATTGTGACATAGACAAAGTAAGAAGGAGCTTCTAGTCACACTGTTTTGGATCTGAACCCTCTTGTGCTTGGAGCTGAGAACAGTCCATATTTTTGGACTATAGTGGCTGGGGCTTTGGAAATCAACCATTTTATTTGGCAGAGGAGTAGATCCCTGGCTGTTCAGGGCAGAGAGCTCATATAATTGAGAGTAATCATGTTGACAAAAAGGGAAAGTGTAAGGGCACCTCATAATTACAAACAGATGTGCTTAAATAATGGCAACTACCTTTGAGGGGCCCAACAGATTGATACTTCAGTAGGAACTCATATCCCAATGGACAGAGATGCTTCAACACCTCTCATAACCCAAATATGGCAAACCAAAGTGATTGATCTATTTTCAGAGAAAACTATGCACAAGAAATCAGATGACGTGGTAGGTAAAGTAATAAAACTGTAGATTTAGGAGCCAGATCAACAGTTTTAAATTGTACATGTGAGGGGGATCCCCCAAAAAACAGAATTATCTTCTGGAGTGTGGGCCCCCTTATATTACCAGCTTCCCCCACTAGATGAGTATTCTAAGAACCTATCTGTATCAATGTACCAGCTGGTGTTGTTGTAAGAAGCTGTGTTTGGCTTCAGTGAATTTTTTTGAAGACTCAACGCATTTGCTCTTTTCATGATAGGTGATTTCCAAGCACAACTGCCCACACCGCACTGAGTGTTCAGCAGTGCGACCCCTGCATGACCCCTGCGTCCCACTTCCCTATTCACCTGATCTCAACCACAGAGACTTTTTTTGTTTCCCCAGATGAAAATGTCCTCAAAGGGAAACATTTTACCAATGTGGAAGAGGTGAAAAGAAAAAGGCATAGAAATAAGCGATTTCAAAAACTGTTTTGAGGAATGAAGAAAAGTCTTGATAGGTGTATTGCATCAAATGGAGCGTATTTTGAAGGTAAGAATAAACACCACTTATTACCTGTGTGACTTTACATATCTATTTAAGCAGTCTGTGCCTCAGTTTCCTTATCTCTAAAATGGCTAAATAATACCTGCCTCACAGAATTGTTGGTAAAAATTAAAATGTATATGTAAACTGTCTACCACATAACACGCACACAATAGTTGATAGTCCAAATCAAGGTCATCTTTTGTACTCTGCTATTTGGTACTGATCCTCAGATTATCTATTCTCCAGAGGAATTCTTTTTAAAACATAAATCAAGGCATACAACAGCTTAAAAGTCTTTAACTGCTTTTTATTACATTTGGTCAAAAATTCATGGTTCTCATTTTATAAAATTTGGCTCAGTTCTTAGGACACTGTGACCTCCTCTTTTCCCAATTCCCCACTTCGAGTGCCCTCCACGTAAGACTTTCTCTTGAGTCTTTAAGCATATGCCAAGCTTGTTCTACCAGATGTTTGCACTTCTGGCTACTTCTTACCACTCATTTCCCAGCTTTAGAATAACTTAAAAGAGGCCTCCCTGGACTGCTGTCTTGGTTGGATTTCTTTAGAAACAGAGCCTGAAAAAAGGGTTTAAGAGCACACGATTTGTTTAAAGTATATGCTTAGGCAAACTTGTAAAGTGGTGAGGGTAGCAGGGAGGGGAAGAGGAAAAGAAAACAAGGATGTTTTAGATGTGGTTTCAGATAATGTCTAGCCTTGGACGCATATATGTGTTGTGATGGTGTAGGAAAGGAGGAGGGAGTGATTTGGAGTATAAATCAAATTGTTCTGCCTTGAAGTAGGGAGCCAAGCTTTTGTACAACCATATCAATAGTCATTGATTGACTCATAAGCATACCCTACTAGCCAAGGACAATTCTCCTGAAAAGATTGCAGGTTTAAGCCACTGGCCATAGACTTATTCTCCAGTGGCGGAAGGATGTGTGCACTGGCTTGCAAACAGGATCTAGCAGGGCATCGGTTCCCCTACTGCAACCCCTATACCCATATCACCGTCTATGTACTCTGTTACAGCAACCGAATTCAATATTTTGGCTTAATTTTATTTTCTGATATTTTTCTTGCTTAATTATTTGTTGAGTTTTCTGTCTCCCTGTCTGAGGTATAACATCTTGAGAGCAGCAATCTTGTATGTTTTGGTCATGGATACATCTCTAGAGCCTAGACCAAATGCATGTTCAGTGAGTGAATGTTGATTGCCACTCACATTTTTCTTCTGAAATGGGGAAAAAAGTTTATGTTCCAACAAAGAATGTATCAAAAACAAAATGAGAGGACTGAATTGCCCTTGTCATAGTCAGCTGTTCCCTGGTGTTTCTTTGTTTCCTGTGCCATTTTCATCTCCCAGCAGTAAAAATTTGGCTGCCCCTTTTTCCTTTTTTAAGCATTCAAAGAATCTCGCTTAAAAACTGTGCTTTCTAAAACAATGATAGCTGCCACCAGTGAAACAAAGTCAGCTTTCAGCACCTATCCTGAAATATTTACAGGACAGATTTGAAGAAAGGGAAAGGAAGGGAAAAGCTGTCCCTAGAAGTTTATCTTCACAGCTTATTAAATATGACTTTCCCCAAAAGACATTCCCCAACAAGGTAATTGCTACTGAGGCCAAATTTTATGAAGTATTTTCTATAGCTGAAGTTATTCTTTCCTCAGCACCACCCATTCTCAAGACCTTTCAGTGTATCAAAGCACAATCTATTATGCGTTTTACTGTTGTTGTCTCCTCCTCCCCCTTTGTCTTCGGGGGGAAAAGAGATTATGACCAAATAACAACAAGTTAGAGGATTAATAGGATAATGAAATGTGTACCTCTGCCTTTCACTGTGTCTATACAAATTAAATACACAGAGCCCCTGTTGAATAATAATGGCTACCAACAGCTTTCATAGCAGCCTTTGTAAAAGTTCCAGGTTTCCTTGGGCTACACAATCATCAAAAATGTGAAGATTGTCTGAGAAATTCTGGGCCATTTAGTTAAGAAGCCAGGGACATGAGGAAAACAAGGCAATCCAGTCTCATGAATAAAGGTGTAGGGAGACAGTCATGAGGCCTGGAGCACTATGATATAAAATAATCATATGCTGTATGGAGCACTTACAAAGAATCAAGCATTATGCTAAACAGTTTCAAACATTGTATCATTGGATTCTTAACAAATGCTATGAGATACACAGTACAGGGTAAGGAAACTGATACACACAAAAGATATGCAAGTTTTCCTATATCATACAGTTGGTTTTGTGGCAATCTATTGTTTTTGGCTGTCTAGTATCCATTTGCATTATTATGACCGTAGTACCATGAGAACCCTTTCCCCAACTTTTAATGTGTGTAGTTTGAGAAGGACTGACCCCATTCCATGACCTATGTCTGGCTAATTAATTTGTTCTATTATCTTGGCCATTCTGTGAATTCAGGATGGACACATGGCCCTATCCAGGCCAATGAGACTCAGCTCCTAAACTAACTTGGAAATGTTAGCAAAGAAAATACCTCAGGTAAGATAAGTGTAGTTAATTGAGACCAATTTGCCACCTCCAAAGAAGAGTTTGGTAACAAAATGCTGACATGAAAGAAAATAAAGACATGCAATAAAGAGAGGCATGTTCCTGATGCCATAGCTGTAGCACCTGCCTTGCACCATTGCAAAAGTAGCTGCTACTCATGGGACTTTTTAGGAAGCCAATATATTTTCTTAATTTCCTAAGACAATTTAAAGTGGATTCCTCTCTCTAGAAATTGGATGAGTCTCAATATAAATTAAACATGTAATAATTGACCTTGGATAATATCTAAAAAATGATTGACCTCTTCATGCTTGTGTACATAGCCAGAGTGCAGTTACGCTCTAAGGATCATGCAGGAGAAGGGACAGGATATTTAATCTGCTTTTCCTTCTGAACTATTTTAAACACAGTTCTTATTCAAACAGATCAGAAGAGAAAGGATGAGACTAGGAATACTGATGGAAGCCCTAAAGGAACCTGGGGTTAGAATGAGACAGTATACTTGGTTCAAATCTCATCTCTGCTGTTGAATATCAAATGACTTTGGAGAATTTCTGAAACTCTCTGCACCTCAGTTTTCTCATCAGTATAAGGTAAAGATAAAACCTATCTCACAGGATTATCATGATAAATCAGTAGTAGGAAACATGTAAAGTGCTCAGCCAGGATTGTCACTCTATAGATATTTAGTCACCATGCCAGGTGCAACCTATCTGACTTTGACTCTGATTATTGAAGATGACAATATTCAGCTGGCTATTGAAGTGCTTAGGAATCCTCCAGTCATGTCCAAACACAAATAATAGTTCCTGGTTTTAAGACAGTAAAGGAGGAAAAATTGGGCTTCATCTAAAGATTTGAATAACTGGGTATATGTGTACTTAATAGAGTCTTCTTAGAGGGAAATCATATTTCTAAACAAAACCACCCCACCTGATAGAATATTTCATTTTAGCCAAATAACTGGTTGTCTTTGCCACCTTGTCAAATGACTGATTTGACTGATTTGTCTCTTCCTCTAAATAGAGGTTGTCTGGATTGATCAAGCCAATGAGGTTTCTGACAACTTGTAATAATACAATGAGGTTTCTGACAACTTGAAGGCCATCCTTCATCTCCATGTTGGCCCTTGCATGGGGAACAGGTGTGTACAAGGTCACCTGCACTTCAAAGAGCCCCTTAAAGTCAGTGACACAAGGCAATGAAAAATCTATTTAGAGTTAGGGTATAAATAATGACTGGAAAAAAGTCTGAATAGATTTATTTCCTGAATAAAAGGGCTCTGCCTTTATCATCTTCCTTCTATGGAAAACCTATGGGACAAGTCAAGGGCCATGTGTATTGTAGTAGGAATAAAACTGCAGCCAGGGGCAGGGGGAAAGATAGAGTGATGACCAGGTCTCAGGTTTAGTTGCATTATTAGAGTTCATTTATTCAACATGTATTTATTGAGGACACTGTGTGCCAGGAAGTGTTCTGGGTGCTAGGATATGGATAAAACTTCCATTCTCATGGAGCTTAAAATTGATTGGGAGAACACCAACAAAAATTAGTAAAATACATAGTATTTTAGAAAATGTTAAGTTCTGTGAAGAAAATAAGAAATAAAGAAAGGGAAATAAGAATGATAGACACCAGAATAGGAGGTAAAAAGTGCAATTTCAAATAGTGTTTGCTGAAGATCTCAATGGAAAGATGGCATGTAAGGAAAAAAAGAGAAAGGAAATGAAGAAAAGAAAAAATAAAACCCACTGAGTTTCTGATACAAGAGTGTTCCCTTAAAGGACAGGTCTGTCTACCATTTTGGAAGGCAGCAAGAAGGAATCAGGGACAGGGTAGGAGGTTAGGAGGTGAAGCCAGAGCATGGGTGGGGTGTGATGGCGAGGGCAGGCACTAGAATGCCTGAAGGTTTTTCTCTCAGGGAAAGGGAGCCATCAGTAGACTTTTAGAAGTTCTCACTTATGTTTGAGTCCCTCTGTTGCTGCTTCTCTGAAAATAGATTTCTGGAGGCACATGGGGAGGGGAAGAAGACATGGGCAGACACACCAGTAAGTGTGTATTACAACACTGCAGGTGACCCATGAGAGTGACTTAAATCAGATGGCAGCAGTGGAAAGGATGAGGAATGGCCAGCTTACATAATAATGTTTTAGATTGTGCTCAGGTCTCACCAATGGGTGAAGGCCTAAAAGGCCCAAAGAGAAGTCTAAAGAATTACATAAAATTGATTTTTTTATGGGTTCCTCATGTCAAGGGCCTTAAGATAATTTAGCAAAGTGCCATGTAGGAATCATAGGCAAGAGTGCTTTGTGCAGGTGGAGGAGGTGTGAACGGGAAGGATGAGGGTTGCCAAGGGATGGCTTCATCAGTGTTTTCTTGCTGTGGCAAATCAACCAATATACAAAGTGGCCCTGTCTCTTCCTAGGAATGACATTGATTGAAGATGATCCTCCCAAATTTCATTTAAAAAAAATGAAGACCAGCTCCAGGTGAGTGTGATTTCCTGCATCCCTGACAGGTAATGAAAAGAAGGAAAGTTCATCCTTCACACTTCCTCCTGTATAGCAGGAGGACTGCACTCACTTCAAGGCACTCAATGCATTTTTCATTTGGACACAGTCCCCATTCCACTACAGTCAGAGCTCTATTGTAAATCTTCTAAATCCTTCAGCCCAGAGTTCAACCCCTTGCAGTGGCTTGAATCTGAACATGAAAGGAAATGAAAGAGAGGAGAGGGCCTCCTCACCTTAACCATTTCCCCTCAATTGGGCATCATCCCAATAGTCCTCTTCTATCATTGTGCATAACTCTCACAACACCCCAGGGGCAGAGTCTTGAAGGTGACTATGGGAACAAATTTAAAATAGTTAAGTCACTTGACCCAGGTCACCCCCAGACAAAGTTTTACACTCCAACATCTTGATGACCCCAATTTACCCTGCTGCCTTCATAGCAGGCTCTAGGAAGGAGATGCTGAACCTGTCCCTCTCTCTGGCTAAGCCACTGGCGAACATTGCACACAAAGCTGCTGCCTGTGCCCTAACTGGCACGAGCCCACAGATTACTGAGGAGACGGAATAAGAGCAGGGGCTTATGTTTTCTAAGCGCATTCTTAGTGAAAGGTTTTATACTCAGTCTTTTACATACAAGATTTCCCTTATCCTTTGCCATTGCTCCATGAGGAAGATATTCCATGAGGAATTTAAGAGCATGTACTCAGCCCATGAGTGCTTTCCTGGAAAGCAGACACAGCTCCCAATATGTTTCAAAATTTTATGTTCATTGGTAATTGATTCCTGCGGAGCCTTATTGGTTTGGGTAAGGTCAAGGGCAACTCTCTGATGCTTTGCAGCAAGACTCACAGGAATTAAATCAGAAAATCAGGCTTGTCAGAATACTGAGGTGAGAGGACTCTAAGGAGGCATCCTGGGTTTGCTACCCATGCTTATTTTTGATCCAGAGTGGATTCTAACCTGCTCACTTTCAGTATTCAAGAGTGACAAAACCTCACACACATTGCCTATCTTTCCAGTTTCCTCAGCTATAACTACATTGTGTATTAGGGTTTGCTTCCTCCCAGATGTCTTGTGAGGACTAAAGGACATGCTGTTTTACAGTATTTGGTACCATGTTTATTGTGTGTTGAATAAGCCCTAGCAGTAGTATTGGTTGTTGAGTAACTAGTAATTGTAAACACAGCCGTTTCATTGTCAATAACAATTTGCTCCCAGGGTCCCATTTAATTGGAATTCTTTAGAGTCACCACTGAAAGGAAGAATTAATAAGGCAGGAAAAGGAATAGGAGGCAGGACAGGAAAGCTGTTGACAGTGCTTGAGAAAGCTGGTGGGACCCTGTGTGGGACCACATGTGAGACCACGAGTGAACACAAGAGGCTGCCAGCAGCCAGCATCACCTTCCTAGAAGGTTACTGGGCCCAAAGGTGGGATGATGAGCTTCCAGAACTGAGACAGTGGTGATGTGAAGGAGAGGAAGAGGAGCCTTATCTTACGTGCAAGGTCATATTCTTTTGAAAAGTATTATAAGCCCAGTGCCCAGCTAAGCTTATATGTGGTTGAGCAGCGACCTGGCTGAGAGACATCACCTTCATTTCTGCTTTGTCAAGATGCCAAACCATCCCCTATCTGACCAACCAGCCCTCTATTCCAACATGTGCATTAGGACAGGCTGCCTGGATGTGTTTGTCATTCAAATGAATTTTAAATTTTCTATTTGGCATTCTTTTCCCTTACCCCTAGCCCTCACATACATGCTTCCATCCATTCTGGAAAATCCTTTTCTGCTCTCATAGTTTTAAGAATCACTATTTCTACTGTGCTTTCTACTGAGAAAGACAAAAGAGAGAAAGTTAATCTTCAACTGAGGCTGTGGCTTCTAATTATCTTATTAAAACCATTTGAGTTCCTTAAGCCTTTTGGTGGCCTCAGGACAATCTTACTCAGGACAATCTCAGGACAATGACAGTCTGATGTCATTTTTAAGTGAAGTTTTAATACCTTCTGATGAACATGAGGTGAAGGGAACTTTTGCATTAAAAAATATATTTATCAAAACATGGTTTTCATTTACAAATAATCTCAGCTTTAAGAGGCCCACAATGAGAAAGGGCAATTTGGAGTGTTTAACCTTTGCAACTTGAACTGGCACAGATTTAGAAAACAGGAAGACTTGCTTGTTTTAAAATATAAAATAATAAATTTTTAAAACTGCTTTTGTTGTTAGGTTGAAGGCAGCTCACCTGCTCATTTGTCAAATTCATCATTCTTATTGCCACCAAAATGAGAGAAATAGGCAGAGGAGAAGAGCAGAAAGAAAATATTTATTTCAAAAGGGAAAATAAAGATCTGTTTTTTAACACGGTCATCAATGCTCTATCTCAATGATGGCAGGCAACACATCAGAAACTTGAGTCATTTTGTGGTAGCGTCTTTAGGTACATCATACTTTATTTTTGTTTTAAGGATTGTATTTATTTTTTTTTTAAGAGACAAGGGAAGGGAGAGAAACATTGATGTGCAAGAGAAACATCGAACAGTTGTTCTCTCACATTCCCCCAACCAGGGACCTGGCCCACAACCTAGGCATGTGCCCTGACCAGGAATCAAACCAGTGACCCCTTGGCTTGCAGGATAGTGCTCAACCCACTGTGCTACGCCAGCCAGGACAGATACATCATACTTTAAATACATCATACTTTGAAGATTATCTAAGTACATATGGGTTAAAGATGGAAAAGTAACATCATTAGAAGGTTCTGTAGTCCACAGAATAGACCACAGTGAGAAGCCCAGTTAAGTGCAGGATGTCAATTACTCTTTAATCCGCCTTAGAAGACCATCATGATCCCCCATCTGTTTGTGCTGGTTTGTCTCTTATCATTTCAATCCTCTCTCAAGATTTGTGTTTATATCATATTGAGTTACAATGTTCACTTCCCCAAACCATCTTGTCCCTAATGCTTCCAGGTTGTCTCTGTCCGTGCATTCCACTGTCATCTCCTGCCTCAATCCTTTGCCCAACTAGCAAATTCAGCATAAATATGACCTTCTCTGTGAAACCTTTCCTGACCCCATGAGCAGCCTTAAGTTCTCCTTCCCTGCTCTTTCTGCCCAACTTTTTTGAGCCTCAATCATCACACAGTGGCAGTAAAAACAGTGTAACAAAACATCTTGTCTTTATTTATTCCCAAGTATGCAATATTAAGGTTTATAAACTCTTGGGGGTTTTTGGGTTTTTTTTTTTTTTGTACATATGGAGAAAATGAAGCAGAGGTCTGTTTTAGCATCAAGAAATCATGTACCAAAAGGAATACAAGCTAAGTTTTTAGTGTGCTGGGCAATCCTTATTTAAAGATTAACTACACTGACTGAGCCCAAAAATAGTTTTATGAGAAACTGCCATATTGGACACAAATCAACACTAGTGTACTGAATCCATTTAATGCAACTCAACAAACAGTTACCTGTCTGCTGCTAGGAGCCAGGCAGTATACTGGCTGCCAGCTTGGGGATCTACCAAGAGCCTGAGGTGCTATAAATTGAATAAGAAATTAGACAAGACAGCAATATAACCAATTTGGGGTAAACACTAGTATATGGCATTCTTTTTTTTTAAATTTTTTTATTTTTCAAATACATTTGTCTCTGCCTTCCCCCCACAATTTTCCCTTGCCCCTTCCCTCCCTCCGCCCCTCTCCTCAACCCTTCCCCTTTGGTTTTGTCCATGACTCCTTGCTATATGTTCCTTGACTTTCCCCTTCCCCTCCCTTTCCCTGCCCCCCCCCTCTTTCCCTCTTGTCTCTGTTGATTTCTTTTCCTTTCAGTGTTGCTGGTCATATTTTCTTTGCATCTTTGCATTGCTGGTTAGGTTCCACTTATAGGTGAGATCATATAGTATTTGACTTTTGCCCCTTGGCTTATTTCGCTTAACATGATGCTCTCCAGTTCCATCCATGCTGTCGCAAAGTTTAGTAGTTCTTTTTTTCTTTCTGCTGTGTAGTATTCCATTGTGTATATGTACCATCACTTTTTGATCCAATCATCTACTGATGGGCATTTAAGTTGCTTCCAACACTTGGCTATTGTAAATTGTGCTGCTATGAACATTGGGGTGCATAGGTTCTTTTGTATTGGCGTTTTGGTGTTCTTAGGGTAGACTCCCAGCAGGGGAATCCCTGGATCAAAAGGCAGTTCCATTTTCAGCTTTAAGAGGAAATTCCACACTGATTTCCATAGTGGCTGCACCAGTCTGCATTCCCACCAACAGTGTACTAGGGTTCCCTTTTCTCCACAGCCTCGCCAGCACCTGTTGTTTGTGGATCTGTTTATGATGGCCATTCTGACCTGTGTGAGGTGGCACCTCATGGTGGTTTTGATCTGCATTTCTCTGATGGCTAGTGATGCTGAGCATCCTTTCAAATGCCTCTGGGCCCTCTGTATCTCCTCCTTAGAAAAGCATCTGCCCAGGTCCTTTGCCCATTTTTTGATTGGATCGTTTGTCTTCTTGGAGTGGAGTCGAGTGAGTTCTTTATATATCTTGGAGATCAAACCTCTATCTGATGTATCATTAGCAAATACATTTTCCCATAGGGTTGGCTCCCTTTTCATTTTGCTGATGTTTTCTTTAGCTGTGCAGAAGCTTCTTATTTTGATGAGGTCCCACTTGTTTATTCTTTCCTTTATGTCCCTTGCTTTAGGAGACATATCAGTGAAAAAATTGCTGCGTGGGATATCTAAGAGTTTCCTACCAATGTTCTCCTCTAAGACTTTGATGGTGTTGCGACTTATATTTAAGTCCTTTATCCATCTTGAGTTTACTTTTGTGTATGGTGTCAGCTGATGATCCAATTTCAATTTTTTGCATGTAGCCGTCCAGCTCTCCCAACACCATTTGTTGAAGAGGCTGTTATGGCTCCATTTTATGCTTCTGCCCCCTTTGTCAAATATTAGATGTCCATAGAGACCTGGGCTTATTTCTGGGATTTCTATTGTGTTCCACTGGTCTATGGGTCTGTTCTTGTGCCAGTACCAGATTGTTTTGAGTATAGTGGCTTTGTAGTAGAGTTTGATATCTGATATTGTGATCCCTCCTACTTTGTCTTCCTTTCTCAAAATCGCTGAGGCTATTCGGGGTCATTTATGGTTCCATATAAATTTTTGAAATGTCTGTTCTATTTCTGTGAAATAGATCATTGGTATCTTAATAGGGATTGCGTTGAATCTATAAATTGCTTTGGGTAGTATGGACATTTTGATAATATTAATTCTTCCAATCCATGAGCATGGTATATGCTTCCATTTATTTGTGTCTTCCTTAAATTCTCCTTTCAATGTTTTATAGTTTTCTGCATACAGGTCTTTTATATCTTTGGTTAAATTGATGTCTAGGTACTTAATTTTTTTTCTTCCTATATCGAATGGTATTTTTTCCTGATCTCTTCTTCTTCTACTGCATTGCTGGTGTACAAAAATGACTTTGATTTCTGAATGGTGACTTTGTATCCTGCTGTTTTGCCAAATTCACTTAGTAGGTTGAGGAGTTTTTTGGTAGAGTCTACAGGGTTCTCTATGTACACTATCATGTCATCTGCAAACAATGATAGCTTTACTTCCTACTTTCCTATTTGGATGCCTTTTATCTCTTTCTCTTGTCTGACCACTGTGGCTAGGACTTCCAATACGATGTTGAAAAGAAGCAGTGAGAGCAGACATCCTTGCCATGTTCCCGATCTTAGTGGGAAAGCTTTCAGTTTTTGCCCGTTGAGTATGATATTAGCTGTAGGTTTTTCATATATGGCCTTTATTACATTGAGGAATGCCCCATTTATTCCCATTTTGCTGAGTGTTTTCATCATAATTGAGTGCTGTACCTTATCGACTGCTTTTTCTGCATCTATCGAGATGATCATGTGGTTTTTGTCTTTCCTTTTATGTGATGTGTCACGTTTACTGATTTGCGTATATTGAACCATCCCTGCATCCCTGGGATGAATCCCACTTGATCGTGGTGGATAATCTTTTGAATGTATTGCTGGATGCGGTTTGCCAAAATTTTGTTGAGGATTTTAGCATCTATGTTCATCAGCGAAATTGGCCTGTAGTTTTCTTTCTTTGTAGGGTCTTTATCTGGTTTTGGGATCAGGGTGATGCTGGCCTCATAGAAAGAGTCTGGGAGTCTTCCCTCCTCTTGGATTATTTGGAATAGTCTGAGAAGGACCGGGGTTAGCTCTTCCTTAAATGTTTCGTAAAATTCTCCTCTGAAACCGTCTGGCCCTGGGCTTTTGTGTGCTGTGAGTTTCTTGATGACTGCTTCAATTTCCCCAGCTGTTATCGGTCTGTTCAAGCTTTCTGTTTCTTCCTCCTTCAGTGTTGGAAGATAATACTTTTTAAAAAATTTGTCCATTTCATCAAGATTCTCTAATTTCTTGGCATATAATTGTTCATAATAGTTTCTGATGATCATTTGTATTTTTGTGGTATCAGTTGCTTTTTCTCCTCTTTCATTTCTAATATTATTAATTTGGTCCTAACCCTTTTTTTCTTGATGAGTCTGCTTAAAGGCCTGTCAATTTTATTTATCTTTTCAAAGAACCAGCTTCTGGATTGGTTGATCCTCTGAATTGCTCTTTTCGTCTCTATGTCATTCAGTTCTGCTCTAATCTTGACTATTTCCTTCCTTCTCCTTGTTCTGGGATTTATTTGTTGTTGTTTCTCCAGTTCTCGAAGTTGCAGTGTTAGGTCTTTTATTTGAAATGTTTCTATCTTTTTTAGGTAAGCCTGTATTGCTATGAACTTCCCCCTCAGTACCGCCTTTGCTGTGTCCCATAGGTTTTGGACTCTTGTCTGTTCATATTCATTTGTTTCCAGAAATTTTTTTGATTTCTTCTCGTAATTCATTATTGACCCATTCATTGTTTAATAGTGTACTGTTTAGTCTCCATGAGTTTGCAAGTTTTTGAAGTTTCTCTCTGAGGTTGATTTCGAGTTTCAAGGCCTTGTGGTCCGAGAAAAAGTTTGGTATTATTTCAATTTTCCTGAAGTTGCTGAGGCTTGCTTTGTGTCCTATCATGTGGTCTATCTTTGAAAAACTGCCATGAGCATTTGAAAAGAATGTGTATTTTTCTTCTTTGGGATGTAAGGTTCTATATATGTCAGTTAAGTCTCTTTGATTCAGTGTGTCTTTCAGTGCCACAATATGTTTATTAATGTTTTGTTTGGATGATCTGTCCACTTTTGACAGTAGGGTGTTGAAATCCCCTACTATCAGTGTGTTGCTGTCTATATCTTTTTTGAAGTCATCCAACAATTTCCTTATAAACTTGGGGGCACCTATATTTGGAGCATATAAGTTTACAATGTTGAGGTCTTTTTCATAGATTCTTCCTTTAAGTATGATAAAGTGCGCCTCTGGGTCTCTCTTTATGGCCTTTGTTATGAAATCTACTTTGTCTGATACAAGTATGGCAACCCCGGCCTTTTTCTCATGCCCATTTGCTTGGAATATTATTTTCCATCCCTTTACTTTCAATCTGTGTAGGTCTCTTGCTCTGAGGTGGGTCTCTTGTAGGCAGCATATGTGTGGATCATGTTTTCTTATCCATTCAGCTACTCTGTGTCTTTTGATTGGGGCATTTAGTCCATTCACGTTGAGAGATATTACTGATAGTAATTTACTCATCTTTTCTCTTTGTACCTGTGTTCCTTCCTCTCTCATTCTTTTCCTTCATCTGCTTAAACCAGTCCCCTTAGCATATCTTGGAGTGCTGGTTTGGTAGAGATGTATTCTTTTAGCTTTCTTTTGTCTGGGAAACTCCGTATTTCTCCTTCTATTTTAATGGAGAGCCTAGCTGGGTAGAGCAGCCTTGGCTGTAGGCCCTTGCTTTTCATGGCTTGGAATATTTGTTGCCATTCCCTTCCAGCATGTAGTGTTTTTGTTGAGAAGTCAGCTCCTAGGCGTATCGGTGCCCCCTTGTATGTTACTCTCTCCTTCTCGCTTGCTGCCTTGAGGATTCTCTCTTTGACATTTGCCATTTTAAGGATGATGTCGCTTGCACTGGACCTCCTTGACTCCCCCTTCAGTGGGTTCCTCTGTGCTTCCTGGATCCATGAGAGCCTTTCTCTCCTCAAATTAGGGAAATTTTCCATCATTACTTTTTCGAGGAGGTTCTCTATCCCTTGCTCCTCTTCTTCTCCTTCTGGTATCCCTATTATACGAATATTATTGCGTTTCAGGTTGTCCTGCATTTCCCTAAATGCCTGTTCATTCTTTTTGAGCCATTTTTCCATTTCTTGTTCTTTCTGGGAGCTTCTTTCTACGTTGTCCTCCATGTCACTGATTCGATCCTCGGCTTCATCCATTCTGCTTTGGATTCCTTCTACTGTATTCTTCAATTCAGAAATAGAATTCTTCATATCCTCTCGTGTCTTCTTGATAGTTTCTATGTCCTTTTCCAGGCTTATATAGTTTGCTGTAGATCTTGATAGTTTCTCTGCAGTTTCTCATAGTTCTCTTTGAGCTGGCTGAGCTCATCGATCTTCCTTAGAAGCATTGTTTTGAATTCCATATCTGAGAATTCCCTTGCCTCTATTTCATTTAGCTCTCTCTGTGGGGAGTCCCCTTTTCCACTCATTTGGGGGGAACTTCTTTTTCTTCCCATTTTTGTGAGAGTCTGTTAAGGATTTTTGTCCTTTACTTTTCTTTCTGGGCTTGCCTCTGATGATGTCAGTTGTTGACCCTATAGGGCCGTGGGTTGTTTGTTTGAGCCTTCCAGGAGTCTACTGTCTGTGTCTGACTCCTGCTTGGAGCAGCTCTGTGACTCCTTCGGTCAGGGCTGGGCTATTTTTGGGGATCTCTCTGCGCTCTCACGTGGGCTCCTTGAGCGCGTTTCAAGTGAGGCAGGGTCCCCCATCTGCCTGGGCTTGCATGTGCTTGCCCCAGACCAGGGGGCTTATTCGTGATCTCGCATACTCATCTGGCCCCCCTGGCCCGCGAGCTCCACGGCACTGGTCAGTTTAGGGTTCTATTGTGTATTTTCCCCGCTTTTGGCTCTTTGGGTGCATTGCTTGCCCTTGCCAAATGGGGACTACGGAAATGGGAGGATGTCAGCTCTGGGACTCTCCGGTTAATCCTGTTTCTGGTCTCTCCTCCAGGGACTCTGGGCAGCTCTACTAATTTTGTGGGCTGCTCTGCAATCGCAGGCGGGCGGGTCAATTTACACCTGCCCTTGCCGCTCTGTGCACTCCCTCGCAGGCCATATGGGTGCCAGTCTGTGGGAGGCCTTGCCAGCCGGTGCAAGCGTTCGTCAGCCCGCGTGGGTCACACACGCTCGCCAACCCTCGCCAGTCACTCGGCGCAAGTGTGCGTGCCTGCTCTGGGTGTTTTGGGGGTGTTTATGTGTGCTTTTCAGCTTTTGGCTCTTTGGGGGTGTGGCCTCTTCCCGCACAATGGAGACTAGGACAAGGAGAAGGAGTCAGGACTCCCCGGTTCCTCCTCCCGTTCTTTCCCCAAAGCCTCTGTTTCTAGTCTCTCCTCTGGGGTCTCTGGGCAGTCCTGTGACCCCTTTGGCCAAGGATCCACCACTTGTGTGGCCTGTGTTTCAATCATAGGCAGTCTGGTTCCTGCGCACCCCTCTTCTGCCTCTTTGGGGGCGCGTCTTTCCAGCCCACAATGGAAACTATGGAATGGGGAGGGAGTTGGGGCTCCCTGGTTCCTCCTTCCATTCTTTCTCCAATGCCTCCATTTCTAGTCTCCCCTCAGGGGCCTCTGGGCAGTTCTGTGACCCCTTCGGCCAAGGATCCACCCCTTGTGTGGACTGCATTTCAATCGCAGGCAGTGTGGTTCATACGTGCCCGGTTTCTGCCTCTTTGTGGTCACGCCTTTCCAGCCCACAATGAAGACTACAGGACGAGGAGGGAGTCGGGACTCCCAGGTTCCTCCTCCTGTTCTTTCCCCAACGCCTCCATCTCCAGTCTCTCCTGAAGGCTCTCCCAGCCAGTCTGCACTCAACCCCGCAGCTCACACGTGTACAAGCTGTGTGCGGAGCACACAAAAGGCAGGTTAACTGATTCCCTTATACCTGAGCGAGATGGAAGCTGCAGAGTGGGAGGTGCGTTATCACCCGGGCTCCACCGGCCCCGAGTCAGTTCTCTTCACAAAGTTTTCCTCACCAGTCTTTTCCCAGGCACCAGGCCACCCTGCTGCCACCTCTACCCAGCGATCAAGGAGGGTGGCTGCCACTGCAGCTTTTGCGTTTGCCCTTTAAATGTCTTTTTGCTTCCCCAGGCACCTGTCTCTGGCAGAGAGCGCCCCTAAGCTTTTTGGGGTTGTGTTTTGTCTGTATTTTCTTGGCTTTATCTGCTGTAGTTTAGGGGTCCCTGTTTTTGATTCAGACCCCGTTCTTCTCCGGGGGAGCTAACTGGCCGTTTCAATGTCCCTCTGGTGCCAGTGCCCGTGGGCACCCAGCCCACCCTCTCGAGCCTCCACCACACTTCTCACCCTTTGGGATGTGTGAGATTCGAATCCACTGTCCGAGGCACCAAGGCTCCTCTCCCACTATCGCTCCATTGTTTTCCAGGTGATTACTCCACTATTTAGTTGCAATTCCAGTTTGGTTTTGGGAGGAGGTCAGCGTGACTCCCATTCACTCCTCCGCCATCTTCTCTCCTTGCAACTTTTTATGACATTCTTTTTTATGATAGTGAGACCAACTGAATTTATTCTAGTTTTCATTCACAATCCCCAGTTACACCCCTTAGAGGGACCCACAGAAAGTTCAAAAGCCCATAATACAATGGTGTAATCTTTTTTTTTTAATAAATATTTTTAGCCTACTCACTTCCTTTTGCCTCAAGACATCTCTTCTTTTATGAAACAAGTTTTTCAGTTGTTTCCTATTGTAATATGATAGCTTCCACATCCTGGATACTCTTTCTTAGACCCCTGTCTGGCAGTGTTGCTCTCTGTATGCTGGCCAGCTCTATCACCTGTGCCTAGCTGTGGTGTGAACCATGCTCACCGTACCTTAAGTATCACCTTTCTTTATGTTGCAGCTATTTCCACAATCCAACTCATGATGGAACTGACAATTTTTTTCGGAAGGTTTTGGACTGTAATCCACCTTATTAGATATCTGTATATTAGAACCCTTTTTTATCCCTATCATGGAGGAATTTGATAGAAATATCATCATTGCCTTTATAATCCATAAACAGAAAAACAAACAAACAAGTAAAACTATGTGCAACCTCTTTCATGAAGAGATTTTTATCCTGAGTCATGGACCAAGGGTGGGGAAGTAATATAGAGTTACCCAATATTTTATTTTAACAAGTAAGGACATTATATATTTATTTTTTAAAAAGGAAGAAAGAAATACCTCCATCTGCCATCACTGTTTCATAAGAGAAAGGACAGGTATGCCCTCACCTCCACCACCATCAACATGCTACATGTCATGGTGCCATAGCACACACATAGCCGATATTTGTGAATAAATGGATATAAAAGTAAATATGAGTGATAGGAATAAGGCTCCACTGAGTTAAAAATTATCTTCAACAATTCTTTAGCTCAGTGTCTATTGTTCTGGTTGCAAGAGAAGTTCCATTTTTCAGAGGGGCCATGGCCAAGAGTATGGTTTACTGCTTTTGTGTGACCAAGTAATTTGTCTTGAGTGACATGGTCTTCTATATCCTACATATACCCTACCTTCCAACAGGCTGTGTATTCTAGTTCTGCAATATTGACGCCCCACTGCCACCAGCAGGATGGCACAACCATTCTCAAGTACCTCCCAGACACCCACAGATGTGAAAGCTCAGAGATACCTGTAGTCATCCCAGGACTGTGCATTCCACTGACTCAATGTCAGCCCTTCCCTTCTCAGTCCCCAACTGATTACCCTAACTCCAGTCACCACCCATCTGCTAAACCTTCCACAACTTTGCCTGTTAATGTAGGCTCCTCGACCTCAGAAATATTTAATGATTTTTCATTAAGCACAGAAAAAACCTCAAGTCCTTAGACAAGTATTAAAAGGCTTCCACAACCTGATGGGTATATCTTTTCAATCTCAGTGCCTTCCATCAGTTTATCATAACTCCCTTGTGGACTTTTCAATATCTGCTTTGCCTGTTAGTAAGTGTCTGTTGTCTTCTGGCTTCCGCTAGAGAATGAGTTAGATGCTTCCCTTACCCCAGCACAAAGTCCTACAAATACTAACTCAAGTTACCACTGTTAGATGAATGAATAAAATATATAGGCACAGATAAATAAAGCTGCACCTTTACTCAACTACTCATACTGTGATCTGCCACTGCACTTATTACAGTATGAGGTACATAATAAGTACTCAATGAATAAAGAAAGGATGTAAGGCAAGAAGTAAGAAGAAAGGAAGGTAAGAAGAATGGATAAAGGGAAGAATGAGCTCAAGGGAAGTCAGGATTTAAATTATATGACAGTCCTATCAATTTAGATTTTTTCTCTATTGGACCACAAGACAAAGGTGGGAGTGAACAATGCTGGGAGAATGAGAGATTCATATATTATGAATAAATTCTGTCTATAAAGAGTCAGGAAATGGGAAAATAAAGCTTCCAGTCATAGGTTGTAGGAATCCTTGTCCGCAGCAAAGGGGAAAAAAAAACTGAATTTCTGAAGTAAAGGTAAGTGAAGGTCAAATTCAGAAGTGCCCGATAGCTTCCAACTGGCCCTTGTGTTCATATGCTCTGTGTCCAGATATTCTTCCACATGTGAGTTATGCTGGCCAACAGTCCCAGACCACCCACTTGTTTTAGTTCCCCAAAGGCAACAGCTGCGCACACACAAAAATTTTCCATAGATTGTTCTTCTAGAACTTCTTTATGATCTACTTTGGTGATTTCTCAGAGACCTCCTTCTCCATTTCTCCAGGACACCCAGTTTGTGACTTTACTATGATCATCCATTTTTCCCTTCTAGACTTTGAATCACCCACTTCCTCCCATAACTGTGGGAGGTTTATTACTATAATGACTCTCTTATTCCACAGCAGTTGTAATGAATATCTTTTGTGATTGAGCCCTGACTAATAGAAATGAGGAGGCCTCTATACCTCCAACCTTCTTTAAATAAGAAGCAGCCTGAGAAACCTACTCCATTATAAATATGGATCATTTCTTATGTAAGAGTAGATATATTAAAATGTATTCAGAATTTGTTTTAATCATATATGGTAAGACAGCAGACATAGAAATGATGATCATGAAGGAAAAAATTTATATTCACAGATCCTTAATAGCAGGAGACCTACCATGGCATGCAGGGCCATATGGAGAAGGATAAGGGCTGGGCAGAAGTCAGAGAAGGGTGAGAAGAAAGAGAATGACCCGAAGCCTTATTGGCCTTTTTGGAGAAAGGAATGTGTAAGGCAGGGTAGCTATGGCAAGAAAGACTGGGATTAGATAATTTGAATAATTCTTGGTGGGCTCTATGTCAGATGGGAGGCCCCAGGTTGTCCAGTATCTTGTCATAGGTTGATTTAGGGCAGAGAAAGCATTTTTTTTTTTTGTTGTGTATGACAGTGATAAAGGAGATGGTTTGGTGTGTGGGCTCCAGATTGGTTAATATCAAAGGCATATATAAGGACAGAGATTTATTACCACTAGGCAGTCTCTCCAGGATAAATGTCCAAAATGCTAGACCATCAAGAATACAGAAAATAACAATATATAGTCATTATAGGAGAGGTGACTCTATAAGGACCCAAACAACAAAGTGAAGATCTGAGGAGAACCAAATCTAACAAAGCTAAGATCTAAAAAAACTAAGATCTGAGAGAGCAAAACTGGGTTCTAATCAATATATATCCCTTGTCTTCAGAACAGGGGAAATTGTAACATGTGCCCAGCTGGATTTCAAACTTGTTGTGGGACAATGATGGTTATATGACTCATATTTTCTCTTTTCATGAACATGAGTTTCTGTTAAGTTGGCTAAGCCTGTTCCACATCTTCATGTTTTTTTTAGCTCTTTAATTGATAGACTATCAGACTGAGAAGAACCATGCTAAAGAAACCACCCCAAGAAATCATACATCAGGATACTTTCCTAAACACACTTGGACATGATTAAACCACAAGATCCTGGACCTCATGCCTAAACCTGATTTTGTAATTGAATTAGACTTTTGTAGTTCCTGGGTGAACTGTGAATAATTAAATATGTTTTTTTTTTTTGTATCTTCTCATCTAAAAGTGAGACCTATTATGCTCTCCTGAATCTGGGCCAACCTTTGGACCTCCTTTGGCCATCAGAGCGTAGTGGAAATAACCTTGTATAACTTGCAAGTTTGCATCACAAGACCTTTTGTATACTAAGAGCACTTTATCTTGGAGCCCAGTTGCTGCACTGTGAGAAGCCCAAGCAGTGTGAAGATGCTGGCTAGAGGACCAGTAGGTTCTGTAGTTGCCAGCCCCAGCTGAGCTTCCGGCCAACAGTGCTTACAAACGTGAATCACTTGAGTAACTCTTTTTGCTTTTTCCAGCCTAGTCAAGCCTGCAGGTGATTGTAGTCTAAGCCAATGAAAGGAGAAGCAAAACTACTCAATCTGAGCTCAAATTGAACTATAGAATTGTAAGACATAATAAATAGTGGTTATTGTTAGTAAAACATTGTTGTGGGGAATTATATAGCAATAGATAGTTGAAGCAATGAGAGAGCAGAAAACTTATAAATGCTTCAAAAAAAATCTAAGTTATGGATCCCAGCCTATGATCTCAGGTATTTCCTCTACACATCTTTCTAAGAGCCTACTTTCCTCTACCTTCTAAAAACAAACAAACAAACAAAAAGTTCTTTTCTTTAAAAGGAGATCCACAAATCAAGCTTTTGAAAGAACACATTAAGTCTTTTCTCTATTCGAATGAAATGTTTTGTACCTGGGGAAGTTTTCATTTCCAATTTCTTATGTTAGCACAGACAAAGAAACACCCTTAAATAAAAAATATTAAAATTTTGTTTGGAGATTGATGAACCTGGATAGAGAAGTAACAAGCATGCTATGGGCTCTAGCCACTGTTTTCATTTTGGTTTTATATTGCTACTAGCCAATCTACATAATATAAAAGTGTATCTCCACACTCCTATACAAAAATTTTAAATTTCCTTTTATAGATTGATGCCTCTGAATGAAGGGGTTTATCTGGTTCTAGCTGCTCCATTTTCATTTGCTATTGTATTGCTTTGGGCAAATCTGCGTATCATAATAAAGGTATTTGCATCTGCTTGCCTGCAGCTTGTTGATATCTTTCCAAAGTTGCCTAACACATGATTAAGATTATACAGGAAAATCATCATGACTTGGTATCCAGTTTAGGGAAACCTAATTTGACTGGTGCTCGAGCTCATTTATATTCCTCAACCAGCAAGGCAAAGTAGAGTTGTGAGATATCCACACAAGTAGATTTCTGAAATTAGTGAATAAAAATACAAGATAGGGAGATTCAAGATGGCAGAGGAGTGAGTGGAAGTCACACTTACCTCCTCCCAGGACCAATTTGGAATTACAACTAAATTATGGCAAAATCACCTGGAAAACAACTGAACAATAGGAGGAGAGGTACCCTAAAAGCTCAGACAGATAGAGGAATCAGCTTTAGCAGAACCTAATGGTAAGGAGTGCAGTAGAGGCTCAAGTAGGTGGACTAGGTACCCACAGGTGGTGGCACCAGAGGGATATTGAAATGGCCAGTTGGATCCCCTTGAGAAAAGCAAGGTCTAAACCATAAATGGGGACCTCCAGCCTACAGCACCAGAGCCCAAAAAGGACACTGACAAGAGCCAGCTTTGAAAAGCATAGCAGTGCTCTCTGGCAGAAAGAAGTGCCTGGAGACTCCAGGAGCCATTTAAAGGGCCAAAGCAAAAAATTGTAGTGGCAGCCACTTACCTGGTTTCTGGAAGAAGCTGGAACAGAGTGGGCTGGAGCTGCCTGAGGAAAGGCTGGGGAAGGAGGCATTGAGGAAAGATCTAAGGGAGTATCCAGGGGTATTCTGGTGCTGACTCCTCCCTTACATGGCAGAAGCACTCTTGTTCAGGCCACCTGAGTGGTGGCAGCATGAAAGGACCCAATAGCCCTGCCCACAGGAAGGGTCTCTGCTGGGCTCTGACTGCAGAGGGAAGAGTGACAAGAATAACAGCTTGAGGAAACAGACACAGACAGTAGATTCCAGGAAGTTTGTCAAAGACTGCCTAAATTCAGATGGGGTCAACAGCAGATATCATCAGGGGCAGAACCAGAAAGAAAGGGGAAAAAAAGCCATCTCCTACTATAGAAGTTCACACCACAAAGTCAGGAAATCAAGACAGATCAATTGAAGAAGCAGCAGCAATAAAAAAGAACCTCACAAATAATAGGAAGAAAAAGAAATACCCCCCAAGCAAAGGGAAAGAAGGAATCCCCACAAAGAGAACTAAATGAAATAGAGGCAAGTAAACTATCGGATACTGAGTTCCAAACAAAAGTTCTAAGGAAGCTCAGTGAGCTCAGTGAGCTCAAAGAGAATTACCAAAACCTACAGGAAAATTATGAGGACTTATTGCAAATTATATCAGCATGGAAAAGGACATAGAAACTCTCAATAAGAGGCAAGAAGAAATGAAGAATACAATTTCTGAATTGAAGAACACAGTAGAAGGAATCTAAAGCAGACTAGATGAAGTAGAGGACTGAATCAGTGGGTTGGAGGACAAGGCAGAAGAAAGCTCCCAGAAAGAGCAAGAAAATGAAAAAAGACTCAGAAAGAATGAAGAGGTGTTGAGGGAAATGCAGGACAACCTGAAACATAAAAATATCTGTATAATAGGAATACCAGAAGGAGGAAAGGAACAAGGGATAGAGAACCTGTTTGAAAAAGTAATGATGGAAAAGTTCCCTAATTTGAGGAAAGAAAAGTCATACAAGTTCAGGAAGCACAAAGGGTCCCATTCAAGAGGAACTCAATGAGGCCCACTCCAAGACACATCATCATTAAAATGGCAAATATCAAAGATAAACAGAGAATCCAAAAGGCAGCAATAGAGAAACAGGCAGTAACATACAAGGGATCACGGATATGACTAACAGCTGACTTCTCAATAGAAACACTACTAGCCATGAGGGAATAGCAAGCAATATTCCAAGTAATGAAAAGCTACGGCCTGCATCCAAGACTAATCTACCCAGCAAGGCTCTCAATTAAAATGGAAGGTGAACTAAGGAGATTCCCAGAAAAAAATAAAGCTAAAAGAATGCACCTCCACCAAACCAGCGCTAAAAGATATGCTAAAGGGACTACTCATGGAGACTAAATAGCATGCTATTAAACAATGAATATGTCAGTAATGAGATCAAAGAAGAAATGAAAAAGTTTCTGGAAACAAATTAAAATGACATACAATAATCCAAAACCTATGGGACACAGCGAAGGCATTGCTAAGAGGGAAGTTCATAGCAACACAGGCCTACCTCAAAAAGACAGAAACATTTCAAATAAACAACCAAACCCTCCAGCTTCAAGACTGGAGAAAAAACAATAAACAAAGCCCAAAGTGAGTAACAATGCAATTAAAAAATGGGCAAAGGACCGGAACAGACACTTCTCCAAGGAAGAGATACAGAGAGCCGAGAGACATATGAAAGGATGCTCAACATCACTAGCCATCAGAGAAATGCAAATTAATAACCACAATGAGATACCACTTCACACCAGGCAGAATGGCCATCATAAACAGATCAACAAATAACAGGTGCTGGCGAGGCTGTGGAGAAAAGGGAACCCTAGTACACTGTTGGTGAGAATGCAGCCTAGTGCAGCCACTGTGGAACACAGTTTGGAATTTTCTCAAAAACTAAAATGGAACTGCCTTTTGACCCAGCAATTCCACTGCTGAGATTATACCAGAAGAATCCAAAGCACCAATTCAAAAGAACCTATGCACCCCAATGTTCATAGCATCACAATTTACAATAGCCAAGTGCTGAAAGCAACCTAAGTGCCCATCAATAAATGAGTGGATCAAAAAACTAGGGTGCATTTACATAACAGAATACTATGCAGCACAAAGAGAAAAAGACTTACTACCCTTCACGACAGCATGGAGGGAACTAAAGAGTGTTATGCTAAATGAAATATGCCTGGGGACGAAAGACAAATACCATATGTACTCACCTATAAGTGGAACCTAACCAATAAAACAAACGAACAAGGAAAATATAACCATCAACATTGAAAAGAAAAAAAGGAAACCAATAGAATCAAGAGGGAAGGTTGGGCAGAGAAAGGGAAGGGAAGAGTAAGGTCAAGGAACATGTCAAGGAACAAAGCTATGGACAAAGCCAAAGTGGGAAGGGATGGAGGGAAGCGAGTGGGGGAGGGAGGCAGTGGAAAGTGGTGGCAAGAAGGTGGAGAGAAATGTATTTGAAAAATAAAAAATTAAAACAAATTTTGAAAAAAAAAGCAAGTAATCATGGTCAGAGCAGAATTGAATGACATAGAGACTAAAATAACAATCCCAAGGATCAACCAATCCAGGAGCTTGGTCTTTGAAAAGATAACACAATCGACAAGACTTTAAGCAGACTTTTCAAGAAAAAAAGGGAGAGGACCCAAATAAATAGTATCAGAAGTGAAACAGGAGAAATAACTACTGATACCACAGAAATATAAAGGATTGTAAGAAATTACTATGAACAATTATAACCCAAGAAATTTGAAAACCTCAGTGAAATGGACAAACCGAGAAAAATATAACCTTCAAACACTGAATAAATAAGAAGGAGAAAGTCTGAATGGACTGACAACTGCTGGTGAAATTGAAATGGTAATCAAAAAACAGGGCACACAAAACCCCCAGACTGGACGGTTTCACAGGAGAATTTTACAAAACATTTAAGGAAGAACTAACCCCTGTCCTTCTCAGCCTCTTCCAAAAAATCCAAGAACAGGGAAGACTCCCAAACTCTTTTTATAGGGCCAGCATCATCCTAATCCTAAAACCAGATAAAGACACAACAAAGAAAGAACACAACAAGCCAATATCGTTGATGAACATAGATGCTAAAATCCCCCACAAAATATTGGTAAAATGCATCCAACAATACGTTAAAGAGATCATCTACCATGATCAAGTGAGATTCATCCCAGTGATGCAAGGACAGTTCAATATTCACAAATCAATAAATCACAAATCACATTTTTTTAAAAAAGAGACAGAAATCACATGATCATATCAATAGATGTGGACAAAGCATTTAATAATGTACAGCACCTATTTATGATAAAAAGCACTCATCAGAGTGGGAATAAAGGGGGTATACCTCAACAAAATAAAGGGTACATATGAAAAAACTACAGCCTACCTCATACTCAATGGGTAAAAACTAAAAGCTTTCCCATTAAGATCGGGAACAAGATGAGGTTGTCCGCTTTCACCACTTCTGTTCAACATAGAATTGGAAGTCCTAGCTGCAGTGACCAGATAAGAAAAAGAAATAAAGGCCATCCAAATTGGAAAGGAGGAAGTAAAACTGTCATTCTTAGTAGATGACCTGATAGTGTACACAGAAAACCCTGTAGAGTCCTCCAAAAAACTACTTGACCTAATACGTGAATTTGGCAAAACAGCAGGATACAAGGTCAATATTCAGAAATCAAAGGCATTTTTGTACACCCAAAATGAAATATCAGAAATCAGGAAAAAAACTCCCTTTGTTATAGCAACAAGAAAAATAAAGTACCTAGGAATAAAGTTAACCAAGGAGGTAAAAAACCCATATGCAGATAACTATACAACACTGAAGAAAGAAATTAAAGAAGACAGAAATAAATGGAAGCATATACTGCGTTCATGGATTGGAAGAATTAACATCATCAAAATGTTAATACTACTCAAAGCAATTTATAGATTCAACACAATCCCTTTTAAAATACCAATGGTGTATTTCACAGTTACAGAACAAACATTTAAAAAATTTATATGGAACAATAAATTACTCCAAATAGCCATAGCAATCTTGAGAAAGAAAAGCAAAGTAGGAAGGATCATAGTATCTGACATCAAACTATATTACAAGGCCACTGTGATCAAGACAGTCAGGTACTGGCATAAGAACAGACACATAGGTCATGGAACAGAACAGAGAGCTCAGAATAAACCCATGTCTCTGTGGTCAACTAATATTTGGCAAAGTGTGCAGAAGCATAAAATGGAGTTTAAAGTAGCCTCTTCAACAAATGGTATTGGGAGATCTGGATAACTACATGCAAAAAATTGAAATTCGACCACCAACTTACACCATACACTAAAATAAACTCAAGATGGATAAAAGACTTAAATATAAGTCATGACGCTATAAAAGATCTAGAGGAGAACATAGGCAGGAAACTCTCAGATATTCCACGCAGCAATATTTTCACCAATATATCCCCTAGAGCAAGATACATAAAAGAAAATATAAACAAATAGGACTTCATCAAAGTAAGACACTTCTGCATGACTAAAGAATACAACAGCAAAATGAAAATAGAGCCAACCATATGGGAAAATATATTTGCCAATGATACCTCAGACAGGGGTTTGATCTCCAAAATATATAAAGAGCTCACACAACTCCACTCCAGGAAGACAAACAATCCAATTAAAAAATGGGCAAAGGACCTGAACACACACTTCTCCAAGGAGGACATACATAGGTCCCAGAGACATATGAAAGGATGCTCAGCATCACTAGCCATCAGGGAAATGCAAATTAAAACCACAATGTGATGCTACTTTACACTGGTCAGAATGGCCATCATAAAAAATTCAACAAACAAATGGTGCTGGCAAGATTATAGAGAAAAGGGAACCCTAGCCCACTGTTGGTGGGAATGCAGACTGGTGCAGCCACTGTGGAAAACAATTTGGAATTTCCTAAAAAAAGCCAAAAAAGGACCTGCCTTTTCACCCAGTGATTCCACTGCTGGAATTATACCCTAAGAATCCCAAAACACCAATTCAAAAGAACCTATGCACCTCAATGTTTATAGCAGCACAATTTACAGTAGCAAATTGCTGGAAACAGTCTAAGTGCCCATTAGTAAATGAGTGGATCAAACACTATGGTACATTTGCACAATGGAATACTACCCAGCAGAAAGAAAGAAAGAGCTACAGCATGGATGGAACTGGAGAGCATTACGTTAAGTGAACGAAGCCAAGCGGTAAAAGACAAATACCATATGATCTCACCTATAAGGGGAACCTAATCAGCAAAGCAAGCAGGGAAGGAAAATATGACCAGCAACATTGAAAGAAAGAAGAAACCAAAAGGGAGGGCAGTAGCGGGGATGGAAGGAGGAAAGGTCAGGTCAAGGAACAAGTGTGAAGGACACATGAACGAAGCCAAGCTGTAGTAGGATTGTGGGGAGAAAGTGGGGTTCAGTGGGGCAGAGGAGAGTCGTGGCAGGTATATGGAAACAAATGTATTGGAAAAATAAAAAAATATAGAAATAATAGAAATAAATAAAAAATAAATTAAAATTGGTGAAACATAAATAAAAAGAAAATTACAACTATAATAAAATAGAAGGTAGCCTGTTAAATTTAAAGTTCAGATAAGCAATAAATAATTTTTAGTACCAGTATATCCTATGTAATACTTGGCTATATTTCAACTAAAAATATATTTAATTAGATGTTCTATATTTTACCTGACAATCCTGTTATAAGTCTGAGTAGACCAGGTGTTTTTCCTATGGTATATATTATTTTAAAAGGTGTGTTTCTTTTTATACTCTTGTGGGATCCACAGTAATATAGAGCTATGCTTTTACATGTAGCATGGAAAGGATGGTACAGACCCCTGGGATGCAGAGCAATGGGGAATATTCCTAACATCTCTTTGGCAATTTTAATACTTGTAAAAATGAAGTTTCCATATTTGTTAAATCGTGCACAACCTCTCCACAACCACAACTTCACGACTTGACTATGAAAAAAATGGAAACTCAGAGGAGGGCTTACCCAGGGTCACACAGCTGGTGGCTTGAGGCTCAGCTCTCTGTCCAGAACTACCTGGTTCCCAAGCCCATATGCCCATAGATTCACAATATGCTGATCATTAGTGAGGCATGTCAGAAGTCTATGGGGTGGTGAAGAGGGAGTGAAGTTCTTTCTATTTTACTGTTACTCTTGTGCCTTCAGTGTGTTTCCTTGTTGCGTGACATTTGAGAGGCCTGTTTTTAACTACGTACTTTATTGAGGAAAAATGAAGGTAAGAGAGAAAATGTGGAAAATACATAAAATGTACCTCTTTTTTAAACCAGAAGGAGGAATAAATCTTTATCCAGTGACTCAAATAGACCATACCCACTTGGTCTTGTCACATCTAGATGATAGCCGATCCTCTTCCAGGGGCAGGGAGGGGATTACTTTGCAGTAAGCTTGTGCTAAGTGATCTCTCTTATGACTCTAATTCCAAGAGAAAGTCTACTTTTACCTAGAAGAGCCCTTGGCACAAAGCAGAAATAGTGGGGCCTGTCTTCAGAAGCCTTGGAAGTGGTCTGTCTTGGAATATCGCATGAGAGAATGAAGGGAGAAGAAAATGAGGACACAGCACAATGTCACATAAGTTATGGACCCTGGCACTTTGTAGTTCTGCACTATGCTGTTTGATGGGGAAGAGGAATCTTGGCAAGAAATATTTAGAAATTTAATTATAAAAAGATAGTGAAATATATCACCCCCATGCAGAAGTTTCCTTTCCTAAAAGTAACAAGCCAAGACTCAGATCCAAGATATTAGTTGATTGATATGTTTTATATGAAAGACTGATGTCTCTTAGCCAGGTTAAGTAACTCCAAACTTGGCTTCTATTTTCCATCACTCCTTTTCGTATACTTGAGTGCTCGGAATAAACCAGTCAGCATTTATCCTTGAGCTTGACCTAAATCATTTTCTGGAAAGGCACTGACATGAAGGGAAACCAATGGTCCAAAGCTGAACAGAGCAAATGAATCACAAAATGATTTTGTCCCTGCTGAATCATGTAGTCCTGATGCAGTTGGATACTAGTATACAGAATAAGGGTCCTATATAGTCCTCAGCCATTCAGAGATGACATTCAGGATACTTTTCTTCTGTGAATACATGCTGGTTTACATTACCACCAGGATTAAGATTTGGGAATACTCACAGCAGGCAAAAAAGCACATTCATTAAATGTACTTGTGCTTACATATTGATTTCCCCAGGTAATTGTGGAAGTATCTCTTTTATTTTCTGAAAGATGTTTATTTATATCTTCTGAGTGTACTCCTGAAATGGGAGCTGGGATATTTCAATAGTTTCACAGGAATCCATGACCTCCTGGGTAGAAAAGTTGATAATTAAACTTTACTTCTTTAGAGCACCAATATGAAGAACAATTTGATATTTTGGTTAGATGAGAAAATCTCTTATTGTTTGCTTTTAAGGAATTTTCAAGGTACAGATGAATTAATGTTTTGAGTAGCAACTGTATGCCAGGTAAATGCCGTGTAGGGATCTGACAGGTCCAGGCCCTGGAGTCTTCTAATCCACTTTGTGATGTGGACAGGTGTCCCTCTAGTTCACATGTGAGTTGACCTGGACTGAACAAGAGATGGCAAGCACATTATTCCAGGTCAATCATTGCCATGGAATGACACAGGAAGCACATCTAAGTAGGCCTAGCTGGTTCCAAAGCTATGCTTTCTGTTGCCTCTGCTTTTTGGTTCATTGAAAACCAGTTTGTTCATTTGTTATTGGACTGGTATTCTGTTCCTATCTTTACCACCTATAACTGCCTGAAGGTCTTTTCTTGCTCTGGAATCCATTTTGTTATCCTCACCATAAGCTAGAAGCATGGTAGAATTAACTCTGCCACCTCCAGGATTCCCCACTTGTTTCTCTTCAGTGAGGCAATGCTATGTGTGTTGCATATACTGTTTTCTAGATCCCTTCTGAGGCCATACCAGTCTTTAACATTGGTAGCTGCTTTGATAACTTATCCTTTTTTGGCTACCTTACTCTTTCTGTGCCATTTCTCCATCCCACTAGTGGTGCTTTTTAGGTTACGTCTTATATCCCCATGGCCTAATTTTGAGGAAGCTACCAAAATGTGGTTTCAGAGATGGAGGGACTGAAGAAGTATGGAGAGGGGAGTGTGTGTGTGTGTGATGAGGAGGATGAGAGAAGATGATAGTCTAAAACAAGAACTACTACTCTTATCAGATTTTTACTTTTTCATTTGTAAATATGATTTAAAACTACTTACCTTTCATAGCTGTTGAAAGTGTTTAATTGCATGATGTATGAAACGCTGCTGCCCATAGTAGGTGCTCAATAAGTGTTGAAAAATTGTAGTGCTGAAAGATCATGACCTTTGAGCTTCACCTATATTAAACATTTGGATGTAAACTCTGGATCTCTCACTTTCTAGCTCTATGAGTTTCGGTAAATTACTCAATTTTCAATGCCTTTATCTGTGCAATGGCCATACATATACACTCCTCACAAAGTGGTGCTAAAGATCAAAGTAGGCAAAGCATTCAAAGTAGCTACAGACAGGACATTGTAAACTCCCAGATTATGGGAGTACATTTGCTTCTGTTGTTTCCATTTCTTCAAGGACACAGACAGAGCCTCTGGGCAGTGTGGGTTTACAGCCTTTTTAGTACTATTCTAGCAGGAATTAAAATCATATTTACAATTTCTCTGCGTGATTGATAGGTGTTTCATGATGATTTTGTCACTTGGTAGAGGGTGAGTCACTCAACGATTAGCTGAGTTCTTCCATTAAAACCCAACCCAAGATATACTCTAATTACACACACATTTCTGTTAGGCTTATAGTGTAATTTCTATTCATGGTCAAATTAAGGGGAAATTGCAAGCTGAGAAAAAATGTACTTTATTGTTTCAATTTTGAAATTCATGCATCTCAGATCATTAATCTACTCCTGGTCTATAGGGTTCCATTATAGTGTGATGTCCCTGTTGCTACAATGAGGCTTATATGACTACCTTCCTTTTGTCAGGCTCCTGCAGAAGAGCTGTCAGGCCAGCAGCAGAGCCTCCACAGGTACCGATGTTTTGCAATCTAGACAGCAGAGGGACAGCTGAACAAGGGGACTGGTCCCCTCGGTGCGCTTAAGACCTTGAAAGAAAATCATCAGGACTTTTTAGAGTTTAAGTTACCAGAAAGGGTGGGCTTCTGCTAAGTGGGAAGATGGCTGTCCCACAAGGTAAGGCAGCTTGCAAATGCTTAGAAGAAAAACAGGCCTGACCTAAAGGCCTGAGAATTCAAGCATGTCTGTGTTCAAATCCCTGTTCTACAAATACCTATGTTCCTACTGGTGTGCCATTTGGCAAGAAAGCTCTCAATATTCCAGTGTTCTTACCTACTATGAATAGTAAAACTGTAAAGATTAGATAATACATAGAAATCACCCACACCTAATAGTCTCTCAGTAAATGCCACCATCATCATCACCATCACTACTTCTACCACCAATACTACTGCTCAAAATTCTACAAAATTGCCTTTTTCTGAGCATATAGGACAGGATGAGATATACCTGCTGAGAATGGCAATGGTGCCTACTGAACTTAACAAAGCTCCTCATGTTGTTTAAGTTAAGTGTAACTAAAGAGGGTTCTGTACTTAGTACATCTCAGAATAGTCAATCCTTTAATTTGTATTATAAATATAAAATAAGAGTTATGAGCAGCACAGAGCACAGTGGCAAAGGATATAGACTTTGAAGTCAGAGACACCTGGGTGCAAATGCTTGATTCTGCGCTATCAGCCTATACATTCTCCGTCTCTGCATCTGTATGAGTTCTGTCTGGAAAGTCCAGCCATTGTTAATATAATGAGAATGGTTTGTGTGACATCAATGTAACCTAGCAGCCAAGGAGAGTGGACTGGAATGCACATGCAAGAACAATCCAGATTTGGCATCCTGTGACTCCTGTCTTTTCCCAAAATAAAGTCACCTTTGAAAGCGAAGAGGTTTCAGACCATCAATGAGATTCAGGAAAATATGACAGGGAAGCTGATGGTGATTGGGAGAAATGCGTGAGGTCTCAAGATGCTTACTCTGAAGGTGACTGAGGTGTCATTGTCCTATGTACAATGTTTCTTGTACTTTGTATCTTCTCCAATAAATGTCTCTATTTTTCATATTACATAGCTGTATACCTTCTGGACAGACCTTGTAAAATGGGAATAATAGTGCTTCTTTCATAGAAGCACTATTTCATATTATACAATATGAGGATAAAATGAGATAATATATAAAAAGTGCTTACTACTGTATGTGCACTTAAACTTTCAGTAAAGGTTAAATCATCATTCTTATTTTTATTTTTAAAAAGAGATGGAATCATAGTATTTCATGGAAGCTTCCCAAAGCCTCTTTTTGGTAAGTTTACTGAATCCTAAGAAGAGAACAAATATCTGCCCAAAAGCTTCTTCTCAGAACCACAGTGCTATTATACAAAAGTGAGGATAAATGCTTAGCAAGGAAAAACAGATTCCACTGTGTTTTGCATATGTTTCACTCTTCTCAGTAGATGCATAAGGACCATCAGGAAGAGGGGCTCTTGTCTTGCAACTAATAGGTCAATCAATTTTTTCTTCATGTCATGAATTTTTTCAGACACTTTCCTGAGCAGCAGTAGAATGGAATTTCCAAATGGACAGGAATTTGGAGGAAATTTAGAATATGCCCAAGTAGGAACAAATGGAAATTTGGCTGGGTGATCAAACATCCTCCTGAACAACTAGAAACTTTTTTTTTTTTGTCAGAAAGGATGGTGGCTTGAGGGCAGCTTACTGAACTGTCTTTGCTCTGACAAGCATTATGTTGTATACTACGTCCAGCTTCCTGGGGTGGCCTTAGTTCCAAATTCCCATCTTTAGAAAGAACTAGGAGTGTGGAATAAGCCCTGATCCCCAAACACTGACAAGTTTGCAGAGACGTGGCCGAAGGGCCTCTCCCTCCTGTAGAAGAATCCACCAAGTATCTGCTTATATGCCTAGTGAAATATGCTTAAGCATTCCCTCATCAGAAGTCAAAACCCAGATTCATAAATCTTACAGTCAAAGAGCAGGTTTTAAAGCTGCCTTTTCTCTGTTTTGCCAAAGAATTCATTTCATGCTGAACAGAATGGATCATTTTGCTGTGAGCTTGGCCCCATGGTTCCCAGGTTCCCATTGGCAAGGTATTATTCATTCACACACTGGCCCATTTGTTTCCTCTGCAAATTTCCCAGAGACTTTTGCATGTAATGTTCATAGATTTTTCCATTTATGTTATTTCCTCGTGCATAAAAACAATCTACCAGCTTTCATTTCCTTTAATGATCTTCTGAATGGGGAAATATTCCCTTGTTTTGTCCCATGTCTGATACTGACCTAATTTCAGAAGTAGAACTGGTCTCGCTTAATGAAGACCAAAAAAGGGTCATTCCTCACAATTTTTCAAGCTGGTAGCAAGCCTCTAATGAAAAAGGGAGATATCAGAAGAGCAGGTTAGAGGAAGGTAAGGAATGAGACTCTTGGAGTCAAATAGGCAAGAATATTGTTTATAGTTCTGCCCCTTTCTCAATATCTGGAAAGTCATTTAAGTTCTTTATGCATCCATTCCCTCAGCTGTATAACAGAGCTAATGCTTATAGATACTGGGAGATGATGGTTAGGCTCTCAGTGATAACATGAGACCCCCAGGAACTATGAGTCAGATGCTGTATACACCCTAGTTTCCCCAGAGATGACCAAATATCAGCAAATGCAAACATCTCCAAATTATAAAGGACATTTAAAATAACCTACTGTACTTGTTTACATTTGCCTCTTTCTCTTCTAGATTGTGGGTTTCATACAGGCAGGAGCTAGGTCTTATTTTCATTTATATCCCCAGTGGTCACTAAACATTTATTGAACTAATGCAAACACCAGCTGTGTACCAAGGCTCAAACAAGGACAATGGTCCCTATTACAAGAAACAGTGCAGCTTTGAATGGATGCTGTCTTAGTTATCAGGAAGAAGGTGATAACCTGTTCCAACAAATGCCCTGGGAGAAGAAGCAGCTCTTGGAAGCAGGGCCAGAGAAGGAGCGGGGGTAGTCCAGGGTTCTTTTTTTCCCACAGAAATCCAGGACTTCCTGGAGCATTAAAGTTTTCAGTCAGAGAGAATGTGGGAGCAGAGCTCTGAGGATCTGGGCTGGGACAGACAAGACTGGTCATCCTGGGAGAGAAGAGAGAGCACTGTATGGACCTACGGCTACTTATACAATATGGGATTGAGCTATTTTACTGTGGCCCTTCTAGGAGTCTTGATTCGAAATTTTTCACAGCAAATGAGTTTTCCAGTGATGCAGATTCCTTTGGGATCCCAAGGGAATCACAGTGCAAGTAGTCACTGTACTCTGAGCAATTCCTCAATACACCTGGTTGGGGTGAAAGGAGCACTGCTGGGCCACAGTGCTCTCACGTGCACACACATGACAGGAGGAGTCATGTGTGGACCTGTGCAATCACAAATCACATTCCAAGAAACAGAAGCAAGCTGAATGGGACCACAGGCTTCCCATGGTTCTCATTCACAGCACCCACACAGAGAACCCCTGCATTGCGGAGCTCAGCACTCCTTTGAACATTCCCCTAGGTAAATGGCTGGGCTCCAAAAGCATTTGGGAACATGCCTCAAGTATTCCTTTATGATGCCACAGATGGTAAAACCTGAGCAACAGGAGGAGGAAGGAAAATAGAAGTGGCTGGGAGGAATAGAGAGGAAAAGGAAGAAGGAGGAAATCAACCACAATAAAACAGCTTCTATGGTACAGCATGCCCAGCCTCAGCCTAAATAGGTTTCCATTTCCAAAGCCCTGTGAAGATGAATTTATCTAAGTTCTTATGAATACTTTGCATAGAGAACACCCCTGCTGGGAGCCCCTCTGTGCACCAGAAGCCAGCTGCCCTGCATAGCTTAGTAATGGGGGACTCATGGTAACTAGTCATTACCATTGTCGCTTCCATTAGAGCCTATGGATGGGAATTACTTCCCTGCAGCCACTGAATCATCAAGCTGCTGCCTCTTCTCTGATTATGCCCACAGCTTAGCTTAGCAAATCATTTTAAATGAAAGACACATTAAGGACATAGTGGAAGGGGTGGGTCCCCAAGGGGCTAGCTCAGGCCTGTCCAGAAGCCCAGGCAGGTGAGGTTCAAGCAGGCTATGTCCTGCTTTGTGACTCCCTCTGGAGCAGCCAGATACCATCATCCAGTTATTGGGTCACATTCTATACAAGGAAACATAAGTAATAAAAACAGAAGCTCACATTTGAGAAATCTTTAAAAATTGCCGAAGTCCTTTCCATACCTGGAACGCTAAGTCAGCTGACTTAGTCTTCACAAGACCCTTCTCCGTGAAACAGGAAAATATCTTATTTGACAGTAAGAAGCAATGTATGGCAAAGTCACCTGCCCAACATCCTGCAGTAGGTTCCCCACCGTCCTGCCTCCATGGTCTGCCTTCCTGAGGTTATAACTTGAAGGGAGAGGGGGGGTAAGGCACACCCTGTCTCTGGGGAGGCTACTCCATTGTCCAAGCACCTTCAGCCTCCAATCTAATTGACAGCTGCATTTCATTCATGGCTCCTCCTAAATATCTGTGTCACCATGTGCCCCACCCTTCTCTTATGGTGCAGGCTGCCAGTGTCTCCCTCTCGCCCTCATTCTTGCTCACCTCCACCCATTCCCCATGCTGCACATAGAAGAGTGAGATGACAGGTGCTTTTCCTAAAAGACAACTATGAACATGTCATATGGATACCCATATTTCTCTGGTGGCTCCTGAAGACAATGTTTAGGATGCGGCCTGGTCTACAGTCCTGTTACCGAGCTCTCAAGTGCTGTCATTCATGCAACTCTGAATGTTCTGCACTTCAGTGTTGCTGATCTATGACCTTTCCAAATGTGCCCAGGAGGCTATTCCCCTCTGAGCATTGCTCATACACTTGCCTTCCAGGCACTAGGGTAATAGTAATAATTATAATAATAACAAGAAAAATAAGGATGATGATTCTGGCGATAATAACCATATTTTGTTGACAGTTGACCACAATAAAATTTAACTCATATATCTGCACTCACATTCACCTCATGGCATACCTATGTGGAAAATATAGCCTTCTTTTCATCATCCAGATATCAAACAAATGTTACCTCCTAGGGTGGCCTTCCCTGACAATCCTCCCTAAAATCATCTGCCCTTCATCTCTTGCTGTCCTTGTCATTCTATTTTTATTTTGTCTCATCTTATCTTATTTATGCATCTGCATGGTAATGTCCCATCTCTAATCCTACTGTCACTAGCAGAGTATAAGCTCCTTGGGAATAAGGACAGACTGTCAGGCTTGTTCATGCTATGGCCCTGTGCCTAATACATGCCTATGCCGTGGTATTAAGTGACTCAAGACTATTTGGCGACAAGGAATCTGAGGCTCAAAGAACTTAATAAACGCCTAAGTTCAGTCAGCTGTCAAGGAGGTATATATAGTCAAGGGCTGATTTGGGGTTTTCTGACCCTAAAATCACCTTCCAATTCCAAGGCCACATGGTTCAGAAACCTTGTCTAATGTCCCTAAGACTCTATGTCTCAGTACTTTGTATACAAATGCTCACATGCTCACTGTCCCCAGGAATTACTCTTGTCTTGGCACCTATCCTGTCTCGTAACTGTCCATTCATGTATCTTTAGACTGTCATCACTTGACCTCATGGATTCTGTATTGTTTACTGGGATACATGTAGTCTTTGGCATAGTAACTGAAATCAAGATAATGCTACATTTGCTGAATAAGGTATGGAGGAAAGTAAGCATCACATTTATGGGTGCTCTTTGACTTAGTATTACTTTAGATAAGAGCTACTCAAAGAGTGGACCCTAGTCCATCCCTGGAAACAAGTAGAAATGCAGATTCTCAGACACCATTCAGACCCACTGAGTCAGAAACTCTAGCAAGTAGAGCTGACCCTCTGGTGTTTGTAAAGCACTCCAGGTGATTCTGACACAAGCTAAATTTTGAGAGTCACTGCTTTATATCAAGGACTGACATCAATAAGAAAATTTATTACAACTCTGGCTGAATTCCAGATTCCCTTAGGTCATGTGGTTTCAGAGTTGAAGGCAGTATAAGATGCAATCATCCAGACGCTGATGGAAGAATCAGTTCCTGCTCACCTTGACTCACTTGGAACAGGCAGCCCTTCTCTATGCAGTGTCATGCTGACCTTCCTTGTACAAGAACCCCATGATCATTGGCAGGAGAACTGAGTGAAGGAGTCCCTCCTCTCTCCAAGATGCCTTCCCACCCTCCCCTACACCATTTGTGTCCAGGGCACATCATCTCATCCTGGTTTCCTAGTGTTCCAGGGTCCTACCTGGAGCTTAGTGCTTCCTTGGCTGGGTCTTGGACTTGACCTAGTACTTTTCTCAGAATGCCAAGCTGGCCTTCACCCTTCAGATTCTGCCAAATGTCCTACTTTGCTTTATTCATTTATTTTTTCCCTGATAAACTGGATTCATATCACTACCCAGATTCCTGATACTGAGAACTACAACCTCCCTCTTCCCATACCAGTACAGATTGTAATAGTCCTGGAGATAATGGGGTCATGTTAATTGTTAGTTTTCTTCATAGCCAGGCAACAGAACTTCTTACGTTCCTGCTACTCTGCACCGTGCCTGGCTACTCTCTGATATTGCACCTTTGCATAAAATTCTTAGCCTTGGAGAGCTAGGTGTTCAGGAGCAAGCACTTCTCCAACAATCTTAATTGTTACTCTAGCCCCACTCTCAGTGATGGGAAGAAACTCACTACTGTCCAAAGTGGTCTGTTTCACTTTCCAACAGTGCTGACTTGTAGGTTTTCCTCTTATGACCACAGTCTGCTTCTCTTAAACTTCTGCCCATGGATTTTGGCTCTACAGGCCCCTTTAGCCTACAACCCCCCTCATATTATGTACTGGGGACTCCCAAGTTATCATTGTTGCTCTAAGTATGCTTAGTGCGTATCTTATTTGATCATCACTAACTCTATAGTTTATCTTTAATGAAATGAAGCCTAAGAGAACCTGCACCAGTCATAGAGTGCTACAAAACAGGCTGCAATATTTCCAGGTTGGGGAAGTAAATCTCAGTGCTGATAAGAAATGGGACAGGTCTGTGCAAATGTGTCAGTGACTGCCTGGAGCTTCCCAGAAGCTTAGCTCTGGGCAAATTAACATTCCTACTCAAGAATAGCTTTATTTTATTTTTAGAAAATGCTTCATGGAATTGCAAGCTTAGAGAGCATAAGAAAGCAAGGGGACTTTCTCAAATAACTGTGGACATGTTATGAGGACATGAGAAAGCCTACAAGGGGAGAGAAATGTCAAAGAGTAACAAATGAAGAAGGTGAATCTATGTACCAGGTGCTGGAATTCCTGAGTAGAATATAGCCCAAGATTATCAGTGCTACCATTTTATTCATGTGCATGAGCTCCTCTGAGTTTTAGCCCTCTGGCCATACGGGACCTCAGTCACCTGAGTAGTAACATTGCAAAAAGTCTGACTGAGCAGTACATCAATAAGCTCCTGCTCCATCAATTCATTAGGTTTGGAAACCATCTTGATTTCCAGGGATAAAACTGAAGTGCAGGCCCCTAAATATCTTTGGAATATTTTCATGAGCTCTGGAAGCAGATAAATCTACATTCAAATCTCGGCCACTCATTAACTCTAGGACATTGGACAAATTATTTAACCTACCTGAATCACAAATTCCCTATTTGTAAAATGTATAAAAGAATGCATACCAAAGACATATTTGAAAGAGAAAAAGAAGTAATATTTGTAAAGTGATAGCAAATATTTTCATTTGTATTAAATGACAGGCTAAACCTTTCCTGGTTTAACCACTTTTGCTTACATCTATAGGGTTTTCTTATCCCTGCAGCCCAGAGTCATGATGCTATTACCTCATTCTCCAGTCACATGATCTGGATCCAGAATCCTGATTCATTTTCTTCCATGCCCATCTCCTGGTGGCTGGCCCCAGGTGCACTTTTCCTGCCTCTCTTTTAATCCAGATCAAGTGAATGAATGCTTTGTAGTTCCACCGTCTCCAACCAACACATTGGGACCCACTCTTGTTTTGCAACCTAGATCAAACTCTACCCACCTGTACTAGGCTGGGCTTACAATGACCCAATTTGATATTGAGAAGAGAAAGCTTAAAGATTTAAAGTGGCAAAATGCCAGTGGAAGTGGTGCTTACTGTTTTTCTGCTATGAGAATATGCATGCTGTTAAATTTTAGATCTCAATAATAAGGTCTGATGCTTCTTTGCTGAAAAGAGATGGGAAACCAGGTTCCCAAAACTTAGAGTTTGGTCAACCTGGCAAGATGGGAGTTGAGAAGGCAGAAGAAACATCAGGTGGCAGCTGAAGGCAGAAGAGGAGGTGTCCTTGTGGAGCACAGACTTGATATCCAAAATGAAGTATCCACAGACATTTCAGGCAAGGCTTGGGTTGGTAAAAGGGAAAATATTTTATTTATTTATTTTTAGAGAGGGGAAAAGGGAGGGAAAGAGAGAGAGAGAAACATCATTGTATGGGTGCCCCTCAAGTGCCCCCTACTAGAGTCCTGGCCTCCAACCCAGGCATGTGCCGTGACTGTGAATCAAACCAGTGACCCATTGCTTCACAGTCTGGCCCTCAAACCACTAAGCCACACCAATCAGAGCAGGATTCTTAAAAGAGGAAATAAAACTGTGAATGGGCACCATGCCTGAACCTGGGACAAGAAGGTTATTCTTGCAGCATGAGTTTCTCCTCAGATTGCTGTTGTATTCATATCTCTGCTCCATAGTAGTGTCCACCTATATCTTGAAGTATGAGCTCTTAAAATGTAATTTTTTTTTACTTAGCCTGGTCTTTTCATTCTGCCAGCACTGCACCTGATGGAGAGACGCCAGTGTTCTAAGCACTGGTGTACCTGGAAGATGGGTGTTGTGCAGAAGTCCAATTGAGTCATAGTGGCCAGACCTGGGCTTCGGGACAAGCCCTACCAAACACTACCTGAATGACTTCACAGCAAGTTTTTAGCATCGACAAACCTCAGTTTCTTCACTTATAAAATGTTCACAATGTTAGATTAAATGAGAAAATTAATGGAAATCATATAATACCATCTGGCCCACAGTAGCATTATTAGATATTTGTATCATCCACATGTGTTTACCTATAGTTTTGGTATAGGAATATCAATTAAAGTTATTATATTTTATACAGCTATGAATCATTTGTTAGGAAATCTCTCCATGAAAAAGACTGTTAGCTTCATGAGCAACAAAAGAAAATAAAATGTGATTCATAAGCTCAAGGGATTTATGAATGCATAGGAAAGATAAGGAAAAATGGTTATACAAGAAATAAAATGAGACCTAAATAAATAAATATAAAATTTCATGTCATTGAAGGAGGAAAGATGACTTGATTTTACCAAATGGCTACTCTGTCTCAGGTACTATGCTAGAATCTTACAAACCTTATTTCCTATAATCTGCCAAGCAACATTGCAAGATAGGTGCATTGTTATCCCCATTAATAGTTGTGAGAACTGAGGCTCAGAAGGATCTGATGACTTCCTAAGAATCTCCAACTAGTAGGTCACAATAGGAATTTCAGACTGTCTGACTTTTAAGTTCTTCTCTTTCTGAAATGTCATTGACTTAAAGGTGAGAGAAAAGAGGCAGGAAAGATGTTTACACTGGCCCCAGGGGAAAAAAAATAGAATCGTACTATTGTTGCAACTTTACATTGGATAATAGGGAAACTATAAGTATTTCTAGAAAAGAGAGGTGAGAGTCATGTGCATACTTTTCCTCAAATGATAACTGAAAATCCAAGCACAGATTCTCTCATCAGTGCTAAGTGTGAATAATGTAAGTTGTATTGGCAAAGTAACTTCATGTAGGATCTCTAATGATTCAATGAGGAAGCATCCAATGATGATTAATTGGAAATTGACCCAGAATATCTTCATGAATAAATGGGCCATGGATCTTTTCTGAACTACAGCTTCCGAAAATAGATCATAGATAAAAACAATAATATAAAAAATAAGTAATTTTAAAATAAAAAATAAAACAAAGACTAAAACAATTTAGTTGGCATAAGAAATGCAACCTTGTAGATAGAAGGTAGGAGGAGGTACATTTACATAGCAACTAATGTGCCAAGCATTGTGTTTGGTGTATATTGGTGGGGCTTTATACAATAGAATATTGAGGCGGGATAACACTAGACCTAGAAGAGGAAAAGCTTTACCCAGAGCATTTGGTCTTTTTTTTAATTAATTTGTTTATTGGTCTTTTTTAAAAAAAAAATGTTTTTTTTTCAAATACACTTGTTTCTGCCTTCCTCCCACCAATTTCCTTGGCTCCCTCCCCACTCTCCCTCCCTCAATCCTTCCCCTTTGGTTTTGTCCATGAGTCCTTGCTATATGTTCCTTGACTTGCCCCTTCCTTTCCTTTTACACTGCCTACCTCTCTCTCCTTCCCTCTTGTCTCTGTTGGTTTCTTTTCCTTTCAGTATTGTTGGTCTTATTTTCCTTGCATCTTTGTATTGTTGGTTAGGTTCCACTTATTTGGTCTTGATACAATGAGGATATAATCAGGTAGCTGTCAGAGTTTCCTATATTGAGAGAGTCTGCATGAAATGGAAATCCACAGGGGAAAGTTTAAGCTAAGGAGCTGGGATAGAGAGATAAACTAGGTCAGGATGAAGCACTATTAAACTCTGAACCTAGGTGCATGTGATGTTGTCCCATCTCTGCATTCTGTGGTTGTGTAAGCTATTGAATTTTCTCTTTGATTTAGCTCATCTGAGTTGGAGTTATGATTACTTATAACCAAAAGAGTTCTAACTAATGTGGAAGTAAACTCATTTTATATCTCCAGCAATTAGGACAATGCATAGAATATAGTAGATGCTTAAAGATATTATTGGAATCAGTGAAAAATATGCTTGATCCTTACAAGCAATTATAAGCAATGACTCAGAAGTATTTTGGCTACTGTGACAGAAACGGAAGTAGAACTCTTATTTCTTGATTTCAAATTCAGTGCTCCTTCAATTACTTTACATGAACTTTTTCTAATTAGAGAAAAACCTTATGCCTCTAGTACATAAGAGGTCTGTCCAGAAGGTAATCAGCCATGTAATATGAAAAAGAGAGACATTTATTGAAGAAGATACAAGAAACAAACAGAAAAAAAACATTCTACATAGGATAATGATTCCTCAGTCCTGTTCAAAGTAAGCACTTTGGGACCTCACACAGTTCTCAATCACCACTAACTGCCTTGTTGTATTTTCCTGAATCTCATCGATGGTCTGAAATATCTTCACTTTCAAAGGTTATTTAATTTTGGGAAAACCCAGATTTTCAGGGTGCCAAATATGGGCTTTAGAGGAGCTGAGTCACCTGGGTGATTTGAAGTTTCACCAAAACACTCTGCAAGAGACATGATGCATAAGCAGGAGTGTTGTCGTGATGAAGCTGCCAATCTCCAATTGCCCATAGCTGTGGCCTTCTGGATCATCTAAATAGTTTCTGTGGAGGAACGTTCAAGCTTAACACAAAATTTGATGCAGATACATTGCCCTACTCACTCAGTCATTTTGAATGTGATGGCCACACTGTACACATGCTCACTCAGTGGTGTCTACCACCCCCGCTGATGTACAGTGAAGTTGGCATTGTTCATGCATACACATTCCAGTCCACTCTGTTTGGCTGCCAAGTTACATCAATGTTGTACAAACTGTTCTCATTATATTAACAATGGCTGGACTTTTCCTGGACAGACCTCGTACATAGGAATGTATCTTTTTTAAATATCTTCCTATGTTGTATGATTTTAAAAATTCTCCATAAATACTTTTTAATCATAAGAGATCCACGTACTCTACTGCACTCCTAACTCCATTCTCTATCACAGTGGGTATGTAATATAATAGACCTTCTTCTATGCAATTAAGATGAGGTTAATTAAGTATCAGGTTGATGATAATCTCTGAAAATTAAAAGTAACATTTACTTGCTTCAAAACAAACAAAGATCATATGGGAGGAGACAGTTTCTGTGGTTAAGATGAAAGAGAATAAACTGTGCTGATGGTTATAGCAAGATGGATACATGAAGATTTCTCATTCTATTCTTTGCACTTTTCATATGTTTGACATATATTTACAAAACATACAAAAATCAAAACATTGTAAAATAAGAAGGTGCACAGTGTAAAGAACTGAAGAAAAAAATAAAACACATCATATTCCTACTACCTTGAGTTTACCATAGTTAAGCATATATTCTTGTATTGTATATCTTTCCAAATCTTTATATATGTGCAAGCACACTCACACAGAATTTGTATTGTCTTTTATTTAATCAAAATTAGATAAAATTATATTTTTTTATTCTGGATTTTTTTCTGTTGTTATTGCTATTTGGGAGGAGCAATCTCTACCTTTCCATGTTCCCATGTCAATATTTGATTTGCTTTATCTTAATAATGTCTCAGTCATATTTAAATTTCTCTATCTTTAATAATTCATTTATTTGTTTACATACTTCCAATGCAAGACCATGTATTGTATTCAATTTTTATGTCCTTAAAACTCATGGAAAAGAACACAACATTACAACTTTATTGAGATTTAATTCACATAGTAAATAATTCACCCATTTATGGTTAACAATTTAGTGCTTTATACTATGTTCATAGAATTGTACAACCAATACTACTGGGCTGCGCAGTGGCTAGACTGGGCATGCCACGGCGGGGGAGCACCACTAGGGTAACAGCTCGCCCCGGCCTGGGCAGCAACCACTGCGCCAGGGGTAGGAGTGCGCTGCAGGGAGTGCAGTGCTCCCTGAACCTGAGGGAAACCATAGGGGGCCAGCTGAGATGGGAGCAGGTCTCTGAATCCCGCAGAGTCCATTGTGATGTTGTCACAGATGAGGGGAATAAACACAAATCGTCACAAACACTTCTCTGTTTGCCGGGAGAGCAGACGGGGCACCTCTCTCTCAGTGGAAAAGGCTGTGGCACATCCCTCTACTGGAGAAGGCTGTGTCACCCTTTGTTCCAAGGCTTTTATTGAGAATCTTATCAGTGGGACTAAGTAACAGGAATGCATACGGTATCTCATTACATTAATATGTAAAGTTTCACAGAGAATATATGATGCCTATAAGAAGACAAACGACAGGAACACATTGATTTACACGGGTCCGAGAGGAGACCAGTATAAACAAAAGAGACTAAAGATAAGGAGAAAGTAGACATAAAAGTGCCTTAAAGATACAGGGTAAGGGGTGTAAATAATGTAAATGTCTTTTGCAGCATAAGCCGGCCAGAGATCTGAGGGAAGAACAAAGCACACTTTAAAGAATTTATTTTTAGGCCTGATTTCCCCAGGAACCACCAGATCTGATTTAGAGCTGATTCCTGCACTGCTTTAAGCCTGAGCCAGGTGTGGGGAAGGAACCACCAAGAGATAAGGAGACTGTTTTTCGGCTGCAGTGAGGACTCTGGCCATGTCCAAGCCAAGCAGAGAGATGTGGGGGCCTTTTTGCCCCTTCTCCGTGTCCCCCAGTTTCTTGTCTGCTGCCAATACCTGACTGGGATCTGTCTTAGGTTGTTTACCTAAGTTTGAGGTTACTTACCCATCATTGATGACCAGTCCTCCATGGCAAAGCAGAGAGGCAGGAGCTACACCCCAGCTGGGGCGGGGACAGGCTATGTCTCCACAAGAGCCTGTTTCGCCAAGGCCTCCTGATTATTTCCAGCCTTGGCGCCCCGCAGCCTGTCGGCAGGGTTACAGCTCCTGAACCAGACAGGGTGTTTCCCGTCACAATACAACAGCCTAACTTTAGAATAACTCCCCCCAAAAAACAGTCACATTCTATACCCTGCCTGCTCATCCACAGCTCTCAGCTAAGGTCTGTCTTTATACATTGCCTGTTCTGGATATTTTATATTTAAAAAATTACACAATTTGTAGTTTTATGTGATCAGCTTCTTTCACTTAGCATGTTTATAAGGGTTACCCATATTAGAGCATATGTTAGCACTTCATTCCTTTTTATTGCCAAATAATTTTTGTATGGATATTAACACATTCTGATTATTCATTCATCAGCTTATAGTCATTTGAACTGTGTCCACTTTTATGTATTTATGAATAATATTCTATGAACATTTCTGTCCAAGTTTTTGTGTGGACTTGTGTTTTCTTTTAGGTATATACCTAGGAGTGAAGTTGTTGGGAATATGCTAACCCTATGTCTAACATTTTGAGAAAGAGCAACCTATACAATTAAATGAGTGAAATATATGGTATGTGAATTGTATCTCTATAAATATGTAAAAAATGTCAAATTATTTTCCTTCTATGTCTGTTTTTAAATAGTTTAGCCTTCTGTAAAACACATTATTAGGCTATTTCCACTCTGGCTAATTGGAACTAGAAAGTATACTATCCTTGTATGAGTTCTGACAGTTGCTCAGTTTAAAGGTCCTTGGTGGCTCTTTGCTTGGCTTTGTGGGGAGTCATCCTATATACACAAAGAAAATATTCAGAGAGACAAAAGATGACAGAGGAGTGAATAGGAGTCACACTGACCTCCTCCCAAGATCAAACTGGAATTGTGACTAAATAGTGGAGAAATCACCTGGAAAACAACAGAATGATAGAGGGAGAGGAGCCTTGAAGCTGCGGACAGACAGTGGAATAAACTTTCACACATCCCAACAGGTGAGAAGTGTGGTGGAGGCTCAAGAGGGTGGGCTGGGTGCCCACGGGCACCAGCACCAGAGGGACATTGAAACAGCCAGTTGGATCCCCCTGATAAAAGGGTCTGAATCATAAACAGGGACCCCTAGACTACAGCAGCTGAAACCAGGAAAACACACAGACAAAACCCAACCCTGAAAAGCTTAGGGCACTCTCTGCCAGAGAGGCAGCTGGAGATGCAGAGACATTTAAAGGACCAACACAAAAATTTGCAGTGGCAGCCGCCGTCCTTGATCTCGGGGTAGAGGCGGCAGCAGAGTGGTCTGGTGCCTGAGGAAAGATTGGTGAGGAAAACTTTGTGAAGGGAACTGAGATAGTGGCCAGCAGAGCCCCGGTGATAACTCACCCCCACTTTGAAGCTACTATCTCCCTCAGGCATAAGTGAAACAATAAAACTGCCTTTTGCATGCTCCACACATAGCTTGCGGACATGTGGCTGGGGGCTGAGTGCAGACTGGCTGGAAGAAATAGAGGATTCCTGGCCAAAGAGGACACACAGCTGCATAGAGACCCTTGAGGAGAGATTGGAGACGGAGGCATTGGGGAAAGAACTGGAGGATTAGCTGGGATTCCCAGAGCTGACTACCTCAGCATTCCATAGTCTCCATTTTGCGCAGGCAGGCCACACTTTCTAAGAGCCGAAAGCAGGAAAGCACACAATAGAGGGCCCTAAACAGCCCAGTGCTGGGGCCCGCTCGTGAGTGGCCTGCGAGTGTGCACACGGGCTGGCACCCAGGAGGATCGGTGAGTGCGCGCACGGGCCAGCGCCATGGCAGAGGGGTGAGTGCGGGAGCAGGTTGGTACCCGATCAGGCCGGCGAGTACGCGAGTGGGCCAGCATGTGAGTGTAGCATGGTCGGCAGAAATAGTGGATCCCTGGCCGAAGGGGTCGCAGTACTGCACAGAGACCCTTGAGGAGAGACTGGAGACAGAGGTGTTGGGGAAAGAACCGGAAGAGTAACTGGGGAGTCCTGGTGCTGAATCCTCCCCTAGTCCACGTTCTCCATCTTGCTCAGGTGGATTACTCCCCTGAGTGACAGCAGCCTAAAAGGACATCATAGGCCCGTCATCAGAAGGCACTGCTCAGCCCTGTGATGCCTAAGCCTGACAAATAAGGACAGAGTGACCAGATTGACAATTACAGGAGACAGACACAGACAGGAGATTCCTGGAAGGCTCAAATAAATGACCCAAGGTCAGATAGGGTCAAAAACTGACATCAGAGGCAGACCCAAAAAGAAAAAAAAAACATAAATAAATAAATAGATCCGCCTACTACCATAGAAGTTTAATCTACAGAGTCAGGAAATCTAGACGGATCAATTGAGCACAAGCAAAAAAAAAATAAAATAATAATAATAATAAATAAAAGGCTCTCACAAAAATGGGAAGAAAAAAGAGTACCCCAAATGAGGGGAAAGGAGGAATCCCCACAGAGAGAGCTAAATGAAATAGAGGCAAGTGAACTATCAGATATTCAATTCAAAATGATGGCTATAAGGAGGCTCAATGAGCTAAGTCAGCACAACGATAACTATGAGAAACTGCAGGGAAACTATCAGGAACTAATAGCAAACTATATCCTGGAAAAGGACATAGAAACTATCAAGAAGACACAAGGGGATATGAAGAATACCATTACTGAATTGAAGAACACACTAGAAGGAATCAAAAGGAGGCTAGATGAAACAGAGGATTGAATCAGCGAGCTGGAGGACAACGTAGAAAAAAGCTTCCAGAAAGAGCAAGAATGGAAAAAAGACTCAAAAAGAATGAACAGACATTTAGAGAAATGCAGGACAACCTAAAACACAATAGTATCTGCATATTACAGATACCAGAAGGAGAAGAAGAAGAGCAAGGGATAGAGAACCTGTTTGAAAAAGTAATGATGGAAAATTTCCCCAATTTGAGGAGAGAAAAGGTCTCACGGGTCCAGGAAGCACAGAGGACACCATTCAAGAGGAACCCAATAAATCCTACTCCAAGACACCATAAAACATCATCATTAAAATGGCAAAAATCAAAAACAAACAGAGAATCCTAAAGGCAGCAAGGGAGAAACAGGTAGTAACATACAAGGGAGCCCTGATACGACTAGCAGCTGACTTCTCAACAGAAACACTACAAGCCAGAAAGGAATGGCAAGAAATATTCCAAGTCATGAAAAGCAAAGGCCTACAACCAAGGCTGCTCTACCCAGCAAGGCCCTTAATTAAAAAAGAAGGGGAAATAAGGAGTTTCCCAGACAAAAGAAGGCTAAAAGAATACATCTCCACCACAGCAACACTACAAGATATGATATAGGGACTGGTTTAAGAAGATGAAGAAAAAGAGTGAGAAAGAGAAAAACACACTTACAAAGGGAAAAAGTGAATACATTTCTATCAATAATAACTCTTAATGTAAATGGACTAAATGCCTCAATCAAAAGACATAGGGTAGCTGAATGGATAAGAAAACATGACCCACACATATGCTGCCTACAAGACACCCACCTCAGAGCCAAAGACCTACACAGATTGAAAGTAAAGGGATGGGAAAAAATATTCCAAATGAATAAATGGACAAGAGAAGAAAGCAGGGGTGGCAATACTTAGACTCAGACTCCGTACAGCGCAGATTTGGCACCTTATGACTTCTTTTTTTTCTCAAAACTATAATCACCTTTGAAAGGGAAGAGATTTCAGACTGTCGATGAGATTGGAAATAATATGAAAGGGTAGCTGATGGCAGTTGGGAGAACTGTGTGAGGTCCCAAGGTGCCTACTTTGAAGGAGACTGGGGCGTCGTTATCCTATGTATAGTGTTTCTTATATCTTGTGTGTATCTTGTATCTTCTTCAATAAATGTCTCTATTTTTCATTAAAAAATATAAACATATCCAAATATTACACAGGACATACTTGTGCTAAAAATAAAATTCTTCACTGTTGATCTGGAAAAAAAGAAAAAAGAAAACATGACCCACACATATGCTGCCTACAACCACACACCTCAGAAGAAAAGACCTACACAGATTGAAAATAAAGGGATGGAAAAAAATATTCCAAGCAAATGGGCAAGAGAAGAAGGCAGGGGTAGCAATACTTATATCAGACAAAATAAATATCAAAACAAAGGCCATAAAAAAAGACCCAGAAGAACACTTTATAGTACTTAAAGGAAGAATCTATCAAGGACACATAAACATTGTAAACTTATATGCACACAACATAGCAGCACCCAAATATATAAGGAAAATCTTGGATGAGTTCAAAAAAGATATAGGCAGCAACACACTGATAGTAGGGGATTTTAACACCCCACTGTCAGAAATGGACAGATCTTCCAAACAAAACATCAACATGGATATTATGGAGCTGAATGATGCATTAAATCAAATGGACTTAACTGACATATATAGAACCTTACATTCCAAAGAAGCAAATACACATACTTTTCAAATGTGCCTGGAACTTTTTCAAAGACAGACCCACATGATGGGACACACAGCAAGCCTAAGCAAATTCAGGAAAATTGAAATAATACCAAACTTTTTCTCAGATGACAAGGGCTTGAAACAGGAGATCAACCTCAAAGAGAAACTTCAAAAACATGAAAACTCATGGAGACTGAACACTAGACTATTAAACAATGAATGGGTCAATAATGAGATAAGAGAAGAAATCAAAAAATTTCTGGAAACTAATGAAAGTGAACAGACAACAGTCCAAAACCATTGGGAAACAGCAAAGGCAGTCCTGAGAGGAAAGTTCATACCAATACTGGCCTATCTAAAAAAGATAGAAATATTTCAAATAAAATACCTAACACTACAACTTCGAGACCTGGAGAAACAACATCAAACACAGCCCAGGGTGAATAGAAGGAAGAAAATAATCAATATTAGAGCAGATTGACTGACATAGAGACTGTAAGAACAATTCCAAGGATCAACAAATCCAGGACCTGTTTATTTGAAAATATAAACGAATTGGCAAGCTTGGAAGCAGACTCATCAAGAAAAAAGGGAAAGGGCCCATATAAATAATATCAGAAATGAAAGAGGAGAAATAACAACTGAAACCACAGAAATGCAAAAGATATACATAATTACTATGAATAATTATTTACCAAGAAATTTGAAAACCTTGATGAATTGGACAAATTTCTAGAAAAGTATAATCTTCCAACACTGAAGGAAGAAGAAGCAGAAAGCTGAACAGACCAATAACAGCGGGGGAAATTGAAGCAGTAATCAAGAAACTCCCGGCACACATAATCCCTGGGCCAGACGGGTTCACAGCAGAATTTTACAAAACATTTAAGGAAGAGCTAACCCTGGTCCTTCTCAGACTATTCCAAAAAATCCAAGAGGAGGGAAGACTCCCAAACTCTATTTATGAGGCCAGCATCACCCTAATCCCAAAACCAGATAAAGACCCTACAGAGAAAGAAAACTACAGGCCAATATCGCTGATGAACATAGCTGCTAAAATCCTCAACAAAATATTGGCAAACCGCATCCAGCAATACATTCGAAAAATTATCCACCATGATCAAGAGGGATTCATCCCAGGGATGCAGGGATGGTTAAATATACGCAAGTAAATAAACGTAATAAATCACCTAAACAAAAGGGAAGACAAAAACCACATGATCATCATGATAGATGCAGAAAAAGCATTCAATAATGTACAGCACCCATTTATGATCAAAACACGCAGCAAAATGGGAGTAAATAGTGCATTCCTCAACATAATAAAAGCCATATATGAAAAACCTACAGCCAGCATCATACTCAATAGGCAAAATCTAGACGCTTTCCTAGTAAGATCAGGAACATGACAAGGGTGTCCGCTTTCACTACTTCTTTTCAACATCATATTGGAAGTCCTAGACACAGTGGTCAGACAAGAAAAAGAAAGAAAAGGCATCCAAATAGGAAAGGAGGAATTAAAACTATCCTTATTTGCAGATGACATGATAGTGTACATAGAAAACCCTGTAGACTTCACAAAAAAATTACTTGTGCCAATAAGTGAATTTGGCAAAACAGCAGATTACAAAGTCAATATTCAGATCAGAGGCATTTTTGTACACCAGCAATTAAATAGAAGAAGAAAAAATCAGAAAAAAAAATAGCATTCTATATAGCAACAAGAAAAATAAGGTACCTAGGAATAAATTTAACCAAGGAGGTAAAAGACCTGTACGCAGAAAACTATACAACATTGAATAAAGAAATTAAGGATGACACAAATAAATGAAAGCATATACCATGTTCATGGATTGGAAGAATTCATATCATCAAAATGTCCATACTACCCAAAGCAATTTATAGATTCAACACAATCCCCATTAAGATATCAATGGCATATTTCACAGAAATAGAACAGACATTTCAGAAATTTATATGGAACCATAAATGACCCTGAATAGCTGCAGCAATTTTCAAATAGAAAAATGAAGTAAGAGGAATCACAATACCGGACATCAAATTATAATAGGAAGCCACTCTGCTCAAAACTATCCGGTACTGGCACAAGAACAGACACATAGACCTCTGGAACAGAATAGAAAGCCCAGAAATAAGCCCAGGTCTCTATGGACATCTAATATTTGACAAAGGGGGCAGAAGCATAAAATGGAGCCATAATAGCCTCTTCAACAAATGGTGTTGGGAGAGCTGGACGGCTACATGCAAAAAATTGAAATTGGATCATCAGCTGACACCATACAGAAAAGTAAACTCAAGATGGATAAAAGACTTAAATATAAGTCACAACACCATAAAAGTCCTAGTGGAGAACATTGGCAGGAAACTCTCAGATATCCTATGCAGCAATTTTTTCAATTGTAGGATATGTCTACTACAGCAAAGGACATAAAGGAAAGAATAAACAAATGGGCCTCATCAAAATAAGAAGCTTCTGCACGGCTAAAGAAAACATCAGCAAAATGAAAAGGGAGACTACCGTATGGGAAAATATATTTGCTAATGATACATCAGATAGAGGTTTGATCTCCAAAATATATAAAGAACTCACTCAACTCCAGTCCAGGAAGACAAATGATCCAATCAAAAAATGGGCAAAGGACCTGGGCAGAAGCCTTTCCAAGGAAGAGATACAAAGGACCCAGAGACATACGAAAGGGTGCACAGCATCACTAGCCATCAGAGAAATGCAGATCAAAATCACAATGAGATACCACATCATACCAATCAAAATGGTCGTCATAAACAGATCAACAAACAACTGGTTCTGGCGAGGCTGTGGAAAAAAGGGAACCCTAGTACACTGTTGGTGGGAATGCAGACTGGTGCAGCCATTTTGTGGAAAGCAGTGTGGAATTTCCTCCAAAAGCTGATAATGAAACTGCCTTTTGATCCAGTGATTCCCCTGCTGGCACTAAACCCTAAGAATCTCAAAACACCAATTCAAAAGAACCTATACACTGCTATGTTCATAGCAGCACAATTTACAATAGCCAAGTATTGGAAGCATAATAAATGCCCATCAGCAGATGATTGGGTCAAAAATCTATGGTACATTTACACAATGGAATACTACGCAGCAGGAAGAAAAAAGAACTACTACACTTCGCGACAGCATGGGTGGAACTAGAGAGCATTATGCTAAGCAAAATAAGCCAGGGAGCGAAAGAAAATTACCATATGATCTCACCTATAAGTGGAGCCTAACCAACAGAACACAGATGTGAGGAAAATGAGACCAGCAATACTGAAAGAAAAAAGAAACCAACAGAAGGAAGAGGGAAGTAGGGAGGGTTGCACAGGGGAAAAGGAAAGGAAGGAGCAAGTCAAGGAACATATACCAAGGACTCATGGACAAAGCCAAAGTGGAGAAGGTCTGAGGGAAGGAGTGGGTGGAGGGGGGAGGGGAAAGTAGTGTGGGGATGGTGGAGACAAATATATTTGAAAAAATAAATTTATTAATTAAAAAATAGAAAAAATTTAAAAAAACCTATAAAATTTTCTGTTGTTTTTTTCTCTATGTGGATTCCTCTTTTCTTGTGTCTCTCTTGGAAATTACAGCTGCCTCAGCTTCCTCCATAAATTCTTTAGAAAAGATGTTGAATATATAGTGTTTTATTTATATTTGTATTGAATTTATTGGAGTGATATTGGTGAATAAAATTATATAGGTTTCAAGTATATATTTCTATTATACATGATCTGTATATTGCTTTGTGTGCCCACCATGCAAAGTCAGATCATCCTCTGTTACCATATATGTGCTGCCCTTTATCCTTTAGTACCCTTACTCCCTCCTTCCCTCTAGTAACCACCTTACTGTTGTCTGTGTGAATTCAATTTTGTACCCCATATATGAGTGAAATAATATGGTTCTTAGCTTTTTCTGACAGATTTCTTTGCTTGGTATGCTATTCTCAAGGTCTTTAAGAAGATTGAAATCATATTAAGTATACTCTCTGACCATAATGCTTTGAAATTAGAAATCACCTCCAAAAATAGGTAAAGCAATCCACAAATATGTGGAGATTAAACAACATATTACTAAAAATGCCTGGGTAAAAGAAGAAATAAGAGATGAGATCAAAAGATAAATAGAGACAAATGAGAGTGACAACACAACATATCAATAGTTTTGGGTTGCAGCAACAGTGGCAATAAGAGGGAAGTTGATATAATTACAGGCCTGTCTCAAGAAACAAGAAAAATCTCTAGTAAAAAATCTAACATTACATCTTAAAGAACTAGAAAAAGACAGATAAAAGCAGCCCAAATTCAGGGAAAAAAGGAAAAAAATAAAAATTAGAGTGAAACTGAATGAAATAGAGAACAAAAAGACTACAAAAAGATTAAATTAGTGGAGATCCACTCATTTTTCTGACATGTGGGACAAGCTTTGATGTGCATAGTGATATGGTTGAAAAGCAAGAAAAGAGCCTTGGAGCACAGATATTCAAAAGAATCCACAGACGAAGACACAGATATAAAGACTACATGTATGAAGAGATCCAAGATGGCAGAGGAGTACGTGAAAGCTGCACTTACCTCCTCCCAGGACCAATCTGGAGTTACAACTAAATTGTAGCGAAATTACCTGGAATAACCAACTGAACACTAGCTGGAGAGAAGCCTTACAACCATGGACAGACAGAAGAAAACATTTCAGCGTAACATGACTGGTAGAGAGTGCGGAAGAGACGCAAGAGACCTGGCAGGGCTCCCACAGCTGTCAGCTGAAGTGCTGAAGGGGTAGTTCATTGGTTGGGGTGTTCTCACTGAAAAGTGCAGGGTCAAAACCCCAAGCTTCACTCCCCAGTTTACAGCACCAGAAATGGGAAGAGACCCAGATAACAATCAGCGGTGAAAAACAGCAAGGGTTCTGTGACAGAGAGAAACTGCTGGATATGCAGAGAGCCTTTTAAAGACCAAGCACAAAACTTTGGTTGCAGCCACTTTGGGTGTTGGCAAAGAGAGGGCAGAGTGACATAGAGATGCTTGAGGAGAATCTGGGGTTGGAGAACTGAGGGAAGAGCCACCAGGCTCTATTTGCTGAGTCATTCCCCATACTGCAGAGGCCATCTCTCCCAGGTACAGCACCTATCTCTGATTGGCATCAACCTGAGGGGAAGAAATAGCTCTGCCTGCAGGAATTACTGTGTCCCACTGTGTGGTCCGTAAGCCTGACTGCTGATTACATATTGATTAGATTAAGAATGGATCAGTTTAATGGATGATTAGTTTAACATCTAAGGTGGGAAATACAAAGAAGCAGCCAAAAAAAGGAAGACAAAGAAATAGACCCCAAATGAAAGAACAAAAGAATTTTCCAGAAGTACTAGATGAAACAGAAGTAAGAAATTTATCAGATAGAGAGTTTAGAGCAATGATTATAAAGATACTCAACAGCATGAAAAAAAGACATAGAACCCATAAAAAAGGATCAGCAAGCAATAATGCAATATCTGAAATAAGGAATACACTGGAAGGAATAAACACAAGGTTAGATAAAACAGAGGATTGAATCTGTGTTTTAGAAGACAAAGTAGGGAAAAAATAAACAAGCAGAGCAACAAAAATAAAAAAGGATTTAAAAAATGAGGAGAGTTTAAGAAACATCTTGGAAGACATGAGGCATAACAACATCCACGTCATAGAAATACCAGGAGAAAAGAGTGAGAAAGGGGTTGAGAAACTATTTGAAGAAATAATAACCAAAAACTTCCCTAATATGGTGAAGGAAAACATCACACAAGTCCAGAAAACACGGAGAGTCCCAAGAAATTTGGACCCAAAGAGGCCTACAATAAGACACATCATAATTAAAATGACAAAGCTTAAAGATAAGGAAAGAATCCTAAAGGCAGCAAGAGAAAAACAGGTAGTGACCTACAAGAGTGTACCAATTAGACTGTCATCTGATTACTCATTAGAAACATTTCAGGCCAGAAAGGAAATGGCATGAAATATTCAAGGTATTGAAAAGCAAGGACCTAAAACCAAAGCTTCTTTACTGATCCAGCAGGATATCATTTAAAATCAAAGGAGAAATAAGGAGCTTCCCAGACAAGATAAAGCTAAAAGAGTTTGTTAACACCAAACCAACACTGCAGCAAATGTTAAAGGTCTTGCTTTAGGAAGATGAAGAAGAAAAAGAGAAAGAAAAAAAAAAAAAACAGAGAAAAACAGTCTAACAATAAAATGGCACATCATACATTTCTATCAATAATCACCTTAAGTGGAAATGGCTTAAACACTTTAACCAAAAGGTAGGGGGTAGATGAATGGATAAGAAGACAAGACCCATGTAAATGCAGCCCTGAAGAGATCCATCTCAGACTGAAAGATACACACACACTAATAGTAAAGTGTTGAAAAAAAATATTTCATGTTAATGGAAATTTTAGAAAGCTGGGGTAGCAGTACTTATATATGACAATATAGACTTCAAAACCACGGCTATCGTAAGAGACCAAAAAGGATGCTACATAATGATATAGGGAACAATCCAACAAGAGGATATAACCATAGTAAATATTTGCACACCCAACATAGAAGCACCTAAATATGTAAAGCAAATCTTGATGGACTTAAAAGGAGAGATCTACAGAACAACAGTCATAGTTGGCAATTTTAACACTCCATTGACTTCAATCACTAGATCTTCCATGCAAAAAATCAACAAGGAGACAGCAGCATTAAATGACATACTAGATCAAATGGATTTAATTGATATATTCACAGTATTTCACCCAAAAGCAGCAGAATATACATGTTTTTCAAGTGCACATGACATAAAACAAGGCTCAATAAGTTTAAGAAGATTGAAATTATATCAAGCATTTTCTTTGACCACAATGTTATGAGACTAGAGAGCAATCACAAGAAGAATACTGAAAATCACACAAAGACATGGAAACTAAATAACATGTTATTAAACAATGAATGGATCAACAATGAGATCAAAATGAATAAGTAACCATCCAAAACCTGTGGGAAACTGGGAGAGCAATCCTAAGAGGGAATTCACAGCATTATGGGCCTATTTCAAAAAAGAAAACAAAACAGAAATAACTCAAATAAAAAATCTAACATTACACTTAAAGAACTTGAAAAATAACAAACAAAGCCCAATGTGAGTTGAAGGAAGGAAATAGTAAGATCAGAGCAGAAATAAACAAAATAGAGTCTAAAAATATGATGAAAAATATCAACGAATCCAAGAGCTGATTCTTTGAAAACAATATTGACAAACCTTACACCATACTTATCAAGAAAAAAATAGAAAACAATTAGAGAACCAAGATGGCAGAGGCATGAGTGGAAGCCACACTGACCTTCTCCCAGTACCAACCTGAAATTACAACTAAATTGTGGAGAAATCACCAAGAACAAACAACTGAACAACAACAAAAGAGAAGCTTTATAATCTTGGAAAGAAATAAAAATCAGCTTTAGCACAACCAAACTGGTAAGGAGTGCAGTACAGACTCAAGAAGGTAGGTGTTTATGGGCAGCAGCACCAGAAGGATATTGAAACAGCCAGTTGGGGTTAAAACCATAAGCGGGGATCTCCAGCCTACAGCACCAGAGCCCAAAATGTACAAAGATAACAGTCAGCAGTGAAAAATGGCAGGGTTCCTCTCTGCAAGAGACAGGTGGCTGGAGACACAAAGAGCTGTTTAAAAAACTAATGCACAAATTTTTATTTGCAGCCACATACCCTGGGCTCCAGCAAAGGCTGAAGCAGAGTGGGCTGGAGATGCCTGAAGAGAGACTGCGGAAGGAGGCTTTGGGGAGAGAACTGAGAGAATAGCCCAGGGGGGATCCCAGTGCTGACTCATCCCCCAGACAGCAGCAGCCATCTTGCTCAAGCAGAACACACCCCTGAGCAGGAACACTGAGACAGGACCCAATAGCCCCATACCCAGGAGGGCCTCAGCCCCACCCTGTGGTGTCTCTAAGTCAGCCTGCTGAGTGCAGAGGGACTATATTAATAGCTGAAGGAGACAGCCATTGACAGTAGATTCCTGGAAGTCTCGAAGAGACAACCTAAGGTCAGACAGGATCAACATCTGACATCATCAGGGACAGATTCAGAAAGGAAAAAAACACAAAAAACAAAAAACAAAAACAGTGATCTGCTGCAATAGAAGTTTACACCACAAAGTCAGGAAATCAAGACAGATCAATTTAAGAAGCTGAAGAAAAAGAGAAGAGCCCCACAAATAATGGGACAAAGAACCAACCCCCAGTCAAAAGGAAAGGAGGAATCCCCAGAGAGAACAGAATAAATTAGAGGTAAGTAAACTATCAGATATTGAGTACAAAAAAATGATTCTAAGAAAGCTCAATGAGCGCAGTGAGCTCAGAGAGAATTACCAAAAACTACAGGGAAACTATAAGGAACATACTGCAAACTGTATCACCATGAAAAAGGGCATAGAAACTATCAATAAAAGAGAAGAGGGAATGAAGAACACAATTTCCTAATTGAAGAACACAGTAGAAGGAATCTAGAGCAGGCTAGATGAAGCAGAGGATTAAATCAGTGAGCTGGAGGACAAGGTAGAAAAAAGCTCCCAGAAAGAGCAAGAAAATGAAAAAAATACTCAAAAGGAATGAAGGGGCATTTAGGGAAATGCAGGACAACCTGAAATGTAATAATATCCATATAATAGGGATACCAGAAGGAGAAGGGGATGAAGGAGGAATAGAGAACCTGTTTGAAAAAGTAATGATGAAAAACTTCCTTAATTGGAGGAGAGAAAAAGTCTCACAAGTCCATGAAGCACAGAGGGTCCCATTCAAGAGGAATCCAGTGAGGCCCACTTCAAGACACATCATCATTAAAAGGGCAAATATCAAAGACAAACAGAAAATCCTAAAGGAAGCAAGGGAGAAAAAGGTAGTAACATATAAGGGAGTCCCAATAGGGCTAGCAGCTGACTTAGCAGAAACGCTGCAAGCCAGAAGAGACTGACAAGGAATATTCCAAGTCATGAAAAGCAAAGGCCTGCAAACCAAGACTGCTCTGCCCAGCAAGGCTCTCCATTAAAATGGAAGGCAAAATAAGGAGTTTCCCAGACAAAAGAAAGCTAAAAGAATGCATCTCCACCAAACCAGCACTGCAAAATATGCTGAAGGGACTGCTTTAAGAAGAGAAACAAAAACAGTCTATCAATACCCAGTTCTTTGCACAGTCACCAATACATGATATTACCAATATTTTCAATACTTGGTAATCTGATTGTGACAATGATGTGCTTCTTAAATGTTATTTTATTTTTTTTTGAAACTAAACTTGTTTTTGTATATTTCTTGCCTATTTTTATTATTTTGAAAAAGCTTTAAATGACTTTTGATTCTTCATCCTTTTTTTCATTGAAGGTATGTAGAATTGTTGTCCTTAAAAAAAAAACAACAAAAAACTATTAACTCTGTTTTAGATGTGTTGCAAATACTTTCCTATTCTATTACTTGTCCTTTAACATTTTAAAATGTATATTACAGTATAGTCTTAAATGTTTAATATAGTCATATTGCCAATATTTTACTTTACACCTTCTGGGTTTGAATATGTTACTTCAGGGTATGAAAAATATTATTTTGTATATTCTCTGAAAACTCCTTAGATTTTACATATTGATTTTTAACTCACCTGAATATTTATTGTATAATGTATGAAATAGAGTTCTATATTTATTTTATTTCAAGTAATAGTGGTCCATGCACCTTATTTGCTGAAAAAGCCTTATTTTACTTATTGATTTCAAATATCAATTTAATCCTATATCACATTGTTAGACAGATTTTATACACACATACACACACACACATTTGTTTCTAGAGTGCTCATTTTATTTCATTGATCTACTTGATTATTTCTGTGCTGGTGTCATGTTGTTTTAATTGTTGAGACTTTATAATGGATTTAAATTTTTTTTAGTATTTTATAATTGATCTTGACATTTAAAATAGTAAATAAATAAAATCAATCTCCATTTTAAAAATTGAAAGGAAGAAAAGAAAAAAGGAAAGAAAGGAAAGAAAGAAAGAAAGAAAGAAAGAAAGAAAGAAAGAAAGAAAGAAAGAACAAAAGAAAGAAAGAAAGAGAGAAAGAAAGAAAAAGAAAGAAAGGACTCCTACTTTTTTTAATATCATGGGTGGAAGTGGAGAATATTATGCTAAGTGAAATAAGCCAGTTGGTGAAAGACAAATACCATATGATCTCACCTATAAGTGGAATCTATTCAACAAAATAAACTAATGAACAAAATAAACCACTGGCATGGAAACATGGAGCAGATAGAAAGTGACCAGAGGGGATAGGGAAGGAGGACAATGGTGGAAAGAAGGAGAAGGGATTAAACAAAGAACCTGTATGAAGGACCCATGGACATGGACAACAGATTAGGAATTGACTGTGCGTGGGGGGGCAGGGTGGGATGGGTGGAGGCGGGCAAAGGAGGGAAAATTGAGACAATTGTAATAGAATAAACATGATTTAAAAAAATAAAAAAGAATTAAAAATAAAAAATAGAAAAGATCCAAATAAATAAAATCAGAAATAAAAGAGGAGAAATAACAATTGACACTAGAAAGACGAAGGATTGTAAGAAAATATGAACAATCATATACCAACAAATTGGACATCTGGATGAAATGGATAAATTCTTAGAAATATACAATATTCCAGAACCAAATCAGGGAGAATCAGAGAATCTGAGTAGACAGATTACACCTAGTGAAATTGAAGCAGGAATCAAAAACTCCCAACCAACCAAATCCCTGGACCGAATGGCCTTACAAGGGAATTTTCCCAAACATTCTGCAAACAAATAATACTTCTGTTTCTCAAATAATTTCATAAAATTCAAGAGTAGAGAAGGCTCCCTAACTCATTTTATGAAGCCAGCATTATCCTAATTCCAAAACCAGATAAAGTCACTACAAAGGAAATATAGGCCAATATTACTGGTGAACATAGATGCTATAATCTTCAACAAAATATTAGCAAACTGAATACAGCAATGCATCAAAAAGATCATACATGATGATCAAGTGGGATTTATTCTGGGAATGTAAAATGTGATTCACCACCTTAAAAAAATGAACTGTATGAACATGTAGATGAAAACTACATGATCATATCAATAGATGCAGAGAAAGCATTTGATAGAATCCTGCACCATTTTATGATAAAAACTCTCAGCCAAGTGAGAATAGAGGGAACATATATAAACATTATCAAAGCCACATATGACACACCCACTGCCAGCATCATACTCAATGGGCAAAAAATATAAACATTCCCCTGAAAATTGGGAACAATACAGGGATGTTCGCTTTCACCTCTCTTATTCAACACAGTACTGGAGGTCCTAGCCACAGAAATAAGACAAGAAGAAGAAGGAGTAAAAGGCATTCAAATTGAAAAGGAAGAAGTAAAACTGTATTTATTTGCAGATGACATCATATTATGCAGAGAATCCCAAAGATTCCACCAAGAAACTGCTAGAATTGATCAATGAATTCAGCAAAGTAGCTGATATTCAGAAATCAGGTTCATGTTTACATGCCCAAAATGAACTAACAGAAAGGGAAATTAAGAAAACAATCCCATTCATGATTGCTTTAAAATGAATAAAATTCCTAGGAATAAACTTAACCAAGGATGTAAAAGACACGTACATGGAAAATCAGAAGACACTGAAGAAAGAAACTGAAGATATAAATAAGTGGAAGAACATACTGTATTCATGGATAGGAAGAATTAGCATCATTAAAATGTCTATACTACCAAAAGCAATCTATAGATTCAATGCAATTTCTATCAAGATACTAATGATGTATTTACAGAACTAAAACAAACATTTCAAAAGTTTATATGGAACCACAAAGGGCTCTGAATTACAAGAGCAATCCTGAGAAAGAAGAACAAAGTTGGAAGAATCATACTAATATCAAACCAGACTAAAAGTCCATAGTAATCAAAACAGCATGGTAGTGACATACAAACACGTGGAACTATGGAACAGAATAGAGAGCTCAGAAATAAACCCACACCTTCATAGTCAATTAATATTTGAGACAGGAAACAAGAACCTACATTGGCTAAAGATAATTTATTCAACAAGTGGGGTTGGGAAAACTGGACAGACACATGCAGAAAAATGAAACTAGACAACTTTCTTATGCCACACATAAGAATAAATTTAAAATGGATTAAAGTCCTACTTTATTAGTAATTACTATATATAAATGGTTTTAACTATCCAATTACATGTCACAGATTGGCAGAATGGATTTCATTTAAAAATATATAATAATATGCTATCTACAGGAGACATATTTTTTGTAAAAGTGAAAGTATGGAAATGATAATGTATGCATACTGAACACAAGACAGCTGGAATGACTATATTAATAAGAGACAAACTAGACTTCCAAAATGTTTCAATAGACAAAGAAGGGCATTATATATTGTAACAGGGTCAATTTATCAAGGAAATGTAACAAATTTTATGTATATAATCTTTATTTATATACTATATATTATAAATTATATATATTTTATATATGTGTGTGTGTGTGTGTGTGTGTGTGTGTATATATAATCTCCCTAATAACAAAACCCCTAAATATATAAAAAAAGTGACAGAACTGAAGGGACAAAGTCAGTTCTACAATAAATTTTTTTAGTTTCATACCCCACTTTTAATAGTGGATAGAACATCTAAACTGAAAATCAATCAGGATATCAAGAACTATAAAAAACTAGTCATAACTGATATATGTAGAACATTTAAACAAACAAAACATAATACACATTCTTTTCAGCACTCATGGAACATTCTTCAGGATAGGCTATATGCTAGGCCACAACAAAAGTTTTAATAAATTTAAAAATATTGAAATCTTACAAAGTATTTTTATACAAATTGATATTTATAGTGTATCATGTTGTTAAAATAACATTGGTTTCCAAATCAATCTACAGTTTCAATGAAATTCTTATCAAAATCCCTACCCCCAATGGCTTTGTTTTTTCAGAAATGGAAGAGTTGGCCTTAATCTTTAAAAACTCATGGAAAACTCATATTTTCTAGTTTCTAAAGTTAACACACTCAGAAAAATGGGAATAAATGGGGAATTCCTCAACATAATAAAGGCCGTATATGAAAAACCTACAGCCAACATCATACTCAACGGGCAAAAGCTGAAAGCTTTCCCACTAAGATCTGGAACATGCCAAGGATGTCCGCTCTCACCGCTTCTTTTCAACATCATATTGGAAGTCCTAGCCACAGCGGTAGACAAGAGAAAGAGATAAAAGGCACAAGAGAAAGAGATAAAAGGCATCCAAATAGGAAAGGAGGAAGTAAAGCTATCATTGTTTGCAGATGCCATGATAGTGTACATAGAGAGCCCTGTAGACTCTACCAAAAAACTCCTCAACCTTATAAGTAAATTTGGCAAAACAGCAGGATACAAAGTCAACATTCAGAAATTAAAGGCATTTTTGTACACCAGCAATGCAATAGAAGAAGAAATCAGAAAAAAATACGATTCGACATAGCAAGAAGAAAAATAAAGTACCTAGGCATCAATTTAACCAAAGACGTAAAAGACCTGTATGCAGAAAACTATATAACATTGAAAAAAGAAATTAAGGAAGACACAATTAAATGGAAGCATATACCGTGCTCATGGATTGGAAGAATTAATATCATCAAAATGTCCATACTACCCAAAGCAATTTATAGATTCAACGCAATCCCTATTAAGATACCAATGACGTATTTCACAGAAATAGAACAGACATTTCAAAAGTGTACATGGAACCATAAACGACCCTGAATATCCGCAGCAATTTTGAGAAAGAAAGACAAAGTAGGAGGGATCACAATACTGGACATCAAACTCTACTACAAAGCCACTATACTCAAAACAATTTGGTACTGGCACAAGAACAGACCCATAGACCAGTGGAACACAATAGAAATCCCAGAAATAAGCCCAGGTCTCTATGGACATCTAATATTTGACAAAGGGGGCAGAAGCATAAAATGGAGCCATAATAGCCTCTTCAACAAATGGTGTTGGGAGAACTGGACGGCTACATGCAAAAAATTGAAATTGGATCATCAGCTGACACCATACACAAAAGTAAACTCAAGATGGATAAAAGACTTAAATATAAGTCACAACACCATAAATGTCCTAGTGGAGAACATTGGCAGGAAACTTTCAGATATCCCACGCAGCAATTTTTTCACTGATATGTCTCCTAAAGCAAGGGACATAAAGGAAAGAATAAACAAGTGGGACCTCATCAAAATAAGAAGCTTCTGCACGGCTAAAGAAAACATCAGCAAAATGAAAAGGGAGCCAACCCTATGGGAAAATATATTTGCTAATGATACATCAGATAGAGGTTTGATCTCCAAGATATATAAAGAACTCACTCGACTCCACTCCAAGAAGACAAACGATCCAATCCAAAAATGGGCAAAGGACCTGGGCAGACGCTTTTCCAAGGAGGAGATACAGAGGGCCCAGAGGCATTTGAAAGGATGCTCAGCATCACTAGCCATCAGAGAAATGCAGATCAAAACCACCATGAGGTACCACCTCACACCGGTCAGAATGGCCATCATAAACAGATCCACAAACAACAGGTGCTGGCGAGGCTGTGGAGAAAAGGGAACCCTAGTACACTGTTGGTGGGAATGCAGACTGGTGCAGCCACTATGGAAAGCAGTGTGGAATTTCCTCAGAAAGCTGAAAATGGAACTGCCTTTTGATCCAGCGATTCCCCTGCTGGGACTATACCCTAAGAACACCAAAACGCCAATACAAAAGAACCTATGCACCCCAATGTTCCGAGCAGCATAATTTACAATAGCCAAGTGTTGGAAGCAACCTAAATGCCCATTAGTAGATGATTGGATCAAAAAATTATGGTACATATACACAATGGAATACTACACAGCAGAAAGAAAAAAAGAACTACTAAACTTTGCGACAGCATGGATGGAACTGGAGAGCATCATGCTAAGCGAAATAAGCCAGGGGGCGAAAGACAAATACCATATGATCTCACCTATAAGCGGAACCTAACCAACAATGCAAAGATGCAAGGAAAATATGACCAGCAACACTGAAAGGAAAAGAAATCAACAGAGACAAGAGGGAAGGGTGGGCAGGGAAAGGGAAGGGAAGGGGAAAGTCAAGGAACATATAACAAGGACTCATGGACAAAACCAAAGGGGGAAGAGCTGAGGGAGGGAAGGTGGGAGGGGGCAAGGGAAAGAGGTGGGGGGGGAGGCAGAGACAAATGTATTTAAAAAGTAAATAAATTTAAAAAAATAATAAAAAAAAGAAAAAAAAGAAAATTAAAAAAAATTGTTTTTATTTTATTTTATTTTAATTTATTTTTTCAAATACATTTGTCTCTGCCTCCCCCCCACCACTTTCCCTTGCCCCCTCCCTCCTTCCCTTCCTCAGCTCTCCCCTTTGGTTTTGTCCATGAGTCCTTGCTATATGTTCCTTGACTTTCCCCTTCCCTTCCTTTTCCCGGCCCCCCCCCTCCTTCTTTCCCTCTTGTCTCTCTTGATTTCTTTTCCTTTCAGTGATTTTTGATAACAGTGCCAAGAATATCCAAATACAGTAAAGAGTAATTTCTTCAACAACTTATGCTGGAACACTAGAAAACCACTGGCAAAAGAAGGAATTTGAATTCTTATACAACATATAAAATTAACTTCATATATATAAAAGTTCTAAATATAAGAACAAAAATTAAAATATATTGAAATAAAACATATGGGTAAACCCTCATGGCCTTGAATTTGGCAGTGGATTCTTATATATGACATCAAAAGCACAGACAACAAAAGAAAAAGTAAATAAAGTAGACTGCATCAAAACTTTAAACTTCTATTCCTCAAAAGACATTATCAAGAAAGTAAAAAGAACGCTGACCAATGTGGCTTAGTTGGTTGGGCATGAGCCTACAAAGTGAAAACTCAATGGTTCCAATCTCTGTCAGAGCACATGCCTAGGTTGCAGGTTTGGTCCCAGTCAGGGTGTATCTGAGAGGCAACTGAATGGTTTCTCTCCCTCCCTTCCTCTATTTCTACAAATAAATAAAGTTTTTGAAAAATAAAGTAAGAGAACCCTGGCCAAGTAGCTCAGTTGGTTGAAACGTTGTCCCATATGCAGAAAAGTTGCAGGGTTTTATCTGATCAGGATACAAATCTAGGTTCTCTATTAAATCCCCAGGTGGTGCACATACAGGCAACCAATCCATATTTCTCTTTTACACTGATGTTCCTCTCTCTCTCTCTTCTCCCCTCCCCCCCTCCTCTCCAAAATCAGTAAACATATCTTCAGTGGAAGATTTGAAAAAGAGAAAAAAATGTAGAAAGTGAATCTAGAGAATGAGAAAATGTTTGCAAATTATATATCTCTTAAAGATATAGGGTCCAGAATATTTTTTTTAAAAGGAAAAACATTTTAATACAAAAAAAACCAAACTTTTACAACTCACAAGCCAAAAGACACACAACCTAGTTTAAAAATGTGAAAGGACTTGTATAGATATGTCTCCAAAGAAGATACACAAAAGCTCTGCACGTACATGAAAAGATGTTCAACATCATTGGTCATCATGGAAATGCAAATAAAAATCACAATAAGATATCACTTCACACCCACTTGGATAGCTACAATTTTCTAAAGAGGAAAGTAATAAATGTTGGCAAAAATGAGGAGAAATTGGAACCACATTCCTTTATATTGCTAGATGGAATATAAAGTGGTGTATCCATTGTGAAAAAGTTTAGTGATTCATCGAAAAGTTAAACATAGAGTTACCATATACCCCAGCAATTCTAATCCTAGGTATACATACAAAATAATTGTAAAAAAGGCATTCAAACAAAAACTGGTAAATAGATATTCATAGTAGCACTACTATCAATAGCCAAAGGTAGAGGCAACTCAAATGTCCATCAACAGATGAACTGATGAATGGATTTTTTTAAAATTTTATTTATTTTCACAGAGAGGGGTAGGGAGAGAGGAAGAGAGGGAGAGAAACATCCATGTGTGGTTGCCTGTTGCGCATGCCCTACCGGGGAACTGGCCAGCAACCCAAGCACTTACACTGACTGGAAATCGAACCAGCAACCCTTTGGTTTGCAGGCCAGTGCTCAATCCACTGAGCCACACCTGCCTGGGCTGATGAATGGATTTTCTTTAAAGAGGTATATATATACGATGGAACCATAAAAATGAGTGCAGCGCTAATTTATGCTAAAACATGAATGAATTGCCCTAACTGGGTTTAAATTATTGTCCGGATATGCCAAGGTTGCAGTTTTGATCCCTGATCAGGACATGAATCAACAAATCAATGCATAAATAAATCAGTGCCCCTCTCTCTCTCAAAATCAATAAATTAAAAAAAAAATTGAACTGAAAATCTGTAAGTGAAAGAAGCCAATCGCAACATGTGACATATTGTATATTCCATTTATACAAAATATCTGAAATAGGTAAATTCCTAAAGAATGAAAGAGATTAGTAGCTTGCAAGAGCAGGGAATAAGGAGTGACTGCTTAATGGCTAAGAAATTTCTTCGTGGAATAATATTTTGCAACTAGGTAGAAGTGGTGGTTGCACAAATATTTTGAGTGTATAAATGCCAGAATTGTGTGCATTAAAATGACATTTATGTTCTATGAATTTTACTACATCCACCCACCCCCATCCCCACCCACACCCCACCCCCACCTCCCAACCCCTCCCCCTCACCTTGAGCAGCCTAGTAGCTTTCTGGCCTAGCTTCTTGGACGGTCTCTGCAGTCCTTGCCTCTCAGCGTCCAGGCAGCCTGCGCGGTAGGCGCCCGGTTTGGGGGCATGCCCAACTATGAGCTGGCTTTGATCCTAAAAGCCATGCAGCGACCACAGAGTGGTGCTGCTTTGTAAGGAACGATCGAAGCCCTGATGGACAGAGGCGCGATAGTGAGGAACTTGAAAAACCTGGGCGAAGGCATTCGGTTTGAGTACAGGATCTCCGCCCACAGCCAGCGGCAGAGCAGAGGGAGGATATTTTTTGGTATCTTTTTGTGCAACAACAACTGCTGAAAGCGTAATAGATCATTTGGCTCCAGGCAGTGATGCAATTAGACCTAATGTTGTAAAACACCCTCTGACCCAGGAAGTAGAGTGTGAAGGGATTGTCCTGGCCCCACCTGAAGAAAAACTGTATTCCACAAAGAAGGGGAAGTGAGAAGATTCACCAGATTTTAGCTTTGTTTTTAATTTACTCGCTCTGTAGCATCATGGATTAATAATTTATAAGCTTGACCTTTATATTAAAGTGTGTTACAGCGTGCCATTTGAGTTTTCCAGGTAGTTTTAGTTCTTAATCCCCTTTGCTGTGAGAGGTGGGGTAACAACTTGCTTGGAGCCACTTTGTAACCTATGTGGTACCAGCACATTTTTCTGGATTTTTTTAAATTAAATGTAATTTTTATTGTCAGTGAGACCTTTCTGCCCTACAACACTAACATCATTTTAAACAACAAAACTTATAAAACTCTCTTGGATTGTGAACTAGTCACTTAGACTGTATAACTATGCAAAATAAAATATCATTCAGGCTGTAAAACCATGCTGTATCATAAGAATAACTTTTGATCAGAGTAATAAACATGATTAAAAAAACAGTATCACACTCTTAAAGACTCTAATTTTTAGTCCCAAATTCATTTATTTCTGCTTCTAATTGCACTAAACCATTTTTAAAAACATAAAATATTCCGCACACACATATAATGACATATATGACTATATATAAACATTTAAATAAATATATACATATATATGTATATGTATCTCCAGTGGATTGATATTATTTCCTCCATCCTATTAAAAAAATTTTACAAGTATAGCAGGAGACACTCAGCACTTATTTTCTACAACATAAAAGAGGCACAAATATATTCATCTATCTTAATTTTCTGTGGTTCCTCAGAATCTATAAGATAGAGTTTATGCTTCTTACTATGCCTTTTAACATCCAGTCTCTGCCTTCCCTGGTGTCTTCTGCCATTGATTTATCTGTGGTTCCACTTCAGCCACACAATTCCGCTGTAATTACCTAAACATAATGGGCTGTGGTGAATTATTTGTCAAGATTTGGTTCAAGTCTTGGTTCTTTTGGGAAGGCTGGTCTATTCTATTCACATATCATGAGAGAAGATAAACTTCCACATCTCTATGTTTTTCTTTTTTTATTTTTCAAATACATTGGTCACCATTTAACCACTACCACTTTCCCCTGCCCCACTCACTCCCACCTCCTCCGCTCAATGCTTCCCCACCTTGTCTTCCTCCATGTGTCCTTCACACCTGTTCCTTGATCTGACCCTTCTCCTTCCCCTCCCTGCTACTTTCCTCCCCCCTCCCTCTCATCCCTTTTGGTTTCTTCTTTCTTTCAATGTTGCTGGTCATATTTTCCTTGCCTGCTTGCTTTGCTGATTAGGTTCCACTTATAAGTGAGATCATATGGTATTTTTCTTTCAACACCTGGCTTATTTCACTTAGCATAATGCTCTCCATTTCCATTCATGCTATCACAGAGGATTTTAGCTCCTGGTTATTCAGCGTGGTGGCTGGCAACATAAGCACCACCCAAGTGGTTGTTACAAGTGCAGAATCCTGGGTCCAACCCGTCCCACTGACTCAGACCCCGCATTTCCTCAAGTATCCCAGTGCCCACTTCTGTGTGTACACTGAAGTGGGAAGCACAGAGTGCAAATCTCTATTTTTACACTTACACCTCTATATTTTTCTCTTTACTGGCCTGCATATGTCCCCAGATCATTAAGCTCTTAGAGAATAGGGAATCTGTCTTACTTATTAATGTATCCTCACATGCACAGCTCTGGACTCACATCCCCTATGAAAAAATTTCAGAGTATTAGAGAAAGAGTAATTTCTACATTCTCCTAAGAGCTTCTCTCTCAAATTCATTAACGAAATACTTTGGGGCTTTCATGGGGAAAATGCTACAGTTTAAGCTCAGCTTTCTGAAGATTTTTATTTTCTGGATCTTCACAGCATTGTGAAGTTAATAAAGCTAACAGTAATGAAAAGCAAATAACAACAGAGGCTAGGTTTCTCCTGCTACCCCAGAGGAAAGAGTAATTTGACAGTTCAATGCTGCCTGTTTGCCAAAATACTTTGGTGGCTCATTTTTCATTATGGAAAGTAGCCCTGTGGGGACATGTCACTGTGCCTGGGTGACAGGGCATCCATGTGGGAAAGTGAAGCTCAGCATGTTTGCTCCTGGCCTTGGCAGGCAGCAAGTGACAGGAGGTGTTGGGACAATTCCCTATTCAAAGGCTCCCTCCAACCCCATCTACTGCTCAAACCTAAATAAAGACATTACTGAAACTCCTGTGCTATTCTGGGCTCAGTTCCTTCTTTCCTCCCTTCCTATTCCCTGCTTTCTTCAAATATCTATTATCCCAGTTAAAAAGATAGCTGAGGAACACAACTGCCTTCAAAAAGCACCCTGCACTGAGATAAAGAAGCTTGTAGTAAATAATTGGAACATGCTGAATTAAATACTATAATGGAGGTGGGGGAAAAGAGGTGCAAGTTAATCAGCTTTGTAGGGGATACATTAGAGTTGGGCATTTCAGCAATGGTAGAAATTCGCTTGGCAGGTGATTAAGAGAGGAGATTAAGATAGCCTTCTGTAACTTACAAAGTTGTTTGGATTCAATTTTCTGTGGTATTCTTCATACTTTTATGATGTGCACCACAACAGGAAATAGGTTTTACATCATGATTTAGTGGATATCTATAGAATTGAAACAAAAATTTCATGAAACATTTTTAATCTCATGAAGTCTTAAATTCTTGTTAATTCCATTTTTTAATATCATGTTTTTGGTTAGGGTTTTATCTCAGTGTTTGATATCAAGAGGACCCAATCTGTGACAATGGATATCCTTGTCTTGCTCTAGATCTCAAATAGCTCTCAATATTTCACCACTACATGTGATGAGTGTTATGTGTTTTATAGATTCCCTTGTCAGATTAAGAAAATCCTATTCATATTTTAGTAAGTTTTTAACATGAGTGTTAAATTTCATTAAATATTATTAAGGTGTTCATGTTTTTTTCTATATTATCTTGTTATTATCTACATTAAATTGTGGATTCTTCAAATGTTAATAACCCAGGTATTAGTAGTATAAACTTAATTTGAGCATGATATATTTTCCTACTAATATTTCCTACTTATATTTCTAGATTTGGTTTTCTATAATCTGTTTAGAACATTTTAAAATTTGTATTTTGGAAAATTCACTCTACTTAGTGTACTTTTCTATGAGTACTAACTAATGTCTAGATGCAAGTAACTAGCACCACAGTCAAAAACTAATAGGCAGCGTTCAAATTTCAATTGTTTCTTAAATGTCATTTTAACTTCTTTTATTTTTATTTTTTAATTATATTTAATAATTTATGCTATCACAGTTTCCCCAGTTTTGCTCCTTTGTCCCCAACCACCCAGCCCCCCTACTCACTCAGGCAATCCCCACACCATTTTCCATGTCCGGGTCATGTGTATATGAATATGTTCTTTGGATACTCTATTCCCTGTGCTGTACTTTACATCCCCATGACTATTCTGCAACTATCAATTTTTACTTCTTAGTCCCTTCACCATTTTCATCTCTGACCACCCCCTTCCCATCTGGCAACCATCAAAATATTCTCTGTATCTATGATCTTGTTTCTGTTCTGCTTCTTGGTTTATTTTGTTTATAGATTCAATTGTTGATAGATATGTATTTATTGCCATTTTATTGTTCATATTTTTTTTTTATTTTCTTCTTCTTAAAGAAGACCCATTAACATTGCATATAATACTGGTTTGTTGGTGATGAACTCCTTTAGCTTTTTCTTTTCTGGGAAGCTCTTTATCTGTCCTTCAAGTCTAAAAGATAGTTTTATTGGGTAGAGTAATCTTGGTTGTAGGTCCTTGCTTTTCATTGCTGAATATTTCTTGCCAGTCCTTTTTTGCCTGCACAGTTTCTGTTGAGAAATCAGCTGACAGTCTTACGGGAGTTGCCTTGAAAGTAACTAACTGTTTTTCTCCTGCTGCTTTTAACATTCTCTTTTTGTATTTAACCTTTGGCATTTTAATTATGATGTGTCTTAGAGCAGGCCTCTTTGCACCCATCATGTTTGGGACTCTCTGTGCTTCCTGGTCTTGAATGTCTACTTTTTTCATCCAATTAGGGAAGCTTCCTGTCATTATTTTTTCAAGTAGTATTCCAATTTCTTGTTATTTTCTTCTCTTTCTGGTGCTCCAGTTATGCAAATTTTAGTATGCTTGAAGTTGCCCCAGAGGCACATAACACTTCCCTCATTTTTTTTATTCTTGTTGCTCTGATTGGTTATTTTTTGCTTCCTTGTGTTCCAATTTGCTAATTGATTCTCAGCTTCATCCACTCTACTATTGATTTCCTATAAATTGTTCTTTATTTCAATTAGTGTATCTTTTGTTTCTGACTGGACCTTTTTTATGCTGTTGCAGTCCTCACTAAGTTTCTTGAACATCCTTAAAACCAGTGTTTTGCTTGTCTCCATTTTATTATTTCTTTTTCTGGAGTTTTGCATTGTCTTCCACTTAGACTATGTTTCTTCATTTCCTCATTTAGACAGGCATCCTGTTTTGGTTTCTATGTATTAGGTAGAGCTGCTATGTCCTCAAAACTTGACAGAGTGGCCTAATGAAGTAGGTGTCCTGTAGGGTCCAGTGGCAGAGCCTTCCTTATTACTCAAGCTGTGTACTCAAGGTGCACCCACTGTGTGCGCTGTGTACACCCTCCACTGTGTAACTGAGCTCTGATTGCTGTTGGCACATCTAAGGTAAGCCACTGCCAGTGTTCTGTCCAAGATCATATAACACAAGGTGATCTGCATATGGTTGTTACTTTTGCTGTGCATGGAGGTGCCCAGGAATGGCCAAGCTGTGACTCAAGGTCAGTTGTTGTTTATACCAGGTCTGGGGCCATTTAGCAATGGGCACTGGGCTCTCTGAAACCAGAAACTTCTTGTGTTAGAGAATTTAAGAAAATCTGAAGTATGGGCCAGGACAAATCTTTTTATGGAAAAGCCATAGAAATAGCTTTGGGTGGGCCTGAAATTTCGGTGGGGCAGGGCAGCAGGGTATCAGCAGCATGGGACAAACAGTGTGGGCCAGATTGATGGAGTCTCAGCTATGGTGACCACATGCTGGCTCTGTGGCTTCTGGGGTCAGGGCTCAGAAGAGCAACAGAACAATGGTCTCTTCCAGCACTTCTGTCTGGGAGAAATCTGCCCCAACACTTTCACACTGATGCCAAACATTTCAGATCTTCCCCATATGTCTCTGATGCTTTTTAATCAGCCACTGGTACTGGGATCCTGGGCTGGGGTGGGAGTGGATGTAGAGGTGAGTGTAGAGGGGGGACCTCTCACTCTGGAGATATTCCTTCTAATTTTTATCCACCACATGTGAGTGTGGGACCAGCTTGATCTGCACCACTAACCTTTCTACGATTCTCAATGTGGTTTCTTCTTAAATCTGTAGTTGTAAGATTTCCATTCAGCTCAGTTGCTGACAGTTCTGAATGATGGTTGTCCTGTAGTTCAGTTTTAATTTTGATGTGGTTGTATGAGAAGGTGGGCCATGGTACCTACAAGGCCATCTTGAACTTGTCTTAATTTTTCTTTAATAAGTATTCAAATGAGTTCCACAATTACAATTTGTTATTATGTCTCTTAATACTTACTAGACTAGGATATTTTCTAGACTAAGTTTCTTTACATCTTTCTTCAGCCACCTAGCCATGTATTTGTTGAATAAATTGGATCATTTTGTCATGTAGATATTCCCACCAGCACATTTTTTATTATTGTTCAAATACTTTTGTCTCCATTTTTGTGTCACCACTTTCCCCTGCCCCATCTACCACCAACTCCCACCATCAATCCTTCCCCACCTTGGCTTTGACCATGGGTTCTTTATACATGTTCCTTGATTTGACTCTTCCCTTTCTTTTCCCCATAACCCCTCTCCCTCCTCCCCTCCAGTTACTGTGGGTTTGTTTTTTCTTTCAATGTTTCTGGTTATATTTTTTCTTCTTTGTTATCTTGATTAGGTTCCACTTTTAGGTGAGATCATATGGTATTTGTCTATGAACCCTTGGCTTATTTCACCTAGTATAATACTCTCTAGTTCCATCCATGCTGTCACAAACGATGGAGCTCTTTCTTTCTGCTGCGTAGTAATCTATTGTGTAAATGTACCACAGTTTTTTGATCCACTCATTTACTGATGGGCACTTAGGTTGCTTCCAGCACTTGGTTATTGTAAATTGTGCTGCTATGAACATTGGAGTTCACAGGTTCTTTTGAATTGGTGTTTTGGGATTCATAGGGTATAATAGCAAATATATTTTCCAATACATTTCATACCTTTTTCATTTTACTGATATGTTCTTTAACCCTGCAGAAGCCTCTTTTATGGAGTACCATTTGTTTATTCTTTCCTTTATGTCCCTTGCTCTAGGGGACATATTGGTAAGAATATTGCTGCATGGAATATCTGACAGTTTCCTGCTTATCTACTCCTGTAGGACTTTTATGGTGTTGCAACTTATATTTGTCTTTTATTCCTCGAGTTTATTTTTGTGTATCGTGTAAGTTGGTGGTCAAATTTAAATTTTTTTGCACGTAACTGTCCAGCTCTCCCAACACCATTTGTTGAAGAAGCTATTTTTATCCCATTTTACACTGCTGTCTGCTTTGTTGACTATTAATTGGGCATAGAGACATGGGTTTATTTCTGGGCTCTCTATTCTGTTCCATTGACCTATGTGACTATTCTCATGCCAGTACCAGACTGTTTGGTTACACTGGTCTTGTAATACAGTTTGATGTCAGGTATTGTGATCCCTCCTACTTTGTTTTTCTTTCTCAAAATTGCTGCAGCTATTCAGGGTCATTTAGGTTCCATATAAATTTCTTAAATGTTTGCTCTATAACTGTGAAATACGTCATTGGTATTTTAATAGGAAGTGCATTGAATCTATAAATTGCTTTGGGTAGTATGGGCATATTGATGATGGCAATTCTTCCAATCTGTGAACACAGTATATGCCTCCATTTGTTTGTGTGTTCCTTAAATTCTTTCTTCCTTAAATTCTTTCTGAAGTTCATTGCTATGAATTTCCCTCCGCAACTGCTTTCACTGTGTCCGATAGCTATTGGACTGTTGTGTGTTAATTTTCATTTGTTTCCAGAAAATTTTTGATTTAGTTTTCAGAGTGCAGGTCTTTTACTTCCTTAGTTAAGTTTCTTCCTAGGTACTTTATTATTCTTGTTGCTATAGCAAATGGGATATTCTTCCTGATTTCTGATTCTGATATTTCATTATTGGTGTACAAAAATGCTTTTGATTTCTGAATATTGACCCTGTGTCCTGCTGTTTTTCCAAATTCACTTATTAGGTCAAGTAGTTTTTTGGTGGAGTCTATGAGTTTTTCTATGTACACTATCATGTCATCTGCAAACAATGACAGTTTTACTTCCTCCTTTCCAATTTGGGTGCCTTTTATTTATTTTTATTGTCTGATCACTAAGCTAGAACTTCCAAGACTATGTTAAATAGAAGTGGTGAAAGCAGACAATCTTGCCTTGTTCTCTATCTTAATGGGAAAGCTTACAGTGTTTGCCTATTGAATGTGATGTTGGGTGTAGGTTTTCATATATGGCCATTATTATGTTGAGGTATGCCCCCTTTATTCCCACTTTGCTGAGTTTTTTTTTTAATCATAAATAGGTGTTGTACCTTATAAAATGCTTTTCCCACATCTATTGATATCATCATGTGATTTTTGTCTTTCTATTTTTTAGGTGGTGCATTACACTTATTGATTTGTGAATATTCAACCATCCTTGCATCCCTGGGATGAATTTCACTTGACCATGGTGGATGATCTCTTTAATGTATTGCTGGATGTGGTTTGCCAATATTTTGTGGAGGATTTTAGTGTCTATGTTCATCAGCAATATTGGCTTGTTATGTTCTTTCTTTGTTCTGTCTTTATATGATTTTGGGATTAGGATGGTGCTGGCCTCATAAAAAGAGTTTGAGAGTCTTCCCTCTTCTTGGATTTTTTGGAAGAGTCTGAGAAGGACAAGGGTTAGCTCTTCCTTAAATGTTTTGTAAAATTTTCCTGTGAAACTGTCCAGTCCAGGGCTTTTGTATGCCAGGAGATTTTTGATTACTGCTTCAATTTCACTAGCTGTTACTGGTCTGTTCTGGCTTTTTTCTACTTCTTCAATCAGTTTTGGAAAGTTATATTTTTCTAGCAATTTGTCCATTTCATCGAGGTTTTCAAAATTCTTGGGATATAATTGTTCATAGTAATTTCTTACAATCCTTTATATTTCTGTGATAAAAGTAGTTATTTCTCCTATCTCATTTCTGATATTATTTATTTGGGTCCTCTCCCTTTTTTTTTGGTGAGTCTGCTTATAGGCTTATCAATTTTGTTTATCTCTTTAAGGAACCAGCTCCTGGATTTACTGATTCTATTAATTTTTCTTTCACACTCTATGTCATTAAATTCTGCTCTCATCTTGATTATTTCCTCTTTTTACTCTCTCTGTGTTTTGTTTGTTGTTGTTTTTCCAGTTTTTGAAACTGTTGGGTTAAGTTGTTTATTTGAAATATTTCTATCTTTTTTAGATAAGCCTGTATTGCAATGAACTTCCTTTCCTGACTGCTTTCACTGTGTCCCATAGGTATTGGAATGTTATGTGTTCATTTTAATTTGTTTCCAGAAAATTTTTGATTTATTCTTTCATCTCATTATTGACCCATTATTGTTTAATAGCATGCTATTCAGTCTCCATGAGTTTGAATGTTTTTAATTTTTTTTCCTTGAGGTAAGTTTCTAGTTTCAAGCCCTTGTGGTCGAAGAAAATGTTTGTTATAATTTCAATTTTCTTGAATGGCTGAGGCTTGTTTTATGTCATATTATGTGGTCTATCTCTGAACATGTTCCATGTGCATTTGTAAAGAATGTGGGGTTTTGGAGGAGGATGATAAGTTCTATATATGTCAGTTAAGTCCAGTTGATCTAAAACATTGTTCACTTGCACAGTATCCTTATTGATGCTTTGTTTAGAAGATATATCCATTGTTGACAGTGAGATGTTAAAATCCCATACTCAATATTGATGTAACTTGGCAGCCAAGGAGAGTGGACTGGAATGCACATGTGTGAATAGTGATGACTTCACCGTACTAGTCAGTGGGGGCAGTACACACCATTGAGTGAGCATGTGTACTGTGTGGCCAACTCATCTGAAATGACTGAGTGAGTTGAGCAACCAGTCTGCATCAAACTTTGTCTTAAGCTTGAAGATTCCTTTGCGGAAATTATACAGATGATTCAAAAGGCTGCAGTTATAGGCAACTGATGATTGGCAGCTTCATCATGACAACATGCCCATTCATGCATCACTTTTCATGCAGATTTTGGCAAAATATCAGATCATCCAGACAGACCTTGTATATGTCACAAAGGACAAAATATTTATGGCCAATATATGAATATGTGCTCAACCTCATTAATAATTAGTCAAGTGCAAATCAAAATGAGATACCCACCAGATTGGCAAAAACTAAAACTCTGATAACATCAAATGTTGACAATTCATGCACTGGGGATGGGGACAGGTAGATATAAACTGGTAAACCACTAGCTACTCAGGGAAACAATTTAACATTGTCTAATAAAGTTGAAGTTATCCACATCCTATAAATCAAAATTCAACTCCTAAATGTACATACAAAAAAATTTGTGTGTCTAAATAACAACAAACTGGTAAGAACAGCAAACTCTGCACCAGAAGAACAAATTCTAGTAAATTTATGTAATGAGTATAAAACGGTAGCCTGAAAATGAATAAACTAGAACCACTAGAGGAATGAATGAAAGTGAAAAACAGGGGAGAAAGATGGCAGAGGAGTGAATGGGAATCACACTGACTTCCTCCTCCCAAGACCAAACTGGAATTGCGACTAAATAATGGAGTAATCACCTGGAAAACAATGGAACTATAGTGGGAGAGGAGCCTTGGAGCCGTGGACAGACAGTAGATTCAACTTTCACACATCCCAACGGGTGAGAAGTGTGGTGGAGGCTCGAGAGGGTGGGCTGGGCGCCCACGGGCACTGGCACCAAAGGGACATTGAAACGGCCAGTTAGCTTCCCCAGAGAAGAACGGGGTCTGAATCATAAACAGGAACCCATAAACTACAGCAGCTAAAACCAAGAAAATACAGACAAAATTAAACCCCAAAAAAGCTTAGGGGCACTCTTTGCCAGAGACAGGTGGCTGTGGATGCAAAGAGACATTTAAAGGGCCAACGCAAAAGTTGCAGTGGCAGCCACCCTCCTTGATCTCTGGGTAGAGGTGGCAGCAGGGTGGGCTGGTGCCTGGGAAAAGACTGGTGAGGAAAACTTTGTGAAGAGAACTGACACGGCGGCCGGTGGAGTCCCGGTGATGGCGCCCTCCCACTCTGCAGCTACCATCTCTCTCAGGCATAAGGGAATCAATTAACGTGACTTTTGTGTGCTCCACACACAGCTTGTGCCCATGTGAGTTGGGGGGCTAAATGCAGACTGGCTGGGAGAGCCCTGAGGAAAGACTGGAGACGGAGGCGTTCGGGAAATAAAGGGAGGAGGAACTGGGAGTCCCAACTCCCTCTTCCTTCCATAGTCTCCATTCTGGGCAGGCAAAGCACGCCCCCAAAGAGGCAGAAGTGGGGCGCCCACAAACCAGACTGCCCACCATTGAAACGCAATCTGCACAGGTGGTGGATCCTTGGCCAAACGGGTCACAGAACAGCCCAGAGACCCCTGAGGAGAGACTGGAAACAGAGGCATAAGGGAAAGAACAGGAAGAGGAATGGGGAATCCTGACTCCTTCTCCTTTCCATAGTCTTCATTGTGCGGGAAAAGGACATATCCCAAAAGGGGCAAAAGCCGAAAAACACAAAATGGAGAGCCCAAAACCACCCTGTGCAGGTGCGCACACCTATGCCGAGTGGCCAGCGAGGGTTGGGGAGTGTGTGTGTGGACCCGTGCGGGCTGGTGAGGGCTCGCGCAGGCAAGCAAGGCCTCCCACAGGTTGGCACTGATGGGGCCTCTGAGGGAGTGTGCAGATCGGCGAGGGCAGGTGTAAATTGACCCCAGCGGGTTTCCATTGCAGAGCAGGCCTCAGAAATAGTGGATCCTGGGCCGAAGGGGTCACAGAGCTGCCCAGAGTCCCTGGAGGAGAGACTGGAGACAGGATTAACTAGAGAGTCCTGGAGCTGACTTCCTCCCATTTCCGTAGTCTCCATTTGGCGAGGGCAGGCAATGCATCCAAAGAGCCAAAAGCAGGGAAAGCACACAAGAAGACCCTAAACGGACAGGTGCTGGGGTGCCCGCCGGCCTGGGGGGCCAGACCAGTACGCAAGGTCGCAAAGAAGCCCCCTGGGCTGGGGGCAAGCACATGCGAGCCCAGGCTGGTAGGGGATCCTGCCTGGCCAGGGAGCGCGATCCAGAAGCTGGCAGGAGAGTGCAGAGTGATCCACAGAAATAGTGGATATCTGGCCGAAGGGGTCACACATGCCTAAAGCAGGAGTCAGAAACAGACAATAGACTCCTGGAAAGCTTTAACAAATGACCCAAGGCCATATAAGGTCAAGAACTGATATCATCAGAAAGAGGCCCAGAAAAAAAAGTAAAGGAAAAAACATTTAAAATAAATAAATAAATAAAAAGACCCATCTTCTACCATAGAAGAATAATCCACAAAGTCAGGATATCTAGATGGCCCAATTGAAGCAGAAGCAAAAATAAATAAATAAATAAATAAATAAATGAATGAATAAATAAATAAATTACTTAACAGACTCTCACAAAAATGGGAAGAAAAAGAAGTTCCCCCCAAATGAGTGGAAAAGGGGGCTCCGACCCCCCTTTTAGCTCAGAGAGAGCTAAATGAAATAGAGGCAAGGGAACTATCAGATACTGAATTCAAAACAATGGTTCTAAGGAAGCTCAATGAGCTCAGCCAGCTCAAAGATAACTATGAGAAACTGCAGAGAAACTATCAAGATCTTACAGCAAACTATATCAGCCTGTAAAAGGACATAGAAACTATCAAGAAGACACAACAGGATATGAAGAATACCATTTCTGAATTGAAGAACACAGTAGAAGGAATCGAAAGCAGGCTGGATGAAGCTGAGGATCAAATCCGTGAGATGGAGGACAAGGTAGAAAAACGCTCCCGGAAAGAACAAGAAATGGAAAAAAGACTCAAAAAGAATGAAGAGGCATTCAGGGAAATGCAGGACAACCTGAAATGCAATAATATCCGCATAATAGGGATACCAGAAGGAGAAGAAGAGGATCAAGGGATAGAGGACCTCCTCAAAAAAGTAATGATGGAAAATTTTCCCTAATTTGAGGCGAGAAAGGGTCTCATGGATCCAGGAGGCACAGAGGACCCCAGTCAAGAGGGAATCAAGGGGTCCACTCCAAGACACATCATCATTAAAATGGCAACTTTCCAAGACAAAGAGACAATCCTCCAGGCAGCAAGGGAGCAGGATAAAGTAACATACAAGGCGGCTGCGATACGCCTAGGAGCTGACTTCTCAACAGAAACACTACAAACCAGAAGGGAATGGCAACAAATATTCCAAGCCATGAAAAGCAAAGGCCAAGGCTGCTCTACCCAGCTAGGCTCTCCATTAAAATAGAAGAGGAAATACGGAGTTTCCCAGATAAGAGAAGACTAAAAGAATACATCTCTACCAAACCAGCACTCCAAGACATGCTAAGGGGACTGGTTTAAGCAGACGAAGGAAAAGAATGAAAGAGAGAGGAACACAGGTACAAAGAAAAAAGATGAGTAGGTTTCTATCACTAATATCTCTCAATGTGAATGGACTAAATGCCCCAATCAAAAGTCACAGGGTAGCTGAATGGATAAGAAAACATGACCCACACATATGCTGCCTACAAGAGACCCACCTCAGATCAAGAGACCTACACAGATTGACTGTAAAGGGATGGAAAAAAATATTCCAAGCAAATGGGCATGAGAAAAAGGCCGGGGTTACCATACTTGTATCAGACAAAGTAGATTTCAAAACAAAGGCCATAAAAAGAGACCCAGAGGGGCACTTTATAATACTTAAAGGAAGAATCTATCAAGAAGACATCAACATTGTAAACTTATATGAATAGGTAATTTTCCTCGCAATTACCATATATGCCTAACGAGATGTTTATTAATCTGCATTCCCACCACGGATGCATGAGAATGCTTGATTCTCCCAACAGCTTTGACAAAACATGTTGTCAAACATTTCTCATGCTGCCAATCTTCTAGGTGAGAAATGGTATTTGATTAAATTTTAATTTTCATCTCTCTTATTGTGTTTGAATCTGAGCATGTTTTCAAATGGTTATGTGGTTTATGAGTTTTCTTTTCTATGAACTTTGTATTCATATTCTTAGTCCATTTTTTAGTTTTTATTTATTCTTTTTTATTGTTGTTCTAATACAATTGTCTCCATTTTTTCCCACATCCCACCCTCAAACGTACCCCCTTTGGTTTTGTCCATGTATCCTTTATACATGTTCCATTTTTAGAGATGTTCTCATCTTTTCTTCATTCTTATAAATGCTTGTCTATTATAAATATTGAGTCTTTTTGATGCAAGTTGAAAGTATTTTCAAATTTGTCGAATTTGTTTTTTACTTTACTTCATTTTATTTCTTGTTACCATACAAAAAATTATTTTTGTGGTAGTACACTCATTCATCATTTCACTTATAACCTTTATATTTTGCATAATAGAAAATTTTTTCACAGTTCCAGATGACAATGTAATTTCTCCAAATATTATTTTATTATATTTCCAACTTTTATTTTGAAACAAATATAGATCCACATTAAGAAATAAGTGTGTAGTGATATCTCACCATGATTTTAATTTACATTTCCTTAATGGCTAATGAAGTTGCATATCTCTTCATGTGATTAGTTGCCATCTATATATCTTCTTCAGTAAAATGTCCTCTCATGTCTTTTGCCATATTGTAATTGCATTGTTTATTTTGCTGTTAAGTTTCATGAATCCTTTACATATTCTAAATAGGAGTCCTTTGTGCAATACACAATTTGCAAATATTTTCCCTCAGCCGTTAGCTTATCTTTTTATTTTCTTAACAGGATTTTCTGCAGAGCAAGAACTTTAATTCTGATGAATTCAATTTTATCAATAATTTCTCATAAGATCATACTTTTAGCTTCATATCTAAGATATTATCTAGTCACGTGACCTGAAGGTTTTCTCTGACATTTTCCTGTAAAGAATTTTTTGTACATTTTACATTTAAATGTGTGATCCATTTTGAGGTAATTTGTATATGGTATGAGTTTAGGTTGAAGATGTTTTTTCTCTAAGATGGCCAATTGTCCCAGTACCATTTTTTAAAAGGATTTTTTTCATTTAATTGTTCTTGCTTCTTTGTCAAAAATAAGCCACACTTGTGTAGGGCTATTTTTTGGATCTCTATTCTTAATTCACCTATGTATCTATCCCTCTGTCAATACCACATTGTCTTAATTACTATAGCTACATAGTAAATATTAAAATATAACTAACCCTTTCCACTTTTTTTTTTCAAAAAGAGCAATTGGTAAGTTCCAGCCTTAAGGAACATTTAAATGCACTCTAAAATTTCCATGGTGAAAATAGTAAGATATTGACAGATGTACTATGGAGCGTAATAGAAAACCTGTAAGTAGACATAATTACATATGAAACTTCAGTATAAGACACTAGAAAAATCTCAGATCAATAGAAAAGATGGACATTTATAGTAGTAGTTTTGCTATAGGAGGAAAATGATAAAATTGAATACTCTCTGTACTGTGTACAAGATTTTCAAATGGATCACAAAGTTGAAATGAAATGATATGAATTAGCTTAAGAAAATATGAGTAAATCCTTCTACAGTCTGGAAAATTTTGTTAATCAATTACTCAGAATCCAGAAACAACAAATAACAATAAACATAGTGAGTTTTGATTGAATTTTTGAAACCTATATGGCTAAAAGATACTGTATGTAAATTAAAAGAGAAAATTAAACATTGAGGAAAAAAGATTAGTACTAGTGAGACAAGTTATGAATTTTCCTAATTTATAGTGAAAACTTTAAAAACAGGAAAGAAAAAAGCCAGCTTTATTGTTGATTTCTTTTCCTTTCAGTGTTGTTGGTCTTATTTTCCTTGCATCTTTGTATTGTTGGTTAGACACAGTGCTATTAATACTAATAAAATGAATAATTATTAAAAAGCTAAATAAAAAGCCAGCTTTATAGAAAAAAGAGACAAAAGAAACAGAAAGTTCACAGAAAAACAAATTAAAATGTCCTGTAAATTTATGAAAAGATGTTCAACTTTGTTTACACACTAAGAGAAATGTAAATTAAAATTATGAGATATTATTACTCATATATCAAAATTACAAAAACTCTCAAGTTTGCCAATATTTGCATGATGAGCCTTCTTGGAGACATACATTGCAAGTAGGAATATAGTATCTTTGAATATCATCATGGGGCAAGATATCAAAGAAAACTACTAGAACCAGTGGGCTGAGGACTGTGGATATAATTAAGTCATAAGGTGGTTGAGTAATTTTTATACATCTTTTCTGAAGTGGAGAGCAAACAAGATCCACCCTCATGTTACACAAAAAGGCAGTATTTTAGTCTGAATTATTAAGCTTTGCTATTGGCCAAACTCAATTGAATAGTTATGTCTTACTTTGTTTGGTTCTTTGTTGGCCTAAGCCCCCAGTTGGGACATAAAATGTTAGCACTACAAATGGTTGCAGAGCTTAATTCCTTGTTGCACAGATGAGAGTCATGGTCTGAACTGAGATTGGGAGAGTGAGGCACTTGGGGTGGGAATTTTGAAAGACACTTGCTCACAGGGTCATATAGGGACAGGGCCTGCCCTGGGAGTGACCCGCTCACAGATTTTATGCCTTGAGAGCTTTAATCACTTCACTTTAGTTAGAGCTTTGAAACTGACACCCATTAAGACAAAGTGCTTGGTCAGTTCACATAGCTAGCTGATAGTAGAACGGGATCTATTACAGGTTTTTGAATGCAAGTCTGAAATCTTCCCTCAGCATTAAGTTGCCTTCACTCTACCCACTGTACAAGGAAATGCTCTCAAGAAAGAGTGGTCAGCCCAATTGCATGAGTAAGATCTGAAGCCCCAATTTGGTCATGGAAAGATGACCAACAGGAGTACAGTAAGACCTCAGCCACAGGAGGATAATCACACTGTTTAAATGGGAGAAAGGTATACAAGGTGAATGAATAGGTAAATAAAGGAAATACTTATCTTCATAATGAACCAAGAAACATTCTTAAGTGCTAATGAAATTATTATGAATAGAGCCATTATAAGTAAACATAGATTTTGCTATGTTACAAACCACTCCTCCAATTGATTAAAACACATAAAAAGTCCAAAAAAGAGGGATGTAGTTTCACCTTTTAAAACAACATTTGTTAGGGGTTTGAAAGAAATAGTTCTGAGGTTCCAAAAAGGCTGCAGAGTAGCTGGAAGCTCCATCCACTTGTTCCCATGTCCACACCAGCCTTGCAGCTAAACCACAGAGCAATCAACCCAAAAATCCAACTGAGTGATCACTCAGCCAGATGGGGGATAGCTCCCACCAACAAATATGTTCTCTGCTTTAGGGAGAGATGAAAACCCCAAGAGACAAATCCACCATATTCTTTTCTCCCTTTATGAGCCAGAGCACAAACTTTGTGTGTGGGGCTATCCATGTTGGGCCTGAGTAAAGGGAGGGTGGTGCAGTCTGGAGTCACACAAGGAGAGTCTGGAGTGAGAGGCACTGGAGAGAGTCTTGAGGGAACAGTTGTGGGATTTTCAGGGCCCCAAGATACCTGGGCTCTACAACAAATATCTTCCTTGAGAAGAACTAGCCCTTCCCAGGAGAAAATAAATCACCCTACCCAATGAAATATCACTCCCCCTGCCCTCTGGAAATCCCCTCATCACAACCTCTGTAAACCTGTTTGCTCCACTCAGCACATTCTTTTTTTTCCCCCCTCTGTTGTAACTTTTGCTCTTTCTTCTTGTTCTGTTTTTTGTTTGTTTGTTTGTTTTGCTTTGTTTTGTTTTTTCCCTGCCTTCACTCCCATCCTGCATCTTAACCCTTGCTGAGGAAACAGCAACATAAACAGACTCAGGGGTCATCAGAGACTGGTGGTAGGGTGCAGCCAATCCATACACTATCTTGGGAAACAGACTGGTACTCCCATCTCTCCGGAGAGCCATAGAAACACCCTTTCAACAGACTCAAAATCTAGGCTTAGAAACCCAAATAGGGGCCCTGCCCACCCTGCCAAGAACAGGGAGATAATCCCAGACAGACTCAGTCTAGTAGTTCCAGGGAGGAGGAACAAATCTGCCATTTTCCCTGAAGTCTGAAAGACACCTGCCATGAGAGACCCAGAAATCACAGCCCATTGTTTGTGCCAGAAGCCTTCCAAGAAATAGTCTGGTTTGTGACTAGGTTAAGTTTGACAGCAGGCCAGCATGCAGAGTCAGAGAGAGGCAGATCCTGTGGTGACTTGGGACATTTGCTGATGCACCTCTGAACCCAATGCTGATAAAAGCCACCTTTGCAGAGCAGCTTGACCCATCTTGGTAGCACCCAAACCCAGAGGAATCAGCCACAAACTGTGGATCACTTGTAGCTTCAAAAAGGTGGCTGAAGGCCAGATATGCACTGCACCATCATTGGCTTATACCACACCCAGACATCAGAGCAGTATCCAAAGGGAGAAACCTAAGTCAGGATCTAAACTGTGCTGAGACAAATACACTTGATTCTTTTTTCAATGTATTAGTTATTTTTCTTTTTAATAGCCATTTTATTTACACTTTTTATCTATTTTTTATTTTTCTTTTATTTTTGGTACTCTAATTTTTCTTTCATATATCCTATTCTACTATTCTTTTGTAGTACTCCAATTTATTATTATTGTTTCCTTCTCTCTCAGTGTATTATTATTGTTACCTTTACTGGGCTCCTTTTCCCTATTTTCCTCTTTTAATTTATTATGAGTATCAGGTCTCTTCCCTCTTCTCCTCTCATAATCACTTTTCTTTCGTTTGGTATTCTCATATTCCTTTTCCCTTTCTCTTTTACCTACTTTTCCATTTCTGTCTATGCTTTCATTATTCTTTGCTTTCTTGTTGTTGATATTGATGCGGTGGGCAGGGAGTTTTGTTTGTTTTTGTGTTGTTTGTGTTGTTTTGCTTTGTTCTGCCAGCACCTATTCAACAAAATAACCAGCCAAATGGACGAGAGCTCTCACCAACGAATGGGCCAGTAATAATCAGGGCCCAAATGCAACAGAAGAGTCTACATAACCCACACAGAGCTCATTCCTAGAGCATTCAGATAAGGAGATCAAAGAATCTGTACCACTGGGTTCCACAAGACTCCTAATAGACAAGGCCACTCCACAAGGCAGAAAAATCAAAGCAAATCAATCTAATACATGGAAACAAATACAAAGAGATAAGTAAAATAGGGACAAACACACCCAAGTGAAAGAAAAGGAAGAATATCTGGAAAAAGAGCTAAACAAAACTGAGGCAAGCAATTTATCAGACATAAAATTCAAAGTAATGGTTATAAGGCTGCTCAAGGAACTTAGTGAGAACTACAAAGAACTTAGTGAGACCAGCATCAGCATAAAAAAAGATAGAAACCTTGAACAAGAACCAGATGAAAATAAAGAGTGAAATAGCTGAAATGAAGAACACATTAGAAGGAATTAAGAGCAGGCTAAACAAAGGACAAAGCAAAGCATCAAATCAGCAAGTCAGAAAACAAAGTGGTAAAAGAACACACAGTCAGAGCAACAGAATGAAAAAAAGTCTTAAAAAAAAATGAGGATAGTCTGAGGGAGTTGTGAAACAACATGATGTAATAATATTTGCATTATAGGGATACCAGATAGAGAAGAAAGTGAGGAAGGGATAGAAAACCTGTTAGGAAAATATAATGATGGAAAACTTCCCTAATTTGGTGAGGAAAAAAAATCACACAAGTCCAAGAAGCACAGAGGATCCCAATCAAGATCAACCCAAAGAGGCCCACTTCAAGACACATTACAATCAACAAGGAAAAAATTTTAAGATTAAGACTTAAAAGCAGCAGGGAGAAATAACTAGTAACATACAAGGGAGCTCCAATAAGGCTATCAGCTGATTTCTCTATAGAAGTATAACAAGCAAGAAGAGGGTGGCAAGAAATATTCCAAGTAATTAAAAGCAAGGACCTACAACCAAGACTACTCTAATAATCAAGGTTCTCATTTGAAATGGAAGGTGAATTAAAGTACTTTCTAGAAAAAAAAATGCTAAAAGAGTACATGTCCAGCAAGCCAACACTGCAAGAGATGCTAAATAGACTGCTTTAAAAAGAAGAAATGAAGAGAGAGAGGGGAACACAGGTACAAAGAGGAAAAAATGGCAATGAATAAGTGCCTATCGATAATAACAGTAAACGTAAATGGATTAAATGCTCCAATAAAAATGGTAGCTAAGTGGATAGGAAAACATGACTCACAAATATGCTGTCTACAAGAGACCCAACTCAGAACAAAAGATATACATAGGCTGAAAGTGAAGGAATGGAAAAAAATATTCTACACAAAAGGACATGGGAAAAAAAACCTGGGGTAACAATACCTACATCAACAAAACATACTTTAAAACAAAGCCAAGAACAAGAGACAAAGAAGGTCACTTTATAATACTTAAGTGAGTAGTCCAACAAGAATATATAACTCTTGTAAACATACATGCATCCAATACAAGTGTACCTAAATATAAAAGAAAATATTGGAGGATTTTAAGAAAAAGATAGCAATACAGTGAATGTGGGGGATTTTAACACCCTGCTGTCAACAATAGAAGATCTTCCAAACAAAAAATCAACAAGGTTATTGCAGAATTGAATGATACTCAAGATCAAATGGACTTACTTAATATTTATAGGACATTTCTCCAAAGGAGTAAAATACACAGTCTTCTTAAATGCACATGGATCATCCTCAAAAATAGACCATGTGGTAGGACACAAAACAAGCATAAACAAATTCAAGAAAATTGAAATCATATCCTAAACAACAATGCAAAGATGCAAGGAAAATATGACCAGCAACATTGAAAGGAAAAGAAATCAACAGAGACAAGAGAGAAGGGGGGGCAGGGAAGGGGAGGGAAGGGGAAAGTCAAGGAACATATAGCAAGGACTCATGGACAAAACCAAAGGGGAAGAGCTGAGGGAGGGAAGAAGGGAGGGGGCAAGGGAAAGAGGTGGGGGGGGAGGCAGAGACAAATGTATTTAAAAAGTAAATAAAAAAAAAGAAAAAAAAAGAAAAAAAGAAAAAAAAGAAATCATATTAAACACCTTCTTGGATTACAATGGCTTGGAACTAGAAACAAACCTCAAAAAAAAAACAACTCTAAAACATTCAAGTACATGGTGGTTGAATAACATGTTATAAAATAATGAGTGGGATGGAACTGGAGAGCATTATGCTAAGCGAAATAAGCCAGGGAGTGAAAGACAAATACCATATGATCTCACCTATAAGTGGAACTGAACCAACAATACAAAGATGCAAGGAAAATAAGACCAACAACACTGAAAGGAAAAGAAATCAACAGAGACAAGAGGGAAGGAGGGAGGGGCGGTGGGGAAAAGGAAGGGAAGGGGAAAGTCAAGGAACATATAGCAAGGACTCATGGACAGAACCAAAGGGGAAGAGCTGAGGAAGGGAAGGAGGGAGGGGGCAAGGGAAAGTGGTGGGGGGTAGGCAGAGACAAATGTATTTGAAAAAATAAATTAAAATAAAATTAAAAAAATAAAATAAAATAATGAGTGGGTTAACAATGAGATCAAGGAAGAAATAAAAAAGTATATAAAAACAAATGAAAATGAACACACAACAATCCATAAGCTATGGGACAGAGCAAAGGTAGTACTGAGAGGAAAGTTCTTAGCAATACAACTCTATCTAATGAAGATAAAAAATTCTCAAATAAACAACATAACCCTACATCTAAAAGAACTAGAGGAACAACAAACAAAGCCCAGAGCAGGAAGGAAACAAGGTCAGAGCAGAACTAAATGACATAAAGGCAAAAACAAACAAACAAACAAACAAACAAACAAAACAATTAAAAGAGTCAATTAATTAGTAGATGGTTCTTTGAAAAGATTTAAAAAATTGACAGTTAACTAGATTTGTCAAGAAAAAAAGAAAGAGGACCCAAAGAGATAAAATCAGAAATGAAAGAGGAGAGATAACAACTGATACCACAAAAATACAAAGGATTATAAAAAAAATTACTATGAACAACTATATGTCAAGAAATTGGACAACCTGGGTGAAATGGATAAATTTCCATAAATCATATACAATCTTCCAAAATTGGATCAGGAAGAAGCAGAAAACCTGAATAAACTGATTTTGCTAGATTATAACTAGCAAAATTGAAGCAGTAATCAAAAAAATACCAACACACAAAAACCCTAGACCAGATGGCTTCACAAGCGAATTTTACAAAACATACAAAGAAGAACTAACACTCATCTTAACAAACTCAGATAATTATCTGAGATTAATAAATCTCGCATATATTTTATTAGGTTTACATCTATTTTATCATGGAGAGTGCTCATATAAATGTTGTTGTTTTAATTTCAAATTCTAGCTTTTCATTATTAGTATATAGGAAAACAATTGATTTTTGTATATTAACTTTATATCCTGCAACTATGCCATAACCATTTATTAGTTATAGGAAAATATTTTTACTGTTGTTGATTCTTTTGGATTTTATACATAGACAATAATAGACGAACAAAGACAGTATTATCTCTTCCTTCTCAATCCTGATATTTTAAATTTCCTTTTTTGTCTTATTGAATTTTCCATAACTTATAGCACAATGTTGAAAAAGAGTGGTGTGAGAGGATATTCTTGTCTTGTACCTGAACTTAGTGGGAAAGCTTCAAGTCTCTCACTATCTACTATGATGTTTATATGAAAACTCTGATTACCAGAAATATATTCACCAGTAATACTGAGAAGAGTTCCATGGAACTGACATATGAAATGAGTATCAGATATACTGTAGTGTTATACAATTCATGAGGGTCATAAATCCAGAATATTAAAAATATAGAGAAAATATAGCATAAACTAAAAATATCAAGTACTAAAATAAGATTGCCTGTGCACTGATAATGCATAGGGAAGTATATATTGAACTTTAGCCAACAAGTTGGATCATAGACCTTGCTATTTAGTGAATATGGGGAAGGAGGTAAGATTTCCAGCAACCATTTTTATATGAAGAAATAAATAACTTTCACAAGAGTATAGAATTGAAAAATAAGCTTCTCTACTGCAAAATACCACAAAAAAAGTCAACACACCATAAAATATGAAAGTTAATATCATGCATGAAGAAAAAATTCTGTTTGTGTGAAAAGGCTGCAACACAAATGTCTGAAGTGCCTAAGAAAGTTTTACCAAGGAAATAAGAATAGTTAGTATCTTAATCCATTCAGTTGGCTTAAATAACATTTGTTTCTTTCAGATTTGGAGGCTGAGATATCCAAGACAAAGGAAGTAACAGTTATGGTGTCTGGCAAGGGTCTTCTTATTGGTTTATAGATGCCAATATCTTCTTACTATTCACTGATAGAAAGTAAGGGGTAAGGGAGCTCTTTGGGTCCCTTATATAAGGACATTAATCCCATTTATGAGAACTCCATTTTCAAGATCTAATTACCTCCAGTGACATTTAATTTTATGTGTCAGTTTGTCTGGGCTAAGTGATGTCCTGCTATTTGCCAAAACATTATTTATAGGTATGTCTGTGAATGTGCTTCTGGAATCAGAAGACTGAGTAAAGAAGATCTGCACTCGCCAATATAAGCAGACATCATCTAATCCCTTGAAAGCCTCAACAGAACAACCTGGTGGAGGAAGGGGAAATCTGCTCCCTCTTGAGCAAGGACACCTATCTTCCTCTTCCTTCAGACATTGGAGCTTCTGGTTTTGGGGCATTTGGATTCCAGCACTTCAACAAGTGTCCTCCTCCCTCATTCTGCCCTGCTTCTCTGGCCTGTGGTCTTGGACTGAGTTTCACTATTGGTTTCTTTGGCCCTCAGTCCTTCAGACTTCCCCTAAATTACATGACCTGTTTTCCAGTTTCTCCAGGCTAAAATGGCATATCATGGCAAATATCCTCCATAACTGTATGAGCTACATCCTGTAACCAATCTCATCTATTTATCATCTATATCTATCTATCTAATCTATAATCTATCATCTATCATCCATATCATCATCTATCTGCCTTTTGAATTGGCTGTTTCTCTGGAAAACATTGACTACTACAGCTCCAAAAGACCCTATATCTTAGTGTCATCAGATTGCATGACTGAATTTCATGTATGAATGGGGGGCGGGGGAGACACAAATTTTCATTCCATAACACTTTGTTTAAAAATATTTTATTTATTTATTTTTAGAGAGAAGGGAAGAGAGGGAGAAAGAGGAGAGTAACATCAATGTGTGGTTGCATCTCGTGTGCCCCCTACTGGGGACCTGGCCTGCAACCTAGGTATGTGCCCTGACTGGGAATTGAACTGGCGACCCTTTGCTTTGCAGTCTGGTGCTCAGTCCACTGAGCTATGCCAGCCAGGGCTCATTCCATAACACTCTATAATTAGTTTCGCAATGACAATATAAATTGTGTATTATATTCTAGAATAGAGTGTAAGACCTTTGAAATCTTAAAATTATATATTTAGGGAAGCATATTTTGTCTAACCAAATGAAAAATACATGCTACAAACTAACAGTTTATTTCTTACAAATATAACATTCAGTCTATTGCTTTCAACACTCAAGAGATTACCTATGAAACTACAAAATATTTTTTGACTTTATATGGGATATAAAACAAAATAGTCAATTTAATAAACTTTAAAGAGAAGCTTTTTTGCTGCTTAAAAAAATTCACTCATCAGGAATTGGTATTTTTCCCATGTAGTTTGTATCTTATATAATCTTTTTTTTTTTTAGTTTTATTTGTATTGTTTATGCTGTTATGGTTGTTCCCACTTTTTCTCCCTTTTCTCACCTCTACCCAGCCCCACACTCTCCCCACTCCAACTCAATCTCCATATTGTTGTCTTTGTCCATTGGTTATGCATAAATGTTCTTTGTTTAACCCCTTCACCAATTTTCATCCCATCATCCCTCCCCTCCTTTCTGGCAGCTGTCAGTCTATTTTATGTATCTAAGCTTCTGTTACTATTTTGCCCATTGGCTTATTGTGTTCATTGGATTCCACATGTAAGTTAGACCATGTGTGTTTTTTTTCACTGACTGGTTTAATTCACTTATCATAATTTTCTCCAGGTCCATCTATGCTGTTGCAAAATGTAAGAATTTCTTCTTTTTTACTGCTGCATTCCATTCCATTGTGTATATTTAGCACAGTATTTTTATCCACTCATCTACTAATGGGAAATTAGGCTGTTTTCCAATCTTCTCTACTGTAAATTGTGCTGCTATAAACATAGGTGTGCATATATAATGTTTTTTTGTGTTGGTGTTTCAGGATCCTTGGGGTATATTCCCATAAGTGGAAATGCTAGGTCAAAAGAGAGCTCCATTTTTAGCTTTTTGAGGAAATTCTAAACTGTTTTCCACAGTGGCTGCACCAGTGTGCATTCCCAAAAGGGTACTAGAATTCCCTTTTCTCCATAACCTCACCAGCACGTTTTGTTTGTCGATTTATTTATCATGGCCATTCTGACCAGTGTGAAGTGGTATCTTATTGTGATTTTAATTTTCATTTATCTGATGGTTAGTGCTGTTGAACATTTCTTCTTTCTCTTCCTCCAACTGTCTATGGGCACTCTGTATGTCCTTTTTGGAGAAGCGTCTATTCAGGTCTTTTGCCCATTTCTTAACTGGGTTGTTTGTCTTCCTGGAGTTGAGTTGTATTATGTAGTTCTTTGTATATTTTGGAGATTAAACCCTTATCAGATGTATGTAGGTGAAAATGTTCTCCCATATTGTGGGTTCCCTATTTGTCTTGCTGATGGTTTCTTTTGCTCTGCAGAAGCTTTTGAATTTGATGTAGTTCCACTTGTTTGTTTTCTGCTTTATTTCCAGTGCTGTAGAAGATATAGCAGCAAAAATATTTCTATGTTGCCTATCATTCAAGTTGGAAATGAGGAAATAAAGCTGTCATTATTTGCTGATGACATATTATACATAGAAAGCCCTAAAGACTCCACCAGAAAACTTAATAAATGAATTTGGCAAACTGGTACAATACAAAATTAATACGCAGAAATTGATGGCACTTTTATACACCAAAAATGAGCTTTCAGAAAAAGAAACTTAGAAAACAACTACATTTACCACTGCAACAACAATTTTTAAAAAAAGGTACCTAGTAATAGGTACAAGGAGGTAAAAGACCTGTATTCCAAAAACTATAGGTCACTGAAGAAAGGAAGAAACAGATATTCGGATGCATATACCATGTTCATGGATTGGAAAAATTAACGTCATTAAAATGGCTATTCTACCCAAAGCAATCTATACATTCAATGCAATACCAATTAAGGTACCAGTGGCATACTTCATAAAATTAGAACAAATACTCCAAAAATATATGTGGGACCAAAGAAGACCCTGAATAACCTCAGCATCTTATGAAAGATGAGCAAAGCTGGAGTTATCACAATTCCTGATTGCAAACTATACCACAAGACCACTGTAGTAAAAACAGCCTGGTATTGTGTAACAAATACATAGATCAAGAGAATAGAGCAGAGAGACCAGGAATAAACCCATGTCTGTATGAACAATTGCTATTTGACAAAGAGCAAGAATATATGATGGAGTAAAGACAGTATCTTCAATAAATAGTGTTGGGAAAACTGGACTGGCACATGCAAAAAAATGAAACTAGACCACCAACTTACATCACATACAAAATTCAACTCAAAATGGATAGAAGACTTAAATGTAAGTCATGAAACCATAAAAATCCTATACGCAATCTTTAAAGGTAATTGAAGGGAACAGTTAACTTCATGTTTATAACATCCAAATTTGAATTACTTCAGCAAAAAAAGGTGATTTATTTTGTGATTCACCAATTTGAAGCACTCAGATCACCAGCTGCTAAATTGTTAAAACCTTGCCTTTTCTAGGCCTCTGAGATCTCTTATATACATAATCAAACTTCAAAAGGAGACATGATGGTGACAGGAACCAATAAATTATCATTCCTATAATTGAGATACTAATTTTTGAAATTATGATAATTATATTCTTTTAAAAATTTTGGGAAGGAGGGAGTGAGGGCGGGGAAAAGGAAGGGAAGGGGAAAGTCAAGGAACATATAGCAAGGACTCATGGACAAAACCAAAGGGGAAGAGCTGAGGAAGGGAAAGAGGGAAGGAGCAAAGGAAAGTGGTGGGGGGTAGGCAGAAACAAATGTATTTGGAAAAAATAAATTAAAATAAAATTTAAAAAAAAAAGAAAAAAGAATAGCTTAGGAAATGGAGAAGCTGAGAACTTATATGTATAACCCATGGACATGAATGCTGGTGGGAGTGGGGATGGGAGGGCAGAGGCTAATAAAGGGGAGAAAAAATGGGACAACTGTAATAGCATAATCAATAAAATATATTTTTTAAATAAAAAAATGGGGGAATCATATCAAATTTGGGAAATTTTTGACAATTTGAACTCAGTTGCTGCAGTAATTTACCAATGCTGGTTAAAAAAAAAAAAAATTTCTTTCTTCCATTTTGCCCCTCCCCTCTGGTTACTGTCAGTTTTTTCTTCATTTCAATGTCTCTGGTTATATTTTACCTGCTTGTTTGTTTTGTTTATTAGGTTCTGTTTATAGGTGAGATCATATGTTATTTGTCTTTCACCACCTGGCTTTACTTGAACAACATTAAAAAAAGGAAAAAAATAGATTTTTAAAAAATTTTTGAAGTGTGGAAAAAACCCTCATATCTAGTTACCTAAAGTATATATAAATTTGACATTTTTTCTTTTTAAATTAATTGAATGGTACAACCCTTCAAATTCGAATTCAAAGAGAAAATGAAAAGATGATTTTCTAAAAGATAAAGAAGAGCAAAGCATTTTCCCAATATGAGGGTAATACAACTATGTATCAACTTCCAGGGATGGCACCTTTTTTCATACTGCCAACTAGTGGCAATATCCATCTCAGACATCTTAAACTGAATGAAAAACTACTAATAGCTCACTTCATCTCTGGCTCTTTACTTCACAGTCATTGAAAGAGGAAGTGTATTTCCTTATTTCCCTCCCCTTAAGTGTCATTGTGCACATGCACACACACACACACACCCCTGATCAATGGGAAAGTGGTTGGGGCCATACTAAGAGTCAGCTCTGGATTTTGCAGACACTAAATCATTGACCACAGGAAGTGAAATGTTTGTGACCCTGAGATCAGAAACTGGCTTCCTATGTTCACATTCTCTGAAAAAAAGAAGAAAGAAACAGCTTTTAATCGCTTTGCTTTGGTTGTGCTCTTTAAATCCTTTAAATATATATGAAGGAGAAACAACAGTCATCAATTGGTTGCCTCTGGTATGTGCTCCAGTCCCGCAATATATCATTTGGACCCACAACACATGTGAGAACAAGAGAAAAGAGTGCTCTGAAAACTCAGACAATATGCTAAACAGTGGCTATGGCCTGATTCATGATTGATAAATAGAGGATTAGTACTTTGGAAACAAATATCTATTTTGTTATCAATAGTGATAATCATATTCAGGTGACATATATATATATATTTATAGTTGTGACTTGATTTTTTCACATTCTTAAGTAGAAAGTGCAAACTGAATTTTCATGGCCAAATTGGAACAGACCAATGAATTAGAATAAGACCTAATCTCATAGAAATAGAACCTGAGAGGTGGAAAAATGGCAAAGGAGTCAATGAAAGTTAAACTTACCTCCTCCCAGTACCAACCTGGAATTACAACTAAATTGTGGAGAAATATCCTGGAACAAACAACTGAATAATAGCAAGAGACAAGCCTTACAACCTCAGACAAACAGAAGAATAAGCTTTAGCACAACCTGACTGGTAAGGAGTGCAGTGGAGACTTGAGAAGGCTGGCTGAGCGCCCACAGACCGCAGTGCCAAAGGGATATTTAAACAGTCGCTTGGATCCCCTGAGGAGAGTGGGGTCTAAACCATAAACAGAGATCCCTAGCCTACAGCACAAGAGCAAAAAAAAAAAAAAAAAAAACATACACTGATAACAGCCAGCTGCAAAAATTGGCAGGGTTGCTCTCTGCCAATGATGGGTGCCAGGAGATGAAAAGAGCTGTTTAAAGGGCCAATGCATAAATTTTCATTTGCAGCCACTTATTTTGGGCTCCAGCAAAAGTGGGGCAGAGTGGGCTAGAGATGACTGGGGACAGAGGCTTTGGAGAGAGAACTGAGGGAGTGGCCAGCAGAATCCTGGTGCTGAGTCATACCCCACATGGCAGCAGCCATCTTCCTCAGAAAGACTACACCCCTGAGAGGCAGCAGCATGAGAAGAAACAGTAGCCCCACCCACAGGAAGGATTATGCCCCTCCCTGTGGTGCCTAAGCCTTACTGCTGACTGCAGAATGACTAGATTAAGAACTAAAAGAGACATCCATAGATAGAAGGTTCCTGAAAGTCTCTAAAAGACTACCTAAGGTCATATGGGGTAAACATCTGACATCATCAGAGGTAGATTCAGAAACAAAAACAGTAGTAAATATTAAAGGATACCAACATGAAATCCACTGTGGTCTTCATGACTGGCGATATTGTTTTTACTACATAGCTTTCTATGGTTCATTTCAAGTCCATTAAGTTTCTGCATATTAAGTCATTAGATTTTATACTAATAGTTTATTTCATTTCTTTCCTATAATAGTATTAATCTCTTTACAGCCTTATTAGTACTGGTTCATTTGCTGTGGATACTGTGTTTGAAGGGGGAAGTTATTTTTGCAAATGTGAGTTTGTTTCTTGGGCTTTGTAGTTTTGTTCTGGAAGCACCTGTAAAAAACCATGCAAGATGTGGTGGACCGAGCAACACTCATGTCTACCAGCTGGAGGGTAGACGCACCAAATAATGACCCAACAATAAAAACCAATTACACCCAGAGAGCCAACATAAATGGAATAAAAGACATCCAAAGAGAATCTAGTTCATGAAATCAAAGATACTGCACCACTGAATCTCACAGGTCTCCTATCACAAAAATTCACACCATAAAGTCAAGAAATCAAGAAAGAGCAATTTAAGAAGCAGAAATAAAACAAAAGAAAACACAAAAACAAAAACAATCTCACAAATAATGGGAAGACAAAGAAACAACACTCAATTGAAGGGAAAGGAGCAATCCTCAGAAAGAGAACTAAATAAAATAGAGGCAAGTAAACTATCAGATATTGAGTTCAAAATGATTGTTCTAAGGGAGCTCGATGAGCTCAGTGAGCTCAGAGAGAATTACCAAAAAACTACAGGGGAATGACAGGAACTTACTGAAAAATATACCACATGAAAAAGGACTTAGAAACTATCAACAGGGGGAAAGAGGAAATGAAGAATACAAATTTTAAATTGAAGAACACAGTAGAAGGAATTAAATGCAAGCTAGTGCATCAAGTCAGTGAGATGGAGGACAAGATAGAAAAAGCTGTCATAAAGGGCAAGAAAGTGAAAAAATACTCAAAAATAATGAAGAGGCATTTAGGGAAATGCAGAACAATCTGCAATGTAATAATATCAGTATAATAGGGACACCAGAAGGAGAAGAGCATGAGGAAGGGATAGACTCCTTGTTTGAAAAAGTAATGATGGAAAACTACCCTAATTTGAAGAGAGAAAAAGTCACACAAGTCCAGAAAGCACAAAGTATCCCATTCAAGAGGAACCCAATTGGGCCCACTTCAAGACACATCTTAATTAAAATGGCAAATATCAGACAGAAACAGAATATTAAAGGCAGCAAAGGAGAAGGAGAAAGTAACATCCCAGAGATCCCCGATACAGCTAGCCGCGGACTTCTCAACAGAAACAAAACAAGCTAGAAGGGAATGGCAAGAAATATTCCACGTAATGAAAAGTAAGGGCCTGCAGCTAAGACTGCTCTACCTGGCAAGGGTATCAATTAAAATGGAAGGGGATGTAAGGAATTTCCCAGACAAAAGAAGGCTACAAGAACACACCACCATCAAACCAGCATGCAAAAAAAAAAAAAAAAATGCTAAAAGGACTGCTTTAAGAAGATGAAGGAAAAGAGTGAGAAAGAGACGAACACAGGTACAAAAGGAAAAATGAATAAGAGCCTATCTTATTTATTTAATAACTTTAAATAAATGGATTAAATGCTCCAATCAAAATACATAGAGTAGAGAGAGAGAATATGGTGGAGGAGTGAGTGGAAGTCACACTGACTTTCTCTCAGGCCCAAACTGGAATTGCAACTAAATTGTGGAGAGATCATCTGGAAAACAATGGAATGATAGCGAGAAAGGAGCCTTGGAGCCTGGGACAGAAAGTGGAATCAATTTTCCACATCCTAATGGGTGAGAAGTGCGGTGGAGGCTCAAGAGGGTGGGCTGGGTGCCCATGGGTGCCAGTACCAGAGGGATATTGAAACAGCCAATTGGATACCCCTGAGAAGAACAGGGTCTGAATCATAAGCGAGGACCTCTAGATTACAATATCTGAACCGAAAAGAGCACACAGACAGAAGACAACTGCAAAAAGCATAGTGGTGCCCTCTGCCAGAGACAGGTGGCTAGAGATGCAAAGAGACTTTTAAAGGGCCAACACAAAAATTTGCAGTGACAGTCACCTTCCTTGGTCTCTGGGCAGCGGCGGGAGCAGAGTGGGCTGGAGCCTGAGGAAAGATTGATGAGGAAAGCTTTGGAGAGAGAACTGAGATGGTGGCTGGTGGGGCCCTGGTTATTATTCACCTCCCACTCCACAGCTTCCATCTTTCTCAGGCATAAAGGAAACAATAGCCTTGCTCTCAGAACACTCTGCCTAGCAGTTGCTCGCAGGCCAGGGTGCTGAGTGCAGTGCGGCCAGCAGAGATAGTAGATTCCTGGTGAACGGGGACACAGAGCTGCCTAGAGACCCCTGAGGAGATACTGTAGTTGAGAGTTTGGGGAGAGAACTAAGGGAGCAGCCAGGGGGATCCCAGAGCTGACTCCTTCCCCATTCCATGGTCTCCATCTTGCTCAGGCAGACCACTCTCCTGAGTGGCAGCAGCCTGTAAAGACACTATAGCCCCACCCTCAGGAGGCACTGCCCCACCCTTTGGTGCCTAAGAATGACAGTTGAGGGCAGAGTGACTAGATTAAAAATTGCAAGAGACAGACACAGACAGTAGATTCCTGGAGTCTCAAACAGACAGCCTAAGGTCAGACAGGGTCAACAACTGACATCAGAGGCAGACCCAGAAAAAAAAGAAAAGAAAAAAGAAGACCCACCTACTACCATAGAAGTTTAATCTACAAAGTCAGGAAATCTTGACTGACTAATTTAAGAAGAAATAAAAAAAAAAAAGGAGAAGAAGAAGACTCTCACAAATAATGGGAAGAAAAAGAAATACACCCCAAATGAGGGAATGCCCACATAAAGAACTAAACAAAATAGAGGCAAGTAAACTATCAGATATTGAATTCAAAACAATGGTTCTAAGGAAGCTCAGCGAGCTCAAAGAGAACTATGAGAAACTACATGGAAACTATCAGGAACATACTGTAAATTATATCAGCCTGAAAAAGGACATAGAAACCATCAATAAGACCTAAGAGGAAATGAAGAATACCATTTCTGAACTGAAGAACCCAGTAGAAGGAATCAAAAGCAGGCTAGATGAAGCAGAGGATTGAATCAGTGAGCTCTGGAGGACAAGGTAGAAAAAAGCTCCTGGCAAAAGCAAGAAATGGAAAAAAGACTCAAAAAGAATGAAGAGGTGTTTAGAGAAATGAAGGACAACCTGAAATGTAATAATGTTCATATAATAGGGATACCACCAGGAGAAGAAGAGGAGCAAGGGACACAGAACCTGTTTAAAAAAGTAATGATGGAAAACTTCCCTAATTTGAGGAGAGAAAAAGTCTCACAAGTCCATGAAGCACGAAGTGTCCCATACAAGAGGAATCCATTGAGGCCCACCCCAAGACACATCATCATTAAAATGGCAAATATCAAAGACAAAGAAAGAATCCTAAAGGCAGCAACGGATAAACAGGTAGTAACATACAAGAGATCCCCTAGAACCAAGACTTCTTTCCCCAACAAGACTCTCAATTAAAATAGAAGATGATATAAAGTGTTTCGCAGATAAAATAAGACTAAAAGAATACATCTCCACCAGACCAGAACTATAAGATATGCTAAAGGGACTGGTTTAAGAAGATGAAGAAAAAGAGTGAGAAAAAGAAGAACACAGGCACAAAGGGAAAAAAACAGGTAAATTTCTATCAATAATTACTTTAAATGTAAATGGACTAAATGCCCCAATCAAAAGACACAGGGTAGCTGAATGGATAAGTAAACATGACCCACACATATGTCGCCTACAAGAGACGCACATCAGAACAAAGGACCTACAAAGACTGAAAATAAAAGGATGGAAAAAATATTCCAAGCAAATGAACAAGAAAAATATAAAACAAAACAGGGTAGTAATAGTTATATTGGATAAAATAGATTTCAAAACAAAAGCCATAAACAGAGACCCGGAAGGACACTTCATAATACTCAAAGGAAGAATTCATCAAGAAAACGTAAATATTGTAAACTTATAGGCACCCAACATAGAAGCACCCGAATATATAAGTAAAATCTTGAAGGACTTCAAGAAGGATATAGACAGCAATACACTGATAGTAGGGGATTTTAACATCCCACTGTCAACAATGGATAGATCTTCCAAAGAAAACATGAACAAGGATATTGTGGAACTGAACAATGTGGACTTAACTGATATATAAAACGATTCATTCAAAAGAAAACAAATAGACATTCTTCTGAAATGTACATGGAACAGTTTTCAAAACAGACACATGATAGAACACAAAACAAGCCTCAACAAATTCAAGAAAATTGAAATCATAGAAAGCCTTTTCTCAGGTCAAAGGGCTTGAAACTAGAGACCAACCTCAAGTAAAAAACTAAAAAATATTCAAATTCATGGAGATTGAATAGAATGCTATTAAACAATGAAGGTTCAATAATGAGGTCAAAGGAGAAATCAAAAAGTTTCTGGAAACAAATGAAAATGAACATGCAACAGTCCAAACTTATGAGACACAATGAAGGCAGTCCTGAGACGGAAGTTGATAGCAATACATGCCTTCCTAAAAACGATAGAAACATTTCAAATGAAGGAACTAACTCTACAGCTTCAAGAGCTGGAGAAACAACAATAAATAAAGCCCAGAGCAAGAATAAGGAAGGAAGTGATAAAATTAAGAGCAGAATTGAATGACATAGAGACTAAAATAACAATTCAAATGATCAACAAATGCATGAGCTGGTTCTTTGAAAATATAAACTCAATCAACAAGGCTTTAAGCACAGTCATCTAGAAAAAAAAAGGCAGAGGACCAAATAAATAATATCAAAAACGAAAGAGGAGAAATTACAACTGATACCAGAGAAATACAAAGGATTGTAAGAAATTACTATGAACAATGATATGTCAAGAAATTTGAAAATCTCGATGAAATGGACAAATTTCTAGAAAAATATAACCTTCCAACACTGAATGAAGAAGAAAGCCTCAACAGATGAATAATAGCTAGTGAAACTGGAGCTGTACTCAAAACACTTCCAGTACACAAAAGCCCTCCACTGGATGGTTTCACAAGGGACTTTTACAAGACATTTAAGGAAATGCGAACCCCTATTTTTTTCAGACTATTCCAAGAAATCCAAGGAGGGAAGTCTCTGAAACTCTTTTTATGAGGCCAGCATCATCCTAATCCCAAAACCAGATAAAGACACAACCAAGAATGAACACTACAGGCCAATATCGCTGAAGAACATAGATGCTAAAATCCTCAACAAAATATTGGCAAACTGCATCTAGCATTAGAAATACAGTAGAAAGATCATCCACCATGACCAAGTGGTATTCATCTCATGAATGCAAGGATGGTTCAATACTTGCAAATCAATAAACATAATACATCGCATATACAAATGGAAAGACAAAAACCACATGATCATATCAATAGATGTGGAAAAAGCATTTGATAAGGTAAAGCACCTATTTATGATAAAAACACTCAGCAAAGTGGGAACAAACGGGCCATACTTCAACATAATAAAGGCCATATATGAAAAACCTACAGACTACATGTTACTGAATACACAAATACTAAAAGTGTCCCCCTTAAGATCAGGAACAAGACAAGGGGTCTGCTTTCACCACTTCTATTCAACATAGTATTGGAAGTTCTAGCCACAGTGATCAAACAAGAAAAAAAATAATAAAAGGCATCCAAATTTAAAAGGAGGAATTAAAACTGTCATTGTTTGCAGATGACATGATAGTGTACATTGAAAACCCTATAGACTCCATCAAAAAACTACTTGACCTAATAAGTGAATTTGGTAAGCAGCAGAATGCAGAGTCAATATTCAGAAATCAAAGGCACTTCTGTATACCAACAATGAAATATTTAAATCAGAAATCAGGGGGGAAAAACCCATTTGCTATAGCAACATGAAAAATAAGGTACCTAGCAATATAATTAACCAAGGATATAAAGGACCTGCACTCTGAAAAGAGTAGAACACTGAAGAAAGAAATTAGGGAAGACACAAATAAATGGAAGCATATACATGTTCATGGATTAGAAGAATTAACATCATCAAAATATCCATGTTGCCCAAAGCAATTCATAGATTCCATGCAATCCCTATTAAAATACCAATGGTGTACTTCACAGATATAGAATAAACATTTCAAAAATTTATATGGAAACATAAATGACCCCTAATAGCTGCAACAATTCTGAAAAAGAAGAACACAGTAGGAGAGATCATAATACCTGACTTCAAACTATATTACAAGGCCACTATAATCAAAATAGTTTGGTACTGGCATATGAATTAACACACAGGCCAATGGAACACAATAGAGAGCCCAGAAATAAACACATATCTCTATGGACAATTAATATTTGACAAAGGGGGCAGAAGCACAAAAAGGAAAAAAAAATGCCTCTTCAACAAATGGTGTTGGGAGATCTGGACAGTTACCTGCCAAAAAAAAGTAATTTGACCACCAACTTATACCATACACAAAAATAAACTCAAAATGGATAAAAAACTTAGATGTAAGTAATGATACCATAGAAGTCCAAAAGGGAAAAGTAAGCAGGTGGCTCTCAGATATTCCATGCAGCAACATTTTCACCGATATGTCCCCTAGAGCAAGGGGCATAAAAGAAAGAATAAACAAATTGGGATTTATCAAAATAAAAAGCTTCTGCACAGCTAAAGAAAACATCAGAAAATTGAAAAGGGAACCAACCATATAGGAAAATATATTTGCCAATGATACCTCGAAAAAGGATTTGATCTCCAAAATATATAAAGAACTCACAAACACCCAGTCCAGGAAGACAAACAGTCTAATTAAAAATATGGGCAAAGACCTGAACAGGTACTTCTCCAGGGCCCAGAGGCATATGAAAGGATGCTCAGCAACACTAGCCATCAGAGAAATGCAAACTAAAAGCACAATGAAAAGCCACTTCACACCTGTCAGAATGGCCATCATAAACATATCAACAAACAACAAATGCTGGCGAGGTTGTAGAGAAAAGGAAACCCTAGTATATTGTTGGTGGGATGCAGAGGGGTTCAGCCACTCTGGAAAACAGTTTGGAATTTCCTCAAACATCTCAAAAAGGAACTGCCTTTTGACACAGCGATTCAACTGCTGGTGTTAAACCCTAAGAATCCCAAAACACCAATTCAAAAGAACATATGCACCCCAATATTCAGAGCAGCACAATTTATAATAGCCATATGCTGGAAGCAACCTAAGTGTCCATCAATAAATGAGTGGATCAAAAATCTATGGTATATTTACATGATGGAATACTGCAAGGCAGAAAGAAAAAGCTACCACCTTTTGTGACAGCATGGATGGAACTGGAAAGCATTATGCTAAGCGAGATAAGCCAGGGGATGAAAGACAAATACCATATGACCTCATCTATTAGTAGAACCTAATCAACAAAACAAACAAGCAAGAAAAATATAATCAGCAACATTAAAAGAAAAAACAAACCAACATTAACTGGAGGGGAGGCAGGAGGTGGGTAATGGGCACAGAAGGAGAAGAGTTAAATCAAGGAATATGTGTAAAGGACCCATGGACAAAGCCAAAGTGGGGAAGACTTGAGAGTTGGAGGTGGGAGTGGGTGGAGTAAGGGAAAGTGGTGGTGGGAAAATGGGGACAAGTGTACTTGAACAATAAAAAAAATAAAAAAATAAAGAAATAGAACCTGAACTAGGCAAGACAACCTTTAATTTTGATAGTAGACAACTGGGGGTCTCCCTAAGAAGTGAATTGCTAAATATCCTTTTTCTTAAAAAGTAGTACAAAATTAAGAAAGGTGAAATCATTTAAGGACAAGATTGTCTTGAATTTTCCATTTAAAAACATTAAAATATGACCCACTTCAGCATATTTGCACAGTATCAACAGTGGAAAACGTGGATGCAACTGTATTGTGCCACATGGTTGTGTAGTCTTCACTGCATATAAAACTGCCTGCTCTGATGCGTACGAAAATCTTGAGCTCATTTAAGCAAAGCACAGTTCAACCTAATAATTTATAAGCAAAGTGAGAGAGTGAGTAGGAATACCCCGATCTGTACTATGCCATAGATCACTGGCACCATACTAATATTTTTAAGAGATGAAAAAAATAAATTCAAAATACTGTGCTCTGTAATTCAACTTGTCAACCCTATAGTTAGACCTTTAGTCCTGGTGATCCATATTTTAAAAAGGACTCCTTAGAGGTGTCTGTATCCTGGGGACAGACAGAGGCTCCATCATGAAGCTGAGTGGTATTGGTGTTCAGAAAATTTAACCTCTTCTAGCACAATGGTCAGACAAATAGAATAAAAGCTTAGTGACACATTTACCCTTAACCTGTAAACATGGGAAACATGGTTGAGGTAATATTCTCTCTATTTATACTTCTTTCAATACGAAATACTAAGAATGTTAGTGAGACATATTTGTCCTAGTTTGTAGATGTGTCTAGGATTCTGAGAAAGAGTATTCTCACAAAGGTGATATACCTAAACTAGTAACTTGGAGGGCCCCAAGGGTAAGTGTTACACTAAGATGCAGAGACCTTTTTAAAAAATACTAAAAAAATTTGAGTTCTAGAACTAGAAATCCAAAATAAGTGAAGCATTGATTATTAAAAGTATTGAGTATAGGGATACTCCGAAATGAAAACCAGAATACCAGAAGTACTGATTAAAAAAATAGTGACTATCAGAAATCTCAATACCATAAATACCAGAAGATAGAAACACAGAGTGTAAGTGTTGGGAGTGTTCTGGAAAAGCCCTTCCCACCTATAAGGACTTTTACACAGGTTAAAATCTACAAAGCAGTTAATGAATCTTATTTAATAATGAGAAATACCCTGGCAGTTATTATCATAGAACCAGAAAGACTTGCTTCCCCTTAACATTTCAGTGAATCCTTCTTTTTCACATCTCTTGTAGTGATATTGACCATTGGTCTTCCTAGCTGAAGCCTCTTTCAGCAGATAACTTGCAATGTTTTTCAAGAACAGTTTACACAGCAGAAAGAAAAAAAGAACTACTAAACTTCGCGACAGCATGGATGGAACTGGAGAGCATTATGCTAAGCGAAATAAGCCAGGGAGTGAAAGACAAATACCATATGATCTCACCTATAAGTGGAACCTAACCAACAGTACAAAGATGCAAGGAAAATAAGACCAGCAACACTGAAAGGAAAAGAAATCAACAGAGACAAGAGGGAAGAAGGGGGGGCGGGGAAAAGGAAGGGAAGGGGGAAGTCAAGGAACATATAGCAAGGACTCATGGACAAAACCAAAGGGGAAGAGCTGAGGGAGGGAAGAAGGGAGGGGGCAAGGGAAAGTGGTTGGGGGTAGGCAGAGACAAATGTATTTGAAAAAATAAAATAAAATAAAATAAAATTCCAAAAGCTTAAAAAAGAAATAGAAATAGGCAAGATTTCTATTCAACAAATTTCAGATTCAAAAAATAGATTTCATTTCAACAAATAGTAAAGTAACAATTAAAAAAATTAAAAAAAGAACAGTTTAAAAGCTGAAACACTTCCATTTTCTTATTCACTGACATGTCAATCTTTCAGAGAGGCTCTCTAGTTTCCATGATGAATTGAGAAAGTTACCAACGTGTACATTTTTAAAACAATAATAATTAAAATTAATTTCTCCTTTTGAGACCATCCACGACACAGGTGATTAACAGGGGACCCATTGAAAATTCAGGTGCTCTGCTCAATGGGGTGCACAAGGGTACCTAAGCCAGCACAAGGAGTATCAGAAAAACAAGCACAGCCTAGATGCATAAACATCGAAAATTTTGTGCTACTTGAAAGTTCTGCATATTTGACTTGTTTATTTCATTTTGTGGCTAAACTTCCAGTGTCCTTGAACAATATCTCTTTTCTTTTGTACCTTGGACAAATTTCTGGTAATCTGTTATAATCAATAAGTGCAAACAATATTTAAACAAGGGTAAATAGAACATAGAATTTGGTGTGGGCAAAGGCAAATATTACTACAATCAACTATTCTTTGGGAAATTACTTCAACGTCTTGAATCTCAGTTCTTTCATCTCTTAAATGAATATATAACACCTTCATCAGCAATCACTGTTATTATTAAATGAAGTAATAAAATAATACCTGGCACAGTCCATGCATTGCATGAAGCCTCAGGTGAAGTTTGTACTTCTGCCTTGTAAGACTCCAACCTGTCACATCGTGCTTGGCTTCAGATGCTGAGAATCCTGCTTAGGTGTCATCTGTCACTTTTCTGTTTTAATCTCTTTGTTTACTCATGGAATGAGTGTGCTCCTTCTGGGTCACATAGGATGGAGATTGTGTGTTCCCAGAATGGATTTGGGAGTCACACAGACCTAGAGTTTAAACCCTGGACCTCTTCAATACCAGTTTCATAGCCTCAATCAAGTGATTTAACCACTTTGAACATAGTTTTCTCCTATGAAAAAGGAAATAGTTGACCTTGGCCCATAATAAGCACCAAATGAATATTGGCTATTTGCCTTATCAGTATGGGAGGTGAATAATTGTTCTTTATTGAATAGACCTTATTTTTAGAATAGTTTTAGGTTCACAGCAAAATTGAGAGGAAGGTAGAGAGAGTTCTCATATATTCTCCACCCTTGTATGCATAGCCTCCCCTTCTACTAATATCTCCCACCAGAGTGGTCTGATATTATAATCAATGAAACTACTCTGACACATGATGCATCATAATCACCCAAAGTCCATAGTTTACATTAGAGTCGACTTTCAGTACTGGGTTTTGACTATATATAATGAAATATATTCACCATTGTAGTATCATACAGAAGACTTTCAATGCCCTAAAAATTCTCTATGCAACCACTGATTTTTTTTTACTTTCTTTATAGATTTGCACTTTCTAGAAAGTGATACAGTCAGACCAGCTTTTTGCACTTAGCAATATTCATTTAAAGCTCATCTACACTATTTGGAGCTTGATAGCTCATTTCTTTTTAGCACTGAATAATATTCCATTGTGTGGATATACCATGATTTACTCATCTAGTCACCTTGAACATCTTTTTTTAATTGAATTTATTGGGCTTACAATGGTTAATAAAATTATGTAGGATTCAAAGGTACAATTCTTTAATGCATCATCTGTATATTGTGTTGTGTAATTTTTGTAATTCTCTCTGAGCTCTCTGAGCTCATTGATCTTCTTTAAAACCATTGTTTTTGAACTCCATATCTGATAATTTACTTGCCTCTATTTCATTTAGTTCTCATTCTTGGAATTCCTCCTTTCCCTTTGATTGGAGGTTATTTCTTTGTCTTCCCATTTTTTTGTGATACTCTTATTTTTTGCTTCTACCTCTTAAATTGACCTATCTTGATTTCTTGACTTTGTGGTGTGAACTTCTATGGTAGGAGACCACTGTTTGTTTGTTTCTTTCTTTCTTTCTGGATCTACCTCTGATGATGTCAGATGTTTATCCTGTCTGACCTTAGGCAGTCTGTTTGAGACAGCCAGGAATCTACTGTCTGTGGATGTCTCCTTCAGTTGTTAACCTAGTCACTCTGCACTGAGCAGACACTCTTAGACACCACAGGGTGGGGCAGAGTCCCTCCTGGGGGAGGGGCTATTGGGTTCTCTCATGCTGCTGCCGCTCAAAGGAGTGGTCTGCCTGAGCCAGATGGGTATTGCCATATGGGGGAGGAGTCAGCACTAGGATTCCACTGGCTACTCTCAGTTCTTTCGCAAAATCTTCCTTCCCTAGACTCTCCTCAGGTGTCTCTAGCCCACTCTGCCCCTACCTTTGTCAGAGACCAGGGTAAGTAGCAGTTAGGTTTTCCTAAAGCTGATTCATCTGTCTGTCCAAGGTTATAAGGCTCCTCTCTTGCTGTTGTTCAGTTGTTTGTTCCAGGTGATTTCTCCACAATTTAGTTCTAATTCCAGACTGGTCCTGGGAGGAAATCAGTGTGACTTCCACTCACTCCTATGCCATCTTGAATATTTTTCTAATAGCTTTTAGTTGTTTGTCATAGCTCTTCTAAGCTTTTCTACAAATGTTTGTTGAGTAAATGAATGACTACATGGATATATAAATTAAAATAAAACTTTCAGACTATAGTTGCATCGGTGTTATGTGTGTTTCACAGAGATGTGAAAGTACTGCTTGGTCTATAACAGTGCTATGTTGACATTTCTTTCCTCTCAGTGGTATTAAAATTTACTTTATTGACCATCAGTTTCCAAATGGGGTATGCACATAAGGCATTCACTCATGAAGAAGTCTGACTTTTCAAGGGAGTGTGTATGGGGACAGGAGAACAGGTGGGTAGGCATTATTATAAGGCAAAATAATCACCAGCTTTTTCAACAAACAAGCTTAAAAATTCTGCCAAGTTGGTTACTATTTTAGACTATATTAATGAATCTATAATAACTGTAATTAATTTTTCCTCCCCAAGAAGAAACAAGGGATTGTTAACATTTTCTAAAATTTATTGCAGTTGTGTAGCAGAATGAGGCTCTCAAATGCTGTGATTTTTGAGGGGTTCAATAGAAAACTTAACGAGGGTTTGGAGACATGCAGACTGAGTAAGCATCCTTTAGTTGGCAAACACAGTGTTAACATATATAAAAAAGCCCTATGTTTAATTGATATTTTTCAAAATGAAAACTGTTTAGGATATTTGTTTCTTGCCACAAATTGGAGTACATCAGATTCACTTCTTGAACCTCATATCAGCATAACTTTGCTTATTACATCTTCTGTTCAAACATCTCAGTTTATGGTTCTAATCACAATGTAGGAGCTAAAATGTAAGAGGAAGAGATAAGGGTTTGTTAAATAGTCACAGGACTTGAGGTCCATTTTAGGACACTAATGATATAAATTTATAAAACACAAACATTTGGAGAAGAAAAGAGAAAATATAGATCTGTATACCAAATTCACCAGGTACAAACATTTTAATATATTGTTTTACATCTTATTTATGCTTATTCTTAGGACACTTTATATTTTACTCTATGTGCAATTTTGCATCTTATTTTTCAAACTAAACAGATGGTCATCATACTTATTCATTTTAATGGTTAAATAATTAATGGAAGCAAATTGTAATTTTAGTGATTGTTTATTGCTAAGAATTTAGAATTTACCCTTCTTTTGAACTTTTATGCAAAATATTAATGCTTTATTGAACATTTTTGTGACTATTTGTTTTTGAATTCTTTATAATGTTCTTGCTTTATAGATCCACCCATAGAATATGGATCAAAAGTTGATAGTAATTTTAAAACTCCTTTCTCAAATGTTCAAAAAAAAATTTTTTTCCAAAATGGTTGGACCATGCACTTTTACCTCCTAAACTAGAAATCCAAATCAATTTCTCTCAAGCCTGAGTCTTCCATGGAACACGTGTCACCACTCTGATCTTGAATCTACTCTTGTGTACAGTGGATAGGGTCTGGGCTAGTTCTCTCTCTTTTGCTCTCTCTCTCCTCAATTAAATTTTTCTCTGAGAAACCTATAATGCATTAAACTTCTGCTCTGAACTGTATGTGGAGTTGGGACCAGAGGTGGTGAAAAGATTGGCTAAAATCACATTACATATAAGACAAAGATGCAGGACATGAGGGCACAGCAACCATGAGAGAGAGTGGGAGGCCCTCAGAGTAAGTCAGTTTACACTGAGATAAGAGGTAATGTGGCCCAGCAGCAGGGAGAGCCTGAGAGAGAAGATCAAAAGGCCTAAAGGATTTACTCTCCCCATGAAATCTGGCTGCACTTTCCCCTCTTCTTTTTATCAACCTCGTGCACCCTTTAAGCTTCTGAGTGTGTTTCTGCTTCTTGCAAAAGAAAATCCCTCACAAAGTATATGAGAGTGACAAAAGGGACAGCAGTTTGTATATAACTATTTTGAATTTCTCAAGAGCTTCTAGAGAAACCAAATGTAATAGTTATAGGATTAGTGCTTGGGGGCTAACATCAACTTAAGAGCCACTTATTTGACCTTTTTATCTGTATAAACACATTTACACGTGCATGTGCATGTGTGTGTATATACACATGATTATTTGTGAATGTCTATACATACGTATACACATGTGCATAAACATTCATGACTAGTTTTCTGATAAAAAGGCTCAATAAAGATTGGAAGCCAATGTTGGTCAACTGTAGGCATAATTCAGTGCAACCTTCTGGGGTTCTGAAACCCAAAGAGAGAAGAATATGGAAAGCAAATCTATAACTTGACCTCAGGAATATTGTAAAAGAATATAAAGATGTTTGTAGCAAAACTAAAATTTAACCTAGAGAAATTTAAAATTTAAAATTAACTCACAGGAAATGGTCAAGGAGGGTTAGTCATCACATTAAAATAATAAAGCATATAATGAACCATTAACATGCTACACAGTAGTATTTCTGAATTAACAGACAAGTGATTACAAGGAAAGGGAAACTTACTGATTGTAATTCCTCAGTGTGCCTTGCATGTGTCAAAGATGGTGTGTGTGTCCTCTCACACACAATAGTTTCTTCATCCTGCAGATAAATGTACTTAAAACAGTACAGGAAGCTGAGTCAAGATAACCTGTCTAGCCTCCATTAAGTGATAGAGCTGGGACATGAGAATGGTCCACTCTGACATCAGGGGCCATGCTCTTTCTCCTCCTTCATCTGACTTACACATGTTTCTGTTTCCACTAAATCTAGAAACAGAAAATGTTTCTGTCTTTAGGGTCTTTTTAACTTATCCTTAGGCCAAATATATTTTGTAGAGCTTGTTTTTCTCTGGTCAAAGATTGAAACCTATTTGTCACTCTGCTTGTCATATCCTCAATTCACCATACTCCAAGACTTCTAGTTTTTGAAATTGCAGAATTTTTGTACTAAGACATATGCATTTGATTCTTGAGCAATGCAGACAGAGATTAGGGGACCCAACCCTCATTATAATAAAAAATTAATGTATAAGTTTTGATCTCCCCAAAACTTAAGTTTTTCCTTGATATATGTGGGCTATTGGTTCCAGGACCCCAACAAATACCATAATCCATGGATGCTCAAGTTCCCTACATAAAATGGCTTAGATCAATACATATAGTCGGCCTCCCTCATCTGTAGGCTCCCAACCACAGATCAAAAACAGTAAAAATATATATTGAAAAAAATCCACTTATAATTGGACCCACAAAGTTTAAACATTTGTTCAATGGTCAACTGTGATCACTAAGATAAAAGGTTGAAAGGAAAAGACGTTTAAAAATGAGTTTCCTGAACCATATAAACCTTAGGGCACCCTCCCTGTAAAAATAAGAGAAATATAACATAAGGGGGCAAGGAGAAAGAGACTTTCAAATTCTGTCTCCTTGTTTAGGTTTCCCCTCTCTGCTCCTTCTCCACCATGGTTGGTCAAAATGAGTCTTCTTCGACTCCCCAGATTCTGTGGAATGTTTTTAAGTATCACCACTTAAACTCATCAATTCATCTGCCTCTGAGTTCAAGGGAAGATTCATATTATTGATTTATCTTACTATGAAACTTTTATTTGCAGGCCCAAATAAACTGATGTTCATCTTCAATTATCTGCATAGTCCCCCAGGCACACTCATTCTATGTCAATGTGCTCTACAAGACATACAGTTCCACTGTGGGTGAGATGAAGTGTAAAAACCAAGAGGGAAAAAATCACCACAGTGCCCTCTCACCCCATTTCCAAAAAATCAGGCTGGAATTTATTCTCTAAAGTATTCACTTAGGCATTATCTCACCCTGGAGCAAGTCTTACTTGGTACTGTTTGGAGATACCAGAATTAGTTTTCTATCAATAATAACATTGTACTTTATTATATTTATATATTAGTCCATTCCCTCATTGAACAAGCATTTATTGAGTGACCTTTATGTACTGGGCACTGGGCAAGTCATTTAAGAGAAAAGATAGAATTTGTAAGATATGGTTTCTGCTTGTTGTATGAAGAAGGAAAGTAAACAATCATAGAGCAATGACAAAGGGTTTTAGACAAAAACTCTGGGTCATGAAAAAAGGCACCCTTACTCTTCCCAATGGGTATCAGAGGAACTTTAGCCAGAGAGGCCACTTTTGATTTAGTACTTGCAGAATAAATGAAGAAGGCATGTACAAAAAGGAGTGTATGTACTAGAACCAGGGAAGATGTGAACAAATTATTCTTTTGGTGGCAGACCCTCGTGCCAAGGTTGAGAGGAGGGCATGGGGAAAACACAGTGGTCATAGGAGACCAAGCATGCCCAATGTGGCAAGGCTGGACCCATATCCTAGAAGACCTCCTGTGAAGTAGTAAGGGCTTTAATTTACCTTGCAGGCAACTAACAGTGATGGGGCAATGTGAACCCAAGCCTCCTCATTGGTGGCTGTCAAGGCTTTATTTTCTCTGGTCTTAGACTCATTATGGGTAGCAGATGTTAAATTCCAGATCCTTCAAGCTCCAGGAGGGGACTCTAATTTCCTGGTTTGAAGGAGAAAATTTTACTATTTTTTTTTTAATTATGAGGTTAGAACAAATCAATTTTCTCATACTCTGTTTACTTACTTGCATATTGAAGGTGAACTGGGCTGCCTTGATGCGTAAATATCTCCATGTATAAATGCCTTGCTCCTTGCCTTCATGGAGATAAAGCATATTGTGACACTTACCAAGATTCCTTCATCACTGCCCCCTTACCCAGACATTCCACTTTTACCACCTGTGTCAATTCTGAGCTTTAGAGTTGCAAAAGCTAAATCTCTAGCCATAGGCTAAAATTTTGGAAGTTTGAGTCTGAGGGGAAAGGCAGAGTTAGGCCCTAGTGTGTGTGTCTGAGTTCCCCGTCCTTCTGTTCTATCCCATGCTTTCGGGGCATGATGACAATCATCCGGATAGTTTTGGGGAAGTCATGGATAGATGGAGCTGGGTTTCTGGTTCATTTTCCATAGCTGCTCTAATACATTAGCACAAAGTTAGTGGCTTAAGAGAACACACATTTTTCTCTCACATTTCTTGGTCAGGAAAAATCAAAGAGGTCACGGTCTCTCTGATCGCTTTCAGCTACAATCTATTTGCCTTGCCAGGTTCGTGAGGTTGCCTGGTATCTTCTTTATCCAGCTTCAAAGCCGACAGCATAGATTCTTCAAACTCCCTCTATCTGCTAAAGCATGGCATTGCTTTCTCTCTTCAAGGACAGTAGTCAAATACCTTTATGCTCCCCTCTTCTAAGGACACATTACATTAAGGGTCTAAGAAAATATTTCTGAAAAATCCCTCCATCTCAATAACCTTCAATAAATCAACATCTAGAAAGCCTTGCTAGCTCTTTAAGGTAATATGTCTAAAAATTCCAGGACCTGGCCATCTTTGAGGGCTACAGTTCAGCCAGAACTCCTTTCATGAGTAAAGCCTGGGAATATCTGGAGCAGAGACTCAACTGGGGTGAGGCCAGTGAGAACTCAGGACATGCAACTTAAGGAGGCCATTATATTGAGGTCATTCTGAGTGAAGAATCAGCTCCTGAAAATGAGCATTTCCTTCAGCTGTGTGCACTTGTTACCTCACTCACCTCACCCCAGCCCTTGCCCTATCATTGAGTGCCTCATTGATCCAGCATCATAGAGCAGAGCTGGAACAGAAATAGCCGGGATATGTTTGGACAACAGGCCTAAGACAGTTTAGCAGAGTCCCTACTGGTTCTAGGAGCTGGGATGTCTTTGCTTGAGAGTGTGTTATATGTGTTGCAGAACACAGTGCAATGGACAGAGAGAAAGCTTTAGAGCAGTAGGATAATTTCCTATGATTGTAAGAGTAACACCCCAGTATAGTAACACCCCAGGATGGAGCAGGTTTCACTCAGATGGAGCTGGTTTTGAAAAGGTATTAAAAATGGGAGCACAGGCCAGGTAGGGAAAGAGGTTGTCTCAGATCTTGCCAGCAGGGATACCACCAAGGACGAGATGAACATGCCCCAGAACTTACATGCAACCGCAGGGAAAAATTATAGTAAGATCACAGATTGGCAGCAATTAAACCTCCTAGAGAATGAAGCCTCAAAGAGGAAATAATATACTACAGGTATTATACATCTTTTGCACTCCATCCACAGTGTCTTGTTTATGAGTCTCATTGAGCAATAATGTTCCTTTCCTTCAGACTTGTCCCACCAGGATGAGAACGCTGTCTGTGCCCCATGTGTTCAGGAGCTCCTGTCTCCAGAAAACTCGGTGGAGATAATACCTTCCCCAGCCCCAGGCTTTTCCTCCACACCTCCTCCTTCTCCCCCTCATACACTCCCAGCCAGGAGGACGGTGACTCAGTCTAATTATATAGGAACAGGAGAAAAAACTCACACACATTTTTCCCCCAACAGCAGCTGGGATTTTCTATTTATTTGCCCGCTATTTATAACTCACTCAGACAAGAAGGTCTTATCTCCTCCTCCTACCACCACTCCCCAAATGAAATTTCTCTAGGGTAGATCCAGTTTTATCTAAATTGGTTGGACAGAGGAGCGCAGCATATATAATCCATATTGAAAGAGATAAGACTTTCTCCTTGTACCTGAAATAAAAATAACCAACAAGCAAAATGAGCATGGATAGGGAAAATTAATTTACTTCCCTACATAATTAGTAGATGCAGGATAAATGTATCTGCTTAGCTCCCTAATTATAATAATACTTAGCAGTTACATGAAACTCTTCATCACCAGAAATACCACCCTCTCCTGACACTAAATAATTAATCTTCGGCACCCTTCTGTGAGCATCTTATCTGAGCAAAAGAAGTACCATGAGGTTGGAGGGGAGCAAAAGATCAGGTTGGGAGACAAAGGCCACCCCTTATCATTAAAGCAGAAAATGTTCCACATGCCCCCATTACCTGGCCTCCCCAAGGCCTGGGAGCCTAGGAACAATCTGTCTACCTCAGCTGGCCCAAGGCTCTGCCAGCTGCAAGGAGAAGTCTACCACCAAGTCCCTGAGCCTGTGGCTGTCCACCCTACTGACTGTGTATCTTAAGCTCCACCTACTGCCTTGAATGAGGCCATGAAGGACTTGCAAGGAGCCCCATTGCCCACTGCCACATTGCAAGGAACAATCGGCAGATGGGCCTTTTTCAGTCTGCTTATGGGCTTTCTGCCTACTTCTTGGGTTGATATCTGTCCAATCCTGTTCTTTCCTTTTTCCTGTGGTTGGATTCAATTCCTGGCCTCACCCCTATCAACTCTGAACTTCTCATGCAGACCTGTGCCTCTCACTTTCACCAGATACTGGAAATTTCTTTGCCTCCAAACCCTGTGGAGTCCCTTTAGATCAGAAGCCTTAAACAGACACAATTTCAATCTACAATAAAGTCAGGTTTACAGCTCCATTCTCCAGAGCAAGGTGCATTGCCTATTTTCACCCAGGAAGAATTATTTCTTCTCCTTCCACCTCTTCCAGCATCAAGCATCTTCATCAGCTGGCTCTTTCTCCTGCTGGGAGTTACCAGCATGCTTCTACCATGGGCCATGCCACCTAGAGCAGGAGCTCTGCCCAGCCCTGGGTTCAGGTTGCTGGTGAAGGGGAAGTATGCCCTGTCTCCCTGCCTCCCTGCCTTTTATACTTCATACTTGCCATCATCTGTACAGACCTCTATTATTCTCAGATATATCAACTGCATTAATATTATGAAAGAAAGTGAGAGAGAGAGAAAAATCCAATACAATCATTGTGTTTGGTATTCAACAGTCCCTCAATAAAATGTGTTTAAAAACATTAAATTTCAGCTCTGTTCAAGTGGCTCAGTTGGTAGAAGTGTCATCCCATACACTAGAAGGTTGTAGGCTTGATTCTTGTCAAGGAATATGCCTAGGTTGCAGGTTCAATCCCCAGCCTGGCATATATGGGAGGCAACTGATCAATGTTTCTCTTTCACATAGATATCTCTTTCTCTCTTCCTCTCTCTCTAAAATCAATAAACATATCCTCAGATAAGTACTTTAATTTGAAATATTAATTTCAAATTGGGTGCTGAGGCCTTTTTTCATGACTTTCAGAGGAAAGAATAAATAAAAGGAAACTCATGGCCAAGCAATGGCAAATATCTAGAACTTTGAGATTTTGCCTTATCTTATAGCCTAGGGTGGGAAAAGGGGAGATGATCAATAAAAAAATGTTACTCAAATTACACCTTCATTATATTTCATTTTTCCCTTAGTGTTATAAACATAGTAGGCTATAAAAATATTGTTTACATTTAAAATTTGTTAAAGTCCAAAATTTCTGTAATGGGATAAGAATTATAATTATATAGTTTTGAGGCAATATAATTATACAACAGATTTTTTAAAAATATATGAATGCATCACAACAGGTATCTCCTCTCTTTCTCAGTTTCTTACTTTTGGACTTTATCCAAAACCATGGAAGAAGGTCTAACTCCTGGATTTCCACTGTTTATCTCCCCACAATTCAGTTAACAATATATTTCTGGTTAAATCATATGTGTTAAGAACAGGGAAGAAGCAAAGACATGCATGAGTTTTCTCACCAATGTGCAGGTTTGGTACATGTTCTCACCACATGCCTTTGAGATGGTGATTCTTAACTCCATTTCACAAATCAGAAACCTAGGCTCATATGTTCTATCTGATGCTTAATCCCCACAACCTACTTCTGTTTGCCGCACACTGGGCCAGTTGAGAGCATCAGCCAGGATGTGGAAGGTGACAGTGAAAGACCCCGACAAAAGAAACACTGAGCAGGACATGGTGCTGCCAAGAAATGACCGAGGAACTAGAGTGTGGGGAGAAGGGTCACACTCATTCTGCACGGAACCCAGAGTTGGAATTATTGGAAGCTTCAAGGGGTTCAGTTTCCCTGGACACTAAAAGGAGATGGCTGGGCCTTCTCAGCTCTCACAAATGGTGGGCTGACCTCTGTAGTAGCCATTTTTCTGAAGATTAATAGACATAGAAAAGGGATGGACTTGTCAGGGATGCTATGGAAGAAATACCATCTGTAATCAGACAACTGCTTCTCTTGAGGCCATTTCCAACTCAGAGGAGCTCTGACTGTGTATTTAAACTTTTAATTCCCCAGTTTCCTCATCTCAAAATGAGAGAAGTTCCATTAAAGCTTAACCAAGTGCTTCAAATTTTATAGATATGTGTGTGGTGTGTCCTTAAATGAAACCTACACTTAAGTATAACTTTTGAAGTTTCCACATTACATAGCTGTATTCAGCAAGCTATCCACAGAAGAATGAGTAGATGGTATATTCTCACCTGTGATTGGTTGATTAATAAAATAAATGGGAAAAAAAGAGAGTGGTTACCCTTCTTACATTGATCAAAAATTACTATTAGGAATGATGTTCACAGGTGGATGGCTAGAGTTTTTCTCATAGGATGCCTACCTTATTTTCCTAACAGAAACCAGCATATATTCCATATATTTTGTAACTTCTGCTTTCCAAGTATATGCTATGTGTTTCCCATATTTAATCTGTACATTGCATTATTATTATTAATTATTATTCCCATTACACAAAAGGAAAAAATGAAGTTCAGATAAGATAAGTGGTGTACCCAAAGTCCCCAGTCTGATTCTAAAGTCTTTGAACTTTTCACTCCATTCTTTGACCAATAATGATCAGAGAAACCAGAACTCAAAGGCTACTCTCATAATTTTTGAGAAATTATTTTTTTAGGTAAGGTGAACCTGTCAAGAAGGTAACACAATTTTGGATGGTGGAAGGCCTCTGCCCATCTCAGAGTCTGCAGCATTCTGTCTGTCTTAGACATGGGAGACCATTTGCTTGGTCAGCTGCCTTCTCTGGTGAGCACATTGCAGAGAGCCTAGAGAAATTGCCCCCTCATATCCAGATTTCCTATGAAGAAATCTCAACATGGAGTCTTACCATGCCACTTAATTACTCATCCACAGATCCAGCTTCCCTAACATTCCCAGGACCACCTTCTGCCTTTAGCCATAACTCCTTAAAAGATTAAAGCCAAACACATTTTTTTTCCAGAAGAAAACCCGTCTTTACACTGACATATGTTGTACTAACAAAGGGTTGCAGGCCCTTCTCTACCCAAAACTTTCAAAACAGAATGTCTTTGTCCAAAATAGAAGTGCATGCTACACTGTTCCCATAAAAAAGGAAACAAGAGGAGTCTTGGAGACACAAGCATTCCAAGTTCAGAGAAAACAAAATATGTCAGCCTGGAGGGGATTGATGTGGAGGGAAGGGGGAACACGATATGCAAAGTTTATCCTGTGTTTAAATCTCAACATATGGGCCGCTCCTTTTTTTAGAATGACAAATACAGACTTCAATATTTTGATAATTAATGATATATAAAGAAGGGCTAAGCTACATTTGAACAATATTATATTAGTCTCAGGTGTACAACATAGTGATTTGACATTTATATAATTTCTGAAATGTTCTTATTTCTCCTGATGAATATAGTTTTCTAAAATCAACTTTTAACAACTTAGTCAAAATGAAACCTGTCAAGATCCAAGGTTGGCAGGAGGTTCCTTGCAGGTGCTGGAATGAAAGACATATATTGCTAAAGACTAGTAAGTAATAGGACATGGCACTTGAGCCCTAGTACAAGAAGCAATGCTCTCTGCAGACCAAACTCAAAGTTCAATAGACCTTCAAAAGGCCTCTGGGCCTTTACTATTTATCAGGATAATTGTAAATGTACTTGAAAATTCAAATGAAGCAAATTCTCTACATCATGCATATGAATAAAAACGGGCTAGTTCTCACAGTCCATGTTACATAATATTCTTAGCACCAGGACTCATGTCCTAGGTCCACAGACTGTAGCCCATCTTTACAAGCTGATCTACATCCCTATTCCTCACCATAGCCATGCTTTGACCTAGATCATATTCCTAATTATGATTATAGACTGCAGTTGTCCAGTGATTCCCATCTGTTCCAAAATTTATTCCTAGATCTTTGGGTCCAGAGCATTCCTTTAGCAATTTACAAACAGGTTTGTGAAATGGGTAGCTTTCTCTTTTCTTTTCCCCTCTAATGAGACATGATATCTCAGTAGCTCGTAGATGAAAACATAATAGTCAACTCAGAGTAGTAGCACTGCCCTTGCTCAGAGTTCTGCCTAGGTTTTCAAAGTTTTACATATGTCAAGATTTTACATTCAGGTGGAAAGCAACCTGTTCAGGTAATTGTCTATTGTACTGTACATGCTAAGACTTAATGACTCACATTGTTTTTGGTTTCCAGTCCGCAGAGATGATATGGGGCCTGGTTTCTAGTCTTCAGGATCCTCACTGTGCAGCTCTTCCTCAGCTTACTATGGTGCCTTTTAAGGTACAGGAAAATTTTTACCTGTCGCCACATAAGCCTGGCCTGGTTCAGAGGAAGGTTCTCCTGCAGTGGAAGCCTCTGTGTTAGAACTCTGGCATGCTCCCAGGGCTGTCTGCAAAAACTCTCCTGCAGGCATTGCTGTTCTGGATTTGATTTACTTCCATAGACTCCATCTGAGAAAATGAGCCCAGTTTCACTTGGAATTGACTTTTATGCCCTCTTAAATTAGCAGTTTACCTAAAAGTTTAACTAAATGCAATGAACCTCTCCACATCTACATTCATATGGCAAGTGGATTCTTTTTTCCAATTACATATTTGAAATTATTGTTTCTAAAATCATCTAACAAATTTAGGGATCTAAAATTTCCTTCTGCTAAGATTTGGAAAATACACATATGAAATAAAGAATTGATGAGGGGAATGTGTGTGCGCACACACCCATGAGTGTTCAGGCTTTTATTTTACTAATTAAATAATTTCTCTACCCTTAAATCTGGGGCACATCCAAAATGTGGAGTAGGTGGAAGTTACACTCACCTTCTCCCAGAACCACATCAAAATTACAATTAACTTATAGAGCAATTAACCATAACCATCCAAACAACTAGCTGAACAGAGAAATCTTATAACCAAAGATTTACAGAAGAAGCCACACTGAGATTGGAAGGAGGGACAGAGACACAAAAAGGGCCAACAGAGACACTTGTGTGATGGCTGAGTATCCAGCGGGATATCTGAGCTGCAGATGCTCCCCTTGTGGAGTGAGGGGTCTCAATCCCACACTGGGCTCCACAGCCTAGAGCAGTGCCAGGAAGAGTAGCACACATAACACCTGGCTGTGAAAATCAGTGCGCCTTCTGTTCACAGAAGTGAGACAGGAGACTTCTGGAAACCCAGGTGCCCTCTTAAAGTGCCAGCACACAAAATTTCATTCTAGGTACTCACAGTGGGCTCTAGCAAAGGAATGGTTGCTCAGAGGGAGAGACTGAGTTCTGTGGCTTCAGGGAAAGGTCTGAAAAAACAGCCACCAATGTTCCTGTGTTAAGTCCATTTCCCACACTGCCCACAGACACCACCTTTTCTGGGTGGAGCAATTACCTCTGTAAGGCATTAGCCTGAGGAGCTATACTAGCTCCACCCAGACAACTCCCTGAGACCCCACCATGCCAAGTTCCCAAATGGCTGTGGGATTTGCTGGTGGAGACGAGCCTGGGCCTACACTGCAATCTTTCTTGAAAAACTCTCCAGGAATTCCAGGCAAGTCAGGGGCAGTCAGAGACACATAGGTGGAAACTAAGTTGTGTGGCTTTAGGAAGAGAACTGATTTTCCTTAGTGCTACAACCAACACCACTATTCCTGTGATAGGCCCATCACACCCAAAGCATCAACTTAGGGAAAAGCAGCTATACCCTGCCAACTCCCTGAGATCTTGCCCTGCCAAGCTCATAAACAGCTGCGGGATCATATTCTTGAGCATCCTTATAACCATTGTTTTGAACTCTGTATCTGTTGCTGTGTTGCAGTCTTTCTTAAAAAATACTTGAAGAATTCCAGGCAAGTCCGGGGATGCCAGAGACACACAGAAAGAGGCTTAGCTGTGTGGCTCTAAGGTGAGGGATGTCTTCCACATGCCCAGTAAGCACCATAGTCCCTGTTACTCTACATGGCCAAATCTCAATTATTTTAGCCTGATGAATTCCACTGCCTATACCCTGAGGACTCCCTGAGACCCTGCTTCCCCAAAAAAGTTTGCAGTCCCCAGGCAAATAGCAGCTGACCTTCGTATACTCTGAGACTTTTGAGTGTCCTCAGACCCAGCAGAGGCACCAAATTTGAATTTGTATTACTCTGGGGAACACCAGTCATCCCTACCTGGTGACTTACTGACACCGTGCCTCATGCAACTCATAGACTGCCTGAGGCTTTTTTAGTGGCTGACCCTAATGGGTAGCCGACAGGTAGGAGCAGATGTCATGGTGCCTTGGGCCTTTAGCTGTCCAGCCCCAGGTTTGGTACTGGTGGCATCTGGACTATGTATATAGTTTGGCTCCATTCACATGCACCCAAACCCAGCATAGGCAGCCACCAATTGTGAATCCTTTTGTAGCTCCTAACAGGTAACCCAGGGCCAGATACAAAAGTGTTTGATATTGACCTCCACTGAGGTTCCTCCTAAAAAAGGTCCAGAACCAATATACCCAGTGGATGACTTCAGATCACATCAGAGAATGATCCAATTAGCTCCACAAATTTCCCATTAAAAGAGAGATCTCAGTAAGCACCAGATACTGCTGGAGAAAATTTCTCTTCACTCTCTCAGCCCCTGCACAGCAATGCATACACTGTGGTTGTGGTCAATCTTTACAGTAAACCAGCTTGAGGGTCAGACCCATCCATGGTTGGGCCAACAGCAAGACTCAACCACAAGAGGATGACTCACATTAACCACACAAGGGACACCTGGAACACCCAACTCAGGTGATGAAAGAGACAAGGCCACTGAACCCTGAAGGTTATCCACTAAATAAGGCCCTGCTAACAAAACTAGGGGACATGGCATATCTGCCTAATACACAGAAACAAATCCACAGAGACAGCAAAAATAGAGACAAAGAAACATGTCTCAAATGAAAGAACTGAATATATATCCAGAAAAATAAATAAATAAAATGGAAACAAGCAATCAACCAGATACAGAGTTCAAAACAATGGTTATAAGGATGCTTAAGAAACTTAGGAAAAGAATGGATGAACTCAGTGAGAACTTCAGAAAACATAAGCACAAAAATTAACATAAAAGCCATAAGAAGAACCAGTCAGAAATGAAGAATGCAACCATAGAATAAAAATACACCAGAAAGAATCAGTAGCAGATTATGTGAATCACAAGATCAAATCAGCAATTTGAAAGACAAGGTAGCAGAAAACACCCAACTGAAGCAGCAAAAGTGAAAAAAAATTTAAAAAAAAATAGTTTAAGGGACTTCTGGGATAACATCAAGTGTAAGAACATCTGTATCATAGGTGCACCAAAAGGAGAAGATAGAGAGCAAGGGTCTCAGAACCTATTCGAAGAAATAATGACTGAATTCTTTGCTAATCTGGTGAAGGAAAAAGATGCACAGGTACTGGAAGCACAAAGAGTCCTAAAGAGGCCCACAACAGGATTCATCATAATTAATATGTCAAAAACTAAAACAAAGAATCTTAAATGCAGCAACAGAAAAACAGTAGATTACCTACAAGTGAGCTCTGATAAATAAGACTGTTAAGAATTTATCCAGAGGAGCACTGGGATCCTGCTGGCTGCTCTTTCAGTTCGTTCCCCAGAGCCCCCTTCCCCAGTCTCTCTTCAGGTGTCTCTGGACCACTCTGCTCCCGCCTTTGCAGACCCGGAATCCCAACAGAAGGTCCAAGATGTTTGCCGGATGTACTTTATGCAGCTATGTTCTGGCCTCATCATAGGAAACAGGACCTGTTACCTTAAGGAAAAAACCACCAAAAGGCATTCAACAAAAAAAGCTAGAAAGTACAATAAGCCACGCTTGCTACTCACATCCTATGAGCAGCCCCTTGAACGGTCTTCAGAGAACTTTAACTTTGATATACCTGTGGTCCAGCAACATAACAGAACTGATGCTTCAGAGCATTCTTTTTCCCTGAGCACCTACAATGATCAATCAGTTACTTTTGTTTTTTACGGATGGAAGTTATGAGATCTGTGTTGAGGATTTTGGAAAGAAACAAGAGAAGGACAAGGTATTATTCTGTTACTATGGCTCACAATTACACACAACAGATGATGCTGTTGATGGTGAGAAAATAATAAGCCAGAGTCCTACAAAAGACAAACTTTTTGCTGCATGCCAACAACCAGGAATATTCTGTGGAGCTACAAAAATGTGAAAATCCAATACCAGACCAGACCTTCTTTTTTCCTTCATAAGGAGCCTGAGTCCTCTTCATGTGTTTCACGTGAATGTAAGAGCAATCCTGGAGTGTTTATATCACACTGCCAGCTATAGGGGACATGCCATGATGGGGGAGCGGCACAGAGAGTGCAGCGCTCCCTGAAACCTGAGGGAAACCATCTGGGGCCAGATGAGGTGGGAGCAGGGCTCTGAAACCCACAGAGCCCATCCTGGGGTCATCACAGATGAGGGGGACAAACACAAAGGTACAAACACTTCTCTGTTTGCCGGGAGAGCAGACAGAGGCACCTCTCTCCTATCAGAGAAGGCCGTGGCACATCCCCCTAATGGGAAAGGGAGGCACATCCCATTGCCCCTTCTTTCAAAGCTTTTATTGAAAATCTTATCAGTGGGGTATAACAGGAAAACATACGCGTACTCATTACATTTGCAAGATAAGTTTCACAGAGAATAGATACCTTTAGGAAAACAAGTGACAGGAAATCAGTGATTTACATGTGTCTGAGAGGGAACAAGAATCAACAATAGAGACTGTCAATAAGGGGGAAGTAGACTTAAAGGTGTCTTAAAGATATAGGGTAAAATGTAAATAAAGCAAATGTCTTGACAAGGAAAAGGATGTAAATAATGTGAATGTCCTTTGCAGCATGAGCTGACCAGATTTGAGGGAGGAACAGAGCACACTCTATAGAATTTATTTTCAGGCCTGATTACCCAGGATACACCAGATCTGATTTAGGGCTATTTTTTTCCCCGCATCATTTCAAGCCTGAACCAGGCAGGGGAAGGAACCACCAAGAGATGAGACTGCTTCTTGGCTGCAATGAAGACTCCGGCTGTGTCCAAGCCAAGCCGAGGAGTGTGGGGACCTTTTCGCCCCTTCTCCATGTCCCCCAATTTCTCATCTGCTGCCAAAACTGGGCCAATGCCTGTCTTAGTTTGAAAACCTCTGTGCAAAGTCCCTTACCTGTCATGGGCTAATTAACCAGCCATGGCAAAGCAGAGAGGCAGGGGCTATGCCCCTGCCATGGAGGACAGGCCAAGTCTCCTCAGGAGCCTGTTTCTCCAAGGCCTCCTGATTATCTCCAGCCTTGGGGCCCTCCAGCATGTCGGCAGGGTTGCAGCTTCTGAAACCAGGCCAGGCATTTCCCAACATGTTTATAGGTGTAGAGGATAACTATCTTGCTCTAATTCAATTAAAGGACCAAACTGAGCATTCAAAAAGAGAGAATGTCAAATTTAAGCTCTCTTAATAAGTTTAAGTATGTGATGGAAACTTACGTTAAATATGTGATGGAAAGCTATGGATCCTGAGTTGGGTAGCCCAAATAGCTACCATTGAAGATATTGTCAAAAAAGAAAAGATTAAGATAATATTTAAGGTAAATAGTGCTCAGCATGCTGTGGAATGTTTTTCTTATTATGTTAAAAATATATTCTTTCCTGTTAAAAAGAAGAAGAAGAAGAAGAATTTATCCAAAGAAACCAAAACAAATCAGTGATGGATAAATTCCCGGAAGTAGAATCACTGATTCATAAAGTACTTCGATTTTTAATTGTTTGAGGTATCTCCTTACTGCTTTCGACAGGGGCTGTATCACTCTGCATTCCCACCAATAGTGCAAAAGTGTACCTCTTTCTCCACATCCTCACCAACATTTGTTGTCTGTTGATTTATTGATGATAACCATCTGACCAGTGTGAGGTATTATCTCATTGTCTTAATTTGCATTTCTCTGATGATTAATGATATTGAGCATCTTTTCATATGTCTACTGGCCATCTATATGACCTCTTTAAAGAAGTGTCTACTCAGGTCCTTTGCCCACTTTTTTGACTAGATAGTTCATTGCAATGTTATTTACAAATGCCAAGATATGGAAGCAGCCCAAGTGTCTGTCAATAGATAAGTAAATAAAACAATCAAGGCACATTGACACAATGGAGTACCACTCAGCTGGAAAGAAGAAATAAAAAAAGGAAATAAAGAGAAGAAAAGAAAGAAAGAATAAAGAAAAGGAAGAAAGGAAGGAAAGAAGGGAGGGAGGGAGGGAGGGAGGGAGAAAGATGGAACTCCTACCTCTTGCAACAACAGAGATGGAACTGGACAATATTATGCTAAGTGAAATAAGCCAGTTGGTGAAAGACAAATACCATATGATCTTGCCTATAAGTGTTTTGGTTTGGTTTGGCATCTATTCAACAAAATAAAGTAACAAACAAAATAAACCCAAGCAGTTCCCCTTAGAGAAACCATGCATGGACTAACTCAGACTCAGTCTTTCTGAGCTCCAGCACTGTGGTAGCAGCATAAAAGGCAATGGTGACATACAAGGAGGAACTGAAGTATCTGGCATCAAGGGGGAAGCTAGGGGATATATTTATCCCATAAAGAAAGGAAGTCAGAGGCCGTTGTCCTTTTTCTGAGCCTCCCCGCCCCCCGCAAAGAGCCACAGAGCTTGCACATAGGTGCTATATCTGAGACCTCATTAGCCTGGCTAACAGGTTTGCACGACTTGGAGATTCCCTGAGACTTCATCCCACTCAACTTATGGGACTGACAAAACTGTTAAGTATGACTTCCATATGAATGGCTGGTCTTGGCTTATGGTACACAACTTCCTAAATCCTATCAAACAAGCTAGACAGACTCAGTGAGCCTCTAGCCCTCATACATCTTGCTAAGTGATCTTAGGCCTGGCACAAGCAACAGCCAGCCTAGATTCACAGCTTAGCTTCACTTAGGAATATGCAATCCAAGCACAAGTAACAGCCATCTCAGGTTGCATTAAAGTTCATGCATGGTGGTTCCAGGCAGAATGGTGATGGGGGGCTGGCTTTGGCCTGTGCCACCTTGGAAATGCCAGAGCTTGTGCATCCAGTGGACAGCTACAGACCACACTGGAGCACCATCACCCTGCCCTTGAATAGCAGACCCCCCGGGGAGAGTGGAGGTCAGTGGTCAGTGGTCACAGCCTGTCCTCATACCTGACTGGCCTGGGTAAATCCCTCTCATTGACCTGCCAACAGCAGTCAAGGCTCAACTACTAGAAGTGGGTGTACTCAGCCAACACAAAGGGTGCATCTTGAGTACCCAGCTTGGGTGATGGGGGAGTCTGTGACACTGAACCCTACAAGATACCTACTACCACACTACCATACTCTTAGGCCACACCACCAAGGCAAGAAGTCATAGAAGTTCTATGTAATATGTAGAACAAACATAGGGAGGCTGCCAAAGTGAAGACACAAAGAAACATGGCCCAAATGAAAGAACAGATCAAAACTCCAGAAAAATAACTAAACAACATGGAGGTAAGTAATCTAACAGATGCAGAGTTCAAAACACTGTTTATGAAGATGCTCAAGGAACTTAGTGAGGGCCTCAACAATATGAAGAAGATCCAGTCAGAAACAAAAGATACACTAATTGAAATAAAGAACAATTTACAGGAAAATAACAGTAAAGTGGATGAACCTAAGAATCAAATCAATGATTTGTAACATAAGGAAGAATAAACAACCAATCAGAACAACAAGAAGAAAAAATAATGCAAAAAAATGAAGATACTATAAGCAGCCTCTGAGACAACTCCAAACATTCCTGCATTCACCTCATAGAGGTGTCAGAAGGAAAAGAGAAAGAGCAAGAAATTGGAAATCTATTTGAAAAAATGAATGAAAACCTCCTTAATTTGTTGAAAGAAATAGGCATGAAAGTCCAGGAAACACAGAGATTCCCAAATAAGATGGGCACAAAGGGGCCCACTCCAAGACATGTCATAATTAAAATGACAAAGGTCAAAGAAGAGGAAATCTTAAAAGAAGCAAGAGACAAGAAGTTAGTTGCCTACAGGGTTGTTACCATAAGACTGTCAGTTGATTTCTCAAAACTTTGCAGGCTAGAAAGGGTTGGCAAGAAGTATTCAAAGTAATGAAAAGCAAGGACTTAAACCTACATTACTCTATCCAGCAAAGCTATCATTTAGAATTGAAGGGCAGATAAAGTGCTTCCCAGAGGAGGTAAATCTAAAGGAGTTCTTCATCACCAAGCCATTATTATATAAAATGTTAAAGGGAATTATTTTAGAAAAAGAAGATCAAAACTATGAACAATAAAATGGCAATAAATACATATCTGTCAACAATTGAATCTAAAAAACAAACTAAGCAAACAATAATAACAGAGAAAGAATCATGTATATGGAAAGCATTCTGATTGTTGTGAGATGGAAGGGTGATATGGGGAAATGGTGAAGAGGCAAGGGGATTAAGAAGTACAAATTGATAGTTTTAGAATAGTTATGGAGATGTAAAGGACAGATGTAAAGTAGAGAAATGGAGTAGCCAAATAACTTATATGTATGACCCATGGACATGAACAATGGTGTGGGGACTGCCTGAGGCAGTGAGGGGTGCTGGGTAGAGGGGGGAAAAAGGGGAAAAATTGGGACAACTGTAATAGTATAATCAACAGAATATAATTTAAAAATATATAAATAGAAGGGAAATTTAAAAAACTATTAAGCATTTGTTTTACATTAGGCACTTGCATAATACTAATATTCAATAATAATAATAATAACTTTGAAAGATAAAAATAATAAAATTGGAGGAGAAATAAAGAGCTTCCTAGGGAAAAAAGAACATAAAATTTATCACCACCCAACCAGAATTACAAAAAATGTTAAAAAGAATTTAAGAAGGAAAAAAAGAGAGATGAACATAAATAAATGTAATAAAATGCATACCTATCAATAATCACTTTAAATGTAAATAGATTAAATACTCTAACAAAAGACGTAGGATAGCTGAGTGGATAAGATAAATGTGTGTGTGTGTACCCCACACACATATATATGCCCACACATATATATATGGATATATATATATATATATATATATATATATATATATATCTTACATATACAACCTACATGAGACCCATTTCAGATAAAAAGACACACAAAGGTGGGAAGTAAAGGGACAGAAAAAGATATTTCATGCAAATTAAAATTTTAAACAAGCTGGGGTGGTAATATTATATCAGACAATATAGACATTAAAACAATGGTTAAATAAGAGAGAAAGAAGACATTACACAATGATAAAGGGATCAACCTAACAAGAGGATGTAACGTTTGTAAATATTTATGCACCCTACATAAGAGTATCTAAATATGTAAAGCTAATCTTAATGGGCATAAATAGAAAGAGCAACAGTTACACAGTCATAGTAGGGGACTCCAACACCCATTTGGCATCCCTGCCTAGACCTTTCAGACAGAAATTAACAAGGAAACAGTGGCCTCAAAGACATGTGAGATCAGATGAATTAATTGATATCTTCAGAGCATTTTCCCCAAAACAGCAGAATATACATTCTTTTCAAGTGCACATGAAACACATTCTAAAGTATACTCCATGTTAGGACACAAAAGAAGTCTCAGTAAATTTAAGAAAATTGAAAATATATCAAGCATCTTTTCAGACCTTAATGGTATGAAAGTAGAACACTTACCAAAAAAACTGAAAAACACACAAAGATATAAAGGCTTAATAACAAGTTACTAAGTAATCAATGGGTTCACAATGAGAGCAAGGAAGAAATACCTAAAGCAACTATAAAAAGAACACAAAGCCAAAAGTGAATAAAAGGGAGAAAATAATAAAGACCAGAGTGGATATAAACAAGACTCACAAAGAAAAAAAGAGGACCTAAATAAATAAAATCAGAAATGAAAGAGAAGTAACAACTGGTGCCACAAAAATACAAAATATTATAAGAAAATATTATGAACAATTATATTCCCACAAATTGAACAATCTGAAAGAAATGGATAAATTCTAGAAACATACATTATTCTAAGACTGAATCAAGAAGAAATAGAAAATTTGAACAGAGTGATTACAATCAACAAAATTGAAAGAGTTATAGAAAAAACTCCCAACAAACAAAAGTCCTAGACCAAATTGCTTCATAGGTAAATTTGACCAAACATTCAAAGAAGAACTAACACCTATCATTCTCTAAGTATTTCAAAAATTCAAGAGCAGGGAAGACTGCCAAGCTCATTTTTATGGAGCCAGCATTGCCCGGATTCCAAAACCAGACAGAGGTACTACAATTAAAGAAAATTATAGGCCAATATACTTAATGATTATAGATACAAAAGTTCTCAAGAAAATATTAGCAAACTGAAATTAGAAATACATTTAAAAAAGCATAGAACATGATCAAGTGGGATATTCCTGGGATGTAATTTTGGTACAGTATTCACAAATCAATTAACATGATATACCACATAAACAAAATAAAGGATAAAATCATATGATTATAATAGCTGCAGAAAAGGCATTTGACAATATCCAGCACCCATATGATAAAAATTATCAACAAAGAAGGAAAAGAAGAAACTTACCTCAACATAATAAAGGCCATATATGACAAACCCACAGGTAACATCATAGTCAATTAGGAAAAAACTAAAGGGGCTTTTCTTAAGATCAGAAGCAAGACACTAAGATCTATTTTTATCAGTCTTATTCCACATAGTATTGTAAGTTCTAGCCACAGATTCAGACGAGAAGAAGTAAAAGGCATTCAAAATGGAAAAGAAGAAGTAGAGCTCTCATGTATTACAGATGACATGATACAATATGCAGAAAACTCTAAAGATTCCACCAAATTACACTATAATTGATAAATGACATCAGTAATATAGCAGGATACATAATAAATATTCAAAAATTGATTGCCCTTTTACATACCAATTATAAATTATGATATAGCCAACTACAAAAGAATAAACAATGGGGCAAAAAAGTCTCTTCAATCAGCAAATTGGACAGATATATGCAAGAAAAAAAGGACATTAGAACACCATCTTATACCATATGCAAGAAAAAGCTCAAAATGGACTAAAGACTTAAATATAAGAATTGAAACCACAAAGCTCCTAGAAGGAAATGTAGCCAATAAACTCTCTGACATTTTTTCTTAGCATTTTTTTCTAATATATTTTCTGGGAGAAGGAAAATAAAATAAAAAATAAACAGGTGGGACAACATCAAACTAAAAAAAATGTTACACAACAAAAGAAACCATCAGTAAAATGAAAGGACAGCCCACTGAACAAGAGAACATATTCATCAAAAATATTTGATAAGGAGTTAATATTCAAAACATATAAAGAATTCAAAAACTCAACTCCAAAAACCAACTCAATAAAAAAGAGGACTTACCTAGCCACAGCAGTCAGATAAGAAAAAGAAATAAAAGGCATCCAAATAGGAAAGGAGGAAGTAAAGCTATCATTGTTTGCAGATGACATGATAGTGTACATAGAGAACCCTGTAGACTCTACCAAAAAACTCCTCAACCTAATAAGTAAATTTGGCAAAACAGCAGGATACAAAGTCAACATTCAGAAATCAAAGCCGTTTTTGGACACCAGCAATGAAATAGAAGAAGAAGAAATCAGAAAAAAAATACAATTTGAAATGGCAAGAAGAAAAATAAAGTACCTAGGCATAAATTTAACCAAGGAGGTAAAAGACCTGTACACAGAAAACTATACAACATTGAAGAAAGAAATAAAGGAAGACACAAATAAATGGAAGCATTTACCATGCTCACGGATTGGAAGAATCAATATCATCAAAATGTCCATACTACCCAAAGCAATTTATAGATTCAACGCAATCCCTATTAAGATACCAATGACATATTTCACAGAAATAGAACAGACATTTCAAAAGTGTACATGGAACCATAAACAACACCGAATAGCTGTAGCAATTTTGAGAAAGAAAAACAAAGTAGGAGGGATCACAATACTGGACATCAAACTCTACTACAAAGCCACTATACTCAAAACAATCTGGTACTGGCACAAGAACAGACCCATAGACCAGTGGAACAGAATAGAAAGCCCAGAAATAAGCCCAGGTCCATATGGTCTTCTAATATTTGACAAAGGGAGCAGAAGCATAAAATGGAGCAATAATAGCCTCTTCAACAAATGGTGTTGGGAGAACTGGACAACTACATGCAAAAAAATTGAAATTGGATCATCAGCTGACACCATACACAAAAGTAAACTCAAGATGGATAAAAGACTTAACTAGAAGTTGCAACACCATCAAACTCCTCGAGGAGAACATTGGCAGGAAACTCTCAGATATCCCACGCAGCAATTTTTTCACTGATATGTCTCCTAAAGCAAGGGACATAAAGGAAAGAATAAACAAGTGGGACCTCATCAAAATAAGAAGCTTCTGCACGGCTAAAGAAAACATCAGCAAAATGAAAAGGGAGCCAACCCTATGGGAAAATATATTTGCTAATGATACATCAGATAGAGGTTTGATCTCCAAGGTATATAAAGAACTCACTCGACTCCACTCCAAGAAGACAAACGATCCAATCCAAAAATGGGCAAAGGACTGGGCAGATGCTTTTCTAAGGAGGAGATACAGAGGGCCCAGAGGCATTTGAAAGGATGCTCAGCATCACTAGCCATCAGAGAAATGCAGATCAAAACCACCATGAGGTACCACCTCACACCGGTCAGAATGGCCATCATAAACAGATCCACAAACAACAGGTGCTGGCGAGGCTGTGGAGAAAAGGGAACCCTAGTACAGTGTTGGTGGGAATGCAGACTGGTGCAGCCATTGTGGAAAGCGGTGTGGAATTTCCTCAAAAAGCTGAAAATGGAACTGCCTTTCAATCCAGTGATTCCCCTGTTGGGACTATACCCTAAGAATCCCAAAACGCCAATTCCAAAGAACCTATGCACCCCAATGTTCCTAGCAGCACATTTTACAATAGCCAAGAGTTGGAAGCAACTTAAATGCCCATCAGTAGATGACTCAATAAAAAAACTATGGTACATTTACACAACGGAATACTATGCAGCAGAAAGAAACAAAAGAACTACCACACTTCGCAACAGCATGGATGGAACTAGAGAGCATTATGCTAAGCAAAATAAGCCAGGGGGTGAAAGACAAATACCATATGATCTCACCTATAAGCGGAACCTAACCAACAATACAAAGATGGAAGTAAAATAAGACCAGCAACACTGAAAGGAAAAGAAACCAACAGAGACAAGAGGGAAGGAGGGAGGAGTGGCGGGGGGAAAAGGAAGGGAAGGGGAAAGTCAAGGAACATATAGCAAGGACTCATGGACAAAACCAAAAGGGAAGAGTTGAGAGAGGGAGGGAGGGAGGGAGGGAGGGGGGAAGGGAAAGTAGTGGGGGGAAGGCAGAGACAAATGTATTTGAAAAAATAAATTAATTATTTTAAAAAAGAAAACAAATACGCTGGACAACTACAGCATTGTGATGAGACAATCATATACTTTACAAAGTGTCCTCAGATAATTCAAGTACCTACTTGGCACCATGTCTAGTTATTACAATTTATTGACTATATTCTTTTTGCTACAGTGGGCTGTAGGGGGGCTGTCACCTGAGTAATTTGATATTTCACACAAAATCTCTGCATGAGACATGATTCATGAGTGGGAGCATTGTCATGACAAAGATGCCAATCACTAGTTGCCCATAGCTGCAGCCTTCTGAATCACTTGAATATTTTCTGCAGAGAAAAATTTCTGTGACTATTTTTGTAACTAATAATTTGTATCTCAATTTCTTTACCTTTTTACCCAGTGCCTCCCCTCTGTCAACCATGAGTCTGTTATCTGTATCTCGGAATTAGTTTAGATTTTATTTGTTCATTTATTTTGTTCTTTAGATTCCACATATATGAGACCTGCCTGGAAAAAGTTCAGCCATTGTTAATATAACAAGGACACTTTGGGCAACATTGATGTAACCTGGCAGCCAAGGAGAGTGGACTGGAATGTGTGCACATGAACAATGAATGTGCTAGTCAGGGAGTGTGGTAGATGCTGTTGAATGAGCATGTGTACTCTGTGGCCCTCACATTCAAAATGACTGAGTGAGTAGAGCAACGAGTCTGCATCAGATTTGGCATTAAGTTTGAACACTTTTCTACGGAAACTATCTGGATGATTCAGAAGTCTGCAGCTATCAACAACTGGTGGTTGGCATCTACATCATGACAATGGTCCCACTCATACATCATGTCTTGTGCAGAGTTTTTTGGTGGAACATCAGATCACCCAGGTGACTCAGTTCCCTTACAGCCCATATTTGGTGCCTTGCAACTTTTCAACTTCCAGCTTTTCCCAAACTAAAATCACCTTTGAAAGGGAAGAGATTTCAGACCATCGATGAGATTCAAGAAAATATGACAGAGAAGCTAATTGAATTTGGGAGAACTGTGTGAAGTCCCAAGGTGCCCCTGTTTTGAAGGGGACTGAGGTGTCATTGTCCTAGGTGTGTTGTATCTTCTTCATAAATATCTCTATTTTTCATATTACATGGCTGGATACCTTCTGGACAGACCTGGTAAGAGAAATCATATGGTATTTATCCTTCTCTGTCTGACTTATGTCACTTAGCATAATACATCCAGGTTGTTGCAAATGATAAGATTTCATGATTTTTTTTATTTTTATAAAGCCTTTTTAAATTACATTTTTTTTAATTTTTAAATCATGTTTATTCTATTACAGTTGCCTCCATTTTTCCCCCATTGCCCTCCTTCACTCATTCCCCCCACCCCACGCTCCCACAGTCAATTCCCACACTGTTGTCCATGTCCATGGGTCATTCATACATGTTCTTTGTCTAGTCCCATTTCCTTCTTTCCACCATTTTCCTTCCCCATCCTCTCTGGGTACTTTCAGTCTGCTCCATGTTTCCATGCCTGTGGTTTATTTTGTTTGTTACTTTATTTTGTTGAATAGATGCCACTTATAGGTGAGATCATATGGTATTTGTCTTTTACCAACTGGCTTATTTCACTTAGCATAATATTCTCCAGTTCCATCTCTGTTGTTGCAAGAGGTAAGAGTTCCATCTTTCTCTCTCCCTCCCTCCCTCACTCCCTCCCTCCCTTCCTTCCTTCCTTCTTTTTCTTCTTTCTTTCTTTCTTTCTTTCTTTCTTTCTTTCTTTCTTTCTTTCTTTCTTTCTTTCTTTCTTTCTTTCTGTCTTTCTTTTCTTCTTTCTTTAATGCAGACTGATTTTATTTTTTAAATGTCAAAGTCAATTATAAAATATTAAAAAATTTAAAACCATTATAAATTCTCAGCAATTAAAATAACATGACACTAGCACAGAAATAATCAAGTAAATCAATGAAATATAACAAGCATTCTAGAAACAAATGTATCTATGTCTAACAATGTGATACATGATTAAATTGATATTTCAAATCAATGGGGAAAATAGGCTTATTCAACAAATAAAGTGCATGGACCACTATTATTTGAAATAAAAGAAATATAGAGCCCCATTTCACACGTTATACAAGAAATATTCAGGTGAGTTAAAAATCAATATGTAGAATCTAAGGAGTTTTAGGAGATTTCATTATTTTATATAGTTGAATAATATTCCATTGTATATATTACCACAACTTTTTATCTAGTCATCTATTTATAAATAGGCACTTGGGTGGCTTCCACATCTTGGTTATTGTAAACAACACTGCAATAAACAGCAGTGCATATATATTTTAAATAAATGTTTTGGGATTCATTTATTATAAACCCAAAAACAGGTTAGAAGGCAGTTCCATTTTTATTATTATTCTGTTTTTGATGACTTCTATACAGTTTTCCATAGTGGCTGTCCAAATTTGCAATCCAACAAAGAGTGCAAGAATGCCCCCTTTTCACAATATCCTGACTAATATTTTTTTGTTAATTTATTGATAATAGCCATTCTGACAGGTGTGAGATCATATATCATTGTGATTTTAATTTTGCAATTCTCTGATGATTAGCGATGTTGCACATCTTTACATATATATTGGCTCTTTGAATATCCTGTTTTGAAAAGTGTGTATTAAGTCCTCTTTTTTTAAATTAATTAATTTATTTTTTAAAATACTTTTGTCTCTGCCTTCCCCCCACCACTTTCCCTTGCCCCCTCCCTCCCTCCCTTTCTCAACTCTTCCCCTTTGGTTTTGTCCATGAGTCCTTGCTATATGTTCCTTGACTTTCCCCTTCCCTTCCTTTTCCCTGCCGCGCCCCTTCCTTCTTGTCTCTGTTGGTTTCTTTTCCTTTCAGTGTTTCTGGTCTTATTTTCCTTGCATCTTTGTATTGTTGGTTAGGTTCCACTTATAGGTGAGATCATATGGTATTTGTCTTTCACCCCCTGGCTTATTTCCCTTAGCATAATGCTCTCCAGTTCCATCCATGTTGTCGCAAAGTTTAGTAGTTCTTTTTTTCTTTCTGCTGCGTAGTATTCCATTGTGTATATGTACCATAACTTTTTGATCCCATTATCTGCTGATAGGCATTAAGGTTGCTTTGATTTCTTCTCTTATCTTATTATTGACCCATTCATTGTTTAGTAGTCTACTGTTCAGTCTCCATGAGTTTGCAAGTCTTTGAAGTTTCTCTTTGAAGTTCATTTCCAGTTTGAAACCTTTGTGGTCTGAGAAAAAATTTGGTATTATTTTAATTTTCCTGAATTTGCTGAGGTTTCCCTCAGCTAATTTGCTGGGGTCTCCCTTTGAAAAACTTCCATGAGCCTTTTAAAGGAATGTGTATTTTTCTTCTTTGGGATGTAAGGTTTATATATGTCAGTTAAGTCTATTTGATTCAGTGTGTCATTCAGCTGCACAATATCTTTATCAATGTTTTGTTTGGAAGACCTGTCCATTTTTGACAATGGGGTGTTGAAATCCCCTACTATCAGTGTGTTGCTGTCTATATATTTTTTGAAGTCATCTAACAATTTCCTTATTTACTTGGGGTCTCCTATATTGGGAGCAAATAGGTTTACAATGTTTATGTCTTCTTGATAGATTCTTTTAAGTATTATAAGGAGACCCTCTGGGTCTCTTCTCATGGCCTTTGTTTTGAAATCTACTTTGTCTGATACAAGTATGGCAACCCTGGCCTTTTTCTCTTGCCCATTGGCTTGGAATATTGTTTTCCATCCCTTTACTTCCAATCTGTGTAGGTCTTTGCCTCTCAGGTGGGTCTCTTGTAGGCAGCATATGTGTGGGTCATGTTTTCTTCTCCATTCAGCTATCTTGTGTCTTTTGATTGGGGCATTTAGCCCATTTACATTGATAGTTATTACTGATAGAAACATTCATTTTTTCTTCTTGTACCTGTGTTTTTCTCTTTCTCACTCTTTTCCTTTATCTTCCTAAACCAGTTCCTTTAGCATATCTTGGAGTGCTAGTTTGGTAAAGATGTATTCTTTTACCCTTCTTTTGTCTGAGAAACCCCTTATTTCCCCTTCTGTTTTAATTGAGAGCCTTGCTGGGAAAAGAAGGCTTGGTTGTAGGCCCTTGCTTTTCATGACTTGGAATATTTGTTGCCATTCTCTTCTGTCTTGTAATGTTTCTGCTGAGAAGTCAGGTCCTAGGCTTATCGGGGCCCCCTTGTATGTTACTTTCTCCATCTCCCTTGCTGTCTTGAGGATTCTCTCTTTGTCTTTGATAGTTGCCATTTTCATGATGATGTGTCTTGGAGTGGACCTCCTTGGGTCCCTCTTGAGTGGGGTCCTCTGTACCTCCTGGATCCATGAGACCCTTTCTCTCCTCAAATTAGGGAAATTTTCCATCATTACTTTTTTGAGGAGGTCCTCTATCCCTTGATCCTCTTCTTCTCCTTCTGGTATCCCTATTATGCGGATATTATTGCATTTCAGGTTGTCCTGCATTTCCCTGAATGCCTCTTCATTCTTTTTGAGTCTTTTTTCCATTTCTTGTTCTTTCTGGGAACTTTTTTCTAACTTATCTTCCATCTCACTTATTTGATCCTCAGCTTCATCCAGCCTGCTTTGGATTCCTTCTACTGTGTTCTTCAATTCAGAAATGGTATTCTTCATATCCTCTCGTATCTTCTTGATAGTTTCTATGTCCTTTTCCAGGCTGATATAATTTGCTGTAAGACCCTGATAGTTTCACTGCAGTTTCTCATAGTTATCTCTGAGCTGGCTGAGCTCATCGAGCTTCCTTAGAGCCATTGTTTTGAATTCAATATCTGATAGTTCCCTTGCCTTTATTTCATTTAGCTCTCTCTATGGGGAGTCCCCTTTTCCACTCATTTGGGGGGAACTTCTTTTTCTTCCCATTTTTGTGAGAGTCTGTTAAGTAATTTATGTATTTATTTATTTATTTTTGCTTCTGCTTCCATTGGGCCATCTAGATATCCTGACTTTGTGGATTAAATTTCTATGGTAGTAGATGTGGTTTTTTATTTATTTATTTATTTTCAATTTTTTTTTCCTTTACTTTTTTTTCTGGGCCTCCTTCTGATGATATCAGTTGTTGACCCTATATGGCCTTGGGTCATTTGTTAAAGCCTTCCAGGTGTCTATTGTCTGTGTCTGACTCCTGCTTTGGGCTTATGTGACCCCTTCGGCCAGAGATCCACTATTTCTGTCTATCACTCTGCACTCTCCTGCCAGCTCCTGGATCGCACTACCTGGCCCAGCAGGATCCCCCGCCAGCCTGGGCTCGCACGTGCTTGCCCCAGCCCAGGGGACTTTTTCATGACCCTGGCACTGGTCCCTTTAGAGTCTTCTATTGTGTGTTCCCCCCCCCCCCCCCCCCCGCTTTTAGCTGTTTGTATGAGTTGCCTGCCCTCACCAAATGGAGACTACAGAAATGGGAGGAAGTCAGCTCCAGGTCTCTCAGGTTAATCCTGTCTCCAGTCTCTCCTCCAGGGACTCTGGGCAGCTCTGTGACTCCTTCACCCGGGATCCACTATTTCTGAGGCCTGTTCTGCAGTCGCGGGCCTTTGTGGTTCGATTTACACCTGCCCTCGCCCATCTGCGCACTCCCTCACAGGCCCCATTGGTGCCAACCTGTGGGAGGCCTTGCCAGCCTGCGGGAGCCCTCACCAGCCCGCATGGGCCCAGACACACACGCTTGCCAACCCTCGCCCACCACTTGGCACAAGTGTGCGCGCCTGCACTCGGTGGTTTTGGGCTCTCTATTGTATGCTTTTCACCTTTTCGCTCTTTGGGAGTGTGTCCTTTTCCCGCACAATGGAGACTAGGGAAAGAAGAATTCGGGACTCCCCGGTTCCTCCTCCCGTTCTTTCCCCAACGCCTCCGTTTCCAGTCTCTCCTCAGGGGTCTGGGCAGTTCTGTGACCCCTTTGGCCAAAGATCCAGCACCCGTGCAGACTGCGTTTCAATCGCGGGCAGTCTGGTTCCTGCATGCCCCCCTTCTGCCTCTTTGGGGGCATGCCCTGCCTGTCCAGAATGGAGACTATGGAACAGGGAGGGAGTTGGGACTCCCAGTTTCTCCTCCCATTCTTTCACCCATGCCTCCATCTCCAGTCTCTCCTGAAGGCTCTCCCAGCCAGTCTGCACTCAGTCCCCCAGCTCACATGCACAAGCTGTGTGCGGAGTGCACAAAAGGCACGTTAATTGATTCCCTTATGCCTGGGCGAGATGGTGGCTGAAGAGTGGGAGGTGCATTATCACCCGGGCTCCACCGGCCGCCATCTCAGTTCTCTTCACAAAGTTTTCCTCACCAATCTTTTCCCAGGCACCAGCCCACTCTGCTGCCACCTCTACCCAGAGATCAAGGAGGGTGGCTGCCACTGCAATAATTGCATTGACCCTTTATATGTCTCTTTGATTCCCCAGCCACCTGTCTCTGGCAGAGAGCAGCCCTAAGCTTTTCGGGGTTGCATTTTGTCTGTATTTCCCTGGTTTTAGCTGCTGTAGTTTAGAGGTCCCCGTTTATGATTCAGACCCCGTTCTTCTCGGGGGGAGCTAACTGGCCGTTTCAATGTCCCTCTGGTGCTGGTGCCCATGGGCTCCCAGCCCACCCTCTCGAGCCTCCACCACACTTCTCACCCATTGGGATGTGTAAAAGTTGAATCCACTGACTGTCCGCGGCTCCAAGGCTCCTCTCCCACTATAGTTCCATTGTTTTCCAGGTGATTACTCCACTATTTAGTCGCAATTCCAGTTTGGTTGGGAGGAGGAGGTCAGCATGACTCCCATTCACTCCTCTGCCATCTTTCCTCCCTTGTCCAGTGTATTTGTAAAATAAAATTTAAAATATATTTCCTACCTTAACCTATCTTTTTAATGTGGTCATGTGTGGCATCTCTTTTACCTTATAAATGTGGTAAATTACAGTGATTTTCATATGGTAAACCAAACATTAATTTCTTGATTAAAAAAACTTAGAAAAGTCCATTTCCTTTCATATAACTCTGGAGTTGATTTAATAATGAGTGTTTAGGTATGACGTACCTATGTCCATGAAGAGGTTGCCTTTTCTTGCAAACTCCTTGTCATCTTTGATATCAAGTCATGATGATCTCATAAAATGAGTTAGGAAATATTCCCTCTTATTCTATTACCCAGACATTTTTTTTGACATGTGTCATTTTTTAAATAAATTTGATGGATATGCTATGTTGAATTTGTCAGCTGGAATGTGCTGTAGTTCAGTGTCTCTTTTGTGGACCAGATACCTCCTAGAGATTTCATTTCTTCAGTAGATACAAGACTAGGCAGGTATATATGCCACTTTTCATCATATCTGGTTAAATTGTATTCTCTATGAAATTATTTCACCACATTGGCAGAAAATTGTTCAGGATGCCTTCTTTTAAATGTGACTATGGATTCTGTTGGAATGGTTTCCATTTCTAACAATGAAGTTTATGTGATACATCTTTTTGTTTTTATTATTCATTGATAAAAGTTTACCAACGTAGTCTTTTCAAATTACTTTGCATTTGTTTATTCTCTGTATAAAAAAATGATTTTTGACATTAGCATGTTTTCTCCATTCATCATTGTGTCTTTCTACCATCTTTGGGTTTAACTTATTAATTTCTTTTGAACTTATTGAAATAAAGTTCATACTTATATTCTACATGTTTAATTATTTTCTTGATTTTGCTTCAATGCTCACTTTCATTTTCTTTTATCCAGTGGTTATTTTGAAGTGTACTGCTTAGTTTTCATTTCAGTTGTCTTTTTGCATAACTTCTGTCTGGTTATAAGAAATTATTTTACATTCTCTCTCTCTTTCTGCATCCACATTCTCTTTTTTACAGCACCATTGAAGTCATTTTATTCCAGAGGCACTTCAACCAATTTAGCATCTAAATTTTTCCAATAAATACCTTAAAAATTTCAATCACTAGGAATTTTTATTTTATCCAAGAAAATAGTAAATTTTGGTTAATACTTGGAGGACTCTTACAAATTAGTTTACATTCTATTGCTGTTGAATGCACATTTTTAAATTGTTGTTATATAACAGTTGTCTCACTTTTTTCTCCATTGCTCTCCCCTTCCCCACACACATCCCATTCTCATAGTCAATCATCCTTCAGTTGTCCATGGCCATGGGTCCTTAATACATATTCCTTAACTTATCCTTCTTCTTCTCTCCCCTGTTATCCCCTTACCCTATTCCTTTAGTCACTGTCAGCTTGTTCTTTATTTCCATGCCTCTCATTCTATTTTGTTCATTTGTTTGTTTTGTTGATTAGGTTCCACTTATATGTGAGATCATATGGTATTTGTCCTTCACCCCTGGTTTATTTCACTTAGAATAATGCTCTCCAATTCCATCCATACTGTCATGAAAGGTCAGAGTTCCCTCTTTCTTTCTGCTGCATAGTATTCCATTATGTAAATGTACCACAGACTTTGAACAACTCATTTATTGATGGACACTTAGGCTGTTGACAGTGCTTGGTTATTGTAAATAATGCTGCTTTGAACATTGGGTGCATAGGTTCTTTTGAATTAAATTTCTTCAGGAAATCTACCTGCAGTGGAATTGCAGTGTCAAAAGTCAATTCCATTTTTAGTTTTTTTGAGGGAATTCTATACTGTTTTCCACAGAGGCTGCACCAGTCTGTATTCCCACCAACAATGTACTAGAGTTCTCTTCCCTCTACAACTTCACCAGCACTTGTTGTTTGTTGGTTTTTTAATGATGGCCATTCTAAATGGTGCTGAGTGGTATCTCATTGTGGTTTTAATTTGCATTTCTCTGACAGCTAGTGATATTGAGCATTCTTTCATATGTCTCTGGGCCCTTTGTATGTCCTCCTTGGAGAAGTGTCTGTTCAAGTCCTTTGCCCAACTCTGATTGGATTGTTTGTCTTCCTCATGTTGAATCATATGAGTTCTTTATATATTTTGGAGATCAAACCCTTGTCTGAGTTATCATTGGCAAATATGTTTTCCCCTATGGTTGGTTCCCTTCTCATTTTGTTTATGCTTTCATTAGTTGTGCAGAAGATTTTTAATTTAATATAATCCCTTTCATTTATTCTTTCCTTTATATTGTTTATCCTAGGGGGCATATCGGTCAAAATACTGCTGCAAGAGATTTCTGAAATTTTCTTACCTTTGTTCTCCTCTATGACTTTGGTGTCATTACATATTTAAGTCTTTTATCCATCTTCAGTTTATTTTTGTGTAGGTATAAATTGGTGGTTGTTTCATTTCTTTGCACGTAGCTGCCCTGATCTCCCAACACCATTTGTTGAAGAGGTTATTTTTACTCCATTGTATGCTCCTCCCCTCTTTGTCAAATGTTAATTGATCACAAAGACATAAGTTTATTTCTGGGCTCTCCATTCTGTTCCATTGATCTATGTGCCTGTTCTAATCCCAATACCAGACTGTTTTGAATACAGTGGCCTTGTAAGATAGTTTGATATCAGATATTGCAATCCTTCTTACTGTTCTTTTTCAAAATTGCTAAAGCTATTCGGGGTCATTTATAGGTCCATGTAAATTTTTGAAATATTTGTTCTATATCTGTGAAATATGTCATGGGTGTTTTAATAGAGATTCCATTTAATCTATAAATTGCTTTGAGTAGTATGGACATTTTAATGATGTTAATTCTTCCAACCATGAACACAGCATATGCTTCCATTTATTGGTGTCTTCCTTAACTTCTTTCATCAGTGTTCTGTGGTTTTTCTGAGTACATGTCTTTTACTTCCTTGGTTATGTATATTCCTAGGTATTTTATTTTTCTTGTAGCTATAGCAAATGGGATATTTTTCCTGATTTCTGATTCTGATATTTCATTGTTTGTGTACAAATTCATTTGATTCCTGAATGTTGACTTCATATCCTGATACTTTGCCAAATTCATTTATTAGGTCAAGTAGTTTTTTAGTGGAGTCTACAGGGTTTTCTATGTACACTGTCATGTCATCTGTAAGCAATGACGATTTGACTTCTTTCTTTCCATTTTGGGTGCATTTTATTTTTTTTCTTATTTGATCACTGTGGCTAGAAATTCTAATACTATGTTGAATAGAAGTGGGGAAAGTAGACACCCTTTTTCTTCTTCCTGATCTTAGTGGGAAAACTTTTAGTTTTTTCCCATTGAGTATGAGGCTGGCTACAGTTTTCTCATATAAGGCCTTTATTACATTGTGGTATGCTTCCTCTGCTCTCTTTGTTTAATGTTCCTATCATAAATCATGTGAGTTCTTTATATATTTTGGAGATCAAACCTCTATCTGATGTATTATTGGCAAATATATTTTCCCATATGGTTGGCTCCATTTTCATTTTGCTGATGTTTTCTTTAGCCATGCAGAAGCTTCTTATGTTGATGAGGTCCCATTTGTTTATTCTTTCCCTTATGTCCCTTGCTTTAGGAATGCAGACTGGTGCAGCCACTGTGGAAAATAGTTTGGAATTCCCTTAGAAAGCTAAAAATTGAACTGCCTTTTGACCCAGAAACTCCACTGCTGGGATTATACCCTAAGAATCCTAAAACACCAATTCAAAAGAACCTATGCACCCCAATGTTCAGAGCAGCACAATTTACAATAGCTGAGTGCTGGGAGTAACCTAAATGCCCATCAGTGGATGAGAGGATCCAAAAACTATGGTACATTTACACCATGGAATACTATGCAGCAGAAAGAAAAAAAGAACTACTACCCTTCACAACAGCATGGATGGAACTAGAGAGCATTATGCTAAGTGAAATAAGCCAAGGGGTGAAAGACAAATACCATATGATCTCACCTATAAGTCAAACTTAATCAGCAAAGCAAGCAGTAAAGGAAAATAACACCAGCAACACTGAAAGAAAGAAGAAACCAATGGAGATGGGAGTGAGGGAGGGAACGGGATAGCTGAGAGGGGAAGGGGAAGAGTCAGATCAAGGAACAGGTATAAAGGTCACATAGAAGAAGACTAAGTGGGGAAGGATTGAAGGTGGGATGTGAGGGAGGATGGGTAAGTGGTGGCAGGTAAATGGAGAAAAATGTATGTGAAAATTTTTTTTAAAAGAAAAATAAATAAATTTTAACAAAAAAAAGGGAAGAAAAACATATTCTCACAAACCAACCAAGATAATACATTGCTAAAAGACTTGTTCATCAAGAAATATTAACAGAAGTTCTTTTTTTTCAGAATTAAAGTGATTTTTTAATGGAAAAAAGGAATTATGGCATAAGTGACAGTTTTAAAAGAACATTAACTGAAAGTACGACCATAACACTATTTTTATTTTCATTGAAGCCATGTATGCCTGAGCTACAAAGTTAGACAAGGTGTGTATCTATCTATATTTTATACTTTAATACAAATTTCAAAACATAAAGCATAACAGTATTCTCTATGTTCAAATTCACTTAATTTTATCTGAAACACAGTATTTATAAAACAAATAGCTCCTGCAACAAAACCAACATTAGGAAAGTTGTTTAAATTATTTTTAATGGTTATAATGGAGCTAATTTTCCTCATAAAATCCCAAGATTTAGCACTCTTTAGGTTGCTTGAATATAACCAAGAATTTGATATTGATAAGTAAATATTATATATCAGTTCAAACATTCGAGATAAAAGGAGTGACTTTTGATTTAATCCTAAACCAAAAATGAATCTTGAAAATATAGTTTGCCATTTCTAACACATTCCTTTATGTGTTCACACAGCATGTTCCAGGAAGTCAATCATCTTTCTCAATGTATGTCTTTGCATTAACTCATGCCATGTGCCCGGCTAAGTACCTGTCTCTAGCTGACATTACAGTTTCTTCATTGCTCCATTTTGCAAACTTCCTCAGTGTCTCATGTGATCTCTCTTGTTCTTTGCCAGTCTCTTGGCATTCCTCTGTGATTCTGTGTTTTGCTCCCAGTGATGTTTCAGAACTAGAGAGCTTCTCTGGGTTTCTTTCTTTGTCCTTTTCCATGTTTCTCATTTTACTGGATCTTTCTTGGTCAAGAAACTTATTCTTTGCCCTAGGTTTTGGGCTGCTTTCCTTTCTGTCTCTCTTTCTGAAGATTGAACATTTACTTCTCGTTTTTCTCTATCTCTGTTTTCATATCTTTCTTTCCTTGTTTTCATATGTTCTTCCTTTTCTTTACTTTTCATTCTCTCCTCCTTTCTCACTGTGTCGGTCATGATCATTTCATTGCCTATCTCTTTCATGTTCTCTTGTGGGATATTTCTCTCTGTCTTTCTCCCTTTTCTATTCTCTGTCATTTCTTTCTCTTTGGTCTCTTTCCCTCAGTTTATCTTCTTGTTCATGCCTCTTTCAATGAGAATCTCTATGACTGGCCTCTCTGTGTCTATGGGAATCTTTCTTTTCTTTTCGGTAATCACGATCAGTGTAACAGTTCTCCTGGTACTTATCTTCCCTTTTCTCATGTCCCCTTGACTTGAAACCTTTTGCGTGGCTTTTGGTATCATGTCCTCTTTCTTCACTAGATGACCTTGAGTGGTTGTGATGCCTAGAGTCATTCTCAGAGGTCTCTGTGCTCTTTTCCCTTCTGCAGTTCACTTTGTTTCCTCTCGTTTCATCATTCTGTCATTAGCATCAAAGTCACTGTCTGCATCTGGGTTTTCCTCTACTTTCACAACAGTTTGGAGAATGCATTTCTCATGTTGTATTCTGTTCTCTGTTACTTCATCAGAATAACCCCTTGATTTCTCTTCCTTTATCCCAGACCTAGCTTCATGAAAGCTGCATGTAGGTACTTTCTCTTCACCAACTGCTTGCTTTAACAGATGCCTATAAAATTCACTGAGATTTCTGCTTGGTTACATCCAAACGTGCTTCAAGTGCATCAGCCCTCTTTTCTCTTTCCTCCTCTTCAGCTCTCTCTTGCAGTTTTTTCTTATAAGCAGATGTCACAAATGCCTCTTTATCATCAAACTCTCCCTTTTCCATTTCTCATTCTCTCTGTATTTTCTTTTCCATTCTTTTTTCTGTTCCTTTTTTCTGATCTCAATTGTTTTTTAGTAAGTTGTGAATATACTTGGGCTTTTGGTCTTTTCCCAAAAGCAATTTGGGATTATTTTCTTCCTTTTTTTTCTGCATTTCATCATAAATACTGTCATATTCATCTACAGTGGAATCTTCTGCAAGAGCCTTCTACATTTTCAGTTTGGTCTGTTTCATTGCTTGCTTTTTAGCAGCTTCTCTCTGAAGGCTTTCGCTCAATGGAGGTCTCATCATCATCAGAATCATTCCCAAACACTGATGGTTTTTGCAAAACAGGATGCAAGTGCTGTGTTTTCTTTGGCAAAATAAGCCCATACTGCCTGCCCGGAATCGCCATCTTGCTCCCGTCTCTGCTGAATGTGGCTGGCCAATGCCCTTAACAGAAGTTCTTAAAGCAAAGGAAATATAATATTGTTTGGAAAGTTAGAACTAGAAAAAGAAATGTATGTCATTGGAAATGGAATATATAGTTATAAAATTAAATTCATATTATTTTCTTAAATTAACTGTTGTAGAAGATAATGGACATCCTAAAGTAAATTTAATATAAATGTAGTATGTTTATAGCAAGTGTAAATGTAAAACATATGATAATATCACAAAGGATGGGGGTTGGGAATATACTCATACATACAAACCTTATAGTTGATGTGAAGTAGTGTAGTGTTACTTGAAACGACTCATATTAATTAAAAATGAGTTTTTAATTAACATTGTAAATACTTGGTGCACCCCTAAAATATTTTAAATGGTATAAATAATAAGTCAATGGGTAGAATAAAATTCTCAAATTACCCAGCAGTAGTCAGAAAAAAAAAGGAAGGAAAAAAAGGGAGGAAAAAACAGATAGAACAAATAAAAAACAGCAAATATGGTGGTAGATATTAATTACACCCTATCTATAATTACACTGAAGGTGAGTGGTATAAACACCTGATTTAAAAGTTTGAGATTCTCAAACTGAACACAAGCAGGACCTGATCATTGCTATCTACAAGATGGCTCATTGAATTTCAAAATATATAAGTTAAAAACCAAAGAATGAGCCCTTGCTAGTGTGGCTTAGTGGACTGAGTGCTGGCCAGTGAGCCAAAAGGTCACCTGTTCAATTCCCAGGCAAGGCACATGCCTGGGTTGCAGGCCAGGTCCCCAGTAGGAGGTGCATGATAGACAACCACACATTGATGTTTCTCTTCTCTCCTTCTCTTCCCATCTCTCTAAAAATAAGTAAATAAAATCTTTTTAAAAAGTTAAAGAATTAAAAAAATATACCATGCAGATACTAACCAAAAGAAAGGTGGAAAAGCTACATTAACTTCACACAAAGTAGACTTCAAATCAAGGAATATGTTTAGGGACAAAAATGGACAATAATTAATGATAAAACAGTTGAATTCTTTGAAAAGATATACTAATTCTAAAAGTATATGCATCTAACAACAGAGCTTAAAAATAGGTGAGGATCAACAGAGACAAGAGGGAGGGGTGGGCAGGAAAAGGGAAGGGAAGGGGAAAGTCAAGGAACATATAGCAAGCACTCATGGACAAAACCAAAGGGGAAGAGCTGAAGGAGGGAATGAAGGAGGAGGCAAGGAAAAGTGGTGGGGGTAGGCAGAGACAAATGTATTTAAAAAATAAAGGAAGAAAGAAAGAAAGAAATGCTTGAAAAGAAAAAAATAGGTGAGGAAAAATGAGTAGAACTGAAATGAGAGAGAGACAAATCCACGATTTGGAGGTTTTCAATACTTTTCTCTCAGTTGATAGTACAAGGAGGCAGAAAATCAGTAGGTTCCAAAAACCCAAATTGTAATCTACACTTTGACAAATGAATCTAACTGTATTATAAGTGGATAACATAATCATACTAAATAGTGTGGGGAAAAAGGGATATGACCTAATTACCTTTAGGAAACAATAATTTGAAGCAGATATATCATGAAGCTAAACACAAAAAGAACTGTACAAAAATATTCTATTCTAACTGGTAAATTTATTTCTCATAAGAGTACAGGTCAGTCATTCTAAAACAACATATACACTGTTTAGATAAAAATAATATGTATTTAGACAGTAAAAGCCAGGCAAATACATTGATATGTATTTATATATACATAAAAAATATTGTATGATATAGTCTCTGCAATCCAACATCATGCATTCAATCCATCATTAGCTCATTGCTTGTTTGCTACATCTTTCTCTAACAATATATGTTATATAAATGTATGATATATAATAAGTAGATATAATAAATCATATTCATATATAAGAAATAAATAGAATAAGTTGATCTTTATCATTTTGGGCTCCTTAAAGAAATGGATGATTTCAGGACTTGAATGGGATTATAAAAATAAATCTGGAGCACCTTTAGGTGCCAGAATTAAGAAAATGTTTTTAAGAAGAAACGTAAAAGTGTGAGGTCATTCCAAAAGTCATAGGAAACAATCTGAAAGAGCTCCCAGTGTCCAAACTTGGAGCCATTTGAGCAACAAAATGAAAAATGATAGTATTGGGTTATAGCCCAAAGAATAAAATAAACATCCATAAGCCCATACTAATATAAACATATAACTGAATAAATAAATGAGGTAAAAAGGGTTACTTGTCCTTACAGAAAAATTTCAATTAATAAAAATAGAAGAATGGATGAAATGGAAAGTCACCACTAGAATGCCACAGTAATAATTGGAGCAAGAAAATCCACTGATAAATGATAAATTTAGTGGAAGAAATATTAAAGAGAAATAGGGCATTTGTGTATCTTCAAAGTGTCTTTCCTGAAATATTTATTAACTACTATGGAGAATTTTACACATGTCACAAATTTTTCAATACTGCTTCCAGGTGGTGAAGTTTAATTCCTCACCCCTTAGGCCTGGGTCAGACTTAGTGAGTCACAGCTAACAAATAGAGTAAGAAAAGGGAAAAATAATAACATTGCTGAGAGATCCAAGATGGTGGAAGAGTGAGTGGAAGTTATGCTAACTTCTTCACAGGACCAATATGAAATTACAACTAAACTGTGGAGAAATCATCTGTAACAAACTGAACAATAGCAAGAAAGAAGCCTTATAACCATGGACAGACAGAAGAATCAGCTTCAGCACAATGTGACTGGTAGGGAGTGAGGTGGAGACATAGAAGGCTGGCAGGGCACCACAAGCAGCAGCTGAAGCACTGGAGGAATATTTAAGTGGACAGTTGGATCTCCCTGAGAAGTGTGGGGTCTAAACCCTAAGCTGGGATTCCCAGCCTAGAGCACCAGGGCCCAAAAGTACACAGATAATATCCAGTACCAAAAAACAGCAGGGTTTCTCTCTGCCAGACATGGACAGCTGGAGATGCAAAGAGATGTTTAAAGGGCCAATATACAAATTTTCATTTACAGTCATTTACCCTGGGATCCAGCAAAAGAGGGGCAGAGTGGACTTGAGATGCTTGAGGAGAGACTGGAGACAGAGGCTTTGGGGAGAGAATTGAGAGCAGCTGCTGGGATCCTGGTGCTGAGTCATCCCCCATACTGCAGCAGCCATCTTGTTCAGACAGACCACTCCCTTATAAGTGGCCTCAGCTTGGGGGAAGCAATAGCCCTGCTCCCAAGAGGGGCTTTGCCCCTCTCTGTGCTGCTTAACCTTGACTGCTGAGTGCAGAGTGACTAGGTTAACAACTGAAGGAATCAGCCACAGAAAGTAGATCCTTGGTAGTTTCTAACAGGCTGCCAAATGTTAGACAGGGTCACCATCTGACATCACCAGAGGTGGATCCAGAAAGAAAAAAAAACAGTGGTAAATAATAGACACTACCAAGACAAAAATCCACCATAGTCTTCTCCATGATTTGCAATATTTTCTTTCCTCCATAGCTTTTTAACACTCATTTCTTGCCCCTTCAAGTTTGTGCATATTAAGTCACTAGATTGTATACTATAGTTTATTTCAATTCACATATTTTGCCCCTCCCTTCTCTTACCCCATTTTACCTTCTTCTTCCTGCTTATTATTTTTATTTTAAATTTTGTTTTCTCTCTTGCTACAGCTTGTTTCCATTCCACACTCTTACTATATCTCCCCTGTCCAGCCTCTCAAAAACCAATTTTATGGTCAATGGTCATCTCACACTCTTTTCCCTGCTCTTAAAATACCTGTGTTCTCTCTCTACCTTTAGCAACCTTTGTTTGTTGGTTGTGGATTGAGTAGTTGCACTTTCATTTTTTCAATTTGATCTCTAGATCTTCACTAATTTTATATTTAAAATCTCAAATTTTACTGTTCCCCTCTGCTACTCTTTTTATCATCTCTATTTTTATTTTTGTCCTGTCTTAGCCTGTTTTTTTCTCTTTCATCCAGCCTTTTTTATCCTTTTTTTCTTTTTTATCTCAAATTTTAATATTTCCCTGTCTTAGCCTGATTTGCATTCTTCATTTTTAGTAACCACACTCCATCATCCCAAAAATGACTTCCCTTTTCTCTAGACATGTCTTAAGATTTTTTCTTTCTTTTTCCCCCTCTTATTTCCATTCTACCTATATTAATCTTAGCTTACTTGTTCTTCATAGTGCTGTGGTGGGTATTTCTCTCCAATTCTGTTCCTATTTTTAAAAATTATTTATATACATTTTTTCCTTTCTCTTACTATCTCTCACTATTTTATTTTTTTCTCCTAATTTCTATTTAAACCTCATGCTATATGCTTACCTTCTCTTACTCCATTCTGTCTTCTTCATTCCCTTTTTTATTTATGATATAAATTTTACTTTCTCTCTTCACATTGCTCCAATTTCCTACTCTTGTTAGTAGTCCTCCCTCTACCCTCTCAAAATTATTTTTCCTTCAGTAGTTCATCTCACATTTGCTCACATTTCTAATATTAGTCTTAACCTCTTTACATCCTTATTAATATTGATTCATTTGCTATTTATAGTGGGATTTCAGGGGGGTAGTTATTTTTGTGGATGTGAGTTTGTAATGAAGCTTCATGGTTTTATTCTGGCAGCACCTGCACAACAGCATACAAGACATGATGGATGGAGTGACCCTCAGTCAAACAGCTTGAGGGAAGGACCCACCAAAGACTGACCCTAAAACAATCAAAACTCAATTGCATCCAGAAAGCCAACATAAATGGAATACAAGGTATCCCAAGATCATGAAGTTCAGGAGACAAAGGAGACTGCACCATTGACGTCACAGGTCTCCTACCACAGAAGTTCACACAACAAAGACAGGGAGTCAAAACAGATCCATTTAAGAAGCAGAAGCAAACAGTAGTCTCCAAAAAAATGAGAAAACAAAGAAAAAAAGCTCCAATCAAAAAGAAAGGTGGAACCTTCAGAAAGAATGCTAAATGAAATAGAGTAAACTCTCATATATTGAGTTTAAAACAATGGTTATAAGGAAGCTTAATGAGCTCAATGAGAATGACCAAAAACTACAGGGAAACTAGAAGGAACTTACTGTGAGTCACACCAGCATGAAAAAAAGACAGAAAACTATCAACAAGAATTAGGAAAAGAAGAATAAAATTTCCGAATTGAAGACCACAGTGGAAGGAATTGAAAACAGGCTAGATGAAGCAGAAGATGTCCGTAGCACCACAATTTACAATAGCCAAGTGTAACTGCTCATCAGTAGACGATTGGATCAAAAATGACGGTACATTTACACAATGGAATACTATGCAGCAGAAAGAAAAAAAGAACTACTACACTATGTGACAGCATGGATGGAAATAGAGGGCTTTATACTAAATGAAATAAACCAGGGGCAAAAGACAAATACCATATGATCTCACCTATAAGCGGAACCTAACCAACAGAACAAAGATGCAAGCAAAATAAGACCGGTAACACTGAAAGAAAAATGAAACTAACAGAGACAAGAAGGAAGGAGGGAGAGGTGGGCAGGGAAAAAGGAAGGGAAGGGGCAAGTCAAGGAACATATAGCAAGGACTCATGGACAAAGTCAAAGTGGGGAAGGATTGAGGGAGGGAGGGGGGAGGGGGCAGGGGAAAGTGGTGTGGGGATGACGGAGACAAATGTATTTGAAAAAATAAATAAATAAATTTTAAAAAAAGATTACCACCTCAAAAAAAAAAAAAAAGAAAGAGGAATCAGCGAGCTGGAGGACAAAGTAGAAACTAATACCCAGAAAAAGCAAGGTAAGGAAAAAAGACTCAAAAGAACAAAGAGGAGTCAAGAAAACTGCAGGACAACATGAAACATAACAATATCAATATAATAGAGATACCAGAAAAAGAAGAGGAACAAAGGATAGAAAACCTGTTTGAAAAATTAATGGTGGTAAACTTCCCTAATGTATGAGAGAGAATGTCACACAAGTCCAGGAAGCACAAAAGGTCCAAATCAAGGAGAACCCAAAGAGTCCCACTCCAAGACACGTCATAGTTAAAACGGCAAAATTTAAAGACAAAGATAATCTTTTTTTTTAGAGGTATTTTTTTATTTTAATTAATTAATTTATTTAAAGACAAAGAGAATCTTAAAGGCAGCAAGGGAAAACCAGGAAGTAACATACAAGGAAGCTCTGAAAAAGCTAGCAGCTCACTTCTTAAGAGAAAACACTACAAGCCAGGAGGAAATGGCAGGAAATATTCCAAGCAATGAAAAGCAAAGGCCTGAAACCAAGACTATTCTACCCAGCAAGGCTCTCATTTCCAATGAAAGGCAGAATAAGGAGTTTCTTAGGAAAAAAAGAAGACTAAAAGAATACACCTCCACCAAACTAGCACTGCAAGAGATGCTAAAGAGAGTGCTTTAAGAAGATGAAGAAAAAGAGTGAGAGAGAGAACACAAGTACAAATGGGGAAAATGGCAATGAATAAGTACCTATCAAAAATAACCTTAAAAGTAAATGGATTAAATGCTCCAATCAGCTACTATTTAGGGTAACTGAATGGATAAGAAATCATGACCCACACATATGGTGCCTACAAGAGACCCAACTCAGAACAAAAAACATTCACAGGTTGAAAGTGAAGGGTTGGAAAAAAAATATTCCAAGCAAATGACAGGAAAAAAAATGCTTGGGTAGCAATACTTATATCAGATGGAAACAGATTTTGAAACAAAAGCCATAAAAAGAGACACAGAAGGACACTTCATAATAATCAAGGGAGGAATCCATCAAGAAGACATAAACATTGTAAACATATATGCATTCATTATAGGAGCACCAAAATGTATAACAAAAATCTTGGAGGACTTCAAGAAAGATACTGACAGCAACACACTCATAGTAGAGAATCATAACACACCACTGTCAACAATGGACAGGTCTTCCCAACAAAGTATCCACAAGGATATTGTGGCACTAAATGACACTATAGATCAAATGCTCTTTCATCTCAAAGAAGCAAAATACACATTATTCTCAAATGCACATGGAACATTTTCAAAGGTAAACTATATGACAGGACACAAAACAAGCCTCAACAAATTCAAGAAAATTAAAATCATATCAAGCATTTTCTCAGACCACAAGGGCTTGAAAGTAGAAAAACTCAAGGAAAAAATGCAAAAACATTCAAACTCAGAGAATGAATAGCATGCTATTAAACAATGATTGAGTTAAGAATAAGATCAAAGAAGAAATCAAAAAGTTTCTGAAAACAAATGAAAATGAACACACAACAGGCCAAAACCTATGGGACAGAGCAAAGGCAGTCCTGAGAGGGGGGTTCATAGCAATGCAGGTGTACCTCAAAAAGGATAAAAATATTTCAAATAAACAACTTACCCCTACATCTACAGGAACTGGAAGAACAACAACCACAAAGCGCAGAGTGAGTAGAAGGAAGGGAATAACCAAGATCAGAGCATAATTAAATGACATAGAGTAAAAGAACAATTAAAAAGATCAATGATCCAGGAGCTGGTTTTTTAAAATCAACAAGCCTTTAGCCAGACTCATTGAAAAATTAAGAGAGAGGCCCCAAATAAATAAAATAAAAAATGAAAGAGGTGAAATTACAACTGATACTACAGAAAAACAAAGGACTTAAGAAATTACTATGAACAACTATATGCCAAGAAATTTGAAAACTGGGTGAAATGGAAAAATTTCAGGAAACATAGTCTTCCAAAATTGAATCAAGAAGAAGCAGAAAACCTGAACAGACCAGTAATAGCTGAAATTGAAGCAGTAATTTAAAAGTCCTGGTGCACAAAAGAGCTGGACAGGATGGCTTCATGGGAGAATTTTACAAAACATTTAAGGAAGAGCTAATCCTTATCCTTTACAAACTATTCCAAAAAATCCAAGAGGATGGAAGACACCCAGACTATTTTTATGAGGCCAGTATTATGCTAATTCCAAAACCAGATAAAAACACAACAAAGAAAGAAAACTACAAGCCAATGTTGCTGATTACATAATACTAAAATCCTCAAGAAAATATTGGCACACCACAACAAGCAATACATTCAGAAGATTATACCACATGATTAAGTTGGATTCATCCTAGGGATGCATGGATGATACAATATTCACAAATCAATAAACGTAATACACCACATAAACAAAATGAAGGATGAATATTACATGATCATATCAATAGATATTGAAAAAGCATCTTTTATAAAGTACAGCACCCATTTATAATAAAAACACTCAACAAAGTGAATGTAGAGGGAGCATATCTCAACATAATCAAGGCCATATATAAGAAACCTACAGTCAACTTTTTACTCAACAGGAAAAAACGAGAAGCTTTCTCACTAAGATTGGGAACAAGACAAGGATGTCCGCTTTCACCACTTCTATTCAACATAGTATTGAAATTCTAGCCACAGCAATGAGACAAGAAAAAGAATTAAAGTCTTCGCAATCTGAAATGAAGAAGTAAAACTGTCATTGTTTGCAGATGACATGATAGTGTATATAGAAAATCCTATGGACTCCACAACAAAACTACTCGACCTAATAAATGAATTTGGCATAACAGGGGGATACAAAATCAATATTCAGAAATCAAAGACATTTTTTACACCAACATAGAAATATCAGAAACAGAAATTGGGGAAAAAAATCCCATTTGCTATAGGAACAAGAAAACTAAAATATCTGGGAATAAACCTAACCAAGGAAGTAAATAACCTGAACTCAGAAAACAACACAATACTGAAGAAAGAATTAAGAAAGATACAAATAAATGGAAGCATATACCATGTTCATGGATTGGAAGAGTTAACATCATCAAAATGTCCATATTACCCAAAGTAATTTATAGGTTAAATGTAATCACTATTAAAATACCAATGACATACTTCACAGATCTAGAACAAATATTTCAAAAATTTACATGGAACTATAAATTGCCCCAAATAGCCTCAGCAATTTGAAAAAGAGGAATACAGCAGGAGGAATCGCAACACTTGATATCAAACTATGTAACCAGGTGACTGTAATCAAAACGGTCTGGTACTGACATAAGAACAGACACATAAGTCAATGGAACATAATAGAGAGCCCATAAATAAAGCCATGTCTCTGTGATCAATTAACATTTGACAAAGGTAGAAGAAACATACAATGGAGTAAAAATAGCCTCAACACGTGATGTTAGGAGATTTGGACAGCTACATGCAAAAAAAAAAAAAAAATGAAACTGGGCCACCAAATTACACCATACACAAAAATAAACTCAAGATGGAGAAAACGTTTAAGTACATGTTGTGACACTATAAAAGTCCATAAGAGAACATAGGAAAGAAAATTTTTGACATTCCACACAGCAGTATTTTCACTGATAGGTCCATTAAAACAAGGGACAGAAAGGAAAGAATAAACAAATGGGACTTCATCAAATTAAAAACCTTCTGCATGGCTAAAGAAAACATCAGCAGAATGAAAAGGGAACCAATCATATGGGAATATATATAAGCCAATGATACCTCAGTCAAGAGTTTGATCTCCAAAATATGTAAAGAACTCACATGACTCCACTTCAGGAAGACAAACATCCAATTAAAGAATGAGCAAGGGACTTGAACACACATTTCTCCAAGGAGTACATACAGAGGGCCCAGAAGCATATGAAGATATGTTCAGTATCACTAACCATCAGAGAGATGCAAATTAAAACCACAAATAGATACCACTTCATATCAGTCAGAACAGGCATCATAAACAAATCAACAAGTGTTGGCAAGGCTGTGGAAAAAAGGGAACCCTAGTACACTGTTGGTGAGAATGCGGACTGGTGCAGCCACTGTGGAAAACAGTTTTGAATTTCCTCAAAAAGCTGAAACTGGAACTGCCTTTTGACCTAACGATTCTGCTGCTGGGATTATATCCTAAGAATCCTGAAACTCCAATTTTAAAGTATCTATGCACCCCAATGTCCATTGCAGCATTTTTTACAATAGCCATGTGCTGTAAATAGCCTAAATGCCATCAGTAAATGAGTGCATCAAAAGTATTTGAAAAAATAAATTAAAATAAAATTTAAAATAAAAAATAAATAAATAAACTGTGGAACACTTAACACATTGTAATACTAAGCAGCAGAAAGAAAGAAGGAACTCCTACCATCTGTGACAGCATGGATGGAACTGGTGAGTATTATGCTAAGTGAAACAAGCCATGAGGTGAAAGACAAATACCATATGATCTCACCTATAAGTGGACTCTAATGAAAAAAAAAACAGTCAAAAGAGCATAATAGAACCAGAGGCATGGAAATAAAGAACAAACTGACAGCAACCAGAGGACTGCGGTGACAGGGGTAACGGAGGAAAGATGGGAAAGGGTCAAGCCAAGGAACATGTATTCCCATAGACCCATGGACAAAGACATTGGGAGTTGAGGATTGAATGTGGGAGTTGGGGGGGTAGAGGAGGGGAGAGTAATGGAGAAAATGAGAACAACTGTAATTGAACAGCAATAAAAAATGAAAAAAAAATTGTTATAGTAGATAAACCTAGCAGAAAGGGATTTAATTAAATGGTCAAGTTAACATCACCTGTCCTATTGATGTCACGTGCTCCTGATAATAATGCATTATAAAAGTACTATCATCTCTCTGATGTTCTTCTCCAAAATGTACAACCTCTGCCTAATAATGACAAAACATCATACAAATATAAATAATGGAACATGTTAAAAATACCTGACCAGTACATTTCAGAAATGTCAAAGTCGCCAAAGGAATAATTGAGGAATTATCACAGACAGTTAAATGCAATCTACAATGCAACATTGGATACTAGAATTAAAAATACATTAGTGGAAAAACTGAGGAAATCTGATTAAAGTCTGTAGTTTAGTTGTTAGTATGATTCTTGTATTAATATCTGTCTGGACAATTGAACCATGGTAATGAAGATGATAATATAAGGAGAAGTGTACAGGTTATACAGAAACTATCTTTGCAGCTCTTCTGTAAGTATGAAATTATTTTTAAAAAAATTAAGGAAACAAAGTGATGGGAGTCTAATAATATTTCACCTTTGCAATAAAAACTCCTGGGTTGATCGCCTATTCCATTGTCCCATTTTGAATTATTACTAACCTTCAGTCAACTTTAGTGGTTGCTATCTCTTAACTGTATAGAAATTTTCCACTCAGTGAGTCACCGTTTTGTGTCAAACAAGTCGAAGCAGGTCCAATTTGTTATACCTTTTAACCAGCTGGATATAGTTTGGTTTCTGTAAATATGAATCATAAGTCTCACCAATTCAAAAATAAAAAGTCAGCCTTACAATCATTTTGTACATCTTTCATGCCATTGTACTGACTGTCCCACAAAACAGAATACATTTTTTTCTCCCTAATTGTCTAACAGTCATTTTCTGTGTAATACATCACACACATGCCATGCCTTATTAAAATAATTTTTATAAATATATACCGTATTGTATGCTTTATTGTTTGTATATACCTTTTGTTTTATTTGTGATTTATCTTGCAATTAACATTTCCCAACACATGTAGATGAATTCAGTGGCCTTCCTCTGTCTCCTTTTCTAAGGCAGGCAGAATCCCAAACCCACTAATTCATGGTAGTACAAAAAAGATCTTCTCAAAATCTATTCCAAGGAATATCGTTATCTCAAGAAGATCCCAGATCAAAGAATCTCATGATAGAATTGATATTAAAAGTTCTGTATAATTTATTATTTTCTTAGAAATTTCAAAGCACATTAAAGCCCCCTAAAATCTAATAATTATTTGACTTAAAGATTCACAATTTATTTTTTCATGTAATACCAATCAACTGTGGAAGGCACTTTAGAAATCATTGTACTGTAATAAACAATGTACCATAAGGGTCAAACTGGACTGTTGCAATTCCAAACTGGTTTAGAGCTCATAGTGGACAGCCTACGCATGAAAGTCCATTTCTGAGGCTGCAGCTGTGTAGATAGATTAGATAGATAAAGGATAGAAGTAAGGATGGATAAATGATGCTATAGATAGATAGATGATGATGACAGATGATAGATGATAGATAGATGATAGATTGATGTTAGATAGATGATAGATGATAGATAGATGATAGATAGACAGGTAGATAGATAATGATACAGAACAACTGTTCAGATATATCCCACCAGTACCCTATCAAATGGAGAATAAGGCAGGGATGGTGGGAGGCACAGAGTAAAGTATTTGGGATAATGCCTTAGAGGTGACATGGACAAAAAATCAAATTAAAAACAATGTTTAATATTTACATAATATTTTGCGGTGCTGCTCATATGTACTTCTATTATTTCTTCTTTACCCATGTAAGCTGCAAGTAGTAAGACTAATATCATAGTCATTATTGTATTATGAATGCTTAGTAATGGCCTAGCAAGACTTGGTTAAAAATAAATATGGTTTAAATAAATGAATATTTTTATTGTTGGTTAATTACAGTTGTCTCCATTTTCCCACCATCATTCTCTCCTGCCCTACCCACCCCCACTTTCCACATTCAATCACCACCCCCCATCATTGTCTTTTTTCATAGGTCCTTTATACAGGTTCCTTGACTTGACCTTTTCCGCTTTTCCCCCTGTTATCCCCCTCACTGGCCCTCTGGTCACTGTTAGTTTTTCTTTATTTCAATGTCTCTGCTTCTATTTCGCTCCCTTGTTTGTTTTGTTGATTAGATTCTAACTATAGGTGAGATCATACGATATTTTTCTTTCACTACATGGCTTACTGATTTTCTAGAGTTATATCTTCTAGCAAAAGTGCATAAAAAGATGAGTTTTCAATAATAATGATAATGATAAAATATTTTTTGAATATATATTTTATTGATTATGCTATTACAGTTGTCCCATTTTTTTCCTCCCCCTTATTCCCCACCACCCTGCACCGCCCCTTTCGCCTGAATTCCCCCACTTAGTTCATGTCCATGGATCGTACAAATAAGTTCTTTGGCTTCTCCATTTCCTATACTATTCTTAACCTCTCCCTGGCTATTTTTTTATTTTTTTATTTTTATTTTTTATTTTCTTTCTTTCTTTCTTTCTTTCTTTATTTTTAAATACATTTGTCTCTGGCTCCCCCCCACCACTTTCCCTTGCCTCCTCCCTCCTTCTCTCCCTCAGCTTGATAACATTATGTTATGCACTGGAAATTTCAAAAGAACTGAGTTAAAAACAAATATAAAAATATTTTTAAATAATTCAAAGATAACAATATCCTGTGATTTAAAAAACAGATATCTAATAAAACAAGGTAAAATATAGGGGGAAAATCTGCAAATAAAGTGAGAGGGTAGAAAGAAGGTAGGACAGCAATTTCAAAATAAATCTTTAATTGATAATAAAATACAACAGACAGCATCTATTGATTAATAGGACATTGTTATATAATGGATATTTCCATAGTGCATTAAAGATTCAAATTACCAACGTTATTACAAAATGAAATAGAAAAACTGGATAGCTGTACAACATGTAACAGCTGATAATTTTTTTTAAAGAATGACCCAAGTGAAGCCTCAGGTCTCATTGACTATAAAAACTAATTCTTGCAAATATTCATCACCAGACAATTTCCACACAGCATACCATGGCCTAAAACCCAGAAAAAAATAAGCAAACCGATTTAATTTGTAAGGGAAATATAACTCTCATATTAAAAATAAAAACAGGATAATGCAAACAGAAAACTATAGATCAATGCACATAGATTTGGAAACCCCAAAATGTTTCTTTTTGTTTTTTTAATCTTTACCCAAGGAGGATATGCTTATTGTTTTTTTGTTTTTTGTTTTATTTTTAGTTTCCTCCCCACCCCACGGATAGTGAGGGACAAAGAGGCAGGAGAGAAACATCCATGTGAGAGAAAAGCATCAGATCAGTTGCCTCCTGCACATGCCCTGAAGACCAAACGTGCAGCCCAGGTGTTTGCCCCAACTGGGAATGGAACCAGTGATCCTTCAATTTATAGGATGACACTTCAAAATTAAATTAATAATCAAAAATAATTTCTTAAATATCCACTAGTTTCCAGTTTTAGTTGTTATGTCTATTATGTCATTAAAATGCTGAATTTCTCAGAGGTTTATCAATGAAAAAAAAACAGTAGGATGACTTTTCCAAGGTCTGAGAATCCAGACTTCAATGTAGACTTTGCAGAAAACTAATTCTGTGACTTTTAGCAAAGGTAAATGGACAAAAACACCAAGACAATTCATAAGAGAAATAGGAACCAATGAACATTATAAGCAAGGACATGGAAAAAAACAAGTTTTTTACCAATAATCAAAGAAATGTACATTAACGAATGGTACATTTTTTCATTTATTAAACTGGCAAAATCTAAATAAGATAAATATCTAACCCTAGGAAGAATAAGAAAAAATATTTTCTCTTGTATAATAAAAGGAGCAGTGAAATGAAAACAGAAAATGTCAAAGAATAAAAATGTTAGGAGCATGGTTTTCAGTTCTTGACAGGATTAAATAAGTTGCCCACTATTTGGAAGGAAAAAACTTATTTTTAAATAGGTTACCATGTATGTAGTTTCATAGTAGTGAGAGATAGAAAACAATCCACTGTCTCAATAATAGTGGAATGGTTGAGTAAGTTACAGCTGATCCACTTGAATGTTACATGTGACTTAAAATTATGTTTTCATGAACCATGTAAAGCATTGAAATACATTAATTTTAACTGAAGAAGGGCAAAAATAGAATTAACACTTTGATTATAACGAAAATATTTGCATATAAAACCAACAATGATATTGGTTATAAAACAATTGACCAGTGATGCACTTGAGCTGCATTTTCTGGAGGGGCTGTTCAAAAGAAGAATATAAAAGGCACCAGCCCTCTGTACAATTTACATATTTTTTTCTTGTCAGCCCCTCTCTACTAATGTTACTGTAAAGCACTACTTCTATTTCAAAGCTGCAGCAGAATGTTGTTGGTTACAGTGATCATAAAGTGACAGTACTTTCACTTTAAGGAAACAGAAAGATGCACTTTCATCCAGCCCCTAATGAGAAGAGCAGGAATCCAGCAGGTTGCAGTGCACATGGTAGGGAAACCAATCATTGTGGGTGGCATGGCTTGAAAAAAATGTTGAAAATTGAGCAGATTAAGAATTTGCACTGTTGGTGGGGATGCAGATTGGTGCAGCCGCTGTGGAGTTATCTCAACAAATTAAAAATGGAACTGCTTCATGACCCAATGATTCCTCTTCTGAAAATATATCCAAAGAAACCTGAAACACTAACACTGCTATGTTCATTACAGCATTATTTAAAATAGCCAAGATTTGGATTACTACTGGACTGTAGAAAATAAAAAGGAAATCTTACCTTTTGCAACAGCATGGATGGGCCTGGAGAGTATTATGCTAAGTGAAATAAGCCAGTCAGAAAAAGACAAGTACCATATGATTTCACTCATGTATGGAATCTAATGAAAAAAATAAACAGACAAAATAGAAACAGACTCATAGAAAACAGACTGACAGGTGTCAACAGAGAGAGTTTAGGGTGCTGGGTGAGAAGGTGAAGGGATTAAGAAAAATACCATCATAGACAAAAACAACAGAAAGGTGATTACCAGAGAGGAGGTAGAAGAGGGTTTAGAGGGGATAAATGGCAATGGAAGGAGACTTGACTTCTGGTGGTGAACACACAATACAGTATACAGATGAGTTATTATAGAATTGTACACCTGAAACCTATATATATTTTATTAAACACTGTCACCCTTTCAGTTTAAAAAGACTTGAAAGAAAAGCTAAGCAGTCCAATGAAAATATTCCAACACAGAGCCCCCAAAATGATCTCTATTACATGAAAGAAAGTGAATCAAAATGGAGCAATATTTTTATTAATGATCTGATTAAGAGTTAATACCAGTTTTTAAGTATTAAGGTCAGTACTTGAAGACTCACATCCATAGATAGAGATTCACCTCTAGATACTAAGTTTCCTGAATGAAAGAATTTTTCTGTGTTTTGTATAGAGGTGATTTGAATTATACAGATGGGGAGAACTGGTGTGTGTGCATGTTGGGGGGGGCATGTACATATACACATGTGTCTTCTTTTTAAGCAATAGAACACCTAAAAACAAAATGTGAGTTTGATGAAGAATGAGTTTCTGCTTCAATAGATGGAGGATTAAAGCCATTGTATTCTGGCATAGAAGTACATATGCCCCTAGTTTTTAGCCATAGTTGGTAAAATTTGGGCATATTGTATTCACAGTTTTGGAATGTAACTATTTCAACATACAATGTTTTAGTTCCAGTTAGTTCTTTATAACTAATACCCCAAAATTTAGTGGCTTAAAACAACAACACTGATTTTGCTCAGGAATCTGCAATTTGAGTAGAGCTTGGGAAAGGTTGATCCATATAAGCACCCCCTGAAGTGACCCAAAGGTAGAGGATTGTAAACATCTGAAAGCCTGTTTACTCACATGTCTTGCAGTTGTTGAGGGCTTCAACTCTTAATTTTCTCTCCACATGATTTGTCCTTGAGACTCCTCCTTGTGGTCCCTCCACATAGGTTATCTTGAACTTCCTCACAGCACAGTGTCTACTAGTCCAGAGAATGGGTGTCAGCAAGAGATAAGGAGAGGAGAGTGAGGGACACACTCACACACACACGCACACATGCACACACACATGCACAGAATGTAGAGAAAACAAGGAGGAGGAGAAGAGGCAGAGGCAGAAAAGTAGAGGAGGGAAAAAGAGAAGGAAGAGACCAAGTATAAGCTAGATTGCCTTTTGTGACACAGCCTAGAAAGTCAGAGTGTCACATGTACTGAAATTTTATTAGTCAAGACAGTTGTGAAATTCATCTCTTGATACAAGAGTATCACTATAAGAAGAATGTGTAAGATAAGGTAAACTTTGGTGCTCCCATCTTTACAAATTATCATCTCGCATGCTCCATTCTCTGGCCACAATAATCCCTGCCTCTCTCATATCCCCTGTACACACATTTCTCATCTCAATAAGGCAGCATTTCAAAATCCCAGTTTTTAGCATCCAAACCATGTGCAGTTGCCAATAAAGCTCCGTAGGTGACATTTCTTAAGTCCAGTTTTTCAAGTAAGTTTAGATCTAAAAGTCTTTATATCTAAAAACTTTTGAACCAAAAACACAAGTCATATACCCTTCACACACCCAACATACAATGGTGGAGCAGGGATTGGTTAATTGCTATGCACCTCCCTGTTCAAACAAGAGAAAATAGGAGGCACACTGTGGCTTCTGCTCCAATTCTGAAATCCAGCTGGACCATAATGCTGGTATCCTAAACAGAGCCCACTCCAAATGGTTGCCAACAATCCTTGATGGTCCTCTTTTCACTCTCTAACGTCTTGGTTCTGTCTTCTAAGTTTTCATTCCAACACTGCTCCCCATCATAAAAAATGACTGGTGTTTGTAGGTAGGTGGCTTTACCAAAGGGCTTTTTGATAGTAGTAATTTAGACATCCAAAGGCCTATTTTAAGTTTGTATTATCTTTATCTATTTCAGTTTGGAGTGACATCATTATTTTTCAATTTTGTGTATTTGTTATGAATCAATTTACAATCAATTCTAATAGACAAGTGTTGCATCCATGAATGTTTCAGAAAAGTTTTCCCTAGAATTTTTGTTAGTTGTGTAACATGACCCTCACAGAGCTCAGGGTGTGTGTGTGAGTGTGTGTGTGTGTGTGTGTGTGTGTGTAAGGGATCTTTCAGTCATGCCTTTCGTCTGCCTGACTGGTTCCCTCAAACACTACCTTATATCATTCTGAGGACTTAATAAAGCATCTTTCAGTCCCAACCTGGTTTTGTCATTGTTCTTAAGCTCTTTCTTAATTTTGAAGCTAGAAAGCTGAGAATGAGAAGCAGTTCTATTGTTTAAACCCAGTAATCCCTGTTCGTTTGTTTTTTTGTATTTAACAGTTATTTCTTTAGCTTATCTCTCTGTTCTTACATGTTGTTATACACAGGTAAAAGAAGTATTGTAATGCCTTCAACAATTTTCCTGGAAATCTCCCTAGCTTGACCATTCAGTTATTAGGTACATTTTCTACTTTCCACATTACAACACTTAACAATATGTCTAAACTTTCTGAAACTACTTAAAGGATCCCCTTTTCTTCAGTTTTCAAGTATTCAATACATTTTCTTTCTTAACTTTAAGCCCTCACCAATAGGTTCCAAAAGGGCCACTATGCTCCTTCCAGATTCTTCCAATTGTCTTTCACTTAGTCACAAAGCTACTATCACAGTTTTAGGTTTTGCTTATGGATAAATACAATATCCAGATACAAATATCTGTACCAATTAACTAGTGCTGCATAACTCCAACTGAAAACTTAGAGACTTAAAACAATAACACTGGGGGCATGCATCTGCAATCTGTGTGGGGCCCAGAAAAGGCTTCACTCTGTCTTCACTCTGTCATCTGAGCAGTCAAGGCCTGGAGGCTGGACTTCCTACCAGCTTGTTCACTCATATATCTGGCATCTGATGTTGGCTGTCAAGTGGAGCCTCAGATTCTCTCCAGATAGAGTCTCCACATAGTCTAGCCTGGGCTTTCACAGGGCATGGTGACTGGCTTCCTATGGAACATGCATCCCAAGAGAAAAAGAGGGCTAAGCAGAAACTGTTTTGCATTTTATGACCTATCTTTGATTGTCATGCATTGTCACTTCTCCTACTTCTCTTAGCTGTAGCAGTTATGAAGTTCTCACCAGGTTCAGTGGAAAGGAAGATAGACTAAACCTGTTAATGCAAGGATATTAACATTGCATTGTAAAAAGATTATGTGGATGGGGTATTTATGCATATTGTTGTAGCTGTCATTGGGAAATGCAATATGGGCAGTTGTTACTACAGATTATGCATTTAATCACCCTAAATACCTCATTTTTTATTCATTTACTATTCAATATTATAGCAACCTCTAAACCAAGAAGAATCAAAATTCTAGTTTGGGCAAAATCTGTACTGTATTTTTAATCTGTTATAACTTTATCTGACTTTGTAACATCTTAAAAATATAAAAATAGAGTTTGGAGAATGCTTTTGTACAGATTCTCAAAAGAGATACTTCACCCAGATTTATGATTCCCTCTCCTCTATTAAGTACCCCTGAAACAATGGGGAATCCCTCCCAACTTCAACAGCCATGTTCATATTTTATGACTTTGCACAATCATGCAGTTCTCATTGTTCAGAACTGCACACCACATCCAAGATGAGCTGATCAAATTGTAATCTGAATCATGCTTTCTTTAACAATTGGACAGAAGCGTGGTGAACTCCTGGTATCAAAGACTTTGCATTAGATAAGTTCTCATTGTTTCCTTGTATAATGTTTAATTCACAGCTTTCTTTGAGCCAGTAGAGATGCAAAGTATAATTCATGCTTAAACTAATTATAATTTCTTCATACTACTTGAAACAAAATAAGCTTTATATATGTATATACAAGTATGCATATATATACACATATGCATGTATATATGCATATGTACAGACATGTATATACTTTTGATAATAAATAAAAACAAATTTAGAGAGTGAATATGGTGGAGGAGTGAGTGAAAGTCACATTGACCTCATCCCAGGACCAAACTGGTATTGCAACTAAATTGTGGAGAAATCATCTGGAAAACAATGGAATGATAGCGAGAGAGGAGCCTTGGAGCCTCGGACAGACAGTGGAATCGACTTTCGCACAACCTAACAGGTGAGATGTGCGGTGGAGGATTGAGAGGGTGGGCTGGCCACCCACGGGCACCAGCACCAGAGGGATATAGAAATGGCCAGTTGGATTCCTCTGAGAAGAATAGGGTCTGAATCATAAGCAGGAACCTCTAGACTACAACATCTGAACCCAAAAGAGCACACAGACAAAAGACAACTGCAGAAAGCATAGTGGTTCTCTTTGCCAGAGACAGGTGGCTGGAGATGCAAAGAGATGTTTAAAAGGCCAATGTAAAAATTTGCAGTGACAGCCACCTTCTGTGGTCTCTGGGCAGAGGAGAGAGCAGAATGGGATGGAGCCTGAGGAAAGATTGGTGAGGAAATATTGGCAAACCGCATGAAGCAATACATTAAAAAGACCATCTACCATGGGATTCATCCCAGAGATGCAAGGATGGTTCAATATAGGTAAATCAATAAATGTAATACATCATGTAAACAAAAGTAAAAACAACATTTTCCTGTGAGAATTTCCACATGATTGACTCAATAGATGTGGAAAAAACATTTGATAAGGTACAGCACCCATTTACGATAAAAACACTCAGCAAAATGGGAATAAAGGGGCCATATCTAAACATAATAAAGGCCATATATGAAAAACCTACACTCAAAATCATACTCAACAGGTAAAAACTAAAAGCTTTCCCACTAAGATCGGGAAGAGGAAAAGGATGTCCATTTGCACCACTTCTATTCAACATAGTATCGGAAGTCCTAGCCACAGCAGTCAGACAAGAAAAAGAAATAAAAGGCATCCAAAGTAAAGAAGGAAGTAAAACTATCATTATTTGCAGATGACAAGATAGTGTATATAAAAAACCCTATCGACTCCACCAAAAAACTACATGATCAAATAAGTCAATTTGGAAACAGAGTAGGATGCAAAGTCAATATTCAGAAATTAAGGCATTTCTGTACACCAACAATGAAATAGAAGAAGGAGGAATTGCAAAAAAAAAAATACCACTTGCTATAGCAACAAGAAAAATATAGTATCTCGGAATAAATTTAATGAAGGAGGTAAAAGACCTGTACACAGAAAACTATACAGCACTCAAGAAAGAAATTAAGGAAGATACAAATAAATGGAAGTATATACTGTGTTCATGGATTGGAAGAATTAATATCATCAAAATGTCCATATTATCCAAAGCAATGTATAGACTCAATGCATTCCCTATTAAGATACCAATGATGTATTTCACAGAAATAAAACAGACATTTCAAAAATGTATATGGAACCATAAATGACCCCAAATAGCCATAGCAATTATGAGAAAGAAAACCAAAGCTGGAGGGATCACAATACTGGACATAAAACTATATTACAAGGCCACTGTAATCAAAACCGTTTGGTACTGACACAAGAAAAGATGCATAGATCAATGGAACAGAATAGAAAGCCCAGAAATAAACCCATGTCTCTATGGTCAATTAATATTTGACAAAAGGGGCAGAAGCATACATTGGAGTAAAAATAGCCTCTTCAACAAATGGTGTTGGGAGATCTGCACAACTACATGCAAAAAAATGAAACTTGAGCACCAACTTGCACCATACACAGAAATAAACAAAAGATGGATAAAAGACTTAACTGTAAGTCATGACACCATAAAAGACCTAAAGGAAAACATAGGCAGGAAACTCTCAGATATTCTATGCAGCAATATTTTCACCGATATGCCCCCTACAGCAAGGGACATAAAAGAAAGAAAAAATAAGTGGGATCTCATCAAAATAATAAGTTTCTGCCTGGCTAAAGAAAACATCAGCAAAATTAAAAGGGAGCCAACTGTATGGAAATATATATTTGCCAATGATACTTCAGATAAGGGTTTGATCTCCACAATATATAAAGAACTCACACGACTCCACTCCAGGAAGACAAACAATCCAATTAAAAAATGGGCAAAGGATCTGAACAGACACTTCACCAAGGAGGACGTACAAAGGGCCCAGAGACATATGAAAGGATGCTCAGCATCATTATCCATCAGAGAAATTCAAATTAAAACCACATTGAGATACCACTTTACACCCATCAGAATGCCCATCATAAACAGATCAACAAACAACAGGTGCTCGTAACACTATGGAGAAAAGAGAACCCTTGTATACTGTTGGGGGGGATGCAGACTGGTATAGCCATTGTGGAAAATAGTTTGGAATTTCCTCAGAAAGCTAAAAATGGAATTGCCTTTTGACCCAGTGATTCCACTGCTGGGATTAAACCCTAAGAATCCAAAAATGCTGATTCAAAAGAACCTATGCACCTCAATGTTCATAGCAGCACAATTTACAATAGCCAAGTGTTGGAAGCAACCTAAGTGTCATCAGTAAATGAGTGGATCAAAAAACTATGGTACATTTACACTATGCAGTAGAAATAAAGAGCTACTACTCTTTGTGACAGCATGGATGGAACTAGAGAGCATTACGCTAAGTGAAATAAGCCAGGTGGGGAAAGATAAATACCATATGATCTCACCTATAAGTGGAACCTAACCAACAAAATGAACAAGCAATGAAAATATAACCAGCAACACTGAAAGAAAGAAGAAACCAACAGAGTCAAGATGGAAGGGGGGTCAGGGAAAGGGAAGGGCCAAGTCAAGGGTCAAGTCAAGGAACATGTATAAAGGACCCATGGAGAAAGATAAAATGGGGAAGGATTGAGGGAGGGAGGTGGGGGAGTTGAGCAAAGGAAATTGGTGGTGGGAAGGTGAAGACAAATGTATTTGCACAATAAAAATAAACAAGTACATTTTTTAAAAAGAACAAATTTATAATTGAAATAAGTAGTCAAAATCTTACAGCCAGAAAAAATTACATGTGCATAAACCTTTATTATTATCTGAAGGGTATTGAGTTAGCGTATCAATTTATATCCTACCAAAGAGAGTGATCTTGGTATAACTTTGAATATCAAATCAGGTCTAGAAATGCCTTAAATAAATTCATACTTCAATTGATATTGAAGAACATTTGAACTGTGCATTTTCCTTGAAAACCTCATTCATTCCCAGAAAAGCTTTTTCTCAGCCATGTTTCAAAATCAGGTCTGTTCTACTCCCACTTAAATAAACATCATCATCAAAAAGATACCATATTACCTGTTTTGATTTTTCTCAGTCATTGGCAGTTGAAAGGTTCACTATGCATTTGAGAGGCTCATCTCTTGTAAAGAATGACAATGTTGCAGGCAATTAATTCTGTTTGTAAAGTTGACATAATTATGGAATAACAAATAGAGCATGCACTTTGGGATTAGATGAAAGATATAACATTAACCAGCATTGTGACTTTTGCAAAAGTCTTTAAATTTTGTAAGCTTCACATATTATCTGAAGATAACAGTGTCAATATAGTAAGGTTGGTGTGTGGATTAAGTGTAATATAGTGTGACATGATCTAGATAATATCTTGTATAGTATAATCACTCACTAAAATCTAACTTTATGATCCTTCTTCCTCCTTTCTTTGCTCTCTTCCTCCTTGGACTTAGAAACAAAGATAAGATTTGATTTCACCTTTGTGAGTAGACAATGACTTTGATTTACTTCCAAACCAAATGGGGTTGGGTTGGGGGGAAGAGTTTGGTAAACAAAAAATAGAATTTAGAAGATGATATAGTGGAGAAATGAACAAAAAGTTTATATATAATCTCAGAATTGTAGGATATTTTGATTATCCAGAATACTACAAAAACCCCTATTTAACTTAAAATTTATATAATGTGTATGAGTTTGTCTTGTGAAGAATGAGACTGAATGGGGGTAGCACTCATGCCTGATGGATCCAGCTTCAATCCAACTCTTAACACTTGTGTAAATCAAATAGTTGAGAAGACTTCACTGCTTTGTTCTCCCCTTCATTACAAATGAAAAGCAAGATCCTTTAGCTTAAAAAAAAAGTGGAGGGATTGAGTAAAATGAAAAAGGACCCTTGGACATGGGACAAGAGTGTGGTGACTGCTGGAGGGAAGAGGGTATAGGGAAACTAAATGGTAATGGGAAAAATACAGTAAGATTGAATTTTAAAGAAAAGGAATGGAAAATCTCCACTAGTTGTTAACTCTCCTTCTACTTTAGTATATATTTCAGAAGTAAAGGATATTTAACTTATGAATATCTCTATTTTTATTTCTGGAAGACAGATTTTCATAGTATCTTTCTAATCATAGGGTATCCAAAGGATTTTTTTTTGTTTTTTGTATTTTTTATTTTGTTTATTAAAATCAATAAGTCCAAAGCACTTTGGTGTTTATTTAAGCCAATCTATTTTATCTTCCGCTGCCTGCTGAAAGAAACCATGTATCTTTTAGCAAGCAGTTGGATTTTGTCGATTCTTTGTGGTCCATTATCAGCCAGCCAAGACTCAAGGTCATTGTTTTAGGGTGTCTGCTCCCTGGCAGAGCTCCCACGACCTGACGAGGACCTTTCAAGTTGGTAAATGAGCACAGACTATTTTGGGCTATATGAAATGCAATCCATCACCCTGCCCAGTGCTGCCAGCTAGTCTTGACTGTGTCTGATCATTTGGCACTTTCAGCAGGTGAATGGAGCGCCTCACTTTCTCTGGTCTTTCGTGAAGGTAAGATTGGTCAGTTGTAATTTTTTTGCTGTAAAGCGGTCAACTTCTGCCAAAGATTATATAACTCAGTCACTTCACCGAATCTCAAGACAGTAACAAATAACCCCATTTTGATTTTTCTAGTTCAAACACATTGATATATATTGTTAAATTATTATTTACTAATGTTTAAGTATTAATATAAATAATTAAGATTTATTTAGGTTTTTTGGTTAACTCTATATTTTACCTTTTCATGTTGTTTTTGGCTACTATCATTATTAATTTATTATTTCTTTTTTTTAAATCATTGAATTGTCCTATTCTAGCTTTTAAATGAAAAACAGTTCATTTATTTATAAAATATCTTATTCTTCTATATTTAAGGCCATAAATTATTCAATGTTTACTGGCTTTTTTATATCTAGGTGTATTTCTGCTCTAAGTTTTGAATAGCAATATACATTTTTATGTTTTATTTAACTCAGTTCTCTAAGATTGTGTATATATACGCTTTATTTTTCAGTGAATGCAATTATTTGCTTTTAGTTTGCATTAATTCTTAATTATATTGTGTTTTGTTTAATTGGTATAGGTTACATGAAATCAATTTGTATAATTTGTTAAGATCTTATTTAGGTTTTAATTCATAATCAATATTTGTGAATGTTTTATATGTGTCTTTTAAAAAGTACAGTTTGTAAAATTCTAAGTAATACATATTTATTTCCTCAAACAAATTTATTTCATTATTCAAATTAAAAAAAAACAATGTGCAATTTCTACAGAATTCAAATTTTATTTGTTCCAAAATTTTATTATTCAATATGCCTACACTTATTTTGGTTTACTTATCTGTTCTGTCATTTCTAAGAAAGATGTAACAAATTCTTACTAGGTTTGTGGCTTTGTCAATTTGTTCTCCATGGCTAATCATTTTTCCTTTATGTATTTCAAGCTATATTGTAGATACATAAATATTAATACTATAATACTTTCATGATGGATTATTCTTTTCATCAAAATGAGAAATTTGTTTATTTCTTTTAAAGTTTCCATCTCAAATTCTTCCTGATCCTGCTTACTCTGTTTTGTTTGCAATTAAAAATATGTTCTTAATACATGAAATGTATTTACTTCTATCGATAATACTTTTTAATATATATGGATATTCTCCATCTCATTTAGTGCTTTATATTTATCTTGAGTCCTAATTATCTCTTTCTCCTAATTTGGGGGTTTTACATATCACATTTCCTTCAATGATTTCTAATTATTTTTGTACCTCTAATGATCCATTAGTTATTAATTATATTTCCATTTTTCAAATGTTTGCCCTAAGGTGTAAACACATGTACTTGAAGTTATATTTGCCAAATAGAATCTTGACAGCATTAATTCATATCTATATTATCATCTTTCCACCAACCCTTTCAATTCTTTACCCCACAAAACATAGAAATAACCCCACATATCCCTTTTATTTTCTATACTGGGTATAAGGCTTTCCATTTGTTGACTGTGGTTTCTGTCTATCATGGTACAGATTTTTTCTAAATCTGTACTCAGATTATATTTCTGAGTGTAGTTTTTTTGTTTTGTTTTGTTTTTTTCTATTTGAGAGCAATTTGGCCTGATTGGGAGCATTCTGTGAGTCTATGCAGTATGCCTGAGGGGAGGATAGGAAGCATCACCTTCTCCCATAGGTTTCTGGGACAGTTGACACCAGTGCCCAAACTCATTGCTTCTACCCTTCTGCCATTAGCTAGGCTGCTTTCTGGTTTTGCATATGATGCATGTGAGAGATGAATTGTTATACAGGTGTCTAAAAGCTGGCCTAGTTAGGTATCTGAACTAGTCATAATGTTTAGGGACCCTGGGCCTCATTCTAGTCCCAGAATCTTCCATATTCAGTCTTGGAAAGACTCTGGAAATCCTTCTACCATGTCACCAATTTTCTTCTGTGCTTATTTTTCTCTTTGGTTTTATTTATGTTTTTCACCTAAAACTATCTCTTTTATGTTTCAGATATTTGTTTACTGTCTACTAAAAATAACTTTTTTGTTTCCAGCGACTTTTTGGATTTACCACCATTTTATTCATGTTTTGTTGTTGATGAGTTGCTGTTGTTCTAGTCATTCTTGTTGTTGTTTTGGTTTAGTTCAGCTGATTTTTCATTTACTATTTCTTACTATGTGAAGCCATTTGGGGTAGGGTTGAGGGAAGTCATAGGCAACAGTTCATCTGGCCATATTGAAAATAAAAATTTCTTTCTTGCTAGGACATTATCCATTTTTATTCAGTTGTCATGTTCATGGTGTTAGGCTCTAATAATTTTAAAATAAATATTTTTGTAGTTTTTAGGAATTTTTTATTAAGTGGCCATCAGTGAATGAGTGGGTCAGAAAACTACGGTATATTTACACAATGGAATACTACGAAGCAGAAAGAAAGGAGAAGCTCCTACCCATTGTGACATTGTAGATGGAACTGATGAGCGTTATCCTAAGTGAAATAAGCCAGGTGGTAAAAGACAAATAACATATGATCTCACCTATAAATGGAACCTAATCAACAAAACAAGCAAGCAAGCAAAATAGAACCAGATACTTTGAAATAAAGAAAAAACTAACAGTAAACAGGGAGGAAGAGGGAAACCCAGGAAAAAAGAAGAAGTGTTGGTCAAAGGAATGCATATAAAAGACCCATGGACAAAGCTAAAGGGGGTAGGATTGAGGGTGGGAGTCGGGGGTTGGTGGGGCAGGAGAAAGTGGTGGCAGGAAAATGGCGACAAGTGTACTTGAGCAACAATAAAAAATTATTTAAAAACAAAAAGTTAAAAAAAAAGATTCCAATTGAAATATTATCAAAAGCATGATTTAATTTAGCCTGCTCTAAACTTAACACTACAGGTGTAATTTTGTGATAATGGCCATATTTGGAAAAGGCTTTCCTTTTAATTTAGTTGACAGAAATCTCCAGTTTAATATATATAAATTGTTGACTGTGGGAGTCATTGTATTATAGGGAAAAAAAGTCTACTTTTGTATATGTTTAAAATTTTTCATACTTAAAATGTTAAATACATGTTATACATACACAAAATAATTTTCTTATTCTATTACATTGTCCCAGTTTTTCCCCTTTGTCCTCCCCTGCCCATCCCCCCACCTGCTCCCACAGTCAGTTCTCACACTGTTGTCCATGCCTGTGGCTCATTCATACATGTTCTGGGTCCAGTCCTCTCTCCTTCTTTCCACCATTATCCCCTCCAGCCCCCCCTTTGGTCACTTTCAGTCTGTTTCGTGTTTCCATGACTTTGGTGCTATTTTGTTTGCTAGTTTATTTTGTTCATTATATTCCTCTTATAGGTGAGATCATATTTATTTGCCTTTCACCAACTGACTTATTTCACTAGGCATAATATTCTCGAGTTCCATTCACGCTGTCACAAAAGGAAGGAGTTCCTTCTTTATTTCTGGGGCATAGTATTCCATTGTGTAAATGTACCTGAGTTTTTTGACCCACTCATCTACTGATGGGCACTTAGGCTGTTTTTAGCACTTGGCTATTGTAAATAGCATTGCTATGAACATAGGGGTGCATAAGTTCTTTTGAATTAGTGAATCAGGATTCCTAGGGTATATTCCCAGCAGTGAAATCGCTGGGTCAAAAGTCAGTCCCATTTTCATTTTTTTCAAGAAATTCCATACTGTTTTCCAAAGTGGCTGCACCAGTCTGCATTACTATCAACAATGCATTAGGGTTTCTTTTTCTTCACATCCTTGCCAGCGCTTGTTTCTTGATTTATTAATGATAGCAATTCTGACAGGTATGAGGTGCTATCACATTGTGGTTTTAATTTGCATCTCTCTCATGGCTAGTCATGTTGAGTATCTATTCATATGTCTCTGGGCCATCTATATGCGCTCCATGGAGAAGTATCTATTCAGGTCCTTTGTCCATTTTTCAATTGGATTGTTTGTATGCCTGGTATTGAGTCATATGAGTCCATTCTATATTTTGGAGATCAAACCCTTGCCCAATGTATCATTGGCAAATATGTTCTCCCGTGCAGTTGGTTCCCTTTTCATTTTGGTGATAGTGTCTTTAGCTGTTAAGAAGCTTTTTAGTTTGATATAATCCATTTGTTTATTTTTTCTTTTATTTTCCTTGCCCTAGGAGATATATTGGCAAAAATATTGCTATGGAAGATATCTGAAATTTTACTGCCTGTTTTCCTCTCGGACTTTTATGGTGTCATGACTTGTATTTAAGTCTTTTTTCCATTTTGAGTTTATTCTGGTGTATGGTATAAGTGGTGGTCTAGTTTAATTTTTTTTTTTTGCATACCAGTCAATTTCTCCCAATATCATTTATTGAAGAAGCTATATTTATTCCATTGTATGCTTATGCACCCTTTGTCAAATATTAATTGACTGTGAAGACTAGGATTTTTTTCTGTGTTCCCTATTTTGTTCTATTGATCTATGCATCTGATCTTATGCCAGTTTTGATTAGGGTGGCCTGATAGTATAGTTTGATATTGCATATTGTGGGCCCTCTTAATTGGTTCTTCTTTTTCAAGATTGCTGAGTCTTTTCAGTTCCCTTTAGTTCCATATAAATTTTTGAAATATTTGTTATATTTCTGTGAAATATGTCATTTTTATTTTAATAGGCATTGCATTGACTCTATAAATTGTTTTGGGTAGTACGGACATTTTAATGATATTAATTCTTCCAATCCATGAACACAGTATATGCTTCCATTTATTTGTATTTTCCTTAATTTCTTTCTTCAGTGTTCTATACTTTTCCAAGTACAGGTCTTTTAACACCTTGGTTAAATTTATTCCTAAGTATTTTATTTTTCTTTTTGCTATAGTAAAGAGGTTTCTTCCCTAGTTTCAGATAGTTCATTGTTTGTGTACAAAAGAGCCATCGATTTCTGAATATTGACTGTGTACCCTGCTATTTTCCAAATTTACTTATTAAGTAGCTTTTTGGTGCAGACTATAGTGTTTTCTATGTACACTATAGTGTCATCTGCAAATAATGACAGTTTTATTTCCTCCTTTCTAATTTGGATGTCTTTTTTTTTCTTGTCTGATTACTGTGGCTAGACCTTCCAACACTTTGATGAATAGAAGTGGTGAAAGCAGATACCCTTGCCTTGTTCCTGCTCTTAGGAGGAAAGCTTTTAGTTTTTGCCCACTGAGTATGATGTTGGCTGTAGTTTTTCATATATGGCCATTAGTATGTTGAGGAGTGCTCCCTCTATTCTCACTTTTCTGAGTGTTTTTAATCATAAACAGGTGTTGTACTTTATCAAATGCTTTTTCAGCATTTATTGATATGATCATATGATTATTGTTTTTCCTTTTGTTTATGTGGTGTATTACATTTATTGATTTGTGAATATTGTACCATCCTTGCATCCTTGGGATGAATCCCACTTGATCATGGTGCATGACCTTTTTAATGCATTGCTGAATTGGGACTGGCAGTTGTTGAAGATTTTAGCATCTATATTCATCAGAGATTCTGGCTTGCAGATTTCTTTATTTGTTGTATTTTTACCTGGTTTTGAAACTAGGATGATACAAGCCTCATAAAAAGAGTCTGGGAGTCTTCTTTCTTTTTGACTATTTTGGAATAGTGTGAGAAAGACAGGAGTTAGATATTCCTTAAATATTTGTTAAAATTCACCTGTGATGCCATCTGGTCCAGGACTTTGGTGTGCCAGGAGTTTTTTTATTACTGCTAAAATTTCACTAGTTGTTATTGGTCTATTCAGGCTTTCTGCTTCTTCTTGATTCAGTTTTAGCACATTGTATGTCTCTAAAAATTTGTCAATTTCACCCTAGTTGTCTAATTTCTTGGCATATAATTGTTGAGAGTAATTTCTTATAATTCTTCTACTTTTATAGTATCAGTTGTTACTTTCTCTTTTTCATTTCTGATTTTATTTATTTGGGTCCTCTTTTTTTCTTCACAAGTCTGTTTAAAGGTTTGTCAATTTTGCTTACATTTGCACAGAACCAACTACTGGATTCTTGATCTTTTAAAATGTTCTTTTAGTTTCTATATCATTTTATTATACCCTGATGTTATTTCCTTCCTTCTATTTGCTTTGGGCTTTGTTTGTTGCTGTCCCTACAGTTTTTGTAGGGGTAGGTTTTTTATTTGAGGTTTTTCTAATTTTTTTTATGTAAGCCTATATTTCTATGAACTTCCCTCTCAGTACTGCCTTTGCTGTGTCCCATAGGTTTTGGGTTGCTGTATGTTTGTTTGCATTTATTTTAAGATACTTTTTTTATTTATTCCTTGATCTCAGTTTTAACCCATTCATTGTTTAATAACATGTTATTCAGTCTCCATATATTTGAATGTTTTCTTGAGGTTAGTTTCTAGTTTCAGGCCCTTATGGTCCATGAAAATTCTTGTATGATTTCAATTTTTTTAATGTGTTTTTTGAATTTTTCGTATGTGTCTTACAATGTGGTCTATCTTTGAAAATATTCCATGTGCATTTGAAAATAATGTGTATTTTGCTTATTTGGGGTCAAAGATTCTTTATATATCAATTAAGTCCATTTGATCTAGAGTGTCGTTCAGTGCCACAATATCCTTGTTGATTATTTATTTATTTATGCCATAGTTGACAGTGGGGCATTAAAATCCCCTATGATGATTGTGTTGTTGTCAACATCTTTCTTGAAGACTTCCAAGTTTTTCTTTATATATTTAGGTGCTTTTCTATTGGATACATATATGTTTACAAGAGTTATATCCTCCTGATAGACTATTTCTTTTATTATTATGTAGTGACCTTCTTTGTCCCTTTTTATGGTTTTTGTTTTGAAGTCTATTTTGTCTAATATAAGTACTGCTCCCCTAGGTTTCTTTTTGTGTCTGTTTGCTTAAAACATTTAACCCTCATTTGCCTGGAAAGCTCTTTATTTCACCTTCTATTTTAAATGACAGCCTTGCTGGGTAGAGTTGTCTTGGTTATAGGTCCCTGCTTTTCATTACCTGGAATATTTCATGCCAGACCCTTCTGGCTTGTAGTGTTTCTGTTGAGAAATCAGCTGATAGCTTTATTGGACCTCTCTTGTATGTTACTAGCTGTTTCTCCCTTGTTGCCTTTAAGATTCTCTATTTGTCTTCAAAATTTGCCATTTAAATTATGATGTGTCTTGGAGTAGGCCCCTCTGGGTTCATATTGACTGGGAGGTTCTGTTCTTCCTAAACTTGTACGACTTTTCCCATCACTAAGTTAGGGAACTTTTTGCCATTATTTTTTAAACGGGTCTTCTGTTCCTTGCTCTTTTGCTTCTCCTTCTGATATTCCTATGATGTGAACATTGTTACATTTCATTTGTCCTGAAGCTTCCTAAACTATCCTTGTTCTTTTTGAGTCTTTTTTTCATTTTGTTGCTCTGACTGGGTATTTCATTCTACCTTGTCTTCCAGCTTACTGATTCAGTCCTCTGCTTCATCTAGCTTGATTTTAATTCATTCTAGTGTATTTTTTATTTCATATAGTGTATCCTTCATTTCTCCATGGTTTTTATTCATAGTTTCTTTTTCTTTTTCTGGGGTGCTAGTTCCAAGTTCCTTGTGGTTGTCACTGAATTCCTTGAGCATCTTTATAATAATTATTTTGAATTCTATGTCTGATAGATTGATTGCCTCAATTTCATTTAGCCCTTTTCCAGGGGATTCCTCCTTTCATTTTGATTGAAGGTTATTTGTCTCCCCACTTTAGATGACTCTTTTGATTTGTTTCTGTGTCTCAGGTTGTTCTTCTTTGCCTGCCTGTCTCATGGGATAGACTTCTGTGGTGGAGTTCTTCGAGGTTCATTGGTGCAGCCTCTTTGATCTCCTGACCTGGATGCTCTATGATTGTCCTTTATTCAGTTTATATGAGCTCCCTTGTATTTGTACTTCGATTATTGGTGGTTCATTCAGTGTCAGGTTCTCCCCTCCAAGTGACTGACTGGGAGTCACAACCCTCTCCATGTCCTGTATAATGTTCTACAGGTGCTGGATAACAAAGCAATATTACCCAGAACCAAACCCATGGCAGCAAAAACACTCCCCTCACCACAACAGCAATAGCAACAGCAATTAAGCAAAGATAAATAATGGTGAAAAGTGATTAAAAATATTATAAGATAGGCAAAAGAGAATATGAGATGACTAAAAGAGAGAAAAATGATTTTGATTGGGAAGAGGGAAGAGTAATAATGAGTAAGGAATAGAAACAAAGTGAAGAAAGGGATAAAATATAATTTAAAACATAATTAAAACATGTAAGGGCAATGTCAAAATGGAGTAAGAAAGGGAAGAACATACTATGAAGTGATATAAAACGTAATATGTAGTGAACCAAAGGGAATAAAATTTCATGAAAACCACAATAGGTTCAATAACAATGACAGCTGAGCAAAGATTAATAAAGGTGGAAAGTAAGAATATTATACAAAAGAGAAAAAAGAATATGAGAGGTCTACAATAAAAAATAATAATTCTGAGAGGATAGGGGCAGAAAAATATGAAGAGTAAGCAATAGAATCCAGACTAAGAAAGGGGGGGGAATTCATAACTCAAATAAGCAATGGCAGAAGGAAAGCAAAATGGAGTAAGATAAGGAGAGAATAACCTATGAGGTTTTAAATTATATATATATAACAAATAAGAACACCATTGAAGAAGAACAACAATAGCCATTTTATCCATGCCAAACATGCCACAATTTATAAAAGTAGAAAGGAAAGAAAAATATTATAAAATGGGGACAAAGACCATGAGCTCAGTATAGGAAGAAAGAATGCTTTTGAGAGGAGAGAGGGAAGAGAAGAAAAATAGTGAGAGTAGGGAATAGGAACCAGGCATAATGTGGAGGAAAATAAAATTTACAATGATAATAAGAAAGGGAAGAAAGAAGGCAAAATGGGATAGGTAAGGGAAGGGTACAATGTGAGATTTGAAATAATAATAAAAATAATTTCAAATCTAAATAAAAAGAATAAAAAAGAAAAGACAAAAAGCAGTGAACTAGTTGGAATACAATTGAAGCAAAATAAGAAATGCTAAAAGGCTATGTGAAATGAAGAAAACTTCACAAATTCTGAAGAAGAAAGAGGTGAAATTTGTCTCAGCAGTTTAGTTTTCATCTTCTGACTTCTCTTTCTGGATCTACCTCTGGTTTTTTATTAGCTCAAAGTTCTGGGGTGGGTCTTCCAACTTCTGGCAGCACCACTTGTATCACTTTCACCTGCTTCTAGAGAGAGCTTCTGCTGCAATCAGGAGGGTGGTACCCCTGGGTCTACCCTGGGAGGCACTGTTTAGTTTTATGGGAAAATTTTGGGTTTGTTCCCCCTGCCCCTGCACCACCCATCTTGGTCTATCCCAGCTTATTTCCAATAATATATAATTTCTGATTAATTAGCTGTCTGTTTCAAGGGAGGGGCCAATCTGTATAAGAGGATCAGCTCTTTCCTCCTTGGTGATGATGGCAGCTCTGTGTACAAGCTAAGGGTGGGTGGGGCCCTTGTTCCCCCTTCATTTACAAATTTCTGATCTCCTTGCTTTGCTGACCTCAGTGAAATAGGGCCCTAGAAACCAGTGTATTTTGTCTCCCTGAGAGAAGTTCAAAATGACCCCTTTAGGCAGTCCTCTTTCTGTCTTTATCTTGGAAAAATGCATTCTCCAAGGGGTTCTGGAGCCTGATCTGTCTATTTTGCAATTCTTCCTTGTCAGCGGTGCTTTCAGTTCTGCAGGAAGTAGGAGCTGGATGAGACTTTCCCTTCTTGGAGGTGTGATCTCTGCCATGGAAGGGGGCTGTAAATAAGCTCAGGTGCTTACCTTCCTCCCTTCCAGCTCCCAGCCCACTGTCCTCACAGCAGACAGAGTCCTAAATTCTCTGTGCAGCCTCCTTTCTGCCTTTCTGATCTTCTTGCAGAGCTTGACTGAGTGGGAGCAAACCAGGCCCTCAATCTTTTCCCATTGCTGGCAGGGGGGTCCCTGCCCAGCAAGCCTCAGCTCCCCTTTTAAAAATTCTCCCTCTGCAGCACTGAGTCACTGTCCAGCTTTCTGTACACACTACCTCTCGAAAAAGTCAAGAGTCTCTTACTGTCATGGCTGGCTGTGCCAGGTTTCCTTTGCCTGACCCCTGTGAAGATAGAATTCATCTCTCTCTCTCTCTGGCACTCTCCTGATGGGCATTTGCCACTGCAGCCATGGGTGTGCTGCTTGCTGGGGTGCGTGTGTGTGTGTGTGTGTGTGTGGCCTAGATCTCCTGGGCTGTGTGTATCTAAGTCACTTCTGGCCCAGGTCTGGAGGTTTCTTGCCCTGGGATGAGAGGGAGCCATAAAACTGCAATCTCTAACCAGGCTCTCCATGGCTGCAGGTACCATGCATGTGGTACTTCCCCTTCCACCTATAAAATCTCCTTACCACTCATTGTGAAGTGCCTTCTGTACTCCTTTTCTTCCAAACTTCATATCAGCTAAGATTTTATTGAATGTTCAGAATATCTGCCAAGTGTCTGAGTTGGGTGCAAGAGAAAGTGGACTCAGCTTCTACCTACTTGGTTGCCATCTCTAAAATGTCCTAAAATAAATCTTTTAATATATTTCCTTAGATCTCTTTTGTCATTACTAATGTTTTATATTATCCAAGTCACTTTCTTTCTCCTAAATTAATCTTAAGTTAATATTTTATTAATTTTACTAGTCTTGGAGGAAATAAGATTTCATTAATTGTCCTGTCTTATCATTTAGTTGCTTTCTATTCCTCCAATTTTAGTTCTTAATCTTCATTAATTCTTACTTTTTTTGTTCTTGTATTGTTTATTTTTTTTTTTCTATACGGCACTGTGTTGCTTAATGACAAGGACACATTCTGAGAAATGCATCATTAGGCAATTTCACTGTTGTTCAAGCATCATAGTATACTTACACAAACCAAAATGGTACAGCCTACTACACACCTATGCAATATGGTATAATCTAATGCTTCTAGGCCACAAAGCTGTACAGTATATTACTGTAATGAATACTCAAGGCAATATTAACACAACAGTAAGTATTTTTATATCTAAACATATCTTAACATAGAATATTATCACCAATATGCCCCCTACAGCAAGGGACATAAAAGAAAGAATAAACAAATGGGACTTCATCAATATAAAAAGCTTCTGCACAGCTAAAGAAAACATCAGCAAAATGAAAAGGGAACCAACTGTATGGGGAAATATATTTGCCAATGATACCTCAGATAAGGGTTTGATCTCCAATATATATAAAGAACTCACACAACTCCACTCCAGAAAGACAAACATCCAATTAAAACAATGAGAAAAAGACCTGAACACACAATTCTCCATGGAATACATGCAGAGGGCCCAAAAGCATGTGAAGCGATGCTCAGCATCACTAGCTATCAGAGAGATGCAAATTAAAATCACAATAAGATACCAGTTCATACTGGTCAGAATGGCCATCATAAACAAATCAACAAACAACAAATGCTGGTGAGGTTGCAGAGGAAAGGGAACCCTAGTGCACTATTGGTGGGAATGCAGACTGGTGCAGCCACTGTGAAAAACAGTTTGGAATTTCCTCAAAAAGCTAAAAATGGAACTGCCTTTTGACCCAGCAATTCTACTGGTGAGATTATATCCTAACAGTTCTGAAACACCAATTCCAAAGAACCTATGCACCCCAATGTTAATAGCAGCACAATTTACAATAGCCAAGTGCTGGAAGCAACCTAAGTGCCCATCAATAATGAGTGGATCTCTGATACATTTACACAATGGAATACTAAGCAGCAGAAAAAAGGAAGGAACTCCTACTCTCTGTGACAGCATGGATGGAACTGGAGAGTATTACGCTAAGTGAAATAAGCCGGGTGGCGAAAGACAGATACCGTATGCTCTTACCTATAAATGGGACCTAATCAACAACACAAATAAGCAAGTAAAATATAGCAAGAGACATTGAAATAAAGAACAAACTGACAGTAATCTGAGGGGTGGTGGGAAGGAAATAATGGGGGAAAGAAGGGGACGGTCGTCCAGGAATATGTATAAAGGACCCACGGACAAAGGCACAGGTGGGTAGTATTGAGGGTGGGAGGTGGGGGTGGGTGGGGTGGAGGAGGGTGGTTGTGGGGAAGCAAAGAAAACTGTACTTGAACAACAATAATAAATAAATAGAAGATAGATGATTGATAGAAATAGATAGATGATAGATAAAAGGTGCAATAAAAACACAATATAAAAAATTTTAAAACAAGGTTCACCTGTATTAGATTATACCATATTGTATAGGTGTGTATAGTAGGCTATACCATTTTGGTTTGTGTAAGTATACTGTGATGCTTGAACAACAGTGAAATTGCCTAATGATGCATTTCTCAGAGTGTGTCCTTGTCATTAAGCAACACATAGCCATATAGAAAAAAAATATTAAACAATACAATTTGTATGGCTGAGTAGTATTCCACTGTGTAAATGTCCCATAGTCATTTTATCCACTCATCTACTGATGGATTGTAAATAACACTGCAGTGAACATAGGGGCCCTCAGGTTCTTTTAAAGTAGTGTTTTGGGTTCCTTTGGATATATTCCTCAAAGTGGAATTTCTGGGTCAAAAGGCAGATCCATTTTTTAAATTTTTGAAGTATCTCCATGCTGCTTTCCTCAGTGGCTGTACCAGTCTGCATTCCCACCAACAGTGCACAACGGTCTCCCTTTCTCCACATCCCTGCCAGCACTTGTTGTTAGTTGATTTATTGATGATAGCTATTCTGACAGGTGTGAGATGATAGCTCAGTTGTTTTAATTTGCACTTTTCTGATGATTAGTGACATTGAGTATCTTTTCATATGCCTATTGGCCATCCCTATGTCCTCTTTAGGAAAATGCCTATTCAGGTACTTTGCCCATTTTTTTAATTGGGCTGTTCTTGTGTGTGTGTGTGTGTGTGTGTGTGTGTGTGTGTGTGTGTGTGTGTTGAGTTTTGTAAGCTCTTTATAAATTTTTGATATTAGCTCCTTATCAGACGTATTGGTGAATATGTTCTCCCATTCCATGAGTCGCCTTTTTATTCTTTGATGATTTTGTTTGCTGTGCAAAACATTTTAAGTTTGATGTAGTTCCATTTGTTTTTTTTTCTTCTGTTTCTTTTGCCAGAGAGATATATCCAATACAATATTGTTACAAGCAATGTCCAAGATTTTGCTGCCCATGTTTTCCTCTACAATTTTTATGGTTTCAGGTCTAACATTTAAATATTTGATCCATTTTGAATTTATTCTTGTGTGTGGTGTAAGAAGGTGGTCTAGTTTCATTTTTCTCATGTATCTGTCCATTTTTTTCCAGCACCATTTATTGATTAAACTATGTTTAGCCCGTTGTATATGCTTGCTCCCTCTGTTGAATATTAACTGACTATAAAGGCATGGACTTATTTCTGGGCTCTCTATTCTATTCCATTGTTCTATGTGTCTGATTTTATGCCAGTACCATGCTTTATTATTACAATGGCTTTTTATTACAGTTTGATATTAGGTAGCATGATTCCTCCAACTTTGTTCTTTATTAGGATCACTGTTGCTGTGCAGGGCCTTTTGTGGTTCCATATTAATTTTTGAAATATTTATTATAGTTCTGTGAAATACATCATTGGAATATCCTTTTCTTCTTTTATTGTTGTTCAATTTCCCCCATCGACATTGGACTCTTGATAGGAATTGCATTGAATCTATAATCTATTAAATGTGTGGACATTTAAATGATGTTAATTCTTCCTATCCATGAACAGGGTATGTGCTTCCACTTATTTTTATTTTCTTCTATTTCTCTTCTCACTGTCGTATAATTTTCTAAGTACAAGTCTTTTACATCTTTGATTAGGTTTATTGTTAAGTATTTTATTATTTTTGTAGAACTTGTAAATAGGATTGTTTTCTTGATTTCCTTTTCTGTTAGTTCATTACTGGCATATAAAAATGTAACTGATTTCTGGGTATTAATTTTGCTACTTTGCTGAATTCATGTATCAGTTCTAGTAGTTTATGTGTGGAATCTTTGGGATTCTTTATACACAGTATAATGTCATCTCAAATAAAGACAGTTTTATTTCTTATCCAACATGGATGCCTTTTTTTCTTCTTGTCTGAGTGCTGTGACTAGGACTTCCAGTACTATGTTGAATAAGAGAGGTGAAAGCAGACATCCTTGTCTTATTCTTGATCTTAAGGGGAATGCTTGTAGTTTTTGCCTGTTGAGTATGGTGCTGGCAGTGGGTTTGCCATATATGGTCTTTGCTATGTTTAGGTATGTTCCCCTTAATCCCACTTTCCTGAAAGTTTTTATCACAAATTGATGTTAGGCTTTAATCATATGCTTTTTCTGCATCTATTGAAGTGAGCATGTGGTTGTTATCCTTCATTTTGCTTGTGTGGTGAGTCACATTTTTTTGATTTGTGAATGTTGTACCAACCTTGCATTCCTGAAATAAGTCCCACTTGATCATGGTGTATGATCTTTTTGATGGATTGCTGCATTCAGTTTGCTAATATTTTGTTGAGGATTTTAGTGTCTATGGTCATCAACTATATTGGCCTATAATTTTCTTTCTTTGTGGTGTCTTTATCTGGTTTTGGAATTAGGATAATGCTGTCCTGATGAAATGAGTTTGGGAGCCTTCCTTCTTCTTGGATTTTATGAAACAGTTGAGAAGAAGAGGTGTTAGTTTTTCTTGGAATGTTTAGTAAAATTCATCTGTGAAGCCATCTGGTCCAAGGCTTTTGTTTATTGATAGTTTTTTGATTATTGGTTCAATTTCACTAGGTGTAATCTGTCTACTCATATTCTCTGATTCTTCCTGATTTAATTTTGGAAGATTGTATGTTTCTAGGAATTTATCCATTTAATCCCGGTTGCCCAGTTCATTGGCATATTCATAATATTTTCTTACAATCTTTTGTATTTCTTCTGTGAAAAATTGTATTCTCTTTGTCCATTAATTTTTATGTCATTTTTTCTCCTTAATTCTTAGCTCCCTCAGTTCTTTCTTCTCATTTTTTCCAACTCCTACCTATATCTCTCTTCCTCCAACATCTCCCTTTCAAATCATCTCTTTCCCATTCTCTGCCTATTAGATTCTTCCCAGTTTCTCTTTTCCTTTATCCCATTTTCACCCACAAATCAAGGAAGTAGGAATCAGAAGTAGAAGAAGGCAGTGCAAGGATAATTGAGATTTCTTGTCATAACACTTTTATTTTTGAGAAAGAAATTTTACTGAGCTCCAGTATTTGCCTTGAGAAAATAAGGGACATAAACAATATTCCACCAAAAATCTACAGAGCAATAAGAACAATGCATGGCTAACAGTAGCCCAGCCACATAAAAGCCTGGGTTCAGCTGTAATTTGTTTGCATCTACTGACTCTTGCTTTTACTGGTAAGTGCTCCTCCATGAAAGTGTTTCTCAGAATTTAGCTCTTGAAATGAAAAGATTATGTCAAGATGCACAACTGAATACCCAGGATCAAAATTATGTGTTTCCATTACCTAAAAAATATAGTAAATATGAAAATTATACAAGCTAAGTAAGGAAAACAGAATGCCAAATATGCTAAACTGGATGGCGACTTTGGGAAATTGTAGTGAAGTTTTACCATTGATTGTGAAATATTATGCAAACTTTAAATAACATCTGGATTTTGGTCAAGGAGTCAATCTCAGAAAAGACATAAAAAGTTCTCAATTAGTCCACCTTGTAATTCTTCCTATTGTTTTCCCATTAGTTTTAAGAACTGTATAAGTTTCATGCTTTTGAGAGGACCCTAGGCAAGATGTTTGACATGACACATTTCCAAACTGTCTATGAAGACTATAAAAGGAAAATAACTCAACTAGCTTACATTTTAACTCATATTTTGTGACCCATGCACTAGATGGAAGAAGAGCCAGAATGATACACATGACAGATTTTATCCATAATCACTAACATAGAGAATAAACAGGAAATCAGGAGATGACTAGACTTTAACAAGCCAGTGCTGAAAGTAAATAATCAAGAAAGGAGTTTTTTTTGTTTGTTTTTTTTTTTTTTTTTTTTTTTGGAAACAGGTAGTTGAAGATTAAGAGGCAATTGAAATTAACCTGTTGAAAGGAATTCTCAAGTGGGTGGTTTCTGAGTCACATTAAAGGTGGTATTAATATTCTCACAGAGAGAAATCTTAAGGGACCACTGGGAGTGTGGAATAAGCATACCTGAAGTCTAGTCAGGTACAATGAATTTCTGGTCTGTGGCTTTGGCCTTGAAGATGAAACCCTGATTGTAAACTGTCATTAACACTTAGAATATAATCTATACTCTTCCCCATGATACCTCATGACCTATCCTTATCTCTTTTTCTAGCTTCATCCCATACCATTAAGACCCTATTCATGTCATTTTAGCTATTGTGACCCTCTTTCTGTTTCAGAAGCACAATTATCTGAAATCACACATTGATTTATTTGTTTGTATCTTCTGTCAACAAAGTATAAGCTCTTTAAATGGCAGATACTGTGTCTCTTCTAATCATATACCTTATGTGTGTTATAGCGGCAAACACATTATAATTGCTCAAGACATACTTGTTGAATGAAGGAATGAAGACCATAATATAATCTTGCATTCCCCAAGGCTAAAGCACAAGCTACATTCAAAGTTTTAAATGTAAACTTTTACTGTAATATGAAAGAAAAATATATTATGAATTCTTTAATTAAAAATGAAGTCTGTGATAGTTTTTTCTACTGAAGGAAATGTAAATGTCTTTTTCCAGTTTCCAAATTAATCTCTTTTCTGATTCTCACAGATGTTTATGAGTTTTTGTGCTCCCTTGTCTGCTCACTTTCTTGCATTTTTCTGAAATTTTGGAGTGACAACTTCTAGTCTGTGCTAGCCTTGTACTAGTCTATATTCACCTGAGCAATGAATGGGCAAATCACATCACCAGATATCAAGCAGTCAGAGCTAGTATTCAGCCTAGGAAGTAGGATCTGTGGAAAGGGTAAGGACCCCAAAGATTCATTAGCAATTAGTTCTGGACTTCCAAGCACAGCTGTATAGAAAAGACCTAGCATTGTATGATTCACAATTCTTTTGAATGTACCTTTGGGGAACAATATTTCTCTGAGGCCAATGCTTATTTAACTTTAACCAATGTTAGTGCCATGACACTTTGTGAAGCAGAGCAATGTCCTCAGAGACAGGAATGTATCTCCCCACAAGCTCTAGTTATTTCCAGGAACAAATCTACTTAATAAGTAGATAGTAATTATTTACTAAGGAAAAGAGAGGCAGGGAGAGAATGAGGAAGGAAGAAGAGAGGAAGGAAAGAAAAAAAAGTAGGGGGAGAGAAGAATGAAGGTGTGATGACAAAGGAACAGAAAAAAATGTGGGGGGAGAGAAAGAGAATGAAATGAGAGAGAGAAAAATACAAGAGTATATAAAATAAAAGTTGAGAATGAAACATTTTCTAAATTTCAGTCAAGGAAGCTGCAAATGTCTTGGATTTCTGGGTTTCTCTCTTTGGCTTGGTAGTGCTCATGGTTGCCTCTTACCTTGATGTTTCTGTCTTTTTGTTTTGTACAGGGAGAACTTGGGAATTCACCCAGAACTCTGAGTTGCCTTTAGGCACACACATTTTAGATAACTGATAACCTACATGAAGCCTTAAAGTTACTTTCAGTTTTTCTCTAAGAATCTCAAGATCTTCCTCATACCTGAGAGAAGGCTTGTAGGAGAAATCCTCACCAGGCATTCCCTTAGGAAAGACAAGCACAAAGCTTCTCCACGGGAGGAACAACCATATAGTGAGGAGGGCATTTAGCAGTAGACCTCAGGTTGGTACTCTTTGTATAACTTACAATCCAACTGCTCATTGTGGTACCACGAGAAAAGTGAGGTTGTCAAGTGATCAACACACATGTGGGTGAATGGTGAAGTATTCCAAGGCTCTGCTGTCTGACTCTAGATCCCATGTCTGGAAAAAATACATTGGGGATGATACATACAAACAAAGAAACAGTGGCAGGCAATTGATCTTCTTAATGATTCACCATCCTCTTGTCCATCTTATGTCTTCAGCAACCTTCTGTTTCTGCCCACTCGAAGTGTTTCTAAGGATTGATCATCAACAACATGGTGACCATGGGGGAAGCCAATAGGTTTACTATGACTAGGGCAACCACATCATTTATTATCTAAATTAGAGCCTTTTGGGGAATAAGAAGGGATGCTATTAATAATTAAACTAGAATGATAAATGTATATAAGACCATTCTAGGCAAACAAGAATGCACAGTCACATTACCCATAAGTTTCCTCATTGATTAGAATGGATTGGATCAAAAGTTGGTGCCAGACAGAAGTCAAGCTAAAACACATCTTTCTCTATATATTTGAGAATTAGTGGTAAGTAGAGTTTTCTTTTACTTTTGGTGGAGAAAACTATTACATGCCAACTTGTCAGCAATTATATTTCCCACAATGTGTCCTGAAGAGAGTGGAGGAGTAGGTATGGGGTCAGAACAAAAGAACCTGGAACAAAACATGATATGCAAGTGTGGCACCAAGGGTCCTGATCCTACTTTTATGAGGCTTCTTGTGTTCTTTGATCTACACATCAGCTTGCCTTCCAGAGAAAAGAAGGAAGTGGTGAAAGGTATCAGAAAGACTGAGAATGTATCTCAAAGATACTGACTTAACACTCACTAACACTCACTCTGACCTGGAACTTATACAACAATGACCTCTAATTTAACCTAAGCCCTCTCTTATGTCCACCAATTCAACATTGAACAAAAATGTATGAAAAGTCTATTGTGCTCCTATCTCTAAGATAAAGTGGTAAATAAAAACAAAATAGACAACTTCTCTATGTTCATCCAGTTCACATTCTAGTTGGGGAAAATAGAAAATAGACAAATAGATAATTCCAAATAAGGAAAAGTGTTAAGAAAATAAACAAGGTAATGAAATAGAAAAGGTTTATGTATAGAATTTTATTCTCTTTTTATTGTTCAAATACATTTATCTCCATTTCCTGCCACCACTTTCCCCTGCCCCCACACCCATACCTAATCCTTTCCCACTTGGGTCCGGGGTCCTTTATACATGTTCCTTGACTTGACCCTTCATTACCCTTTCCCCACCACCCTCCTTCCCTATTCATTCTGTTGGTTTCTTTTTTCTTTCAGAATTGGTGGTTATATTTCCCTTTCTTATTTGTTTTGTTGGTTAGGTTCCACTTATAGGTGAGATCACATGGTATTTGTCTTTTACCTCCTGGCTTATTTCAGTTAGTATAATGCTCTACAATTCCATCCATGCTGTTGGGAAGGGTAGTAGCTGTTTTCTTTTTTTTTTCCACTGCATAGTATACCATTGTGTAAATGCACCATGGTTTCATGATCCAATCATTTACTGATGGGCTTACATTGCTTCCAGAACTTGGCTATTGTAAATTGTGCTGCTATGAACATTGAGATTCATAGTTTCTTTTGTACTGGTGTTTTGGGATTCTTAGAGTATAGTCCCAGGTGTGGAATCACTGGATCAAAAGGTAGTTCCATTTTTGGCTTTTTGAGAAAATTCCAAATTGTTTTCCACAATGGCTGCACCAGTCTGCATTCCCACCAACAGCATACACGGGTTCTCTTTTCTCCACAGCCTCTCCAGCACCTGTTGTTTATTGACTTGTTTATGATGGCCATTCTGATAAGTGTGAAGTGGTATCTCTATGTGGTTTTAATTTGCTTTCTCCGATGGCTACTGATGATCATCATCTTTTCAATATCTCTGGGATCTTGTATCTCTGCTTTGGAGAAGTGTCTGTCGAGGTCCTTTGCCCATCTTTTAACTGGATTGTTTGTCTTTGGAATGGAGTTGTGTGAGTTCTTTAATATTTTGGAGATCAAACCACTATCTAATGTATCATTGGCAAATATATTTTCCCATATAGTTGGTTCACCTTACATTTTGCTAGTGTTTTCTTTAGTCATGCAGAAGCTTCTAATTTTGATGAAGTCACATTTGTTTATTCCTTCTTTTATGTCCTTTGCTGAAGGAGACATATCAGTGAATATATTGCTACATGGGATATCGGAGAGTATCCTACCTATGTTCTCCTCTAGGACTTTTATGGTGCTGCAACTTACATTTAAGTCTTTTATCCATCTTGAGTTTATTTTTGTGTATGGTGTCTATTGGTGGTCGAATTTCAATTATTTGCATGTAGCTATCCAGCTCTACCAACACCATTTGGTGAAGAGGCTATTTTTACTCCAATGTATGCTTCTGTCCCCTTTGTCAAATATCAATTGACCATAGAGACATGGATTTGTTTCAGAGCTTTCTATTCAATGACATTGATCTATGTGTCTGTTCTTGTGCCAGTACTAGACTGTATTGATTATAGAGGCCTTGTAATATAGTTTGATGTCCAATATTGTGATCCCTCCTGTTTTCTCTTTCTCAGAATTGCTGCAGTTATTCAGTGTCATTTATGGTTCCCTATAAATTTTTGAAATATCTCTTCTATGTCTGTGATATACACTGTTGGTATTTTGACAGGGATTGTGTTGAATCTATAAGTTGCTTTGGGTAGTATGGGCATTTTGATGATGTTAATTCTTCCAATCCATGGTATATGCTTCCATTTATCTGTAGTCCTTAATTTCTTTCTTCAGTGTTGTATAGTTTTCTGTGTACAGGTCTTTTACCTCCTTGGTTAAATTTATTCCTAGGTACTTTATTTTTCTTGTTGCTACTGCAAATGGGATTTTTTTTCCTGATTTCTGTTTCTGATATTTTATTGTTTCTGCGTGAAAATGCTTTTGATTTATGCATATTGATTTTTTATCCTGCAGTTTTGCCAAATTCACTTATTAGGTCGAGTACTTTTTTGGTGGAGTCTATAGTGTTTTCTATGTACATTATCATGTCATCTGCAAACAATGAGAGTTTTACTTCCTTCTTTCCAATTTGGAAGCCTTTTATTTATTTATTTTTCTTATCTGATCACTGTGGCTAGGATTTCCAATACTATGTTGATAAACCGTGAAGGCAGACATCCTTGTCTTGTTCCTGATCTTAGTGGGAAAGATTTTAGTTTTTGCCTGTTGAGTATGATGATGGGTGTAGGTTTTTCATATATGGCCTTTATTATGTTGAGGTATGGCCCCTTTATTCCCATTTTGCTGAGTGCTTTTTATCACAAATGGGTGCTCTACCTTATCAAATGTTTTTTCCACATCTATTGAGATGATCATGTGGTTTTTGTCTTTCCTTTTGTTTATGTGATATATTACATTTATTGATTTGTGAATAATGAACCATCCTTGCATCTCTGGGATGAATCCCACTTGATCATGGTGGATGATCTTTTTAATGTATTTCTGGATGCAGTTTGCTAATATGTTGTGGAAGATTTTAGCATCTATGTTCATCAGTGATATTGGTTAGTAGTTTTCTTTCCTAGTTGTGTCTTTATCTCGTTTGGGATTAGGATGATGCTGCCCTCATAAAAAGAGTTTGGGGGTCTCCCCTCATCTTGGATATTTTGGAATAGTCTGAGAAGGACAGGGTTTACCTGTTCTTTAAATGTTTTGTAAAAATCTCCTGTGAAACCATCTACCCAGGGCTTTTGTGTTCCGGGAGTTTTTTTGATGACTGCTTCAATTTCACCAGCTGTTATCAGTGTGTTTAGGCTTTCTGCTCCTTCTTCATTCAGTATTGGAAGGTTATACTTTTCTAGAAATTTGTCCATTTCATCAAAGATTTCAAATTTCTTGGCATATAATTGCTCATAGTTATTTCTGACAACCCTTTGTATTTCTGTGGTATCAGTTGTTATTCCTCTTCTTTCATTTCCCGTATTATTTATTTGGGTCCTTTCCCTTTTTTTCTTGATGAGTCTACTTAAAGGCTTGTCTGTTTTGTTTATCTTTTCAAAGAACCAGTTCCTGGATTGGTTGATCCTTTGAATTTTTCTTTTAGTGTCTATGTCATTCAATTCTTCTCTGATCTTGTTCATTTTCTTTTTTCTACTTGCTCTGGGATTTGTTTGTTGTTCTTTTGCCAGTTCTTGAAGCCGTAGGCTTAGGTCATTTATTTGAAATCTTTCAATCTTTTCAAGGTAAGCTTATATTGCTATGAAATTCCCTCTCAGGACTGCGTTTGTTGTGTCCCATAGGTTTGGACTGCCATTTTCATTTGTTTCCAGAAATTTTTTGATTTCTTCTCTATCTCATCATTGGTCTATTCATTGTTTAATAGTGTTCTATTCGATGTCCATGAGTTTGGATGTTTTTTAATTTTTTCCTTCAGGTTGGTTTCCTGTTTCAAGTTCTTGTGCTTGTTATGATTTCAAATTTCCTGAATTTGTTGAAGCTTGTTCGTGTCCTACCATGTGTTCTATCTTTGAAAATGTTCCATGTGCATTTGAAAAGGATGTGTATTTTGTTTCTTTTTGATTAAAGGTTCTATATGTGTCAATTACATCTATTTGATCTAATGCATTGTTCTGTTCCACAGTATCCTTGTTCACATTTTGTTTGGAAGATCTATCTATTTTTGACAGTGGGGTGTTAAAGTGCCCTATTATCAGTGTGTTGCTGTCTATATCTTTCTTGAAGTTGTCCAAGATTTTTCTTATATATTTGGGTGCTCCTATGTTGGGTGCATATAAGTTTACATGTTTATGTCTTCTTGATGGATTCTTCCTTTGGGTGTTATAAAGTGTCCTTCTGGGTCTCTTTTTTTTGGCCTTTGTTTTGAAATCTATTTTGTCTGATATAAGTATTGCTGCCCCTGGTTTTCTTTCCTGTCAATTTACTTGGAATATATTTTTCCATCCCTTTACTTTCACTCTGTGTAAGTCCTTTGTTCTGAAGTGGATCTCATGTAGGCAACATATGTATGCGTCATGTTTTCTTATCAATTTAGCTGTCTTGTGTCTTTTGATTGGGGCATTTAGTCCATTTACATTTAAAGTTATTTTTGTTTGGTACTTATTCATTTTTCCCGTCATGCCTGTGTTCCTCTCTTTCTCACTCTTTTTCTTCATCTTCTTAAAGCAATCCCTGTAACATATCTTGCAGTGCTGGTTTGTTAGAGATGTATTCTTGCCTGCTTTTGTCTGGGAAATTTCTTATTTTGTCTTCCATTTTCATTGAGAGCCTCCCTAGGTAGAGCAGTCCTGGTAGCAGACCTTTGTTTTTCATGACTTGGAATATTTCTTGCCACTCTCTTCTGGCTTGTAATGTTTCTATTAAGAAGTCAGATGCTAGCTGTATCAGGGCTCCCTTTTATGTTACTACCTGTTTCTCCCTTGCTGCCTTTTGGGTTCTCTCTTTGTCTTTTATTTTGCCATTTTAATTATGTTGTGTCTTGGAGTGGGCCTCATTAGGTTCCTCTTGAATAGGACCCTCTGTGTTTCCTGGACTTCCGTGACTTTTTTCTCTTGTCAAATTAGGGAAGTTTTCCATCATTACTTTTTCAGATATGTTCTCTATCCCTTGTTCCTCTTCTTCTCCTTCTGGTATCCCTATTATATGGATGTGATTATATTTCAAGTTGTCCTGCATTTCCCTAAACTCCTCTTCATTCTTTTTGCGTCTTTTTTCCATTTCCTTCTCTTTCTGGGAGCTTTTTTTCTACCTTGCCCTCCAGCTCACTGATTCAATCCTCTGCTTCACGCAGCCTGCTTTTGATTCCTTGTACGGTGTTCTTCAATTCAGAAATTGTGTTTTTCATTTCCTCTTGTCTCTTAGTGATAGTTTCTATGTCTTTTTTTCATGTTGATATAGTTTGCAGTAAGTTCCTCAAATTCTCTGTTGTTTTTCACAATTCCCTTTGAGCTCACTGAGCTCATTGAGCTTCCTTAGAACCATTGTTTTGAATTCAATATCTGATAGTTTACTTGCCTCTATATCATTTAGTTCTATTTTTGGTGATTCCTTCTTTCCCTTCAATTAGGTGGTTTTTCTTTTCCTTCCCATTATTCGTGAGACTCTTTTATTATGCTTATTCTTCCTAAATTGATCTGCCTTGATTTCCTCATTTTGTGGTATGAACTTCTATGGCAGTAGATGGCTCTTTTTTCATTTTTTTTTTCTGTATCTGTCTCCTATGATGTCAGATGTTTATCCTATCTGATGTTAGGCAATCTGTTCGAGACTTCCAGTTATCTACTCTCTGTGTCTGTCTCTTGAAATTGTTAATCTAGTCACTCTGCCCCTCAGCCATCAGGCTTAGGCACCACAGGGTAGAGCAGAGCCTCCTGAGGTTGGAGCTATTGTGTTCTCTCAGGCTGCTGCCACTTAGGGGAGTGGTCTGCCTGAGCCTGATGGAAGCTGAGGAGTGGCGGAGGAGTCAGCACCAGGATCTCCCAGCTACTTCCTCAGTTCTCTCCCCTATGTTTCTGCCTCCAGTCTCTCCTCAAGCATCTCTAGGCAGTTCTGTTTCCCCTTTAGCCAGGGATCTACTATCTGTGTCTGACACTTGGTATTCAGAACCCAGGCCTGAGTGCAACACCTGGCTGGGCCAGAGGCTTCTGAGGGCAGGCTTATTGTCTTTTATGTTTGAGCAAGATGGAAGATATAGAATGGGAGGTGAGTCAGCACCAGGGCCCTCCTTGCCATCTCAGTTCTCTCTCCAAAGCTTTCCTCCTCAATCTCTCCTCAGGAAGCTCCAGCCCATTCTGCCCCTGCCTTTACCCAGAGACCAAGGCAAGTGGTTGCCACTGCAAATTTTTGCATTGGCCCTTCAAATGGTGCTTTCCATCTCTAGCCACGTGTCTCTGTCAGAGAGCACTATTACACCTTTCACAGCTATCTTTTGTCAGTGTGCTTTTTGGGCTCTGGTGCTGTAGGCTGAAGGCCCCTGCTTATGATTCAGACCCTACTCTTCTTAGGGGGATCCAACTGGCTGTTTCAATGTCCCTCTGGTGCTGCCACCCATGGGCACCCACCCTAACCTTCTCGAGACTCCACAGCACTTCTTACCAATTAGGTTGGGCAAAGTCGATTCCCCTGTCTGAGGTTTTAAGTGAAAAAAAAAATTTTTTTTTTTTACTAAAGTGGTCAGAGTAGCCCTCTTTGAGAGGGTAACATTTGGACTAACGCCTTCTTAATAGGAAGTACTATTTTAATTAGCTCCTCTGTGTGTTCAGACATTATAAAGGGTTTCAGACCCACTTGAAAGTCTAAATGTGCGTCTTCCTCTCTACTTCTGATCTTTATGTACAGGTGTCAGTGATGTCACTATCCAATTTACTTCCCAACAGAAATCTCCCATTTCTTCCTTTCTTCAATTTGCAACATTTGTCTACAAAATACTCCTGAGTCTACCTCTATTTCATCAAATGTCAGGACATAGGATAATAGCACCTGGGTTCAGTATCTTTGTAAATGTTACAGGAGAAACACCCAGAAACTAAGTGTTTCTCACCAACAGAGTAAAGAATTACAGATCAGTGAGCTTACTAGTGTGCAAGCAAATTTTATTAGTGCTAAATTCTAATGTAAAAGCAAAAGCAAAGGTGGTTTACAGCAGAGGTGGCAAGAGCAGGGTGGCCAGAGGCCAGGTGACCAAGACTCCCCTGTGTCAAAAAAAAGCTAAGAGGGCCAAGAGAGTGAGTCCTTTGTTCTGAGGACTTATATAGTTGGTATGGTGAGGGTGAAGAAATTACATATTGATTGACAGGTAAAGGTGATGCCTGCTTTCCTGGGGAGATGTGACTACCCAAACATAGGTATGGGGGTCTGTTAATATGAACCCTTATCTTGCTCCAGATTCTATTTGTTCATTTTATCTACATGATGAGAGACAGGGAGTTAATCAAAGTTGTTATATGGGCTTTTCTTTGGGCACTGTAGTCTCTCTTCCCTTCTTCTTTCCAGGCCTTGGGATGAATACAGTCTCAAAGTTTTCCTTTTCCCAGCTAGTGGAGATGATACACATAGACTTTTAAGGGCTTTTTCCCTGCACTGTCATGGTTTACTTGTGTTGATTGGAATGCCCGGAAGCCTTAATGGACTAGACTCAAGATTACTGGGTCAACAGGTGAGCCTTTGCTTTTAGTCTCCTGTATTAATTTCTTTGTTACTTTGCAATGGTGAGGGCCCTGTCTTTATTTTCCCTCTGGATGCTTATCCCACTATAACATAAATACCAAAGGGAAGAAAGCATTTTTATTTTCTTCACTACTGTAGTCCTAGGATCTTGCATAGTTACCTGACACAAAGTAGACTTCAACATATTTTTTGTTGACCAAAAGAATATTTGATAATGGAAGTAACTTTAATCGGTGTCCTATTTTCTATAGGATGAAAGCTAAACAATTTATTAACAAATCTCAGCTTGCTTGTCCATCTTCACCTCCAACAATGGATGCTCTAAAGTGACCGTATCTATGCCTGCCTTGTTCTTTCTCAATCCAACACCTTTTAATAGCAGCTATGTTTTAATGCTTAATTCACATGGGAGAAAATTGTTTTTATCTTGAGGATGCAACTGAAACATGGTGCCCTTTATGGAGTCCTTCTTGAATCCATAACTGTATTCCCAAGTCACTAGATATTTTATCACATACAACTGTGTATTATCATTATCTTCTTTCACTGCTGTATCACTTATTATAAATTGCTGCAAACAATTTTTATTCCTCCCATGGCTAGCTGCCCAAAATTTATCACAGTGGTAGTCACAAAAGTAGGTGCAAAATAGATGGCAATTGAAAAAAAAAAAAAAAGCATGAGGTGGCTGCTGCTTTATTGATAAAACTAAAGGCTGTAGACATTAACACAGTGGATCTATGTCTTCAATAAATTATGGACTAGAGAAGAAGTAATTATTAATAGCTAGTAGAAATCAAAATGATCGGTCACACAATATATCCAAAGGTGCATTGAAAACCTTTAGTTGTGTGGTACTTATATATGTATGAAGTAGTTACATTTTTTCATCATCATTTAAGATCAAATAAATTTGCCTCACAGCATGTCATAATTAGTTGCATGTTAACACATACACGTGCGCATGCAGACACCAGGTAGCCTGAACTTATTCTGGATCTTTTTAATGTCAAAGACCAAATAATTCCTGTAGTACACAAACCATTTCAAAGTAGATTGAAAAGATTAGAGCTAATTTTCTCATGTCATTATGAAGCAAATATGGCTTTGTCACAACAATGGCAAGGGAAAAAATAACATTACATTTTAATCTACTTATTACAATCAAGACAAAATTATTTTGTCAAGCTTATCTTAACCAACTTTATTTATCTACCATGACGAAAATGACTCATTCTCCAAATAGAAGGCTGCTTTAATACAAACACACTATAATAATAAAATTCAACTCTTTGTATGCTAGTTTGCTCATCACTAAAGTAGGACTAATATCTCATACATATCCACCTTGTTTCTTTTTTTAAATTAGTATTGAGTTAATAGATGTAGTCCTTTAAAATAGTGTCTAGCACTTATTAAATGCTTTATAAATGTTGGCAATCATTATTGGTAGTAGTAAACTAGTCATAGTTGTAAACACTAATACATGCTATATAAAACTAAAAGACATGAATTAAAGGCAATTTCTGAATTAAAGACCTGAAAAGGCAGTTTCTCATATCTAGAAAGCGCTAAAATTGGATCTGAAACCACACAAGTACCTCGGTAGATGTTCTTTTTTGACTATTCAGTTACATTTTTCTCTCAGAGTAGAAGGGACTGAGCTTCAATAAGCAACAATACTATAACAAATGTTTATATTTAAAAATGTGTTTTGCATATTAAATATACATAAAACCTTTTCACACAGTAAATATTCTCATTAATAAAATTTTAAAAACAACGTGTTTGAATATGCATCATTATTTTTTAATATATTTTTCAATCTAGGTTATATAGAAATTCAAAACTCTGGTTCTAAGTTCAGTTTATTTTGGTCCTGAGTGAAATGCCTGTACTCTCTGAAAAAGATGGCTCACAAAGATTTATGAATCTAAAGGAAGAAGGTCATCATTGGTTGTGCATAATTAATCACATTATTTTTCATCCCACTTATGCAGTGGTATTTGCAAAAATTGAACTTGTATATTTCCACAATTCCTGAAGTCAATCAGCAGCTCTAATGAGAAAATATTTCATTTTGATATTTTAACAATTTTCTCACCACCCATTGTAATTCTAAAATTGGAAATTTTTTTAATATAAAAATTACAATTTCACGTTCTTTGTGTATATGCCAATGCTCAGACATAATAGTTTTTACTATTTTATTTCTTTAATTGACATTAATTCTATTTATTTATTATTTTTTGTCATTTTATTTTTTAAATTTTTTTAACTTTATTAATTTTTTCTAATACATTTGTCTCCACCTTCTCACCACCACTTTCCCATGACCCCCTTCCCCCCTCCTTCCCTCAATCTTTCCCCGCTTTGGCTTTGTCCATGAGTACTTGCTATATGTTCCTTGACTTGCCCCTTCCCTTCCTTTTCCCCTACCCACACCTCCCTCCTTCCCTCTTGTCTCCGTTGGTTTCTTTTTTCTTTCAGTGTTGCTGGTCTTATTTCCCTTACATCTTTGTTTTGTTGGTTAGGTTCTGCTTATAAGTGAGATCATATGGTATTTTTCTTTTGCCCCCTGGCTTATTTTGCTTAACATAATGCTCTCTAGTTCCATCCATGCTGTTGCGAAGTGTGGTAGTTCTTTTGTTTCTTTCTGCTGCGTAGTATTCCATTGTGTGAATGCACCATAATTTTTTGATCCAATCATCTATTGATATTTATTTTATGTCTTTAATTGACTTATTGACTATATTTATTTTATTTTATGCAAATAGTTATTTTGGGGTTTACAGTATGCATCTCTAACTTAGCATAGTATAGCTTCAAAAAACATTATAGCTCTTCACATATTGTGTAAGAACTTTAAAATTACATTTTCATTTTCTCTCTCCTCACCTTCCTGCTATTATCGCATACATTTTAAGTTTACATTTGTTATAAAATGCATAACACATTTTTGCTTTAAATAGTCAATTATCACATAAAGAAATTTTCATTAAACAAGAAAATTTATTTTATATTTATTCACATATTTACCCACTTCTAATGTTCTTTATTATTTTATATAGCTACAATTTCCATCTCATATATTTTTCCTTCTGTTAGAAGCATTTCTTATAATGCTGATCTGCTTCTTGTAAATACTTTTAGCTTCTGTATGCCCTCACTACACACACACACACAAAATATCTTCATTTTACCTTCATCATTGTGGAATCCTTTTTTGTACATAGAATTCTACTTTGGCAATTTTGTTTTTTTCATTAGAGTATTTTAAAGATGTTTCTCCACTGTCTTCTGCCTCATATCATTTATAAAGAGAAATCTATTATTGTTTTTTCCTTTTGAGGTTTACATTTGGTTTCTTATCTGAGAAATCATTGCCTAATCCAGGTCACTAAGATTTAAATGTAAAGCATAAACTTACAAGTTTTCTAGAAGAAAATATTGGAAAGAATCTTGTGAGCTGGGTTTCCTTTCCATTTTAAGCCACTGTTATTCAGATAATGAAAAGTCAAGTAACAAAAAAAATAATTTGGAGAAAATATTAGTAATATAAATATCTTTATCCAGATTACATAACCAACATTTCAATATAAATAAAGTGAAGAAAACAATTTTTTAAAGAGGCAGGTGATTTGAATGAAATTTTTACCAAAGAAGATATATGAATAGTAAATACACAAGAAAAAAGATTAACAACATCATTAAATATTAGGGAAATTAAAATTATCACCACAGTGAGACACTGTTACTACACAGCTCCTAGAAATGCTGAACTTAAAAACACTCACCACTGGATGTCATATGGGTTCCTTTCCAGCTCTGGTGCTCTAGGCTGGGGAGCCTGGGTTGGGGTTTAGACCCCACACTTCTCAAAGGGAACTCCTGGCCACTGCATATTCCTCCAGAACCTCAGCTGCCACCTGTGGGAGCCCAACCAGCCCTCTCATACCTCCTCTGCACTCCCTACCAGTCTCATAGTGGTGAAGTGGTTTCTTCTGCCTGTCCTTGATTATAAGGCTTCTCTACAACTAGGGTTTGGTTGGTTATTCAGCATGATTTCTCTATCATTAGTTGTAATTCAAAATTGGTTTTGGGAGGATGTTAGTGTAGTTTCCATTTACTCCTCTGCCATCAGACACATAGATCAATGGAACCGAATAGAGAGCCCAGAAATAAACCCACATGTTTATGGTCAATTAATATGTGACAGAGGAAGCAAGTACGTATAATAGACTAAATATAGTTTAATCAATAAATGATGTTGGGAGAATTGGACAGATAAATGAGAAAAATGAAACTAGACCACCTTCTTATACCACACACAAGAATAAAGTCAAAATAGATCAAAGACTTAAATGTTATACCTGATATCATAAAAATCAAACAAGAAAACGTAGGCAACACAAGTCTTGAATACTGCTCACAGCAATATTTTATTGGATATATCTCCCTGGCAAAGGAAACAAGCAAACACAAAAACAAAGAAGACTCACATTACCAAGTGTTAAAAATGGTCTCTAGTCACTTATACACTTCTTTGTGTCTAATGGGAGTGCAATTTAATAGTTTCTTATAAAGTTAAGTGTGTACTTGTAATAGACCAAGGACTCCTATACTCAGATATCTATCTAAAGAAATAAAACGCATGTCCACATAAAATATTGCATACAAAAGTTTATAGAAACCTTATTACAAATAACTTAAAACTGGAAACAATTCAAATTTTCATTCAAGTGTAAGTGAGCAAACAAATTGTGGCACATAGGTATAGTAAAAGGAAATGGACCAACGACAGATGCAACGACATGAATAACTTTCTAAAGCAGTATTGTCAATGAAAGAAGTAAATAGGAAAAATAATTTAAGATATAAATTAACTTGCTGATATCAAACTCCAATTAGAGAATAGTGACAGAAAGAAACAGAGAATGAAGCAGAAAAAGTTTGAAGATATAATTTCTGAAATATTTCAATTTTGGTCACATTTAATAGAGTCTGACTCCATATTTTTTTAAACCTTCACTTGAGTACAATTTATTTCATTGCATTTAGGGAGAGAGGAAGGGAGAAAGAAAGAGAAAGGGAGAAACGTCCATTGGTTGCCTCCCATTGGCACCCAAATGAGGGATCAAATCTGCAACTTAGATATATGCCTTGATAGGAATCAAACCCACAACATTTCAGTTACCTGATGACACTCCTACCTGCTGAACCATGCCAACCAAGACCTGACTCTAATTTTGATGTCTGATTGCTGATTGCTTTTAATCCCAATCCCTCCTCTTCTCTCCCTGTCTCACATCTAACCAAACAAATAAGGAATCCTCTACTCACCTTTTGAACCAGTAGAAAGTTCAAACAATGAATCATGGCTTGCATGCAGGAACACTCATCTTGGCTCTAAATCCTAACCACCATAAAAACTCTAAGACAATATCCTTTCCCTGCTCTCTTAATCCATTTTAGAGCTCCTTGGGAAGTCCACCCTACTTTCCTCAAAGAGCTTCATTGTGTGGGTAATAAATTTTTACATATTCTCTTGGTATGTGCATATGGTGTTATTAGGCTTGAATTTGTACCAATTTTTTTCAGGGTGTACTCCATCCCACTTTGGGGATAAGCAAAACACTTTTGGGATAATCAAAAATTTACACGTGTAAACTCATTGAATTCCAAGCACATTTGTCTCACACACACACACACACACACACACACACACACATTCAAGAATATCAGTTAACATGCTAAAACCAAAATGAAAGAGAAAATCTTAAGGCAACTAGAGAAACACAAAACATCATAAAGATGAATAATGTTTGCATGCCCACCATCTTTTTATCAAAACCCATGGAGTTCAGAAGACAGTGAAAATACATCTTCAAATTAATGAGAGAGAGGAAAAAAAGCTCAATCCAGAATTCAATATCTTTAAGAGTGCCAATAAATACATTTTTATATAAAAAATTAAGAAAATTCATTGGCACTGGCCTAAAATATAAGAAATACCACAATTTGGAAGTAGGTGGTATTACTATTTAGTGTTAAGTGATAACACACAATATAATGTACAGATAATATGCTGTAGAATTGTGCACCTGAAATCTGTATAATTTTGTTAACCAGTGTCACCCAATAAATTCAATAAAAAGAAAAAAAAACAATCCTGTCCCAGTAGCTCAGTTGGTTGGAGCATCGTCCTATACACCAAAAGATTGCAGATTTCTCTCTCTCCCTGTCTCTTTGAAAGACAATGAACAACTACTCAGGTGAGGATAAAAACAATTAGCATTTAGGATGCATCTAAGCATCTTACAATGCACAGGATAGCCCAGTTAAGAATATCCAATTAAGAAAGTAGAGATGGATAAAAGACTTAAATATAAGTCATGACACCACAGAAGTCCTAGAAAAGAACATAGGAAGGAAACTCTCAGATATCAATCCAGAAAAATTTTTACTGATATGTACTCTAGAGCAAGGGACAGAAAGGAAAGAATAACAAATCAAAATAAGAAGCTTCTGTACAGCTAAAAAAAAAATCAGCAAATGAAAAGGGAGTCAACTGTATGGGAAAGCATATTTGCCAATGATACCTCAGGCAGGGATTTGATCTCCAAAATATATAAAGAACTCACACGACTCTACTCCAGGAAGACAAACAATCCAATTAAAAAATGGGCAAAGGATCTGAACAGACACTTTTCCAAGGACATACAAGGGGCCCAGAGACATATAAAAGGATACTTAGCATCACTAGCCATCAGAGAAATGCAAATTAAAACCACAATGAGATATCACTTCACACTGGTCAGAATGGTCATCATAAACAATTCAACAAACAACAAGTGCTGGCAAGATTGTGGAGAAAAGGGAACCTTAGTACACTGTTGATGGGAATGCAGACTCAGAGCCTTTTGACTCAATGATTCCACTGCTGGGGTTATACCCTAAGAATCTCAAAACACCAATTCAAAAGAACCTATGCACCCCAATGTTCATAGCAGCACAATTTACAATAGCCAAGTGCTGGAAGTAACCTAAGTGCCCATCAGTAAATGAGTGGATCAAAATATGGTACATTTACACATTGGAATACTATGCAGCAGAAAGAAAGAATGAGTTACTACCCTTTGCAACAGCATAGATGGAGAGCATTATGTTAAGCAAAATAAGCCAGGGGGTGAAAGACAAATACCATATGATCTCACCTATAAGTGGAAGCTAACCAACAAAACAAACAAACAAGGAGAATATAACCAGCAACATTGAAAGAAAAAAGAAACCAACAGAATCAAGAGGGAAGTGGGGAGCGGGGAAAGGGAAGGGAAGGGTCAAGTCAAGGAGCATGTATAAAGGACCCATGGACAAAACCAAAGTGAGAAAAGATTGAGGAAGAGAGGTGGAGGAGGGGGACAGGGGAAAGTGGTGGCAGGAAAATGGAGACCAGTGCGTTTTAACAATAAAATAAAAGAAAAAAGAATATCAAGTTTGTAAATGTTGAGTATTTAAATTAAAATACTTATGGCAGTGTAATTCTAACATAATTGACAAGTAATTAATAAAATAGACCAGCGATTTTCTACCAGTATGCTACAAAAATTTAAAAAACACGCGATACCTATTTAGTAAGGGACACTGACCTCTTTTTCCTTAGATTGTCAAATTATAAAATGACAACCCAATAAAATAATAGCCATCCAGTGTGAACTAATCAAAATTATACCTATTTCTTTTATACCTATTTGTTTGTCAAACTGGCAAAAATATATTTTTGGTGTGCCATAGAATTTTAGTAATTTGTTCATGTGTGCCATGAGATGAAAGGGTTGAAAATCACTCAGAACAAATGACACAAAAATTTATCCACAGTTGCTTTTTTAACAAAGGCACTGAAAATATCAGGGAAAAGAAATTATTTTCAACAAATAGTTCTAGACTATCAGGATATCTCTTTAAGGAAAAAAAAAAAAAAAGACCTTACTTCCTACCACCCATTATAAACCTAATTAAGTTAAACCATAGATTTAAATATAAAAGTTCAAACTAAACAAATTTTAGTGGAAAACATATTTTTGATTTATGAATATTCTCAGGTCACAGAAAGCAGTAACACCAAATGAAAATTTGAAAAATTAGATTTCATTGTTGTTTTTTAAATGTCTGCTAATCAAAAAATATTCTTTAGATTATAGGAAAGCATAATATGAGAGATAATTAAACTTGTAAATAACCCATCAATCAAAATAAAACAAGACAAAACAAAGGAACATTAAAAATATTTTCAATTAAATGATAATGAAAACACAACATTTAAGATTAGAGGGATAGAACTAAAGTAGTGCTTAGAGAGACATTCATGGATTTAGAGGCCTATATTAGAAGAAAAGAAATGTTCATTGAACTAAACTTTAACTTTATGAAACTAGAAAAATAGAAAATTAAATACAAAGCAAGCATTGGGAAGAAAATAATAGAAATTATACTGAAAATCAATGAATTGGATACAAAGAAAAATATCAATAAATCCACAATTTTTCCTTTAAAATATAAACAAAATAGAACTACCAAACTAAAAGAAAAAAGACACAAATTATCAAAATCAGGACTCAAAGAGTGAACATCACTACCAATCCTATGGAAATTAGACAACTTAGATGAAGTACAAATTAATAGACACAAATTATCAACACAGGAATAAATTGAAAATCTGAATAGACATATAATAAGTAAATAAATTCAATTAGTAATTGAAAGTATTCCCACAAAAGAAAGTTCATTCACTGGTGGGATCTATCAAATATTTAAAGAACGTTATTTTAAAAATAATACAAGGCTTTGACAAACTGTTCCAGAAAATTAATAAGTTACGGGAACTGTTCCTATTTTATTTTATCAGGCTAATATTAATTATTATAGATAACAAAGCCAAAGACATGAGAATAAAGTGACAAAAACATAAATTAGCAAACTAAATACAACAACACATAAAAATGACTACACACCAATAAACAAGTGAGATTTATGCTAGAAGGTTTTAAAGATTACTTTAAAATCCAAAAAACAGTTAGTGTAATATACCACATTAATAGAATAAAGGATAAAGACCACATGACCACCTTAATGAATATAGAAAAAGCATTTGACAAAACACTTATTTATAATCAAATTTCTCAAAAAACTAAGAATAATTGGGAATGTCCTCAACATGACAATGAGCATCTAGCAGGGGTGCCCAGCCCATGACTGGTAGGCCACATTTGTCTCAGCATGGCTATGAATATGGCCCAAAACAAAATTGTAAATTTACTTAAAACTTTTTCTTTTGCTCATCCATTTTTGTTAGTGTTTGTGTGTTTAATGTGTAGCCCAAGATAATTCTTCTTCTAGTGTGACCTAGAGATGCCAAAATGTTGGATACCTCTGGAGTTAATATATTCAATGATAAAGGACTGAATATTGTCTCCTAAGATCAATAACAATTCAAGGATATATGTTTTAGCCATTTTTACTCTATATTACACTGAAAATTTTATCCAGTGTAATGACACTGAAATAAACCACATTCATATTAGAAAGGAGAAGTAAAACTGCCTGTATTTGTATGCATGATCTCATGTGTAAAAAATACTAAGAAATATACGAATACACACAAAACTACTAGAACTAATAAGAGAGATCAGCAGGTTCATTGGGTTCAAAATCAATATATAAAAAGCAAGTGTAACTATATATTAACAATGAAAATTTTGAATATTAAATAAAGAAAACATTCTTATTCATAAGAGCATTATAAAAGTTTTGAAATAGGAAAGAAATTAACAGTTTCCTATACACAGAAAACTATAAACATTGCTGAAAGAATTTAAAGAACTAAATAGAGTCATCCATGTTTATGGTTTGGAAGAATCAATATTGTCAATATGGCAATTCTACCAAAATTGATCTGTGAATTCAACACAACTTCTACCAAAATCTAGCAGCCTTTTAGGGAACAGTTGTCAAGTTGATTGTAAAATTTATATGAAAATGCAAAGGACCCAAAACAGCCAAAGCATTTAAAAAATAAAAAACTCTTTGATGCAAATAACAGATTCTACTAAATGGTCTAAATTGACACTGAATTTGTTCACACACCCACACTTTTGTAATAAATAAAGAAATGTGAAAGAGAGCAAATTCATGTTCAAATAACTTAATTCAATAGATGTTTGTTGAGAATCTCTTAAAGGCTGATTATTCTTCCAGGTGCAACAGTTACAGCAGTGAACCAAACAGACCAGACCCTTAGGGTAAGGAAATGAACAATATGCAAATAAATAATAGTTATGTCAAATTGTGGTAAGAGCAATGGAGAAAACTACAGTAAAGCATGAGAAATGGAATATTATTCAAATAGGATTGTCCAGAAAGTAGCACTTATAAGCGATATTTGAGTTGAAAAAAATGAGAAAAGGCAACATTGAAATTACTGTTTGGAAGAGAAGTATGAAAAGAGAAGGAAGAAAAGGCACATGAAAAACCCCAGAGGTGAGAGTCTGCTATGGGCAGAAAAACAGGAAATTACAATGGCTCAAGCAGTGAGCAAGAAAACTGGTGGCTAATACATGAAGAGAACATGACATACTTCCTAAACTACAGTTAAATCAAGTTCTAAGAATGAGTTTCAGAGAAAATAAAGAGTAACCCAGAAACAATAGTTGATCCAGGTAAGCAATATTAAACAGCTTTCAATGTCGAAACCTAAGATTTGGCATATGTTTAGTTTTATGAAAACCATGTTACTAAATGGGGAATCCTTAACTTGGATGTTGTCTCTGAGGAGTCAGTAGTTTTCAGGCACTGCCCATAAGGAAGGAACTTCCTAGTCAGGAGTCTATCATTTCCTGTAGTCCTTGGCAGTTCTGACCAAAAAGGGAAATGGTGAGATGAGCCCTTACCGCGTGAGGATACAAGCCATTAAGACTATCAAGACACTGAAAGGAAAAGAAACCAACAAGAGGTGGTGGGGGGAGAGGGGCCAGGGGAAGGAAGGGAATGGGAGGGGAGGGGAACATGTAGCAAGGTCATGGACAAAACCAAAGGGGAAGGATTGAGGGAGGGAGGGGGGGAGGGGGCAGGGGAAGGGGGGGGGGGGGAGGCAGAGACAAATGTATTTGAAAAAATAAAGAAAATAAATTTTTAAAAAAAGACGAATCATTGTTCTGTTTTAGTAGACTGAGCCATTTTGCGTTGCACTAGTGAACAAACAAGGAGACAATGTTTTGGTTATTTGATATGACATTCTCCTTGAGAGTGCTGTTTACATTATAAATAATTCCATACACTGATATCTCAATCTCTGTGAGCGTAGTTAATGTGAGCATGATTATATTCTGGTGTTTCATTCCAAATTGTTTATTTACCCAGTATCCATTTCCCTTCCTAATTGTTCTCTCTCATGATAGCTCCCCCCAACCCCTGCTTTAAGGTGATGGACCTCACTGGTAACTCCCCACACATCAGCCCATTGCAGGGGTTGTCTAGGAGCACTACAGGAATGCACACCTGCAATAATACCCATATATTCTGCCGGCATATAGTAGTTAGTTCAGAAATTTGGAAGAGACCCATTTCAGTCCAGTGAGACATAAGTGGGTATATCTGAAAGGGGTGAGGAGTTCTTTTTTTAAATCCCCTTAAAAAAGGAGTCACTAGACATTAAGGTTCATTCTTTAGTTGGGTATTGTCATATACAGAAGTGAAGCTTCAAACTGTTTCAGCTGGTTTCATTCTAGCATCAAGTTGATACTATGAGGGAAGAAAAGCTAAGAAAACAGTTGAGAGATGGAGCCAAGATCCTGATAAACAAAGAAGCAGTGACCTAACTCAATAAATCTGTTTCATTCTATTAATAAGTCTGATTTTTTTTTTCTGTTTTCTGTGGCTTAAAACATTCTAACAAATACAGGTTCTGACAAAATCGAAGTTCTAGAATTGTGGATATTTGAGCCTGACTCTAGAACATAGTGACTCTATTCTGTGACTTATCCTTTGTGAAATTGTCTACAGGTGCCACCCAGTAAACCTAAATTAGCAAAACAAGGTATAAGTGATAAAAAATGTTCAAAGTCAATGTTGACAAGACTGTGGGGAAACATGCACAGTTGAATTTGCATATTTCTTTTGGCAGAGCAAATTGGTTCAGTATTTCTAAGGAGAAATTGGTTCCTATGTAATAAAACCTTTAAGATCGTTCATAGTTTTGCCCTAGAAATTCTACTTCTGTGATTATAATCTGAAGAAATTCTCCTGCATAAAATAAATAAAATTTTATGTAGTCATATAAATACAATTAAAAATAGGGGGAGAAAGTGAAATCTGGAAAATAATCTAATTACCAAGCAAATGCAGAGAATGATAAATCAACATAAAGAAACATTAAGTTGCCTTTCCAAATAATAAGTGATAGCACTATGTCCAAGTTGGAATGAATATGGAATAAAGTAAAAATGAAAATAATAGAACACAAACTGGTAAGAACATATTATTCTTGACAATATCAGCCTTTGTATTCTCATAAACTATGAAATCAAATCATCTTCCTCAGATGTGGGGAAGATTACTTGCCTACATACATACACACAGACACACCACTACCTTCCAACAACACACAGTACAGCAATTCTAAGCAGCCCTGTGTGCCAAGCATTGAATTAAGCAATGGAATCACAAAGGAGAGAAACATAAATGTGTATCTTCATAAACTCACAATGGATTGCGGAGCACAACAAAGCAACATGAAAAGACATAAATAAGGTATTCAGGGTCATGGTAGAAATAAACATGGCAATAGGAGTGTGTGACTGGGTGAATATGGTTCCTTTGGATTGGGTAACAAGAGTACAACTCATGTAAGGAAGAGACATTTAAGTTGAGATTTTAAGAATGAGAAAATCCTTTCAATGAGCTAGGAGAAGAAATTGTATATGAGGCCATCAACGAACATGAAGGCCTGAGGTGAGGAATATCTTAGCATGTTCCAGGAAGATAAAGGGGACCAATGTGGCCAAAGCATGTGCTTTTCCAGGTTAACAGAGATAAGTAAGACTTCTGAGAAGAGGCAAGGAACCAATTATGAAAAGCTTTCCCTGCATTTACATGAAGCGTAATGGAGACCATGATATGGTTTTAAGCACAGGAGGGAAATGATCTGATCCCTTTTTTTTTTTTTTTTGGTTACCCAGAGTCAGCTGCAGTCTGAAAATATTTAATGGAAAATTCCATTTAATATTTATTTATTTAATAAATTAATAATTCATAAGTTTTTTAAAAATTTTAAATATAGTTTTTATATAATATTATATTGGTTATATTAGTTTCAGGTGTACAATACAGTAATTTGACATTTTTATAACTTACAAAGGTATGAAGGAGGCCACAATACAGTCCCAGTGAAAAATGATGTCAGCTTAGACTAGGGCAGCAGCAAGGACACTTACAGCAGAGGCACATTTTAGAGGTAGCATCAACAAAACATATGAATGAACTCAAGATGGGTGCAAACAGGAGTCTCTCGAATGGCAAGCCCCAGAAGTACAGGCTGAAATTCCTATTATGTCACTGCCAGTGCAGAGCTTGGAGTCTGGGGACATTCCTAATGAACAATCCCATGTGATCTCCAAATGGAACACACAGGCAGACACTATGTATCTAGAGCACTATAATAACCAGAAAGCATATGAAGAGAAGCATGAACAAAGACATGAAACGAGACAGTTTGGAACTGGGGAATCAAAGCCAGGGATAAATAGGGGGACATAGATCCTCTGAGCCACAAGGAAGGAGCTGCACTCATGTTACCTGTGGTTCCTGTTGCAGTAGGCAGAGAGACACAGGCTGAGGCAAGTTATTTGTCCTTGGATTGAGGTCCTTGCCCATGACTCCATTTCCCACCTTTGTGCCAAAAGCTTCCACATCCATACTTCAGACCCAGAACTCTTTCCAAAGGTCTGGAATGTTGATAGACAACATTCTCCTGGACATCTTTATCTGGCTGCCATACTGGCATCTGATAATCTTCATGTATAAAAGATGATTAACATCTTCTATCACTCTACCACCAAATACTCCTCCTACACATACTACTTCATTTAACAGGGTCATTTTACTCTGCTATATTTTTCTATTTCAAATAATATTAATGCCTGATGGACTCGTCACTTACGGACCACGATTGCTTCACAGTCCTTTCTGATCACAGGTCTTTTCTAGGAAGTAGAAGTCATTCTCTCCCATTTCCCAGCATGAAAAGTTGCATCTCTTTGTTACCACCCACCATGTATTAACAGTTATTTATGGGTTTTCTCTACCTGCATCATTCATCTCTGTATTCCTAGAACCTGATAAGAGACTGAAATATAGTAGATATTAGATGCTCAGTACTTATTTGCTGAATTGATGGAATTATGAAAATTTATCCACTAGCATACAAGGACATGAGTCAGAAATGAAAAATCACATCTCTGACATCACATTTGTGAGAGGAAAAAAAAATCCTGGGGATGGAGCTGCCGAAGACGGACTTAGAGGACACTTTTATTGCAGTCCTGCCATAAAGATTCTTTATCCTGTGCAATGTGGATCCCAGTGTACCCATTAGGTCTCAGCCAGAGAAGTAGAATGACAGGGGTGTGAATGTCCTGCAGAAGTCAGGGCCCTTTGTTCAGAACTAAACACACACTTACCCCAGGAGTCAGAAAAGGAGAAGATGGAATAGCTGCAAGCCCATCTGCAACCTCAAGCCCACAGGGTGAGTGAGATGATAAGACAATATGTGTGAGCTGCAAGATGGTTGCTGCTTTGTTTCTACCTCCAAACCCCTCAAGAATCTCCCTATGCTTGCCCTCCAAGTGGTAATATAAAGAAAAGAGAATTTGGGGGTATGTAATTCAGCCCAACCAAGTTGACGCCTTATTACAAAACCACCACACCCAGAAATGTTGATGCTAGAGTTAAAGAAGAGGATCCTGAATGTTCTAATTTTGATTAACCTTATTGGAGCTGGATATCTGATGCATCAAAATGATGTTAGATTTCCTGGGATAATTCCATGATCAGCAATCATTCTTACTAAGGGACACTCAAATCCTTAGACTCACCTGAAACAGCCTCTATTAATCCTTATAAGTTGCTGAAAAGCAGTTTCAAGGTCAAGTCGGAGAAAGCACTTCCTCCTAAAATGGAAAAGTTGAATGTCTACTGGCCCTGTTTCAGAGAACAATCCAGTGCTCCAAATGCTATGAAACAGGAACATCTAAGACCAATCCTACTTTTAGGATTTGCTGTATTATATTTACACTAAACATTATTTTATCTATTAATTATAGGTCGATGAATGGATAGATTTACATCTAGTTATTTGCATAGCTCTGGGTATTCATATTATTGAAAAATAATAATTGCTCAAAATTATAACCATTTAGTTCAGAATTTCTCCTGAGTATATTCACACAGAGGACCTACCACATGAGATGAAAGAAAGTATCTTCAGCAACATTCTGACAGTACTCATAATAATAAATTTAACAGAACCAGTTAGCCCTTATAGTGTCCTTCAATTTAATCAAATGCCACCACACAAAAGCATAGTTTAATAAAGTGGTTTACAGGGGTCCAATAGGATGTACCTGAACTGGAACAACACTTTAATATATTAAACAGTGTGTTTCTGTTTCTCCAGATACTATTTTTTATTCCTTGGTTTTCCCCCAGTTAAACCTCAGAGAGGGTTATTATTAGAGCTTTTTAAAATTTCAAAAGCCTAACCTGAGCACACACAAGGCATCAAAAGAAAAAAGTATGTTGCAACAGAACATGGTTCCCACCTCCAGACATGTGCTAGACAAAGTGCCCCAGGTTATGAAGAGGAAAGAGGCTGAGAGGACATGGCATATAGCATTAGATAATAAAGTTGGGGTTGAGGTGACCAGACTCAGGAAACAAAAAGGCAGAAGAGGAAACAATGACTCAGTCAGAACAGACTAGGACATGCTGCAGTTACAAACACCCTCCAAGTATCAGAAGCTTAAATAACAATCTTATTGTTATTTTATCATAAGTGTGTGTGTGTGTGTATGCATGTGCACGTTTATGTGTAAACATGCCTACCAAGGGCCATTTTTAGAACTCTGCTAATTCTATTTATCCAGACCCTGGGCTAACAAGCACCTACCATCTTGAATGTGGCTAGTTGCCATGTCAGAGGAAGAAAAATTACTGTTCTGAACCTAGGAATTAAATGCTCCAGCCTAGATGATATCCCATCTGCTCCAAACTCACTGGACAGAGCTGGTCATATAGCGCTGCACAATCTCAGGAGCCAAACATGCCATTCTACACATGCATGGAAAGAGAAGAGAAGTTTGTGGCACTGATGACAAATGGAGTCAGCATCAAGAAATGCCCTGCCTCCATCTGAATGAGCGTCATGAAAGGGCATCTCGAGCCCATCTGCCAGGAGTTCCTGTGATACTTAACTTTATGTGTCAACCTGACTAGGTTAAATAGTGTCCCGGTAGCTTATTAAACATTATTTATAGATGTGTCTGTGAGGTTGTTTCTAGAAGAGATAAGCATTTGAATCAGTACTCTTTGTAATGATCTGCCCTCACTGATGCAGATGGGGATCATCAAATCCACTGAGGGACTAAACAGAACAAAAAGGTAGAGGAAGAGCATATTTCCTCTCTCTTCTTGAGCTGGGATATTAACTTCTCCTGCCTTAATATGTCTGAGCTCCTGATGTTCTCAGGCTCTCAGGCTCTGGGACTTCCACCAGTGGCTCTCCTGCTACTCAGGCCTTTGAATGCAAACTGAATTATATCACCAGTTTGCCTGGTTTCCCAACTTGCAGATGGCAGCTTGTGGGACTTAGCCTCCATAACACCAATTCCTAAGTTTGATTCAGTTTCTCTGGAGAGCCTGAATACTGTTTCCTTTGGGGAAATATTATTCATTACCTACATGGAAGTGCTATTTTCAATCTCCTCCCCATTGCAACCCATGGGGCCCCTTATGGACAGCAGTCAGTAACATTCCAGCTGACTTTTATGCAGGAGTTAAGCCCATCAGTCCTGCAAGATACTGTTCTGTTCTGCTCAAAAGTATCCAGGATTCTAAGTCCTTAAAATAGAGGGTGTGAATGAGGGCACTGTGGCAGTGATGAGAGAGAATGGTTATTTTAGGTGGAAATAGACAGGTCCCCCCTTTATGGGAGCTCCATTATTGTGGCTGTTATTCAATTATAAAGCATTACTCGGGGTGGTCTCTATATCTAAGTTTCTGTGGTATGCAATGACTTGTTTTGTTATATTTATTCATGGAAAAATATTTCAATCTTTAAACAATGTAAAATGAGGTTGTAGTAATCCAAGATGGCACAATATATTTTATTTCTAAGAATTTCATGGTAAAATTATACCTTGTACTTTCTGTATGTATACAGGCCAAGTTGCGTGATAATAAAATGCATGAACTTTAGTCAGGCAGATTTTAGTTAAATTCTGTCCCTAGAGAACCAGTGATGCCTCAGAAAATATCTTTCATCTCTTTTAAGTTTTCTCATTTAAAATGAAGACAGTTTTTCTATTGCAACATTGGCTTCCCTTATCTAAAATGGAGATATCATCCATATTACAGTGTTAATTAGAAGATTAGTATTTTTATATAATCTGATTATCACAGAGCATGGCACTTTGGAGAAATGATTTTTACTATTACATGATAGCTATTATATTTGTTAATATACAAGATATATATTGATTAGCTTCAACAAACATTTACTCACTGCTAATATTAATGAAGTTTTACAAAGATGAATCAGATGTGGTTTAGGGACACTTGGGATCTCCCTGTCTAGTGATGTTGGTTAAGAAGAATGTAATAATATACTCTGCAGAAAATGGATGCATAATGGAAATGAGCCCAAATGGAGGAACAGGTGAGAGTGATAGTTACTGATAAAAGTGGGCAAAGACAGGAGATTGATAAGGACAAAAAGAAGACACTGAAGTGTGAGTTTATCCACTATGGAAGGGACAATGCAGAGAGTTTAGAATGGATAAAGGAAAAACAATTGAAAGAAGTTATTAGAGACATTCAAGTTTTCTAAATAATGTGGGAACAGACACATAGTGCTTCAAGTCTTTATAACAAAATAGGTAATTAGGGAGTTGGGGAGATCCCCGAAGCTCAGTGCTATACCTAGAAGGCAGGAGTCCTAAAAATCTATCACAATGTGTAGCATACAACAGGCATTTAATAAGTGATTTTTGTTATTTTCGAATTAGCTTCATTAGACTATGAGCAGGCTGACAATGGAAAAAATATCATACATTAGGTATTAAAATTTACTTAACCCTCACTGAGGATATGTTTTACTGATCTTAAAGAGGAAGGCAGAGAAAGAGAGAGAGAAAAACACCCATATGAGAGAGAAATATTGATTGGTTGTCTCTCATATGTACCCTGACATGGGATCCAAACTGTAACCCAGGTATGTGGCCTGACCAGGAATTAAAACACACAACCTTTTTGTGTATGGGGGGAAGCTGCTCCAAATAACTAAGCAACCCGGCCAAGGCTAAAACTTTTATGAGTATTGATTTTTATTCTATAATACTACTTCTAAAACTTCACCTTTGAAATTAATCATGTATGTACTCAAAGATTTACTGCCATGATGTTCATTCATTTCATCCTTATTTAGCAGAGAAAAAAGTTGTAGAATCTAATATCCACCAGCTCAGGTGTGCACATTTGGACAAGGTGAGTAGGAAGGATTCCAATAATTTATGGTACATTCACTCAATGAAATACTGTGCAGACTTTAAAATTTAAGGTTTAAAATATTTAGTCACATGAGAGGTAAGATGTTCCCCCCTTTATGCCTCTATGAAACCATGTTCTTACAGTTCCCCCAACCCTAACCCCTCTGACATCTCCTTTTTCTGTCTTCATTGATTTTTCCTTCTTTTGACAACTGCAGAACTCCCTCCAGGTTCTCTGCTGATTTACACACCATTTCCTCACTCCAGCATCCAGACCAGTGCCATGGCAATGTCCCACCTTCCTATCTGCAGTCTCAGCATCTCCTCTGAACTTCATATGAATAGAGCTAATGGCCTTCCTAGAAACTCTGCTTAGATGTTTCGCAGCATTTCAAATCACAAATGCATAAAACAGATATCTCGATTCCTCCAGTCCCATCTTCCCCCAAAAGAAAGTAACTCAAAGTTAGTCTTTTCCCAACATGATCCATATTAGTAAAGAGCACACCCTTTTAGAATCTTTGAAGATAGAACTGAAGCTCCCATTCAAGCCCTGAGCATAGACAGTTAGCCTACTTCCACAATCCCTCTCAGAGGCATGTACTTTTCCCCACCTCTGATGCTCCTGACCCAGGCCCAGCCCCACTGCTGCTGCCTGGACTGCCGGAGTCTCCTAAATTAATCTCTGGGCATCTGATGTGCCCCTGCACCATGTTTCCCACATAGCAATCAGAGCCATGTTTTAAAAGAGTTTATGAGATCCTGTAAACTTTCTAGCTTAAAATCCATTTGTGGGTTTCAGCTTTATATAAATGAAAATACTCCTGTGGTTCCCAAGGCCCTGGCCTCGCCCTCCAACTCATGTCTCTAATTTCACAACTTCATAATTTCCCCTGCCTCGGCCACACTGCCCTCCCTCCTGTCCCTTGTAGATACCAAGTTCCTTTCTACATACCAAGGCCTTCGGGGTTGAGGTTGCTGTTGCCTCCATCTGGGACTCTCTTCTCATGGTTGTTCCAATCTCAAATAAGTCTCTGGCTCTAGAAGCCTTCTCCAACCCGGCTAGGCTCTTGGGCAGCACTGTGTTCCTATCAGAATACTTGACTATGAGCTCTAGTTTAGGCTTCACTCGATGCAGTTTCCAAGTAGGCATGGATCTGCAGATTCACACTGTATCCCCAAATCTAGGAGGGCGCCTTCACAAAGGTGGTGTCAGTATGCACTTTATGAATGAATTATTAGTTAATGCTAAAAATCTGGTTTCTAACAGTATCATCTCATTACACTGGTAAAACAAGAAGTACAAAGTGTGTGGGGGTGTGACTGTATTGAGTATGTGTCTGTGGGCTGTGTGTGTGACTGTGACAAGAACTGCCTATGTGTTGGCGGGGAGAATGTATGTAAAGAGCTTGGAAAGATTAACATCAAAATCTTAACATTCGTTATTTCTGGGTGGGGTATAAAATTTTAAATTTTTGTTTTCTTAAGATCCTACAATACATATATTTCTTGAATAATAAGAAAAATGATTTTTTTAGATATCGATTTTAAGTGAAAATTTTCAATAGGTAGGGCAACCTAACTGATCTCTGGAGGTCATTGGTAAACTACTGATTCCTGAGAACTCCTTTCTCAAGCAGGCATAATGAGCACATCTTTGAGTTTGGCCAATTTGTTGATTTTAATTTGCTCAGGAGTGAATCCACTTCCTGAAGCCCAAATCCTTCCCCCGACATCTCCTTCTTACTAGAGTGAAAAGGTGCTGGCCTCCTCCTGCCTCTCTCTCATTTGGGCTTTTAAAAAAAGAATTTTGAATTGAAGAAAGTTAACCAAGATCAGAGGACATAAAGGAGATAACACCTTGAACTTAATTCAACCTGCATTTTAATTGGCTAGATACATCCCACTGAGGTGGTTACAGAAAACTTCCAGTCCTGCCTTTGCTTCTCCAGCTGAGACTCTCATCTTTCCAACAGCAGGAGCTATCCTGCCCCAATTCCCAGGGAAGTCAGGTGGCAGGGCACTGAGTCACCCTCCCTGAGGGCTGACCTAGAACATGTAGTTCCAACGCTGATGGTCTGAGTCTTCTTTCTGCTAGCAGAAATGCCCACAGAGGGCCAGGTTGGCCCCAGCTTCACATTATCAGTTTCACCTAAAGATAATTACCATCTCCCCCTTAATTACACCAGGAATGTTTGAAGTTCTCTGCAAGCTAACTCAGTTTGCCTCATGATTATGTGACATTTTTGAATTTTTCCTTCTGTAATATGTATAACGTCTCCCTACTCTTCATGGAATTAAAATTCTTTTCATCCTTAGGGCTCATCTCAAGCACCAGCCCTATGGGAGCATAATGGGTGGTGTCCTCCTTGTCTTTTTTTGTGTGCCCAACTAAAGTGGTTCGCCTTGTCCTAGGCCAGTGGAGACAGCTGACCTCCTCACAGACACATTAGCAGTTACACATAGAAATCACCACCAACTAAGAAGGAAGTATCATGCCATAACACACCTCCCAAGGTCACTGCATGACACAGCTCCTCCAGCATCTCTGTGGGGCTCCACTCCCTAACTTTTCACTCTTTTCCACTCTCTAGAGTGTCCCATTCTCAAGGGCAGAGTTGGCCAGTCAGATGAGGGGCCTTGTTTGGAAGTGATAGATATGACTCCTAGTTAGACACTCAGCAACATTTGCTCTCTAGAATTTGGAATGACACATTGGGTGGAAGAAACTCTCCGTGAAAATCACACACACTATCCACCAATTCCCTCCACACTTTCTCTTAGCTAGAGGAGGGAAATTTGGCACCAAGTAAATAGTGTCTATTTATATATTTGACTTTTTCAGCACGCTGTTCTCCCTGAAGGCACAGACCTGTCTCCATTGTTTGTCTGGCAGCAGAAAGCTAAGGAGTATTTAGATACATTAAGGAGCAAAAAGTAGTTGACAGTCCCTAGTGGTCCTTGCTGGAACCCAGACAACCCTAAGTTTCAGTTACGCAGAGTATGAGATCATCCTCCCAGAGTATGAGATCATCTGCTTCATTGTTGTGACTCTATGTGGAGAATGGAACCCCTTTACAGAGTCCTGCATGTTCCTATGCCTGGCCTCATGGAAGTGGACCTCTGTCTTAGCCCCAGTGCCATGATCCCTTCCATCACTGTGCAAGCATGTACTTGTGTGCAGGTTCAGATGCACATATGTGTACACATGTGAAGAGTGCTGCTACCTGAGGACTGAATACAAGGTTTCCTGTCTAGATTCTAGTTATTGGCTGCCTGCATTTTAACCTGTACCCACATGTGGGCTTCCCCTCACCTTTCTCTAAATCCTCAATGTTCTCTGCTCCCCTGAAGCTAAAGATCATCATGAAATGACTTATTTAAACATCCCCATTCTCTATATGACAAAGTTATTTTTTGTATTAAACATGATAATATTAATGAGCAGAAATTATTGACTGTTGGGAAACGCCATGTCTGATTTCAGGAACTGTAACCCCACTGGCAAGAAAGGGGTCCCAAGGCTGGAAATAATCAAGGAGGCCTTGGGAAAACAGGCCACTGAGGAAACAAAACCTGTCCCCCAGGCAGGGGCACAGCCCCTGTCTCCCTCACATCACCCTGCTTGGCCCTGTGATGGTTGGTTATTGATGACGGGTAAGTTTTCTCATGAGGAAAAACAACCTAAGACAGACATCAGCCAATATGGGCAGCAGACATGGATGTAAGGGACACAGAGAAATGGAAAAAAGGTCCGCAGCCCTTGGCCTGACTTGGACATGGCCAGAGTCCTCATTCTATCTGAAAGAAGTCTCCTTGTTTCTTGGGGGCTCTCTCTCCCCATCTGGCTCAGGCTCAAAAGAATACTGGAGCTAACCCCAAACTAGATCTGGCAGTTCCCAGGGGAAATCAGGCCTAAAAGTAAATTCTTTAAAGTATGCTTTGTTTTTCCCTCAAAAGCTATAGACAGGTCATGCTGGGAGGGAAATTTACATTATTCACAGACCCTAACTCTATATCATTTGGTGCTCTCATGTTTACTAATCTTCTCTTGGACCCATGTAAATTGGTGTATTCCTGCCATTTGTTTTCTTCAAAACATCATCTATTGTCTGTGAATATTAACATACTGATGTAATAAGATTAACTGCACATTCCTATTACCTGGCCCCTTCAATAAAAGCCTTTGGAAAAAGGGGCTCGGGGAGGGGGGGCTTCTCCACTAGAGGGAAGTGCCCTTTCCCCTCTCCTGGCAAACAGAGAAGTGTTTGTGATAACTTGTGTTTGTTCCGCCCATCCATGACAATCCTGGGACGGGCTCTGCAAGATTCAGAGTCTGTGCTCCCAACTCAGCTGGCCCCGGGACAGTGACCCTCAGATCCCAGAGTGCTGCACTACCCGTGACCCGCTATGTCCCTGCAGCAGTTGTCCCCCGCGCTCACTCGTGGCCCCCACCCCACAAGACAATGAAAATTTTGCACTGAATTTTAATTAATTATTAATTTCTGGAGAGAATAAAATAACTTTGTTTCATGTTTTAAAATTTAAACACAAACTTCAACTAAAGTAACTCAAGTTCTGTTTGTTCAAAACTACCCTTAATTTCTAAGCAAACTTTTAAACACAGGTGTATAGGGTAAACAGAGGGGTTAGAGACATGACTTAGAATTGTAGCAAATATGAGCTCAAATGATTTTGAACTTTTAAAAACTCTTGTAGCTGAGGCAATGTGTGCCAGGGCCAAAAGGATAACTGGTATTTCTCTAAATTAATTTCATTGTTAAATATAATATTTATTAAAGTCTAAGGAATAAAAATTCAATAATAACTAGAGTAATTGATTACCACTTAAATCACAAAAAGATTTTTTGGGGGAAGAAAATGTTATTACTGAAATTATTTGAAATCACTAGAGCATGAGAATAATATTGTTATGGGCTGAATTTTGTCTCTCAAAATTCTTATGTTGAAATTCTAACTCCCAGTACCTCAGAATGTGACTGTATTTTGGAGATAGGAACTTTTTAAAGAGGTAAAGTTAAAATGAAGCCTTTAGAGTGGGCCCTAATCCAATCTGACTGGCATCCTTATAAGAAAAAGAAACACACAAAAGAGACACCAGGGGTGCATGGACCCAGAGGAAAGCCCAGGTGAGGAGACAGTGAGAAGATGCTATCTGCTAGCCAAGGAGAGAGGCCTTAGAAGAAACTGACTCCTTGATCTTGGAGTTCCAAACCCCAGAACTATGAGAAGTAAATTTCAGTTGTTTAAGCCTCCAGTACGGTACTTTTCAATGGCAGCCCTAGCAAACCGATGTAAATCTACAGCAGATTGACAGAAATTTTCAGTGTTGTTCTGAACTTCTCTCAGATGATGTGGCCCTGATTGCTGCCCCAGGTAGACTGCACCTCCTGCTACCCTCCTTAGAGTCTGCTGATGCCCTGAAGAGTACAGTTGAGCCTCTGCTTTCTACAGAATTTCCCAGGTACCCTTCCAGCCTCAACTGACAGCTCTAGTGCCAAACAATGGCCATCTCCTGTTCCTCTCCAAGCTACAGGATGCCATGAATCCCTGATAAATCCAAAAAGATGACCAGCACGAGTGTTCCACAAAAGAAAATCTACCATAGCCACAGAGGTAAGATAAGACATTTCCCTGGAGACACCCACCCAGGATCACAGTGGCTTGGGTCCATGTTTCATGTGAGATGCCCATAGCAGGGACCCCAGAACCGTAGGAAGGCTCTTCACAGACCTGATCCCACACAGGAGGTCATAATCATAGAAGCAAAGGCAGAATTTTCTATAGATATGGTGTATATACACAGACTTAGAGGTATGGACAAACCTAGATAAAATGTCCTTATCTGCAATCACACAAACACCTAGGGATTTCTCTCAGGTTTAAACAGAAGCGATCTTCTCAGACAGAAGTGATCTTTAGACAGATAGGTATTTCAAAAAACACACTCTAACCTGGAGATCAAAGAGGCACAGTAAATATCTCACTAGGGAAGGAGGGAGGGGCGAGCAGGGAAAGGGAAGGGAAGGGGAAAGTCAAGGAACATATAGCAAGAACTCATGGACAAAACCAAAGGGGAAGAGCTGAGGGAGGGAAGGAGGGAGGGGGCAAGGGAAAGTGGTGGGGGGGAGGCAGAGACAAATGTATTTAAAAAGAAAGAAAGAAAGAAAGAAAGAAAGAAAGAAAGAAAGAAAGAAAGAAAGAAAGAAAGAAAGAAAGAAAGAAAGAAAGAAAGAAAGAAAGAAAGAAAGAGAAAGAAAGAAAGAAAGAAAGAAAGAAAGAAAGAAAGAAAGAAAGAAAGAAAGAAAGAAAGAAAGAAAGAAAAAGATGCCCTGCAGAGATGAGCCCCAAAGCTCAAAGCAATGACATCCTAATGTCACAGAAAGGAGCAAGGAGTCCACAGATGGCAAACCTCATAGAACCTCAATGAAGATACCCGTCCTTCTATCTCCCCTCTTGGCCTACTACACAGCTCTCTATCTGCCAGGAGACAGGGTGTAAGGCCTTTCAAGTTCTCCTCCTGCCATAAAATCTCTACGTACAATCTCTACAATCACTGGGTCTATTTCAGGATGCTGTCCCCATGCCCTTGAGCATACACTGGAGGAGAGGAAGTCACTGTCACAGATCTTGGTGCTGGGGGCATTTCATAAAGAACAAAGATTTGAAGAGGACAGAGGAAGCCCAGGAAAACACACTAAGGTTTAGAGAGCCAGTGTGGCTTTCTCTGCAGCCTTCAACAAATTCCCTGCCTTCTTTTTAAGCAAGTAGCACTTCTCTAAAACTGACTTGAATTAGGAATCCTAATTAGCCAAGTGAGGACTGAATGCTGAGAAAGGCAAAGGATAAAGAGTGAAACGCCGTTTAAGCAGGAGTTGATAGCTGAACAGCAGGGTGGGCTCACACTCTCAATTGCTCCCTCTTTTTCTTTCCTCCTCTCTCTTTTTCCTCTCTCCAGCCCCAATAACGTAGCCATGTAGCCATCTGCGTCTACACTCACCTGCTTGCTCTCTTTCACTAATTCAGGCCCCTCCTTTGCTGCCCTTGTACCCAAGTCAGCACCCCTCCCTCCCTCTCCCTGTCAATCTCTCTTTCTCCCTGCCCAGTGCTGCAGGGCAATAACATTAACAGTCTGTGTCATCATGCCTCCCCTCCACTGCAGAGCTCTTTCTGGCTGGGAGTGGCTTGGGAGAGGTAAATCCCAAAGGGATCTCAGACAGTTTTCAATTATAGATCCAGAACATCTGAGGGCAAGTGGAGGAGGGGCCAGCAAGTAGGAGCTGAGAGGATTTCAACTTCAATACAATGTAAGCATTGGAAATTCCTATCCCTCTCTCTATAACTTCTTCACTTGGTTTGACAGATCTCCAGTAAAGGGTGGGATGGCAATGGGAGCAGGTACCTCCATGGAGAGAAGGGTTTTGTCACTGATATTGAGTTTAGAATTTCAGGAGCACAGTGGTAATATAAAGCAGACCAACTTTCAGTCAGTTTTAGTATTGTTTTTAAATTCTTTGTAGACAGTGTAACTCCTTGCTGTGTACAACTAGGGCAGACTCCCCCACCGCTGTCTACCAGGGTATTAGGGTCATTTTCCACTAGTAAACGCTATTAGCCAATGTCTTAGGATCAGGCCATTCAGATTGGCATGCCCTCACCCTGAGGTATGGACAAATCAGAGAGAGGCAAAAAGTGAGGTGTCTCATGAACCAGAAGAAAGCTAAGAGATCCTCTTCCTCTTAATATTACAGAAACCCTTCCAAAAAGCATAAACAAATTAGTGCCAAAAGAGATGTCTAGTGGGATCTGGAGTTCACGCAGTAGCAAATGCGGTTTCTCAAGTAAAACGGTGGTTTTCAAACTTTCATAGGTGTTCATCTACTTACTTTTAGACCATTTCACTTGTCACTTGGCTTTTTTTCATAAAGACCAATAAAGAATTCTGCTATGTGAATACTTAGGATTTTACCCTCCTCTTCAGGGGGTCTGGACTTTGCAAAAAAAAATAATGAAAACAAAGGAGTGGAGGCAGTTGAAAGGACTGAAATTTAAAAAGGAGACCCAGTTTCTAATCCTGGTCTCCCTCTCACTTAACTAGGTGACCATGGAAATTGTCTCCATCACTTAGCTTCAAAGAAAAGGGGACATACACACTTGATTAAATCACCAGCAAGCAAGAAAATAATTGATGGGCTATATTTTAAAATCTATTCTATAATAGCAATTGAAGAAACAACCATCACCTTCATGCAAGATTCAGAATATCAAAGTTAGGTACTTTAAGGAATCAAACCTCAAAGGATTATGAGTCTGATCTCCACAGTGGGGCCATGAGAAAGCTGATAATGAAAATTAAGTATGAGGAAAATAAATTATGGTATCAGAAAGACATGTTCAAATCATGATCTGTTAGCTGTACACCTTGTTTTATTGTGCTTTGCTTTATTGTGTTTCCCAGTTATGATTTTTACAAATCAAAGGCAAGATCCTCCACCAGCAAAAAGATTATGACATGCTTTATTGTGACACTTGCTTTATTAGGAGGGTCTGGAACCAAAACAATAATATCTTCAGGGTATGCTATAGTATTGGAATATCACTACACTTGGCATCAGTTGCCTTACTTGTATAAGGAAAATAACATTTTTACAATGGTGAAATAAAGAAATAAAAGTAGAGTTGTTGTACCTCTTATTGTGGTATGCTGTAGTTTAGGTGGGATTGTTCCCATCCTACCTACCAGAGCTAATCAGAGAGACCACGTCTAATCCAATCATTGTTCTTCATCTCTTTGGCCATAATGACTGAATCAAGTGCAGACATATAACCTGATCTGATTTAATAAGTAACATGTCAAAACTTTCATTGAAAAAGAGACCTTCCCCTTCTCCCTGTTGTTTCTAGGAGGAAAATACTCTTTAAATTTAGAACTGTGACTCCATCTTGCCACCTCAAATGGAGAGCCACCTGAGTGTGGAAGCGACACAAAGGGAAACATAAGTGGAAGACCTGGAGACATGTTCCAGATGACTGTATTTTGAGCCCATGGGTCCAGCCATTTTAAGTCATCTCTTCACTGGTATTTTCAGCTATATGAACCAATACATTGATTCTCATCTTTTTCTTTTTTTATGGTATTTTAGGTTGGATTTCTCTTAATAGCAACAGAAACAGAAACAAATAATAAAGTAATTAGAATCAAGAGTGAGCTATTGAAATTAATAACCCCTAATATAATATTGACTGAATCATTAGAAGACGATGGGAACCCTTCCGTCTTGGATGGGAATTTGTCCACTCATACCATGAAGATGTGAACCATGCAAGTTCACTTATATCCAAAATTGTTGTGCTCTACCTTCATTTGTTTTTAATCCATTTATCTTTGAGGGGGAAAAAGTGACCTTAGAAACAGGTGTTTTCATTGCCAAAAGGGTCAAAGAAAATTACCCACTACAAATGCACCTTCCTTTCAATTTTCTTTAGTTTTTAGAGGTGTAAACCAGCTTTGTCCAAGGCTGCAGAGCCCAGGCCAGGACTCCAGGTGCTCCTGGCTACGAGCTCAATGCAGCATGCCTCATGCTGTCATGACCTCCTACAATCACTGCCTTTAATGATATTCATGTAGGATCATACTGCTTCCCTATCAGAAATTGGGCCCACTCAATGCTCTTCAGTCAAGGAGGAGCCTGAGCTTGGGATCTGTGCTAAAGTCTGTGGGCCAGGGGAGGGGACTGGACATCACGTCTGGTCTGTTCATTTATCTGAAGCTAAAGGGGACCAATCTGAATGGATTATATAGGGAGAAATCAACTCCACAAACTAATCTTGAAGTGCTCTTCAAAGAAGGGAAATCTTGCCATTGATAGTAGCTTCCAGAGAAATCTGACAGGGGTCAGTAGATCCTTTGATGCTTTCCATTCACTTTCCTCAGTGGAGTGAAGGCAATGGATCAACAGTGAAGGGGAGATACTTCTAGGCCAGCAGAAGCAGACATTCCAGCCAAACCATCCACAGAGAGACCCCTTTGGTTACCATGGAAACAGCTGTGAGAAGTGGCATACTTTAACTCGGTTTAAATGCAAATTCTGCGGGTAATTAAGAGGCAAACCACAGTAAGAACATTACAAGAGATATATAGTCACGGGAAAGGTAATAAATGCCTGCCTTGAAATAGATATAATGAAAAATTTGACAGTTTGTCTCAGCAAGAAATGCTGTCTTCAGAAAAACCTCAACCATTTCTACCTTACTCTCCAGATTTGGAAATTATCATTCTAGGGAGTTTTTTTGTTTCTTTTTATAATAAAAATTCAGGCTTGCAGTGGTTTTAAAACTCTTCTCATTAGCAGGTGTCTCCTATCTTCCCTGAAGGCCTCTCTGGAGTCTTTCATGAGCTGGAGTTCTGTCGACATTTCAGCCTCAATTTTCCTGTTGTTATTGAAGAATCAATTGATTTGAAGGGAAAAATTTCTCTTTCATTCATTTTCCCTCACATTTGTTTCTTGGAGTGAATATACATGGGGGCTCCTCAATCAAGAGGCCCTGGGTGTTCGGACCACCTGCCCCAGCTAACCCAGTGTGCCTCTCTACAGGCCTTCAGTACTTTCCCAAGTAATTGAAAAGTTCATCTCAATACACTCAAGTGACAGAAAAGAGGGCCCTATCAGGGCATATTTTGGCTGAGAATTCAAGTTCCATGGCTTACTCCCCTCCAGATGAATGGTCTGAATTAGGTCTGAAATAGCAGTAGGATGGGCCTGTGTGGCTGCACTTGAAAACGACAGCAGCTTCTTAATTAGAGTCTCATTGCTTTTTGACTCCTACACACCTAATGAGGGGCACTTGGCTCTGAGTGGAAGGGACTGTGATTGCTGAGAGAATAGCTTTCAGCAGAGTGGCTCCCACCCCCACACTGCTTTGTACAGGTGTGATTCCTGCTTTCCCCTAGGCCTTTTTCAATGATAGTCTTGACCAGTTTCTGCCTTACATTATTAAATCCACATTTTAAATTTCATGTATGGAAACTGGCTGTTTTAGAGTCAACTTGAAGTAGTGGGATTTTTAGAGTTGAATATGAGAGTAGGAGTGAAGAGAAGTGTTTTGTTTTTTAACTCCATTTAGAAATGTCATTATTTATATTTGCATAATTAAAATTTAAAAGGAATCACAAGAACTAAGAAGTGAAAACAGTGTTAGAGCTTATCTAGTCTATGGTGTCTTAATTTGGGGCCCATATATTAGTGTCAAGATAATCATAAAGACCTTGAAAAGTAGAGTACTTCCTATTACTGCTGTCAGGAACTCAAATGGATCTGTAACATAAAAAAAATAAAAAGATGAAGAACTAATACCATATTATAACATCTAGTGCAAGGAGGTGGTCCCTGTTTATGAACCCTTGGATGAATGAATGACTGAAACTGTGTGATTACAGTTTTGCTAGCCCTCTGAAGACATTTTCCATCTAGTTCTATCTCATCTCTTCTTACCCTATCAGGCCAACAAACAGAGATAAATGCATCATTAAATGGGAAGAGAAAAGGAAAACAAAATGACAAATTAACAAGTAAACTGAAGATATGAATTTTGTTTTAGCATATCATTGATGCCCTTCTATAATCCTGACAGTTTGGGACAAAAGCACTGCTATCCACAGGGTACACTGTGGCTGGGAGAGTCCACATGGCAAACACATGGATAAAAAACTGTAAGTGCAATATTCAGAGATGGCCTCAGCAAAGATGTTTCCTTTCCCAAAATTATCAAACAATGTCTTAAATAGACAGATCTCAAAACCATGTGTACAATTAGTCAACAAGTCCATGCTTTTATTGGAAAAAGAAGCAGTTTAGTCTGAGCACACCCTGATGGAGCCTGTAGCCTACCTCCAACAACAGGGCAGCAGGTTCACCATCTCCAAGCACCCGAGAGACTTGCTTTGGATTTCTTTTTAAGTCTTTTCCCCTAATATGACCAAAATTATTTAGTCAATATTTAAACAAGTAAATGACAAATTTGTAATCTAAAAAGCGTGCACACATACTGAATCTTCTACTTACTAGGGCATAGATACACAGTCTAGCCTTTATAACCTGTGCGACCAGTGGGTTGTCTTTTTTAGTAGAAGAAATCCACTGGTAACATATCTGAAAGTAATCTGGTTAAAAGCAAGTTCATATAAGTAATTAAAATGGAAGTTAATGATTGATGGCAGCTTGCAATGTGTCTTAATGACAAAGAGGTACATTATAAACCCAGCCTATCTATAATCCAGTACCAAGATGAGGATGGAATAGTCAGCAACAGAGCTTTGGTTGCAGTGTGGTAGGGTGGGATGAAGGCTTTTATTTACCTGGCCCTAAAGGACTGGTCAAGTCCTAATAAAGGACCTTGACCCAAAACCAGGAGAAGCAAATGGAGAGCAGCTCTGGAAAGGACATCCTGTCACCTGTGTAGGTGAGAAGTAGGTTAGCTTTTGAGAGATGAGAATATTTCCAGGTAGAGTGGATCAGAAACCAATGAAACTCCTGAACTTCATTCAAGAGCAGGTCTCAAACCTCATCTTTATCTAAGTTTCATCACCTGCCAGATGGGGATACTATCATTTCATTAGCTCATTTGTTTTGTGAACCAAATAAAATATCACAAGTAGAGACTTGATCCTAGCACCTAATGATGATAAATATTCAATAGAGGGCAGTCTACCTCTTTCTCTACCTAAATATTTTTAAATAACCCCCAAAACACCACTGGAAAGCAGTGATTGAGAAGGATTCCTTTTTCATCTAAGTAGACTCTCTCTGGTGACTCCAGTTATAGTAAGGGGGTTTTTATTTTTATGACAAAAATTAATTTCCAATTACCTCTATTTGAAGATAAACAGGTAAAAGGAATTCCAAAGTGATGACAGAGTAAGATGAATAACAAGGACTCTGTTCCCAATGCTCATCATTATTAATATTAAATCATCTAATTCAAGGAGTTTTCAACAGCAACAGCAGTAGCAACAGCAGTTATAGGGAAGAACAAAGGCTCACAGGAATGGAAAGAACATAACATTTTTCCTTTCAGCCATGTCACTTCCATTGCACTGGAGAGCTATCTCTGTATTCATTCATGCTTCCACATTGGTAGCGGGGTCCCATACCAGGTCTGTGCTACTGCTGAAGGTCTAAAAGTAGATGGACCCCTCAGGCAGTGTCAGGAGCAGCTCCCACTTCTCATCCAGCTGTGACCTAGGCAGAGATTCCTAGTTCAGCCAGACAGTGATAAAGTCTTTGTGGCTTTCTCCTCTGGGCTTCCAGAGCCACTCCTCCAGCCCCCTTTCCAGGCAGTACTATATGCTTCTGGTCACACAGGACAGATGAGTGGCAAAACTCAAGCCTCTACCTACTCTGCTTTCTGCTTTTGGGTCTGGATGAGGGCATTGCCATACCCAAAGTATAGGAGAAAGATAAAAAAGTGGCCTCTTCCATTAACTTCTTCTGTTGGACTAGACCCATGCAGACTGGGAATAAGCTTTAAAGGAGCTCCTTAAGGCAACTAAGGAAGAGTGAAGACCAGCACATCACACAAGTACAAAATCCTTGCACTTATAAACAAAATGTGAACCTATAGGCACCACAACAAACCAAACAAAAATAATATTGGAATAAGCAGACTGTGGCTCTGCAGAGAACCAAACGCTGACATAAAAAACACTTAAGAAAAATAGTTTCACAAACAAACCCCTCATTACTTCAAAGAACCTCATCCTGTGTTCTCTGGCATGTTGAGCAGGCCTCCATTAAAGCCATCCTTGTTCTGGGGATCTGTGTACATATGTTTTTACTATTGAGGCCCTAATGTCAACAATACACCTTAGTTCTTGTAAAAAACTGAATGTCTGTGTCCCACCAAAATTTGTATGTGGAACCTCCAATTCAAGTGTGATGATATTTGGAAATGGGGCCTTTGGGATGTAGTTAGGTCATTAAGGCGGAGCTCTTGTGAATGGGATTAGTGAGGTTACAGGGAAAGGATAGCCATCTGCAAACCAGAAAGTGGGACCTTACTACACACTGGAACTACTTGTTCCTTCATCTTGGATGTTTTAGCCTCCAGAACTGTTAGAAAAAATATTGGTTATTGCCAATCTATGGTAACTTGTTATAGCAGCCCATACTAAGATAGTTATTTTTCAGTCTCCTGTGACTGGTAGTGCCACTAGCGGGTATGGCTTTTTGGTACTGTTTATTGAATGAATGAACAAATTCCTGACTAAATGAATGCATTAGGAAATGAATGACAAAACAGAATACGGAGATTCAACCTCCAAATAGTCAGCAGTCCCAAGGATGGGCATCAATAATTATAGATCTAATAGAAGAAAAGTTGCAGAACTAAAAAGAAAATATTGAGAAGATTTGAGATGAGAAATTGAGAGGGATTGTCAGATGCTGGACAAAGTTAATAATAAGAAAATATGCCAAGACATATCCTAGGGGAAAGAAAGGCTTTCGACTTCAAAGATAAAGAAAGACTCCTACATGCTCTTAAGTCAAAAAGGGGCAAAAAATCTTATATGCCATCTTTCAAAAAAAATCCTTAATTTACAAGAACACAATCCTGATTGTTGCTAATTCAAAGAAGAAAATGGAGCAGCTGATCTTACAGGCAGAAGGGACTGTGTTTTTGCATAACCTGCTATCCCTGGGAACCACAGTGGTCTCCCCTAGGACCTGCATCTTCAAAGGCTCCAGGAGGGATGACTGAGAACCAGATGCCTATGCCTTGGTGAGAGAAATGTGGGTCTCAAGACTCCTTGTCACAACTCTGAAGTTCTGGACTCCCACTGACTGCCTACTGTCCCAGGGAGGAGTGAGAGGAACCAGCACAAGAACTGTGAAGAAAACAGTTAACATCCCATGTCTCAGCTGTGATCTTCAAAAAGGCTTGCTTGTAGGTAGGGCCTTGGTTGGTGTCTAGGAACTTAGATTTCAGGAGGGTTCTCACCATGTATTTCACGCTGAATACCTATTTTTCTTCTGGAAATCTGAAATTTTAATACATTCCAGAGACAGGATGCCTATATTATGAGTCCCAATACAAAACCTCTTCACTGAGTCTCTAATGAACTTACCTGGTTGGCCACACCTTACATGTTGCTAGGGGAATTGTGTCCTGTGTGATTCCAGTAGGAGAGGACTCTGGAAGCTGGAGGCTATGGTCTCCCAAATTTCATCTTATGGGTCTCTTTTTGCCAATTGTGCATATAATCCTTTCACGTGTAATAAATCATAGCTATGAGTACAACAATGAGCAGACCTGTTAGTACTCCTACCAAATATACTACCAAATCCCTGATCTTTCTGCTCTACCACTATATATGAACTGATCTAATTGTCTCCATCTAGATAAATATAAGAGCCTTTAGGGTAACCCTATACATTAAATTCTACAGGAAGGGGAAGGGTCAAGTCAAGGAATATGTATAAAGGATACATAGACAAAGCCAAAGTGAGGAAGGGTTAAGCGCAGGAGGTGGGGGTGGGTGAGGCAAGGGAAAATGGTGGTGGGAAAGTGGAGACAGGTGTACCTGAACAATAAAAATAAATTAATTAAAAAGAAAAAATCTATTTAGATTCTCTGACCTTTATAAATAAATTGTTGTTTTCATTTTAAAAATTTTAAAATATATTAAATAAATAAATAAATAAATAAATTCTACAGGAAAACAAGCTTGAGAACAGCATGGTAAAAGGTGGAGGAACCAGTAAAAGTCAACTCCTGAGTCCCAGGACTATCATGCAGACATCTTTGGCAAGAGAGAGGCCTAGATGATTCTTGAAATCTCCACTAACATGTTGAGCAGATGCTCAACATTTTTCTTGAGCACCCTGATATCTTGCCAGGTCCTTGTGCTTTCCTGCTGTGATGATAAAGAGCTTTATAGACCCCTTAAAATACAGACATTTTTTCCAGCTGTGCCATCTGGTTGTTTTTCTTTATAGTCATCAGAAAGACTCATCTGCTGAGCTATAGATAGAGTACTATGTGTGGTGGGTGGGAGTGCCTGTGTATATTTATGTTTATCTGTGTATCTGATAGGCAAAGGTGTTATAGGGTGGTTATGGCAGGGGAAGAGTATATGAAAAGCATTCTGACACATGGGAAATATTAAGCCTCAGATATTTCCTGAGGTGCACACGTACCAGTGCAAAGAAGGATCAGCCTCAGCCTCCTTCTGCCTCACCACCCTTTCTGGGACCTCCCTACTGGGATAGCTTTGCTCCTGTTCTGAGAGCAAATGAAGTGAAGCACAGGAAATCCGAGAAGTGAGATTCTCCTGCACTCATGCCTTTGCAAGTTAAAGCTGGGTGCCTCTGAGATGAGAAAATGCTGTTGCTGTTGGGATGGTCAAGACAAAGTACCAATTCTCAATCAACTGGCCATTATGATTTCCTTTGCAAGAACAGTTGCTGTCACTATCTATCTAACAATGGGGACTGAAGCACCATTTTTTATTAGAAATCTAACATTATAAATTCAAGGGACTCTCTAGAGATGGTCTATGCCCCTAGCTTAGCCTGTATAACCTAAAATATCTCTGAAATAACCAAAAGAGTTATCTGTATATACAAGAATAGGCACTCAATAATGGGAATTAATTTTATATGAGTCTCCAATGAAGATGGTTCTTTGATTTTATTTCAGTTGATACCAAGTACTATTGAACATTTACTGCCTGTCAAGACACTCTGCTGATCTTTGTTAGGTAGTTCTAACACAGCAACAACAAACCATGAGATTCAGAGACTATTGTAAGGAATTACAGCAGTAAAGTACAATGGTCGTGGATTGACCACAAGTCAACCAATTACAAATTTGTGTTATTTTTCCTGCAGCAGAATTTCAAAACCTCAGCACCATTGACATTTGGGGCCAGATAATGCTTTGTGTGGATACTGCCTAGTGTTTTGTAGGATGTTTAGCAGCATTCCTGTCCCCTACCAACTATGAAAGTAGCATTATGACAACCTAAACCTCCCCAAAAACACTAAATATCCTCAAGGAGGGGAAATAAACCTCACTCCACCCACCTTACCTACTGCTGAGAGCTCCAGAGCAAGCTGCCTCTAGAACTTTGATAGGGAAAGTGTGGTCCAGAGATCAGCAGGTTCTGTATCCGTGTCACCTAAGAGCTTATTAAAAATGTAGAATCTCAGGTCTCTTCTCAGTCTCACTGAATCAGAATGTGTATTTCAATAAGATCTGCAAGGTGATCTGAGTGCACATTAAAGTTTGGGAGGTGTTATTCCAAGGTATCATATGGTCAGTTGTTCCCCACAAATTCTCCTGGACAAATTCAGTCTCTGGAACTGAAATTCCCAACAGAATTATGATAGTGTGAATCATATTGATTCAATCAAAGATTGAAAGATTTTTGTCAAAAGGTCATAAATTTTATAACTGTCCTTTTTTACCACATTATTTTCCTAAAAGCAATTACTCTATCATAAGATAAGCAGGGGACTAAGCTTTAATCAATTATCCATTAATTTATTTATTAATGCTTTTGCAGGAATTTTATTGTGCAGGACACTAGAGATATGGGGTATGCAACAACCTGCACTACTATCTGGAAGCCCAGCCACTCTCCACAAAGCACAGCATGAGTCTCAGCTGCTGGATGCACATGTTTCTGTGCTTTTCTTTGACCTCAACCCATTGTTCACAGTCCATACATTTCAGAGGGTGCAGTCTGGATTCATTGTATCTGCACAGAAGCAGCAGTGCAGGAATCCATGGGAAGGGGATAGTGACTTTCAATCTGTCTATTTAGCTGCTTGAAATGTACAATAAGAGCCAGCCAATGACCTTAAGGTTAATGACTGATTCACACAGAGGAAGGCTTATTCCACCATTCACTGCTCTGGAAAAAGAATACTGGAAATGGTTTGGGTTTGAAAATCAGAGTTGTTCCTTTTTCCCCTACCAATAATTTGACAGAAATGGCTTGAGTGTGGTACTTTCACTATTAATGCTATATGGTTTAAACATAACACCTACAGTTATGAGGGGGAAACTGTTTCCTTAGAATCATAAGGCAACTGTTATCATTTACTAAGCATTAAAAACAAATATTAGGCTATTTGGTCTTTGGAACACAACTTATTTTTGTAAAAATTCATTTTGTAGTTACAGTTCAGGTTGGATGTTCCCCAAACCACCACCAATTTTCCTGTCCAGAGTTAATTTGGAGTCAAAAGAACAGACACAAGAGATCACTCTCTCCCTGTCACCAACAGAAATTAGAGAATAAACTCGGAGACTCTGAAACTTAAAAGGCATAGGAGAACCTGAAGACTGGAAAGAATTACTGTCACAAAACCAGAGAGAGAGTATATACTTCAGGCACTGGGAGGCAGAACCACCAGACAGGGAAGGCTGAAAGAAAGAAGAATACAGGAAGAGAAGAGTATATGGGGAGGCCCAGGGAAGGAGGGATGCATTTTAGAAGTATGACAGCCCTGGGTCCCAGTGCCAGGAAGAGAGGTCCCTGTAACTTCTGGCCATGAAATCCATCTGGGATTATGGCTGAATGAAACAGACGACTGCTAGAACACCAGTGTTCTTCTTAAAGGGTCCATGCACAGACTGACTCAGATTCACTCACTCTAAGGTCTAGCACTAGGGCAGTAGATCAAAAGACACCAAGAACTTATTAGGAGAAACTGCATTGTGTAGAGTATCAGGAAAAGGGCTGGAGGAGCAGCTTTCTTCCAGACAGAAGTGCTGGCAAAGGCCATTATATCCTTGCTGAGCCCTCACCCCACAAAAAAAACAGGCAGGTACCATATTTGAGTCTCCATAAACATAACACAGTTAGCTCTGCCTGTTTATTCCCTGAGAACCCACCCCACCCAACTTGAAGGGTCCACCCAAACCATTTCCAGTGGCTCTTTCATACACATGACCTGGCTTTGCTTATGCTACAAACTTCTTTAAAATCTCTCAAACAAGCAGCATCTCACGTCAGCATTGTCCTTACCTCTCACTAAGCGATCCCAGGTCTGGAACTAACAGCCAGCCTCGGTTCACAGCTTGGCCTTCCCTGGGTATGTCCATGTCTAGCACAAATAGCAGCCATCTGCAGATCAGTTTGTAGCTTATTCCAGGTGTCTCTGGGCAGAATACAAGCAGCAGTTGACCTTGGCCTGCACCTCTTGGGTACCCAGTGGATAGGTTCAAACCATGCCAAAGCTCCACTCAACCACCTCCACAAGTGACACACTCCAGGGGCAGACTCAGAAAGCACTAGAGCCCTGATGAAGTGAGTCCTGCTTGGTGTGTACAGCCCCTGCACAGAAGATCCTCCACAGTAAATGTGGTTAGTCCTCACAGCTGGTCAGCTTGGGAAAAAAAACCTCCCATTGACATGCCAACAACAATCAAGGCTAAACTACCATAGAAGGGTGTACACAGCACACACAGGATGGAGGTGGGGGTAGGGCCACACCTGAAATACTCGGCTCAGGTGACCGGAAGACTGTACCACTGGGCCCTACAAGACACATACAATATAAGGCAACTATATCAAGACTGGGAGATCTAGCAGCTCTACCTAATACATAGAAACAAACACAAGGAGGAAACAAAGAAATATGTCCCAAGTTAAAGAACAGAACAAAACTCCAGAAAAAGAATAAATAAAATGGTAGAATCTACCAGAGGTAGAGTTCAAAACACTGGTTATAAGGATGCTCAATGAAATTAGTAAGAGTAGGTGAATTTAGTGAGAACTTCAACAAAGAAATAGGAAACCTATAAATGGAGATATAAAATATAAAAAAAATAACCAGTCAGAAATGAAGAATACATTATAGGAAAACAACTGTAGAGTAGATCAAGCAGAAGATGAGATCAGCAATTTGAAAGATAAGGAAGCAGAAAAAAAAACAATTAGACAGCAAAAAGAAAAAAATATCCAAAAGAAATGAGGATAGCATAAGGGCCCTCTGGGACAACTTCAAGCATACCAACATTCACATTGTAGGGGTCCCAGAAAAGTTCCCTAACAGTTCCCTAAAAGTTCCCCTGGTGAAAGAAATAAACATACAAGGACAGGAAGCATAAAGTCCCAATCAAGAGGAATACTAGGAGACCCACATCAAGACACACCATAATTAAAATAGCAAATGTTAAAAGACACACTGAGTATCTTAAAAGCAGCAAAAGAAAAACAATTAGTTACCTGCAATGGAGCTCCCATAAGACTGTCAGCTGATTTCTCAACAGAAATATTTTAGGCCAGAAGGGATTGGCAAGAAATATTCAACATGATTAAAAGTAAGGACCTGCAACCAAGATTACTCTACCCAGCAAAGCTATCATTTAGAATCAAAGGACAGAGAGCTTTCCAGACAACAAAAAGCTAAAGGAGTTCATCATCACCAATTCAGTATTATAAGAAATGACTTAAAGAAGAAGAAAATGACAGTAAATACATATCTATCAACAACTACTTTAAATGCAAATGGATTAAATGCTCCAATCAAAAGAAATATATTGTCTTTTGGATAACAAAACAAGTCCTGTGCCTATGCTGTCTGCAAGATACTCACTTCAGATCAAAATTACTGCACAAACTGAAAGTAAAGGGATGGAAAAAAGATACTTAATGAAAATGGAAACAAAAAAAAAAGCTGGGGTAGCAATTTATATCAGACAAAATAAACTTTCAAACAAAGTTTATAACAAGAAGCGTAGAAGGACCCAACATTTCTATTTCTGGGTATTGATTTGAAGAAATCCAAAACACTAAATAGAAAAAAATGCATTCATATGTTCGTTGACACATTATTTACAAAAGCCAAGATATGCAAGCTACTTATGCATTCATCAATAGATGCATGGATACAAAATAAGTCATGCATGTATACAAAGGAATATGACTCAGTCATAAAAAGGAATGAAATCTTGCCATCTGAAGCAGCATGGATGGACCTAGAGGGTACTATGTTCAGTGAAATAAGTCAGACGGAGACAGGCAAGTGCCAGATGATTTTACTTATATGTGAAATCTAAAAAATGAAATAAACAGACAAGCAAAAAGAAACTGACTCAAAGATACAGAAAATATTTTCATGGTAGTGAAATGGAAGGGGAATTAGGGAAATGGGTAAAAAAGATGAAGGAATTAAGAAGTACAAATTGGTAGTTACAGAACAGTCACAGGGACATAAAGTACAGCATAGGGAGCAGTGTCAAGAATATTGCAATAACTGTATGGTGTCAGATAGGTACTAGATTTATGGGGGTGAACACCTCGTAAATTATATGAACATCTAATCACAAGGTTGTACACCTAAACTAACATAGTATTTTATGTCAACTGTAATTGATAAATAAAAAATTGTATCAAAGTAAAATAAATGTATTGGGCACCTATGTACCAGGTTCTATAGTTAGCCCAAAAAAAAAAAGGATGAAAAAGCATCTCCATCTTGAGGGAATGTGATACATTGAAGAAAACAGAAATGGGAACCAGGGTACAGAAATGGGAATCTCCTTTCCAATGCATGATACATGCTGGAATGAAGGTGCCAGAGCTGTCATGGGCATAAGAAAGCCACTGTCCTTATTTCTCATCTTTTGATAGTCAAGGCCATAGAGAGTCTTTGGTGATGCAGAAAAGATAACTGTTCTGTCTTGCGGTCATTTGAAAGTTTTACTGTTTCTTCTTTATTTGGTTATTTGTTTTAATCTCATGATGCCACTTGCCTTCAGGGGAGCAGACTGGATCATGGCTCAAATATAGCTCAAAGTACTCCATTTCAGTGTGTACATGTGTGATGTATATGCATGTACATATATAGTTTAGATATGTGTGTATATATATGTAAGTACATATATACATATATTAACCATTATGTAAAATTGATATTAAAATAATGGAAATAACCTGATAGATCTCTCCATATTGTGTAATCCCCTTTTAGTTCAGGTTTAATCCACTTCTGGTTCCGATTTCTTTCATTATTTTAATACCCATATCCCATATGCGTTGCTTGGGCATTATCCTCAGAGAGCTGAGAGAGGTGGGCCTGAACTGTAAACTTTACCCCACCCTTTCACAAGATGTCAGAACTTGAAAGCCTCATCTGCCAATTTGAGGGCTTTAGGGAATTTTGAACTGTGGGATATGGCTAAAACAATTTTTTTCAGTTAAATAATGACTCTGTAGTCTATTGATATGGAGAAGAGAAACTTCCAAATTGAATATCAGTAGATGAGAGGGAGAAAAATCCATAGCATTGCTTGAAACCTAAGAAAAGTATAGGCAGAGCCTAAGATGAGAAGCTTTGATGATCACCAAGTGGCATTCTTTAACAGACAAGCAAATGAAGACTGTCATAGGGCAATCACACTGCCTGATCCAAAGTAGATACATGTCAGCTGCCCAAGACTTTTTAGCGTAGAGATTAGCAAAGCATCCTTACATATGTTTGAAGTTGTTTCAGTGTGAATAAAGTGCAATGGAATCAGAGGGAATAATATAACATCTGAGAAGTCAATAATTTTCTCAAAAGAAGTAACAATTACAGGTCTAGGCCAATGCCCCTGTAACTGATTGCTAGAACAGATGACCCAATACAAGCAAAGGCAGATTTCAAATTTCCAAGGCCCAAAAATTATAACAGTAGATGGTTTAGCTGGTACAACTAAACTTTTCCTTCCAACTCATTTCTGGTGTTCTCCGATATCCCATATGCTTCACTAGAGTTGTCCTTTATGCAACATTTCCCAGTTTCACCCTACCCTCATCTTTATACCATCCTTCCTGTCCATGCCCTTGACTCACCTATTACAATATGAACAGTACCAGACTTGTTCTCATCCACTCTCTGGGGTCATCTTTTCTTCTTCCACACATCATTCAATCTCTCCTCTTTGGACTGTCCCTGTTATCTTTTCCCTGTGCCCCAAATTCTTGGTATCTTTGAATAATAACTGGAATTCTCATGCAATTCTTAAGAGTTGGTCCTGGAATGAGAGGATTTCATATTTGGTAGCCAAGTTTTTTAAGATCAGTCACCTTCGCCATTTGAACTAGACTTTAACAAGTAAGTAGGAATGTGTTGGATAGAGCGAAGGAAGAAGAGGCAGTGGAAGCAGCATGTCTAAAAGCACAGAGGTATGGGAACAGAGTGGGTGGATAGAGGCTGAGGAAGCAGTAGTGGCAATGAGGAGCTATGGCACAGGGCTTAGGGGAAGTAGTGGCTAATATACTTGTAAAGTATAGTTATGACATCCTAAAGAAAGATGTCACTCTGGGGCAATGTAAAGGCTGAACTAGAAGAAGGGAGACAAATGAGATGCTACTTAAGTAATCCTGGGGTGCCTGAAAAGACTGGTGAAGCAAATTAGGGCTTTAAGGAACACTTCTAAGATTAGAGCAGTCATATCTATAATAAAAGTTATCAGTGGTTAAAACAAAAGAGGACTTAAGAATGTTCTTGAGGCTATTAACTTGATTTAACTGAAACATAACAAAAAAAAAGAGAGACTACACTTTTTTTTAAAAGAATTGCCATGGGATACTTAATGTCAACTCAGTCCTTTTCTATGCTAAAGATGTCTACTAGGCCTGACACAGACTTGTTGGATGGTCGATATTTATGAAGTGTGGCCGAGTCACCCAGCTGCAGTGGCAATGACAGGTTGCCCTGGAACAGGCTGGATCCTATTCCATTTGGGTCCTTTGCACAGGGCTGTTGTCCTGCCTACAGGGATGCTGCTGGCAAGAAGCATCCCCAGACAGTTTCAAGGTTGTAAATTTCAGCAAGGCTATTCAATATTCATGTAATTACCCCAGAAAGCACATTTGACATTTCATAAATATGGCAGAATATTTATCACTTGTCTCTCCCTCTCTGCTACCAAAGCATACATGAAAAAATAATCCCCAGGGATTCCTGTTGTCTAAAATGGTAACAGTTATTGAATCTATAAATTTGATGGATCAAAGTCTTCCTTATTTATCCTTTTCATAATTTACAAATGGAAGTGAGGCCATATAAATGAAGCGGCCTGCTGCCCTGGACAGAGGACAACTGTTCCACAGAAAGGGCTGTCTCCTGCCAGCTCTGTCTGTACCCCCAGTCCCTTGTGTTTTGATATCTTTCCCAAAGTGAGTCATACAAAACCACAGTACCCAAAGAGACTTGTGGCCATGGTTCAGGGTCCTAGAAGTGGAGGTGCCCAGGTGCCCAGGCAGCTGTAGGCTGGGGTGATTACAGCCTTGTTCTCAAGCCTCAGAACCACCAAACAAAAATTCAATTTCCCAAGGACTCCAGAACTCTGCAGATAGATTGAGAAATTCTGCCTTGCACACTGCATCCCCACTGCACACACAGCTCCCTAATACAGACTGAGGTCTTCAGCATTGATATACTGTAGGGTATATCACAGAGAGAAGGGAACAGAAAAACACCTGTGCTAATGCAGCCTGGCCTTCTGTGAGCCAACACTGAAGACAGAGCTTCTAAATGAGAAAACCCCGTCCCATGGATGGCTGGTGTTTGCTCCAAACACAGACAGCCTTTTCATATGGAGGTGAGGAGGTGGTGAGTGGCTCCTCTCCTCAGGCTGGGAAGGGGGTGTCTCTCCTCCTCAGCAAGACAAGGAGTGATAACTTTTTCCACCACCAACAGGTTAATAAAGATCATAGAGTACATGTACACAATCTAGGTATTTCTAGGTATTTTTCCCCAAAAGAAGCAGTTTTTCAGAAGTGAGGTAGTAAGATTAACAAACCAAAGAGTTATTTTCCGAACTATGAAAAATCTTGACCTATCTTAGTATCAAAGATAAATTCTCACTATGTAAAATGTGTTTTATATGCACACACATACACAATATCTATATTTGGTTGTGATATATAGGTATTGCATGTGTATATATAGGGTCCAGGGAAGTAAAACCTGTTTGATTGTGGTTGGTAGGGCAATAATATGGATGTAATAATTTCTAACTTTAATTTGAACATTTTACCTAAAAATGTCATATGGTATGCTTGAGTGTGATATTGTTATGTTGCAGAATTACATTCTTATGATTTTGTAATAAAAAGGGGCATTATTTGTGTCGGACCCTGTACATATCTAATGTGGGTGTGTCTGACTAAGTTGATGTATCCTTACATATGTGTATGTTTACACACGCACACAAAACAAGGTCTGCCTGGAAAAAGTCCAGCCATTGTTAATATAAAAAGCATGGTTTGCACAACATCGGTGTAACCTGGCAGCCAAGGAGAGTGACTGGAATGCACATGCATAAACAATTGCAACTTCATTGCACTAGTCAGTGGGGGCAGGGGATACCATTGAGTGACCATCCTTACTGTGTAGCCATGGCATTCAATATGTCTGAGCAATTATAGCAATGAATCTCTATCAAATTATGCAGTAAGCTTGAGCCTTCCTCCACAGAAACTATTCAGATGAGTCAGAGGCTGCAGCTATGACCAACTGGTGAATGGCAGCTTCATCACAACATGCTTGCTCTTGTATCATGTCTCATGTAGAGTTTTTTGGCTGAAAACATCAAATCACCCAATTGACTCAGCCCCTCCAGCACCCAGATTTGGCACCTTGTGACTTCTGGCCTTTCTGAAAACTAAAATCACCTTTGCATGGAAAGATATTTCAAGCCACCAATGAGATTCAGGAAACTACAACGGGGAAGCTGATGGCGAGTAAGAGAACTGTGTGAGGTCCCAAGGTGTCTACTTTGAAGGCGGCTGAGGCACCATTGTCCTAAATACAATGTTTTTTGTACCTTGTATCTTCTTCAATAAATGTCTAATTTTCATATTACATAGCTTGTGAAATCATCATCATCCACACATACACATTCCAGTCCATTCTTCTTGGCTGCCAGATTGCATCAATGTCACATAAACCATTCTCATTATATTAACAAATGGTTGGGCTTTTTCCAGGCAGACCTTTAGATAGATAGATAGATGATAGACAGATAGATAGATAGATAGATAGATAGATAGATGATAGATAGATGATTGATAGATACAGATAGATACATGATAAATATAGATAGATGATGGAAAGGTAAATATAGATATATAGATTAGATATAGATATATGGATATAGATAAATATATATATATGAATGTGAATATGTGAATGGTTGTAAATGTCCATACTATCCATGGATGTGTATAGCATCATTGTGTGTATTGGTATTTATCAGTGTTTGTGTCTGTATATATGCAAAGATGTATGTGTACAGAAATGTGATGCATGCACATGAATGAATATGTGTGAATATCACTATAAGTACATATAGTTTAATAATGTTTATATTTAGTTTAAATTTATATATAATTAAATGTGTGACAGCCCCTACATTTTTTTACAGCTATTATCTCAGTTTCTTCTCACATTGTCTTCAAGTCTATAATACTTTAATTTTATTGATGCAAAAAGTGAAGAACAGAAAGAGAATGAAATATTTGTCCAGGATCACACAGGTACCAAAAGGCAACACTGGCATTACTTCTAAGTCCCCAGCATGTAGATTCAGTGCACCTATCACATATATTTACATAAATATATATCACATATATATTTATATGTGTTATTCATGCATGTTGTATAAAGATGTGTGTGTGTGCATGCATATATGTATGAAAGGGTTCTCTGCACAGGGATCTCTGTGCACAGAGGTCTTGACAATGGCATGCAAACATTCCCCTTAGGCTCCTGCAGACCTCCTCTAATTAATCCATTTAGTTCTCTAAGAGCCCTTCCTTGACCAGGTAGTCTCGTCACAGGGTGCTTGTCTATCTGTGGCTCCTTGGCCCTTTTAAGTGCTGTTGCTGTAACAGCAAAAGCAGTACCCAGTTGTGTAGCCAGCTACCCCACCCTCCCTGGCAAGGCCACCCAACTCTTCAAGCACATTCTGGAGGCCTGCAGAGCCAGGGGTTAAGAGGGCCTGGGCTTCCAAGCAATGAGCTCTGGCAATAGAGGAGTTCTGTCAACTTGCTCCTATTCATGAAGAAAGGGGGCACCTTTGGTTTACACAGTGATCCCTCTCTAAAGTTGTTATGAGGCTCTGGAGCAAGTCACTAATGATAAATGGGACTATCATGTCTCCTTTGCAAAGTGGCTGACAGGTGAACGTGAGATCAGAGATAAGAGTCTGGTGTGAGGCCAGGCAGACCCAGTGCCCTAAAGGCTAGTGTCCTCTCTGCTGAGGAGACACTAAATCCACAAGCAAGACAGCATTTTCTTGTTAATATTATTTCTTTAAAACTAGTTCATTTTGTATGTAAGAACCTACTTTCATGCTACCTTCTTCCACTCCCAGGTATAGATGACTGGTAGGGAGGGAGACTCCAAACCAGCATCCAATCTTGACAACAAACCAGTGATAGTCAGGCTCCCAGGAATCTGAACTAAGGTGAAGTGCTAGCCTCTGTGGATTATTTGACTGAGGACTCCATGAATGCTGAGGCAGAGGAAGTTTCTGCAAAGGAAGACAGAAATCTGCTGGGGGGAAAAAAAAGGATCAAGAGACCATGTGGTCCCTAGAGTGCAGGCAGGGGCCTTGATTTTTGACTTTCCAGTTCTGTTTGTTCCCTTCCAGACCTGGCTCCACATCTTGCTTTAGGTTCCTTAAGGTAATTGCAATATCCTTCTTTAAAAGCCTCCCTTTTGTTCATGACAGTTAGAGAGGTTTTCTGTTCCTTGCTGCTTAGTGATGCCTGAATTAAAAACACTCAGCCTTTTCTGAGGCACTGAGTTCTAGAACATTCCTAACATTTTCTTTTACTATTCATGGAGACACACCAAGTCCAGCACCACTATGTTCAGTACTATCTAGTTTATGGGCTTAGCGAATAAGAGGCTGTGGAAAACTTGAAAGGTCAGGATATCTTAACATTGCTGAGCAAGAAAAACGGCCTTGAAAATTTAATATAAAGTTAAGGATCCCAAATTTAAAATACCCTCAAAATCAGCCATCCTCATTTCTCTTGATGCAATAGCTGCACACTGTGTTCTAAAAAGGCATAATACCTGCAGGTCTCATGGGTGACATATGACATACATGTATAGCCAAGAGCGACAGCTGGTGTCTCTCTGTTCTTTAGTAGAAAATAAAATTGTTTTAAAAGTTTATGCTATTTTGGTTCTGAAGTTTAATACTTACTTTATATTTTTTGTGACTTTCTATATGCTTTTGTGTTTATGTCACCTAATTTATACTCTCTCCTGACACCTCACCTCCCTCAGTGATTTGCCACCTCTGCCCTAGGCTGACCCCGACTTGGAACTCAGCCCCTGTCCCTTGATTTCTGGCAAACACCATTTGTGCTGGCTGTTTGCCTGTGAGGCTGCCTTTCCTGAAGAGACATGACAGCACTACACAGCCAACAGCCTAAAACCGAGTGACAGACAGCTGGTCCTCTTCTCAGCAGCCTTGTAGGCTCCTTCCCATCCTCAACTCTCTGCCTTGCAGGATCCTTTCCACAGTTCCCTGTGTTCACCTTCCCATCGTACTCTCTCCAGGCTTGCTCCACCCTGCACCTTTTCTCTCCTTCCTTCTCTGGCCCACTCTTCCTGTAATTACTCTAGTGCCTGGTTATCATTCCTTGATATACCCCAATCCATTCACACAATCCTGACAGGGCCTCCAACTATATTCAAAAAGGTCCATTAGGACTTGTTTTTAAACAAACATAGTTTTCTCCCCAAGCAGAATTCTGCTCCTAACATCCAAAATAGCATTATTTTCCTCCCTCTTTCACAGCAATTGAAGCAAACAAGGCCTTCTTCAAGAGACTAGAGACCTCCTTCTGTTCCTAATCTCCTTTGCAACTCTACCCTCTGGCACTTCTGTCTTGACAACCTCTCTGTCTGATGCAGAATGTCTCCACATTCCCCAAAACAAAACTCAGGTCTGCATAGCCTGACTCTTTCCCATAGGCCCTTTCCTCTGCTTGGAATACCCGACCGTTTCAACTGTCAAATTCTACCTCATCCTTTCTAAACTCAACTCAAATATCACTTTCTCTATGATTTCACCCCCAATTCCCTGGACTTAGAAGGAATCAGATGGTTCCTCCCCTGAACCCCCTCACACCTGTGTTTTCATCTCCAGAACAATCACCCCCCACCCCCTTTTATCATAGTGCACAATCAGGAGAGCATTTGGTGGAAGAGCCAGGTCTCTATGATCTGTTTCTCTGCATATACTGCAACTGGAAAATAATCATTGCTCTGAAAGTATGATTTAAATAAATGTATAAATGGTGAGTAGGTTATATGTATTTTGTGCTTACTGTATGTCAGGCAGTATTCTAAATGTCCTATATGAACTAATTTAATTACCTATGTGAACTGCCTCACCACAACACTGTAAATATTATTGGGTGTTTTACATGTGAGTTTCCTAAGGTTCATCAATGTTGAAGAACTTATACAAGGTAATTTAGGTAGAAAGTGCTGGAGCTGTAATCTGAATCCAGCCTAGGCTCCTAACAATTATGCTGATCTCTAAGAAATGGAAATTTTGAGGGGGTTTGCAAGAGGGTAATGGAGGAATTCTTCATGGACCATGGTTTCAGGTTCACTCAATCATGCAGGAGACATTTACTAGATGACTATGTTGATATTGTGCTAGAATCAAAAGACACAAAGGCAACTGTAATCTATAGGTGGGGCTGTTAGGCTCTCCAGAGTCAAGCAGCTTTGGTGGAATTCCTCATTCATCCTTCAGGTGGGGTAGGAAGTATCTATCATAGATACTTTTTAGTCTTGCTGCTGTGTAATATAAAGAGGGAGACAGACATACCCACATTCTCACACACACAATAATTATAACGGGCCTGGTAAGTGCTACAAAGCCCTGAAGGCTCATGTGAGCCCACTAGTTGTAATAGGGACCTGAGATATGCCTCAGACACTCAGAGAAGTACCCTCGGTGCTTTGGCTGTAGCCAAGGAACAGAAGGCCCAACAAGGGCCCAGAACAATGACTATGGAGTTCTAGGCCTGTTGGACAGGCCAGGTCGGGAGGAAGATGACTCTTTCCCTAACACTTTAATGTCATTTGCATCGTGTTCTCTTTGTCAAAATAAGTGTCTGCCTCATTGCTAAAATTAAACTCAAAAGCCCTCATAGCAAGAGTCCGGTTCCATAAGACAATATTGGCATAAAGACATTGAGAAGCATGTATAAAGATAGTTTATTTGAGCCCATGGAAACAAGTGTCTATTTCTCTCATTTGGTGATAGAATTAACATCTAGTAGACTGTGTGGGGCTTCTCTTATGAACACATGAAAGAATATGAGTGTGCCTATGAGAAGACACATGAGAGAGAATGTTATTCTGGGGATAAGTTGAGAGTTTTTGAGCTTCCTTCTCTAAGTAGTCCTAAAAATATTTATTTCTGATTGTATCAGTTAGCTATTTCTGCATAATAAGCCACACCAAAATTAATAACTTAAATAATAACTGTGTCTTATTTCTCAGAAGTCCACAGGATATCTATGTGGTTGGTTTATCTCAGCTGGGCCTGCTCATGTACCTGTGGTCAGTTGGCCAGCTGGCTAAGGTTTGCTGGTCTAGGATGGCATCCCTCAGAATGACTCTTTTCCATGTATTTTTTTCATTTTCCAGCTGGTTAGACTAAACTTGTTCTCATGATGGCAGTAAGAGTTCAAGAGAAAAAGTGGAAGTGTCCAAAGACTCTTAAGACTAGGAACTGGTATACAATCAATTTTGTTACTTTCTTGTGGCCAAAACAACCTCCAAGGCAAACTCAGATTTCAGGGTGGGAAAGTGAAAGTCATCTCTTGGTGGGGAGAGCTACAGAGTCACGTGGAAGTCAATCCACCACACTGCTCAGTGGTGAAAAGATAAAAAGATAAAGAGGTTAAATATCATTTGGTGAACATGTAAGAGCCAATATTATTATTATCCCCACATTTATGATGAGGCAATTGAGATTCAGAGCAGTTAAGTAACTTGGCCAACACTACAGAGCTAGAAATGAGGAAATTTAAGCTTTGAAGCAAGGTTTACTTGACAGTAAAGCTTATGCTGTTCCTATTTCACTGAATGGGCCTGACAACCCTTTACACTCTGAAACACTAATGTGGAGAAGCATCTGTGCTTGGCTCTGGGTATTCATGAGGAATGTTTGCCGGGGTTGGGGGGAGGATTAACCCAGGCTCTGGGGAACAGGCAGTGTCCAAGCAAACAAGCTGGCACAATGGAAGGAAAAATGGTTTTAGAGTTAGACACCCCTGAGTCTAAACAACTATGAAACTCTTTCTTAATCTGCAAGATGTTGATAGCAGATACTCCTTCACAAGGCTGTGTGGACCACCTGATTTCAGGTGCAGGCTCTACCACTATGTGGTTATTTGGCCTCAGGCAGGTTGTGCTGCTTCCCTGTGCCTCAGTGTCTTTAATTATGGAGCGTGCAAAATAAGGCGCCCGTCTCTTGGAGCTGTTGTGAAGATTACCTGGATTAATATTTGCACATCACTTAAAACACCTTGCACCAAATAAGTAATATATAATAATCAACATGCAACTATGCACATGTACTTATGGTGCCACAGAGTTGGAAGGGACATACAATATCCATGTGTTAAATGCTACATAAAGGGCCTGGTGAACAGCTGAGAATAGAATGAGTGCTTGGTAAATTATGCCTGCCCCTGAAAGGTCTAGTAGACAGAGGGGCTGAGATCAGAATCATATCTAGAGACAAGCTCTGACCTAAGACCCTCTTAAGGAGTGAAAGTTTCTGTCCAGTGCAGAGGGTAGCTAAGAAACTGGGCTTCAAAGCTATTTTACATGGACTTGTTTGGAGGTACCTTGTCCTTCTGAAGGATATAATTGTCATGTTCCATGAAGGTATATAGCTCAGGGGCTGCTCATGTGTAATTGTTAAAAACTAGGGAAAATAAAGTATTATTAATAAAAAAATAACCATTTGGTATTCATACATACAAACACACACATTTCTAACTGGATATATGGTGTTATTTTAGGGGGGAAATGGAAAGAATTGATGTCACAGACTGAATTGTGTCCCCCCAAATTCATTCCTAATTATCACTATCTCAGGATATGACTAAGTTTGGAAGTAAGACTTTTAAAAGGTATCTAGGTTAAAATGATGCCACATAGGTGGGTCCTCATCCAATATGGCCGGTGTCAACATAAGAAGAGATTACTACATAAACACACGGACACACACAAATGGAAGACCACATGGGGACACATCAGAAGGTGACTAACCACAAACTAAAGGGATGCTCTCAAAAGAAACCAAACCTGCCCACACCTTGGTCCTGGAATTCCAGCCTCCAGAACTGTGAGAGAATTAACTTCTATTGTTTAAGCTATTCTGTCTGTGGCACTTGGTTGTGGTAGACCAAGCAAAATAATACAGTCAATAATTAGCCATTAACTTTCAATCAAATTTAAGTAAAGAATCTAGAACTCCCAGATATAGCCTGCTTTTCTCAGGGCAGATGAGCTATGGATCCTTGAAGAAGGCAGGGGTGGGGGGATCACAGAACTGTGGAGGAAAAGGCTGAGCTGGAAGCACATTTCCAGTTTCCTCACCATAGGAAGTCTTTCTGATTCAGCCACCCTGTTTCTGCCAATTAAACCTTTTTCTTCCCCTAGTCTGTGCTCATGATAAGCCTTTGGTTTTGTTCTGTATCTTGGATTTTCCACTGTCACACCAGTCCTGCTCCTCCCAAATCTGCCTTATGCTCTTCTACCTAAGGTCACAAACAGATGTGACAGGGAACACTTCTATGGATTACTCTCAGATCTCTGCTCTGTCTAGACTTTTGTCTTAAGAAGTATAAAGATGGAATATGACATGCATGTTACCCACAATACCTGCCAGTTCTGCAGCCTCCCTTGGTTTGTAACTCATTTCACATTAACATGAACAAGTTGACATTTTTGAGGTTAATGACCCAGTTGCTTATACGACAAGCGGGGTTTGAAATCAAACACTTCATATGAACCAAAAGACTGTGAAACAGCCTTTATTATGCTGCTTGCTGGTATCCAAGAAAACTAAGTTGTCCTTTGGCACTGATACAGCCAGCTAGGACCCATGTCTTCCATCTAATTTGCACTCTGAAAAAAATTTCCCAAGTCTTCTCACTTTAGCAAATGTCTCATAATTTTTAAAATAATGTACATCATGACCCAACTTGTTGCAGATGCTGAAGGTGAGATACGGACTTGATGAAAGTGAAGAATATAAATAAATTATTCTATCCAGAATGGTCTGCAATAGGCAACAAAGGAATTATGCTGACAAATTATAACAAAGATAAATATCATGAATATTTTTACCAGTTCTAATTAAAATTGGGAGCATTTTAATCACACTTCAAGCAGCATATAACCAATTTTCTTATTTCATTTAACATTAAGAGGCAGTGAAATGTGGAAGTCTTCTTCTAGATCTCCCCAGACACTGACGTCTCTAGAAAGTCAGTATCTCACCCTTTCTGTAAGGTGGTTCCTGAGTCAATTCAGCCACTTCAGTGTTGAAATAACCAGGCCACACTGAGTTCTTTGAAATGCCCTCTTCATATTTTGGGGCCTCAGCTGCCCACCTATATATTCTTAATGCAGAGGAGTATGCTGAATGTCATCTCCCTATTTGATTTTCTATTTTTTTTTGTTTTTATAAATTATTTTAAAAAGAAGGCATAGTAGTTCTAACATATTTAAAATTGTAGAAATAGAGACTTCAAGATGCTTTAGGAATGAGTGGAAGTCACACTGAACTCCTACCGGGACCAATCTGGAATTACATTAAATTGTGGAGAAATCACCTGGAAAACAACTGCACAATAGCAAGAGAGGAGCCTTGAAACCTCAGACTGACAGAGAAATGGGTTTTAGCACAACCTAACTGGTAAGGAGTGTGGTAGAAGCTCGAGAAGGTGGGCTAGGCACCCATGGGTGGCAGTACCAGAGGGATATTGAAATGGCCAGTTGGATCCCCCTGAGAAAAGCAGGGTCTAAACCATAAGTGGGATCTGCAGCCTATAGCACCAAAGCCCAAAAAGCACACAGATAAGAGCCAGTTGTGAAAAGCAGCAGGGTGTTCTCTACCAGAGACAGGCAGCTGGAAATGCAAAGAGCTGTTTAAAGGGCCAATGGAAAAATTTGCAGTGGCAGCCACTTACCCAGGTCTCCGGCAAAGGCAGGGCAAAGTAGGGTGGAGCCATCTAAGGAGATACTAGGGAGAAGGCTTTGGGGAAAGAACTAAGAAAGTGGATGGCAGAGTCCCTGTGCTGACTCACCCCTCATTCCACAGCTGCCATCTTCCTCAGGAAGACCACTCTCCTGAACAGCAGCAGCATGAAAGGACACAATATCTCTGCCCCCAGGAGGCCTGGCCAATGCCAAGAGGTGGGCAGGCCCAACTGCTGAGTACAGAGTGGTAGTCACAGATAGTACTTCCCTGGCTGAAGAGGACACAGAGTGGTCTAGAGTTGCTTGTGGAGAGACTAGAGACAGAGGCACTGGGGAGAGTAGGAGTAGCCGGGGAGATCCCCATGCTGACTCCTCCTCCATACAGCAGCAACCCTCCTGCTCAGGCAGACCACTCCCCCGAGCAGCAGCAGCATGAAAGGACACAATAGCCTCACCTAGAGGAGGGACTGTGCCCCTCCCTGGCTGCTGAGGGCACAGTGACTAGATTAACAAATGGAAGAGAGAGATACAGACAATAGATTCCTGGAAGTCTCTTAAAGGCAACCTAAGGTCAGATGGGGTCAACAACTGACATCATCAGAGGCAGATCCAGAAAGAAAAGAAAAAAACAAAACAAAAGCAGTCTCCTACCATTGAAGTTCACACCACAAAATCAGGAAGTCAAGACAGATGATATAGTAGATCAAAAGGATTTAACTTACAAATTTAGAACCTTACATCCAAAAGAAGCAAAATACACATTCTTTTCAAATGCACACAGAACATTTTCATGACTGACTACATGACAGGACACAAAACAAGCCTCAACAAATTCAGGAACATTGAAATCATAACAAGCGTTTTCTTGGACCGCAAGGGCTTGAAACTAGAAACAAACCACAAGGAAAACTCAAAAACATTCAAACTCATGGAGACTGAATGGTACACTTTAAACAATGAATGGGTCAATAATGAGATCAAGGAAGATATCAAAAATTTCTGGAAACAAATGAAAGTGAACATACAACAGTCTGAAATTTATGGGACACAACAAAGGCAGTCCTGAGAGGGAAGTTCATAGAAACACAGGCCTACCTGAGAAAGATAGAAACATTTCAAATAAATGACATAACCACCAGCTTCAGGAACTGGAGAAACAACAACAAACAAAGCCCAGAGGGAGTAGAAGAAAGGAAACAATCAAGACCAGAGCAGAATTGAATGACACAGAAAATAGAATAACAATTCCGAGGATCAACCAATCCAGGAACTGGTTCTTTGAAAAGATAAAAAAAATCGACAAGCCTTTTAGACTCATCAAGAAAAAAAGGGAGAGGACCCAAATAAATAATATCAAAAATTAAAGAGGAAAAATGACAACTAATACCACAGAAATACAAAGTATTGCATGAACTTACTATGAACAATTACATGTCAAGAAATTTGAAAACCTCGATGAAATGGACAAATTTCTAGAAAAACATAACCTTCCAACACTGAATGAAGAAGAAGCAGAGAGCCTGAACAGACTGATAACAGCTGGAGAAGTTGAAGCAATAAACAAAAAACACACAGCAAACAAAAGGCTTGGACCAGACAGTTTCACAGGAGAATTTTACAAAATATTTAAGGAAGAGTTAGCCCCTGTCCTTCGCAGACTATTCTAAAAAATCAAAGAAAAGGGAAGACTCCCAAACTCTTTTTATGAGGTCAGCATCATCCTAATCCCAAAACCAGATAAAGACACAACAAGGAAGACAAATACAGGCCAATACACTGATGACCATTGACACTAAAATCCTCAACAAAATATTGGCAAACTGCATCCAGCAATACATTAAAAAGATCATCCACTATGATCAAGTGGGATTCAACCCAGAGATGCCAGGATGGTTCAGTATTTGCAAATCAATAAATGTGATACATCACATAAACAAAAGTAAAGACAAAAACCACATGATCATATCAATAGATGAAGAAAAAGAATTTGATAAGATACAGCACCAATTTATGAAAAAACACTCAGCAAAATGGGAGTAAAGGGGGCATACTTCAACATAATAAAAGCCATGTATGAAAAACCTACAGACATATCATACTCAATGGACAAAAACTAAAGGCTTTCCCAATAATATCAGGAAGAAGACAAGGATGTACACTTTACCACTTCTATTCAACAAAGTGTTGGAAGTCCTAGCCACCATGATCAGAGAAGAAAAGGAAATAAAAGGCATCTAAATGGAAAAGCAGGGAGTAAAACTATCATTGTTTGCAGATGACATAACAGTGTACATAGAATACCCCATAGACTCCACCAAAAAAGTACTCAACCTGATGTGAATTTAATGAAATAGCAAGATACATAGTCAATATGTAGAAATCAGAAGCATTTTTGTAAATCAGTAATGAAACATCAGAATCAGAAATCAGGGAAAAAATCCCATTTGCTATAGCAACAAGAAAAATAAAGTACCTATGAGTAAACTTAACCAAGGACATAAAAGACCTGTACTCAGAACACTACACAACACTGAAGAAAGATTAAGGAAGACACAAATAAATGGAAGCATATAACGTGTTCATGGATTGGAAGAATCAACATCATCAAAATGTCCATACTATCCAAAGCAAATTATAGATTCAATGCACTCCCTATTAAAATACCAATGGCATATTTCACAGACACAGAACAAACATTTCAAAAATTTATACGGGATGATAAATGACCCTGAGTAGCCGCAGCAATTTTGAGAAAGAAGAACAAAGTAGGATGGATCACAATAGCTGACATCAAACTATGTTACAAGGCCACTGTCATCAAAACAGTCTGGTAATGGCATGAGAACAGATACTTAGATCAGTGGAACAGAATAGAGAGCCCAGAAATAAACCCATGTCGCTATGGCCAATTAATATCTGACAAAGGGTACAGAAGCATAAAATGGAGTAAAAATAGCCTCTTCAACAAATTGTGTTGGGAGATCTGGACAGCCAGCTACATGCAAAAAAAAAAAAAAAGGAAAAAAAAGAAAAAAAGAAATTTGACCACCAACTTACGCCATACACAAAAATACAATCAAGATGGATAAAAGACTTAAACATAAGTCACAACACCATAAAAGTCCTATAGGAGAGCATAAGGAGGAAACTCTCAGATGTCCCACACAGCAATATTTTCACTGATATGTCCCCTAGAGCAAGGTACATAAAGGAAAGGATAAACAAATGGGACTTCATCAACATAAGAAGCTTCTGCACGGCTAAAGAAAATATCAGCAAAATGAAAAGGGAGCCAACTGTGTGGGAAAATATTTTTGCCAATGACACCTCAGGCAGGGGTGTGATCTCCAAAATATAAAAAGAACTCACACAACTCCACTCCAAGAAGACAAACAATCCCATTAAAAAATGCGCAAAGGACCTGAACAGACACTTCTCCAAGGAGGACATACACAGGGCCCAGAGACATATGAAAGCCATCAGAGAAATGCAAATAAAACCACAATGATATACCACTTCACACTGGTCAGAATGACCACCATAAATAAATCGACAAACAATGGGTGCTGGCAAGGTTGTGGAGCAAAGGGAACCCTAGTACACCATTGGTGGGAATGCAGACTGGTGCAGCCACTGTGGAAAATGATTTGGAATTTCCTCAAAGAGCTAAAAAGGGAACTGCCTTTTGAGCCAGTGATTCCACTGCTGGGATTATACCCTAAGAATCCCAAAACACGAATTCCAAAGAACCTGTGCACCCAATGTTCAGAGCAGCACAATTTACAATAGCCAAGTGCTGGAAGCAACCTAAGTGCCCATCAGAAAATGAGTGGATCAAGAAACCGCGGTCCATTTACACAATGGAATACTACACAGCAAAAAGGAAGAAAGAGCTACTACCCTTCGCGACAGCATGGATGGAACTGGAGAGCATTACGCTAAGCGAAATAAGCCAGGGGGTGAAAGACAAATACCATATGATCTCACCTATAAGTGGAACCTAATCAGCAAAGCAAACAGGCAAGGAAAATATGGCCAGCAACATTGAAAGAAAGAGGAAAATGACAGGGATGGGAGGGAGAGAGGGAGGGAGGGAGGGAGGAGAGTAGGGGGGAGGGGCAAAGGATGGGCCAGTTCCAGGAACAGGTGTGAAGAACACATGGACAAAGCCAAGGTGGGAAAGGATGGTGGTGGGGGAGGTGGTGGTGGGTGGGCAGGGGAAAATGGTGGCTGTAAAATGGAGACAAATGTATTTGAACAATAAAAAAATTTAAAAAAGAACTTAAATGGGAATAAAATTCTGTCTTTGGATTTCCTGTGCTAAAATCTACGCCAGCAAAAACATTATTCACTGCCCATTTAGGTACTTACGGGTTCGGGAGGATCCTCAATGGGTGGGAGCCCAATCTAGAACCTCAAGGCCAGAAGAGGCCTTTAAATATGGCAGACATTCACTTGAGCTGGTTGGAAGGGTTGCTGTTTGGGCCTGGTGCATTGATGTGGTCATATGCTGAGATCCAAATACTCTGTACTGGTTGCATGGAAGGATCACTATGGAAAGGTAGGAAAAGCAAGGTTTGGAATTGACAACACTGGGTTCAAATTCTGTCGTAGTGTGTGTCCATCCTGGTTGACCTGCTCAACTCTGTAGGGCCTTAATTCCCTTGTCTACAAATTGGGGAAAATAATGCTACCTTGTAGCTAATGGGGACAATTGAATGCGACACTGGTGTGAAGCAGCTGATGCAGTGTTTGGCCCAGTGGGGTGGCCTTTTGCCTTCTTCACTTCACGTCCCTTCAGGAGAAAGGTTTTTCCCTGAGAGGTGATTTACAGGCTCTAGGTAACATCTGGCACAGGGAAACTGTAAGAGCTATGCTTCTTAACGTTATTTAGGTGCGTAGGCATTTTTGAGACAAGATGAAATTTTTGTAGTTCTTCCTCAGAAAAGAATCACATTGAGCTATAAACAGTGGCTCACACTTTTAGGAATCACCTCTCCTGGAATCTCAGCCATGCATTCCAAGTGGCATCCTGGTCCTTGCAGAAGGGAAGGGTTTGGAATGCCCCCATGTGTCCACCATCACAGCTTTCAAGAGTTCATGGACCTGCCTATAATTCAGTTCACAGGAAACTGGAAAACCTTCCCTAGAGAAGCAGCTGAAGGCCAGGTGTGTTGCCTGCTGGCCTTTCCTAATTGGTTTTCTTGTGCTTGCATGTGAACATGTACTTGTTAACCTGTGTTTCCTGGACCCCGTGGTCCTCTCTGACCTGTAACATCCGCTGGAGCACAATTATTGAGGGAGAACAAAACTCTGAGGTGTCTGGATTGGGCTCTGACCTCACCAGATGTTCTAGTCTGACTGTTTTCATGTAGCTTCGGGGATCACACTGAAGGCTGCCAGCTGCTTCTTTCCAGAATACTCCCTGGTCTACTGAGGTGGCTATATTCCTCTATACTCAGTTATCCTATGTAGCTACAATCACCTGTCCTCAGGCAATGTGCTCACACCAAAGCCAAGGACACCCATCTTCTGAGATCAATGGCCCTTTATTTATGACCTAACAGAATAAGAATGGACCCTGTTTGTGTCTGTGTTTTAATGCAAAAAGGACCCATTGATTTCCAGCCAGCCCTACCCATATGAAACCTGGCAGTCCAGGCAGAATCAGAGGCAACAGCAGCAGCATCTTTGAATGCAGGAGACAGCCATCACTAGCTCACTCATATGCCCTCCCTTGGGGATGTGCCTGCATTTGGTGTTCCCATCTGCCTTTCATCCTTCCTCCCCAGGCCAGCAGTTCTGTCCCAGGGCCACACAATTGATTCTGGCTTAACAGCACCCATGCTTTGTTGAGCCCCTCCTAGATGTCAACACACATTAATTGTGTCTTCCCTCCACAATGCCCAAATTTTGTGCATCCTTGCCCTGTGTGCACAAAATTTGGATAACAATCATTTTCATCTTTCCAGTGGCCACACATTGCCCGTTTCACCTTTGGAACAACCCTCCTCTCCCTCTAGCCTTCTCCATATCATTACCTTGTTATATTTTATCTGTAGGTCTTATCATTATCCAAAGTCCTATTACTTATTCTTGTTTTTACAAGTTTATAATCCATCTTTTCTGCTAAAGGGTAAGTCCATGAGAACAAGGCCTTGATTGCTCCTGTTTATGTTCTGTCTTCAGGGCAAGGCGGAAGAACACAACAGAAATTCTGTTAAATCAGGCATTTGTGGCAAATGCAGCAATATATTATATGGATTTAAAACTTTCCCCTGGGTCTTGTTTTACTAGGAATTTTATCCATCGTGGAGAGAAGGATTCAGGAAGCTTTGCAGACTGAGGAATTGAGGTAAGTTGTATCTCTAAGATAAAATGTGGTATCTTGACAGTGCACTCTACTTCAAAATCACTGTGGAGGGTTTTTTTGTTGTTTGTTTGTGTGTTGTTGTTGTTTTTTTTTTTTTTTTTTTTTGCAGTTATGTTGGGTGTTGTATGTCTGAGTACCTAGATCTTATTTCTGATACATGCTTGCTCCTCCCAGTTTTCAAACTCAGCTTGATTCACATGCATGGGATTTCTGAGTTCCCAGGAATGGCCTTCTATGCTATATTGTGAAATCTGATTCCCCAGCATTCTTGCAATTGTGATGGTGTTAATAATGATGGTCAGTCTCAGGGGCTGACATGCCAGTGCAGGTCCTGTGGTTGGGCCCTCAGAGCAAGATCATCTCCATCCTACATTTGTGGTATATAAAGCCATGGAGGCTTATGATGCTGGGGATAACAGGTGTCCTGAGCATAGGGGGTCTGCTGTGATGATGATGATGATAACAGTTAAAATATATGAAAAACTTTCACTTTTATCAGAACTCTGCTAAGTGCTTTATATATTATTACATTTGGTAATCACAACAACATAATGTAGTAGATCTAGTTTCATCCATGTTTCTTCAGATGAAGAAACTGAGGACCAAAGCAGTTAAGTAACTAGAACTTGAGTGTGACTGAGGAACCCATGCATTTAACCATGATGTGTGGCTTCTGTTCGGGTTGAGGTAGGAAGGATAGACAGGAAGGAGCATGCTTGAGGTTAGAGAGGCTGGTTGGGAGGTTGCTGCTGTGATTTAGTAGGGATTGCTGAGAGCTCAGCTGGGTGGAGCATGGCATGGTTTCTATAAGGTACCACTCTTGACCTGAGGAATAGAGGTAGGGAAGAAAAGATAGAGTGATAAAATGAGATGACAATGCAGAAAAAATAATGATAAATAATGATAAAATATCCTAAAGTGCGAAGCAGAAATGATGAAGATGATTCAGGCCATGAGAGAGCATGTGTACCCCGCAGTGACAGTGTGGAGAGCACAAAGCACTGGGTACAGGAGGAGCAGGGCAGTTCCAGGGAAACCAGAAAAAGAGCAGTGTGATGAGGCTGGGGGTGGGGGTGGGACAGGCAGGGCTGCTGGACTGAGGAGGCCGAGGTGTAGCTGGGAATTGATTACAGAAGTGCTAAAATCTTCTGGTACAGTGACAGATACCAGGTTGAAATGCTTGTTGCAGACTTCAGAGAAGGTGAAATGAGTTACCAAGATGGGAAACCATTTTTCCAAGCTGTTACCAAGTTTACCTTAAAAAAGATTTTCAGAATCAGTTTATTTTCTTCATTTGTCCTATACACCCTTTCCTATATGTGGCATTTCCTTAGAGTCGACTCTGGATTATCTTGACCTTCTGAGTCTGTTAACATCAAAGAAAATATTTAATATTTGCTTTTTTCTTATACAAACACATATAATTTTTTTTCTAATACATAATCAGGGCAAAAGGGTTTACAGAAACTGTAGACAAAAATGAACAAAAGCATTTGTTCAGTGCATGCTGTTATGGCATGTTCACAACATGTGGCTATGACCCAATGTATCAAAAGATTCCCATTTTCCTAAACAGACTATGGAAGAGAATCAGTGTTCACCCAGCTCTGGTTCTTCTCTCCTTACTGAGTACTTGAAGGGAAATACCCCAAGTTCTTTTGTATTTGGGTGGGGTCCAATGACTGGTTCTAGTCACCTAACGAGGCATGGAAATAATGTGTTACTTCTGGACTGATTTATTCAATATCCAATGTTTCTCCTCCATGTAGTCTCTTCTCCTGCCTGATAACCTAGAGGGTCACCTATGCAGCCTTGGTGCTTTAGTGAGTGTGTAAAGTAGCATCCATATTCCTAACCCCACTCTGGATCTTTGTTGGATATGTAAAATAAACTAATGTAAATGTTTCTTGTGTTAAGCCTCTGATATTCCAGGGATTATTTCTTTAAATGTTTTCCTTTTTCTTTTCTACATGACAAACTGCTATGTTTTCCCCCCAATACCCAGCTGTCATATCACCACCTTGTAGGGGATTTTGATCACCTTTGGGTAAAATTACTGGCTCTTTTCATCCTTCACAGAACATTCTGGGCACTTTTTTTATTGCTTTGTGTTGCATTTATCTGATGCTCATTAGGCTATGAGTTCTTGAGGACTAGGGCCAAGTGTTATTTATCTCTCCATCCCTAGAACCAGCACAGGCCTGGCTCTGAGAAGGAAGTTATAAAACAACCCTTGGATGATTGAACTTAGACAGGGCATGTGGTGTCTCTGATAAAATTAATTGAGACTACTTAAGGTTGCTCTCAGTTTTATTCATTTAGATTCTTGCTCCTGGAGTCGTCCTATCCGTCAAGCCCTTACATTTTGCCTTAATGCCATGCCTTCGGAATATATCTCTGGATACTTAGGAGGGCACTCTTGAGAATGGATTACTTCTTTATTCTCTCTGGTTAGCATCCTACTTTTATTAATAGGTTGTTAAATACTAGATTATTTATTACAGCATGGTCTTGGGTAAACCACAACAGGATATTAAAGCACAAGGCTTAAGCCTTGATTTGGTTCCTGATCCCTTTTACTCATGTCACCTTGATAAAGTCACATTCTCTCTCAGACTCTCACACCCATAATCTGAAATAAAGAACAACAATTTCCTTCTCAGTGTTGTTGTGAGGTTTAAATAAGATGGATAATCACTTATAAAAGATAGTCACTTTGCAGTTTCTTGGACTAATTAAAAAACTTCCAAGTAAGCAAAAGAGAGAGTATATGAAAAAATATCTGAGCACCTCCCTATCCTCCATCCAGGCAAAATCTTCTATCCACACCGCGCTGATGAAGAAGGGAAAGACACTCTGCCAGGTCCAACATGTGCATTACGACTCACCTTGTAGAGTGAGGCTCTAAAGTTCAAATGTGGGGTTATGATGGGTTGTCTCTAGCTGATGAATATGCTGCTATCATGGAAGCTTGCATTTTGAGGTACAATATCAACCATGAAGGATGCAAGGGTGGGATACATTTGCTTGACTCCTACCAGTGTCCAGGCCTTAATTGAGATCTAAAGATGGGCTTCACATGGAGTGTCTATTACACCAAAATTGCCTGCACATATGAGAAGTTTTTTACATTAGGTCTTTCCCCTTAGGTAAGGATTGAAACCATTCATCACTTTCTCAAAGAGGCTTGTGACCCAGAAAAATGGAAGGAATGTCAAATCCTAGATGACAATCAACAACACAGAGAGAGAAGCTTGATACCTGGCTACAGTGTGGGTTCCGATAAATATGGGGCCTGGAAAGAGAGAGACCAAGGAGGTGCATTGTGTGGGAACCTCCTCCAGCTCAAATGTTTCCTCCTTCTTAAAATGTCTGTACAAAAATGTGCAAGTCAAAAGAAACCTGGTGGACAGGAGTGACCAAACAAAGTTGGCATGGGTTCATCTTTTCTGCATCCTCTGTGTCAGCCCTTTGCCTTGTAATCTCATAAGAGCCTCATGGTTCACCTTGAAGGGTGATTTGTCAGCTGCACATTAAAGTGGGGAGAAAGAGCCCAGAGATGCTAGGCAACTTTTCCAAGACAAACCAGCTAATAAATACAGTTCAGAATTTTTAACTCAAATATGTCAGACTCCCATTTCAGAATTTTTGAAAAGGGATGTGAATATATGGAAGAATATTCATTATCAGTAGAGGAAACCCCCCTCCACACCCCAATCTTAACAGACACGGAAGCTATGCTAGAGTCAGGAACAAATATCATCATCCTGGGTAATGGAGGAAAAAAAATCTCTTTTTTTCTCTCTCTAAAGGATCAGAAAGACATTTCCATCTCTCCTTCCTTCTTTTCAATTTAATTTTCTTTCTTCCTTTTTTCCTCCCTCCCTTCCTTCATCTCTTCTTTCTATTTTCCACCAATGTTTCCACAAAGTCCTCTCTTACATGAAATATAGAGTACAGGGCACTGAGGGTCACACAGACCTTAAAACATGCCCAATGTCTCTATCCTCTCAAGGAAACCTTAAACTACTAGGGTACTTATATCTAACACACTAAACCAACAGAAAGACTATGTAACACAGGAATTCTAGGCAAAAATTTAGGAGAATAATTATAGAATTGTTGTTTGAAGGGACATTTAAAAGAAGAAAATTGAAGCTATTAATAAAGAAAATACTATATGTAGCAAAATGCATAATGTTTCACTTGCAGATACATAATGTTACATCTTTTTCAACTGCAGCTGAAAGAATACAAATTAATCTAGTGTATGATAAAAGGAAATTGGGAACATTTGTAGCTGGAAATCCTAATTTCCATGGCACTAATGATTAATTTCTTGAATATATCAGAGATTACCACATCTTGATATGTTCTCTATCTGGATGATATCTGAATGAGTTTATAAAATACATACACATTGCTGACCAATCTGTAAATTGCTATAACTTTTTAGAAAAAGTAATATCAGGGTATTAAGTGTAATTGAAAACACTTATTTTTACCTTCGGGAAGTTGATAGTTCAAACACATGGCAGTACAGATATATGTGTACTATAGGAAGTTTATCACAACAAAATTTGCAGTATACAAAACAAGACAAAATGAAGTATAAGATAAAACATTTTAAATATCTACCAGAAGGAGAATGATTGAATAACCCACAGGACATTCTCACTATAAAATTTTCTGCTTTGTTGAGATACATGTGTGTGAATAAGAAAGATAGTTATGAGGGGTTAATATGTGAAAAAAAAATATCAAGGGGAAGGTCTATGAGTGTAGTATTCTTACACTTCTGTAAACCAGTACAAATGAAAACAGCATTTGTATGATCAGAGAGAAAGGTGAAAAATGATACACACAAATCCACCATTAATACTGATTAACTCAGTTCAGTGGGGTTGTGAGGTGGGAAGACCTTGAGATACTAATATTTTTAATTTTATAATTCTACATTTTCTAAAATACTTATTTATTATTAAAAAAATTTTCAAATACATTTGTCTCCATTTTACAGCCACCATTTTCCCCTGCCCACCCACCACCACCTCCCCCACCACCATCCTTTCCCACCTTGGCTTTGTCCATGTGTTCTTCACACCTGTTCCTGGAACTGGCCCATCCTTTGCCCCTCCCCCCTACTCTCCTCCCTCCCTCCCTCCCTCTCTCCCTCCCATCCCTGTCATTTTCCTCTTTCTTTCAATGTTGCTGGCCATATTTTCCTTGCCTGTTTGCTTTGCTGATTAGGTTCCACTTATAGGTGAGATCATATGGTATTTGTCTTTCACCCCCTGGCTTATTTCGCTTAGCGTAATGCTCTCCAGTTCCATCCATGCTGTCGCGAAGGGTAGTAGCTCTTTCTTCCTTTTTGCTGTGTAGTATTCCATTGTGTAAATGGACCGCGGTTTCTTGATCCACTCATTTTCTGATGGGCACTTAGGTTGCTTCCAGCACTTGGCTATTGTAAATTGTGCTGCTCTGAACATTGGGTGCACAGGTTCTTTGGAATTCGTGTTTTGGGATTCTTAGGGTATAATCCCAGCAGTGGAATCACTGGCTCAAAAGGCAGTTCCCTTTTTAGCTCTTTGAGGAAATTCCAAATCATTTTCCACAGTGGCTGCACCAGTCTGCATTCCCACCAATGGTGTACTAGGGTTCCCTTTGCTCCACAACCTTGCCAGCACCCATTGTTTGTCGATTTATTTATGGTGGTCATTCTGACCAGTGTGAAGTGGTATATCATTGTGGTTTTATTTGCATTTCTCTGATGGCTTTCATATGTCTCTGGGCCCTGTGTATGTCCTCCTTGGAGAAGTGTCTGTTCAGGTCCTTTGCGCATTTTTTAATGGGATTGTTTGTCTTCTTGGAGTGGAGTTGTGTGAGTTCTTTTTATATTTTGGAGATCACACCCCTGCCTGAGGTGTCATTGGCAAAAATATTTTCCCACACAGTTGGCTCCCTTTTCATTTTGCTGATATTTTCTTTAGCCGTGCAGAAGCTTCTTATGTTGATGAAGTCCCATTTGTTTATCCTTTCCTTTATGTACCTTGCTCTAGGGGACATATCAGTGAAAATATTGCTGTGTGGGACATCTGAGAGTTTCCTCCTTATGCTCTCCTATAGGACTTTTATGGTGTTGTGACTTATGTTTAAGTCTTTTATCCATCTTGATTGTATTTTTGTGTATGGCGTAAGTTGGTGGTCAAATTTCTTTTTTTCTTTTTTTTCCTTTTTTTTTTTTTTTTTTGCATGTAGCTGGCTGTCCAGATCTCCCAACACAATTTGTTGAAGAGGCTATTTTTACTCCATTTTATGCTTCTGTACCCTTTGTCAGATATTAATTGGCCATAGCGACATGGGTTTATTTCTGGGCTCTCTATTCTGTTCCACTGATCTAAGTATCTGTTCTCATGCCATTACCAGACTGTTTTGATGACAGTGGCCTTGTAACATAGTTTGATGTCAGCTATTGTGATCCATCCTACTTTGTTCTTCTTTCTCAAAATTGCTGCGGCTACTCAGGGTCATTTATCATCCCGTATAAATTTTTGAAATGTTTGTTCTGTGTCTGTGAAATATGCCATTGGTATTTTAATAGGGAGTGCATTGAATCTATAATTTGCTTTGGATAGTATGGACATTTTGATGATGTTGATTCTTCCAATCCATGAACACGTTATATGCTTCCATTTATTTGTGTCTTCCTTAATCTTTCTTCAGTGTTGTGTAGTGTTCTGAGTACAGGTCTTTTATGTCCTTGGTTAAGTTTACTCATAGGTACTTTATTTTTCTTGTTGCTATAGCAAATGGGATTTTTTCCCTGATTTCTGATTCTAGTATTTCATTGTTGGTATTTACAGATAAGAGAATTGGAAAAGAACTGACAAATGACTTAATCCAAGTTATACCTTTTTTGGTGCCTTTACTTGGCCAGCCTAGAAAGGACATCTGGACTTGACTTGCCCAGTGGAAAGAGTTTCTTTATTTTTGCATATTTTGCCTTCTGTTATCTTTTCCTGGGTCTGGATGGTGCTTAGAGTCTCTTATTTCACAGTTCAGGCATTATCCCTGGCCTTGCAACAAGGTAAATCAACAGTCATGGCTTTGAAGTTAAATCAATCTAGGTTGAATTCATCTCTGCCATGGCTCACCTATATGTTCTTGGGTAAATGTTTTAACTTGTCTGACCCTCAGGCACTTTCTATAGAAATGGAGAAAATAATATTTATCTTACTGATAGGTAAGTAGGATTCAATAAAATCATGCATAAAAAGCACCCATAAGTGCTCAATACATGGTAAGTATCTTATATTCCAACAGTATTCGTGTTTGTGGCTGAGCTAACAGGGTTGGCCAGGACTCGGAGAGACTACACAGCTGGCCCCAGGTGTAATCCTTTGCCCTTGGGCTGGTCACATGTTCTTTCCTTGACAGTTGCTCTTTTAGGAAGAACCAATTTCACACTTCCAGATAGATCCACACTCCAAATTGTGTTTGTTTTAAAATAATGAATAGTGGCATTACTATCCCCACTATTCTCCTGGGTGCTCTTTACTGAATGTTTTATTTATTTATTTATTTTTCCCACATTAGCAGAGCTTCACTGCTGCAGATAAATAGGGAAGTGCCTGAGCTGAATACAGAGAGGAAAGGATGGCCCACTCCACCTGTCTCCCATTTCTCAGTGAAACCTTCCCAGGAGGCTACCACAAGGCTTCTGCTGCCCAGGAAGGCAGGCAAATGTTCTGGAAGGCTCTAAGAGCACTGGACAGGCAGGAAAGGAGGCAACAGCCAGATCTCTGCCATCCCCTGCTTCTCCCTGACTCTCAGGTGATAGCCCACTGTGAGCCAAACTATTGAGGAAGACATAAAGGAACTGAGGGAAAGGCAAAATAGTACTGTGCATAAAATAAATCAGCAAAAACATTGCCTGTGGCATTGAACACCAGGTAAACTCAAGTTGTTCAGATATGTGATAATGACGAAATGTGCTCATTCCAGAGACATCAATGATGCAATCCCCACTGAGAGAAATCACAAGCCAGGGAAGTGATGGTTTAGCCATGTTGTTCTTCCTTTTGTGACATCAAACTGTATTCCACAACTCTTTGCTTTCCTGATTGTGAGGATGAAGATGCCGATCTTCTTCCTGCTTTCCATTCCTTTTCTTTGAGTGGACAGGGGCTGGGAGATAACAAGCAACCCTCCAGTTGGACAGATATTACTAATTGATGTAGTCAAATGCTGGGTTAAGGATTAGCAAATGTGTGGTTTTGGATGCTGTTATGAGCTGAATTGTGTCCCTGCAAAATTCAGTCTTAACCTTCAGTACTTCAGAATGCAACTAAATTTGGAGATAGTCTTAAAGAGGTAATTAAGTTACAATGAGGTCTTTAAGAGTAAGCTCTAGCCCTATGTGATAGATGTCCTTATAAAAAGAGGAAATTTGGACAAAGACACACACAGAAGGAAAACCATATGGGGACACAGAGAGAAGACCAGCATATACAAGACAAGGAAAAAGGTGTCAGAAGAAACCAACCCTGCCAATGTCTTAATCTTGGACTTCCAGCCTCCAGGACTCTGAGAAAATACATTTGTGTTGTCTAGACCACCCAGGCTGCGTTAAACAGTTTTCCCAGCCTGGGAAAACTAATACAAATGCCATCTTCTCTGCCACGCTGCAAAGACGGATACGGTTAGAACAGCTCTGAACTTATCATGAGTCTGACACTACAGGAAGACCACTCAGCTAGTGCCTCAGATGATACAGCGGCTTCCAATGTACATTTGGATATTATAGTCAAATACGAGACCACACATGTGGTTATAGAAATAACTTGACCAATGGAAGGAGGGAGACATCCATCATACAACTTTAAATATGTGTTCATTTTTGAACCAGCATCCTATGATATCCTCTACATGCATATGGTTTATAAAATTCTGGGATTATATTGCACAATTTAATCTTTATTTTTGTTAAAATATTAATTTGTTTCAAAGAAAAAATTAATATATCTTGTTTTTATGAACCTTCTTTCAATTTCTTCATGTTTGGCCCTGCGAGAATTTGCCTCTTCTGCTTTTTCCCAACTGGCATTTAATCAAAAAAATACTTCCCACCACTGGCACTACTCCACTTTTTCCTGCATGTGTAACCTTCTCAGGACTGTGGAATGAAGTACTGAGACTCATTTAGGTTTTCAGGTAGAGAAGGTCAGAGCTGGTGACCTGCCCAAGGTCAAAGATTCTCCCAGGTGCAGGTGAGAACTTTGAACTTATTCATGGTGGTTGGGGCCAAACTGTGTTATGAATAAAGTGCTGCTTTGCCTGGGTTTTTTCCCTGTGCACGTATTTTCATGAGGACCTTACAAAGAGAAGTGACTTGTCAATGGTATCTGTAGCTGATTTGATTATTCCTCAATTGTCTTCACAAATATCACAAAATATCAGCTGAATATCTTCAAATATCCCTAACATCCAGCAGAGTAACAGCTATAACATAATTAACATTTACCTCTGTTCAAAATCTCCAATAAAAGAATCTTCAGCCAAGCTGAGGGAGCCTGAGGATGCAGAGCTAAGCTTTTACTGGTCTGAGCATTGATTGCTGTCTGTCCCATGTCATACATCAACTGATAGAAGCAGAGCTGCATCCACCTAATGAGACCCAGAAGAAGAAGAAAGGGAGGAAGAAAGATTTCCTAGGAGGAATAACACGACTGTAATAATAAACATACCTAAACCCACATTTTGGTATCCGAATACAATCTCAACTAAAAGGAAAAAGAATTCTTTAGAAAACAGCCCAATTCAAGGTTGAGAAAGAGGAAATACAAAATAAAGGTTGATTATTCGTCTGCCCCACAAAGTGACAAAGTGCCAATAAGGGCATATATTTTTATTGAGATATCATACACATACCATAAAACTCACCATTTAAAAGTTCAAAAGTGTGCAGTTAAATGACATTTAACATATTAACAAAGTTGTGAACATATCACCACTATATAATTTAATAATATTTTATCACCCACCCATAAAAAAACAAAGCTCTATAGCAGTTACTCCTAATATGCCACTCCCTCCAGCCCTTGGCAAAAAATAAACCACTTTTCTGATTTATGGATTTACCTCTTGTGATTTTTTTATAAGTGAAGTTATATAATATATGGCCTTTTGTGTGTGGCTTCTTTCACTTAACATAATGTTTTCAAAGTTTATCCATGATATAGCACATGTCAGTATTTTATAGCTATTTTTCAATGAATATTATTTCATTACATTGATATACCTCATTTATCTATTCACAAGTTGAGTTTTTTCACTTGTTAGCCTTATAAATAATGCTGCTATTAACAATGATATCCTTGTTTTTCTGTGAGCATATGCTTCAATGTTGTTGGGTATATATATAGGAGTGGAATTGCTGAATCATATAGTAACTCTAGATTAAAATTTTTTTAAGATTTTATTTATTTATTTTTAGAGAGAGGGGAAGGTAGGGAGAAAGAGAGGAATAGAACATCAATGTAGGAGAGAAATATCAATCAGTTGCCCCTTGTATGTGCCCCAGCTGGGGACCAAACCCACAACTCAAGCATGTGCCCTGACCAGGAATTGAACCATCGACCTTTCACTTTGCTGGACAACACCCAACCAACTGAGTCACATGGGTCAAGAGTAGGTTTAATTTTTTGGTAAGTTTCTTGAGGATCTGCCAGACTGTTTTCCATAGCAGCTACATAATTTTATATTCTCATCTAATATGTATTAGGGTTCCAATTTCTCTACACCCTTGCTAGTACTTGTTAATATCTGTCTTTTTAGATTAAAACCTAAAGAGTGGTTATGAAGTTGTACTTAATTATGATTTGATTTGCATTTCCCTAGGAACCAATGGAATAAAAAATGTTTTCATGTATTTATTTATTGGTCACTTCTATATCTTCTTTGAAGAAATGCTTATTCAGATCCTTACCAATTTTTAAATTGGCTTATTTATTTTTTGTTGAGTTGTGAAAGTTCTTTATATTTTTTGGATACTAGACCTAATCTGATATACAATTTGCCAATATTTCCTCTCATTTGCAGGGGTTGTCTTCATTTTCTTGACATCTTTTGATTTACAAGTTTTTACTTTTGATTAAGTTCAATTTATCTGTATGTCCTTTTGTTACAACATGCTTTTGGTGTCATATCTTAGAAACTATTGCCTAAGCCAAGATTGTGAACACTTAACCCTATGATTTCTCGAAATAATTTTATAGTTTTAGACTTTATAGTTAGGTCTTTGATATAGCTAGGTTTTTCAGTTACTTTTTATAAATGGTAAAAGGTAATGTTGCAACTTTATTTTTTGTATGTAGATATGCAGTTACCCCAGCATCACTTTTTAAAACAAAAGAAAACAACCTTGACTGGTATGTGGTTCAGTAGGTTGGGCATTGTCCCACAAAGCAAAAGGCCACCAGTTTGATTCCCAGCTTCAGCACATGCCTGGGTTGCAGGTTCAGTCCATGGTCAGGGCACTTACAGGTACAAGAAGCAGCAGATAGATGTTTTTCTCTCAAATTTTGCTTCTCTCCTTCTCTTTCTCCCTCTCATCTCCCCTCTCTAAAAATAAATAATAAATAAAATCTTTAAAAAAAGCTATTCTTTCCCCCAATGAATTGTCTTAGTATTTTTATTGAAAATCAATTAGCCACTAGAGATTAAGATGGCGGAGGAGTGAGTGGGAGTCACGCTGACCTCCTTCCCCCAAGACCAAACTGGAATTGCAACTAAATAGTGGAGTAATCACCTAGAAAACAATGGAATGATAGTGGGAGAGGAGCCGTGGAACTGCGGACAGACAGTGGATTCAACTGTCACACATCCCAAAGGCTGAGAAGTGCGGTGGAGGCTAGAGAGGGTGTGCTGGGTGCCCATGGGCACTAGCACCAGAGGGACATTGAAATGGCCAATTAGCTCCCCCCGAGATGAACAGGGTCTGAATCATAAACAGGGACTCCTAAACTACAGCAGCTAAAACCAAGAAAATACAGACAAAATGCAACCCCCAAAAGCTTAGGGGCTCTCTCTGCCAGAGACAGGTGGCTGGGGATGCAAAGAGACATGTAAAGAGCCAATGCAAAAATTACAGTGGCAGCCACCCTCCTTGATATCTGGGTAGAGGAGGCAGCAGGGTGGGCTGGTGCCTGGGAAAAGACTGGTGAGGAAAACTTTGTGAAGAGAACTGAGACGGCGGCCGGTGGAGCCCCGGTGATAACACACCTCCCACTCTGAAGCTACCATCTCGCTCAGGCATAAGGGAATCAATTAACCTGCCTTTTGTGTGCTCTGCACACAGCTTGTGATTGTGTGAGCTGGGGGGCTGAGTACAGACTGGCTAGGAGAGCCTTGAGGAGAGACTGGAGATGGAGGCGTTGGGGAAAGAACGAGAGAAGGAACCTGGGAGTCCCGACTCCCTCCCTGTTCCCTAGTCTACATTGTGGGCTGGAAAGTCCTGCCACCAAAGACACATAAGAGGGGCGAGCACGAACCAGACTGCCCACGATTGAAACGCAGTCCACACAGGGGGTAGATCCTTGGCAGAAGGAGTCACAGAACTACCCGGAGACCTCTGAGGAGAGACTGGAAAAGGAGGCATTGGGGAAAGAATGGGAGGAGGAATCAGGGAGTCCCAACTCCTTCTCCTTCCCTAGTCTCCATTGTGCGGGAAGAGGCCACACCCCCAAAGATCCAAAAGCTGAAAAAACACATAGACACCCCAAAACCACCCAGTGTGGGCGCGCACACTTGTGCAGAGCGGGTAGCGAGGGTTGGCCAGCATGTGTGTGGACACGTGCGGGCTGGCAGGGGATCCTGCCACACTGCCAGGAAGCACACTCAGGAGCCAGCATGAGAGTGCAGAGCGATCCCAAAAAATAATTGATCCCTGGCTGAAGGGGTCACAGAGCTTCCCCAAGCAGGAGTCAGACACAGACAGTAGACTCCAAGAAGGCTAAAACAAACGACCCAAGGTAATATAGGGTCAACAACTGACATCATCAGAGGCAGGCCCAGAAAGAAAAGTAAAGGGAAAAATAAATAAATAAATGAATGAATGAATGAATGAATAAAAAGACCCACCTACTACCATAGAAGTTTAATCCACAAAGTCAGGAAATCTAGACAGCCCAATTGAAGCAGAAGCAAGAGTAAATAAATATGTAAATTACTTAACAGACTCTAACAAAAATGGAAAGAAAAAGAAGTTCCCCCCAAATGAGTGGAAAAGCGGACTCCCCACAGAGAGAGCTAAGTGAAAGAGAGGCAAGGGAACTATCAGATATTGAATTCAAAACACTCATTCTAAGGAAGCTCAATGAGCTCAGCTAGATCAAAGATAACTATGAGAAACTGCAGAGAAACTATCAGGATCTTACAACAAACTATATGAACCTGGAAAAGGACATAGAAACTATCCAGAAGACACAAGAGGATATGGAGAATACCATTTCTGAATTGAAGAACACAGTAGAAGGAATCCAAAGCAGGCTGGATGAAGCCAAGGATTGAATCAGTGAGATGGAGGATAAAGTAGAAAAAAGCTCACAGAAAGAACAAGAAATGGAAAAAAGACTCAAAAGGAATGAAGAGGCATTAAGGGAAATGCAGACAACCTGAAACGCAATAATATCCACATAATAGCGATACCAGAAGGAGAAGAAGAGCAAGGGATAGAGAACCTCCTCGAAAAAGTAATGATGGAAAATTTCCCTAATTTGAGGAGAGAAAGGGTCTCATGGATCCAGGAGGCATAGAGGACCCCACTCAAGAGGGACCCAAGGAGGTCCACTTCAAGACACATCATCATTAAAATGGCAACTATCAAAGACAAGGAGAGAATCCTCCAGGCAGCAAGGGAGAAGGAGAAAGTAACATACAAGGGGGCCCCGATAGGCCTAGGAGCTGACTTCTCAACAGAAACACTACAAGCCAGAAGGGAATGGCAACAAATATTCCAAGTCATGAAAAGCAAGGGCCTACAGCCAAAGCTGCTCTACCCAGCTAGGCTCTCAATTAAAATAGAAGGGGAAACATGGAGTTTCCCAGACAAGAGAAGGCTAAAAGAATACATCTGTACCAAACCAGCACTCCAAGATATGCTAAAGGGACTGGTTTAAGAAGATGAAAGAAAAGAATGAGAGACAGAGGAACACAGGTACAAAGAGAAAAGATGAGTAAGCTTCTATCAGTAATATCCCTCAATGTGAATGGACTAAACGCCCCAATCAAAAAACACAGGGTAGCTGAATGGATAAGAAAACATGATCCACACATATGCTGCCTACAAGAGATCCACCTCAGAGCAAAAGACTTACACAGATTGAAAGTAAGGGGATGGAAAAAAATATCCCAAGCAAATGGGCATGAGAAAAAGGCCGGGGTTGCCATACTTGTATCCGACAAAGTAGATTTCAAAACAAAGGCCATAAAAAGAGACCCAGAGGGGCACTTTAAAATACTTAAAGGAAGAATCTATCAAGAAGACATCAACATTGTAACCTTATATGCTCCCAATATAGGAGCCCCCAAGTTTATAAGGAAATTGTTGGATGACTTCAAAAAAGATAGAGACAACAACACACTGATAGTAGGGGATTTCAACACCCCACTGTCAAAAATGGACAGATCTTCCAAACAAAACATTAATAAACATATCGTGGCACTGAATGACTCATTGAATCAAAGAGACTTAACTGACATATATAGAACCTTACATCCCAAAGAAGAAAATTACACATTCTTTTCAAATGCTCATGGCAGTTTTTCTAAGATAGACCACATGATAGGACACAAAGCAAGCCTCAGAAAATTCAGGAAGATTGAAATAACACCAAACTTTTTCTCGGACCACAAGGGATTGACTGGAAATCAACCTCAAAGAAAAACTTCAATGACTTGCAAACTCATGGAGACTGAACAGTACACTATTAAACAATGAATGGGTCAATAATGAGATAAGAGAAGGAATCAAAAAAATTTCTGGAAACAAATGAAAATGAACAGACAACAGTCCAAAACCTATGGGACACAGGAAAGGCAGTGGTCAGACAGAAGTTCATAGCAATACAGGCTTACCTAAATAGGATAGAAACATTTCAAATAAAAGACTTAACACTACAACTTCAAGAATGGGAGACACAACAACAAATAAATCCCAGAGCAAGTAGAAGGAAGGAAATAGTCAAGACTAGAGCAGAATTGAATGACATAGAGACGAAAAGAACAATTCCAAGGATCAACCAATCCAGAAGCTGGTTCTTTGAGAAGATAAATAAAATTGACAAGCCTTTAAGCAGACTCATCAAGAAAAAAAGGGAGAGGACCCAAATTAATAATATCAGAAATGAAAGAGGAGAAATAACAACTGATACCACAGAAATACAAAGGATTGTCAGAAACTACTATGAACAATTATATGCCTAGAAATTTGAAAATCTTGATGAAATGGATAAATTTTTAGAAAAGTATAATCTTCCAACACTGAAGGAGGAAGAAACAGAAAGCTTGAACAGACTGATATCAGCTGGGGAGATTGAAGCAGTCATCAAGAAACTCCCAGCACACAAAAGCCCAGGGCCTGACGGTTTCACAGGAGAATTTTACAAAACATTTAAGGAAGAGCTAACCCCTGTCCTTCTCAGACTATTCCAAAAAATCCAAGAGGAGGGAAGACTCCCAGACTGTATGAGGCCAGCATCACTCTAATCCTAAAACCAGATAAAGACCCTACAAAGAAAGAAAACTACAGGCCAATATCGCTGATGAACATAGATGCTAAAATCCTCAACAAAATATTGGCAAACCGCATCCAGGAATACCTTAAAAAGATTATCCACTACGATCAAGTGAGATTCATCCCAGGGATGCAGGGTGTTTCAATATACACAAGTCAATAAATGTAATACATCATATAAACAAAAGAAAAAACAAAAACCACATGATCATCTCGATAGATGCAGAAAAGCATTCGATAAGGTACAGCACCCATTTATGATCAAAACACTTAGAAAAATGGGAATAAATGGGGCATTCCTCAAATTAATAAAGGGAATATATGAAAAACCTACAGCCAACATCATGCTCAACGGGCAAAAACTGAAAGCTTTCCCACTAAGATAGGGAAAACGACAAGGATGTCCGCTTTCACCACTTCTTTTCAACATCGTATAGGAAGTCCTATCCACAGCGGTCAGACAAGAGAAAGAAATAAAAGGCATCCAGATAGGAAAGGAGGAAGTAAAGCTATCATTGTTTGCAGATGACATGATAGTGTACATAGAAAACCCTGTAGACTCTACCAAAAAACTCCTCAACCTAATAAGTGAATTTGGTAAAACAGCAGGATACAAAGTCAACATTCAGGAATCAAAGGGATTTTTGTACATGAGCAATGAAATAGAAGAAGAAATTAGAAAAAAATTACCATTTGATATAGCAAGATGAAAAATAAAGTACCTAGGAATAAATTTAACCAAAGAGGTAAAAGACCTGTACACAGAAAACTATACAACATTGAAGAAAGAAATTAAGGAAGACACAAATATATGGAAGAATATACCGTGCTCATGGATTGGAAGAATTAATATTATCAAAATGTCCATACTACCCAAAGCAATTTATAGATTCAGCACAGTCCCTATTAAGATAGCAATTACATATTTCACAGAAATAGAACAGACATTTCAAAAATTTATATGGAACCATAAATAACCCCGAATAGCTGCAGCAATTTTCACAAAAGAAAACAAAATAGGAGGCATCACATTACTGGACATCAAAGTATACTACAAAGCCACTATACTCAAAATAATCTGGTAGTGGCACAAGAACAGACCCATAGACCAGTGGAACAGAATAGAAAGCCCAGAAATAAGCTGAGGTCTATATGGGCATCTAAATTTGACAAAGGAGGCAGAAGCATAAAATGGAGTAATAGTAACCTCTTCAACAAATGGTGTTGGGAGAGCTGGATGGCTACATGCAAAAAATTGAAATTGGATCATCAGCTGACACCATACACAAAAATAAATTTAAGATGGATAAAAGACTTAAATATTAGTCGCAACACCTTAAAAGTCCTAGAGGAGAACATTGGCAGGAAACTCTCAGATATCCCACGCAGCAATTTTTTCACTGATATATCCCCCAGAGCAAGGGACATAAAGGAAAGAATAAACAAGTGGGACCTCATCAAAATAAGAAGCTTCTGCACGGCTAAAGAAAACATCAGCAAAATGAAAAGGGAGACAACCCTATGGGAAAATATATTCGCTAATGATACATCAGATAGAGGTTTGATCTCCAAGATATATAAAGAACTCACTCAACTCCACTCCAAGACGACAAACGATCCAATCAAAAAATGGGCAAAGGGCCTGGGCAGATGCTTTCCAAGGAGGAGATACAGAGGGCCCAGAGACATTTGTAAAGGTGCTCAGCATCACTAGCCATCAGAGAAATGCAGATCAAAACCACCATGAGGTACCACCTCACACCGGTCAGAAGGGCCATCATAAACAGATCCACAAACAACAGGTCCTGGCGAGGCTGTGAAGAAAAGGGAACCTTAGTACACTGTTGGTGGGAATGCAGACTGGTGCAGCCATTGTGGAAAGCAGGGTGGAATTTCCTCAAAAAGCTGAAAATGGAACTGCCTTTTTATGCAGTGATTCCCCTGCTGGAACTATAGCCTAAGAATTCCAAAACGCCAATACAAAAGAACCTATGCACCCCAATGTTCATAGCAGCACAATTGACAATAGCCAAGTGTTGGAAGCAACCTAAATGCCCATCAGTAGATGATTGGATGAAAAAGTGATGGTACATATACACGATGGAATACTATGCAGCAGAAAGAAAAAAAGAACTACTACACTTCGTGACAGCATGGATGGAACTAGAGAGCATTATGCTAAGCAAAATAAGCCAGGGGGCGAAAGACAAATACCACATGATCTCACCTATAAGTGGAACCTAACCAACAATACAAAGATGCAAGGAAAATAAGACCTTCATCACTGAAAGGAAAAGAAATCAACAGAGACAAGAGGGAAGGGGGGGGGCGGGGAAAAGGAAGGGAAGCGGAAAGTCACGTAACATATAGCAAGGACTCATGGATGGAATCAAGGGGAAAGATCTGAGGGAGGGAAGGAGTGAGGGGGCAGGGGAAAGTGGTGGGGGGAAGTCAGAGACAAATGTATTTGAAAAAATAAAGAAAAAAAAGAGAAAAAAAGAAAATCAATTAGCCACTAATGTGAGTGTTTAATTTATGGAGCTCCAATTCTCTTTCATTGATTTAGTGTCTATATTTGTATGAATACCATTGTACAGAGTTGATTATTATAGCTTTGTAATATGTTTTGAAATCCAGAATTACGAGTTTCCCAACTTTGTATTTGTTTTTCAAAATTATTTTGACTATTCTGGTCTTGCTTTTTCATATGGTCATTTTATACTAAAGAATCAGTTGGAACTTTGATAAGGTTCGTGTAAAGCCTTTCAATAAATTTGGAGAGTATTGCCATTTTAACAATAGTAATTCTTCCAATTTATGAACACAGGGTTTCTTTTATCTCTAGGACTGGACAAAAACTTTGTTTTTTTTCCATAAGATGGTTCTAGTAGCACTTAATTGTCTTTAACTTTATTTGAAACAGTTTTGTTAGATTGAATTGTGACAGCTGTCATATCAGAGTGCATTTTAAAAAACATCAAGATTGGTGAATTTTTGTGTAGCTATTTTAATATTGAAGAAAGAAGAAAATACACATTTCCAGTATATGATGCTTTATTATTTCAAGAAAGGTAAAAACACAACTGAAATGCAAAACAAAAGAAGATTTATACATTGTATGGAGAAGGTGCTGTGAGTACCAAAAGTGGTTTGTAAGGTTTCATGCTAGAGATTTCTCACCGGATGATGCTCCATGGTTGGGTAGACCAGTTGAAATTGACAGCAATTAAATATACCACATGGGAGATAGCTGACATACTCAAAATATCCAAATCAATAAATTATTGTTGAAAATGAAAACTCTCTTTTATTTTACATTAAAAAACCATATGGGCTTTTTGGCCAACCTATATTTAGGTGTTCTTTAGTTTCTGTTTTTTAAAGGTTTTCTTTTTTTTTAAAAAATATTTTGTAGTCTTCATTGTACTATTTTTATACCTCTTGTTAAATTTAAAGTACTATTTAATAGTTAATGCTGTATTAATGTCATTTTTATATTATTTTTACAATACCTACTGTATGGAAATACAGATAATTGTTATGTGTTGATTTTATATCTTGCCACCTTCCTGAACTCATTTATTAGTTATAATAAGCATTTTTGTGGATTAGTTAGGGTTTTCTATATTTAAAATCATGCCATCTGCAAATAGAGGTAGCTTTACTTCCTCCTTTCCAATATGGATGCCATTCACTTCATTTCTCACCGAATTATCCTGGCTAGAACCTCTAGTACACTGATGAACAAAAGTAGAATAAAGGAGACCCTTGTTCCCTGGCTGTTGTGGCTCAGTGGATTGAGGGCCAGATTGTTAACCAAAGGGTCGCTAGTTAGATTCCCAGTCAGGACACATGCCTGGGTTGCGGCTGAGCCCCCAGTATGGGGCACATGAGAGGCAACCACACATTGATGTTTCTCTCCTACTCTTTCTTGCTCCCTTGCCCTCTCTAAAAATAAAGAAATAAAATCTTAAAAAAAAAAAGGACACCCTTGTCTTGTTCTTAACAGCTTTTCACCATTAAAAATGATATTTAGCCCTGGCTGGTGTGGCTCAGAGGATTGAGTGCTGGCCTGCAAACCTAAGGGTCACCGATTCGATTCCTAGTCAGGGCATATGCCTGGGTTGCGGGCCAGGTCCCCAGTAGGGGATGTTCAGGAGGCAACCACACATTGATGTTTCTCTGCCTCTCTTTCTCCCTCCCTCCCCCTCTCTAAAAATAAATAAATAAAATCTTATTTTTATATAAAAAGAACAATATTTATCATAGGTTTTTCATAAATATCCTTATTATGTGGAGTAAATTCCCTTCTGTTCCCAGTTTGTTATGTGTTTTTATAATGGAAGGGTCTTGCATTTCTTCAAATGTTTTTTCTGCATCTACTGAGATGAGCATGTGTTTTTATCTTCGTCCTATTATTAATATGGTATATGGCATTCATTGATGTTTGTATGTTGAATCAACCTTGCATTCCTGGGTTAAATGCCAGATGCACAATCCTTTTTCCATACTGTTTAATTCAATTTACTAAAATTTTATAGAGAATCTTTATGTCTATATTTGTAAGAGACATCATTGTTTACTTTTTTCTTGTTATATTTTTCCTGATTTTGCTGTCAAGATAATAATAGCCTCATATAATTTGTTAAAAAATGTTCCTTCCTCTTCTAGTTTTTGGAAAGGTTTGTGAAAGACCAGTGTTAATTCATCTTCAAATGTTTGGTAAAATGTATCGTTGAAGCCATATGGTTCTGGGCTCTTCTCTGTGATAAAAATTTTTTTATCACTGACTCAATCTTTTAACTTGTTATTAGTCTATTCAGATTTTCTTTTCTATGTTGAGTCAGTTTTAGTAATTTGTGTCTTTTTAGGAATTTGTTCATTTCACCTAGGTTATCTAATTTGTTTGCATGCAATTGTTCCATAATAATCATTGTTATTTCTTTAAGTTTGCTAATAATTTTCCTTCTTCTTTAGTACTATCCCCCTCTTCATGATATATACTCAAGGGTCCTAAGAGCCAGACTGAAGGGCTCCTACTAGCCAATTCTGGTATAAATTAAGCACCAAATATATAATGACATAATTGGTTTCACACATTAAAAAGAGTAAGAAATAATGAGTTCATGCTAATATAACTAGTCTAAATAAATAAATGATTAAATTAATAAATACAGGAGAAAAGAAAATCTTTCTTACAGGAGCAAGCCAACTAAATAAAAGGAGAACTGTAAAGTTAGAAAATTTTCATTGATACTAAAACTAGTGATTTATATTTAATGGGGAAAAGTATATTTATATGGTCTCAAAGTATCTCCTCAAAAACTATTTATTATAAAAGGGAAAATAGTAATTTCACAGTTGAGGAACCTGGTGAACACCATGTTCATATTCATAGTTAATATCACTAATATTGGGGATATGGAGTGATCTAATTATTGATTCCATACATTGAAGACAGTACAACTCTCCTGTTCTATTATTGCCAAACAACAAAAACAACAACATGAAAATAACTATGAAGAAACATTAGACAAACACAAATTGATGGGCATTCTATAATTCCTGGACTCAAAAAAACATCAAAATAAGCAACATAAAGACAACCTCAGGAATTCTTTCATATTAACATAGAATGAAGATTCATGACAATGAAATGCAATGCAAAGTCTTAGATAAGATACTGGACAGGGGGAAGTAACCTTATAAGTTACATTATAAGGTTATAATATAAGGGTACTTAACCATTCTCTCTCATTTTCCTAAACTGTCAAATGGAGGTAAACCTATGCATCATCTAATGTTATTAGTGTATGAAATGAGATATCATTGTAAAATATGTATTGTAGGACTAGGTACAATAAATATGTAACACAAACTCATTGATATTGCAGTTTCTTTATCCTCTATAGCCCTCTTACTGCACTCCATGATTTATTCTTGTTGGGCTCATCCTACCAATTTAATCTATGTTTACCATACAATTACAGCCTGAGGGTCAATTTTGCAACTCTCCTAAATAGTGTCAGGTTGTAAAAACGTTGCTTCTGATACTTGCTCCTAGATATGACTGCAAGAAGTGCAACTCCAACACCTCTGTTTCTAGATTTACCCAGGCCCCTAGGCTATAGCAGTTGGTAATGTTACAATTGCATTTTCCGCTTACATACATACAGTGTGTGTGTCTGTATACTCAGACTATATTTAAAATGGCAATTGACTACCATCTGGCAACTTCCAGTCTCCTTTATTTTTTTCATTTATTCCCTTATAATACTTATTACACTTTAATATAGTATATGTGTTTAATAGGTTGTTTTGATTATTTTCTGTCTACCCTTACTGAAATATAGCCTCCGTGAGGACAGGATATCTTGGCTGATTTTTCACTGATACACCTCCAGCATCTAGAACAGTACCTGACACTTCCTAGAAACCTGATAATATTTGTGAATAATTAATTGTTTCATTTGTTGGTCTGGTGCTCTTGTGCTGCCTTTGATGAAACCTAAGAGTCACACACAGCAACCACTGTGAGAACCTATGGTAATTCATTATGCTGATTGGTATTTTCAAACTGTTTTACCAATAAAAACTCAGAAGTTCATAAGATCATGTAGATTTAAAAAGACTTGGAACAAATTCTCTAAGATCTTGTTTGTGATCAAGAACTATAGAGATAAGATAAAACATTTGGGACTATAAGGAATATAAGGAAATGAAACATGTCAAAAGGCTTCTACTAAAAAAAAAAGTAGATTACCTTGTTACCAAGAAAAATGGGATGATTTGACAGAGTCTCCATTTAGATGCTAGGGACAAAAAGGAAGTAAAAATAAAGTGATTTTAAATGTGGGTGATGGATTATGAGGGGTAGAAGTCAGTCTCAAATTAGACCTGATGATATAATGTGCCACAACAATTTTCTAAATCTTTCAAAATGAGCAATATCTTAAATGTATACTTTAAAAGTGTTAACAGGCTGATTTTTTTCATGCTAAGGAAACTCTAGTTTATTATTTCACAATTAAACTCTTGTTGGGAGATTTCTTCTGTCATAGGGATGTTCAAGTGTCATTCATCACACACAGTTGGAACAGACTCACTAGAAGGATTGACATTCTGGTGATCCTTCCCCCCAAAATATTTACCCTCCTCATACACACATTTTCTCCTTTATCCACAAGCCTCTAAATAGCAGTAAGTCCCCACAATGACCTTTGATTTACAGCAGTGATGTGAGTTCTGATCATACTCTATATTGTGGTCCAGGGAAAATAATTGCCAGAAAAACTAGAAATTTACTTGTGTTTTCTAAGTGTTGGTGTGCAGGGCAGACACTGACTCTTATGTAGCCATGTGGGCTCTTCACAAATGGTTTAAAATGAGTAAGAGGTTTAGAGATGAATAGCTGAACTTTGGAGGTCGTGGAAACATGCAACTGCTCATTATGCCATCTTCTGTACTAGGCAATATGGTTGGGTTTAATGTGTGATGGGAAACAGAATCATGGGTAAAACATTCACCAAAAGCAAAACTTGACCTTAAAATTTAATTAATGGCTCATTCTAACCTATCTAAGATTCCACCTCTAATAAAGAGTGATCTGATGAAAGAAAAGACAGACTTACTCTGGAAAGTCATATACATCCAGCCTCAAAAATGACAATTATAGTCCTGATTGACCATAGACTTTCAAATCTAATATGTTAAAATTAAATGTTTTGGAGAATGTCAGAAGAAATCAGCATTTCCTTGTGTTTGTTTTGTCCATAGAAAGGGGGGCTTTTATTTAACTCCTCAGAAGGAGAAAAGATTAGAATCAATACTTTTGCCTCTTCTCTGAACACTTACATTTTTCTCTTTCTGTACTTAGAGTCCAGGGTCCTCACTAGCTTAGAGAGCACATTTAATTTGTTTCAGAATTGGAATCTGATCCCCCTGCTCTTACTTCCTGACATCTGAGCCTATGATAAGGGCATTGGACTCTGTTGTCTCAATTCATGCCTTAAAACACCAGGGCAAGTTTCTGCTCCTTACCCCCTGCTTCATACAAGAGAAAACCAGTGGCACTATTTTGGCTTTAGTTAACTGGAACACATATACTTAAGCATTACAGGTGCACCCCACAAACACATTAGTCATGTAAAGGAGTAAGCAAAAGTATGTTTACAGTTGTAAATACACAAAGTATAGTTTATTATTTATTACATATTAATTATTGTATCATTTCCCATACAAACAACTAAACCTACTTTTGCCCACCCCTGTATATACATATATCCATGCTTTTTGTTTTTACTCTTTTAGAACCCAAGACAGAAGAAGAGTATATCTTAGTTGCTCACCCTAACTTCAGCAAAAACAATTGTATAATTCAAGCTTTCAGAGGTGTCACATTAAAATTAGGTATGCAATAGTATTTTAATATCCAAATCACATCCCCATAGATCAGATTTGTCTTCCATCAGCAACAGAATGAAGAGAGAATGAGGGAAAACTTAAAGAGCTGGTAGAAGATAGGGGGCGGGGTGTCAGGAAAACTGGTTGTTTAGAGTGTTAGTACTGCTTTCTCCTCCCTGGGCCAGCTCTGGAAGGAGGTATATGGGCGAACTATAGAATTAATTGAATTTCACAAGTTTGCTCACATTCCTGCTGACCCAAAGTACCTTGTAAGAAGGGAAGCAACCCAGGAGGCCAGAGCAATGGCAAGACCAAGGCTGTGAGCCTTTCTTTACCCAATTCCTGGCTCAAAATAGTTTGCCTTTTAACACCCCAGTGAGAGCCTCCACAGGCAAGGGAGGAAGAATTGCATGGTCTTTAAGATACAGGCTGCCCTCTACTCCAAGAATAAGCCATCAACCTGCAGCAGCACTTCCCCTCTCAGGGCCACAGAGGCCTCACCTGTAAGGAATGTATTCTGAATGCAGGAATCCCTTGCAGCTGTAACACTACATTTATCTAAGGATTTGAGGATCAACTCAAGGTTTCCTTTAGCATCAGTGGCCCATCCCCATTAATATGCATAATCTGTAGGGGACTAGCTTCCTGCGTCATTTATCCACTTAGTTACTAACCAAGCAAAGACACAGCTCTGCACCAGGCACCTTAGGAGCCTCTACATAGGTTACTGTGTAAAATCTTCACAAAAATAACATAAGGGATAATTGAGAAGTCTTATTTTACTAATAAGGAGAAAACTGCTTATAACTACTAATAAGGAAAAAATATTTAGAGGATTTAACAATGCCAAGAAATTCATAAGAAAAATTCATAAGAATACTGGAATTAAAATTTAAACTATAAACTGCAAAGCCATGGTCTGTTTACTCAGAACTATTCTACCTGCACAAAAACTAAATTGCTTCTGTGACCATTCCCATAATGTCATTACTAAATACATGTTTATTAATGATTGTCTGTCTAAATGGATATGTGACTTACTGGATTATATTTATTAGAGCATTTGATCAGTGAGCAGAAAGATTATTGCTAGTAACATTTCTTGCCAACAAATTCTGACTTCTTCAAATAATATTTCTAAGAATATTCTGTATGACTTTCATTTATTCATACATTCATATATGTTTTAAATGATACCTGCAAGATGCTAGGTACTGTGCCAGAGGTTGGTCCAAAGAAGAAATTCCCCCTGAGTACATAGTACATACTCTCTTGTGGGAGGACAGCCCAAATTAAATGAATATAGAGAGATCACAAGAGGGCTCTGTGCTCTGAGGGAAAGTTGCCCTGGGAGGTGAGAGTGTGTCCTGGGAAAACAGCTCGGGTTTTCCTGCTTACATGGTGGTTGGACTGAGGGTTACAGGATGTGCAGGTATTAACTGGGTGAGGGGGCCGAGCATACAATCAGTGTGTGCAGCAGACAGCATGTGCACAGGTGCTTCAGTGAGAAGGAGCATGCTCACTGCAAGAAGAGGAAGAAAACTGCAGACGCTGAGATGAGCTTAAGAGGAGGTAGAGGTTCACATCTCACGAGAGCCTTCTAATACTCATACCTACAAACATTTCTACACTCTCACTCATCAGGATCTACTTTAAGCACCCTTTCTCTGGGGAGCTCCTTCTTTAAAGGCTAACCCCTCCATTCATGGTCAGCAGCTCACTCTCACCATGTTCCAGGACATCACGCTGTGTAATTTTCTCAGTTCAACCTTACTGATGACTCTTTTTCTTCTGCAGAATTATCATTAGTGTACAAACATACCCTAATATTTCCTATCTTAAAAACCTACTAAACCAATAGTCACAATTCCTTAATATCTGCCATGATATTTTTTTCTTCATTATTTTTGTTTTTATTTTTATTTCAAATACACTTGCCTCCAACTTACCACCTGTCCCATCCACCCGCACCTCCCACACTCAAACCTTCCCCACTTTGACTTTGTCCATGGGTCCTTTATACATGTTCCTTGACTTGACCCTTCCCTTATTTTCCCCATTATCCCCTTCCTTCCTCCACTCTCATTACTGTTGCTTTGTTTTTGTTTTTTTTTCTTTCAATGTTGCTGGTTATATTTTTCTTGCTTGTTTGTTTTATTGATTAAGTTTCACTTATAAGTGAGATTGTATGGGATTTGTCCTTAACCTCTTTGTTTATTTCACTTAGCAAAATGCTCTCCAGTTCCACCCATGCTGTCACGAAGGGTAGTAGTTCTTTCTTTCTTTTTGCTGCATAGTATTCCATTGTGTAAATGTACCATAGTTTTTTGATCCACCCATTTATTGATGGGCACTTAAGTTGCTTCCAGCACTTGGCTATTGTAAATTGTGCTGCTGTGAACATTGGGATGCACAGTTCTTTTGAATTGGTGTTTTGGGATTCTTAGAGCATAATCCCAGCAGTGAAATTGCTGGGTCAAAAGGCAGTTCCATTTTTAGCTTCTTGAGGACATTCCAAACTGTTATCCACAGTGCCTGCACCAGTCTGCATTCCTACCAACAGTGTACTAGGGTTCCCTTTGCTCTACAACCTTGCCAGCACCCATTGTTTGTTGATTTGTTTATGATGGCCATCCTGACCAGTGTGAGGTGGTATCTTATTGTGGTTTTAGTATGCATTTCCCTGATGGCTATGATGCTGAGCATCTTTTCATATGTCTCTGTGCCCTGTGTATGTCCTCCTTGGAGAAGTGTGGTTCAGGTCCTTTACCCACTTTTTAATTGGGTTGTTGGTCTTCCTGGAGGGGAGTTGTGTAAGTTCTTTATATATTTTGGAGATCAAACCCTTGTCCGAGGTATCATCAACAAATATATTTTCCCATATAGTTGGTTCCCTTTTCATTTTGCTCATGTTTTCTTCTGCCATGCAGAAGCTTCTTATTTTGATGAAGTCCCATTTGTTTATTCTTTCCTTTATGTACCTTGCTCTAGGGGACATATCAGTCAAAACATGGCTGCATGGAATATCTGAGAGTTTCCTGCCTATGTTCTCCTCTAAGACTTTTATGATGTCACGACTTATATTTAAGTGTTTTTTGAAAAATTTATTTATTTATTTATTTTTCCCAAATACATTTGTCTCCGCTTTCCCCCCACCACTTTCCCCTGTCCCCCTTCCCCCTCCCTCCCTCAATCCTTGCCCACTTTGGCGTTGTCCATGAGTCCTTGCTATATGTACCCTGACTTGCCCCATCCTTCTTTTTCCATGCCCACCCCTCCCTCCTTCCCTCTTGTCTTTATTGGTTTCTTTTATTCATCTTGAGTTCATTTTTGTGTGGTATAAGTTGGTGGTCAAATTTCATTTTTTTGCGTGTAGCTAGATCACCCAACACCATTTGTTGAAGAGGCTATTTTTACTCCATTTTATGCTTCTGTACCCTTTGTCAAATATTAATTGCCCATAGAGACAAGGGTTTATTTCTTGGCTCTACATTCTGTTCCACTGATCTATGTGTCTGTTCTTATGCCAGTAACAGACTTTTTTGATTACAGTGGCCTTGTAATATAGTTTGAAGTCAGATATTGTGATCCGTCCTACTTTGCTCTTCTTTCTCAAAATTGCTGCAGTTATTTGGGGTCATTTATCATTCTGTATAAATTTTTGAAATGTTTGTTCTGTGTCTGTGAAATACATAATTGGTGTTTTAAGAAGGATTGCATTGAATCTATAAATTGCTTTGAGTATATGGATACTTTAGTGATGTTGATTCTTCCAATCCATGAACACAGTATATGCTTCCATTTGTGGTTTCCTTATTTTCTTTATTCAGTGTTATGTAGTTTTCTGAATACAGGTCTGTTACCTCTATGGGGGCTCCAGCCAGTGAAGTCCCCCAATTTACTGTGAGTGAAAGAAAGAGTTGTTCTAGACACCATTTGCCTGCCAAGGAAAGGGGAAGGCAATTCTCTCTAAAGGAGAATGCCCTGAGCCCCTGTGCTCAATGGCTTTTATTGAAAGGGTTACAAGTTGGTGAAAGGTAGCAGGAATGTATAAGTAATCTAATTACATCTGTAACTTAAGCTTACAGAGAATAGGTGTTGTTTAAAAAAGACAATGGGAAGAACAAACTGAACTGCTTCGGATCTGAGTTGAGCAAACATGATGCCAGGTGGGATTTGGGTGAGGGTCCAGGAATTTATAAATTTCTTTCCCAGCCCTGAGCTGGTTTTCTGTTGTAAGATTAACAGAGCTTGAGGGAGAAGCAAAACATGTTTCAAGGAGTGTAATTTACTTCTAAGCTTGATATCCCCCCAGGGGCACTCGGAGCTATTATTGGGTCTTTCCTATCAACCACATTACCAGTGTTCCAGCCAATTCTTACAGGTCCTCTCCCAGGCCCCAGTGTGCATGGGACTACAGTTCCCAGTACCACTCAAAGCAGTCCACTACATACCTCTTTGATTAAGTTTATTCCTATATACTTTATTTTTTTGTTGTTGCTATAGCTAATAGGATTTTCCCCTGATTTCTAACTCTAATATTTCATTGTCGGTGTACAAAAATGCCTTCGATTTCTGAGTATTGACTTTTTATCTCCCTGTATTGCCAAATTCACTCATTAGGTTGAGTAGTTTCTTGGTGGAGTCTATAGGTATTCCTATGTACACTATTGTGATATCTGCAAACAATGACAGTTTTGCTTCTTCCTTTCCAGTTTGGATGACTTTTATGTGGCCAGGACTTCCAATTCTATGTTGAACAGAAGTGGTGAAAGCGGACAACCTTGTCTTGTCCCCAATCTTAGTGGGAAAGGTTTTAGTTTTTGCCTATTGAGTATGAGGTTGGCTGTAGGTTTTTCATATATGACTTTTATTATGTTGAGGTATGGCCCCTTTACTCCCACTTTGCTGAGTGTTTTGAAGATAAATGGGTGCTATAACTTATCAAATGCTTTTTCTGCATCTATTGATATGATCATGTGTTTTTTTCTTTCCTTTTGTTTATGTGATGTATTATGTTTATTTGCAGATACTGAACCATCCTTGCATCCCTGAGATGAATCACATTTAATCATGGTGGATGATCTTTTTAATGTATTGCTGGATGCGGTTTGCCAATATTTTGTGGAGGATTTTAGCATCTATGTTCATCAGCGATATTGTCCTGTATTTTTCTTTCTTTGTTGTGTCTTTATCTGGCTTGGGGATTATGATGATGCTGACCCCATGAAAAGAGTTTGGGAGTCTTCCCTGTTCTTGGATCTTTTGGAATCGTCTGAGAGGGACAAGGGTTAGCTTTTCCTTAAATGTTTTGTAAAATTCTTCTGTGAAACCAACAAGTCCAGGGCTTTTGTGTGCTGCGATTTTTTTTTTTTTTTTTTTTTTGATTAGTGCTTCAAATTCACCAGCTGTTATTGTTCTATTCAGGCTTTCTGCTTCTTCTTCATTCAGTGCTGGAAGGTTATATTTTTCTAGAAATTTTTCCATTTCATCTAGATTTTCAAGTTCCTTGGCATATAGTTGTTCATAGTAATTTCCTAAATCCTCTGTATTTCTGTGGTATCAGTTGTAATTTCTCCTCTTTCATTTCTCATATTATTTATTTGGGTCCTGTCCCTTTTTTTCTTGATGAGTCTGGTTAAAGGCTTGTCAATTTTGTTTATCTTCTTAAAGAAACTACTCCTAGATTTATTGATCCTCTGAATTTTTCTTTTAGTCTCTATGGCATTCTGCTCTGGTCTTGACTATTTCCTTTCTTCTACTCACTCTGGTATTTGTTGTTGTTTCTCCAGTTCTTGAAGCTGGAGCTTTAGGTCATTTATTTGAAACATTTCTCTTTTTTAAGTATGCCTGTATTGTTATTACTTTCTCTCTCAGGGTTGCCTTCACTGTGTTCCATAGCTTTTGGACTGTCATGTGTTCATTTTCATTTGTTTCCAGAAACTTTTGATTTCTTCTTTGATCTCATTATTGACTCATTCATTGTTTAATAGCATGCTCTTCAGTTTCCATGAGTTTGAATGTCTTTGAGTTTTTCCCTTGAGGTTGCTTTCTAGTTTGAAGCCCTTGTGGTCCAAGAAAATTCTTATGTTTTCAATTTTCTTGAACTTGTTGAGGATTGTTTTGTGTCCTATCATGTGGTCTATTTTTGAAAGTTTTCCAAGTGCATTTGAAAAGTGCATTTTGTATGTATGTATATATATATATATATAAAATCTCAGTTAAGTGCATGTGATCTAATGCGTTGTTGAGTTCTACAATATTCTTGTTGATGTTTTGTTTGGAAGATCTATCTATTTTTGACAGTGAGGTGCTAAAATCCCCTACTATCAGTGTGTTGTTGTCTATATCTTACTTGAAGTCCTCTGAGATTTTCCTTATATGTTTGGGTGCATATAGATTTACAATGTTGATGTCTTCTTGGTCAGTTCTTCCTTTGAGTATTCTGAAGTGTCCTTGTGTGTCTCTTTTTATGGCTGTTGTTTTAAATCTATTTTGTTTGATATAAGAATTACTACACGTGGGGGGTTTTTGTTTGGTTTTTGTTTTGTTTTTTTGCTTGTTTGTTTTTTTGTTTGCTGTCCATTTTCTTGGAATATATTTTTTCTTCCCTTTACTTTCACTCTCTACCAGTCCTTTGTTCTGCGATAGGTCTCTTCTACACAGCATACATGTGGTCATATTTTCTTGTCATTCAGCTAATTGATGTCTTTTGATTTTGAGCATTTAATCTACTTACAATTGAAGTTATTGTTAATAGGTTCTTATTCATTTTTTCCCTTTGTACCTGTGTTTCTCTTTCTTACTCTTTTTCTTCATCTTCTTATAACAGTCCCTTCTGCATATGTGGAAGTGTTGGATTGGTGGAGGTGTATTCTTTTAGCCTTTTTTGTATGGAAAATTCTTTATTTTGCCTTCCACTTTAATTGAGAGCCTTGCTGGGTAGAGCATTCTTGGTTGCAGGCCTTTACTTTTCATTACTCGGAATATTTCTTGCCATGCCCTTCTGGCTTGCAGCGTTTCTGCTGAGAGGTCAGCTGCTAGGTGTATCAGGGCTCCCTTGTATGTTACTACCTGTTTCTCCCTTGCTGCCTTTAAGTTTCTCTGTTTGGCTTTGATATTTGCTATTTTAATTATGATGAGTCTTGGAGTGGGCCTCATTGAGTTCCTCTTGAATGGGACCCTCTGTGCTTCCTAGACATGTGTGACTTTTTCTCTCCTCCCATTAGGGAAGTTTTCCCTTATTAGTTTTTCAAACAGTTTCTCTACCCCTTGCTCCACCTCTTTTCCTTCTGGTATCCCTATTATACAGATATTTTTACGTTTCAGTTTGTCCTGCATTTCCCTAAATGCCTCTTCTTTCTTTTTGAGTCTTTTCATTTTCTTGTTCTTTCTGGGAGCTTTTTTCTACCTTGTCCTCCATCTCATTAATACTATCCTCTGCTTAATCTAGCCTGCTTTGGATTCCTTCTACTGTGTTCTTCAATTCAGAAATTATATTCTTCCTTTCTTCTTGCCTTTCTTGATAGTTTCTATGTGCTTCTTCATGCTCATATAGTTTGCAGTACTCATACTTTTCCTGTAGTTTCTGGTAATTCTCTCTGAGCACTCTAAGGTCATTGAGTTTCTTATATCCATTTTTTTATACTCAATATCCGTAGTTTACTTGTCTCTAATTCATTTCATTCTTTTTCTGGGGATTCCTCCTTTCCCTTTTACTGGGGAGTGTTTCTTTGTCTTCCCATTATTTGTGAGACTCTTCTTTTTTGTTGCTATTTCTTAAATTGATCTGTCTTGACTTCCTCACTTTGTGGTGTGAACTTCTATGGTAGGAGACCTGTGAGTTTCAGTGGTGCAGTCTCTTTGATCTCCTGAACTTGCTGATCTTTGTTTGCCTTTTATGGTATTTATGTTGGCTCTCTGGCAATAATTTGGTTTTGATTGTTGTTTGATAGTTCTGTGGTGGGTTCTACCCTCCAGGTGGTTGACTGAAGGTCACTCTACCCACCTTGTCCTGTGTATTTTTGTGCAGGTTTTGCCAGAAAAAAACTCCAAAGCCCAAGAAACAAGCCCACGTCTGCAAAAATAACCTCTCCTGCAAACCTACTATCCATAGCAAATGAACCAGCATTAATAAGGCTGTGAAGAGATTAAGACTTTTAAGAAAGTAGAGAAATAAGCAATAAGTATATAACCTAATGACTTATTATGTACCATCTTGATAAACCCAAAATGAATGTTAAAAAGCTATTAGTAAAGAAAATATCACAAATCATGGAGAAGGCCACAGTGGAATTTGTCACAGTGGCCTCTTGTATTCACCACTGTTTTTTCTTTCTGGATCTGCTTCTGATGATCCAAGATGTTGATCCCATCAGAACTTAGGTAGTCTGCTTAAGACTTCCAGGAATCTACTGGCTGTGGCTGTCTCCTTCAGTTGCTAATCAAGTCACTCTGCACTTGACAGTCATACTTAGTCACCACAGGGTGGGGTAGAGTCCCTCCTGGGGGCTGGTTATTGTGTCCTTTCATGCTGCTGCCCACTCAGGGGTGTGGTCTGCCTGAGCCATATGGCTGTTGTCATATGGGAGAGGAGTCAGCACCTGAATCGTGACAGCTATTCTCTCATTTCTCTCCCCAAAGCCTCTGTGTCCAGTCTCTCCTCAAGTGTCTCTGGACCACTCTTTTCCCCCTTTAGCCAGGGATCTACTATATGTGACTGCCACGCTGTACTCAGCAGTCAGGCTTAAGTACCACCAGGCCAGGGCAGAGTCCCTCCTGGGCAGGGGGCAGGTCTACTATTTCCTCTCATGCTGCTGCTGCTCAGTGGTGTGGTCTGCCTGAGCAAGATGGCTGATGCCTAACAGGGGATGACTCAGTACTGGGATCTCACCAGCTATTCCCTCAGTTCTCTCACCAAAGCTCCTTTTCCCAGTCTCTTCAGGTGTCTCTAGCCCACTCTGCCCCCTGCCTTTGCTGGAACCCACAGTAAGTGGCTGCAAATATTTATGCATTTGCCCTTTAAATGGCTCTTTGCATCTCCAGCTGCCCATCTCTGGCAGAAAGCAACCCTGCTATTTTTCACAGCTGGCTGTAATCTGTGTATATTTTGGGCTCTGATGCTGTATGCTGCAGATCTCCATTTATGGTTTAGACCCAACTCTTCTCAGGGGGATCTAACTGGATTCTTAAATATCCCTCTGGTGCTGTTGCCCATGGGCACCGAGCCATCCTTCTTGAGTCTCTATCATACTCCTTACCAGCCAGGTTGTGCTATAGCTGATTTTTCTGTCTGTCTAATGTTATAAGGCTTCTCTCTCACTGTTGTTCAGTTGTTTGTTCTGGGTGATTTCTCCACAATTTAGTTGTAATTCCAGATTGATCTTGGGAGGAGGTCAGTGTGACTTTCATTCACTCCTCTGCCATCTTGCTGTCCTCTTTTTCTTCTTATAGATAAAATTCTTTTTAAAGTTGTATGCATGATTCCTCACCTGTCCTTTCTCTCTCTCGCCCCCCTCCCTCTGTCTCACACACACATCAACAGGCACAATTTTTTTTTAATTGGGAAAATACAGGGTGGGGCAAAAGAAGTAGGTTTATAGTTTTTCATATGGAAAAATGATACAATAATTAATAAATAATAATGCAGGAATAAATTATGTGCTTCACATAATCACAACTGCAAACCTACTTTTGCCCAACGCCCCATATATCATACAATTTTTCTCTTTCTAACAATTTTAATGAATTAATTTATTTTTCCAAATACATTTGTCTCTGCCTTCCCCCCACCACTTTCCCCTGCCCCCCTCCCCTGTCTCCCTCCACCAATCTTTCCCCACTTTGGCTTTGTCCATGAGTCCTTGCTATGTGTTCCTTGACTTGCCCCTTCCTTTCCTTTCCCCCCTCCTACCACTCCTTCCTTCCCTCTTGTCTCTTGTTTTCTTTTTATTTCAGTGTTGCTGCTCTTATTTTCCTTGCATCTTTGTATTGTTGGTTAGGTTCCGCTTATAGGTGAGATCATATGATATTTGTCTTTCGCCCCCTGGCTTATTTTGCTTAGCATAATGCTCTCTAGTTCCATCCATGCTGTCACGAAGTGTAGTAGTTCTTTCTTTCTTTCTGCTGCGTAGTATTCCATTGTGTAAATGTACCATACTTTTTCGATCCAATCATCTACTGATGGGCATTTAGGTTGCTTCCAACACTTGGCTATTGTAAATTGTGCTGCTATGAACGTTGGGGTGTGTAGGTTCTTTTGAATTGGTGTTTTGGGATTCTTAGGGTATAGTCGCAGCAGGGGAATCACTGCATCAAAAGGCAGTTCCACTTTCAGCTTTTTGAGGAAATTTCACCCTGCTTTCCACAGTGGCTGCACCAGTCTGCATTCCCACCAACAGTGTACTAGGGTTCCCTTTTCTCCACAGCCTCGCCAGCACCTGTTGTTTGTGGATCTGTTTATGATGGCCATTCTGACCGGTGTGAGATGGTACCTCATGGTGGTTTTGATCTGCATTTCTCTGATGGCTAGTGATGCTGAGCATCCTTTCAAATGTCTTGGGCCCTCTGTATCTCCTCCTTGGAAAAGCGTCTGCCTAGGTTCTTTGCCCATTTTTTCATTGGATCATTTGTCTTCTTGGAGTGGAGTCGTGTGAGTTCTTTATATATTTTGGAGATCAAACCTCTATCTGATGTATTATTAGCAAATATGTTTTCCCATACGGTTGCAAAAATACAACTAATTTCTTGCCACCCTGATGAAAAATAGAATAATATAATGCTGTTCAGAACCTCAGGGCCTCCCTTTTGCTCTTCTCAGTTCTTCTCTCTCCACCCTCCAAAGTTAACTATTTTTAATGTTACTTAAACACTTACTTTGTAGTTTGGCCACCTGTATTTACATCTTTAAATGCTATAGTTTAGCTTGCCACATACTTTAAATTTATATTAACAACTTTTGGATCTAGTTTCTTTCCATCAATATTATATCTGTGAGAGTCACCATGTTGTTGCACAGAGCTATAATTTATACATTTTCATTTAAAAAATTTTGCATTATACAAACATGCTTCTTTATCCATTGTATTTTGATACACTTGAATTTTTCACATTTTACATCTCCAAGCATAATGCTGCTATGAACATCCTTGCACTTGAATATTGGCACATACCTACAGACATTTGTTTTGAAAGTGCAGACAGATATAAATATGAGGAACATATACTTTATATATCTTCAACTCTAATGGATAATGCCAAATGTTTCCCAATATGCTTACACTAACTTATACTTCTACTAGGAGTGTATAAGAGTTTCTTCTGTTCCATGTTATATTTTTCAGCATATTCTTTCTTTTTCTGTTAGCCATTCTGTTGAGTAAAATATTGTATTATACTGTAATTTAAATTTACATTTCTCTACTTATCATAAAGTTGAGCACTTTTAAAAATATATTTATTGATCAATTGGACAAACACTTTGGTAAAATATTCAGATCTCTTGCCCATATTTCTATTGGGTAGTCTATTATTTTTTTTTCTTAATGAAATAGTTATACATTCTATATGTGAGTGCTTTGCTGGTTATATGGGCTGCAAATATCTTCTTTCACTCTGTAGCTTTGTTTTTGTTTTGCTTTTTTTTTCATATTTAATTCAAGAACATTTTTATTAATTTCAAAATTATTTTCTTTGTCTTTAGTAAATTTTTAAGAATAATTAAAAATTCAGTTACAGTTGTTATACAATGTTATATTAGTTTCAGATGTATAATATAATGATTAGACATTTATAACTTACAGAGTGATCTTCCCCAATAAGTCTGGTACCCATCTGACACCATACAGAGTTATTAAAATATTAATGAATATATTCTCTATGTTGTACTTTACATTCCTGTGACTGTTTTCATAACTGGCAATTAATACATCTTAATCCCTTCCCTTTTTTTACTCATTTCCCTAATCCATTCTCATCTGGCAACCATCATTTTGTTCCTGTAGCTAGGAGTTTATTTCTGTTCTGTCTGGTCATTTATTTTGTTCTTTAGATTCCATGTGTAAGAGACATTATGTGGTATTTGTCTGTCTCTCACTTATTTCACTTAGCATAATACTTTCTAGTTCCATCCATGCTGTTGTAAATGGTAAGATTTTACTCTTCTTTATGGTTGAGTAATATTCCATTTTATACATCAACTATAATTTTATCTACTTGTTTATCAATGGACACTTAGGCTACCTCCATATCTTGGTCTTGTAAATAATGCTGCAATAAACATAGGGATGCATATGTCTTTTTGAATTAGTGTTTTGTGTTTCTTTGAATAAATACCCAGAGTGGAATTGCTGGGCCCTTCTTTGTCACATGTCATAGCCTTTGTGTTTTGCTTTCTTAATAGTGTCTTTTTTTAAATAAAATGCTTAACTTTAATATTTTCCCATTTTTAATATTTTCCTTTATGTTTAAATATATTTATGTATTATTTTTCAAAGTTTTTTCTATGCCATGATTGTAAGTATATTTTTAGATATTATCTTCCAGAAGCCTTATTGTTTTGAAATTTATATATAGATTTATAGTCCTCTTGAAAGTGACTTTTGTGTTTGGTACAAGATAGGGGTCAAATTTCATATTTGTCTACTTGGATATCCAAATGATATGACACCACTTATGATTTATTATATTTCTTTTCCTACTGTTCTGTAACTCTTCCTTTGTTTAAGTCAAGAGACTGCTTATGAATAGGTATGAACCTGAGCTGCTTATTGTTTCTTCAGTGTACCTGAATAATTATTAAATATTATACTGCATTATGTATGATATTTGAACAGAATTCTTTACAGATATCCTTCATTGGATCAAAGCGATTCCCTTATATTCTTAGTTTGCTGAGAGATCAATAATGAATGGATATTAAATTTTATCAATATCTTTATATCTTTAACAATTATCATATAATTGTTCTTCCTAATTCTGTTAGTGTGGTAAATTGTATTATTAGATTTTCTAATGTTTAAGCCAATCATGTCACCTGGAATGAACCCAATATAGTCATGAAGCCATATATACATACATATATGTATATATTATGGACTTTATTTACAAAAACACTTTATGTGAATTTAACTTGTTTTACTTTTTCTAATTTCATAAGATAATTGCTTAGGTCATTAATTTTTTGACTTTTATTCTTTTATGATATTTATGATATTTACATTTTAGGTTACAGATTTTTCTCTAAGGTTATTTTTACTTACATCCCAAAAATTTTGATAAAAACTTTATTATCATTCAGTTTAAATATTTTTAAATTTTATTTAATATTTATTTTGATACATGAGTACTTTAGAACTGTGTTCTTTAATTTTTAGACATATAGGAATTTCCTAGTTATCTTTTTGTTATTATTGAGTTCTTGCTTAATAACACTGTAGTCAAAGAGCCTACTTTGTAAAATTTCAATACTTTGAAATTTGTTGAGATTCCCTTTACCACCCACCATGTGGTCATAGTTGGTAAATGTTTAGTGTGTACTTGAAAGCAATGTTTGTTCTTTGTTTGTTGTGAGCAATGGTCTATATAATCTATTCTGTCAAATATGCTAATCATTTTGTTCAAATCTTTTATTATTCTTACTGATTACTTTGCCTACTTTTTTTATCAGTTACTGAGAGAGGAATGTTGTAACTTCCAGATATGACTTAGATTAGCCTATTTATCTTTGCATTTCTGTCAGCCTTTGACTAAATCTCTGTTATTAAGATCATGCATATTAGAATTGACAATTAAGCTGTTAGCATTATGAAATGTCTCTCTCTGAGTAACTCTAGGCCTAAACACTTTCTTGAACTTACACATCCAACTGTCCACTCAACAGTTCTACTTGAAGATCTAATGGGCATCTCAAATATTACATATATGAAACAGAAGTCCTGATTTTCCCTCTTAAACCTTTTTTCTCTAGACTTCTCCCTTTTAGTAAATAGCACAGCTATTATTCCAGTTACTCAAATCATAAACTTAGAAATAGCTCATGATTTCTCCCTTTTTTCCCAAATTTACTGGGTTAAACCCAATGTGTTAACCATGGTTAACCATGGGGTAACCAAGGTTAAGCTATAATCCTTCGAATTTCAAAACCTGTGAATATGCTACTTTACATGGAAAAAGACCCATTTAAGAATTATGAACTCTAGAAATAGAAAAGAATGAATATGTACTCTTTTAAGTCACTAAGTCTGTGATAATTATTAGAATATCAATAAAAAACTAACATACATTCTCAGGAATGTAAACTGATATGTAATTTTTTATGTTTTGCAATCATAAGAAATGACTTTTTTTAAGAAACATTTTCCAACTGCTCAAGTCTCTGGATACTAACTGGGGCTTTGACTTAAAAAAAAAAAAAAAAAAAAAAAAAACAAGAAAAAAAACCAGGCAAATATTTACACATTAACTTTAGAATTTAAACCAATTAAAAATGGGAAATTTGATTCCACAAAAATTGCACATGTGCAACAGTGAGCCATGAATTGCTAAATTAGAAGTAGAACTCAAGTCCCTTTTTGTCCCCAGTAATGCTCTTTTTTTTCTACTGGCTTTTATTTACTAAACCTGTGTATATTATTCTAAATCAACTAAGACCAAATCAGTTTGAAGGGTATCATTCCTTCCTAGAATTTAATGATTTGTAATTTATATTATAGGGCAAAACTTAATAATTAAAAAGTGTGGGAGAGGGAGTGGGTAGGGCAGGGGAGAGCAACAGGGAAAAATGGGGACAACTGTAATTGAAGAACAATAAAAATATTTAATTAAAAATAAAACATTTTTAAATTAAAAAATAAATTTTAAAACTATAGTTCATGGAAAAGAGAATTTCTACTCATTTATTTATTTAGCCACTTATTTAATCCAAAATCTATGTATTTATTCATTCATTTCCCAAACAATTATTGAGCGGTGAGGATGTGACAGTTACAGAGATTACACATGGGATTAACTAAAGAAAACAAGAGGTCTCTTCTCACAGAATTTTCATTCTAGAAGGAGAAAACAGATGATGAAGACCCAAAATAGTTAATAAAGTGCCAAGCAGTGACAACAGCCATTATTGTGATAGGGATTAGTGGGGATTTGGGGTGGTCATAAAAGGCTCTATGAGGAAATAATATCTAAGTTTGTGCCTGAATGAAAAGAAGGCTCCAGTCACAGGGAAAGAGCTTTCCAGGTAGAGGGAGGAGCAGGTGTTGCAGGGTGCTATGTGATCAAATGGATATAATTTGCTCTGTGGAATGAAATGCACAGGGTTAAGACAGACATGGTTATAAATTATGGAGTTATGGAAAATGGATATGTCACTATAAGCATGTTACATATCTGACTCAATTTTTTTATCTCTAAAATAGGATTATAAAACATACACCAATGAACTGTGGTAAAGAATAAATTAGATAAAACTTGTGGAAATGGTTAGCATATAATTGGAGAGGAAATATATTCTGCATTCCTTTCCTTTGAAAGACAAATCAAATGATGCTCAGTCTGGTGCGATTCTTTATTTCAAAGGCATGCTCTAAGTTTCAAAAGGACAGAGGGGAGTAGAATCAGAGAAGACCCAAGAAAATCTATTTGCAGCTGAGGAAAGAGATTAAATGGTGAGGCTATGTAGCAGCTAGTAATGGCTAAGGAAACATCTCCATTCAGAAAAGACAGAGCATTGAGATGGAAAATGGTTACGGAGAATAGAGGGGTTGTGCTGATCAGCATCAGAGGGAAAAGATATAATTTGTACAGCATCCAACTCTCCTTTGTCAGTTTAAGAACAATATCCTCCATTTGATTATTTTCTGAAGCCAACTAATTAAAAATGTCTTTGCCCAGCGAGAGACCATGATTGACAACACCCTCTCTTAAACTTACAGCTGTTAAACAGTGTGTTTCCTTTATTCTAACATTTGCACATATAATGGATGAGTTGTCATCACTCTGTGAAATGATCTAAGTAAAACCTATGCCCTCTCTAGACTCTTTGGGATAATAAGCACCAAGCCCTCACTAGTGAGTAGGCTGATGTCAGCCAAAGCAGATATGGGGCTAATAGTGGCTTAATACCAAGAGCTCACAATGGTGCATGTCAAGCACCATCAGGAGGCACAGCCACAAGGCCAGCTACAGGAAACCTAGCAGTTATTCTTAGGAACAGTGCCCATAGCTGTTCCCTAGAGGAGGCAAAGAAACCCAGACTCCAAGGGGGCAAATGAGGATATTATTAAACATCTGTCATATGCCAGATTCTTCACAGGGGATAATCAGGAATGCAAATATCAGCAAGAAATGATATCTTTCCTTAAAGATCAGACATCATTTTATGATTATTGCTCAACAATTGCAATTTATTCTCCTCCCTCACCACTTACTGAAACTGACCTTTCCATTGCTAAATACAATATTTACAACTTAGACTTCTGCAAGGGCAAGTCCTTGACCTTCTTATCACCATTGTCTTGAGTAATATGATAAACCAAATACCATTTCCTTGTCATTGTTTTTCTGTTCTGTATTAGTCTCCATTCTCAGGTCTTTGTCCATGTCTATTCCTTAGGTATTCTAGTTTTATGACACTGCATTTGAGTCTCTTCTGTTCTCTTTGCATGTTTCTACTAGCAATACCAACCACGCTCAGGGTAGCAGCTACCAACCAAACACTGAACATTATTTTTGGAATAAATGTTTTGTCCAACTCAAAATTCACAGACGTGGGCATGAGTTTTGAATAGACAAATGAGCATAGACACAAAGTCACTTGACAGCTCAGAGCATTGAAGGGATGATTGACATCACCTGGCTATCTTGCAATCCAAAAACAGATATTACAAACACAGGTGATTACAACAAATCTAGAGACACTTTATCTAAATTTCCACTGATTTTCAAACATGGTAACAATTTTACAATTTGAAACAGCACAAGTCCTTACCCTGTGATAAGATAAAGCATATTAACTCACATATCAACTGGCACCTCCTGACCTTTTGATACCTTCTTAAAGTTGCCCAGAATCCCCATCCCATATTTTGTAAAATGTTAGCTTTCTCAGAGATTGTTTTTTAAATATACAAGAGACAGGTGCTCATGATGGCCTTTGGCATTGATTTCAGCTGCTACTGGATTTAAATAATTTCTGGGTTACTGTCTATAAATGTTTCCAGCTCTATAACATGTTGCTATGAAGAACATTCTCTTAGATTCTGTCTCTCTCTCTCTCTCTCCCCCTCTCTCTCTCTCTCTCTCTCTCTGACACACACACACACACACACACACTGCACACCTTCATTCTTAGACATGGATTTTACTGATAATTGTGTGTGTGTGTGTGTGTGTGTATTATAGACTTTGATTTCTTTTGTCTATCTAGAGGTACCAGACAGTCTTGCCTGCAGAACCCTTCCAGCTCCCCAGAAAGCACCAGCAAGGATTAAAATGAGAGTCCCACCAAACATGATAAACCAAGCACACCAAAATAGCACTGCAAAGATACTGAAAAATTATCTTTGAAACCAACGCCCACTGAAGTAGTCCAAAACCTGGATGCTAAATCTAAACAGCAAGACTGCCTGCTGAAATGAGGTTTACATAGGATTCATGATATCCAATGATAAAAATGTCAGGATGCAATTAAAAAATCAGTCATAGCAAGAATCAGGAAAAGTACAACTTGAAGGAAAAACACAATTACCTTATAACAACATTGTGATATATCAGATATTGGAATTATATGGCAAGGATTTTAAATGAACCATCATAAAAATGCTTTGACAACTTACTACAAATTCTTTAGAAACAATTGGAAAGATAGAACATCTTAGCAAAGAAATAGGAGTTATGAAAAAGAAACAAAAGGGATTCCTGGACAGACCTAAATAATACAATAACAGAAAATAAAAATAAATCATCAAATGGGCTCACTTCTAGAGCTGGGATGACAAAAATTATAATCAGTGAAATTGAGAAGAGTCAATATAATCTACCCAATCTGAACAACATAGAAAGAGCAGACTAAAATAAAAATAGCCTCAGCTACTTATAAATAAATAATAAAAGGTCACTGTGTTAGCATTAACATTTATGTGACCAGAGTTACAAAAATGAGAGGAAGAGGGTATGCCTAAAGGAATATTTAAAGAAATAATGTTTGAAAACTTTCAAATTTTAGTGAAAGACATAAATCTAAGGATTTATGAAGTTGATAAAAGCCCAAATAAGAAAAAACTAAGGAAATCCATGCCAAGACATATAATAAAGAAACTTCCGAAAACTAAAGACAAAGTATTGAAATCATTGAAAGAGAAACAACACTTCATCTAAAGGGGGAAAACAATTCAATCTGGGGATAAAGCAATTTCTTATGTGAAATCATTGAGACCAGACACAAGTGGCACAATATTTTTTGAGTGTTCAAAGTAAAGAACTCTTATCTGGGAATTCTATATTCAGTGAAACTCTGCTTCAAGAACAAAAAGGAAACAAAAGACATTCTAAGATGAAGGAAAACTAAAAGAATATTTCACTGTCTTGTACTTAAAGGTCTTCAAATAGAAAATGACTGAAGGAAACTTGGAGTGGTATGAAGGAAGAAAGAACTGGGGAATGAACATAAATATGGACACATACAATAGACAATATTTCTACTCAGTTTTTTAAATCATATTTGATAACAAAAACAAAAATAAAAATTATGTACTTCCCTCAAGGTGCTAAAATTTCTTCACTTGACTTCTCACCACAGATTTTTCACTGGCACTTATGGCACAGAGCTCCTCACTTCACACTATTTGTGTGTGTGTGTGTGTGTGTGTGTGTGTGTGTTTACCTCTCTTCTTAGCTTATTCAAAGACATTTCATGTTTTTCTCCCCACACGAAGCAAAGGAGATATTGCTTTTGCCATCTTTGGAATTAATCTACCATAGATTTTTTCCAGTGTTGGACTATTAGGTAAACCTTTTATTAATATCTTGTATATGTGTGTGTGTGTGTGTGTGTGTTGTAGACACATGAATACACTCTCTTGATTGTATATCCACAAGTGGAATTGTGGAGTTAGAGGATTGGCACTTTTTTTTTAGCTTTAATAGACACTGTCAAAGAGTTATCTGAAGTATAGATAGGATTGTTCCAAATTCCCATGAACACTTGAAACTGCCAGTTGTTCATGTTAGCCATATTTGTGAGATATAGACATACTCCATTATGGTTTTAACTTTCATTTCTCTGATGACTAAAGATGTTGATCACATCTCATATACTCATTGGTCATTAAGATATCTTCCTCTGTAAAGTGCCTGTTGAAGTACTTTCCCATTTTTAGATATAAATTATAGAATAAATTAAATTGTCTCTTTCTTATCGATTCATGTGCATTGTTATGTAAAATTTATGGACAATAGATCTTGTCAGACAGGTAGATGATAGGATAGATAGAATATTATCTCTCAGACATGTCTATTCATGTTCTGGTTGCTGTTTTTTTGGATAAAAGAAATTCTTATTTGAAGGACCAACTTATTTTTTCTTTAATTATTTGTGCTCATGTTCTGTTTGCAAAAATTTTGTACACCCCAACGCCATGGCTATGGCCTTGGACTTTATTCTAGAAACTTTATTGTTATATCTTTCACACACATTTTATAGTGTAAAGGTTGGGTTTGTTTTTTTTAATACAGATGTCAAATTATTCTATCATTTTTATTCAAAAGACTATTGAATAATAGTGCTCCTCTCCTAAATCAAATGATTATATATGTGCAGTTCTACCTGTGAAACCCAGAGGTATACTTGTCTATTTTTTAATTGTCTATCCTTGAGTGAAAACTATATTATCTTTTTAAACAACTTACTACTTTCCACAGAAAGAAAAAATATCTTAGATAAATTTAAGGCTGAATGATAACTTCACACTATTAAATCTTCATACTCATGACTATGGGCTGTTCCTCCTTCCATTTGTGTAGGCCTTCTTTAATTTCTTTCAGCAATATGCATTAGTTTTCAGTTCACAAGCATTATATATTTGGCATTAGACATAGACTAAGTTATTAGAAATTTTATGGTATTTTATGTCTTTGCTAACGATACATCAGATAGAGGTTTGATCTCCAAAATATATAAAGAACTCACGTGACTCCACTCCAAGAAGACAAATGACCCAATCAAAAAACAGGCAAAGAACCTGGGCAGACACTTTTCCAAGGAAGAGATACAGAGGGCCCAGAGGCATTTGAAAGGATGCTCAGCATCACTAGCCATCAGAGAAATGCAGATCAAAACCCCCATGAGGTACCACCTCACACCAGTCAGAATGGCCATCATAAACAGATGCACAAACAACAGGTGCTGGCGAGGCTGTGGAGAAAAGGGAACCCTAGTACAGTGTTGGTGGGAATGCAGACTGGTGCAGCCACTGTGGAAAGCAGTGTGGAATTTCCTCAAAAAGCTGAAAATGGACCTGCCTTTTGTTCCAGCGATTCCACTGCTGGGACTATACCCTAAGAATCCCAAAACACCAATTCAAAAGAACCTATGCACCCCAATGTTCATAGCAGCATGATTTACAATAGCCAAGTGTTGGAAGCAACCTCAATGCCCATCAGTAGATGATTGGATCGAAAAACTATGGTACCTTTACACAATAGAATACTACGCAGCAGAAAGAAAGAAAGAACTACTACACTTCGTGACAGCATGGATGGAACTAGAGAGCATTATGCTAAGCGAAATAAGCCAGGAGGTGAAAGACAAATGTCATATGATCTCTCCTATAAGTGGAACCTAACCAACAATACAAAGATGCAAGGAAAATAAGACCAGCAACACTGAAAGGAAAAGAAACCAACAGAGACAAGAGGGAAGGTGGGGTAGGGGAAAAGGAAGGGAAGGGGAAAGTCAAGGAACATATAGCAAGGACTCGGGCAAAACCAAAGGGGAAGGGTTGAGGGAGGGTAGGGGGGATGGGGCAAAGGAAAGTAGTGGGGGGAAGACAGAGACAAATGTATTTGAAAAAAATTTTAAAAATTAAAAAAATAAAACATAAAATGTAAAAATAGAAATTTTATGGTATTTTAAATGCTTTTTTCCAATTTTGGTTGCTAGACTATAAATATACCATTGATTTTTGAGTATTGACCTCATATCAGTAGCCATGTTAAATTTGCTAGTTAATTCTATTAGTTTAGGAATTCCTTGGGTTTTTCTATCTGTTGCCTGCCAATGAAATAAATTTTCTTTTTCATTTTCAAACTGTGTTACTTTATTATTTTTTCTTGCTATATGGAATAAGCTAAGGCTTCTAGTACAATGTTAAATACAATAGTAATAGTAAACATCCTCATGTTTTCTTTGTTATTCACCAGAAAGGGTTCACTATTTTACCATTAGGCAAAATGTTTACTGCATGATTTTTGTAAATATGCTTCTTCATATTAATAAAGTTCCCTTGTAATCATTGTCTACTAAAAAGTTTTGTTATGAAGTGATGTAAATTTTATCAAATTCCCACTCTTCTCCAATTAAAATTATTTTTATTTTTATCCTTTCTTCTGTTATCATAGTAAAACATCATTTTTGAGTGACAAATCAACCTTGCAATGCTGGATATACATTAATCATTTATCATGATGTATTATTCTTTTCATACAATGCTGAATTTTAGTTGTTAATATTTTGTACACTATGTTTATCTTTTCATGAGAGTTATGGTATATAACTATTTCCTTATGTTCTATTTATGGTGCTTTATAGCAATATTATAATGGATTCATAAAAATGAGTCTCAAAATATTACATCTTTGTTCTTTATGTTAATTTGTAAAAGATTTTTATGTTTCTATCTTAATTATTTAGAAGAATTCAACAGCAGAGCTAAATGATATGGGCTTAGAGGTTTCTCTATGTGTTTGTTTTGTTTTTGTTTTATTTTAGAAATTGAGAGAGATTTTTGTTTGAACTATTTATAAATATGAATTTAATAAATTTCACAGGTGAAAGAATTTCTATCTCTTTAAATATATTTTTGGTAAATTATATATATTTTTTCTTTTTCTAAAATCATGTTTATTCTATTACAGTTGTCTCAGTTTTTCCCCCTTTTCCCTCCTCCACACATCCCACCCATCCCACTCCCACTCCCATAGTTAATTCCCACTCTGTTGTCCATGTCCATGGGTCATTCATACATGTTCTTTGTCTAGTCCCTTCCCCTTCTTTCCACCATTGTCCTCTTTCCCCCTCCCTTCTGGTCACTTTCAGTCTGCTCCATGTTTCCATGCCTGTGGCTTATTTGGTTCATTAGTATATTTTGTTGAATAGATTCCACTTATAGGTGAGATCATATGGTATTTGTCTTTCACCAACTGGCTTACTTCACTTAGCTTAATATTCTCCAGGTCCATCCATGTTGTCACAAAAGGTAGGAGTTCCTTCTTTCTTTCTTTTTCTTTTTTTAAGCACAGATTGATTTTATTTAATTATTTTTTTAAATGTCAAAATCCATTATAAAATAATAAAAAATTTAAATCCATTATAAAGTCTCAGCAGTTAAACCAACATGACACCAGCACAGAAATAATCAAGTCGATCAATGAAATATAATGAGCATTCTAGAGACAAATGTATATATCTCTCTAACAATATAATATATGATCAAGTTGATTTTTCAAATCAATGGGTAAAATAAGGCTTGTTCAACAAATAAGGTGCATGGACCACTATTACTTAAAATAAAACAAATATAGAGCCCTATTTCACACATTATACAACAAATATTCAGGTGAGTTAAAAATCAATATGTAAAATCTAAGGAATTTTAGGAGAAAATACAAAATAATATTTTTCTTACCCTCAAGTAAAATATTCAAACCCAGAAGCTATAAAGTAAAATATTGACAATATGAGTATATTAAACATTTAAGACTATACAGTAATATTCATGTAAAAAAAGGTAAAGGACAAGTAATTAGAATAGGAAAGTATTGGTAACACATCTAAAAAAAGGTTAATTATATTTTTAAATAATTTGTAAAAATTTGCATCAATTGTCAAAATTATTTGCTTAAAGGTTTATTATCTTTCTAATGTCTGTAGGCTTTAAAGTGATACAACATTTTCATAATCAGTTTTGGCAATTTGGTTTTTCTCTCCTTGGATTTCATCATTCATGATGGTGGCTTATCACTTATTAATCTTTACATATACATTTGACTTTTAAATTTTTTGATAAAATCAATTGTATAATGGCTTTTCTTTTTCATTGTTCTGCTTCAATTTTTATTATTTCATTCTTCCTACATTATTTGGGATATACTGTATATGTGTGTACATGTATGTGAGTGTGGGTGTATGTATATATAATCTTCACTGCTTTTCACTCCTTGAACGTCTGTGCTTCCATGGGGTATCATATCTCTTAAAATGGAAAAAGTCCTCATTTTATTTAATTTTTTTTTGCAGTGCATGTCTGTTGGCAATGAATGTGGTCAGATTTTTATTGAAAATAGCATTTTTGCCTTTATATATTTTAATTAGTTAATTTATTTTTTCAAATACATTTGTCTCTGCCTACCCCCCACCATTTTCCCTTGCCCCCTTCCTCCCTCTCTCCCTCAACTCTCCCCCTTTGGTTTTGTCCATGAGTCCTTGCTCTATGTTCCTTGACTTGCCCCTTCCCTTCCTTTTCCCCCGCCCCGCCTCCTTCCTTCCCTCTCGTCTCTATTGGTTTCTTTTCCTTTCAGTGTTGCTGGTCTTATTTTCCCTGTATCTTTGTATTGTTGGTTAGGTTCCACTTATAGGTGAGATCATATGGAACTCGAGAGCATTATGCTAAGCGAAATAAGCCAGAGGGCAAAAGACAAATACCATATTTTTTTAAATTTTTATTTATTGTTCAAATATATTTGTCTCCACCTTCCTGCTACCACTTTCCCCTGCTCCCCTCTCCCACCTCCCTCCCTCAATTCTCCCCTACTTTGGCTTTGTCCATGGGTCCATTATACATGTTCTTTGACTTGACCCTTCCCTTCCCTTTCCCCACCCCTCCTCCCTCCTTCCCTCTTGACTCTGTTGTTTTCTTTTTTCTTTCAATGTTGCTGGTTATATTTTCCTTGCTTGTTTGTTTTGTTTGTTAGGTTCCACTTATAGGTGAGATCATATGGTATTTGTCTTTCACTTCCTGGCTTATTTCAGTTAGCATAATGCTCTCTAGTTTTAACCATGCTGATGCGAAATGTAGTAGTTCTTTTTTTCTTTCTGCTGCGGTATTCCATTGTGTAAATGTACCATAGTTTTTGATCCACTCATTTACTGAGGGGCACTTAGGTTGCTTCCAGCACTTGACTATTGTAAATTGTGCTGCTGTGAACATTGGGATGCATAGGTTCTTTTGAATTGATGTTTTGGGATTCTCAGAGTATAATCCCAGCAGTGAAATTGCTGGGTCAAAATTGCCTTTATTTTTAAAGGATGTTTGCAGGATGTAGAATTCTGTTAGCATTTTTTTTCTTTCATCACTTTATTTCATTGCTTGAGGTTTCCATTGTTTTTGTTGAGAAGTCAACAGTCTTTTTTAAAAGATTTTATTTATTTTTAGAGAGAGTGGAAGGGAGGGAGAAAAAGAGGGAGATAAACATCAATGTTTGGTTGCCTCTCACACACCTCCTCCTGGGGACCTGGTCTGCAACCCAAACCATGTGCCCTGACTGGGAATAAAACTGGTGATCCTTTGATTCTCAGACCAGCATTCAGTCTACTGAGCCACACCATCCAGGGCAAGAAGTCAGCGGTCTTATTATCATTACTTCCTCAAAGGTAATGCATCATTTTTTCTTGACATGCCATTAGTTTTTTTGACTTATATTATCTTCCAGTAGTTGTAGTAAGAAAAATATAGGTGTTGTGTTCTTTGTATTTATCCAGCTTTGTGTTTGCAGAGCTTTTTGAATATGTGGGTTGATGCCTTTCTTCCGATTCCATATATACATCAATATTTTATCTTCATATGTTTGTCCCATTCTGTTTCTCTTCTCTCAGGAATAATAATTGGACTATATTAGATTTTAAACTAGTTATCACATCTTATGATGATTTGTGTCTTTTGTATCATTTTTCTGTGCTTCACTATGCATTATTTTATATTGTTCTGTCATCAAGCTTACTAACTAGTGTGTCCAGGGTGCTATAAATTTATTCAATTAATTTTTAATTTTGGATATTGTTTTTGCATTTATAGGATATACTTAAATTAATTCTATCTATTCTAATTATTATTAAAGTAATCCATTTTCCTTCTAATTTCCCATCTTTTTCCACTATCTTTAACATATCTACATACTTGATTTGAAGCCCTGGAATGCTAACTCCAATGTATTTCTCTGAGTCATCTTCTGTTGATTATTTTATTTCTTGACTATGTGTTACTTTCCCAGTTATTTGAATATTTTTATTTATGATTAAATCCTGCTCATTATGGTCATGTAGTAGAGGTTCTTAATCATGTTGTCTTCCTCCAATGGGTGTTCAGTTTTAAATCTTTTGAGTAGTTGAATCACTGGTACATAATTTTGCTCTTATTGAGATGTAGTTTTAGGGTTTGTTAAAGTGAATCTATTTCAATTTTACCTTTACTCATGAAATGTAATTTTTACTTTTAGAGCTTAATCCTCACCTCACTGAAAGCATCTGGACTTTGTATAATATTCATTTGTTATGAGAGCACATAAGGCAAAAATATAAAAATAGATCATCATTTGAAATGTAAGGCAGAGTCTCAAGAAGTTTCAACGTATTAATATGAAAATATATTTTCTGACCACAATGAAATTAAATGATTAATGCAAAGAAAATAATTAGAAAATAACCCATATTTCAAATAAGACATCCCAATGCATATTAGGGAATATTGGTAAATGAGGTGAGCTAAATAATAATAAAATCCAGAATGATAGCAATAGGCAAGAAATATATAAAAAGAGGTTTAGTTTCAACAAACAATAAAGTAACAATTAAAATTTAAAAAATCAAAATTTTAGGGATTGAAAGAGAATAAAACAAATTTGGTAAAATGCTAGCAAGAATATGGTAGAGAAAAGACAAAATGAAATTTAGAAATATCAGAAATTTCAAAAGAAGTTTCCTACTGATCCTCCAAATCAGGTTATAATATGATATAAACAAGCTTATATCAAAAGTTTTGTTAATTTATTTGAAAATACAAAGTTCTTAAAAAATCACAGTTTACAAAACCTGACAGAAGGACATAGTAAGGGTATATAAATGTTTAATTAAAAATATTCCTACAAAAACGAAACTCTTAACTAGAAAGTTTTGTTGATAAATTCCTCAAAACTTTTAAGAAAAAAAGTCAATTTTATACAAATATTTCAGGTTGATAAATTCCTCAAAACTTTTAAGAAAAAAAGTCAATTTTATACAAATATTTCAGAACATATAAAATCAGGAAATATTTTCTAATCATTTTTATGAGACTATCATATCCCTTATCCAAAACCTGACAAGGATATCACAATAAATAAAATTATGTGTCCATCTTAAACATAGATTTTAAAAAAGCCTTTTAAAAAGTATTTTAAATCAAATTACACACATAAACACATACTTTCCAGAGACAGTTTATTCTGCAAATGTAAGATTGGTTTTCATTATAAAATAAATGCATGTGAAACATAACATTAACTGCATAAAAGAAAGAAAGCACATAGTTGATTCAAAATGGAGCAAAAATGTATTTGCCACCATTAAAATATGTTTACAATAAAACTCTCAGAAATTTAGACATTCATTTTAGGAAAATTTCTTTATCTGATAAAGTTTGTCTAAAATAAAATAATAGTCATGTTTACAGCTGCCATGATACTGAATAGTTAAATAATAATGTTTACTATCGTCACTTCTATTAAACATTGTTATGGTGTAACTCAAGGACAGCATATAGAAGAGCCTCGATTCTTAATCTACTCCATCAACTTTTGTCTTTTAAACAAAGTGGTAAGACCATTAACATCCATGTAATTTTTTATATGGTTTGGCATAGATCTACCATTTTTTAATTTATATTCTGTTTGCTCCCTCTGTGCTTCATTCTTTTCTTTGCCCTTTCCTGCTTTTGTTTGCATTTTTATGGGGGGGGGATTTTTTAATATTTTAATTTATAAAATGGGCTTCTGAGTATTTTTCTGTACTTTTAAAATTGTTGATATGCATACTTTAATTAGTCTGCTTAGCTTGTGTAAAACATGAGTAGATTAGAGAATGACTGTAATATTACAAATATAAGTTGTTTTTCCATTGCAGCTGCTTCAAGCAATCTTGTTTATCTACTTTCACCTAAGGACACATGACTAATTGTGTATGTGTTGTAGCCTCTCTAAGCTAGGCAGATCTACTCAGGGCTCGAGGAGATGGAAGAAGATGCGTGGAACCGTAGGGACACCTGACATGCCTTTATTCAGGAGAGTCACACAGACCACTAGCCTGTGTCGAAGGAGTCACACAGGCCACAAACCCATGTCCAAGTCAGCACCCCGGCTCCCCACCTTGTCCCCTTAAGTACTAGCCCCAAACAAAGCAGGCTGCAGGCCAGAAAGTGAAGTAACCTAGCATGAGCTGCACATGCTAGCCTACTCAAGGCTACGGGGCAGTTTATCACACCTGGGGCTCAAGGAGTCTGAGACCGTTGCTTTATCAGACTCCTTCAAGGTTGTGAGAAGCTGCTCCCTGTAGTTACCCATGCATCTGGGTGAGGGAGCCAGACTGCCTCCACTTACCCTACAATGTAGCTTTGTACTAACTCAAGGGCAGTGACTAATTATTTGGCCAACTGCTCAGGGTACTTGTTTCTACTGCATCCACTGCAAGGAAGCTCTTTAAAAAAATTATGTAGGCAAGATATCCCATTGCATGAATAATACTCAGCCTCTCCTCAGCCATCCTGCTCCTTGATCAATAGGTTTATGAGTGAAGGGGCAAGGGTGGCAGTTAATGAAGCTAAGCATGGGCTGAACAACATGGATGTCCCCTCACCAAGACTGACTCCTGCATGTGCTGAGTACTCACCTTGCCAACAGCACTGCCCAATGCTGAGCCTCCGATCCAGAACTGTTCACTACTGTTAGAGGTTCAATTTCATTGGACTCCTTCTATTATCAATGAAACAATGCTTTATCTTCTTAGGACTAGACATTTATTGTAGACAAGTATTTGTCTTCCCCATTTGAAATGCTTCTTCCATTACCTCCTTTCAAGGTGTATTATGGTTTCTTCATAACATTATTTCTAATTACAAACTTTATTTTGCAACTATATGAAATTCTCTGACCCTATTATATACACCTTAGCTTTCTGATAAGATGGTGGAATGCCTGACTTAGTTAGGTGCCAACACTTTGTGTGCTAGGACTGCTGCCTAAAGGATGCTTTGAACCAGCAGCCAATATGTAATGCTGTTTTGCCCACAGCCAAATTTCATGGGTATAGTAACTAACCAAAGGGTAAATTTGAGAGCAATACCTGCAACATTATACTTAACAACTTATTCACGAAACTGTGTTGGCTTTCTATCCTTGTGACCTGGGGTCCTCTGGTCTTTTAGGTTTTGGTTCTCAAAGGGAGAATGCTTCCACAATTGCATTTCATTGGAAAGTTGAGGCTGCCTCCTGTACATTTTGAGTTTTCAGGCAATTGAACTATAAGGCAGAGAATGGAGTACTATTACGTCTGGGATTATTTATACCCATTAACAATTGAGCAGTATGTTGCATTTACCAAATAGGAGCAGGAAGGACTAATTCTGGAACCTAGGGAATGGTTGAAGCACCCTTATTCAAGAGCAAAAGTTTATTAGAAGGCTGAAGAAAGCCAACAGAGGCGAGCATTTTGGTTAACTCAGACATTTCATGAATGAAAGTTTGCAATATCCCACTAGTTCAAGAATACCAATCAATCCAAGGTGCTGGCAAAGAGGTCATCAATGCTATGGAAGAAGAAACAGTCACCCACAACTAGGTATAGAAACAAGACCACAGCAGCTACGCTTATTTTTGTTAAACATATAAGTATATATCAATCAATTATTTTAAAAAAATGAAGTCCTTCCCCTATTATTTTGAATGTGGTAATAATTTAACTTAGCACCACAACTGAGCAATATACTTAAACTACACAAAGCCACATCTAGAAATAGCACAGAAGATGACATATAACCTGGAGATGCTAGGCTTTGAGATAAGTACAGTGAATAACAGGACATTTTGTTTTCCCTTTTGTCTCATAAAATAGCTAATGTATGGAAGTTAAATAAGGGAAGAGATGGAGAATAGATGCTGAGTAGCAGAAAGATTGACTGTGCATGTCTAACATCTCTTTGCTTTCAGACCTATTCCCTGACCAGAGTCCAGAAAGGCACAATGTGAGGGCATGGATTAGGAAGAAGCAGAACCATGGGCCAACAGGAGGGAAGTTTTCAATAATGGGAGGTGGATTCAGGAGAAAAAGGCAGGATTATAATTTCAGTAATTTGTCAGGGCAATAGCAGACTGCCAGTAACTGAGCAATGAGTGAGCACTTCAGCCCAGGCTGAAGATTTAGACAGCTCTTTCAAAAACTTTGATGGACATTCTAATCAGGGTAGATTGGCAACACCAGCAAAAGCATGGGCATGACATGGTAAGACAGAGAAGGCTGGGCACAGCGTGTGATGTCAGAGGGAAGGTTCATCTTGGTGGCATGGAGAAAGCATGGACTTTGGAGTCAGGAAGGTTTAGACTGGAGTCTAAAACTAATCACTCTGTAAGTGCTTGCCTTTCTTGCCTGGATTTTGACTTTTTTATACTCAGATGAGAATGTTGTGTGTTCAAGCAAGGATTTGAATTGTCACCACTGGCTCATAAAATTTCAGTACAAATGAGAGTTTGCTTAATTAGTGGTAGCAGTGAGGAGACTGACATAACAAAGCACAGGGCTTTCTCTTAAAATCCATGTACTTAAGAACAAATTGAGATAGTGATGGGGAGCTAGAGGTGAAAAAGAAATAAACTGAAGAATGATATGCTAAGAGACCAGGATCAAAAGAGCAATAACTAATGGGGAGAATTTCAGAAGCAAAATTAGTTTCATTTAAAGAAAAACTGTAACCCCAGAGTATGCAGTAATAGAGTTCTACCCACATTAATAGAGTTCTACCCAATGATAGTAAATTCACAGATCTCAAATCAAACATTTGGGAAGAAATAAAAGGCAACCATCCTCCTGTCTCGAAGGCAACTGGTTTCCTCATATTAAATACAGAGCATGTGGCTGCCAGCCTAAGGAGGTAAAGTAGATTAGGAAATAAAGAAAGACCCTAAAGGCAGCAGGGAGAATAACACTAAATAGTAGTGGCCAGCCAGAAAGATGAAATACACTTGAGGAGACTTGAATGCGAGAGGTAGTTGGCCTGGAACTTTCCTGCTCTGTGGTGGAGGCTACATTTACAGCCAGAAGATTCCTGTGCACTGAAACTGTTTTGCAGAGAATGTTATTAGTGCTAAAAAATAGGCAAAGCTCCCAAGAGCAACTGCCAAGTCTTCAGAGATGGTCCAAAGGGAAGAAAGTGTTTCAAGCTCCTACAAACATTGATCACACCTACTTTGTTCTTTGCAACGATTCCCCTGTAAATGATTTCACAGCACTTGGCATACATTGATTTTGGCCAAAAGCAGAGTCCTTGAGCTCCTACTGTTTGCCCAGGCCTATAGTCCTGCAGGGAAGAAGGGATTCTGAGAAAGTCACTCTCTTCAAGGAGTACACTATCTAGAAAGAGAATGTTATTAATTAAGTAAATATGTATAGGAAAAAGTAGAAAGTGATGAGGCCACTGCAGATAAAGAGAGATGGTACTATTGTTCGTGAACTCCTAATAGTATATCTCAAACTGCCCTTCGCAGATTCATTTTGAGAGGCTGTGTTCTTTGTTTGTCTTCTCTCTGTACTCACCACTTGCAAGCAAGTGGCTTTGTGATTTTGTCTATATTCCCGCAGCATTATCCAGTACATATGCAGATCTGCTCTTAGTGGCTTGGGCTCCATCCTGGGCATATATAGCAAATATCACCCAGCAGATTCAGCATTGTGTTAGCAAGGGACTGAGGTAAATCCTAGGTGAACTTTTAAAATCTTTCTTCATCTAGGGCATACACAGCTTTATATAAGCCACAGCTCCAGGACAAGGTTCATAGCATCTTTTTTCAGGTACAAGAACCAGGTGCAAGAGCTCTGCCCTTATTTCATGAAATGTACTGGCTCAGGACCCTATTTCTATGCAGAGTGCTTTGGTTCCCAAAACCCCACAGACGCCACATTCATGCCACCTGCTTCTGCCTGCTTCCAGGTGTAGAACTCGACAGGTAGGCCACTTGTTCTCTGCTCATCAGAGGCTTCAGCTATACTCTGGGTCCTGAGAGGTTCCTCTTGTTGGTGAGCATGATTCATCCATCACTGGTGTGTTTAAACAAAGGGAGATTCAAGGCATGAACTCCCAGTGCCAAAATGACCAGTGGTCCATGTCATCTCATTTCATCTCCAGGATACTCTGGGGAGGTCAACAATGTCATCAATTGTAGACTTGATTTCATACAAAAATTATTAGAATAAAAAAATGCACAGGCAGTCAGTTACAGTAAAAAGAAGTGGGAGTTAATATCTGTATTTTGTATATCAATAAATTGGCTCAAACAATTTTAACCTTACCAAAACTAAGCCCACAGAAGGTGTTGCTTTAGTGGTTAAGGGGGAATGGAGCTCCTTTTAGCCACAAGCATGTGTTTATTTCAGTCCTTGAAGAACAACAAATAAATAAGGCTTCTTAGACAGTGGGGACCTATCTGGGCTAAGTTTTGGAAATCAGAAATGCCAGATATATTTCCAAAAAAACAGTCCCTCCATATTAAAGCATTCTTCTCTCCAGTTATCAGTGAGTTAGTCCATCTGTCCCCTCAATTCCAATTAACTCACAACTTTTAATGAGTATTATTACTATGTGCCAACCACTAGATACTGAAATCATGCAAAAGATGAATAAAATTTTATGTTGTCTGTACAGTTACCAGAGACTGATAAGAGTATAAGACATCTTACACAAACATGTTTACTATCATGTAAATGTTAAAATAATTATGATAGCTAAATGACCAGGTAATATCAGAAGCACACAAAAGGATATTTTCAATGCTCCTTAGATAAAAGGAAATGCTTCAGAGAGCAGTTGAGCTAGATCCTGAAAGTTATAGAGAGCTGCAGGAGGTGTGAAGGGTGCAGGCTGCAGGTGTTCCAGGTTGAGAGAACAGACGGACCAAAGGTCAAAGTATAAAGCATACAATACCACTTTCAGGAATTGCAAATGGTTCGCTTGGTCAGACCCCTTCCTCCACGCCTCCTCCCAGGCACAAAGACTGAAGAAGGGTGGGGATGACAGGGAATAGGTTAAGGCTGGAGAAGTAGTTTGGGACTAGTTGCTCCTTGACTAGCCCCAGTCAAGCCCCAGCTCAGGAGGTATTAGGAATCCGCAGGCCAGAAACAGGTAAGCCAATAGGGCTGAAGCTGCGAAGCTGCTGCTCTCCATCTCAGGCTTGTCACTAGCCTTGTCAACAGCACTCGCTGAGGTATGTATGTGTGGCATCTGACTCTAAAACAAGAACACACCTCTCCTCCTGCTTTTCCCTGTCTCTACAGAGTGGCCCAGGCACTGCATCATTATCTCTTCCTGTATAAGGAACAAACATGCAAAGAAGTGGTTTGTGAAGAATAATGTCACACCACGGAAATGTCACATATTATCCTGGAGACATGCCACAAAAACAGCATGCCTTCCAACCTGCTTCAACCCAGGGCATCAGGGGAGGGAAGAACATGCTGGGAGGACACTGAGGGACTGCACAGAAAAGCAGGAAGGAAAAGGACTTGGGGAAGGTGCTGGGGATGAGGTGGGGCAGAGTTTGTGTGGACACTTTCTCAGCCAGGTATGTCTTTCCTTTTGCTTTCCAGTTGGTTTCCAAATTCATGGCATTGTCTGATTTCATATCCAGCACATCCTCTAAGGTATATGATGACTATTTCTAAATATGTTACCTATTTTTTGGTCACTTTTCTTTCAATCCTATTAGAAAAACTTTACCCAGCTTTATCCCAAATCTAGAAACTATACTAAGAATTGGAATATAAAAGAAAATAAGGCATGAACTTCATTCTCATGGGACTCACAACCTAATGAGAAAGAACATCACATGATGCAGACCTGTAATAAAGGACTGTCAAGGCAACAAAGGAATGAAGCATAAAGGGTGGAGAGGATGTAGAAAAGGGAGCCTGGAGGCCCAGGGCTTCTTTGAGGAGGTACTTCCTGAACTGGAAGTATATAAATAAAGTACTAATAACTTTATGGATAATGATAATGGCTCTCAATGGAAGGGTCATGTAGTATTTATGCTGAATAACTCTGCACCAATGTAAGTATAACAACTGCTATATTATGAGGAGAAATAAATGAAACTATAATCAAGTTAGGAAACTAAGCCAATTCTCTAAATCTTTAACAAACCAAATAGGCAAGAATAAATGAGTTTTAGGGAAAAATTGAATAATACAGTAAATAAAGTTAACTTGCCAGAAGTATATATTTTGCACTTCACCTTCTTTTCAAGTGACTGTACGATATTGTAATACTGTAAGTTAAAACAGTATTACATTCTAAACACACAGACCCTTTGTACAATCTATTTAAAAGACTAAGATAATATTAAAATATTATATTAAGATAATTTATATTATAAATAATTTAAATTATATTAAAATAAAAAAATTAAAATTAATATCTTTATAAGAGACTATGTGAATGTCAATAAGACAACATTCTGAGGTATTTAATTAAGGGTTAATAGAAAAATACATGAACACTGAGAATGAGACAGGAAGCCTAACTACAGACACAATTACTAATATTTTAAGGACTTTGTATATAGCTTTATGAAGTCACCTGTTTGTATATTTTTTTTCAATAACATATGTGTCTAATTTTAGACTCAGGATAATGCTAGATTTATATGAGAAAGGCATCATCTCCTCTCCCATGGTTTCTGTAAGAGTTCATAAGATTGGAGTTCTTTCTGCCTTGTTTGAGAGAATTCAAGGCTGACACCACATGAGCCTGGAATTTGTTTTTGTCTCTTGTAAAAAGCATACGGTTGGAACTTGCTCTTTTTTCAGTTTGAGAAGCTCTGACTTTTTTTTTTATTTTTTCAAATACATTTGTCTCTGCCTACCCCCCACCACTTTCCCTTCCCCCTCCCTCCTTCCCTTCCTCAGCACTTCCCCTTTGGTTTCGTCCATGAGTCCTTGCTATATGTTCCTTGACTTTCCCCTTCCCTTCCTTTTCCCCGCCCCCACTCTCTCATTCCCTCTCGTTTCTGTTGATTTCTTTTCATTTCAGTGTTGCTGGTCACATTTTCCTTGCATCTTTGTATTGTTGGTTAGGTTCCACTTATAGGTGAGATCATATGGTATTTGTCTTTCGCCCCTAGCTTATTTCGCTTAGCATAATGCTCTCTAGTTCCATCCATGCTGTCACGAAGTTTAGTAGTTCTTTTTTTCTTTCTGCTGCGTAGTATTCCATCGTGTATATGTACCATCACTTTTTCATCAAATCATCTAGTGATGGGCATTTAGGTTGATTCCAACACTTGGATATTGTAAATTGTGCTGCTATGAATATTGGGGTGCATAGGTTCTTTTGTATTGGCGTTTTGGTATACTTAGGGTATAGTCCCAGCAGGGGAATGTCTGCATCAAAAGGCAGTTCCATTTTCAGATTTTTGAGGAAATTCCACACTGCTTTCCACAGTGGCTGCACCAGTCTGCATTCCCACCAACAGTGGACTAGGGTTCCCTTTTGTCCACAGCCTCGCAAGCACTTGTTGTTTGTTGATCTGTTTATGATGGACATTCTGAACACTGTGAGGTGGTACCTCATGGTGGTTTTGATCTGCATTTCTCTGATGGCTAGTGATGCTGAGCATCCTTTCAAATGCCTCTGGGCCCTCTGTATCTCTTCCTTGGAAAAACAACTGCCAAGCACCTTTGCCCATTTTTTGATTGGATCATTGGTCTTCTTTGAGTGGAGTCAAGTGAGTTCTTTATATATGGTGGAGATCAAACCTCTATCTGTTGTATCATTAGTGAATATATCTTCCCATAGAGTTGGCTCCCTTTTCATTTTGCTGATGTTTTCTTTAGCCATGCAGAAGCTTCTTATTTTGATGAGGTCCCACTTGTTTATTCTTTCCTTTATGTCCCTTGCTTTAGGAGACATATCAGTGAAAAAATTGCTGAGTGGGATATCTGAGAGTTTCCTGCCAATGTTCTCCTCTAGGACTTTTATGGTGTTGCGACCTATATTTAAGCCTTATATCCATCTTGAGTTTATTTTTGTGTATGGTGTCAGCTGATGATCCAATTTCAATTTTTTGCATGTAGCCGTCCAGCTCTCCCAACACCATTTGTTGAAGAGGCTACTATTGCTCCATTTTATGCTTCTGCCCCCTTTGTCAAATATTAGATGCCCATAGAGACCTGGGCTTATTTCTGGGCTTTCTGTTCTGTTCCACTGGTCTATGTGTCTGTTCTTGTGTCAGTAGCAGATTGTTTTGAGTATAGTGGCTTTGTAGTATAGTTTGATGTCCGGTATTGTGATCCCTCCTACTTTGTTTTCCATTCTCAAAATTGCTGAGGCCATTCGGGGTCGTTTATGGTTCCATATAAATTTTTGAAATGTCTGTTCTGTTTCTGTGAAAAACATCATTGGCATCTTAATAGGGATTGCATTGAATCTATAAATTGCTTTGGGTAGTGTGGACATTTTGATGATATTAATTCTTCCAATCCATGAGCACGGTATATGCTTCCATTTATTTGTGTCATCCTTAATTTCTTTCTTCAATGTTGTATAGTTTTCTGCATACAGGTCTTTTACCTCTTTGGTTAAATTTATTCCTAGGTACTTTATTTTTCTTCTTGCTATATTAAATGGTAATTTTTTTCTGATTTCTTCTTCTATTTCACTGCTGGTGAACCAAATGCCTTTGATTTGTGAATGTTGACTTTGTATCCTGCTGTTTTGCCAAATTCACTTATTAGATTGAGGAGTTTTTTCGTAGAGTCTACAGGGTTCTCTATGTACAATATCATGTCATCTGCAAACAATGATAGCTTTACTTCCTCCTTTCCTATTTGGATACCTTTTATCTCTTTCTCTTGTGCCTTTTATCTCTTTCTCTTGTCTGACTGCTGTGGCTAGGACTTCCAATACAATGTTGAAAAGATGCAGTGAAAGTGGACATCCTTGTTGTGTTCCCGATCTTAGTGGGAAAGCTTTCAGTTTTTGCCCATTGAGTATGATATTGGCTGTAGGTTTTTCATATATGGCCTTTATTACGTTGAGGAATGCCCTATTTATTCCCATTTTGCTGAGTGTTTTGATCATAAATGGGTGCTGTACCTTATCGAATGCTTTTTCTGCATCTATCGAGATGATCATGTGGTTTTGTCTTTTATTTATGTGATGTATCACATTTACTGATTTGCGTATATTGAACCATCTCTGCATGCCTTGGATGAATCCCCCTTGATCGTGGTGGATAATCTTTTTAATGTATTGCTGGGTGCGGTTTGCCAATATTTTGTTGAGCATTTTAGCATCTATGTTCAGCAGCGAAATTGGCCTGTAGTTTTCTTTCTTTGCAGGATCTTCATCTGGTTTTGGGATCAGGGTGATGCTGGCCTCATAGAAAGAGTCTGGGAGTCTTCCCTCCTCTTGGATCTTTTGGAATAGTCTGAGAAGAACAGGGGTTAGCTCTTCCTTAAATGTTTTGTAAAATTCTCCTGTGAAACCGTCCGGCCCTGGGCTTTTGTGTGCCGGGAGTTTCGTGATGACTGCTTCAATTTCCCCAGCTGATATCAGTTGTTCAAGCTTTCTGTTTCTTCCTCCTTCAGTGTTGGAAGATTATACTTTTCTAAAAATTTGTCCATTTCATCAAGATTTTCAAATTTCTTGGCATATAATTGATCATAGTAGTTTCTGACGATCCTTTGTATTTCTGTGGTATCAGTTGTTATTTCTCCTCTTTCATTTCTGATATTATTAATTTGGGTCCTCTCCCTTTTTGTCTTGATGAGTCTGCTTAAAGGCTTCTCAATTTTATTTATCTTTTCAAAGAATCAGCTTCTGGATTGGTTGATCCTTGGAATTGTTCTTTTTGTCTCTATGTCATTCAGTTCTGCTCTAATCTTGACTATTTCCTTCCTTCTACTTGCTCTGGGATTTATTTGTTGTTGTGTCTCCAGTTCTTCAAGTTGTAGTGTTAGGTCTTTTATTTGAAATGTTTCTATCTTTTTAAGGTAAGCCTGTATTGCTATGAACTTCCCTCTCAGGACTGTCTTTGCTGTGTCCCATAGGTTTTGGACTGTTGTCTGTTCATTTTCATTTGTTTCCAGAAATTTTTTTGATTCCTTCTCTTATTTCATTATTGACCCATTCATTGTTTAATAATGTACTGTTCAGTCTCCATGAGTTTGCAAGTTTTTGAAGTTTCTCTTTGAGGTTGATTTCCAGTTTCAATCCCTTGTGGTCCACGAAAAAGTTTCGTATTATTTCAATTTTCCTGAATTTGCTGAGGTTTGCTTTGTGTCCTATCATGTGGTCTATCTTTGAAAAACTGCCATGAGCATTTGAAAAGAATGTGTATATTTCTTCTTTGGGATGTAAGGTTCTATATGTTAGTTAAGTCTCTTTGATTCAATGAGTCATTCAGCGCCACGATATGTTTATTAATGTTTTGTTTGGAAGATCTGTCCATTTTTGACAATGGGGTGTTGAAATCCCCTATCAGTGTGTTGCTGTCTAATTCTCTTTTGAAGTCGTCCAACAGATTCCTTATATACTTGGGGGCTCCTATATTGGAAGCATATAAGGTTACAATGTTGATGTCTTCTTGATAGATTCTTCCTTTAAGTATTTTAAAGTGCCCCTCTGGCTCCCTTTTTATGGCCTTTGCTTTGAAATCTACTTTGTCGGATACAAGTATGGCAACTCCGGCCTTTTTCTCATGCCCATTTGCTTGGAATATTTTTTTCCTTCCCTTTACTTTTAATCTGTGTAGGTCTTTTGCTCTGAGGTGGGTCTCTTGTAGGCAACATATGTGTGAATCATGTTTTCTTATCCATTCAGCTACCCTGTGTTTTTTGATTGGGGCGTTTAGTCCATTCACATTGAGAGATATTACTGATAGAAACTTACTCATCTTTTCTCTTTGCACCTATGTTCCTCTCTCTCTCATTCTTTTCTTTCATCTTCTTAAACCAGTCTCCTTAGCATATCTTGGAGTGCTGGTTTCGTAGAGATGTATTTTAGTCATATTTTGTCTGCGAAACTCCTCATTTCCCCTTCTATATTAATTGAGAGCCTTGCTGGGTAGAGCAGCCTTGGTTGTAGGCCCTTGCTTTTCATGACTTGGAATATTTGTTGCCATTCCCTTCTGGCTTGAGGTGTTTCTGTTGAGAAGTCAGCTCCTAGGCATATGGGGCCCCCTTGTATGTTATTTTCTCCTTCTCCCTTGCTGCCTTGAGGATTCTCTCTTTGTCTTTGATAGTTGCTATTTTAATGATGATGTGTCTTGGAGTGGATTCTTTGAGTCCCTCTTGAGTGGGGTCCACTCTGCCTCCTGGATCCATGAGACCCTTTCTCTCCTCAAATTAGGGAAATTTTCCATCATTACTTCTTCGAGGAGGTTCTCTATCCCTTGCTCTTCTTCTCCTTCTGGTATCGCTATTATGTGGATATTATTGCGTTTCAGGTTGTCCTGGATTTCCCTTAATGCCTCTTCATTCCTTTTGAGTCTTTTTTCCATTTCTTGTTCTTTCTGGGAGCTTTTTTCTATCTTATCCTCCATCTCACTGATTCAATCCTCGGCTTCATCCAGCCTGCTTTGGATTCTTTCTACTGTGGAGAAGCTCTGACTTTTAATTGGTGTTTCATTCATTTGCATTCTATGTGACTATTCCTGTGGTTGTTTGAAATCCGCAATTGTGCTATCCAGTTCCCACTTGTGCCTTTTGTTGTTCTTTTCTTAATTTTTTTCTTTATTGGGGGAGAAGTGTGTAGAGAATTCATTGAATACTATACAATAATATCTTGTATTTCCTCTCTTCTTACAAAACCTCTTTTCTTAGTTTCTTAGCAGTTGCTGTAGAGGTATCAAGATGCATTTTTAAATTTCAGTAACTAGTGAGATTAGTATTGTACCACTTCCCCTGATGTTTTCCAGTTGTGATGTTACAACTTTTTACTTCACTCTTCACACCCCTGCCTTTGGTAATCACAAATCTGATCTCTTCTTCTATAAGTGAGAATTTTTTTTATTTTTTTTTAATTCAACATATAAATGAGATCATATTGTACTCGCCTTTCTTTATCTCCTTTATCTGATATATTCCCAACAGTAGAATTGCTGAATCATATGGTAGTTCTTTTTTAAAAAAATATTTTGAGAAACTGCCATAATGTTTTCCATAGTGGCTTCACCAACTTACATATCCACTAACTGTGCACAAAGGTTCTTTTTCTCCACATATTTGCCGACTTTTTTTTATCTCTTGATTTTTTTGATGATAACCTTTCTAACAGGTATGGATTTGCATTGCCAATGTTATTAAATATCAACCTAGAAGTGGAGTCCAATGCCATTAGTGTCAAAATAAGAGTTGTATATATTAGAAAGAAAAATGCATACTAACCAAAATGAGTTTACAGTGGAATAAACTGGCCCCTTTCTTCTTGGCAGAATATTGAGTAGCTAACATGCTTCACTATGAAATTAACACACCTTTATTAGAATCCTGGTTTACCACTTACTTGCTCTGTCACCTTGGTAGCAATCTCTCCAAGTCTTAGCAGCTATGAGATGTGTGATTCATATATAGCATTTTGCTCAGGGTCTCATCACCAAGTAGGAACTTAGTAAATGTGAGCTATTATCTTTTAAAACAATATTTTCAAGGTGAGTTATTACTTTGGGTATAAGAAGAAAATCTATCAAAAATGGAATGAAAATAGAAGAATCTTAAAATTCAGAATTTACTAATACTTTGCTGCAATCTCTCTTCTCTTGTTTGGACCTTCTCCTTCCATTAAGTTTTCACCTTTCTGATGCCACTGAATCTGGGAACTCTGAAGCATAGCAAGTAGAGGACATGCTTTGCAACACTCTGCAGTGACTGGCAGGGTCTGATATGGGTCCCTTCTATACTGTCTCCTCTTCCACGTAGCCTATGAATGAGGGGAGGGTATTGTTCTTCCTATTTTTTTGTCCTCAGTGCCTAGCTGTGACCTGGTACAACACAAATTATGTTTCAAAAAGAAAGGAGAGGAGGATACATGGAAATAAGGGAGGAAGGGGAAGTAGAAGTTTACACAGACCCACTCAGGCATGTTCCTAGTGTTATTATATTGAATTCTTTGCCTTTTCTTCTTCAGCAGCAGTTCTTAAAATAACCTGAGCCCATGATCCATGAAACTGAGAAAGAAATCAAATCAGAGGTAATCTGGTTTTTCACTGACTCCCTTTTCCATTGTCTCTGAAACAATGAGGAATAACTTAGAGATTGTTCATGTGGGGGAAATGAAATGTGCTCTGTCAGATTGTCCACATTAGCTCTGGGATAGGCCTGTGTTTAAAGCAAAACTTGTAGAGGTTTCTAGACAGCATTTAGGCTCAAATTTTCTCTCAATCATCCAATATCAGGAGAGTCATACCTCAATGGATTGGTTTCCCTATTACCCCTCTTGTTCATTTTATGTATCTCAGGTGTTTGAGGAAAAGCATTTTCATCAAGTGTCAGAGAACTGTGCAATTAGCCCAGCCCTTTGAGTGGTCATAGAGTGACAAGATTAGCCTGAATTGTTTACATAAATTACTTTATAAGCAAAACCTGAGTTCATAACAATAGAGAGTCCCAATGAACTGCTTAGCAGAAACCAGTCAGTCTCAAGACTGTTGTGGTGAAAGAAATCCAGCCCTGAGCTCTGTTCTATGAAGATATAAATATGAGTGAGTGAGCGAGTGAGTGAGTGTGTGTGTGTGTGTGTGTGTGAGAGAGAGAGAGAGAGACAGACAGACAGGCAGGCAGGCAGGCAGGCAGACACAGAGACAGAGAGTTAGGGTGCATGTCAGGACTTGGGGAGGTCAACAAGAACAAGAGGAATACAATAGCCAAAGTTGCTAGGCTGCTCTCTCACTTTGTCTTCCATATTCCATGCACTGTTTTCTGGTCTGGGAACTGCCATGAACTGAGTGTTACTCCCATGAACTGAGGCCTGCACTCATCCATGTTGGGAATGAAAGCCATTTCCTCGAGGGCCTTACACTCCCTCAATGAAAATAGCTCCAAAACTGCTGGAACAGATCAAGAACTATGTAGAGCTTTGAGTAAACTATGAACTATACAGGAAACAATAAAGAAAGCAGAGATCTCTGGGTACTGAACTGATCAAATAGGGGTTCTCTGAGACTGGAAACAGTTTAGACAGCAGACACTAATGGAAAGGAGAACTCTGGTGGTTGACTTGAATGATATGTGCATGTGGGTGGGGGATGAACAGGGTGAGGGGAGTGGAAAGCAGGAGGCCTGCAGCAGAGCTCCTGGAAAGGCAGCAGCAGGAAGGTGGCAGGTAAAGAGATGCTGGAGGAGAAGGGGAGACAGAGTATAAAAGGACTTGATCTGGGTTCACGTTTTAGATTTTAGACTCACTCTGCAAGTTGGAGTATTTTATTAAATTTTGTGGCACATTGACAGATATTTCAGAAATTTACTTTCATTAATTCTCACCATGGCAGGCATTATGATTCCCAGTTTACTAATAAGGAAACTGAGAAGTTTGAAAGATGTTAAGAAACTTGTGTATGGTCTATTACAAAACTTGTGTCATCCCTTGAGTCTCAAAGAAAGATGAGAATTTCTTGCAAATGCAATCCCAGTGAGAGACGATGATTGAGAGCCTATTCAGAATTCAAAATCATCTTTGAGTTTTGGACAATGCCCATGCATTCTCGGAATTGGTGCCTGGTGGGACAGGGCCAGAATGGCAGACGTCATATAGACCAGAATTGTTCAGAATGCCCAAATATTTACCTTTGAAGGAGAAAGCTAGACTGACAATCCCCCTAGAAGCCTAGGCTCATATATGTCTAGAAGACTAGTACCACTGGCTGAATTGCCAATGAATCAGGAATGATCATTTTGAGTCACTAACAGGTGGCAAACTTCACCAACATTCTGCCACAGTGTCAAAGACAAATGTTATGGGCTGAAAGTTTGTGTCCCTGAAAAGTCATATGCTGAAATCTTAACATCCAATGGGATGGTATGAGAAGATAGAACCTTTAGTGGGGGTGATAAGTTCATGAGGGTGGAGCCTTCATGAATGGAACTCTTATAAAAGAGATGCTAAAGAGCTCTTTTGACAGTCATCTCTGAAACAGAAAGTGGGTTCTCACCAGATATCCAATCAGCTGCAATATTCATCTTCAACTAACTAGACTCCAGAACTGTTACTTTTCAGCCACCCAATCTATGGTAATGTGTCATAGCAGTCCAGACAGACTAAAACAGAGCACATCATTGTTTTTTAAAGAGGCAAGAGAGTACCTAGTTCTAGATCCCAGAGAAGCCATCCTCTCTACTTTCAGAACATCTCAACTAAGAGGAAACAGCTTTGTGTGTGAAGAGAAGCTAAAGAGAGAAAGATCTCATGCAGAAGTCTCTCCTCTTAGAGTATTTCCACTGAAACAAGAGTGAAGGAAGGAGGCTATGAAGATGCAGGGAGGTAACTTGGGACCAGAGTGAGTAGATGTATCAGTTCTTAGACCCAGGGAATTGTCTGTCTAAGACCAGGGAGGCAAAACTTCATGAGGACTGCTGGGAAGCCTTACAAGATTCCTTCTTCACATTCTGAGAAGACTACTGTCTCCCAACAGTGACAGGGTTTAGGAGGGCTCAGGCTGTAGTTATGATATGGAATGGTAATAGCTGTATACAGTAATCGCACTAATCTGACACATGTTAGCTCATTAAATACCGCACTAATACTTGGAAGAGGTGATGAGGCTTCAAGAACAAAAAATGATCCCAAATCATGATTCTGTACAAATATTATTTAAATGGATAAGTAAGATTGTTCTTGGTTGGGGGTAGGCTCAGATAGCTGCCAGGTTACAACCTAACTCTGTGGCCAGAGTCAGAGTTAAAATGGTAGTTTTGTCAGAGCTTAGTGAGCCTGGGGACAATTCCAGTTTGTGACTAAGGTTAATGCTTTGGATGTGACTAAAATTAATGCTTTGGCTAAGATCTGGGCTCCATCTGAGCCCAGGCGCAGATCAAACTGTGGACTTATCAGATTTGTGCTTCAAGGTCCTCCTTCCACCACTTATAGTCTATTCTGAAGACTGGGGCTCATTTCTATCCCCATGCCTCTTCTCTGCTGACTTCTATGTTGACAGTCAGTATCACTGTGCCGACCAACTCTTCCATGTGCATCCTTCTCCATTGCAGACCATGAGCTACCTGGGTCCTCAGCAATATGCCCTGCCTCATGCCCAAGACAGAGAAGACTCTGCTTAAATTGACAATAACAGGATGATACAGGAATCTGTCAGGTGACACAGAATGTTGTCTCCTGTAGATCCCATGCTACTCTCACATCTTCCACAAGGAAATGTGTCACAAGACATGTGACTTTAAAAGTGACAAAACACAACCTTGGGGGTGGGAAAGGATCCACAATTAAATCACAGCCAATTTAACTGCAATTAAATTGCCAGGTAATCAAAATGGACCCCCAAAAGTTGATCTTCAGTGGGTTTTTGTACTCAGGTCCCTTCTGCCTATCTTCTCATGGCCTCCCAGGATGGAGTGTGCAGCTGGAGACACAGGGCATTGAGTTCCCCATATCACTGGTCCCTCATTCTGTTGGCTCATTTTCATTTCCTTCCCTGAAGACACACAAACAAAAATCCCAAACTACCATGACCCGAATGTGTAACATACGGTACAATTAGTAAAAGTACATTAAGAGCTAAATTGGTCCTCTACAGCCACTTTTCTGATAATGAGAGGGAGGAAACCCTGGGAAAACAATTACAAAGAAAAAAGCTAGGACATGGTGTGAACTTCCACCAAGATGTAGTTTCAAAGAATGAGTTCAGTCTTGTAATCTAAGGTCATGTCTTGAAGAAGACAATTGTAAAACTTCCTTTGCAGAATACAGCATTTCTGGAAAGCAATATGACAATATGGAACTTAAATCTTAAAAATGTCTAAAACCATCGCTCTGCTAACTTCACTCTTGGGAAATTATTATAAGGAAACCACAAAAAAAAAAAAAGTAAACCAAGATTTATTTCAACATTGACCATAACAGTGAAAACTTGAAAATAACATGAAAGACAGAAATGTTGGGAGAGTTAAAGAAATTATGATGGGAACAAACAATGGAAAATTTTGCAACCATTAAAAATAATATCAACGATGAATCCTTAACATAGGAAGACACTTGTAGCAGAATTTTAAACTGTTTTATCATCTGAAATCTTCATCTAGCAGAAAAACTCATTGTAAATACATGAAAATTGTAAATAGTGTTTATTGCTAGATTTTGAACTGATCTTAATAGTTCCTTTGTTATTTTAAGTATCTTTCAAGTGATTTGTAAAACATATATGATGATTTGATAATCTGAGGGAAAATATGCACACTTTATAATAAAAAAAAATGCATCTACTCCCCTGCCTCATCCTTCTCCCATACCAAATAAAGCTACCTTCAAGATAAAGGGTCCAGTACTTTTTCTCTAGAACCAATGCCCTCCGCGGACCTAGAGAAAGGAATTCTGATGCCCCATGAAGGAGATTCTCTAGGTTTTCCAGTAATAGCTCTTTGCCTTTTTCACAGCCAGCTCAGTTGCCCATTCAAAACAGTTGTTTGCAGGGTGGTCACTGCAAGCAAGATGAGGATCAGGTGGCAAAAATCGTCTTTTGAAAGTGGTTTTTAATCTTAGGGAACTGAAGACTGGTGTCCTATTTCCAATCTCCTAATGCCTTGCCACTGCTCCACGTGTGACCCCTGGATCAGCAGCCCCAGAATCACCCAGGGTATCATAGGAATAAATTAGTGGGCCTCACACGCTGAGCTACTGAATTGGAATCTGCATTCTAAAAAGATCCACAGGTGATTCTGTGCACATTAAAGTTTGAGAAGCACTATTCCATTAGATATGTTTGCAACAACCTGGTATTATAAAACAAACACAGACGATGAGGGCACCTCATCTTTGATACTGACTGTACACAAAGAAAAAAACAGTCCACATACCCACTTTAAGTTTATTGGCTGAAGCCCTATAAGTTAGACTGACAAAAACAAAATAACAAAAAAAAAACCCACAAACAAACAGAAGTTTATTAATTTGGGCATCTTAAATACACAAGAGAGTGTCAGTCATGAGTTACTCAAAGGAGTAGTTAGAAACTGGGCTTATACAGCTTCTTAACAAAAAAATACATTTTTTTAGAGAAGTGACATGATACAAGAAAAGGACTTTCAGCATCTAAGGCAAATCACAGGAAAGCAAATGTATGGGGAAATTTATAACACATAAGGAATACTTTTTAGCAAGAGTTGTTATATAGAGTTGTCCTGTGCTGTCTCTGAACTGATAATGGTCTAGAATTAGTTATCTCCAGTGATTAACTTCTGTCCTTCCTGTTGAGGTGGGGGACACCTTTGCAAATTTATGTTTTACTTTTAAGCAAGTAGAAGGAAGGCAGAGAACTTTTCTTTTGTCTGCTTCTTCACAACTGCTTTCAGTTCAAAATAATCCCTGTGCAAAGTGGTATATTTTGGGGTGACATATTCTGCTACCCTACACAGCCCTCTAACCAAAAAGCATTATGACTTTGAAAAGCTGGATACCCTTGCCTGAGGAATATAACATATCTAGTTTCCACATCTGAAAAATGGGGATAATAAAATCTCTCCATTATAGCATTTAGCATAATTGAATTAGGTACCATAAAACCTCTAGAATAATTCCTGGAACACATAAGTATTAAAAGATTCTTATCATCATTATAATAATTATAGATGACAGATATAAGGATCAAATGAGATCATGAATATTCAAGCCTGCTCCAGATGCAAGAGATACTAATGCATATGTGAAGAGAAAATATTTTACAGATGTTAGGAGTGATTCTTATCCAGAAAGTCAGCTGTAAAGTGATAGTTGGGGATCATTGCAGAGTTTGGATTTCTGAGGCCTGATCTGACAGAGACAATCAGCAAGGGCAAAGGCCAGTGGAGTGGAATGAAGCTTCTGCTTCTGAAGGCTTCCTCACTCTTCTCAGTTCCTTCCTGCTCAGGCAGGAGGAAGATGCCCTTGAACTCAGAGGAAGAAAATGTGTCTGCATTCCATAGGCTGTATCAGCATTCAAGCAAAATGGCCAGCTGCCTTGGACAAGGAGTTTCTTAAGCGAAAAGTTTTTGGAGATGGTTCAGATCAACTGAGACTTGAAGAAAAGCAACAGGAAGATGCCGTATGGAGGGGACTTGGGCTTGATAGGGAAAGAACAGAATGGGCTCAAGTTGGGGACTTAGGAAAAGTAGACAGCGATAATAAAGCTCTTAGGGGTGGATGTGAAGCCAGATGGATGCCAGTGGAGCTGGGATGGAAATCCATTGGAAAATTAGGTGACTAGTGTTCTCCCTTTAGAAATGGTTCTTGACAATTTAAATAAAATTTCAGCCTTATTAATCATAATCCTCACAGAGAGAAGTCAATAATGAAGCAAAGTAAACACTAATAAACTTAGTTCTTAAACTTCAGAATTTCTAACAATGTCATAGGGACTACACAGAATCTAATTTGGTTTTGCTCAGTCAGTGCTACACTCAGTGGTTGCTACAAATAGCCATCTTTCCTGATCTTTCTCTGACATCTGACTGTTTCCTCCTTCCCCTCTCGCTAAGTGTCCATGCTTTCTCCAGGCCTCCCCCATTCCCCTCTTACTGCTCTCCTCCGACCCTTATTTGGTAATCCTCAAGCTGGCCTGGTGTCTCCTGGAGTTCCATTATCTGTTTTCTGTCAGAGATCTTAAACTCAAACTCCTTGAGTTTCAGGGAAGGAGGGTGAATGTGTTAATGAACCTGAGTTAATAAGGAGTGGTGTGGAGCACACAAAGCTGGAAATTATATATTGCAAAAAGAACTCAGGTTTCTTTCTATGAAACAATTGTCCAGTCCAGATATGTCCATCTCCAATGTATGGCTGTTGTCTCTCCCAAATGTTTATCCCTAGTGTTTGAGCCAGGATCCCACCTTGTCTCAAAAAGGAACCAAAGGTTGAATTTCTACTGAGGTCCATGAAGAAACTGAGGTGCATATGAGCCAGCAAGTGCAGCAGGAGCAGGGGGGCAGCCATTTGTCTAATATATCTTCATTCCCTTTAGACCTTTGGCTGGACTGTTTCAAGCCCCCACCTGCTTTAATCTTGATCTCAGTGGGGCCTTCTGGTCTCCCTGGCAACATTTGGTAATCCAAGAGGACCTAAAAGTCACATGCACAAAGCATGGGCAACAGATGTCCCCAGTGCTGCCTATCACATCACTCTGGCCTGCTTCTCATTTCAGCCCCAGTTACAGTGGGTTGTTTCATGCAAGTTCAGCCTAACCTTGCACTTCAAGTAGAAGCCAAGTATCCATCAGCTTTGCTTCTTGGCCAGGTAATTGTCAGACACCAGGGTAATCTGCTCAGCCTATGTGTAAGCAGACCCAGAAGTATATCACTACTATGCCAACCTTTCCATCTCCTTCTCATGCTTTGTTCCTACACCTCAGTCAGCTATGTCTGAGCTTCTCAATATGTTCCTTAGAACAGCAAACCCTCAAAAGCATGTACTTTGTCCTTCACTTCTCCCTTTATCCACTTGGATGATTCCAACTCATTTTTCTCAATATTACTTATTTTTGACCATTCTAAAATATCATTCCTCTATCCTCTTCTTAGTGGTTTGCAGCATGCTTAAAATCCTACTGCCAATAAATATATTGTTTTGCATATGGTATCAAAATTAGTAAATACTTTATGAGAATTTATTTGCCACATAGAAGTCATTCAATGATGACTGAATTTTTATTTGTGCTATTAAAAAAATCCTCAAGAGAAGGAAAGAAATGAATATAAATGCAGCAAATGTGACCACAAGAGTCTTAATTATTTAATGAGCCAGAGTAGGGGATCGTATGATTGACTGCATCATAGAACACATGACGTTATGAGAAAGGGTCAGAGTTAGCTAGAGACCAATATTATTAATTTAATAAATACTTATGGAATGCCTATTTTATGTCATATAAGGTATATAGTAAGACTGAACTTATATGATAAACTACCTTAGTATTCACCAAGCTGTAATTAATTTGAAAGTATTGGAGCTTACTTGGCTCAAATAAATATTAAAACTTTTAGTATCCTTAAGGTAAAGTTTGAGTTCAGGGCAATAGAATATCCTAACAATAAATGGTCACCACTCTCACTATCAGTTTTGATTGACAATAGGCTGTTTGCACCTAATGTTTCTCTGCTCTAACTGAATTCTGAGTCTGAGATAGGGTAGGTGGCAAAAACAACTGCAATTAATAAAAGCTACAGGAACTATTAAGAAGTAAAACCACTCTCCACACCTCCAACTGGATTTATGACAAAACCAAGAAAGACCAGCTCAGTCTAACGTGGCAGCTAATTTCCCCATGCAATAATGCCTAGCTTCATTATATGTTCATTGTAATACATCAGCATGCTAAATAATATACACCATGCCACCATGAGAAGAAAAGCCCATATAAGGACACAAAATTGACAATAAAGTTCCTCTGAGAAACCTCCATCCCTTTCCTGGGAAGATCCTGATTATTCCTCCCCCATAATGAATACCCTAACCCCCAATTAAATGAACCTTAATAAAGGAAGCAAATTGTGCGGAAGAAGAGGCTGCTCTCTTTGTGGTGTGACCCATCCTCTGTCTCACTGTTTCACTAATAAACTCATTTTCATATTAAATTCTATGCTGGCTCATGCTTGAATTATTTTCTTCATGAAGCCAAGAACCAACAATGGGTCACAGACTCTCAGGTTTTCAGACCACCAGAAAGCCTACACAAAAACCATTAAGGATAATTGTGAAAATTATTAGGACTAATTACCATTTTGTTGATTTGTATAGGAAGAGGAAGTATCAAAGGACTCAGGAATCTTTTAATCAAAATTTTGAATTTGTTGCTACCTGGTCAGAGACACTGTTATAAAGGTAAAATTGATGTTGCTCTAATGTGGATTTTGTAACTTCTCTTCATCACATGTCCATTCTGCAAATGTCTGGAGAAGCAGCTTGTAATAACAGAAATGACAGGTAACCAAACTGAGTCTGCCCTTTATTTAAATGTTGGTAAGCTTGAACAAATTCATTTTCCTCTTGGAACCTTCATCAATTTATCTAAAAGGTGGGGTGGGAGGCATTGTGTATCTCATAGAATTACACTGGATGATAGAAGTCAAGTGAAGCTGTCCCAGTGGCAAAGATTCTTTGGTTGATCAAACTTCAGTCAAGTTTTTGAACCTTCTACTAGTCCATCTAAGTACTTATTAGTAAAATACAGTTTTAGCAAGAACCCTGCTAAGTCAATTTTGCAAGACTCCCCAACACTTGATATTTGATTATTGCCAATAGAAATGGGGTCCTTTCATGGAGTCATGAGAAAAGCATTTCTGGGGACCCATGCATGGGAGGTTGAGGTATAGTAGTAAGATTTTTTAGGGTTGAAATAAATGACTGACCCCAGGTTCCCAATGTCTCATTTCTGTCCATGTTGTTGTAGAAAAAGTGCAACCTTTTCTTCTGGGCTCATGCTTGGGACTCATGCTTGGAGTCCACACAGCCACCAGGCCACTGGCAGCTGCTAGGTCTGCATGGCTGCTATGGATAGAGAATGCAGAAGTGCAGAGGCAAGCACATGTTACCAAGTGAGAGAGAATTTGTCTTTGTTAGGCTCAGATTATATTATTCTGAGCCTGGGTGTTCTGTCAAAATAACCAACTTTCCAATCCTCCTTGGGCTTATGCTGGGTCTTCCCCTTAACCAATCCATTTCCTAGATCTTCCAGTGTTCTGTGTCCCTTATTCAAATGACCCTTTTTCCATGCTAGATTGACAGGCATCTTTGTTTGCCACCTTGGCTTCTACTGCACATACCTCATAGTAATACCCCCTCTGCACCATCTTTGCCTCTTTTGTGCATACACCCAGCAGAGGAATTTCCCCTTTATTGTTTATTCCTACCCCATAGGTTGGGCAAATGGAGTGGTTGTACCCTGGGAGATTGAAAAACTGGTCCTTCCTACACAGGGTTGAGAGGGGTGTTAATCCCCTTGGTGGGGCAATGCTGCAATCCCCTGGGGTGCCTAGGAATGTTGTAACTTCCTAGCAAAACAGGCTTATTATCCAGTTCAGCTCCTCAGTTTATTATGCTTAATAATGTCCGGTTCCCTTTGCTCCCTTCCTTTATTAATATCTGGCTACCTACACTAACATGATTTGGTTCCTCATATTTTACCAAACCCCATGTGATGTCTGATCACCTTGGTCTGCATTCCACAAGAAAACAATTAAATCAGTTTAGCTAGAACCTCTCCTACTCCTGATATTTCTTTTTTTTTTTAATTTATTTTTTTCAAATACATTTGTCTCTGCCTTCCCCCCACCACTTTCCCTTGCCCCCTCCTTCCCCCCTCAACTCTTCCCCTTTGGTTTTGTCCATGAGTCCTTGCTCTATGTTCCTTGACTTTCCCCTTCCCTTCCTTTTCCCCCGTCCCCCCTCCCTCCTTCCCTCTTGTCTCTGTTGGTTTCTTTTCCTTTCAGTGTTGCTGGTCTTATTTTCCTTGCATCTTTGTATTGTTGGTTAGGTTCCACTTATAGGTGAGATCATATGGTATTTGTCTTTTGCCCCCTGGCTTATTTCGCTCCTGATACTTCTTACCAATTTTCCATTCACTGGCCCCACTCTGCAACTTGGCTATAAATTCCCACTTGCCTATCTGTATTCAAAGTGGAGCCCTATCTCTTGTCCCTTGTAAAATTCCAATGCAAATATCCTGAATAAAATCTGCTTTACCATCTTTAACAAGTGTCACTGACCACTTTTTTTTTCTTTACCAGAAGTCTTTGGGAATAAGTTTCCCCTTTGCCTTCCCCCAGAATCAAGATCCCTGTTTTTGAGATTCTTCACCTCAGTTTCTGAAATTCTTGATATTTTTCATCCCTACCTGCTCTTCTAGACAAAATGTCAGTGTTAAAAAAAATTAAGAGGCAAAATAGTTTGGAGGAAAGAACCCAAGGGTAAAAGTTCCTTGTCTCCTCTGTACTTCTAAGGTCTTCAGAACTGCATTTTCCTGACTAGATGGAACTTTAAAAAGAAGAGCAGGTGTCCTGGAGCTTCCGGAATTTTTGCTTTGTTATGTAAAATGGAAATATTTGAAATGCATGTGTAAATGTCCACTTGTTATTGTTATAACCTCATACTTTATCTTCATTTCTGATTGCTATTTAATCAGCAATAGCTTGGAACACTTTGAGCTTTTACTTTCTTCCTCTGTTAAGCAAGTAATGATCTGTAAACAAACACTTGAATAAGTGCTACTTAAAGGGAACTTTTCATCTTTTTGTAATGTTAAGGATTCTCTTATGGTGCCACTGAGCTCACCTTCTAATTGAGTTTTTTTTAAGTAGGATATTCAGGGATTCCATTTACTTCTATTTAGAACTTGATTACACATGAAGGGGTATATATTGGCTTCCCATTGCCATTGTAATAAATTACCAGCGATTCAGAAGCATAATATAAAATATTTTTATTAGCTCACACTTCTGAAAGTCAGAAGCCTAAGAGGGCTCAGCTAAGTTTTATACTCTGGGTCTCATGAGCAGAAAGCAAGATGTGGCCTAGCTAGGATATTTTTTGAAAGATCTGGGAAAGAATCCATTCCCAAACTCATTTAGCTTGTTGGAGGAATTCAGTCATAGCTGTCTTTAGCGGGTAATTTCTGCTCCTAGAAGACACCTAGGTTCTTTCCTACATAGTCTTTTCCACCTTCTTACTAGCAAAAGTGCATCAAGTCCTTCTCATTCTTCACAGCTGTCTAATTTTTCCTTCTGCTTTCTCCTCTGTCACTAAACAGAAAATATTCTACTTTAAGAACTCATGTGATTGGATCAAGTGTACTAGAATAATCTCCCTTTTTCTAGGTCAAGTGTACTATGTAACAACACAATCATGGAAATATCTCTTCACATTCACAGGTTCTAAGGATTAGGGTGCAGAATCTTGAGTGCCATTCCTAGAACTTCTACCTACCACATGTACATTCCACATAAAGATGGTCTCCCATTCTGTTTTCTCATCCATCTTCTCAAAAAAGTTACATCTTCTTGAATGTTCTTAATATTGCTAGAGAAAAAAGACTGGGAGATTGAATAAAAACGAGCAGAGTACCAGTGGCAGAGTGAGATATCAAATAAAAAGAGATTGTTTGACAGTTTTCTTGAGTTAACATCAATGAAATATCAGAACTTCTGAGATTGAGACAAACTCAATTTCTGCAGTATCTGGCTAAGACTGAAGAGGAATATAAACAGACTCAAAGTTTCCTATGTTAATGAAAATAATCCCACCAGGCCTGATGATTTAACTACATTCTTTGAGGTGCTAGATTATAAAATATATACAATGCTTGCTGATGCCCTTTGATTGAAATAGATATTCAACATTGTCTGTCAACTATTAGATTAACAAAATGAGAACTAGAGTTAATAGTTATGGAAAAGAATTATAGGTAAGAAAGTTCTTTATTAAAACCAGATAGTTATATCTTTATGCACTGATTTACAAATGTATCTTAATGATATATTTATTTATATTGAAATACATGCCACGGTGAGCCATCACTAAAGCTTGAATAGTTAAAACCTTCCATGTGCGCCCTGATTGGTGTGGCTCAGTGAATTGAGTGCTGGCCTGTGAATCAAAGGGTCGCTGGTCTAATTCCCAGTTAGGACACATGCCTGGGTTGCAGGCCAGGTCCCCAGTAGGGGGCGCTCAAGAGGCAACAACACATTGATGCTTCCCTCTCTTTCTCTCTTCCTCACTTGAAAAATAAATATATAAGGGAGAATCAAAATGGCGGAAGAGTGAGTAGAAGTCACACCGACCTCATCCCAGGACCAACCTGGAATTACAACTAAATAGTGGAGAAATCACCTGGAACAAAATGAACAATAGCAAAAGAGGAGCCTTGTAACCTCGAAGACAGAAGAATCAGTTTTAGCGCAATCTAACTGTGAAGGACTGTGGTACAGACCTGAGAAGGTGGTCAGGGCACCCACAGGCAGCAGCTCCAGAAGGACATTGAAACAGCTAGTTGGATCCCCCCAAGAAGAATGGAGTCTAAACCAAAAGTGGGGATCTCTAGCCCACAGCACCAGAGCCCAAAAGGTACACAGAAAACAGCTGCAAAAAGCAGCAGGTTTGCTTTCTGCTGGAGACAGGCGGCTGGAGATGCAAAGAACTCTTCAGAGAGCTAACGCATACATTTTTATTTGCAGCCACTTACCCTGGTCTCCGACAAAGGCGAGGGCAGAATGGGCTAGAGATGCCTGAGGAGAGACTGGGGAAGGAAGCTTTGGAGAGAGAACGGAGAGAGTAGCTGTTGTGATCTTGGTGCTGACTCATCCCCCATGCGGCAGCAGCCATCTTGCTCAGGCAGAGACCACTCCCCATGAGCGGCCTCAGCATCAAAGGATCCAATAGCCCCACCCCCAGGTGGGATTCCACCCTGCCCTGTGCTGTCTAAGCTGCCTACTAACCGCAGAGTGGCAGCCACAGACAGTAGATCCCTGGCTAAAGGGGACACAGAGAAGTCTGGCAACACTTGAGGAGAGACTGGGGATGGAGGCTTTGGGGAGAGAACAGAGAGACTAGCTAGCAGAATCCCAGTGTGGACTCCTCTCCCATATGGCAGCAGCATGAAAAGACGCAATAACCCCGCCCTCAGGAGGGACATCGTCCCACCCTGAGACATCTAAGGTGCCCTGCTGAGTGCAGAATAACAGCTGAAGGAGACAGCCACAAAGAGTAGATTACTGAAAGTCTCAAACAGACTGCCTAAGGTCACACAAGGACGACATCTAACATCATCAGAGGCAGATCTAGAAAGAAAAAACAGTGGTCTCTTACCAAAGAAGTTCACACCATAAAGTCAGGAGATCAAGACAGATCAACTTAAGAAGCAGAATCAAAAGAGAAGAGTCTCACAAATAATGGCAGGACAAAGAAATATGCCCCACTCAAAGGGAATGGAGAAATCCCCAGAAAGAGAACTAAATGAAATAGAGGCAAATAAACTATCAAATACTGAGTTCCAAACAATGGTTCTAAGGAAGCTCAATGAGCTCAGTGAGCTCAGAGAGAATTACCAAAAACTACAGGGAAACTATGAGGAACTTACTGCAAACTATATCAGCATGAAAAAGGACATAGAAACTATCAACAAGAGACAAGAAGAAATGAAGAATACAATTTCTGAATTGAAGAACACAATAGAAGGAATCAAAAGCAGGCTCGATGAAGCTGAGGACCGAATCAGCAAGCTGGAGGACAAGGTAGATAAAAGCTCCCAGAAAGAGCAAGAAAATGAAAAAAGACTCAAAAAGAATTAAGAGCATTTAGAGAAATGCAAGACAACCTGAAACATAATAATATCTGTATAATAGGGATACCAGAAGGAGAAGAGGATGAGGAAGGGATAGAGAACCTATTTGAAAAAGTAATGATGGAAAACTTCCCTAATTGGAGGAGAGAAAAAGTCACATAAGTCCAGGAAGCACAAAGGGTCCCATTCAAGAGGAACACAGTGAGGCCCACTCCAAGACACATCATCATTAAAATGACAAATAGCAAAGACAGAGAATCCTAAAGGAAGCAAGAGAGAAAGAAGTAGTAACATATAAGGGAGCGCTGATACAGCCAGAATCTGACTTCTCAACAGAAACCCTGCAAGCCAGAAGGGCATGGCAAGAAATATTCCAAGTCATGAAAAGGAAAGGCCTGCAACCAAGACTGCTCTACCCAGCAAGGCTCTCAATTAAAATGGAAAGCAAAATAAGGAGCTTTCTAGATAAAAGAAGGCCAAAAGAATACACCTCCACTAAACCAGCACTGCAAAATATGCTAACAGGACTGCTTTAAGATGAAGAAAAAGTTTCTATGAATACCTAGTTCCATTCAGAGTTTCCAATACTTGGTATTACCAATATTTTTAATACTCATTAATCTGATTGCAACAATGATGTTATTTTAATTGTTCCTTTACTATTTGTTGAAGCTAAACCTGTTTTAGTATATTTCTTGCCTATTTCTATTATTTTTTTAGAAAAAGCTTTAAATGACTTTTTGGTATTCTTCATCCATTTATTGATTAAAGGTTGGTAGAACATTTTTCCCATTAAAAAAAAAAAACCCTATTAAGCATGTTTTAGATGCGTTGCAAATACTTTTATATTCTATTCCTTGCCCTCTAACTTTTTTATATGTATATTACTATATAGTGAAATGTTTAATATAGTCATATTGTCTATATTTACTTCATAGCTTCTGGATTTGAATATTTTACTTCAGGTCATGACAAATATTAGTTGTATTTTCTTCTAAAACTCCTTAGATTCTACATATTGATTTTGAACTCACCTGAATATTTCTTCTATAATGTATGAAGTAGGGCTCTATATTTGTTTTATTCCAAGTAATAGTGGTCCATGCCCCTTATTTGTGGAATAAGCCTTATTTTCCCCATTGATTTGAAATATCAACTTAATCATACATATATTGATCCTATGTATACGTTTGTCTCTAAAATGTTAATTATATTTCATTGATCTATTTGATTATTTCTGTGCTGGTGTCATGTTGGTTTAATTGCTGAGACTTTAGAATGGTTTTAAATTTTTTTAATATTTTATAATTAACTTTGACATCTAAAAATATAATAAAATCAGTCTGCATTTAAGAAAGAAAGAAAGAGAGAGAGAGAGAGATGGAACTCCTACCTTTTGCGACAACATGGATGGAATTGGAGAATATTAAGCTAAATAAAATAAGCCAGTTGATGAAAGGCAATTACCATATGATCTTACCTATAAGTGGACCCTATTCAACAAAATAAACTAACAAACAAAATAAACCACAGTCACGGAAACATGGAGCAGACTGAATATGACCAGAGGGGAGAAGGAAAGAGGACAATGTTGGAAAGGGAAAGGGACTAGACAAGGAACATGTATGAATGACCCAGGGACATGGACAAGAGAGTGAGAATTGACTGTAGGAGTGGTGGATGGGATGGGATGGGTGGAGGGGGGTAAAGGGGTAAAAATTGAGACAACTGTAATAAAATAAACATGATTTATAAATTTAAAAAAAAGAATACAATAAAAGGCCCATCTATTCACCATTCGAGCTTGACTAACAGACGACTGCCGTCCCTGAGTATTTAGCCCCCATCACATTCCTCTCCCTCTCTAGAGGTAACCATTAACCTGAGTTCTGTGCTCATCATTTCCTCACTGGCCTTTTAAAGAAAGTTTTACCAGGTGTGTATGCACTCTTAAACAATATGTTATTTAGCTCTGCCTGAGCTTTGAACTTTATATAATGGAATTATACTATATTTTTCCTTTTGTGCCTTGCTTCTTTCACTCAGCAATATATTTGTTAGTTTCATCCAAAAATAAATAAACAAACAAACATAAATAAATAAATAAATAAAACTTTTTTAAAAATTAAAAAAAAATCTTCTTGTGCTATGGGCTGATAAAGCCTCATTCACCCAAACAAAGTACAGGGTGAAAAGTTCTAGCCCAAAATTTCTGATTGCATTCATTAATTTTTTAGTATATGTTTAATGTTTACCATGTGCCAGATGCTTATGTAGGTATGGGAAAGTCACTGAGGTAGATAAGAGGGAGACACTGATGTAGGCCTGGGTGAACAAAACCAGCTCTGTCCCTGTCCTCAAGCAAATTCTATTCTAGGCCCTTATGTTGTGAGTAGCCTTGCAGGTATAAAGTTGAGGCCTATAGGACAGTGACAGCTGAAGGGAGACATGTCGCAAGTGCTGGAGATCATGTGACCAGTCCAGAGTTTGGTCAGAGTAGCAGACAAAGCCAAGGTGTCCTTGTTATACCTGAAAAGTGCTCTATTGTCTCCTGGAAATGCCAGGCTTTATCAGTGATGGAATCAAATAGGAAGACTTAACCTAGGGACATCAAGCAGGCTTATCTAGGGGATATATGAGCTCCATATCATTCAAAACATACAGAAAAATTTGGCCTTGCTTAAGAATTTAGGTAAAATAGTGATTTTAGCACAGGAATTTAACTGCCTCTTTCTCCAGTAATTTAATTAGAAGGGTTGATAGATAATAAAAATAGGAAAAAAATGTTTCTTCAGGCCTGGGTTTCAATCAAATGTAAAAAATAAACTTGAAGGATTTCCAATGTATCCCTTATTTTCATCCAGGGGAAAATAAGGAGGCATGCCTAAATCTCCAGAGTGGCATGGAATAGGCTGATAAAACATAGTCAGTGAGAGAACTGGGTCATAAAGTAACTTCACAAAGTAAATTTGACCAAATCCTCAAGTCCAAGATGGGAAAAGAGTTAAGAAATATTATCTTGAATCTAGCACAGGAGGGAGAAGAGTAAAGAAAGCTCCTTGAAGCTAAGAAGGGAAAACAACTGCCCTCCCGAGACTAGATTGTGTCCTTGAGGGAGGTGAGAAAACCCCAGCGGAGCTCCACTCCCCAGTCACCACGAGAGACAAGGGGCAAGCCTGCGAGTCAGGATCAGCCTCAGGTAGCTCTCCTTCATGCCTTTTTATGTCCTGATTTCATTTTTTAGAATTTATCTTTTAATTATATTTGACACACTATATTAGTTTTAGGAGTACAACATAGTTATTAGACAGCTATATACCTTACAAACTGATCATCGCAATAAGTCTAGTACTCATCTGGCACCATACATAGTTATTACAATTTTGTTGACTATATTCCCTATGCTGTACTTTGACTCCATTTTGACCTGAGCAGGCAGTATTTGAAAACAACTGCACTGAGTATCCCCTGGCTTATGAACTTGGAGAAAATGGCCAGTGCAGTCAACCTGGGCTCTTCCCTGATATAGTAAAAAGCAAAACAACACAACAAAAGGAGTTCTCATCTACCCAGTACACACTACATATCATACATAAGAAAATGGAGACACATACCAAACCCTCCCAGTAGTATAGCACTGGTGAGAAATAGAGCTAGGATTCTGAATGAGACAGTGGGATTCCAGAGGCCCTGCTATTTCTGATTGTCATATTGCCTCTTTCAGGAAGAACATTGGGCACTGCTATAACAGGTGGACAGGTGCAAGTGGAAGCCATGGAAGAAAGCTAGCCCTAGTGCTATGTCACCAAAGAGAAGAGATCAGAGGGATGATACAGATCTAATGGAATTATGCAAAGCCAGGGCTCCATCTACACTCTGCTCAGGATGCAAAATTGCTGAATTTGTTTCATCAATTACCCAAAAGTGCCTGTCTTTCCCCTTTGCGTGGGTTGGTAGGATTTAGTCAGAGGCTGTAATCATTCTCTACCAGAACCCTTATCAGTTATGATTTCTCTAGAAGAAAATACTGGTTAATTGTAGTATTTGTGTCCTAAGGATGACCAAAGTACAGAAATCATACTTGGGCAAATAGCACTGAACAGTCAGGAATAGAGAGAAGCTCTGCCTTGTGGTTGGTGTCTTTTTTTTTTTTTTGTACTTTTTTTATTGTTATTCTATTACAGTTGTCCCAATTTCTTGCCCTTTTCCTTTCTCCACACATCCCACCTCCCACTCCCACACTGTTGTCCATATTCATAGGTCATTCATACACTTTCTTTGATTAATCCCTCCTCCTTTTTCCCATCATTATCCACATTCCCCTTACATTCTGGCCATTGTCAGTATGTTCCATGTTCCCATTTCTCTGGTTCTATTTGCTCATTAGTTTATTTTGTTCATTAGATTCATCCTATAGGTGAGATCATATGGTATTTGCCTTTCACCAATGGGCTTATTTCACTTAGCATAATATTCTCCAGTTCCATATATGTTGTTGCAAAAGGTAGGAGTTCTTTCTTTTTCTCTTAATATACCACAGATTTTTTATTCACTCATCTACTAATAGGCACTTAAAATGTTTCCAACACTTGGCTATTGTAAAAAGCACTGCTTTGAACATAGGGGTGCATAAGTTCTTCTGAATTCATAATTTCATTTTCGTAGGGTATATTCCCAGCAACAGAATCACTGGGTCAAAAGGCAGTTCCATTTTTAATTTTCTGAGGAAATTCCTTACTGTTTTCCACAGTGGTTTCACCAGTCTGGATTCCTACCAACAGTGCATTAGGGTTCCCTTTTCTCTTCATCCTTACCAACACTTGTTTGTTGATTTATTAATGATAGCCATTCTGACAGGTGTGAGTTCATATCCCATTGTGATTTTAATTTGCATCTCTTTGATGGCTAGTAATGTTGAGCATCTTTTCATATGTATGTGAGCCATCTGTGTGTCCTCCTTGGAGAAGTGCCTATTCTGATCTTTTGCCCACTTTTTAATTGTATTGTTTGTCTTCCTGGTGTTGAATTGTATGTGTTCTTTATGTATTTTGGATATCAAACCCTTGTCTGATGTGTCATTGGCAAATATGTTCTCCCATATGATGGATCCCCTTTTCATTTTTATGATGGTTTCTTTGCCTGTGCAGAAGATTTTAATTTGATGTAGTCCCATTTGTTTATTTTTCCTTTATTTCCCTTGCCCTAGGAGATACACTGGCAAAAATATTGCTACATGGGATATGAGAAATTTTACTGCCTATGTTTTCTTCTTGGACTTTTATGATGTCACAACGTATATTTAAGTCTTTTATCCATTTTGAGTCTATTCTGGTGTATGGTGTAAATTGGTGGTTAGTTTCTTTTTTCTTTTTTTTTTTTTTTGGCATGTATCGGTCCACTTCTCCCAACACCATTTATTGAAGAGGTTATTTTTACTCCATTGTACACTCATATCCCCTTTGTCAAATAATAATTGACATGGATTTATTTCTGGGCTTTCTATTATATTCCATTGATCTACGTGTCTGTTCTTATGCTATTACCAGACTGTTTTGGTTTTTTTGGGGGGTTTATTTTTATAATTTACTTTTTAAATACATTTGTCTCTGCCTCTCCCCCACCTCTTTCCCTTGCCCCCTCCCATCTTCCCTCCCTCAGCTCTTCCCCTTTGGTTTTGTCCATGAGTCCTTGCTATATGTTCCTTGACTTTCCCCTTCCCTTCCCTTTCCCTGCCCCACCCTTCTCTCTTGTCTCTGTTGATTTCTTTTCCTTTCAGTGTTGCTGGTCATATTTTCCTTGCATCTTTGCATTGTTGGTTAGGTTCCGCTTATAGGTGAGATCATATGGTATTTGTCTTTCGCCCCCTGGCTTATTTCGCTTGGTATGATGCTCTCCAGTTCCATCCATGTTGTTGCAAAGTTTAGTATTTCTTTTTTTCTTTCTGCTGCGTAGTACTCCATTGTGTATATGTACCATAATTTTTTGATCCAATCATCTACTAATGGGCATTTAGGTTGCTTCCAAGACTTGGCTATATTGTAAATTGTGCTGCTATGAACATTGGGGTGCATAGGTTCTTAAGTATTGGCGTTTTGGTGTTCTCAGGGTATAGTCCCAGCAGCGGAATCGCTGGAACAAAAGGCAGGTCCATTTTCAACTTTCTGAGGAAATTCCACACTGCTTTCCATAGTGGCTGCACCAGTCTGCATTTCCACCAACAGTGGACTAGGGTTCCCTTTTCTCCACAGCCTCACCAGCACCTGTTGTTTGTGGATCTGTTTATGATGGCCATTCTGACCGGTGTGAGGTGGTACCTCATGGTGGTTTTGATCTGCATTTCTCTGATGGCTAGTGATGCTGAGCGTCCTTTCAAATGCCTCTGGGTCCTCTGTATCTCCTCCTTAGATAAACAACTGCCAAGCACCTTTGCCCATTTTTTGATTGGATCGTTTGTCTTCTTGGAGTAGAGTCGAGTGAGTTCTTCATATATCTTGGAGAGCAAACCTCTATCTGATGTATCATTAGCAAATATATTTTCCCAAAGGTTGGCTCCCTTTTCATTTTGCTGATGTTTTCTTTAGACGTGCAGAAGCTTCTTATTTTGATGAGGTCCCACTTGTTTATTCTTTCCTTTATGTCCCTTGCTTTAGGAGACATATCAGTGAAAAAATTGCTGCGTGGGATATCTGAGAGTTTCCTGCCAATGTTCTCCTCTAGGACTTCAATGGTGTTGCGACTTATATTTAAGTCTTTTATCCATCTTGAGTTTACTTTTGTGTATGGTGTCAGCTGATGACCCAATTTCAAGTTTTTGCATGTAGCCGTCCAGCTCTCCCAACACCATTTGTTGAAGAGACTACTATTGCTCCATTTTATGCTTCTGCCCCCTTTGTCAAATATTAGATGTCCATAGAGACCTGGGCTTATTTCTGGGCTTTCTATTCTGTTCCACTGGTCTATGGGTCTGTTCTTGTGCCAGTACCTGATTGTTTTGAGTATGGTGGCTTTATAGTAGAGTTTGATGTCCGGTATTGTGATCCCTCCTACTTAGTGTTTCTTTCTCAAAATTGATGCGGCTATTCGGGGTCGTTTATAGTTCCATATAAATTTTTGAAATGTCTGTTCTATTTCTGTGAAATACGTCATTGGTATCTTAATAGGGATTGCGTTGCATCTATAAATTGCTTTGGGTAGTATGGACATTTTGATGATATTAATTCTTCCAATCCATGAGCACGGTATATGCTTACATTTATTTGTGTCTTCCTTAATTTCTTTTTTCAATGTTGTATAGTTTTCTGCATACAGGTCTTTTGTGTCTTTGGTTAAATTTATCCCTAGGTACTTTATCTTTTTTCGTGCCATATCAAATGGTATATTTTTTCTGATTTCTTCTTCTATTGCATTGCTGGTGTACAAAAACGCCTTTGATTTCTGAATGTTGACTTTGTATCCTGCTGTTTTGCCAAATTCATTTATTAGGTTGAGGAGTTTTTTGGTAGAGTCTATAGGGTTCTCTATGTACAATATCATGTCATCTGCAAACAATGATAGCTTTACTTCCTCCTTTCCTATTTGGATGCCTTTTATCTCTTTCTCTTGTCTGACCGCTGTGGCTAGGACTTCTAATATGATGTTGAAAAGAAGCGGTGAGAGCGGACATCCTTGTCGTGTTCCCGATCTTAGTGGGAAAGCTTTCAGTTTTTGCCCATTGAGTATATTAGCTGTAGGTTTTTCATATATGGCCTTTATTACGTTGAGGAATGCCCCATTGATTCCCATTTTGCTGAGTGTTTTGATCATAAATGGGTGCTGTACCTTGTCAAATGCTTTTTCTGCATCTATTGAGATGATCAGGTGGTTTTTGTCTTTTCTTTTATTGATGTGCTGTATCACGTTTATTGATTTGGGTATATTGAACCATCCCTGCATCCCTGGGATGAATCTCACTTGATCGTGGTGGATAATCTTTTGAATGTATTGCTGGATGCGGTTTGCCAATATTTTGTTGAGGATTTTAGCATCTATGTTCATCAGCGAAATTGGCCTGTAGTTTTCTTTCTTTGTAGGGTCTTTTTCTGGCTTTGGGATCAGGGTGATGCTGTCCTCATAGAAGGAGTCTGGGAGTCTTCCCTCCTCTTAGATTTTTTGGAATAGTCTGAGAAGGACAGGGGTTAGCTCTTCCTTAAATGTTTTGTAAAATTCTCCTGGGAAACCGTCTGGCCCTGGGCTTTTGTGTGCTGGGAGTTTCTTGATTACTGCTTCAATTTCCCCAGCTGTTATCGGTCCGTTCAAGCTTCCTGTTTCTTCCTCCTTCAGTGTTGGAAGATTATACTTTTCTAAAAATTTGTCCATTTCATCAAGATTTTCAAATTTCTTGGCATATAATTGTTCATAATAGTTTCTGATGATCCTTTGTATTTCTGTGGTATCAGTTGTTATTTCTCCTCTTTCATTTCTGATATTATTAATTTGGGTCCTTTCCCTTTTTGTCTTGATAAGTCTGCTTAAAGGCTTGTCAATTTTATTAATCTTTTCAAAGAACCAGCTTCTGGAATGGTTGATCCTCTGAATTGTTCTTTTTGTCTCTATGTCATTCAGTTCTGCTCTAATCTTGACTATTTCCTTCCTTCTACTTGTTCTGGGATTTATTTGTTGTTGTTTCTCCAGTTCTTGAAGTTGTAGTGTTAGGTCTTTTATTTGAAATGTTTCTATCTTTTTAAGATAAGCCTGTATTGCTATGAACTTCCCTCTCAGGACCGCCTTTGCTGTGTCCCATAGGTTTTGGACTGTTGTCTGTTCATTTTCATTTGGTTCCAGAAATTTTTTGATTTCTTCTCTTATCTCATTATTGACCCATTCATTGTTTAATAGTCTACTGTTCAGTCTCCATGAGTTTGCAAGTTTTCGAAGTTTCTCTTTGAGGTTGATTTGAAGTTTCAAGGCCTTGTGGTCTGAGAAAAAGTTTGATATTTTTTCAATTTTCCTGAATTTGCTGAGGCTTGCTTTGTGTCCTATCATGTGGTCTATCTTTGAAAAACCGCCATGAGCATTTGAAAAGAAAGTGTATTTTTCTTTTTTGGGATGTAAGGTTCTATATATGTCAGTTAAGTCTCTTTGATTCAATGAGTCATTCAGTGCCACGATATGTTTATTAATGTTTTGTTTGGAAGATCTGTCCATTTTTGACAGTGGGGTGTTGAAATCCCCTACTATCAGTGTGTTGTTGTCTCTATCTTTTTTGAAGTCATCCAACAATTTCCTTATAAACTTGGGGGCTCCTATATTGGGAGCATATAAGGTTACAATGTTGATGTCTTCTTGATAGATTCTTCCTTTAAGTATTTTAAAGTGCCCCTCTGGGTCTCTCTTTATGGCCTTTGCTTTGAAATCTACTTTGTCTGATACAAGTATGGCAATGCCAGCCTTTTTCTCACGTCCATTTGCTTGGAATATTATTTTCCATCCCTTTACTTTCAATCTGTGTAGGTCTTTTGCTCTGAGGTGGGTCTCTTGTAGGCGGCATATGTGTGGGTCATGTTTTCTTATCCATTCAGCTACCCTATGACTTTTGATTGGGGCATTTAGTCCATTCACATTGAGAGATATTACTGGCAGAAACTTACTCATCTTTTCTCTTTGTACTTGTGTTCCTCTCTGTCTCATTCTTTTCCTTCCTCTGCTTAAACCAGTCCCCTTAGCATATCTTGGAGTGCTGGTTTGGTAGAGATGTATTCTTTTAGCCTTCTTTTGTCTGGGAAACTCCGTATTTCTCCTTCTATTTTAATGGAGAGCCTAGCTGGGTAGAGCAGCCTTGGCTGTAGGCCCTTGCTTTTCATGGCTTGGGATATTTGTTGCCATTCCCTTCTGGCTTGCAGTGTTTCTGTTGAGAAGTCAGCTCCTAGGCGTATCGGGGCCCCCTTGTATGTTACTTTCTCCTTCTCCCTTGCTGCCTTGAGGATTCTCTCTTTGTCTTTGACATTTGCCATTTTAATGATGATGTGTCTTGGAGTGGACCTCCTTGGGTCCCTCTTGAGTGGGGTCCTCTGTGCCTCCTGGATCCAGGAGAGCCTTTCTCTCCTCAAATTAGGGAAATTTTCCATCATTACTTTTTCGAGGAGGTTCTCTATTCCTTGCTCCTCTTCTTCTCCTTCTGGTATCCCTATTATGCAGATATTATTGCGTTTCAGGTTGTCCTGCATTTCCCTAAATGCTTCTTCATTCTTTTTGAGTCGTTTTCCCATTTCTTGTTCTTTCTGGGAGCTTTTTTCTACCTTGTCCTCATCTCACTGATTCGATCCTCAGCTTCATCCAGCCAGCTTTGGATTCCTTCTACTGTGTTCTTCAATTCAGAAATGGTATTCTTCATATCCTCTTGTGTCTTCTTGATAGTTTCTATGTCCTTTTCCAGGCTGATATAGTTTGCTGTAAGGTCCTGATTGTTTCTCTGCAGTTTCTCATAGTTCTCTCTGAGCTGGCTGAGCTCATTGAGCTTCCTTAGAACCATTGTTTTGAATTCCATATCTGATAATTCCCTTACCTCTATTTCATTTAGCTCTCTCTGTGGGGAGTCCCCTTTTCCACTCATTTGGGGGGAACTTCTTTTTCTTCCCATTTCTGTGAGAGTCTGTTAAGTTTTTTGTCCTTTACTTTTCTTTCTGGGCTTGCCTCTGATGATGTCAGTTGTTGACCCTATACAGCCTTGGGTTGTTTGTTTGAGTCTTTCAGGAGTCTAATGCCTGTGTCTGACTCCTGCTTGGAGCAGCTCTGTGACCCCTTCGGTCAGGGCTGAGCTATTTTTTGGGATCTCTCTGCGCTCTCACGTGGACTCCTTGAGCGCGTTCCCTGCGTGGCAGGGTCCCCCACCTGCCGGGCTCGCATGTGCTTGCCCCAGACCAGGGGGCTTATTCGCGACCTCCTGTACTCACCTGGCCTCCCTGGCATGCGAGCTTCGTGGCACTGGTCAGTTTAGGGTCTTCTATTGTGTGTTTTCCCCGCTTTTGGCTCTTTGGGTGCGTTGCTTGCCCTCGCCAAATGGGGACTACGGAAATGGGAGGGAATCAGCTCCAGGACTCTCTGGTTAATCCTGTGTCTGGTCTCTCCTCCAGGGACTCTGGGCAGCTCTACTTATTTTGTGGGCCGCTCCGCAATCGCGGCGGGTAGGTCAATTTACGCCTGCCCTTGCCGCTCTGTGCACTCCCTCTCAGGCCATATGGGTGCCAGTCTGTGGGAGGCCTTGCCGGCAGGTGCAAGCGTTCGCCAGTCCGCGTGGGTCACACACACGCTCGCCAACCCTCGCAGGTCACTCGGCGCAAGTGTGCGCGCCTGCTCTGGGTGTTCTGGGGGTGTCTATGTTTGCTTTTCAGCTTTTGGCTCTTTGGGGGTGTGGCCTCTTCCTGCGCAATGGAGACTATGGCAAGGAGAAGGAGTCGGGACTCCCCGGTTCCTCCTCCCGTTCTTTCCCCAATGCCTCCGTTTTTAGTCTCCCCTCAGGGGCCTCTGGGCAGTTCTGTGACCCCTTCGGCCAGGGATCCAACCCCTGTGCGGACTGTGTTTCAATCGCAGGCAGTCTGGTTCATGCGCACCCCCCTTCTGACTCTTTGGGGTCGTGCCTTTCCAGCCCACAATGGAGACTACCGAACGGGGAGGGAGTCGGGACTCCCCGGTTCCTCCTCCCGTTCTTTCCCCAACGCCTCTGTCTCCAGTCTCTCCTCAAGGCTCTCCCAGCCAGTCTGCACTCAGCCCCGTAGCTCACAGGCGTACAAGCTGTGTGCGGAGGGCACAAAAGGCAGGTTAATTGATTCGCTTATGCCTGAGCGAGATGGTAGCTGGAGAGTGGGAAGTGCGTTATCACCCGGGCTCCACCGGCCGCAGTCTCAGTTCTCTTCACAAAGTTTTCCTCACCAGTCTTTTCCCAGGCACCAGCCCACCCTGCTGCCGCCTCTACCCAGCGATCAAGGAGGGTGGCTGCTGCTGCAACTTTTGCGTTTGCCCTTTAAATGTCTTTTTGCATCCCCAGCCACCTGTCTCTGGCAGAGAGCACCCCTAAGCTTTTTGGGGTTGCGTTTTGTCTGTATTTTCTCGGCTTTAGCTGCTATAGTTTAGGGGTTCCTGTTTATGATTCAGACCCCGTTCTTCTCAGGGGGGCGCTAAGTGGCCGTTTCAATGTCCCTCTGGTGCCAGTGCCCCTGCGCACCCAGCCCACCCTCTTGAGCCTCCACCGCAATTCTCACCTGTTAGAATGTGTGAGAGTAGAATCCACTGTCTGCGGCACCAAGGCTCCTCTCCCACTATCGCTCCACTGCTTTCCAGGTGATTACTCCATTATTTAGTTGCAATTCCAGTTTGGTTTTAGGAGGAGGTCAGCGTGACTCCCTTTCACTCCTCCGCCATCTTTCCAATCCTTCCCCCAGACTGTTTTGATTACAGTGGACTTATAGTATAGTTTTATATCAGGTATTGTGATCACTTGAACTTTCTCAAGATTGCTGAGGTTATTTGAGGCTGTTTATGGTTCCATATAAATTTTTGAACCATTTGTTCTAGATCTGTGGAATATGCCATTGGTATTGTAATAGGAATTGCATTGAATATATAGATCACTTTGGGTAGTATGGACATTTTGCTGATGTTAATTCTCCAGTCCATGAACATGGTATATGCTTCCATTTATTTGTATCTTCCTTAATTTCTTCAGTGTTCTATAGTTTTCTGAATTCTACAGGTCTTTAATCTCCTTGGTTAAACTTATTCCTAAGCACCTTATTTTTCTTGTTGCTATAGTAAATGAGATTTTTTCCCCTAGTTTCTCTTTCTAATATTTCATTGTTAGTGTACAAAAATGCCATCAATTTCTGAGGCTGGTATCTTAAACATGGAAGCAACCCCAGGAGCAGGGAAGAGTGTTCTCAGAGGGCTGGTCTCACCTGATCAGCACAAGTGTTTTCTGATGACCACTGTGGACACCAAGGAGGGAGCTGATGAATGTAGGCATGAAGGCACAAAGTAACTGAGAGATGTAACCATGAAAATGAGACAAACTCTTCTTGTCTCCATTGCCCAAGGAAGGAAACAACATGAGAGAAGACTGCAAAGACGATGGCCTTTTTTGATTCTCAAAAACAATTCATCCATAATCAGGCTGTTTACAGGATTATAGCAGAGATGAGGAGTGAGGAAGCCCTGTGTTCAAATGCCAGCTCTGTTGTTTATTACATGAGTAACCTGGACCAGCTTGTTAAGTCATTGGAGTTGTAGACTCTGCTGCCATGTGGAGACTATGAACTCTCTCCTATATCAGGGTATAAATCAAATGTTATGGCTGTGTTAACCTGGCAAGTAACTGTCACATATACACAGACCCATTCTCACCCTTGTCCACCCTAGTTTACTCTTCACACATCACCATGGTACCCAAACTGAACTTTTAAAATCATAGACAAGATCATGAAATTCCTCCATTTCACCATTTCCATGGCTCACCACTGCCTTGAGAACAAATCCACAGGCCTCCTGATAGTCTGCATGTCTGCCCTTGACTTCTACTCCAACCCCACCTTTGTTACCCATCTCTTGGCGATTGAGATCCAAATCCACTGATGGAAACCATGCCCTCCCACTAGCCAAGCATGCCGACTCAAACCTTACTGTGCTATTCTCCAGTTACTTACATGGCTCACCCCTTTAGTTCGTCAAGGTCTGTGCTCAAAGGCCACATCTTCAGAACACTCTTCCCTAACAGTCTATCAAAAATAACCATCTCTTTATGTTTCATCTCCTTACCCAACTTTAATCCCCTTCTTAAACATTCATTATCTATTTATTTATCTATTGTCTACTTGCTGTATCACACTGTGTGTTTCAGTCATTTATAAAACTTCAATGCCTAGACCTGTGCTATCATACAAAGATAATCATAAATGTGCCCTCCTTTTTTTACTCCCCATCCTCTCTTATTACTATGGAATCTTATTCTAGAAGATATGAGGATCAGAGTTCCATTTTCATAACTGAAGGAGTCAAGTCACACATGCTATTATAAGCACCACCACCCCCTATTAAATTCACATCGTTTTGGGGCTTGATCCTCTTCCTTCCTCATGTTGTTACTGCTTCCTAAGCTCTACATCTATTTCCATGCCAAAGGCAAACAGGATGGAATAGATTGTTCCCAGAATTGCCTGCCCCAGCTTTGGGTCTCCAGTTCCAGATCCTCAGTAAGTGCCTTTGTGGGGCAGTAAGCTCTGTAGATAGTGGTTGGTATCATTAGAAGCACCTAGTAAGTTTTACGGCATTTGATACATAATAAATCAGAATTTACTACCAGATGATTACTGTATGACTGCTGCTATGATAAGCCTTTCAGGAAGAAGTAATAAAAATGAGCAAATATCAAAGCAAACAAAAAACTTGTGCTGCACCTAAAAATAAATCTAGGAATACAGAGAGATTCATCAGGGGTTAAAATGTTTTCTTGTCAAAGCCACAGGGATAAGTGTGTTTAAATGTACCTTTTCTGCACAGCTTCACTGTGCTATGCTAGCACATATTTCTCCACCCTTCACAGTCACATGAAGGCAGAGGGGGACACTTTGGGACTACAGAGAAGGCACGCATTGGCCCCTTGTCATAGTTTGTGACCTGAGGTGATGACTCAGGTGTACTATGTTCTGGAAATGTGATTTCATTCTAACTCCTGATGACCACCACTTGGGAACTTAGAAATGGGCAATAATGGGGTATTTGGTCTCTTAACAGACCCTAGTCACTATATATATGAATATACCTTGGGCTATAATTCTTTTAAAAATTCTTATATTTGTTAGAAGAATTTGAGAGGGGAGAAGCAGTACTTTACAGTTTTTGTCCCACTAAAAGAATATTGCTGGATGTCTGAATACCTAATAGCAGCAAAACACATGGTGCTGAAGATTGGATTCTGTTAAAAGCTAATGGATATACTGTATGATTCCACTTACAGAGTAACCTTGAAATGACAAAATTATAGTGATGGAGAAAAAAATCAGTGGTTTCCCAAGGTTATTTTTAAGGGAGGCTATGACTATTCAGAGGTAGATTGGAGGAGTTTCTTTGTAGTGATAGCAGAGCCCTATAGCTAACAATAGAAAAAAAAATGATGAAACCCATATAGAATCTAACTTAATCAATAAGATTGTGTCACTGCCATTTTTCTGGTTTTGAAAATGCACTGTGATATGTAAAATGTTATCACTGGGGAAAACTGGGTGAAGAATACACCAAAACTATCTATATTCCTTTTGCAGCTTCTCTGAGTCTAAATTTAGCTTAAAACAAAAAGAAAAAAACTGCAAAAAATATTACAAAACTGGATGGCAGAAGTTTCAGTTCTGCTACGTGAACTAACCACACCTCCTGTGTTTCTTCCACTGCTGTGGCTGCAATAGGTAGAGAATATGATACCTGAAAGAGTTATTGTAGGACTCTGAAACATAAAGAGCAGTAGATGGATTGAGAAAGAAGACCAAAATCAAAATATCATGAAAATACGGGTGAGTTTACATGTGTTTTCCTCCAGGATCCCTTGACCTTAATGCAATTTAAACTGAAATCTAAAGGTGACCATCAACTCAGAGAGACAGCTGGGAAAAGCCCTTTCGTTATCACTACAAGAGCTGAAAATAGAACTCTGAAATCTCAGATAAGAAATCGCAGAGAATAAAAAAATTAAAATTAAATGAATGTAAAAACCTCTAGAAATAATAATAAATACATTTAGCAAGGTATCAGGACATAAGTCAATAAAGAAAAATCTATCTTTTTTCTACATAGAACAGTTTCCCCTTACCTATGAAGGTATATTCCAAGATCTGCAGTGGATGCCTGAAACTGCATGTGGTACTGAAATATATATATGCCATATAAATATACATGCCAAATACATATATATATATATATAAATTTTATCAAGTATATATGTGTGTGTATGTATGTGTGTGTGTTTTTTTATTTTCCTATACATATATACATATTACAAAGTTAAATTTATACATTAGGCAAACTGAGAGATTAACTAACAACTAATAAAATAGTACAATTACAACAATACACCCTAATAAAAGTTTTGTGAATGTAGCATTATTAAGTAAAATAAGGCTTACTTGAACACAAGCACTGAGATACCATAACAGTTGATCTGTTGTGGGTACAAAGTGACTAATGGTGGGTAGTATATATGGCATGGATACAATAAACAAAGGGATACTTCATGTCCAGGGCAGGATGGAAAAAATAAGGTGAGATTTCATCATGTTACTCAGAATGGTACATAATTCAAAGCACATAAATTTTTTATTTCTGGAATTTTCCATTTAATATTTTTGTACCTTGGTTGATTGAAAGTAACTGAAACTATGGAAAGCAAAACTGCAGATAAGGACTATTGTATTAATAATGTAAAACTAAAATAGAAATTAGAACAATATTTAAATAGCTCCAACAAAAATAAAATAGTCTGCTTTACATCTAAAATAATCAAATAAAATATTTTTATACTGAAAACTACAAAGAACTGAAGAATTAAAGAAGACAAATAAATGGAGATGTCTATCATGTTACTTTGGACAGGATGTTTGTTTTTCACCTGAAATTCATATGTTGAAGCCTAATTTCCAGTGTGATGATATCTGGAATTGAAAACTTTGTTAGGTAATTAGATCATGAGGGTAAAGCCTTCATAAATGGGATTACCATATTGTACTTATAGGAAACAAGAGAGATGATCTCTCTCTTCGCCATATAAGGATACAGTGAAAAGGTGGCTGACTACACTGCAAGAGATGGGCTGTCACCAGATACTGGTACTACCAGCAGCTTCATATTGTATTTCCCAGCTTCCAGAACTGTTAGAAATAAATATTTTTTGCTTAAACCATCCAGTCGATGTTATTTTTGTTATAGTAGCCGTACTAACACACATGTTCATGGGTTAGAAGCTTCAATATAGTAAAGACATTAATTCTTCCCAAACTGATTTGTAAATTAATGTAATGTTGACCAAAATGTCAGCAAAACATATTGTAGATTCACAGATTCTGAAATTTATATGGAAAGGTAGAGAAACTTGAATTGCTAGAAGAATTTTGACAAACAAAGAATAAATTTGTAGTAATCACACTAATTTTAACACTTGCTATAAAAAAATCTATAGCAAACAAAGAATTGTGGTGTTAGTGAAAGATAAAACACACAGATGAGTGAAACAGAGTAGAGTGTTCAAAAATAGATCTACATAAATATGGCCTATTGATATTTGAAAAACCTGCAAAACAAATTCAATGAAGGCAAGATAGTCTTTTTCAACAAATGATGCTAGCACAATTTGACATTTACAAACAAAAAAACTTAACCTACATCTCATATCTTGTACAAAAATTAATTTAGAATTGATCATACATCTAAATGTACAATGCAAGATTATAAATATTTTAGGAGGAAATCTTCATGGCCTAGGGCTTTGCAAAGAATTAGAATTCTTAGATATAACACCAAAAGCTTGATACATAAAACAATTTCTTGATAAACTGTACCATCAAATTTAACAAATTTTGCTCTTCACTCTATCAGAATAATAAAAAGGCAAGCTACAGATTAAAAGAATATATTTATAAATCACATATCTGACAAAAGACCTCTTTTCATAATTATAAAGAACACTCAAAACTCACAGTGAAAGAACACACAGTGTGTTTTTAATGGGCAAAAGAGTTTGACAGACACTTCACCAAGTTAGCTATACAGTTAGCAAATTATCACATCAAAAACATTCAACATGATGAGACACTGAATGCAAATTAAAACCATGATGAAATATAACTGCCATCTATTGAATATCTGAACTAAAAACTACTGACAATACCAAGTGCTTACAAAAATGTGGAGAAAGTGCATTTTTCATACAATACTGGCCAGAATCAAAAATGATGCAGCCACTATAGAAAATTGTTTGGTAATTTCTTGTGAAGCTAATCATATACTTATCATTTGACCCCAGAATCTCACTTCTAGTTACTTACCCTAGAGAAAAGAAAGCATGTTCACACACACACACAAAACCTGTACATGGATATTTACAGCACCTTAACTATTAATCACCAAGCACTGGAAATAATCTTAATATGTCTTAACTAAGGAATACAAACAAAACAGTGCTACATCCACACCACAGAATATCCCTCAGTCATGCTAAAATACATCTATTGATATACACACAAAACAGCGATGAATCTCAAAAGCATTATGCTGACTTACTTTCTCCCAGGACCAAACTGAAATTACAAATAAATTTTAGAACTATCATCCTGAATAACTAACTGAAGACTAGCTGAAGAGACATCTTATAACTATAAGGATTTACAAAAGAAGCTACGCCGACACTGGTAGGAAGGGAGACAGCTGAGGTTCTAGAGAGATTATCATCTATGAGGAGTTAAGCCTGAGAAGCATGGGATCTAAATCCTATGCCAGGCTCCTCAACCCAGAGTTCCAGAGTCAAAATGAGGAACCCACATAACACCTGGCTATGAAAAGCAGTGAGGTTCTATCTGCCCAGGAGAAGCGGGTGTCAGCTAGAGAGGTATAGGCACCCTTTTAAAAGGCCAATGCACAAAATTATATTTGCAAATACTCACATGGGCTCTGGCAGAGGAAGGCAGAGCAAACTAGTCATGTGGGGAGAGTCTGGGGATTGTGGCTCTAGAAAAAGAGCAAGGAGTCAGCTTCCAGCATCCCTGTCCTGATTCATCCCCTCATACCACAGATGCCATGTTTCTTGGGTAGAGCACTCCCATCATTAAGCATCAGTCTATGGAAAAGCAATAGCCCCACCATCTGGACTCTCTCTCACCCCACCCTGTGGAGCTTATGCCCAGCTAAGAAATACAGTAAGAGGATCTTTTAGTGACTGAGGCTAACAGCAAACAGGCAGGAGGAGGCAAAAGGAGGAATATCTCATCAGGGTGCCTTGGGACTTTTGTTGACCTCCTTCTCAGCACAGTGCTTGTAATAGCTGGCCTTCTTGCACAACTCAGTCATTCCCATGCACACTTAGGCCCAGCAGAGGCATCCACAAACTGTGGAATGCTTGTAGCTCCAAACTGGTTGCCAAGGGACCACTCACAGGCAGCGTCTCACATTGGCTTGCATCAGAGGCCTTCCTAAGAAGACCAGAATCAATACATTGAGTGGCCAGCTTTGGACAACATCAAAGATGGATCCAATAAGCTTCACAAGTGGAATAGTCAAAGGAAGACTTTAGCAGGCACCAAACCCAGCTGAGGCAAATTCCAGTTCATGTGGTCAGTACCTACACAGAAGCTCACATGCCATGATCATAGCTAAGTCTCACAGACAGACAGCCTGAGGGTCAATCACATGCACACACAAGCCAATAGCAATCAAGACTCAATTACAACAAGAGGGTCACGTAACCTATACAAAGACATTCCTGGAGTAACAAGGTCAGGTGATCAAGGAGACTACACCACTGGACTCTACAAGACACCTACCACATAAGGCCACCCCATGAAGACTGGGAGTCATAGAAGATCTGTCTAATACATAGAAACAAACACAAATAGGCAGCAACTAAAATGGAGAGACAAAGACACAGGTTCCAAATGAAAGAATAGGAGAAATCTCCAGAAAAAGAGCTAAATGAAATGTAGAAAAGCAATTTATAAGATACAGTTCAAAGTAATGATTAGAAGAATGCTAAGAACATTAAAAAAAGAAATAGAAACCATAATAAAAGGATCAGTAAGCAATAAAGAATAAATATCTGGAATGAAGAATACAATGAAAGGAATAAACAGTAGGTTGGATGAAGCAGAGGATCTAATCAGCAAGTTGGGTAACAAGGTAGGAAAAAAACACCCAATCACAGCAACAACCACAAAAAAAAAAGAAGTAAAAAATGAGGATAAGTAGAGGGATCTTTGAGACAACATGAATCATAGCAACATGCACATCATAGGGGTACCATAAGGAGAACAGAGTGACAGCAAGGGAATCGAGAAATGATCCAAAAAAAAATGACTGAAAATTTCCTTAATGGTGAAGAAAAAAGACATACAAATCCAGGAAGCACAGATAATATCAAATAAGATGAACCCAAAGACACCCACACCAAGACACCTTATAGTTAAAAAGGAAAAGCTTAATGACAAATAAAGAATCTTAAAAACAGCAATAGAAAAACTTACCTACAAGGGAGCTCACATAAGACTGTCAGCTTGATTTCTCAACAGAAACATTTCTGACTGGAAGGGATTGACATGAAATACTCAAAGTGATGAAAGCAAGGACTTACAACAAAGACTACTTTACTCAGAAAGTCATTTAAAATTGGAGGAGAAATAAAGAGCTTCCCAGACAATAAAAAACTAAGAGTTTGTTACCACCAAACCAGTGTTACAAGAAATACTAAAGGGTCTGTTTTAAGAAAAAAGAAAAGAAAAGAAAAAAACAGAGGAACATAGTTAAAAGAATAAAATGGCAATAAATATGTACCTATCAAAAATTACTCTAAATGTAAATGGCAAATGCTCCAATCAAAAGACATCAGGTAGATGAAAAGAGACAAAAAACAGACCCATATATATGTTATCTACAAGAGACCCATCTCAGGACAAAAGACACAGAGGCTAAAAATAAGAGGATGGAAAAATGTATTTCATGCAAATGTAAAGGGAAAAAACAATCTGCAGTAGCAATGCTTATGTTAGACAAAATATACTTTAAAACAAAGGTTATAGTAAAAGACAAAGAAGGACACCTGATAATGATCAAGGGAGCAGTCAAACAAGAGGATATGACACTTGTCAATATTTATGCATCCAACGTAGGACCACCTAAGTCTGTAAAGTAAATCTTGATGGACATAAAGAGAGATTGACAGTAATACAGTGAGAACAGGGGACTTTAATATCACAATGGCATCAACGGATAGATCTTTCAGACAGAAAATCAACAGGAAAATGGCAGCTTTACATGACATAAAGATCATATGGATTTAATTGATATCTTCAGAGCATTTCACCTCAAAGCAGCAGAATAAATATCCCTTTCAAGTGCACATAGTTTATATTCTAGGATAGACCACATGTTAGAACACAAAATAAGTCTCAGTAAATTTAAGATTGAAATCATGTCAAGCATCTTCTCTGACCATGATTGTAGGACACTAGAAATCAATCACAATGTAAAAACTGAAAAACATACAAAAATATGGAGGGTAAATAATGTATTACTACAATGAATGGGTTAACAATGAAATTAAGGTCAGTAAAACAAAAGATATCTTGAAATAAATAAAAAGGAGAACACAACAACACAAAAATCTATTAGACAAAGCAAAAGCATTACATGTTTAACTCAAAAAAAAAAAAGGAAAATCTAAAATAAAGAATCTAACTTTACATTTAAAGTAACTGGAAAAAGAACAACAAACAAGGCCCAAAATGAGTAGAAGGGAGGAAATAATAAAGATCGGAGCAGAAATAAATGAAATTGAGTCTAAAAATAGAATAAAAAAATCAATGAAACTAAGGCCCGGTTGTTTTTTTTCTTTAATTTTTTAATTTATAATTCATGTTTATTTTATTACCATTGTCTTAATTTTTACCTCTTTACCCCCCTCCATCCATCCCACCCCTATGCCCCACTCCCTCAGTCAATTTCCTCTCTTGTCCATGTCCATGGGTGATTTATACATGTTCTCTGTCTAGGCCTTTCCCCTTCTTTCCACCAGTGTCCTCTTTCCCCCTCCCTTCTGGTCACTTCCAGTCTGCTCCATGTTTCCATGACTGTGTTTTATTTTGTTTGTTAGTATATTTTGTTGAATAGAGTCCACTTATAGGGGAGATCATATGGTATTTGTCTTTCATCAACTGGCTTATTTCACTTAGCTTAATATTCTCCACTTCCATCCATGCCATTGCAAAAAGCAGGAGTTCCATCTCTCTCTTTCTTTCTTAAATGCAGACTGATATTATTTTTTAGATGTCTGAGTTAATTATAAAATATTAAAAAAATTTAAAACCATTCTAAAGTCTCAGCAATTAAACCAACATGACACTAGCAAGAAATAATCAAATAGATCAATGAAATATAATTAACATTTTAGAGACAAACGTATACATAGGATCAATATATGTATGATTAAGTTGATATTTCAAATCAATGGGGAAAATAAGGCTTATTCCACAAATAAAGCGCATGGACCACTATTACTTGGAATAAAACAAATATAGAGCCCTACTTCATACATTATAGAAGAAATATTCAGGTGAGTTCAAAATCAATATGTAGAATCTAAGGAGTTTTAGAAGAAAATACAACTAATATTTGTCATGACCTGAAGTAAAATATTCAAATCCAGAAGCTATGAAGTAAATATTGACAATATGACTATATTAAACATTTCACTATAAGTAATATACATATAAAAAAGTTAGAGGGCAAGGAATAGAATATAAAAGTATTTGCAACACATCGAAAACATGGCTAATAGGTTTTTTTTAATGGGAAAAATGTTCTACGAACCTTTAATCAATAAATGGGTGAAGAATACCAAAAAGTTATTTAAAGCTTTTTTAAAAAAATAATAGAAATAGGCAAGAAATATACAAAAGCAAGTTTAGTTTAAACAAATAGTAAAGGAACAATTAAAATAACATCCTTGTCACAATGAGATTAATGAGTATAAAAATATTGGTAATATCAAGTATTAGCAACTCTGAAAGGAACTAGATATTCATAGAAACTTTCTCTTCATTTAAAGCAGTCCAATTAGCATATTTTGCAGTGCTGGTTGCATGGAGGTGTATTCTTTTGGCCTTCTTGTGCCTGGGAAACTCCTTATTTCACCTTCATTTTTTTTTTCTTTACCATATCATAATGGATATGCAAGCATTTTTTTATTTATTTATTTTAATTTTATTTATTTATTTATTTTCAAATACATTATTCTCTGCCTTCCCCCCACCACTTTCCCTTGCCCCCTCCCTCCTTCCTTCCCTCCATCAATTCTTCCCCTTTGGTTTTGTCTATGAGACCCTGCTATATGTTCCTTGACTTTCCCCTTCCTTTCCTTTTCCCCCACCCCTCCCCACCCTCCTTCCCTCTTGTCTCTGTTGGTTTCTTTTCCTTCCAGTGTTGCTGGTATTATTTTTCTTGCATCTTTGTAATGTTGATTAGGTTCCACTTATAGGTGAGATTATATGGTATTTGTCTTTTTCCCCCTGGCTTATTTCGCTTAGCATAATTCTTTCAAGTTCCATCCATACTGTCATGAAGGGTAATAGTTCTTTTTTTCTTTCTGCTGCGTAGTATTCCGTTGTGTAAATGTACCACTATTTTTTGATCCAATCATCTACTGAGGGCATTTAGGTTGCTTCCAACACTTGGCTATTGTTAATTGTGCTGTTATGAACATTGGGATGCATAGGTTCCTTTGAATTGGTGTTTTGGGATTCTAAGGGTATAGTCCCAGCAGGGTAATCACTGGATCAAAAGGCAGTTCCATTTTCAGCTTTTTGGGGGAATTCCACACTGCTTTCCACAATGGTTGCACCAGTCTGCATTCCCACCAACAGTGTACTAGGGTTCCCTTTTCTCCACAACCTCGCCAGCACCTGTTGTTTGTGCATCTGTTTATGATGGCCATTCTGACTGCTGTGAGGTGGTACCTCATGGTGGTTTTGATCTGCATTTCTCTGATGGTTAGTGATGCCGAGCATCCTTTCAAATGTCTCTGGGCCCTCTGTATCTCTTCCTTGGAAAAGTGTCTGCACAGGTTCTTTGCCCATTTTTTTATTGGATCTTTTGTCTTCTTGGAGTGGAGTCGAGTGAGTTCTTTATATATTTTGGAGAGCAAACCTCTATCTGATGTATCATTAGTGAATATATTTTCCCATAGGGTTGGCTCCCTTTTCATTTTGCTGATGTTTTCTTTAGCCGTGCAGAAGCTTCTTATTTTGATGAGGTCCCACTTGTTTATTCTTTCCTTTATGTCCCTTGCTTTAGGAGACATATTGGTGAAAAAAATGCTGCGTGGATTATCTGAGAGTTTCCTGCCAATGTTCTCCTCTAGGACTTTTATGGTGTTGCGACTTATATTTAAGTCTTTTATCCATCTTGAGTTTATTTTTGTGTATTGTGTCATCTGATGATCCAATTATAATTTTTTGCATGTAGCCGTCCAGCTCTCCCAACACCATTTGTTGAAGAGGCTATTACTGCTCCATTTTATGCTTCTGCCCCCTTTGTCAAATATTAGTTGCCCATATGGACCTGGGCTTATTTCTGGGCTTTCTATTCTGTTCCACTGGTCTATAGGTCTGTTCTTGTGCCAGTACCCTATTGTTTTGAGTATAGTGGCTTTGTAGTAGAGTTTGATGTCCGGTATTGTGATCCCTCCTACTTTGTGTTTCTTTCTCAAAATTGCTGGGGCTATTTGGGGTCATTTATGGTTCCATATAAATTTTTGAAATGTCTGTTCTATTTCTGTGAAATACGTCATTGGTATCTTAATGGGGATTGCATTGAATCTATAAATTGCTTTGGGTAGTATGGACATTATGATATTAATTCTTCCAATCCATGAACACGGTATATGCTTCCATTTATCTGTGTCTTCCTTAATTTCTTTCTTCAATATTGTATAGTTTTCTGCGAACAAGTCTTTTACCTCCTTGGTTAAATTTATTCCTAGGAACTGTATTTTTCTTGTTGCTATATAGAATGGTGTTTTTTTTTTTTTCTGATTTCTTCTTCTTCTATTTCATTGCTTGTGTACAAAAATGCCTTTGGTTTCTGAATATTGACTTTGTATCCTGTTCTGTTGCCTAATTCACTTATTAGGTTGAGTAGCTTTTTGGCGGAGTCTACAGGGTTTTCTATGTACACTACCATGTCATCTGCAAACAATGATGGCTTTATTTCCTCCTTTCCTATTTGGATGCCTTTCATTTCTTTTTCTTGTCTGACCGCTGTGGCTAGGTCTTCCAATATGATCTTGAAAAGAATCAGTGAAAATGGACATCCTTGTCGCGTTCCCGATCTTAGTGGGAAAGCTTATAGTTTTTGCCCGTGGAGTATTATGTTCTTTGTAGGTTTTTCATATATTGCCTTTATTACTTTGAGGAATGCTCCATTTATTCCCATTTTGCTGAGTGTTTTGATCATAGGTGGGTGTTGTACTTTATCAAATGCTTTTTCTGTGTCTATCGAGATGATCATGTGGTTTTTGTCTTTTCTTTTGTTTATGTGATGTATTACATCTATTGACTTGTGTATATTGAACCATCCCCGCATCCCTGGGATGAATCCCACTTGATCATGGTGGATAATCTTTTCAATGTACTGCAGGATATGGTTTGCCAATGTTGTGTTGTGGATTTTAGTGTCTATGTTCATCAGCAAAATTGGCCTGTACTTTTCTTTCTTTGTAGGGTCTTTATCTGGTTTTGGGGTTAGGGTGAGGCTGGCCTCATAAAAAGATTCTGAGAGTCTTCCCCCCTCTTGGATTTTTTTTAATAGTCTGAGAAGGACAGGGGTCAGCTCTTCTTTAAATGTTTTGTAAAATTCTCCTGTGAAACAATTCGGCCCTGGGCTTTTGTGTGCCAGGAGTTTCTTGATTACTGCTTCAATTTCCCCAGCTGTTATCGGTCTGTTCAAGCTTTCTGTTCCTTCCTCCTCCAGTGTTGGAAGATAATACTTTTCTAGAAATTTGTCCAATACATCGACGTTTTCAAATTTCATGGCATATAATTGTTCATACTACTTTCTACAATCCTTTGTATTTCTATGGTATCAGTTATTTCTCCTCCTTCATTTCTGATATTATTTATTTGGGTCCTCTCTTTTCTTCTTGATGAGTCTGCTTAAAGGCTTCTTGAGTTTATTTCTTCTCAAAGAACAAGCTCCTGGATTGGTTGAACCTTTGAATTTTTCTTTTTGTCTCTATGTCATTCAGTTCTGCTCTAATCTTGACTATTTCCTTCTTTCTACTTGTTCTAGGATTTATTTGCTGTTGTTTCTCCAGTTCTTGAAGTTGTAGTGTTAGGTCTTTTATTTGAAATGTTTCTATCATTTTTAGGTAAGCCTGTATTGCTATGAACTTCTGTCTCAGGACTGCCTTTGCTGTGTCCCATAGGTTTTGGACTGTTGTCTGTTCATTTTCATTTGTTTCCAGAAATTTTTTGATTTCTTCTCTTATCTCATTATTGACCCATTCATTGTTTAATAGTGTACTGTTCAGTCTCCATGAGTTTGCAAGTTTTCGAAGTTTCTCTTTGAGGTTGATTTGAAGTTTCAAGCCCTTGTGGTCCGAGAAAAAGTTTGGTATTATTTCAATTTTCCTGAATTTGCTGAGGCTTGCTTTGTGTCCTATCATGTGGTCTATCTTAGAAAAACTTCCATGAGCCTTTGAAAAGAATACGAATTTGCTTCTTTGCGGTGTAAGGTTCTATTTATGTTCAGTTAAGTCTATTTGTTTTAGTGCATCATTCAGCTCCTCAATATCCTTATTGATGTTTTGTTTGGAAGATCTGTCCATTTTTGACAGTGGGGTGTTGAAATCCCCTACTATCAGTATATTGCTATCTATATCTTTTTTGAAGTCATCCAGGATTTTCCTTACATACTTGGGTGTTCCTCTATTGGGTGCATATAAGTTTAAAATGTTTATGTCTTCTTGTAATATAAGTATTATAAAGTGCCCCTCTGGGTCTCTTTTTATGGCCTTTGTTTTGAAATCTATTTTGTCTGATATAAGTATTGCAACCTCTGCTTTCTTCTCTTGTCCATTTGCTTGGAATATTTTTTTGCATCCCTTTCCTTTCAATCTGTATAGGTCTTTGGCTCTGAGGTGGGTTTCTTTTAGGCAGCATATGTGTGGGTCATGTTTTCTTATCCATTCAGCTACGCTGCGTCTTTTGATTGGGGCATTTAGTCCATTTACATTGAGAATTATTATTGATAGAAACCTATTCATTTTTTCTCTTTGTACCAGTGTTTTTCTCTTTCTCACTCTTTTCCTTCTATTTCCTACCAGTCCCTTTAGCATATCTTGTAATGCTGGTTTGGTAGAGATGTATTCTTTTAGCCTTCTTTTGTCTGGGAAACTCCTCATTTCCCCTTCTGTTTTAATTGAGAGTCTTGCTGGGTAGAGCAGCCTTGGTGGTAGCCTCTTGCTTTACATTACTAGGAATATCTGTTGACATTCCCTTCTGGCTTGTAGTGTTTCTGTTGAGAAGTCAGCTGCTAGACATATCGGGGCTTCCTTGTATGTTACTCCCTGTTTCTCCCTTGCTGCCTGGAGGATTCTCTCTTTGTCTTCGATAGTTACCATTTTAATGATGATGTATCTTGCAGTGGACCTCCTTGGGGCCCTCTTGAGTGGGGCTCTCTGTGCCTCCTAGATCCATGAGACCTTATGTTCTCAAATTGGGGAAATTTTCCATCATTACTTTTTCAAAGAGGTTCTCTATCTCTTGTTCCTCTTCTTCTCCTTCTGGTATCCCTATTATGCGGATATTATTGCGTTTCAGGTTGTCCTGCATTTCCCTAAATACCTCTTCATTCTTTTTGAGTCTTTTTTCCATTTCTTATTCTTTCTGGGAGCTTTTTTCTACCTTAACCTCCATCTCACTGATTCAATCCTCGGCTTCATCCAGCCTGTTTTTCATTCCTTCTACTGTGTTCTTCAACTCAGAAATGGTATTCTTCATAGCCTCTTGTGTCTTCTTGATAGTTTCTATGTCCTTTTCCAAGTTAATATAGTTTGCTGAAAGATCCTGATAGTTTCTCTGCAGTTTCTTATAGTTATGTTTGAGCTGGCTGAGCTCATTGAGCTTCCTTAGAACCATTGTTTTGAATTCAATATCTGATAGTTCTCTTGTCCCTATTTCATTTAGCTCTCTCTATGGGAAGTCCCCTTTTCCACTCATTTGGGGGAAACTTCTTTTTCTTCCCATTTTTGAGAGAGTCTATTATTATTTATTTTTTTTTATTTTTTTTTATTTTTGCTTCTGCTTCAGTTGATTCGTCTAGATTTCCTGATTTTGTGGAGTAAACCTCTATGGTAGTAGGCAGGTCTTTTTATTTATTTATTTATTTATTTATTTATTTATTTATCTTAATTTTTCTTTCTGGGCCTGCCTCTGATGATGTCAGTTGGTGATCCTATATGTTCTTGGGTCATTTGTTTTAGCTTTCCAGGAGTCTATTATCTATGTCTGACTTCTGCTTTGGCAGCTCTGTGACCCCTTCGGCCAGGGATCCACTATTTCTGTGGATCGCTCTGCACTATAACACAGGCTCCTTAAGTGTGTTCCCAGCCTTGGCAGGATCCCCCACCCTCCTGGGTGCTTGCCCCAGCTCCGGGGCACTTACTCGCCTGACCTCGCACACTTGTCTGGTGCTCCTGCCAGGCAGGCGCCCCAGCACTGGTCAGTTTAGGGTCTTGTATTGTTTGCTTTCCTCTCTTTTGGCTCTTTGGGGACATTGCCTGCCTGTGCAAAATGGAGACTATGGAAATGGGAGGAAGTCAGCTCCGGGACTCTCCAGTTAATTCTGTCTCCAGTCTCTCCTTCAGGGTCTCTGGACAGCTCTGTGACCCCTTTGGCCCAGGATCCACTATTTCTGCGGACCGCTCTGTACTCCCAGGCTCACGCGGGCACCGGTTTACGCCTGCCCTCACCAATCTGTGCACCTTCTTGCAGGCCCCATGGGGGCCATCCTGCGGGAGCCCTCGCCCACCCACGCGGCTGCGGGTCCACATGCTTGTCAACAGTCGCCAGCCACTTGGTGGGTGCGTGTGCCAGGTGTGTGGGAGCGGAGGGGCCTGCACTGGGTGGTTTTGGTCTGTCTATTGTGTGCCTTTCAGCTTTTGGCTCTTTGCGGGCCTGCCCACGCACAATGGAGACTATGGAAAGGAGAAGAAGTTGGGATTCCCTGGTTTCTCCTTCCATTCTTTCCCCAACACCTCTGTTTCCAGTCTCTCCTCAGGGGTTTCTGGCAGATCTGTGACCCCTTGGGTCAGGGATCTACTATTTCTGCAGACCGTGTTGTAATCGCCGGCTGTCTGGCTCACATGTTCCCCACTTCTGTCTCTTAGGGGGCGCGTCCTGCCTGTGCAAAATGGAGACTACAGAATGGGGAGAGAGTCGGGACTCCCCAGTTCCTCCTCCCATTATTTCCCCAACACCTATATCTCCAGTCTCTCCTCAAGGCTCTCTATGCAGTTGTGTGTCCCCTTTGGCCAGGGATCCTCTATTTCTTCCAGCTTGTCTGCACTTAGCCCGCCAGCTCACACGTGCACAAGCTGTGTGCGGAGTGCACAAAAGGCAGGTTAATTGATTCCCTTATGGCTGAGCGAGATGGTAGCTGCAGAGTGGGAGGTGAGTTATCACCAGGGCTCCATCAGCCACTGTCTCAGTTCTCTTCACAAAGTCTTCCTCACCAATATTTTCCCAGGCACCAGCCCACTCTTCTGCCGCCTCTACCCAGAGATCAAGGAGGGCGTGTGCCACTGCAAATTTTTGCGTTGGCCCTTTATATGTCTCTTTGCATCTCCAGCCACCTGTCTCTGGTAGAGAGTGCCCCTAAGCTTTTTGGGGTTGTGTTTTGTCTGTGTGTTTTCCTAATTTCAGCTGCTGTAGTATATGGGTCCTTGTTTATGGTTCAGACCCTGTTCTTCTCAGGGGGATCCAACTGGCCATTTCAATGTCCCTCTGGTGCTGGTGCTTGTGGGCACCCAGCCCACCCTCTCGAGCCTCCACTGCACTGCTCACCGATTGGCATGTGTGAGAGTTGAGTCCACTGTCTGTCTGCGGCTCCAAGGCTCTTCTCCCTCTATCATTCCATTTTTTTCCAGGTGATTTATCCACTATTTAGTCACAACTCCAGTTTGGTCTTGGGAGGAAGTCAGCGTGACTCCCATTCACTCCTCCACCATCTTTGAATCCCCTCTCACCTTCCATTTTAATTGAGAGCCTTGCTGGAGAGAGCAGTTCTGGTAGCAGACCTTTGCTTTTCATTACTTGGAATTTTTCTTGCCATTCCCTTCTGGATTGCAGTGTTTCTGCTGAAAAGTCAGCTGTTAGTCATTTCGGGGCTCCCTTATATGTTACTACCTCTTTCTCTCTTGCTTCCTTTAGGATTCTCTGTTTGTCTTTGATATTTGCCATTTTAATGATGATGTGTCTTGGAGTGGGTCTCATTGACTTCCTCTTGAATCAGACCCTCTGTGCTTCTTGGACTTGTATGACTTTTTCTCTCCTCCAATTAGGGAAGTTTTCCATCACTACTTTTTCAAACAGGTTTTCTATCCCTTCCTCATCCTCTTCTCCTTCTGGTATCCCTATTATACAGATATTATTATGTTTCAGTTTGTCTTGAATTTCCCTAAATGCCTCTTCATTCTTTTTGAGTCTTTTTTCATTTTCTTGCTCTTTCTGGGAGCTTTTATCTATCTTGTCCTCCAGCTTGCTGATTCGGTCCTCAGCTTCATCGAGCCGGCTTTTGATTCCTTCTATTGTGTTCTTCAATTCAGAAATTGTATTCTTCATTTCTTCTTGTCTCTTGTTGATAGTTTCTATGTCCTTTTTCATGCTGATATAGTGTGCATTAAGTTCCTCATAGTTTCCCTGTAGTTTTTGGTAATTCTCTCTGAGCTCACTGAGCCCATTGAGCTTCCTTAGAACCATTGTTTGGAACTCAGTATCTGAAAGTTTATTTGCCTCTATTTCATTTAGTTCTCTTTCTGGGGATTCATCCCTTCCCTTCAAGTGGGATATATTTCTTTGTCTTGACATTATTTGTGAGACTCTTCTCTTTTGCTTCTGCTTCTTAAGTTGATCTGTCTTGATCTCCTGACTTTATGGTGTGAACTTCTATGGTAGGTACTGCTGTTTTTATTTTCTGGATTTGCTTCTGATGATGTCAGATGTTGACCCTGTGTGACCATAGGCAGTCTGTTCGAGACTTCCAGTAATCTACTGTTTGTGCCTGTCCCCTTCACCTGTTAATCTAGTCACTCTGCACTCAGCAGGGCTCCTTAGACAACTCAGGGCAGGGCGGAGTTCCTCCTGGTGGCGGGATTATTTGGGTCCTTTCATGCTGCTGCCATATGGGGGAGGAGTCCACACTGGGATCCCACTGGCTACTCTCTCCGTTCTCTCCCCAAAGCCTCCTTCTCCAGTCTCTCTTCAGGCGTCTCTAGCCCATTCTGCCCCTGCCTTTGCCGGAGACCAGGGTAAGTGGCTGCAGATAAAAATTTATGCATTGGCCCTTTAAAGGGTTCTTTGCATCTCCAGCCACCTGTGTCTGGCAGAGAGCAACCCTGCCACTTTTCGCTACTGTTTCCTGTGCACCTTTTTGGCTCTGGTGCTGTGGGCTAGAGATCCCCACTTTTGGTTTAGAATCCATTCTTCTCAGGGGGAGCCAACTGTCCATTTCAATATCCTTCTTAAGCTTTCTTAGGCCCGCATTCTTAGGTCTGCACTGCACTTCTTACCAGTTAGATTTCACTAAAGCCAATTCTTTTGTCTCCAAGGTTACAAGGCTCCTCTTGCGATTGTTCAGTTGTTTGTTCCAGGTGATTTCTCCCCAATTTAGTTGTAATTCCAGGTTGGTCCTGGGAGGAGGTCTGTGTGACTTCCAATCACTCTTCCACCATCTTGATTCTCCTCTAGTTCTTTGAAAAGATAAACCTCAATCAGACTTATCAAGAAAAAAAGAGAAGTCCCAAATAAATAAAATCAGAAATGAAAGAGGATAAGTAACAGCTGACATTAAAGAAATATAAAATTTTGTATTAAAATATTAATAAACAACTAAATGCCAAAAATTTGGACAATCTGGAAGAAATGGATGTATTTCTAGAAACATACACTCTTCCAAAACTAAATGGGGAAGAATCAGGGAATATGAATAGAGAAATTACATCTAGTCATTGAAGCAGTAATAAGAAAATCTCTAAACAAAAAAAAAGTCATGGACTGGATGTCTTCACAGGTGAATTTTTACCAAACATTCAAGAAGAGCTAACAACTATTGTTCTCAAATTGTTCTGAAAAAATTCAAGAAGAGGGGAGACTCACAGTTTATTTTACAAGGCCAGCATTATCCTAATTCCAAAATCAGATAAACAACAAATAAAAAATTACAGACAAAATCCCTGAAACATCCTTGAGGGCCCTAAAGCCCTCAACAAAATATTATCTATCCTGGTCCAGCAATACATTAAAAGGATCATACATCCTGAACAAGTGGGATTGATTACAGAAATGCATCATTGCTTCAACATTCCTAATCAATAAATGTGATTCATCACAGAAATAAATAAATAAATAAAATGAAAGATAAAACCTACGGGGTCATATCAATAGATGCAGAAAAATCATTTGATGAAATGCAGCACCCATTTATGACAAAAACTCTTGGCACTTCAGAATGAATGGGACATACCTCAATGTAATAAAGGCCAACGTTATGCTAAATGGGCAAAAAAATACAAATATTTCTCATAAGATTGGGAACAAAACAGGGATGCCCACTTTCACCACTCTTCTTCTACATAGTACTGGAAGTCATAGTCACAGCAAACAGACAAGAATAAGAAATAAAATATATCCAATTTTGAAAGAAAAAAGTAAAAATGTCATTATTTGCCAATGATATGATACTATGTATAGAGATAATTAAAATATTTCACCAAAATTTACTAGAGCTGATAAATTACTTTGGTAAAGAAGTAGTATACAAAATATAAATGCAGAAACTAGTTGCATTTTTTATACCAATAATGAACTATGAGAAAGGAAAACTCAGGAAAAGAATCCCATTCACAATTGCTTCAAAAAGTATAAAATACCTAGGAATAAATTTAACCACGGATGTAAAAGACCATACTCAAAATTGTAAGAGAACGAAGAAATTGAGGAACATACAAATAAGTGGAAGTATACATCCTGTTCATGAACAGGAAAAATTAACATCATTTAAATGTTTTTTTTAATTAATTTATTTACTTTTTAAATACATTTGTCTCTGCCTTCCCCCCACCTCTTTCCCTTGCCCCCTCCCACCTTCCCTCCCTCAGCTCTTCCCCTTTGGTTTTGTCCATGAGTCCTTGCTATATGTTCCTTGACTTTCCCCTTCCCTTCCCTTTCCCTGCCCCCTCCCTTCCCTCTTGTCTCTGTTGATTTCTTTTCCTTTCAGTGTTGCTGGTCATATTTTCCTTGCTTCTTTGCATTGTTGGTTAGGTTCCGCTTATAGGTGAGATCATATGGTATTTGTCTTTCGCCCCCTGGCTTATTTCGCTTAGCATGATGCTCTCCAGTTCCATCCATGCTGTCGCAAAGTTTAGTATTTCTTTTTTCTTTCTGCTGCGTAGTACTCCATTGTGTATATGTACCATAATTTTTTGATCCAATCATCTACTGATGGGCATTTAGGTTGCTTCCAACACTTGGCTATTGTAAATTGTGCTGCTATGAACATTGGGGTGTATAGGTTCTTTTGTATTGGCATTTTGGTGTTCTCAGGGTCTAGTCCCAGCAGGGGAATCGCTGGATCAAAAGGCAGTTCCATTTTCAGCTTTCTGAGGAAATTCCACACTGCTTTCCATAGTGGCTGCACCAGTCTGCATTCCCACCAACAGTGGACTAGAGTTCCCTTTTCTCCACAGCCTCGCCAGCACCTGTTGTTTGTGTTTATACTACTCAAAGCAATAAATAGATTCAATGCAATTCTTATCAAGATACCAATGGCATATTTCACAGAACTAGAACAAATATTCTAAAAATGTATATGGAACCACAAAGGAGCTGAAATAGTCATAGCAATTTTGAGAAAAAAAAGAACAAATTTGGAAGCATCATGCTAGTTGGTATCAAACTATACTGCAAGGCCATAGTGATCAAAACAGTCTGGTACTGGCATAAAAACAGATACAGAAATCAATGGAACAGAGTACAGAGATCAGAAATAAACCCACACCTTTATAGTCAATTAATATTTGACAGAAGAGGCAAAAACATACAGTGAGATAAACAGCCTATTCAACAAATGATGTTGAAAAAATTGGACAGTTATAGGAAAAAAATGAAACTAGACCATCTTCTTATGCCACACACAAGAACAAATTCATACTGGACTAAGGACTTAAATGTTAGACTCAAGAACATAAAAATCCTACAAGAAAACATAGGCAATAAAATCTCAGACATCTCTCATAGCAATATTTTTTTCTAATATATGTCCTCAGGCAAGGGAGATGAAAAAGTAAACAAATGGGACTACATCAAACTAAAAATATTTGCATAACAAAGGAAACCATGAGCAAAATGAAAAGACAGCCCACTAAATGGAAGAACATATTTGCTAATGATATATCTCATAAGGAGTTTATATCCAAAATTTATAACTTATAAAACTCAAAGCCAAAAAAAATCCAATTAAGAAATAAATGGTCAAAGGATCTGAATAGACACTTCTCCAAAGAGGACATACACTATATAGATAGCCAATAGGTATGTGAAAATATACTCAACTTCACTAATCATGAGAGAAATGCAAATTAAAACCACAATGAGATATCACCACACACGTGTCAGAATTTCTGTCATTAATAAATCAATAAACAAGACATGTTGGTAAGGATGTTGAGAAAAGGGAACCCTCATATTGATTGGTGCAGCCACTGCAGAAAGAAGTACAGAGTATGGAGTTACCTCAAAAAATTAAAAATAGAACTGCCTTATGAGCTAGCTAGTCCACTTCTGGAAATTTACCTGAAAAATATCAAAATGCTATTTTGAAAGAATATATGTGCCTCTATGCTCATTGCATCCTTATTTACAATAGCCAGGATTTGGAAGTAGCCCAAGTGTCCATCAGGAGATGAGTGGATAACAAAAGCTATGGTACATTTACACAATGGAATATTGTGTGGTGATAAAAAAGAGGAAATATTGGGTTGGCCAAAAAGTTCATTTTTCTTTTACCCATAAGATGGCTCTAGTCTTTAACTTCATTCTAAACAGTTTTGTTAGATTTTATTGTGTCAGCTGTCAGTGTGCATTAAAAATAAACATCAAAATTAGTAAATTTTTTGTAGTCATTTTAACATTGAAGATTGAAGAAAATATGAAAAATATGCACATTATACTTTATTATTTCAAGAAAGGTAAAAACACACCTAAAATGCAAAAAAAAAAAAAAATTGTGAAGTGTATGGAGAAGTTGGTATGACAGACTGAATGGGTCAAAAGCAGTTTACAAAGATTCATGTTGGGGATTTCTTGCTGGACAGTGCTCCACAGCCAGGTAGACCAGTTGAAGTTAACAGTGATCAAATTGAGATATTAACTGAGAAAAATCAACATTATACCACACGGGGGATAACCAACATACTCAAAATATTCCAATCAATAAAATTATTGGTGAAAATGAAAAATGTATCTTTCTGAATTGAAAAAAAAAAGAAGCAGGAGAGAGGAGACGGTGGCGATGTAGGTGGGAGCTGAGCCCACTTGCTGTGTACCCAACTGGGACACTTAACTGATCTGAAAAACAAAGTGAACAGCCAACACAATATTAGCTAATAGGAAATTTGGAAGCCAAAGTGTGCAGAGGATGCTTCAAAATAGGTGGTAAAGAGGTTTTATAGACTGATGGGGAAGGTCACCAGGCCTGGCGCCAGAGACCTTGGCTGCCATGGGGACATTGAAAGAGATTCAGGTCAGTGATAGCAGCATAGTGGCTCCCTGCCCTCCCAGGGAAGGGAAGTCCCAGACCCACACCAGGGGTAGACCTACATGCATAAAGTTGCCGGGGGGCGGGAAAGGCAACAGTTATACACAAAGCTGGTGTCATACCCAGGCTGGGATGGCAGTCACCAGCCAAGACAGTGCCACAGAATTGGGGAGATCCTGGTGGCACCTGGAGCTGAGAAAGGAGGTGGGCTGCAACTGGCCATGACCCAGACAGACTCTGGGCTTCCAGAGAGATGGAGTGTATGGAAAGCCCAGCAGTGTTCAGAGGAGCAGCAGTGCCCAAAGAGACTTTTTCCCAAAAGGGGAACTGAGGTACACCATGTAGGAAATTTGCATGCACAGCAGCCAGGCCAACAAAGAGGGAGGAATGTGGACATGATTTGCTCCCATTTACTGCACCTCACAGATTGATCAAAGGGGTGCAAAGTGAGGCAGTTTATTAGCACCAGCCTAGCACAAGTGTTCAGAGTGGAGAGTGTCGGCAGTAGGGGGCCGCTTTGAGTGATATTGAGAACTATAGTCCCATGCAAGCTGGGGCCTGGGAGAGGCTCCATAAGTCTTGGCCAGAAAACTGGTAATGCAGTTGATAGACAGGACCCAATAATAGTTCAAAGGGTCCCCAGGGGAAATCAGGCTTAGAAGTGAATTGCACTCCTTAAAGAATGCTTTGTTTCTCTCTCAAGCTGTTATTCTCATATCAGATAACCAACTCATGCTGGGAAGGAAATTTACATTTTTCCTGGACCCTGATCCAAAAACTATTTGGTGCCATTATGTTTATTCATCTTGGAACCAAGCAATTCACTCTGTTTCCTGCCATTTGTCTTCTTCAAACATCACCTACTCTCTGAAAACTTAAGATGCTGATGTAATTAGATTACCTATACATTCCTGCTACTTACCCTCCACTAGTAACGCTCTCAGTAAAAGCCATTGAGCAGGGGGGCTCAAGGCATTCCCCACTAGAGGGCATTGCCTTCCCCTTTCCTTGACAGGCAAATGGTGTCGGGAAAAATTCTTCCAACCACAGCAGATCCAGGGACTTCAAGGGCAGGAGTCGCCATAGTCGCCCATACAGTGCTATGTGGGCGTGGGCTGGAAACTGGGTATCTGTGATTATTGTAGCCCAGACTGAGCTCCCATTCTTGTAGAACCACAGGAATGGAAAAACGAAGCCCAGTCCCCAACTGTCTGTAGGAACTGGGAAGATCTTCAAAACCAGCTGAACAGGCTTAACAATTAGCAGGAGGCATTTTTTTTTTTTCTTTTTCTTTTGAAGAGTACGACAGTAAGTCCTGGAGCTAAGAGAAAACCAGAGACAGATCCAGAAAAAAGTCAGAAGATGAAAACCAACAGCTGAGAAAAATTTCACTTTGCTCTTTATCAGGACTTGTACTTTTTTAAAAAGATTCTCTTATTTTCATTAATTTAGATTTCTTGTTTATTAATTTTTATTGGCTGGTTTGTTTTTTATTCTGCCTTTCATATTGAATTTTAATTTTCCTTCTTTCACTTCACTCATATTCCAAATAAGTCACTACTCTGGGACTTGGACTTCTCATTCTTTTTATTCAGATTATATATTTCTTATCATACTATTGTTATTCCAAATCCCACACAGAACACTTCCCTGGTCTTAATCCATTTCCCCATCTTCCTGAGCTTTATTACTGTTGATGTAAACTTTATTTTCTCTCACACTACACCAAGTTTCTATGCCTAACTCTTACTATTTCTACCCCGTCTAACCTTGTGTAAGCACTCTTCTTTCTTAAGTCAGCTCACATTCTTTTTCCCTTCTTATGAGAGTCTTATTTCTTTCCCACCTTTTATAAACAGTGGCTAGTTGGGTGAAATAACATGGTTATTGCTGTACTTCTCCAAAGGAACTCATATTTGCTCACTATTTGTTTGCACTTTAAATCCCATAGAACACTCTCCTCATGTCTTACTCGATTTCACCTTCCATCTTCCCTTGATCAGCTGAATGGAAGTCACAATGACCTCCTGCCAGGACCAATCTGGAATTACAACTAAATTGTGGAGAAATCACCTGGAACAAACAACTGAACAGTAGCAAGAGAGGAGCCTTCAAACCTCAAACAGACAGAAGAATTAGCTTTAGCACAACATGAATGGTAAGTAGTGCAGTAGACACTAGAGATGGCAGGCAGGGTGCCCATGGGAAGAAGCACCAGAGGGATATTGAAATGCCCAATTGGATCCCCCTGAGAAGAGTAGGCTCTAAACCATAGCAGGGATCTCCAGCCCACAGCACCAGAGCCCAAAAGTACAGAGATAACAGCGAGCTACAAAAAGTGGCAAAGTTGCTCTCTGCCAGAGATGGGCAGCTGGAGGAGCAAAGAGCATTTTAAAGGGCCAAGATATAAATTATTTACAGCCACTTATCCTGGGCTCTGGCAAAGGCAGGGACAGAGTGAGGTAGAGACACCAGAGGAGAGACTGGGGAAGGGGGTTTTGGGAAGAGAACTGAGAGAGTAGCCAGAGGGATCCGGGTACTGTTTCATCCCCCATACAGCAGCAGCCATCATATTCAGGCAGACCACTCCCCTGAGTGGCAACAGTGTGAGAGGACCCAATAGCTACACCTCCAGGAGGGACTCGGCCCTGGCCTGGTAGTGCGAAAGCCCAACTGCTGAGCACATAGTGGCAGCCACAGATACCATATCCCCGGCTAAGAGGGGCAAAGGGTGGTCCGTAGACACATAAGGAGAGACTGGAGACAGAGGCTTTGGGGAGAGAATGGAGAGAGTAGCCGGGGGGATGCCAGTGCTGACTCCTCCCCCATATGGCAGGAGCCATCTTGCTCACACAGAGACCACTCCCCTGAGTGGCAGCAGCTCAGAAGGACACAATAACACCACATCCAGGAAGGACTTTGTCCCACCCTGTGGTGTCTAAGTCTGACTATTGAGTGCAGATTGACTAGATTAACAGTGAAAGGAGACAGCCACAAACAGTAGATTACAGGAAGTCATGAAAAGACTGCCTTAGGTCAGTCAGCGTCAACATCTGACATGATCAGAGACTGATCCAGAAAGAAAAACAGCGGTACCTACCATAGAAGTTCACACCACAAAGTCAGGAAGTCAAGGCAGATCAATTTCAGAAGCAGAAGCAAAAGAGAAGAGTCTCACAAATAATGGGAATGCTAAGAAACATCCCCAGGCAAAGGGAAAAGAGGAATCCCCTAAAAGAGAACTAAATGAAATACAGGCAAAAAAAACTATCAGATATTAATTTCCAAACAATGGTTCTAAGGAAGCTCAATGAGCTCAGTGAGCTAAAAGAGAATTACAAAATACTACAAGGAAACTATAAGGAACTTACTGCAAACTATATCAGCATGAAAAAGGACATAGAAACTATCAACAAGAGACAAGAGGAAATGAAGAATACAATTTCTGAATTAAAGAACACAGTAGAAAGAATGAAAACCAGGCTCAATGAAGAAGAGTAACGTATCAACAAGCTGGAGGACAAGGTAGAAAAAAGCTCCCAGAAAGAGCAAGAAAATGAAAAAAGACTCAAAAAGAATGAAGAGGCATTTAGGGAAATGCAAGACAAACTGAAACATAATAATATCTGTATAATAGGGATACCAGAAGGAGAAGAGAAGGAGGGGATAGAGAACCTGTTTGAAAAAGTGATGATGGAAAACTTCCCTAACTGGAGGAGAGAAAAAGTCACACAAGTCCAGGAACATAGAGGATCCCATTAAAGAGGAACGCAATGAGGCCCACTCCAAGACACATCATCATTAAAATGGCAAATATCAAAGACAAACAGAGAATCCTAAAGGAAACAAGGGAGAAAGAAGTAGTAACCCAAAAGGGGGCCCAGGTACAGCTAGCATTTGACTTCCTAACAGAAACACTACAAGCCAGTAGGGAATGGCAAGAAATATTCCAAGTCATGAAAATCAAATGCCTGCACCCAAGACTACTCTACCCAGCAAGGTTCTCAATTAAAATGGAAGGCAAAATAAGAAGTGTCCCAGACCAAAAAAAAAAAAAAAAGGCTAAAAGAATACGCCTCCACCAAACCTGCATTGCAAGATATGCTAAAGGGACTGCTTTAAGGTGATGAAAAAAAGAGTCTATGAATACCGAGTTCCTTTCACAGCCACCAATACCGGATATTACCAATATTTTTAATACTTATTAATCAGATTGTGACAATGATGTGTTATTTTAAGTGTTTATTTTTTATTGAAACTAAACCTGTTTTTGCATACTTCTTGCCTATTTCTATTATTTTTTTCTCTATTCATTTTTATTTTTTTATTTTTTCTTTACATTTTATTTTAATTTATTTTTTCAAATACATTTGTGTCTGCCTCCCCCGCACCACTTTCCCTTGCCCCTTCCTTCCCTCTCTCCCTCTCTCCCTCAACTCTTCCCCTTTGGTTTTGTCCATGAGTCCTTGCTATATGTTCCTTGACCTTTGCCTTCCCTTCCTTTTCACCGCCCCCCCTCCCTCCTTCCCTCTTGTCTCTGTTGATTTCTTTTCCTTTCAGTGTTGCTGGTCTTATTTATATTATTTTTTTTAAAAAAGCTTTAAATGACTTTCTTGGTATTCTTAATCCATTCACTGATAAAAGGTTTATAGAACTTTTTCCCCAAAAAAAGAAACAAAAAACTATCAACCTTGTTTTAGATGTATTTCAAATACTTTCCTATTCTATTACTTGTTCTTTAACATGTTTATATGTATCTTACTGTATATTTTTAAATGTTTAATATAGTCATATTGCCAATATTTTACTGTATACCTTCTGTGCTTGAATATCTTACTTCAGGATAAGAAAAATATTATTTTGTTATTCCTCCTAAAACTCCTTATTTTACATATTGATTTTTAACTCACCTGAATATTTATTGTATAATGTGTGAAATAGGGCTCTATGTTTGTTTTATTTCAAATAATAGTAGTCCATGCACCTTATTTGTGGAATAAGCCTTATTTGCCTTATTATTTTGAAACATCAATTTAATCGTATATTACGTTGTTATATATATATATATATATGTATTTCTAGAATTCTCCTTTTATTTCATTGATCTATGTGATTATTTCTGTGCTGATGTCATGTTTTAATTGCTGAGTATTTATAATGGATTTAATTTTTTTAATATTTTATAATGGATCTTGACATTTAAAAAATTCATAAAATCAATCTGCATTTAAAAAAAAAAAGAAAGAAAGAAGGAAGGAACTTCTACCTTTTGCAATAACATGGATGGTACTGGAGAATATTATGCTAAGTGAAATAAGCCAGTTGGGGAAAGACAAATACTATATAATCTCACCTGTAAGTGGAATCTATTCAACAAATTACACTAATTAACAAAATAAACCACAGGCACGGAAACATGGAGCAAACTGAAAGTGACCAGAGGGGATGGAGAAGGAGGACAATGGTGGAAAGGAGGGGAAGAGACTAGTCAAAGAACATGTATGAATGACCGATGGGAATTGACCGTGGGAGTGGGAGGCAGTGTGGGATGGGTGGAGGAGGGCAAAGGGGGGAAAGCTGAGACATTTGTAATAGAATAAACATACCTTACAAATAAATTTTTTTCTAAAATTTTTAAAATAAAAAAATATCATAATTTTCAATTAAAAAATATAGAGGATATTGCAGCATTGAACAATGCCCATCACATGGACTTAACTGATGTATACAGCACCTTTCATCTCAAAGAAGCCAAATAAATATTCTTTTCAAATGCACATGGAGAATTTTCAAAGATAGACTGCATGATAAGACACAAAACAAGCCTCAAGAAAAGAAGAAAGCTGAAATTATATCTAGTATTTTCTTGGACCACAAGGAGTTGAAACTAGTAACCAACCTCAAGGAAAAAATTCAAAAACACTAAAATTCATAGAGTTTGAATGTCATGCTATTAAACAGTGAATGGGGTTAATAATGAGCTCAAAAAAGAAATCAAAAAGTCTCTGGAAACAAAGGAAAATGAACACAGAACAGTACAAAATTTCAGGGACACAGCAAAGGCAGTCCTGAGAAGGAAGTTCATATCAATACAGGCCTACCTAAAAAAGATAGAAACATTTCAAATAAACAACCTGACCCTCCATCTTCATGAACTGGGGAAACAACAACAAAGTCCAAAGCAAGTAGAAGGATGTAAGGAAGTAAAGTAGAGCAGAATTAAATGACATAGGGACTAAAAGAACAATTCAGAGGATCAAAAAATACATGAGCTGGTTCTCTGAGAAGATAAACAAAACTGACAAGTCTTTAATCAGACTAATCAAGAATAAAAGAGAGAGGACCCAAATAAATAAAATCAAAAATGAAATAGGAGAATTTGTAACTGATGTCACAAATATACAAAGGATTGTAAGAAGGTACCATGGACTACTATATGCCAAGAAATTTGAAAACATGGTGAAATGGACAAATTTCTGGACACACATAATCTTCCAAAACTGAATCAAGAAGCAGAAAGCCTCAACAGACCAATAACAACTGGTGAAATAGAAGCCGTAATGAAAAAAGTCCCAGCATGCAAAAGCCTTGGACCAAGAGATTTCACAAGAGACTTTTACAAAACATTTAAGTAAGAGGAAATCCCTATCCTTCTCATTATTCCGAAAAATCAAAGAGGGAAGATCCCTAAACTCTTTTTATGAGGCCAGCGTCATCCTGATCCCAAAACCAAATAAAAACACAAGAAAGAAAGAAAACTACAGGCCAGTATCGCTTATGAACATAGACACTAAGATACTCAACAAAATATTGACAAACCACATCCAGCAATACATTAAAAAGACCATACACCATGATAAAGTGGATTCATCCCAAGGGTGCAAGGACGGTATAATATTCACAAATCAATAAATGTAGTACATTGCATAAACAAAGGTAAATACAAAAATCACATGATTGTATTAATAGATGTGGAAAAAGCATTTGATAAAGTACAGCACCCATTTATGATAAAAACATTCAGCAGAATGGGAATAGAGGGAGCATATCTCAACATTAAGGCCATATATGAAAAACCTACAACCAACATCATACTCAACGGGCAAAAACTAAAAGCTTTCCCACTAAGATCAAGAATGACAAGGATGTCCACTTTCACCACGTCTATTCAATATAGTATTGGAAGTTCTAGCCACAGCGATCAGACAAGGAAAGGAAATAAAAAGCATCCAAACTGAAAAGGAGGAAATAAAATCCTCATTGTTTGCGGATGACAGTAGTGTACATAGAAAACCATATAGACTCCAAAAAAAAAAAAAAAGAAAAGAAAAAAGAAAAAACCTCATCCTAATAAGTGAAATTCAGAAAACAGTGGGATACAAATACAATATTCAGAAATCAAAGACATTTTTTTACACCAACAATGAAATATAAGAATCAGAAGTCAGGAAAAAAATCCCATTTGCTGTAGAAACAAGAAAAATAAAGTACCTAGGAATAAACCTAACCAAAGAGGTAAAAGACCTGTTCTCAGAAAACTACACAACACTGAGGAAAGATGAAGGGAGACACAAATAAATAGAAGCATATACCGTGTTCATGGACTGGAAGAAATAACATCATCAAAATGTCCACACTACCCAAAGCAATTTATAGATTCAATGCACTCCCTATTAAAATTCCAATGATGCATTTCACAGATATAAAACAAACATTTCAAAAATTATATGGAATCATATACAGCTCATGATAGCCTCAGCAATTTTGAGAAAAAAATAAGGTAGGATAGATCAAAATACCTGATATCAAACTATGTTACAAGGCTGCTGTAATCAAAACAGTCTGGTACTGGCATAAGAACAGACACATATATCAATGGAACAGAATAGAGAGCCCAGAAATAAACCCATGCCTCTATGGTCAATTAATATGTGACAAAGGGTGCAGAAGCATAAAATGAAGTAAAAACAGCCTCTTCAGTAAATGGTGTTGGGAGATCTGGACAGCTACATACCAAAAGAAAAAAAAATGAAAATGGACCACCATCTTACACCATACACAAAAATAAACTCAAGATGGATAAAAGACTTATTAAGTTGTGACACCATTAAAGTCCTAGAGAACATAGGCAGGAATATTTCAGATATCCCATGCAGCAATATTTTCACCAATACATATGCTAGGGCAAGGGATTTAAAGGAAAGAATAAGCAAATGGGACTACATCAAATTAAAATGTTTCTGTATGGCTGAAGAAAACATCAACAGGGCAATGGACCTGAACACTTTTCCAGGGAGGACATACAGAGGGCCCATACACACATGAAAAAATTGTTCAACATCACTAGCCATCAAAGAGATGTAAATTAAAACCACAGTGAGATACCACTTTGCACTGGTCAGAATGGCCATCATTAACAAATCAACAAACAAGTGTCAGCCAGGTGATGGAGAAAAGGGAATCCTAGTACCCTGTTGGTGGGATGAAGACTGGTGTAGCTACTGTGGAAAACAGTATGGAATTTTCCCAAAAAACCAAAGATGGAACTACCTTTTGATCCAGTAATGCCACTGCTAGGATTATATTCTAAGAATCCTGGAACATCAATTTGAAAGAACCTATGTTGCACAATGTTCATAGCAGCACAATTTACAATATTCAGATGCTGAATTCCCATCAGTAAACTAGTGGATCAAAAAACTCGGTACATTTACATAATGGAATACTACATGGCAGAAAGAAAGGAGGAGATCCTACCCTTCATGACAGCATGGATGGAACTGGAGAGCATTATGCTAAGAGAAATAAGCCAGGCAGTGAAACACAAATACCATAAAATCTCACCTAAGTGAAACCGAATCAACAAAAGAAACAAGCAAGCAAAAGAGAACCAGAGACATAGAAATAAAGAACAAACTCTCAGTAACCAGGGGGGAAAGGTATAACAGGGGAAAGAAGCAAAAGGGTCATCAAAGAACATGTATAAAGGACCCATGGACAAAGACAACAAAGCAGGGAGGATTGAGTGTGGGAGTTAGGGGTTGGTAGGGCAGGTGGAGAGTAACGAGGCGGAGGGAATGGGAACAACTGTAACTGAACAACAATAAAAAATAAAAATAGAAAAATGTGGTTTTCGTTTTATGGAAAAAGAACCATTTGGACTTTTGGCCGACCCAATATTACCTTTTGCATCGGCGTTGATGGACCTGGAGAACATTGTGCTAAGTGCAATAAACCAGTCAGATAAAAACAAGTACAATATGATTTCACACATATGTGGATCTAATGAATAAACGAATTAACAAGCAAAATAGTGACAGACTCATAGATAGGACAAGCTGACAGCTGTTGGGTGAGAGGGTGTGTGGCTGGATGAAGAGGTGGAGGGATTGAGCTAAAAAGAAAAAGAAGAGAAAAAAAGTTGTGGACACAGAAAACAACAGTATAGCGATTGCCACAGATGAAGGTGTAGAAGGAGGTAGAGGATATGGGGGTATAAATGATGACGGATGGAGACTTGACTTGGGTTGGTGAACAAAACAATATAGTATATAGATAATGTGTTATAGAATTGTGCACCTGAAACCTGTATAATTGTGTTAACAAGTGTCAATCCAATAAAAATTCAATGAAATGGGGAAAAAACATCATGCTGTGTGATAGAAGCCAATCTTAAAATGTTACATGTCACATGATTTCATTCATATGAAACTCCCAAAAGGGCAAAACTATTGTGACAGAAAACAGATCAGTGGTTGGTAAACATTGTGAGTGGGTGGAAAATATAAATATAAAAGAAAAACATCAGAGTTATTTTGGAGTGATAAAATTGTTTTGTATGCTGATTGTGATGGTATTTATACAAATATAGATATGTATTAAAATTCATAGAAATGACAGTAATTAAGACACTGTGGTATTGACAAAACAATAGATAAGTAAAAATCAATGAAACATAATAGAGCATAAAAATTGGCCCACACATGTACTCTATTGAACTTTGACAAAATCAAAGGCAAATCAATGGAGAAAAGACAGTCTTTTCAGCAAATGCTGTTGGAACAACTGGCCTTATAAAAAAAAAAACACAAATCTGGATACAGACCTCACAATTTTCACAAAAACTAATTGAAAATGGATTATAGATTTAAATGTAAATACAAAATTATGATAACAAAAGAAAATCTAAGTGGCTGGAATTGGTAATGATTGTTTTTAGATACAACACAAAAGAAAAATCCATAGGAAAAAATTGATAAACTAGACTTCATTAAAATTAAAAGCTGCTCTAAGAAAGACTATCAAGAAAATAAAAACAACTAGAGACTGATAGAAAATAGTTGGCAAAAGCGTATAAAATAAAGAACTGGTATCTAAAATATAGGAAGAACTTTTAAAACTCAAAGATAACAAAGAAAACAAAATTAAAATGGGCCACGATCCAAAGAGACAATTCATCAGAGATAAACATTGACAAATAAGCATAGAAAAAGGTGCCCCACATCGTATGTCATTAGTGATGACAAATTATAAAAAAGTGATAAACCATTACACATCTATTAGAATAGCTAAAGTCCAGAACATCGACATCAAATGAATACTAGAAAAGATTTGGTGCAACAGGAACTCTCAAACATCGCTGGTGCAAATGCTAAATGATCAGCCCCTCTGAAAGATAGTCTGGCAATACCTCACAAAGCTAATTACTCTCCTTGATATTTACCCAAATGAACTGAAAATTAATGTCCACACAAAAACCTGCATATAAATTTCATAACAATTAAATCATAGAAGCAACCAAAATGTCCTTCAATAGGTGAATGGATAAATAAACTGGTATGTTCAGACAATGAATTACTATTCAGCACTAAAAAGAAGTGAGCTATCAAGCAACAAAAAAACACAGAGGAACTTTAAATACATATTACTAAATAAAATAAGTCATTCCTATGAGGCCATTCCTAAAAGGAATCTTACTGTAAGATTCCTTACATACTGTAAGATTCCAACTATATAATATTCTTAATTAGACAAAACTATAAAGACAGTAAAAACATCAATGTTTGCTAAGGATTGAAGGAGAAGGGAGACTGAACAGGAAAAACAAGATTTTTATTACAGTGATACTATTTTGTATGTTATCGTAATGGGACATATGACATTTTCATTAGTCAAAACCCATAGAACTAATAGTGTATCATAATGTAAATAGTGTATCATAATGTAAACTATAGACTTTAATTAATAATAAAATATCAATATTGGTCCAACAATTATAAAAATATACTACATTAATGCAAGCTGTTATTCACTGTGTGGGAGGTATAAGGAAGAGAGGTAATATTCTGGACTTTCTGCTCAACTTTTTTGTAAAACTAAAACTGCTCTAAAGTATAGAGTCTATCAATTAAAAAGGCATAGAACTGTACAATAAAAGAAAACACTTTTACTTTATTGATCATTTTTTAAAAACCAGTTGGAATTAAAAGTAACATAGGTGTACAACAGGGGAAGTTCATATGTGCCTACAGGAAAATTCTTTCATTCCTCATTCAACAAATATGTATTTGCAACAGTATGGATCACTTATGAAATATAAAGTAAAATGTCCTCTTAGAGTACCATCATTTATTCTTCCTTTTCTTTCAATCACTTACTTAGTATCACTTAATCTCCATCATGTGAAATCGTCCGGTCCTGTATAGGTTTTTCCTTCTTCCATAGTCAGATTTTCTAGCTGATCATTTTTTGCCCTTACCCTTGCCTCTCTTGTCCTTTTGCTAAATACACCTGGGAAATGTTCAACCACTCAACAATCTTCCTTCTTCACCTCATACATAAGACCTGAACACTACTGAAGAAATCCTCCCCCAAGCAAATCCTTGGGATGGTGGTCATCAGAGCATCTCTCATTTAAAGAAGGTGTCCAGCACTACCCAATATCTCTTACATTTTTCTAAAGAGATGTTCTTCCACAATGGTGATTTTAATCCTCCATTTTGTTAAATATCTGACCTACCATACTTTGTTCCCTCCGCTGTTGGCATTTCATCACAAATGAAGTAGAAATCATTACATGAGATCTACCAGAAATTCCCACTATTGAACCAGCAAATGTAGCCTCATGCAGAATCATTGTTCTCCATTTCTGCCTACAAAAATGAAAAATCTATTCCTCTAGGTATGCTCTATGCACAATTCTGGACAACCACTTTTACTATTATGCATTAACCAGTAAATCTGAACTCTAGTATAGGTCTTTCTTCTGAATTTCAGTTTTATAACCAACCTCCTCCTAGTCTCCTCTATTTATATTTCCAAAATTATCAAAAAATTAAAATGAAAATCTGTATTCATTATCTTCTCTAGTAGGTCTGACCACAGTTATTTAACCAATTATCTAAACTGGAATCCTGGGAGTCATTCCTAACACATCCCTCTCTTTAATTCTTCACATCAAGTCAATTTCTAAGCCCTGATGGTTCTACAACCTAAATAGCTTTTGAATAATATATATTTCTCTCCAATGTTAGTCACAATTTAAGTCAACCCACCATCATATTTCATATGAATTCTAAATCTAGTCCCTCATCTGATCACTTGCCTTTAACTTTGTTGACCTTTAGTGTATATTTTCACACAAGAACCAGGGTTATCTTTCTCAAGCAACGTTCTTATATAACTCCTCTGGTTCAAATATTTCATGGTTCCTTTTAAACTAAAATTTTATGTCCCTGACAGAGCTGACAGTCTTTCACAATTAGACCCTATTAGAGCTCACCCGATTCAGCCACTATCACTTCCCATTTACACTATGTTTTCCAATTGATTTAAATTATTCAGAGTTCCCAGAACTCACTATTCTATCTCATGCCTCCAAGTGGTACCTTCACTCCATGGACTCTCTCAAACTCTTTTCCCACACTTGCTTCTTTCTATCCTTTATTTCTCAGTTCAAGTACCACATTCTCTAGACATTGTTTTCTAGAATAAGTACTTCCACAATACTTCATTTCTATTTATATCACAACCCTTGCCATGTTACGTTTTAATAGTTGGTGACTTGCCTGCTGTCACACTAGTGAACTTTTGGAGAAAAAAATGTAAAATGTTGTATCTTATTGATTGTTGTGTTCTTGGTTTTTAGACCAGTAGACAATCAAGAAATGTTTTAAGAAGGAAGATAGAAAATCTTAAAGGAGAGAAGGAAGGAATGGAGGGAGGGAGGGAAGACTACTCAAGTACATGACCCTTAAGATTACAGCCATATAAAGTGGCCTGGAATTATGAGTGATTCCTCATTAGTTTTGAAATAATGCTTTTAATTCTATTATATTACTTCTATAATTAAAACAGAACAGAATTAGTGTTCTACAGAACTGCCTGTCAGGTAGTACTCCTGTTGTGGCAGAGACTGCTCTGTGTTAACCAAAAGGTGTTACCTCCTAATGACACTCACTTCAACTGATTCCTTAACCTGTCTCTCTGTTAGTGTGGCCATTGGCCAAAGTCCCAGCAAAGAATGTGAACAGGAGTGATGTATGCCACTTCAAGACAGTAAAAAAAAAGAAATCCTTCCAAAGTGACCAGAAAGAACTTCAAGAATTTCAACAAGAAAAGAAACACAGGATAGAAGAATCCTGTGTCCTTGAATGATGGCTTGGAAAGCCACCCAACCAGAAACACTCAATTGGGGTTCACATTGGTAAGAAGTGGTTTCTACTGCAATAAAATCTCTGAAGTCTGGTAACTTACCTATATGGCAAGTAATCAAAAATAGTACATACACTTGGTAAACAGTTTAATATGGCCTCACCTAGAATCTGACTTGTTTCAGAGCACATGAGAAACTGCCATTAAACTCGATTCCTAGAGCTCTGGAATGATGGAATTTATATATTTATACAAAAATATTCTATCATTGACTGTTTACTAGAGATCTTATCTCTCATCCTCTCCATATTGCAAATGGAAACCCTATGGCACAGAGAGGGAAATATTGAGTCTAGTGTAACTGATCTTGTTTCTAAGTCTCCTAACTCACATGTGGCAATGCCCTACCTGAGAAATTCATATTCCATCAATTTTAAGGACAACATATATACTCTGGCTGTCTAGATACAGTCAACTCCCTCAAATGCCCCTGGGATTTCCTTCTGAAATTGCCACTGTTATTAAGGAAGACCACCTTCTTAGAGAGAGAATAGTTCTCTGATCAAGAACATTTAAGGATATATTCTCCCCTGATAGAACCTTTAGAACAATGAATCCTCAGTCCAGAATGTTTTGGTAATCTTGGGGTGACAATGAACTTCTTAAATAAGATGAAAAAAAATCGCATAGTATGAAGTGAAAATGAATTAATTTTGCTACACCTTTAAGAATTTCTGTTCAACACAGGTTGCTGTAGGTTTTGTTAACTGATGACAGATGAGGAGAAGATGGTGAAAAATAGAAACCCTCAACCAGTTTTGGTAGAGTATAAAATGAGATGTCATTTGGAAGTAACTGGTTTAGAGTTATCTGGGGAGTACCAAGTGAAATTACATATGTGTACATTCTATGATACACAAAGAAAACTCCTGCATAGGTCTACAACAGCTAAAAGAATAGAAGGAATTTATTTGCCCAATGTTAGAAGAATGAAAGTGAAATGCAAGGAATGAATGTTGGAATAAATTGCAGCACTCAGAAACATTAAAAAAGATCTGCATAGAGCAACACAGGTAATATTAAAAACAAAACAAAATAAATCATGAGTGAATAAAGTATAAAACAAAGCAATTCTTGTGTGTGTACATATGCAAATATATTCATATATACATGTATACATATATACTACAAATTTAAATACATAAGAAACTACATAAAATATATATTTTTTTATCTAGAATGTCTTTGGGTATACAAATGTATAGATAATATAACCAAAAAAGCCCTTTACTTGCCACTCAAATTCAGAAATGAAACATTACCAATAATATTCAACTTCATATGTAATTGAAAATTATATCTCCAAGAATATTTTTCTCTTGCCTAAACTTGCCAATAATTTCCATTCACTTTATGTATTTACTATGTATGTATTTGTTCGGAAATAATATATAGTATTATTTTACATGTATAAAGCTTTATAAAAAACTATACTGTATACAGGACCGGTCTGGAAAAAGTCCAACCATTGTTAATATAACAAAAATGGTTTGCACAACATCAAATGTAACCTGGAAGCCAGGGAGAGTGGACTAGAATGTACATGCAAGAGCAATGATGACTTCACTGTGCTAGTCAGTGGGCCTAGTAGAAGCCCTTGAGTGAGTATATATGCTCTGTGGCTGTGACACTCAAAATGACTGAGCAATGAACCTGCATCAGATTTTGCATTAAGCTTGAACATTCCTCCATGGAAAATATTTGGATAATTCCACAGGCTGTAGCTATGGGAAACTTGTGATTGGCAGCTTCATCACAACAACACGCCCACTCATGCCTCACGTCTTGTGCAGACATTTTTGGCTGGAAAAGTCAAATCACCCAGGTGACTCAGCCCCTTATAACCCAGATTCAGAGCCCTGTGACTTTTGGTTTTACCCAAAACTAAAATCACCTTTGAAAAGGAAGAGATTTCAGACCATCAATGAGTTCCAGGAAAATATGACAGGGAAGCTGATGGCAATTGGTAAAACTGTGAGAGGTCCCAAAGTGCCTACTTTGAAGGAGACTGAGACATCATTGTCTTATGTACAATGGTTCTTATATCTTCTTCGATAAATGTGTCTGTTTTTCATAGTACATGGTTGTATACTTTCTGGACATACCTTGTCATATACCCTTTAGAAACTAGCTTGATTTATTCAACATTATTATTTAATTTTTTCTCATTACTTATACTTCTAGGGTATTCATTTTGACTGTAGAGTATTTCATTGTATGATTATACCATATCTTCCTTGTCTTGTTGATGGAGAGATTATTTCAATATTTTTGTCATTAAAAATAATGTTGACATGAGCATTTTTATACATATCTTCTTGTTCGCATGTGTATGTGTTCACCATGGTGTAAAACTAGAACTGCAATCCCTGTGGCATTGGTGTTTGCATTTCCCTAGATATTGCCAATGATTCTCCAAATGGGAATTATCAATACATTCTTGTCAGTATTGCATGAATGTATCTGTTCTTCTACATCCTGGCCAATAGGTGGTACATTCAAGGAATGTTCTTAGTCAAGGGTTTTTAATTTTATTAACTGATGAACATGAAAAGTCTTCTGAGGCTGAAAATCTTCTGATTTTATTTACTCTTTTGGATTTGTCTATTTATATCTTTTGCCTATTTTCCCATTTTCATCAGTTTTCTTTTTGATTTATAGTAACTTTTATGTATCCTGGATGCTAATTCTTTGTAAGTGTTATATTTTGTAAATGTCCCTCTTGATATGTGGTTTGAATTTTCAATTTGTTTATGTTTTAGGTACAAAAAATTTTTAGGACTTCTGGTCAAGGTAGAGACATAAGTAGATATACTTTGCTTCCTTGCACAACCAAAAGAAGGACAGCAACCAATTTAAAAACAAAAAACAACCAGAACTGCCAGAAAATCAAACTGTATGGAAATCTGACAACCAAGGAGTTAAAGAAGAAACATTCACCCAAACTGGTAGGAGGGGCAGAAAGGATATGCAGCAAAGTGGCTGTAAAGCAGTGGCTTGTGGACCGGTGGAACAACTGGGGAGCAAGACAGATTGCACAACCCAGGGTTCCAGCCAGGGGAATGAAAGCTTTAAAACCTCTAGCTATAAAAACCTCTGGAGATTGTGGCAGCAGAAGAAATGTCCAATCTCACAGGAAAGTCTGTTGGAGGGACCCGCAGGGTCCCAGAATGTACACAAACCCATCTCCATGAAATCAGCACCAGAAGGACCCAATTCATTTGTGTGCAGCAGGGGACATGACTGAAAGTAGGGTGAGAGCCCAGCAAGTGTTTCCTCTTTGGCCCCTCCCCCACATAAAACACAGTGACATGGATTGCCCCACCCTGGCAAATACCCAGGGCCCCACCTCTTACAACATAACAGGTGCACCCAGTCACAGAAATATGGCCTAAATGAAAGAAGACCAAACTCCAGCAAAAGGACTAAGTGACAAGGTAATAGCCAACATATCAGATGCAGAATTCAAAAACTGATAATCAAGACACTCACAGAAATGATTTAGTAAGGATGCAAAATAAAGGAAGAACTGAAGGATATACAAAGTGAAATACACACACACACACACACACACACACACACACACACACACACAGGGAACCAACAATGAAAGGAAGGAAACCAGGACTCAGAACAGAAGAAAGAAACATTCAACCAGAACAGAATGAAGAAACAAAAATTTTTAAAAAATGAGGAGAGGCTTAGGAACCTCTGGGACAACTTTATATGTCCCCACATCCAAATCATAGGGGTGCCAGAAGGAGAAGAGGGAGAGCAAGACATTGAAAACTTATTTGAAACAATAATGAAGGAAAACTTCCCCAATCTGGTGAAGTAAATAGTCATGCAAGTCCAGTAAGCTCAGAGAGTTCTGAAGAAGTTGGTCCCAAGGAGGAACACATCAAGATACATTATAATTAAATTAACCAAGATTAAAGATAAGGAGAGAATCTTAAAAGTGGCAAGAGAAAAGGAGACAGTTACTTACAAAGGAGTTCTCACAAGGCTACCAGCTGATTTCTCAAAAGAAACCTTGCAGGCAAGAAGGGGCTAGAAAGAAGTATTCAAAGTCATGAAAGCCAAAGACCTATATTCAATATTACTCTACCCACCAAAGCTATCATTTAGAATGGAAGGGCAGATAAAGTATTTCCCAGATAAATTAAGTTAAAGGAGTTCATCATCACCAAGCCCTTATTATATGAAATTTCAAAGGGGTTTACCTAAGAAAAAGAAGATCAAAACTATGAACAGTAAAATGACAACAAACTCACAACTATCAACAACTGAACATAAAAGATAATAAAAAACAAAAACAAACTAAGCAAAAAACTAGAACAGGAACAGAATCACAGAAATGGAGATCACATGGAGGGTTATCATCAGTGGGGGGCAAATGGGGGTAAAGGTATATGGAAGAAGAAGCATAATTGGTAGGTGCAAAATAGACAGGGGAAAGTTAAGAATGGTATAGGAAATGGAGGATCCAAAGAACTTATATATATGAACCATGGACATGAAAGAAGGGGGAGGATGCTGAAGAGAGGGGGATGCATGGCAGAGGAGAATAAAGGGAAAAACTAATAGTATAATCTATAAAATATACTTAAAAACAAATTTTTTAATGGTCAAACATCCTATTTTCCTTTACTGTTCATATTTTTCCTGGTGTATTTTTAAAAATTTCTACTTACCAGGAGAGGGGGAGGGGAAAGTGGTGGTGGGAAGGCACAGACAAATGTATTTGAAAAAATAAATTAATTAATTAAAAAAAACAAAAAGAATTTCAACTTACCTATACAAAATTTAGAAAGACATTTTGCTATATTTTCAGATAAGCATTTTTGAGTTCACTTTTCACATTTAGGTATTTAATTGACTGGAATTGATTAGTTTTTATAGTTTGAAGATGGGATCCAATATGGTTTTTCATATGGATAAGCTATTGCTCCAAAACATTTCTTTAATAATCCCTGCTTTCCCAACTGATTTGTAATACCAACTGTTGCACATCAATTTTACATTCATTTTACAAGGTTTTATTGCCTAACATGTATTCAAATATGTTGTAAACACTAGTTATATATTAGTGATAATAAATTATGCAATTCTCATTCTGGGTTTCCATTTGTGCATTATTTTGTTTCTTTCAATTCATCCTGTTTCTTGCTCTTCTTTTACTCTTTTATCTTTTTCTTGTTTAAAAACTTATTTTTAGTGATTGATTTTAATTTCTTGGTTAGATTTTCAGTTATACCTCTTTGTATTACATTAGTGGTTATTCTTGGAATTACAGTAAGAATCCTTAATTTAAAAGATAAGTATTATACCACTTTCCCACAAAAAGGAAAGTTTCTGAGCACCAATTCTGACATAGAGGTTTTCCTATACTAATATCCTATCATTCAACTCAATTCTGACACTATCTACTCAGATATTGTATCAGATCCCAGAGATTAAGGGTTCAGTTCTACAAGACTGCCAGCACCTTCAAACACCAATAGCAAATCCAGGTTGTCACATGTGCTTCTGACCAACCAGCTATAGATCAGAGGTTCCAATGGATTTGATTAATTTGTTAGAGTGGTTCCCAGAACTCCGAGGAACATTTTACTTACTCAATAAGTATTATACAAGGATGTAAATCGCAACAGCTAGATGGAAGAATGTATAGGGCACGGTATGTGAGAGGACAAAGACCTTCTATGGTCTCTAGGATTTTGCCACTTTCCAGCATCTCCACATGTTCACCAAACCAGAAGAGCTCTGAATTCCACCCTTTTCGGGTTTCATGGAAACTTCCTTACTTAGGCATGATTGATTAAATCACTGGCCTTTGGTGATGGATTTCACCCCCAGGCACTCTACACACTCTAGAGGTCAGAGGGGTGGGACTGAAAGTTCCAACCCTCTAATCACATGGCCGGTTCTACTGAAAGCTGGCCCCCATTCTTAGGTGCATTGGAAAAAAACATCCCATTAATGTAACATGAGACACCCTTATCCTGTCATAAGAAATTCCTAGCATTTTTGGAGTTCTATGCCAGAATGGGGATGAAAACCAAATATATATTTCTTATTATGTCACAATATTACTACCAGGAATATAAAAACCTTGCTATAGTAGTTTCATTTACTTTGTTATTTGCATGTTTATTGTCATATGAGTGATATGAGTTATATACCTACAGTCTCTATAATTGGTAACAGGTCAGTGATATTTGCCACTGCATACATTTTTCCCCAAAAAACATTTCCCAAAGGTCTTTGCATCTGTTGCTAATATTTTCTTGAATAAATTTTTATATTATGAGTTGCAAATTGGTGATTTTTCAATTTCACACTGATTAGCTGACACTTTTGCCCTGCTTAGAAAAATTTTCTCCTCAGAAATTGAAAGCTAATTAATAAAATATTTTAAATTATCATTTCCTTCTCTGGCTGACTTATTTCACTGAGCATAACAGTCTCTAGGTCCATCTGTGCTGTCACAAAAGGCAAGATTTCTTCTTCTTGATGGCTGAGTAGTATTCTATTGCATAAATGCACCACACCCTTTTCATTCATACATCTATTGATGGGCATTTGCACTGCTTCCAAAAATTGGCTATTGTAAATAATGCATATATTCCTGCAAATTAGTGTTTCAAGTTTCTTTGGATATATTCTCAGAAGTGAAATTACTGGGTCATAAGGTAGTTCGTTCTATTTTTAATTTCTTGAGGTAACCCCACACTGCTTTCCACAGTGGCTGCATCAATCTGCATTCCCACAATCAGTGCAAAAAGATTCCCATTTCTCCACATCCTCACCAGCTCTTGTTGTTTGTTGATTTATTGATTTATTCTGACAGGTGTGAGGTGATAGCTAATTGTGGTTTTAATTTGCAGTTCTCTAATGATTAGGGATGTAGAGCATCTTCTCATATGTTTATTGGCCATCTGTATGTCCTATTTGTAGAAGTGTTTATTCAGGGCCTTTGCCCATGTTTTAACTGGTTTGTTTGTTTTGGAGGGTGTGGCATTGTGTTTTATGGGTTCCTTACAAGTTTTGATTAAGCCCTATCAGATATATTGATGAATATGTTCTCCCATTCAATGGGATGTCTTTTCATTTTGTTGATGGTTTCCTTTGCTATTTAAAAACTTTTTAGTTGGATGTAGTCCCATTTGTTTATTTTTTTTCTTTTGTTTCCCTTGCTTGAGGCGATATATCAGAAAGAATACTGCTATGAGTAATGTCTGAGATTTTATTGCCTATGTTTTCTCCTAGGGTTTTTATGGCTTCAAGTCTAACATTTAAGTTTCTAATCTATTTTGGGTTTATTTTTGTGTGTAGTGTAAGAAGCTGGTCTAGTTTCATTTTTTGTATGTTTGTGTCCAATTTTCCCAACACCGTTTATGGAAGAGTATCTTTGTCCCATTGTATGTTTTTTGCCTCCTTCGTCAAATACTAATTTACTATAAAAGTGTGGGTTTATTTCTGGGTTCTCTATTCTGTTTTATTGATCTAGATGTCTGTCTTTATGCCAGTACCATGCTATTTTGATTATTATAGCTTTGTAGTATAGTTTGACACCAGGTAGCATGATTCCTCCAACTTTGTTCTTTTTTCTCAAGATCACTGTGTCTATTTGTGGTCTTTTGTAGTTCCATATAAATTTTTGGAATATTTGTTCACATATATGTGAAATCTGATGAACAAAACAAACAAACAAAATAGAAACAGACTCATAGATATAGGGAGCAGACTAACAGCCCTCCGAGGGGAAGGAGGTTGATGGATGGGTAAAAAGGTGAAGGGATTAAGAAAAGAGTAACTCATAGACACAGACAACAATATCATGATTGCAAGAGGTAAAGGGAGTTATAGGGATGTCAAAGAGAGATAAATGGTGATGGAAGGAGACTTGACCTGGGATGATGAACACACAATACAATATACAGGTGATGTGTTATTGCATTTTATACCTAAAACCTATATATTTTTATTAACTAATTTCACCCCAATAAATTCAATTTTAAAAAATCAACAGAAAAGAAGTATATGTTATTAAAATAAAGGCAAGTTAATTAACAGAGACATGTAAAACTTCTTATGTCACCCAAGAATTAAGATGTCTCAATTTTCCAAAACAGGTAGGAGCCCTCCAATAAACTGAAAAGAAAGTGCCCACTAGGAGCTCTCTGGTGAGTATGGAATCAGAGCCTGTTGACCCCAGAAACTTGTTACCAATGCCAATCAAGAATGCAAAGAGAAGAGAGTGTCCCCAAGAAAAGCTGCAGATAGACTGAAGAAGAGTCCTAATGTTTTCATATAGTCTTGAAGATGATTTTTGAAATATTCCCATCCTCCTCTCTACCCATAGCAAATCCACACTTGGAAAGTGACTGTTCCTACTATATTTTGGCACCACCTCATGGACACCTGCCCATGGACCTCTCTTTTGTGACCACCCTAGTTAGTCCCTGGGACTCCCTCTCAGCAGGCTTGGGGCACAAGCTTCTAACAGTGTCATACAACAACATGACAACAAAGTGAGCAGAGGTAGGACTCTTAGAAAGAAAGAAACAAAGGAAGGAAGGAAGGGAGAAAGGAAGGAAGGAAGGAAGGAAGGAAGGAAGGAAGGAAGGAAGGAAGGAAGGAAGGAAGGAAGGAAGGAAGGAAGGAAGGAAGGAAGGAAGGAAGGAAGGAAGGAAGGAAGATTTCAAAGATCGGAATCTCTAGGTTTTTACTTTTAAGATGTATAATGATGGGGTGCTGAATGTGAAGGCCCGTCTGGCTGGAGTTTCCTACATCAAAGCAGAATGGCAGATCCAGGCTTCCATGTAGTTCCATGCACCATCATCCAGGGATCTTCCAAGGAGCTCTGTACTTCCATGGAAGTCATTTTGGAAAAGCTAATTCAGTTAGAAATTATTAATTTCCCAATGGAGGTTGTGAACTTCTGGGTTTCAGTGGATTAAGGTATGTGCATCACCACCTGATTAAATGCTTGCCAACCAGCTTCTGTAAAAACAGGTTTCATACCCAAAGACATCTACTCTTTTCTGAGCTAATTTTCCTCTTCCAAGCCAAGAAGAAATGATCCCTGACAAGCATCCTTAGGTATTACTGCAGCAAATCCTATTCCATTTTATCTCTGACTTATTTGCCTGCAATGACTAATTCTCTACTTAACAGAAATTCAAGAGTAGGGTTTTTTTCTTAAAAAATTATAAAATTTCAGGTCAAAAGGGTCAGCTCTTTTGAGAGCTATCAGGCACTCTTTAGCTCAGACACTTCAAACCAGAGCAACTTCATCCCCAGTCATTCTTCTCAATAGAAGGTGAAATGGGGTTGGGACAAAATGATTACATCCTATAAGGGCTACAGAGACTATTCGGGAGATGGTCAGACCAACCCCCCACTGGATTTATTGCTTAGAACCAGCAGAAGACCAGCTTGCTTGATCCAATATGGCAACCAATTTCACCTTGCAGTAACCATTAGCCTCATCATATGCTTATTATATTACATTACATTACATTAATACATTAGCATGCAAAACAGCATACCGTGACACCATGATTGGGAAGGAAAACCCAAGTTAGGACACAAAATGGCTAACAGGGCTCTCAGAAGTCTCTACCCCTTTCCTGGAAAAGTCCTGAATATTCCTCCCTCTTATTTAATGCCCTACTCCTGGATTAAATGAACCTCAATAAAAGTAGTAAATCCCACTATGGAGGAGCTACTCTGTCTGTGGAGTAGCCACTCTGTCCCACTGCTTCACTAATAAATTCTCTTTCACTTCAAACTCTATGCTGGCTTGTATTTGAATTCCTTTGTCCACAAAGCCAAGAATTCACAGTGGGTCATGGACTTGAGGGTCCATAGACCCATGGAACACCTACATCAAAAGGACCTACTTAGGTAGTAGAGCACCCAACCCTGGATTTTTTATAACTCCACTTGCAAGGAAATTTTTTAGCTATATGTAATTTTTTATCCCTACTATCTAGTTCTCAAATGTAACTCCACCACTTTCATCATATAACTTGGGACAAGTAACTTAGTGCCTCATTAATTCATTTTTTTCTTATCTATGAAAAAAGGAAAAAAATAGTATTACAAGTGAATGTTAAAGAGACACTGTAGTGCCAGCATGGTTCATACAGAATGCTCCATGAATTTAGTTCTTCACCCCTTTTCCTCCAAAGCTCTTTACATCCTTGGCCTCACAGTAACCATACAAGAGAGGAATCCCTCTCTATACTTTATAATTAAAAACAGTGATGGTGAGAAAGATAACTAATTACAGTTACAAACACTTACATGCCTTACCACCTTTCCTTACCCTTTTCCTGAGCCTCTCATGGAATCTGCATTGATGACCCATTCCAGACTGAGGAATTTTCCAGAAGTTGGGCTTTCAGTTGAAAACCAAGACAGTTCTAGGGAAACTGGATTGTTGATTCCCCAGGTCCCCACTCCTCGACTTAATTGTCATTTCTATTTTTCAATTTTTCCTGCTGAGAGGACATCTCATTGACTTTATCCATTATCCCAATGAAATCATTCTTCTTCCAGAATGTCTGTAACTCTCATATGCTAAATCCTATTACTATTCCTGTGTTTTCCTGGTCTTCATCTTTCTTCTCACTTCATTTCTGGCTGTTTAAGCCAAAGAGAAAAGTGGTTGTCTCTTCTGCAGTATAGCAATGTCCTATTAGATTCAACTGACAGAACTGGATCTCTAGTATTCCTGAAAATTTCCCACAAAAGTCTCTCATGGCCTTTTATAGGCAACTATCAGTGGCAATTATTCTCATCATCACCTTCCCAATAGGCCTTGGGGTCCTGGACATCTAGTGCCCTGCTTTGACCTTCAAGAATCTCACTTTGGTCCTGGATGTTCCCCTCATAGGTAGTCTCTCAAGCTACAAATACATAATTCACTCTGTATTCTTTTCAAATTTCCCATTAAGCCCGCCCAAAAAAAAAAAAAAAAAAAAAAAACCAGCACACACATATACACAAAAGGGAGAAAAACACTAGTAGTCTCATAAGCATCTGAGCCTTAGGTTCCATAACACCTGGGTTCATATATCAGTTTCACAATATGTGTGAACTTAGACAAGGCATTTACTTCTTTGAACCTATTTTCTTTGCTACAAGAGATAGTAAAATAATTTTTTTTATCAGTAATGCACTTAGAACAGTACCTGGGTACAGAGCAAACACTTACTAACTGCTAATTTCCTTTATTAAGCTGGGTACCATTATTTATCTTCCTTGAGTCTTTTAGTCCACACTGGGGACTCTGATGTGGTCTTTAATGGGTTTCCATCTAGACTATAGGGGCCCTGCAGGGGCTTATTGTGGCTGGTGTCTGCAGAGGCAGCCCAAGAGCCATTTTGCAGGGGCCAGTGTCTCTCCATCTTCTATGCAGGTCATGTGGTGACTAAATACTCCTGGGAAATACCCAGAGTCACTCCCAAGCCCACCTGTGTCCTCATTGACTACACTGAATACACACATGGGCACTAATTGAATAAAGCTTTCTCAGAATCAATATGGCTTGACTCCAAATAAGCTGACTATTTAAATAAGTGAAGGGAAATGCTATGGACTGGCCTCTGCTGTTTGTCTCCTAATTAATAGCATATTTGGCTGACTCAGAACCAATTTATGTGCAGAAATAAAACAATTAAAAAGGTCTCATTACTAAAACCTGGGTGTACTTTTCTGCAAATGAAGCACTGTGATGTACAGGGAATGACTTCAAGCAAACAAAGCTGAACTTGGCTGTGCATGTACTTGCAATTGCAAAATGGTCCCAACTGGGATAGGCTATGGGCTGCCTTGGCTAAGTGCCTTTTGTGGGACAGAGGAAGCCAAGAGCACTGTTTCCAACCTATAACCATGGCACCCACATCAGTAATGAGACAAAGCAAGTATACTGTTACCCACCTAAACAGCCACATGAATTACTCTTCCTATACTTTGGTTTCCAGTCTTCTCCACTCCAAAATCCTGCACTTATGGACATCTTCAGCCTCTCAGTTACAGCTACTCCCTGAGGTCATATCATGATCATCATGAAAGTAAGAGTACAAATAGCCACCTGCTTCTAGAAAGTGTTCCATCTTTTAAACTGTGTTAAGTGTTTCACAAGCACTATCACATTTAATTTTCACTACAAGCTTTTGACATCAGAATTATTATTATCTCTACTTTAAAGATTAAACAATTGAGTTCCAAGTTCACACAACTATTAATTAAAAGAAACAAGATTCATACACAGGTGTGTCTAACATCAAACTATGCATTTTTATTGGTTTCACATTATTGTTTTTCTACAATCCCTAATTTAACCATTCAATGTCTGACTAAAGTTTCCCTCCTCACCTGTCTCAATAAAACTGCCCTAATTTAAACCTCATAGTTCTACTGTATCTTCCCAGTGTATCAGATTCAGCCCAGCTTCACTTTCTTTCCTGTCAATTTGATTGCTGTCTTCAATCATTTCAACCACATGTTTATCAATTCCATCCACTCCCCTAATTCTTTCATTTTTCTCTGCATAGATTCTGATGATATCCAGGCCTAAACTGACACAACCCCCTGTTTTGCCCTTTGCTGCCCTGGGAATGCAGAGTGCTAATGGGTAAATTCCACTATACAAGTATGAAGTAGCTGTTGAGCTTTCAGCCTCACTCAAAAATCCTTTCTCCTACTCTAGTTGGTTCTCTTGTCCAGTCCTCACAGTGACGGCTCTCAGTGTTATCTTTATCTTCAACCCACCCCCCAAGGCTCCTGCCCTTATTCTCATAACTGACAAATAAGTTGTTTGTGTCACTGAGAAAATTTAGGTTACTAAGCATGACCTCCTTCAGATTGCCTCTGAAGTCCCTTGACCTTCCCTATTTCTGTCCCCCCAGTTTTCAAATATCCTGGTCTTAAGTAGGACCTCACTTTGTCACAAAGTTCCCTGGATCCCCTCTTGCCATTGAGTGTCCACTGTTTCCTTCTGTTTATTATCAATCACTTCATTAATTCCTGAGTCTCCTGCCATCTCCACATGGCCCCTATGGAAAGACTAACTCCACAATTCCCAATTCATTTCTCATATTAATGAAAATTTGTAGCTTCAGTCATACCTTCCTTTTGAAACTTCCTCTTCCAGTCACTTATATGATGACACATTTTTAAACTTAGGTTGGGCTAATCAGGGTTTTATCTTTGACCATTCTTTCTTCTCACTCTCTCTGCTCCCCTCCTCCATAGTATAGATCCACATTTAAGACTACAAATACCACTGATAAGCTGATAATTACAAAACAAATTTACCAAGTCTGGACCTCAACTGAAGAATAGATATCTTCACTTATTTAGCAAAACCTATGTATATGTCAAAAAATAAAACCAATCTCCTCCTACTAAATTATTTTTATAATCTGTTTTAGTCAACTGCACTAGCATCGATAAAGTTTCCCAAAGTCAAAACTTAAGAATTACATTTTCCTTTTTCTTTTTTTTTAATGAAAAATAGAAACGTTTATTGAGAAGATATAAGAAACACTGTACATAGGACAATGACGTCTCAGTCCCCTTCAAAGTAGACACCTTGGGACCTCACACAGTTCTCCTAATTGCCATCATTTGCCCTATTGTATTTTCCTGAATCTCATTGATGGTCTGAAATCTCTTCCCTTTCAAAAGTGATATTAGTTTTGGGAAAAGCCACAAGTTGCAGGGCACCAAATCTGGACTGTAGAGGTGCCAAGTCACCTGGGTGATTTGATGTTTTGACCAAAAAACTCTGTACAAGGCAGGATGCGTGAGTGAGAGTGTTGTTGTGATGAAGCTGCCAATCACCAATTGCCTATAACTGCAGTCTTCAGAGTCATCCAAATAGTTTCCATGGAAGAATATTCAAGCTTAATGGAAAATCTGATGCAGATCCATTGCTCTACTCACTCAGTCATTTTGACAGTGACAGCCACACATTACACATGCTCACTCAACGGTGTCTACTGCCCCCCACTGACTGGTACAGTGAAGCTGTCACTGTCCACACATGTGCATTCTAGCCCATTCTCCTTGGCTACCAGGTTACATAGATGTCACGCAAACCATTCTCATTATATTAACAATGGCTGGACTTTTTTCAGATAAACCTTGGTATACATAAAATATAAATGCTTTCTGATTACTAAGAAGTTTATGACCATTTGTTGTGGCAGCTTCAGCAAGACTTGTTAAAATCTTTAGGTACTGGCTTTCACTTTGCTGACATAAATGTTCTAGAACTTGCTGTAACATGTTTTCTCAGAGATCTTCATTCTGTGTCATTTGAATAATCTTCTGGAAAAGTCTAGGGTGATACTGAATTAATACTTCACAGTTCTCTCCGTATCCTCCCTGTACACATAAATCCAGAGGGGTTATTCTATTTTTATCTGGCAGATATTTGGTTCCTGAATCTGAGTTGTGTCACTCTGACCATGACTGCAGGCAAAGCACAATGGAGTGGCTCTTGATATTTGGCCTGTTAATACCAGCACCACCATCAAGCAAGCACTGCATTGCACTATCGTCCTGTGACCATTCTGGCAAGCCACAACAGTGCTGTCTGCCCCATTGCATCCTCAACATGGATGTCACTCACGTGTGATACAAGGTCACGGAGTAGTTCTGTCTCCCATTCACAGCCAGCCTGTGTATTGCTGTAAGGCCTTCATTATTACAAATGTTGACATCAGCACTGTATTCTAATAATTTACTCATACATTTCTTATGCACATTCCTAACTGCCAAATGGAGTACAGCCTGAAATATCTTGATAGTTAGGATTTGCTCCTTTCTTTAATAGCATAATCAAGCATTCTACAGATCCACAATTTGCTGCAATGTGAAGGAAGCTTCTTTTCACATGTCCAAATGCATAATTAACATCAAACTTGGAGTTTGATAGTAGTTCAGAAACAGACCTGAGTTGATCATCCATAACCACTAGCATTGACTTGTAAACAGCAGTTTCATCATTATCCAGGGACTCCTTGTGGTGCAAGAGCGGCTCAGCAAGTGAAGTCAGGAGGATGATTTGCTCTCCATCCTGGACGTCCCCTCCGTGCCTTTCCAGAAGCGCTGGCGGTCTTTGTGCCAGGCGCAGTACATTATGACCCAACCAGTACTGCGGGCAGGGGCGCTGGCTCTCACTGGCCAGAGCCCAGGGCTACGAGGACAGCTCTTTGCTACATTCTCTGTCTGAGTCTCCAACATTTTACTTTTTCATATGAACTCTTTCTATACATATGCCTAATTAATATTAAGTCCCATTGATTTAATCTCATTCATTTATTCTAAAATATGTATTTGAAATCCTTTTCAAGTAAATATCAACTACAGCATTTTGTACCACACATTCTGTGAGGTATTGTGCTACACATGGAGAATATAAGGACACGCAATAAACAACATTCTATGCCTTGTGACCCTTAAAGACAAATGAAGAGGCATGGGCATAAATAAGTATCAAACAAATGAAACACTGCTAAGGTACAACAGGAAATGATGACTGAGCCAGGAACCACAGGATGAAGGAAAGACAAAGAGTGAAATAGAGGAGGATAAATGGGCTCATACAGGAAAACGACCTGTCATTGAAAGGCCAGTATGACTGAAGCAGAAATTGGGGGAAAATTGTGTAAAATGAGACTCTTCAGACTCATTTACAGAGTGGAAAAACTGACTGTACAGAGCTTTAGAGTAGGTAAACGAGTTACATTTCTGTTCTAAGAATATTGGCAAGACAGTTGGACATCTACAGATTTTAAGCATGTAAATGAATATGTGTGTGTGTGAGAGAAAGAGAGAAAAAGAGAGAGTGAGAAATGGAGACAGAGAATCAAATTTGAATTTTGAAAAAATTACTCTGGCTGAAGTGTGACAACCAGCTTGGTAAGGAACAAGAATAGATGTAGGGAAATGTTGACTATTGTGGCAGTAGCTGGGGCGGGAGAGAAGTATATAGTCCTGTTAACAAAAAAAAAAAAAAGTTTAATCTGTAACAGAAAATACAAAGCATTTATTTGAGCAAGAAAAAGGAGAGGTCCTTGACTGGTAATTGTCAGTAAGCTGGGCATGGTCCCACAAACCCAAAGGTCACTGGTTTGATACCCATGCCTGGGTTGTGGGCCATGGTAAGGAACACGCAAGAGGAAACCAATTGATGTTTCTCTCACACATCGATGTCTCTCTCCTTCTTTCTCTTTCCCTTCCCTCTCTCTAAAAATAAATAAATAAATAAAATTTTGTTTATTTTTTACTTTGTTTATATAAGCATCAGTAGTTATATAAATTCATGTGCTTTGCAAAATTTGCATACACCTCTACATTGGCACATAGTGAAACAATTAGCATATTGGTACAAATCCTGAACTAAGGTTCTGTGCATTCTCATTTTTGCATTGCTTTATTTCTGTCCCTGTCTAAACTTGTGAGCAGGAGAAAATCTTTGAAAATAAAGTTTTGTAGCACAGAAGTTCCACGCTAAGCAATATCCTTAGTCAAGACTTTGACAGAGATGGGCTGTGATTTCAATGAAGGAAAAAGGCGCCATGGTCCTTAGAGGTTGAAACATTTGATCTCAGTTTGTTTAGTCAGTAAGGTGAGCTTAGAGAACAATTTTACTCTAATATTAAAAAGTTATTTTTATCTCACATGTGCACTCCTCCTTCAAATTCTGTGACCCAGGCAAAATGAATGTATTTTGTCCTTTGATTTTGCTATGATTTTTCTCTTTTCAAAGAGAAAACCAGCCCCTGAATTTGTTGATCCTCTGAATTGTTCTTTTAGTCTTTGTGTAATTCAGTTTTGCTCTGATCTTGATTATTTCCTTCCTTCTACTTGCTCTGGACTTTGTTGATATTTTTCCAGTTCTTGAAGATGTAGGGTTAGGTCATTTATTTTAATTGTTTCTATCTTTTTTAGGTAGACCTGTATTGCTATGAATGTCCCTCTCAGGACTGCCTTTGCTGTGTCCCATAGGTTTTGGACTGTTGTCTGTTCATTTTCATTTGTTTCCAGAAATTTTTTGATATCTTCTTTGATCTCATTATTGACCCATTCATTGTTTAATAGAATGTTATTCAGTCTCCATGAATTTGACTGTTTTTGAGTATTTTCTTTGAGGTTGGTTTCTAGTTTCAAGCCCTTTTGTTCCAAGCAAGTATTTATTATGATTTCAATTTGCTTGAATTTGTTGAGGCTCATTTTGTGTCCTATCATGTGATCTCTCTTTGAAAATGTTCCATGTGTATTTGAAAAGAATGTATATTTTGCTTCTTTGGGATGAAAAGTTCTAGATATGTCAGTTAAGTCCATTTGATCTAATGCATTGTTCAGTTCCACAATACAAATAAAAAAAAATTTAAAGGAAAAGGGTGAGGGAGGATTGTGGTGCAGGAGGCACAGTTTCGGGTAGCAACCTCAATTGTGATCCAAAGAAGTCAAAGAGACGAAAGGCTTATAAGGTCAAAAACCACAACTACTATTTCATTTAAGTTGTCTATGCAAATTAAGAATTGGCTAAGTTAATTAGTTAGGTCCATTATGTAAATTAAGGATGCTGGCTGGTAAAATGGATTGGTTCCTATCAAAGTGAGGAATGCAGATGATCTGGTAAGGAGGAAGTGAAGTTCAGGATGTGGTTTCATGGTTACCTTAAAAATTCAAAAATTTGTGGGTGGTATACATATAAGGCAAACTTCTTCACAGCCTCTTGCTTCCATTGTGTTCCCTTGACTTTTTTCAATGAGTGTAAGGGCAGTGGGACTGGAGACAAGTGGATAGGTTAGTGAGTTACAGGGGAGGTAAAATCAGCAGTACACAATGATGTGTTGAATACGGGAGATGAAGAAGAATAGGGCAGCATATCTGATTACTACATAGGTTCCTGGCTTTTATAATTGGATAAATAATGGTGCCATATACTAACTCAGAGAACAGGCAAAGAGCATTATGTGATGGAGAGGGGTACTGAGGGATAGTTGAGGAGATCTTGATTTCAAGTCAGGACATTTTGTTTTGTAGGGACTTTCAGCCTTCCAAGAAGAATTATAGATTACAAGTATGAAACTTAGAGGAAAAATGAGTCTGGATGTAAGTATGTAAATATCTTCATGTACCTGTTTAATGAAGTCATGGTGTAGATGAAAATATTCAGGGGAAAAAAACTTGAATGACCTGAAATGAAAACCTTTGACCAAACTCTGAGATCTTCAACATTTATTGGTGGGGAAGAAGAGAATGGGTTCAGAAAAAAGACAGAGCAATGGCAACAGAAGTGAGAGGAAAACCAGAATGAGTCTGTCTTGTGGAAGCTAAGGGCAGAGAGTAATTCAAGAAGTGGGGCATGATCATCAGAGCCAAAAGGTTCTAAGAGTTCAAGAAAGATGGCGCACAAAAAAAAAATGCCTCTATTTAGTAGAGCTACCTGGAGGTGGAATTATGGGAACCAAAGCCAAATTGGAATGGTTGAGGAGTAGATGGGAGATAAATAAGGGCATTTTCTCTTGAGAAATTCAATGAAAGAAAAGAGGAGCCAGAGCAATAGCTTTAGGGAATGTGAGAACAACATTTGACTTGTATTTAATGGAAAGGGGCTGTGCACAATTAAAGGCTAATAGGAAAATTTAGTTAACAGGAGGAAGCTATGTATAGGGAAAAGAAAAATAATTAATCTATTTGGTAATGCTCCAGAGGGAGCAGGTGTAATTGGGATCTAGCATTCAGTAGGAGGGTTGGTCTTAGCTCGCAAGTGGGAAGACTTTTTTGTTATAACAAGAAAAAGAGGGAGTAATTGGGAACAGAAACAGGTAATTTCATAGGTCTGTAATTGAGAAAACAAATAAATTCTTGTTTTGTTAAGTTCTATTTTGTTATTCCCATAAAGTAGATATGGAGTAAAATAAACTGAGCAAGGACTTCTTGCTTCAAGGAAGTTGGAGAAGACACATTTCCCCACTCTTCCCTCTAAATACATATACATAGAATATATTTTAACATTTTATATGTCAACTAGTGGTCTTTAGTGTCAATTCAATGCCAACAGGAATCACCAGTTAGGATGTTGTGAAGAAGGTAACTCAATTGTGATACAGCACAGCTGTGAAAATGGCATGGCTATGAGTCATCTTTGGGGCCAGGCTCCTCTATGCCTAGACAATTATCTGCTCTGTGCTATTCTGCTTTGCACTGCATTGGTCTCTTCTGATCTGCTCTGATCTGCTTCATTCTGTGCCACTATGCTCTGGCCAGTGCTGGTCTACTCTGCTCTGCTCTGCTCTGGCAATTCTTTGGTGTTTCAGCTTAGCCAGGGAAACACAGTCTTCAGTCTTTAGTGGACAGGGAAAGTGCATTCCCAAAGCCATAATGGAGCTGAATTATATAGACAGAAGTCCCCACTCCTGCTCTCTGATTGCTCTGTCTTCATGCAATTGAGGATTCCAAATTCTCTCAGTTTGATTGATCCAAAAGGTACTGTCCTGATTGGTCAGAATGGAGCTGTTCTCATAACCATATGTAGTTACCTAGTTAGTAATAAGAGAGTGAGCAAGGGAATTAGACATTGAGTTTAATAAACTGGGGAGCATGAGTCTGTTTGCTTCACCAGGAATCTACAGTTTAACACCACAGGGGATTATAACATTTCTCCACCAAGGGGATTAACACTCCTCCCTTCCCCAATTTGGTACCAGATTTTTGGGGGAGTACAAAGGGAGGCACTTGACCATAAAGGGCTATCAGTCTAACTAGGGGGTGGGCCTATCAAAAGCCCAGGAAAGCTTGGAATTTGATTAGCCATTTTGAAGAAGCTACTGGATATAATCCTAAGGGAACAAAGGAGAATGCTCTCTCTCTCTCTCGTTTGCTGACCCACACTCACCCCATTCACTCATGCCTCCTCTCTACATAGCCACGTGGCTTCAGTAGGCATATGGCCACTGGCCACATGTACTCCAAACACATGCTTCAGGCAGGAGCCAGGCTACAAGCAGCAAAGGATCACAGCCAAGAATGCAAGGTAAGCTAGCCAGATAGGGACTGAGACCACTTAGCAGCCACTTGTGGGCTACATTGGATTAAGCTTAATATGGCACAGAAATTCTGGGCACTGGCCTATGTTTTGGCCCTGATTTTCCATGGCAGGTTTGGGGGAGATGAGAAATTGGAAACCTAGTGGCCAATTTCCATCTGAATAAACCATCTTGCCACACTAAAATCTTCCATTCATGGGTCCTTGGAATACTTTTCTTATGATCCCATGCACGAGCCTGATTTCCACTGGTAATACTTTGATTTGATTTATTGGTGAAGGCATTGCTGGGAATATAGCTGTGCAATTCTGATTGAATGGGGAAAGCTTCAGTTGAGATAGAATTCCAGAAATTTCTTTATAAGGACTGGCTCAGATGGCAGAAACACAGTGCAGGCAGGTGGTGCAGTAAAGAGGCAGATAATTTAGTGCAGGCTTATCTCTGAAGAGTGATTTGCATGAAATGCCTGCATTATGTTTCTGTCATTTGTGTAGAAATGGCTGCTAGGCTCTGTTTTACTAGGAGCCCTTCTTAGTAGGTATCTTCTTTCTCAGGGTCCACATATGTAAAACAAAAAGAAAAGAACTCTGAAAGATGACAAAAAAAGTGTTAGACTGGCTGGGTTTGGGAATGAGAAGAAACAACATAGTGAGTTCTTTTTTTTTCTTTTGTCTCATATATCACAGACACAGAGCTGAAGAAATAGGCATCCTGAGAACACTAATTGGCATAGATTGAAAAAAAAAAAAACTTCAATAAGATTCTGCTCCCTCTAGCCAAAAGATCAATAAATGGATAGTCTGACAAGAAAACTATAAATACTAATTGCTCTACTATAATTAAATGTAACTGAAAAAAAATTGTGGCCCACTCCTACCCAAGCCATCAAAAGCCAAGTGTGGAATCTAGACTTCTACACTTGTCAGGCTGCAGCAAAGCACCTCTCCCCCAAATGAAGTAGTAACAGGTAAGGCCAATTAAAGAACCAAAAGAAAAAAGTTACCCATTTGCCTTAGTAACTGGGGTATTAACCAAGGAGACCTGGGAGAGAGTTAGGATTTTTATGAGTGTCCAACAGTAATAAGGCAACCCCCATCACTGTGCCAGTGGAGGACTAGTAGGAAAACGTCTATCTCCACCCCAAAATAACAAAGTCCTCCAATCTTGGGTGTCAATGGAAGCCAAGTGCTAAACTTCAATTTCTATTCCTACAAGAAAATAACCAGGAAAGGCTTACACCATCTCCTACCAGAGCAATACAATAAGACGAAGTTAGCTAAAGTAGAAGTTTTAAAGGCAATCCAGAGGTTCAAAGAATAATACCCCAAATATCCAGATTCACATTGAAAATCACTCATTGTACCAAGAACCCAGAAGTTCTCAAACTGCATAAAATAAGATGATCAATAGATGCCAATGCTGAGATAACAGAGATGTTATAATTACCTGACAATGGTTTAATACAGGTATAACTAAAAATTGCTTAAATGGGCAATTAGGAATGCTCTTGAAGTAAATATTAAAAAAGAAAAAACAAAGTCACAGCAAAGAAATAGAAATTTTCAACAAATAAATAGAAGACATACCTAAGAACAAAATGAAAGTAAACATATTGTTACCTATTAAGGAAAACTAATTTGGATAATAGCAAAATTCTCATCGGAAATCATGTAGACCAAAGGAAGTATAAAACATTTTTCAAGTTCTGAAAAGGAAAGAATTGTCAATTCAGAACCCTATACCTAGCAAAGATATCCTCCGGAAAGGTGAGAAAATTTAAACAGGAATCAAATAAAGGAAAAATTAAGGGACTTTGTCATCAACAGATCTACCCTTTAAAAATGATTAAAGCAAGTTCTCTAAAAAGAAAGAGAATGATAAAAGAGACAGGCAAGATGGCAGAGGTGTGAATAGGAGTCATGCCAACCTCCTCCAAAGACCAAACTGGAATTGAGACTAAATAGTGGAGAAATCACCTGGAAAACAATGGAACGATAGAGGGAGAAGAGCCTTGGAACTGCGGACAGACAGTGGAATCAACTCTCACACATCCCAATGGGTGAGAAGTGTGGTGGAGACTCGAAAGGGTGGGCTGGGAACCCACAGGCACCAGCACCAGAGGGACATTGAAACGGTCAGTTAGATCCCCCTGAGAAGAACAGGGTCTGAACCATAAACAGGGACCCCTAGGCTACAGCAGCTGAAATTAGGAAAACGCACAGACAAAACGCAACCCCGAAAAGCTTAGGGGCACTCTCTGCCAGATACAGGTGGCTGGAGATGCAAAGAGACATTTAAAGAGCCAATGCAAAAATTTGCAGTGGCAGCCGCCTTCCTTGATCTCTGGGTAGAGACGGCAGCTGAGTGGGCTGGTGCCTGAGGAAAGATTGGAGAGGAAAACTTTGTGAAGACAACAGAGACGGTGGCCAGCAGAGCTCCGGTGATAATGCACCTCCCTATAAATACTAATTGCTCTACTATAATAAAATGTAACTGAAAAAAAATTGACCCACTCCTACCCAAGCCAACAAACACCAAGTGTGGAATCTAGACTTCTACACTTGTCAGGCTGCAGCAAAGCACCTCTCCCCCAAATGAAGTAGTAACAGGTAAGGCCAATTAAAGAACCAAAAGAAAAAAGTTACCCATTTGCCTTAGTAACTGGGGTATTAACCAAGGAGACCTGGGAGAGAGTTAGGATTTTTATGAGTGTCCAACAGTAATAAGGCAACCCCCGTCACTGTGGCATCACACCTCGCCCTGGCATAAGAGAATCAATTAACCTGCCTTTTGTGCACTCTGCACACAGCTTGTGCACGTGTGGGCTTGGGGCTGAGTGCAGACTGGCTAGGAGAAATAGAGGATCCCTTGCCAAAGCGGACACACAGCTGCATAGAGAGCCTTGAGGAGAGACTGGAGACAGAAGGGTTGGGGAAAGAACTGGAGGATTATCAGAGATCCCCAGAGCAGAGTCCCTCCCCATTCCCTAGTCCCCATTTGCGCAGACAGGCCGCATCCCCAAAAAAGCATAAGCCAGTTGGGGAGCCAGAAGACGCCCAATTGCCCTCCACAGAAATAGTGGATTCCTAGCCCAAGACGTCACAGACCTGCCCAGAGACCCTGGAGGAGTGACTGGAGATAGGATTAACCAGAGAATCCTGGAGCTGACTTCTTCCCATTTCCCTAGTATCCATTTTGCATGGGCAGGCAATGCCCCCAAAGAGCCAAAAGCAGGGAGAGCACACAATAGAAGACCCTAAACTGACCAGTGCCGAGGCACCCCAGGCGCGGGTAGCAGGTGAGGGCGTGAGGTATGGCAAATAAACACCACCCCCTTCTGGGTCCCCCAGGCTGGGTCAAGCGCAAGCGCCCCCGCCAGACTGCAGATGCCCCCAGGCGGGTGGGGGATCCTGGTAGGGTCGGGAAGCGCACTCAAGGAGCCGGCGTGAGACTGCAGAGTGATCCACAGAAATAGTGGATCCCTGGCCGAAGGGGTCACAGAGCTACCTAAAGCAGGAGTCAGACACAGACAGTAGATTCCTGGAAGGCTTAAACAAATGACCCAAGGTTATATAGGGTCAACAATTGACATTATCAGAGGCAGGCCCAGAAAGAAAAATTAAGAAAAAAATAAACAAATAAATAAAAAGACCTGCCTACTACCAAGAAGTTTAATCCACAAAGTCAGGAAATCTAGACAGATCAGTTGAAGCAGAAGCAAAAATTAATAAATAAATGAATAAATAAATAAATAATAGACTCTTACAAAAATGTGAAGAAAAAGAACTTTCCCCCAAATGAGTGGAAAGGGGGACTTCCCACAGAGAGCTAAAATAAATAGAGGCAAGGGAACTATCAGATATTGAATTCAAAACAATGGCTCTAATGAAGCTCAATGAGCTCAGCCAGCTCAAAGAGAACTATGAGAAACTGCAGAGAAACTATCAGGATCTTACAGAAAACTATACCCTGGAAAAGGACATAGAAACTATCAAGAACACACAAGAGGATATAAAGAATACCATTTCTGAATTGAAGAACATAGTAGAAGGAATCAAAAGCAGGCTAGATGAAGCCAAGGATCGAATCAGTGAGATGGAGGATAAGGTATAAAAAAGACCCCAGAAAGAACAAGAAATGGAAAAAAGACTCAAAAAGAATGAAGAAGCATTTAGGGAAAGGCAGGACAACCTGAAATGCAATAATATCCACATAATAGGGATGCCAGAAGGAGAACAGATAGAGAACCTCTTTGAAAAAGTAATGATGGAAAATTTCCCCAATTTCAGGAGATAAAGTTCTCATGGATCCAGAAGGCACAAAGGACCCCACTCAAGAGGGACCCAAGGAGGCCCACGTCAAGACACATCATCATTAAAATGGCAACTATCAAAGACAAAGAGAGAATCCTCAAGGCAGCAAGGGAGAAGGAGAAAGTAACACACAAGGGGGCCCCGATAGGCCTAGGAGCTAACTTCTCAACAGAAACACTACAACCGGAAGGGAATGGCAACAAATATTCAAAGTCATGAAAAGCAAGGGCCTACAACCAAGGCTGCTCTACCCAGCAAGGCTCTTAATTAAAATAGAAGGTGAGATAAGGAGTCTCCCAGACAAAAGAAGGCTAAAAGAATACATCTCTACCAAACCACATTACAAGATATGCTAAAGGGACTGGTTAAAGAAGATGAAGGAAAAGAGTGAGAAAGAGAAAAACATAGATAGAAAGAGAAAAAATGAATAGGTTTCTATCAATAATAACTCTCAATGTAAATGGACTAAACGCCCCAATCAAAACACAAGATAGCTGAATGGATAAGAAAACATGACCCACACATATGCTGCCTACAAGAGACCCACCTCAGAGCCAAAGAACTACACAGATTGAAAGTAAAAGGATGCAAAAAAATATTCCAAGCAAACGGGCAAGAGAAGAAAGCAGGGGTTGCAATACTTATATCAGACAAAATAGATTTCAAAACAAAGGCCATAAAAAGAGACCCAGAGGGACACTTTATACTACTTAAAGGAAGAATCCACCAAGAAGACATAAACATTGTAAACTTATATGCACCCAACATAGCATCACCCAAATATATAAGGAAAATCTCGGATGACTTCAAAAAGATATAGATAGCAACACAATGGTAGTAGGGAATTTTACACCCCACTGACAAAAATGGACAGATCTTCCTAACAAAACATCAAGGATAATTTAGATCTGAATGTAGCACAGAATCAAATGGACTTAACTGACATATATAGAACCTTCCATCCCAAAGAAGAAAAATACACATTCTTTTCAAAGGCTCATGGAAGTTTTTCAAAGATAGACCACATGATAAGACACAAACAAAGCCTCAGCAAATTCAGGAAAATTGAAATAATACCAAACTTTTTCTTGGACCGCAAGGGCTTGAAACTGGAAATCAACCTCAAAGAGAAACCTCAAAAACTTGCAAACTCAAGGAGACTGAACAGTAGACTATTAAACAATGAATGGGTCAATAATGAGATAAGAGAAGAAATCAAAAAATTTCTGGAAACAAATGAAAATGAACAGACAACAGTCCAAAACCTATGGGACACAGCAAACGCAGTCCTGAGAGGGAAGTTCATAGCTATACAGGCTTACCTAAAAATGATAGAAACATTTCAAATAAAAGACCTAACACTACAACTTCAAGAATGGGAGACACAACAACAAATAAATCCCAGAGCAAGTATAAGGAAGGAAATGGTCAAGATTAGAGCAGAACTGAATGACATAGAGACAAAAAGAACAATTCAAAGGATCAATCATTCCAGGAGATGGTTCTTTGAAAAGATAAATAAAATCAACAAGCGTTAAAGCAGACTCATCAAGAAAAAAGGGAGAGGACCCAAATTAATAATATCAGAAATGAAGGAGGAGAAATAACAACTGTTAACACAGAAATAGAAAGGATTGTCAGAAACTACTATGAACAATTATATGCCAAGAAATTTGAAAACCTCAATGAATTGGACAAATTTCTAGGAAAGTATAATCTTCCAACACTGAAGGAGGAAGAAACAGAAAGCTTGAACAGACCAATAACAGCTGGGGATATGGAAGCAGTCATCAAGAAACTCCTGGCACACAAAAGCCCAGGGCCAGACGGTTTCACAGGAGAATTTTACAAAACATTTAAGGAAGAGCTAACCCCTGTCCTTCTCAGACTATTCCAAAAAATCCAAGAGGAGGTAAGACTCCCAGATCTTTTTATGAGGCCAGCCTCACCCTAACCCCAAAACCAGATAAAGACCCTACAAAGAAAGAAAAGTACAGGCCAATTTTGCTGATGAACATAGACACTAAAATCCACAACACAACATTGGCAAACCATATCCTGCAGTACATTAAAAAGATTATCCACCATGATCAAGTGGGATTCATCCCAGGGATGCGGGGATGGTTCAATATACACAAGTCAATAAATGTAATACATCACATAAACAAAAGAAAAGACAAAAACCACATGATCATCTCGATAGACACAGAAAAAGCATTTGATAAGGTACAGCACCCATCTATGATCAAAACACTCAGCAAAATGGGAATAAATGGAGCATTCCTCAAATTAATAAAGGCAATATATGAAAAACCTACAGCAAACATCATACTCAACAGGCAAAAACTAAAAGCTTTCCCACTAAGATTGGGAACATGACAAGGATATCCACTTTTACCACTTCTTTTCAACATCATATTGGAAGTCCTAGTCACAGCAGTCAGACAAGAAAAAGAAATAAAAGGCATCCAAATAGGAAATGAGGAAGTAAAGCTATCATTGTTTGTAGATGACATGATAGTGTACATAGAAAACCCTGTAGACTCTGCCAAAAAAAAAATCCTCAACCTAATAAGTGAATTTGGTAAAACAGCAGGATACAAAGTCAATATTCAAAAATCAAAGGCATTTTGTACACCAGCAGTGAAATAGAAGAAGAAATCAGAAAAAAAATACCATTTGATATAGCTACAAGAAAAATAAAGTACCTAGGAATAAATTTAACCAAGGACGTAAAAGACCTGTATACAGAAAACTATACAACATTGAAGAAAGAAATTAAGGAAGACACAAATAAATGGAAGCATATACCGGGCTCATGGAATGAAAGAATTAATATCATCAAAATGTCCATACTACCCAAAGCAATTTATAGATTCAACGCAATCCTTATTAAGATACCAATGAAGTATTTCACAGAAATAGAACAGACATTTGAAAAATTTATATGGAACTATTAACGACCCTGAATAGCTGCAGCAATTTTGAGAAAGAAAAACAAAGTCGGAGGGATCACAATACTGGACATCAAACTCTACTACAAAGCCACTATACTCAAAACAATATGGTACTGGCACAAGAACAGACCCATAGACCAGTGGAACAGAATAGAAAGCCCAGAAATAAGCCCAGGTCTATATGGGCAACTAATATTTGACAAAGGGGGCAGAAGCATAAAATGGAGCAATAATAGCCTCTTCAACAAATGGTGTTGGGAGAACTGGACAGCTACATGTAAAAAATTGAAATTGGATCATCAGCTGACACCATACACAAAAATAAACTCCAGATGGATAAAAGACTTAAATATAAGTCGGAACACCATAAAAGTCCTAGAGGAGAACATTGGCAGGAAACTCTCAGATATCCCACTCAGCAATTTTTTCACTGATATGTCTCCTAAAGCAAGGGACATAAAGGAAAGAATAAACAAGTGGGACCTCATCAAAAGAAGAATCTTCTGCATGGCTAAGGAAAACATCAGCAAAATGAAAAGGGATCCAACCCTATGGGAAGCTATATTCGCTAATGATACATCAGATAGAGGTTTGCTCTCCAAGATATATAGAGAACTCATTCGACTCTACTCCAAGAAGACAAAAGAAGATCAAAAATTGGGAAAGGACCTGGACAGACGCTTTTCCAAGGAAGAGATACATAGGGCCCGGAGACATTTGAAATGATGCTCAGTATCACTAGCCGTCAGAGAAATACACATCAAAACTACAATAAGGTACCACCTCACATCAGTCAGAATGACCATCATAAACAGATCAACAAACAACAGGTGCTGGCGAGGCTGTGGAGAAAAGGGAACCCTAGTACATTGTTGGTGGGAATGCAGACTGGTGCAGCCACTGTGGAAAGCAGTGTGGAATTCCCTCAAAAAGCTGAAAATGGAACTGCGTTTTGATCCAGTGATTCCCTTGCTGGGACTATACCCTAAGAATGCCAAAACGCCAATTCAAAAGAATCTATGCACCCCAATGTTCATAGCAGCACAATTGACAATAGCCAAGTGTTGGAAGCAACCTAAATCCCCATCAGTAGATCATGGACAAAACCAAAGGGGAAGCACTTAGGGAGGGAGGGAGGGAGGTGGCAAGGGAAAGTGGTGGGGGGTAGGCAGAGACAAATGTATTTGAAATAAATAAACAAACAAACAAACAAACTATGGTACATTTCCACAATGGAATAGTACGCAGTTGAAAGAGAAAAAGAACTACAACACTTCGCAACAGTATGGATGGAACTGGAGAGCGTTATGCTAAGAGAAATAAGCCAGGGGGTCAAAGACAAATACCACATGATCTCACGTAAGTGGAACCTAACCAACAATACAAAGATGCAAGGAAAATAAGACCAGAAACACTCAAAGGAAAAGAAACGAACAGAGACAAGAGGGAAGGAGGGAGGGGAGAGCGGGGGAACAGGAAGGGAAGGGGAAAGTCAAGGAACATATAGGAAAGACTCATGGACAGAACCAAAGGGGAAGGATTGAAGGAGGGAGAGGGGAGAGGGCGCAAGGGAAAGTGGTGGGGAGAAGGCAGACACAAATGTATTTGAAAAAATAAATAAATTTTAAAAAAAGAGAATGATAAAAGAATGAATCTTGGAACATCAAGAGGAAGAAAGAATATGTAAGCACAAGTTTTGGTAAATGCAACAGATTTTTCTTCTCTTGAATTCACAAAATTATATTTGATGCTGAAGCAAAAATTATAACACAGTCTTTGTGGTTCTAACTATGTGTAATGGAAATATATAAGGTGATTATATTACAAATAGAAAAAGTAAAACAAGATTGAAAAGGATCCTGATCAGTAGCTCAGCCAGTTGGAAGCAACTGATAATGTTTCTCTTTCACATCAATGTCTGTCTGTCTGTCGGTCTGTCTCTCTCTCTCCCCCTTGCTCTCTCTCTAAAATTCATAAACATATCCTTGGATAAAGTTTTTAAAGGCAAAGAAAACAGGTAAACGTGAAAGAGACATTTCACCAAAAAAGGTATTCAGATGGCAAAATAAAGTGTTCTGTATCATTAGCTATTAGGGAAATAAAAATGAAAATCACAAAGAAATATCACCTCAAACCTATAAGAATGGCTAAAACAAGAAATATTGACAACATCAAATGCTAGAGAGGATACAGAAAATCTGGGTCGCTGCTATTTTGATGGTGGAAAAGCATTTGACTGTTTTTTTAAATGAAACTAACATGTAACTTTTGTAACAACTGCAATCCGGCAATTGCACTTCTGGATATTTATCCCATAAAAATGAATACTTATATTCCCATTGAAACCTGAATATATATGTCTATAGCACGTTTATTTGTAACAAGCAAAAACAAGAAATATCCAGATGACCTTCAATGGTGAACAGTTAAAGTAACAGTGTTTTATCCATATCATGAAATATTACCCAACAATAAAAAACATCAAACTATTAATATACACAATAACTTGGAAAAATCTCCAGAGAACCATGCTGAGTGATAAAAGCAAATTCCGAAAAGGTGCATACTGTATGGTTCCATTGGGTTGCAGTTGTTATGAAAGTTACATGTTGGTTTTATAGGAAACTGCTGAATTTTATCATTCTTGAAATGACAAAATTATGAAAATAGAAAACAGATTAGTGGTAGCTCAGAGTTATGGAAGAGCAGAGGGAAGTGGGCATGGTTATAAGTGTCCATCAGTAGATGACAGGATAAAAAAGCTGTGGTACATTCACACAATGGAATACTATATAGCCATAAAAAAGAAAGAAATCTTACCTTTTGTGACAGCATGGATGGACCTGGAGGTTTTTATTCTAAGTGAAATAAATCAATTAAAGAAAGTCAAATACCATATGATCTCACTTGTATGTAGAAACTAATGACAAAGTAAACTCACAAACAAAAGAGAACCAGAGGCATGGAATAGACTGACAGCTGTCAGATCAGAGGGAGAAGCAGGAACTGGATAAAAGAAGGTGAAACAATTAGCCAGAGAACCCATGCACAAAAACAACAGTGTGCTGATGACCAGAGGGAAGAGGGCGCAGCAAGAGGTGGGTGCAGGTGGACAAAGGTGGGGGAGGGGAAATAGGGAACATCTGTAATAATGTCAACAATAAAAATAAAGTTTAAAAAAGAAAAACAAATTAATGGTACTAGAAGTGAGGGAGGGGTCAAGGGAAGTGGATATCACTATAAGAGGATAGCATGAAGAGTCCTATGATGATATAAATGCTATCTATCTTGGCTGTATCAATGTCAATGTCCTGGTTGTTACATGGTACAACCATTTTGCAAGATGTTACCATGGGAGGGGACTGACTAAAAGGTACATTAGATCTCTCTGTATTATTTCTTAAAACTACATGTGAATCTATAATTATCTCAATCTTTTTAAAGTTTAATTTAAAAATGTTGAGCGAGGAAAAAAGAGCCATATTCATGGCATTGAAAAAGTGTGAACAGTTTCTGGGGAAAGTGAAGATTGAATTGACTAGAAAGTCCTAGTCGAATTTTCAGGACTCTTTGAGACTGGTGATCATGAATTTATAATAGCAATTTGCTGTACTGTGTAGCTTTTATCACCTGTGTTCCACTGCTAAGCATAAAAATAGAGAAAACGGTTGAATTTATTTAGGATACAGGTGTCACCAAACCTGTACAACAACAAGAAATGAAGGACAATTTTTCTCAACTCCATCCCTGTCCTTTCCATCCTCCCTACTGCTGCCTTGACTTAGAATGGTGTTCTGACTCTCTGAGCTATGAAGAGCATGGCCTCACCCTTATTCTTATTGTCACCCTTTCCCCCATCCTACCACTTCATCCACTGCTAAAGAGAGCCTTAGGAAAAAGTAAGTTGACCCAAGTTTGCCCCTGGTAGTTCTTTGTTACCTTCGGAGCATTTCATCAGGATTGCAAACTGCTTTGGCCCTTCAGAGTTTACCCACCACTTCCTCTTCCAGACCCTGCCCACACACCAGTTCTCAGCCACACAGTACTCCCCAAGTTCTTCCCTCAGCTACAGAGCTACCCCTTCACAAGCTTTGTTATTAATACAGCTTGCTCTTCAAATTCTTGGGCCCAGGAGAAACAAAGTATTCCACAGGTATGTCCCCCTAGTCTTTTATACATAAGGTCCGTTGTATTAGGGTTCTCCAGAGAAACAGAACCAACACAGTGTGTGTGTATGGTGTGTGTGTGTGTGCATGCGTGTGCACGCAGTGAGGGAAAGAGAGAGAAAGAAGGATGGAGAGAGCAAGATGGCAAGTCTGAAATCTGCAGGGCAAACTGGCAGGCTGGAAATCCAGGGCAGTTTGAATCTGAAGCCAGAACAGAGGCAGCATTCTCTCTTCCCTTGGGACCTTGATCAGCCTACTCACAATATGAAGGGTCATCTGCTTTTTAATTAAAGTCTATTAAATTGACTGTTAATCTCTTATAAAACATATCTTCACGAGTTATCTAGTCTGGTGTTTAACCAAGTATCTGGGTGCCATACCTTAGCCAAGTTGACACTTAAAATTAACCATCATATCCATGATAGCTAGAGTGACCACATAAAGTATCCTTCTAATTGAAGCTAGTAATAATTTTGCTGAAACAGCAGGCATAAACTGGGACTGTCTCTAGCAGACCAGCATGTAAGGACACTTTCATGATACTTTGATATCCCCATGGGGTGCCATGTGCTTCGATATCTCTATATGAGTTTCTATGCATCTCTGCCTCCTCAGAAGAAGCTGGTGACAAGCATGCTGTTGATAAATGTTAACCACCTCCCTTAGCCCATCCTGGGTTCCATTTATCTCACCATGTAGTCCATTCAGGTACTCCCCATCTGTCTGATATCTTCAAGACTCATTCAACAAAGGATAGCTTTTGTTAAAACCTGCTAAGACACATGCATTTCTCATGCCTCCAAAGAAACAATACTCAGTAACAAGGAGAAAAGAAATTATTATCCCAACCTAAGCACACAGAGGTCATGACCCCAGGTTCAAGGATAGCTACCATTGGGCTGGTGGCTACTATGTGCAAACCCTTGCTCTGCCTGGTTTTATTATTACACTGAGCCCCTCTGACCCTTAACTTGGGGACCCTGTGTCCTGCCTTGGTCTTGCTGCTAGGTCTGCTCACTGTTTAGAATGTTTTCAGGTCCTCTTACCCCATCTTTCAGGTTTTTGCAAGGGGTCTCTTCACAGGTAAGAATATCTGACTCCTTACCCTGCAGAGTCCATGTATAGTCCTGAAGCAACTGGACACAATCAGTATCTTGACTGCTACTTTTATTTTGACCAGATTGCCTCTCCTGAAAACAGGAGTCCTCAGTCATGCCCATGTACCAGATTGAAAAGCACAACTAGAAATTCAAATCTTTGAGATAAATGCTGACTCTTAACAATCATTTACTATGAGTGCAGAGAACTGTCACCAAGCCCCACGGTTAGGTTCCTGCTAACTGCTGGCATGTACCTCTCTCATATCACTCATTCTAGTCTCCCATGTCACTCTGCTATGCCTATTAGTCAAAGAGGTGCCTAAGACTAGCTCTTGCCTCCCAACTTCCTAAGCTTGCTCCCCTGTGACTAAGTACCTGGAGCACCTGCATTTTTATGTGGTTGCACTGTGTGCTCAGTTTCAGCACCAGTCTTTGGACTTTGCCACAGTACACTGCCTGCTCTCAATTACTGGACAACTTCTCATACTTCAAATCTGGAACCTGTCTTCCCATTTTTTTGTTGCTGCAAGGAGGATATTTAGCGCAGTGGTTAAGTACAACACTTTGGGGGTCAGATAGACCTGTGTAGCTATGTAATCTTGTACAAAACCTCCTAGCCTCCATGATTTTATCCCACAGTATTTCTCTGAGGTTTAAATGGTGAGGTATATGCAAAGAGTTTCTCACAGTGCCTAGAATTGAGTCATCCTAGTATAGACAACCTATAAGACTTGATATCTGGCCTTAGTGTTATACCACACATCCTTCTCTCTGGATGGCAGTATGCTGGTAAATGTTTTATAACTAATTCTTTGAATAAAACAAAGCTCTGATTTATAGTGTTTCCTGATTTCTGTGGTGTAAATACTCTCACTATAGCCAATTTCATGTTACTAAACACAGAGTTGTGAAAAGATATACACAATAGGCTCTTCTGAGCTGGTAAGGGCAGTCTCCAACACACCAGATACTGGAGTTGCCCTGGTCCTGTGGATCTGCCCTACCCTAGCTCTTTTATGAGGAATTCCTTTATAAGCCATGACTAAGAAGCTATTGCTGTATGATCTGTCAAAGAGCTGCTTCCTTCACTCTACTGGCAGTGACCCTGTATCAAGTACATAGTCTCATCTCCCCAACAACATACTACAAACAATTCTTATCTGAAAGAAACTTGGCCTCTTCCATTGTGGCTACAGGACACTTCATGGTTTTGATAGTAAGGTCTTCCCCTCTAGGAGCTCTCAGAGTTCTCCACATCACCTCTGTTTATCTCACAGTTGCTATGAACACTTGGCTGCAACTTGTACTTTCTCTAAGTAAGAGGTCCCAGGATGTCCATTCTTGCTTATTAAGACAAATATTTCCAAGAATAACAATTCAAAACTGAACAAAATAAAAGAACCATCTGTCTGAAGTTATTAGGAAGCACCTGAAATAGACAGAAGCCAAGAGCCACAATCCCATGGAGAAGTGCATGAACCTTCCTCTTTGCTGTTCAGCAAGGGGCTGAGAAGCCAGTCTGAAAACTGAGTAGAGCCGAGGGAAACATGCAAAGTTAAGCAAAGCTTTCCACATCTCATAGGACTGGGGAAATGAAAGTTGGAGAATGGGCCAATCTAGGCAGCCATGTTCTTGGGAACCAAGATCTGGGCTGAGGCAGGGCATAGTGAGAACCACATTCTGTGCCAGTTTTTCTGTTGAAGGATTTGTTTATTTTTAAGCTATGTAGAATAATAGAGAAAGAAATTGAGGTAAAGGGGAATGAAAAACATGAGTGGAGTCTGGCTATATCACTGTGTGATAGAGAAACAAAAAATAAAGACAAGAATAAGCCATGAGGAGAGAGTTAGTAAACATTCCAGTCTTCTGTTGTGATATCTGGGGAACTATGCCTAAGAGTAGAATAAAATAGAAGCACACAAGATCTTATAAAAAATCAAATGCCAGCTAAGGTCAGTTCAGTTCCTGAATGATTGGGGTTATATGTCTTATTCTAGTTGTCTGCTATATGATAGAGTGAATTATCTCTGGGAAAAGTGAATATCTTTTTGAGTCTCCATAATTTGTTATATACAATGTCCAACTTTCAATAAAAAATTGCCAGGCATAAAAAAATAATAATAACATCTGGTTTCTTTTCTGGCACATAAGAAGCTTGGAAGTTACCACTCCATCTTAACAAGTAAAATTCTGAACAAACTGAAAATTCAACTCTTAGATCCATCAAAATGAGGTTGTTGCAGGGCAATTTGGGATTCAGCCACCTGCCACCATATACAACCAAAAAACAGAGATTGGTGAAGAAGAAAAAAAGGTTTTTATTAACAAGGTGCCCAATTTGGGGGAGCTGAGATCTCCCCTACTCCAAGTCATTCACTTCTGCAAAACACAGAAAGCCCTTTGTTCCCCAAAAGACTGAAATCCAAATCTATGCCCAGAGGTCCCCTTCCATGCTTATCTGTCCATTTTGAAGCCCAAGGGCACTACACAGATGAGTGTCCATCTCTCCATCTCCAGGCTCTCTCTGTCTCTCTCCAGTGCATGCACTTGTGAGGCCAGCATCTCCATTGCCCCGCAGCAGCTTTCTCCCTCTCCCAGGGCTACTGCACACTGTCAGATCACTGCAGCCAGTTGTGCTAGGAGCTCCCTCTGTGGGGCCCTAGTGCCCAAGGCTGCTCATGCCCCTAGGGCTGAAGAACTTTCCTGGACTGGGCGTCCATGTATTACTCTAAAGGTAAGAGGACAGAAGCAGTCAGGACTTGTGTTCTGCGACACAAGGTTGCAGTGTCCTGCCAGCCTGCTGATGGCAAGGTGTGCATCCCATGCAAGCCTGCCCCAGACCATGCAAATAGAGCAACACAAGATCCATGAGTGGGGCCTGGCATCTTGTATTTCCTGCGAAAGCTCTGTGCCCCATCTTGACTAGGGGTGAGGGGAGAGGAAGAGAGAATGAGTTTATGCACACCCACTGTTCTAAGTCTTTCCCCCAAATCCCACGTGCTGTCGAAGCATCCAAATCCCTATCAATTCCAGGAAAACATCCACCATGAACATCAGCCCATACAGTGTCTTTGCCCCTCCTCTTGTTGTCATGATTTGGAAGGGGTTAGGAGTTTCCCAGACACATGCAGGGGCACAAGAGTCTCGGCCAGGAGCAAAGCATCCAACCCCCACAGCCCATGCAAGCTTTGTGCAGAGTCATGGGTTGTGTTAGTTGTTTCCTGTTGCCTGAGGATATGGAAACACTAGGTGGCTGCCCTGTTCAGTTGCCAATGTAATGCAGCACTAGCTTGTTTGCTGTTGCCTTGGGCAACCTCCCTTCTCTGGAGGCCCCTCCTTTCTCAGGGAGGGCACAGTTTTGTTCCACTTCGGGGTTTCTCCCCTCCTCCTCCTCCCTTCTGCAGGCGAGGCAGCCTCTCATGCCAGACTGGGGTTCTCCCAGGTTGCGGTCTTCCCAGCTCTCCAGCAATCTGGCCAGATCCCCCGTTACAAGGTCACAGGGAAAACTACTATACAAAAACGATAGAGACAAATCAGCAGACACAGAGAATCACAACTTACCAAAGTAGAAATCCATAAAGCAGAAAACTCTGTGGGAAACAACATAGGGTAAGAAAACTTGACCTGTAATTAATAAATTGCTGGAGGCTCAGTGTGGACAGAATTAGCAACCCCGGGGCTTCTGTGAAAGGGGTCCTCTTGTAAAAGGGTCAGGGGGTGGCCCTGTACCACTGCTGGACAGAGGGGTGCGGGGAACGCAGGAATGGCATGAGAGGCTGCACCTCACCACTAGCAAGGCAGGCAGGGTTGGGAAGTGTGGAAGACTGCACGTGAACGGTTGCCCTGACAACCAGGCAGTGCATCACAGTGGAGGGAAATACCCTCCTATGTGTTTCTGCCGTGCAGATGATTTTGCAAACCGGACTATATAAAGCAGAGAGCATGGAACCATCACTCTCTTCCGCTGGCGGGACTAGAGTTCTTGGGCTGGCAGGCCCTGGTGATCACTGGTCTAAGAATGTTCCTGGCACCCCTCGCAGAGTGCTGTGCGGGCCTGCCTAGCCAGGAGTACAGCAGGCACTGCGCTAGTAGGGCATAAGAGGACAACTAGGGCAACAAGCCCCAGGCCCCTCACCCACAGCTGTCTGGGGGATGAGGGGAGGAGAGGGGACGGTCCTGCCCAGGCAGAGACACAGACACACCAGAAGGCAGCAGGAGGAAAAGGGCAGCGTTCTGAGTGGGATGCCCGGAGACACAGGCTCCGAAAGATGTGTGAAGTCAGACAGTGACTGGAAACCAGCTAATCAACCTGTGCTTTTTAGAGGACGGTACTTTTGGGAGGGAGAAGAGATTCCTGGCTCAGCCTTGAACTGAGAGCTAGAGTGTGGCAGGGTGATTTTCTTGGGGTGTGTTAGAGGAAATGGGCTTTGAAGCAGAAACTTTCCGTTATTTCAAACTACATAGCTTTTGAATAAAAAATTTCTATCGCTTTCCACCGAACCCTGCCCCCAGAGTTTTTGTTTGTTGGCAGCAAGTGGTAGGACCCCACTGGTGGTCTGGTCACACCCTCACAATTTTATTATTTTATCTCCATGAGTCCTACCAAGTTCTTACAATGAATAGCAAAGAAAAACCTTTTCATGCTTCCAGCAAGGCAAAAGAAAAAGTAATCATTTTGAAATGCACCAGAGCATTCTGTTCTTTTAAACAAGGCTTGAAGTCTAGAGAGGCTATCTTACCAAGCTTAACCTATTGGGGTTTTATCTGAAAATAACCAACATGCAAGAAGGGAAATACACAATTCCAGCCCCCTCTAACTATCCTGTTGTAAGTTATCTCACGGTTTTGATGACAATAGCTGCTCCTCTAGGGCTACCAGAATTTTGTACATCACCTCTGCTTCTCTAATCTAAGAGGGGAAGGGTAAAAAACACATTAAGTTCACAGACTAGGGACATAGGTTCACTAAAAAAACTGAAACCTAATCATAGGACTATAGAATAGTGCCCTTATCCTCACTCCTTACCACCACATTACTAAAGGCCTATTTACTAGTTTCTTTTACCAAGTACATCATGTCTAGATTTTAGCAAAAAAATTACAAGTTATGCTAAAAGGCAAAAAAAAATGAAGAGATAGAGCAAGCATCAGAACCAGACTCAGATATGGCAAGGATATTGGAATTATCAGTTCAAGAAATTAAAACAACTATGATTAATACACTGAGGCTCTAACAGAGAAGTAGACAATATGTGAGAACAGATGGGTAATGTAAGCAGAGAGGGAATTTTTTTTAGGAAGAATTGAAAAGACAGATTAAAAAGCATTGTAACAGAATGTTGATACTGCAGGAGGCTGTGCATGCACACGGATAAAGGGTATATGAGAACACTGTACTTTCCACTCGATTTTGCTGGGAGCCTAAACTTACTCTAAAATTAACCTCTAGTAAAAATAATATTATTGTACTCAAAACAAATATATGTAAAATGTGGGAAAAATGTAAAAGGTAAAAAGGCAAATTAAAAACATAACCAACTGAAAAAGCACAGATTATAAAATCAGACCCATAAGTGATTTAGAATTTGGACAAAGAAAGAAAAGAAAGATATGATAAGTCCATAACAAAAAATAGCTAGACTGAAAAAGTTAAAAAAGAAAAGTAATGTAAAATACAACAAAGAGCTTAAGGGACTTATGTATTGTTCTTTTAAAAATATTTAAATGCACATAGAAGCACAGAAGGGAGAGAAAAAGAGAGTGGTTGAAATTTTACCAAAACTGACAAGTGACAATAATCCATAGACTTGAGAAATTCTAAAATACCAAGCACGAGAAATTCAAAGAAAACCACACCTAAGCACATCATAGTAAAACTGCCAAATAAACAAAAACAAAGAGAAATCTTAAAAGCAGTCAGAAGAAAAAATACTTTCAAAAACAACCCAATAGTATTGAGAAGTAACTTCAGCACAAATTGTGGAAGCCAGAAAGCAAAAGAATATTTTTAAGGCATTGAAAGAAAACAAATGCTGACCTAGAATCTTATAACCTGTGAAATTATACTTTGAAAGGAAAATAAAATAAAGATGTATTTCTATCCATCTTCCTTCCCAAAAAGGGGGATATTAGTCACCAACAAATCCACGGTTAAAGAAATTCTTTAGATAGTCATTGAAGCAGAGGAAAAATAACCTTATAAAGAAACAGAGAAAAAGAAGAAGAAATGAAGAGACACAGAAAAGATAAATATATTGGTAAACCCAAATGATTCTTGACTGTATAACCATGATAATGACTTGTTGGAAAATATATGTAGAATTAAAATAAAAGGTTGGAAGTAAAATAATAAATAGATTGAGTGTTTTAAGGTCCTGAAGTTGTCATAGACCTGGAAAAATATGTATTTATATCTTTCAGGTAATTTTTTAAGAACTTTGATAATATAAGAATGTATAACCAAAAAACTAACAGAATATTGAATAAGAAAGTATTATTTTAACTACAAAGAAGGGAAAAAATAAGATAACATAGAAGAAGGACAAATAGAAAAAATATAATTATAGCTCTAACCCAAATACATTAGCAATTACATCAATGTGAATGAACTAATTACTTCAATTAAAAATTTTAAAAGACTATAATAAATTTGACACACACACTTACACAGAACTTTCATCTGCTTACAAATGCCACACCTTAAATATAATAACATGAAAAAGTTGAAAAGAATGAAATGGAAAGATGTCAATTTCCCCAAATTTATGTATAAGATTAAATGCAATTTAATCAAAATCTCAGGAGGACTTTTGTGAAAAATAGGATGGTGATTTCAAAAATTGTAAGTGTCAAAGAGTAGCTCACATTACCAGGTATCAAGACTGATTAAAAATCTACAGTAACTAAGGCAGTATGGTATTAGTGCAAAATGGTCACAGGGGCCAATAGAACAGAATATGAAAACAAGCCAACGCAAGCAAGATTACCTGATTTATGATAAATCTGACACTACAATGCAATGACAAAGGGAATTTTTTCTATGAGTGGTGCTTGAATAATCAAATATCTGTATTTGTATTTTAATCTCTATCTTACATCCTACTCAAAAATCAATTCCAGGAAGACTGTATAATATATGTAAATGTGAAAGGCAAAACAATAACAAAATATCTAGAAGGAAACTTAGGAGACTATAGTCTGGCTTGGGTTAAGTAAAGCTTTGAGAAACAGAACAGGACATGTTGAGCATTGAGGATAAGAAAAAGACAACATATAAACCTCCATTTAAATTAAGAATTTCTGTTCATCCAAAGCTATGAGAGAGAGAGAGAGAGGGCAAGTCATGAAAGAAGAGAGGTAGTTCACAAAAGCAGATATTCAGACAGTCATATATAAAAGGCTCAATCTTGTTAGTCATCAGGAAAATCGAAATTAAAGCCATGATTAGCTATACTGCATTCCCACTAGACTGGCTGAAATTAAAATACCTGACAGCACTAGCATTAGTGAGAATGTGGAACAATTGCAACTTCCAAGCATTGCAGGTGAAGTGCATAAATCAGTACCGCTGTTTCTGAAAACATTTTAGTAGTACCTACATAAAGTAGAATAGGTGTATCCCTATGGCCCAGCACTCCAACACAAAGGCATAATAAATTCACAAAAAAATGTTTGTAGGGACACTGTAATTATGCAAAATGAAAACAAACCAAAAGTCTACCAATGATAGAATGCATAAATTGTGACATTTATATAATTAAATCCTTGATAGCAATGAAAATGAACTTCACACAGAAACATAGATAAATCTCTAAAGCCACTGTTGAATGAAAGAAGGCTGAACCAGCCCTGGCCAGGGTTTCAGTTGGTTGGAGCATCATCCTGTGTACCAAGGGGTTGCAGGCTCAATTACCGGTCAGGGCACATACCCAGGTTGTGGGTTCAATCTCCAGTTGAGATGCATAAAGAAGGCAACAGATTGGTATCTCTCTCTCTCTCCCTCTCTTTTTCTCTCTCAAAAATAAGTGAACATGTCCTTGGGTAAGGATTTAAAAAAAAAAGATGACTCAAAATAAGGATAACTGAGTCCATCTATATATATTTCAAAAGTATATGAAATTATCCAGTGGTTATAGATTAGTCATGGTTAACTTTGGGGTTCTGGAGATATCAATTGGGAAGGTGATAATGTTCTATTTCTGTTTTGGTTGGTTGCGACACAAGAGCAATCAGCTTCTTTACATGAATCAAGCTATGTACACTTATGATTTGTGTACCTTTCTGAGTGTATTTTATAATTAAAAAAAAATTTTTTAAATTGTAGCTTTATAGTTGGGCCCTTTGTCACCATATTTCTAACACTAATGATGGTCTTCATTGATTGAGCATTTGCTATGTGTTACCCACTGATGCAGGGACAAGGTGCTTTATTCCAATTTTCTTATTTTATCCTTTGTGATGGCATTGCTACTCTCATTGTATTGATTTCATAGATGTGGGAGCTGATGCCCAGAGAGGTTAAGTGACTTATAGTGATATAGCTAGAAAATAATAGAACCTGACTTCAAAAGCACAAATTTCTGATTCCAACACGTTGCCTCCTATGTAGTTCACCACCTTGCTATGCTTTGGAGATCCTTCAAAAGACTAGCCTCCAACAACTAAATTAGAGTTTTGCTGGATACAGTTGCTCCACAACTGTGTTTTCTCCACAAATGCCATATACTCCACTCTGTCTGCCTTAATCCACAGTTTGAAAAATCCTTGATGGCTATGTCCCAAATCTGGGGAGGTGATCCTCTGCTTGAAGGTGTCTCATTGCTGCATCTTCTAAACATGTAGGGCAATCCAGGGTGTAAAGAGAACGGGTTTTATTAAGACAATAGTCTGGTTGGACCACCTTGAGCAAACAACTTAATTTTTGTGAGACTCATTTCCCTCATTTGCCAAAAATTTTTCTTAATGTTCCAAGATAAGAAAAGATAATTCTCCTAGGACATGAAGAACATATAATCCATGAAAATCCTTTTATTTCTCCTGTGGACCTGCTATATTAAATATCTTTGTTTCCCTTCCTCCTTGTACCCTCATATGCATTCTTCATTTTTCTCCACCTTGCTTTCTGCCCCAGGAAGCTGGTCAATGTGAATATTCTCATTGGGCTCCCTGCCCTTTGCTGCTGGGACAGGCTGAGGGTGAGAGGGGGGCCAGTGAAGACAGAGTAAGTGTTCCCACAGCATTCTGTTCCTGGAGTCATCATCAGTTGGCTCATTCATGGAGGTGGACTGAGGCAGCCCTTTTCAGTCACCCGTCTCCCAGGTAGGAGGCAAGCCCCTCCTACTGCAGTGAGTGTGTGCTGCTGCTGCCATCCACAGGCTTTTCCACTATCCTTGTGGACTCTTCCTGACAACTTTCTGAGTAGTCCCTCTCCTCAAGTTCTTGTTTCATTGTGTCCTCTCTTTCTTACTGGGCAGGATCCTTACTGATCTAGCAGTCAGCTCTGTCATTTTCTACTGAATGCAAGAAAGCACCTTCATCCACCTGAGATAACTTAGCTTGTCCAGACAACAGGTTGATGACTGAAGATGATTCAGCCACTGTGAACCTCAGACTTAACATAGTGGCAGAAGCTAAAAACAGGCACAGAATAAGAGTAAAATTACCTCAGCACACACACTCTTTGTTGCTCAAAATTATTTGCTTACTTTTCCTATTAAACACGAGGAACTTGAGTCTTACTTCAAGAAGCAAAGGGTTCTCACCCCAGGAAGCCATTGAAAGTCCAGAGATTTATGGCATATATGACCATGACCTTCACCCCTCAAACTATATTCCTGCAGACTCGTTGGTGCCTCTGGAGTCGGGGTACTCCCTCCCCAGACCCTGATTCTTTTTGTCTGTTTTTCATTATTAGCACACCTGGAAGTCAGGCACTGAGGGCACTGATTGAACAGCTCACAATCAAATCATGCCTCTCCAGGTAAGCCAGGCTGCTTTTCCTGTGCGTTTGGGAACAATCAGAATCATTACCTGAGTGGATGTCAGGAACAGAAGCGAGGGCTGCCAGAACTGTCAGCTCCCAGAGGGACAGGGATGAGGCACATAGCAAGCAATCCAGTGCTGAGTAAAAATGTAAATGCTGCTTTCTCTGCCCTGGCTGGTACTCTGCCTCCTGCCCAAGTGTAGCATATGGGAATATTGCAGATGAGATGGTAGGCTGAGCTCAGAGGGAGAACAGTTGCCACTAAGAAGTGGGATGCTGTATGTATGAAGATCACCCCAAGAGCTGCCATTAATAAGGGTGTATTTGTGCAGGCATCTTACCTGCATTATCATTGATCCTCACAGCAGTTCAGGACTCAGAACCCATTCTACAGGTGAGGAGATGGAGAGGAGGTTCAGAGATGATATTGATGCGATTAAAGATACATATCTGGTGAGCAAAAAAGACCAGATTTTAAGCCAGATCTGTCTGGTCCCTAGTTTTTATCTATTCTATTAGCAGTAGGACATGCATGTAGCTCCACCTTATTACAGGAAACAAAAAAGTAATTTGGTCTCCAAGAAGCAAAGACAAGCATGCTTTTGCTTTGTCAGAACTAACCCTGGTCTTTAGGATCTGTGTAGTTCCCACAAAGACTCAGATGTCAAAAGAGGAAAGCTTATGAACTGGGAAAACTTCATCATAGCCATCATGAATCACAGATAGCTCCACAGATTCAGTCTCTGCATCTCAAATCCAAGACCACACAGCTGGAAAATCCAGAACCAAAATGAAAACCCAGGTCTCACTGATTTTATTAAAACTGAGCATTTGCCTAGTTTGAGGTTGAAGGGACTTCAGTCCCTTCTTCCTGAGCCTGCCATAGCATGATCCCAGGATTTGGAGAACAAGGAAAGTACTATTAGTGTCAGGCTTTGCATTGACACTTGCAATGTAAGTACCAATACTGGTTCACGAGCAGAAGCAGCACAGCTCTGCACTCCAGTTTCCTGGACTTCACATCCCTACTCCATGGCATAAGCATGACATTCAACTTCTCTGAGCTTCATTTTCCTCATTAGCTACCATGTATGGTAATAAAAGGAACAAAGGAGATATAGGGAAAGTTTTGGCACATAGTAAACACTCAATACCTTCCAGCTTTCATTACGATTTTAACTATGGAGTTCTCATAAAAGTCCATGAGATAGGTATTACCATTAATATATGAAAGGACCTCTGAGACTCAAAAAAGTAAAAAACAATGTGTTAAGATGTCATGACCAGAAGTAGGATTTCAGCCCAGACTCAGCCAGTTTCAGTATCTGTTCCCTCGCCTTTCTGCACCACCTTCTCGTCTGTGCATCAGGTTTAATGCATCTTTCTGCATCACCCACTGTCCCTGCATCTAGCAGTTCCCCATGTGCCCTGCCAGTGGGACTTCTCTGCCTCTGGATTAAAGCCCCAGAGGCCCTACTTGCAATACATTTTCCACATTCTCTCCTCTCATCACTGTTCTGCAATTATTCTCTCCTCAGATGAGTACTGAAATGAAATCATCCTAAACACAGGCACTGGGAGAGTGGAATACAGGGGCTTGCCCAACTCCTAACTTTTGCAGGCAATGACTTAGAGCTTTCATAAGAGAATTTTAAAAACATATTGGAAAATATGGACTCTTTTTTAACGGAAAAGTGTGCATACCCACAGTACTCAGCAACATGGCAAACAATTTTAGAAGTTTCTCAGGGACCTCTGAGATGTAGCCAGGGATTTCAGGGAAGAGATTTCTACTCTGGGGGAGAATCCTAAAGCTCTTTAGAGCATTAGTCAGCCCTGGAACTTCCCTTCACCTGGTGCACAGTTTGCTCTCTGCAGGAGGGCCTCCTGGAGGAAGATATCCCTTCAGAGAAGCAGCCTGTTTTCTTATGCTGACTCCCTGCCTGGCTAAGGGCAGCTTAAGGGAAGCAGGCACCTGGCCCAGACTCTGGTTAGGTATGACCCTGTTAACCAAGATCCGCCACGCTTCTTCAGGGGTGCACAAGCTAACCAACGCTCCCTAAGGCCACCAGAGAGGAGGCAGCAGATGTGGAGGCTGAGGGATCTGGTGGGGAGGGTGCCACTGCATCTTGGGACACAGCAGGCCGGTGTGGCCCAACCCTGAGGGACAGCAGATGTGTTCAAACTGAGGGAGAGCCAGCTGTGCAGACAGGAACATATGCCAGGAAGTCAGATGAGAAAGTGTGAGTCCCAGCACTGTCACTTACCAGCTTTGGGACCATGCCTTTTTGTTTCATTTTCCCTTTCTATGAATTTTGGATAATAATTTCTACCTTGCAGGGCTGATCTCAGAATGAGAGGGCATTTGTATATAAAGAGAATAGTACAGTCCCTGGAACACTACACCTGATCAATAAATGGTTACTGATGTGGATATTATGATAATGTGTGTTCTTAGTCACATACAATTAGCATGCCTTTGGGGAATGCCTGAGACTTCTTTGTATATTTCAGGGATTCTGATTGAAAATCAGTAGGATTTCAGAGCAAGGGTTGTTGGACAGTTTGCTGTGCACACCCAGATGCTTGGCCAGAAAAAGGCCACTTAGCAACTGTGTCCCTTTGTAGCAGCTGATTACAGAACTGTACTCAGTTGATTGTTGTATTAAGACTGCAGTAGGCAGGGAAGCCCTGCAATGGCCTCTCTCCTTCCCTGGACTTTGTTTTCTAGATCTGATGAACAGAACTTTATCTGCTTGCATCACACAAGTGTTGCCGTGTGTGTTAAATTCTGCATGTGTGTGCCTGAAAGGATGAGTGCGTGCAGGGACTTTAGTGTCTGTATATATGTGTATATGCATGCATGTGCCTGTGTATGACTTATTTTGTGTGTTGATAAGTGTGTTGGCAAATATTTCATTTTCCTCTGATCTTGGATACCTGGTTGCCCCTGGTAACTGTGCTTGAATCTGCCAGGGACCAAGCACTTCCTGAGACACATGTGGTCACACATCCCCTCTTTCAACCCGGCCACTGGCCATTGCAAATTTTTCCAGCAAGTTTCTCTTGCTGTGGAAAGAACCTCTCCCCTCTCTGTAGCTCAGCACCCAATATATCAAGTTCAGAGGTGAGTGAATGAAAGCTGGAAGCAGGATCTGATATCATTGATAATTGTCCCTCCCTCCTTTGTAGGAGGTGACTATTAGCTCACCCGGTTTATATGAAATCTGTGCACTTCTTTCGTAAGTATCCTAACTGCATACCAGGGAGATGGGAAAAAATTAAAAAATTAAAATTATTGGGATAGGAAATTGTTACCTAACTGGAGTTGCCTGGTATGAAGGGTGAGTATAATAAGAATCAAGCACAATTTCATTTATTAAAAGCAACTGCTGGCATGAAATAAAATAATGATTTAGTTACAGCAAATATTACAATAGGAACAGAAATTCTATCTCTTTTATTGTGTCCAAAGCAAGGAAAGGTCAGTTCAGACTTTTTGGAGCTTTTATCAAATCTTGTGTTGTCAAAGCTAGGAGCACAAAACAAGGCTTTTGTTAAGATATAGATATTAATCTGTGAGCATGTACCTTGGGAGAGAAAGATGAGTTTCTCAGGAATCTTTACTCAATATTAAGGCAGAGGCCCATGAGTAAGGAAACTCTTAAGTCTTAGAAGCATAAATTCACACAGAGATCTAAGCTCTCCATGGGACCTTGCCCATATCTGTGACTATTAAATGAGAGGGCATAGGCCAGTGAGTGTTTTTTGTTTCTCCTTAGATGTGTCTTTGGTCTTTCAGTGCTTGAAAAGATACAACTAGGTATGGAATTTGTGTAACATTTGGCAAAATTTGGAAGGATTTGAAATTTAGGAACAGGGATGCTTTTCCTTTAGAAAACATAGCCCTGCCCAGGCTCGTGTGACTCAGTTGGTTGGGCATCATTCCACAAAGCAAAAGGTCACTGGTTTGATTCTCTGTCAGGGTACATACCTGGGTTGCAGGTTCCGTGCTCGGTTGGGGCACATTTGGGAGGCAATCAATCAACATTTTGCTCTCACGTTGATGTTTTGCCCTCTTTCTTTCTCCCTCCCTTCCCCTTTCTTTAAAAGGAAATAAATAAAATCTTTAATAATAATAATAAAAGAAAACATAACCATTTGTTTCCAGGTTCATCTGTCTGTTCAGATAATCTCAAAACGTCTGCTGAGTTTCCACAACCCCGGTCTTTAGAGTTTGTCCCCAGTGTTGGAGAAGTCTCTCATTGGTACAGGGACACAGTAATAAGGGCCAGACACTCTACTTTCACTTCCTGGAAGTTGAGATCTTGATCATGAAAACTGCACTCCTCAGGTTAGTCCTACTTGACTCAAGGATGACAGTGGAGTTGTTTCTTGTATGAAGGCTGAGAAGTCAGAGGGGAAACTTGTGATGCAAAAGGTAGAGATAGGAGCATGTGAATTGAGGGGTCCAGGGCTCAGGCTATAGAGATGACTGGGAGTATGGAAGTTCATTATGCAATGGTGCCTAAGACCCTCTGAGAGCCAAATGCTAAGGAGCCTAGTTGTGCATCCTTAAATAAAGATAGCCACTCCTTTAAGGCTGAGACCTAAGCACAGAGATGAGAGTCTGAGTGCAGAGATGAGAGAAGAAACAGAATCAGCTAACACTTAAAAGGAGTTCATTCCACAAGGCCATTGGAACACTTCTCTGTGTAGTACAGCCACATTCTATCCTAGGAGCTTTCCAAGAACTTGCATGTTCAAGGAAACTCTTAGGTTAACTGAAAATTAGAATTGCTTCTCAGTATGTTCTTCACATTGCCCCCTGGTCAACATGGGGGACTCTGCATATAAAGGGTGAGGAGGGCATGTCTCCACCTCAGAGCATATCTTAGACCCACTTGATCAGCAAAGTTTCACTCATGACTGCCCACGCCAATGGGGCAGAATCCAGCTCCTGGCCACAGCATGCAGAAACAAGCAGATAGCATTTCTTCACCCCACAGAAGAGGGTAGGGAGCAAAGCCAAGTTTTATTATTAAACAACTTTAATCCAAATGCTGATTATTATTTGCAGTGTCTGAAGGCACAAAATATACCTAAACTGTATGGAATAGTCTAAACAGTTATAAATCCAAAGAGCAAAGCATGAAAAAAATGATACATTCTGAGCTGAGACAGAAATCTGAGTTGGGAGAATTTTTTTCTAGAGAACTTCTTTGAATATTAATCATTTTCTCTCATGCCAAGGTTAGGACATTTTTTAAAGTAACATAAATATGGTGAAAAATCATACCATGAGAGATGTTCTCTCTCTCTCTTGCTCTCTCTCTCTCTCTCTCTCTCACACACACACACACACACACATACACCCCTTGTGCGCCATCTCTCTCCTCTCGCTGACGCCCATGCTAAGCAAAGCTGTCTGAGAAAACATCCATGATATTCCCCAAAGACAGGTCATCTTGGGGGGAAAACAGACTTGGGTTCAAGATAAGGCAGTGAGATCAGAATTTGATTTAAAAAATAGAAAGATACATGTGACAAATGACCATCCATGGCAGAGCCCCCAAAGTGCTGCTGGAAAGAAAATGGAGCCTGATCTTCTTCAGGGTAATAACTGCTCACCTGGGCATGGCCATGAGCATGCACCCAGCTTCCAGCTCTACTCATTCTGATTGGAGAAACATCAGTCAGTGCATCTCCTGGTAGCACTGGTATCAGGCCATTCTTAGCATCCAGAGATAAATAACATAATTATAAACACTCTCCTCCCCAGGGTGCTTTCAGCTGACTATGTGGTACAGCCATTCCTTACTGCTCAATCATGTTGTTCGGGACTTAAGGAAAGAAATCAATCCTGGACTAGTTATCACCCTCATAAATACATCTCTGGAGTAACTCTACAAGGCTATTGGAGAGGCAATCAATAGGACTTTGTATTACTCCATGATCGCAGACCCAGGTTCTCATTTCCCTGATTACTCCTGGAGAGGGAGCCCCACCCCTGGTGCCAGCTGCGGGCTGCATTCACCATCCTGGCAGGTGAGGAAAGTGGAATTACCTTAGTCTGCAGAAGGAGAAGAGCTGAAGTGATACAGCTAAGATCACTCAACTCACTCCACGCCAGTAGTTTTTCCGGGTCTAAGTAAAGGAAAAGGAGGGAAGCAAAAAAAAAAAAAAAACATGCTGGGTTCTGGCCCTGTCTGACAGATTGTCTTCAGGGTCGAAGACCCAGAGACATCCTTTTATTTTGGGGGGTCTACTTCCCTGGCAGATGAGAAGTACTTGTCTTCACATTGCACACAGTTATGCTGTTCCTTCTCTAAGAGCCAAGGCTCCTTCTTACCTGAATCAGGCACGTGGTCCATTTTATCATTCCCAGCCCTCCCCATTACCTAGAGCACCAGTCCACTTACCTAGGGCTCTCCTCCACTTCAACAGCATCTTTTTACCTGAAACCACAAAGCTTCTACTCCTTGCATCTATTACCACACTTTCCTCTCTTACCTGGGACCATGAGCCCCAAACAAAACAGCATATTTTCCCTCTACCTGGCCTCTCCTCCCATCACCTCACCTGGTCCACCCACCACACCTTGCATTTCCCTGTACTACGAACCTTCCACCAGGCCAAATCCACCTCTGCCCTGCCCTCCACGAGACAATGTTGAGGCCTGCCTCCCTTCTCTCGTATTCTATCACTTGATTCTTCTAACTAGGAAAACAAAGCAAAAAACAAGGTCAATAGTAGAGCATGTCAGCATCAAAGCCTTCAGAGACCACTGCCACAGTATGGGCACATCTCTTAGGCCCACAGCGCGCTGTGACACACAGTGGGGTGACCAATGGGACTCCCCTGTGTCCTAGGAGCCTCCTGTAGCACAGTAACCAAGTGGGCCAGGCCAATGCTGGTCAAGGCCCACCCTTTATCTACCCAAGAGGAGTAAAAGAGGAACAAGGGGTCAGCAGTTGAGGAAAGTGGGAGGAAACCGTGGACATGACAGCAAGCATCATTTGGGGCTCCTCTAAAGAGATCTGTTCCTCACCTTCCCCTCTCTCTGAGCAGGAAGGGGCTCCTTATCTGATCACTCCTCCTGCCCTCAGAAAGGCTCAGGAACAGGGGGCTTCTTTGGCACTTCAGAATGATCACAAGTAATTTGCCTTTTTATTCATATAGAACAAAATTTACAAAGCCATTCATACAGTTTTTGGGGTTTTTTTTACTGACTTCGAAAATTGGGAATATTCAAAATACACTTTTACCCCACTCCATTCTGTCATTATTTACAGGTATGTACAAGAAAAATGTAAGTCTGTCTCTGTGTGTGTGTGTGTGTGTGTGTGTGTGTGTGTGTGTGTGTGTGTGTGGTTTGTGTTGATTCCTTGTATTAAAAAGCTCTGCTGGTCGGGTGGGTGGATGGTCGGGCGGGAGGGCAGGCGGCGTGGTCAGATGGAGGTGCCGTGGGAGGTGTCCAAGGCCTCTGGAAGGACGCCTCCAGGCACGGGCTGGAAGGACATGGGGATGGGGGTCTTCACTGGGCTCTGGCGGAACAGCCCCCCATTGGGCGACCTGTGTTTGCACTGCATGGAGGGCATGGTGGCCGAGCTGCTCAGTGGCAGTGGCAGGTTGCTGCTGGGCCCTGATGAGAGTGTCCGGCTGGTGCCATGGCTGCTCTGCTCAGGCAAGAAGGTGCTGACTGAGAGCTGGGTGTTCTGGTATTCCCGCGTTGGCTCCAAGGCCTGGCTGGGAGCCAGACCCCCCATCTCCAAGGCCGAGAGCTCAATGGATGCTGGGGAAATCTGCTTGTGGGCAATGTCTTCATCCATTAGACTGTTCATACGCCGATGGACCTGCTCCAGATTCACTTCTTTGTCCTGGAGGGAAAGCACAAGAAGGTCAGGCTGAGCCCTATCATGAGCCCAGGCTGGCTGTCTACAACTCTCGAGGCCTGAAGACCCCAGATCTATTTGGCTGGGTGGACAGTGGGGGAGCATTCTTCCATTTCTCCCACCTTCCTTCAGATATATCCAGCCCTCAGCTTTATGGGACCAGCAGCCTAGGACACTGCCCCCAGGGAACAAGGATTCCACAAGCCAGCTTTGGCAGTATGTGCCTCCCCTTCATACTCTGCTCAGAATCATTGCCTTCATACCCAATGATCTTGGGAGAAAATGCTTTGAAGAACTGGCAGACAGAGAAAGAGGAAGTTTACCTTGGGAGCAAAAGGGAATGGTCCTAGAGCCCCTAAAGTGCCCCATGTATTTGCTACTTAGAGTTTATAATGCTCAAAAGACTTGGTGTACTCACTCCCACCCTACACAAAGGAAGCTTAGATTCAGAAATATAAATGAGTCCTCAGAGACACACCCCAGTGAGAGACAGAGGTAGTGCCTGGAGCTGGAGGGAAGGCCCTGTCTCACCCTGAGGCTTGTTTTCTTCCTGAACAAAATCTCCATGGATATAAGGGAGGGGGAATTTCCTTGTCTGGAAAGCTCAGGGGTCCTGGTTCCAGGATGGGGATGGGAGTGAGGGGTGGGAATGGGGGTGTATGGTGGGGATGGTGAAGAAAGGGACTTCCCAGGGGTCAGCTGACTCTGCTGGTATCATAAGGCCTTGGCTGTTAAGATGGGCATGGCTGTAACTCCTGAGCCTCTCCACATGATGAATGACATCAAGAAAATCATTTTATTTGCTTAAAAAAGAAAATAGAACAAATGTCACTCCTTTCAAATAACTTGATTTGTTGACAATGTCAGAATAAATCAAGGACATCAACTGCTTTAAAGCTCCTTAAAAACAAAAACAATAGAATCTGCTTCCTTGGTCTCCCATGGTAAAGTGGGGCACAAGACCAGATGCCCAGTGGAGGAACCACGACAGCCTCTCAATGAGGTGTTAGAATTTGCAGATCTATTTTCAGGCATTGTGAGTGCTGATGTGCCAGGCAAGGTCAAGGTCATGCCTCCTGACTATACTTCCCTGATGTCAAACTCCAAGAGAAATACCATGTCAAAGCCCAACTCTGAGACAAAACACCACAGGCTGTCTAATGTTGATATCCATATGGTGGAAAGAAGAACCTGTCCTCTGCCCATCTTGTAGGGTTGTTAGAAAAACCAAAAAATGTGAAAGCCCTTAATGTGCTTTCAAAAGAAAACAAAAGAAGAAACCACACAGATCAAAGGACAATTCCAGTGGCTGTTTGAGCTCTTATAGTGCTGGAAGGAGAGTGTTTACCCCAGGAAGTAGAAACCCTAAATAACTAGTTTGAACTCCCCCTCACTTGAGCACACAACCATGTGGTTGACCCCCATGAAGACTCAACCCAGCCTTTCTCAGGCAAAGAAGCTGCTTCTGCAGTTCACTCCTTGCTCCCAGCACCCACTTGGGTAGAGAAAACAGAGCCATTGCTCCCTTCACACCTTTGTCAAGCGTATGACTACTGCACAGAGCTTGGCTTCCAGTGTGACACTTGCTGTTTTTTCCCAGAACCTCTCCCAGGACAAAAAAATTGATAACATATAGGCCAGGAGAAAACCTGAGAAAAAGAAAGCCAACTAGTTTGAGGGTGGAAGAGACTATGGGGTATGGCTTGGTGTCATAGATGGAAATGATATCAGATATCTGTGGACAGAGCCAAGATTCCAGTGATCTGAAGCTCCACAGAGTGGAACTCTGCTGGTTGACTTTGAGAGACCATCTCTGAGTTGGGATCACCTTTGGGTGGCAAGTATCATGTGTAAAATTGGGGAAAGTGGCTGGGGACCACAAAAAACTTACATTGTCCAACTAAGTATGATGCATGCAATGTCTTTCACTGACTCCTTCAACAGTTTGTAAAATATATAACAAAGCAAATTGAATTTCTTTCCTTAATTGCCTTACAGCATGATTGATCCTTTTCTCTATGCAACATTTCCTCCATTTTATTTATGCTTGCTTTTAGTTTCGCATGTGAAACTATTTCTAATAGTATTTTTTTTAAATGTTATGGTGAGTACTGGCTGTTTCAGGGCTACTCAGCATCAGTTCACCCTATCTAAGAAAACTGGTTTATTTGCTTTGGGGGAATTATTTCTTCCCTTCTGGATAGGAGTTTAAGTGCCCTGACAACCTGTAGCCAATGGGCAGGACCATGACTCAAGCAAAGACTGACTCTGAATCCTGAACAAAGAGATAAAGAGACAGAAAGTGGTTGATGTTATATATATTACAGCAGTAGTTCTTCAATAAGCTTTCTGCTCTATGACCATCATATTGCATCTTGCCCCCCAGCCCTCTGGACAAGTCTTGGCTCCTGCTTATCACCCAGCCAACCTCTTCTGCCTTCTCATGGCTGCTGTGAGCTCCCAATAAACTTATGATATGGCTCCTTTGTCTGCATTAGGCAAAGTCAGTGCCATGGCTGTATTGGAAAATATTTGTATCTATAGACTGTTTTCATTTCAAAATGTGTGAAAGTCACAAGACTGGAACCAGAGATCCTGGAAGCTGAAGAAACTAAGAGATAATTTCAGACATTCTTGGGGTTTAATAATATAAGATTCCCTTCTCTTTTCAGCCAGCAAAGCTTGGAGAAGGCTGGAAAAGCAGAGTACCCGTCTGGCAGAGCCTTTAGATTCCATCAAAGGAAAGCTGATGACCAAGTAAGTGGTCCTTGGATCATTGAGAAAACTAGTTAGTTGCATAATCTTGCCTCTCCCCCTTTCTACTTTTCTTTCAGGGCTTCAAGGATCCCATTGGATATAGAATGAAGTCAAGTTTAAGAGCAGATTAACTTAAAGGGGGAGACAAGTGCCTTAGTCCCAAATGTGTTTGCTTTGGATCTTGGCATTTAGAACAAAGGACTTCGCTCTTTTTATCAGTCAAATGAGCACTGGGCCAGGACAGGTGTTCAGGACATGCTGTTCTCTGTTTCTAGACCCCAGCTGTTTTGGGAGAATTTCCTGCCAAAGAAGGCCACAGGGAGGCAGAGTTGAGAGTTGAGGAAAAGTGAAAAGGGCCCTTCTACCTAATGCCAGGGAGCTTTGGGGCAAGACCCGCCAACCAAACCCTCTGAAAAATGTGAGCAAAGTAGGTCTTCAAAATGAAATCCTTTACCAGTGAAGGACAAGGAATAAGAGGTTTGGTGGGGAGGAGGGGAGGAGTGGTATGAAGTGGTAGGGAGCCAACACCAATAATCATAGCTGTGAGGAGCAGATCAGGTAACATCAAAGCTTCTAGAATAAAGACCAACCCAGGCTGTTGTTGTGAAGATGATCAAATTACCCTAGAGTTAGTATTTTTGGAAGAAAGAGCTTGAATAAATAGCTTCATCAATCCACAGTTATTTTTTTCTTGCCTTAAATTAAGGACAAATAAAGCAGTTCCAAGAAGAACTGCAAAGCATGCAGTGGGTATTAACCTTGACTTGAGGTTATTTATTAGCCTGTATTGTCCATGCCAGGATAAAAAGAAAATGTCCACACCACTTGAAGAAACTCAAGGGTTACCTTCTCACCTCAAATGGCAGTCAAGAATTCATCCTCTTTGCACCAATGGGACCTCATCCTATCCAAATTCTATTCCTGGCAGTAGCCCCAAAACAAAGCAAACCCTGGAGGAAGAGGGTGCCATCACAAGATTCCTGCATTTGTTGTTTAACTGGACAAGAAAATAAATGGAACTTCAGCAAACACCTCTGAATTCTCTCTGGAAAACCAATGTGGCCTGTTTCTGAGTCTCCCAGTATGCCCTCCATGTTGCCTGCTCCTGCCATTGTCCAGGGATAGAGCTGCAGTGCAGAGAACTGGAGGAAACCACCTTGTTTGGAAACCCTAGGAGCACTGTCTTCTTGGATCACCTGGGGCCACAGATTTAGCATGCACTGTTATTTTTGGTGGCCCCCAGGCCAAGGTAAGAGGCTGAAATAATCTACCTACTCAAGGAAAGAGTGATCTGAATAATCATCTATATTTTAGACAAAATGGGGCATTCTATTATGTTATGCAAAATCAAATAATGAGCTTTTTAATGTGAACTACATCAGTTTATACCCTCATTATCCCAAGGTTTCAGCGTTCAACCAAGTAATGACAGCTATGGAAACTTGGAAACTTGCTGCTCCCTTCATTAATTTATTGTAGGTAACTAACCTAGTGAAATATCCCTGACTATTACATAAAATTTACTGATGGCATTAATCCATGAATCCAGCTGAATTCCAGCTCTGTGTTTCTTACCTCATATTAAACATGATGACAGATGTACCAACAGAGGTTACTGGGGACCCTTTCCCAGTCATTGTCTTGCAGAGAGATAAAGTTCTGTAATTAAGCTGCTGTTCACCAATGTGGAAATAACACAGTGTATTGGAAAACAGTAATTAAGTAAACTATCATCTATGTAACAGCCAGGCACACGGGGGACTCATTAGAAATGACTTTGTTTGGCATCCAATGGCTTCTACTTTAAGTCGGGCAGGAACAAAATGTATTGAGGGACTTCCCATCTGGGATGCTTATAGGAGGTGTCCTTGAGACCAACCAAGTGGTAACTGAGACCCAACATCTGGGTGAAACACCATCAACATGATCTTAAGTGTTGCTCCAAAGACTTTCCTGACCCCAAAGAGCTGGGCTGGGAGTCTGAGACTAATGATTGTATAAGTGCAAAGAAGCTGAATGTAACTTCAGTGAAGTAGTCTCAGGGAATGCTGGGCAGTTTTTCAGGGCATGATGAGAAAAAGTTCTAATGGGCTCAACTGAAGATTTTGTAGGGGAGGGCAATGAGAGGAAGGAGCTAATGATTGCAGCAGGAATACATGGAGTGAACAAAGGCCAGGGATAAACAGCCTTGCTCAAGGTCACAGAATTCCACAGTAAGTGAAGTGTCAGGATCAGAGCCAACATCTGCCCAGCTCCCAAATGGTTGCTGCATGTTCCCAATTTCCCCTTGGCAGGATTTTCACCCTTGCCAGGACATCAAAGCACATGTGGAGCGTCTAGAAATTACAGTTGTCCAGATCTACCTAATACAGCCCTTTGGAAAATGGATCTCAAGCATCTGTACTTTGAAAAAGCCCCAGGATTAATGACCCCTGATGTGCAGCAAGAATTGAAAGCCATTGATCCAGCTGCAATGATTTACACAACAATTTAACATTAATAACGTTTTCTTTATAGACACCCAGACTGGTTCATTCCTTCGATAAATACTTTTGAGCTTCTACTACCAGATGAGCTAACGTTCTTGGTAAAGCATCCATCTTGGTCCCTGGCACATAGAAGTTGCTCAATACTTCAGTTATATTCATCATCCATTAACAAGAGATCATACTCTTTCAGAGACTGGGCAAAGTGATGTGGGTGTAGAAGTGGGAAGAGCCAGCAAACCTGAAGCCAAGATAGGCAAGTACAGCATCGGTGGCAATTTGGAGTCACCTCTGGCATGAATGCAGCCCATGGAGGTAGGCAGAGGAGGTTTTACGAAGGGGAGCCATATCTGAGCTGCTTGTGACATATATATGGTGTATGACAAGTGTTCATGCCTTCTTCCTGGAAGGCCCTGGGGTAAGGGCTGAAACACACACCTCCTTCCTTCCCTCTTGTGCCAAGTGGTATGATTTCAACAGCGCAGGCATTGAGCCGGACTTAGTTTTCAGAAGAGAGAAAGTGGGGTTCAGTTTCTCTCTGGCTTTAGGAAGAATGCTCGGTTACACTCTTCATTCTCCAAACCCTCTGAAAAATTCTAAGAGGAAACTTCTGCTCCTGTACACAGCTGATGAAAGGCCCAATGACAGACACTTCACTCATACCCCAGTTCTGCCCAAACCACTTCTGAGTCCCATTTCCCCTGGGGTGAGGAGACCTCCCTCAAATATTTTTTGAAGAGACTCGAAGAGAGTTAAGTAACGTATCATTTTCTTGGCACAGGGAAGGTGCACTAAAGATGTGACCTGTCATCCCTACATCCTTTCCTGCCCATCACAAGGTCCTTTAAGGAAGTGGCCCCTTTGCCACCATTCACCAAGCACATCCAATGGGACAGGTGCTGCATAGGGCACTTTGTATACCTTCCCTCTTTGAACCCCAGGGCCACACTGTCAGTTTGGCATAAACAAAGAGAGAAAAGGTACCAGAGAGACAAATATCCACATGGAGTTTAAAAAGCATCAGAGGCTTGGAGGCAGGGAAGGGCGCAGAGTCAAAGGATCCCAGGATCAAATCTCCCACAAAGAGCAAGTGGGCATGCAGACCTAGGCCAGCCCACTGGCCACATGGAGGGGCCCATCTACTCCTCTGCCACTGCTGTCTGGCCCCCCTGGCCTCTGTCAGCTCCTGTCTGCAGAGGATGCAGGGGCCATAGAGGGCAGGCAAGGCAGGAAGCAACAAGAACTCCAAGCTTCCAGCCAGTGATGGATGATTCATCCCTCAGTCCTCATGTCACCTCCCATTTGTGCAGTTCTCATCTTTATTTCATGAATATTTTATTCTGAGAGCAATGATTCCACTTCCCCCATAAATCTAGCGGGTGGCTCTTAACTGCATCTGCAGAGCTTGGTGTGCTCACCTGCATTGGGTAACTATATAATCATCTGATTCCTTAGAAAAAATATGAGCTCAAATCCACATGAGTATTAAGGGGTTGAATGCACATTACTACTCTTCCTCAAGCAGGTGTCTAAACTCTGAAGACGTCTGTATGGGCCATTAAATATGACTGGGACTCCACCCAAAGACAGGTTTCTGGCTCTTAATAAATATGGCCAATGCCCCACGATAAAGCTTTCTAAGATGAACCAGACACTCTTACCCAACTGCAAATTCTGCTCCATAAAACAGCCAACCAGTAACACAAAGTTCTGGATTAAATAACCCTCATTCTTGTTTGAAGGTTTTAAAGGTATGCTTCTACAATCCTGTTGTTTCTACTGCTTTCTTGGTTCCTTTTCCCCTTATAAGAGTCAAACTCCCTAGCATCTAAGTCCTTCAGAGCAAGTCCCTGCTTCCACTCCAGCACCATCCATACCCACCTCCTTGCTGATGTCAATGCTCCAGCCCCCAGAGCTCTGGAGGTGTGATGACTTTGTTTATCCCCATGCTGTTCACCCTGCCTGAAAGGCAACTTCATCTCATCCTAGTTCTAGGATTTGTACAAATCCTTCAACACTCAGCTCTAATAACCCCAACCCCCAAGAACTCTTTACTAACTGGCACCCTACCCTTGATGGCCTCATCATGCCCAGGCTGGCTGGGTGCCCCTCTGTCTCACCTGCCCATGGAGAAGGGAGCCTCTGAGGACAGGATCTGTGTTCCTAAGGTCATATATATTAAAGGAGAAGAAAGAGGGAGGGAGAAACGTCATTTGACAATCAGAAACCCATAAAAGCGGGAAAAAGAGATAGCATTTCCCTCCTTCTTTTCCATGCAACACTCAAAAGGGCTGGAGGAAAGGCAGCTACTGTGTTTTTACAACCTGACTCTTCATCAGTTCTCCTTCCTATTTGGAAGCAGGTTAGCAGTGGCCTGGACAGAAAGTTGCATATTTTGTAAGAAGGACTGATGTATGTCATCCTTACCTCTCGTGCCTGAGATCCTGGGCATATGCAGAGACCAGAATGGAAGACTGGGTGCTTTCCAGGCAAGAGGAAGCTGCTCCTCTGTCCCCTTCTTTTTTCACTTCTGCCTTCAACGTCTCTCCCCAAACTCACTCTCAATCTCTCTCTCTCTCTCTCTCTCTCTCACACACACACACACAGTTTCATACACACTCAGACACACATTCATAGTCGCACACTCACATTCACATGCACTCTCACACACTCACAGATTTACTCACACACACAGACACTCTCACACACATGCTTGCAGACACACAAACACACCACAACCTGACAGTTCATTCTGGGCTGTCCAGGCTGGGCCTGTCTCTAAACACTAAGCTGGGGGACATGGCTGAGAGCAGACAAATACTTCCAATAGAGGAAGGATGGCATCTCCCTGAACCTGGCTCACAAAGAACATTCTTGAGGGCTGAGCCTGAGTCTGTTTCCCCTGGGTCCCTACTCCAACACACCACTCCACGACAGTGAGAGTGTCGCCCACCTAGAGAATCTCTCCTGCTCCCCTGACCCTAGGGGAATTCACACAAAGGTAAATGGGCTGGTGGTTTAGGTTTAAAAAAAAAACATAGATAGTGGGTACAATGTGAGCTGGTCCTCCCTGGTCCTACTGGGAGTGGTTTCAAGAGCACACCATCCAGCTGCCCACTGATACTTCTGTGCGTATAGACAGACCTGGGTGGGGAGAAACAGGTGGTGAGGGTCTGTCCTCACCCCCAGCCCGACCAGGGCTCCATTAAAAACTGAGGTACGGTATGTAGCCATCCAGTCTCTCCAGGTGGCAGAGATGGTGGCCGTGCCTCTGCTGCCTCTTTGGATTTGGCGCTGTTACTTTACTGCTTCTTGTTTGAAATTTACATCTGCTTGTCTCCACATAAACTATAAGTGGAACTGTGATTCTAGAAGTAGCAAAGGTGTATATAACCTGTAGTGACAGCCCTGTGATGGAGTGGCTGGGGTTGGGCTACAATGCCCGTGCGCAGGTTTCTGATGATGGAGCATCATTACAAAACATACTCCTCACCACCCTCCCTTAGAGGAGTTGTCTCCAGGGGACCTTACTGAAGGCTTCATATTTTTTATAAAATGAGCTTGAAGAAGAACGAAAATCCAATGAGAAGGAAGTGTGAAGGACAGAGTTAGCTTGTAGTTGATACAAACGGGAAAGAAAGGAAAGTGTGCCTAGAACCTGAACTCTGGACAGAGTCACAATGCTCCCTGTGCTGGGTGTGCCTAGTAGAAAGAGTGCAAGGCTAGGTCCTCCGAGGAGGAACCAGAGAGTAAGGAAGGGATAATGGGAGAGGCAGGGGCTGGTCCCCCCTCACATGCTGGGGGAACAGGCCCTGTGGCCCTTGGTGAGAAGCCAAAGAGAACCAGGAAGGAATGTGGTTTCTTCTCTTACCCTACAGTGGGTTCCTTTAGGTGGGGGAGGAGGCACATGGGTGGGATAGGGTGGGGAAGGGCTCTCTGGTGCTGTTCATGCTGTATCCACTCAAAAGATAAAACCAGGGCTTGAGTGGCCATGGCTGGTGCCTTGATACTTTGTTCAAGCATGAAAACATCCCTAACATTTGTTCTCTAGCTTTAAAATCAAAATAAAATGATGATATCATCCCCCAATATAAAACACTGCTGTGTCCAGACAAGTGACTCAGGTAAATACTAACAGGAAGAAAACCACCCAACAAGTAGCCCAGTAGCACTGCCCAGCCTCTAGACTGCAAGAAGGAGAAGCAGGACCCAGGGCACAGACCTCTTTGGGGGTCTCCTGGTGGCACCGGTTGCTGTTCCACCACAACTCCAGGGCAGCCACCAGGCAGGCGAGGAGGAGGCCAACAGCCAGGATGCAGAAGACACCGGCAAAGCTGTGCAGCTTGAGGGACTTGCCGTCAGCCTGGGCACTGGCATGGCTGGTGAGGTCACAGCGGCCTGTGTGAGGCCACCACTTCTGCTTAAGCACATCCAGATCCCCGGTGTCTTGCAGCTCCAGGATTCTGCAAGACACAATCCACATGAGCTATGGGGGCCTCAGCCCCTTCCCCCGCCCCGACACTGGCCCCACTGCAGACAATGATGAACCATCATCGCAGCTCTCTGCCTAAACTTCCCCCAACCTAATCCGTTTTCCACTCTGCAGACAGAATGCTCTTTCCAAAATCACATCAGGTTTTGTCACTCTTCTCCCCATAAGCCTCGATGCCCTCTCCCACCCTGTCCCCCTGGCCAGGGATAAAGTCCAATAGCAAAACACGTGGGATCCTGAGGCACTCTCTGAGGATGAAATCAGGAAATACAGAAATGGGTGGGACACATACTTAGTCTGTGGACTTAGGATGTTCATGCTTACAAAATGCTTTCTCTCAAGCTTCAATAACTGTATCCTAAGTCACTCCCACTAGGATTCACCAAATCACTCATTCATTTTTTTCGATATAAGGAGTATCTTTATTGTACCAAGTATGATGTTCAACACCGCTGAGCTTATGGTCTAGAGACACATATACAAACATGAAAACAATCAGAGTATCAATGTGCAGACAGAGCTGTGACCATACGATGAAATGAAGGTGGAGTGCTAGGAAATAGTGCCCTGGGATGATGGCTTAAGCTGGAGGCTTAGGGGAAACCTCATCAAGGAGGTGACAGGAAAGTGTTAAGAAGTATTCCAAGTGCTTAACAAATTGTATTCGATCCTCATGTCAACCCTTTGAGATGGTTACTTCCACTTTCCCATTTTTACAGAGAAGGAAATTGAAGCACCGAGAGGTGAAATATTTTGCCACAGTCCCTTTATGGTTGGTGGCAGGGTTAGCATTCAGCAAGGAGACTAGAACTACATTTGAGATGAGGTAAATGTTCTACATGTCTGAGAAGCTAAAACGTGGCCAGTGAGACCGATGAGGGGTGCGGTGCATGAAGAGGAGGAGGTTGGAGATGAAGACAGGAAAGTAGGCGGAACCAAGAACACAGGCTCTGAAAGAGTGGGAGTTTGGATTTTATCCTGCTTGCAAATGTGCGGCAACCCCCACTGTTCCCATATTCCCCACGTAGGTGCCTGGGTGGCAGTTTTCCTTTGTTGTGCTATTTTAAGGCCTCTCCCTATAATTCAGGGGTCTGAACAGTGAGTTAATGGTAGCTGGTAGCCCCCAGGCTCCTCACACCTAAGCTTTTCCATTTGGGGAGGAGGGTCTTTAAGCTCAGTCTATGGCAATACATTCAGCTGACAACACTCTGGACCTCTGGCCCCTCTGGGTGTATACAGTTGGAAAGTGGTGGTTCTTTAAAACCAAGAGAAACTCATTTTCAATTGCCCAGCTGAGCAGTGCCTTGGATCTGCATTTCAGGTCAACTGTGACACAGGCTGAGGCTGAGCTCAGTGTCCATGCATGGGCTGTCACTAGTGGACAGGGAGGGTAAAAACCTGAGAGGGTTCCTTGACCTGTCAGCATCATGGGTGAAACAGCATGGCCTCTTGCTGCCTGGGAATACCCTGACTCAGTACACAGAGTAGGCTTTGGAAGCACCAGATATCAGCTGGCTGTCCTCAGATAAGTGACTTGCCCTGTTAATCTCAGCTTCCTCATCTTTGCAACAAAGACCCTGGATTCCCAATAATTGAGTAGATCCTTTGGGACAGAGGCTATGTGTTACTCTCCATGATTCCCCCCAACAAAGCACAGTGGCCAGCACAAACTTGGGCCATCTATTGGATATTTCTTGCATCAATAAATATATGGATTTATTAACTGAATATTAGAAACAAATCTAAACTAAAATGGCCATGGTGAGATAATGAGAAAATGTCCATTAAGTGTCCAGGATACAGATCAGCACAAAAGATTTAGGATGTGGCTGTGCATGTAGAAGCTTGGTCCTTGAGATAAACACATGATTTACATGGCTGTATTTGTGTGGCATGGGATGATCAGTATGCAACTGAGGCCAGAGATCTCTCACATGGCACTTCCCATGATTAACTGGGTAGCTATAGTATCCTGCTACCTCAGTGGCTGAGGACATGTTAGGGAAGCTGCATGTCTGTATGCCCACTGGTTCATGCCGACCGGCCATTCATTCTGTCTGGTAGATATGAGTAGTCTGGGCCTCTGGGATGTTACAGAAACTTCAGGTTGGATATGCAGGACCTCCGGGCCTCAGAGGAGACTTGTGGCTGAAGTCCTGGTTCATCGTGGGGAGTCAGCCAAGTTGCATGTTCATTGACGCAGATTCTGCTCTGATGGACACCAGCTCGTACCCAGACTCTGACATCATACTAGCCATATTACCAAACCTCTCCACTTGAGCTCTCTCATCACTAAAATCTGAGATCACAGTAAATGCACCTACCTCAGAGAATTATTGTGACAAAATGAAAAGAGGGAACACATGCCAACTGTTCAGTTGAAGATCACAAAAGCTGGTTAACGGCTGCTGTCTAGTAGCCATATTGACCAGCAGTCTTATTGGCCCAGTACTGACATGAGCTGCCTTTTACTGACAACATAGTGGGAACTGATGAATTCACATGGTTTTACTCCTCATAAGAGCTCGCAAATTAATTCTTACTATGTCTGTTTTACCTATTAAAGACCTGAGGTTCAGAATATAGATGATTTGCCCACAGTTGCAGTTAGTAAGTGGCAAAACTCCTCTTCAGAGCCAGGCCATGCTGACCTGAGGGGCCATGATCTTTTCAGAATACCAGGTGATAGTGCAGCCAGCCTGCTCTCTGAGAGTCAGGTTCTGGCATAAGGGATGGTGAGACTGGCCAGAGCACACTGCGGGGCCAGATTCCACTCTCCTGCTCATTCACTGCAGTGTCAAGCAGGCTGCTTTATTTGGCTGATGTGTCTCGTCTTTTGGCTCCTTACAATTGTATGCATTTTTTTATACCCAATATTATTCCAGGACAAAAGTAAGACAATTTATAGGAAAACATCAAATAAAATAAAAACAAAAAAAAATTTAAATATGTAAGCAACAGAAGAAAGATAAAACAAGTCACAGGCACAAAATGACTCCTAGAACGAGGCTAAACTAATGCACAGCATAATAATCTATACTGCTTATGAGGGAGCCAGAGCTAATAGCCACTTCCTGAAGCCAGTTTTTCTACTTTCCAGACAGATATAATTGCAGGTGCTTTCCTTCAATCAATATTTGTGGAGCCTGCTACACAATAGGTGCTCTATAAATGGGTATTAAGTTGCTAAACATTTATTGAATGCCCACTCTGCATGCCATGGTCCATAAATGGGCTATAGCTCTTAAACCCCACCATACACATAAGTTGTAGCCTATAGGCCCTGTCCTTTGCCAAAGCAGGGAACCTCAGACAAATTCAAAGAAATAGCTTAGTTCCCAGGACTAAGGGAGAGAGGGTTACAGTAGTTCTAGACAAGGCTGGGATCTTTTATTTACACAAGACCCTTTTTTCTGTTCATGACATGGAGCATTGATTTCTGGACCTGACACCTTGCTCCTCTCAGGTATGCCACAGCTGGGGACAATTCACAGTTCTGCATGCACCAAACAACAGAGCATCTTAAAGAGGCACTGGAAGCAGTCAGTTGACAACCTGAGGTCTGAGCATCCCCCCAAGTAGACAGCCATGTGCACAGGCCAGAGTAGACATTGCTTCCAGCCCACAAGGGGCTTCAATATATAGAGAGATGACATAGTTGAGGAAGCCAGCACAGCACACTGGGGACATTTACCTGTAGTCAGAGCACATGGTCTTCTGATTCAAGCAAAGAGTAAAAAATCACCTCTTGCCAGAATAACAAGGAAACTGAACTACCCATTTTTGTTTATGATGACACCTGGGGCTTGGGAAGCAGCCCACAGTGTCTGTTCGGAGACATTTTTAATAGAGCCCAGGGTCAGCAAGTGAAGAAAAGATCACAGGCCTGTTCCAGGGCAAGTCTGCTTCTTTGGGACCCCACATTCCCACACTGGCCCTGATCCATTGCCCTCTGGAGCCACACAAAGGACATCAAAAGTTTTATACATCCAGCAAATCTTAAATACTGAGGGTGAGTAACCACTCACTCATCTCTTCCAGGTTGAGTATTCCCAGGTCCCCCTCTAACCTTGTTTGAAACCCCCATTTCCCTGACTCCATTGAACAATCCAGCCAAAGTCCAGCTCTCTCTTTTATCTATGTGTCTCTCCTTTTTCTGTGCATCAGCATTCACTTTAGCAGGCCTTCAGGAGATCTCTGAGCAGAGTGAGTGCACAGGGACTCCATGCTTCCCTCCCTAGGGACCCTTGTGCTTCTGTGAGCTCTCTCCTAAGACACATTAGTTATCTGGTGCTACTGTTGCTGCTGCATTGCTCCATAAGCTCCCTGACCATGTGCTCCAGAAAGGTGACCACGGGTTGCTGGTCTTTGGACTGCACCAAGCTTTCTGTCTCAGAGCACAGGCTGAAGTAAACGTCAAGAACACTAGTGTGTTACACATGTTGAGAGAGAAGCCATTCTCTCATCAATTGCCTTTAATCTGAACAATTGATAAATCACTACTCCTTTTCCTGTCATCTCTCTCTCTGTTCCAGGGAGCAAATGGAGATACAGAATGTACACTTAATTAAAATCCAGAGAAAACACAAAAGCCTCATTTAACTTAATTAGTTCTACCCCTTTTCCCAGTTTTGCAAATGAGCCTCTGAATGGATGAGTCAGAGGCTCTCCTCCTCTGCCTTCCCCAAATGGGGCTTAGGCTCAAGTGTTCATGATAAGAAGATCCCAGTCAAAATCCAGAAAGTAGGAGATGGAGGGTGGTAGGTAGGACAGCAACATGGGCATAGCACTGGGGATCAACAGACCTGCATTCTCCTTCCAACTCTGATGGCAGCTGACTGAGTGACCCTAGGTTAAATTGATAACCTCTAATGATGCCTGCCCCTCCAAATGAGTGATCCTCAGTGCTGGAATATGTGCACTGACCAGGCAACTGGGATTTATCCCTGAGCCTGTCCACCTTATGGGCCTTTTCATTCGGATACTTCTGCCACATTCTGGGTGTTGGCGGACCAACGCAGAGCCTGTCCTATGGATACTCCTCTAGGCTCTATAGTTCTGCTTACTTCACCCACCAGGATGTCACCTTACAGACATGTATGAGTGGTGGGCTTAAGGCTTAGATGTCCCTGGGAGTAAATAAGAGCTCCTGTTATCAGGCTGTTTCAAGGCAAAAGGCCATTGAGTTTACCCATGCTTTTCACTTCCACCCTCTCTGGTAAGGCTAGCTCACCTGGTCAAGGACCAAGGTAAGCAACTGTGGCAGAAAACAGGGGTAGCTGATGACAGAATATTTTACTCAAGGGGGTTGACCAGGGATCCAGAAAAACCCTTTAGAAACTTGATCATGCCCCAGGGAAAATAGAACATCAGGGCCAAGGGATGTATTCACACCAGCAAAAAACACGGGAAGCTAAGTATAAGCCAATGCCAGCTAAACACACTGTATTCATTTCTGGTGGGGGTATCCATGTGCATTGTCTCAGGCTGAATACTCCTACTGATGCAGCCCTTCTCCACTCTTCTCCCAACATGCCTACCATTTTTTAGCAATAATTACCAGGAAGCTTATCTGGGGAGGGCAAGGAAGAGGCATGTGATGAGGGCCAGGTCCCTCTCTGCCCCAGCAGATAGTATCTACCCCCTAGTCTATGTACAGGTAACTATGGAGTCCATCTGTTTCTCAGATCCCCATTTTTTTCAAGTCTCTGCATTGACTCTTCCTACTTTGCATTTATCTTAAGAAGTAGATAATGGTGGAAAGATGGGACTAGTTAAAAGAACATGTATGAATGACCCTTAGAGATGGACAACAGTGTGGTAATTGACTGTAGGAGTGGGGGGTGGGATGGGCAGAGGAAGGCAAAGGGGTAAAATTGGGACAACTATAATAAAATAACAATAAAAAATCTTACAGTAATTACTGGGCCCTTGCCAGATCCAGTTAATTATTCATTAATTTAAAATTACTGGGCCTATCTGGCTAACTCCTACTCATCCTCACACTACAGGTGTCATCTCCTCTGGGAAGCCCTCCCTCTTCTCCTGGGTCTGATCAGATACCCTCTTCCATCCCCAGAATATCCTCTCTATCACACTTGCTGCCCTGTGCTGACATTGCCTTCTCACGTCACATTTCGCAATGAGAAGACCACACACCTTCATGGGAAGGGACCATATACTTCTGCCTCTGTAGCCCAGGACCTGGCACAGAACTAGTCAGGAGTGGGGGGAGGATCAAGTGCTGCCACACAGCTGGTGCTGAGGAAAAGGTGATGAATAAACAAGTTTTTGCTGGCTCGCAGCTCCTAAGAGGAGGTTATCCTCCCACCCCAGGAGAGGGGGCTACCGGAGCTGCACTGATGACTGTGCCTACCTCTGGGAGAAGAGGTCCCTGTAGGGGCTGCCATGCTGCAGGGCAATCCCGTAGCCCTTGCTGCTGACACTGTTGCTGATGACAGTCACAGAGCAGTCGTCGTCAGTCAGGGCTGCGTACTCCACCACGGCCACATCCCACAGAAAGGCATAGTTCCCCTTCTTTGCCTGAAAGATCAAAGTTATCATGCAGTCAGACAGGCCTGGCCTACTGTATTAGTTTCAAGCAGTGAGGCATCTCGATGGTGGGATTTGAGGGACCCTCCTAAATAGCTCTTCCTGTCCACCAGGCAGCACAGCAAACTCTCCTCCAATTTTCTGGTCTACAGATTCCACCACTGGTTGATGCCATTGACTGAGATTAGACAGAAAAGGATGGGATGGTGCCTCTAGTAGGCTCAGCACAGCATATCTCACAGTGGCTTGGATCTATTTCTCAGGGTAGCAGGCTCGCTTAGAAGGCAAAAAGTCTGACCCCAGGAAACTGAGATTTTTCTGACCACAGAGTTAAAGGGAGCATAATATTATCCACTTAATACTTCTACACAAAACCTGACTGGACTCTGCTTAGAGTGAACATGGAAGATAGCCCCAAGTTCAGTGACCCCAAGTGGCTGTGACTAAATATCCAAATCAGGACCTTAGTATGTATGGGGAAGAAACCAATAAGGACACGGTCCTGATATTATGGTGCCAAGCTGGGTTTCTGCCATTTGCCTTTCACTGCCCACACAAGAGCATGCACATACAGACACACCTGCAAAAATGCATATGTATACACACCTGCATGTGCACATTCATGTATACACATGCACACATGTATGTATATATGTGCACAGACACACACACAGGATCACGTGTTTAGTGTCACTGTTTCTGTATCAGTGCAATAGTTGCAGATTATCCCTTCAGGAATTTGCCTGTGGCCACAGCTGAAGTCCCACTCCAGTGCAAATATCCAGAGCAGACGTTCAATTCTATCCTGAGCCATTTTGTCTGGAGTTTGGACCTCCAAAAAAAATGTAAGCTGCTTTGCATAATGGAAGGAGATGCAAACTAGAAATTGTCACTTGGCCAGCTTAAAATAGAGTATAATCTTCTTAATGCAGCAGAGGTTTTGGTTTTATTTCTATAGTGAGCGTACACCTCTTTGCCTCTTCCGTCCCTCCCACCATAGCTTCCACGGATGCTAGAAGACCTCAATCTGGGCTTGGTGTCAAGACTGAAATATCACAGGCAACAAAAGACCATGCTGGCAAGCTATCAGCTTTATGGTTTTGCCAAGGGTGTGTTCTTGTCTTCTTCCTTTATCCAGTTGAGTCTTTATGTCCACTGAGACTTTCCAAAGAGTACCATAGCTGCTTACGTGAAGCTAGTCAAGAGTTGACTTACTTTGGAACCCAAAGTGCCAATTGTCCAGAATGGCTCATTTTTTTTCATCACAAGTTTTCCATCAGAAGGATTTCTGAGCAGAATGTGGCATCCTTGGGACAGGCTGCTCCTGGCCAGTCATGCAATTTTGCCTAGTGACATTTTAAGGAATAACACACATCTGTGCCACTCATTGACTTTCACCTCAGGAAGCAATTGAAGGATTACATCAAATTCTCATTCCTTGGCCATCCTAATTTCTGAAGTCCCTAAAGGACTCTGACCCAGGTTGCAAAATTACACTTTTCTCTCTCCCTCCATGTGGGAAGATAACAGTGTTTGAAACTTTTTTCCTGCTGACAAACAAGCTTTCTCATGAAAAGATATACACTTTCCACCTCCTAAGAGTAACCAAGCCTCTCAGCAAAATGTTGACTTATGACCTAGTATTTGGCTTTAGTCTGACTTTGGAGCATTTTGCATCCATGCTCGCAATTCGACATGACAATCAGACATTGTTATTTGTACGATTTCAAAAGGGCATGTCATGTTGAAGGAAGAATTAAGATCAGGTTTGCTTCTACCTTTCAAGTGATGTTCCATGAAGGGAAAAGAAATAAGCTAGACCCAGATCTAGTGGAAACTGGTTCTGACAAATGCTTGGCATGGCCATTTTGATGGGGCACTTGGATTTCTTCCTCAAGCATTTGTGGCTCCTGTTTGGGCTAAGTGACAGGTGAGCACAGTTTCATGAAGGGAGTTGCTTATACAGTCCTGCTGGCCTAAGCTGAGAAGGCAGAAAGCATATGCATGGATACTGGCAATGTCTCAGCAGCAAATCCCTGCTAACCAGGAATACAGCTGAGAAGAGAGGGGGAAAGTGTTATAGAAGTTCTCTTCCTGAGCTGCTAAATAGCAGCTTGACCCTCAATCTCCTCATTTATAAACAGGGACTAGATTTACTATTATGTATGCTTCAAGAAGGACGTGGCTTACACCCAATCTCCCTGACAATGCCACAAGAGGGAGGCGCCCGAGGAACCGATGTACCACATCTTGTATGTGGGCCAAATCAGAAGCTCCAACTCCAGTGAGGCTCTACTCTTACAAAATACTCTCCATCCTGAACCTCCTTTCCTCACTTCCTCAGCACCCCAGAGCTTCCTCCTCACTCAGCTCCATGTTGAGTAAAATGCAGCACCAACACCTTCCCTGGGCTTCTCAAGTTCATTGGTTTCAAATAAAACTTTCTGGACCTCGCAGAGTCTCCCTGATCTTCCTGATGTGTCACAGACCCTGTATGAGACAGAAGACTTCTTAGATTTGACCATGTTCTCAGGAACAGTTCAGAATCAAGCTCTAAGAAATCCAAACACCCCACCCATCATGACTATATTGCATAGACCCTCTTCTTATCCCATACAGAATGAGCTCTATACTCCTCCCAAATTCTAAGATGTACCTCTTCCTTGAAGGATCAGAAGAACTGGTTTTCCATGTGGTCCCTGATAATTATGTATCTACCTTTTTACTCTGTGCTGCTTATCCACAAGCTTCTATATATGTAGGGGACAGCAAATATATCAAACATCTGCCTCCAGGAGAGCCAAGAATCTCCTCTCGCTCCTCTCCTCACACAAGCTCATCCTCCTCCTTTATTGAGCCTGAGTATTCCCCCCATTTTGTTCTGAGGTCCAGCTCCCTCTTTTGTGGGCTCAGCCTCTGATCTATTATTTAATTCCACTGGGAAGGCATTTAATTTCTTTCCCTCTTCCTCCAATCTCCATCCCCTCAACTCCATGCCATACATCTCTCTCACTATGAGACATTTTCCTTTCCTACTTATATTAACTACTCCTTTTTGTTGAGGATTTTTTCCCAGACTCGGGAAGACAGAGTATTGGCAGGAATCTAGTCTCTTCTCAACTATGTTCCATTTTCTATTCCTCACAGAGGGAGAAGCATGAACACAAACACCTTCCTGCAGGAGCTGGGAGTCCCTTGGCCAAGTGGCACAACAGATCATTAGAGTTGGATATCTTGCCACCTCCTATTCATACCAATGTGTTCTTCCTTGTGTTTCCCAGTCCTGTCTTTCCCCACTTCCCAGGTGGCTATAGAGAGTGAATTGAAGAAGGATGTTAACTGAGAAGAGGTATGACAGATGGTGAGCTGTTTACAAATAGTTTGTTGACATTTATTTTGTAATGCCTAAAAGATCAAAGTGATATCATAGATTTCTGTTCTGTATTAAAACAAACAAAAAAATACTGTATTTCACCTCTCTAATGGGTTAAGTTACCTTTACCTAGCTTACTCATTTACAATATTAAATGTATTCTGAGTTTCCAATCACTGACTTAGCATGCATCAATGCCATGGAATGTGCCTGTTGGAAGGTAAGGCTGGAGACAAGACCGGTGGATTCAGCTTAGCCTCCCCTGAGCCTTTGGCTCTATACAAAGCCCAGGTGCACAAGGCAACACAGAGAGCCCTTTACTGCCAGCTCTGCGGTCCTGGGACTAGAGCCCAAGATTCCTCCAGGAGCTGTGGAAAGCACTTGCAGATCATCTAAAAAAGTGGAGGGTTGAAAGTTAATATCACCTAGAAATATAATTTACCATTTCCACATTTTTAAATTGATAATATCCAGTGTTAGTAAGGTTTTGATAAAGTGGGCTATAGGCATCAAAGAAAGCCATAATCCTTATGAAAGTAATGCAGCAATATATAACATAAACATTTAAAACTACTTATATCCTTTAACCTAGCAAATTGGGGATTTAACTGAGTAAGTAAGCCAAATCCATCTATGTATCTTAAAGATATGACAGATATTTTAAACCTAGATTTGCCTATAAAGTAAACATGGGAACAATTTAAATATTTAATTTAGGGAAGTAATCTAATAAATTATGGTTCACAAATTTGATGAGTTTTTATGCAACAGATAATTATAAAGATTAAGCAGAAATATAGAAATACACACACATACATACACACACATATATATGGTATACAGCCATGTAATATGAAAAAGAGACATTTATTGAAGATATAAGATACAAGAGACACTGTAAATAGAACAATAATGGCCCAGTCCCCTTCAAAGTAGGCACTTTGGGATCTCACACATTTCTCCCAATCACCATCAGCTTTCCTGTCATCTTTTCCTGAATCTCACTGATGACCTGAAATCTCTTCCCTTTCAAAGGTGATTTTAGTTTTAGGAAAGGTCAGAAGTCACAGGGTGCCAAATCTGGGTTATGGGTTGGGGGGGGGTCTCAGTCACCTGAGTGATTTGATGTTTCATCACAAAACTCTGCACATGATGTGATGCATGAGCAGCTGCATTATCATCATGGAGCTGCCAATCACCAGTTGCCCGGAGCTGCAACCTTTTGAATCATCTGAACAGTTTTCACAGAGGAATGGTCAATCTTAATGCAAAGTTTGATGCAGATTTGTTGCTCTATTTGCTCAATCATTTTGAATGTGACAGCCACGCAGTACACATGCTCACTCAATGGCATCTACTGCCCCCACTGACTAGTACAGTGAAGTTGTCATTGTTCACACATATGCGTTCCAGTACACTCTCCTCGGCTGCCAGGTTACATCAATGTTATGCAAACCATTCTTATGTTAACAATGGCTGGGCTTTTTCCAGACAGCTTTTGTTTTTACATACATAAAAATGTGTGTATATAATGAAAGTAGTAGAAAACAGTAGGATGTGTTCACTGCCATTAACATTCTGTATACATGTGAAATATAATATGCCCAAACATAGACAGGATTGTTACAGAACTGAATGGATTAGTGATAAGTCTTAGGACAAATTGATTAAAATGTCTTCTTTACCCTTGTGACACAGTTTATGCTATCACATACTACGTAGGCAACAAATCTGATCTTCATCTCCTTGTGTGCCCTTGGCACCTGGAAGTCCCCTTGCCTATCTACAGAACACAAAAGCTTGGCAGAGTACTTCCATTTCCCTGGACACTGGCTCCCCGACACCACCCAAACACTTGGGAAAGTCTCCTTTACATGCCTGACCTGCATATAAACATTTTGGTAATTTCACTCTCCTCTTTCCCTTAAAAAAAAAAAAAAAAAAGATAGAATACAAGAAAACAAAAGGCACCTGGTTCACACAAAAAAAGAACAGATATGAGGACTTTAGAGAAAGGAGAAAAGAACAGTTTGACATTAGAGAAAGTCAAGGGCATGTGGGCATCCATCCCCAGGATGTCAGGACAGAAAGCAGGTTGCTCTTGGCTAATCTCCCTGCAAGCATCTTAGCAAACAGGACCCAAGCCCTTCCCTGAAGTGCACACCATCCCCAGCGCACGCATACACTAGAGTGCTACAAATAGAAAGGGACTGAAATCATGAGAGGGTCTGGCCCCAGTGCTTAAAGCATCCTCGCTAACATTGGGGGAACACAATCAGCCTGTATTACTGGAGGAAGATTGGGCACCATAAACCAAGCCACCAGTGAACTGGATATTGTATGACTCACTCTGCTGCTCCACACTGGTGATAAAATGAGATTGCATGGCCTTTCATTGCACTACTAATTTCACCCTGCTCAGAACTCACTTGGCGCACAAACTTTCAGAGACAACAGCCTTCAAGGCAAGAACTTCATTATGTTCATGTACTCTATCCTAACTGCTTTTGGGAGGAACAGGCAACCACATTGTTCCCAAAACAAGAATGCTGGTGCTGTCAACATCAAACACAAATGCTGTAAGGAAAGTACAGAAGGAAATCAGGTGTCTTCAGTGTCAGGAACAGGGTAGGGATGGGGCGCCAGCTGGGTGCTGGGGCCTCCAGAAACCTGATTCCTTTTTCAACCACCGTATACTTCGAAAGGGCAAAACATGAATCCCTTTTACAGGTGGAGTAACTGAGACTCAGAAAAAACAAAATAATTTGTCCCAAATAAACCCAGACAGTGAGTGGCAGGGCCAGGTCAGGCTGAGGTCCACCTGCTTCCAGAAAAGCCTGTGCCCTCCCCTCTGCCCTACTGGGACTCATGGGGGGAAGGCAGGGAAATTGCTCCCAGTGACCCTGTCCTCTGAGCACGTCTCAGGGCAATGCTGCTGGTAACAGAACACCCTGGAATGGCAATGACTATTTTTCTCCAGCTTTACAAACAGAGGTGGTTCATGGGGCTGCTGAAACACTGGGTGGGGAATACGGTGCTGCGGGGCGAGGGCAGCCTGTGCCCTCGCTGGATGGGGTTGTCAGGATACTGGGGACTCTTGCAAACCAGATGAATCCGCCTGTGCTCTCACCATCCAGTGGCACGCCCACTGCCTCTCCTTACCCACCCCTCACCCCAACAAAGCAGAGCTTGACCCTCTCAAGCATCCCATAACTTTGTTCCTCTGGTCATATTCATGAAATGGTAACACACTCTCACATACAGCCTGCACCCTGGCTACAATTATACCTGCACATGCACTGTGCCAAATCACAAAATAAAACAAACCCAGGCCTTCTGTGGAGAAAAGGACAACTTTACAGTCTGCTAGGAGGAGTGTGGGCTTGCATGTATTTCTGGAATGGCAATTTGGTGGGGAGAATCAAATGCTTTTTAAATGTGTATATGTAGCAATTCCACCCCTAGGGATTTATTCTAAGGAATTGTTCAGTTTCTGAAGAGATGTTGGTACAAAGATTTTCAGGGCAACATTGTTTAAACTAGCAAGAATTAGAAACAATCTGAATGCTCAACAACTGAGAATTATCCAGGTAAAGGACAGTATTAGATGATGGACTACTATGTTACTGTTACTGCTGTGTTTTAAAAGACCATTCATTGCTAAGGGAAACAACTGTTCTTGGTAAACAAGAGCCAGCCTGTGTTCTGGACTCCAACTGTGTGAATTCGAATTCCAAACCCACTGCTTGCCAGTTGTGTGAGTGCAGGCAAGCTGCTGACCATCTTCAGGCCTTGGCTCCACTGGAGGTAAAATGGTGCATCCCTCACAGAATTCTGATGAGGATTATATTCTTCAATAAATGTGACATACTTAGGGCCTGTGGGCATATGGTAAGTGCTAAATAAATGATAACCAGTATTAACTGTTTAGTGTAAAAAAAAAAAAACCCTCTTACCACAGAATATTTACACTGTGATATCCTTTTAAAATTACTATGTAAAAATTTTTGTTTATGAAGAATCAAAACCAAGCACCAAAAAGTCATTTCTGGGTGATGCCATCACGGGTGACTCCTGTTGATTTCCTTCACTCTCCTTTGTTGCCCATGTTTTCTGAAGCTCAGCAGGCATTCCTTCTGTGATTGTAGCTGTCTAAGGGGGTAATATTAGTGATTCAGCCTCGTTCCTTGAGCGCAATGTGGTGAAAAGAGCAGGATTCTGGATGGAGACAAACCCACTCCACATCTCAGCTCTTTGGTGAGCCTAAAGTTTTGGGGGCTTGTAATCACTTTCTAGAGGATTATTCTGAGTATGAAATTGCAAAATGCAAGGCACTGTGCCTGGCACAAAGTGAGGGCTCAACACAAGCTCTGTCTCCTTCTCCTTTCTATGCTCCTTTCTTGATTCAGATCAATCTGACAGCTGGTATTCCTCCACCTTGACCAAGTCGGCAACCACTCTGTGAGAGTGTGTGAAGTATGTGTGTGAGTGTGCGCAGGAGAATCTGTGCACGTGAATGTACGTATTTGTGTAGGTGTGTGTAAATGTGTGCATGTGTGTGCTTGAGAACGTGTGTGTGCACATGTGTAGGTATAAGCCCATAGCCCCCAGGGATGCAGCAGAAAAGTGAACACAGGTACAAAGTACATGGAGGACAACAGAGTTCAGGAAAAGCAGACCTTTAGCTGGAGATAAGGAGTCTATCTTTCCCTGGTCTCTCAAAACAGTAGAAAGACTGTTGAAAATGATGTAAAATGTAGGACAGGCCCTCAGCAGGACGCTCAAACATGTTCATAGCCCTCTCTTAGGAGTCTGTAGGGAAAGCTGCCACCCTTTCCCTGAATCAGTCCCTGTTCCCACAAAAACAGGCATACCACCAGGCTCATGGGAGGGCCAGATGGTGACTGAACTCTCCCACATTAGTATAATGGCTGCTTTTTTTCACTGTCCACAGGATACAGTCAATTTGGCTCCTAGCCTCATATCAGAGTGAATGGAATAGAGCTGGACAATGAGATAACGGAACCAAATGGGAGGCAAGGCCATCTGTTAGGAGGGATGCTGTGTGTATTTTTGTGTGTGTGTCCATAAGCAACCAGTCATGGTGGTTCCAGGGAGGCTGCCCATTACCTGGGCAAGAAGACCTCTAGATGATAAAGATGTGCTAAGGCTACAGCAGCAGACTGTAGCTCCGGATGGCCAGGCACTAGTTTTGCAAGACAATTTCTGCAAATAATTTCCTGTCCAATCCTGGTATTCCCATGTTCTAGAGTAATACAGCCAACAGTGAGGAGCACAGCAAGGGCTAGAGAGGGTGACAAGTAATTTCTCAGGCTACTAATGCCTTTATTCTTATAGTATCTTCTCTCTGACTTCTTAACTTTCTTCATAAATTCTTCAACTCCATTTCAAAGATGGCACTGCATGGTATGTTGGTGAAAGCACGGGTCTGGAGATGGGCAGACTGGGCCTTCCCCTATTGTCCTTGGCCAGCCACCTGAACTCTCTGGGCCTAGGAGACCTTGTCTGGAACACAGGAAGAGCAAGTCTCACTGACTCATCACAGAAAGAGACAGCATGGCAAATGTCTGATGCATTGAAGGAACTCAAACAATAAGACACTATCCTACATTCCACATTCAATGTAGGATAGTGTAAGAGAGGGGGTTGGGCAGGGCAGGGGAGAGTAATGGGGGAAAAGAGGAACAACTGTATTTAAACAACTATAAAATTTTTTTAAAAGGCACTATCCTCATGATCATGATAATCATTACCAGCATCATCCTTACAGCTTAAGGGTTGGATCCTCATTAAAATGCAATTGCCTTGGGGGAAATAATACTTGAACTTGTCCTCACTCATGAGCCTGGTAAATTAGAAAGACTATTAGACTGGGTCATAGTCCTGGCCAGTTACTGGCTCACTACCAATTTATATAAATGGAAAACAGTCCAGATAGTCCTTAGGTTCTTCTCCAGCTTTAACATACTCTATACCACTGGTTATCAAAGTGTTTTTCCTGGACCAACAGGAGAACTTTTCTCAGGCTCCATACCAGATCCACTGCATAAGACTCTGGGAGTGTCACCCAACGATCTGTTTTAAGAATCTCTCCAGGTGATCCTAACGCATGCTGAAGTTGAGATCCAACGATATAGACCACAGCATCAATTAATTTCTGGTCTTCTTTTGAGAGCATGTTTAGTATTATGTCTTGAGGGTCTTAGGTTAGAGCACTAAATACAGGAGGAGAAATCATAGAGTTGCGAGATTAAGGCTGTTGAGAACAAATATTAAAGGAAAGTCACAATTATGTCTTCTTCCTGCAAAGCACTCTACTTGATGCTTTCCCATGCATTCTCTTTTTAGAAAGTTCAGGACAAACTTCCACAGTACAAATCATATCCATTTTTCAAGGGAATCAAGGCTCTGAAAGAACTATGCTCAAGATCACAGAATCAGCTACTGGCAGAGCTTGAAATGTCTCCCCAGCTCTCCTGGACTACAAACGGTCTTCCTGTCTTACACATCAGAAGTTCAACAGCAGTGTCCTCAAAAAGCCACACAGAGTTCCCAAGCAGTTGCCTCTATTACACTGATGCTTTCTTCTCCTCTGGCCAAGCTTTTGCTAATGACGTCTGCCTCCAGCATCTGACCCCATAGAGGCTTTGTGGCTGCATTCCCTTTAAGGGCCTCTGGCACTCTGGGAAGAAACAGTCTTACTTAGTAAGCTGAGTATTGTCTTAGTGATAGATGGTTTCTCATATGTCCAAGGGAGGAGGAGTGGGTTTGGTATAAAGTAAAAGGGAAAGTCCTCACTTGGAAGAATCAATGTCTCCTCCCTTGAAGTCTGAAATTGAACACCATCAACAGGGCAAAGGGACACATTGATTTTCAGTGATTTGTCAAAATTTAAAAATGTTCAAAGACCATGATAAACAACATTCTAATCTGAGGTATTCCATGGAAAAGATTAAAAATGATCTAAAAGAAAGAGTAAATTGGCTTGCCCTGATACCAAATAGATTACAAACAGAGAAGAATACAGAATGAAAAATGTCATCCTAGGGAAGGAGAACAACCTAAGAATACATGAACAGAGGACAGGCATCCATGTGGTCAAACATCCCATAAACAAGCAAATGGATAAGGTTATGTGGATGTTCCCTGTGTGTGTGCACACACACAGTAGATTTTAAGTCTCTAGGCCATTCTTGTCCATTTACTGTCCAAGCATGATATCTGGCATACAGTTGGTGTTTGATAAATACGTATAAAATGATTAGTGAAGGATAGAAGGGATGAATACTAAAATCTGGAAATCCTGGGCCTGGAATCAAAGTGAGCTGGTGCCCCTCTGGGTCTGCTCCCCACCCTTGTCCTTTATGCTTGCTCCTCCCGAGATGACTTTCAGGAACAGGACCAATAGGCACCCTCAGCCACTGGGTATTTCTATGATTCTAGAACCGATCAAGTACTAATACAACAACAATCATAACAATAAGCACTATTCATTCAAGCATATGTCCTCAAACTTGAGAGGACATGAGAATCATCTGGGGGGCATGTTCAAATACAGATGACTAACTCCCCCCAACCCCTGCTCCCACACCCAGCTTCTCATTCATTAGGTCTCAAGTGCAGCCCAAAAATTTTATTTCTAACACATTCCCAGATAATGCTGATGTTGCTGGTTTAAGGACCACACTTTGAGAACACCTGTATTAAAATATACTCTTTAAGGCATTGTACAATCCCTTTACATCATCCCTATAATCTATATAATGACTCTGAAAAGACCCAGCATTGTTATTCTTATTTTTCATATGACTTTGTTCAGTAGTTAATTTGCCCAAGATCTCATCTCTGGCACAAGATGAATGCCAGAACCAAACCCAGTTTTTGTTAACTCAAATCCCACACTATTCACTACATTAAGTTGTCTTAACTGAGCATTTTACTTCATTGAGACAAAATTCAAATGAGACCCATGAAACTATACCCTCAGGCCAGGGTGGCTTTCCTCCCAGTGTTTTTTTTGTTTGTTTGTTTTTGCCATAAAGAGTTGTTGGAAACTTGCAATTCAAACTATAATGCTAGAAGGAGAGGGCAGCAGTAAAATTGCATGTGATCACAATTAATATTAAAGATTACCCCTTAATGTGTTGAGAGACCATCCCTGTGGCTTCATGTTGAAGAGCCTCATTCCATGACCCCACTTGTGGCTAAGTATTCCTTTATGTTCTTTGCTAAAATGTCAGCCTTGAGAGTGAGAACTCACACAATAGCCTTAAAGCACTTTGAGGAGCTACAAAAGAGGTCACGTTCTGTTCAGAATAGAAGAGGACTCCTATTGCTCACAGAGCAAGCTCTGAACTCTACTTGTCAGGATGTACAGCTTTTTAAAGTCAAAGAATCAGAAAGATTTGCCACCAGAGAGACCTTGCAGGGGCAGTGCCTTAATAGAAACCTGCCACATAGCCCACAGATGACAAATACTTACTACACAGTGTAGAGATTATCCCTCAGCACCTTCCGTATAACAAACTGAGGTCTGAGATCCGGTTCATGCGAAACAGGTTGAAGATCTTCTCCTTGTGGAGAGTCTTAAAATAGTAGATATACCCAATTTCACTTCTGTCCTTGCCATTTTCTCACCATTTCTGTTCACTTTATCTGATCCTTGGAAGGCATTCTTTTTTCTGTTCTCTCTACTCTTCCTGATTTGAGTTACCCCACCTCTCACCTCTCGTTCTTCTCTCTCTCCTTCTTCATCTCTCCTCTCTCTCTCTCTCTCTCACACACACACACACATACACACACACACACATACACATACAAATTTTAAAACATGGGGTTCAAAGACAATCTTAACACCTGTATGTTGGAGAGTAAAGAGACTCTTAGAGGTACCTATCCCAGTGGAGACCATTATTCCTACTCAAATAGGTTTCCTATTACTGATGATGACAATGGTGATGATGATGGTAGTAATATTAGTAATAATAATAAATATATGTATGGTAGTGTCTGATAATCTTTGGGCAAATTTTTCAACCTTTTTGAGTTTTGCATTCCTTATTATCAAAATATAAATATCATAAAATACCCTGAAGAGAGAAGATAAAATACATATAATAATTTTTTAATAACTGTTATTTCCCTTCTTTCTCTCTTTTTGATCCTGGACAAACAACAAAATATAACAACAAGAATAAAATATACTAACAAAATAGAAATAAAGGTAAGCTAAAAAATTTCCAAGAACCTGGCCGAAGTGATAAATCAAAATTGTTTTCACAAGCAACTGCTCCTTGATTTAATTTAATCAAATAACAATTCTGTTCAAAATGTAAAAACTTAAGTCACAAAACCAAAAGACAGTAATACCCAGTGGAACAAATAAAGTAAAATGAGCCCACATTTATAGTCAGCACTAAAGTAAACCATATCAGACTTGATCTGCTTTACAGGGCAGAGGAGATAGGACAAATAAAGTCATATTTAAGAGGAGTGAACAGCCTCCCACCCCTTGAATGAGGAGTTTGAAAATAATCAAAGTTAACCTGATGGCACGGATATTGGTTTGAGTCCAAAGATTACCCTACCAAATTATAAAAATTGCAAAATAAGTAATTGAAGAATCCATAATGAGATTTGCTTGGCAATGCTCAAAACTCAGAGTAAAGCGATTTAATAAGGGAGGCACAGAGGGTGCTTTCCTTGATCTTTGGACTGTATTATCCCAAACCAATCAGCATCAAACAGAGTTAAGCAGCAGAGCATTATAAGGCCATCTTAGTCAATTGTATGGGATCCTGCTCCAGGAGAATGACTAGGCGCCCCTGCCTTCCCTCACACCTTCTTGCTCTCCTTGCAACTGAGTGCCAGCATCACCCATTCACATTGAAGAAAGATTGTACATGGCTGCATTTCTGCACACTCTCCTCTTACTCACTGAACATTTATTTTGTTTGATTTTTCTTTTTAAGGATGGAAGGTTTTGGATGTTCTAGTGGGTTGTCCCTGTACCTACCTTCCCTCTAGGCCCCAGACACAGACAAATGAGTAAGGCACAGGCCCGGCCCCAGGGAGGCTTCGAGTCTAGTGAGGAATGTGACAGAGCAGGGCCCTGAGCATGGAGTTACATCTGATCAAGTTGTACTCTAGGATGCACAGTGTCTTAAGAAAACCCCTGGCCCTGTCCAGAGGATGAAGTTCAGGTAGGACACAGGAAGTATGAATGTTTTGGCTAAGACTAGAAGCATAATCAGAAACCAGCATAGCCGACAAAGCAAGGAAATGGTATGCCATGCTGCATGCATCATGGTGTACAAAGGTGCAGAGAGAAAAAGGAACTGCTCATCTTTCCCTCCTGTCACTAGAACACACAGTGAGTGAGTGGCAGGGGGGAGGCTCCTCTCTGATCATGCATCTCTTCCATTTTTGCCAAGTGTCACAAGGTAATGCCACAGGCACTGGCATAAAAGAAGTACTGAGTTCAAACCTTGGGTTCAGTACTGACTAAAGCTTAATTTCCAGCAAGTCTCTTGCCCTCCTCAAACTTCATTTTCATCGTTAATAAACAACTTGTGCTGAAGCACAACTGAGCTAATGCATGGGAGAAAATACCACACTTGAACCATCCCAGGCCTCTCCACTGGTAGTCATTGTGATTAAATCATTGTCCAGACATTGACACAAGGCCCCAAAAGAAGGAAGCCTCCTGGGTAAAGTAAAAACAAAAAACAAAAAAAACAACACACATCTTTCATTTCTGAGAAAACATACTGTCCAAGGTCAGTCTTTGTTTTCACTTTGACTTTCCCCCAATTCTAACTCTATTTTAGGAGGAAAGGATCAAGCACACTCTTACATATTAACTCAGTTCAATGTTAGTATATGAGTTGATGAATTAAGTAACTGGATAAAAGACATTAATACTTCAAGTAGTAAACCATTTTAGAAATACAAATTTGAGGAAGGGGTTTGTATGTGCATCAATTATGAGTTTTAAATAAAAATATCTAACCATAATCTTACTCAATTTTCCTCAAACGCACCAAAATTCACAGGTCACTTGTTGAATGGCAAATGTTGAATGTGGGCCAGGAAAAAATGCTCGAAAATGTTGAATGTGGGCCAAGAAAAAAATGAGTTGAAATAAAAGTGATTTCTTCCGAACTCCAGTCCCCAGAAAAATAAAGCAAAATATAGAAAAAAAATGCATCCATATAAAGTTGAAAAAAGGAGAAATCACAATAAAAGATGTGAGAAAAGTAAAAACAAAAAATACCAGTTTATAAAAAAAATTCTACAAAAATCAACAGGATTCAATTTAAAAAAAGAGAAGAAGGAGAAACAGAAGCCTGAGTATTCTTTTGATCCCAAAGATAAGAATAAAATTAATTCACAGCCCTGCTTACGGTAATACTCAGGAATATTTTGTCAAGAACACTAAATGTTTATATACCTTTTGACGCCATAATTCTACTTTTAAGAATTTGACCTGAAGCCCTTAACTGGTGTGGCTTGGTTGGACATTGCCCCACAGAGTGAAAGGTTGCCAGTTCTATTCCCAGGTCAGAGCACACACCTGGGATGCATGTTTGGTCCCTGGTCAGGAGACAGATGAGAGGCAACGATCAATGTTTCTCTCTCACATCGACATTTCTCTCCCTCTAGTTCTCCCTCCCTTTCCGTTTCTCTAAAACTAAATAAAATTTTTAAAAAAGAGTTTGACCCAAGGAAATATATGTAGCAAAGCCATTGTCATGATGATGTTTATTATAATGTTTATATTTGTGAAAAAGTGAAAATGACCAAATGACAATTGAGAAGGAAATGCTAAAATAAATTATTTTATATCTACTTCATAAAATATTAATTAGCCACTAAAATGATTTTTATAGTTTTACAATAGTGTTAGAAAAAGGCAGGACAAGTTATATTTTTATAACATCATATATATATGTGTGTATATATATATATATATGATTTTTGAAGACAGTCAGAAAAGACTATACAAAAACAAGAATTTCTAGTAGTGATTTAGGTGGTGAAAATAAAATGTTTGATTGGGTTTTTTCTACTAATTTTTAAGAATATTCTAGACTTTTCATATTGGTGGTACATTACATTTAAATTATAAATGTTTAGCCTAAAATTTCCTCTCAAAAATCTCTTATTATTTTAAACGCTGATATAGACCAGGGGCTATTTAACCTTAGTGGACTTGGAGTTGGCGTGGACCAGAGCTAAGGCATATAAAAAAGGCTCAGGCATAGTAGGTAGCCAAAACACATGGAACTAAGCCCGAGACTCAAGAAGGGGTTCTGTAAACAGTGACCATCAAGCAGAGAAAACACCACTCTCTGCAATCTCCTACAAGAAAACTACACATTTAATAGAATTAAAAATGGGTTTTGCTCGCATACTGTGCAACTGTCTTTTTTTCTCTCTCTGGTTTCCATTATTTTTCTGTATATTTTATTCCCTATTTGCCAGCTTTCTCCCACATTTTCACATGTGTATCTTCAAAACTGAAAAGGAATTTGGCATTTGGATTGCAAAATGTTTGTGCATGATAGAACTACCTTAGAAAGCATTCCTCAACCTCACTAAGCAAAATAAATGCCAGCTCTCTGGATCAGAAGCCTTTTTTCACTTTAAGTCACAATTACTTGATGTCCTTCAGAACTCAACAGTCAGACCTTGAAGAAAATGATTAAGTCAGATGCTTTACATATAGAGCTGAATGATAATGAAAATGGAACACATAAAACTCCATGGGAGTCAACTAAAACAGTGCATGGAGGGAAATTTATAGCTTTAAATACTTATATTAAGGAAGAAAAGAAGAATAAAAGCAATGCTCTAAAGTTTCAACCTTAAGAAGCCAGAAGAAGTAAGAACAAATTAAAACCAAAGTATATAGAAGTAAAAAAAAAATCAACAAGAACACTGAAATCCATAAAATATAACAACAGATAAAATCAATAATGTAAACTTGGTGTTTTGAAAGGAAAAACTGTGTTTGTGGATCAGAAGACTCAGTATTGAAAAGATGCCAATTTTCCCCAAATGACCTATAGCTTCAATATAAAAACTATCAGTTCCATCCATGCTGTTGCGAAGTTTAGAACTGGAGAGCATTATGCTAAGCGAAATAAGCCAGGGGGCGAAAGACAAATACCATATGATCTCACCTATAAGCGGAACCTAACCAACAATACAAAGATGCAAGGAAAATAAGACCAGCAACACTGAAAGGAAAAGAAATTAAGAGAGACAAGAGGATAGGAGGGAGGGGGGGCAGGGAAAAGGAAGGGAAGGGGAAAGTCAAGGAACATATAGCAAGGACTCATGGACAAAACCAAAGGGGAAGAGGTGAGGGAGGGAAGGAGGGAGGGGGCAAGGGAAAGTGGTGGGGGGGGGGAGGCAGAGACAAATGTATTTGAAAAAATAAATTTAAATAAAATTTAAAAAATAAATAAATAAATAAAAATAAAATTGCCCAGATCTTGTAAAAAAAAAAAAAAGTTGGAGAAACCATAATACCTGATTTAAGGGATACATTTAGGGAATAATTATAAAGCTACAGTGATCAAGACATTTTTGTACTGACATACGAATAGATATATAAATCAGTGGAACATAATAGAGAATCCAGAAATAGAACAGCATATATATAGCCAGTTGATTTTTAATTAGGGCATCTAGTCCACTTGTTAAGTAAATACATCTTTTTCATAAGTGGTGCAATGTTAATTGGACATACGTATGGAAAAGAAAAAGTGAACTTGAACTACTTCTTTATTCCATACACAAACCAAATTTTAGAAGCAACAAATACATAAGGTAAAAACTTCTAGAAGAAAACTTGCAACTTTCTTAGACATGTGACAAAAAAAGCATTAACCATAAATAAAAAAGAAAAGTTAATATATGGGGTTTTATCAAAATTAAAATTTTCTACTCATAAGATAGCATTAAGAAAATGAATGGGAAAATTACAGACTGGGAGTTATATTTGCATTACTTATATTTCATCAAAGACCTATATCCATAAAGCATATTTTTAAAAACTCATCTAAATTAGCAGTGAAAACAGGAAGGTCCCAGTAAAAATTAACAAAAGACGCAAGCACACAATTCATGAAAGAAGCTATTTGGAAAGCCAGAGAGCATGTGAAAGACAGCTGGACATCATTAGTCACCAAAAGAATGCAAATTAAAGCATGAGATAACATTCACATCAGAGACTCTTGAATTGTCTAATCAAAAAGACTGACAACACTAAAAGTTCTCTAGGATGTCCGGCAGCTGAAACTTACAAGCATATAAGTAGGTTATTACCAGTGGGAGTGTAAGATAGAGTACCCACGTTGGAGGTGGTAAAGCAGTTCCTTATAGACACAAGAATTCTACTCTGTCATATTATACTTAGCAAACAGAAATTGAAACATATCTCCACAAACTGCCTTATTCATAATAGCCATAAATTAGCAACAACTGAAATGTTGTAAATTAGCAACAACTGAAATGTATGCCAACTGGAGAATAAAAACACAAACTGAGATTTGTTCATACAATGGGATATTCTACTATTCAAAGTGAAAAAAAGAACTAAGTACTGACAGCCACAACTTCATAGATAAATCTCATAGAGATTTTGTTGAGTGAAAGAAACTAAGCACAAATATGCATATTTTATATTATCTTATTTATATGAATTACAAGAACAGGTAAACTTAACCTGCTGCACTAGAAATTTGTAAGTAGTTGCTGCTGGGAGTAGGGAGAGGTATCTAGAAAGTGACTTGAGAAAACTTTTCAAGGTGATGGAAATGTTCTATATCTTGTTTTGGTTGGTGATTACATTATATACAATTGTCTAAACCCATGAAATAAACAATATATGTGCATTTTATTGTATGTAAAATATACATCTTAAGAAAACAAAATATTTGACTTTACATTTTCATTATCTTCTTTTTGTAACACAGAGTAGGTACTAAAGCAGTTTGCTGACATCCACTGAATGTCAGCCTTGTGCTACAATCCACCCTGGACTCTGTCCACTTTATGCGTTGGTAAACTCACAAGTCTGGGCTTTCCTTAGTCTTGCAGATAGCTCAAAGAGCTTAATTCACTTTCCTCAGTCTTGCAGATAGCTCAAAGAGCTTAATTCACTTGACCAAAACCACAGATTAAATTAGGTTGAAATCGGAACTTTACCAAACTCCTAAGTAGAAGCTATTCAAACTGCATTTCTTGAGTGGGTGAATTAGTGAATAAATGAATGAATAAAGAGAAGAGGCTATCCAACTTACAAAATGGATATGAGTGCCTTTTATGCAAGTTACAGAAGACATTGAGATAAATTATTATTCCACATGAGAAGGAAGGAGGCATATAGGATTCCTGATCTGCATTGACTTAGAAGCAGAGAAAGGACAAAATGTATGTCTTGGAGCATGACTGCAAGGCCCATAGCTCCTCGCTGCTTTCCACTGCACAGGGCTGTCTAGTTTGTATCAGTCCCTTTTCAGATTTATCAGACCTGTAGCTAGGACTCCTTTCGTCAACTTGGCCAAACCTTCCTGATAATCCCCAAAATACAAAAGGGTACCATCCATGAAAGCCTCTCCCCTCCACCTCAGGGGAAGCCCCAGCATGGTGCGGAGCCAGGATGCTTCCTCATATCACTTGCTCCAAACAGAGGGCACTTTGGGGCACCGAAGCTCCTGGTCCTCCTGCAGAAGGCAGGGTCCTTATGGGACCATTCTCCTTTCCACAGGCCGTGGTCCCGGACACTCAGCAGGGAGCATGTGCAGCAACAGCAGCCCTTGCTACAGAGTAGAGAGAAAGGGGAAGGAACAAATGCAGGTGCTAATGGGCAATACACACACACACACACACACACACACTGCTGCCAGGGCAAGCACTGGATCAGTGTGGAAATAACTAAGATTTGTGAGCCCATTTTCCCCCTGCATTTGCATTCACACTTTATGACCTCAGAGATATTTACTGAGTGGAAAAAACCACCTTCTGTCACAACTGCTGGACTCCAAAGCTACTTCCCTCTGAAAAAATAGTATCTCCAGCTTCAGGGTCTGAAACAAACTATTTGTCTATTTATTTAAAGAACTCAATGAGCTGTGAAGACTGACATTTAAACTATTAATGCTGTATTCCATTTGACAATGTTATTAAATATCAGATCTGATTTATGGAAAGGCTTAATAAATTGGCAGTCTAGGTCAGCTCTGGCACTGCACAGAAATTCTGTTATGCTGGATGCTACTTGATAGAGTTGATAAGCTAAAGAAAAATAAAATCCCACCGACAATATTAAAGTCTGATTTCGTGTAACAAAGTTATTATCATATAAATTTGAACCACTTGCCAGTTCAATTCTGCATCTCAAATTTCCTCTAATTGATATTTTTAATAGTTTGGAAATCAAAAGATAAAATCAGAGACTTAAATAACCTTTGCTATGATACATAGAAGGAGAGCTAAGGCTTTTAAAAATCAGAGCCAGGCATATATCTTGCTATTTTGATGTAAGGGAGGAAGGGAAATAAAAGCATAAGTAAAGATTATGCATGGGGGTGGAGACACACTCAGGCATTGAAATGGGGATGTGCCCCTTGGGAAGGGGCAGGTTGGAGTGAGACTCTGATGACTGTGCCATGGTTTACTCTTATTTATGTGACCTTGAGCAGCCACATAATCTCTGAGACTCAGGTACCACTTCTACATGCTGGAGATAATACTAAGCAAGTAGTTTTGTTGTGGATGAAAGGAAGAATGTATGTAGATCATCTGGCACTATGCAGTGACATAGAGCCTGCTCAATAGATTTCAGGGAGAGACTACGCCAGGCAGGAATAAAGCTGGGTGCTGGTATAGTGAGAGAGAAGCCTCTGGGCGACCAGAATTAGGCCTGAATAGGACAAGAAAGGACAGTCTGTAGGCAGAGGCTGTATGCTACTCAATGGTGTAGAGCTAGATGACACACCGCTAAACATGCCTACATGCTATTAGGTGGCATTGAGCTATGTGATGTGCTGCTGCATGCGCATGCCCATACATGTGCAATAGCCCATGTGCTATTAGAGGATACAGACCCAGGGCCAGTATTCTTGGACTACTCACTGCTCAAAATTTTCTGTAAAGGATCAGAAAATAAATATTTTAGGCTTCAGGGACCTTATGACCTCTGTCACAACTGCTCAGGCCAGCAGAAATAGCAGGAACTCAGCCATGAGCATTACAGGAATGGATAAGTGTGGCTGTGTTCCAATAGAACTATTTACAACACGTGGTGGGCCAGACTTAGCCCCTGAATGGTAGTTTACCAGCCCTTGGTTTAATCTTTCCTCAGGTCCAACAGGTGCAGGTGGCTGAGGGAATGAAAGCAGCCTCTCCCTTCTCTCTGAGAACCAGAAGGGTCTTCCCCAAGAAATGGATCTCAGAGATAAGCCTGAAAGGGACCCCTAAACTATTTCCCTTGTCCTTTCCAAAACGAAAGCCATGGAGAGAAACCAGCTAATTGATGGCACTAACTACCTCCTCAATTTATGTGATTCTGCTCAGTCAGACAGCAAATAGATGACTGTCAGGGACAATTCAGTATTCCTTGAGATTCACTGGTGCCAGGGAGGTGTGTTGAAAAACCTATATGTTGTAAGCACTTAATAAATATAAGAAACTTCCCTCTCCCTCCAAATTCCTTCCTGCTCTCTTCAGCAGAGGCCAGAAAGTGCTGCCCGTCCTTGTCTGAGTAGACGCTGACAGAAGGGAGTGGGTGACAGTGGTGGGGCAATCATGATACACATAACCCCCTTCCTCCAGCCCTGATTCAGTGGAAGAGTGATCACCTCTTGCTAAGCAGTTTCTCACCTAAACTGGTGTCAAGTCATTAAAAGCGCAGCACTCCTAAGAAAAAAGTAATAACATCTCTCTGAGGTTATCCTCCATACCAAGCTTCTTAACTTAGGCAGCAATTAAACATCACCCTACTTTCTTTTTTTTTTAATTTATTTACTTTTTAAATACATTTGTCTCTGCCTCCCCCCACCTCTTTCCCTTGCCCCCTCCCACCTTCCCTCCCTCAGCTCTTCCCCTTTGGTTTTGTCCATGAGTCCTTGCTATATGTTCCTTGACTTTCCCCTTCCCTTCCCTTTCCCTGCCCCCCTCTTCCCTCTTGTCTCTGTTGATTTCTTTTCCTTTCAGTATTGCTGGTCATATTTTCCTTGCATCTTTGCATTGCTGGTTAGGTTCCGCTTATAGGTGAGATCATATGGTATTTGTCTTTCGCCCCCTGGCTTATTTCGCTTAGCATGATGCTCTCCAGTTCCATCCATGCTGTCGCAAAGTTTAGTACTTCTTTTTTCTTTCTGCTGCATAGTATTCCATTGTGTATATGTACCATAATTTTTTGATCCAATCATCTACTGATGGGCATTTAGGTTGCTTCCAACACTTGGCTATTGTAAATTGTGCTGCTATGAACATTGGGGTGCATAGGTTCTTTTGTATTGGCGTTTTGGTGTTCTCAGGGTATAGTCCCAGCAGGGGAATTGCTGGATCAAAAGGCAGTTCCATTTTCAGCTTTCTGAGGAAATTCCACACTGCTTTCCATAGTGGCTGCACCAGTCTGCATTCCCACAGTGTACTAGGGTTCCCTTTTCTCCACAGCCTCGCCAGCACTTGTTGTTTGTGGATCTGTTTATGATGGCCATTCTGACCAGTGTAACATCACCCTACTTTCAAGTGCTCTCCAGAAATGGAGCAGAGTCACCAAGGAAGAACTGAGAGTTAAAAGTGGGGTCGTCTTCCCCTCACTGAAGAAGTTTCCTGTGACATCCCTCAGCTACCCCTCCTCACCTTTGCAGGTGGCCTGCTCTGCACAGAAGCAGGTTCTGTTTGGGATTTAGAGAAGTCACTCATCCCTGAATATCAGGGTCAGGCTCGTATTTTCTGACTTGCTGGATTTTTCCTTAGAGTGTCTAGATTCAGAACATGATCCTTACTTGGGAAGCAGCCATCACCAGCCTGGTCTGCTGATGCCAAAGATTCACAAGGTTTTTGAAGTCATAACCTGGGGGTGAAGGGCAGCTCTCGAGGAGCAAGGGATAGGGAGAGTTTCAGAAAAGCATTTAGGGGCAGGAGCCTCCAAACAGTCATACAAAGGAGGATCCGAGAGTGAATCTGAGCTCTGCTTCCAGTAAAAGGTGCAGTGCTCTCCATTTTCAGACAGCACTATAAACTCACTTTTATGACACTAGTTATAAAACCCTAACATTTATCTGGTGTGGGCGGTACATTTTTTTCTTAAAGATCAAAAAGCAAGAGAAAGATTTATGACCCCCAAAACCAGCTTGGGATTTATAAAATTAAGTTTTCATAAAAGTAACATATCCCACGTGCTGAAAAAAAGATTAGGTTCAATACCATGAAGCTATAGACATGTATAAGGAGTCCTTTACCTATATCTTTCATTACTTATTTTTTAAAATTGTTTTATCAGTGACTAGGACCCTAAATATCACCAGAAGTGGTTTTTAATGTGTTAGCAGCAGACAAGAGGTAAATAGGATGACAAGGAGACAATTCCCTGATGAACCGTCTCCAGATTTATCACTTCCCAGAGGGGCTTTAATAATGGTGCCTGCCTTTGTGACATACACCAGGAGCAAGAGTAGGCAGCGCAGGGGAGCCAGCAAGGAAAGGAGGAGCTGGCATGTGAGACCTGGGCTTGGCCTGGCTTGGTCTGGACTTATTTATTTGAAAGAGCAGGTTGGTGCACAGAATGGGATTGCTCACAACCCTTGGTTCCAGGACCCGTCCTTTAGTCCAGGAATGGTCATCTTTTTTAATTAACTCATTTATTATAATGACAAATACATTAAAAAAAAACTTGAATCTAAAGCTAACACTGAACTTGACTTATACCCATGAATAGGCTTCTCTCCCCACCCTACGGCTCTGTCTCTCCCCTCTGCAGTAACCACTTTCATGAATCTTGTGCTTTACCAATACTATGGATGTGTATATGAGTCTCATATATTTTTAAAAGGGTATTGTGTTGTAAGTTATTTTCTATTAGTTGACCCATATGAAATTGCATCTAATGCCTTTTATTTACTCATTATTATTCTGCTAAGATTCATCCATACTACTACATGAAGCGAGAGTGGATTCATTTCATTGCAGGTTACATTTTTTTTTACCTTGTTAATGCTCACTTGGATTGTTTCCAGGGTTTTGGCTCCATAAACAATGCTACCATGGCCTTTCTTGTCTCTGGAATGCATATGAAAGTTTATTTGGGATGAACACATAGGAGTTGAATTGTTGGATCACAGGGTATGCAAATATTCCATTTTATAAGAGAATGACAACTAGTTTGTAAAGTGGTTGTACTGAGCACACTCCCACCAGCAACTGACCACCTGTTACTCCCATCCTCTCTACCACCTCTTATTCTGTGAAAGTCTAGTTGGTGTAAAATGAAATATCTTTATGGTATCAATTTGCATTTCCTGGACCACCAATGATTTTGAATATTTCTCCAGATAATTATTGGCCATATGTGTTGTCTCTTCTGTGAAAGTCCTGTGCAAGTCTTTTGTCCATTTTTCTATTAAATTGTTTGAACTTTTCTTATTGATTTGTAGAAGTTCTTCATATAATCTTGATATCGATCGCACACTGGTTTTATGCATTGTAAATATCCCCTGCCACTGTGTTACTTACTCTTCTATTTGTTTAAAGTGTTTTGTAATGAATAGAAGCTTAATAAGTCAAAAGTAGCTATCTTTTCTTTTATAACAAGTACTTTTTATAGCGTTGTTGCAATGAATCTTCATAAGCATCCTATGTGGACAGGAGTATTGGCTCTCCGTGAGAAACAAAGAAAGCAGAGAAGGGAAGCTCTAAGGCCATTTGGCCCAGCCCTTACATTAATGAAAAGCCTTAAATCAACTTTGTATTCATTATCTCCAAATGAGGTCACCTACAGCCACAAAGATTCCCTGTCAGGGATGAACGAAGACCAACAGCTCGGGGTCAGAGGATCATCCTATGTAGTGTACTAAGAATGAAGAGCTTTTAATAAATCTTGTAAGCATGGGAATAGCAACATTTATGTTGTACTTTATCATATTTGTTAGGGTATTACTTGGTTAAATGTAAACATTCAAACTCTATCATAATGTAAACTTTTAAATGTTTTAAGCATTTAAAGAGACCCCAGAATTGCCCAGGCCTCTCTCAACTCTGAGGGTTTCCAGACCAAAAGAGTGGTGTGCTCAAGTTCACACAGCTGGTGAGTTATGGAACTGGGACTCATCCTCAGGTGTGTCAGGCTCCAGAACCCAGACACTTTCTACTGTGGCTCAGGGACAAGAAGCCATCCTAAGCTAGCTGCAGTGTGAGGGTGCATGCCCATGGGGCCCTCACTACACCCAGAACACTGCAGCTAGCCCATCCCCTGGACAGAGCCACACTCCGCCAGAACGCCCACTGCTTCTGAAGTGGGACTCCGCCTCTGCCTCTCTCTGTGGGCCTCCTTGGGGCTCCCCTGGGAGGGCTGGAAGACTGCTGAGGACCCTTGCCATCACGGAGAGTAGGGTGGTGAACCCTGGTGTCCCTGAAGCTTTCCCTAGACTGTCCCCTTATACGCACTACCTTCTGCAATAAGGTTAAGTGATCCCCAAGCAGCTGGGGATATGGAACCCGGGTGTGTGTGTGTGTGTGTGTGTGTGTGTGTACCTGTGAGATGGTTCCACTGGCGTGGATACCTAAGGCAGGCTGGACAGGGGTCCATGTGTGTGTGAGATCTCATGTGTGAGTATATGTGTGGGTCTGAGTGTGTGAATGTGAGAGAGAGTGTGCATGACTGTGTGTGTGTGGAAGGTACCTCCAAAGGGGTGGGCAGGTGGAGAGGGAATAGGGGGCAGGTTGAGAAGAGCTGAGGCACCCTGGACACCACCCTGATCAGAGAGGCAGTGGTGCTGGGCACATCTTTCTCGTCTCATTCACTAATGGCCACAGGGACAGTAGTCACTGGATGTGAGGGTCACCGGACAGAGGATGCCACCACCAGGAGCATGCTTATGACACCTGCCTTCATCTCACTATCTTCCTCCTCACTGACCTCCTCAATGCATGGTGAACAAATGCCAGACTTCTCAGCTTGAAATTCCTGGCATCGGACCCTAACAGGAAGGTGACCCAGTGCCTCTGATTCTCATCTGTATAATAGTATAATAATGATTAAGTCAGTTCATATTGGAAATTAACTGAAATAAATGAGCAAATTCAGAGTGCTGAAGAATGTGATGACTTTTCTCCACCCTCTCTCTCTCCTGGCTCCTTCCAACCTTATCCTCCCCTGGTTTCTCCAAGCACAGCCTTCATCCTGGGCTTGATGCCCTTAGCACCATCTCCCAAGCACAACTCTTCTTCACAGCAGAGACCCACAGTATACCACCCTCTCCTGAACTTTGTTCCCTCACTCCCTCCACCTCCTGATTGGTTCTCTGCTTTTTCTTTTGCTGAGTGTTCTCACGTGGGGTAGGCAGGTACTTCTGGGTCACCATCCTATGAGCCCGCAAGAAAGGAGGTTCTTGTCTCAAGCTTAATCTGTCTTCTCTGTACTGATCCCTTGAAAAACAACTGTTTGGTACCTAACAGGCAGCCCCCTCTATTTCTGTTGCCAAGAATGCACACCTACCTAAAGAATACAGGTGTATCACCACTTAACATTCACATGCCTGGGAGAAATGCCTATCTAGCCTGCTGAAGATGGATGACTCTGCAGGTGACAGAGTTGTTCAAAAAAGATGCCCACCTTGGGGATGACCATGCCCACAGCACCTGTCAAGCACACACATGCCCAGGTAGCCAACTCCCACCTACCTTCCTGATGCCTTCTGAAGGACTGGACACACAGTTGTCAACCCCTCCATTCTTGCTGATGATCCTCCAGAGCTCAGCAAAAGTACTGTCCTGTTCCAGGGGGTTGGTGCCCTTGGCTCGGAAGTACTCGTACACAGCAGAGTCCCGGACAGTGCCATAAGACATCTCCACTTGTTTGGATAGGTCCTGGAATGTCCTGAAATGCAAAAAGGTAGTTAGCCATGGGTCCAGGCTGCCCACAGAAGAGATATAATAGGCTGCAAGGCCCTCCTGAGGTCTGAGCCCAGCTGTGACCTACGACCCACATTCTTCACTCCCAATCCTCAGCAGCACAGATCCCTCAGTCCAGAGAGTGACTTGCCAAGGCCTCATTCTATCAAAGTTATGTTTTCTCAGTATAGATTAACTCAGTAAAGTTATCAACACCTAAAACCAGGTCCTGCGCTGAGTTCCAAGGACAAAAGGATGAATAAGGCATTATTCCTGCTCTCAAGGAGCTTACAGTCTAGCTGTAGGACCATAGAGAGAGATAATCACAAAGTGAAAGAGTCAGGGCATCACAAGAGGCTGGATACTGATGGTCTCAAGTCAAATGCCTGCAGCAAGGGAAAGAAAAACACATTGGCAAGAGTGACAACAGTGACTGGTCTCTGACTCTGAACACTGGAGTGGGTCAGATGCACACCCAGGGATTGTACCAGTTAAGAGACATGTGTCTCCAAAGCTCACAGCTGTTCTGGAGTTCTACCCTGTTGTCGGCTTTTGAGCATCTTCCCACCAATTTGTTTTTCAATAAAGAGATAAATCTGAGTTTTTCCATGAGATCACTTTATTTTTGTAAGTGTTGACCATTATTTAAAAGATGGCAAACATAAAACAAAACATTTCTGAGGGTCTTGGGTTTGTTGTATATAGAAGAGAAGCAGGTAGCTCAGGCCAGCGACACACTGAAGGAAGGGGTGTATTAGAAAGGCCCAGAAACAGCCCAAGAGCCAGCAGCAGAGGAGGAAGAGGAAAGCCCCCTGGTTTAAGAAGCGTAGTCAGTCCAGGAAGGTCCAATGGGCACAAAGTTCTTACTTGCCCCAAGATGAGCAGTGCCTGGCTCAGTGTGTTGAGAGAATGCCACACACAGAATTTCAAAAAGCAAAAAGCTCAGTGGTGATCCAGGTTCTTACTCCAGGCTTCAATCTGATCACTCTTTGCTTATTTCTCTTCTGGAAATCTGTCTCTCCTTTTTTTTTTATCAGCCAGAATATTATCCCCACTTCTCACTGAATCATTGTTCCAGGGAAATCTAATCTTCTCAACATGACCTACAAAATCCTCCATCCCTGATCTCACTGGAAATTGTTGCTCCCTCCACACACAGCTCCATAGCCAATGTTGAAATTAGGACTCCCACACGGTCCCCATCTATGGCACCAGGCCATGGGCTACCTCTGCCTGGAATCCCTTTATCTCACTCATCCACCCAATATACTTCTGCAAACCTCTTCACGATCCAGCTGCCATCTCTCCCCATGGGAAGCCAAGGCTACCCCTCACCTCCCTGTGCCGTCTCTCCACTTTGCTTAGCTCTAGGACAGCATGATCTTCCTGACATCAGAGGACAGCATGACAGGGTGAGGTCAAGCAGGGATTCTGGAGTCCAACAACAGGCCTTGCCTCTCACCTCCACCATCACTAAATATTGAGGGCCTGGGCAAGTTAGCTAAACTCTGTACCTCAATTTTCAAATCTTTAAAAAAATAAGGATAGAAGCAGAGCCTACGGCAGAGGGCAACAAGTGAAGATTAAATGAGGTTATGTGTATTCAGCTCTTAGAGCAGTGTCCGATGCAAACTAAGTGCCCAATAACTAGCAGCAATTATTCTGCACTATTATTATCTGTATGTGTCCTCTATTAGAGTCTAAGAATTTGGAGGACTGAAGCTGAAGCAGCGCATCTTCGCATTCGAAACGCGACCCAGACTGACACCAGCCTTCACAGCACATGCACTCAGGAGCAGGCAATGAATACTTCCTCTTGCTTTGGAGACACACTCTGTGGCAATCTTTTAGGGCCTGCTACGTGGCCCAGAATCAGAGCTCAGTATTCATTTCAATATATTACAGATGAAAGGAAACATAAAATAACAAATGTGATGAATAAATCTTTTTAATTATTGTTCATTATTTATACCTAATTAAAGCAAGATATGCTTTGCTCAAAGGGCCCCAAGGGCTATAACTCCATTGTAATTTGCCTGTAAAGGAGGGGTGTCTTTTTTCCCCACATTTTAATTTTTTCTCATATTACTACAAACAAACACAAGGCTTTGATGAATGGGAAACATCAGGATGAATTACACAGCTGAGTCTAAATACTGAACTGCTCTACATGACTGCAGTTTCCATGGATTGAATGTGCACCTTCCAAGGAGCATGGCACTACTGTTTCATCCTCATATTTGAAATGGAGATGGCTCTTTTCTCTTGGTATTTATTCACAACTGTGCCCCTGCCCAGAGGTTCAGGGAACATACCTAAATGACAAACAGGCAGCCCAAATACTTATGGCTTCACCTCCATTCCTGTCTCAGTAGAGCTCAGTGTTCCCACCCTAAAAATACCACCCACATCTTTGCTATGCTAGCCTTGTGGCTCGGCCCAATTGACTCCATCCATCACCTCTCATAACCTTTAGTCTATGTAAAGGGATCTCTCTCATCTCAAATGCACACTTCTCTTTCAAGGAAGATTTTCAAGTTCACTAACATGCCCAACACACAGTGGATGCTACCATATTTCAGAGTGAATATACCAATAAAAAGCTATTTGGAGGTTTGAACAGGAGAGCCCAACTATTCACACACTAAAGCTGTCTTCCTGGGGCACTCATCATCTTGTCAGAGTCCACAGTTTTGGAAGGGACACATGGGGAGGAATAAAGGAGAACAGGGGAAGCTAACCATCCAGGCTCCAAGCTGACACTGGCAGTCAGCAGAAAACAGAAGTTCCCATCAAGTAGGATGACCCTCCAAAGAAGCGAGGATGCCTAGCCTGGAGAAAGCTGCACTAGCACACCCACATCCACAACCTAATTTAGCATCTTTGGCAAACTAGTCTCTTCAGCAACAACTCTAGAAAGTGTCTCCCCAACCCCAGAGAAACGAAGAGCTGCTCATCATAGGTAGGGTTTCTATAAACCTAGGGTTCATGATTAACTGGCTGAAATCATTCAATCAGCTGTTCTACCAGCAGTCACTAATATTTACTAGGCAAGGCTTAGCAGCACATAAAGCAAGGACCAAATGGCGGAGATCTCCATGGGGTCCATGAAGAGGGATGGGCGAATGGTCAGAGAAGCAACTAAACAACATGAGAGAGACTAAAATAGAGTTCTGCATGGGGAATCCTGGAAACACAGAGGAGGAGTAGTCAGTGCATTTGGAAAAAAAGAAATATGTCCTAGGAGTGGAAAAATTAGGCTGAGTCATGAAGGATGGGTGGAAGTAGCCAGATGGAGAACCAAGGAGTAGAGAAGGCACTGATGTGTGTAAACATATGGTTCATTTGGGACACATACCATGGGGCAATTTGTATCATATAAAACAACATAGGTTTTGGAATCAGACAGATGTGGATGTGAATCCTGCCTCTGAATGGCTGAGCTGTTTGAGGTAGGCCAGTAGCTCTCAAGGTGTAGTCCTCAGGGCCCTGACATCAGCAACACCTGAGCCCTTTCGAGAAATGCAAATTCTGGGCCCCACCTCAGATCTACTGACTCAGAAACTTTGGGTGGCCCTGAGCAATCTGTGATTTCACCACCTTCCGGTGATTCTGATTTAAGCACAAGTTCTATAACCACTGACTGAGGTAAGCCTTTTAATGACCAAGGTCTTTGTTTTCTTAATTCATACCTTTCTAACAGGATGAGTGAAGATTAAAGATCACAGGCATATACCCAGCATGTAGTCAATGTTTAATAAAAGTTAGCTTTTCTGTTATGCTACCGATAAGTCCTTCAAATCATTGAATGACATATCAATATGGTAAGTCACATAAGGCCACATTAAAGAGTAATGGGTGATGGCACCCAGGTGGTCACACCTGGATGGAAGTAGTGGTGGCCAGGCAGCATGTTTCCAGTGCTTCCAGGCTCATGGTATCTGCCCATCTGTCTCTCCAGTAAGATGTCTGTGGTAGATCTTGTCTCCCACTTGTTGCCAAAGTACATGCAAATGATTGACTACCAGCACCCAATCTTCCATCTTCAGGCACCTGCCTAAAGTGACGATCTGATCTGAGAAAGTCTGAACCCCAGGATGTGCATGGAGACACCAAACTTCCCTGGTAGACAACCTGGACCCTAGTTTTTGTAGCCCATGATGGTAACTGCTCAGCAGAAGCCTCCCTGAGGAAGTTGTAAGCATCTGGGTGATGGAAGCTGCTAGAGGAGATAACTTTAAAGGCATCATCCCCAGGCTGCCCACCTACTCTGGATTCCCTAATTAGGTGTCAAGGTGCAGGCATGTGCACATTGTAGCTTACTCTTTATCTCTGTGGTCTGCTGCCTATCTCTGTACTTCACCTTTTAGTAACGTTCAGTGTTGGCATCCTCCCATGGCAAAGCTTAGCCTCCCTTCCAAGTTCAGTCAATATCTCTCACTCAAATGTACACCAACTGAAACTGGATTTTGGACCTGCGGAAGCTGCTTCTCTATATCTCCTGGCCTGGAGTGCTTGTTTTGGGGGTCTCTCTTAACTGAAGGCATAGATGACTCCTGTGATAAAATGAGAATACTTTGTAAAAGGACTTTGAAAGCATCCCTTGCCTCTGAAAACAATTTCCTACAATTAAATATGCACTTTCTGGTAGATCCGAAAGGTCTCCTTCAGCCAAGGCCAAGGACAGTCCATCCAGCTCAGCACTCTCCTTACCCATCCCTTTCTCCATAAATCAATCTCACTATTTCATAGATACATTTTCACTAAAGAAGAGATAAATGTGTTTGCAACATGAGAAAAATCAATAATGCAGAATTTATAGATACATCTATGCATGTTACAGAAATATTTACATTGGCAATGAGATAAATACACTTGCAACAAGAGCAGAATCAATATACACCATATGTAAACCAGATTTCAACAACTGTGGAGTTGCTATAATCATGGCTCTGATACATTTAAATCCCAAAGCCCTATTATTTATTCCTCCTTAAAGAGAAAAGAAGGTAGTGGAGTGACCCAAAAGACACAAGAGAATGGAGAGCTTGTTTTTGTTATTTGCTGGTCTTAACTACAGCCACAGATGCCTTCACTATCATTCCAGCATCTCACTTTTCTATCTCTCAAGTCTGACTCCACGAGAAATGATGCTCACACATCAATGGGGATTGCCTGGCTGTGTTTCCACAGCCTGCTTACAGGACCTTCAGGTACCAGAGCTGCCATCTCCCCATCTCTCCTGGGTCTTCTTGCCCAAGACTTCCCCTGAAGTCTTCCCCTGAAGTCTTGGGTTCTCTCTAATATTTCTCTCATGCACTGCTCTTCTAGCCCAAACTTTGCCACATTTACCATTCTCTGTTCCCCTAGACCCAAGCTTTTCAAGGTGAAGGCTGAGACACTGCAAGAAGCAAGTTCAACCTTGGACTCTGAAGGCTTTCCAGGGGTATTCATTCATTCATTCATTCATTCATTCATGAAAACATATTTCCTGAGCATCTGCTAATGTCAAGCACTGTGCAAGATCTAAGGATATGGCATGAACAGTACAAAGTTCTTGCCTTGTGGAGTTTACCTGGTGGAGGTGACAGAAAAATAAACATATAAACAACAACAATAAAGATACAAATAATTAATGCAATCCCAGGGTCAGAAAACTTTTTAGAAAGGTACAGACAGTACACATATGAGTAATGAGAGCCATATACTCACTCTGTTGCATATTTCTTGGTTTTGTGTTGGTTTTTTTTTTTTAATTGAAGCACTTTAAAAATGTTTCTATAAAGAAAAAGTCTTAGCTTTCAGGCTGAAGGAAAACAGGCTGTAGGTCAGATGTGGCCTGTGGGGGCATAGTCAGTTGACCCCAGATGTCATGTAGTCAGTGATAAAAAGTGCAATGAAGACTAATAAAGCAGAATGAGGACTATGGAAAATGATGCAGTGAGTGATAATATAACATACGCAGGGGGTGTGTTAGCCATTGGAGTGGACATCCACAGCATGTGTTTCTCCATCATCTTTCTTTCCTTGCACTGGGCTGAGAGGAGATGAGAGGAGAAACAGCTGAGGGTGGCTGAGAGGGTGGAAGCCTGACCTTCTAAGGACCAAGGCCAGCAGGCTTAGGGGTTGTCGACCTCTCCTCCTCTGAAACAGCTCCCTCAACACCTGCAGGGGACGTTCCAGGAACCCTGGGGAAGGTGTTGCTGGGGTCTTACACCAGGCTCCATGTATACAAAATCCATCATCAGAGTGATGCAGAGCGAATCCCAGCTAGGAACACTGTCGGGTTCACGCAGCATGAGTACACAGGATGAGAGCTGCAGGGCCCATGGCAGGAAAACACATCCTTACAGGACATGGGAGGCCACAAAGCCCTTCTCTTAACATGTGCCCCGCATACTGGCCACAGAGTGCCCTGTGTGTACCAACTGCCCAGCTGAGATGTACTCAACCCCTTCCCTAAACTTCCCTTTACATTCTTTTCTCTCTAAATCCCATTTCTTTGATTGTTGTTAAAATTAAAAGATGGCCAAAATAAACTACAGTGTTAAAAAAAAACAAACCAACCTCAATGCATTTGTGTATAGTATATTTCCATTCTTGTAAAATGAACAATTAATAAATGTAAATAAATATAGGGACAAAAGTAGGAGGAATAAGCACCCAACAGGTGTGAGGTTTCCACTTTTTACAAATATATTTCTGTAAAATTTGTACTTTTATAACACTGTGAACACAAGTACAATCTAAATGATTTAAAGAATTTTTCTGCTGCCTGAAAAAAGTCAATACCAGGCCTTGAAAACTTAGCTCTGTGCCATCCTTTCTCCTCCATGTCCCAGAGCCTCCCTCAGCCCAGTGCAGCCAAGATCCACTAGGAGGACAGATGACTCCCTCGCCCCCATCAAATGCCTGCCCTGCTGGCTGTAGAGGGTAGACTCCATGGGACTGTCATAGTTGTATATTCAGTCCTCAGAGCAAGACTAACCCAGAGGAGCCCAAGCCATCTCAGATGTCCAGGGCCTATTAGGACACAGGCTCTTTCACCTGTGCAGGCTGGAGTTTCCCTCACCTGTGAACCTCCTGCCTGAATTCAACCTGGGCCTGGTGTCCTGGCTGCCAAAGCAGAGCAGGCATGGCCCAACATGATTTTCTGAAATGAAGGCAAGTTTGTCATGTGTTGCTGACTTGCCAAACTCAGCCTGGACCCTGGAAATGAGAGGGTGCAGTAATAGATTCTGAGGGTGGGGGCTGTGAGCATCAATCACCTGTCAAGTTGAATAACAGTGCTCAGGTATTAGGCTGAGGTTTTCGCATGCAGCAGAGGTTGAGTGTCCATATCCTTCACTAAGTCCAAGATAGGGAACTTTAACATGTTGGCAAAGGGCACTTGGCCTCAGGCTACCCTGCTCTTGGGTGCCAGTCCGGCAGATGTTCTGCTCTCTCAGGCCTTCAAACCTTCACAGAAGCTCATTGCATGTCTTTCATGCCAGTATCCTGCCTTCTTTTATTTATTTATTTTTTTAATGTATTGAGGTGAGACTGGTTCACAAAACCGTACAGGATTCAAGGGTACAACTCAACAAAATATCACCTGCACACTGCATCATGCACACATCACCCAAAACAAAATCTCATTCTGTCCTCATTTTCCCCCTTTTTTCCCATTTACACCTACACTCACCCCCCTTTCCCTCTGGCTATCACCACACTGTTATCTGTGTCTATGTGTTATATATAAATGTTTGTTTTTGCTTACTCTCTTCACCTTTTTTCATCCAGCCACCCAAACCCCTCCTCTCTGATAGTTGTCAGTCTGTTTCACATATCCATGCCTCTTGTTTCTATTTTGTTCATCAGTTTGTTTTATTCATTAGATTCCACATATAAGTGAGATCAACAAGATGAACCCAAAGAGGCCCACATCAAGACACATCATAATTAAAATGGCAAAGATTAAAGGCAAAGAAAGAATCTTAAAAGCAGCAGGAGAGAGACAGTTACCTGCAGGGAGCTCCCCATTAGGCTATTGGCTGATTTCTCAACAGAAACACTTCAGGCCATAAGGGATTGGCATAAAATACTCAAAGTGATGAAAAGCAAGGACCTACAACGCAGACTACTCTATCGAGCAAGGCAAAGCTAAAGGAGTTCACTAGAACCAAACCAGTATTGCAAGAAATGTTAAACGGCCTACTCTGCCTTCTTTATGGGACTAAAACCTGCCTGTCCTCCAAAAATCCTCTCAGCTGTCATCTCCAAGAGGAAGATTAGATCCCTCCAGACCCATGCCCCTCTCTATGTTCTCATCTTAGCCTATCTTAATGTTTACCCCTTATGGCTGTTGATGTGTCTGCCTCCTCACCTTGACAGTGGGTTCCCTCAGAGCTGGACTCAGTGTACATTTCTGGATCCCTGTCACCTCACATATGGTCTGACAAACAATAGGTGCTGAGTTCATGCTTTCTGGAAGATTCAAACCTGGTTTAAAACAGCTCAGAAGCAACCTAAATGCCCATCAGTAGATGATCAGATCAAAAAATTATGGTATATTTACACAATGGAATACTACGCAACAGAAAGAAAAAAAGAACTACTACACTTCGCAACAGCATGGATGGAACTAGAGAGCATTATGCTAAGCGAAATAAGCCAGGGGGCGAAAGACAAATACCATATGGTCTCACCTATAAGTGGAACCTAACCAACAAAACAAAGATGCAAGGAAAACATGGCTAGCAACATTGAAAGAAAAAAGAAAGCAACAGAGTCAAGAGGGAAGGAGGGAGGTGTAGGCGGGGAAAGAGAAGGGAGGGGTCAAGTCTAAGGAACATATATCAAGGACTCATGGATAAAACCAAAGTGGGGAAGGATTGAGGGAGGAAGGTGGGAGAGGGGCAGGGGAAAGTAGTGGTGGGAAGGCAGAGACAAATGTATTTGAGTGAATGAATGAATGAATGAATAAAATAAAATAAAAAACAGCTCAGTGTTTAGAGTGACTATGACTGGGGAAAATCCAGGTTGAAAACCAGCATGATGATGGGTCTAACTTTAAAATCATGACCACTAACCTCAAGTGTATCCTTATGCTGCCTGGAAATATTCTGAATTCGTCTGTTCAATTCATCTTTTCATTCTCTTAGGTGACTTTCAGAAAATGACCCTGCTTCCTATTTCCTAACAGAGTAGAAGCAATCAGTAAAGAACTTTGCCTCTGTATAAAGAACTCCATTTTCTAAAATCACAAAATACCTGTCTGCTCTCTTTCTAAAGTGGTGGCTCTACCCTATTCCTATGTATGTATAACTCTATCTGCTTCCTGGATCCCAGACTTTCTTCCTTTCTTGAGTGCATTGCTCTTCCAGTTGTCAACTCAATTTCCTACATCATGAAATTGTTTCTCTCTATGGATCATTTCCTTTGGCATGTCCACACATATATCTTCTATCATAAACAAAAAGTCCTACTTTAAGAGTAGAAGCTCTTCCAATCGCTCTCTAGTGTTCCAGGGTGTTATCTATGGTTACCATCTCCATCACACTCTTCACATTTCTCATGAACCTACCTTGATTAAGTTTTCATCCTACCACTGAATTGGAGTTGCTTTTGTCAAGGTCATAAATGATCTCCCAAATATGAGGGCCAATACCCACTCTCCCTTAAACCCCAACAGGAGAATCTGACAAACTTAATTGTGCTGTTCTTCTTGATAACCTTCCCTCACTTGGCTTCTGGGACATCACCCTTTCTTAGTTTTCCAACCTTGAAGATGTTCCCATATCTGTTCTAGTTCTCTTCTTCCCAGACTCTAAATTTTGGGGTGTTCCAGGCTCAGTTCAGAGATCCCTTCTCTCCTCTAGTAATACCCCTTTCACCATGCTAGTCAAGCTAATTGGAGATTTTATATATAGAAATCCATATGCATAGATTTATATATATATATATATATATGGATTTATATATGAATAATAAATATAAATATAAATATTCAAATAAACATATATATGGTCTGTTCAGGAGGTATTCCAGTCATGTAATATGGAAAGTAAAGACATTTATTGAAGAAGATACAAGATACAAGAAACATTGTACCTAGGGAAAAAGACTCCTCAGTCCCCTTCAAAGTAGATACCTTGGGACCTCACACCGTTCTCCCAGTTGCCACCTGTCCCTTGTATTTTCCTGAATCTCATTGATGGTCTGAAATCTCTTCCCTATCAAAGGTGATTTTAGTTTTGGGAAAGGCCACAAGTTGCAGGGTACCAAATCTGGGCTGTAGAGGGGCTCAGTCACCTGGGTGATTTGATGTTTTGCCAAAAAACTCTGCTGGAGACAAGATGCACAAGGAGATATGTTGTTATCATGAAGCTGCCAATCACCAGTTGCCCACAGCTGTGGCCTCCTGAATCATCCAAATAGTTTCCGTGGAGGAATGTTCAAGCTTAATGTAAATTTGATGCAGATTGGTTGCTCTGCTTGCTCAGTCATTTTGAATGTGATGGCCAGTCAGTACACATTCTCACTCAACAGCGTCTACCGCTCCCACTACCTAGTACAGTGAAGTTGTCATTGTTCATGCATGTGCATTCCAGTCCACTGTTCTTGGGTTCCAGGTTACATCAACGTCACACAAACTATTCCTGTTACATTAACAATGATTGGATATATATTTGTCTGGAAAAAGTCCATATATACACACATACATATACATCTACATATACATATGCATATATACATACTTATATATATACACACACACTGTATATATACTCTGTATACTTATGACTCCAGTGGACTACCCCACCCCTGCCTGATGCCACTGATGCTATCATCTCCAGGCAACTGCTTACATGATATCTTTGTATGGATGGCTAATAGGTCCCTAAATTGAACATATTCAAACCTAAGCTTTTGAACTATACACCCCAAAACTCACCACCAAATCTGTTCTTTCTCTAGTTCATCCATCTCACTCAAGTGTTTCTCTATTCTTTGGGATGCTGTGGCCAAAAGCCTTAGGATCACTGCTGATCTCTCCCTTCTTTGCATAGCTCACATAAAATCTGAGCATACTGGATATTTGCTATCATCAAGCTAGATCCAGAATCTGATCACTTCTCATAACCTTCACCATGGACCCCTCTGCATCTTACCTAGATATTGAAATCATCTCCTTAATTGCCTTGTGCTTCCACTTCTAACTCTATAGTCTGTTGCTCAGGGGACAAAGTGATCCTTTGTCAGATCATTTCACTTCATTGCTGAAAACCCTCTAATTGCTTTTCATCTCACAGAGGAACATCCAAAATCATCATATGGCCTAAAAGGCCCCATACAATCTGGACCCCAGTACCTCTGCTCTCACCACCCTGGGCTCCCTGTCATCCTGTCTCAGGATTTCTGTAATTGTTTTCCCCTCATCCTGGGACACTCTTCCCTCACATCTCCCAACTGGCTTAGTTCTGCCATGTCCTGGGTCTCTGGGTCACCTTCTCTCTGAGGTTTTTCTTGACAATCCTACATAAAACACTACCTGAACACAACCTGAACATAAAACACTTCCTGAAATTATGTGTTAAAAACAAAGAAATATATCCCTAGATGTTTAATGTCAGTTCTTGCCATAGAATGGGGTTGGGTTGTTGGGTTTATTGCTATATCACCAGTGCCTATAACCACATGACCAACTATCCTGGTTTGCACAGGACAGGGAGATTTCCTTGGGCACAGGACTTTCAGTGCTAAAACCAGGCAAATTCCAGCCAAACTGGGATAATTTGTCTGCCTAACTACAATAGAGAATGAAACACAGCATTATATAAACAAGGGTTATATGCATGAATACATTAATGAATTAGATATTTTCTCACTTTTCAAACACAGATTTTATATCCTGTTAGAAGTCTTCATTTAGGGTGGACAAGCCTTCTTTCAGGACAAGTGTGGCTCAGTAATCTGCAGCCATAGTGATGGCCTGAGGAGCTTAAATGGAAATGCTCCAGCCCTGGGTCAGAAGGCAGAACAGAGAGCTCTGTAACCAGAGCCAGCCCAAGAACTAATGACTATGGAGCCCAGGAGTCAAGCAGGGTTCTCCCCAGGCTCCCTCCTCAGGGTTTTGAAGCTTCAAAATTCAGCTTTCTTATGGATCTAACAGAAGTCAATATTAGCTAAGAGGATCCTAATGAACCCGAACCCCAGCAACCTCTGTTTGCATCCCCAGTTCCCTGACCAGCTGCCCCCACCCCTGACTTCCTGGGAGCCCTCCACAAATAGCTTTGTCAGCCACCAATATCTGCCAAGAACATGGCTGGCTCTCAGCTCTCAATACCCACAAATATTTGCTGCCACAAATCAATACGAAAGCAGTATGCACCATTAACCTTTAATATATCAGTACTAGGGCTCTTAATCCATTATGAGGCTGTCATAAATGTGACTGAAATGCAAATCAGAGCAGCAGCCTTTCAGGAGGCTCTGAAGGTGCCTTCATTGCCTCCTGGCAGAGCCTGCATCCTCCTCTGCCCCAGAGAAACAGCCTGAGCCCCTTCTCTCCCTGTTGGTTTTTGTTTTCACCATCCTTCCCTCCCATTTCTCTTTCTTCTCACATGTGTGACTGAGCCCCTCTATTGTGTCAACTTCCTGGGCAGGCAGTCAAGGAAGCTATGCTATATGCTAAAAGAAAGCTGTAATCAGACTAACTTGCAGACACTGTGCTAATTCTTCATTTGTATTGCCCCTCCACTTAACCTTGGCAATACTTTTTCATGTAGCTAGTATTATCCCCCCATTTTATAGATGAAGAAATAAAGGCAAAAGTAGATGAAGTAAGTGATAGAAGGTCACAGAAGCAGCAAGTGGGAGAGCTGCCTTCCCAGTTAAGGCTACTTGATCCAAAAACCCATACACTTAGTTGCCGATAATGGTAAGTAGTTCACAGGTAAGTGAGGAGGGTTAACAAGTAAACTGGCAATCAAAACCATTGTGCAAAATACACTGCAGGAAGTAAGCTCAGAGTCATCGGAACATGATGTGAAATCACCTTCAGTTTGACAGATGAGAGATTGGGGAGAGAACAAAGAGTGTTAGCAGAAAAGGAGAAAGTGAAATTGACACATAGAGGAGAGGAGTAAAATATGGGAACATCTAACAGTTTACTGTGAAAAAACAGAAATAATGAAAACTAAGAAGCAGTAATAGGATCAATGGGATAATTACTCATAAAGTAGTTACAGGATAGTATAATGTAATGAAAGTGCAAAAATGATGGGGAAATGGGCTTACAGTCATGACTGTCAATAGCAAGCATGGCTCAACTACAACAGGAGGGTACACACAGTCCACATGAGTAGGGAGAGGTGCACCTAGAGTGTCCAGCTTAGGTATCTGGGGAGGCTGTGCCATGGGGCCCCACAGGACACCTACTACATAAGGCCACTCTACCAAGACCAGAAGATGTAGAGGCTTTACTTGACACATAGAAACAAACACAGGGAGGCAGCCAAAATGAGGAGCAAAGAAACATGTCCCACATGAAAGGACAGAACAAAATTCCAGAAAAATAAAACTAAACTAACTAAATGGAGATAAGCAATCTAACAGATGCAGAGTTCAAAACGCTGCTTGTAAGGATTCTCAATGAACTTGGGGGAAGATTAGATGAACTTAGTGAGAACTTCAACAGGGAGATAGGAAACATAAAAAAGAGCCAGTCAGAAATCAAGAATACACTAACTGAGATGAAGAATTCATTACAAGGAATCAATAGTCCAGAAAATGAAGCAGAGGATCAAATCAGAAATTTGGAAGATAAGGAAGTGGAAAATACCCAATCAAAACAGGAAAAAAGGGGGCAAGGGAAACTGGTGGGGGGGAGGCAGAGACAAATGTATTTGAAAAAATAAATTAAAATAAAATTAAAAAGAAACAGGAAAAAAAAAAGCATCTAAAAAATTGAGGATAGTAGCCTCTGAGGCAACTTCAAGTGTCCCAACATTGGTGTCATAGGGGTGCCAAAAGGAGGAGAGAGAGAGAGAGTGAGCAAGAAACTGAAAATCTATTTGAATAAATAATGACAGAAAACTTCCTTAACCTGGTAAAGGAAATAGACATACAAGTCCAGGAAGCATAGAGAGTCACAAATAAGATGAGCCCAAAGAAGGGCACACCAAGGCACATCATAATTTAAACGCCAAGCATTAAAGGCAGAGAGAATCTTAAAAGAAGCAAGAGAAAAAGCAGAGAAAAGAACAAGGGAGCTCCCATAAGACAGTCAGATCAACAGAAAACTTGCAGGCCAGAAGGGACTGGCAAGAAATACTCAAAGTGATGAAAAGCAAGGACCTACAACCGAGATTACTCCACCCAGCAAAGCTATCATTTAGAATGGAAGGGCAGATACAGAGCTTCCAAGAAAAATCTAAGAGTTCCTCACCACCAAATCATTATTACAAGAAATGTTAGAGTGCCTTCTTTAGGAAGAAGAACATGAAAAAAAGATCAAAATATGAATAATGAAATGGCAATAAATATTCATCTCTCAACAATTACTTTAAATGCAAATGGATTAAATGTTCTGATCAAAAGACAGTGGCTGAATGGATAAAAAAAAAAGACCCTTAGATATATTATCTACAAGAGACACACTTCAAATTGAAATATACATACAGACTGAAAGTAAAGGGATGGAAAAAGATATTTCATGACAATGGAAACAACACAAAATAAAAGGCTGGGTTAGCAATATTTACACCAGATAAAATAGACTTTAAAGTAAAGGCTTTCAAGGACAAAGAAAGACCCACCAATTCTAGTTCCAAATATTAATCCATCGAAACCCAAAACACTAAATCAAAAAGATATATGTATCCACATGTTTACTGCAGCATTATTTACAACAGCCAAATATGGAAGCAAGCTAAGGATCCATAAATAGATTAAAAAGTGGTAATATACACAGTGGAATATGACTCAGCCATTAAAAGGAATGAAATTCCTTGCCTTCTGCAACAACATGGATGGACCAAGAGGGTTTGTGCTAAATAAAATAAGTAAGAGTAAGATAAATGCCAGGTGATTTTACTTATATGTGGAATCTTAAAAAACAAAACAAACAAGCAAGCATAACAGAAACTGACTCATAGATACAGAAGACATTTTGATGGTTGCCAGATGGGAGAGATGCTGGGGGAATGAGTGGGTGAAAAAAGTAAAGGGATTAAGAAACACAAAGTGGTAGTTACAGAATAGTCATGGTAATGTAAAGCACAGCATAGGGAATGTAGTCAATAATATTGTAATAATTACGTATGTGCCAGGTGAGTATTAGATTTGTTGGGGTGTTCTCTTAGTAAATTATATAAATGTCTAATCACAGAGTTGTACATCTGAAACTAATATAAGATTTTATGTCAAGTGTAATTTAAAAATAAAAAATATTTTTAAAAAATGATTGGAAAATGAACTATTGAATTTCCGTAGACAATTATAGGGTCTGTGTATGCGTGAGATGAGCAGGCGCATGTATCCTGTACAATTGGCAGTGGGAAGGTACTACAGAAAGCTGTCACATGCATTTTAAGGCACAGCTAAGGAGAAGCATGAGTCCATGTGCTTGCACATATGGGTGCATGCATGAGTATACATACCTGTTTAGGGCCTAAGTGTGCTCATTTATGAGTGTTCATAGAAGAACCCCAGGACAGGAAGAACAAAGGAAAGAAGGAAGGGGTATTGTTGGAGGGCTGGGACACTCAGACTACAGTCTGCTCTGACAAACTTTGAAGTAAAGAAGTTATAGTGAAATGGTGGCGATTCCACAGGAGGCAGATTTGTGCGACAGAAAAACCAAACAAAGCAGCAGTTAGTGCAGGGATCACAGAACGTGAAACATCTACCCCTCAAGCTTGCTTATGGGCCTGGGAAACCAGCACCCATAGTGCAAGAAAAAAGAGGCTCCAGCCCCTCCCTCATGGGAAAGCTAACAAGAAAATACCAGTACATGTGAGCCTGTTACTGAACAATACAAAACCAGCTGTAATTAAATGTAGCTACAACATGTTAACTGCTTTGAATCAGTTTGCAAAAAAAAAAAAAAAAATTTAACAAGGACCTAGACTCTGAAGAAAAAGTAAGGAAAGGGAATAGGAAGGATAAAGGTGTATTCTATTACTGATAAGTCTTGTTTGGGATCAGGGGAAGGAAGGACCCTACTTTGCACCAAGTGCCGAATGAGGGTTGGCTTGTTTCATCTTCAGAAATACCCTCTGTGGTGAGTTATTCATCCCCCTTACAGATGAAGATATGATCAGGTTTTTCAAGCTGGTCCAGGCCACAGCAGGTTGAGCTTACTGGCCTACTATGTTGAGCTTTTCTAGGCCTGTATATCTGTGGTGCCTCAGAGATCCCAAACCAACCCCAACTAAGGATGATCAGACCATTCAGTTACAGCTGATTTTCTGTTGAACAAAAGCTATTTTAGCATCATTAGTAATGATAAGTGCCAGCCACGCCACTCCAGGCACCCTGCAAGCCAAAAAGTCTCCACTCAGCACTCTCTCTGGCTGGTAGTAGACTGTCTGCTACACTCCCGAGATAGGCACCATTGCCCTTCTCAGAGGAACACTGCCTACAACTGCAGCATCAGGATGGTGGCAGAACTCAGATTGGCCATGCTTTTTGTCTTCTAAGATAATTACTCATCACATTAACTTCTTAGGGTTTAGACAAAACACTCAGGACAACTCTGCCCATATCCATCAGTACCCTGTCTGATGGGAGCAGAATGTCCAACAGCTGTGGAACGCTACATAAGCCAGCATGGAAATTGATGGGAAAATAAACAATGGCTTCTGCAGCCCCATGGGTAAAAAGGACACTGGCATTTAGGGGGCATCCAAACAGACCCAGGACCCAGACAAGGACCCAGACCTTGTGCTAGTCACTCCCTTAATTAGATCCTCCCAATAGCTCTGGGAGGAAGTTATTACTGCCCTCGCCTTGAGAGTGGAACTAACTTCTCCAAAAATGAGAGATGAACCAATTTACCCAAGACCCTCCTGAACATGTATACAAGTCTTCTCAGGCTGCAAAGACCTAGTTCTACACCTTGACCTTTTACCTCTTGAGAAGCTGGAGCAAATAAGGGAAGCGACACAATCCAGTTTGGTGCTACCATACTGGGAGTCCAGGACCTGGATTCTGGATCTTGCCCAGACAACAAGGTGCCCCTCGATGCTCTAATCACCAGGATGCACTTGTACTGGGGTGGCAGTGCAGAGAAGAGATCCAGAACTTCTGTAAAGGAGTCAGACTGTGGTTGTGAATATAACTCTACTGCTTGCTAGTTCTGTGGCCTCGGACTAGTTACACAGCCTCTCTGTGCAACAGTTTCCTCCTCTACCCAACAGGGACAGTCACAGATTGAACAAATTCAGGCAAAGCACTGAGACTAATGATGGTCCATGGGAGACACAATAAATGGGTGCCTCAGTTATCCCAATTATTCAATGAGAGAAGTACACTGTGTCATGGCTATAAAATGCCAGTCTTCGTGACAGGTCCATAAGTTGCTTGTTGAGCTAGCATAGTGTTTGTTTTGAATTTGAATGCTTTTAACTTGTGCATGTGATTTCTGGGTCACTGCAAGCTGCAGCACTCCACTTGGTCTTAGACCCACATTAACATTCTCTGTATGGCCTGTAAACATTTGCAATTAAAACCTCTATGCAAGATAATCTCTCAGGTCTTCCCCCCTCTGTGGTATTTCATGATTCAATGGCATTGGGTGGAACTAAAAACCTTATTTTATTTAGGATTATCTCTTCCAACAAAGTAGCACTGTGGACTGTTTTCTCTGAAACATGATAGTTTACTTTGAAAACTGAATCTCATTTTGAGATCTGTTAGGATCGCAGAGCTACTGTGGCAAGGACCTCACAAAGAACAGGCCACTATCAATTAAAACTCAGATTGTCTGGATGTCAGGAGCTTTGCACCTATAGGGCCCTTGCAACCACCTCTCCTGAAGTAAGGGCCACAGAACCTTGTATCTAGGTCACACTGAGTCCACAGCCACGTTTCACTTGGCAGGGCAAAGCAAATTAACCATCCTCAAAGCCATACACAGTAATATAATATTGCCCCCATGGTGCCTTGGGATGAAAGAAAATGTGCAAAAACCAGCCACAAACCCAAAGCAAAGCCAACTCCTTCCTCCATGAGGTAAGGGTGTCTTTCAGCAGGGAGAGTCGATTTTAGGAGGAATCTGCTTCCATCTCCTAGAGAAAAAAGCATTCCATGGGTCCCCTCAAAGGTCTGTGTTATTCAAAGACGGTGTGGCCTGTGCCTGCTCACACTCCAGATCACCATGTCTGCCAGAAACAAGGTTCACCCTTGAATGTGGCCCCTCCTGCTCCATTCTCCAGGCATCTGGCCAGGCAAGATGGAAGCCATGACTCTTGTCTCCCAGGATTCCAAGCCTAAAGCACCAGACCAGGCTGTACCTGGATCTTGATGCCCAGATCACAAGAATTACTCTGTAAACAGTGTATTTCTGTTTGTTTGAGTAAATGAATGATGTATAAGCTACACATCTCTGCAGCCTCATCCTTTTCTTTTACTCTGGAGGTTCTAGTCAGGTAAACAACTCTGGGAATGCTCACAACTCTCTGTAAAGGCATCTCTGAAAATATCCTTCATGGGTCTGACCAGTCAGGCTAGAAAAAGCAGAGGTCAACAAATTAGAGGGAGGTGGCATGAAAAGATAGATAGAAAAGGGTTCAAAAGGAGGATGAGAGGTTCCATGAGCCATGGAAGGATGCAGTGAGGAAGCAGTCAGAAGACCAGGGCCTTTGCTGGGAGTCCCACCTCCCTCCACCCCTGAACATTGTTTTCCCAATGCTCAGTGCCAGCCAGACACAGTCTCCATTCTCCTTTCAAACCACAGGACTTATCTCCCAAAGAAAAGCCTGTGTCCCCCCATGCTTGAACTGAGTCATGTACAGTATTTTTCTCATGTCAGGTTTAATGGGAAAACTAAGTTGAGCAGATCAGAGCTGTACCTTGCATTGTGGGAGACACAGGTCCCTGCTGGTATGACAAGGTTCTCAGCGGAGGCTGTGGTGAGTTCTGACCATGAGGTTTGTCTTCACAACATTTCATAGCTCTCTGTTCTCCTCAGAACAAAGTGACCCCTCCTAACACAATTCTCTGAGCCTTGAAGAACTATTTGTGCCCACCTGGTTCTCCAGCCACCACTCCTACACTTTATGTTCTAGCCAGATGCCTTCCCAAGATCACTGTGTTTTCTCTTACCTCTGGCCCTTCTCTTCTGCCACATGGGACACTTCTCTTTCCTAAACACACAGCCACTTCCTCATATTCTGAGTCCTGAGTTGCATATCACTATTTCAAGGATTCAGTCTAAAATATTCCCCCTTTCATGGGTTTAATTGTGTCTCCTAAAAAATAGGTATGTTGTAATCCTAACTCACAGTACCTAAGAATGTGACCTTATTGGAAGGTAGCATCTTTACAGGAGGTCATCAAGTGTAATGAAGTTGCTAGCATGGGCCCTAATCCAATATGACTGATGTCCTTATAATAAGGGTAAACTTGGACACAAACAATCATGCACCATGGGGAGAACACCATCTGAAAATGAAGGCAGATATCTACAATATAATGTATCTACAAGCCAAGAAATGGCAAAGATTGCCAGAAAACAACCAGAAGCTGGAGAGACACCTGGAACAGATTCCCTCACGGTCCTCAGAAGGAACGAAACCCACCAACGCCTTGATGTTGAATTTCTAGCCTCCAGAACTGTGAGACAATTTCTATTGTTTAGGCCACCCAATTTGTAGTATTTTGTTATGGCAGCCCCAGGAAACTAATATGTGCCTTTGTTCTGACAATCCCCAACACTTCCCCATCATTGCACTTGTCTCATTCAGCTGTATTGAGTAACTGGTATGCTGACTCCTCTGATTTACCAAATGCCATTCTATTAAGGTGTAGACCATATTTTTCTCAGTCACTTTTTTTTTTTAATCTCTAGGACTAACAGGACCAGGCACATAATAGGAAGAGATAATCTTTGCTGTAGGAATATATGAAAGAAAGAAAGAAGGGGAGGAAGGAAGGGAGGGAGGGAAACAGGGAGGGAGGGAAGGAAAGAAGGAAGGGAGGGAGGGAGCCAGAGAGAGAGAGAGAAACAAACAAACAAACAAACAGCCCTTGTTTATGGGCAACCTTTGCAGTATGGTCATATGTCAATTACATGGTGATGTTACTATAGTACTGTTACCCCACCAACTCCCAGCCCAATCTAGTACAGCAAGTGCTCAGTGACTGCCTGAGGAATAAGGAAATACATTAGCCAGTTAGCCTCTGATGAGCCTTGGGCTCTCCTAGAGTATAGAAGACACAGTTCCCCTCTAGCATGACATGTGCATCCCTGATGCCAGTCTCCTTGAGATGAGTCCAGCCACGTGGAATAGTCACTTGATCTTAACGTGCAACAGCGCTGAAGCACAGATATGTTGAGATACCCAGTATGGCAGCTCCTACCTGGGAGTCTGAGATCATAGCCTCTTTGCACAGTTAGCCTGAGGGGCCATATGGATGAGCAAGAGTACTCTTGCTATTTAAAGAATACCTACCATGTGCCAGACACCCTGTCAAATCCTCATAAAAGCCAAGAGTGGTAAGTGTATATAAACATCTCCATTTTCCAGTGAAGAAGCATGGCATATGGGACAGATGACTCATCAGTGGTCCTGCAGCAAGGACTGATGTGAGCAAAGTTTTCCTAGCAGTGTCTGACTCGAGAGTGCTCCTCCCTGGGAACTGGGGGATTACTTTGAGACTAGACTTATATCTCAGGCTTCGCAATTTATGTTTTCAGTTTTTTATCTCTTATAATGTCTAAATGAATTCATTTTTTTAATCCCACATGAGCTGATGAAGCACTTTCACAGTCCCAGCCAATGCTAGCTGTGCTTGGGGAACCCAAGCATGAGCGCAGCCTCTTCACTAAGAGCAGAGCTTGAAGCCACAGCTATGGGTACTGTGGAGGGGGTGATGGCAGCAATATAGGAAGCTGAAGTTTCATTTCCCCTGAAGGAAATGAAATTTAGTGGGACACAATAAGTCCCCTCTCAACTTGGAGACTCTCCTTTCAACTTTAAACATGGGTATTTTATTAAGTGATGCATGTCTGAAAAGCATTGGTTTTGATTCAAGCAAGCTTTCATTTGAATCAAGGCTCTGGTGCACACCAGTTGTGTGGACTGGTTCTCTGCCTCAGTTACTTCATCAGCAATAAAAGCTGAATGTAGTAAAAATGAAATGATAAAATTTATGTACAGTGCTTAGGCAACTCCTAGCACATACTTGTATAACACATTGCATACATATATATATACACACACACATGCACACACACACACATACACAAATATACAGTATATATATAATATATTGTGCACTATAGTAAAGTAAGAATAATTCAATGTAATATATTGATGCCATCATCATCATTATATAATTATTATTAATGATGCTGTAGAAAGTTAATTCCCTGTCAGAGTCTACGAATTAGGTGTGACTTATATTTCAGTGAACTCCTTCTCTATCAGGCCCATACACTCCAGTTTCCTTTCCACATAAGCAAACAGCAGGCCCAAGGTCACATCTGGGCAGTGACTAGCCCACATGCCAAAACCTACAGGGCTCAAAATAAAGGAAATTAACACATAGATCCAATATCTTCTAAAGAACCCCTTCATCCACACTCCCACTTACCCTTCTTCTTCCCATGACTGTAAAGGGTTAACATGGTAATTAAAGCATGAGATCCTAATTCTTATGATATTAATTAAAGTGAAAACTGCAGATGGTGTTTAATAACAACTTAGTCCCAGCAGGTTCCAGGCACTCTACCTAAATCAAACAGATCATAAAGTTGGCATGAGAATCACAGAGCCTGGCACTGCCACATCTGGCTGGGGACACATGTTTTCACCTAGAGTGAAAGTACCAAGCTATCTCTATTACTTATGCAGATGTAGCCTTAAATTGCTTGACAGTCTGATTCCACTCCACCACCTCCTGGAGCCAAAAATAAAGTAGTATTGATTGCAAAGATTAATAATGGAGCTCAAGAAGAAAAATGGTACAAAACACCTTTTTCTCTCTGATCGTGATATAAATGCCTACCACCCCTGCAACCTAATTTTGTCACCCAGCACACAGAAGCGTATTAATTAAAGTGACACCAAGGACAGCAAAATTTGAGCTCTGGGGTGATGACTGGAAATACATAAATATGCATCTCCAGGCTATCTCAGGAAGGGAGGCACATTACCAGGCAAGATCAGCATAATTCCACCACAGGGAGGGTGGAAAGAAGTGTGTCCAGCTCACCCATGGAGGTAATGGCTCTGGTTCTGGCAGATGCCTCCTAAAATCAGACAAAGAAATTAGACCAAGAGTGACTATCTGATACCCTACCCATTTTGTAAAGAACTAGTCATTACTTTTATAAATGTCTCCTCATATGGCCTGGGGAGTAGCTGAAATTTAATGGATAGTTATTATGCACTCAATTTTCACAATATACTGACAGATAGAGTGGTGCCATTTATGGATGAAGAAACTGAGGCCTAGCTAGTCAATGGCTCAGACAGAATTCAAAACCATGTTTAACTAAAACCCCTTGTCCACACTGCTCTGATGAAACAGGAGCACAGAGGCCAGGGTAGAATGAACAGACTTTGTCCAGGGTCCCTGTCCTGGGATGGTTCTCCTGGAGGGACAACCCTCCCAGGGTCAGAGCTTCCTTCTGCAAGACCATCATCTCCTGCGACCTCTCCTGCAAGCAGAGGCTACACTGGGATTCTGACTTTCCAACCAGCAAGACTCTCCTCCCCAGGGAGGACAGGTACTGGAAACCTTGGATAGACAAGTACAAGATTTAATTGGGGTTAACTTGTAAGGCATGAGGAGATGGTGGATGATTTCAGAAACTCTGGTGTTTGTATTTTTTTATTTAGGTCAATTTCTCTATAGTCAGTAAATCATTCCTAACAGCCAACTGTGTTGTATTCCCCAATTTCATATACTGTAGGGGATGTGACCTCAGGCCTTCCTGAGCTTCCTTATAGTCATTAGCTGTTGGGCATTTCCATAAACATCTAAAATTTATCTGTCCCAACCAGACCTCCTGGTGCCCTTCTGAGTCTACTGCTTCCCCATTCACCTTATATCAGGTCAGCCATCATCAGCTACCCAGGCCTTTGACCAGGACTGGGGTTGCCCTGCCCCCTCACTTCAGCTTTTCCCTCATCTGTCATATCCTAAAAGGTGTGATTAAGCTGACCTCCTCAATGTTCCTCATATCTATCTCTTCTTCCAACAGTGCCAATGAGCTAGTTCAACAGAGCATGTTTATTGGGCTGTAACAAGACAAGAACTAAGCAGAAGCAGAGAGGAACAGACAGAGAAGAGCTGAGTCTCATTAATATCAGAAAAGTAGAGTAGATGGGAGGTGGGGATAGGTGGGGTGAGAGGGAGTGGTGGGGAGAAAATGGAGACAACTGTATTTGAATAACAATTAAAAAAAAAAGAAAGATAGAAGAGACCCCCATCCTCAGCATCCTATGTGTAGCACCCTCTTCTTCTTTAACCAAAGTCTTATGTATATTATATGTCTCATATTTGCTTTCTGGCTGCCCTGATAATCTGTAATTTGCAAAAAAAGAAGAAATACAAATAAGAAAAGATTATATGTGAGCGCTTACTAAGTACAGAGCACTGTTCTGGATATTTACAGGACAACACTTTTAGGTAGGCCTATTTTAAGTCACAATCCACAGAAGAGGAATCTTGGGCCCAGAAGATTCAGCAAGTTGCTCAGTCATGCCTCTATTAAATATTGGGTCCAGGACATAAACTCAGGTAATACAGCTTCCTAGCCTGAACTCCTAACACTAATTCCATGCTTTAAGCTCCATGAAAATATTAGATAGGTCTGATTTCTCCCTCATCATGTCCTCAGAACTGAACACAGTGCCTATAACATAGTAAATAATCAACAAAGAGTTGTTGAATGGATGAGTCCAGCATGTCTTACGGCAGAGTGTATCATTACTGTAAAGTCTGATAACTATTCAGTACCACTCTGCTCCTGGCTCTGCTGTCTGACTCAGCTTCCTTCCCCAGTAAGGAATGGCATCTCCTCCTTCTCCATGTCTCCATTGATCCAGGCTCAGCCAGGGTTCTAAATGGGAGGGCACCCATATTCTCACTGTTCCCCAAGTCCCAAGCAAAAGCCAGCCTTGCAGAGATCACTCACATCTTGCCAGCTGAGTGCTCCCATGTTCAGAGAAAAAGCCTGTGTTAACCTGCTGTGTGTTCACACTGCCATTATTATAATATAAGGCACATTAGCCACGTGAGGGCATCAGGCACCCACACACCTCCCACAAACTGTCAGACACAGTCGTAGGAAATGTTCCAACACAGAGGTGCCAAGAGAAATCCTAAAGAGGAAAGTATAGCACCAGCCCTGCCCTTCTCAGCCAAAAGCAGAGAGGAGGAATATAAGAAGGCAATGCACAAAGAGATCCGGTTCTCTTCTGTGTGTGAGCAGCAGTGTGTGTGGCTATGACAGTGTGTGTGGGCGGGGGGCACTTATGGTGGGTCTGTTTGGGCTGACATATGTCCTCTCGATGTAGAGCTCTGCAGCAGAGGGAAAATTCTGTTCTTGATCTTACACTGAAGCCTATTTTTCTTGGTGTGCTGAGCCAGGAGAAGCCACTCGTGCAATGTTCTGTGGAAGGTGGGAGAGAAATTTAGAAATCATGCAAAATTACCTCAATTCATAGACTAAGAAAAGGAGGCCCAAAAGGGACAGTCACTTTCCCAAGGGCACACAGCTGGTGAGTAGTCAAGACTCTCAGACCCTGCTCCATAGACTCTGCACCTTGCCTGAGGGCTGCAGCAGAACTCATCACTGCTGAAAGGTAGGCTTCATCCCCTGTTCCAAATGTGGAGTAAGACAAGACTCATAAGGGAAGGCCACCAATATTCACACTCTGTGTAGCACATCAAAGAGTCATATTGGTCAGTGTGTTCTCAATAGTTCATGACTCTTCCTGTGAGTCCAAAAGGCAAGTCATGACAGTGGAGTGTGGTCTAAGAAGTCCAGATCTCAAGCAGCCGAATGGGAAAACAAAGTGACCCAGAGGACACAACGGCAACCCCTGGGGATTTGCACTGGCAGAGTCAGCTGTCTGGAAATTACTACCCAAGTTAGGAACTCCTTTGATTCCAACACAGGATAACACAGACGGAGCTAATCACAGGATTCCCACTCCAGGCCTGAACAAACTTGAGGTCCCATCCCATCTTGCCATGGTCAATGGCTATTTCATGGCCAAAATCCAAGTCCAGGGCGTTATATTTTCCTCTGGCTCCACGAAGTCCACCTCAGATGGGGAAGTGTGGAAGTAAAGGTGGAGACTGTTGGGGGACTCTCCTCTTTATTAAATACCCTTGTGTGCCAGGCAACATGCAGAGTGCATTACAGATGCCATCTCTTTTGCAATGACGGCATCATTGGGAAGCCAGTGTTATCTCACAAAGGAGAGAACTGGGGATCTGGGAGGACTCTGAGAGCTTCTCAAGGGGACATGAAGAGAGGCATACAAGTCAAATGAGATCCAATGTGAATAAGTCAGCTGGGGAAAATAAAAAGCAAAACACATCCACATATAATAATGCTCACACTCTCTGAAGCCCCTAGCTCATCCTTCACATCTCCATCCCTCACAGGGCTCCTGACCCAATTTTCATCCCAGGCTTCCTCCTGCATTTCAGCGTGACTCCCAGCTCTTCCCCTCATGGCTTCCTACCTCTGTCCTGCATTGTGGGTCCTGGTTTTTCCAATCCTTAGATCAAGTTGCCTAAGGAAAAACTGCAGGTTCCCATCTCGCAGAATATATTCTGTTATGTTCTGGATTACAGTAAGGAATACTGGCAAATTTATGTGATAAAAAAAAAGAATTTTGTTTCCTTTAAAAATGTGATGAAAATATTTTTATTAAGTTAGTTTATTGAATTGTCTTTTTTATGTTTTTTAGGAAATAAATGTTTATTTTTTTTAAAGGAGAGTTCATAATAAAATACATTTGGGAAATGCTGAACACTGTGGCTTTTTCTTGGAGACTCACAATGCATAATAATATAGTAAAGACTCAGGGACATCCTTTAAAAGGAAACTTAACTTTATTTAGCCCCACTATTTCTATCTCAGGAAAATAGTATTACTGTGAATTTACTTTGGAAATGCTGGTATACAGACTCTCCAAAAACCAGAAGGCTCCGAAATGGGCATCAAATGCTGAGTCAGTAGCAAGATGTGTGTTAGAAGCAGAGTCATCAGGGTTGTTTTTGCCATTTACATACCCAGTGTATTTCTATATTGAATCATTAACTGAAGGAACACTTCCCCTCAAGAAAGAAAGACTACAAAAAAGATGCCTCAGAAAAAGGTCCAAAAACAACATCACAAGGTTAAAATGGGACCCAGGCACAAGAGAATCTAAAGACATAATGTAGGATCTATAAAGACAGAACTGACAACTGAGAGCATGAAAAGCACATATGAATCCTCCACAGCCCCTCAGGTCCTGCACCTTCACCTTCTGTTCCCACCCCTCAGTCAATGGGGCCCACATCACACTGCATAAGTGGACTCTGCAGACCACCTCCTCCTGGAAACTGCCTGCTCCCTGGACATCCATCTTGGTAACAACACTGGTTTGCCTCTTCCCTTTCTTCTCAAGCCATCACCTCTTCCTTCTCCTCTCTCTCATCCAATTCACTTTTAGATGGTTTTCTGCTTCTCTCTTATCCATCAGACCCCCTCACTCTCACAGGGTTGCAACAAACACGTCCAGAATACCAAAATAGGGATTGTCCACTCTGAGAGCTCCACCACTCAACTCCCTTATTCCACAACTAGCTCTTTCTCTCAGCTTCTCTATTTCCTAAGGACACTGCCATCCCTTCAATCTCCCAAACATAAAGTCTTAGGTCTATTTAATAACCCTTTCCTTTCTAACTCTACTGTTTTTAATCAATAGAATTCTACTGCCAACCTTTTCTTTTTTCCATTCCTAGTCTCTTCTCCTGTCACCATCTAGTGTGGCATTCTCCTCTTAGGCCCCCATGACTCCAATCTCTCTCTGCTTTAGTCCAGCTACAAATTCCTCTCAGATCATTCTCATGCATGTATAGATTCAATTTTTAACTTAGCTTCAATTAAAAATTGTTGACTCCTCTTTCCCACAGCTCTACCTGTCCTCCTTGCCACACTGTCCTACTTCAGATGTGAATCCCTTTCTGCTCCCCTCGTCATCCATCCTTCTAGACTACATGCCCTTCTCTTTGGGCTTTTTCTCTGGCTTCTATGCTATGACTTGCCCATTAGTTACAAAGTTGTGGGCTAGTCTCTCCATGTAGTCACCTAAATTAAAAAGTCTGCATCTTTCTCCACATGGTTCTAGATGTCCCTCAGAAAACTTCCCACAGACCAGCTATCCAGAAAGCGTGTGTTCAAGAGAAACCAAATCAAAGAGAACAGCTTGAGAGTATCCTGCTGCACAGTGCAAAACTCAAGATACATCATAAAAGTCCTGTTTCACAGATATATGAGTTATAAAAGCTTACATGTTATATCTCATATGACCTTTTATAATTTTCTAAGAATCAGATTACATTGATTAAGATGACTATCCTATGAAATCAACTGCAGTCATTTATCCTTTCGGAATGATGAGTACTTGGAGACTGAGAGTTTTAGAGTTATTCAGAATCACAGAGTTAGCATTTTGTGGGACCCTGCCATATCAGTTGGTACAAGAGAAATTAAAAGTTAGTTGACACTGCAGACTTCTTTTAAGTGCTTCATATACCTATCCCTAATAGAGATTAATGGATTACCTGCCACTGACACACCTAATGTATGTTAATGGGAGATTCATTCATTACTCATGCAAATCTTAGCCAAAGACACACTAGGCCCTTCATCCCAGGAGGAGATAAATAAAGGCAAACACTAGGCATGAAGCTCAGAAATGTAAAGATTTGGTGTACCTAAACTGAATTAAAAATGTTTTTTAGAGCTCATCTCTGGGTTATTATTCAATGTTCTATCAATGGCTTTACAGCTGTTTTGGAAGATAAGAGATTGTCCATCAGGCTCAATGCTATCAGTTTGTGTCATTTCCTCTTAGGAAAATTGCCCCCTACAAAAGAGAAACCTATCTCAGAAAAAGTTTTCAGAAATTATTTATACTATTACAACGTCCAGAAGGAACCTAGTGTGAGTGTCTACACCGGGGCAGCATACTCATAAGAGGTATAGCTGGGAAGGAGGGACGAGCTTCACCAGGGCTAGCAATTGGTCCTGCATGGACAGTCTAGAATGCAAATGCCCTTCTCTTCTACTCTGCCTTCTGCCCCAGTTTCTTCCAGGTTAGGGACAATAAAGAACTCAACTTGGGGCAAAATACTACAGGAGGTACCCTTGACCTTAGAGTAGCAATGCAGGATGACTGCTGGTGGGCAAGGCTGCTTTGAGGGATGGCATTTTATGTGTTTCATTTGAGGGTTCCCCGATCCAGTTCATCAGACTATGGTTCAAGATCCTTAAGGGAGTTGTCTGAGAGAATGACAAAGCAAGTGAATTAAAATGTGTTTATATAGTAGAAAGTGAACCGATACCTCTCTTTCCATCTTTATCTCTCCCAAACAGAGGGAGATCATAAGCACAATGAAGTCAGCATTCAAACTTCAGCGATAAGAGGAATAATATCTTTTCAGTGTCCAGCAGGGCCCTGGTATAAAAATGCTGTGGACCCCAGGATGGCAAAATTGGAAGTGTCAGTTGTGCAGGTGTCTGTTTGTGCTTGGTTCTTGACCAGTGAAGCAGTATCAGAGGCCAGGGTGGAGTCTGTGTCAGGGAGCCATGGGGAGACACTGTGAGCATTTTTCCCAGGTATCCTGTGAGGGCAGGGACCTGCAGGGGAGCCATGAGTGGAATGAAGGTCCACACTCAGGCCCCAGGTTCAGAATCCAAGGCTTGATCAAGGGCAGATGGCAAATGCTGCCTCCTGCCCTTCTTGTCACCAGGTGGTCTTCACTAAAAAAGGCTAGGCAATGCCACAGGGATAAGCTACAATGGCAGAGGTGGGGGATATGGCAGCAAAGAACATAGGTTTATTCCAAGTCCCTGCTCATGGAAGGGAGATCAGCCAGACCTGCTAATGGCATTGGAGCATTGCTCTCCACAAGGGGAGCTGCCTTCCCTAGAAATTACCCCCCTCCCATCTCCTTTGCAGGGGAAAACCTGCAGACTACTGAATGGGACCATAAAAGACCAGCCCCTTTGTCTGATTGAGGGTAGGACCAACTCTCTGGGGCTCTAGTTTCTAGCTGCTAACACATCCTTGCTTAGCAATTTTTCCCTGCCTTGCCCTATTTCCTTCATTCTGACTTTCTTGAGCTTTTCCTCCTTCAACCCACAACCCTGAGGATAATTTGTGTAATTATCCTCAGCGTAGGCTCTACTTGTAGGGGTCCCAACTAGGGGCAAGAGGCCTGGAGCTCTTTGGCTGTGGGGTCAAACACACCAAAATGGAGATGCAGACTCCAAGGAGCCTCTCCCTGCCCCAAACTGGCGGATGAAAGCTTGAAATGCACCTACTTCCAAGTTACAGAAAACTCTGAGGCATAGAAGTGAGCATGTTTTAAGTGCCCACTAAATCCGGAAGATCTGACTTGATTGTTAAAACTCCACATTTTCATATGGTTGGCTCTCCGCACACCTGCCTTTCTGCTCTCCCCCAAGTCTTCAGGGGCCAGGCTCTGCAAGGACAATTAATTTCACTTGCTCACCAGATTCAAGCACAATTAGTGACTGAGTTTGCCATTAGTTAATGGCAGGCAGAGTTATCAGAACCATAATTTTTCTGTTTGGGGAAGAAATGAAATAAATAAGGCCTAGACTCTACAGTGGCTGCTGTTTGCAAACAAGCTGAAGAACCCATTCTTTAGCTCCCATGTTTGGACTGCACATTCTTAGCTGTCCTGATGCTTTGGGACTGTGTGACAGTACTTGCCTCCTCTGATAACCTCAGAGCCAGACTTCTTAACCCCCGAGACAGCCAGATTCATGTCAGTGTTAAGCCTAGAATCTATTTCTAAAACAGGATCTCAAAATCCAAAATGTTCACCAGAACAAGAGATAAAGTGGAACTAGGGCGGTTAAGTTTTAAGACCAGGACAAAGCAGACCAAATAGTCCCAGGCAGCCCGCATGCCAGCAAGAAGTTTCCAGCGAGCAGAGCCATTGGGTCTGGCTTGATTCACCCTTGTGATTTGGGGGTTGGGTGAGGAGAGCAGGGATCATAGGTCAGTGAGTTCCTGGATGCATCAAGAATTGGGAATTTAAGAAGAGAGAAATGAAAGACATGCAGTAATCCTAGTGGAGGACCTACCATGTGTTGGATGCATTCATATAGTGGTTTCTATTAACCTTTTCAACAGCATATGGAGAAGGGATTCATATTCCTAAGAGCCCAACTAAACAGAGCTGAGAAGATACAAACCTATATCCATCCAGTATCAAAGTCTTAAGTGATTTTCACCTCACTGCATTCTACACTTAATACTTTTCTGACATCCTAGATGGATGGAATCTTCCCTGGAAAGAATAAAATCTTGAGTCTGAACCCAAGTTTTTCTTAGGAGGTAGTATTTATGAGCTTAGTCCTGAATGAAAAACAGGATTTTGGAGGTAAGTAAACTGCAAAGAACATTCCAGGGAGTAAGAACAGCATGAATAATCATGGACAAAAGAAGGCACAAAACATTTTGAAGACTGGTGAGGTTAGAAAGAAGTGAATTGATAGAGCTGCACCTTGCAACACATAAAACAGGCAACTCTAGAGAATAATGGTACCAGGGCCTTCTCAAAGGAGTCTATAGGAGGGATCTAAATAGGACATGTGCAGGTAAGGTGCTGTTTTCTTATTCTTTAGTTACATGGCACTCAAGGACCGAGAATCCCATTTCTCCAACACTCCCTACCCTGCCCCCACACCAAAACTTTAAGCTGGCCAGAGCTGAGGCAAGGCCCAGAGTAGGCTTCCTTGCAAGAACAGAATCATCACTACTGAGTCTTTCAGTTGAGGCCTTGGGGTGGCAGGGCTCAAGCCTCTGCTGGGAGCCAAGAGGAATGATCACTTTCCTCCTGGCCAGTGACCCTAAAGAAATCTCAACTGGGATGATTCACCAGAGAAGAATTTTTTTTTCTTGTTGATGTCCTGAAGGAAAAGATCAAAGGCTGGATATAATGCCCTCATTTCTACTTCTGCACTGGCCTCCTTCCAATGTATTCAAAGACAATTATGGCTTCCCTTTTGCCCTTTCTCAGCCCTAGGAGCTGAAATTGTAAACTGGGAACAGTGTACATCTAAAAGGGTCTACATCCAAAGATGGGCTTGAAGCTTGGCTTTTTCTGCAGCTGGTGGCCTGTGGAGAGGTCTCATCACCTCAAGTGGTCTTTGCACCTATATTTTCTGTTTCCCTTTTTTACTAGTGTCTCTCCTTTCATCTAATTTTCTCCAGTCTTCTTAGAGACTTTGCCCTCTAAATCAGCCCCTTTTTCTAATCTCTGGTTAGTCTCTGTCTAAAAGCATGATTAGATGTTCCCCATCTTAAAACAGTAACTATAACTTCCAAATATTCCTGGGCAGCTCTTTCCCCACCCCAACCCTGCCACCACCATGGCTGAAAGCTACTGACTTCTCTCTCTTGCATTTCATTATTGAAGTTCTCAATAATCATGTATCCTCACTTTTTCAACTTTTATTTATACTCCAAGAAATTTAAATTATACCCTTAGTATGTAACTACATTTCTCAATGGATAAAGGACAGGGAGCTACACTCAGCCAAGTCCCATGTTGTTGTTTAACATGCAACATTATAGGTAATCTACACTTTTTATAAGAGAAAACAGGCTCTCAAAGAATTCTGATGACTTAATTTGACATTTAATCCAGTGTTCTTTCTAGTCTTAAATGTCCCATCACATCTAGAGATAGACTTTCCTCCTGTTGGCAACAAGGCCTAACTATTATGGCAGTGACTCTCAGTGGTGGTCAGGGACACAGTTTCAAACCCCAGAGGGGATATCAACCCCAGGCCAACACCCTCCAACACCCCTGCTGCACCCCTACAATGCCTGCTACCTAAAAACCCATGGCATCCCACTCCCTAGGCCTCTCCCCAACCTCCCTAACCACATACCTCCCTCCTCATCCTTGGCCATCTCCTAGACTGTGACTCCTATCTAAGGTTCTGTGCAAGCCTTCCTGGGTTTGAAGTATACAGCATCTCCACTGGGAATTCATTAAGTTCCACAATGATACTGCACTTCTTGGCAAGAGCCTCTGAAGGCTCTGGGTTTAACAGGCCTTACTTCTCTCAGACCAGCAGTTACACATTTCCATTTGTTCCTGAACCCATCCTAGAGAGATCTGGAAAGGCCTCTTGGAGGACATAACAACAAAACTTAAGGGAGAAGCAGTGCCCTGAAGAAGCAGGATAGCAGGGTCTTCCAGAAAGCAGGAGAAAGATGCAGAACATAGGATACAGAGCCAAGGAGCCCCTGGTCTGCTAGACAAATGTGTTACTGGTAAGGGTAGAAATGTGCAAGAGGCAAAAATATTTCCCAAGAAAATGACATCTATCTAGCTGAAAAGAAACTAAAAGAGGACCAAGTGATATAACAAAGGCAGAACATATCCATAATTAATTAAAATCAGGACACAGTGGGAATTCCCCTATAAGAGTCCCTGCAGTAACATTAGCACAGTCCAGTACCTGTCACTGAGGCAGCCCCACTCCCTGTGAGAGTGGTAGGTAGGCAATGGTCATAATGGCCTAGGGAGGGGTAGTGGATCAACATGGGTGGTTTTACTGAAGGTGTCATGTTGCTCTGAGAGGGCATCCTGGGCTCCACTGCACCTGCTGTAAATTGACCATGTCAAGCCATGTAGTGGACAACAACACTGGCTTGTTACTGCTTTAGGTGCCCAAACCTGCTTCTTCAGCCATCGCATGGAAGTGCTGAAGCTCCCAATAACACTGAAGGGTAAATGTGAGGATAAGTCTATGTTGAGTGGGAGGAGAGTGCAGAATATGGCAACGGAACTAGGCAGCAGGTAGATCTGGAAAGGCCAAGCTTAACACCCTTCAACCAACTCTTCTTTCCAGGCCATGTCCCTCCAGCATCCAAATTCTGCCATCACCCTCCACTCCATCTTCTTCTGCTGGTGCTTCTTCCCCCAGGGATGCCCCCTGAACACCTTACCCTCTCCCCTGCCCTAGCCCCGGAGCTCACAGCTTCTCACTCCAGTACTCATACAAGCCTATCCCCCAAATGCATCACCATGATCATGGCAGATTCCTGAAATCCTTTTTCACCTAGACATTAACTGCAGAAACACCTGATCTCATAGGCAAGGCCTTCCATCCAAGAACCTGGTCCAACCTCAGGTACAAGTTTATCCTCTTATATCCTCTATGATCCCTATTCTCCACCTAGTCTGAACCCTGAAATAGAGTAAAGGAGAGCTGAATGACTTCTATGGCTACTTCCTGGGGGTCCACCACTGCATCCAACACTTTTCAATACATTAGCAGATGTTAGTATTTTGATTTATTTCTTGGAGGGGGGGATTCTGAATCAGAAAAGTTAAACAAGTTTTATTAATTTCCAGGGCATGACTCAGACCTTTATCTAACAGCCTCTATATTTTCGCTCCTTTCGCTCCAACCTGATGCCTCCCCAGAATATACTGTAGACTCCCACCTCTGCTTTTGCCCAACATGCATTGCCTCTTTACCTGGAATGCCCTGGTGCTTGCCATCACTTTAAATCTTACACCTCCTTCACAGCCCAGCTCCTTTCCTGCCACCTCAGTGTAGAATAATTATTTCCTTCACACTGCCTTTGGCCCACGCACCTGACATATTACTCTGGTTGTTCTGCAGGAATTGTTGCTTTTCTGTTACTTTCCATGTGAAACAGCAGTCTCTCTGATGGAGAATCTTTTCTAAGCATGACAGTATGTATGTCTCACTCTCCCCACTCATGCTCAGCACAATATTTATACAGAGCTGATGCTCAACCAAGTTGAATAGATGTCAGGGTACCCAAGGCAATTAATTCCAAAGCATGTTCTCAGTGAACTCCCTGGCAGATATTATGCACTAGCAAACATGTAGAGAGCATCTCATCCTATTCTACATCCTGGCCTGGAATATTCTTTATGTGGTAGAAGCAAGAGAGAGCAACAAGTCCTAGATGATGGGGACAGGAAGACAGACTTGCCCCCTCAGAACCAGTAGGCTTCTCTGCAGCAAGAGACAAGGATTCCAAAAGGTCTTAAAGTTGGAGGGAAAAAATAATGAACCAATATGAGAAGAATGAGGGGTAAATCCCAAGACCAGAGCTTCCATGAGCTGTCAAGCCATAGTGAGCAAGTTTCTAATTTCTTAGATCCTCTATTTTCTACTCAGTGAAATGGGAATAATATGGTACCCACCTCACACCCAATTGGAATGATAATAAAATTGTGAGACATAACAACATTATGTTTTAAAACATTTACTAGCAAGTCTAGCACATAGGGGTTATACAACAATTATAGTGTGTGGTCTGTGGAATAACTGTTCAACAACAGACTTTAAAAAAAAAACTGAATAAATAAATAAAAAACCCTGAACTGTGAAGTATGCAAAGTTCTATGGTATGATACTCCCACCATGGGAAATTTTAAGCCAGGATCATGATGTCACTGAACTATTGCTAGTTGGCTCCAGCATACTGCTGCCTGTGGCTCTTGAAAAAATGTGACTCCATTTGCCATTCTCTCCACCTCCCTGTAAAATGCAGACCTCTTTGCTGGGCAGGAAAAGAAACAAAAACTGTGATTCCAATTTGAGCATGAAGAGGTGGCTGAGACCTTAGGCAACCTTCCCCAGCAGAGGCTGAGACCTCCTCCAAGCTTGCCTGCATGAACTCAAGTTAGACTTGACTGGGTTGAATCACTGTGTGTGGGGCGCAGCCAAGCTCAGGTAATACAGGCACTTGGAGGGAATTACAAGCTTGCCTTTTCTGACAATTCTCCTCAAATGCACAAGACGAGCCTCCGTATAGCATTCTTGTCCAGGAAAAATGGCTCATGGCGAGGCAGCCTTTCAGATGTGGTCATTTCTCAATTTCCAAGGATGTGAAAAACATCCTACATTTTCCCTCGTGATTCATTTCTACTTTGTTCCTCAGTTTGCCTCAGCCAGCCAGGTAAAGCAACCTCTTTTCACAAACAGTAATTCAGTGATACTCATTTCCTAGGGCAACGTGTTGGGTGAGCAACCCTCACACCCAGCTTATCACCACTCCCAAATAAACAGCAATTCCAATAGATATTTCGTCTATCAAACAGATACTCCTGAAACCTACTCAGCATGAGATACCTCACCTTATATAAAGTTCTAGAGGCCTGTTGTAGACATGCAGAAGAAAAACAGGAAAACAAAAGTTCACTGGACAAAACTTAAGGAGATCATCTACAGATTTTGAGGGATGTGCCAGTATCAAAGTAGATAGGAAAGGCTCCAAGTCCTTTCTCAACTACAATATACAACTTTGATTGAAGAGGTGATCTCTAGACTTTAAGAGAGGAATAGATAGTCCCATTGCAAAGAAAAAAAAAACTGGAAAAAGGCATAATGGGTTCCAGGCAAGTTTAAAACATAATGGCAAGTTCCTTCGGGTGTTACGGCTGAAGAATCACCCCTTTTGTTTAATAATCTGATTTTCACTGAAGTTGCCACCATCCACTCTGGAGGCTCTGAAAGGCCACCCCTCCCCTTCATCTCTAGTGAGGCCCTGCCCTGGGGGTTCTGTATGAAGGTGACTTCACCCCTAAGGCCAAGTGGTTTGATATCAGTGCACTGAACTAGAGATGGGCCCCACCCTTTGAAGTCTGGGAGGAAATATGCATGCCTTGTGGGCCTGTGGATGGAGTGACAGCCCCATTCATCTCTAAATCACCTTCATCTGATTCCCTTTCCTTGAAGAACAGTGCATATTCACAGCCAAACAACTGTATGGGCCAGTCTTATAGCATCCAAGAAGTCTGACTGACTTCCTTCATTCCCTCCTATTCCTGGTTTCTGCTGAAATAGCTGATTAAGCCCATGAGCCCCACCTGTGATCTCTTTATTAAGTGGTTGTTCAGCCATACCCTTAGTGTTCTCTTTAGAAGAAGCCTTCTTGATTGAAGGGGAGTGGCGGGGGTGTGTGGGACAGGAGAAAGTGGTGGCGGGTAAATGGAGACAAGTGTATTTGAAAAATTTTTTAAAAAAGAAATTAAGAAAAAAAGAAGAAGCCTTCTTACTTTTGCAATATGAATAAATTGATAATTTTCCAAATCTTCCAGGTCTAGTTCCTTTTCACTTAAGAGTTCATTCTTCAATTTCTCTTTCCTATCACATTTTACTATAGTCAGTTAGGAGAAACCAAGCTGCTCCTTCAACACTTTGCTTAGAAATCTCTCCTCAACTAAATATCTAATTTAATTGTTCATAATTTCTACCTTCCACAAAACACTACAGCAAAGTTCAGTGAGGTTCTTTGATACTTTATAGCAAGGACTGCCTTTCCTCAGTTACCAATACGTATTCTTATTTTCATCTAAGGCCTCATCAGAACATTCCTTAACATCCATATTTCTGTCATATACCTCAAAACTCTCCCAGCCTTTACCCATGACTCAGCTCCAAAGCTGTTTCCACATGTTAGGTATTTGTAACAATAGTAGCCCACTCTCAGTACCAACATCTGTATCAGTCAGCTCAAACTAACATAACAAAATACCATAGAGTGGTGGCTTGAAAAACAGAAATCTATTTTCTCAGAGTTCTAGAAGCTGTAATCAGGGGGCCAGCATGGTCATGTTTTGCTGAGAGCTCTCTTCTGCTTGCAGATGGCACCCTCTCACTGTGTCTTCACATGTCAGTGAGTTACAAAAAGAGAGATCTCTCTTTCTGTGCTTACAAGGCCATGATGTTATTAGATTAGAGGTCCAACCTTATGACCTCATTTAACCTTATTACCTCTTAGAGACCCTAGAGACATATCTCCAAATACAGTCCCATTGGAAATTAGGGCTTCAGTATATGAATTTTGGGAAGATACAATTCAGTCCATAGCACCCAATAATATTGCTTTTATTCAGCATTAAACTGGAGGTCTTATTTAGGACATTAAAGGGGATGGGGGATGAAACTCTAAGGAATGCAAAAAAATAAACAAAACCCTGATTTTTCACAAATGATATAATTATATACATAGAAATTCCAAGAGAACCTATAATTAAATTATTAAAATTAATGACTTCTGAAAAGCAACTAGATATAAAATCAATATACAAAATAATTTTTATGTATACCAGTAACATACACATTTAAAATAAAAGTTAAAATTATAGATACCATTTAAAATACTATGAAAATTTCAAGAACCAAGTAATAAATCTATCAAAAGATATTTATGTATTTATGGAAAAACATCATTAGATAAATTAAATTGAGAGAAAGAATGCTTAAATAAATAGAGAGACTGCCATTTATACAGATTGGAAAATTTAATATGAAAGAAAGGGAGAAAGAAAGGAAGAAAGAAAGAAAGAAAGAAAGAAAGAAAGAAAGAAAGAAAGAAAGAAAGAAAGAAGGAAAGAAAGAAAGAAAGGAAGGAAGAAAAGAAAAAGAAAAGAAAAGGAAAGGAAAGGAAGGAAAGGGAAAGAAGAAGAAAGGGAAGGAAAGGAAAAGAAAAAAAGAAAAGAAAGAGGAAGGAAGGGAGGGAGGCGGGGAGGAAGGAACAATATCTACGTTCAGGAATAGAAAGATTCATGTCATAAAAAGGCCAATTATCAAAAAAAGTTACCTACAAATATGTCATGATTTTATTCTTGTAAAATCTATGAAGCTTATTTTAAAATGTATTTAAAAGGATAATGCTTCAAAGGCAGTTCTGGAAAAGAAAGCATGAATGTGGCAATTACAAAAGTTATTACAGCACATGGTGACCGACAAAAAGATCACTGGAAAAGCAAAGAAAGTCCAGACAGAGTCTCAGAGACATACAAAGCCTACTTATGTGATAGAAGAGGCATTGGAAACTACTGGGGCTTGTCAAAACACATAGAACTTTAGAGCAGAATGAGTGAACTTTAATGCCTACACAGACTAAAAATCGACCAGGATTTCAGAGAAACCTTGGATAGAATATAAATTGTGACAGGAATCTAACTGCAATACAAATGTATAACATAATCTCAAAATGGTATAGAGAAGAATAGGCTAAGTAACTTTAGAAAGTTAAGTTGGGCTGAGAAATGGAAACCTAAAGACAAAAAAAGTGCCTGTGAACACTATGTTCTGGTTGGAAAATTTGTCTCTCACAGGAATTACCTAATAATTCTGAGACTGTTGTACATATACACTGGGGTGGAACAAATAAATAAACCATGGATAGTGAGATCAAGGTTTCTGACTGTTGGAGAGGAAAATTACAGATAAGCAAGGGGAGAAAGCAAGAATAAACATGTGCTACTGGGTTAGTATCACAAACAACAGTATGAGTTCATGTTTAGCTTAATAAAGAAACTGATGAATAGATAAACAATTATAGTTACATGAGTTAGTATATAAACACATATTTTCTGGGTCTGATCTCTGAGAAGGTCTAGAAGAGTCTCTAGAAACAGTGATACCCAGTAGCAATGACCGCACCTAAATCCCACATCTTAGATTCTAATATATATTTTAAACAAAAGGAACCAGACTACTTGGAGAAATGACTGATTATAGGGTTGGGGAAGGGACTATACAAGATGGTAAAGTAGCATCTTTTACTATCAGAAAGCAAGGAAATGCTAAAGAATCAAAAGAATGGGGGTGTTCCTTAGGGGCACAGGACCAAACTGAAATAGCTCCCAAAGGCCAAAACTGAAATAACTTGAGTAACAAAATATATACAGCAGTGCTGTATTATAATTTGAAGAATAAAATTTTAATTCATACTAATATAAATTTATGACTTAATAAATAAGTAAAAGGGGAGAGAAGGGATGAATCCTCCTTAGGGAAGAATTCCAAAATAACTTACATAGTTATTCCCGCCACCAGGAAGGGTAGTTAATATCCTCTCAACCTTGCATGTGGGCTATGTAAATGACTTGCTTTTAAAGGACAGAGTATAGAAAAGAAAAGATGAAAAAGTAATTTCAGGACCAGCAAGATGGCAGAGGAGTGAATGGCAGTCACACTGACCTCCTCCCAGGACCAATCTGGAATTACACCTAAATTGTGGAGAAATCACCTGGAACAAACAACTGAACAATAGAGACAGAGGAGCCTTATAGCCTCGGACAGACAGAAGAATCAGCCTTAACACAACCTGAATTGTAAGGAAAGAAGTAGAGACTTGAGAAGGCAGGCAGGGTGCCCACAGGTGGCAGCACATGGAGATATTTAAAGGGCCAGTTAGATCCCCCTCAGAAGAGTGGGGTATAAACCATAAGCAGGGACCTCCAGCCAATACCACCAAAGCCCAAAAAGTACACAGACAACAACCAGCTGTGAAAAGCTGTAGGATTGCTCTCTGCCAGAGACAGGCAGCTGGAGAAAGAGAGATGATTGAAGAGCCAACACATAAATTTTTATTTGCAGCTACATACCCTGGGATCTAGCAAAGATGGGGGCAGAGTGAGCTACAGACTTCTAAGGAGAGAATGCAGAAGGAGACTTTGAGGAGAGAACAAAGGGTATAGACGGCAGGATCCCACTGCTGAGTCATCCCAGATATGGGAGCAGTCATCTGGCTCAGGCAGACCACTCCCCTGAGTGGCAGCAGCCCAAGAGGACACAAAATCTCAAAGCCCAGGAGGGACTCTGCCCCACTCTGTAGTGCCTAAGCCTGACTGCTGAGTGCCCAGTGACTAGATTAACAAGTGAAGGAGACAGACACAGACAGTAGACTCCTGAAAGTCTCAAACAGATTGCTTAAGATCAGACAGGGTCAACCGCTGACATATAAGAGGCAGAACCAGAAAGAAAAAACAGGGGTCTCCTATCATCGAAGTTCACACCACAAAGACAGAAAGTCAAGACAGATCAATTAAAGAAGCAAAAGCAAAAGAGAAGAGTCTCACAAATAATGGGAAGAAAAAGAAACACATCTCACTCTAAGGGAAAGGAGGATCCTTAGAAAGAGAACTAAATGAAATATAAGAAAGAAAACTATCAGATATTGAGTTCAAAACAATGGTTATAAAGAAGCTCAATGAGCTCAGTGAGCCCAGAGAGGATTACAAAAAACTACAGGGAAAATATGAGGAACTTACTGCAAACTATATCAGCCTCCAAAAGGACATTGAAACTATCAATAAGAGACAAGAGGAAATGAAGAATACAATTTCAGAATTAGAGAACACAGTAGAAGGAATCAAAAGCAAGCTAGATGAAGCAGAGGAACGAATAAGTGAGCTGAGCACAAGGTAGAAAAAAGCTCCCAGAAAGAGCAAGAAAATGAAAAATAACTCAAAAAGAATGAAGAGGCATTTAGGGAAATGCAGGACAACCTGAAACATAATAATATCCATAATTAGGGACACCAAAAGGAAAAGGGGAAGGAATAGAGAACCTGTTTGTAACAGTAATGATAGAAAAGTTCCCTAATTGGAGGAGAGAAAAAGTCACACAAGTCCAGGAAGCACTGAGGGTCCCATTCAAGAGGAACCCAGTGAGGCCCACTCTGAGACACATCGAAATTAAAACAGCAAATATCAAAGACAAACAGAGAATCCTAAAGTCAGCAAGGGAGAAACAGGTAGTACATACAAGGGAGCCCCGATGCAGCTAGTAGCTGACTTCTCATCAGAAACACTACAAGCCAGAAGGGAATGGCAGAAAATATTCCAAGTAATGAAAAGCAAAGGCCTATAACCAAGACTGGTCTACGCAGCAAGGTTTTCAATTAAAATGAAAAGTGAAATAAGGAGTTTCCCAGACAAAAGAAGGCTAAAAGAGACCTCCACCAAGCCTGCGCTGCAAGATATGGCAAAGGGACTTCTTTAAAAAGGTGAAGACAAAGAGTGAGAAAGAGAGGAACACAGGTACAACAGGAAAAAATGAATAGGTTTCTATCAGTAATAACTCTCAATGTAAATGGACTAAATGCCCCAATCAAAAGACACAGGGTAGCTGAATGAATAAGAAAACATGACCCACACATATGTTGCCAACAAGAGACCCACCTCAGAACAAAGGACCTACAAAACTTAAAGTAAAGGGATGGAAAAAAAACATTCCAAATGGAAAGGAAATTAAAAAGCAGGGGTAATAATACTTATATCAGACAAAATAAGATTTCAAAAGAAAGGCCATAAAAGGAGACTCAGAGGGGCACTTTATGATACTCAAAGGAAGAATCCATCAAGAAGACAAACATTGTAAACCAATATGGACGCAACATAAGAGAACCCAAATATATAAGGAAAAGCATAGAGGACTTTAAGAATGATATAAAAAGCAATACACTGATTATAGAAGATTTTAACATCCAGTGTGAAAACTGGATAGATCATCCAAACAAAATATCAACAAGATTATTATGGAAATGAACAGCGCATTAGAACAAATGGACTTGACTGACATATACAGAAACTTTCATCCCAAAGAAGGAAAATACATATTCTTTTCAAATGCACAAGGAACAGTTTCAAAGACACACCTCATGATAAAACACAAAACAAGCCTCAACAAATATGGAAAACTGAAATAATAACAAGCACTTGCTTGGAACACAAGGGCTTGAAACTGGAGGTCAACCTCAAGGAAAAAAATCAAAACATTCAAACTCATGGAGACTGAATAGCATGCTTTTAAACAATGAATGGATCAATGAGATCAAAGAAGAAATCAAAAAGATTCTGGAAACAAAAGAAAATGAACTTGCAACAGGCTAAAACCTATGGGACACAGCAAAGGCAGTCCTGAGAGGAAAGTTCATAGCAAAACAGGCCTACCTAGAAAAGATAGAAATTTTTCAAATAAAGGCCATAACCCTACAGCTTCTAGAACTGGAGAAACAGCAACAAACAAAGCCCAGAGTGAGTAGAAGGAAGGAAATAATCAAGATCAGAAGAGAGCTGAATGACACAAAGACTAAAAGAACAATTCAAAAGGACCAACAAATCCAGGGGCTGTTTCTTTGAAAAGATAAACAAAATCAACAAGACTTTAAGTAGACTCATTAAGAAAAAAAGGGAGAGGACCCAAATAAATAATATCAGAAATGAAAGAGGAGAAATAACAACTGATACCACAGAAATACAAGAGATTGTAAGAAATTACTGTGAACAATTATATGCCAAGATATTTGAAAACCTCAATCAAATGAACAAATTTCTAAAAAGTATAATCTTCCAACACTGAATGAAGAAGGAGAAAACCTGAACAGACTGATAACAACTGGTGAAATTGAAGCAGTAATCAAAACACTCCTGACACACAAAAGCCCTGGACCAGATGGTACCACAGGAGAATTTATTTATATATATACATATGTGTGTGTGTGTATGTATGTGTGTGTGTATATATATATATATATATATATATATATATATATATATATAGAAGAGCTAACCCCTTTCCTCCTCAAACTATTCTAAAAAATGCAAGATTGAAGACTCCCAAGTTCTTCTTACAAGGCCAGCATCACCCTAATCCCAAACCCAGAAAGAGACACAACCAAGAAAGAAAACTACAGGCCAATATTGCTGATGAACATAGGTGCTAAAATCCTCAAAAAAATAATGGCAAACTGCATCCAGCAATACATTAAAAAGATCACCCACCATGATCAAGTGGGATTCATCCCAGGGATGCAAGGATGATTCAATATTCACAAGTCAATAAACGTAATACATTACATAAACAAAAGGAAAGACAAAAACCACATGATCATCTCAATATATGTGGAAAAGGCATTTGATAAACACAGCACGCATTTATGATAAAAATACTCAGCAGAGGGGGAATAAAGGGAGCATACTTAACATAAGAAAGGACATATATGAAAAACCTACAGCTAATACCATACTCAATGTGCAAAAACAAAAAGCTTTCCCACTAAGGTTGGGAACAAGGCAAAGTTATCCGTTTTCACCACTTTTATTCAACATAGTACTGGAAGTCCTAGCCATATCAATCAGACAAGAAAAATAAATAAAAGAATCCAAATTAGAAGGGAGGGAGTAAAACTGTCATTGTTTGCAGATGACATGATAGTGTACATAGAAAACCCCATAGATTACACCAAAAAAACTAATCGACTTAATAAGTGAATTTGGCAAAACCTCATGATACAAAGTCAATATTCAGAAATTGAAGGCATTTTTGTACACCAACAAGGAAATATCAGAATCAGAAATCAGGAAAAAAATCCCACTTGCAATAGCAACAAGAAAAATAGGGGGAGAGAATCAAGATGGCAGAGGAGTGAGTGGAAGTCACACTGAACTCCTCCCAGGATCAACCTGGAATTACAACTAAATTGGGGAGCAATCACCTGGAACATACAACTGAACCAGAGCGAGAGAGGTGCCTTGTAACCTTGGAGACAGAAGAATCAGCTTTAGTGTAATCTAACTGGTAAGGAGTGTGGTACAGACCTGAGAAGGCGGGCAGGGCATCCTTGGGTGGCAGCACCAGAAGGATATTGAAACGACCAGTTGGATTCCCCTCAGAAGAGTGAGGTCTAAACCAAAAGCAGGGATCTCTAGCCCAAAACACCAGAGTCCAAAAAGTACACAAAAAACAGCCAGCTGAGAAAAGCGGCAGGTTTGCTCTCTACCAGACACAGGTGGCTGAAGAGGCAAAGCACTGTTTAAAGGGCCAACACATACATTTTCATTTGCAGCCACTTACCATGGTCTCCACTGAGGGCAGAGGTGGGGTTGGCTGCAGACGCCTGGGGAGGACTGGGGAGGGGAGCTTTAGGGGGAGAGCTGGGAGAGTGGCTGGTGGGAACTCGGTGCTGGTTCTTCCCCCACCCAGCAGCAGCTATCTTGCTCAGGCAGAGACAACACCCCCTGAGCAGCACCATCATCAAAGGACCCAATAGCCCCACCCCCAGGTGAAATTCCTCCCCGCTCTGTGCTGTCTAAGCCGCCTGCTGAGTGCAGTGTGGCAGCCATAGACAGTAGATCCCTGACTAAAGAGGGTGCAGAGAGGACTGGCGACACTTGAGGAAAGACTGGGGACAGAGACTTTGGGGAGAGAAGGAAGAGAGTAGCCTGCAGGATCCCAGTGCGGACTCTTCCCCCATAGGCAGCAGTGTGAGAGGACTCAATAACCCCGCCCCCAGGAGAGACTCTGCCCCTGCCCTGAGCTGTCTAAGGTGCCCTGCTGAGTGTAGAGTGAATCGATTAACAGCTGAAGGAGACAGCCACAAACAGTAGATTACTGGAGTCTCTAATAGACTGCCTAAAGTCAGACCGGGACAACATCTGACATCATCCAAGGCAGATCCAGAAACTAAAAACAGTGGTCTCCCACCATAAAAGTTCATACCACAAAGTCAGGAAATCAAGACAGGTCAATTTAAGAAACAGAAGCAAAAGAGAAGAGTCTCTATCAAATAATGGGAAGACAAAGAAATACCCCACACTTGAAGGGAAAGAAGAAATGCCCACATAAAGAACTAAATGAAATAGAGACAAGTAAACTATCAGATATTGAGTTCCAAACAATGGTTCTAAGGAAGCTCAATGACCTTGTGAGATCAGAGAGAATTACAAAAAACTACAGGGAAACTATGAGGAACTTACTGCACGCTATATCAGCATGAAAAAGGACATAGAAACTATCAATAAGAGACAAAAGGAAATGAAGAATACAATTTCTGAATTGAAGAACACAGTAGAAGGAATCAAAAGCAGGCTAGACGAAGCTGAGGACCAAATCAGAGAGGTGGAGGATAAGGTAGAAAAAAGCTCCCAGAAAGAGCAAGAAAATGAAAAAAATACTCAAAAGGAATGAAGGGGCATTTAGGGAAATGCAGGACAACCTGAGACATAATAATATCCGTATAATAGGGATACCAGAAGGAGAAGAGGATGAGGACGGGATAGAGAACTTGTTTGTAAAAGTAATGATGGAAAACTTCCCTAATTGGAGGAGAGAAAGTCACCCAAGTCCATGAAGCACAGAGGGTCCCATTCAAGAGGAACCCAAAGAGGCCCACTCCAAGACACACCATCATTTAAATGGCAAATATCAAAGACAAAGAGAGAATCCTAAAGGCAGCAAGGGAGAAACAGGTACACGGGAGTCCTGATACAGCTAGAATCTGACCTCTCAACAGAAACATTACAACCCAGAAGGGACTGGCAAGACATATTCCAAGTATTGAAAAGCAAAGACCTGCAACCAAGACTGCTCCTCCCAGCAAGGCTATCAATTAAAACGGAAAGCAAAATAAGGAGTTTCCCAGACAAAAGAAAACTAAAAGAATACACCTCCACCAAACCAGCACTGCAAAATATGCTAAAGGGACTTCTTTAAGATGAAGAAAAAGTTTCTATGAATACCCAGTTCCTTTTAGAGTTGCCAATACTTGATATTACCAATATTTGTAATACTCATTAATCTGCTTGTGACAATGATGTTATTTTAATTGCTCCTTTACTATTTGTTGGAACTAAACCTGTTTTAGTATATTTCTTGCCTATTTCTATTATTTTTTAAAATAAAGCTTTAAATGACTTTTTGGTATTCTGTATCCATTTATTGATTAAAGGTTTGTAGAACTTTTTTCCCTAAAAAGAAAACAACCTATTAACCATGTTTTAGATGTGTTGCAAATACTTTTATATTCTATTCCTTGTCCTTTAACTTTTTTATATGTATATTACTATATAGTTAAATGTTTAATATAGTCATATTGTCAATATTTACTTTATAGCTTCTGGGTTTGAATATTTTACTTCAGGTCATGAAAAATATCAGATCTATTTTCTTCTAAAACTCCTTAGATTTTAGATATTGATTTTTAACTCACCTGAATATTTCTTGTATAATGGGTGAAGTAGGGCTCTATATTTGTTTTATTTCAAGTAATAGTGGTCCATGCACCTTATTTGTGGAATAAGCCTTATTTTACCCATTATTTGAAATATCAACTTAATCATACATATATTAATCAGATGTACACATTTGTCTCTAGAATGTTCATTATATTTCATTGATTTACTTGATTATTTCTGTGCTGGTGTCATGTTGGTTTAATTGCTGAGACTTTAGAATGGTTTTAAATTTTTTTAAATATTTTATAATTAACTTTGACATTTAAAAAATAAATAAAATCAGTCTGCATTTAAGAAGGAAAGAGAGATAGATGAAACTCCTACCTTTTGTGACAACATGGATGGAACTGGAGAATATTAAGCTAAGTGAAATAAACCAGTTGATGAGACAATTACTATATGATCTCACTTATAACTGGACTCTATTCAACAAAATAAACTAATGAACAAAATAAACCACAGGCACAGAAATGTGGAGCAGACTGAAAGTGACCAGAGGGGAGGGGGAAAGAGGACAATGGTGGAAAGAAGGGGAAGGGACTAGACAAAGAACCTGTATGTATCAATGACCCATGGACATGGACAATAGAGTGGGAATAGACTGTGGGAGTGGGGCGTGGGAGTGGGATAGGTGGAGGGGTAAAGGGGTAAAAAATGAGACAACTGTAATAGAATAAACATGATTTTTAAATTAAAAAATAAAAGCAAAGAGAAAAGAAAAGAAAAATAAAGTACCTAGGAATAAACTTAACCAAGGAGGTAAAAGACCTGTATACAGAAAACTATAGAACACTGAAGAAAGAAATTAAGGAAGTCACAAATAAATGGAAGCATATACTGTGTTAATGGATTGTAAGAATTAACATCATCAAAATGCCCATAGGGCCAAAAGAAATTTATAGATTCAACATAATCCCTATTAAAATACCAGAGGCATATTTCACAGATATAGAACAAAAATTTAAAAAATTTATATGGAACCCTAAATGACCCCGAATAGCTGCAGCAATTTTGAGAAATAGCAGATCAGGAGGGATCAGAATACCTGACATCAAACTATACTACAAGGCCAATGTAATCAAAGCAGTCTGATACTGGCACAAGAACAGACACATAGATCAATGGAACAGAATAGAGAGCCCAGAAATAAACCCATGTCTTTCCAGTCAATTAATATTTGACAAAGGGGGCAAGAGCATAAAATGGAGTAAATATTGCTTCTTCAACAAATGGTGTTGGGAGAGCACCATTTGGTGTAGACATCTACATGCAAAAAACTGAAATTTGACCACCAATTGACACCATACACAAAAATAAACTCATGATGGATAAAAGACTTAAATATAAGTTACGACACCATCAAAGTACTAGAGGAGAACAAAGGCAGGAAACTCTCAGATATCCCATGCAGCAATATTTTCACCAATATGTCCCCTAGAGCAAGGGACATAAAGGAAAAAAATAAACAAATGGGACTTCATCAAATTAAAAACCTTCTGCCAAGCTAAGGAAAACATCAGCAAAATGAAAAGGGAGCATACCTTATAGGAAAATATATTTGCCAATGAAATCTCGGAAAAGTCTTTGCTCTCCAAAATACATAAAGAACTCACACGACCCTGCTCTAGGAAGACAATCAATAGAATTAAAAACTGAGCAAAGAGCCTGAACAGACACTTCTCCAAGGAGGACATACACAGGGCCCAGAGACATGTGAAAGGATGGTCAGCATAACTAGCCAGCAGAGAAATTCAAATTAAAACCACAATGAGATACCACTTCACACCAGTCAGAATGGCCATCATAAACAAATCAACAAACTGTAAGTGTTGGCAAGGTTGTGGAGAAAAGGGAACCCTAGTACACTGTTGGTGGGAATGCAGACTGGTGCAGCCACTGTGGAAAACACTTTGGAATTTACTCTAAAAGCTAAAAATAGAACTGCCTTTTGACCTAGTGATTCCACTGTTGGGATTATACCCTATGAATCCCAAAACACCAATTCAAAAGAACCTATGCACCCCAATGTTCATAGCAGCACAATTTACAATAGCCAAATATTGGAAGCAACCTAAGTGCCCATTGATAAATAAGTGGATCAAAGAACTGTGGTATATTTACACACAGGAATACTACACAGCAGAATAAAGAAGGAAGGAAGGGAAGAAAGGAAGGAAGAAATGAAAAGAAGAAAGGAATAAAGGAAGGAAGGAAGGAAGGAAGAAAGGAAGGAAGGAAGGGAGGGAGGGAGGAAGGGAGAGGAGGGTGGAGAGGGAGGGAGGGAAAGCAGGAAGGAAGGAAGGAAGGAAGGAAAGAAGGGAGGGAGGGAGGGAGGGAGGGAGGGAGGGAGGGAGGGAGGGAAGGAGGAAGGGAAGGAGAGGAGAGAGGAGAGGGAGGGAGGGGAGGGAGGAGGGAGGGAGGGAGGGAGGAAGGAAGGAAGGAAGGAAGGAAGGAAGGAAGGAAGGAAGGAAGGAAGGAAGGAAGGGAGAAAGAAAGAAAGAAGGAAAGAAAGAGCTACTACCCTTCGTGACAGCATGGATGGAACTGAAGAGCATTATGTTAAGTGAAATAAGCCAGGGGGTGAAAGACTAATACCATATGATCTCACCTATTAGTGGAACTTAATCAACAAAAGAAACAAGGAAGAAAGATATAACCAGCAACATCAATAGAAAAAACAAACTGATAAGTAACGAGAAGGAAGGATGGAGGGGGGTAACAGGAAAAAGAAGATGAAGGGTCAAATCCAGGATCATGTATAAAGGACCCATGAACAAAGCCAACATGGGTAAGGATTGAGTGTGGGATGTAGGAGTGGGTGGGGAGTGGAAAGTGGTGTTGGGAAAATGGATACAAATATATTTGAACAATTAAAATAAAAGAACTAAAAGAAATGTAAATAAAGGGAACCCTTGTACACTGTTGATGGGAATATACCTTGGTGCATCTACTATGGAATGGAAAACAGCATAGAGGTTCCTCAAGAAATTAAAAATAGAGCTACCAAAATAATTTTTTTAAAAATGTAACTTCTTGAGAAACCTTGCAAACATGACCTTGGCCAAGTGAACAGGGTAAGGAATGTTCATAGCACATAAAGCTAATGTGATATTTTGAGAAATGCATTTCTTCTTTATGATCTTCCTTGCCAAAAAAAAACCCATAAAAAAATTAGGTAAACACAAATTGAAGGACATTCTACAAATTACCTGACCAGTTCTCCTCAAAACTGCTAAGGTCAAGAAAAACAAGGAAAGTCTGAGAAAACTGTCATAGACCAGAGGCGTTGTATACATTAACTAAATGTAATGTGGTTTCCTGGATGGGATCCTAAAACAGAAGGACAGTAGGGAAAATTGGTGAAATCCAAATACACTGTGGCATTAAGTTAATAGTAATATACTAATGTTGGTTTTTAGTAGTGACTAATTATACCATTGTAATGGAAAATGTTAACAATATGGGGAACTGTGAGGAGTATACATGAGTTCTTGGTATGATTTGTGCAACTTTTCTGTAAATATAAACAATTATAAATTAAAATGTTTATTTAAAAGAATCAGAAGTCAAAACAAGAACTCTTCAATAAATGGTACTGTAAAAATTGTTTACTCATATAGATTAAATGATATTCTCCAAAATAAATTCAAGATGAATAAAAGACCTGTATGTGAAAAATCAATACTGTCTAATTTTTAAAATAAATTATACCACTTGGAATTAAGGATTATAATTTTAAATAACACACAAATATAACAACCCTAAAGAGAATAAACTATAAAGTTGACTATATTTACATTAAAATCTTCTTCACAATAAAAAATGCTAAAATGAAAATATAAGCCACAGGAAGAAAGAAAATATTTTTACACATGTAACAGATAAATGTAAACTTGATAAACTTAAAACAGTCCATTTGAACAAAAGCAAAAAATGTGAATACGAGATGTGCAGAAGAATAAGCCCAAGTGGAAATAAACTTATGAAAAATGCTTAGGACACTGCAAAGTATTATAGTCATAAAATATCACATCATACCTATCAGATTTTCAAAAGTGAAAAGTGTAAAGTCATCAAACATTCACATTGTTGATAAACAATGAGTACTCTCTTCCACAGCTACTGACAAGATAAATTTGCAAAACTACATTAGAGAGCAATTTGTCAATACCTAATACAATTAAATAGACCTATACCAAATGAGTCAACAATTCTTTTTCCAGGTATGTACTGGAAGAAGTATATCCATGTGCTCACAAGACACATACAAAAATTCATACTGCAGTGCCATCAATACTGGAAAAATATTGAAAACAATCCAAATGTCTGTAGAAAGATAGGTAAATATATATGAGCATAGAGTTAAAATATACCCTACTATGGTATCTAAATAAATGGACTAGACCTATATGTATAAAATATTGATTGTAAAGGGTATTACATAGATTTCCTACTCTATATAGATTACGAACAGCATAATACTATTTACTTAAAAAATTAGAAATATTATGGTGAATATATTAAAGATATAAATGTATTAATATATTTTAAAATAGATATTAAATATGTCAAAAATAATGATATGTATACTCAGCATTCTGAATTCACATCAGTAAATGCTTGTGGGTAGAATTAAAAAAAAATAAACCTGGGGATAGGTTCAAATGTGTATCTATAAGATTTTATTTTAGAAACATAATTTGAAGCAAATTGATTAAGTAGCATTTGTTACATGTGGATAGTGGAGCATAACTTTGTAATATTATTTTAAAAAATTTTTACATGTTTAAATGTTTTGTACAAAACCCAAGATAACTAATGAGATGTGACCTATGATAAAAATACAAGCACTGAGCAAGCCCTAAATTCATTAGTTACAGAACTAATATTTGGCAATTCTGGGTTATTGTGGTTACAGATAAGAAATGCAAATATGATAATTTTAAGAATGCAGACATAATATCTAGTGAAAAAAAGGAAACATGCTTACGGAAATGAGGGGACATCTGTTTGTGATATTTTCATTTTCTTCCTTAATAGAGGTTCAAATAACTGAAGCAGGTAGGTAAAAAGTACTTGTATTTTTTTGGTTTTTCTGGCTTGATTTTATAACCACAGAAGAATAATTTAGTAAGTAATTCTTGTGATGAAGAAATGTCTACCAAATTCTAGTAATACCAGACTTCCAGTCAACAAGGAGGTGTAGGTAGACACACTTTGCCTCCTTGCACAACCAAAGGAAGGAAAAGAACAAATTTAAAAACAAAAAATAACCAAAACTGCCAAAAAATCGAACTGTATTGAAGTCTGAAAACCAAGGAGTTAAAGTAGAAACATTCATCCAGACCAGTAGAAGAGGCAGAGAAAGACAGACAGCCAGGGTGGAGAGGAAACACAGTAAGGCAGTGTTTGGAGGACCAGGCAGGCAAGGTGGCAGCTGGCAGACCAGGCAGTCCCGCATTCATTGGGGGAGAAACCAGGAAGAACATTTGGGGGGCTTAGACAGACCACACAATCCAGCGGCCCAGCACAGGAAGAGAAATCCTCAAAACCTCTGGCTAAAAAAACTGTGGGGGGATGGCAGCAAGAGAAACTCCTAGACTCACAGGAGAGTTCGTTGGAGAGACCCACAGGGTCCTAGAACGTACACAAACCCACTCAACAAGGAATCAGCACAAGAAGGGCCCAACTTGCTTGTGGGTAGCAAGGGATGGTGACTGAAAGCTGACTGGGAGCTGAGGAAATGGTATGGTTCTCTCTCTGACCGCTCCCCAACATACAGCATCACAACTCAGTGACCTGGGTTGCCTCACCTTGGCGAATACCTAAGGTTCCACACCTTCCAGTGTAAGAGGCACACTGAGGCAAAGAAATATGGCTCAAATGAAAGAACAGATCAAAGCTCCAAAAAGAGAACTAAGCAATAGCCAACCTATCAGATGCAGAGTTCAAAACACTGGTAATCAGGATGCTCACAGAATTGGTTGAGTATAGTAGAAAAATGGAGGAAAAAGTGAAGACTATACAAAGTGAAATAAATAAATATATACAGGGAATCAACAGTAAATGGAAGGAAACTGGGACTCAATTCAATGATTTAGAGCAGGAGGAAGAGATAAACATTCAACCAGAACATAGTGAAGAAACTAGAATTCAAAAAAATGAGGAGAGGCTTAGGAACCTCTGGGACAACTTGAAACAATCTATCATCGGAATCACAGGGGTGCCAGAAGGAAAAGAGGAAGAGCAAGAAATTGAAAACTCATTCAAAAAAATAATGAAGGAGAACATCTCTAATCTGGCAAAGGAAATAGACTTCCAGGAAGTCCAAGAAGCTCAAAGAATCCCAAAGATGTTGGACTCAAGGAAGCATACAGCAAGGAACATCATAATTACATTACCCAAGATTAAAGATAAAGAGAGAATCTTAAAAGCAGCAAGAGAAAAGGAGACAGTTACCTACAAAGGGGTTCCCATAAGACTATCAGCTGATTCTCAAAAGAAACCTTGCAGGCAAGAATGGGGCTGGCAAGAAGTATTCAAAGTAATGAAAGGCAAGGACCTACATCCAAGATTACTCTATTCAGCAAAGCTATCATTTAGAATGGAAGGGCAGATACAGTGTTTCCCAGATAAGATTAAGCTAAAGGAGTTCATCATCACCAAACCCTTATTACATGAAATGTTAAAGTGACTTAACTAATAAAAAGATTAAAAACTTTGAACAGTAAAATGACAATGAGCTCACAAGTATCAACAACTGAACCTAAAATACAAAACCCAAAAACAAACTAAGCAGACAACTAGAACAGGAACAGAATCATACAAATGGAGATTGGAAGGGAAGAGTAGTGGGGATAATGGGGGAACAGGTACAGGGAATAAGAAGCATAAATTGTAGGTACAAAATAGTGGGGGAAGATTGAGAATAGTATAGGAAATGGAGAAGCCAAGGAGTTTATATGTATGACCCATGGACATGAACTAAGGTGGATGGGGAATGCAGGTGGGAGTGGGGGTGTAGAGTGGAGAGGAATAATGGGGAGAAAAATAATGGGACAAATGTAATAGAATAATAAGTAAAAATATATATTTAAAAATTCTAGTAATAGCTTTAGTTTTTCTTACATTCATTTTTCATCAAATCAAGTAAAATTAAATGTAATGATTCTACTAAAAATAGGTTTGGTCACATAATTCCATTTTTCCTAGATTACCTCTCTATATCCATCTATAAATATGCAGAGCCAGACACTTAAAATGATTTTCTCCAAATAGAAATATTGATTATTATGGAAGGAGGAGAAGAAATTTTGTGATTGTTATTTTTTATTTAAATTTTTATGATAAGAATAAGAATTTTTTTAAAAAAATACAATTACTATTTTAATACTCATAAGGCAATAAGGATAAAATACCTTATTAAAATGCTAGATAAAATGCTAGATACTGACAGTCTATGATAAAGAATTTTAAAGAAGGGAACACAAACTAAATTGGAAAAGTTCAAGAACTCAAGGAGAGCAGACTTTAACTAGACATGGAACAGTAAAGCATCACAAAGAACTGAAGGACATAATGTATGATGGGGAATGGGGGCAACTAACCTGAAAATTACTGGCTCACAGGCTGTACTTAAAATTGTAGGGCATATAGTGTCTATCCGTGACACATTTTCAATAAAGGGAGTTCACCATTAATACTTATATGTGAAAAGTTCTGCAAAAGCACAGAAAAATGGGATTTTCCATAGCATTTGGTAGATCTCAGAAGGATTCACAGAATATGGAACATTCAAGTAGATTTCAGATGGAAAGTCATGAGGTTTCCAGGAAGATTAGAGGGGTAAAGTATTCCAGGATGGGGAGAAAATGCAAAAACACAGAACTGAGGCAACTTGTTGTGATTAAAATATCAGAATGTGAGAAGGAACAGAGAAAGTTGAGGCTACAAAGGCAGGCAAGGGTGGTAACAGCTTTCTGAAACAGCTTACACTTCTAGCAGAGAATCATTAACAAACTTTTCCTTGGAGAGGAGTGATGCTGGGAAATAACATGATCAAATTTGTCTTTTAAAAAGATACTCAGGAGGAACTGAATGAAAGAAAAGAAGGAAAAAATATTAAACACACCCAAAGGCAGGGAGGAAGTCATCCAGGAGTCTGAGCACCTGCTCTGAGGGAAACATTCTGAGAAATAATTGTGAGGCAGACTGAATCTATAGGTGGCAAATGATTTCCTGTGGGAAACGGGAGCAGGCTGGGCCAAGGATGAGTGAGTGACCAGGTGAATGGGGATGCTCTTCAGCTAATGAATAACGTTGTTGAACAGTTTGGGGTCAAGCTAACAAGCTCAGTGTTAAACAGGTTGAGTTCAGGTTCCTGCCCTGGACTAGGGCCACAGATGTCACATCTTTAGCATTTGGTGGTAATTGAAGCCTTCGGAGTGCACAGATTGCCTGGGAAGGGCAGGAGAGTAGGCTGAGAAGTAAGCTGAATGTGTAAGCCTGGAAATATACCAATTCAGGCATCCCCAATCCTGTTCTGTACTTAAGTGTCTGATTATTTTTAGGCAGCCTGTCAGATTACATTTATCCATCTTGTTGGTTTCAGCATTTTGTTCCATCTTGTTGATATCATCTGGAGTCTTAATTCAATCAGTCAACACATTAGCCATCCTAGACTTTCAAGTTTAAAGTGGTTTCTGTCTAGTACACACTACTCTCCTAACTTCCTAATAAAATAACCATATAAATGATTAAATGTCACACAATCACTCAAAATTTACAACTTTATAAAATAGCAAATGTGCCATTTATTTACAAATATTTTTGGAACTGTTATAGAAAGTCTAAGAAGGAAACAGCCAGAAGTGAAAAGTCAATAAGGTGAGATGTAAAAGAAAATGGTTCATAAAATGAATTGCGGGGGGAAATTTTAATCACTCAAATGAAATTCACAGTGACAGTTAAGAACATGGAATAAATTATAGGAAGGACACACTTTTCTAACCAACAATACAAAGATGCAAGGAAAATAAGACCAGCAACACTGAAAGGAAAAGAAATCAACAGACACAAGAGGGAAGGAAGGAGTGGGGGCGGGGACAAGGAAGGGAAGGGGAAAGTCAAGGAACGTATAGCAAGGACTCATGGACAAAACCAAAGGGGAAGAGCTGAGGGAGGGAAGGAGGGAGGGGGCAAGGGAAAGTGGTGGGGAATTGGCAGAGACAAATGTATTTGAAAAAATAAATTAAAATTTAAAAAAAATGGTATATATACAAAATGCATACGTATTAAAAAAAAGTTGCTTCTGAACAAAGAAAATAAAAAGATGATAGATAGCTGCATAGGCCAGAGCACCACCTTGGGAATGCAGAGGTTACTTAAGATTCATGTAAATAATTTTGGAAGGAATAACAAAAGTTATAATTGAAGAAAAACATCCTCAAATACAACACAACAAGGAAATATAGGAACATGAAAACCGAAAGGAAGGAAATCCAATGAAATGAAACATGTACTACTTGTACACATACTAACAAAAATCTGTCAAAGGTATCCTACAAGAATTCAAGCTCTAACAAAGCAAGGGGAGGTGGGGCAGATCCAAAGGAAGAAAAATAAGCTGGTCATTCATCTCCTTTAAAATCTGCATACTAGAGAGTATAAACTTGGATCCAGCTATCCTTCATATATAAAAAACCACAATGGAATACTAGAGAGCAGAAAGCAAGGAGGAACTCCTACCTTTAGTAACAGCATGGATGGAACTGTAGAATATTATGCTCAGTGAAATAAGCCAAACAGTGAAACACAAATACGATACCACTTCACCTATAAGAGGATTCTAATGGACAAAATAAACTAACGAACTAAATAGAGAACCACAGGAATAGAAACATGGAACAGACTGAAAGTTACCAGAGGGGAGGGAGGAGGACAATAATGGTAGAAAGAAAGGGAAGGGACAAGACAAAGAATATGTATGAATGACCCACAGACATGGACAACAGTGTGGGAATTGACTGTTGGGGGGAGGACTGCATGAAGGAGGGCAAAGGGGGAAAAACTGGGACAACTGTAATAGAATGACAATAAAAAATGATTTAAAAATAAATTAAATAAACAAAAAAAACCCAGAAACAAAATGTACCTACAGAAATAAAGAACTTTAGAAAAGAAAAAAATGTCTGTATTTTGTTGTTGAAATATCTACTGAAAGCATTCTGCAACTAATCAGGAGTTAAACGGACAGTGAAAGATTAAATATAGAAAACCTGTATAAAATTATTTTCAGATTTTCAAAAATAATTATAAGCACACACAACTTATCAAAATTATCTTAAGGAGGAAGATTTTAATAAGCCATACCTGTATGAATGCCCCAGGAATTAAATCTGCAATAAAATAATTTTATATTGAAACATGCATTCTTTTACTTTGGTATTTTTATATTTTCTTGTCTTTAATCAGCATATACTTTCATAATTACTTATACATAAAACATATAATGCCCTTTAAATTTTGCATCACCTGTGATTGATTAGTACGCCTTTGCTATCTTAGTGTAAGTCTTTGGTGATTGTTGAACACAATGGTTTTAATGGTTCCTGTCTGTCAAATTAAATCAAATATTATTTTATTAATGCTCTGAAACAGTTTTTAACCAACTGCAAATGTATTTTAACTATAAACCACTTTTTCCATATTATCTACAAGATTACTATGTAAGACCATCAAATGTACTGCTGAAATCAAGATATACTATTTCTATGGAGTTATTCTCATTTGCTAGTCTAATAAACCTATCAAAAACAAATTGAAAGACGTTAGCCTAATTCAACATGACTTGTTCTTGGGGAATTGGTACTACCTCTTAAGGATCACTTTTTCCTTTCTACGTATTCACTAACCTCCTTTCAAATAAATCATTTATAAATTTTGCCATGGCTGCACATCAGATTCACTAGATATCAAGTCAAAAATTGAATAATTCAACTGTTTTTCAAAAATTTAGATATTTAACCATCTTTGATCCTGATACCATTCCAATTTTCAAATATTATTATCAGTGCACTTGCATATAGTTCAGCAAATTTCCAGTGTCTTGGGATAGTTATCCAATTGAATCTGGGAGCAAGATTTTAAAAAGGTATCAAGGGAAAGATGGATTTATTTACTTACTGAGGAACAACTGAGTGCCAACATCATGCTGGGTCTTACAAAGTTTAATTTAGCTAAAGAATATAACATGCCGCTGAACTGATGTTGAATTGAATCCTATGTGTTTATTTTGGAGGTGAAAAGACTAAAGCTTGGATCCATGAAGTGACCACTTAAAACCACACAGATAATAAGCCACTTTGCTAGCACGTTTCTAATCCTATAATTTTTACACCACAGCAATGATTCTGTTTACTTTATCATCTGTTAATTCCACACAGTATTCTTGAAGCACTGACATTCTCTTTGTGACATTTAAAAAATCGAAACTAGAGTATAAAAATCAATTCTGCCAAATACTTACATTTGTTTTATCACCACTTTTCCTCCATTGAAATTAATTTATGTAACTGGACCCTACTTGATGTGTTTTCAAGTGATATCCTTGTTTTTTCTTATTACCCTGTGCAATACTTCCCAACTTCTGTGCTTGTCTGACACCTTGGGAGAGACCCTGGTCAGCCACCTGCTGTCCCCTACTCACTGGGATCATTTCTGAATTAGACCACTACCACTTCACTATTTAAAGACCATTCCCCCTAAAATTGTATAACTTTTCTTTCCTGTTTATGCTTAGCTTTTCCTTATATTTCATGGCTATTATAACAAATTTAAATGAAACAGCTTCTCTTTCTCCCAAACTGTTGTTTTTACTTTCTGCAATTTCAGTCACCCACGGTCAGCTGCAGTCAGAAAATATTAAATCTTTCCAACCATCAACATTATCTGCTCCTGACATCCAGCCATTGACACCATCATGACTTGATGTGCCAGAGTCACATGAAACAGACAATGTTCCTTCTGATGCATTGTCAGAAGGTCAATAGTAGCTTAACACTACATCACAATGCTTACATCATTACCTCACTTCCTCAGATTTCATGAATTATATACCTAATGTTAATATATTATGTATTCATAAACCTGAACATAAATACAAAGATTACAGCTAGTTTGTGTGTACAGATGACTTATCACAGCTATAAAATCTGGAGTTTCTCACTTCCTGTATCTCATGTTTCAAGTATGAAACAGTACATAGACAGCAAACTGCGTTTCATACAATTCTAATGGACAAACAAACAAGAACAACAGAAGAGTACAAAGAAACAAAATAAAAAGATGTGAAAAATCTCTAATACAACTTTTAGAAAAACGTATACTCTCAATTTAAGAAGCAGAAGCAAAAAAGAAGATTCACAAATAATGAGAAGACAAAGAAATGCCACCAATTGAAGGAAAATGAGGAATCCCCAAAAAGAGATCTAAATGAAATAGAGGCAAGTAAACTATCAGATATTGAGTTCCAAACAACGGTTCTAAGAGAGCTCAGTGAGCACCAAGAGAATTATCAAAAACTACAGGGAAACTAAGAGGAACTTACTGAACTATATCAGCATGAAAAGGACATAGAAACAATCAACAACAGGCAAGAGGAAATGAAGAACACAATTTCTGAATTGAAGAATGCAGTAAAAGGAATAAAAGGCAGGTTAGATGAAGCAGAGGATCGAATCAGCGAGCTGCAGGACAAAGTAGAAAAAAGCTCTCAGAAAGAACAAAAAAATGAAAAATAACTCAAAAAGAATGAAGAGGCATTTAGAGAAATGCAGGACAGGCTGAAACATAATAATATCCATATAATAGGGACAACAGAAGGAGAAGAGGAAGAAGGGATAGAGAATCTATTTGAAAAAGGAATGACAGAAAAGTTCCCTAATTGGAGAAAGAAAAAGTCACACAAGTCCAGGAAGCACAGAGGGTCCAATTGAAGAGGAACCCAATGAGACCCATTGCAAGACACATCATCATTAAAATGGCAAATATGAAAGACAAGAAAGAATCCTAAAGGCAGCAAGGGAGAAACAGGTAGTAACATACAAGGGAGCCCTGATAAGGCTAGAAGCTGACTTCTCAAGAGAAACACTACAAGCCAGAAGGGAATGGCAAGAAATATCCCTAGTGATGAAAAACAAAGGCCTACAACCAAGACTGCTCTACCCAGCAAGGCTCTCAATTAAAATGGAAGGTGAAATAAGGAGTTTCCCAGACAAAAGAGGACAAAAAGAATACACCACCACCAAACCAGCACTACAAGATATGCTAAAGGGACTAGTATAAGAAGATGAAGAAAAAGAATGAGAAAGTGAGGAACAAAGGGAAAAAGGAATAAGTACCTATCAATAATAACTTTAAATGTAAATGGATTAAATGCCCCAATCATAAAACACAGGTAGCTCAATGAATAAGAAAACATGACCCACACATATGCTGCCTACAAGAGACCCACATCAGAACGAAGGACCCACACAGACTTAAACGGATGGAAAAAATATTCCAAGCAAATGGGCAAGGAAAAAAAGCAGGGGTAGCAATACTTTTATCAGACAAAATAGAATTCAAAAGAAAGGCCATAGAAAGAGACCCAGAAGGACACTTTAAAATACTTAAAGTAAGAATCCATCAAGAAGACACAAACATTGTAAGCTTATATGCACCCAACATAGGAGCACCCAAATATATAAGGAAAATCTTGGAGAGCTTCAAAAACGATATAGACAGCAACACACTGATAGTAGGGGACTTTAACACCCCAGTGTCAAAAATGAACAGATCTTCCAAACAAAGCATCACCAAGGATATTGTGGAGCTGAATGATGCACTGAATCAAATGGACTTAACTGACATATATAGAACCTTACATCCCAAAGAAGCAAAGTACACTTTCTTTTCAAATGCGCATGGAACTTTTTCAAACATAGACCACATGATAGGACACAAACCATGCCTCGACAAATTCAGGAAAAGTGAAATAATAGCAAGCATTTTCTCGGACCACAAGGGCTTGAAACTGGAGATCAACCTCAAGGAGAAACCTCAAAGAACTTGCAAACTCATGGAGACTGAACAGCATAATATTAAACAATTAATGGGTTAATAATGAGAACAAAGAAGAAATCACAAAGTTTCCTGAAACAAATGAAAATGAACATATAACATTCCAAAACCTATGGGACACAGCGAAGGCAGTCCTGAGAGGGAAGTTCATAGCAATACGGGCCTACCAAAAAAAGCTAGAAACATTTCAAATAAATGACCTAACTGTACAACTTCAAGAAATGGAGAAACAGCAACAAATAAATCCCAGAGAAAGGAGAAGGAAGGAACTAATCAAGATCAGAGCAGAATTGAATGACATAGAGACAAAAAGAACAATTCTAAGGATCAACCATTCCAGGAGCTGGTTCTTTGAAAAGATATATAAAATCGACAAGACTTTAAGCAGATTCATCAAGAAAAAAAAGGGAGAGGACCCAAATAAATATCGGAAATGAAAGAGGAGAAATAACGACTGATACCACAGAAGTACAAAGGATTATAAGAAACTACTATGAACAATTATATGCCAAGAAATTTGAAAACCTTGATGAAATGGACAAATTGCTAGAAAAGTATAATCTTCCAACACTGAATGAAGAAGAAGCAGAAAGCCTGAACAGACCAATAACAGCTGGGAAAATTGAAGCAGTAATCAAGAAACTCCTGGCACACAAAAGGCCTGGGCTAGACAGTTTCACAGGAGAATTTTACAAAACATTTAAGGAAGAGCTAACCCCTGTCCTTCTCAGACTATTCCAAAAAATGCAAGAAGAGGGAAGACTCCCAGACTCTTTTTATGTGGCCAGCATCACCCTAATCCCAAAACCAGATAAAGACACAACCAAGAAAAAAACTACAGGCCAATATATCTGATGGACAATGACGCCAAAATCCTCAACAAAATATTGGCAAACTGCATCCAGCAATACATTAGAAAGATCATCCACCATGATCAAGTGGGATTCATCCCAGGGATGCAAGGATGATTCAATATATGCAAATCAATAAATGTAAGGCATCACATAAACAAAAGGAAAGACAAAAACCACATGGTCATCTCAATAGATGTGGAAAAGGCATTCGATAAGGTCCAGAACCCATTTATCAGAAAAACACACAGCAAAATGGGAATAAAGGGAACATACCTCAACATAATATAGGCCATATATGGAAAACCTACAGCCAACATCATACTCGATGGGCAAGAACTAAAAGCTTTCCCACTAAGATCAGGAACAAGACAAAGATGTCCAGTTTCACCACCTCTATTCAACACAGTATTGGAAGTCCTAGCCACAGTGATCAGACAAGAAAAGGAAATAAAGGCATCCAGATTGGAAAGGAGGAAGTAAAACTATCATTGTTTGCAGATGACATGATAGTGTACATAGAAAACCCTACTGACTCCACCAAAAACTACTCAACCTAATAAGTGAATTTGGCAAAAGTACAGGATACAAAGTTAATATTCAGAAGTCAAAGGCATTTTTGTACACCAGCAATGAAATTGAAAAAGAAGAAATTGGAAAAACAATACAACTTGTTATAGCAAGAAGAAAAATAAAGTATCTAGGAATAAATTTATCACAGAAGGTAAAGACCTGTACACAGAAAACTATATAACACTGAAGAAATAAATTAAGGAAGACACAAATAAATGGAAGTATATAGTGTGTTCATGGACTGGAAGAGTTAACATCTTCAAAAATGTCCATACTACCCAAGGCAATTTATAGATTCATTGCAATCCTTATTAAAATACCAATGATGTATTTCACAGATATAGAACAGATATTTCAAAAATTTATATGGAACCATAAGTAACCCCGAATAGCGGCAGAAATTTTGAGAAAGAAGAACAAAGTAGGAGGGATCACAATACCAGACATCAAAGTATATTACAAGGCCACTCTAATCAAAACAATCTGGTACTGGCATGAGAACAGACACATATATCAGTGGAACAGATTAGAAAGCCCAGAAATAAGCCTAGGTCTATCTGGGCATCTAATATTTGAGAAAAAGGGCTGAAGCATAAAGTGGAGTAAAAATAGCCTTTTCAACAAATGCTGTTGGGAGAACTGGACAGGTACATGCAAAAAATTGAAATTTGATCACTAACTGACACCGTACACAAAAATAAACTCAAGATGGATAAAAGACTTAAATATAAGTCGCAACACCATTGAAGTCCTAGAGGAGAACATTGGCAGGAAACTCTCAGACATCCCACGCAGCAATTTTTTCACTGATATGTCCCCTAAAGCAAGGGACATAAAGGAAAGAATAAACAATTGGTAACTCATCAAATAAGAAACTCTGCATGGCTAAAGAAAACATCAGTAAAATGATAAGGGAGCTAATCCTGTGGGAAATTATATTTGCTAATGAAACATCAGATCGAGGTTTTAGCTCCAAAATATATAAAGAATTCGCACGACTCCACTCCAAGAAGTCAAAGGATCTAATTAAAAAGTGGGCAAAGGACCTGGGCAGACCCTTTCCCCAGGAAGAGTTACAGAGGGCCCAGAGAGACTTGAAAGGATGCTCAGCATCAGAGGCCATCGGAGAAATGTAAATTAAAACCAGCATGAGATACCACTTCACATCTGTCAGAATGGCCATCATAAACAGATCAAAAACAACAGGTGCTGGTGAGGCTGTGGAGAAAAGGGAACCCTAGTACACTGTTGGTGGGAATCCAGACTGGTGCAGCCATTGTGAAAACATTGTGGAATTTCCTCAAAAAACTAACAGTGCAACTGCCTTTTCATCCAGTGATTCCCTTGCTGGGACTACACCTTCAGAACTCCAAAATGCCATTTCTAAAAAACCTGTGCACCCCAACATTCATAGAAGCACAATTTACAATAGCCAAGTGTTGGAAGCAACCTAAATGCCCATCAGTAGATGATTGGATCACAAAACTATGGTACATGTACACAATGGATACTACACAGCAGAAAGAAGAGCTACTACCCTTTGTGACAGCATGGATGGAAATGGAGAGTATTATGCTAAGTGAAGTAAGCAAGCCGGTGGAAGACAAATACCATATGATCTCACCTATAAGCGGAACCTAATGAATAAAACAATCAAGGGAAGTATAAGCAGCAACATTGAAAGAAAAAAAGAAACTGTCAGAATCAAGAGGAAAGGAGTGGGTGGTGGGGAAAGGGAAGGGAAGGGTCAAGTCAAGGAACAAGTATAAAGGATCCTAGGACAAAGCTGAAGTGGCAAAGGATTGAAGGAGGGATGTGGCGGAGTGGGTCAGGGGAATGTGGTGGCTGGGAAGTGGAGACAAATGTATTTGAACAATAAAAAGAAATAAAATTAATTAAAATAAAATAAAATAAAATAAAATAAAGAAAATATTTTTATAAAAAGAAGAAAGGCCAGAGATCCTTCTCTCTTTACCAGTAGGTAGTAGGGGGCCATCTACATGCCAGAAATAGTGTTCTCACCAGGAACCACATCTGCAAGCACATAGACCTTAGACTTCCCAACATCTAGAACAGTGAGAAATAATTCCTGTTGTTTAACACACCCAGTCCATAGGGTTTTGTTATGGTAGCTGAGCTGTGTCAGGCACTGTAGCATTGGTTATATCATGGGGAAAAAACTCAGTCCCCAGATCTATGGAGTTTATTATCTGGAAGGATGAATGCATATTAAACAAAAAGTAAACACATAAATACATAGCTACATTATGTGATAATTGCTAAGAAAGAAAAGTAATGGAGTCTAAGAAAGAGAAAAATAGAAAAGGGTCATTTAAATTTAGAATTTTTTCTTTAATATACAGGTTTATTTTACAGAATTAATTACAGAATTAATATAATAATATACAGAATTATATTTTTAAATTTTATTGGGGATTTTCTAGATCATTTTAGTGATTTCTAATTTAACTTAATTATAGTGGTATTACATGCTCTTTAACATTTTACTCCTTTGAAATTTAGTAAGATTTAACTCTGTGACCAATGAATGATCCGTCTTGTTGGATATTCTATGAATACTTGAAAAAGAAGGTGTACTCTGCAATTGTTGGGTGCAGTGTTCTAGCAATGTCAAAAATGTCGTTAGTTGATAGTGTAATTTAAATTTTCCACAGCCTTACTGCTCTTTAGTTTATGTTAGTTTTTAAGAGAATAAAATTTAAATTTTGACTATTTTAGATTTTTCTATGTCTCCCATTATATTTGTCAGATTTTACCTAATAAAGTTTGATACTTCATTATTAGGTATATACATATTTAGAATTGTCCTTCTGGTGAAATTTAATCTTTTGTCCTTGTAATACCCTATGGCAGCATTTTCAACTGGTGAGCTGCAAAATAATTTAAAACATGCAATACCTGACTATTTAGTTAGGAGCACAGATCTCTTTTCTCTTAGACTGTCAAATTAAAAAAATGACAACAGCCAACATAACAATAGCTGTCTTCTGTGAATGAATCAAATTATACTTATTTTTTGTCAGATCAGCAAAAGATTACTTTTTTGATGTGCTGCAGAATTTTAGTAATTAGCTTACATGTGCCATGAGATGAAAAAAGTTGAAAATCACTGCTCATGGTGTAAAGTCTACTTTATCTGATATTAAGGGAGCTTCATCAGTTTTCTTTTGCTTACTGTTTTCACAGAATACCTGTTCTCTTTCCTCTCAACACACATGCACCTTTATGTTTAAAATGCTTGTAGACAGCATATTTTTCCCCTGTTTTATGCTTGTTAATGATAGAAGGTCTGATTTGATCAGACCTGTTACTCCATCATGGCATGCAAAGGAGGTGCCATGTTCTTTTTTATGACTGCCATTAATATGCAGTGCCTTCCCTTTTTCAGTTTGTAGTGCCCCAAAGGCAAGAGCTGATATGTAACTCTGTTAAAATGCATTTGTTAGATGCAACCAATTGCTTCAGGCTATTGGAATTTTAAAGATCTTTCTTTCTTTTCTTTTTTTTTTTTCCTAATCAGAGCCAGAGCTTTACAGGCTTCAGTGTGAATACACATCATTTGAAGACCTAATTAAATGCAGATTCTGTTTCAGGAGATTCTGTTTCAGGAGATCTAAGGTGAGGCTCCAATTTATGCCAGCATTGAGACTCTGTGTGCCACACTTTGAATAACAAAGGTTTACAGGACCTGCTAATTCACAACCACTCAGGTCTTCCATTTCTGAGGTTACAAATTTGAATGACTTGATGGTGGAAACTGGGCATGTGAGAGTGTGAAGCCAGGAGGGGAAAGTGAACCAAGAACAATAAAATTTAAATATTTTAAACATTATGCTCTCCGCAAAAGTTTATAAGGTAAATTCAGATCATATTCATCTGGTTATGATTCCTTTTCAATTTATTTATCCATATATTAGAATTTAAAATAGAATCCTCATATCTAAACTGAAAATGATCCACGTGTAAAGAGCCTTTAAGTTCAGCCAGCAAAGAGCAATTGATCCACCTTGGATTTGTCCATTACTTTTCAGATACAACACCAACAGCATGATCAATTAAAAAAAAACTTCATAAGTTGGCTTTAGTTGTCCTAATTGATAAATAGCCCTGTTCAGTTTATAGTTCCCCTTTTTTATCCACAAATATATCTTAAAATTGACATAGGTCTCATTAAAACCCATAGATATTTCTCTATTTTTTAAACATATATTATAGTTATATATAAACATATGTAATACATAAATATGTAATATAGAATATATACATATATAATATAATATATACATATATAAACATATATAATATACATTTTAAAAGTATCTATCATAAGACTTTCACTTACCAATATGTAAATTTCCTCCAAGTGTTTTTATGACTTAATAGTTCATTTCTTCTTAGCACTGAATAATATTCCATTGTTTGGATGTATCAAAGTTTATTCATCCATTCACCTACCGAAAAACATCTTGGTTGCTTCCACATTTCGGTAAATAAAGCTGCTATAAAGATTCATGTGAATGCTTTTATGTTGATGTATTTTCAGTTAATTGGAATATACACCAAGGACCCTGACTTCTTCTTGATCACATAGTATGAGTACATTTACTTTTGTAAGAAACTGTCAAACTTTCTTCTAAAGCAACTATACCATTTTGAATTACCACCAGCAATAAAGTAGAGTTTCTGCTGCTCCACATTCTCACCAGAGTTTGGCAGTGTCAGTATTTTGAATTGTGGCCATTCTAATAGGTGTATAGTGGTATCTTATTTTTGGTTTATTTTTCAATTCTTTAATGTTATATGATACTGAGCATCTTTTCATATGCTTTTTTGCCATCTGTATATCTTCTTTGGTTAGGTGTCTGTTCATATCTTTTGCTCATTTCTTAAAAATGGGATGTTTGTTTTCTTTATTACTGTATAAATAGTTCTTTGTATATTACTGATACATATTTTGCAAAGATTTTCTCCCAATCTGTGACTTGCCTTTTCATTTTAAGTGTCTTTGTCACAGAATTTTTTATGTTAATTAAGTATAACTTATCAATTTATTATTGATTTTTCTTTTGGATCTGAATCTAAGAAGTCATCATTAAACTCAAGGTCATCTAGAATTTCATTTTATCATAAAATTGCAAAAAATGATACACCTCTTAAAATCAAAAATTTAGAGAGAGGGAGAAAAACATCAATGTGTGGTTGCCTCTCACAGTGCCCTGACTGGGACTTGAACCAGAGACCCTTTGGTTCACAGGCTGGCACTCAATCCACTAAGCCACTTGAGCAGGGCTGGTTATTTCTTTACAACAAGATGATTGAAAGGAAAACTAACGGGATAAATTAGGCTACTGGTGAGTTCAGTTTTGTTTGTTCTTTTATTTTTCTCCTCTGAAAATGTGTAGATATGTGGGCATAAGAAAAAGCTCCTTTCAAAAAATCAAGACAGAATGATTCTAAACTCACTCTACAAAGCTAGCATTTCCATGACAGCAAAACAAAAGACATTATAAAAAGAAAATTATAGGCCAATGTCCTTGATGAATATAGATGCAAAAATTCTCAACAAAATACTAGCAAACTGGATTTGACAATGCATTACAAGGATTATACACCATGATTTAGTGAGAGTTATCCCAGGGATGCAAGGATGGTTTAACATCCATAAGTCAATCAATGAGATATATCACATTAACAAAATAAAGTATAAAATATTTACTTGCAATGTAACTATAAATATTTATGGGGGATTATAATTATTGCTGAATAGTTTTATATTAGTTTGAAAATGTATACGTTGAAGATCATTTGGATTAATAAGAGAGATACATTGATAGAAGACAAATATCAATCATACATCCTTCCAGGAACCTAATGAAATGATTAGGCAATTTTTTTTTAATTATAAAGAATAATGTATCGTAATTCTACGGAAGGATGCTACCAACTTATCAGATATTTTGGGGAGGTGGGAGCAAGTTAATGGGAACAATAATGGGAGACTCAAATTTATCCTGCATCATCTCAGAGGATTTTCTTTTACATCTACATTGACAAAGAAGTGCAAAGTAGCAGCAATAATTGGTAATGAAGGCCCCTAGTTTCCTCTGGGCTCTGCAGGGTACAGTGCACAGAAATCCCAGTTCACTGACATTTGTCTCTGATATGGAGAATAGAAATACCAGAAAAATTGTTTTAAAAAAAAGAAAGCTACATTATGGACTTTCTTACTGTTGAAGGGCTGGATAGATCAGAATTCTAGAAACAGAAACTCTGTCACTAGGGCCAAAACTCAGAAGAAGAAGTTTTCCACTAAGCACAGGACTGGTTATAGCAATTTATATCACAGTCTCTACCTATATTTCCAAAGTTAAGTTCTGAGAGGATGATCTACCTGTAGCCAGTTGTACTATTGGGTCATCCAAGAAGACCCTATCTATCTGTTTATGAAAGGGTTTATACTGAAGGAAAAGCAAACTAAATATCAAAAAGAACAGTGTGAAGGCAAAAAAAGAGATGCAACATTTAAAATAATGTATAAATATATATTATATTTCATTAAAGATTCTAAAAACATAGTTAGAAAAATATATGCTGAGAAAATGAAGTAAAATTTTTAAAATATTTGTTTCTCTATAATTCATTATAGTAAGGACTCTTGCCATAAACAGTAGCTAAGAAATAAAAGAAATACTAACAGAGTTGGAGGAAGAGTTGATCAAAGAGAATACAAAAGATAGGGAGAACTCACAGCAAAAACAAATAAAAAATAATAATGACCCTGGAAACAAGACAAAGATAAATGGGAAAGATAAAGTAGATAGGAAAGATTTAATAGATGACAAAATTATTGAGCTAAAGTTCAAGTTTCTTTTTGCATATAAATAGGAATCATGGAATTCCAAGCATAATTAATAACAAGTAAGTTGACTCTTTATTAAATATTGATGGATGTTTTAAAATTAAAGGATGTTAGTAAGGTTAACTACAAAGAAGAAAGCACATGAAAAGAGCAGAAGTAGAGGAGGAAAAGGAAAAGAAAGAGGATAATAGAAAAAAGGAGAAAAAGAATCCTAAGGAGGAAGAAGTGGAAAAGAAGGGGGAAGGAGAAAGATGAAATGGAAGACATGGAAAAACTGAAAAATGAGAAGAGGAAGACATGCAGGAGGAAGAAGAGGAAGGGCAGAGAAGAGGGAGAGGAGAAAGAAAAGAGGGAGGAGAAGAAGGAGAAAAAGGGGAAGTGAGGAGGTGAAGAAGGAGATGAGACAAGAGAATGGAGCGGGGAGGAGGGAAAGGGGGACAGGGAATAAAACAGATGAAAAAAGAGCATGATGGATGGAACTGGAGAGCATCATGCTAAGCAAAATAAGCCAGGGGGAGAAAGACAAATACCATATGATCTCACCTATAAGTGGAACCTAACCAACAATACAAAGATTCAAGGAAAATAAGACCAGCAACACTGAAAGGAAAAGAAATCAACAGAGACAAGAGGGAAGGGGGGGGGGGGAAGAAAGGGAAGGGGAAAGTCAAGGAACATAAAGCAAGGACTCATGGACAAAACCAAAGGGGAAGAGCTGAGGGAGGGAAGGAGGGAGGGGGCAAGGGAAAGTGGTGGGGGGTAGGCAGAGACAAATGTATTTGAAAAAATAAATTAAAAAAAAAACTTAAAAAAAGAGTATGAGAAAGAAGAAAGAGAAGGGGGGAGAGGAGGAAGAGAAGAAGAGTTAGGGAAGGGAAGGTGGAGAAGGGGGGAAAGGAAGGATAGAAAGGAGATGGAGAAAAAGAGGGAAGATAAAGTAATTAGTGGAAATGAAAGGAAAGGAAAGAGGAGGTGAATGGAACATTCTCATGATTCTCTATGGCATTACATATAGACGGAGCAATGGAACAAATTCTATGGAATTCAGGCAATGGTGTAAATTCTATGCAATATTAGGGGGAAAATTATGACACAAAAATATATACCCAGATAAGTTTCATTCATGTATATATGCAACAGAAAAACATTCTCAGATGTGTTATCATAGAAAATATATCACTCTTGCTAAAATATATTGCTCAAAGGGCTACTCTAACTGGACAAAAATTAAGCAAAATAAAGATATGACTAATGGCTAAATCACTGAATAAAGAGACAGTCAGCAAGCATTGAAACCACTGGAACATAGAATTCAATCCAAGTAATGACTACATGGATGAGATAAAACAAAAGAATGAAAATGCCAAATATATATATCTTAGAGAAACCATAAAAAATTTAATATGAAGAAAAGAAAGGACCATAGTAAATTCGGTCTAAAATCTTAGATTCTATCAACAAAAAAAATTGTTAAGTGGAAAGAGAGAAGGAAATTAAGCTATTTTAGTATCATCTTACATAGGAAGAAATATAACTTTATGGTTTCACTCTTGATTCTGAAAGGGAAATAGCTGTATACAGTATTATCTTGATATCAAAACCAACCAAAAACAGCACAAAAATAAAAGTATAAACTAATATTTCTAATGAATTTAGAACTGAAAATCCTCAACCAGAATATCAGCAAAATCCAACAAATGAAGAGAATTATAAACCATGTCCACATTAGATTCATTCAATGTGTACAATATCTAAAAAACAATGTAATCTACTGTGTTTATAAGCTTAAGAAGAATATCTGATCATGTCAATCAACATGCAAAAGGCATTTGACAAAATTCAATACTCATTCATAGTATATATTCTTACCAAGTTATAACCTATTGGTTTAATGCAATTACAACTGAATTAATGAAATTCCTGTTGAAACCACAGAAAAGTTTTTTTATAGATGTAGGCAAGCTTATTCCAAAATTTACATGGAAAGATGCAGGCCCTAGAATAGTTAAAACAATCTTAACAAAAAAGAATAAAGTGAGAGGAATTACTCTGGCCAATATTAAGCCTTACTATTAGCTACAGCATTCAAGAAGTGTTGTATTGGCAAAGGGATAGGCACATAAATCAATGGAACTAAACAATGAACTTAGAAATAGACCCACACTAATATGCCCAACTGATTTCTAACAAATTCCTAAATAAAGGAAGGTATCTTTTTTAATAAACAGTGCTAGATCAATTGGGTATCCATAGACAAAAAATAAATTAATAAATAGAACTCAACCTAAATCTTATACAAAAATTAACTCAAAATTGATTGTAGACTGAAATATAAAATGTAAAACTACAAAACCTTTAGTGTAAATGAATCCCAAAACAGGAGATTATCTTCAGGGTTCAGGGCTAGGCAAAGAGTCAGACTTGACACCAAACTCATGACCCACAAAATAATAAATTCATAAACTAGACCTCATAAGAATTAAAAACTTTTATCTGTGAAAGACCTTGTTAAGGGTTTGAAAAGACAAACTACAGAGAAATAGGAAATATTTTCAAAGGACTGGTATTTATATAAAGAACTTTCAAAACTCAACAGTAATAATCAAACAATCCATTCAGAAAATGGGTAATATACATAAAGAGATATTTTACCAAAGAGGATATACAGATAGCAATAAGCACCTGTAAAGGTGTTCAGCATAATTAGTCATTAGGGAAATGTAAATTAAAATATCATGAGATATCACTCCATTTCTATCAGAATGGTAAAATACAAAAAATGACAACACTAAATGCCAGCAAAGATACAAAGAAATTGGGTCATTCCTACATCACTAGTAGTAACGTAAAATGGTAATTACTATAGGAAGTAGTTTGACAGTTTCTTATAAAACATAGCATGCAGTTACCGTACAACCCAGCAATTGCACCTTTGGATATGAATAAAAACAAATGTTCTCAGTGGCTTTATTCATAATTGCCAGAAACTGACAACTACCCAGATGTCCGTCAATAGGTGAATCATTAAAGAAAATGGTATACACCAGGCACTACTGAGAAACAAAAAGCAATCGACTATTAATATACACAACAACGTAATGAATCTCCAGATAATTATGCTAAATGAAGAAGCCAAGCCCAAAAGTTATGATTTCATTTATATAACATATTTGAAATGACAAAATTTTAGAAATAGAGAACACACTAGCAGTTCTAGGGGTTAAAAAGAGAACTGGAGGGAAGAAGTTTAAAGGAGAGGGGTGTGATTATAAAAGGATGACACAAGGTATCCTTATAGGGATAAAATTGTTTAGATCTTTGCTGTGATGATAGATACACAAACCTACAAATGTGACAAGATTGTATAAAACCAAATGTGTGCACAAACACACACACACACACACACACACACACACAATACAGAAGTGAATACAAGAGAACTCCAAACAGAATCAATTGTATTCATGTCAATACAATGTTACCATTGAAGGAAACTGATTAAAGAATGAGATCTCTCTGCAGTATTTCTACAACCACATATAAATCTATAATCATCTCCATAAAAATGTCAATTAAAAAACCTAGATATCATATTGAATTTTGAATCCTACACAAGGAGTCTGAATGCTTATAAACAAGGCAGTTGGATAAATGGTGACAGAAGGAGACTTGACTTTGGGTGGTGAATACACAATACATACACAGGTGAAATTCATCTTGAAACTTATATAATTTTATTAACCAATGTCACTCCATAAATGCAATAATAATTTTTTTTTAAATAGGCAGTTGGGAGCCATAGAAGCTGGTTGAGGATGAATGACTTGATTAGTGCTGTGGATCAAAAGAATCCATGCAATGATAATGCGTATGATGAATTAAAGGAGAAATTACTTTAGGCAGGGACACAGAAAACCATAATGAGGGATCAAGTAAGAGGTGATCCGGAAACAGATGCTGTACCCTTGGAAGCATAGGACAGATCTGTGCCTGTGGTCACTTCAGCAAACACATGTCCAACATACATTCACTTTGTCCAAGTTCTTTGGTAATTTGAACAGGTGGAAATCTGATCACAAAACAAAGGCATTTCCATATTTTTAACATTTTGGTAAAATGAAGAAACATTTTTAGTCCTTGGTTTCAATATTTTTATAATTTTATAAATATAAGTTAAATAAGTTTTCTAATCACTGAAACAATTAGTATATCTTAAAATTTTGAGGTGTTTGAGGTTTGATAAATATATTAGACTTATGGTTTTAATTAATTTTAAATGAATGTTTAGAAAAATTGATTAAATGTTTAAATGTCTGAGAAAATTCAACTTGTTAATTTTCAGTGTTTTGATTTATTAGTCTAAGAAGCATTTAAATGTTTAGAGAAATATTATTTAATGAATTTATACATTTATTTAATTGGGCATGAAATAAAATACAACAGGAACGAAGCTCTTCATGCATTAAATAAGAGCTTCTCTACCTCTGTGGCACCAAGTTAGCATCGTCTCTTTACAGCATCTCACAGCTGAATGGCCCCAGCTCTGGAAGGAAAAATAGTCTTACCTTATGGGATTGTCCATCCTGGACACTGTGAGGAAGGCAGCAAGATTGGCCGTGTAGGAGGAGCACACAATGAGGGTGAAGAGCCACCAGCTTCCCATTACAATGCGCATGGCCATGGAGTTCACTGAGGATTCACCACCTGTGGGAGGCAGGCAAAGTAGATTGGCCCTGGGCTTCCACTCTCATTCCCCTCCCCACAGAGGTGCTCTGGGCATAGAGAGCCTCCACTGGTGATGGGCTGGGGAGCAGCAAAGTGATGCCAGCTTCTTATCAGGGGCAGTGGCAATTCTGGGAAAGAACCCTAAGACCACCAATCTTGGAAAGGGATGGAGAACATAAAATATGGAAAAGCCAGGATTGGTCTTTTACTGATGTGATATTTGTCAAAACACCAAGGATAAAGTTCTAATATCAAAATCTTCTAGTGAGGAAACTCTACCTCACTGTGTTGAGAACTTCCATGCCACAACCTAGTTGATATAAGGTCCCTTTCCAATTTCAACTTCCACAGAGTAGTCTCAAGAATTCTATACATATAGAATTACCTTCTTCCCAGAGGGCTCCTTAGCTTTCTTTTAAGCCTCAGAAATAAGATATATGAAATAATTTATTAATATTCAGCCCTCACTAGATAACGTTCTTCCCTAGGATTTTCAGAAATTACTGCATATGACTTTCCAGCAGAAGCTACCTCTTTGAGGTCAGTTTTTTCCTCCTTGGTCCCTTATGTGGTAGCAGAAGAAAAAAAAAAAAGCTTCTTACTGACTATTCTTATATAACCTCGTAAACCAATGATATACGTCTTCCATGGTTCAAAAGGGGCCAAGACTCATATTCAGAACCCAATTTGTTGTTACTGGTCAAAATTGCACAATCCTGTAACTCTGCAGGCATTTCCTTGACTTATCAGAGATAGGAGACATCGTACCTCAAGAGTGGTTGGAGTACTGCTTAGATGATTGGAAAAACAATTGTAATGTTTTTCCTGTGAAGACTTCCAATTTAAGCAAGATTCAGTTTCATTTCACAACCCCCTGTGCATAGCAATCAATCTAATGTGGGAGGGGAAGAAAGTGCCAAGCAGAACTCCAAAGTTAATTTTATCTGAAGTGGAGAATCAGGATTTGAAGTTCCTTGTTATCATTTCATTTATTTTTATTTGATGTTACTCAGAGAAATTGGGTGCAGCATAATTCCAGTACCGTCCTAGAGATTAAATAAAATTGCATTTAAAATGACTTTGGCAACACACATCTAAGAAATTTGCCAGTGGATAAATTCTCCCAGGCTCCTGGGGCTACTCTATCAGGAAACGAGGGAGGTACCTTGCTGTACGAAGGCCCCATAGACAATCCAAATGGCACTGTGTAAAGTGGCAGATGCAGATGGCCGGGGCTGGGCAGCATTCTGAGTCCTCACAGCCTGTATCCGGTTCAACACAAATATCAGCACACCAACCACAGGGATGGCTGCTGCAATGCAGGCCCAGACAGCAAAATCAAATGGAGCAAAAAGAGAGAAGATGCTGATTTTCTCCTCAGGCTTCTTGATTAAGATCCCCACTGAGTAGTCCATGTATCGCTTGCTGAAGTCCACGACACTCTCCCTCTCTGGGGTGATGGTGATGGCGGAGATGGCCAAGTCTGCTCTCTGAAAGGTGGAAACATCTCATCAGACATCAGTCCTCAGCTAACTGCACTCTGAGTCAAGATCTGCCCTCTGCCCTTTTGAGTTGTTCTGTTCAGAGCAAATGGGATTTTTGAGTTGAATATTTTAAGGCAAATCCAACACTAAGTTGTCTGTTATTACCTCTTTTACCTTGCAAATCTCCCTGCCAAACACTCAAAACTCCTGGAAACCTCTTCTGGAGAAAAAAGTCTTTAAAGCTTCTTCATTCCTGTATAATTTGTAGTTTTTTTCTTCACTTCCTTACTGTTCCCCCTAGCACACTTTGGCTATTTCCAGTATTATGCTGGTATTTCCCTCTGACACCACTACCACCAAAACACACCAAGAAGCCCCTTTTATCTTCTTCTAGGCATATCTGCATCCTCCTTATTGTTCAAGGCCACAGAGACACTCTTATTTTTCAATCAAGCCTCCCCAAACTCCATTAGCATACACTAATGTCTTTCTTTTCTAAAACACTTGGAAAGTTGTATGGTGAGTTTTACAACTTCCTTGAACCTCATTAATGTATCAGTCCCTGATTGTTTTATATGCAGACTCTATGTCAGAGAATAACATCTACCAAGAAAAAAGGGGTCCTCTGCTTCTTTTGTTCTTCTACCTCCCTTAACGCATGGCCTATAGACACATGGTTGATTCTTCATATAGTAATGCCATGTTGTGAAGGGGCTCTATGGACATGTTGTGCTGTGACCTTAAATGTACCTGCCAAGACTTTTCTTTCTAAGATAGGCTTAATTTTAAGGATAATAAAAGATTCCATTAAGATCGAAGTAGACTAAGAGATAAAGCTGCCAAGACTGGTGGAGGTTAGGATCCCTATGCCTAGATGAATGTTGACAGGCAATCATGGGCTAAAGTACCCCCTCAACCACAAGAGCACTAAAATGTATAGTGATCATCTTGATGTTGGCTGTTGGGCCTTGAAGTAGGAGGCATCCTCATAACTAGGTTCAGTTTAAAATGATTAATTATAACAACAGATCTAACCTACATATTCAAATTGGGGAAGCATATATAGAAAGATTTTATCAGGTTTAATATGTGGCCTAGATGGGCAGATATACTGACGTCCTAAATTGGAATCCAACAACATGTCTAGAGAAAAGAAAAGAATGTTGGAGGTGATGATGTTGGAGCTCTCCTCTTACATTTGTCACATTTGCATCTCTAGCCTTTGCCTTTGCTTCTGTTAGCACAAACCCAAGATCCAGGAGTTTTGTTTGTTTGTTTTAGGATATATAGAATTTGGAGATAGTTAAATACTGAGAAAGAGGTCTAGTGGAGCAGGGTAGGTTTACAATATAGGATGAAGGGAAACTATATGAAGCCAAGTCTAGAGGAGACACAAGGGAATTGACAGGTGCAGAGGTGACCTGTAGCAGAAGGAAAAACACTCCCCCCACTAAACTGGAGATTAGGGCCCATATCTGCAGATGTGAATTTCATAGGACATTGAAGCAGAATGTCATGCCCCAAAGTCTTCTCTTCTTTCCATAACGTAAGAGCATAATCTTTTTTTTTTTAATTGAGGATAGTTTGTTAGGTTGCTTGAGGAGAAAGCCAATCTTTTGAAACATTCCCTAAGAAATGTTGCCAAAGGACCCAACAAAGAACAAGTCATGGAACTCAGGCTGTCTTGAAGGCCCAGCTGAGGTAGGAGCCACAACCTGAATGTCTGAGTCATAGGATAGATAATAGAATCTAGTCACAGTTTGGGTGCAAGAAGAAATCAAAAATGTGTAAGTATACCACAGTTGTTTGAGCCACTCAGGAGAGTAATGGGGGTGGGGTAATGGGGATGACTGTAACTGAACAACAATAAAAAAAATTTTAAAGAAATAAAAAATATGGAGAATCACAAAGAATGAAGGGAATTCACAGGGGTTTGTCTGGTCAATCACAGAGGGAACACCAAGCAGGAAAGGATGAAGTATAAGAATGGCTTAGAAACCTTAGAGGAGGATGAACCTCAAATCCAAATGCTAAGTGGAAAGGGTCAGAAACAAAAGACCACAAATATTATGTGATTCGATTTACATTGAATGTTCATAAAAGAAAATCTATAGAGATCGAAAGTAAATTGATGAATGCCGAGTGCTGGGGGTTGAGAATGGGATTAGTTGTAAATGAGTATAGGGGATCTCATTGGCGTGATGGAGGTATTCTAAAACTATATTATGGAGATGGTTACACAACTCAGTAGATTTTCTAAAAATCATTGAACTGAAATGGGGGGATTTTATAGCATATAAATTGTACTATGATAAGGTTTTTTTAAAAAGCCTGGGAAAAATTGGAGAGCTGTGGGCCTCTGCTCTGTCTTTATGGATTTATAAATCAAAAGAGCTGTGTTTTAGGAGCAAAGGCCCAAAGACTCTGAAGTACAACAGGTTGTGATCATAAAACAGGGCAGTGACAACAACATGTAAGGTGCTAACAAGATGCATTGAATGTGGATGCTGGAGTGAAGAATAAGCAAAGGTCACTGGAGGTGAGAAATTCAAAACACTGTTATCCCAGTTGTCTAAGGCAGTCAAAAACATAAAGGTTGGTGGTGACAGTAACCATGGAGAGGGATGGCTTCAGTCAGATGCCACCATCATCAATGATTGTGAGGAATTACCAAGAGGTCATGGGTGACAGGGACAAGAATGGGAATAGAGTGAATTGGCCTCATGTCATGGGTCTCAGTGAAGACTCAGGTTCTACAGAATGGAGGAAGGGTATTGATTCTAAATTAGTATGAGGAGTTGAGGAATGCTGTATCACCTGTATACAGCAATGTAAGCAATGCAGATACACACACACCCATTCACACACACGCGCACATGCACATACACCCCAGTAATGGGCCACATGGGAGAGAATAGGCACTCACTAGTACCTGTCCTGTGAGAACTAGGTTCCTATTTCAGCCCAAATGTGGGGGTGGGTTTCATGAAGGGTATGTTGCAGACCACAGTGGATGGTCTTTAAAGGAATGAGAGCAATGGGCACAGAATAAAAACAAAGAGCACCAGGAAATGAAAAAATAAAAGAATAGAAATGGGTATGGTGGAGAGAAGAGGTGTTGAGACAAAAAGGGCTTTAGTGTGTGAAGAGTGGTAACTGTGGTCTGTTTAGTTGGTCCTAAGGTTCCAACTGCTCAATGAGCCAAATTTGGATATCACCCCAGGGGCAGCATAAGGTATCCCACCCCACAGACATGGTTCTAGGACCTACCTTGCTGATGAGCTCCCCGATCATCCCATTCCAGGAAGTGTTATGGAGCTGGTGACCATATCTGCCGTCTGGGGCCTGGTAAATCTCATACTTAAAGCCCAGAGCCTTGGCTAGTGCATCCAAGACATCTATGGAGAACCCTTTGTAGCGCTTGGGCTGCCCAAGGATGTTCTCAGCCACCATCACAAAAGGCTCTTCCTGAAGACAACAGAATGAATGGTCTTCGATTAAATAACAGTTTAATTAATAAACATCTTTCCAGGGTATTCTTGAAGAGATCAATCTGATGAATTGTAGCTTTAGAATGTTTGCAGACATATGCATGTATTTATTTACCCAATTTAGGCCTGGAGTCTGAACCTCTCTGCCTTTCCCTAAAGCAGTTTATGGACATTCAGTGTACAGTAACAGGAAGACCCCTCCAGCCAGCATGTCAATGGAGGAACAGATTTAGATTTACTTGTCCTAGGTTATGTTATCTCAGGCTCTTCCCAGAATCCCATCTCTCAGATAATATGGTTTGTTTTCATTCTTTCATTTGTGACATTCAGCAGTCTGTCCTTAGGAAATGCCATAATTCTTCAGGACCCACATAAGAAATGTGGATATTTCTCTCCAAGATAACAAATTACAAAAAAGTTCTATGCTATTAGATTGAGAGAAGACAGTATTGCATCCATCAGGTTGTACTAAAGAGTGGACGCTGATTAATGGGCCATGATCATATCATAAGTCAAAGGGTAGGATAAGATTAAATCCCAAGTCCCAAGTCCAAACCCATGCCAGGTTCACAGTCATGTGCGCTCCTGTAGGGCATGTGGCCATCTGGAAAATACCTCAGTCTTCCTCACCACAACCCTGCAAAACTGAACAAGAATAAGCCTTTTGGCAAACAGCCCAGAGAGAATGTAGCTCCTTAATTTAATATTTTTGAAGGAAACAGAATATTATACTGTTTGTGGTGTGCATATAGGGAATGCCTGAACACTGCTACCAAAGGTTTCTAGGGCTGAGACATAGTGCCTGATAGGATAGAGGGGAACATTTGGACCTTGTCTGACCAGCTAATAAGAGAACTGACTAGCTACAGTTCTAAAAAAGATTTAAAAAAGAAATTGAAAGGAAGATGTTCTTAATGTCTCTTAAAGATGTAAAAGTATATGATTCCAGGACAACTGTGCAGAAAAATTGCAACAAACAGTCTTCATTATGAATTGTGTGTCACATGAGCCCATTGGTGGTGTTGGGTACTGAGAAAATGTCCTCCTCCCAGCATCTTTCTAAGCACTATGGGTGCCAGCAAAGATCTCCTAAGGACTGCCAGAAGGTCAAGATCCTGTTTACATCCAAGAGCTAGAGCAGCTGTGTCTGCTCTGGTGCTCAGCAGTGGATCTGGCTTAGTGGTCCTTCCCTGGAGAAGCTCAGTGACCCCCATGGAAGGCCTCTGAGACAGGAGCTCTTGGAACAGAAGCTCCAATGTACTCTTCCCTTACTCACAAAATAATTTGGATGAAGTTTTATGAAAACTCAAGCCACTTCTTAAGATCTCCTTCTCTCCAAACCCAGCATTAAATCCAACAGAGAGAAGCCTTGCCTCAAAAGCCTGAAGAGAAAACCTCCCCAATAGGCCCATGATCCTACCAAGACAGTCACCACTTTGAGAGTCAGTCCTTGGAGGCGGCTGCCCATGGGCCTCTCTTGCAGACTGCCATTCAGGCCCTTCTCTGAGTCCCACGTTGCCAGCTGTGAATGAAAAAGGGAGTGTGAGGGATAGAGCACATGTGCCCACTGTTGATATTTGCTTTTTAAACCAGGATCCTGAATCAGGCAGGTAGGTGGACTGCACCCTCTGAGTTTCTCAAAGACCCAGGGCCATCTTAAACCCTTAGAAAGGACAAAAGTGGACAGAGTTTCACTTCTCCATTAGCCCATCTGGATATGGAGGACTTGCCACACCTTTAAAGGGAAACCAATGGGTAACCACTTGTTTCTGGAATGAACATCCATGTCCAGTTTTGTCCTGTCCATTCACTGATGCCATGTCACTGTGTCTCCCACAGAGTGTCCTCTTTCTTTAATTACTCCTTTGACTCACCGAGGCCAGATAGCCCTTGAGTTCAGCCATTGTCACCACCAGCTAGCACAGGATGATGCTCAGAAGTGAAGCAAGTAACAAAGACCCAAGTGTACAGCTTGTCCTGCCTCCTGGTGCCTACTGCAAGTAGGGTCAAGAGCTCATCACCTGTCTCCACTGTAGTGCAAACTTCATTGTTTTCCTTAATGTGGACACAGAGGCCAAGAATACACATGCTCTCGATCTGCTGTACCCTCCTGAGTCCACAGGATCTATCCAACAGTCTGATGTGTCTCAAACAGGCACACTCATGTGGTTGCAGAGACCCCAAATTGGCTCAGAAACAATAGGAAACAGGTGTTTTTGTGACTGCTTCCCCTTCCTGTATCCCCACAGGGCCTGGGCAGCAATGATGAAACTTTAATCTCATTAATGATTCTCAATTGTTAATTCATAAGATACTAGCCCCCATCTTAAGCCAACTTAATCAGGATCTCAGGGCTTGCTCATGTGGAAAATTAATGCTTCTCCGCGATCCTTGTTGACAATGCCTACTCTTTCAGGTCACTGGGCCTCTAACTTGGCTGCATGTTAGGATCTCTTAAGAGGACTTTTAAAACATTCTGAAGGCCAGGCCCCACGGATTCAGATTTAATTAATCTGTGGTGAACTAGACATGGATATTTTAGCTCTCCAGGTGATTCTAATGCATAGCCAAGATCATGAACCATACTACAGACTAAAACAGTGATCCTCAAATTGTGACAGGCACGCAAAACACCAATGGACTTTTTGCATGCACTTTCTGATTCCAGGGCCAAAGATTATTTCTGCCTAATAAGCTCCCAGGTGTTGCTGCCGATGATCCATAGGCCACCATTGAAGTAGCAAGGGGTTAAAGATTCGGGCTGCCACAGTGGCACAGTGACTGTCAGGGAAAATACACAAACCCCTAGTGAAGCCAAGAAGAATGACCCCTCTGTGGGAAAGTGCTACCAGGGGCCCTAATGGTGCCATCAATAGTGCCATTTAAAGACACTTTTACTCTCCCAGCATGTCCCATAGTCTTTACATCTGCAGCAAGATATTGCACACTGAGCCTCACCTATGAGGCCACAGTTCCAGAACAGTGGGACCAATCTGCCTGGGAGATACTACAACCCTGAGGCCTTGAGCAGGAACATCAGAATGAAATACGTGGTTCTACTACCAGTTTAAAGTGAAGCTGGAAACTCCTGCTGTCACTTAGGACATGATACTAACTAAGACCCACTCCTTCCAAATTAATAGGATGCTTGGCAGTGATGAATGAGTCATTTAGTTAAGAGCATGGTTCTGTACTTTGAGGAAATCCCCACAGCCACTACTAACTAACTTAGGAGCAGTGCTGTAAGAACACAGTTAAAATCTCCCCAGTATCCTGTTCAAGAACATAAAAGATACCAAACTCTGGTAACTGGAAGAGTGAGAAGGAAACTTCATGGCTGTTTCTTCATTGGGTCTCAGAAAACAGCACTGAGGCCAGATTTAATTCCTCAAGCTGGATTAAAGTGCTGCTTGAAGAGAAGAGAACAAACTCAGCCAAAAAGAGTTAAGGTATTGATTCCCTGCCTTCCTTGGATGCCCCTACATGGACTCAGGGCCTCCTGGTGTGTATTTGGGCTGCCTGCATCTCCTCCACTTCATCTGATGTGTGGTCTGTTGCACCTCCTGGGTTGGGTGGTATTACAAAGGCCCATTTGACCACCTTAATGACTTACAGTGTCATAATGGAGGCAATCTTGTCCTCATGATGATGTATCTGTTCCAGGAACTGGATATTCTGCCTTGCACCAGGGCTTGAATTTCTGACACCTGCTGCTGAACCTTCCTGGCAGGAGTGAAGGGACATCTTGACTCTGCAATGCCCTGGCTTTAAAAGTGCCTACAATGGGGCTCTGTGTGTTCTTGATAAACCAGGCTCTACCTATCTTTATACTGGGATTGTAATTAGTCATGAGAATAGGAAATAGAGGCTGGAAGAAGCTTTTGGGGTGAAGCCAGGTCCTTCTAGGATTTCAGTTCAGCTCCAAGAAAGTCTCTTCCTTTTGATGCTTGTCCATCCACCCTATGCTTCTAGCCCACTGTCTGGTTCAGGGCAGCAGCACCTCTGTCCCAGAGTATTGCAACAGCCTCCCCATTGACTGCCCTTAACCACCCTCTCTTATGGCTCTTCTCCAATATGTTGAGACATACCTTTTTAATAAATAAACTCAAACATGAACTGTGTTAATTAAATTGTACCAATGACTTCTCATTTCCTACAGGATAAATCTTAACACTTCTAAGCTTGCCCTAAAAGAGAGGCTTTCCTATTCCAAACTCAAGCCTGACTCTCAGCTTCACTTCAGTTTATATAGCCACAGTGCACTCCATCCTCCCCCAAATCCCTAACCTTTCTTATATGCGTCATGTTCCCTCCTGACTCTCTGTATCCAGTTCTTTTGCCTGAAATGCCATTTCTCTTCAGCTGAGCCTGGTAAACCCTTATTTAAAAAAAAGTTTTCACTTTAGAATAGTTTTTATTTGCAGGAGAGTCGTGGGGTTGTCCAGAGACTGTCCAATAATCCCCTGCCAAGGTTACCGTTATTGTTCCATTAGCAGGATACACGCCTCCCGGCTCATAATGAGCTCAGCCAGTCATCACCATTTATGCAAAGCTGCAATAGAAATGATCTCCAATGCTTTCCATTCTGGCCCTAAGATTGTGACCCAACTGTGCTATCTGGGTTTCTCACCCTGTCCTCTGGGATCAAAATCCTGTCTTTTTAAACTCTCTCGAGTCTCACTTTCAAACTAGACTTTGCCTTGCTCATTCTCATCTCAGGGTTTCCAACCTTGCCTTGAGTGACATGTTATCCTAAAGATCTACTTATTATATAACTGAAATAGATTTGTGGAAGAAGATGGAAACTTGGTGTGGAATTAGCATAAGTTTAAGAGTCAGCAGACCTATGTTCTAGCTGTGTTTCCACCATTTACCTGAATGACCTCAGACAGTACATTTTACAGCACAGTGCTTAAAACACAGCAGGCAGTGAAAAAATATTTGTTGAATAAATTTAACATCACTGAAATTCCATTTTCATATCCATAAAATGAAATAGAAATACCTTCCTTGCCTATCATGTTGAGAGGATATTCAAAGGAGAAAATCATTTTGTTATAAACTATTATAAAATAAATTAATAATCATAAAATAAAGAATCAGGGTATAACACTATGTGTACAATACAATCTTATGTTTTTTAGAAAAGATGGTAGCAAAAGTGGGAGGACATATGTTGAAATGTATTATGTGAATATGTCTAGCTGGTAGAATTATGAATAGTTTTATTACTTCTTTATGCTCTTCAAGGTTTTTAACAGGTTTTTCACTACTTTCACAGAAAGAAAAATAAGCTTTTGATAAAAATAAGTAGCTCAGGCAATCAAGCAAAATCCTGTCACATGCACTTATATGATTGGCTGAGTGGAAGAAAGCCAACAAGTGTCAAATTATCTGTTGATATGTCAAGGCCAATCTGAGAGTCAGAACACAATAAATCAGTCCTCTGGTTGCAAGGAGCTGTGGCAAAGGGTGCCCATCTCCTAGAAGAGGCACATCACTAGTTGGTCCAGCATGGCAGCTCCTTCCATGACCTCTCTAGGGCCCATAAGCTGATTGAGTTTGGAAACAGGGAAGTGGCCCCTGAGGAGGCTCAGCTTTATGAAGACAGGTACTCTTTTTCCATAAAGGAAGATGGGTAGCACCATGTTAGTTACTACCCAGAAAATCCCAATGCAAGGCCATTGAAATCAAAGTAGAACTTCATGATATGGAAAAACATTCCTCCAAGTATGTTATTATTCCCTTTTTTTGGGGGGGGGGGTCTGAAAATAGTAAGGAATTAAAGTTTATGTTTTATTATTTTTGGTTTTCTTTTTTAAATACAGATTTCTCTCTCCCTGGCCTTCAGGCATTCTGTACTCTAACAAAAAAAAAAAAAAAAAAAAAAGGCTTCAAGGTGAACCAACATTCTGCCTTCAAACACATCAAAGTACAAGCATGTTGCTGGATCTGGGATCCTTCAAGTTGGGCGGGACTTTATTACTCCCTCACATTAGCCGAAAATTGAAAATTGCAGGCTGAGTGAACCCCACTATTTCCACTAAGCTTTGTGCTCTTGCCCAATTCTTAAGACCAGTGGGGTAAACCCTCATTATTTCTGAGACAAGCCATCCCTCTGAGGATCTGATACATAAGGCCAGAACAGAGAGACACAGTCCAAACAAAGGCTCCAGTGGAAATTTTTAAAAATTAAATAAACCCTTTAAATAGATTCCCAAATTTGTAGCCAGCCAAGAACAGGAGAAGTCCGCATCCCACCTCCCTTCTGTGGGTGTCTGATTCTCCTGGTTCAAAATGCCGAGGAAAAAGTTTCAGTCAATAAAAGCCAAATGAGGCTGATGGGCTTGATAAATGCAGAGCCAGAAATACCTTTTACCCAAAGAAGGCCTGACACTCAGTCATACAGCTGCAGATCGTTTCATCTCTATACAAATGCATCTGCTCTGACTTTCCCTTGTATTTCGCAGAAAGAATTTTGTTTATGGGATCGATGAATTTATGGCCACAGACACCCACTTTTGACAGCTGACCTGTCAAGATCAGTGCCTGAAAAACTAATTTCCAGCACTGTTAAACAAACGAGAACTGCTGCTGTTTGATAAGACAGCTATGGTTTTTGCTCATCACCAAGATCTGCCCTGCCCAAACCAGAGGTGCATATGGAGCCAGAGGTCACAGAGCAATCATCACTTGAGGGGAGATATATGCTTTCAAAATCTGGTTATGACAAACAACTGTTCATGAGATCAGCCAATTGGAGAATAAATTTCATAAACCAGTGGTCTCAGGCCAATATATTTTCTGAGTCAATAAGGGTGTTCATGTTAGTGTTTGAGTTGTAAGATGTGGGGATTTGGGACTTTGCGGCCTTATCCTTAATAAATGCAGGACTAGTAACCCTCAGCGTGACATGCTTCCTGTAGACAATTAAACTTTTTGGACTGTAATCTAATTATAGAGATGCTTTAAAGTGGTAAAGACAGAGTGGAGAGGCAATCCAACTGCTTTACAGCTCTGAGACATAAAATGATCAACTTCACATATAGAGGGAGAGAGAGAAGGAAGGTTGGCTTGCTTAATCCCAAATCTCATATTTAACTATATCTAACAAGACAATAGGTCAATAACCTATCTTGTCACATTTCACAACTGAGTGAACCATATTTTGATGGTAAGTTTGTACTTGTCTAGAGTGAGCATTGGAAACAGGAGGTGAAGTTTTTATGACTGTGTCTATAGACCTCACAGCTGTAGTGGGAATCCCATGTGAGCTGTATCCTCATCAACCAGTAATGATATCAGCTGAGTGCAGCCTCAGCTGACATATAGGCTTCAGTAACTACAGCCACAGTGCCTTTATCTTCATGATGGTGCGTGGACTTTTCTGAAATACCAAGCTCTCTATCAGCTTTTGTTCACTTTTCCATTGTTATTGGAAAATAAATGTGTTCACTGTATGCTTTAAAGTATCACAGCCTTTAGTGGGGATGGGGTAAAGGGAGAACCTACATCTTGAATCAGCCTGAATTGGGCATTTGGCCAGCACTGATTTCAGGCAGTCAATTTTAATCTGTGGCTAACTGCAGGGCTAACATAAACACAGTATCTCAGAAGCAGAGTGTAAGCATCTGAGGATGGAATATTAATATTTCTAGCCACGATTCCTGAAGTAAGGTCTAACTTAAGAGTTCATTTTTGGAATTGCAGTATATCAGGGCCCCTAAGATGTGAGCCTGAGAGAGCATGCACCATAGGGGATGACCATGAAGGCATATGCACCTACTGAGAAAGGGACCATGACCACAGCTGAAGCTTAGACACACTGTGTAGGGAGGAGGAGGCTCACTCTGAGGCAGAGGAGAACTGGAAGTTTCAACCCAGGGCCATCTGCACAGGAAATTGAGCATTTGGTGAAAGTGGTACTCTCTTAAAACAAGCCCCAGCAGAACTTGTGCTAGATGTCCAGACAGCAGAGCCATGAGATGCAGAAAGAAGATGAAACAGATTGGAGCATTATCACATATGGGGGCTTCATGAAAAAACTGTAGTAAGGATGAAAGAAAGATATGCCCCCAGTGGCATTGGGGTGGAAGACAAGGAAAACTAGCAGAAGTGCCACGACACTGGCAACCAGGCCATTCCTGATGGAGACTGCGGACATGTCCCAACCTAACCACTCCTATCTGAAAGTCTGGCACACATACGGCCCACTGGGCCTGCAAAGAGATAGAAGGGGTGGATTGCAACGGTGCCAGCAATGGAGTCTTTCTATCACATTCACAGGGAGCAGAAAAGCAGTTCTAATTCTGCTTAACATATAGAAAGCAGGAAGATGGTATTGCTCTCATAGTAACAAACAAAAAGTTAGATAATCAACAAAAGAAATGAGAAGCCCCTGCAAGGAGAGATGGGATACGAGAAATGTTTCATTTCTGACAGACCATGGGACAAAAGAGTAGCAGTTATAAAAGTGAGTAAGAAGAAAAAAAATAAATTATAAGTTTTATCATATTCTTAAAGACCAAGTACGGGCCAGCAAGACAGTGGGGTTCCGTAGGTGCCTGGGACACACAGAGGCCACACATACTCACCAGCTCTTCTCTCAAACCTCTACCAGGTGGAAAGGGATAAAAAAGCAAAAAACAACAAAAAAACAACAACAACAGAAGAGAGCATCCAAAAGTTATGGAACAATATTAGATACATATATATCCAATATAAGACATACTAATATATGTAAAGAAATCTTATAATTCAATTAGAAGAAGACAAACAACTCAATTTTTAAAACTAGAGAAAAGAGATTTTTCAAAAGAAGATATGTGAAAAGATAAGAAGCACATAAAAATATATATGTTAAAAATCATGAATTATCAGGGAAGTATAAAATAAGACCACAGGACACAGCATCGAAGCTCACTAGAGTGCCTAAAATCAAGGACTGACATTACCAAGTGGTAGTGAGGATTTGGGAATCAAAAGCTGCAGCCACACTAAAATACAGTTTGGCAATCAATGTTCTATGCAGTTAAACATATACTGAACATGCCAACCAGCATTTTCCCTCCTAGTCATTTACCAAAGAGAAGTACAAAGTATGTGCACACAAAGGTCAGTATATGGACGTTTATGGAAGCTTCATTCATAATAGACAAAAATGGAAATACTCCAAATGTCAATCACGGTGATTGGTGAATATATAAACAAAGTGTGGACTGTTTTTCAATGAAGTACTACTCAGCAATAAAAAGCAACATGCTCTCAACACATGCAACATCCTGGGTGAAGCTCAAAAGCATTATACCAAGTAACTGAAGCCAGATACAGAAGATCACACACTTTATGATTCCATTTATATTACTTTCTTGAAGAGGCAATATTATAGGTCCCAAAAGAGGATCAGTGGTTACCTGGGCCAGGAATGGGAGATGGGTTTTTAATGCAAAGAGGAAGGAGGGCTATCTGAGGGTAATGGAAGCATTCTAAATAGTGAGTGTTGTGGTGATTACAGTATTGTATGCATTTGTCAGAGCTAATCAAACACTGTACACCTAAAATCGGTAAATTTATTACAGATAATTGCATCTAAATAAACCTGACTTGTTTTATACATACACACAAATATGTTGACAGTGATTTGAAGAAAGGATGGAGCCATGTGTTGGAGAGGCCAGGTAATGGCATTAACCTGTACTGTCATGTGACCCAACTATGGCCCTTTGGCAAAGATAATGACCCTATGACAACAATAAGGATGATACTAGCCATGGCCAATGTTAGTGCACTTGGGTCATCATGCTTGAACTAGTTAGAGATATAGGGTATCAAGAGACCAGAAAATTATCTGTCAATCTAGAAAATCTGAATGCACGTTTATAAAAGCTTAGGAAGAACATAAGTACAGTTTTACTTTCAAATAGTTCCTTAGTGTGCATGGAAAAATAGTTTTCATAACATTAAATACAGTATGATCCATTTTTTTCTTAATGCTTATTTCTTTTTGTGAGATGGTGCATGTGCATGCCTAAAACAAAAAGGTAGCTGTAAGTGGCTATTACTGGCATTAGATAGAGCAATGGGATTATAGGAATGTTCATCTCTTGCTCTATACAGTCCTATAATGTTTCGATTGTTTTACTAAGAGGAAGCATTGCTTCTATAATCAGAAGGAAAGAAAAAAAGCTATTTTCATTTTGAGACCACATTGCAATATAGCCTATAACTGCAATGTTGATTTTGTAGCTTTAATTGTTTTAGGTATATTGGTTTTGTCTCTCTAAATAAACAGCAAGTTCTAGCAAAGGCAGTGTCTGCAGTGAGACAAGCCAGGCTGGAATTCTGATTCTGCCACTTCATGCTGAGAGACCTCTGGCAAGTCACTTGAACTGGTTATATTCTTTCTCTGGGCTCAAGTCCTCATCTGTTACTAGTTATTAACAGACATTAGTTATTGTTATTGACAAAACTTTCTTTTCTCTCAGGTCTATACTAGGCTTGGGTCTATACTAACAGCATAAGAAATCCTGGCTAGTTTAAATTCACTAGAATTAATGTTACTATACACACTATATACACTATACATTCAGGCTGAAGTCTGACATGACACCTCAGCCAGCCAGTTCTATGAGATATTGCATTGGAAAAAGCAGCAAGTGTCTCCCCTTATATTTTCTGTAAACTCTGGGCCATCTCCTCTCCCTAGAACACTCTCCTCTGCCTTTGTTCTGACTCCTGCTTATCCTCTGGAGGTCACTATAGAGATCCTTTCTTGCACCTTTTAACAAAACTGTCTCCTTCTGACGATACCATCCCACACAATATATTAAAATTCATGTCTATCTATTCTCAAATATACTATATCTATTTTAAGACAGGAACTATATCATCTTCATTTTTCTTCACTCAATGAAATTTTATTAGAAAAATTAATGAAATTAACTATCCCGTGGGTACTTCCTCATTAACTGGCTGGAATAACATGCTTTTCTCAAACTCTATCTAGTTCCCAGGTTATGTCCTATATCTGAAGCTCTGTAAAAGGCATTCTCACTTAGCACTCATTTATTTATAAGAATTAAAAGTGCATGGGCTGGATTTTCCCCTTTGCATGATTTTTTTTTGCAAACTTGCTTTATGACTTCAAGTCATAAAAAGTTAGTAAAATGAATGATTCCAAAGACATTTTTAAATATCCACTTTATATGTCTTTACCTCCTGACCCTTGTTACATAAAGTGTGGTCTATGAACTAGGTCATCTGGGACTTGTTTAAATCAAGGAATCTTGGCTCCATCCCATGTTTGTGGAGTCCATGTCTGCATTTTCACAAGATTCCCAGTCCATGCACAGGCACAAGAAAGTCTGAGAAGCATTTTCATGCCACTATTACTTCTTGCCCAGATTTTTTGCAACCTGCTTTACTTCTCTCCCAATTCCTCTCTTATCTGTCTCCTATCTAATCCACACCCAGCAGCCAGAGTTTTCTTCTTTGCTTTGTTTCTTTCTCAATGAAAATTGTTAAATCTCCTTATTAAAATTCTCAAGTGGTTTCTTGTTAAAATCAGATTAATATATATATATTTCATAGCCTATGAGACTGTCCAAGATATGGCCCATACCTGCCCTTCAATCTCATCTTATGCCACACTTTCCTACAATTCACTGACTCTGGCCACCTGTCAACTACTCTCTCAAGCCAAGATCTTTCCTGTGTACACACTTCACTTCCCTGATACTCTTATCTCTATCCTTCACACCCCGTAGTTGGCTCTTTCTCATTTGGCAGGTCTTACCCAATGAGTTGATGAGCTATCCTCTTGAAAAAGCCTTCCCAGATCACTCTTCCACTGTGTGCTTAATAGTTGTAAGCATAGGAACTTTATCATTTTCTTTATAGCTCTCACATACTGCAATTTCTGAAACCACCCCCAAAGATAGAAATTGTCTGTTTTGCTTGCATTTGCTCAGCATCATCTATTCAGCATCTTACTGATTTCTGGCATATAGCATGCACTTAAGTATTTGTTGAATAAATAGATATATCAATGAACTAGTTGAGGGCTCAGTAAACTTTTATATAAAGAACTAGACAGTAAATGTTTTAGACTTCTGGGGTAATATGATCTCTGTGGTCCATTACTCAAGAAGGGTGGTTAGGGTCCAATAACCTTTACTAGATTTGTACCAAAAGCCATACTTGACTGATCTCTCTAATAGTTGACACCATTATTTCTATTGTTCCCTCCATTAGAATGTTCTACCTTCCAAATGAACTTTTCAAAACACTATCCTTTCAGGTTTAATTTGTCATTATAAAAAATTGTTTAATTGTCATGTTTTCAGGAAACCTCATTTTATCCTTCTAAAAGAAAGTGACAGGCCTCCCTGCATCCTTATAGTGTTACACTTGACCCCTTTTCATGGCACTAATCACATCCAGATTTCTCTGGAAGTTCTTGTGTCAGACTGTATTTTCTAAAAGTGATTGTGACAACACGTCCCATCTCATGTGCTCTTCTATAATGTGACTTTCCCCTCTTTATCAAGAAGTTAAGTTTAATTCTCCTCTCTTAAAATCTGGTCTGAATCTGAGGCTGTGTGTCCTTGAGGCTCAGCCAGAAAAGTCCATCAAGCTTCTGCTTGATTCGGGGTGCTTGCTCTAGGGCAAGGATTTTCAGCCTTAGCATCATTGATATTTTGGGCCCGATAATTCTTTGTTATGGGGGGCTGTCCTATGTATTGTAGAATGTGACTAGCATCCCTGACCTCTGCCAACGAGGTGCTAATAGCATTCCCTCTACCAGTATAGCAATCAAAAATATTTCCAGATATTACCAAATATCCCTTGAAGACAGAAACACTTCCCATTAAAAATCCCTTTTCAAGGACAAGCCAGCTGCCACGGGAAAAATTCAACAGCCCTGAGACCACCATCTGGAAAAATCACACACAGCTACTCTGGCAATGGTCTCTGATGCATCCAGCCTTCCAGCCACTTCTATGAAAACTAGACATGTGAATGAAGCCATAATAGGCCCTAAGGATCAACCAATTAGCCAATCCAGAACTATCAAGTGTTCTCAGTTAGTGTTAAAAGGATCACCAAGCCAAGAGCTGACCAAATTTATGAAATTTATGACATGCAAAATACTTAAGATATAATAAAATATATGTTTACAATAGCAAATTTAGGACATTTGGACATAATTTGGTACCTGGGAGTATAGTGGCATTATAAAGAAAACATATGTGGAATTGGCTTTGGGACTGCGTAGCAGGAGGAACATAAAGGGACCTTAAACTTTGAGTGGAAGCTAAATGGGTCTCAAGGAGACTGACTGTAAGAGTTTAAAGGAAAGTGAGGAAAATATTATTGGAAGGTGGAGGAAAGGGTACCGTTGTTATGCTGTGGCACAAAATTTAGCAAAACTTCCATACCAGCAGTGATATGAAAAATAGGAAAGTTGACTTAATAAACTGATGGATCTTGTTAAGAAAGTATCAAGCAGAATATTAAAGTACTCTGTTTTCTCTTAGCTGTGTACCAGAATATAAGCATGGATAGTTCATAGAGAGCCTAAAGTAGTTTTTGTTTTAAAAATTTAGACAAAATACCATATGATCTCACCTATAAGCGGAACCTAACCAACAATGCAAAGATGCAAGGAAAATAAGACCAGCAACACTGAAAGGAAAAGAAATCAACAGAGACAAGAAGGAAGGAGGGAGTGGGGGCGGGGAAAAGGAAGGGAAGGGGAAAGTCAAGGAACATATAGCAAGGACTCATGGACAAAACCAAAGGGGAAGAGCTCAGGGAGGGAAGGAGAGAAGGGGCAAGGGAAAGTGGTGGTGGGGGGGGGGAGGCAGAGACTAATGTATTTGAAAAATTAAAATAAAATTAAAAAAATAAAAAAAGAAGTAGAAATAGGTAGTTACAGAACATGGGAATGTACAGTACAGTATAGGAAATGGAGTAGCAAAGAACTTATACTCATGATCCATGGGCATGAACAATGGCCTGAAGGAAGGAGGGTGCTGGGTGGAGGGGGTGCAAAGAGGGAAAACTGGGACAACCCTAATAGTATAATCAATTAAATATAATAAATAAATGAAAATTTAAACATGAAGATAAAAAAATTTAGACAAAATAGATAGAAGCCATGATTTGTTGCATTTAACAATAAGACTATTTCTTAGCCTCAGTCTCTTCTAGCAGAAAATTCCAAAATAATAGAGGTTCTTGATGCAAAGAACAAACCCCACACAGGCTACTCAGAAAATGTCAACCCATGAAATCAAAAGTGCAGCTGTAAAACCCTTTTTTAATACCTCAGAAATACTTCAGGTAGTGTCTTGTAGACCATTCAGAGAGAAAAATGGCTTTCTACAATCTGAAGAGTGTGTGACAATAGCTTCTAAAACTCCACAGCAGCCTGTTAAGGAGCTCAAGGGAGAGAAGAAGCTGTCTCCATGAAATCTGTAGAGGTGGTCTTCATCTAATGTAGTGAATAAAAAATGAACTTAATAAAAAACACACAATTTTTAAAAGGATTGTAATGACAGAAGCCCAGTCAGCTTAGACTAAATGGGACAAAGAGAATGTGAAATGAAAGAGAAACTTTTAGATCCCTGAACTTCTTATGTGCAGGAAGGACCTGAGAAAACTGTTCAGCTGTAAACACAGTATGCATTTTTATGGAAAAGTAAGGATGGCTTAGATGGAAGAATCAAGAACTCAGAGGATGGATCAGATGGAGAATCATTCCCAGGTAGTAGGAACAGGCTCTAATCAAGATGCTAATAACATGAGCCCAGATAGATATCAGAATTACTCTCCAGACCAGCAACCATTATGTGCCTCCCATAACCTCTCTCCCTTATGAATGGTAATGTTCATTGTAGTTATCCTATATCACTTGTCTTACCTTTATATATTAAGTATGGGGAGGTCACATAACTTGTATTTTTCCACTGAGGTCTTCAGACTGAGAGGAACCATATTTGGAGAGCCAAAACAAAGAATCTGCACCCAAAAAGCTTTATTCTCACCTTGACCTGATTTGGATGATTAAATCCTGGACTTTGATCTAATACCATAATGGAGTGAGACTCTGGGGTTCTTGAGGGAAGGAATGGGAATATGTTTCATTTGGGAGGGGTGTAGGTCATAGTGTCCAGAGGAAGCATCACAGCAGATTTTATCTTCCAAGGGTAGAAACAACATCATCTATCTCCTATGTTCTAAAATGTGGCCTTGTCACTTCCCCATCAACATGTAGAGCCTAGCCCCTCTTCTTCTCCTTGAATTTTGACTGTTTTCACTTGGAATTTATAAATTATGGTGAAATTGACACTATGATTTCTCAGGTTACATTCTAAGAAGCCATGTGACGTCCACTTTGTTCTTTTGTGACACTTGCTCATGTAATATATCCAACAGCCCTTAGACCACCATGCTGACAAGGCCATATGTAGGTGCCCTGGAAGATAGTTCCACATGGGCTCATTTGTCTATGACCCTGCCAAGGTGCTAGACACAAATGAAGCACTCTTGAACTTGCTGGCTGAGTACAACTAAGTGATCTCAGTTGATGGCATGAGAAAAAAAATCACCCAGACAAGGTCTGCCCAACCAAAGTTCTGACCTGCAGAATCTGTAAAATATAATACAATGGTTTCTGTTTGAAGCCATTAAGTTTTGGGATAGTTTGTTATGCACCAATAATAAATGTTCTATGCATTTGTCCTTGTGCTCATCTTAAAGGAAAGGGTTGATTCATTCTTCTATATTCTCACAGCATCTAAAGTAATGCCTCCTGGGTAATAGGTGGACTTGTTCTTACCCTAAAAAGCATTGTCACACACTACATCTCATTTGATTGCTGCAAATACTTTGTTATTTAAGCAAAATAGGAATTATTATCAATTTTGCCAGTGGAGAAACTGAGGCTCAGACTTGCTGAGTGTCTACTAAATATTTTAAGGAGGCTGTATACTCAAGACTTCTGAATCCAAGACCACTGGACTTTCCTTGTAAAATGTTCCCTCTGCACATAGTAGGGCCAGCATAAGCATTTCCTTATTTCATAAAGAAGAAAGAACAAATGTACCAAAGGCTGTTAACTTCCATAGTAACTGAATCTCATCTAAACTCTGAGGCTACTGATGAGACACAGAAGCCAGACACAGCCCTGAGGTAAGCATTCTTCCATTCTCTCAATATTTTATTGACCTTCTGGGAGTGAGATCATTACACTGGTGCAACCTGGAAACCTCACAGGTGTCATATCTCTTTCCTCCTCCCTCTTCCTCCTAACCTTACACTTCAGAGATTTCTACAATTACACAGAAGGGAAATGGAGCCTCATTCCCCTCAGCACTAGAGTCAAACAGCTAATATTAACTCAGAAAATGTATTTTAAAAGTGACAATAAAAAAGTTAAAATCAACCCATAAAAATGATTAGTACATATAACCTGGAAGTGATATTAGGAAATAGAAACCAAGATACAGAGTTTTGAAAACTTTACATGGGATAGTAGATTCCTTGAGCTGACTATGTAGACAGTGTAGGACACTGTATATAGACAGTGTAGAAGGAGGAGAATGGTTCTTCTCACTTCTTACTTTCCCTTTCATAGTCCACAATCAGAAGGTAAATGATATTTGCTTCCAGTACTAGTGATTCTTCTTTAGATTACATATGTAACTCAGATCTTAAGGTAACCCTAATAAAGGATCTTTATCTCCACAACAGAAAAAAACAGAAAATGATTAATATACTGCCTCATAAGATTTGTGGAGGGCTCTGCCTCTGGCGAGCTAAGGCTATGTACAAGGAAATGAGTCTTAAGAGTAAAGGGCATCTGGACATTTCCATGTGTGCTTCTGGAGGCTGGCAACTGAGGTTATTTGCCTCTTTTTGGCCTCCAAATCCCAGAGCAAATACTCACTAAAGACATTTGTGACTGAACTGAAATGAATGAAATGGAGTAAAATGTTCACATGACTCCTTCTTGATTAAGAAGCAGTACCGTATAGTATCATGTGGTATGGCTAAAAAACTTGCAGATCAAGAATAAGGTTCCCTGAGAAATATAATATGACCTTAGACAATTAACTTGAATATCCAATGTCTCATAGTCATCACCTGAAAGTTGATGGTAGGAATTTTTTATATACTTTTTCCACTAGTGAAATCATGTATGAAAAAAGAGGATTGAGAGCTATAAAATAGAACAAAAAGTTGATGTTGTATAAGTGACCATCAGTAAATGAGGGTCAAAAAAACTGTGGTACATTTATACAACAGAATACTATGCAGCAGAAAGAAGGAACTCCTACCTTTCACAACAGCATGGATGGAACCAGAGAGTATTATGATAAGTGAAATAATCCAGTTTATGAAAAGATAAATAACATATGATCTCACTTACAAGACGAATCTAATGAACAAAATAAACTACTGAGCAAATAAAACCAGAGAAATGAGAACATGGAACACACTGACAGCAGCCAGAGGGAAGGAAGAAGGGGGATAATGGTGGAAAGAAGGGGAAAGGACTAGCCAAAGAACGTGTATGAATGACCTAGGGACATGGACAATGGTGTGGGGATTGACTGTGGGAGCAGAGGGTGGACCAGGTGGAGGAGGGCAAAGGTGGGAAAATTGAGACAACTGTAATAGGATGACAGTGGAAAAAAACTAAAAAAAGTGATACTAAAGCATCATTATTTTTTATCTTTGGTAGAATGAGTTTGGACAGACTTGAAATTGAACCCTATCTCAATCACATGCTAATTATGACCTTGAGCAAGCTACTTAACCCTTTTTAATCTCAAGTTTTGCTTCTTTAAAATAAATAATATGATAGCATTGATGGCACGTTCTTGTAAATTTTAAAATCCACCAGTGTTGTGATCACTTCCAAATTTATACTAGAACAGATTTCTTCCCTGGGCTACAGATTTCAATGTTCAGGTTCCAACTTGACATCTCTATTTGTATACCAAATAGACAAGTCAGAATCAAAAACCTCCAAAACATAACTTTTGATCCCCAAATTCACTAAATATACATCATGCAATAATCTTTTATTTTCTTCCTCATCTCAGCTATAAGCACAATCATTCACTTAGTTGCTTAAATCAAAGACATCAGAATCATCCCTGATTTCACCTCCCACATAAAAGCCACCTGCTTTCAAGTCTACGTCATTCTGAAATACATCCTGAAATGGAACCACCTCTGTTGCTGCCTCCCAAATCCCAGCCATCATTACCATTAGGATCACTGAAACTGCCTCATAATTGATATCCCTATTATTACTACATCCATGCCTGCTCTACATGGTTACAGGCAGCTACTGTTTATCAAATATCAATATATTCCCTTAAATTTCTAAGCTTCGATTTAGTAAAGTTGGGGTCATCTCTAGAGAATATCTTCTCTACGCAGTGACTAAGAGATCCAAGCAACATCTATCTTGTGATTACAGCCTACAAACATGTGATCTCCATGGCACTAAAGAAGAGATGGAAAGATAAACACACATACTTGTATGCACTCTGGATCAAAATAAGAAATGCTCTTGCAAACATTCCATTTGTTAGAACTCAGGTGCATGGCCTCATTATCAGCATATGGCTTTTACGTGGAAAGTGAAGTCAAAGACATCTCTAACGTCTTTGCTTAAGCAACTACCTTTGCATGATCAAGAAATAAACTCCTATTGTATAAGTGTCCAACAATCGCACAGTCTAGCTTATCCTGACCCTAGTCTATCCTTCACACAGTAGGCAGAGTGACATTTCAGAAACATAAATGATTTTATATCACTCTTTACTTAAAATGCCTCATTAGCTCCCAATTAAAATAAGACCCATACTCCTAAGCATGACCTACAACATTCTCCATGATCCCTGCTTAGTCCTCTAATAACATCCTATCATTTCCTCCTAGTTATGTACAACAGTCACTCCGGCCTTCTTCCTGTTTCTCAAACATTCCAAAACTGTTCCTAGTTTAAAGGCTTTGTATGTATTTTTCTTCTAGAAACATCTCACCCAGGAAGTATTCTGCATTGGTTTCTTTGCATCAATCTGTCCTCATTTTCTCCAAGGGAATCCATATTAATCCTATCTAGGTAGACTCCCTAAGTCTCCTTCTCTCTTTTTCTCCTGTTTTATTCTGGAATAGTATGCATGAAATTATCCCAATTATTTTATATAATTGCTAAAATTTGTATACATGTATAGTTTATCTCCCCTCACTAGAATATATGATATATAAGGACAGAATATTTTTGACCCATTTTCAGCAGTACCCTCAGTACTTATTAAAATGCCTGGCACAGAGCAGGCACTCAATAGGAGCTAATGATTATTACTGTCATTATAACAAATAATGCAGTTATGCATGCCTATTTTTATAGCTAGCTAAATTCCAACAGGAACATCCATCTCAGTGCAGACAGGTGACTGGAGTGTGGATCTGGGAGAACCCTAAAATAAGCTCATACGGAGCTTTTCCTCACCCAAAATTCAGAGAAGATTCAGCTTAGAAGTACAAAGCTCTTCTGATCCATATTCACTTAAGAATTTGGTCATCTGATCATTGTCATGATTGGTTGAAATGTGCGATATTTTTGTGTCAAAAACAGGGCTTCTGCCCTCCCCTCATAGAGAGAACACCTTGCAACAAAATATTTGTAAAAACTAAAAAGAAAGGAAACCAGTAATTATATGGGAATAAACTACAAATATTTCCATGAAAGAGAATGTCCAATTACCTAACAAGCATGGAAATATGTTCAGTCTAACAACATAAGACAAGTTGTATTGATAATGCTTTTTCTTGCTTATAAAAATATTTTTTGAAAGTAATATACCTAGTGATGATAAATTAAAATGAGAACAATATAATCCAGGGTACATTGATGTTCTGTGGAGGGTTCTTAGCAGTATGCATCAAGAGCCTTGCAACTGTACCTCTTGACCAGTCATTTCAGTTCTAGGGGTCTTTATGGGGATGGAAGTTTACATATTAAAGACATAAAAATTATCCACAAAGATGATCATCAGGGAACTAAATATAATGGTGAAAACAAACAAAAATGATACTTTAAAACCCAATTATAGAGAACTGTTATTTAAGAGATATAATATTGTGCAGTGTTAAAAATTATTATTAGAGATTGTAATAACATTAGGAAATATCATGCCCCTAAAAATGTTAGACAGTTATAATTAGAAGGGAAGTGTTATAACTGTTAAAGAAATGTTTAGTCAGTAGAAAGAGAATGTGTTGTGTCAGTGGATTGAGGGAAGGCCCTGGGAGAAAAGGACATGAGATAAAGGGAGATTCTGGGTGTTTACATTCTTACCATCTCAAGAGAGAAGGGAGCCAAGAGTGGATCAGAATGCAACTAAGCTGAGCAGAAAGTCTGGCTAAGTCTGAATTGCAAAAGCATTGCTTTTGGTTGCCCTGGTTACAGGCCTCCTTCCCTAGGTAATGGTATTATAAATGGGCCAAGTCACGTGCAAATAAAATCAACAGATATTAGGATGAACAGAGTTGGCTTTAATAAGCTCTGCCTTGGGGCAGGTCTGGGAAAGAATTTGGAAAGGGTTTATACAGGAGACAAAGGTTACATTAAGGGAAAATATCACATTCAAAATAAGAATGTACTACCAGCCATCACTCATGCCTTCACTTGTTGAGCCTTGTTACATGGGAGAGGAAACCTCAGTTCCAAAAAATGGTACAGCTCAATCTCCTCATTGGTTTTTGAAGTCAGTAGAGGCAAAAGGTGGGAAATTGAGATTACATGATTTTAAAAAGAAACCAAAAAGACAAATGATAAATACATGTTCTTATTACAACCACATATATTTAATACTATATCTATTATGCAGTATGGGGATATAAGATCATAACAGAAAGATAAATAAATAGATATAAAAGTTAATGATTCCTTTAATGAATGAAATTATTGCTGGTTTCTTTTTTTTTAATTTTATTTTAATTAATTTTTTCAAATACATTTGTCTCTGCCTAGCCCCCACCACTTTCCTTTGCCCCCTCCCTCCTTCCCTCCCTCAGCTCTTCCCCTTTGGTTTTGTCCATGAGTCCTTGCTATACGTTTATTGCTGGTTTCTTTAAAATTCAATGCTTATTTATTTATTATTGTTTTCCCACCACTATTTTCCCCGGCCCCACCCACCTCCACATCCTACCCTCAATCCTACCCACCTTTGGCTTTGTCCATGGGTCCTCTATACATATTCCTTGGCATCCCTTCCCCTTCTTTCCCCTGTTATCCCCCTCTCCCATACCCTCTGGTTACTGTCAGTTTGTTCTTTATTCAATGTCTCTGGTTATATTTTGCAATGCATTGTTAAAAAAATTTCTTATTAAAGTGTAGTTGGCTCCCAAGTTCATTGAAACATTATTTACAATAGCCAAGATATGGAAGTAACCTAGGCATTCATCTATGGATAAATAGATTTTAAAAAGATGTGAATACAATGGAATATTTCACCACAATACAAAAGAATGACATCTTGTCATTTGTGACAACATGGATGGACATAAGGGGTATTATGCTAAGTGACAAAAGAAAGACAAAGACCATATGACTTCACTTACACATGTAATCTAACAAACAAAACAAAGTAAAATAAGCAAAACAAAAACAGACTCATAGAAACAGAGAAGAAACTGACAGTTGCCAGAAAGAAGGGGGCTGTGATGGGTGAAACAGGAAAAGGAGAATAAGAAATACAATGTTCCAGTTATAAAATAGAATTTAATGCTTTTAAAACTTTTTATAATGATCTTTACTTGCTTTTATAATGAGAAAAATAAACTGTAATTTTAAATTAAGTCATGCTTCCATGCACGATGACATTGTTTGTGGCTGAGAAGCCCAGGGTATGGCCATGTCAGTGACCTGCTGAAAGTCACCATCATCATCACCTTGTTTATGCAGGTCAGCCTACTCTGACTGCCAGAACAGAAGCACATCGGCCTTCCCACAGTGGCCTTTCTTCAATCCACATTCTTTAAGGAAGCTTGGAATAAACAAACTGGAGAAAGAGTCAGTGTGTCCCTGAGTCTGTCTTTATAATCCTTGTAATTGGTACAAGACTGAAGCACACAGTCCCAGCCCTCAGGCCCTTTACAATGTAGAATTCTTTGGAAACACATCCCTGGGCCAGCACTGAGCTCATGCTGTCGAGACACACTCTCAAGCTGGATCAAGTCCAGAAATGCTGCCCTGCGCTTACAGGGTAAAGGTTGAGATGTGCCTGACCACCTTCTCCAAGGTTCAGCAAAGCCTTGTAGGTAACCTTGTGCCATCCCCTCATAATTCCTGGATACTACCCCATCAGCAAAAGAATGTTAAACGTCAAAACAATATATGAATGCTAATTTATGAATAATATATGCACATATATACTAACATACTATATATGTTATAAAGTAGAATTTTACAAGTGGAGATGAAGATACAATAAATTATTCTTTAATGTCTTGCTAGACTCAAAAAATCACATATCATTAGGGAATATTTCAAGAGCAAGTATATACTTAACTCATTATAAATTTAATTTAATACTTTAAATAGTTCTATTAAGAACTTTGAATTTTTAACCAACTTCTTATAAAATCAAAATATATTGTCACTTTTTTTTACCTTATAATATAGCTGACAGGGAGCTGAGACTAAGATCTGGAGAAATATCCACTCCTCCATTTTCATATGGCTAGCTGTATTTGCCTTCTTAGTACTAGCTCCAATCTATAAATTATAATAGGTAACTTTTAAGCTGTTGTTACAACTCAGTATTACCAATATATCCCTTAACACACAAATATGAATTACAATACATTATAATTTATTGACATCAAATAAAAACTTGAGCATTCAGGCAAACCATCTGTGTCTAAAATCCCTACTGTTCCCTTGGGTACTTCCCATTCCACACAGCAGTGCAGCATGGAGTGCAGTCCGTGGACCACTGCCAGTCCCCAAACTGTTTCTAGTCCTCAATAAGATAAGTAGAAAAAATGAAAAGTGTTTATAAACATCTCGCAATTTGACAGATTACACTGTGTAATCTAACTTAACTAAAAGAGGGAGGGACTTCTCTATTTTGTATGTCTTTTATTTCATTTTTACCTTTTTAGAAATTCGTGTTATTGTATTTCCTGAAAATAGTGGTTGATGGTAGAATGAAAATCAAAGGAAGCTGTCCTTTACTGGAAATTTTTGGACAGCTCTGCCATATGGGAACGGCACTGTCAGGCCACAGGCAAAGCCTGGCCAAGACCTGAAGGATTGCGCTGGTAAAGATACAATAAGGCATTTTTAGATTCAAACAGTTTTATTATTTATACAGGTAGAGAAAGAGTAGCCAAATGTGCTAGCTCCCTGGGTCCTTTTTACCACATACTGAACATGATGGCACTGAAACGAAAGGGTCTGGAGGACCATGACAGATGGTGGGGTGGCCCGTTGCTAAGGAGCCAGTTCTAGACTTTAGCTAAGCAGTTATATTGCCGGCAGCTAAACCCAGTGTACAGAGAGTTTCATGACTTATAAGAACATGAGAAGCAAGGAGAAACTGTCTCAGGACACCTTGCAAGAGAAATAGGGAGGAGAGTGGAAGATGACTGCATAGCAACTCCTCACAGGCCTCCCTTTGCTCATGTTCCAAGAGGGTCACAAGGCATTCCACCAAGACTTATGTTAACTGAGTTCAAGCCTTTGTCTGTGAGGCCTGTCTGGATACATATAAGACTTCCAGGGCATCATGGCAGATCCACTCCCCTATAAGCACCAGTGTCAATCTAAATAGTAAATACTACAAAGTGTTACTTCCTTCTCAAGTTTTAGGAAACAAAAGACCTATAATAAAACATTTACCTAATGGCCTGTTTCACTCATGAGACCACTGATGTAGTGATTTCACTGATGTAGTGAAATCCCCATTGATGTCAAAAATCCACATCACAGCAGCCTAAATGACTACCTCCTAGCAGTTGGAGGGGAAGAGGGGATCACTTCCAACACAGGTGTTGCTTTCCATATCAGGGCAGTGATTCACAGTTATTTCTTCTATTGAATCATCAATAGATTAATTAAATATTTATTGAAGTCCACCACATGCCAGAAACTGGCAGGCATAGATCACAGAGATGAATGAAGCATAATCCCTGTCCTAGAGAAATTTGTGACATTGGAGGAAAAAAAGTACAATAATAGAAAGTAATTAAAATCATGGGTTGCTCATCAGAAAAAGATTTGTAGAATGCACTGTGGAAACACAGAGGAAAGAACAATCCTCTGATCCTAAAAGACTAGTGAAAAATATGACAAAGAGAGGGATATATCATATTAAAGAGTGATTAATATTTCCCCAAACAGAACAACAGAAAGGCCATTGCTCCTTAAAGGAAGAGCATGTGCAAAGTAATGGAGATGAAAAAGAGAACAGCATGCTCAGAGGTCCTCCCTTCCCCAAAGGAAAGAGCCCCCATTCCTTGAGATTCATCCAGTGGACCAAGAAAGAGACAGCAAGGCATAATAGAAAGAGGACGCTGGGCTTGAGAGTCAAACTCAGGCTCAAATTCTAGTGCCTCCCATTATAAACCACATGATCTTGGGCAAGTAACTTAGCCTCTTTGATTCTGTTTCTTCACCTGAAAAAGAGTTAAAGTATACCTGAAAGAGTCTTTACAGGATTAGGGTAGGCTGTATATAAAATGACTGGTATATTGGAGGTACTGAGCTTATTTTTATCAGTATGATTTTTCTTATAGCCCTTGGGATGTTTTTGAATCAGTCTAGTCTTTCCAGCACACATTACAGCCCTCCTGTTGTCTGAGGCAGCCTAATTGTGTGCCTGAAACTTTTCAGTCTTCTCACCAGCTCTTCCCAGTGTTCCTTATACAGGCATGTATTTGAGTCGCCCTTTCCCAAACACAATGCAATTTGACTTCACAGGCTGGCACAGGGGCAGCTAGAAAGAGCCAGGACTCCAAACCTGGGCTGACCTGAGTAGATGTTTCAGTTATCTGCTGCACAAAACAAACTACCAGAAAACCTAGTGGCCTAAAATAGTCAATTTATTATTTTGAATAACTCAATGAGCTAATTGGGGCTCATTTGTAGGACTTCATTCAGCTGGTAGATCAGCAAGGGGCTGAAAGGACTAGGCCTTGCTCTCCAAGTGCTTTTCATCCTGGGCGCTTTCCTCCCAGTGTGTCCAGCTCAAGGCAACATCCCAGAGCACAAAGCTGAAGCTAAGCTGCTCCCTGAGGCTGTGGAACTCCTGCAAAGTAATTTGTGCCTATTGGTCAAAGCACAGCTGTACCAGAAGCCAGTGAAGGAGCGTTCACTGAAACCCTTAGTTCCTGGGTTTCTCCTCTGTTGGCTTGGTCTAGTTCCCATACCTTAGATCCTGCACTTAGCTCAGGGCACATCCCAACAGCTAGATCCCTGGAGGTGCACTATACAAGTAGCTGGCAGACTGTAAGCACATTTTGATCAAAAAGTACAGTCACCTCTCCTTAAGCTTGAAAGCTACTAACTGTCTTTGTCTCCTCATTGTACAAGGAGCTGGTAATGGTCCCTACTTCATCAGGGTGTCTTGATGGTTAGAGGAATTCTTATTTGTACAGGGCTCAGAACAACACCATATACTTACTGATTAAATAAAGCAAGACGGGATGGATAGCTCAGTGCACAGGATGATTGGACAAATGGCTGGATGCCTATGTATATATGTAGGTGGGGAGTGAGGGATAGAGGAATGGAGAGGGTCAGAGAGAGATCACCACAGTGAGGAAGGTTCCAGTGGTGTTCAGCTTATGGCTGGGCATCAATACATCCTTGCAGCTGTGGGAAGGGCTCTGAGAGGTCATGGTGCCATGGTCTAATTTTACGATGGGATGACAGAGGGCCAGGGCCAGGAGAGAGGCCTGTGAAATTCTCAGGAGTCTTTTTAGGCCTTTCCCATCCAAATAATTAAGATACAGGGCCTTGAAAGGGTTCCCTGTCTGGAAGGGAGGAGCATAAAAGGCATTTATCTGAGGGGCACACCTGCCACCCTTAGAGAACCAAACACAGCAGGTAGCTGTGCTGTCCTTTCTTCTTGGACTCTAACATGGCACTTCTGCTCAGGCACACCGGGATACTTGTGCTGGAGCCCTGATGGCAAAGCACACCTGCAAACACATGTGATGAGGGCTCAGACACTGGCCCCTCCAGCACCCGACTCAGCTGACGCTCCTTCATTTGTTTCCAGCACAGCTTCAGTGCATCTAACTTCCCTTTGAGGCTCAGTTGCCCCTGTTCCCTCAGAAAAACAAGCCCTCGCTTAGGAATAACTCCCTGCTCATTATCTGTAGGTGAGAAGAAAAGACTTTCCCATGGTCCAACCCAATCCTGACCTAGCTGAGAGAAAGCAAGTTGGCCCTGTTGCAGCTGTGGGGAGAAGAGTGCCCAGAAGCTGAGAGGAGCTGCTGCCCACTCTGTACATTGGTGGAGTGAGAGCAGAAAATCCTCCCAGCTGTCCTCTGTGGGGGCTGGACTGCACAGAAAACACACATAGGATCTAGGATCAGGAGAGGTGGGAAGGGACTACTAGATCTGGGTGGTCTTACAAACTTTCAAAGCATGCCCAGGTAGTGGCTGACCTTGTAATTGGAGAAAGGCTGGGAAGGAGCTGAATTTGGACAGAGAATGCTGGATGCTAAAGAGTGGGTGCAGGAGGCAGAGTTGGGCTGTGTGCTGTATACGGAGGTAGAGCTGAACCAGGTTCAAACTGTAGCTGCACTCCAAACATGCCGTGTGTATCTAAGCAAATTATTTAAACCTCCAAGCCTCAGTTTCCCTACCTGCAAGGTGGAGACAATCATCTTACCTTCTGTAAGACTATATGATAAGGCTGCTAAAAAGTGTCTAATACATTCTTGGACCTTAGTAAAACCTACAGCATGCCCCTGTGATGGGAAATATTCTAAGGGGGAATGGAAGCACCAAACAGGCCAGAACGATGTTTGTATCACAGCACTCCTTCCACAGCCTCATGCAGGCACTGAGGATATCCTTACAGATGCACCAGCAGGGGGAGAACAGATTAGTGGTTAGAGCACATCTCAGCACTCACTTTCCCTGACTCAACCTCTGCGTCTGCCACTTCCTAGCTGTATCCTTTTGGGCAAGTTCCACAGCCTCTTTGTAAAAGGTGAAAGACTTATACAATCTGAAGAGAAACCAGAGTATCCACAGCCTCTTTGTACCTAGGATTTTTTACCTGTAAAGTGAAGTTAATAGCTGTTTCAGTTATCTTTTACCACATTAAAACAATTGTGAAACAGTGGTTTAAGACAGAAATCATTTTCAAGCATTTTAATTTTTTTTCATACTTTTGCATTTGGACAGATTTCAGCAGTAGCTCATCTTTGCTCCATGAAGTATGAGACAGGGAAGATCAATGGAACCACAGGATCTACTTCCACAATGGCTTCAGTCTCATGGTGGGCCAGGTGGTGGGGCTGTCTGGAGCTCAGCAGGAGCTACTGGCTGGAGTGCTTCAGTTTACCTCCACATAGTTTCTCATTATTGCTGGGCATGATGGCCTCAGGGTGGTCAGACTTCTTACACAGCGGCTGGTATCCCCCAGAGTGCAAAGTGAAAGTTGTCACGTGTCTGATGGTTGAAGTCAGAACTACCTCAACATCAGTTCTGTCCCATTGCGTTAACTTAAAGCAAGTCACAGGGCAACCGAGGTTCAAGGGGAGGGCACTAGAAAAAGATGTGACTATCTGGAGGTGTGATTCATTGAGGACTTCCAGAAGGACAGCTCACCACAGTCCCACCTCCCTCATAAAGCTGTTGAGGGGATTAAATTCTTCATGAATCTATAGTACTTGCCCAGTCCTGAGGGAACCTCTCCTCATACTGAGAGGTAAGACAGGGATGTGTCAAATCTAGAGAATCCAGCCAAACTGTGGGTGTCCCACTACTTGCTACCAATTTGATCTGAGACGAGCTACTTAACCCCTATGAGCCTCTAAGTCTTCATTTATAAAGTATAGATAACAATAGCACTTGCCTCTAGAATGTTGTAGGAATTAGATAAGTGGGTGTTTGTAAAGTGTTTAAAACACTTTAACAACACTGAAGTTAAACACTAGTGCTTAACCTTTTATCATTTGGAGCATTAAAGTGCCTGACACAGTAAACATGACAGAGGTGTTTGTTGTTATTTTAATCCTAATCAGAACCAAATCAAATATCTGTCTTTCCATGGATCAGGTCACTAGTATCAATACTTCCCACAAAGCAAAGTGACTTCTACAGAAGCCCTATCTTCTGCCTAGTACCTAAGTGCCCCATTGCCACCCTGCTCTCTGCCACCCTGCTGCTCACTGCCAGACAGTCCAGTCTGATGGGACTTGCTGCTGGCTCCTGGACCAGGTTGGCCTGCTGGCATCCATATATCCCCAGGGCCTGGTCAAGCAGCAGAACACTTCTGTTCTTGGGGTAAGATCTGCAACCTCCCCCAGCCAGTCCCCACCACTCTGCCTTACTGACAAGGAGCACACTTGTTTCCTGGTCTTCATGAACAGTCAACTCCCTCTTGGAATACATCTCCCTGACGTTCTCTTGACTATCACTATATGGAAACAACACTTGATAACCAGAGAGAACTGTCCTCCTGGGTGGTAACAGGCGATTTGCACAGTGATAGAAAAAATAAAAATAAAAAAAAATTTTCCCCACCCAATCTATAATTAGGTCTTGGAGAAACAAATTAAGTGAAGGCAAAATTATGTGTCTTTGAAGCATGAATACTAATCTGCATAATGATGTACATTTAATGGTTTTAATTTCCAAGGGAAAGTATTTTAAAAATGAGCTTGGAAAATACATTTTCCCTTCAATTCTCTGTCTATAAAGTGAATTCCCCAGGCCTGGTACTGCATCACCCCAGCTTGAAATTTTAGATAATTAGTGATGACTTTTTTTATTGAATATTTTATTGTTGTTCAATTACAGTTGTCCCAATTTTTACCCCATTTACTCTCCCCTGCCCTACCCATACCCACTCTCCCACAGTCAATCCCTACCTTGTTGTCCATGTCCATGACTTGTCCATGAATAGTCCCTTCCCCTTCTTTCCACCTTTACCCTCCTCCTCCCTCCCCTCTGGTCACTGTCAGTCTGCTCCTTGTTTCCATGCCTCTGGTTCTATTTCACTCTTTTGTTTGCATTGTTCATTAGGTTCCTATCATAGGTGAGAGCATACAGTATTTGTCTTAAACTTAATACACCAAAAGTGTCTTCCCCCCGAGAGGGTACCCTGTCATGCCAAGTAAAGAATGAGTACAAGAAAGAAATGGTCCCCAAAGCATGGCACCTTGGGACTTGCTCTCTTGTCCCATACCACCACCTCCTCCCTCAATCGCCAGTCCCAAGCCTTCTCAGTGGAACCTTGATAGTCACCATTGTTGTTGTTATAAGTATATGACATAATTCTGATATCCATTTTTGACAGTAGTACTGTAGCTAGCTTACCTTCTTGGAAAGTGATGTCACGACAGAAAATTTGGAGTCAGAGAGCCTTGTTTGACTTGTTAGTTCAGCCAAAAATAGGAACACGGAAAGTCTTGACCTTCAACTATTTTTGACCTATATAGATGGCAATTTTATGTAATTCAGCTTTACTAAATGCCTACATATGGTAAGCACTCAATAGACTGCAGGTGGTATTATTATTATTATTATTATTATTATTATTATTATTAAATTCATTATGTGAGCAGCTCAGTTGTAAATGGAAACAATATAACCTATTTCTTGGGTTCTTGAGAGAATTTCGTGAAATTATGAGATAATGTGCTTAGAACTCTGCCTGACATGCCAGCCACTTTGCCAATTTTGGGTTTGCTGCCTGGAAAACCAGATTAACTCAGTATTAGATACAGGGCCTTTACACCCCTTTATCTTTAAGCCTGCCAATGTCTTATAAAAGCAACCGAAGCTGGTCACACTCATTGCATTAGCTAGTGACACAGAGGTCAAAAACAGATGTATATTTGCAACAGTCTCCGTGATTTCTCAAGAACAGTCTCCCCCATATTCCCATTTATCTCTCCTAAGAGCTCCATGAGATAGGAGTCAAGCCTGGATTTCCTGTGTGGTACCATTCTTGGCCAGCAATTTGAAGGTAAAACACACTGGTTGGAAAAATAATACATCTCATGGATACCAACCCTCAGCAGTGTCATCAAAGTCCACATGTGGCAGCCAGGTCCTAAGCTGAAAGCCAGGCAAATGGTTTTCTTCAACATGGTCATATTTGCCCACTTGCCCACTCACACCTATGATATGTGGCTTCAGCCCCATTGCACTGATAATGCAATAAGAGCACTTCTAACCTGAAGTTAGTTTTGGGCTTTTGGATCCTTCATTAATTCTTATCCAACTCTTCAAAAGATAAAGAGACCCTGAGCTCAGCTCAGCAAATAAAAAGTAACTTTTCATGGGCATCCCAGGAAGCGCAAAACACCTTCCACCTGCCAGGCACCTGCCACACGTGATTTCAGTTTGTTCTCTCAAGGATGCCCGTGACACTTTTACAATTCACATTGAGACCCAGATAAACTAACTCACTAGCTCCTGATCACAAATCAAGTGTAAGATCCACATTTCAGACCCTAATGGTTTTATCTTCAGGGTATATAGATCGCAGCCCCAAAACAAAGAGAGCACCTTGAAGGCAGCTTGTTTAGATTTCAGCACAGTTAGAGATGTGTAGAGAGAAACTGACTTCTGTTCTTTCCAGTTTTTGATCATTCACCAAACAAATATTTACTCAGCCTTTGTAGGCAGGTGCTGTGCTGGGGGCTGAGCAAAAGATATGGTGGTCACTGCTCTCACAGCAAATGTCCACAATGTAAAAAGGTAACAGGCATATAAATGAGCAATGATATTGTTGTGCTGTGCAGGTTAGTGCTGGGCACCCACTAACAGAGGAAGTCTTCTAAAGATGATGTGATGGCAATACATTCTACAGGGTACAAGAGGAAGTTGGGAAGACCAGGACACAGATACACCTGACATGGGACCCCAGCAGGTCAGCCTTCAATATCACAAACTCCAAAAACCTTCAGATCCATATAGCCATGGTCCATCCGCCCATCAAGCTCCCCCGTGCGCCCTGAAACACACACACACACACACACACACACACACACACACACACACACTTTCAAAGTCCCATTGAGAAGCTCATCTGAGTACTGCAAACAGTCCTGCAATTCAGAAGAGGTGAGGATAGCAGGAGAACAGAGAACAAAAGAAATGCTTAAGACAGGGAAACATTTTTATCAGCCTACTTGAAATGTAGTTAGCTCCTCTCCAATATGTTGAAAACATTGAAAACCCTTTCCAAATATCTCACACATCTGCTGAGTGTGCCAAACGCCCCTCCCATTCACTCCTCCCACAATTTCTGTATCCATCAAGCTGCATATTAAATGACGCTCAACTACAACATGTGTAATTTTACACCGCGTTCCTCAACCAAGGGCCAGTGCTGGGGCAGTCTTTTCCCCATTGTCCTCTGGCTGTGCATGGTGATGTCGATGAAATGCACGTGCATGATAATTAAATTTGGCATAATTACTTCTCCAAATGATCGCTGACACTCTATTGTTCTGAAAGGATTAATCCTCAGAACCTTCCAAACACAGCCTGTTTCCTGGGTCTAAATGAGATTTCAAAGAATGCGATTTATAATAACCACAATCCCTAATGCACACTTTAATATATCCTTTCTTTGTTACAGTCATTTGCTGGTAAATCCTGCTGAATTAGAATTCTCTGAGCGTGATGAGCTACCTGTCCTCGGATGCCAGCTGCGCTGTCACAGACATTCCACTGTAGAGCTGGAACAAACAAGTCACGTCTGATCTGCCTGGATGCAGGGACTCTGCCTCAGTCGCCTTCCTCCTTCCAGCTGAGCCCTGGGCCAGTGAGAGCAGGAAGAGACTGCTTACTCCCTTCCTACTGACCAAAAAACTAATAACTGGATTTTTACAAGACAGAAGGTAGGAAGTGGGGAGGAAAGGGAACCCCCAGTCTTGACATAGTAAAACTGTGGGTCAGGTTGGAGTGTGTGGGAGGAGGAGTGCCTGCTTTGTACCAGGTGATTTCCCAGGTGCCTGATATACATCAGCTCACTGATTATGCAAAATGATCCCATGAGACAGCTATGCCCCTCCACCCCCTTAACACATGAGGCCTCTGAACAACCTCAGTATTAAAACTTAACCTAATGTCACACACCTAATATGAGGCAGGGGTAGAATTTGCAACTGTATATTGGGGGCTAGAAATGTCATACTCTCTCTGGAAACAGAACACAGCATCTGGGGAGAGGGGTAGGTAGAAAACAAATGGGCAAAGACCTCCTGTGGCCAGAGGAAGAAATCACACCCTTCAGAAATCAAGACTCGACTTTCCAGAGGACAGGCAGGTCCTCCAAGACTGGAGTCTTGGTCCTCATCATCAGGGACCCTGAGCCAGCTGCCCACACTGCAGCCCTAACCCCTATTCCTCTGGGTTCCTGCCCCGTCGTGTTCTGCGTTCTTCTACTCTGCCCAAGCATGACCACAGATGCCACAGAGATAACAGTTCTCACTGACACACTTTTTCTTTTGAAGGAAAGAAGACACAATGATAAAATTTCTCTATGAGGCTGCGAGAGGGAAGCCCAGGGGGAGGCCCACCTGCCTCCTGCCTCACTGAAGGCTTCTTGTGGCTGATGTCTGATGCTCCCTTTTCCCATCACACACTGACAATGCATCCCTACCCCACCACCTTCTGGTTTACATAATGCAACCAATCTCACAACAGTTCCCAAATGCTAGGTCAATGTCTCGTAGAAGTACAAATTTATCTGGATAAGAAAATTCTAAGTAACAAAACAGAACCTGCAGACATCACCAAATGGGTCTTACATATAATAGTCTACTTTTATTACATATAATAGTCTACTTTTATCACTGGAAATGGATAGCACAGATGACATTTGCAAGAAAATAGGGACATTCCTGATATTTTAAACAGCATCCTCTGCATTAGTTAGAATCTTGAGTATTTAGACAGATTTGAATATGTATAACATTTATTAACTGTAACATTAGCTCTGACATTTCAACTTAATCAGTGTTACTACAGAGAAGTTAAGTAATTCTCTCATGCTCATACATAAACAGTATTATCTTTTCATTTCCAAAAGGTACCATTTCGTGATCTAAGATGCTCAGGGAATAATTTCATTTCTGTGTGGGGAGGCCGATGAGGAAATTCTGGCAAATTCTCAGTGAGACTGCATTTGAGATTAAGTAATACATAAACTGCAAAGGAGGCCACAGAAACGACCTCTGGAGACTGCTGGATGCTTCCACTTTAGTTCTTAATAAAAGTTAAATAAACATGTTTTCTGTTTGCAGAAATCCAGTTTATTCAGGAACAGGATGAGGAGCCTCTGATATGGGGAGCCTTTTCAGAAAATGTGATGAGAGGTGATCCAAAACGCTCAGTAGATCCTTCCCCAGGCAAAGAGTAGCCGAGTTGAATAATCAGAGAGATCCAGTGTCTTTCTACACTGTTGGGCCTTGTCCAGCAAAGTGATTGTTTCTAAAAGGGCTGAAGAGTCCCCCCAATGATTAGTAAGGGTACATCTGGCAAAACAGCTTACTGCAGGGCCTCAGATTAAATATTGGACCTCTTCCCAGCCCCACCTAGCAGTTTTTGGCAGCATTCACAGCTCTCAGTTACACCCTGCAGGGGCAGTGAGAGAAAAATCAGGTAAAAAGGGTTTCCCTAATCCCCTTCAGATCCAGCCTTCTTGGAGTGAAGAAACGTGGCTATCTGGGCTGCTGCAGGTAGCCCATAGGCACCAAAGGGTCCAGAGCAAACTAGTGCCCAAGACACAGTGGGTAGACAGAGGCAGATGAATGCCCAACCCATCCTGGGGTGTTGTCCAAAACCCTTGAAAATACACTGGGACTTTATCCCCCAATCCACATCCACTCTAATTATGTTAGTAAACCTGTGTCCATCAGTTAGTTCTCCTCCACCCACACTAGGTCAGTGCCTTCACTCCACTCACAAAAAGTGGCTATAGTTTGCTCTAATCTTGAGTTTACGCTTCTGGTTTATGTAGCCAGAATGTGGACCCAAGCACAGTTTGAGGAAAAGAGAAAAGGAAAATTGGAAACGAAAATTGGGATTGCTAAATTCAGAATTCTACTTGTCTGAAGGAGATACCTTTATGCCTCTAAAATATGAAAGGTCTTTGGATTATAATGCAGCAGGAACTATTCTTGGTCCCAATGATGACAAAGAAAGTGGTTGGACAGTCTCTTTCAGGATACCCAATATATCTTTATACCTAATATTTATTTAAAGTTTATTATGTTCCAAATGTTCCACAAAGCAATTGATAAATGCCATTTAATTCTCAGAACAATCCCATACATTTGTGTTATCATAATGATCTCAGTTTTCAATCTGAATTTGAGATGTTAAATAATTAGTCCAGGGTCACACAGCAAAAAAATGGGACCTGGGTTCTCCCTCCTCCATATCACATATGATAACCTCTGCCCCAGGAGGTATGGGGAGTAATCCTTGCTACCTCATGGAGCTCTGGAGGCAGAGGAAGATTTAGCTAAAGGGAATGATTTTGGCCCTAGGGCCCTTTTGTTGCTCTGGCAGCACCAACTACTGGCAACAGGCCCCAGCTATGGCTTTCACGGTCCTTTGATTTTGTAAAATTTGCAAAAGTTAGACACTTACCTGAAATAAATTAAGACTAATGTTTCAAACTCCCTTTAGCCACACTTTCTCTTACATCGACTGCTGTTGGAGCAACTTGTAGAAATTTTGGGACGTTGTTTTTCATGTTTGGTTTGAGTTTACTGGGATATATTTCTATGGTGTAATGTCACTTCTGTGCATAGTTAACTTATGGCCAGCTGTCCCAATGTGGCAATCCAAGATGTCTTTTAATCACCCTGTGTGCCAACTCATTGGGCCTCATACCACCAAGGTGCACAATGGTTCTAAGGAAGCTCAAGAGCACGAGGGGCCAATTTGCTTGTGGGTAGCAGGGGAAGTGACTGAAAGCTGGCTGAGAGCCAGGCAAGCAGCATTGTTCCTTCTCAGACCCTTTCCCCAAGAACAGAGTCACAATCCAGAGACCTAGGTTACCCCACCCTGGCGAATACCTAAGGCTCCACCTCTTCCAACATAGGAGGAATGCCCTGACAAAGAAACATAGCCCAAATGAAAGAACAGATCAAAATTCCAAAAATAGAACTAAGCGATGAAAAGGTAGCCAACCTAGCAGATGCACAGTTCAAAACACTGGTAATCTGGATGCTCACTGAATTGGTTGAGTAAGATTGCAAAATAGAGAAAAAAGCAAAGGCTATGCAAAGTGAAATAAAAATATATATATATATATATATATATATATATATATATATATACACACACACACACACACACACACACACATACAGGGAACCAACAGTAAAGGGAAGGAAACCAGGACTCAAATCAATGATTGGAAGCAGAAGGAACAGATAAACATTCAACCAGAACAGAATGAAGAAACAAGAATTAAAAAAAATGAGGAGAGGCTTAGGAACCTCTGGGACAACTTGAAACAATCTATCATCGGAATCATAGGAGTGCCAGAAGGAGAAGAAGAAGATCAAGAAAGTGAAAACTTACTTGAAAAAATAATGAAGGAGAGCTTCCCCAATCTGGTGAAGGAAATAGACTTGCAGGAAGTCCAGGAAGCTCAGAGAGTCCCAAAGAAGTTGGACCCAAGGAAGGACACACCAAGGAACATCATAATTAAGTTACCCAAGATTAAAGATAAGGAGAGAATCTTAAAAGCAGCAAGAGAAAAGGGGACAGTTACCTACAAAGGAGTTCCCATAGAACTGTCAGCTGATTTCTCATCAAAAACCTTGCAGGCAAGAAGGGGCTGGAAAGAAGTATTTAAAGTCATGAAAGGCAAGGACCTACATCCAAGATTATTCTATCCAGCAAAGCTGTCATTTAGAATGGAAGGGGAGATAAAGTGCTTCCCAGATTATTATATGAAATGTTAAAAGGACTTATCTAGAAAAAGGAGATCAAAAATTATGAACAATAAAACAGAGTGGAGGGGGAGGAGGATGAATCGGGAAAGGGTACAGGGAATAAGCAGCATAAATAGTAGGTATAAAATAGGCAGTGGAAGGTTAAGAATAGCATAGGAAATGGAGAAACCAAAGAACTTATGTGTATAACCCATGAACATCAACTAAGGGGGATAATGCTGGGGGATGGGGCAGTGCAGGGTGGAGGAGAATAAAGAGGAGAAAAAATGGAACAACTATAATAGCATAATCAATAAAATATATATTTGAAAAAAGAAAATAGAAAAGCAAGTTAAAAAAAAACAGTCATGTGAAAAGAATATCAAACAGTAGCCAAAAATATGTAGGGGGAAATGTATTACAGAACTGTGTACCAGGCAGTCTGTGCATGTATGATTTTGTTTTATTTGTCAGCATTTCCATACATTTTTAATGATTTATTTTATGAATTTTATTCTCAGTAAATATTCATTTCTATGTCTGGTTTTATATTTATAATTTCATTTTCTTTCCTTTAAAAAAATCCTCTTCAATTGCATATACTCTATGTCCCACTAAACCTGGATCAACCCTGCCTGGAAAGCTAACCAGAAGTGAAGGACCATCTCCTCCACCAGTTTAGGACACATCTATGCTCCTCCTTTTTCCTGTAATCATATCCACATTGGTGACTATCAGTCCCACTAAGGCCTGGATTTCTTTATAACAACCATTTGAACCTTTGAGAGAACTAGGCTCCAGGACTTGGGGCATTTATCTTATTGTAAAGATTGTAACTAATATTCCCTGTTTCACTTTGTCTGCTAGAAAAAGTGGAGCCAAATTTGTGTGCAATGTTGCGTTTGTCTTACATCATAGAACTCACACTTCCTATCCTCCTCCCATACCATCGCCCCCCACCCCCAGCTTAATTAATTTCTTGTCCTTAATTACCTAGACTGTAATTTAACCAGTTATTTTCTAAATTCTTTGGTGTCTTTAGCTGCTTCAAATTCTCTACTTAATCATAGTCATCAAAAATGCAAATACTTGAGAGGAGAATATGGCAGAGGAGTGAGTGGAAGTCACACTGACCTCCTCCCAGGACCAAACTGGAATTGCAACTAAATTGTGGAAAAATCACCTGGAAAACAATGGAATGATTAAGAGAGAGGAGCCTTGGAGCCTCAGACATACAATGGAATTGACTCTCACACATCCTAATGGGTGAGAAGTGCTGTGGAGGCTTAAGAGGGTGGGCTGGCCACCCACAGGCACCAGCACCATAGGGATACTGAAATGGCCAGTTGGATCCCCCTGAGGAGAACAAGGTCTGAATCATAGGCAGGGACCTCTAGAATACAACATCTGAAACCAAAAAAGCACACAGACAAAAGACAACTGGGTAAAGCGTAGTGGTGCTCTCTGCCAGAGACAGGCAGCTAGAGACACAAAGAGACGTTTAATGGGCCAATGCAAGAATTTGCAGTGGCAGCTCCCTTCCGTGGTCTCTGGGCAGAGGTGGGAGCAGAGTGGGCTGGGGCCGGAGGAAAGATTGGTGAGGAAAGTTTTGGGGAGAGAACTGTGACAGTGGCCAGCAGAGCACCAGTGATGACTCACCTCCCACTCTACAGCTTCCAGCTCCCTCAGGCTTAAAGGAAACAATACCCTTGCCTTCAGGGCACCCCTCCCAGGTCTTGCACACAGTCCTGGGTGCTGAGTGCATAGTGGCCACCAGGGACAGTAGATTTCTAGCTAAAGGGGACACAGAGCTGCCTAGAGACATGCTTGAGGAGAGACTGGAGACAGAGACTTTGGGGAGAGAACTGTGGGAGTAGCCGGGAGTCCCCAGTACTCACTCCTTCCCCATTCTGCAGTCTCCATCTTGCTCAGGCAGGCCATGCCCCAAAGAGGCAGCAGCAGTAAAGGAAATCATAGCTCTGCCCTCAGGACAGTCTGGCAGGGACAGGAGTTGCATTCGTGCCTCAGTGCTGAGTGCAGAGCAGCTTGCAAAGATAGTAGAAACCTGGATAAAGGGGACACAGAGTTGCCTAGAGACTCAAGAGGAGAGAATGGAGTCAGAGGCACTGGGGAGAGAACTAAGGGAATAGCCAGTGAGATTCTGGTACTGTCTCCTTCCCCATTCCACAGTCTCCATCTTGCTTAGATAGACCACTCCCCTAAGTAGCAGCAACCTCTAAGGACAAGATAGCCCTGTCTCAGGAGGCACTGCCAAGACCTGAGGTGCCTCAGCCTGACAGCTGAGGGCAGAATGACTAGATTAACAATTGTAGGAGACAGACGCAGACAGTAGATTCCTGGAAGTCTCAAACAGACTGCCTAAGGTCAGACAGGGTCAACAGCTGACATCATCAGAGGCAAATCCAGAAAAAAAAGAAAAAAAAACTTGCCTACTACTGTAGAAGATTAATCCACAAAGCTAGGAAATCAAGACTGATCAATTTAAGAAGCAGAAGCAAAAAAGAAGAAGAAGAAGAGGAAGAGGAAGAAGAAGAAGAAGGAGAAGGAGAAGGAGAAGAAGAAGGAGGAGAAGAAAGAAGAAGAAGAAGGAGGAGGAGGAGGAGGAGGAGGAGGAGAAGAAGATTCTCACAAATAATGGGAAGGAAAAGAAACAGCCCCCAAATGAGGGGAAAGGAGGAATCCAGAGAGAGAAGTAAATGAAATAGAGGCAAGTAAACTATCAGATATTGAATTCAAAACAATGGTTCTAAGGAAGCTCAAGAGCTCTGCAAGCTCAAAGAGAACTATGAGAAACTACACGGAAACTATCAGGAACTTACAGCAAACTGTATAAACCTGGAAAAGGACACAGAAACCATCAATAAGAGACAAGAGGAAATGAAAAATACCATTTCTGAATTGAAGAGCAGAGTAGAAGGAGTCAAAAGCAGGCTATATGAAGCAGAGGATCGAATCAGCAAGCTGGAGGACAAAGTAGAAAAAGCTACCAGAAAGAGCAGGAAATGGAAAAAAGACTCAAAAAGAATAAGGAGGTCTTTAGGGAAATGCAGAACAACCTGAAATGTAATAACAACCATATAATAGGGATATCAGAAGGAGAAAAAGAGGAGCAAGGGATAGAGAACCTGTTTGAAAAAGTAATGATGGAAAACTTCCTTAACTGGTGGAGAGAAAAAGTCACACAAGTGCAGGAAGCACAGAGGGTCCCATTCAAGAGGAGTTCCATGAGGCCTTCTCCAAGACATATCATCATTAAAATGACAAATGTCAAAGACAAAGAAAGAATCCAAAGATAGCAAGGGAGAAACAGGTAGTAACATACACGGGAGCCTTTAAACGGCTAGCAGCTGACTTCTCAACAGAAACTCTACAAGCCAGAAGGGAATCACAAGAAATATCCCAAGTCATGAAAAGCAAAGGCCTAGAACCAAGATTTCTCTACCCAGCAAGGCTCTCAATTAAAATGGAAGGTGAAATACGGAATTTTCCAGACAAAAAAGGACTAAAAGAATACATCTCCACCAAACCAGAACTACAAGATATGCTAAAGGAAATGCTTTAAGAAGATGAAGAAAAAAGAGTGAGAAAGAGAAGAACGCAGGTACAAAGGGGGAAAAATGAATAAGTTCCTATCAATAATAACTCTAAATGTAAATGGACTAAATGTCCCAATCAAAAGACACAGGGTAGCTGAATGGATAAGAAAAATGACCCACACATATGCTGCATACAAAAAACCCACCTCAGAACAAAGGACCTACATAGATTGAAAGTAAAGGGATGGAAAAAAAATATTCTAAGCAAATAGACAGGAAAAAAAAAGGAGGGATTGCAATACCTATATCAGACAAAATAGATTTCAAAACAAAGGCCATACAAGGAGTCCCGGGGGACATTTTATAATACTCAAAGGAAGAATCCATCAAGAAGACATAAACACCACATGATCATCTCAATAGATGCACAAATAGCATTTGTTAAGATACAGCACCCACTTATGATGAAATCACTCAGCAAAATGGGAATAAATGGGGCATTTCTCAATGTAATAAAGGCCATATATGAAAAACCTACAGCCAACATCATACTCAACAGGCAAAAACTAAAAGCTTTGCCACTAAGATCAGGAACAAGACAAGGATGTCCGCTTTCACCACTTGTTTTCAACATAATACTGGAAGTCCTAGCCACAGCGGTCAGACAAGAAAAATAAATAAAAGGCATCCAAATTGGAAAGGAGGAAGTAAAACTATCATTGTTTGCAGATGACATGATAGTGTACATAGAAAACCCCAGATGCCACCAAAAAAATACTCAACCTAATAAGTGAATTTGCCAAAACAGCAGGATACAAAGTCAATATTCAGAAATCAAAGGCATTTTTGTACACTGGCAATGAAATAGAAGAAGAACTCAGAAAAAAAAAAAGTCCCATTTGCTATAGCAACAGGAAAAATAAAGTACCTAAGAATAAATTTAACTAAGAGGTAAAAGAGCTGTATGCAGAAAGCTACACAACACTGAAGAAAGAAATTAAGGGAAACACAAATAAACAGAAGCACACACCCTGTTTATGGAGTGGAAGAATTACCATCATCAAAATGTCCATACTACCCAAAGCAATTTATAGATTCAACGCAATCCCTATTAAAATACCAATGACGTATTTCACAGAAATAGAACAGACATTTCAAAAATTTAGATGGAACCATAAATGACCCTGAACTGCCACAGCAATTTTGAGAAAGAAAACAAAGTAGGAGGGATCATAATACCTGCCATCAAACAATATTATAAGACTACTATACTCAAAACAGTTTGGTACTGGCACAAGAACAGACCCATAGACCAATGGAACCGAATAGAAAGCCGAGAAATAAGCCCAGGTCTCTATGTTCAATTAATATTTGACAAAGGGAGAAGAAGCACAAATTGGAGTAAAAGTAGCCTCTTCAACAAATGGTGTTGGGAGAGCTTGACGGGTACATGCAAAAAATTGAAATTTGATCATCAGCTGACACCATACACAATAATAAACTCAAGATGGATAAAAGACTTAAATATAAGTTGTGACACCATAAAAGTCCTAGAGGAGAACATAGACTGGAAAGTCTCAGATATCCCACCCAGTAATATTTTCACCGATATGTCCCCTAAAGCAAGGGACATAAAAGAAAGTATAAACAAATGGGACCTCATCAAAATAAGAAGCTTCTGCATGGCTAAAGAAAACATCAGCAAAATGAAAAGGGAGTCAACCATATGGGAAAATATATTTGCCAATGATACATCAGATAGAAGTTTGATCTCCAAAATACATAAAGAACTCACACAATGCCAGTCCAAGACAAACAATCCAATAAAAAAAATGGGCAAAGGACCTGGGCAGACACTTTTCCAACGAAGGGATACAGAGGGTCCAGAGACATTTGAAAGGATGTTCAGCATCACTAGCCATCAGAGAAATGCAAATTAAAAGCACAATGAGATACCACTTCACATCAGTCAGAACGGCCATCATAAACAGATCAACAAACAACAGGTGCTGGCAAGGCTGTGGAGAAAAGGGAACACTAGTACACTGTTGGTGGGAATGCAGACTGGTCCAGCCCTTGTGGAAAACAGTGTGGAACTTACTCAAAAAGCTAAAAAGGGAACTGCCTTTTGACCCATTGATTCCACTGCTGGGATTATACCTTAAGAATCCAAAAATGCTCATTCAAAAGAACCTATGCACCCCAATGTTCATAGCTGCACAATTTACAATAGTCAAGTGTTGCTGGAAGCAACCTAAATGCCCATCAGTAGATGAGTGGATCAAAAAATTATGGTAGATTTACACAATGGAATACTATGCAGCAGAAGGAAAAAAAAGAACTACTACCCTTCAGGACAGCATGGATGGAACTAGAGAGCATTATGCTAAGTGAAATAAGCCAGAAGTGAAATAAGCGAAAGATACATACCATATGATCTCACCTACAATTGAAACCTAACCAACAAAACAAACAAGCAAGTAAAATATAAACAGCAACATTGAAAGGAAAAAGAAACCAACAGAGTAAAGAGGGAAGGAGGGATGGGGGGCAGGAAAAGGGAAGGGAAGGGTCAAGTCAAGGAACATGAATAAAGGACCAATGGACAACACCAAAGTGGGGAAGGATTGAAGGAGGGAGGTGGGGGAGGGGACAGGGGAAAGTGGTGGCAGGAAGGTGGAGACAAATGCATTTGAACAAAAAATAAAATTTTTAAAAAAATGAAAAAATTAAAAAAAAGTAAATTAGGAAAAACCTCCCACTATGACTGTTAATTTGTTATTTTTTCCTATAATTCTGTCAACTTTTGCTTCATATATTTTGAAGATAATTATTACATAAATACACATTTAAAACAATGTAAAAATGCAAATACATTAAAAGGCATATCTATAAACAACTAGCATGTTGGTTTTATAAAGAGGAAATAAACTTTATATAAAAATGCATAGATAGACAAACAGGATCCAGAAGTCTTGAGTTCTTTACATTTTGCTGGAGTTTTCAGCTTATTGTTAATTATTCCATCTGCAAGAGTTGTAGGGAGGGGAAGGTGGGAAAGGGGTAAGGTAGAATTTAGGGGAAGAAAGTGGCCATCTCCTCAGTACTTCCGTATGCTTGACTGCTGACATTTTCCTCTGCCTTTAAGCTCTCCTTTCCCGGATACAGTCCCAATTGCACCTGCAAATATTTCACTAGGCTGGCAGCACCCATCCTGTCCTGAGGCAGAATTATTTGGTAGAGATTAGCAAGCCATGAGCTATCTGTTGAGAGCTTTCCACTTGCAAATGGCAATGTCTGATGCTGTAACTGTAGCCACCAGGAAAGCACATCAGACACAGTGGGCCTTTAAGTTGCTTTTTGTAGGAGAAGGATCCTGTTGCCAAGGATAACAATCTCAAAGACCTGAAATGCAGGTAACATAGCTAAGAAGTGCATAGCAATACTAAATGTAACAAGGAATGAAAAAACCAGAGCCCTTGGCAGATTTATCACCTTTCTTGGAAATCCCAGGCTAAAATCCATTATATCATGATCAAAGTTCAGAATGTTCTGTCCTTAACCAAACCCTATCAAAGTATAGAAAATATGAAAATATGAATTACTGAATAAATGGTGTTGGGACAACTGGGTGACCATCTGCAAAAATATTAAGTGGGGTCCAACCTTTATACAAGGCACACAACCCACCAGGATGAATTCCAAAAGGATCAAAGATTTAAATGTATTGAATTAAGACTATAAAAATACTAGAAGAAAACATGGAAAATCACGTAAAATTTAGAGCCCATAAAAGAATGGTAATTGGACTACATTAAAAAACCTTCCATCTGGTTAAAAAATAATAGTGATAATAATAATGATAATAAGAAGAATAAAAAAACTAACAATATTCTGGGGTAAATATTGACAATGTTGAGATTACAACAAAAAGGTTAATCTGCCTGATGCTTAAAAACATCTACAAACCATCAAGATAGAGACACATCAACAACACAATTGTTATCATGGAAAAATTATATGACTAGCAATGAACAAAAAAAGGTAAAACAAATGCAACAGAGTGAATGGTTGCTCTCTTGACTTTGTCTTAATTTGTCCGCAATTTTCCCATGGCCTTCATGCTCATAGCTCCTACTAGCGATATGCTAATTATCAGAGGAATTCTGCTTGAGGCTTGAGGTTTTAGAAGAACAGCCCCTTTTCAGAAGACATCTCTCCCAAAGAGGTAGGGAAATACGTATGAAATAATGACTGTTTAGGAAAGATTTGTAGGAGACTCAAGACCAGACTCAGATCAACAGGGATCAACAGACAGGAAACAAAGAGATTTAGAAATTTCCTGCTCCTCCTTGGATCCCTGTTTATGCCCAGATGGATGCAGTTGTTAACCTCTTGCCCCACCTATTCTACCTTCCTTTGATGAAAATAAGCCTAAATTCTGGACTCTCTTAAGATGGATTTGAGGAACCTCTAAGGTTCCCATGTTTTTAATTGGGCACCTTCTTAATCAATAAAACTTTCTTTATTCCGAACTCTGATGTTTTGAAGTGCCAGGCAAACAGACTTTGGGCTGGTAAGACAAATGTCCCTAAAATGTTTGGAGAGATACACAACCTCATACAGGATAATAAGCATATAAATTTCAATTATTCTATGTTACCACTTTTTAAGTTCTCATTATCCATCTTCATGGAGATAATAATACAATGGAAGAGGCAGCAAGGATTCTTACAGCAGCTAATACCTTTTATCTACCAAAGAGGTTTCTTAATTGTCCACAGCTCAGGATAGGAGCAAGAACTGACCCAGGTTTGGCATTGAAAGTCCTACCTCCCAAGAAGCCCCTTAGTCCCAGGCAATCAGGAAGGTTAGTGATCTTAGCTCAGGATATCACATCCCTCAGCAGTAGTAGACAGACATTTAGCAATCACTAGACACAGTGATGTGCAGAAGATACTGAGGGAAGAATGAATCCACATCCCAAGTAGATTTTTCCATAATCTATCATCTCAGGACTCATTCATTTAACCAATTCATAGGCATCTAAAGGCCAGGTTCCATGTTGCCCACAGGATCTACTAGAAGAGGCCATCCACCCTATAAAATTTCATAGATGGGCAAAGAGAAGACAGAAACAGGAAACAATAGATAAGGGCTATCACAGAGGAGGAAGGCAGCTCTGAGGTGTATAGCATCCTGGAGGTATGAGAGCAGCTGTGAGCTCAGACTCATGGGATGAGCCCACATCTAGACACACCTGTGAGGCAGGAGGGAAACCCACAGGGCTCATGGGTGGGAAAGAGGGGTATAAAGTGACCAGGAGATAAGCAGGTGGCTCTGTGAAGTAAGATGCAGGCACCAAGGTGAGATGGCAGCTGATAATATCTGGCAATGTGACTCCAGGTCCAGATTGTCAAGAACTGGGTAGTTATTCACACACAAAGAAAATGGGGCTCTCCTCTCTGCTAGTCACTATGGGTTGCTGTGATGAGCACAAAAGATGTGGTTCCCAACCTCAGGAAGATCACTGTCTAGTTCATGGAGAGGGACTTGTGGGAAATAATATCAGCACACGGGCACAAGTCTACCACATGTACTTTGCTAAGGTTGTGAATTCTAACTTATAGTCGATAGGAAACCAAGGAATCCCAGCAGGATTTTTAAAAAAAGACAACCCTCAACAGTGTACTTTAGAAAGACCCCTGAGGTAAAAATGGAGAAAATGGAAGATCCTCTAAGCTGGGACATGACAGGTATTACCTGAGAAGAGGGTGGGATGATACAATATCCCCAGGAAATAGCAGTATTTAGAGAAATGAGGAGAAAGCATCTAAAAAGTCTGAAAAGGAACTGACTATTGAAACAGAATTCTAGAAATGTTTTAAGTTATAATTTTTCAAAATATTTTCTGAAAAGTAGAACACCTTCCTTTCTTCCTGCTCATGTAACCAAGTTGCTGTTGGAGGAAAAAAATGGATGGAAAAGTCCATACCTTTCATGTGAGGGAAATGTGGAGCTTGGACGCCCCTAGCCCAGGAATGTCTCATCTCATTTGCTGGTATTTCTGCTTTGTGAATGCCTCCAGGCAAGCACATAAAACACATCAAAAGGAAAAAAAGGCTTGATTTCTCTTCCCCTGCGTCACTCTGTCAGAAAATCCACAATCTGCCTTGGGGGAGTGGAACCTCTGTCACCAGTGGGAGCCAGCTCCATTCTCCTGCCAGGGTTTCCTCACTGCACTTGCCTCAGTCAGAGGCTTACTGAGCATCTGCTTGGTGCCAGCCCCTGTGCTCCCAGCAGACCCTACTGCCAGAGTTTTCAGAAAAACAGAGACAAACAGGGCAATGAACTCCTCTGCAAATCCGAAAGGACAGGCTCAACTGTTCTTCTCCCTACCCACTTTATGCCTTTCCATTTTAATTAAAACATGTTGAATACCAGAAAGATTGGACCACATCTGACAGCATATCTGCTCTACAAGCACAAACATGATGAGGTTAATTACAGTGTCTAAAGAGGTCTTAACTGCCCCTTCCAGGCCATGTTTTCCTATCACTTCGCCCCTGAGCCAGCAGTCAGTAATATCAGCTAATCTTACCCAGCAGACACTGGCAAAGTAGCTGCAGAGATGAGGATGGACAGAGCACAGGGAAAGTGAAATGCAGAAATGGTAGGTGGCCTCACCAATGCCACTGTGTTCAAGAAGGTGGTCCTTTGCAGTGTGATCTGGTTGGCTTTGCGCACTAGTCTGTGGGATGATGGAAGGATGCCTGCCAGGGAATGGGGAGGGGTGCTGACGAGGGCAGTACAGTCTTGGGTAGAGCCCCATTTTACCTACTTTCCACGGGTGCCAGCCCAGACTCGTGTGCTCCCTCCCTTACAACTCAGTGGTACCAGGTCAAAAAACTATGGTACATTTACACAATGGAATAGTACACAGCAGAAAGCAAAAAAGAACTACTACACTTCACGACAGCATAGATGGAACTAGAGAGCATTATGCTAAGTGAAATAAGCCAGGGGGCAAAAGACAAATACCATATGACCTCACCTATAAGCGGAATCTAACCAATTAAACAAAGATGCAAGGAAAATAAGACCAGCAGAACTGAAAGAAAAAGAAACCAACAGAGGCAAGAGGAAAGGAGGGAGAGGTGGGTGGGGGGGAAAGTAAAGGAAGGGGCAAGTCAAGGAACATATAGTAAGGACTCATGGACAAAGCCAAAGTAGAAAAAGATTGAGGGGGGAAGAGGGCAGGGGAAAGTGGTGGGGGGAAGACAGAGACAAATGTATTTGGAAAAATAAATTAATTAATTAAAAAAACAAGAAAAAAAGTTTGAAACAAAAGGAGCAAGGGCTTCTGAGTTCCACATTTCTGATATGTTCTAAGTGCTTAACAAAGATTTGCTGCCATTATAATTTCCCAAGTGCATGGTCTGTGTCAAGAAAGACTGGATGTCCTGCTTGACCCAGTGGGTGCTTCCATACTTAGAAACCTAGAGGGCAAAGGAAATGAATAGTTCTCTGTATCCCAGTAAGGATTTCCTCCAATCCCTGCCAAATATCATTGGGAGCTTCTTCCTGGCTCCCCCAACAAAAGGGGAGATTAAAGGAGAGTAGGTGTTTGTAGGATTAAAAGCCAGCATTTGAATCTCTGTCCTCAGAGTGAGTATAAAAGCAGTAGAACACAATTAAAAAAAATCAATATCAAATCAAAAGTAATTTTTCCTCTACTAGAAAGAAACAAACAAAAGCTAATTCCTCTGGACTCCTGAGTCATAATATCATTTGGGGAAGAACACTTCCCTTCAAATATAGAGAAACCTCTAGATGCTCCTGCTATGCCACATAAGCACTCTGGCACCGCCAGAAATTAATTATTTGTCTTCTGAAATCCATATTGTTATTTTTTATAGTGTGTCTCTGACAAATGAATAATCTTTGCATTTGTAAAATGCAGCACTGTCAATGACATAAGCTGTAATATAGTGGTGGTTCATCAGTGTAAACATGTATTTCAGATGAGAAAATCCTGGTATGATGTAGTTAATAGGCAGGTTACTGAGGTACAGACTTTCCAACCACAGGGCTTGGCTCAAGACCTGCTAATGCATTCCTTTAAGCATCTTGAATGAAACCTGCATTTAATGAACAGCCTATGACATGCCTGTCCTTGTGGTAGGCATTCTACAAAAATGATCATATTTAATAAGTCTGTGAAGTAAATATCATTGTCTCAATTTTACAGCAAAGAAACAAATGTTTGGGGGCATTTTGTGCATAAAAAACTAATTTGAACTAGTCTTCACAGTGTCATTAACTGGCTGGTCCTGACTTAGAACCCCAAAATGTCAGATCTCAACAGCCATGAGCTTAATCACTAGGCCTGACAAGTTCTAAACTTGCTGGTTATTCAGAAGGTCAGAAATTCTCCATAGGTTAGCATTGGTATGACCTATTTTTGTCAGTCTTTTGTTTTAAAATTAATCTTCCTCAAGGCATAAATTAAAAGTTTAATTATAATAAACCCAAATTAATATCCTTTTAAGAAATTTCATGACATTCTAAGTTGAAAATCCAGCTAGGTCTGGGAACTACTACAGTTAGAACAAATGATAATCACTGCAAAAAATACTAATACACTTATCAACAAACCCCACCCCAGAAATGTGTGTGCACATGTGAAGACATGTACGCACGCACATGCCCACACACACAGAGTAGCCTAAATCTGTATCATAACAGCCTGCCTAGGAAATGCTTGAATTATTGACAATAGGTGTATTTCACAGATGTCTGTGGAATGGACAGTATTATCTATTAACTGCTTCAAAAGAGAATTTCTTCATTTAGTCAAAGAATGTTGACTTAGCACTCCAGACTCTGTTCTAAACCTTGGGGCCCAGAAATAAACACACAAGCAAAAATTACAGCTCCTCTATATTCTACAGTCTAGTGGAAGACTACAGAGAAAAAGCAAAACAAAGCAAAATAAAGAGTGTGTTAGATAGTATGATAGTTAATTTTATGTGTCAACTTGACTGCGCCACAGGGTGGCCAGCTAGTTAGTTGGTCAAACATTATTTTGGGTGTTCCTGTTAGGGCATTTCTGAATGAAGTTAACATTTTAATCTGTAATAAACCAGACTGCACTCCCCAATGTTGGTGGGCCTTCTGCAATCAGTTGAAGGCCTGAATAGAACAAAAAGGCTGACCCACTTTGACTAAAAGAGAGTATCTCCTGCCTGACTGCCTTCAGACAGAGACATTGGCTTTCTCCTGACTTTGAGCATGAACTAAAACATTGACCTCTTGCCCCGGTCAGGTAGCTCAGTTGGTTACAGCATCATCCTGCTATGCCAGGGTTGTGGGTTCAATCCCCGGTCAGGGCACATACAAGAATCAATCAATGAATTCATAAACAAGTGGAACAACAAACCACTCTCTCTCTCTCTCTCTCTCTCTCTCTCTCTCTCTCACACACACACACACACACACACACACACACACACACACTGCTAGCAGTCAGAAACACTTATTGTGGATTTTATATGAATGAGAAATAAACTTAACTAGAGTGGAGAAGATTTTAACCTTGGAGGCTTAAAATTCAGGTAAAGAATGCCCTGTGCTCATCTCCAAATATCCCCAAACCTTTCATGAAATTCTGCTACAAAGTGTTGGGATCACTTGGAAATAAAAGGAAAAGAGTGTGGTTACACAGTGGTTCAGAGCAACACCAAGGAACAAGACCACAGCAGGAGATAAAATGAGCATGAGATGAATTTCATGGAGGCAGGAAAGAATGAGACAGATGGGTAAATAGGACAAAGTGCAGTTCCCTGAGAGGCCCAGCCCTCCTGGTGTGGAGCAGGGGAGGTTTGAGGTTGCCACCCATATTTGGTGAGGACTCAGCCACCTTTACATATTGACAGAAGCATGATCTCCAGAGTCTGAGGCTTGCAAGCTAGAATGAAATCATCTCTCTCTACCAGTTTCCAAGAACAGGTATACTGACTTCATTTTTCTCTGTTTCTGATGTCTAGTGAATTCAGCAAAGAAACCCTATTGGGCCTCATAGCCTGGCCTCCAGTAATAAATGGATTGCACCCAACTCTAGCACCACGACTACCTCTACCCCCCAGACTGGAAAGGAATTAGGAAATTTGTCTGGCTCAAGGTCTGACAAGACAGGATATTAGCTCCCCTATAACAGAAGGAAAAGGAAAAATGTCCACAGGAGTATATCAAACAAGTACCCACATACACAAAAATACAATACACTCACCCACACTACACATGCATACATGTGTGCATGCAGACATGTACACATACTATCTCTGGCTCTACTGCATAAAGTTGTGTAAACTAAGATGTTTTTGTTAAATAAGTTATTCCCCAAGTGATCATCTTTCCCCGGTTACGGGGACAGTAAATCTGGACTCATGAATACAAAGCTGCCTAGATCATTGGCCACTGTAAATGACACAATATTTTTTTAACACTACTTTTATGACATTCACCAAACACTCATTAGACACCTACCATGTGCCAGACTTCATATTAGGCAGTTGAAAAAGTGAGTGTAGAATATGCCATCCCTGCCCTTGAAGGATTTTGCAACCAGACTACAGTGGCCACCTCTGGGATGCTGTAGCCAGTAGTCGCTCTGGCTCTCAGGTCATCCCCTCCCTGGGGAGTCACTCCACTTGGAGTTGACATGACAATCCTGCTCTTTCCCCATGATCAGTGGCCCAGGCCCTGCAGCATGCTGAACTCCAGGGGAGAGAGGAGTGTTCTGGGAGAACAGTAATGGCCTGGCAAAGGCAAAGGCAGTCACCACAGCTGTGAGGCAGCTTCTCCCCCCACACCATCCCCTCCCTGCTGCCGCACCCAGGGGCTTAATTCTATTGGTGATCTCAATAGTGCACATCCACATTTAGATAAGTGGCACTAAAATAAAATGGACTTTAATTATTGTTATAGATTACAGTAATTACAGAGGGGGAAAGGGCCAATTAGATTAGCATGCTCACTCCCCGACCAGGACCTAGCTGATATGGAGATTTATGCAGAGACTGATGGACCTGCTGTGACCGCTGGAAGTCACTAAGACCTCCCAGGGCCCAGCCTGCAAAGGGCAGGGCAGCTGAGGAGGGGCAGTGGGAGGAAGAAGTTTCCAACTCCAAAACAAACCAGCCAGCCATTAAAGAATGTGACCTTCCAGCTTGCCTAGGGGGTCACGTGCAGCCACCCTGGCTGGCCCTGTGAAGGGCAGAGCCATGGCTGGCTTCCCACCATGCCCAGGGCAGTCAGGGACCATGTCCTCCTGCTGTGGAGACACCCTCCCCTCGGCCTCTCTGCTCGGGTCTGCTATCTCCCATCAGGCCACACAGGTCTGCCTAGAGAGCAGCATCTACCAAGGACTGCTGAGACACTAGCAAGTGACTTATACTCGTTCTAAGCCTCACTGTCCTTCTGGTGGATGGGGAAACCGTTCCCATTCATATGGCATTGTAATGAGATCACAGACATATAGCATCCAGGACAGACTGTGCCTGGTGAGGAGGAAGGTATGGAAAATGTGACTGATCCCTCCCTGCCCTAGCTGGCCACTCCCTGTCACCCATGAAGCCTGCCGGCGCTCCCATCCTCATGCCTGGCCTGGGCTGAAAAATGGAAACCTTGGGTCAAAGGACTTAGCCTACAGTTGCCTTGGGTATGAAATCTGCACTGCCCTCTTAATCACAGCTCTGCTGTCCACCTTGACCCCATTAATAAAGGGTCTCATGAATAAGGCTACCACCTAGGTACCTCCTGGCTTGTCCACAGGCTGGGTACCAACCTCAGTATTTGCCTCCAATGTCTAGGCCTTATTTCTTCTCACTAATCTCTCCTGTAGGAATTGAAGCTCTGTTTTGAATCCTGGGGTGGGATAACTGGGTTCTGATGTCAAGGATATCTCCTGCCCAACTAACCCTATTTCCCTTCCCAGAGCCTACCCCAATTCACTGACACTATCGCTACTTAGATCCCAGGACCTCCCACTTGTCTGAACCATGGATGGAGCTGGGCATATGACCAGCTGAGTGCACAGCTCCATCATTAGACCTCTACCATCTCCCTGGCCAGAACATCCCTGAACAGGTGGAGCTACTGCCAAAGCTCAGCTCTCCTTTTATGTAGTCTGTTGAGCTGACACCCAGCAGCCGAGGACCTGTGCTGCCAGGCATTCCCCACTACAGTTTTTGCCTGGGTCTGAGAAGCATCCACAGGGCTCACAGAATCCATTCACAGTCACTCCCCAGGGGTCTCTCCCAGCTAGTTCTCTGCTTTTATCTCCTATTACCCCTGCAAAATACTTATCATAACTATCTGCTTACTCATCAGTCACCCGCAGGAGACTATAAAACTTCATAAAAAAAAGAAATCATTTTGCTTTTAATTACCCCTTAGCAGAGTGTCTGACACACAGTTGATACCAATTAAGAGCTGATGGATGAAGGAAAAAAGTTTAAAAGTATTAATGCCTAGAAGCTTGCCAGGCTTTTACTTTCTAGATGCATTCCTTCTTTGTAGGGAGAAACGTTCCTTATGGAAGGAATACGGTCAGGTACCATGAGCCTGGCTAGAAAGTCAGGTGCTTATTGCACTGCTAGACACTAAGTTGGGCCCAGCAAAGCAGAAAGGAAGAAGTTTTTGGCAGATTGCAATCATGGCCCCCATTCTCTCTGCAGAGACACTTAGAAATAACATATTTGAATGGAGCCCAAAAGTGCTGAAAAGCCTTGGCTACAGAGACTGGTGTCAGTGTGAGTAAACCAGTAGCTTTGTAATTCCAAATGGTTTTCTCTTACCTGGCAGCCATTCCTGCAAATGTGGAAATCCCTGGACTTGACACGGGGCTTGCACAGCTCAGCCAGTGCTACTAGATTATTATCTCTGCTCCCTACATTCAAAGAAAAACTGAATCCAACTTAAATGCTTTTCTGAAAATCTACAAGTTGCTACCAGGTCAGTTTTTGTTTTTAGCTCTAAGTTTGCCTGTTGGCCGCTGCCTTCTGGAAAGAGAACCAAAGTACAGATGTATCCATGAACTGAAACCAGTAGCAATGCTGCCACATGGCCCAAACAATTGAGCTCACAGCTCTGTTTCCCACTGTCACGCATCTGAACACGGGTACTGTCAAAATCCCAACCAGCCTTGACTCAGGAGTACCTGTGGTGATACAGAGCCACAGAAGGAGGACCACTCAGCAGGAAAATCCTGGACCCTGACTTCTATGGGACAGGTCCCACCCACGGCAGACTTTCTAGTGGCATGTTCCCAAAGTCCCTGTTGCTCTCTTTCAAAGTCAATATCTGGTAAGATAAAAGCAGGGTAAATCGGATCTCAGTCCCTGCATACCATGTACTGCCCATGATCAGATCTCACTGGTGGGGGAAGCCAGGCAAGGTCATTTTCTTCCAGGTCCTAAATATAATGCTAAGTCTGGCCTGCAGTCCTCTGTTTAGGGGACCAGGATTTTCCAGTAATGGATAAGCTGAAGCAATGCTCAGAGGTTCCTTACATGGAGTTCCTTTCTCTGAAAAACTTAGAGACATCACGAGTTAGAAACAATAGCCATGGACACTTCTTGGAGGAAGCACCTGACCTCTGGAGTGTGAGGGCACCTATTAGAGGATGTCTGGCTCCTGCCCTTCATTTCTCTCTTCAATCCTCATTCCCAAACCCTCAGGTATAAAGCCCCTATTCCAGCTCTTCTTCCTTCTCATCAGGTGAGGCCAACTCTGACTGGAAAAGAAGTCTCGTCTGGCACATTGTTGCCGTAACCTCATGTCCACCCAGGCCTAATGAGCGTCCTCTGCTTTAAAAGGCAGAACTGCTGGATCCACCTGAACCTCCACCAGGGCCAGCCTCTCACCTGGACCAGTCTCAGAGTCAGGCTCTCTGGTAGAGGCCCTTGGAGCCCTGGGGCAGAATTGTGAAGTCAAAGACATCATTAAAGCCACATGGATCTCCATCAATCCCCAGAACTATACCAGGTTGGTCGCACCTTGGTACCTTTGCCCTGTCCTTTCCTCTGCCTACAACATGTTCCTCCTGGATCTTTATGTGGCTTTCTTCCTCTCCATGTTTAGGTTTTGATTTGTACATTACTTCCTCAAAAAGACCTCTGCAGAACTGCAGAACACATCCCTGCCTCAGCACTGTCCCATCTCCACCAGGGCCCTTCCAGTTTCCTTCTTAGCATCTACCTGACCTTTCATTAGTATGTTTATGGGTGTTCTTGCTGTGGGTAGTCTCCCCATTTTCCCCTCCTCGAGAGCACCTAGCAGGGTAGATTGTTTAGAGGTACATCAATGAGGATTTATGGGCTGGCCACATGAATTCAGTACCTGGTGAAAGACAAACACTAATGTTTCTTAACATAAATCATTTACTGAAGATTTCCTCAGTCCTGTGTATCTAGGAGGGCTCATCTTCTTGGATACCTGATTTATGTTTGCCTTAGGACATCCTGACACTGACAGTAATTGTCCCCTTCTTCTCTGCGGCTAGTCGGAGAGGCCCCTGAGCACAAGGGACATATTAGGAGCTGACCTCCAGCAACTGGTCAAGTTCTTAGCAGATGAGTCACTGGGCATCACCTGCACCAGCTTGGAGGAGGTGGCTGCTTTTGAGGCTTCACCCAAGTCAGGACTCACTGGGAAAATACTACCAGGCTGGAGAACACTGGAGGTAAGAGGACTAGGGGTTGCATGCATTTTATATACCCATCTTTCCACAGCTTCATGTTGCATCCTTGACCTCATTTCCTGTTTTTCCCGATTTTCTCCATTCCTCGATTAGGGTGAAAAAACAAAACCAAAAAAAAACACAAATAAACAAAAAAACCCTCTAGTTGTACATTATTTCTGTAAGCTGCCACTAATCCTTTCCTGATATGAGGCAGGATATAAATAAGTAAATACGCTGTGTCTTCCCCCTGGGTGCCCCGCTTGGATTTAGGTCATCTAGTTATAATCTATTTCTGAATTGCAAGATTCTGACTGTGTAAGCAGGAACCACAGAGCTGACTCTGGAACCAAGACATCTGCCAACACCGACAGTCCACAGAGCTCTGCCACTTGTAAACAAGCTGAGACCAGCCCAGGGGCCTCGGGAAGAGGTGGGAGCTTCCATGGAGGGACTGTCAGCAGGCCAGGCCTGGGCAGCACCATGAATCAAGAGGAATAGGCTGTAGTCGCATCTCTCCCTGGGCCTCAGCTTAAATTCATGGAAAACGGAGGTTTTGGACAAAGATCATTGCTGAGCATGAAAAGTGGCTTTCTCAGAGCACCTGGTGCTATGTCTGAAACAATGTGTGGTTCTAAATATCAAACAGCCCTTCCAGCAGGCTTCAGAGGATGGGGCCTTAGCACGACCTTATATATTCCTCTGCCACATTTTAAACAGCAAATGATCTCAAGTTTCAGAACAGAGGCAGACAAACCAGGCTGACTTCAGACCTGCCCATAGGGGATGGACAGTCCCTAAGGCACCCAGGCAATTTCAGGGCCTCATGATCAAGGTGGCAGAGGCACAGTTCAGGGGCGCAGCAGCACCCCAGGCTCCAGCCTCAACTGGTCCTAAACATACCCACATTGTGATACAGTAATCTTATAAAAATACATACCTCCCCACTACCCTCAAATACAGTACAAACACAGAGATACAAGTGTAAAAGCTGGAGGGACTGGCCCTGCTAATCTTCCTATTCACCCACCCTGAAGAGCATCCAGCTCTTCATGGCAGCACCCACCCTTCTCACGCCTCTGGCCATTCATACCAACTCTCCCACCTGCAGGGAGGCCTCTACCTTTTCCACTTCTTTGCCTATTTCTTCTTCATGCTTCACCCTAGATGTCACCTTGTTGGGAAACTTTTCCTGAAGCCGCCCCAGCTGAGCCAGGCTGTGGGCACTGTTCTGTGTTCTCCTATAGCAACCCTGTCCTTCCCTAATCACAGCATTCAGAACATCGCCAAAAGTGTCTGCTGGATGAGGTGGGGACTGGCCCCTAGACTCCAAATGTGGAAGGGCAAGGCTGTGTCTCCTTTTTTCCCTGTCGTTTCCCTAGCACATAACCCCAAGACTGGCAGATACCAGGAACTATATAAATACAGATTGAGCAGGAAAATGATTAAATGAGATGACACTCAGTTTGCCAAGCACCAGCAGTTTGTTACTGGGCAATTGTCCTGAGGGGACCTGGCTCTATACCCAAGGGCCATTTCAGACCTTGGAAAGTGGAAACTGGCAAGAAACAAACAAGGTCTGTATCTGTGAGGGCAATGCATTTGGGAAGGAGAAATTATGAGGGACATTCAGAGCTGGGTCTAAAGAAAGCTCTGCCCCAGGAAATGGGCTAATTGGGTGAGAGCAACAGGTAGGATAGGATGGGAGGGTTCAAGCCCCATCAGGATGGGGGGCCAGGACACACAGGTGTCACTGGCTTTGGGCCTGGCCCTGTCCAGGCTGGTCAGGTGCATATGCGATGGACACCTCCCTGCTTTGCGAGTGGACATCCAGAGACAGAGAATGGAGGTGTGCCCAGCTCTGCCACTGAGGCCCTTGTCATTAAGGTCACTAGGGCCACCCCAGTGTTTCATTTCTCCTCCTCTGGCCACGACCCCATCACAGCCCTCCTTACAGGCTGCACAGAGCCCTGTGCCACCCCATCCCTGCTTTCTTATTAGAGAAGCTTTCCAAGATGCCAGCCACAGCCTGAGGCTCTCTGACTCAGAGGTGACAAACTCCCTGGCATTGGATTAGCCTTCCTGAGGGCCTGGGGATGACATTCTGCTGCCACCTCATAACCTGTTCGCCTTCTGAGGGGAGCTTTTCCCAAAGACAATGAGTGACTTTCACCCCCAGAGACTCCATAACACAGTTCCCAGAGCACACCTGCTGGGGGACACACCCGAGTGAAGAGATAGATGTTCATGAGCAGAACACAGGTGTGCCCAGATGAGAGGATCACGGGGATTCCACAGAAGATGCAAGTAATGCTGCTGAAGAGGCCAGGTCAACCCCCAAATACGACAGAGAAGGAGCAAGGAAAAGTCCATGCTGTGGTCTCCCATGAAGCCCCAGCCCAGAGATACCCTGAGATGTGGAGTAAAGGAACCGAGGGCAGACAGCCCAAGTCACAGCAAGAAGAATGTGGATCTTAAGGGGATTGTCTGAAAATTCCTTCAGATTTTGAATCCTGAAAATTATGGGGAGACACACGCCTGGGTGGTGAATTGCAAACTTGGTGAAAGTATTGGCAGAGTGCAGGGACATCCAGGACTGCCTCACCCCTTTAACCCCCAGTTCCTATCTGCCCCCTACCTTGCTTCCTTCATCAGGAAGCAAGCATTCCTCAAAGACTGGTGACAACCAGAAAGGAAACAACAATGAACATGTGAACAGAATTTCCAAAAAAAATGGGTGGGGGAGGGAAGAGCAGGCATGAAGAAGAAAGAAACATCAGAAAGAGTGGATAAAGAAAATGTAAAATCCATCACTAGAACTATCTCTGACGGGGAAAAAAATAAAAAGATAGAGTTCAGACAAATATTCTCCCCTGTCTCAAATAAGTTACAGATAACAGTCTCTGAAAGGAAAAAAATCTAAGAAGAAAGAAAAAAAGTTCAAAGAGGAGATTGTAAAACAACAGACACAGATGAAAAGCAAATTGTGAAGCTCAGGAAAGAGCTCGGCAGAGGAGAGACCCAGAGAAAATATATCTATAAGCTAGGATGTACTGAAAGTTCTCTGTCCACCTGGCCTTTCCCAAAACCTCAGCTAACCTGGAACAGTGCCTCGCCCCACTGGACGAACACATCCCCACTGCCAGGGTCACCAGAAAGCCATTTGACAGGCAAAGTTCCCCACAGTGGTGGCAGAGGCAGTAGTGGGAGAAACAAGCTGTAGTTGTCAGTCCCAAAGGCAGACATGTTATCCCTGTCTCTGGATGATGCTTCAGCGCTCGGGGCCTCAGATAAACTTTGCATTGCTATTTCCACCAGTGGAGGGAGCCCTGGTGAGGTGCCTTTCAATATTTTTAAATGATTTTTCCTCTTAACTCTACATCATAATAAGTCATCATACACTTGAAGCCAGAATCTTCTTTCTTGCTGAAATGATTTGTTCTCTAGCAGGAGGCAGGGTTTATTACTTGGGAATCCAGCTCATGATCTCAGCTGAGAGTTACTGAGGGCCTTGGGACCCTCGTCTACCCCCACTCTCCTCACAGCACAGGTTAACCAAGCTACAGAGACAGCCCTGCCTGAGTGCCCAGATCCACAGGGAGGATTCAGAAGCCTTCTCAAAGGAAATTGTCTCCTCCCCCTTGAAGTTGAAGCCTATCTCTTCTGATATCCCAATGGAATGATAGAAGAAACACCCCAGAGTTCTGCAGGGGGAGCTAGAGTGATTCTGCATCTGCCTCCCTTTCCAACCAACTACCCCAATGCAGGGTTCCTGAAAAAGCAGGCTAGCAAAGCTAAGACATAGCAAAAATTCTCTGGGCAGTCAGAGTGCTCACCCAACAGAAAGACAGCAGTGAGGATGATGCAAAACATCTAGGTTTAGTCAGATGCCAGCTTCAGGGCACTGCCACACCCTTGTTTCAGCCCACTCCCACCTAAGGCAGGCGCCCGGCAGGAAAGAGAATTGGCTGTGGGATATGTTGTTCCATGGGGGCCACAATGTTCAGGGCTCTGAGACAGAGAAGTCTTGTGGCCTCCCAGACTGTCAACATTGCTTTTTATCATCTTCAAACAGAATAACTGTTCGTGAATAAAGTGCCCAATGCTTGGACTCTGCAATGGAAGAAACACATGTCGGCATCTTCGGGGAGATACAGATAGGAAGCCCAACATGTCTGGCTTTGGCCCTTAACATGTGCTAAGACTGGGGTCCCATAAACAGTGCTCATGTACCTCATCCTGGGCTGGAGTCCCCCAGTACCCATGTGGCCTGATGCAGGTGTTAATATGCTTCCAATAAGCAAGGGTGCAAGATTCCCCAACCTGAATCCAAATGTGCAGATCCCTCCATTATGACAGAAAAGAAAATGCTGTCTTTCATATCATTCGTGTGGTGTAGTCTTAAGCCTGTCCCCATCTTTATGATTTTAGGAACCATAGGTTCTTACCTCAGAATCAGGAAGGGGCTCTGAATTCCAGAAACATAAAGCTGAAAAGACTTTCAGAGGTCAGCAAGTTAAAAATCTCACTAACAACAGAAATCCTCTCCATAGTATTTGGACTCTGCTTGAATACTCCCAGTGATGGGGCACGCACTACCTTATAAGACAACCTGTACTGTCTTCTGGCAGATTTGTTATAAACTTATGTTAGTTGCAAGCTGTCTTCCTATAATCTCTCCCTTCTGGAACAACACACAGCTGCACTCCTCTATAAGACATACTGTCTTAACGTCACTTCTAGGCCAATGTATACTTTTAAAAGGCAAGGCCTCAATTATCAATGGTAACCTAGTCATCCTAAGGAGCTTCAAGTCCCATCTTCCTTCTACAATTTCTCTGTAGTCCTTCCCAGTCTCCCTGCTGGAGCTTTGGCCCATCCTCTCAATATTTCCATCCTAGACTATTTCAATAGCCTCCTTAGCATCCTTCATGCTTCCGATCTCTCCTCCCTTCAACCCTCACCACCTGTAATGATCTTTCTAAAATGAAACCTGATCATGCCATCACCCTTTCACTGTCCTTTAGTGGCTCCCCATTGCCTTTGGACAAACCCACATTCCTCAGTAAGAATTTCTATAATGGAAAGTTAGCTTTTATATAATACAGACAACCTACAGAACTCAGATGATGTGCCAGGCACTGGGCTAAGCCCACGCTGTCTTATTTAAGCCGTGCAAAAAGTCTCATGAGGTGAGTTCCACTTTTATCCCCATTTACCAAGTAAAGATAAAGGCCTTTACCAAGTCTCTAAGTAGATTTGGTGTTAGATCCCAGTCAAGCATTTCTTGCACAGAGTGAATGCACACCCACTCACTGTAGTTCAGCACAAGGATGGGCCTTGGCAGCCCCTCCAGGTTCATCTTCTATCTTCCTCTCCCCAAGGTTCTGTGGTCCACCTACACTAACTTCAGTGCCTCAAGCAAAAGCAACTCCTGGCAGTTCCTTATGCACACCTTGGTGCTGCCTCCTGCAGGGACATGGCTCGTGCATTGACTGCTGAGAATCCTTAGCCTGCCACCAACCTGGCAGCTTCTGTCCATCCAGCAGCTCAGGGGGGCTCTCCTCAATCAAGTTTTACCTGAACCTCTACATCATAATAAGTCATCAGACACTAGAAGCCAGAATCCTCCATTAATCACTTCCTCTTCTGGAGTCTCCTTCTCCAGTTCCTGTCACATGCGGGGCCCTTGTGTGTTCATTTGCCAGTTGCCACTCCAGATGTTAAGCCCTTGGAGACAACACCTATATCTTAGTCATACATTTATTCACAGAATCCAGGACAGGCCTAAACAGTATGGAAGTTCCTCAAAAATTCAAAAATGAAACAGCCTTATGACCCAGAAATTCCACTTCTGGATATCTGAAGAAACCCAAAACACGAACTCCAAAAACTATTCTATGTTTATAGCAGCACTATTAATAACAGCCAAGGCATGGAAGCAGCTAAAGTGACCATCAGTAGAAAGTGGATAAAAACAAACAAAAAATTGCCATACATGTATACGATGGAATACTTCTCCACCATAAAAAAGAATGAAATCTTGGACCTAGAGGGTATTTCGCTAAGTGAAATAAGGTCAGAGAAAAACAAATACAATATGATTACACTTATATGTGAAATCTAAAGAACAATATAAACGAACAAACAAAGCAGAAACAGACTCATAGATACAAAGAACAGATTGATGGTTTTCAGGGGAGAGAGAGTTGAGAAGTACATATTGGTTGTTACAAAATAGCCATGGGGGTGTAAAGTACAGCATAGGGAATATAGTCCATAATATTTTAATAACTCTGTGTGTGCCATTCGGGTATTGGAAATATCAGGAGGACTACTTCGTAAATAATATGATTGATTGTCTAACCACTTTGCTGTATACTTGAAACTAATACAAAATAATATTGAATGTAAACATAACTGCAAAAATTTTTTAAAAATAAAAGAATCTAGGACAGGCATGGAAGAAGATCGGTATAAATGTAAATGAAGGAATCGAGTCCTGCTCTCAGACCCCCATTTGTCCCAGTAGTTCTTCAGCCTGACCAGTGCTGGATGGCCCCTCCAAGGCTCCATCTTTCAGTATTCTTATGTTCATTGATTTAACTTTATACAAAATATAACATGTCCTAGATACTCCAGAAATAGTAACTTTTACCACTATTGTAAAGAAAAAGTTCCAGGCAGATAACAAAGAATATATATATAAAAAAAAAATAAGAGCATTATTTTAATGGGAGAGACAGCCAAGGGTGTGAGGAAAAACTCACTGGTCTGAAGTTGAGTGACGTAACCCAGCATTTTCTAAAGTGAATTCTACTGAGCTGTTCTGAAACAATACTAGGTCCTACAGGGAATAACCGCAGCAAAAAACAACAACAACAAAAGTCCTGTGGGAGAAAAAAAAAATGCATACATCAGAAATTAAACAGATTTCTTTACACAAACTTTAATGTGCTAATGTGTGTTGTGACTCATCATAAGAAAAATTTAACATATAAAGTTTCCCACGCTTAGTTTTCCCCAGGGCCTCCCTTCCCTTGGGAAGCATCTCCTTGCAGTACTGCTGCTCAAAACACACTTTTGGAAATGTGTAATTAAACTCTGTCAGGACAGGTATTTCAATTGATTGTTTTCATCCAAATAAAGGCTATTGATTATCCCCCGCTGAGGTTACTTAGTTAGCCTCTACCAGCCTACTATAATAATTTAAATATCAACTCTGTCACCCATCTCTTTAGCTACTTAATATGATCAGTAACCTAATCATTTACATGATTTATAATACTATATAACAAAGCAAACCAAGCCAATTGCTCACCAAATAATTGATTAGCGTGCCAGAGAAAGTGACTATAGACAGAGCAACAGCATACGTAGTACCACATCTGTAAAGTCATTCTTAGGACATTTCTTTACGAAACTGTTAGCTATTTCCAACCCTGAGACTGAATCTCAGCACTTCAATGCTTATAGAGAAAACGTGTCAGGCATCAATGTTTCCGAGATCATGCTCATAATAAAGCTCATAATAAAGTCAATATGAGTTTTTCTAACCCTGTCTCTCAGTGACAGCCAATGGCATCACACCAAAAATGGGTCATCATAGAGAAACAATTCTCAACAGAGGAAGCTCGCTCAATACCCAGTTTCCCCAGAGTATAAACATTAGTGTCCAAATGATTGGCAGATTGCACAGCTTTCAGGTAATCCCTAGAAGTATTGTTTCTTTCAATATACCTTTGATGGGGATTAAGTAGTGGTTAGTTCAAAGTTTTACTTCTCAACAAATGCCAGATGTGTAGCTGGTATTACTGATAGGTGATAATAGAGCCATGTACTATGAAGGCTGCTGACCTAGAGATATGACCTTGCATTTGCCTGCTGCAATCATGAGACAACATAGCCATGTCATTGAGATCAAACACTCATGGAGAAGTATAAAGCTGGCATACTTCCAAATAATTGCTTTTCCTGCCCCAAAAGAGATAGCAAACTTAATGTGGATGATTTACCAAACACTTGCAGTATTTATGCCTCTAGTTTAAAATGGAAGATAGAACATTCTCTCCCAACTTCTAACTAAAATATTTATGAAGACAAAGAAATGATAAAAGATCAAAGAGAAAAGAAGATAATACTGGCAGTCATTTTATTGTAAATATTGGGGGAATTTCCATTGAATATAAGGTTTATGAACATGAACTGAGAAATATAATTAGGACTATGTTTTTCTGTAGAAGAGAGGACAGCCTTGCCTTCTGAAACACCAAGGTGAATATTCTAACATCCCCCTGCCCTCTTTGCTTGCTCTGGAGCCCGGGGTCTATGCCAGCTTGGGTGGTTTCTGTCAACTCCCTTAATATGTGCTTCCTGCTCCTGGGCAGCTAGAAAAATATCTGCATCACCCCAGACATGTGATGGTAATGTTCCCAAAGGTGTTCTGCAGAACATTACAGGGTGCACTTCAAAGAGCTTCCATCTTGAGAAGCTACAGAGCCATCAAAGTCTCTGAAAAACTATTCAGTAAAAAATTCTTGACAGTTTTGTTACACTCAACATTTCTTAAAAGCATTTGAATATATGGAATTTTATTTTTCACTTAACATTATACACATTTGGAAGAACTACTGTTCCCTGAAACATATTTTCAGAATATGCTCTAAATCCATTCAGGGAAAACAATTTCCAGAGAACTATCAGGCAAGATTTGAACAAGAAAGGCAAGGCCACTTTCAACCCTGGGAAATGAGCACTTATTGGTTGAGACAGACTCAGAAAAAATCTGTCTCTTACAGCTGGTTGCTTACCAAATAGCTGATTAGAGTGCTAGAGAAAGTGACTATAGACAGGGCAACAGACAAGGTAGTCAACCACATCTGTAAAGCCATTCTTAGGACATTTCTTTATGAAACTGTTACAAAGAACTAAAGAAAGTAGACTAAAGGAAAGTCACAGGAAGAGAAAGATAAATAAGCTGAGCTTAAAAGGGGAGTTCATTAGTTAAGGAAGGGAGGGTTGCAAATAAAAGCAAACTTCTAATTCCCACATTGATGTATACATTGTAATCAAAGAAAAGAAGGCTGAATTGGTGGGGTGATACCTCCTCTCCCTGGCAAGGTGAAGGGAATGCCCAAGACAGCAGTGACAAGGGCTAAGGTGAAAGGTGTGGAGAGGAAAGAGAAAAGGGAGCAACACCAGAAAAACAGAAGATGCTTGGGAAATAGAAGCACAAACCTGCAAGCCCACAAAAACTCTAGCAGAACAAAACAGACACAATAAACAATTATAAATCAAAGGAACTTAAAATGCCCTAAAGAAAATTATTTAAAATGGATCTTGACATATTCTGGTAAAACAAGGGACTAGGAGAAGGGAGTGGTTTTCATGAATCTATCAGAGTTTAAAAGATTTCTACTAGATCACTTGTCAAGGTGCATCCTCTCCAGGGAGAGGAGAACACAACCAGATTCCCTCTCTGCCGCGTCTTTCATGTCTTGAAAAACCACTGCTGCTGCTTTAAAAATATTTTAGTTGAACAAAATATACAAACTATCACAAATTGATAGAGAGAAAAAATGATGTTGACTAAAATCAGTTTGATTTCAGAATTTCACTTTTCTATATACTAAAAACAGAGAAAAAAGGGTAAATGTCTCCAGCTTGTACAATGACACAAGAAGTACAATCTAGGTTAAGGAGGACATTGCAATATTTAAAAGGCTCAGAAATCAATAAAAAGTGGCTTTTTATTGACACTTGAAAAAATTACATGAATATACAATCCAGCATATTAAAAAAATAAGATGACCATATATAATCTAGCCACCTAAAAGAGATAGCAGAACTCAAAAATCAAGATGTGGAAAAAGCAATAACACCAAACACTGAAATGATTTAAGCACACAGTTTATACACCTGAACATGAATTTTTGATATAATTTTGAAAATTATATGCCAATCTGCCACTTTACTCTCAAATGTAGGGAGAATATTAAGAAGCAATATTATTTTCATTTGGAACACAGGAATGCAAGGCTTAGGGAAGTAGAAGAAGAATCCATGGACCACATTGGATACCACAGAGTATCAGAGGAGGAGGGCTAAGGAAGACAGACAGAAAGCCCACTGTGGATGAGGTCCTGAAGCTCGGCAAGGAGGAAGTAAATGAGGAAATGTGCAGTTAAATTTTCAAGACTTAGAGAAAGATTTATATTCTTGGACTGAAAGTGCCACAGAGTGAAATACAGGGAAATAAGGAAATGTTTATTTGAAATTTATGAATATCCAGAACAAAGGAAAAATTCAAACCATTTTCTGAAGACCAAATAATCGATCAGAACCATTTAACAGCAAACTTCTCAAAAGCAACTCTGGCTTCACATGACAACAGAGTAATATTTTTAAGGCATTTGAAACACAGGAACATTAAACCTGGAATTTTACATCCCACAAAATGGCCTTTCAAATGTCGTTAAAAAAAAAAAGATATCCTCAGACATACAAAGCTTCATTAGGTTTGTCACACAAAGGTCCATTTAAAAAAGATTTTGTGAGAAAACACTAAAATTAGAAAAGGAACAAACCTAGCAGATGTTGAAGGAGATTCACAAAATATGGATGAAAACATACCTGCAAAATTTGCTTTTGTCTTTCCAAAGGCTAAGAACACCATCAAAAGGAGAAGGCAAATAATCCCATAACTAACCAAAATGAAAATTCTAGAAAATAGCAAGATGCTATGGGTGATAAGGAAATTAATAGTATGAAGTAGCTATACTTCTTATCACTTTGGAGAAGTAAAAAAATGATTTAAAAAGGCAAAATAAGTTGGATAATTTAAATCAACTCTTCAAATGATAGAAAATTCAAACGTCTTAATCATAATAATTATTTCAAATTTAAAAGCAATGATTGGGAGAAAATCTGTGTGTGTTGTTTATAAACTGTGCTTTAAAGATACAATGAGGTTAAAGTAAGCAAATGAGAAAAGGAATGCCAAGCAATCCTAATAAAAAGAAAAACTAAATCAGTTTCAGACAACATAGAAATTAAAGCAAAAAGTATAAAGAATATACAGAAAATTACTAGAAATGTTGAAGAGTTTAATTAATCAAAAATATGTCCAAACCAGTTTGCACCTAATAAATTAGCCTCAAAATGTATAATGCAAACATACAGAATGCAAAAGGAAATGTAAAAGTCTAGCAACATAACGACCAACTTCTAAGCAGCTTTCTCAGTCACTGGTTAAGTAGACCAAATAATCACCAAAGATATAGATGTGACTAACAAAATTTAATGAACTTATAATTATGCACTGGATAGTGTAAAAATACACATTCTTCTCAAACACACATGGCACATTTCCAAAAACGAACTACATACGAAACATGAACAAACTACATTCTTAATCAAAGTTTACAAGTTAATGAAAATAACATAAGTAAGCTATCTCTATATGTGAAAAAATTAAGTACTTCTAAATAACCAAAAGATCATAGAAAAATTCAACCTAATAGTAATAACCAAATAATAATAACAACAACACAGCAACCATATAGCAAAAAGGGGAATTTGAAGAAATAGTTCCCATTCCTTATATTAGAAGAGAAGCAAGACCTAAAAATTTAGAAGTTAACAGTAATTCCAAAGATATTTAAGAAAGGAGATAATAAAGATAATAGAAATGAAATATTTATTTACTGAATTTTTATATATCAGTTTGCCCAGCACTATTCTTTTACAATTAGTAACTCATCAAATCTTCATGACAACTATGTGGTGTAGGTACAATTATTATTCCCATTACAGAGGTGGAAACTGAATATCAAAGAACTTATATAATTTACACAAGACAACACAGCTAGTAATTGCTTCAGGCAGAATTTGATAACAAAGTTGGGTTATTTGCTTTGTTAAAATAGAAAGAATCAAAAATAAAGTTAATTTTTTAAAAAGAATAACAAAATAGGTTTCTGTTATTAATTTTTCAAAGAAAAGAAAGGCAGAGGGAGAGATAAAAGGTACAAATAAATTACATCAATAAAGAGGTAACAATAACCAATATAGGAGAGATAAAATATTAGAAAATATTATTAATTCCTTTTGCTAATAAAACTTAAAAGTTAATTATGTTTGTGGAAACTAGTATATAAATGACTCAAGAAGAAATAAAACATGAAAATTCCTATAGTTTTTGAAGTAATTTTAAAGCAGTAGTTAAAAATTTTTCCACAGAGCAGTTCTTGACAGCTTTAATAGTAAAGCAATTTCTAGTAAATTTATAAATTCTATGTCACTTTAAGAAATTATACAAAGAAGCAGCATATTCTCACTCATCTTATGAACTCACTACAATTTTATCCCCAAAGAAATAAAATTAGTACCAGAAGGCAATTTTACAGAACTACTTCATTCATAACTAAAGATGCAATATCTAAATAAAAATATCTAAAACAAAATTCTAAATAACTAAATATAATAGCATTTTAATTAAATTAAGCAAATTAATAGAGAAAGCCTATGTCATCAGTTCACAAAGGCAGAAGAGTTTCCATACTATTCATACCTATTCATGACGAAAAAAATTGTGGCATACTAAGAATAGAAGGAAAGTTCATTTATCTGATAAAAGGTATTGCAAAGTACATTTAATAAACATAATCTGAAATGCAAGAATAGTAAAACAAATATTTTAAAATCAGAAAAAATGAAAGATGCTCACTATTATCAAATTTATTTGCTATTATATTAGAAGTTCTAGAATATACAATAAGAGAAAAAAGATGTAAGGAATAGAAAGAAGAAAATGAGTTATTATTTTTATTACATGTTAATATATATTAAACAAAATAAAATAGCCTTAAAGAAAATTATTAGTTGCTAAGATATGAATTTAAAAGATGAGTGAATATAAAATCTATTTCATCTAAAGTCAAATGTATGTTTATGCCCTAAACAATTAGAAAAATATATTTTTAAAAGACAGGAATTACAATATCAGATAGATCTAACAAAATATGCACAAGATCCATGTGGGGAAACATATACAAATTACTTATTCATTAAAAACCTTAGAGAAGTAAACCAATGATTAATGAAAGACATAGGATAGATAATATCATATGATTATGATTGGTTCCCTCTAAATTGATAAGTATGGGGAAAATGCTAATCAAAAAAACAACATTTTCCCAGGAACCTGGAAGAACAGAGAATCCAGAAGTGTATGTGTTTGTTTATATATAAATCATTAAGGAAATGCCTATTCAAAAAATGGAGTGGGGTAACTGGTATCTGGAGCAGGGTAACTGTTTATCCATAATTTTTAAATATGAAATTATATCCAACTCATGTTACATACTAAAATCACTTCCAGATAGATTCAACCCTAAAGTTTAAAAGGGAAAATTTTAAATTTTAAAAGAACTCTTAATCTTGGTTATAACAAAGTGATTGATATCACACAAGCACTTCCAACAAAAATAACTAAAATAGTGGGACTTAATATTTGAAACAACTATTTTAAGATATTAAACAAGAGGCACTATAGGGCTGCGATCCATGAGAGAAAAGTGACCAATAAAGAGAGTTTTACAGACTCACCAGAATAACAAGGCAGGTACACACATACATGTACAAACACACACACACACACACACACACACACACACGCACGCACGCACACACACAAATGCAAAGGCATATTATAATCAAATTGCTAAAAAGAAATTATCTTTTAAAAACCCGTGATAGAAAAAAGAAATATTGAGTAAAAATAAAACTGTAAAAAGTATTGCAGACTTCTCACCAATTACAATACAATCCAAAAGAATGAAAATTATTAGTAAAAACATTTATTATCGAATTCAGAAAAGTAGCAGGATACAAAATTAATATTCAGAAATTAGTTGCATTTTTATACACCAATAACTATCACACACAAAAAATATATAAAATGCCATTTACAATTGCATCAAAAAATAAAATACCTACAAATAAATTTAACCAAGGATGTCAAAGACCCGTATTTGAAAACTTATAAGGCAGTTAAAAAAGAAATTGAAGAAGATATAAATAAGTAAAAGCATATACCACACTCATAGATAAAAAAAAGAATTAACAAAGTCAAAATGTCCATACTATCAAAAGCAATCTATAGGTTCAATGCAACACCTATCAAAATAGCAATTGCACTTTTCACAGAACTAGAATAGCAAGGACTCATGGACAAAATCAAAGTGGGGAAGGACTGAGGGAGGGAGAAGAGGGAGGGGTCAGGGGAAAGTGGTGGGGGGAAGGCAGAGACAAATGTATTTGAATAAATAAATTAATTAATTTAAAAAATTTATATGGAAGCACAAAAGACGCAAAATAGGCACAACAATCTTGAGAAAAAAAGAAGAATGTTGGAGATATTATGCTACTTGATAACAAACTATACTACAAGACTACAGTAATCAAAGCAGCATGGTACCAGCATAAAAACAGACAAAAGGTCAATGGAAAAAAATAGAAATCCCAGAAGAAAACAACCCATATCAATATGGCCATTAGTCTATGACAAAAGAGGAAAGCATATACAGTGGGGTAAAAACAGTCTATTCAATAAATGGTATTGGAATAATTGGACAGGTACATGCAAAAAAATATAAAACCTGACCATCTTTTTATATCATATACAAAAATACACTCAAAATGGATTGAAGACTTAAATGTAAGACCTGAAACCACAAAACTTTTAAAAGAAAACATAGAGAGTAACCTTCTCTGACATTGCTAATAATAATATTTTATACTGATATATCTCCTTGGACAAAGAAAACAAAAGAAAAAAATAAACAAATGGGACTATATCAAACTAAAGTGTTTTTACATGGCAAAGGCAACCATCAACAAAATAAAAAGAAAACCTACTGAATAGAAGAACATATTTGACAATGACAGATCTAATAAAGGGTTAATATCCAAAATTTATAAACAACTTATACAGCTTAACACCAAAAAAACATCCAATTAATAAATGAGCAGAGGACCTGAATAGACATTTCTCCAAAGAAGACATACAGATGGCCAGTGGACAAATGAAAAGACACTCAATGTCACTAATCATTAGAAAAATGCAAATTAAACCAACAATGAGATATCACCTCACATCTATCAGAATGGCTATCATCAATAACTTAACAAACAGCAGGTACTGTCAAGGATGTGGAGAAAAGGAAAACCTCATGCACTGTTGGTGGAATAGCAAATCGGTGCAGCCACTATGGAAAATGGTATGAGGGGTCCTCAAAAAATTCAGCCATAGAACTACAATACGACCCAGCAATCCCACTACTGGGTGTTTAGCTGAAGAAATTCAAAACCCTAATTCAAAAAGATGTATGCACCTCTGTGCTCCCTGAAGCATTATGTACAAGAGCCAAGATATGGAAGCAACCCAAGTTCCCATCAATAGATGAGTGGATAAAGACGATGATGTACTTACATATGATGGAATTACTCATCCATAAAAAGAAATGAAATCTTACCATTTGCAACAACATGAATGGACCTAGAGGGTATTATGCTTACTGAAATAAGTTAGTCAGAGAAAAACAAATACAATATGATTTCACTTACATGTGAAATCTAAAGAACCAAATAAACAAAATAGGAACAGGCTTACAGACACAGAGAACAGAATGATGGTTGCTAGAAAGGGGTGAGTTTAGGGAACTGGGGGAAAAAGATGAAGGGGTTAAGAACTACAAATTGGTGATTACAAAAATCATGAGGAAGGATAGAATATGAAATACAGTCAATAATATCATAATAACTGTGTATGGTGCAAGATGGGTACTTGAAATAACACAAGGAACACTTTGTAAAGGATATACTTTTCTAACCACAATCCTGTACAACTGACTAATAGAAATTAATTTTAAATGTAAACTGAAATTGAAAAATAAAAAATAATAAAATAAAAATTAAATCAATGATCAAAGTAGAATTCTATATGCAGCAAAAAGAAAATACCTCAAAAAATAAGGAAAAATAAAACACATTTACAGGCAAACAAATGCCCAACAAAAAAAATGTTAAATGAAGTTTTCTGGGGAATGCTTGAAAATAATATCACATGGAAATGTGAATCTAACAATCAATAAAGAGCAGAGGAAATTGCACATATATAATTCCTTTTAATTTTTTCATTTTAAAAAGATATTTGAGTATGTAACTCAAAATTACTAACAATAAACTGTGAGTATAAAACATAAGTAGAAATAAAAATAATAATAATAGTAATAAAGCATGGGATACTGGAAATCACAAGTATACTGTTGTAAGGTTCTTACATTATGCATGAATTGGTATAATATTATTTGATAAACTAGAACAAGCACTAAAAATAAATTTAAAAATTGAAGACACATATCTAATTAACCAAGAGAGGAAATAAAATGGTGAACTAAAACATAATATAAAGAAGATAGTAACAAAGAAAGAAAAAACAACAAAAACCCCAGAAGGGACTTCTGGTCAAGATGGTGGTATAGGTAAATGCAGTATTTGCATCCTCCCACAATGACATCAAAATTGTAACTAAATTACAGAACAACCATCATTTGGAACCATAGGAAATAGAGCTAAACAAAAGTCCTACAACTAAGGATATAAAGAAGTCACATGGAAACTATCAGATGGGGCAGAGACACAGAACAGACTGGTCCCATACCCACTTGTGTTGGATATAAACTGAGAGGGATACCTTGGATGCAGAGATCCCCCCGTACAGGGAGGGTTCCCAGCCCCACACCAGGCCCCCCAGCCCGGGGTTTCAGTGCCAGAAAGAGAAGTTCCTGTAACTTCTGGCTGTAAAAATCCAGCGGTGATTGTGGCTGAATGAGAGAGAGGGCTTCTGGAGTCCCAGGGGTTCCTCTTAAAGGGCCCACACATGGACTTACTTGGTCTAACTTGGTATAAACTCCAGAAGTTGGGAAGCAGCTAGAAAGGCACCAGGGACATACAGGAGGAACTGAATTGTCTAAAGTGTCCGACATTAGGATAAGAGCTGGAGTCGCAGCTTTCTCCAAGACAGAAGTACAGGCAGAGGCCATTGTTCCTTTGCTGAGCCATCTCCCTGCAGGCAGGCACCATATCTGAGACTCCACCAACCTGGTAACACTGTTAGTTCTTTCCTCTTGATTCCCTGAGACACTGCCCCACCCAAACTGCAGGCCCAGCCAAGCCCTTTCTAGTGACTCTTCCATATAAATGACCTGTCCTGGCTCATGTTTCAGATTTTCCTAAAATCTCTCATACAAACAGCATCTGGCCTCAGCATGGCTCATACCTCTTGCTAAGTGGTCCCAGGCCTGGCACTAGCAGCAACCAGCCTTGGTTTGCAGCTCGGCCCTGCCTGGGCACCTCCAAGCTGAGCACAAATAGCTGCCATCTGCAGATTGCTTTGTAGTTCGTGCCAGGTAACTCTGGACAGAACAGAGGCAGCAGTTGACCTTAGCCTGCACCTCCTGGAGGTCCCAGAGCCAGCATACCTTGTGGACAGCTTCAAACCATGTCAAAGTACCACCCAACCACCCCCATATTCACAGGGCAGACTCAGCGGGCACAAGAGCCCCGTTGAAGTAAGGTCTGCTCTGTGGAGAGGGCCCCTGCACAGCTGATCCTCCACAGTGATCACAGCAAATCCTTGTAGCTGATTGGCCTGGCAGTAAATCCCTTCCATTGACATGTCAATGGCAATCAGGCTCAATTACCACAGGAGTGTGTAAACAGCCCTCTCCAGCCAGAGAGTGGGAGGAGCCATACATCTGAAGTACCTAGCTCAGGTGATCAAGAAGGCTGTGCTACTGGACCCTACAGAAAATCTACTACATTAGGCCACTCTACCAAGCATGGAAGAAGTAACAGCTCAACTTTATATATAGAAACAAACACAGAGAGGCTGATAAAATGAGAAGATAAAGAAACATGTCCCAAATGAAAGAACAAAACAAAACTCCAGAAAAATAAAACTAACTTAAATTAAATGGAGACAAGCAATCTACTAGATGTAGCATTGAAAACACTAGTTAAAAGGATGTCCGATGAATTTAGGAAAAGAGCAGATGAACTTAGAACTTCAACAAAGAGATAGAAAATATAAAAACGAAACTAGAAAACATAAAAAAGAACCAGTCAGCAGAGAAGAATGCATGAACTAAAATGAATAACCCATTACAGGGAATTAACATTGGAGTAGATGAAGCAGAGGATCAGATCAAACATTTAGAAGATAAGGAAGCAAAAGACACACAATAAGGGTAGCAAAAAGAAAAAAGAGTCCAAAAATATGAAGATAGTGTAAGGAGCCTCTGGGTTAACTACAAGCATACCAACATTCACACCATGGAGGTGTGGTAAGGAGAAGAAAGAGAGTAAGAAGTTAGAAACCTATTTGAAAAAATAATGAATGAAAACTTCCCTAACCTGGTGAAGCAAATAGACATACAGGTCCAGGATGTACAGAGTCCCAAACAAGGTGACCTCAAAGAAGCCCACACCAAGACACATCATAATTAAAATACCAAATGTTAAAGACAAAGAATAAAAGCAGCAAGAAAAAAGCAGTTAGTTAACCACAAGGGAGTTTCTATAAGACTTTCAGCTCATTTCTCAACTGAAACTTTGCAAGCCAGAAGGGATTGGCAAGAAATATTCAAAGTGATTAAAAGCAAGGACCTACAACCAAGAGTACTCTGCCCAGCAAAGCTATCATTTAGAATCAAAGGACATATAAAGAGATTCCTAGAAAAGAAAAAGCACTCCTAGACAAAGAATTCTTATCACCAAACGTATATTCCATGAAATGTTAAAAGGTCTTCTTTAGGAAGAAAAACAAGGGAAAAAAAACCAAATATATTTGCCAGCTCTATGCTTAGAAACAAACACTAAGTGCAGAGGGTGGCCGTCAAAACAAGGAGACAAAGAAACATGGCCCAAATGAAAAAATGAGATCAAAACTCTAGAAAAAGCTAAACCAAATGGAGCTAAGCAACCTATCAGATGCAGAGTTCAAATACTGGCTATAGGGATGCTCAAGGAACTCAGTGAGGACCTCAGCAGCATAAAAAAAGATACAGTCATAAATGAAGGATACACTAATTGAAGTAAAGAACAATTTACAGGGAAACAACAGTAGAGTGCCTGAAGCCGAGAATCAAATCAATGATTTGGAACATAAGGAAGCGAATAACAACCAATCAGAACAAGAAGAAAAAAGAATCCAAAAGAAAAATGAGGATAGTATAAGCAGACTCTGGGAAAACTTCAAGAGGTCCAACATTCACATCATAACAGTTCCAGGAGGAGAGGAGAAAGAGCCAGAAATTGGAAATCTATTTGAAAAAGTTATGAAGGAAAACCTCCCTAATTTGGTGAAGGAAATGGACATGCAATTCCAGGAAACACTGAGAATCCAAAACAAGATAGATACAATGAGACCCACTCCAAGACACATCATAATTAAGGTGCCAAAGGTTAAAGATAAAGAGAGAACCTTAAAAGCAGCAAAAGTAGTTAGTTACCCAGAGGGGAGTTCCCATAAGACTGTCAGCTGATTTCTCTGATTTTTCAAAAGAAACTTTGTAGGCTAGAAGGGATTGGCAAGAAATAATCAAAGTCATGAAAAACAGGGACCTACAACTGAGATTGCTCTACCCAACAAAGTTATTATTTAGAATTGAAGAGCAGATAAAGAGCTTCCCAGACAAGAAAAAATTAAGGAGTTCATCATCACCAAACTCTTATTATATGAAACATTAAAGGGACTTATTTAAGAAAAAGAAGATCAAAACTATGAACAATGAAATGGAAAAAATACATTATCTACTAACAATTGAATCTAAAATATGAACTAAGCAAACAAGAACAGGGACAAAATCACAGGTATGGAGTGTGTTTTGATGGTTGCCAGATGAGAGGGGAGCGTAGGGGAATGGGTGAAGAGGTAAAGATATTAAGAAGTACAAATAAGTAGTTCCAGAATAGCCATGGGGATGTGAAGTAGAGGATAGGAAATGGAATAGCCAAAGAACTTATATACATGACCCATGGACATGAACAATGGTAGGGAGATTGCCTTAGGAAGTAGCAGGTCCTGGGTGGAGGAGGGCAAAGGGGGGAAAATCAGGGCAACTGTAAGAGCATGATAAATAAAATATAATTTTAAAAATATTTTTTGAAGTCATCCAAGATTTTCCTTATATATTTGGGTGTTCCTATGTTGGGTGCATATAAGATTACAATGTTTATGTCTTCTTGATAGATTCTTCCTTTAAGTATGATAAAGTGCCCCTCTGGGTCTCTTTTTATGGCCCTTGTTTTGAAATATATTTTGTCTGATATAAGTATTGCCACCCCTGCTTTCGTCTCTTGTCCATTTATTTGTTTGGAATATTTTTTCCCATCCCTTTACATTCAATCTGTGTAGGTCTTTGGCTCTGAGGTAGGTCTCTTGTAGGCAGCATATGTGTGGGTCATGTTTTCTTATCCTTTCAGCTACCCTGTGTCTTTTGATTGGGGCATTTAGTCCATTTACATTGAGAGTTATTACTGATAGAAACCTATTCATTTTTTCTTTGTACCTGTGTTTTTCTCTTTCTCACTCTTTTACTTCATCTTCTTAAACCAGTCCTTTTAGCATATCTTGCAGTGCTGGTTTGGTAGAGATGTATTCTTTTAGTCTTCTCTTGTCTTGAAAACTCATTATTTCCCCTTCTATTTTAATTGAGAGCCTTGCTGGGTAGAGCAGACTTGGTTGTAGGCCCTTGCTTTTCATTACTTGGAATATTTGTTGCCATTCCCTTCTGGCTTGTAGTGTTTCTGTTGAGAAGTCAGCTGCTAGCTGTATCGGGGCTCCCTTGTATGTTACTTTCTCCTTCTCTTGCTGCCTTGAGGATTCTCTCTTTGTCTTTGACATTTGCCATTTTAATGATGATGTGTCTTGGAGTGGGCCTCCTTGGGTCCCTCTTGAGTGGGGCCCTCTGTGCCTCCTGGATCCATGAGAGCCTTTCTCTCCTCAAATTGGGGAAATTTTCCATCATTACTTTTTCAAAGAGGTTCTCTATCTCTTGCTCCCCTTCTCCTTCTGGTATCCCTGTTACATGGATATTATTGTGTTTCAGGTTGTCCTGCATTTCCCTAAATGCCTCTTCGTTCTTTCTGAGTCTTTTTCCCATTTCTTGTTCTTTCTGGGAGCTTCTTTCTACCTTATCCTCCATCTCACTGATTCGATCCTCGGCTTCATCCAGCCTGCTTTGGATTCCTTCAACTGTGTTCTTCAATTCAGAAATGGTATTCTTCATATCCTCTTGTGTCTTCTTGATAGTTTCTATGTCCTTTTCCAGGTTGATATAGTTTGCTGTAAGATCCTGATAGTTTCTCTGCCGGTTTCTCATAGTTATCTTTGAGCTGGCTGAGCTCATTGAGCTTCCTTAGAGCCATTGTTTTGAATTCAATATCTGATAGTTCCCTTGCCTCTATTTCATTTAGCTCTCTCTGTGGGGATTCTCCTTTTCCACTCATTTGGGGGGAACTTCTTTTTCTTCCCATTTTTCTGAGAGTCTATTAAGTTATTTATTTATTTATTTATTTATTTATTTATTTATTTATTTTTGCTTCTGCTTCAATAGATCCGTCTAGATTCCCTGACTTTGAGGATTAAACTTCTATGGTAGTAGGTGGGTTTATTTATTTATTTATTTTTCTTTGAGATACCACCTCACACCAGTCAGAATGGCTATCATAAACAGATTAGCAAACAACAGGTGCTGGCAAGGCTGTGGAGAAAAGGGAACCCTAATGCACTGTTGGTGGGAATGCAGACTAGTGCAGCCACTGTGGAAAACAGTTTGGAATTTCCTCAAAAAGCTAAAAGTGGAACTGCCTCTTGATCCAGAGATTCCACTGCTGGGATTATACCCTAAGAATCCCAAAATGCCAATTCAAAAGAACCTATGCACCCCAATGTTCATAGCAGCACAATTTACAATAGCCAAGTGTTGGAAGCAACCTAAATGCCCATCAGTACATGATTGGATAAAAAAACTATGGTACTATTACACAATGGAATACTACACAGCAGAAAGAAAGAAAGAACTACTAAACTTCGCGACAGCATGGATGGATCTAGAGAGCATTATGCTAAGCGAAATAAGCCAGGGGGCTAAAGACAAATACCATGTGATCTCCCCTATAAGCGGAACCTAACCAACTAAACAAAGATGCAAGGAAAATAAGAGCAGCAACACTGAAAGGAAAGGAAACCAACAGAGACAAGAGGGAAGGAGGGAGGGGTTGGTGGGGGGAAAAGTAAGGGAAGGGGCAAGTCAAGGAACATATATCAAGAACTCATGGACAAAACCAAAGGGGAAGGATTGAGGGAAGGAGAGGGGAGAGGGGGCAAGGGAATGTGGTGGGGGGAAGGCAGAGACAAATGTATTTGGAAAATAATTAATTAATTAATTAATTAAAATTAGGAAAAATATTAATAATAAAATGGCAATAATTACATATCTATCAACAATTGAATCTAAAAAACAAAATAAACAAACAAACAGAACAGAAACAGACTCATAGATATAGAGAACATTTTAACAGTTTCCAGATGGGAGAGCGTTAGAGAGATGGGTGAAAAAGATGAAGACCTCAAGAAGTACACATTGGTAGTTACAGAATAGTCACATGGATGTAAAGTACAGCATAGGGAATATAGTCAGTAATATGTAATTACTATGTATGGTGTCATAAGGATACAAGATTTATTGGGCTGATCACTTAGTAAATTATATAATGGCTAATCACTGTTTCCACACCTGAAACTAATAATATTGTATGTCAACTGTAATTGAAAAAAAATTATTTAAAATTGAAAACACCAGGTGGACAAATACACATAAACCTAACCATATAAATAATTATTAGTACATTAAATGCAAATAAAATTAATATACATATAAAAGAAGATTGTCAGATGAATTTTTATAGCTAAATATGTTGTCTACAAGAAATGTTATTTGCATTTAAATAAACATATTAAAGGTAAAAGGATAAATAAGGAAAAACAAACAAACCCAATCACAAAGAAAGGTACAATGGCTATATTAATATCTGATCAAGTACACTGCAAAGAACAGGATTTTTATAACAGTAAAAGTAATGATTCACCAAGAAATAATCATAATCTGGTATCACACCTGATAAAAAATATTGAAATACATGAACCAAAAATAATGATAGAAAATGGCAATACTCTTCTCAAAGTAATTGGCATTAAAAAAGAACACAATACCAGTAAATATATAGAAGACTTGAACAATACTATGCACAAGCTTAAGCACATCTAACAAGTGCAGTGCAAATGGACTACTCACCTAGAAAAACTATTGCTTTTCCATTAAACAGTCTCAATAAATTTAAAAGTACTAAAATCATTCAGAGAACATTCTGTGATCAAGACAAAATCAATTCAGAAATTAATAACAATCTTTTCAAAAAAGCTCTAAATTGTGAAATGTTTAAAATATATGTGTAAATATCCAATAGGTAAGTACTTACATATTTTTAGAAGAAAAAGGCATAAAATCACTAAAGCAACATTTTGATAATGGGCTAAAAAGAAGAGCAAATTAACACAAAGTAGGTAGAATTAAGAAAAACCACATACTTTAAAATAATAAGGAAATATTATAAATAATTACATGCTCATAAATTAAACTTAGATGAAAACAACCAGTTCCTTAAAAGATATAAACTGTCATAATCCATTCATAAAGAAACAGATAACTAGGATATCCCAAATATCTATTAAAGGTATTTAATTTGCAGCTAAAAAAAATTTTTTTTTCAAAAAAGAAAACTTCAGGCCCAAATGGTTTCATTCATGAAATCTATCAAACATTTCATTAAGAAATAATACCTGTTTTATACAATCTCTTCCAGAAAATAGAAGAATAGGGGGCACTTATATAAGTATAACACAAAGAATATTGATTGTATAAACCAAATAGCAATAACTTACAGGGTTTAAAAATATATGTAGATTCCAGAGTTATAAAAGAGAAAATAAAATATTTTTAAAATAATTTATATAAAGGCAAAAAAGAAGAGGAAAAAATAATAGGAAACATATGGATCAAACAGAAAACAAATAGGAAAATAATGATCATAAGCTCAAATAAATCAGCTATTACTTTCAACGCTAATAGACACAATATCCCAATCAGTAGTCTTGAATTGTCAGAGTGAATTTAAGAAATCAACAATTAGAGGGTTGCCAGGTGGGAGAGGTTTGAGGGGTCGGATGAAAAAGGTGAAGGGATTAAGAAGTACAATTTAGCAGTTACAAAATAGTCATGGGGATGTAAACTACAGCATAGGGAATACAGTCAATAATATTGTAATAACTATGTACGGTACCAGGGGGGTACTAGGATTATTGAAGGGATCACTTCATAAATTATGTAATTGTCTAATCACTACACTATATACCTGAAACCAATACAAAACAATATTGAATGTCAACTGTAATTTTAAAATAAATAAATATTTAGATAAAGTAAAATTAACAATTTCAAATGTGTAAATGAAACATTCTTTCAATATGAGATAAATGTTTAAAAATAAAATAACGGAAATAATAGACCAATAAACATTACCCATAATAAATCAAATATGCAAGCTATATTATAAAACAAATAAATTTTAAGGCAAGAAACAGTAGTACACATAACAAAAAAAGATTTCATAATGATAAAAAATCATTCCAGATCAATCCACAAACAAAATATCAAAATTCTAAATATGTATGTCCCCAATAACGTGGCTTCAAAACCTATTATTCAAAATTAGACTAATATAAAAGGAGAAATAGACAAATTCATAGTCACAATAGGAGACGATAAGACAGAATACACAGTCTTTTCAAGGGCTTGTGGAATATTTACCCAAGCAGACCACAGAATGGTCACAAAGTAAGACCTAAACTTTCAAAGAGCAATAATCATTCACAATTTCTCTGATCGCGATGGAAACAGGTTAGAAACCATTAATAAAGATGACTTAAAAATCTTCTCCACTTGGAAAATAATCAATATTCTTCTAAATAAAACCATGGATAAAAAAATATATATTAAAAGGAAATCAAGTAATGTTTAAGTTGGATAATTAAAAGTAACTATGTCAAAATTTGTGGAGTATAGCTAAAATAGTACTGAGGAGGACATCCGTATCTTTAAAGAAAAAAAGAGAACAAAAAAATAAATTATCAAGAAGCCATTAAAAATAGCAGACCATAATAAAAGAAATTAGAAAATAAAATAAGAACATATATAAATTAAAATTTTTTAACATAAAAAGTAATAAACAAGTCAGATTTGCTTTTTGCAAAGACTAAAAAGACAAAATGCAAATAACAAAAGTCAAGAATAAAAAGGACAATATATTCTGTGCCTTGATACATAACAATTTAATGGACAGATTCCTTAAAAATCACAACTTAAAAAAACTTAAGAAAGACTATAAAACCTAAATATATACACTAACGTGTGTACATATGTGTGTGTAATTATCATGAGTTTGCTTCACTAGAGAGTTCTTTCAAATATTTAAGGATGAAGTTGTACCAATTTCACACAAGCTCTTCCAGAGACAGAAATAAAGAAAATAATCTCATTTTAAGAGCCCAGCCCTCAATAATCTTGGTACTAAAATCCAACAAGAATATTACCACATAGGAAAATTACAAACTATCTATGAACATAAATCATTAATAAAATATTAGAAAGTTGAAGGTGATGATACTCAAAGATAAGAAACTATGACCAAAGCAGGGTTTATTTAATCAATAAAAATATGACAAAACTTTCAAAAATCAATCAGCATGAGAGTTTCTGAAAAAGATTGGTGCAGACTCATTTCTCCCTGCTTCTCTCTGTTAAGTACAACTATTAAACCCTGGGAAATGATGCAAGAGACAACCAAGGGACAGCTCTGAAGAAGAGGATGAACCCAGGGTTGGAGGAAAAAGCATAGTGATAGTGTTTTGTTCTCTGATCAACAGAGGAAAACAACTTTACCTGGAATCGAGAACTCCCAGTCTAGCAACAGAAGGTAGCCTGGATAGGCTCATTCTTCCCTTAGCTAGCCCAGCCCAAGAGTACCTGCAAAGTCGGCCTTCAGGAGATCCTCTGGCAACAAATGGCCTGTCCAAGGACATACTCTCCTTCTACATCAGCCCAAGCCTCCCATGACCCAAAAAAAGCAAGGAAAATCCCACCACAGCAAGTGCCCGGCCCATGGAGCCCTTTTGTTTTCATAGGCCTGAGAATCACCCCCTCCACTTAGACCCACCATGGAGCATTAGCAAGGTAGAACCTGCCATAACCAGAACTTAGCCAGAGAAGTGCCCTGGTCACAAGTGTCCAGCCTGGAGAGTGTTCCTCACCTTTCACTTGCCAGAAATTCCCTTCCTTCAACCAGAGGTACCAGCTGGACCCTCCACAGGAGACAGGAAGAGACAGCAAAAGGAGCCCCAAGAGCATCAGGCAACATCCTACTAAAATACAAGATTTAAATAGAACACACTATCTCCTAAAACAAGCACCACAATGTTCAGAATATAATAAAAAATTATCCATCATACCAAGAACCAAAAAGATCAAAACTTGGATGAGAAAAGACAATCAACTGATGCTAAGACCAAGATGAACCAGATGCTAGAATTACCTGATGAGGATTTCAAATACCATCATAAAAATGCTCACCAGCGATTACAAATCCCCTTGAAAACATTTTTTTAAAAAGAGAAAACTTCAGCAATAAAAGAAAAAGTATAAAATGGAACTAAATAGAAATTATGGAACTGAAAAAATACAGTAACAAAAATTATACCCTGACTTGTGTGGCTTACTGGATTGGGCATCATCCTGCAAAATGAAAGATTACAGGTTCAATTCCTAGTCAGGGCACATGACTGGGTTGCAGGCCAGGTCCCCAGCTGGGGGTGTGGGAGAGGGAACCTATCAATGTTTCCATCGCACACAGATGTTCCCCTCTCTTTCTCCCTCTCCTCCTCTCTCTCTCTAAAAGTAAACAAACAGGATAGTTTTCAAAAAATTAAACACTCATGAATGTGTTCAATGATAAAAGTTTGAACGACAGAGGCTAAAATCAGTAAACTGAAGAACGGAATAAAATATACCAAATGTGATCAGCAAAGAGAAAATAGGCTGAAAAGTAAATGAATAGGGCCTCGGGGACTTGTAGGATAATAAAAGATCTAACATTTATTCCACTGGAATACCAGAAAGAGAAGAAAAAGAGCGCAAGGCTGAAAGAGTATTCAGATAAATAATGGGTGACAATTTACATTGACTTTAGTGAAAGACAAAGATCTATAGATTCAAGAATATAGGAACTGCAAGCAGGATAAATTCAAAGAAATATACATCAAGACACATCATAATAATACTTCTGAAAACTAAGGATGGAAAAAGAATCTTGAAAGCATCCAGACTAAGGAAATCTGAAACTAATACAAGTGCTTTAGAAAAGAGTGTGGCAGTATCTATTAATTATGCATATATCTTTTGACCTGGTAATTCTGAGACCAGAGGCCTGGCCAGACCATGGTGGGGGACAGGGAAGGGACTCAAAGCAGTGGGTGATGCTGCATTGCCCAGGTAACCATGAAAGTGCCTTGTGAATATTCAGCCCCAATGTGTCAGTCCTGCTTCTGGTGACAGATCCCCCACCCACAAGCAAGATGGTCACTGATGGAAGCGTTACATTGAGCACATTAAGCTAGCAAAATAATTGGATTGGAGAAAAGTGCTCCTACCCCACTTCTGGTCCCTGATTAAGGGTGGGACCAGGGGAAAGCAGGCACATGTGCCATAGAGGTCAAAATGGTGGCAGAGGGGGAGGTGCTGAACCAAAATACCTGTCAGTCTAGCTTGGGGAAAGAAGGGATTGGTTGGGGGATCTGTACCCTTCCAGAGCATGTGGAAGTTTTGTCTGGGAAAAAGCACCTAGCACAATCTATGCAGGTAACTTATATAAACCCAGAGGAAGGAAGAGACTACCTCTTCTTGGCCCACCTTGCAAATGCACTTGCTTGTATGTTTGCAGAACCTTATAGCCCTGGAAGCCACATGGCCAATGGTAGCTCCAGTAACACACACAGACTCTAGGAGGGAGCCTGAAGCCAGACAACTGCCAACTTAGCCACCTCGGGCTCCAAAGATAAGGATGAAGTGGGAATTGTGGGCACTGCCTTGGGTTTTGGTCTTGTTGGGAATAGCTTGGTTTTACCTGAGTTTTGCAAAAGAGATGAGCCTGATGAGCCTGGAGATGGGAAGTAACCCCATCCTCCCAATCGTGCAGCATTTGAATAAAGAACACCTTCCTTTCTCACCAACCTCTACCTCCAGAATTTGTCCAATGGTGACAATGGGAATCCAAACCACGTTTTCATTCAGTAACAATTCCACTCTTGGGTATATACCCAATAAAAAGACATACATATGTTCTCAAAAAAAGATGTCTCTAAAAATGTTTATTGAAGTACTATTGGTAATAGAGAAAATATGGAAGCAACTCATGTCAACAATAAAGTGTAAAATATTCATTAAAAAATACTATATGTCAACACATGTTAATCACTTTTAAATTATTTTCTGTATTGCTGATGTTTTGATATCTAATATTCAGGGCCTTCCTAACCTTTAGAGAGATTGCCCCTCCCAGGGTTAGTCAATTCCTAGAGAGAGTGCCTTTTATATGCAAACTAATCAATCCAGAGCCCACACCCCCAACCACCAACTTTATGGAGCTCTTATATTCTGGGCTACTATTCCCCTGCTCTAACCATCCCAAGGCCAGGGTATCATATCAGACAACCAGAGTTAGTCCCCATAACCCTAGAGCCTTCTGAAAGTAACTAAACTAGTCAGTCCTTAACCTGCTTACCCTGTCTCCAACATTCTTTCCGGCAAAAGCCACAATATAGACTCTTGCCTACATTTTTGCTTGTTCCCTCTGCTTCCTACTGGTCCCTGATGCTTTCCAATGTGGCCCTGTGTGGTACGGTGTCCTCCTCCTCCTGGGAACTGTAAGTGACAATCTTTTTATGGCAGGCATCTCCTGATCTGTTGGCCTCACCATGCCTGAATAATAATAAAATGTACATTTTATTACACAATAAGGATGAATGGACTAAAGCTACATACAATAATTATAAAGAATCTCACAAATATGAAGTTGAGCAAAAGGAAGGCAGTTATGTAAGAGTACCGAGTTGTGCTTTAGCTGTCAATAGTGTTTCCGATGGTAAGTGTGATGACCAGAAGGGGGCACCAGAGAGACCTTTGGGGCACTGGGGATGTTCTGCTTCTTGATGTGGGCTCTTAATTGCATGGATGACTGATCATTTCTGAAAATCTCATTCATTGTGATTTATTCATGATTTAGGCACTTTTCAGTATTAGTTTATATCAGAAAAACTACTAGGATTCTGCCACAATTATACCAAAATAAAACAGCATTACAAAACTAGAAATAAAAATAAATTATCTAATGCCTCATATAATAATTTTAAAATTAACAATAAAAGGAACATTAGAATGCAGGAATGCAAAAAAATCCATTAATTAGAGTAATACACAACAAAATTGATTAAACAAATTAAACCTATTTTTTTAAATCAATAAAAAATATTCTGTGGAGTCTAATGAAGAAATAAAGGGAAACAACACAAATATGCAATAGTAAGAATGAAAAGAGAGATGTTTTAGAGATAAATATTTTTTACATTATTTGAAAACACTATATGGAGCTTAATAATGAATTTGAAAATGCCAACAATATGCAAGATTTTCTGTAGATCACTAAATATGACTCAAGGAAATCTAGAAATCAGGAATAAAGTTTCCAAGACATCAGATTAATAGCCCTAAGACCAACAACAAGCCCAGATAATTTTACAAGATAAATTTTCTCCAACTTCCAAAGGCTCTGTCCATACAAATGCAAAACAATGAGTGATTTCCTATTCTTATTATGAAGTGAATACAAGTCCAATAAAAGCTGAACACACAGATGTCTGAGAGAGAAACTATAGGTCAATATCATATATGCATCTAAATGGAAAACCTCAATTTCAACTGCAATAACAAAAAATAAAATGATCATTATACAAAAATAAAAAGCGAGGGTCAACTCCTGGGAAAGGCCTCTTCATCTATATAAAGGAGATGCTCAGAAAGGAACCACCCTTTTTTTCTAAGTGCTGCTGTCTTTCAGGGTATGGCAGCTGGAACTGCCTGCCACAGCCATGGTGAGACTTAGGCTAGCTGAGACTTGCCCTGAGAACAGACGAGTAAAAATATGAAAAAAAACAGACCCTTTGATCTGGGCACTGAACATCTGAATTGGCCAACCTGGGAGCCACCCTAGCTGCAGGCCTCTCTTTAGGTGAGATATTAAGTTTATCGTATTGTTTAACACACTTGGGATAAGCATTCTGTTACTTGCAGCCAAGTGCATTCTAACAATGTACAAAAATGAATTAAATTAAAGCTGAGAGGAAAAAAAGAGAAAAAAGACTAAAATTTTTTTAATCAATGAGGAGATATGTAAAATTTAGTAGAGCATATGATAAATGTGACATTCTAATCAATGGGGAAAGGAAGGATTCCGGATAAATGGTAGTAGGAAACACTACTGAAAAATGTAAAAGCTGGGTCATCAGGTCACACTCTATCCTAAATTAATCCCATTGGCAGATTTCATTGAAATAAAAGCAAACCATAAAAATACTAGAAGAAAGTGTAAATGAATAGTATCTACTTTGCAAGTTGGGAATGACTTTCTAAGAAATACAAATACATAAATATTAAATGTTTATATATGAAAAGTCATTTCTTAATTCAAAGGCAAACAATTTATGAGTACAAAATGTTTGACACAAATAACTACTAAATCCCTTTAGAGAAGTTGATGAGTTAGCAAGAAGAATTTCATCCCCAATATAAAAGAGCAAAGGACCTGAGGTATAATTTACAAAATATGAAATTCAAATGACCAATGATTATATTTTTAAATATATAATCCCATAAGAAATGCAAATTTAGCAACATTATTTTTTCATACAGCTACTAAATTAGCAAAAAAGTTTACTATATATCACTCAATTTTTTGAACATACAATATAACAGAGACTTCCATATACAACTGGTGGATGTGAAAATTATTAAATCTTTCTATAATAAATTTGAAAATATGTATCAAGTACAGAAAGAACCTAAAAAAATTATTATCCTTGGTTTGGTAATTTTACTTCTTTAAAAATACAAGGAAATAAACATAGATATAATAAAATTGTACATATTCTAGGTGTTCTTTACAATATTATTCTATAATAATATGGTGAAGATGTCCAAGCAATTATCATATAAGAAAATAAAATAAATGATGGTTCCCTCTAAGTTGAGTAACATATTCCCATTTAAAAGCATAGGGAAAAAGAATAGATAAATGAGAAAATGCTCCCAATATAGCATTAAGTGGGAAAGTCAGGATATAAAATGTATGTACAATAAATAGCAATTTGAAAAACATACCTTTCACTATCTCTACCTCTATGTATAAAGGATGGGGAGGAAAAAGGAAAAGTAAATAAAGAAAATGCACCAGAAATACTAACAGTACTTATTCCTTAGTTCAGAGATTATAGCTGACTTCTTTATTCTTATTTTCATTTATCAGTATTTTCTAAACATTCTCCCTTAAATGAGCATGTATTGGTGCTATTTCCAAAAATGTAGCAATCAATTTTATTTAAAATAAAATAGTACTTCATTTTATCTTTTCCTTATCCCTTTACTCAGATGAAGTAGCATTTGTTTTGGTTCTCAGCTCTGTTAAGTCCTTCTGCACAAGAGTTTGGAAAGGCTGACATTTTTCTCAAGAAATATGCTGCAAGAATGCTAACCCATGATGAGGCTGAAGTTTATTTCTCTTCTATGACTTGCTGTGCACAGTCGGGAGTCGCTATCAGCAACTTAATAGAGACTCCACACAATTCTCGGGCAGGATGCTCCCAGCCCCACCACCACCCACCTCCCCATGCTCCATCCTGAGCCCACTACGTAGGCTCCTGGCACTTGCAGCTGGAGCCACCAGGTAAGGGATTCTACCTGTGCTGTGAGAGGCAGCTTCTATTTCATTATTAAGAGCTATCCTGTCTTCTGGCTGGAGCTTTTTTCACCTGGCCTCCTCACTGCTTAGAACTTGTGACCCCTGAGAATGTGGGACAGTTTGTAAGAGTGTAGCAGACCTGGGCCAGAATGTTAATGACATATGCACTTCTAAGCCCAGGGAGGGCTGGGGTCCCATGGCGTGGCAATCATGTATGATGAGCAATTATTTCTCTGAATTATCAGCAGCCACAAGGCCCTCCAGAGAACAAGACATCAAGGGGAGCAATTGATGCCTGTGCAAAGCCAGCTTTTATGAAAAATCAAAATTGACAGAGAAAACAGAAGTGTCAAACTAATATAGGAAAATGAAGCCCTCCCATTTCCCTGGGTAATTTCTTGAACAAGAAGGCTGACCCAAGGGCACTGGTGAAACATCAAGTAAGAAGGCTCCAGACCAATGGGAAGGGGCCATGACGCCCTAATATTGGCTGGGAGTGAGGGAGCAGGAGGATGGAGTAGAAAGCGAGCTGAGGAGAGTGAGGGAGTTCAGGAAGGATGTTACGGGTCCTGTGCCACAAATCCCTTCAGTACAATATATCTTCCTTCCAGCCCAGCACAGCCACACACTTGTTACTGCTACATAATCAAGTATTTCTACCCTTGGGGCCTCAGTTTCCCAGGTGGAGATGCTCAAAAAACCACAGCGATGCTAGGAACATGGGAGACTACACTGGGGACAGGGGAGACTGTGCAGGGGAGCCTCAGGACCCAAAACTGCAGTTCCCCACCTATTTTAGCCACCACATGCCCGCTTCTGCCACTGTATAATATATTCATGTTGCAGTAAGATTCTGCTGAAACAGATTTTTCTAGGACTGCAGAAAGGATTGGAAACCACTGAACAAGTTTCTTTCTCAGTCTTTTGGTCCTAAATCAATTCTATTCTATTGAAAAGAGCAGAATACAGCCCTGTTCTCTCTTGTCAGGTTATCTTTTGTCCTGGACTGCCAACTCATAGAGCAGCCCTACCGGCTTTCTGGACACTGCTGCCCACTTCTGCACCCTCCTGCCCAAGAAGGCAGGCTGTCTTCCACCGAGCCAGTGAATCAGGTGGATGGTGCCCATGGGAAATAAGATTCAAAGGACATGTAAGAAGCTGGCAATTTTCCCGGGATTTCACTACATCAGGGACCCCGTGTTAGTGGAAAGAGGGGAATGAGTCTCCCACACCAGTAGCATACGATGGAGAGGGGCAAACATCTTTAGCAACGATGTCATGAAGAAACGTTTCTGCGGGGCTGTAGCTGGTGCTATACTCCAGGCAAGTCATGCTTAAGGGAAAAAAGACAACTGTGTTTTCCTTCTCCCATTAATTGCATCAAAACAGTCCTAAAAATAGAATCTTATCAGAGGTGAAGCTCCCAGGTCCCTCTCAGTCCGTGGTCTTTACATGGAGTGGACATCTGCTCCAAGGCAGAAGCAGGGCTGGGCACCGCCCAGGCTCACAGACCTCTCCTCCTTTCCTTGGCCTGAGGTGTGGGCACATGGTATGGTGGGGAGCTGCAGTCCAGTGCACTCTGATGCAGAAGGCCAGACCTCAGCCTGCCTGTGCCTCCCTGAGCTTGTGGGGTCTGGGGTAGAATGCTCAAGAAGGAAGCCCCATCTGCCCCAAGCTAATGTTCCAGGCCACACAGGAGAGTTCTCACTGCCAAGTACTGCAGCAGGGTCATTACACTCACCCCTCTATTCAACCAGGAGATTCCTAACATCTGCATCCTCCATCTGAGGAAATAAAGACTCATTGAAGGGAAGTGAGTGCAAAGGTTGGGGATAGGGGGCAGAGCCAGGAATAATGCAAAGGTTCCCAAGATAGTGACAGGACATACATATGAGGTGCCTTTGTTCACAGTACATGGTCCATTGTCCCTGCTCCGCTTCCTCTTGTCTTGTCCTAAGCCATGCTTCAACCATTGGAAACTTTCCTAGATTGGGCCCTCCAACAATCCGGTCCCAGCTCATGCCCCAAGGTAAGGACATTTGCATGGACCCCCTTTGGAGATTTCTGTCTGAACAAAGAGAAAGCTGAATAGAAATCTGCAAGTTTCCAAAAGGAACAAGCATGTACCCCCAGGATGGATGTCAGGTCTAATCCTGTGGGAGCTGGACTGGACTTTCCAGCAAAACCTGCCCCTGGCGGGGTTGCTTGGAGATCTCCCTTGCTGGGCAGCTCCAAGCAGAACACAGACATGATTAATGTTTTGCCCAGAGTTACACAGCAAGCTGCTGACACAGACCTTTGATTTTGCTATCCAGCACTCCTTCAACAAGAACACATTTCCTGAATGAGATAATTTCATTAGTATTTGTCCAGCACCCTGCAGTGAAAGGTGATCACCCACTCCTTCCATCCTCTGAAAGGACTGAGTAATTACCGTCTCTTGGTTCCACTTAATCTAAAACATCTGGGTGACTCACCCTCCCTGAGATCTCCCTCCAGAGTATTTACTTTGAAAAAGCATCCATTTGCATCCCCTCAAATAAGCACTCTTGGTTTAAATCTTAAAGAAACTACTTGATTTGAGTTTTTGTGTTTGTATTTGTTTGTTTGCTGTAGTTATTTTTAAATTATGTATGTAGATAGACTGACAGACACAGATAGATGATAGATGAATAATATATTAGGATATATACATATATATATTAAGATACACGTGATTTTTGCCGGGATCCCCTGGCCCTGCTCCAACATGACAGCATCTAGCAATCCGCCCTGCTGGTTGCTCTAAGTGCTCTGCACTGGGAGTGACCAGACGTGCAGTTGAGGGAGCTCCTCAGAGTGCCCCTGCCTCCTTAGAATGACTGATCTTTGCACAGCCTCTCTGTGCCTCAGGACCCTAACTCTATCCTCAAATCTGCTGCCCACCCCAACTTTATTTTTATGCCACCCCAATTCCCTAGCCTTATCTCTCACAGCCCCATCTTCCACCAAGGAGCCCAGCTCAGCCCTGCCTTTAAATGATGATGGATAGCCGTAACACACTCTGTCCCAGAGCACTCTCCTTGCTTCATCCTGACACCTCCCAGATCTTGCTTTAATGCACTCTGGGTCTGAATAACAAACATTTGCTATGGTAAATCCATTCCTGCTTCACAGCTAACTTCTCTTTAACAGTGATAAGCTGCCAGGCAGGCAGATAACAACTGGGATATGCAGTTATTAAGCACAGATTTTAAAATAACAAAAGGATACATTTTAAAATAAAGCTCACTTGAAAATCAGCTTCTCTTTCAACTCAATTACATCCAGGCTTCCTGCTCAGAAGCTCCTTATGCTGAGAGATTCCAGCTCCCATTGGCTTCAGGGTATTGGAGGAGTGTTGCCGTGGCAACACAGGAGTCCCAGACACCTGAAGCAGGAAGTGGAGGACACTGCCTCCAGCTCTCTCAGGCCCCTGGCGTGGTCAGCATGGCCCCCATCAGCTGCCTAAGATGAGGCAGGAACCCCCATAGCCAATACTCCACCCATTATGGGGACCTTGGTGTTAGAGCTGAGCTGACAGAAGGGGACTGGGTAGCAAAGGAGCCAGCAGACAGACCCTGACTGTCATTAACATCAGAGGAACACTGAGGACTAAAAGCGAGTACCATGGCAGCTGTACTTGAACGTGGCAGACATGAACAGTCGCTTCTGCAGGCAGCTACACTTGACAAGCTCCTTTTATATCAGAGTGACTGAAAGGGCTCTGTGTCCTGCTTTCTCCTTACCTGGTAGGAATTCCAACACAAGTCAACTGCTATTGTGGCCATAAACATCCCAGACCAGCGCTGACCACCCATCCTCAGCCCTCCACCAAGTCTCACAGCTTTGGGCATCCCTAACTGACATCCCTAGCACCTTTGATATTTCAGGTCACACCCTGACCCACCAGGGTATCACACCAGTCACCCACCCCCTCTATGATACCACAAACAAACCTCTGAGCTCCAAAATGCCATCAAGCCATATGTAGCACCGTTGCACATCAACCAATTATTGAAACTTCCATTATTGTTATGACCAACCCATGACTTTACCTTCTATCACAGCATGGGCTGAAAGTCCCCCTACCCACATCACACATGATGCTCAGTCTTCTCAGCCTCTCCCTGGAAGAAGAGTCCTCCTCCCGTGTTGTAACTGATGGCAGTCCCTAAGTGCTCAACAGCACTCACACCCTCCACAACCCCACACATGCATCCTTCCACCTGGTTCTCTAGGAAAACAGCCAGAGAATCCCTCACCTAGATTCTCAGTACCCCAAAATCATGGAGGCCTTTGCTTCCCCTCAACTGTCCCCAGCCAGTGCCAGCATACAGGCTGGAAGGATCTCTGCCAAGGGTTTATCCTGCCCTGCTGAGAGCTCACTATGCTCTTTGTCTCCTGGACACTGCCATTAGAAGAGATATCTTTCTTTCACATGTATAGAAGTGTGAGTGTGATTCTGTGTGTATGTGTGACCACTGTGTGTGTATGTACCTGAGTGCATGCCAACCAATCAATGCTTTCATGCTATCCTGATTAGACTGAGCCTGTGGCCTCTTCACATCATGAGCAAGTCCATCTGTGGCTTCACTTCAGGGATCCCAGCTCTGGGCAATGGCCAGCCTCCAGTCCTCAATCTTAAAATCCCTCCTAAGAGAAGGGATTTTATCACTAGAAAAGCTCCCAGGCCTGCCACTTGCAGGAGGACCATAAAACAGCCAAAGCCCACCCTGAGTGATAAAGCCCATGTATCTCTCTCTCTCCTCTCTCCAGCAGGCCCCAGCACTCCCCACTTCTCCCCCTCCTCCTGTGTCACTTGTCTACTCGTGGCCCTGTCTCACTCTTGGATCTAGAGAACACTCACTGGCTGTAGCCTCTGTCTCTTGCCTCAGCCACAGTCATACCTGTCCCTGCCATTGGGCTGATTTCAGCCACTCTGGAGAAACACATTGCCCCTCCCAGCCTTGCCCAAGACCACAGGGCTGGCCCTGGAGGCTTCTGCTGTACTCAGCGGCATGTTGGAACTTTCTTTTGGGAACTCTCTGGGCCTCCTCCCCACCTTGCCCCATAAGCACCAGCATCGTGGCAACATCAGCAGAGACTGGGGGTGGGGGTGAGGGGGTCAATGTTGGTTACCACTGCTTGGAACACAGGGTCTGTGCCACCACAGCGGGAAGGGGAGGTGGGTGCCCTGGGGATTACCTTGCGCATGTCTTTGCCAAAGGTCTCGCTGTAGGTTGTGCCGAGGATTTCAAACTGGACGTAGGGATTTGAGCTATCCTCCCGAAACTCCATCACCCCTGTGAGGCCTGTGATGTGGCCCTGCAGGGAGAAGGAAACACCATTGAAGGTAAAGCAGCTATGGACAGGGGAGAGGAGGAAAGCCCAAGGCAAGAAAGGAAAAAGACATGGTCACCAAGGAGTGAATAATCAAGGTCTGGGAAAGTAGTGGGCACGCTGTAATGGGAAAAGAGTCACTGGTAGTCCTAGAGCCTCGGAGCAGGATCAACACTTCCCAGGCCATGGCTCACAGGAAAAGTCCCTAAGGCATATACCTGTCATTCATGCAGTCAGTATGATTAGAGAACTTGCTCTGTCCCACACACAGTGCTAGCAGTGAGATTAAAGAGTGACAGCTTTTGTGAACCTGCCCCAGGAGCTCACCTTAGATTCAGCCAAGCAGAAAGTCAAGTCAACAAATGCCATGTCAGGCACATGGTAGATGCTGCAAGCCAGAAAGCATGAGACCTGGAGGCTAAAACCTAGCTCCAGCTCTGGCTTTGCCATCTCTGCCACTTTAGGCAAGTCACCACCTACCTCCCAGCATCAGCCTAGATTACTTAGATTCATAGCACAGATCCCGCAAGGACCAAAGCAGATACTGTGCACAGAGCATGGTGACTGGCACAGACTGGATGTGGTGGGTATGTATGACCAGCGCCTCTCTCCATTGCTCAGTGGGCTCTGCAAGAGCAGGTGGCAGAGGGGCTGAGCTGACCTGTGATAAGACCACTTTTTTCTTCAAGACTGGGGAAGGGGTCTTATCCAGGCTTAACCCCCACAGTCAGTGAGCTAGGAGAGCCCCAGGGACTGAGCTAGCCCCATAGGCACCCAGGTCTGGCTTGGGCTGCAATAGACTTAAACCAGTACCAGAACATGTCTGCAGCTATTGAAATCACACACAATTTATTGAGACTAAAATCCTAGCACTGCAGATTTCCTTAAATGCTCTTTTAAAGCCTCTAAAAGCCAATTCACTCTAACATATCTTCTGTGGATTACCCAATTCACTTCAAACCTAGCCTTCTAACTTGGTGCCATGCTTTAGCATGTCACGGGACACATCACAAGTGCAGAATGCCTGCATACACACATTCATGCACACACACCCAGATGAACACACCACATGCACATGCATGTTCACACCCAAGAAGCCAAGGTCTTGGCTGATGAGCACACCCCCTGCCAACTGAGACAGTCTCTCTCATAAACAGTGGCAGACATGAACTAGGCAGTTGCTTCCATTTTTTTCACTTGCAGTAGTTCCCCCTTATCCATAGGGTATATATTCCAAGACCCCCAGTAGGTGCCCAAAACCATGGGTGGTACCAAACTCTATATATACTATGTTTTTTTCTTGTACATAAACTACCTATGATAAAGTTTAATTTATAAATTAGGCACAGTAAGAGATTAACAATAATAACTAATAATAAAATAGAACAATATTAACAATATACTGCAATAAAAGTTATATAAATGTGGTCTCTCTCTCCCTAAATATTTTATTGTACTGCATGTAGCTTTCTTCTTCTTGTGATGACGCTAGATGATACAATACCAATGTAATGAGATGAAGCAGGTACTCAGAATGGTATGCAACTTAAAACTTATGAATTATTTATTTCTGGAATTTTCCATTTAATACTTTTCAACCATGGTTGACCATGGGTAACTGAAACCACTAAAAGTGAAATCATGGATAAGGGGGGGGGGGGGAACTACTGTACTTGTTACCTTGGGCAAGTTACTTAACCTCTCTGAAGTCCAGTCTGCATATATGAAAACAAAAACAATCATAATAACACATAGGCATAAGCCCTGGCTCACTCCTCCCTCAAACACTGGGAAAGGAAGAGTGGCAAGAGAGTGGGACAAGAGAGGAACCTGGGAGGGGCCTGCCAGGCCAACCACAGAAAGTGCTCCATCCAGGACACCTGCTGCAAGGGACAGAGGTGAGGAGGGGGGTGCAAGAAGGGGTCTGTCTTTGGCCTTGGCCCAGGAGGGTGCCCCCTCCCACACACCTTTTTGATTGTGTCCAGCATGGACCTCCCTCCATTCCATGGCTTGGTGGACTTGCGGATGCAGTTGAGGCTTGCCATGCTATGCCACTTCCGGTCCTCCAGCTTCCTGTGGAAGGCGTTGGCCAGCATCAGAACACTGTCATACAGGTAGAGGTTGGAGATCTGCAAAGACAAAGGTGGTGAAACCTTTTCCACTTGTGCATTTCCAGAGAGAGGGGAAGAAACCACCCTAGGAGATGACTGGTGTGACTCAGGATGGTAAACCTAAGAAGTGGCACTCACCATCTATGCAGTGATCACCTGCCTTCCAGGTGTGCATTCAAAACCCCAGGTAGGAGCTGAATAGAGTAAGACCTAGCCCTGCTTTAGGAACTTAACTTGGGGGTGGATCTGAACATCAACAGGAGAACCAGATTGATCAGTGCCACGATTTGAGTCTTGCATGCAAGCTCTGTGTGAGACTGGAGTGGGACATCCTGCTCAGGTAGCAAAGGAAGGAGAGAAGCATGGGCAGAAAGCTTAGTCTAGAAGAATTAGTAGGATAAAAGGTGGGGAAGTTAATAGGGAGGGCACAGCATTACTCAAAGGCATGACTGTGCAAAGGAATAGGGCCAGGTAGGGCATGGTCTGCCAGAATATTCTGTAAAGTACCAAAGGTAAAGATTTTAGGCTTTGTAGGGCTTACAGTCTCCTTGGACCTGCTCAACCCTAATGTTATAGCATAAAGCTGCCAAAGAAGATACATAAACAAATGATGTACCAATAAAATTTTATTCACAAAAACAGGCAGTGGGCTGGATTTGGCCTGTGGGCCTGGGAGCCAACCCCTGGTTAAGAAAACAGTTCAAGGTGTTTGAATCAATGGATAGGGTACGAAGGGAGAGGGATCAAGAGGGAGGCAGGAACTGAGCCACACTGAGCCTCATCGGCCATGCTAAGTAGTAACAACATTGGGGACTTTAGGGAGAAGGGCTCCATTGGAGGATCTATGCCAAGAAATCATATTTGTGCCTTAGAAGAACTGCACTGGTCCCTGGCTGGGCCTGGGGAGGATAGTGGCCTGAGTGAACTGTGGCAGCTTGTGAGGATGGCAATTCAGACACCACAGAGCCTGCTGGCAGTGGCGTCATTGCTAGCCAGGGGACGCTTTTGGGATTTGCAACTATGTGCATCTGAGAACTTACCCTCTGCTTAGCTGTCCACAGTAGATTTGGGCCCTAGAGGAGACTTAACCATCTCAGAGATCCTGAGAGCAAGTCTGCGAGAGAGACACTGGAATAACAGTGGGAAGTGCTGCACCAAGGCTGTGGGGTGCAAGGGTGGGCCCCCGCTCACTCCCCTGACCATGATCTGAATGAGCCCAAAAACTAACACCTGCCTTCTCAGGGGCCTTGGCAGGGGCAGCCCTGTTCCCCAGTGTTATGCCTTCATGCCACCCCCTCCTCCCAGGGGGTGGCATGGAGCAACAAGGGAAGAGAGGAAGAGGAGGGGGTGAGAGAAGGTAACATCAGCCTTCGGCCAGGAGTATAGCCCATCACAGTGGCTGGTGCACAAACAACCATCAGCCAAAGTGGGTCAAAGGGACAATTCTCTGCACATCTAAGCAGCAAGGTGTCTGCTAAAAATATTTTAGGAAAACAAAATCACCAGATATAAATAGGAGAACATGTTGGCCTCACAGGACTCCTGGGAAGATCAAATAAGATCCTTAGGCTTCAGAAAAAAAACCCTGCTGCCTCCCAGTCTTACCCTCCACCACTCCCCAGGATGTCCCTTGCACTCCCAACATTCCCATGCCTTGTTCTCAGCCTGGAATTTCTGTCTTCACATAGACTGGGTACCCCCAAAACAGGGCCTCAGACAAGAGCTTGTCTTAAGGGAACTGTCCTCTGCAAATGAAATCAGAGGTGGGCCAAGGGAGTTGGTACAGGGCATCAAAACATCTGCGACATCATGACCCCCCAGGCACTCATGCTATCTCTCAAGAAGAGCTGACCGCTTTGGTGGTGTCCCTGTGCCATGACCACTCCTGCACAGCCGTGTCCTATCTGCTTTTAACCTGTGCACTTGCAGCGGACACAGGAATGTATGCCACCAAGGCCTGTGCTCCTGGCACCTCTCCATGTTGTAGGTGTAAGAAGTAGACAGAGGATGAACAGGAGATATCTCAGTGGTGGCAGGAGGGTACCTGGGATTGCTGACTGCTGCCAACTTAAACAAGAGCCTCGGGCCAAGGGGAAGCAGTCATTGTCAGCACCTGGTGACCTTTTTCAGGGCCCTGCAATACACAGGTGCTTATCTGACAGCAGAGAGAAATTATTCCAGCCGCCTGGAATTCACCCTCTGCCTTACAGGGAACACTGGGACAGAACCATGTCTCCTACCCCTCCATCCCTGGAAGAGCATTTCCTTGGGGAAACAGACTAACCTACTCTCTGCTCTCGTCAGCCTCCCCTCACCCACCCCAACTCCCAGAAGCCGCTACCACTGCAAAATTATCTTAGACATGTTCACCTCCCCTCTGGAATACAAAACCATAATGAAGATGTTTTATAAGACAATGTAAGCCACTTAGAGTTAGCTTGGTTTTATTTTTTTTTTTTCTGCAAGGATAACTCAAAGCTGAGAGTCCTTGATGATGTGAAGATTTCTCTTCTCAAGACATGCATGGATCTCCCAACCACCCACTCATAGCCAATGCTATTCAACTTAGTGGGACACTTTGTGACACTTTGACACACCTACACCTATACACACACTCACACACATGGACAGCACCACCCCAGCTGTGGCCCACACCAACACCCAGTGGTATTTTCCTTTTTCCCTCAGCATTTCAATTTACAATGAATTAAGGTATCTAATTAATGTATGAATGCAGAGATGTCTTCAATGAAGAGGAAAAAACAGGAAGTGACTCACAAAGGCCAAAGAAAGCACTTAGCCCTCCCACAAGTGTGTCTGCTGGGAAGGGTGAATGCATTTCAGTTCAAGGGAACAGGCTTGAGCAATGTTCTTCCCCAGGCATGGATAGGCCTTCCCACTGCCCGACATCTATCACCCTGGGCACCTTCTGCCATGATCTACTGCACACTGTCAGTTCATACATGCATTTACTCACCAAACTCTGAGCTTCTTAAGGGATTTTTTTTTAACTCTTCTAGATATATCTCTCTATATATACATTATCTCTAGAACTGGCATCCAGCACCAACCAAGACATATGATTGGTGCTTAATGCATTTTTGATGGACGATGGTGGATGGATGGAAGAATGAATAGATAGGTGGGTGAGTGAGTAGTGTGTGGGGGGAAGATAAGAAGGTGGGGAGATGGATGGATGGATGGATGGATGGATGGATGGATGGATGGATGGATCCCCTGATAAGAAGACACACACTGATCTTGGTTCACAAAAAGAAAATATGAGAAACAGCAGGAAAAAAAGATTTGCTGCCTCGATCTGTGACGTGGGAGGGAACCTCCTTTTTTAAACAACTATGTGCTTCTCATTTGTAGCTTACTCATAACGTCTTAATCTTTACTTGGAGCTGTTTCTACCTTCTCCACTCACTGCTGCCCCTTCTCCTGGTGAGGTGCTATCTCAGTATTTCTCGCCTCAGATAGAAGTTGACACTCTGCATTGTTCTGTGGCTCCTCCTCTGCTCCCCAACCTCAGTGTCCTAACTTAGGTGACCTGCTGGGAATACAAAGGAATTAGTGCTATCCTTACAGTCTGGTTGTCCAGAGAGGGGACTTTTGGGGAAAAGATCAAGAATGAATAGTAGAAAGATAGCTTTGTTTGGGGCTCCCTCGGGTCCTGAAAAATGTAGAAAATGCCTTTCCTAGCATGGGTAGGTGAAGATTAGAGTCAGGGCTTAATCATGCCATGCCTTGAACCAAGATGAGCAGTCTGGAAGGAGGGAGGCTCCCGACTGCATGGACATTCCTCACAGTTGGTCTTGAGAGGCTAACAACACAAGCTAGAGCTACTGACACCAGGGTCAGGGGCAACAGCAGGGGGATGGCTGAAGAAGCCCTTGTCCTTCTCCCTCACATCTCAGGTAAGGCACCGCGCAAAGCTCACTTTCAAAGAACTAGCAGAGCAGGTACAGTCACTATTTAAACACTCATCCCCCTGCAAATGGGAGCCCGGGGCTCTGGCTAGCCTAGAAATACTGCAGCAAAAAAGTGACCAAGAACCAAAAAAAGCATTTCAACTGAGACTTCTTGAGGAGAAAGGAGAAGCCAAAGTGCTGAGGCCAAGGTTATGGCAGAGGAAAGACCCGGATGCAAAACAAAGAAACTGGAACCAGGTCAGAGATGCCAGAGAGAGTCAAGTCAGCGCGGCACACAAGGACCAGAACCAGGAGAGGGGCCCAAGGCTCTCCTGGAAGCCTGTGACCTCATTCTAGGTGGGGACGGAGCTGGCAGGAGCCTAGCTGGTTCAGGTGACCACCCTAGAGATAAAAGGTCTGTGCAGAAGATGTCTAGCCATTGTTACTATAATGAGAACAGTTTGTGCAACATCGATGTAACCTAGCAGCCAAGGAGAGTGAACTGGAATGAGCATGCATGAACAATGATGACTTCATTGTACTAGTCAGTAAGGGCGGTAGACGCCCTTGAGTGAGCATGTGTATTGTGTGGCCATCACATTCAAAATAACTGAACAAGTAGAGCAACGAATCTGCATCAAATTTTGCATTAAGCTTGAACATTCTTCTGCAAACACTATTTGGATGATTCAGAAGGCTTTTGGGGATGATGCAATGAGTGAAGCACAAATAAAAGTGTGGCACAGATGCTTCAAAGATGGTTGAGAATCTGTTGAAAGTGATCCATGTTCTGGAAGGCCTTCAACAAGCAGAACACCTGAGAATGTTGAACATGTAAGGACTGCAATCAACAAAGATTGGCGACTGACAGTGTGAGAACTAGCGGCTGATCTGGGGATTCCAAAAACTACTGTGTCCAAGAGTTTGGCAGAGGATCTTGTCATGAAATATGTCATGGCAAGATTTGTTCTGCAGCTTCTGCTACCAGAGCAGAAGGAACATCATGCTACAGGGGCTAATGACTTGATTCAAACTGCTACCAATGAACAAGATTTCCTCAAGAAGGTCATAATCAGAGATGAATCATGGGTCTATGGATATGAACAGGAGGTGAATCATGGGTCCACGCCCAAAGAAAGCACAGCAAAATCATAGCAAGATCAAGACCATGTTAACTGTATTTTTTGATTAGGAAGGTGTTTTCTTTCCAGGCCAAACAATTAATAAGGAGTAATACCTCAATGTTCTTCATCAGTTGAGATGCAATATGACAAAATTGACCACAGCTATGGACAACTGGTGATTAGCAGCTTCATCAAGACAGCCCGCCCACTCATGCATCACGTCTCATGCAGTTTTTTGGCAAAATATCAAATTATCCAGGTGACTCAGCACCGCCTTCAGCCCAAATTTGGTGCCCTGGGACTTCTGGCTTTTCCCAAAAATAAAATCATCTTTGAAAGGGAAGCGATTTTTGCCCATCAATGAGATTTGGGAAAATACAATGGAGCAGCTGATGGTGATTCCAACAAAGGATTTTGCAGTGTTTTGAACAGTGGAAGAGCTACTGGGAGAATATGTGAGGTCCCAAGGTGCTTACTTTGAAGGGGACTAAGGCATCATTGTCCTATGTACAATGTTTCTTGTATCTTGTATCCTCGATAAATGTCTCTATTTTTCTTATGACGTGGCTGGGTACTTTCTGGACAGACTGTCATGTATGTGAAGTTCCTCTTTCACTGTCATACTGTAGGACTCTTACTCTACTGTGTATGCAGCTTAGCCCAGTGGCCTGGTAAGATAAGCAAAAGTTTTGGTTCCACCACAACCTGAGCCAGCTCTGTTAACTGCTGTACCCCCAGTCTAGAGAGAAGTGCACAGATATAGCATGTGCTCAATACATACTTACTGAATGAGTGAATTGAATCTTCACTTGCACTCACTTGCTGAGTGCTGTTGAACAAATCAAGATTTGTTCTAGACTTATGCTGATGACAATAAAATACAATATGTTCAGGGGCCTTAAAGAGGTGTAGTGGGTAGCCCTGATTTACCCTCTATGAAATGCAGAGAGCAATGTGTGCCAAGTACTGTCCTAAGCAATTTGCATGTGTGTTCATTTTTGGAGGGACAGAGACAGAAAGAAATGGAAGAGGAAATAAAGGACCCAAGCGGGTCCTTCTCCATCTGATTTCAATGTGGGTGAGCTGAGAGCTCCTCCAGGGTGTCTGCAGTCTCTGGGGCTAAGCACGCATCTGGTACACACAGCATGGGACCTGTTGGGGAAATGAACTTGGATCTGCCACACTCACCCTCTTCCCCAATTCACCTTAGTCCAAAAGCTTTTCAAGGGCAAGCAGGGGTTGTATCCGACTTTCGCAGGTTGTGGCTCAGAAGACTGAGCAAGGATCTGCTTACCTGGACACATGTTCCTGGCTTCCTTCCAACCCCAGATGCAAAGTCACAGCTGCCACAGCCCCCATGGGCTGAGCAGAGCCTTTTCAGGGCTGCCTGCACTAAGGTGAGGGAAAGGCCACTTCTCTGTCCCTGGGGTATTTCTTTAAAAGTCCAGTAAAGGAAGGCCCAGGTATAATACCCTGACCCAGATTCATGAAAGGGAGGTGGCTTGGTCCACTGCAGTCAAGAGCCTGACATTTGCACTGCAAGGCTGGCTCAGCTATGGGAGACTTCAGCACATGCAATACTGCAGTGAAACCACCCAACTGTGCAGGAGAGAAAGGGGGCCAGGCCAGCAGGACATGTCTAGGACAAGGGCCACTGCTGCCCAGCCCTGTGGGAGGCACCGTGTTCTGCAGCCTGCCACCTGTTCCCTATCCTCTGCTCAGGCTTAGAGGCTTTCAGGCCCAGTAAGCTTCCTTATTGTCCCCCCTACATGTCACCTCCCATCACCACAACATGGTTCAAGTGTCCTCATTTCTTCCTAGGGAAACGGTAACCACTAGTGACCTTGTCTACCAGCCTCAGGCTCTGACCCTCTGCCCCACACACAATTGTCTTTCTTGGATGCACAACCTGCGCTGACATATCTCCAAGGGCTACACCCTGCCCTCAGCACCCTGGCAGCTGCTCTCCTCTCCAGCTGACCTTCTTGCCTCTCACCTCTTGCCTCAGACACATAGAAATCTGCCCTTGCTTGCCCGGACCTCTGGGTCTTTGCATAAGCCATTTTCCTTCACTGGCACACACTACAACATACAGGGTAGTATTACTAATTTATTTGGAATTTGTGAGAATTAAGAGAGAACATTTGTGAAATGTCTAACATATGAGCTGGTACCAAATAAGTACCTAATGGATATTTTTAGATTTAATGAATATTGGATGAATAGTTTTAAACCTGTTCTTAGAAAAGAAAAAACACCAAGGTAAAGAGATGTCAAAGTATTTCCAAAGAGGATGCCTCTTGGAATACAAGCGATAGAGGACAGAAGCCATGCTGGGAAAGGGGAATAGGAGCTCTGGGTCAGGATGTTCCATGTAAAATTGTCACCTCCAGTCAGAGTCTGGGTATGCATTTCCATGATATGTGGGATCCTGGCAAGACTTGGATTTCCAAAGTCAATCGCCTATGAGAGAGATGGGTCCCCAAAGGGGAAATATGGAAGGTGAGCTCACATCTCTGGGAAGCAGATGAGACAATTCAGCCAAGAGCCCCTTACTGGGGCTTTCAGCTCTTGAGAAATCTAGGTAGATCCTTTTGGATAGCTGAAGATCACTCACATGAGACCAACTGAGAGGCAGGGATGGAGAAACAGGTTTGATTTTATTTAATAGTACCAGAATCCCCATTTCCCCAGTCACTATATTTTATTTAGGAATATACCTTGGGTCAGCAGGAGCAAAGGCTACCAATAAAATAGTTAAATTGATCTTCATGAGAGAATAAGAAGAATTCAGGTATGAAGACCCAGAAGGAGAAAAGAGAGGGTGAATAAGGAAGCCAGCAAGATGGAGAGACAGGACTTCGCACATCAGAGGCTATCTGTGCAGCTACAGTGCAAAGGCCACCAGTGATCCCCCACCCCCATGTGTAATACCATCTCTGAGACTCAGATTTGCAGACCTGTTGGAACCAGGAAAGGCATTGATTTCCCACCTAGTTCAGCACCCAGTGGGATAAAGGCAGCCCCACCAGGGGCTCAGATGATCTGTTTACTTACTAAGTTCTCAGAACCAGGATTAGAGCCAAAAGAAATAAAACACAAGCCCCCCCATGAAACATGCTGAGCAATTCAGGGGTGCTGTATACTTCCAATCTTGTCTGGACCTCAGCAGGATGAGACCGGTGGCCACCCCATCAGACTGGAAGGAAGAGGTCCCAAGGGCCATGCCTGTAGCTGGCTGCCTGTCCTCCTGGTGCTCTGCACTCTAAGAATTTATCCAAGTCATTTTAAGGTGTTCCAGCCTTGACTCACTATACTGTACTCCAGGGGCCCAGATAACAGTTGTGCATACACGTTATCAAGGTAAGAATCATCCTTGAAGGCAAAGGAAGATGAATGGCAGGTCATGGTTAGGGCCCCACGGGCCAGCTGCATCTTGCCACCAAACCATTATCTGCCTCACACCAAAGCCAAAACCCTGGGGAATGTTTTCATTAAGAAAGGCTGCATTTCCTTCTAGGCTTCTAAAAAAACCAGTTTTCTCTTCCCTCTGTCATTAATTAAGCCAAGTAGACTGTTCAGGGAGACCTCAGAGAGGCAAACAGCAGGAACCGACCTCTGATTAGATCCCCAGACAGGCTCTGGTCATCCAGCAAAGTCAGACAAGCAGCCGGCATGGGGTCCAGCTGGGAGGACAAGCTGACGCCCAGATGTCACAGCTTGAGAAATCCATCCCCAGGCCAGGCCTCTCTGCCAAACTGCTGCCAACCCACCTGTCCAGAGAGAGGGCAGCACAGCCAGGCCTGAGGAGGGAGCAGATGGTGGCAGAGGGCAAAGGGGATGGGGAGCTCTTCCCACAGCTGAATCTGAGGGGAGGGTGTGGAGAGTGGGAAGGGGCATTTGTCCATACCAGAGAATTTCTAGTTCCAAATGCACATGTGGTTACCTGAAGCCAGCATGGCAACCAGTTGCACCCAAGGAGACTGCCTGTGCAATTGTCTCTGACAAAAGCATCGATGACCATGCTCCCCCACTCTGGTTGCTAACTGTTCCACCTAGGTCTTTAGGATGAAGTAACCAGTGAAAGTGACATGAAGTCCAAGGTAGCGCTGTAGGGGAGGCTCAGTGTTGCTCCAGAGGAAAGGATTCTACTTGCAGATTGACCAAAAACTTGTAGCCAAGGAAGGATACAAAAAAGTCTTAAAGAAATAAAGTTGAGGGAAGCAGAGTTTTGAAATGCTTTAACAGATTGAGAAGGGGAGGAGTGATTCCATCTTTCAAGCCACTCAATTTTAAAATACACAAGGAAGAGAAATTTCAACCTGAAGGACCATTTTATCATAAACCACATCAGGCCTCACAACTTAATTCAAGGATCAGGCTCCACAGTGACCAGACAACACAGCTTATATCATTTGCCTGTCCTCCTTTGGAAACGCATTTGAATATAAATGGGGTGTCAACATGACAATATGTCTGTTACTTCAATTATAGCCTGGAAGTTGGCAGGTAGTGCAGTTCTGAAGACCAAGTTCATTACAGATTCTCCTCTGAGCACGGCTGCCCATGGAATCTTAGCAAAATCTCAGGGTTCTTAGGGACTGGTTATCACTTTTATTACTGGCTGAGTCAGACAAGCCCTAAACTAGCTTGTCAAGGAAACAAGAACGGAAACACCCAAATAAGACAGTGCTTGATAGGGAAAACTATACAACAGCACTGCACACTGGCAAATGCAATGCTTTTAAAGCCACTAGAAGACACTGATTTAGGTATTTTTCTTCCAAGGGACTTCCTCTCTACTAAATAGGAACCAAATTGATTTGCTATAATAGTGCTTGGTTGGCTTTACAGCACAGAAAGCCCTGACCACAAGCCTAATAGAAGAAGATGGAGTTTCTGAGGCCAGCTCCACAGAGAAGCCGAGAGATGGATGATCTTATAAAATATCCCCGTTCTTGATGGTCCCTTTGAAAACTTCTAACCCAGAATTATCATAAGAGCAGCTGTCTCAGGGAGAAACTGAAGAGCTCCATTTCCAAAAGGATTTCCATTAATTTCATCAAGACAAAATTAATAATCCATAACATAAATGTTTTTTTATTCAGTTGATTGTTCTAAACATGTTAGAATCTCCTCAATAAATCTCACAGCCAGAGGCTAGTAGAAATTAGTTTGCCTTCTACACCATCATTAAGAAAGAAAGAAGAGGTAATAGCTACTAAGAAAACTTGAAGAGATTGGCTTGTAAATGGGATGAACCTACAAGCTGCCCAAATGGTTGCTGGGAAGGACAAGTAAATAAATCCACATTTCCCTTTCATGATAGCCCCACACAAGGAAGAAGATGCAACAAACAAAGATATTCTTTTTAAAAAGTATTTTATTTATAGATATATAAAAAGGCTTCTAGAGACTGTTTAACTCGTGTTAAGACCTACATTCTTAACATATCCTTCTCATTCATCCTTATTGAAGGTCTCTGGTGAGTAGGGTCTTGTATATGAAGAACTCATTGGTCTCAAAGACACGTCCTCTCCTCTCCCACAAAAGACAGCTTTAAGTACCTGCATGAGTGATGTGGACAGTAAGTTGTACATGATACCTGTGATATGGGGCTTTGGACAGATGAGAAATGCTTTCCCAGCTGCTGTGATGCTTTTAAAGACTGTTCTCAGGAAGATAGGTGCAACATCATACAAAAAAAAAAAAAAAAAAAAAACTGAGGCTATGTTCAGTCTTTCCATGGAAACCCTGTGACACACCTGGCCTCCTCCTCCATAATGAAACGATTAATAGCTCAGTCTCACTCTAAGTGCTTTCTATATGTTCTCTCATTTAGTTTTCATTGTGACTCTAAGAGGTAGGTAATATTCTAATCCCCAGTTTACAGAAGAGAAAACTGAGATACAGAATGGCAAATAAATAATAATGATTAAATAATTAGTACTAGAGTTACTGAGACTTGAATCCAAGCAATCTCATTCCTGTTTTGCTGCTGCTGCTATAATTAAGTACTGCTGCTGCTACTGCTGCTGCTACAATTACTACTATGCTGCTGCTGTTGCTGCTGCTGCTACAATTACTACTATGCTGCTGCTGTTGCTGCTGCTGCTACAATTACTACTATGCTGCTGCTACAATTACTACTATGCTGCTGCTGTTGCTGCTGCTGCTGCTACAATTACTGCTGCTGCTGCAATTACTACAATTACTACTACCTTTCTGCTGCTGCTGTTGCTGTTGCTGCTGCTGCCGCTGTTGCTACTGCTGCTACTGCTGCTGCTACTACTACAATTGCTGCTGCTGCTACTGCTGCTGCTGCTGCTATGACTACTGCTACTAATATTGCTACTACTACTGCTATACTACTACTACTACTACTTATGCCACTACTGCTATTACTGATGCTACCACTTCAAGATCTCTGTAATGTCGCTTTTAAATCCTGCTCTCTCTGTAGTCCCTTGGTCTCAGCAGGAACAAAGAAAGGTAGTAAGGCTAGGGTTCTAGATCTGATATTGGATTGACCATGCTTGATGATGACTAACCACACACCTTTGAGCTGTGCCTTTGTTGATACTCTTATTGGGTATGGGTCAATTTAGTATGGTCTCATCTGGATTCACCATCAGTCTCCCTTCTCTCTTATTTTCCATGTTAGATTCTTTACATCTAGGTTATCTGCTGTGCAACCGAGTCTACCTGCACATTTTAATTCTTGCAAAGTGAGTAATCATAGGCCTCAAGGAGAACTGCTTTCCCCCTCCTCTTACCCCAATTTGTGCAGTGCAATGCAAAGTGGCCCCTCTTTTGCTCCTCAAGTAGAAGTACACTATGACTAAGCAAGAATTGGACAAATGTCTGGGATACAGGACAGGCGAGGGCAAGGTTAGCATGTGTTTGAAGAAGGATGAAGCCCTTCAAGGAGATATAACTTGGCTCCAGAGAATGAGAAAGTCCCCTCTCCCTCCTGCCCTGTTGGGGATATGGGGATGGGCTCCCACTGCCTGAGCCACATTATCCACTGCTCTTCCTCCCTCATGGAGAGTAGGGATGATAAATACTGAGGCACAGTGAGAGGGATGTATTTAGCCCTCACCCCTTCTTTCAAACTCCAGAACAGAGGAAAACAGAACAGACCAGCAGGATCCAAAAATATAAAATCTTGCATCAAGCACCTGCCTCTCTTCATGGCCCGTATGCCCAGAGATCTCAAGTCCATGGGTCCTGCAGAGGCCTTCGGTCCCCTCTTGGCCAAACCCTTCACCACCTTAGAAAGACCCAGACCTTTTGAGAGCTCCCTGGAGCAGTGAACACGGAGAGTGGGAATTACTCCAGTGAAAAGTCAGTGTCTGCTGTGCTTCCTTAAGAACCTATTTCTAGTGTTTACCATCTGTTGGGGCATGTTTCTTCCCACCTCCCACCCCCTGCCAAATATAAGATTATAGAATGGATTCAGTGCTTTGGCAAATTACACATGTACCTAGCCTACTCCAGAGAGTCTAATAATTCCCCTCCCCAAAATGTGTATCTTCTGATAGGTGACATCACAATGCCTTAGGGTGGAACTGAAACTCAGGTGGAAGATACAGCCTGTCCCTGTCCAGCAACCCTAATTTCTACTCCTCATGCCTGGCTGGGTAGAAAAATGTAACTAGTTTTAAATGCTGAATGGCAAGTATGTTATGTGCACAAACTTCTGGCCAATTTTCACAAACCCATTTGGAAGAAATGTTACCTGTCTCCCATCAAGTAGCAAAGGAAAGTTTTCTTGTGCTTGATATTCTTAGTGGAGAAGCAGATTCTAGGCTGCCAAGGGACATTTTCCACAGTGCTTCATCGTTACCCTCAAACAGCCAAGAGAAAACCTCCTTTCACAACAGGTGCACAGCTCCATATCCTGCTGCCAGGCTACACCTCTGCTGAGGGACAGGAGGAAGGACTGACCATAAACACTGTACCTCTTGGAAGGAATGGAACAGGTGGGCAGGTGAAGGTCCTGCCCTCTTGTCCCTCCCTGCTCAGCTGGGATGCAGCAGCATCCTGGTTGACCTCAGTATTCTGCAGATGAGCTGATCATCAGAGTCTCTAATTGTTTCGCAAGAGCTATCTCCATATTATTGACTTCTTACAGGGAAAAACCTAAAGCAGGTTCAAAATGATGACTCCTCACAGGAAGGCTTCGTCCCTAGTCCTGCCAGATGACCCATCCCAAACAAAACAGTCATCACAGAAGCCTAAGAGACAGGAAGCTCCTTACTCCCTCAGCATGTAACTTTTAACTGCAAGAAGCACCCAAGCAATTGAGAGCCTGACTACCAACAGCAGCTATGACTGCCAGCTAATGCTGCTCAGAGGCACTACCCTGTTGATTGGTTGCAATGTCATCAAATAACAGAATTCTAGTAATTAAAGTATATGGGCACACCAAGAGCGTGGATGAGACTCCCTCCTGGAGGGAGCTCGGGAGATGAGCACTGACCTGCAGCATCTGAAGGTAGCCTTCCTGGGGGTCGCAGAGCAGGGAGGAAATGCGGTGGTTGTTCCTCATGCATTTCTGGTTGTCTTTGGCAGACGGGAAGATCTGTCGGACCACGGTCATCCTGCCAAGGGCGCTGTGGACCAGATCCAGAATCTCCGGGTCACTGATTTCCTGGGAAGATAACCAGACCCATGCTTACCATTGACTCATGAACCTTCTCTGCATAATGCCTATCAGGAGGCTAACAGCTTGAACAGCTGATGCCAAAGGGATTAATGGTTGGGGCTAGGTCACGCAGTCCATTAGTTGCTTGTTTACAAATAATACTTGCTAACCCTAAAATGGAAACAGGATTATTCAACACTTTCCCTGAAGCCAGGAAAAGATGTCTGTGGCTAAAACACCAATGTATTGGCTTCCACAGAACCAAGCTCTTAAGAACCAGTGATGTCAAAAGTCATGGTAGGCATTAGCTGGAAGTAAAGACTAAATTTTCTGTTGGGAGTCATTGATCTGATTTAGGCAAGGAAAACTGGTTTCCTCTGACATAATTTACCAAAATGCAATGAGTTCCCTCTAATTCTTTAATAATTAGATTCTTTTTTAAGATTTGCATACAAATTTTGAAAATGTACCCATCCATTCATTCATGGCACAAAATCTACTCAACATCTCCTCTGTGGTTTGTTCTGTGCTAAGCACTGGGGATATGGCTGTGAATGAGTCAGGTCTAATCCATTCAGTTAAGCTCAAGGTCATCACAGGATGAAATATGCTGGTGATGCAATAAGAAAATACAGAGACAAAGGAAATCCATTGTGTTTTCCATGTTAGAGTGTATGCTAAGCTCTTAACATACATTATCTCATTTGGTGCTCACAACAGCCCTAGAAATTCTACAAGGTAGATCCTGTTGTTATGCATTTTAAAATGAGCACTCTCAAGCATAGAAATAGGAAGCATAGAAATAGGGAGCTAGCCACAGGGAGCTTTTTCCAGCATGAGGATTCTTTGAGGAATTAGCACTGAAACTGAACCTGAAGGATGAACTTGTTAAGCAAAGTGCTTGCATGCTGTGGGGGGTGGGGAGAGGGCAGGGAGGCAGCAATGTGGAGCTGAATTTGTGGTGCTGCTGAAGCCAGGGGGGCAGTAACTGTGTCCTGTGAGGCAGTAGGACTTGTGAAACATTACCAGCTTCCAGATGTGGTTGGGGGATCAGTAAAGCTGGCTAAAATGCCCACACTAAGGATGATGAGGAGCCCTTGAAAGGTTTTAGGCACAAAAAACCTCAATCAGATTTACAATTTTTGTAAATCTCTGGCCACTCTCCCGAGGAGGATTCCAGAGGCCAAAAAGTGCTCCATGGCTGAGGGCACATGGGAGCTACAGACAGGGAAACTGGCTTGACCAGGGGTTTCAGTAGTGAGAGTCAGGTTGCTCTGTTTCACCGTCTCTAAGAAGTGACCAAATTGGTGGTTGGCTGCAAGTCAAGATTTTAACTGTGAACAACCATGTTTCAAAATAGTTCTTCAGTCTTCCTCTTTGCAGATAATACATTCTAGCTTTGAGACAATGATGTGTTATAATTAGAGCTAATGAGGTTAGATATCAGTGATCATCTGTTTCAAAGTCACTTAAAGAACAAGATGTTTAAAGGTAAAATGGTAAACTTTGTTTTTCAGGAACTGCCTTAGGAATCTGATATGAGTGCAAAGACTGGTCAGTTGAAGACATGTGCTAGATCTGGGAGAAAATAAGAAATCAAAAGTTGTATCCTTTTAGAATGATCAATAGTTCTCAAGTATGCTGAAATGCAGTAATCTCAAAAGAATTAAAGTGTTATTACATATTGAATCTGAGTTTAAACCACTGACCTATGTATTCCTGACAAAAGTTTGTTGAGGGGAAGATGACCTTGTTGGATGGGGACCAAGTGACAATCAAAAATATGGAAATAGCAAACTGTTCACATCTCAGGACCACAAGGTGATACAGGCCCAGAAACCAGCTGCGTCAAGAACCAGCACAGATAGGGAGCTGAGTATGAGCCTGGGTGCTGTGCTCTGCTCTGAGCTGCCCTGCTCACAGAGATCCTGTCCTGAGCTTAGGCTAGTAGGGTGGGGAAAACCACATTCTGATCTAACAGTAAGGATGACTATAAAAAAGAGCAATGAGTAAAGGAGCTAGCTTTACTTGGAGAAGGCATATAGGAGATTTGGGGAGGGATTTTTTTTTTTTTTTTTTTTTTTTATGTAGAGGGAAAAACATGAGGTCATGAATAACATAATTTGACTTATGCCTAAGGGGTTAATCAGAGCCAAACACCTTGGAGAGGAAATAGATACATTGCATACCTTTGCTTTTCTCACTAATTCTTGAAGTCCTTTTACTAAATTTTTCCTGCATCCTCAACTTTCTAGAAGGAAGTCAGTGGCACTGAGTACTTCCCACTGCACCCCAAGCAGGACCCTGGAAATCTGCAGGGAGTCTGACTTACAGGCACACAGTACCTTTCTAGTTAAGTGTAACCATCACCTTCCCCAGCAACCTGTGGCAGCACCTGGGATGAGAGAGCCAGGGGCTGTCATGACATAAATAAGGGGGTTTAGCCCCTACCCTCCACTGCCTAGCTTCCATACTGTTCTTTTATCATTCTGCTTACCCAGGACTCCTTGAAAGCTTGACATAGCTCTTACCAACTCAACAGTAAAAATCCTTACAGTAAAAATCTGCTAGGTCTCTTGAGGTCTTCCTGTCTGGCCCAGTTCTCATCCACTCACTCTGGGTCAAAGCACATACTCTGCCCGTCGATGCACTGCTCCCAGCCTCCCAGTAATTCTGGGCCTATTCTACATACCCAGTACAGAGAGTTACAATCAGAATCTAAGAAACCACAGAAGCAACGCCCCAGATCCCTTTGGGGCAATGAAAATGGTCACCTCTTTTCCTAGGGATGTGTCCTTATCTTTGGAGAATTCCAAACCCATGTCATCAGTGAGTCCCAGCATCTCCATGCCAGGCCCTCTCCGATCCCATTGGCCTCGCTGGGTCTCTTTAGCACCACAGGGGTGTCAGCAGTGATGTGCTCACTCCTCCCAGGCAGTGCCTCTGTGCTGCATACCAGGTCTGCCTCTGGACTGCCCTGAGGGAGCCTGGCCTCTGCATTCCTAAGGGCTCAGGGGACACTCCAAGTAGCCAATTTACACAACTCGCTTGGAAAACAAACTTGCCCTTCATTCCAGTTGAATGTTCCTTCCAGATAGTGCTGTTGATGAGCAGAAGAAGCAAGACAGAGTATATACTGTTTGACCCCCACTGACCTCACTGAAGTCAGCAAGGTAGCAGAAGAGACAACAGTAACATGTCATACCCAAACGCTCACTGGAGTGCAGAGGCTCAAAATAATCTTGCTTATTTTGTTACTTTTTAAGTTTATATTGTAAAGTAAATTTAACTTGAAAGTATTACATACATTAAAATATGGGTAATAAAATAATTTCTGTGTGCCTTCCATCAAGCTAAGAAACCTGCATCTTGGCCAGATGCCTCTTCCCCAAATGTTCAATCTTCCTGCTCACCAAGAGCCTGCCTTTGTCATGTTATGACTACATATGTAATCCAAATAATGTGTAACTTGTATGTTTTGCTTAGCTTTGTGTAAGCTGAACAGTCTGCATACATGCCTCCTGTAGTTGTATTAACTCAGGGGCTCTGCTGTGTGTCAGGATCACCTGGAAACTGATAAAATTGCAGAGGTCCAGCTCTCCATTAGTTCTCCAGGACTCACCAATGTTTAAAACCCACTGGTCTAACTTTCAGTTTCTGCTATTTATTCATGGTGATGAGTGCCGCTCTAGTGTATTTATTTTCACAGCTGCACACAATGGCATTGTGTGATTATACCACCACTTATTTACTCTATTGTGGATTACCACTTGGATGTTTTCTTTGATTGCTATCATGAACAAAACTTCAATGTACATTGTTCATGTGTATAAGTCTTGGTACACTTGTAGAAGAATTTCTCTAGGGTACATACCTAGAACAGAATTCTTTGAAAGGAGAATATTAACATATTCAAATTTCCTAGGTAATACATAATTTCCAAAGTGATTGTGCCAATTTACAGTCAGGTATGGTGAAGAAAGTTCCTGTTGCTCTGTATCTGTGCCTGCATGTGACAGCGTAAAACTTCCTAATATTTGTCAATCCGATGAGTATGAATTGGCACAAAATTGGATTTTAATTTCCACTACTATAATTCTTAAAAGAGTTAAGTATCTTTCATATATTTTGAATCACTTGTGCTTCCTTTCCAGTGTTTGCGTTTTTGTCCAATTCCTATCAGGTTAGGTCTCTGGCATACTGATTTGATGGATTTTTTTTTTATTTCTGGATACCAAGTCTGTCACATGCTACCAATATCTCCTCCAATTTCTAGAATGTTTTGTAGAATTAGCCTATAAACTAATCTAAATTTTCTTTGTAGAATTTTCTTTGTAGAATTATTCTTAAAACTAATTAAATTTCTTTATTTTATAGGGATTTTGCTTTCTTTTTCTTCTTTGTCCTAAATCATTTTTTCTTCCTAAAAAACTCAGTCATGTTGTCCAAACTTTCCTGTGTGATTTGCATAACCTGTTCACATCTCTCTACTTCTCTCTCTTTAATGCATCTCAAGTTATGTGCCCTTATCCATTTCTAACCATATTTATTTGTGCACACTCTCCAATTTTGATGCTAGAACTTTGTCTATTTTGTAAGCCTTTCTTTGTATTTTATTTATTTACTTTTAATATATATTTTATTGATTATGCTATTAGAGTTGTGCCATTTTTTACTCCTCTTTATTCCCCTATGCCCTGCACCGCACCGCACCTCCCACCAGCATTCCCCACTCCCTTAGTTCATGTCCATGTGTTGTACATATAAGTTCTTTGACTTCTCCATATCCTGTACTATTCTTAACCTCCCCCTGTCTATTTTGTACTTAACGATTTATGCTTTTTATTTCCTGTACCTTTTTCCCCATTCTCCCCCATTCCCCTCCCCTCTGATCTCCATTTATGTGATTCTGTTCCTGTTCTAGTTGTTTGCTTAGTTTGTTTTTGTTTTTGTTTTTATTATCTTTTAGGTTCAGTTGTTGATAGTTGTGAGTTTGTTGTCATTTTACTGTTCATAGCTTTTGATTTTCTTCTTTTTCTTAGATAAGTCCCTCTAACATTTCATATAATAAGGGTTTAGCAACGATGAACTCCTTTAACTCGACCCTATCTGGGAAGCACTTTATCTGCCCTTCCATTCTAAACAATACCTTTGCTGGATAGAGTAATCTTGGACTTAGTTCTTTGCCTTTCATGACTTTGAATAGTTCTTGCCAGCACCTTCTTGCCTGCAAAGTTTTTGTTGAGAAATCAGCTGATAGTCTTATGGGAACTCCTTTGTAGGTAACTGTCTCCCTTCCTCTTGCTGCTTTTAAGATTCCCTGCTTATCTTTAATCTTGGGTAATGGAATTATGATGTGCCTTGGTGTGTGCTTTCTTAGGTCCAACTTCTTTGGGACTCTCTGAGCTTCCTGGATCTCCTAGGAGTCTACTTCCTTTGCCAGATTGGGGAAGTTCTCCTTCATGACTTTTTCAAATAATTTTTCAATTTCTTGCTCTTCCTCTTCTCCTTCTGGCAACCCTATGATTCTGATATTGGAACGTTTCAAGTTGTCCCAGAGGTTCTTAAGCCTCTCCTCATATTTTTGAATTCTTCTTTCTTCATTCTGTTCTGGTTGAATGTTTATCTTCCTTCTGCTCCAAATTGTTTATTTGAGTCCCAGTTTCCTTCCTTTTCTTTATTTCACTTTGCACACAGCCTTCACTTTTTTTGCCATTTTGCAACCATACTCCACCATTTCTGTGAGCATCCTGATTACCAGTGTTTTGAACTCTGCATCTGATAGGTTGGCTATCTCTTCATCTCTTAGTTCTCTTTTTGGAGCTTTGATCTGTTCTTTCATTTGGGCCATATTTCTTTGTCTTGTTACATTGGAAGGGGCAGAGCCTTAGGTACTCACTAGGAAGGGCCAACCCAGATCATTGGGTTGTGAATCTGTATGTGGGGAGGGGTCCAAGAGGGAACAATGCCACTTGCTCCACTCTTGGCTGGCTTTTAGTCACTTCCCCCTCTGCAATAGTGCTTGCAGAAGAATGTTCAAGCTTCATGCAAAATTTGATGTAGATTCATTGCTCTATGTGCTCAGTCATTCTGACTGAGACAGACACACAGTACACATGCTCACTCAATGATGTCTACCACCCCCACTGATTAGTACAGTGAAGTTGTCATTGTTCAAACATGCACATTCCAGTCCACTTCCTTGGCTGCCAGGTTACATTGATGTCAAGAAACCATTCTTATTATATTAACAATGGCTGGGCCTTTTCTGGACAGAACTCATACATACTTAAAGTGTTAAATTAATCACTATTTTTACTGTTCTTCTTCAGTGTTTATCTCTAATCACCATCTTCTCAACTAACATGATAACAATGTTCAGTATTTTAATTCTATCTTTCTTTATGCCCTCCTAGTATACATAATTTCATTGCTTTACACAGTTAATATTTGTCTACTGAACCATTATGTATCAATACATTTGTTAGACATTCTTTTCTAGACATCAAACCTTATATCTGTGATCATTTTCCTTCTCCTAAGTAATTCATTTATAATTTCCTTTAATGTGGGTTTGTTGATGATAAACTTAGTTTTTATTTGCTAGAAAATATCTTTATTTTAATCTCATTCTTGAAAAATAAAATCCTAAACTGACTACTATTTTTTTTCAGCACACTGAAAATAATATGATTGTCTTCTGGCTTGCATTTTTGTCCAATGCATTAGTTTCCTACAACTGCAATAACAAATTATCACAAGGAGCAATGCACTCCTCTCAGAGGTTCTAGGGAATAATCTGTTCCTTGCCTCTTACAGCTTCTAGTGACTGCTGGCATTTCTTGGGTTATAGCTACATCACTCTAATCTCTTCCTCTGTGGCCACATGGCATTCTCTTCTATACATAGATCTTCCTTTGCCTCCCTTCTATAAGGACATTTAGGATTTCATTTATGGCCTACCAGGATAATCCAAGATAATTTCCCCACCTCAAAATCATCAACTTAATCACTTCTGCAAAATATTTTCAGCTATGTAACACACATTTTCCAAGGATTAGGCCCTGGATATCTTTGGTGGTCATCTTTCAGCCCATTACCTCAAGGTATTAGGTATCAGTCTAATTACTACTACTTTGAAGATGACCTGTGTTTTCTGTCTGGATGCGGATGCTCCTTAGATTGTTTTGTTTTTGGTGTTCAGCAATGTCATACTCTGAGGTGCCTAGGTATAAATTTTTAGATTTTTATTCTGCCCCTGACCCTTGGGCTTTCCACATCTGACATTTGGTTTCTTTTAATAATTCTAGAAAATTCTAAACCATAATATCATTTAACATTATTTCCTATTTCCTTCTAGAAATCCAGGCAACAATATGTTAGACTTTATCATTCTTCCATGTATTAACCCTCCTTTCACATTTTCCATCTGTTTCTTTTTGGCTGTACTCTAAATAACTTCTTCATATTTTCCAGTTCATTAATTCTCTCTCTATATGTGTCCATTTTGATGCTTATTTTTAACTTCAATTATTAGGTTTTTAATTTCCTGAAGCTGTTTTTTTTTTTTTTTTTTTTTTGGTGCGTTTTTGGTTTTCCTTCATGCCTAAATGGTACTACAAAATGTGGACATGAAACTGAAAGTCTCAGACCCTTTGCTATAACAGGCACATCTTTTCCCTGCTTTTTGTCAATGGAGAATGCAGCCACTATCAAGAGGGGCAAAATTTTCTTTTCCCAAGTATTTTGATAAAGGAAGTCCTTACAATTGGTTTCTTAATAAAATGTTTTATTTCCTGATCTTATTTTCAAGCATCTTTTTATGTTTTAAACATATTTAAGCCTATTTATTTAATATTCTATGTCAGTTAATTCTAATAACTAAAGTCACTTCAAATTTGTTTAAACTGTCCTTTTCTTCTTCTGGCTCTCGCTCATAGTGGCTCTTTTATTTCATTCCTTCCTTCCTTCCTTCCTTCCTTCCTTCCTTCCTTCCTTCCTTCCTTCCTTCTTTCTTTCCTTCCTTCCTTCCTTACCCCCTCCTTTACCTCTTTCTTCCTTTCTCTCTTTCTCTCATTTATGCAATATTATTTTTCTAGAATTTTCTTATAAATTCTTTGAAGTCTAACTGGCATTTGCATTACCTCAGAGAATATTTATGAGTACTACCAATATGTATCAACATAAATTAATACTCGATATTCCTTTGAGCTTTGTTAGGCAGCACAAGTGTGACTTGAGTCACAATCCTGCATGCAGGAGGGTTGCCAGTTTTCAAAAAAATTTCTTCCCCCCATGAAACTCCAAAGTCAAGATAGAAAATTTTTCCTTGCTATTCCCTCTGCACAGAGAGTTCATTTCTAGTTAGCCCTTACGCTGAGTTCTAAGTTTCTAACTTTATGTGTAAATTTTTCATTAGGCCCCACATTTGATTGGTTCTTACACTTGATCTCATGTGTCCTATACCGTACACAGCCAGAAGAATAGAAGCTCAACATAACCACAGTTTGGCCAATAGAGTCAAGACAAAAACCTAAATTTGAAGCTCAGATATTTCCTAGAGTTTTCATTTTCACTTTATTTGACTTCTGTGAACATTATTCTTGACTGCTCAGTGATCTGTTTAAAAATATATTTAAATATATCATACCTAGTTTTTTTTAGATCTTGTCCTTTTGAGAGTATCACTCAGGCTAATTATTCTTCCATAAAAATACTACTGTTAAACTTTGTATATAGCACTTCCATTTTTTAGCATGTGACCATCCTCCTTTCATGGGACATACACCTATCTCCTAAAACCCATAAATGTCTTGACAGTGTGACTGACTAAACCTCAGCTATTACACTAAAATTTATATCTGCTTATGTAGAATGCCTTTTCCCAAGTTTATTATCATTAATATTAGAAGGAGAGCTATTTCTGAGGGGCCCAAGAGAAGAATGTGCAGCCTTCTCCATTTTATCAAATTCTAATTGTATTCTTGAATCATCTCACTATTGTGGGTGCAGGAAGGTAAACAGTCTTCAGGTTCCACCTTATTTTGTTATCCATGCTGAACTTCTCAGCTTACCTTCCTACAATCTAATAGGTTCCACCCATAAATCTCTCATCAATACTATTCATTTAAGAGATCATCTCTGAAAGATGATGGAGACTTCGATTAGGATGGTTTCAAATGGGTCATCTTTATAAAGATAAAATGTAGGATCTACAGTATATACTGATAGGTGTAATTGGAATAGAATGGTGGCAAAATACTGCTGGAACTAGCTCTTTTTTTAATGGATTGGAGTACTTACAGATTGATACAAAAATATTACAACAACTAAAACATGTAGAGAACAGAATAGAGTTTCCAATTAATATTGCGTCCTTCTTGCCAGTCATCAGTGGGGAAAAGACTCTTTTGTACTGTGTAACACACTTAAAGAATTCTATGAAAACAATGAAATATAAGACGTGCTTCAAGCACTGAATAATAAAAATGCTGCCTCTAAATTTGTACTAAGAATGCACATTGAAGCTTAGACAATTTTCATTTTTAGTCAAATAAATTATTGGAAACCTCTACAAACCTCTACTTCACTTACAAAGAGTTGAGGCTAAAGAAAAGTTAGAAGAATTCTAAAGGAAAGCCAATCCTCACAACCTCCCAGAAGATACATACTTAATTCACGGATTAAAAGCAAAACTGTCTTTCTTAGAGAGCACAGTAAGGAACAGAATAAGATCTGACTGCCTCTATTCACAGGCAACATGTGTCTTCGGCCAAGGTCACTGGCTGGCTTCAGAGAACCCACAACTCCAAAAAATGTAAAGTCTCCAAGTATACATTTTCCTGTGGAAAATCGGAGAATGTAAAGATTGGCTGTATTAGAACTTTGAGAAAGCCTCTGACTCAAAAAAGGTGATGAAAAACTTATATGGATTAGTAATGGTTTTTAAAGTCCTCTTTATTGTTAACTATGTGGGAAAAAAAAACTTTAAATGATGACAACATCAACAGGATTAATTTGGAGACACAGAAGTTTCAGTGTCCATCAAATTCAGCTGCTTCTTCCTCACCTGCACTGAGGTCTCTGATGTAACAACAAAAACATAATTAAAGAAGCAATGGTATTTGTATGATAAACTACTAAGCAGCTATAAAAGTGACTGAATAAATCTATAATATTACATTGCCTTACAAATATAGACAAAAGAGATAAGGAAAACAAGAGAAACAAAGAAAAGGAAGAGCAAGTTACAGAATTATACATCAAATAAGCTACATTTATAGGACAGATATATGTAATAGCATAATATAAATTTAAATGTAAGGAACACACACCAACTTCAGGCAGTTGGTGCCACTGGGGAAATAAAGGGAGGTAACAAGCAAATTTGCTGTCTACTTGACAGTCTTTTCCCTCCTCTTCTACACTGGAATAGCCCTAGTATGAAACTGCCCTTCCCTCTACCATGGCATTCAAGGTGATGGGAGGTGACCCCAATACCCCAAACCGGTGGTACACTGCTTGGCCTGAGCCAAAGTGGCTGATCCTACTATTTTAGGCAATTTTAAGGGAGTATATGTGACTTCATCTCTGATTTTGGTATGTGTGGGGTTCTCCTTGAGGGGTTCTGCAAAGGTTTGCTTAATCCTAAGAATATCAAGAAGATCTAGATCTTTCTGCTGTGGAGGTTTGAATTGTTGGGAGATTCCACTTGAGGGTATGCCCAGAATACTATGGACAACAGAGAGCGGGGTCCTGAGAATACTATTCAGCCTCTGAATCACTCTGTGCCCTATAACCTCGTGACCGGCCTCTGAACCATTTCTAAGGTGAGATAATAAATTTTCAGGCCATTTAAGGAAATTGGATTCAGATTTTTCTGTAACTTATTGTCAAAACAAGCTGATTGATACAGAATTTAATGTGGCTGGTAAGTAGACATGGAGCAGACTTCAATTACATCTGAAATAGTCAATTCTTTTAAAAAAAATAAGATCTCAAAATACCAACAATTAAATGGTAAACATGTAGGTGTTTGTTTTAACATGCTTTGCATCTTTTAAGCTTCTTGGAATTTTGTAAACTTTAAAACATGGAGAGAATCATTGCAGAAGTCTTGCTCCAAATCTGTTTGAGTAACAAAGTAGATAAATATTTATAATGAGAAAAAATCTTCAAAATACCAATTAAAATGGAAACAATCTCCTTTTCTAAGTATATATTTTGACAAAACAGAGGCAAGACTCATCCACAAATAAGTATTTGTCTAATCTTTAGAGGGAGGGAGGTGGGTGGAGGTGGAAGAGGGTATGGTATAGGAGAAAAAATGGTGATGGAAAAAAATTGAATTAAATTAAATTTTTTAAAAAGACCAGTACAATTTCTGAACCTTCTAGTATGAAGGTAAAATATTTTTAAACATTTATATAGAACTCTAAACTTATATAAGGCTGTGCAATCACATCATTAGTCATTTCCTTTTATTCCTTAGCAGGACCTAGATCTATCAAATACCTGTGTGATATCAGCATTATTCCAACTCTGGAGAAATAATAAAGTTTATTATTTCCCTCCTAAAAATCATGGTGTCAGTAATCTAAAGTTAATGATAGTAAATAAAGTTCACAGACAAGGCTGGCTTGAGAAAAGCTGAAAAAATAGAAAAGAGGATTCAATAAAGTTGTGATGAAAGAATTACTCCCACCAATCTTCAAAAGGCTTTTTTAGACTGGCTGCTGTGTTCAGATCCCTATGGAGCGCTAAAGGCAAGGCAAGCTAAGGACATCCTGGTGAGGAAGAGAGAGTGGGAGGGAGAAAGCTGCCAAAACTTAGTACTGGTTACATTTCCTGGACAAAGGATGACAGCAGGAAAGCACCTTCTGAATGGGCTTTCTGACCAGGCACATACGCTGCCTCATTAGTCATCCCCTAAAAACTCAAAGAGTATGCATGAGTCTTCCTATTTTGCATATAGAAAATAGCCAGAGAGGATTTCACTGCTCCTGAAAGTGTGGTTCATGAACCAGCATCATTAGCATAGTCTGCAAAATTGTTAGAAATGCAGAATATTGGGCCCTACCCCAAATCTATCTAGTTCAGAAGCTACTTTTTGACAAGATCTCTGGTTGAGATGTTCATAGGTATGTTAACATTTGTTGAAATGTATCTTTAATTATAGTTGACATGAAATATTACACTAGTTCCAGGTATATAGCATAGCGATTCAACATTTATATACCTTACAAAGTTATTACCACAATAAGTGTAGTAACTATCTGTTAACATTTTAGAAGCACTAGTCTATTACACAGTGAAGGGAAAAGAGGAGGATCTGGGATCAGATGGTTTGGGCTCCAGTCCTGGCTTCTCTCTTCCTGGCTGTGTAACTTGGGCAAGGCATTAATTCCTTTGAGCGTCGCCTAGAAAGAGAATAATAGTTCTTCCCAAGGTTTTTATTTAATTCAGTGACTTTCATTGAATGAAATTCAACATGTCTAGCACATAGCCTTGCAGCTAGTACTCTTTATCCTTCCAACTCAAAATCTAAAGCTCTCTCTACAATCATTGAAAGCAATCAAAAGACCTGCCTTAGCTTGGCCCCCAGTCAAGCCAGAGCAGCCCTTTTCCTGCCCCTCTTCTCATCCAATTGTTCCTGCAGCCTCTTCCAAACCCCTTAGGGGAGCATATATCAGACCATCCAGTCTGCATGTAGCTCTTTCCTGCTCCTCACCCCTGAGAGACCCCAGGACACACTGGACTCCCTGCCAAGATATCAAACCAGTATTCAACCATCTCACCATTAAATAAAATGGCCTCTGATTGAAAACTTACATGGATTCTTTTGTTTTTATAAATTACACAAATAGTTTCTGTTCACAATAAAGCTGGCACCTTGCCTCCTCCTTTTACCCTAGGCCACCCAGACAGAGTTCTCCTTCCATCACAGCCCATTCCCATGCCTGGGCCCAGTTAGATCGTGCAGCAATAAGCAGCTGACCTTGTTCCCTAAAGAGCTGCACCTGGCTATGGTCACCGCGGGGACGAATGTCCTCTAAGGCTCTCTGCACAGTGTGGGAAACCCTCCCCAGACTCACTGGTTTATCAGGAGAATGCTATCTTGTCCAGAGAAGCCCAAAGGAAGTCTCTAGTACTTTGCATTTTTAGTGGTTCTTTTATTCTATTTCACTGATTTTGTATTTCATCACATTTTATTTGATTTTGTTCTTTTATATTTGACCATGAGCACAAAATGGAGACCTGCCCTCCAGTGAGCCAAGGGACCCACAGATGTCCCCAGCATTTACTAGAGAAACTCACTAAACTGCCTCTGGCTGGCTGGTTATTTATGGATAATGGACAGGCTTGAGTGGGTCGTGTGGAGACCTATCCACCTTTCTCCCCAGCTCTTGTTTTGTTTTGTTTTAATTTAGGAATTCTTTTTATTTTCTAATTTTCATTCAATTTGTTTAAACTGAAAAGTTCACTCATTTCTTCATCCTCCTATCACCTCCCAGCCCACCCCTGCTTCTTTTACTCTTGAAACCACCAATCTGAATCTATTCTCTGCATCTATGAGCTTCATTTTGTTGCTGTTCTTTTTATTTTTATTTTAGATTTCACATTTAAAAGAGGTCATATGGTATTTGTCTTTCTATTTCTGACTTCTTTCACTTAGCATAATGCCCTTGAGTTCCATCCATGCTGTTGCAAAAGGTAAGATTTCATTTTTTCCTATGGCAAAAGAATTTCTTTATCCATTCCCCCACTGGTGGGCACTTAGGTTGTTTCCATATCTTGGCTATTATAAATAATGCTTTAATGAACATGGGCATTCACATATCTTTTTAAATTATTGTTTTCATTGTCTTGGGATAAATACCCACAAATGGAATTTCTATGTCATATGATAGTTGTATTTTTCATTTTTTGAGGAACTTCCATGGTGTTTTCCACAATGGTTGCACAAATTTACATTCCGACCAACAGTGCACAAGGGTTCCATTTTCTCCTCACCTTCACTAACACTTTATTTCTTGTCTTTTTCATAATAGTTATTTTAATAGTTGTGAGGTGATATTTAATTATGGTTTCTATTTGCATTTTCCTAAGGATTAGTGGTGTTGAGCATCTTTTTATATGTCTACAGGGCATCCCTTTGTCTTTGGAAATATGTCTAAGCAGATAACCATTTTTTAATTGGATATTTTGCTTTTTTGCTATCAAGTCATAGGAGTTCTTTATATATTTTGTATTTTGGTCCCTTATCAGATATATAATCTGCAAATATGTTATCCCATTCATAGGTTGCTTTTTCTGATGGTTTCCTATGTTATACACAGAAACTCTTTAGGTTGATGTAGTCCTACTTTTTTTCTTTTTGCTTTTGTTTTTGGTGTCAGATTTAAAAAATCATTGCCAAGACCAACCAAGGAGCTTACTGTCTATGTTTTCTTTTTAGTAATTTATTGTTTTGAGGCTTATATCCAAGTCTTAAATCCATTTTGACTTAATTTTTGTGTATGGTGTAGGATAGTGGTCCAGTTTCATTCTCTTGCATGCAGCTGCCCAGTTTTCCCAATACCCTTTATCAAAGAGGCTGTCCTTCCCCCATTTAATATTCTTGGGTCCTTTGTCATAAAGTAATAGACCCTGTCTGCATGGGTGTATTATGGGATTCTCTATTCTGTTCCACTGATCCATGTGTTTGGTTTTAAGCCAATAGCATTCTGTTTTAATTCTTATAGCTTTGTAATATAATTTGAAATCAGGTAGCTGATGCTTCCATCTTTGTCCTTCCTCAAAATTGTTTTGGTTATTTTCTTCTTTCTTTTTCCTTTCTCTTACTGTTACATTCTCCTTACCTGTTTCACAGTCTCCTTTTTCTTTTACTCTTCCTCCTTGTCTTTCTTTCCTCTCCATCCCCTTTTGCCTTGCTGCTTGCCCCAGCCTTGCAAGCTCTTGCAATTCTCATGACCCATGACCCCCCACCTCAGTCCATGCAGTTTCTTTTCATTCTAATGGACCCAGAACATCTAAACCAGGTCAAATCAATTCACAGAAGTGGTTCAGTGATTACTAACTTTATGCTTGTTTTTTCAGATGTGATACTCCTGATATATGCTCTAAATTGGACCTGAAATACATACTTCTGCAGGTCTGGGCCTGGATATTAAAAGCACTGCAATAACTATAGGGACGAGCTAAAAATAGCTTTGTCTGACATTGGAGGGCAAGGCAAATCTAGAGTCTTCATAGTTCAATGATTCAGGGCAGAGTTTGAGTAGGAGTTCTACAGGTAACAGCACTCTCAGTCACAAGGAGGGATGGGGCCTTTCATGCAATTCCATGTCCCCAACAGAATAGCATGGAATTCACCTGGAAAAGAGCTGCATAAGGAAACTCCATTTACTCAGTTCAATTCTGACTCAGATCTGAGGGCACTGTGAATTCTCGGTGTTCTCTGCCTATAACCAGATGGAAACCCATCACTCCATCTACACTAGAGATAGAAACAGAACCAGCTCTCAAGAACAGGGCATATGTTTCTCATATTCTTCCATTTTCCTAGTGCCAAGCTCAAGGCCTGGCAAGTGCTCATGAGGAAAGGAGGAAGGAGTGAAGGATGAAGAAAGAGTAGAAGGGAGAAAAAGAAAGAGAAGAAGAGAAAAAAGGAGAAAGGACTACACACAAAAATAATGTGAACCTCAAAAATTTTAATATCTAAAACTCTGACCTAAGTAACTATTCTATAACACAAAGCCATTGTTTTTTATTCTGTTAAAATTTTAGAAGCCAGTTGAGGCTTCAATTTGCAGCTTCCTCCCCAGGCACATATTCAAGCAGAAGAATAAATGTAATAGTGGCTGGATTTGCTTGCTTGCTACAAACCACTTTAATTACTTTGTTTGCAATACCTATTTGTTTGTCTCAGGAGAATATTTAAATTTGCTTTTATTTGTGCACAACTACCCCTAACATTAGGAAAATGAGACCTTATGTTTCACATCAACACCACGTGTCTTTTCATCCCCAAGGAGCTGACAGAAAATTATAATTTTTAATTTCATTTATAATTTAAAATCCTGAAATAATATAAAAAATTTACCAAAGATTATTTGAAAATAAAATCTCATGGTCCATAGCCCTGGAGAAGATGGTTCTGAAATTTACAAGCCCTGTGTTTAACATATCAAAGCCTTTACATCTAAATAGATGTAACTGTGTAGACCCAATGTAAAGAAATGAGAATATAAATTCAGGAGAATAGAGGGTATATAGCATGGTAATTAAGAGTGTAGATGTTGACTACAATGAATTTAATAGGGGATGGACACACCTCACACTTTAAATAACAAACAAACAAACAACAGTTTGTTTCCAGACACTGGACAGAGAGCACAGCTGAACAGTGATACTCAGAAGCAAAGCAACAGATAAGCAAGCCTAAGCTTCATACTCAAAGAGACTTTCCAGTTTGCAGCAGAGGAAGGGGAACCTAAGCAGAGCTTCATGGTATTTATGAGTTGAAAAGAGTTCGGGCTTTGAGTAGGCCAAGCCAATTAAAATTCACAAGGCAGAATTACAGAGAAGACAGGGTTACACAGAAAAAGCCCTCCAGAAATCTGCAGAAAGTTCAGTTTGAGTCTGTAGTTAAATATTAATTAGCACGTGTGTATGAAGAAACTACCTGAGTCCATGGAAAGGATCACCTATAAGGATCATGTTTAACAATCCTCAATAGCAGGTCAAATTAGACAAGGTAGCACCAACTAAAGACTATTTTTGACCTGCCTGGCAAAGCTTCAAAGCAAGTAATCAAAAATCAAAATGTTCCAAAGTAATTTAACTATGTCCTTGGGAGGGTGTGGGTGGTAACTAAAGGAATAAAAAGGAATCAAGGATACAGAACCCAACCAAGTAAAATTCACAATGTCTGGCATCTAATTAAAAATTACAACACAGATTCTGGAAGGAGACGGGCAAGATGGCAGAGGAGTGAATGGAAGTCACACTGACCACCTCCCAGGAATGATCTGGAATTACAACTAAGTTATGGAGAAATCACCTGGAGAAAACAACTGAACAACAGCAAGAGATAAGCCTTATAACCTCAGACAGACAGAAGAATCAGCTTTAGCACAACCTGACTGGTAAGGAATGTGGTAGGGACACAAGAAGGCTAGCTGGGCACCCACAGGCAGCCATGCCAGAGGGGGGATATTTAATCTGCCAGTGGGATCCCCCTGAAAAGAATAGGGTCTAAACCATAAGTGGGGGATCCCCAGCTTACAGCACCAGGGCCCAAAAAGTACACAGATAACAGCCAGCTTCGCAAAGTGGCCGGGTTGCTCTCTGCCAGAGACAGGCAGCTGGAGATGCAAAGAGCCATTTAAAGGGCCAATGCATAAATTTTTATTTACAACCATTTACCCTGGGCTCCAGCTAAGGCAGGGCAGAGTGGGCTAGAGATGCCTGAGGAGAGACTGGAGATGGAGGCTTTGGGGAAAGAAGTGAGAGAGTAGCTGGCAGAATCCCAGTGCTGAGTCATCCCCCATACAGCAGCAGCCATATTGCTCAGGCAGACCACTCCCCTGAGTGGCAGCAGCATGAGAAGAAATAATAGTCCTGCCCCCAGGAGGGACTCTGCCCTGGCCCTGTGCTGCTCAGGCCTGAGTGCTGAGTACAGAGTGGCAGCCATAGATAGTAGATCCCTGGCAAAGTTGTAGGGGAGGGGCAGAGTGGACTACATATCTCTGATGAAAGACTAGAGGTGGAGGCTTAGGGGAGAGAACTGAGAGAGTACCCACCAGGATACCAGTTCTGAGTCATCCCCGATATAGCAGCAGCCATCTGCTCAGGCACACCACTCCCCTCTGAGAAACTTGAGAGGAAAAAATGGCCCAGACCTCAGGAGGGATTCTACCCCTCCCTGTGGTGTCTAAGCCTGACTGCTGAGTGCAGTGTGACTAGATTAACAACTGAAAGAGACAGCCACAGATGGTAGATTCCTGGAAGTCTCCAACAGACTGCCTAAGGTCAGATGAGGTCAACATCTGATATCACCAGAGGCAGGTCCAGAAAGAAAAAACAGCACTAAATACTAGAGGTTACCAAGATGAAATCCACAATGGTCTTCTCCATGATTTTCAATATCTTCTTTACTACAGAGCTTTTTAACATTCATTGCTAAGTTATGGATTTCTCCATAACTTAGTTGTAATTCCAGATCGTTCCTGGGAGGTGGTCAGCGTAACTTCCATTCACTCCTCCGCCATATTGCCCATCTCCTTCCAGATCAAGTTTGTGCATATTAACTCATTTTATTTTATACTAATAGATTATTTCTCTCCACTCTTATAATAGTTGTAATCTCTTCACAGCCTTATTAACTGGTTCATTTGCTGTAGATAGTGGGACTGTGGGGGGGAGTTATTTTTGCAGATGGGTTTTTTTTTTTTTCTCTGAGTTTGTGGTTGTGTTCTGGCAGCACCTCCACAAAAGCACACAAGATGTAGTAGGCAGAGTGATCCTCAGTCAACAAGCTGGAGGGAAGGACCTACCAAAGATCGAGCCAACAATAATCAAAACTCAATTACATGCTGAGAGCCAACATAAATGGCATAAAAGGCATCCCAAAAGCATAGAGTTCAGGAGATCAAGGAGACTGCATGACTGAATCTCACAAATCTCCTACTATGGAAGTTCACACCACAAAGTCAGGAAGTCAGAACAGATCCATTTAAGAAGCAGAAGAAAAAAAGAAGAGTTCCACAAATAATGGGAAGACAAAGAAAAAAAAACAATTGAATGGAAAGAAGGAATCCTCAGAAAGAGTACTAAATAAACTAGAGGTAAGTAAACCATCAGATGCTCAGTTCAAAACAACGGTTATAAGGAAGCTCAGTGAGCTCTGAGAGAATTACAAAAAAAACTAAAGGGAAATTACGAGGAACTTACTGCAAACTATATCTGCATGAAAAAGGACATAGAATTTATCAATGAGTCAAGAGGAAATGAAGAATACAACCTCTGAATTGAAGAACACAGTAGAAGGAATCAAAAGCAGGCTAGAAGAAGCAGAGGATCGAATGAGTGAGCTGGAGGACAAGGTAGAAAAAAGCTCCCAGAAAGAGCAAGAACATGAAAAAAGACTCAAAAAGAATGAAGACATATTCAGGGAAATGCAGGACAATATGAAACATAATAAAATCCATATAATAGGGATACCAAAAGGAGAAGAAGAGGGGCAAGGGATAGAAAACCTGTTTGAAAAAATAATAATGGAAAACTTCCCTAATTTGAGAAGAGAAAAAAGTGCACAAGTCCAGGAAGCACAGAGGGTACCATTCAAGAGGAACCCAGTGAGGTTCACTCCAAGACACATCATCATTAAAATGGCAAATATCAAAGTCAAAGAGAGTATCTTAAAGACAGCAAGGGAGAAACAACAAGTAACATACAAGGGAGCCGTGATAAAGCTAGCAGCTGAGTTCTCAACAGAAACACAAACCAAAAGGGAATAGCAAGAAATATTCGAAGTAATAAAAAACAAAGGCTTGTAACCAAGACTACTCTACCCAGCAAGGCTCTCAATTAAAATAGTAGGTGAAATAAGGAGTTTCCATGACAAAAGAAGACTAAAATAATACATCTCCACCAAAGAAGTATTGAAAGATATGCTAAAGGGATTGCTTTAAGAAGGTGAAGACAAAGAGCAAAAAAGAGAGGAACACAGGTACAAAGGGAAAAACTTAACAAGCACATATCAATAATAACTTTAAATGTAAATGGATTAAATGCTCCAATCAAAAGACACAGGATAGCTGAAATGGATATGAAAACATGACCCACACATATGCTGCCTACAAGACACCCACCTCAAAGCAAAATACCTACACAAACTGAAAGTAAAGGGATGGAAAAAATATTTCAAGCAAATGGACGGGAAAACAAAACCAAGGTAGCAATCTATATAGCAGACAAAATAGATTTCAAAACAAAGGCCATAAAGAGAGACACAGGACACTTCATAATACTCAAAGGAAGAACCAACCAAGAAGACATAAACACTGTATGCCTATATACACCCAATGTAGGAGCACCCATATATATATATATATATATATATATATATATATATATATATATGGAAAATCTTGGGGGACTTCATGAAAGATATAGACAGCAACACACTGATAGGAGGGGATTTTAACACACCACTGTCAAAAATGGAGAAGGTCTTCCAAACAAAACATCAACAAGGATACTGTGGAACTGAATGACACATTAGATCAAATGGACTTAACTGATATATACCTGATAAGCAATATACATTCTTTTCAAATGCACATGCAACATTTTCAAAGATATACCACATGACAGAACACAAAACAAGTCTGAACAAACTCAGGAAAATTGAAATCATAACAAGCATTTGCTTGGACCACAAGGGCTTGCAACAAGCAAACATCCTCAAGGGAAAAACTCAAAAACATTCAAACTCATGGAGACTGAATAGCATGTTATTAAACAATGATTGGGTCAATAATGAGACCAAGGAAGAAATCAGAAAGTTTCTTGAAACAAATGAAAATGAACACACAAGAGTCCAAAACCTATGGGACACAGCAAAAGCAGTCCTGAGAGGGAAGTTCATAGCAATACAGGCCTATGTAAAAATGATAGAAAACTCAAATAAACAACCTAACCCTACAGCTACAAGAACTGGAGAAACAACAACAAATAAAGCCCAGAGCAAATAGAGTGGAGGAAATAGTCCGATCAGAGCAGAATTAAATGGCACAGAGACTAAAAGAACAATTAAAAGGATCAATAAATGCAGGAGCTGGTTCTTTGAAAAGATAAACAAAATAGACAAGCCTTTAAGCAGATGCATCTAGAAAAAGAGGGAGAGGACCCAAATAAATAATATCAGAAATGAAAGAGGAGAAAGTACAACTGATATCATAAAAATACAAAGGATTGTAAGAAAATACTATGAACAATTATATGCCAAGAAATTTGAAACCTGGGTGAAATGGACAAATTTCTAGAAAAATAAAACTTTCCAACACTGAATGAAGAAGAAGCAGAAAGCCTGAACAGACCAATAACAGCTGGTGAGATTGAAGCAGTAATAAAAAAAAACTCCTGGCACACAAAAGCCCTGGGCCAGACAGTTTCACAGGAGAATTTTACAGAACATTTAAGGAAGAGCTAACCCCTGTCCTTCTCAGACTTTTCCAAAAAGTCCAAGAGGAGACTCCCACTCTCTTTTTTAAGAGGCCAACATCATTATAATTCCAAAACCAGATAAAGACACAACAAAGAAAGAAAACTACAAGCCAATATTGCTGATGAACACAGACACTAAAATCCTCAACAAAATATTGGCAAACTGCATCCAGCAATATATTAAAAAGACAAGTCATCACGTCAAAATGGGATTCATCCCAGGGATGCAAGGATGGTACAATATTCATTCATAAATCAAGAAACGTAATACATCACATAAACAAAAAAAAAGACAAAAATCACATGATCATATCAATAGATGCAGAAGAAACATTTGATAAGGTACAGCAACCATTTATGATAAAAAACACTCAGCAAAGTAGGAGTAAAGGGGGATACCTCAAAATAACAGAGGCCATATTTGAAAAACCCACAGCCAATACCATACTCAATGGGCAAAAACTAAAGGCTTCCCCACAATTTGGGGAACAAGACAAGGATGTCTGCTTCCACCACTTCTATTCAACATAGTATTGGAAGTCCTAGCCACAGTGATCAGACAAGAAAAAGAAAGAAAAGGCATTAAAATTAGAAAGGAGGGAGTAAAACTATCATTGTTTGCAGATGACATGATAGTGTACATAGAAAACCCTATAGACTCCACCAAAAGACTACTTGACCTAATAAGTGAATCTGGCAAACCAGCAGGATACAAAGTCAATATTCAGAAATCGATGGCATTTTTACACCAATAATAAAATAGCAGAATCAGAAATCAGGAAAAAATCCCCTTTGGTATAGCAACCAGAAAAATAAAGTACCTAGGAATAAACCTAACCAAGGAAGTAAAAAACATGTACTCAGAAAACTAAACAATGCTGAAGAAAGAAATTAAAGAAGACACTAATAAATGGAAGCATATACCATGTTCATGGATTGGAAGAATTAACATCATCAAAATGTCCATACTACCCAAAGCAATTTATAGATTCAATGCACTCTCTATTAAAATACCAATGATGTATTTCATAGACATAGAACAGACATTTCAAAAATTTATATGGAACCATAAGTGACCCCAAGTAGCCTCAGCAATTTTGAGAAAGGAGAACAAAGTAGGAGGGATCACAATACCTGACATCAAACTATATTACACGGTCACTGTAATCCATACAGTCTGGTATTGGCATAAAAACAGACACATAGATCAATGGGACAGAATAGAGAGCCCAGAAATAAACTCATGTCTCTATGGTCCATTAATATTTGACAAAGGGGGCAGAAGCATAAAATGGTGTTAAAATAGCCTCTTCAACAAATGGTGTTGGGAGAGCTGGAAAGCTACATGAAAAAAATTGAAATTCAACCAATTTACACCATACACAAAAATAAACTCAAGGTGGATAAAGGACTAAAATTATAAGCCACAACACCATAAAAGTCCTAGAGGAGAACATAAGCAGGAAACTCTCAGATATTCCATGCAGCAATGTTTTCACCAATATGTCGCCTAGAGCAAAGGACATAAAGGAAAGAATAAACAAATGTGACTTCATCAAAATAAGAAGCCTCTGCACAGCTAAAGAAACATCAGCAAATGAAAAGGAAACCAACCATATGAGAAAATATATTTGCCAATGACACCTCGGACAAGGGTTTGATCCCCAATATATATGAAGAACTCACACAACAACACTCCAGGAAGACAAATAACTCAGTTAAAAAATAGGCAAGGGACCTGAACAGACACCTCTCCAATGAGGACATATAGAAGGCTCAGAGACATATAAAAGGATGCTCAGCATCACTACCCATCAGAGAAATGCAAGTTAAAACCACAATGGGTTACCAGTTCACACCAGTCAGAACGGCCATCATAAACAGAGCAACAAACAACAGGTGCTGGCGAGGCTGTGGAGAAAAGGGAACCCTAGTATACTGTTGGTGGGAACACACACTGGTGCAGCCACTGTGGGAAAGTTTGTAATTTCCTCCAAAAGATAAAAATGGAACTCCCTTTTGACTCAGCAATTCCACTGCTTGGAATATACCCTAAGAACCCTGAAACACCAATTCAAAAGAACCTATGCACCCCAATGTTCATAGCAGCACAATTTAAATAGCCAAGTGCTAGAAGCAACCTAAGTGCCCAGCAGTAAATGAATGGATCAGAAAACTATGATACATTTACACAATGGAATACTACACAGGAGAAATAAAGAAAGAGGTCCTATCCTTTGCAACAGCATGGATGGAACTGGAAAGCATTATGCTAAGTGAAATAAGCCAGGGGGAGAAAGACAAATACAATATGATCTCACTTAAAAGTGGAACCTAACCAACAAAATAAACAAGCAAGCAAAATATAACAAGTGACATTGAAATAAAAAAGTAAGAGACAGTAACCGATGGGAAGGGGTATCACTGGGGAAAAGAAGGGAAAGGGTAAAATCAGGGAACATGTATAAAGGACACATGGACAAAGCCAAAGTGGGTAAGAATTGAGGGAGGGAGGTGGTGGGTGGGGCAGGGGAAAGTGGTGGCGGGAAAATGGAGACAACAGTACTTGAACAAGAAGAAGAAATAAAAAAATTAAAAATTAAAATTAAAAAAATAAATTTTTAGTAATAAAATCCAAAATTATCAACTCCAAATTGACCAGGATGAAGAAAGAATTAGAATAATAAGTGATAGAAGAGTGGGAATTGAGGGTGGTATTCAAAGGGGATTTTAGTCTATATGTAATGTGCTATCACTTTTAATAATTCATGTATTCATGAATTCTTCCTGTTGTTAAAATTAACAAATGGTCATAAACCATTAAAATCAACAAATAAATAAAGTTCTGAACTAAAGAAAAAATTACCAGACATGCAAAGAAACAGGAAAATACAACCTATAATGAAAATAAACAAACCCAGAAATGATAGAGATAGTAGAATCAGTACAATAGGACATTATAGGGTATAGTCCCAGCAGGGGAATCACTGGATCAAAAGGCAGTTCCATTTTCAGTTTTTTGAGGAAATCCCAAAAACACCAATACAAAAGAACCTATGCACCCCAATGTTCATAGCAGCACAATTTACAATAGCCAAATGTTGGAAGCAACCTAAATGCCCATCAGTAGATGATTGGATCAAAAAATTATGGTACATATACACAATGGAATACTACTCAGCAGAAAGAAAAAAAGAACTACTACACTTGGCAACAGCATGGATGGAACTGGAGAGCATTATGCTAAGCGAAATAAGGCAGGGGGCGAAAGACAAATACCATATGATCTCACCTATAAGTGGAACCTAACCAACAATACAAGGATGCAAGGAAAATAAGACCAGCAACAGTGAAAGGAAAAGAAATCAACAGAGAAAAGAGCGGGGGGCCTGGGAAAAGGAAGGGAAGGGGCAAGTCAAGGAACATATAGCAAGGACTCATGGACAAAACCAAAGGGGAAGAGGTGAGGGAGGGAAGGAGGGAGGGGGCAAGGGAAAGTGGTGGGGGGTGGGCAGAGACAAATGTATTTGAAAAAATAAATTAAAATAAAATTAAAAAATAAAATCAATACTTAAAAAAAACATATTATAAACATTACAAACACACGCCACATGTTTAAGAAGTTAAAGGAAAGTGCATGCATATTAGAGAGAGAAAAATAAAAGATATGAATGAATTTCTACAAATAAAAGACAGTGTCTGAGATGAAAAGTACCCTGGATGAAACAAACTGTAGATCAGACACTACAGAAGAACATTGAATAGACTTAAAATTTTGGAACAAAAAATCTCCAGAATGAATCATAGAGAAAAAAATCCTAAAAAAATCATCAGAGTATTAGATAGCAGTGGAACAACTTAAGCAACCTAATAACATACGTGCCTTTTAAGTCCATTATGAGAAGAAAGAAAAAAAACAGAAAAAATATTTGAAGAAATAATGGCCAAACATTTTTTAAATTTGATGAAATCCACCCCCAAGCACATAATAAGAGAAAAGAAAAATCTTAAAAGCAACTAGAGGAAAAAGACACTTAATACAGGGAAAAATAACAGTGGGAATGTAGACTGGTGCAGCCATTGTGGAAAGCAGTGTGGAATTTCTTCAAAAAGCTGAAAATGGAACTGCCTTTTGATCCAGTGATTCCCCTGCTGGCACTATACCCTAAGAATCCCAAAACACCAATTAAAAAGAACCTATGCACCCCAATGTTCATAGCAGCACAATTTACAATAGCCAATTGTTGGAAGCAACCTAAATGCCCATCAGTAGATGATTGGATCAAAAAATTATGGTACATTTACACAATGGAATACTGCGCAGCAGAAAGAAAAAAAGAACTACTACACTTGGCAACAGCATGGATGGATCTAGAGAGCATCATGCTAAGCGAAATAAGCCAGGGGGCAAAAGGCAAATACCATACGATCTCACCTATAAGCGGAACCTAACCAACAATACAAAGTTGCAAGGAAAATAAGACCAGCAACACTGAAAGGAAAAGAAATGAACAGAGACAAGAGGGATGGAGGAAGGGGGTTGGGGGAAAAGGAAGGGAAGGGGAAGGTCAGGGAACATGTAGCAAGGTCTCAGGGACAAAACCAAAGGGGAAGGACTGAGGGGGGGAGGGGGCAGGGTAAAGTGGTGGAGGAAAGGCAGAGACAAATGTATTTGAAAAATTTAAAAAAATACTTCAAAAAAAATAAAAGATATACAAAGATAAAAAATACAAACAACAAAAATCATTCAGAAAGAAAGAGATAACCTAATTATCATTATAACTCCAAAAATATTAGATTTGTTGTTTAAAATTTTCCCATGGAGGGTCCCCTCCAGGCTCAGATGTTGTCACTGGTGAATTCTACATATGTTAAGGAATAAATAATATCAATTTCACACAATTTTTTTCAGAAAAGTGAAGAGAAGGAAGCACATCCCATCTTATTTAAGGAAGCCAGCATTACCTCAGTTACAAAACCAAAGTGTTCATAAAAGCATCTAATACGTTAACTAAAATACTTTAGCTAAGTTTAAATCCAACAATTAAAAAAAAGGAATTAAAACATCATGATTGAGTGGGGTTTATCCAGGACTGTGAGATGGGTTTCACATTTTAAAATGAATCAGTTTAGTTTTCCACATTAAAAGAATTTTTAAAAAGACAAGCCATGCGCTTATCTCAATAGATGCATAAAAAGCATTTGACAAAATCCAACTTCCAATTATGTTATAAACCCTCAGCAAACTAAATAAAACATCTTCAACCCAATTAAAGGCAGCTATGGTGAACCTGCACCTGATATCATAATTAATAGTGAAAAGCTACAAAAGAAAGTAATACAAAGTCAATATTCAGAAACTAATTATATTTTCTACATGCTAACAATAAACAGTTGCAAATATAAATTTGAAAAGCGATACTATTTACAATTGCATTAACACTATTAAGTATGAATGGAAGAGCTGAACAAGCCAGTACACTGCAAAACACTGCTAAAATTAATTAAGGAAGATATAAATAACTGAAAAGATATATTTTGTTCATAGATCAGAAGACAATATTGTGAAGATCTTAATTCTGCCTCAAATTATCTCTAGATTCAACACAATAGAAATTAAATTCTGGAAACTGACAAGTTAATTCTAACATTGACATGGAAGTGCAGGACCAGAACTAGCCTGAGATGCTTGCATAAACTTGTAAGTCCTTCCTTAATTCTGAGTCTCTGTTGACTCACATGCCTCACCTGAGTCCCAGCCCTGTGACAATGAAAAGGACCTAGAGGATGAAAGTAAATTTTTAGAAAATTAAGAGGTAGAGAAGTTACTCCACTTGATTTCAAAACTAACTAAAAAGCTATAATTATACAGTGTGGCACTGGTGTGAAGAGAGACATATAAGTAAGTCGAACAGAACAGAGAGTCCAGGAATACATGCAAATATTGAAGGCCAATTGATTTTTGGCAACAACTCCAAAGGGGAAAGGATATTATTTTCAACAAGTAGCAAGTAATGCTGGAACAATAAAATATCCATGTGCAAAATTAAAATAAAAATTAATCTCAACACCTACTGCACACCATATACAAAAATTAACCATCAATAAACACAACAGCCTGAATGAATTTCAAAATCATTAAGCTCAACAAAATAGAGAAAAGAGAATGTACTGTATGATTCCACTGACATAAAATTATAGAAAATATAAAGTAATCTGTAGTGACAGAAAACAGATTAGAATTTGTGTGGGATTGGTTGAGGAAGAGATCGATTACATGGAGGAAAGAGGAAAATCTTGTGGGTGATACAAGTGTGCATTATCATGACTGTGGTGATAGTTTCATGAGTGTGTGTGTGTGTGTGTGTGTGTGTGAGAGAGAGAGAGAGAGAGAGAGAGACCTCAAAATTGTAACTCATCAAAGTTTAAAGTTTTTGTAATGTCAGTAATACTTCAAAAAGTTTGTAAAATAATAAGACTGTAGCCACTGGAGCCAGATTGCCTGGGTTCAGATCCAGAGCACCCTACATAGAATCACACACCATAAAACCCCCATATCCTTTCCCCTGCTTTAAACATGTGTTAGGTGCTTGCTCTTGAGCTAGTCATTTGCACATCAGTTTAGTGAGCAATGTCCATCAGCCTCACCTTCAAAATTCTAGAATCTAAGCACATTGTACCACCACTGCTCATACCACTCCTGGTCTAAGTCACCACCATCTCTAATTAAAGGCCCTAATTTTTTTTTTTTTCCCTTTTTTCTGTTCTTTTCCACACCAACCCCCACAGTGCATTTTCAACACAGGAGTCAGGGTGGAAATATAATTCGAACCACATCACTTCTCAGTTCAAAATGCTGCTGTGGCTTCTCAGCTCACTCAGAATAAAAGCCACAGTCCTTGTGCAACAGAGTCTCCTCAGAACCTCTCTCACCGATTACCACCTAATACTCCAAGACTTTGCTCAATTATTGGATGTCTGTTCATACTTTCATCCCAAATTATCACCACACTTCCCAGTCTAAGTAAATTACTGCTGTTACTACTTTTCATCCCATTCAGGGCTATGTGGTGTGAGCTGAGGTACAAAGACCTAACATAATAGAGCCCCTTTTCCTAAAACCAATATATGAGGGAGGAAACAGCATTTTATATTAAACTGAACTGTTATGCTAAATTGGAATTTCCCTTGGAGGACCAAGCTTTAATGATATGAAATTCCATAATGAAGTGCCTGGCACACATGCAGATTGGCCAAGGGACATGACTGAGAATCCATTTCTAAAAATTCTCACACCTAGGAGGCTATAAAAAATCCAGGAGAGTCAAAACTGAGGGAAAGAGGATTTAGTGAGGAACATTTCTTTGAGGGGAAAGAGAACTTGTGCTTTCCACTCCTCATAAGAGTGAGGAGGGTGCCTGCTCCTCCCCTGCAAGTCTTCACAGAGGCCCACTTTAGAACCGTGGGAGACTCCAACGGAACAAAGGCAGGGCCTGAAACAAGCAGCATTTCTTGGGTTTAATCGTAAACCAACTTTACATTGTCTTCCATAGCCCTTTGATCCTGCTCATTCCTTCTACTGGATGAAAATCGGGGTAAGTTTCATGACTTTTATACTAATTAACTAAGGTTAATAGAAAATTTTATGTCATTTTAGGTTGCAAAACCAATCTTTGATTCAAAATTTAGAATGATCTATTCCAATACAATAACTGGAAGATTTACTTAGCTCAGTGCAGAAATGTTGACCTTAAAATACATAAATCAAAAACAATAAAATAAAATAAAATACAGAAATCAACATGCCATTAAGGCAGGACTGGGCTGGTTCAATGGCAGTGCTACATGGAGAATACACAGGCTTTAAAATAAGACCAGCTTGAGCTTAAAATTCCAACTTGTCTTTATACAATAGTAGTACCTCAGACTTCTTCTGAACTTCAATTTCATTTTTTGTATTCCAGTGTTAATAATACCTCTCTCAAAAGGTTGTTGTAAAAATTAAGCCATATAACAAAACACTAAAATATCTTCACAAATAATATGAGCAAACAGGTCACAAAATTAGAAATAGACATGATCAATAAATAAATGTTCAAAGACTTTGTTTTGGATAACAAGAAAAAAAAGGATGTGTAGCAAGGTCTCGTGGACAAAAACCAAAGGGGAAGGATTGAGGGAGGGTGGGGGGAGGGGGCAGGGGAAAGTAGCGGGGGGAAGGCAGAGACAAATGCATTGGAAAAAAAATTTTTTTTAAATCAGCAACAGTTAGATTTCACACTTCTGATATGCCTATAAATTCCAAATTTCCCTAGCAAATGTGTCATTACCTAATCATGTCTCAAGGAAACCACAAAAAAAAAAAAAAACAATGTAGTGAGCTTTTATTCATCTATAATATTTATAAAACTGAAAAACAATCATATTCATGTTCACAGGACACAAGAGTGAGACGGGACAGGCACACTGATAAAAGGAGCTCTTTGAGAGTTCCCATACTTAGAAACAGTATTTCTACTGTCATAAGGAGTCAGACAGCTAGCAGAAGATCCAGGTAGAAGGACTGCAGTATTATTTACAATAGCATTAACTAAGCAAGGTTTCCAAAAATTGAAAGGATTTGCATAAATTATGATTCTTCCAATGCAAGATGAATGCAAGGCCATTAAATATTATCTCAAATACTATTTACTCACATGATAAAATGTTAGTGATATATTATTAATTGAAAACAGTTGAACACAAACTGAACATAACAGGAAAACCTCAATTTGGCAAAATAAATGACATATGTAAGACTGAAGGGATAATTCATTGGTATATTAATTTGCATTTTGTTCTACTATTGTAGAAGAATCAGAAAGAATTACAGGAACTTTTCTCTGCTTTCCTTCTACCCCTGTCCCTTCCACTCTGCCATGCCTCTCCCCACATACCCACACAGATATCAACAGAAAGTTTGTGTTTTTCTTTATCCCAAGGTATTTCTTTCCCATAAATTGGTGGACTGATAATGATGGTTGGCTGAAAGGCTTAGAGAATGAAGACAGTTACAGCAGCCTGAGTGAGGAACCTTCCAGTATGGAAGAGGGGCCAGAAAGGAAGAGGGGGCAGAAAGGAGTCGATGGGTTGCCCTGCCCTGATTAGCTGCAGGGTGCGATATCAGAGGACTGCTCATAGCCATTTAGGAAGGCAGGGCCCCAAGCATGTCTCTCAAAAAAAAAAACGGCCATACCAAACTTGAGACCCAAAGTAAGTTAAAGCTTCCTGATTGTCTACAGAGATTGTCTATGATTGACCTTGACAGCCGTGTGAAACCCATGTACCTTTACACAACCTTCATGAAGGCAAGGAGGAAGCAATCCTATTATAATTGGGATTAGAATTCTTGCCGTCCCTTTAATGGGATTTCACAAACAGACTTAACTGGTTTTGAAATAAGGTCTACAGAGCATGGAAAGCAGCACCTGACACACAGCAGACACAGAAATGTGAATTTTCCCGCTTCCAGGGGCAACCACATGGGGTGCTGTTCTTCCACTACCCACAGCAAACAAGCAGAAATCTGAGGGCAGGAAGAGGGTTGTCCAGACCATACTGGCCTCACAAGATGGGCTCTTCAGCAGTCCTTGACCAGGAGCTGCTCTCTGCACCTGGCCAGCAGGAATGCAGGCCCCATGGTGACAGTGCAGGCTCCTTGGCCCTCCCCACTTCAGCAGACAACAGCAGTCAGTCTCCAGGGCTGCAGGAAATGACATCCTAGTTCTGATCACTGACAGTTAAGGATCTCCTCACCCCGCTTTCTGAAACTGCACAATATTCATTTGGGATTTTTCAACCACCTCTAAGAGACAGGTTGCCCTAGCACACATAACATCCTCTGGTTTGAGACAATGAAAAAGAGAATCAAAGCTGAGCCCATGGTCTCTGGAAGCCCTTAAAAATCATTTAAGACATTTAACAAGAAGGTCTGGTGGTTTGAACTGTCCCCTGCCTCCATTTCTGATTCCACATTCCAACTTTCAAAGGGCCACCTTTGGGAGCTCCACTGTGTGCCTGCTGTCCCCCATGCTGCATGTGAAGGCAGCAGGAGTATGTGTGCATGCTTGCCTCTCGCCTCTCCATGCGGTGCATGATGATTATCTAGCCTGGCAAAGGAGGTATAATAACAGGGTAGGAGGCACAGATAATAGGGTCTTTCTGGCACAAGCAGCAAGTTATCTGAATCCATCAGAATTCATTTGTAGGAAGAGCAATGGATAGGATGCAGAAAGGTAGAGACACTAACCTTTAGTTTTCAGATACATTTGCTGCATGTGGTAATTAGAGCTATTTTTAAAACTCCCTATGTGTCAACATTCCCTTTTCCCAGCATTCTTTGTCAAAACACTGCAAAACAACACACTTGTTGGTAACAATTGACTCACTTCTAAAACAGTGAGTTTGATTCCACAACAGTGGAAGGGGTCTGTCTGAGCAGTTCTGTCTGCAGGAAGCAGGGCTCCTACAACCTTTGCCTATCTGTAGTTTAGTGATCCACATACATGTTTCTCAGCCATGCTACCATATGCTCTCTGAGGGTGAGAAACACATCTCTAGAATTCTCTTGAGCATCCTCAGTACCTCATAGGTGTTCGGTACATATGTGATGAATAAATGGCAGCTTGTTAAGAGTTATAAATCCTGGTATGGAGACAGGACATAGAGGAAGAAATTAAGGACCACTGATGAATCACAGCCTCAGTTTCTGGGGTGATAAAAGAAGGAAAGATCATGGAAGAAATCAACAGGTGTTGCCGAGTAGGGGGATAGTAATTTGAGCTGAGTCTGAAAGGATGCATAAGAATTTAAAAGGCAGAGACAGGGAGAACTAGGGTATCAGCAAGCCCAAAACACAGAAATGCTGCAATTCATGTTCCTCTAAATGATACATCAAGCTGTGTTCCAATCCCCCTACACTCTCCGTAAAGACAGGCACCAACCTCTTATCAGTTCCTTAAATCTGGGTTTCCTTAATTAAATTCCAAAGTTTCCCAAAAAACGTTAGTTATTTGTTAATAAAATAAGCTACCCTTTAAGAGTGCTTGCTGTAAACCAGACCTCGTGCTGGGTCACTTCAGGTGAGTTATCTCATCTAATCTTCATAACTTTCCTATGAGGTGGCTATCATGAACCCTATGGAGCAGATGAGGAAAATAAGGCCCAAAGAAGGAAGTAAAACAACTGGCCCAAAGCCATGGAAGTGGCAAGCACTGGATCCAACTCATATCCGTAGTGTGTTCCCAAAGACTGGTCTAAAACAATGGTACATCCCTACTTTCTTAGTTATTGCTCCCCAAACCCACCATCTATGCAGCAATAAAAACCCTCCGCCAGGGGCATTGAAAAGGGATGAAGAATAATATTACATAACAATTTCCTCATTTATCTATGAGCATAAAAGTCAAATTTCATAGATGTATTTCTAGTGAATGTAGTTTGTTCTTTTCAAATACTACTCATGTGATAGGTATTAGCTTATTTCTGTGAGCTTTTGCAGGTTCTTTCACCTTTTCCATAGGAGTATTTAAAATAAGGTAAAATAGCATAAAGGGAATTAATATAATAATAAAAATAAAAATTTTATAATAAGACTTCCCACAACAAGAACTTATTACCATTTTTAAATTACGAAAAATCTATAATATTGCTGGGAATCAGTCATGTATTCAGCATTTAGTTAGTGCTGAGTGTGAGGAGGACAGCAAAGAGAGGGGCAGTGTGGCATGGGGCATATCTGAGGTATATCTTAAATTTGGAGTCACTCATACCCATGTTCAAATCCTGACTCTGCCACTTACTAAGTGACACTGCAAAGTCAATCCATCTCTCTGAGCCTGTTTCCTTGCCTGTAAAATGGAATAATATAAGTTGAAGTACCTGAGGACTTGGTCCTCCAACCCTTCCAAGGATCACCCTCTAAGTGACCATATCCCCTTGGTGACAGCATGTGATATCAGGGAGCTCCCCCTCCTGTCTGAAGTGTGTTCTTCCCTTGGCTTCCACAACTCCACCCTCTACTAACAATATTAACCCTCACATTAAATGTAAATCATCTGAGCACTCCCACTAAAAAGCAGATTGTTAGAATGGATAAAATAACTAGATCCAAGTATGAAAGGACTTCAAGAGACATAATTTAAACATGAAGAAACAAGTTGGTTAAAAGTAAAAGAATGAGAAAAGAATTATGCTAACACTAACCAAAACAAATCTGTCATAGCTACAGTAATATCAGATAAAGTATATTTCACAGCAGAGAATATTTTAGAAGCAGAGGTATAGAGTCCTTTCATAATGATAACAGATCAAGTAATCAAAAGAACAGAAAAATTCTAAACATTTATGCCTCATAAAAAAGCTTCAAAATATATTAAACAACAACTGATAAAACCTCAAGGGGAAACAGGCAAGCTCACAGTTAAAGTTGACTATGTTGATACCTCTCTTCAATAACTGATGGAACAAGTAGATGAAAAAAAAATCATCAAGGAGACAGAAGATATAAACAACACTATCAACTAAATTGACCTAATTGACATTTATAAAACAACAACAGGTTATACATCCTTTTCAAATGCACATAAAGCATTTATCAAGAACAACAATATACTGGACTTCAAATAAGTCTCCGTAAATTAAAAGGAATCAAGTAATAGAAACTATTCTCTAACTACAATGGAACTAAATTAAAAATCATTAAGAGAAGAATCCCCAAATATTTGGGAACTATGTAACACACTTCTATACAACCCATGTGTTAAAGAAGAAATCAAAAGGTAATATACAAAGTATTTTGAACTAAATAACAATGAAAACACAACATTCCAAACTTTGGGAGTTGCCATTAAATGCCTTAAGGGGAAGTTTATAGTACAAAAAGCAATAAACGAATGTCTCAAATCAATGAGCTCAGCCTCCCCCTTAAGGAAGACACAGATATAGATGGCATCTAAACACAGGAAAGGATGCTCAGTATTATTTGTTATTAGGGAAATAAAAATTACAATTATAATGAGGTACCATATACACCACCACAATGGAAAATGCCAAAAACCCAGATCAAACCAAGTACTGAAGAAGATGTGGAGCAACTAGAATTCTCAGAGAGCTTAGAAGTGTCTTAGAAAGTTAAAACATACATCCATCATATGATCTAGCAATTCAACTTGTAAATATGTACCCCCCAAAATGAAAGCATATGTCCACACAAAGACTTGTATGTACATGAAGGTTCATAGTAGCGTTTTGTATAATCATCAAAATCTAGAACAACCCAAATACCCGTCAATGATAAATGGATATTCAAATTTTGATGTACCCATACATTTCAATACTACTCATCAAAAAACAGAAGGGAACTACTGCTATACATTGCACTAGGCATGAATCTCAAAACAATTATTTGGGGGAAAACAGCCAAAGAAAAATAGAAAAAAAAGAATGCATAATGTATGATTCCATTTACATAAAACTCTACAAAATAAAACTAATCTGTAGTGCCAGAAACAGATGGTCAGGTGGGGCAAGGGGGTGGGATTACAAAAGGACACAAAGACACTTTGGTGTCTTCTATGTTCACTACCTTTACTATGGTTATGGTCTCATGGGTATATACATGTGTCAAACATAAGTCATACACTTAAATATGTGCATTTATTGTATGTAAATTAAACTTGAGTAAAGCTGTTAATTTTTAAAATAAAATATACATAAAGAAAGTGATGCTCAAAAAAAGTGCCTGGCTCCATCGAATGCCTGATATATGGCCAACCCTAGCCTTTGTTTTGAGTTCTTAGCTGGGGCTCCAGAGGTGGGTAAGATATGATGCCTGTCCTCAAGGGCTCCTCAGTAGAGCTGGAGAGAGAAACAAGTGAATGGATTAGAAGAAACAATGGTTTTTGAGTGTTACTAAATCAATTTGCAGACAGTAAATGAACAGGGACTTAATATCCAAACAGAATTGGAATATTCAAAATGAAAGAAAAAATTAAATCTTTTCCCTTCCTCTCTTTCTCTGTGACCCAAGTAGAGATTTCTTAAAGCTATTTGATTCAGCATTCATCTCATTGTCTTTTTATGTCCAGAGGGTTCTGAAGTTAGCTTGTGAACAGCCTCATGTGTCATGTGGAAGAATCTGAACTCTATCCTATGGGCCCTCACATTCCACCACCTGCCAGCAATCTATTCCAGCAGAGGTGAGCACGTGACAAGAGAAAAGGTACAGAATTGTGTTGGAAACAAAAATGCATGTGGCAGACAGTGTGCACTGCCTCATCCTTGGAAAGCACTGCATACATGACAGACAAAAGATGCCTTCAGGAGACACCTGTTCCTTGCCATTTAAGTTATCCACCCTCTTTGATCACAGAATCCTTTTCCCACAAAACACCTACAAATTAGTACAATTTGGAGACTGCTGTAGGAAGCATGGCTGGTGCTTCCCCTGCCCGCCTCCCTGGATTCTCTGTTACCTGACAATGGCCTGGTCCAGGCTGAAAGGAGCAGGCATATGCCTCAGAGGAAGGGCTTGTACCCCATGGGACTAATATTGCACGTGCAGGGAAAGGTGGTGCCATGGAACAAGGGGTACTGACAGCTGTGGCTCATGGAGGAGGATCACAGCTTTAGGAGCCCATGAAACACTGAGATGGTTATAAATGCCTCTCCCTCCATGTGTAGGCAATTAGACAAGCAACATCAAGGTGAGGGAGCAACAGGCAGATGCTGTAGTGGGAGTGTTCACCTAGCACCTCCTCTGTGGCTGAGCCCCTCACACTGGGGACCCTCAGGACGAGACAGAAAAGAGATCCAGCTTTCACTTACAAGCTGTTCAAGGAGTCAAGTGTGTGTATCAGTCCCAAATGCAGCAGAGCTGTGGCAAGAAGACTGATAACTCTAATGGGGGAAATGCAGGAAGACCTCAGGGCAGAGGCGATGTTTAGCAGGCCCTTGCAGGAAAAATATGTCCTTGACAATCAAAGATTCATGAAGGGCATTCCAGGCATAAAAAGAAATCCTAGCAAAGGCCCACAGTCAGGAAAGGAGAATAAATATAGGAAACAGCAAGTCACCCATTCACTGCTTGCAGGGATGATCCTTGAGCTAGTGAGTGTAAGGCTGAGAAGTAAATTAACATGCACAGACATGGTCAGGGCCATCCTGGAGTGGGCTGAAGGCAGGCGCATGATCAGGACTTTTCTCCATTGGCTAGGGAGGTAACTAGAAGGATGGGACACTGGTCCTGAAATTGGAGCTCGGAGTGAGAACCGTGTTAGGAGCAGATGATGGATTCAGAGAGAGATGCATTGAGCTAGAGGTGGTTATAAGGCCTTTAAGCAGCTGAGTCAAGAAGACATCTGGATTTCTGGATCTAAAGCTCAGATGCAGGGTCTGGAATGGACATGGGGTGTGGCATCATCAACGTATGCTGGAATAGGGCAGGAGTGCTGAGGGCCTGTCAGCTGTGCTTCCTCTCTCCTTAGAAGCCACCTCCCCCTGGGCCCCTGCTGAGCCACAGATCACAGATTCACTTGCTGAGAAAACCTAATCACCACACAGGTTGTGCATGTGCTTCTGCACTGCAGATTAAGCAGTTTAAACCATTTCCATCAAAGTGTAATTTGGTTCCATGTTTGGAAGAAGTGGGTTAACAATGCAAGCTGTCTAACAATAAATGGAGAGCTTCAAGTCTGCATCATGGTTGGCTCTAGAAGAAACTGGAAGTTATATAAATATTCCATAAGATAATTTCCTCCAAAAAGTTCCCAAAAGGCTATACTATAGGATACATGCCTCCTGCCTGGATACAGAGACTCACAGTAGTCCATTCCCCTCTTTGTAGAGATTCCTCCCAGACCTGAGCACACCTGTGAGTCAACAGGCCAGACTAGCTCACCTGGGAGCTGCTGAAGGCCACACAGGTAGAGAGGCAGCACTCCAGCCTAGCTGATAACAAGGTTCCAGAAGCAACCTAGCTCATCCAAAGTCAAAGCTGACTGGTCCTGAACTGGCAGCTTCTGATGAATGACCCAGAGTGGTCCCCACTGTCCCTGAAACTCTGGTCTTAATTACTGCCTCTGTCTTCTCTAGAAGGCCAACTGGGAAGTGCTTATCAAAGGAACTTGTGCTACCCTGTGTACATCAGCCTGACTTCAAGGAAACCTTTTTAAAAATCTAAAGTTTGCATGAGGCATTGGGGATTCTGGCCCCCTTGACTAATGGTTCAGTGTTTCTCTCAAGTTCTTTTGGATCCTCCACCCTCCTCCAAGCTAACATGTAATGTAATCGATGAAAATACAGTTTATACCCCAAAGCACTTTTGTTTGCCAGTCCCCACAGTGGAGTACAGAGACCCGTAGAAACTATCAGCGAGGCTCACAGACTCACCAGCCTTTGTCTGAATCCAATTTCCCCTTCTCTAAACAAAACAAGCCTATCATATGCAACACCAATATTCACTAGTGAAGAGAGTCATGGTAGGAAAACCACTGCATAAAGAAAGCAAACAAAAACACGTGCCCTTGAGTGTTTATCCTGAATCTAGGAAAATACATTAAGCAAGACAAATACAGAGAGGGAAATTGGAGGACACACCCTGAGAGAGCTGAAGCAAGAAGGGGCAGAACTGGGGACCTACTGCAGGTCTTTTTGGGAGAAGACATGAGAAGAAGCCCAGACCTCAGCTCCTCTGAGAAACTGAGCTTCCTTTAGTTCTGGAGGCAAAAAGATGGGGCCCCAGTGTAGCTACTGAATCTTGGAGGCACCAAATGCCCGCACCTGACTTTTTCCCCCACCTTATTTTATCCTAGCCAGCAACTGTCCTAAGAGTAACAGGACTTTTGTCTTCAATAGTGCCATGCTATAACAGGAAACAGGCATTCTAAATATAGCTGGCTCCGAAGGACAAACCTATACACAGGTTAGAGAACACCTGCATCATTAGCCAGAGGCCATGTAGGGGTTGCCAGGGTCTGTGGGTCAAAACTTTACAAGAGGCCCCTTGCAGATTTCAAGAATATCCATGAGTGTCCCTGTCAGTATGCGTACCTGGGCCCTACTGACTTGGCCTTACTGAATTAGACCCTGGCCACCAGTAAAAGATCTTTGCCAGGGCCATGTGCATGATAGTGTCACTTGGTAAAGGGCTTTGCAGCCAAAAAGTCATCATATAGAATACCAAAGGCACTGTTTAATAGCTATATGACCTTGAACCTGTGATTTAACCTCTCGCGCCTCCCTTTTCCCATCTGTAAAATGGGGATGATAATAACTGCCATTAGGGTTGTTACTAAGGACTAAGGATGGTAACAAATGTAGTAAAGTGCCTGGCATATATAATAGATGATCGAACAATGGTAGCTGCTATCCCTTCACTGTCAAGGGGAAGAACCTCCACACAGAAAAGGAAACGCAGAACGAGGAAGGTCCCTCTGGAGGACACACTCAGCCCAGGGTGTGCTGGCCCAGGGTGCACTTCTGATGGGTGGGGCACAGCCATTGTCTTGGGCAAGGCTGTTCCCATGTGGCTCTGACAAGTGTGCCCTCAACTGACTCCTGCTGATGATGTGAAGTAAACCCTGGGTTCTAGTGCCCCAGCAATGCCCTGGAGTGCCTTATACAGGCCAGTCTGAAATGAACTGCAGCCCTGGTGAGGGAATCAAGAGGGACAGACAGGGGGCCCTGGGGGTGAGTCAAGATGTAGGGGGGAGAAAAGAAAACAGGTTAGAAACATAAAACCGGAACACTTTTGAAGACTGTGAAACAGAGAAACCCTGGCTCTCCAATTTGGAGGAGTCACCAAAAAAAAAAAGCCAGCAGCAGATAGTTGCCTTAGGTGACACATGGAATACAGCCCTTCTCTGGAACAAAGGAAACTGGACTTTAAAGAACCTGTAAAGAAGGTGGCAAAACCCAGAGGATCAAAACTTCCCGAGTCCCAAGGAGGACTCATGTAGGCTGTGAATGACAGGGCAGTGACTGTCTCGTCCCTTCTAATTACCAGCACAGCCATCAGCAACCCAAGGTAAGCAGATGGTTACTGCACATGTCTCAAATTGGCCCATGAGGACATGGGGCTAGTAAGACGTATATTTATGGAGGAAATCCATGAAAAGTAGGCCTTGCAAGCAGCCTCTACCTGATATACCTGTGAAATTATTAAAATAAGCCACCCAAAATTATTCCAGCCATATTAGCACTGTGCTAAAGAAGAAACACACATCATAAATAAATAAATTACCAGCATAATAAACTTTGCATCTTCTAGGATGAGGCCATTAGAAATTGATCAGTTAATTAGAAGCAGCTGAGGCCAGGGCCCTGATGAAAGCAGATACTAGAAAACACCTTCTAGCATAAGCTCTGCTATTAGCTTGCAAGGGTCACCCAGGCTGCCCTGGTCAGTGCTTCCTGAAAGACTGTGGGAGAAGAGAGGATTCTTTGAGAGAGCTAGGGCATGGTTAGGACACATCTGTGCCATGCCTGCAGCATGGAGGAGGCCAGGGTGTAATTAGTGAGAACTGACCAAGCCACCGTGAAACTTTGGTGTTGTCATTCCTCCCAGGGTCAAACCAGGGGGATGGCCAGTCAATGGGAGAGATCCCGCCCCCGCCAGCTGCATGGGACACACACACACACACACACACACACACACACACACACACAGTCAGATACCTGTACATTCACATGTGCACATACATGCACACTCACACACTCATACATATGCACACATTTATCCCTACACATTCACACATGCATGTCTGCATACATATATGCTCACACACATACTCTTAGTACATCCACTCACACAGAAGCACATAACACACATACCTTCAACCTCCTGCATGAAATACAACCTCTGTCTCCTCCTCATTCTTTTGCCCTGTCCTTTCTGCAGCCCATTTTCTAATCTCATCTCTCCAGCCCCTGGCCTGAATGGCTACCTCCACTCACCCTGCACATCAAACACCTGATACAACTTCTCTTTGACTTTAGACTTCCTTGTGGAAACAAGTCTAAATTCTTTCCCTGATTTGCACCTGCTTCAGGTGAGCATCTTGGCAGGTCAAGTCCTAATCTCTGACCTCCTGTTTGGGCACGGTGGAGCCCTGGAATTGCTCCAGCACCGCATGTCAGAATTAGACCTGAACAAATCACTCTAAGCTTTCCCCACGAGCAGGGCTCAGGGAAGTCCACACACCTCGCCATTCTGAGCTCTTACCTCATTGACAAAGACCCAGTGGCTGTCCTTGGAAGCCAGGTTGGTCTCCACAGCCTGCAGAGAGAAAAAGAAAATGAATGTGAACAGAAGCAAGCCAGAAGCTGACAGACACACAGGATGATTGTCGAGACAGGGTTTGATAAACATTGTTCTTGGAGAATTTTTTTCTTCACAAAACATGCTGTCCCCCTGGGGCCAGCTTTGGCTGCCTGAGCTACAAGACAAGTCATTTGAACACAGACATCTGATTGCAGCTATTCTTCAGAGCTTCCACAAGCTAGCCCTGAGCAAGGTTAGAAGTTTCAATTCCTGCAGGCTTCACAGAACCCCAGGCTGGGCACCTCTCCCCTCCTGGATAATGCCTGTAAAATCCTTTCTGGAGGGGCACTTAGGGGATGTGTCATCATTGCTCGAGGCAAGAGGATCAGAAATCTGGAAGAGGGGGTTATGGCAGCTTGTCCAGTCATCTGAATGATACCTGGGAAGACAGAAGCTCACAGCTGAGGGTCTGAGCTGCCTTCAATTCTTTAGGACCAAGAGAACTGGCTCTTTCTATCCTGAGCAGTAAATCTACCCCTATCATTTCTCTCTTGTAGTACATTGTTCTATTTCTTTATAGTATCTGCCATTTCTGTGCTTGAACAGTTATCAGTCTATTTATTTCTTATTATCTATCTCCTCCACCAGGTAGGGGGTCTCCATGAGGTCAGGGGCCACATCTGTTTTGGTCAAAATAATGTCCCAGAAACTTATACCATAACTAGCACAGAATAGGTGTTCAATAAATGTTGTTGAATGTGTGAATGAAATGCTGGAAGGCAAAACAGATAGGACCCAGTAACTTAGATTGTTTCTCAGATATTTTTATGAGTTCTTTTTTGAAGAAAGAAGGAAGAACTGATAGTTTCCAAGCATGTTCTGTAAAAATACTCACCTTTTGCATGTGCAAAGCACTTGCCGAGCTCTAAGCACTGTGCCAGGCCATCTATGAACCTGGCAAAGAGTTATCAGATCATAGCCCTCTTTCATTTTCTTTTTTGTATTTTTGTAATGTAATTTTTATTACTCTTTTTATTTGAAAAAAGAAACAGAAAAATAAGAGTGTTCAATATCATCCCATAACCTTGCCCCATTTTTAAAATGTGCTAAGTAGTAAAAATGCCCCATTATCTCTCCAAATTCACCCCCTAAAGATAATTTGAGGTGTCCCCATCCAGAAATATTTAGTCACATCTGCAAGTAATATCTATATACACATATCAGACAGATTTTTTTATTAAAATAGCATCATGACATACACAGCAGGATATAGCTATCATTTTTGACTTACTGTTGTATCAAGAACAGTTTTCCTCATCAGACATAGAAATCTGACTCATCCTTAACAGATGAGGGGTAAGGACCCTGCCTCCCCATTTACCAGACATATGTGAGCCCCAGGTCGCAGCACTGTTATTACACAGGGCTCTTTTAGAACCTCACTTACATAAGCAATGGACAACTTTGTTGGCCAATACAACAAGTGTGTGGAAATAGAGGCTGGGGAGTGCTCAGGGCAGCTCTAGCATCCCACATCTTTACACAGAACACCAAGAATTGGCCCAGGGGCTTTTCCTGGGCCATGTTGGGGTGAAGAATACAGACTCCTTCTCCAGCCAGCAAATAAGAGGATGCCAGCCCCACATGAAGATAAGTAGAGACAGGAGTATGGACAAGCCTGAGCATCTCATGGGACGGTGTCCTGAAGACACCTCCTGACCCATTCTATATGCCTGTAAACCAGGCCCTCTCCACAGAACCTAGGAGGACTTCAGATGCTTAGAAGGGGTGAAAAAGAGAAAGCGCCTTCAAGGAAAGTCATGACCACCCAGCCCACAGCCTCTCTCCTCTCAACATGCAGACTTTTCAAGAGTATCTTCAGATGCTCAGAGGCCCAGGGAAGGAGTGGGAGAGGAAGAAGTGGACTCACAGTGCTCTGAGGACACTCTGCAGCACCCTGCTGAGCTCTGGTCTGAGCCATTCCCAACCCCCCAGCGCCTCTTTAATGCTCACATGGAGGATGCCAGTCACATGCCCATCAAGTCTGTACATGACACAGAGCTGTGAGGAGGCCATAACACCTCAGAAAGCCAGAACACTGAACTGAATCTGAGAAGAGATGTGGTTTAACAAGGCTGATCTCAACATCCTACACTTGTTTCCAGGAGCAGAAGGATAAACAGGGAGATGAGACTTAAAAGCAATAGCATTGAATAAAGATCCATGAAAGGCAAGAAGCTATGGGTCTATTCTGCTCCCTGAGGGGTTGACTACTGGGCTTAAAGGGGGACATTGCAGACTGGAATTGATCGTGGAGTAGAAGAGTGTAAACCAACGGCCAGTTAAAGTGACCAGGGATGCTTAGAGGTCAGTTCAGTACAGGCCAGTTCAGTAGAGGCCAGTTCTTTAAATACATAAAGAACTGTCATGTGCCAGAGAGATTGGAACTACTCTTTGCAGCTTTTGAGAGTTAATCTAGGAGGAAGGCCTCTAGTAGTCAGAAAGGCAGGTATCAGCTCAATGTAAGAGAGAACTTTCTGACTTTCCAAGTCATTCAGGATGGAACAGGCTGCCTCAGGAGTAGTGAGGTCTCATGGGAAGTGCTTAAGTGGAAGGCAAGCAGCAGTGCCCTGAAAGATTTTAAGTATCAGCATGGAGGTTGGTCAAGGGTGAGAGCTAAGGCTTCATCGTGCACTGACATTCCGCAGCAGTGGTTCTGCCATCTGGCTTCATGTAGGTTGCTCTGCAAACCTGGTCGGAAGCTTCCTGGGTACAACCTGAAACCAGCTTTTATATGCAGAGGGCAGGAGACTAGAGAAAAGGGAATACCACTCCAGATTGGTAGATGGCACGTTTAATAAGCAAGAGAAACTTACAAGGCTTGTATTGGATGGCTGCAAGACAAGTTTTCTGCACCTGCCTTCCAGAATCTTAAAAGTTTATTTAGAGGCCTTAACTGAATTCTTATGCCCATAGGGGGCCTTAACTGGGTATAGTCATGAACCCAGTCCACATAGCCTCATCACCACATGGCTATCTCAAGGCTCTGTCTTTGGGCAGCTTCTAGCACTGGGGAGGCAAGCAGAATACGCATTCTATATGCAGGGGAGGGAGTGGGAAGCCTGGGTTTAGCTCACAGTTCAAACCAGCAATTACATATTCTGGATGGCCTTCCCCAACAATCTAAAGCCTTCCTTGGGAGCTTTTTAAAAAGCAGACCGCTGAGCCCCAGTCCTAGGAATCCTAAATTCACTGAGAATGGTGATCCTGCGATGTTTCAGAGCCCTGACCATCTCTCTCAAACTTCAGGACTGGGAGCCCTGCTCCAGAATGTGCAGGGAGTCTGAAAATGTGGGTGCACCTGTGCAGGTGAGAGAGGTCCTCTGCATGTCCCCACAGGAATCAGCAGCACAGAGACCTGACTCAGTTGCAGGAACTTGCCAGGGAGCACATGGGAGCCCTGGGTACTCTAAGGAATCTTCCCACCTGGTCTCAGACTCATGCACAGAGAATATTGATGAAGAGAATTGATCAGAAAACCCCAAAGGACAACTGGCCAACTTTTCTTCCTACTTTCTCTCACCGATTAAGCATCAGCTAATTTGTTAAGCCTCTTTTCCCCACACAGAGATAAATAGCACTTGGCTACAGCCTTTTCCAGAGGGTGCAACTCACACAGAAGCTGAGATGAATGGTGAGAAGGAGAAGCTACTGCAGATTTAGCCAGAACACCCCTCACACCCCCCTTAATTACCTGAGAGCTGCCAGCTCTGTGGGAAGAACCCAGCAGGCAGTGTCCCTCCCGGCACCAAATCCCCCTTGGAGGTGCTGTCCTTTCCCTCTTTCTCCCTGACCATAAGGCAAGTGGAGGCCTATACTTCCCTTTCATTTCAGAGTGAGCACTGTAAGGAGGAGGCAGGCATGCAGAGCACATCAAATCCAAGTCTGGCCATCACTTAGCTGAGTGTTCCTGGGTGAGCCATTCCACATTTCTTAGTGGCAGTTCCTTGCCTAAAAAGCAACCCAATGCCAACAGTGCTATCGCTGCTCTGCCACATCCCTCAATTCCTACTAGGATCCTTGAACGCACTGGCTTCTGTGTGCACTCGTTCCCAATGGCAGACACCCACGGGTCAGGCTGCCGAAGCCTGCTTGGCACCAATGGTGCCTGAAAATCTACAGCCATAACCAAGCACTGAGGGCATCACACACACAAATCCTGGCTTTCCTGTGTTCCCAAAGGGAACTGCTCTGCATGAGAGCTTAGCTGTTCCCAGAATCCCTCTGTAGGACAAGCCAAAACTGCTTCCTTGACTTTGCACCCTCCCCGGCTTCCCTCATGTCCCTGTTGCATGTTCCCACCCCCTCTGCTGTCTTTTTGTCATCCCGTGAGTAACTTCTTAATAAATCCTTGCCTTGAAATCTGCTTCTACAACCCAACCTGAGACAAACACTTCCCACCTTGGGGTTATTGTGAGAACTAAATGAAATTGTATGTAAATCTTCCAGCACAGAAAGTAATTCACTATAGATGAACAGTTAACGCAAAAGTCCTCCCCATTCCTTCTACTCACATCTCTGACCTGGTTGGCATTTGATGATCTCTTTTGAGTGTATGGAAGTGCATAATCTCTCATGCATTCCTTCATTCATTCAACAGACTGGGCCCACTAGCAGTTGTCCTAACTCTCTCAGATACAGGAATGAGCCAGGAGCCATGGCTCTGCTGTCACAGAGCTGACAATGACAAGATGACTGACAGTAAACACCAATGGGAAGTGTGGTGAGCACTGTCCCTTCCATGAGTCCATAGACCCTTCCAGGCAGCACAACACAAGGTCTTCCCTCATCTCTGCCACGGTGGATTTACGACTGACAACTGTGTAATCAGGAGCACCTGCAGAGAAATATTGCACCAACCAAACAATAAAGAGCAGCCTCTTAGTTCCATGGGTGGAGTAAGCAGGGAGTGGAACCATCCTCATGGTCAGGGTGGACTGCCAGTCACTGTCTTCAGCAAGTAGGAAAGCCAGCTTCTACCACTGGGCATGTATCCTGGAGCTAGGCACCATGGCTGTGGGACAACCCTCAAAATAATGCAGCAGTAGGCAACAGAGGCCTGAGCAACTACACGAACTTCAAAGGATCATGCCGACTCCCATCTCAGCCCCTTCTGAATATGAGACCTACAATTCTTAAATGGCAAGGAAAGAGCTGGGACATGGACACAGGTAGCCAGTAGGGAGGGACATCACTTGCAGAGCAGAGCTTGATGTTTATGTACATCCTGACACCCTCATGCCACCCTCTTGGGAGAAAGTGTGCTATCAGGTGTAAACCCCTATTAAAGGAAGCAGAGAGGAACTATCCTTCCTGCACCTGGGGAAGGGAGCGTGTCCTGTCTGTGAACAGCAACCCCTGTCTGAACCTCAGGGAGCATTTTCCCATGGCCAATGGCATCGACAGAGTGGAGTATTAAGTGATGCAGTACTCCAATATAGCATCCTGTAGGCACACTGGAGGCCAGAGGATATTTGGCTCCTGTCCTGGCCACCTGGTCACCCTGACCCCATGGCTTCCATAGGGAAAAAGTTGCAGACCAAGCCCCACCTCCTGGCTCCCAAACACTCTGGACAGAAAGCAGACCTTTCACACTGACAGAATGGTACATATGGGCCGTCTCTCCTGGACAAGACCATGGAGTGCTGGCAATGGCCCCTTGGCCACATGGTAAGGAACAGTTCTAATACTCAAAAACCTAAATAAAGGCAAAGAAGATAGTGTTTCTGAGGGACTGGAGGAAGCACCTGGAACCTTTCCTCTGTGTTCTCAACTTTCGCCCGGACCACATCTAAGCCATTTCCAAAAGCAATGGGCACCTGCTATGACCAAATACCCAGCCAGATACTGCAGTACAGCATCTCCTCCACTTCAAAATCCACCCAGCCCACTTCACTCACAATGCCCTAACAAGCCCAGCATCAATCTTATGCCCACTTTACCGACAGGGAACTCAGACCTAGATCTAGACTTAGATTTGAACTCAAGTCCCTCTGTGTCTGAAGCCTGTGTTCTCTTCCCTCAGTCACGCTGCGGCCCAAAGGCATAAACAACTGTCAGCACAAGCATACAAGTCTTTGGGCCTGGCCTGGTCTCTGGTGATGGGAACAGAATGGTCTTTTTTCTCATAACTGAGAAAACGCCATTATGAGCAGCATTGCCTTCCTTCTACAGATTAACTTATTCTCATAAGCCTGAGACCATTATTCCATTTGCATTTCTTAAGTATGAACCTGTTTCACTTTCTCCTGGCCTAAAGGAACAGTAAATGGAGTAGATAAAAACCTCCACATGGAAGCCTTCCAGCCACATTGCTGAGGATTTCTTTTACAAAGAGCAAATGCTGCCAATTATTTACGTATGTGTTAATTCTTGGCCACTTATCTAGGCACCACCCTCCCAACACTGGGAGTCTGAGATAACAGAAAGCTTGTCGACAATTAGCATCTTTTTAACATCCCAACCATAACACTTCAAAAGTCCCCTCCCCAACACTGCTCCCCCCACCATGCCCAGAGTGGATCCCAGGCCCTGGCATTTTCCCAAGGACAGATATGGAGCTGTCTAAAGACCTGCTGCTGCCTTTGCAACAATGTGCTATTTAGGAACTATTTCCTATGTGCTATGTCATCCCTCTGAAGCATAAGGGAGTGTGATGTCCTACCCTCCACTTGCAGGGAAGGGGAGTAACTAGCTGCAAGGCTATGGTTGATTTGAAGAGCCTGTTTACAAGGAAATAAGAAAAGCAACCATCATGCAACCTGAGTTTCAGAAGTTATGCCAGTACCATCAGGAAACCGTGGTTATCACTGAACTCTCAGGCCACTCCAGGTCCCAGGGCCTGCCTTCTTGGAAAAAGAACCCAAGATTCTAGTCCAGCTAATTCTGTTTACCCCAGCCTTAACTCCAGAACGTCCTGGGGCCTTGCTTTCACAGGAAAACTGCCTTAATGTCCTCCCCAATTCTGTGGCTCCTACTTCTGGGGCCATCATACTACTAGGTCTCCTTGGGGAATCTTGAACCTATGCAGATCTCTTTTCCAGATTCTTATCCCAGGCCCTTCCCAGAAGACAGCCCATCCTAACCAAGTATGAGTTATCTGTTTCCACTTCAACCATTGCTCTACTAGAGGCCCAGGGACCCTACCCTTGAGGGGAGCAGGAAACACAGCCACCTGAACACATTCATCTTTAGGGAGGTGGAGTGGGATTGGGAATTCATCTGCTTGAAGACAGTGGAGACATGGCAATCCTTCCCAGCTACACACAGTCACCTGGGGAAGGTGTGCAGAATTAACCCTGTATAGCTTCCAAATCCACCTCTGGGGAGTGCAAAGAAGGCTCTTTTGCTAGGAAGATCTGAGCCTGCCACCTGGGAGTCCAGAGAAGGTGCTGGCAGGAAAAGGCTGGAGGTGAGGGCTGGTTCAGGCTGGTGCAATCACTGGCACTGAAGAGGTCTAACCCCAGATCCTGAGCTAAGCCCCCTGCACATGGAACTTCACTGAGTCCTCATATCAGCCACAGATCTGAGCCTACAGTTGGAGAAATTTGTCCAAAGTCACCCAGCAGGTCAGTGCAACCAGGGAACATAATGCAGCCTTTTAGATGCAAAGCTTATGCACGTACTATTGCTTCACACCAACATGGGACTGAGAGAAGACAAACTCACAACCTGCATTTTTGGTAAACAGCTAATGCAGAAAAGCAAGGGCTGAGTTGGAAGGCAATGCAAACAGTGGTGAGGCCTGGACAGTGGACCTGGGAAGCCCCAAGGGCTTCTGTAAAGGCGGATGCTGGATTCTGGAGTTTCTTGCCGCGGTCCCCCAATATCCAAGAACCCCTGGTTCAGTTTATCCTCTGGTTGCTGAAGGATTTCTGTGTATGGAGAGCAGCCTCCACTCCCTCCATAAGAGGTGAGTTCCTCAAGGGGTAAGGCCTAGTCTAGTTGTCACATAGACCCTTGCCCAACACAGCGCGAGGCAGAGTGAACTTCAAAAGATGTCTGTGGAATGAACAAGTGGGTGGATTAAAACTCCTGTTTATTTCCTGATACTGAGTATGAGAAAGGCTGGGGCAAAACTAGGAAGCCCCACACAGTGAAAAGGATACTGACATACAGGCAGTCTTGCTGTGCACAGGACCATATTTACGGAAACCCATGCGTATGGGACCTGTGTCCTCACTTTGCACAGCTTCAATATGCACTTGATTTTCAGTTAACACTGTGCCATGCAAAGTAACTACGGCCTGTATTTGAAAGTAACACTCTTTTCCTACACATCTGAGAGAATTTGAAGATGAAACAAAGTGACCTTGAAAGGCATATAAATGCAAGATATTGTGACCTTTTGGAAGCTGATGAAAACATGATCAAATTTTAGAGCTTTTCTATCAGAATGTAGTAATTGTTTCTTCATTTGTGCTGAGTGCTGAACTTCCTGATACAAGTTCCCATATATCCTGCTTAACCACAATGGAAATTCCAGACTACTTTGGTCAGTCATTGGCATTTAAAAAAAATATTGCCATAACTGGAGGGTGTTCATCATTAGATTTTATTGACACTGGCTTTGATCTCAGAAAAACTATTATGTTGCTATTGAAAAAAGAAAGCATGATTAATTAAATGCAAGAAAAAATCTGATAGATCTGAACAATTTCTAGTCAATCATTAGAACTCTCTGGCCTAGTCCTCACTATTTACCAAATTTGAGATAAATAGCTTTTCCAAAACACCTTCACACTTTGTAAAGAGGGCAGAAGTTCCCGCTCATAGCCTCTGGGGAATGAAGATTCATTACACATCATTTGTGGATCCTTCAGATGAAATAGAGACAGGTTCCAGAGCTGTGCAGGAAGTGCAATTTACTGTAATAAAAAGTGAGAATATGCTACATGTGGACAATTTATGAAGAAACATTAATATCAGCAGAAAAATGAAATGGAGCCTGCTCGCAGGCACGATCTGTTTAATGAGATCAACTCAGAGAAGTGCAGCCACGCAGTGCCAACGATATCAACTGATGGATGCTTGGATTTTAACCAAGGGTCGATAATTTCCCTGCCACCTGGAGGGCACAGAGGCCAAATAAGTCTCCCCGTGTTGTCACTCTTACAGACACCTAGGCTGTGGCCCCAAAGGAAGGCCACAGGAGCCAGCTTCTCTATCCCATCTTGTGTCAAGCAGGAGAGAAGGATTCCTGGCCCTTGGCCCCATGGATGCTACCACACAATCCCTTTTGAAGATCAAGATTTATAATAAAACAAATCATTTCTGAGCTTATTTATGCCCTGCTCTGGTTTGGCAAAAGCAGCCACCAACCTCTGCAGTGGGTAGTGAACAATCTGGGGATGGCACGGTCTTCCAGAGGGCAAAGGACTCAGCTCTTGGATGACAGGTGGCTGTGCTGAGCCATTTCTCATACACTCTGCTGTTCAGCTCTAGCTTCAGGTAATTTTCAGATATAAGCAAAGCAAAGTCCAAAGCTGATTAGAAATGTTTTCTTATCCCTCCCACCAGTAGTTGCACATATATATTAGAGCTTGAGAAAGAACTGCCAAAATCCAAAAACTGGCTCTGGGGGGTCCATAGCATCAGGTGCTACTGAAGGAGGGGGTGGGCACCATTTAGGCAGAAAAGTCCCTCTCAGCACTTCTGGGTCACATACGGCTCCACAGGCCTGCCTCCATGTGTGGCTGTCAGACCCAGAGACCAGGACCCACAATGGGATGTCCCCTGGGATCACTACCCTGCCTAGGCTGCTCAATTAAAGCATCAGCATTCAAGGTTAACATCGTGACCCCCTCAAATAATCAAAACCAGGCAAGCCACTTCTGCACATGGATCTAATTCCTTTCTTCAACCTAAATTGTTTTTAAAAGATGGAAGCATTTGAATTCTTTTTCAGGCAATAAAGTTGAAAGAAGTAATTCTTTACCTAGCTGATAAGAGCTGTTGGGTATAATTTATGTTCTTTTTTATGAGTCTGACTCTTTAGAAAATGGAATAGAAGAAAAATATCTTCCTTTCAGTTCTGGAGACAAGAGCTAGAAGAGTTTCCTGGCTTAGGAATTGTCAGGAAAGGAGTCCCTGATCTGTGACATGGGAAAGCAGAGAATTGCCGTGTGCTGGAGGGCCAGGGATGGGGAGGGGGTGACACACAGCTGCTCACCTGAGCACTCAGCTTGGGACTCTGGCCCCACTGAAAATGACCAAGAGAGGCCATGGCTGGAGCTCTGAGGTCTTGGAGAGCAAGGAGAAAAAAAGTTGCAAACTTAGTGAAAAGGGAAGAGAGAGAAAGAAACTGTTTTCTTTAGAATCCACAATATAAAATGCCTTTTATACTTAAAGATGGCTTCCTTCCAAGTGCAAAGCCTCTGTGCAGTTGGGATGCAGAACTGAGCATGGCCAGCAACTGAGCTTTTTTCTCAAAGCTCTGTGGTCCCAACAGTAAAGCCATGTCACCCCAAGCTCAGCTGCTGGGAAGAGAAGAGACAGAAGCCAAATACTCTTGTGCTATGTGCTCAGGGCATGGCCCACCTGCCCGCTTTCCATCCCCATGGGCCTGGCTCTACCTGTTCCTGGCCTAGAAAGGCCCTGCCCATGGATAGTATTGCTGGGCAAGAAACCTTTGAGCACAGGACTTCCAGGATCAGTACCTGGGGTGGAAAGAGCAGTAAGACAACTCACCACCAACCATGTCCTGTAACCTGCTTTGCCAGCTGTCCCACCAGAAGGAGGCTCATTGGGGGTCTCAGCTCCTCCCATGCATCCATTCAGTAGAGACTTGATGCTTCTTGACTCTGTCCTCTCTAGCACTAGGTTGGCTGTAGCCCAGGGGTAGGGCAAGTTCCGATTACTGCTTGGCTGGCTGTACAGAGCCCAGGGAAAGGGCCACTAAAACAAATCTTGGGCTGGAAAAGGACCCGGCCCCATAGGCCACCTGAGGAGTTTGCAACATCTAGAGAAAAGAGCAAGGCATGAACGTGGCGGAAGGATGAATGACAGGCTTCTCTGACTCATCTACTTTGAAAAGTATGGGATTAAAAAATCAAAGAAGCAGGTGTCATCCTCAGGAAAAGCCATGAGCAGGTGGGATGAAGACAAAAGTAGGACCCACCCACTCATTTAACAAGCATATCGTGGGCTCCCACAAGTTGCCAGGTACTATGCACAAAGAAGGACACAGATATACGGCAATCTTGGGCCCTGTCCTTAAGTAAATAACCTACTAGGAGAGACAGATCCATACAGGAAGAGAATTCTAATAGGTAAAGGGAGAAAGTGCAGTGATAGTGATGTGCTTAGCAAATCAGGAACCAGACACCAACTGTTCTGGAGAGTAGAAGACCCCATGTTGGGGATGGCTAGTAGTGGAGCAGTAGGGTTTTCCAACCTAATGACACAGCATGTGTAAGGTTAAAGGTGAAAGGGGCATTAGGTTGGGGAATGGTGAATGAGTAACAGCATGTGTATAAGGATTTGGTTCTATTAGATGAGGCAAAAACATCCATAATCAAAATTAACTATAAAGATTTCTTATTGTTATAAGAAATGAATAAAGTAGAGCACAGAAAATATAATCCATGTAAAGAGCCCTGTGTCTGTTCTTCTAATCCTTATTAACCAATGTTTTTCTATGGCCCTCAATTAGAACGTCATTTTCTTCCCTGAGTATATGGAATAAATATACTCCAATTCTTGCTCCTATCCTGCCATGACAGATCACTGTTCTGTCAGTCAGACCAGACAGCTTTGGAAACTCTTCCTGCCTTGCAAGTTAATATGGAACGTGCATGGTCATATCTGCATTCTGCATTTCTAATCCTACCCTAAAGAATCACAAAGAATCCATAACATAAGTGTCCTTGGGATACTATAGGCTGAATTGTGGCCCCTCCAAATTCATAAGTTGAAGTCCTAACCCTCAATACCTCATACTGTGTCTGTATTTAAAGATAAGGTTTGTAAAGATGTGTTAAGACAAATACCATATGATCTCACCTATAAGTGGAACCTAATCAACAGAACAAAGAAGCAAGGAAAATATAACCAGCAACATTGAAAGAAAATACAAACCAACAGTAATGAGAGGGAAGGAGGGAGTGGGTTAACAGGGAAAAGAAGGAGAAGGGTAAAGTCAAGGAACATGTATAAAGGACCCATGGACAAAGCCAAAGTGAGGAAGGATTGAGGGTAGGAGGTGGGGGTAGATGGGGCAGGGGAAAGTAGTTGCAAGAAAATGGAGACAGATGTATTTGAACAATATTTTTTTTTAAAAAAATGAGGCCATTAAAGTAGGCTTACTCCAACGTGACTGTTGTTCCAAGAATGACAGACACTAGGGATGTACGTTCAGAGAGGAAATGCCATGCAGGACACACAGAGACAACATCATTTATAAGCCAAGAAGAAATCCCTCAAAAAGACAAAAGGAAAGAAGGAAAGAAGGAAAGAAAGAAAGAGAGAAAGAGAGAGAGAGAGAAAGAAAGAAAGAAAGAAAGAAAGAAAGAAAGAAAGAAAGAAAGAAAGAAAGAAAGAAGGAAGGAAGGAAGGAAAGGAGAGAAAGCCCAAACCAACACTGCCAACACCTTGATCTTGAATTCCTAGCCTCTAGAACTATGAAACAATAAATTTCTGTTGTTCAACCCAATCTATGGAAGCTCTAGTACATTTATATAGAAAATGCTAAAAGTGCTCCTGTTTAAAAAAAAAAAAAAAGCCCTCATTAGTGTGGTTCAATTGGTAGATTGTCTTCCCTTACACCAAAAGATCATGGATTCAATTTCCAGTCAGGGCATATGCCTAGCTTGTGGGTTCAGTCCCAGCCAGGGTGCATATGACAGACAAGAGGCAACAGATTGATGTTTCTCTCTCACATCAGTGTTCCTCTCCTACTCTCTCTCCCGCCCTTCCCCTTTCTCAAAAAAAAAAAAAAAATCAATGAGCATGTCCTTGGGTGAAAATAATTTTTTAAAAAAAGAATATGTGGTCATAAGGTTTGAGATATACTGCATTTATATCCCTACCTTGAAGAAATACAAAGCACACTAACAGAAAAGTCCTCGTATCACAGAAAATCATTGAATTTGGCTAAATACAGTGTTTACCAAACTTATCTCCCCAGACTATTACTTCTTTGTTCAAGGAACATTGATGTTTTACAAGACACTAAGTTTACAACAGAACAGGGTTGGATGAATGGCACTTCAGGCCTCAGAGGCCCAGGATAGAAAGTTCAGATGGGAAGCCAATGGTCAGATCTGGGATTCACAAAGGTCAGATTGGCCACGGGAGGACAATTTCACAAGTATGAGTTTAGGGTATCAACTAGAAAGCAGTTACAATGGTTCAGAAGATAGTGATGAGGTCCAAGGAAGAGTGAAGTCACTAGGCTGGAAAGGAAGGGAAGGAGACTGAAATATTTAGAAGAAAAACATTGACAGGATATACTCATCAATGAAAACTGAGTGAGCAGTGGACATAAAGGAATTTGACATGACTGCTACATGCAATTACACAAAGACAGAAAGCGTGTCAGGCTAAATGAAGAAGATGATGAATTCCAGTGTAACCTCCTGTGCAGCAGGAAGTGGGATAAAAAAAGTCTTAAAAGTTCTGGAAAGAAGAGTAATCATGGGAAGAAATCAGGATAAAGCAAGCACTTAGCTCAGGCAAAAGGTGAAGGTGCGCACACAACACAAGGCGGATTCCACAGCATCAAGTTAGCCTGGAGGGCTCATCTTCCAGTGTAAGAACTGGTGACAGTTGGCTTCACCTACAGACAAACGCAAGTAGGACCAGTGATCTGGGGAACCTGGGAGCCAGGTGTAGTGGCAGGAGGGCAGGCACTTCTCCATCCTAACCTCTGGACTACTAAAGCTTCTACTGGTGCAGGACAATTCACCACACCCCAGGGACAGGAGAGCACACACCCAGCTGTCTCATTTTCATTCCTCAAGGACATATTTTTTAATTATTAGTTGCATGCATATGAATGTGCATGCACACACACTCACACATATACCCCTACCTTCCCTCTATACTTGGTACTGCTTCAGAGGTTTCTAAGCCTAACAGGAAGACTTCACATTATCCTTGTAAATTCCATGTGTTGGGAACTGCCCACAACAGCATCCTAACAGTTCAGACCACTTTGGAACATCTTCCTGCCTGGCAACATTATCCTCTTCACATCAGATTTATTGAAAGGGATAGTGGGAATTTTACCAGCCTAGGCCCATGTTGATTAGCCAAGGGAGATACTGTATGTGAATGAGACCTGGGTCCTACTAGTTGCTTTTCCTCTATCTCATTTTACTTCTGTAGGTTTCATTGTCTTCACCTGAAAAGTTTGAGAGATAGACAAGACTGATACTTAGATCTCAATATATGCTAAGTTTCTATAGACAGGTACCCTGTGGTTAGGGGAACCCGCTGGTTTGGGAGAGAGAGAAAAAGTATTCCACATGGGAGTAAGAGACCATTGTAGGATTTTGGCCACCCCATTTTAGAAAATCCTTGATTTGTGGAGACACACACTGTGTGTGTCTTGGCTAGATAAAAGGAAGGAGAAGGTCCCTCTGTCCAGTGGCACAGGCCAGTATAGGACCTAGCTTAGCACAGCAGATTCTCTGACTTGAGAGAGTAAGCCAAAGATCTAATATGAAGTCAATTCCAATGACAAGGGAATTGTATAAGACATTAGCTAATGATAATGTCTTACCCAGACTGCAGCTAGGAGTAACCTTGACCATGTCCCCACCATACAGCCTCCCATAGATTTCCATCCCTGGTTCTCCAGCCTTCTACCCACCTCTATGAGTTGCCCAATATTAATTGAAAAAGTTCCTTCTATTTTTGTTAACTATGTTTTAAAACTTTTTATAAGAAATAAAAAAATAACATTGATTTTTTAAAATCTGAATATCAAACACTGGCAAGACCAATGTGATGAATAAGAACAATCAACTTTTTTTAAAGGCAGGAAAAAACAAAGTAATTTCAAAGCACAATTGACAATCATATGCCATAGAATACAAACCTATTATTTCATACTAAATCATAGTTTAAAAATCAAGCGGTATTAAGAGCCCTCTGTTGACAAATGGCAGTTCATGATCCTAGCCCTGCCCTCCAGAGGCAAACACTTATAATTCTTCCAGCTATTTCTTTGATATTTACTTCCATTTCTTAATCATATGTTCACACTGTTCCATTTGATTGATCAATTTTAGACATTGGCATTATCAATAATCTTTATGAGGATTTAAATCTCTTATTCAACCCCTCATCCTTTCATTTTCCTTCAGAATATTCCCAACCTAGTTGTATTACAATTTTTTGATTATATCATGTTGACTTTATTATGAAAATACTGTACCAGATTCAGCCAAGTAGTGGATGATGATTATATTATTTCCTTGCTTATATAACTTTTGTTTTTCTTGTGTTAAAAAGATTGGCTTTGATTTGTATGTATGTATACCAGTTCCATAATACAGTGGTCCAAATGCTCAACTGTATGAAACAGATTGTCTCTTCTACCCTGGAGACAGCCTCTTAGAGCCCTCTTGCCCATTGTCCAGCTGAGCGATCAGGAGCTTTCCTGATCTACTTTCTGCTCTACTGTGGGATTCCCTGTACCTGTTACTGTTTACTTCTATATTTTTTTATTTTTATTTTATTTTTCTGAAACCCATCCTAAGAAAAAGTACATGGTGTGTAAATTTTTGAGCCTTTGCATATGTGAATTTTTTAAAATTTGCTATCATATTGTTTTACTAAGTATAGAATAGGATAATACTAATTTTTCCACAGAAATCATGTCTCTCCAGTATCTCCTAGAATCTAGTGTTGCTTTTAAGCATCCTAATGCCATTCTGATTCTTATTCCTTGTATTTCCCTTGCCCTTCTTCCTCCTCCTCCATCTTCTCTTCCTTCTTTTCTTCTTCCTCTCCCCTACCCCCATACTGTGAAACTTGGCATTGAAGGGCCTTGATGTAAGTGTTCTTTTTATTTATTTGGCTAAGACCTAAATGGTTCATAGGACTTTTAAATCTGGAGCCACATGTTCGTTGGTCCTAAGACAATTTTGTTGCAGGGTTTTGGTTTTTCTTGATATTTGTCTCTTCTCCATTTTTGTTCTGTTCTCTCTCTAGAAGTTCTGTTTAAAAAAATATCGAACAGCCTAGATTGAGCCATGTGTTTTTTTCAACTTTTTGCACCCATTTTATACCTTTTTATTTTTTGTTTTAGTTTTATCAACTTTATTTTCTAATACTTCAATTGGATTTTTTACATTTCAGTTATTACTTTTTTATATTCAGTGGCTCTTTTGTGCTCTTTGTTCTTTTTCCTATTATCCTGTTCAAACTAAGTTAGCCCAGATTTCTTTTTTTAAGTTTGTTTTGTACTCTCTATTTCCTGTGAGAGAGTTTTCTCAAATGCATAATAATCCTTAGTTGTCCTTTCATATTCAAAGCGAGGCATTCAAAAGCTACTGTAGGGCCTGGAGTGCCTGTGGATGGATGGACTGGTAGGCTTCCTTGCCTTCGTAAGGAAGATACCGTTCTCCTCCACAATATCAGCACCTGGAGTTCTTTTCCCCAGAGTTGTTCAGATTCTCTGGAAAAGATTCCTAAGAAATCCTGCCTGATGGGTGTACTCCAGCTGCTGGCATTTTGGGAGGAGGTCAGACAATCTGAAGTAGAAGTCCCACTACCCACCATGTAGATCTCTGCTTAACTTCCCATGATTTCTGCCACCTGCCTTATCCCACTTCCTGGGGCTTGGTGGGGTGGGGTAGGAGCTGAGGCTCTCAGAGATGGTAGAAAGACCTCACTTCTTAATAGCATCTTTATTATGAGTCACTGCCATTAAATGTCACTCTTCCTCCATCTACTTCTTATTTTTCAAAAACTAGCCCCAAGCTTCCATCTGCTGTTGTCTCCTCCCATGTACTACCTGACTTATGGGTTTATAACATTTAACTTTACTGTCATTTTAGAATAGTGTAGGGGAAAGAGGGAATAAACAGGGGTAACCAATCAGAATTGCCTAACCAAACATAAGTCCATGAATTCCCTTTTTGCTCAAGCCAACTAGAGAAGGTTTTTGTTGTCGCAACTAAGAATACTGACTGATAGAGGACGCTGAAGGAGGGCATGCTGGGGACAACGATGGCCTGTGCCAGGCCTGATGAAAAAGGGCAAGTCAGAGTCAAAACTAGAAATAAAAGGAATATTATTTTTCTGCACCAAGCTTGGGAAGCTAGCTGAGAATCCAAACACCAAAATTTCTTCTACAGAACTTACAAGCTGTGGGGTGGTGAGGCTGCCTGCCCAGACTTCAGAATGAGAGAGGGAGAGCTCTCTTTTCTGTTCTAACCCTGCAGGCTGTTTGGAGCGGTTTGTTCTTTGGGATATCAAGCAACTGAACAGGCAGAGATTTCACACAGAATTCTTGAACAAGTCCACAAGCACATTTTGGACTCAGGTTCTGTTTGTCACTCAGACGAAAAGAATGTCAGATTCTTATTCTACAACTTCATCCCACAGCCCATTTAAATAAACATACTTCAGACAGCCCAAGGTAAGGAGGCAGGAGGCTCCATCAGTTCCATCAACTGGATGTGCATGAAGTCTGGGGATTTCTAATAGCCTGTTCAAAGAAATAGTTCAAACACACTGGCTCACTTTGATCAACACATCCCTCCAGAAATGTGAATGATTTAAACATCCACAGAATACAGGCATCTGGGCTTCTTCCACATAAATCCAGGCTGAGGGTTTCCTAGGTGTGCTGTCCTTGTAGAGGGTGGGCAGAGAGCAGCAATGAAAGCCATGGGAGATCAGACCAGGTTCTGTTGAGAGGAGCAGGATGAGGGGCCTGAAGTTCATGAGTTGTCCAGAGGGTCCTTTAAGGGAGGAGTGAAAACAGGCTGGAAGAGTGGTAAAGGCTCCATGGAGCAGCTGGGCTGGGGAAGGAGGTTTGGATGAACTTAAGGGAAAAAAGGAGTTCATTAAAGTCCTAGGTAGGACGAATAAAGATGAGCAAAACTGTGAAGGTCAAAAACATCCCCCTGCCCTTAAACATAACAGTAAGTAAATAGACAAATTGCTCTGAGTCCATGTTGCCTACAATATGACCCATAATAGTGGCTGGAAGTACTCCTAGTGGGATCCTTCCTGCAAAAGTATGATGAAAAGTACTTAACTTTTTCCCTAAACTTTGTCTTGTAAAATATGTGTGTGTCTTTCAAAGTAGGAAATTCAGTTTGCATGAACAGGACAGTGAGAAGCCTGTCTTGGCCTGGATGTCTGCAAGCAGCTGGAGGCTGGCAAGGCTGGCTGGGGTTGCTGGCAGGTGTGGGCCCAGTGCCAGGCTGCCCACCTGCTGTGGGAGGGCCCAGGGGATGAGGGTTGTGCAGAAGGCTCCTGTGATTCCAGGATCAGGTTAGTGAGCACTGATTCCTGCCCACAAATAAGTCCCGGGGACTTTGGGATAAAGCTGACTTGAAATTTTAAGGCCTTCAGAATTTTCCTAGCCATGTTCCCAAAGGTGAGTTCTAATGTGAGTTCATTTCATGGAGAAATGGCCAGGGACAGACTTCAGAGAAGTGAGTTTAGCAAAGTCTAGAGCAACAGCATCTAACTTTGAGTGTGTGCTGACCATGTGCCAGGTCCTGGCCAAGCACTCTGCATAGATGACCTCACTGGATCCTTACAACAGCCATCCTGTCAGGGGACACCATCATCCTTATTATTAAATATGAGACATTTGAGGCTGGAGCTGTTATATATATTACCCACCCGAGCTCACACAGGAAATAAGAAATGGACCCAGAAAAGGATCCTAAGGTTGCTGATGGCCAAAAACCTCTCAACTGCCCCCCAAGAGAAACTAAGGCAAGGTAAGAAGCCACGGAATAAGGCTGGAAAGCCTCAGAGAGAGTTCCAACTAGGAAATCACAAACATGCTCCAGTGTCACTGTACAGGGAGCTCTGAGGAAGATGCGCAGGGCTGCCTCTAGACAGACACAGCTTGGACCACCAATGAGCAGAGTGTCAGCCTGGTTCCCTGGTTCCCTACAGGCCCAAAAGCCTGGGCACAGGAGCTGCTTTCGAGTGACCAACAAGTGGCTGTGTGCCACATCCAGCACAGACCACAGCTTAGCCCATCTGCCCACTAATCTTGGCAAAAGAGATTCTGGGACATTAAAGACACCACTCACCATAGCCAGTTACACACACAGCAATATCTATGCACCCAGAATGTACTTGTACTAAGAACATTCCATGTATCAATTTCCTTAATTCCCTCAGCAGTACTTTGAGGCAATTATTGTTATTAGCCCCACAGTTCAGATGAATAATAACAAGGCACAGAGTGATTCTTAAATTTGTCCAAGCTAGCAGATCTAGATAGTGTTAGAGGCCCAAACTGGAACCCAGCAATCTGATGCAAAAGCCCAGAGCCTAACCACCCTCTATACCACCTGTCCTTATACCAAGAACTACCGTGAGTTTTAGTATGCCTAATAAATATCCACAAAGACCTACTGTGTTCCAAAGTCACTGTGTAAGCTTATAATACAAACATAACAGGGGCCATGCTCACCTTTCAGGATCTCACCATCTAAAATGCAGACACGTAACCAGGTATGATGAGGTAGGGCTCTGTGGAGAGGGTATGCACAGAGCATTAGGGCAACACATAAAAGGGCATCTAACTCAACCTCAAAGAGTCAGGGAAGGTTTCTTAGAATAGACAATGCTGGAGCAACATCTTAAAAATTAAAGAAAAGCAAGCCAGCAGGACAGCCTAAGAAACACTGCATTTTAATTCTTCTAGAGTTTCTAAGCTCTACCTTGTGCCAAGTCAAATCCCTAGGAAGCTGCAAGTGTGGATGATATCATTTCAACTTTCCACAGAAAAACTCACACTGAACTAGAATATCACTTTGTTTACGCTTTTGGCTTTCAGCCAGGGCTGATATAAGAAGCAGCCATATGAATCACATTTGCATTGTTTGTAAATCTGCTAGCAGAGACATTATCCATTATGTTGTTCCATGTCCCTTATCTAGAGACTCGCGTGATAAATGTCTTCAAAAGCACTAAACTTAAAAAATAAAATAGGAACTAGAAGCCTCTCTCACAATGGACTGACATTCTTCTTTGTAGTGAGCACTAAGGGCTATGCTTTCAGTCTTGTTCTGTTGTTTCCTTGCCTACCAGGAAGCTCAGAACTGAGGTCAACATTAAAGGCCTCCCTTAGTATGTTTTCTGGCATAAAGATCCCTTTGCCCTTGGTAATTTGGCTTTAATATTGTAACTTTATTTTAATTAATTTATCATTGCATACCTTTTTGTTACCAGACTTTCAGTTATCAATACTACTGTGACACCATGCAGTGCATGGAAAACAATTGAACAGGCTTGCTTAACACTCAAAACCCACCCTGTTCTCCAACTCATTGATGCCAACAATTTCTTGTTATTTATTTCCTTCAAACTCGGCATGCCCTTTAAGATCCAAAAGGGAGGAGTCCAGGTCTGTAACCAAATAAGGTCCATGGGCCAAAACTGTTCCCATTTCCCACCTGGGGGATCTGTGCTGTGGTGTCTCCTCTCCAAATAGAAGAAAGAGCTGTCCCTCACACCTCTCCAGGAGTGACCATCTACAGATCTTCAAGACAGCCCTGACAATGTTCCTGGGGACCTCCAAGGGCCAGCTGCCAAGAGATATTTGAGATAACTCTGATGAAAGGGAGTATGTAGCTATCTTTCAGAATGTGTGTGTTCACATGTGCAATTCAAATCCACCCTAATTCTTCTGGTACATCTTGGCATGATGAGCGGTGTTTTGTCTCCATCCACAAAATGTGGTTGTTATGAAGCATTACAAAGATAATGCATATGAAGCACCTAACACAGCAGGCACTTCATATAGATTGTCTCTTCATATGCCCTCTCATGCTACAGTGCAGCCTACATGAGGGTGAGGGGACTCTACATGTCTTACTGATTGTTTTAATCTCCAGTGCCAAAAGTATATCTTGGCCTTTAGGAACTACCCCATAGATACTCATACTTAGAACACTACACTCACTCAACAAATATTGAAAACAAACAACAGATTTGAACAGACAACATGATATATACCTGAGTCACAAATTTACTCCCCCCTTTACTCAGATGTACACAGATAACATAGTCTCTTTATTTTCTAGAACTGTCTTCACAAGGTACCATCCCCAGTCTTGAGCACCAGGGAAACAGATGTGTGCATACATCTTGTTTTGGTCACTTTGGGGGTTTACAGAAATTCCATGCTTTATTGCACTTCAAAAATGTTGGGGGGGGTTCCCCACAATTTTTCTTTCATTTTTCCTTACCAATATTTCTTAAAATTTTCAGTTGACATTCAATATTATATTAGTTTCAAGTGTACAGCCTAGCTGTTAGTTACATAACTCCTGAAGTGATCTCCTGATACGTCTAGTACCCACCTAGACACCATACATACTTATTACAATATTATTGACTATATTCCCTATGCTGTACTTTACATCTCTGTGACTATTTTATAACTTTCAATTTGTACTCTTAATCCTTTTACTTTTTTCACACAGCCCCTTAACTCCCATTCCATTTGGCAACCATCAGTTTGTTCTCTGTATCTATGAGTTTGTTTCTGCTTGGTTTGTTTATTTTGTTTTTACACTCCACATAAGAGGTCACATGGTATTTGTCTTTTTCTGTCTGACTTATTTCCCTTAGCATAATACCCTCTAGGTCCATACATGTTGTCACAAGTGGTGAGATTTCATTCTTTTTTATATCTGAGTAATATTCCATTGTATGGCTGTACCACAGCTTCTTTATCCCTTTGTCTATTGATGGACACTTAGGTTGTTTCCATACCTTTGCTACTGTAAATAATGAACTTAGGGCTGCATATATCTTTTTGAATTCATGTTTTGAATTTCTTCAGATAAATGCCCAGAACAGAACAGATGCTATGTTTTTATAAATTGAAGGCAAGACCCTCCACCAGGAAAAAGATCATGACTCACTCTATTTTGATACTTGCTTTATTGCAGTGGTCTGGAAATGAACTCACAATCTCTCTGAGGCATGCCTGCAGTTGTCTCTTCAGTGGATACTGATCCTTCTACATATCTTCCTCTTGCCCCTGCTCCTTCTTCCAAAGGCAAGTTTTCATGACCTAGTGATGTGGAAGAACCTCAGAGCTGAGCATTCTCCTCTGATGCAGCTGGTCTGGTTTGGTCCTTTGCCCATGTGCTGGTCTCACCAGCGGTATTGGTTGTTGGTTTTCAGGCTGAGGGAGGGCCTGGTGATCCTACCTGGTTGACTTGGCTCCTTTGATACTCAGACTCTTGTCAAGTTTCTGCCATGTCCTCCATTTGACCACAACCTTCATTGTCCTCATGCAGCTGCAGGAAGAACATTTCATCCTTCCCCATGCCTCTTGTGAATGCAGCTGCCTTCTGCCTTGCTCAGGGGACATTTGGAAATGTTCAGATCCCTTACCTATTCCACCTACTTCCTGGCCCAGCCCTGGACAGGTTGATGGATGAAGCAAAGACACAGTTTCCAACCGTTATAGGTCTTCTGTACACATTCCTCAAAAGACTGTTCTTCAGGCAACTGCCTCCAGACCTCTAAGATTGTGCTGGGCACCTAGCAGATACCACAGAGGCCTGTTAAACTGAAGCAAGCTGCACTGAACTAAATACAGCTGGCAGGATTGACTTGGATATGCATCACCCCTTAGTTCTGAGTTTAAATTAAGGAAAACTGGTTCTTCTGAACACAAGCTCATAGAGCCTATTGAGGGGGAAAAAAAACCTTGACTTTGACTCTAGTTTTAGAGAAAAAGCTGATGTTCAGTATTTTCATTAACCATTTTGATGTTCAATTAAAAAATATTTAGTTAAAAGACAGCATGTTTTTAAATGATGTTAATAAAATTTCTGATACTGTTTAAAGATTAGTTTAATAAATTAATTTTAAGTCTCATTTGTTTTTCAAATCAATGGAGTTTAATTTTATAAATTAAAAGAATGCTTTGGGGTTTTTTGAAGCGGTCATTCCCTGACTTTATTGCATGAACCAGCCCAGCCCTGGAGAGCTGATTTTGAGAGATGCAACAAGCCCACCTCCTGGTCCACTTTTCTCAAAACATCACTCAATCTCTTCTCTCTCACTTGACACCAGTGATTCTCATCCCTGTACATAGGATTTACCTGGGAAACCTTAAAAAAAAAAGTGTACTCAGGCTCTACCCCTGGCAATTCTGATGTAGTCTGGATGAGGCTTGAGCAAGCGTGCCAGAGCCAGACCAGGAGCAATAAAAAGGGAAATATGCCCAATCTAACATATAAAAACAGATTCAGAAAGTAAAAATGTAGACAGGCAATTTGCTATAAGGGACAAAAAGTAGTACACTCAGTTCTTGTGCGCAACAGGAAACCCAAATTGATATTCAAAATGCTGACCTGAATTCATAAGAAAAGCATCCTTTGTCTTTGTAGCCAGCAAAGCCACAGTGGTGAATGTTCGGCCACCCCTCACTCCTCTCAGTCTTTCCTATCTTCTGCCACATGGATCCAGCCCAGTGGCTAACCCGACTGTACTGTCATAGTCCAGTGCTCACGGGGGTTCCCCTCTCTAAATTATGAGATTTGCAGTGGCAAAGCCTGAGTCTGATTAATTTTGGTACCCCCATTGCCTAATCTAGTGGTTCTCAACCAGGGGCAATTTTGTTCCCCCACAGCAAAAACATTTGGGAATATCAGGAGACTTTTAGTTGTCAAAACTTGGGGAGTGGGGGCAGCTACAGGCATCCAGTGGGCATCCAGAAGTCAGGAATGCTGCTGGACATCCTACAATGCACAGGGCAGTCCCCCAGTACAAAGAATTATCTGGCCCCAAAATGTCCGTAGTTCCTAGGTTGAGAAACCCTGGTTTAGTCTAAAGTTGACACTAAATATCAGAAAGATATGTCCACCAAGAACTTTCTTCTTCACATATGTATTCATCACACAGATAAGGCTAATGTGATCTGTGAACATGTAGACTCTTCATGTCAGATTTGTTAGCTATATGGTCTCAATTTGACAAGCTTGTAAACTTAATATACTAACCAACAGAGTTTATTCAGAAGACCTGAATGCCTACCTTCTGATGATTCCAAAACTCTTGCCAGACAAAATGTGGTTGGAAAGACTCACTCCCTAGGGACAGTTCTCCAAGAAAATCTGCCTGACTTAAGAAAGAAAATATCTGGACAGATTTTTCTATAAGTAGGCCCAATACTGAGCGATGGCTTTCAGCTACACTCGGAACCCCTACTGGATCACTGGCATCTATATGCTCATATGAGCTTAAATCCCATCCTCTACTTTTGTCCTAACCCTCAATACTGTTTTCTCCAATTTTCCAGAGTATATATTGCAAGTTTCAAATAATATTAAAATTTTTTTATTTTTATTGGAGCACTTAACCATATATGCTAAGCTATGTGCTCAGAATTTTATATGGCTGAGCTCCTAGAATGCTCATAGCAACCCTGTGGGGTAGTTTCTGTCATTGTGCCTACTACACAGATGAGAAAAATGAGGCTCAGACACATGAGAATATACCATGGTACAGCACAGCCAGGGCTTTGCCTCACGAATACCATATGATCTCACCTATAAGCGGAACCTAACCAACAATACAAAGATGCAAGGAAAATAAGACCAGCAACACTGAAAGGAAAAGAAATCAACAGAGACAAGAGGGAAGGAGGGAGGGGGGCGGGGGAAAAGGAAGGGAAGGGGAAAATCAAGGAACATATAGCAAGGACTCGTGGACAAAACCAAAGGGGAAGAGCTGAGGGAGGGATGGAGGGAGGGGGCAAGGGAAAGTGGTGGAGGGGAGGCAGATACAAATGTATTTGAAAAAATAAATTAAAATAAAATTTTTTAAAAAAAGAGCCCCTCTAACTTTAATCAGCAGTATTCAGAAGTCCAAATGCTTGTCAATGGCTCAGTGTTCTATGGGACATAACCTGTAACAACACAGCAATAGATTGGAAATAGGCAAGAAACCAATTTTGTTAGCCCCCCAAGCTGGGCGATTGAAGATAGACACTTAACCATTAACGCAAGAACCTTTAAAAAATTAAAATGTGCTAATGCCAACAATAAAAAAAATCTGTCATATTGGACCCAAAGAAGGGACACAGAAATGCACTATGTATAATCCTTTTTTAAAATTAATTTTCTCAAGAAAAACAAAAATTAATCAAATAAATTTAGCATAGTTGTTTAAATCTGCCAAAGGCTGGTTCTTTTAAGCATGGACTGTTACAGTTGTGGTCCCCTGGAAAAACGGGGCCTTGACAAATGGCTGTGCCCTGAGGCCAACCCTCTATAGATGGCTCGCTGCTCAGCCCCACATGGAACTAAGTCTGCAGAATCACCTCTCTGCCAGTTCACCTGAACTGCCCTGGGTGCCCTGATTCTACTCACTTGAGTCAACAGCTAAGTCAAATCTATGCCTTCCCCCCTCACTCTACCCACGGAGGATTTGTTGGGCCCAATGGTGCAGACTGAGATTTTCTTAAGGTTCATAGTAAAGATACCATCTATGTTAGTTTATTTATGCTGCAGCAAATTGCTCCAAATTTAGAAGTTCAAACACAAATTTATTATCTTGGAGTTCTATATGTTTGAAGTCTGACGTGGGTCTCACTCTGCTAAAATGAAGGTGTCAGCAAGTCTATATTCCTTTCCGGAAGTCCTAAGAATAGAGCCCATGCCCTTGTCCTTTCCAGTTTTTAGAAGCTGTTCTCATTACTTGGATTCAGAATCTTTAACATTGCATTTCTCTGTGCCTTTCTTCAGTGGTCGCATCTTCCTCTAACTCTTCTGCCTTGCTCTTCCATTTTTGAGGACCCTTGTGATTACATTGGATTTACCCAGATAATCCAGGATAATTGACCTATTTTAAGGTCAGCCCTTAGCAATCTTAATTCTATCTGCGACTTTAAGCCTCCTTTGCTATGTAACCTAACATATACAAGGTGGGACAAAAGTAAATTTACAGTTATTCAAATGGGAAATAAAACAATAATAAATAATAATATGAGGATAAACTGTTTCACATACTCACAACTGTAAAGCTACTTTTGCTCCACCCCGTGTGTATATTCATAGAGTCCAAGGGTTAGAACATAAATGTGTTGTGGGTGGGGGGCATTATTCTGCCAACCACACCACCTCTTGGATGGAGCAGCAAATTGTCAGGGATCTTTGGCCCCCACAATAATTTCTTAATTGCATTTGAAAGCCTTTCTAAGGAATATGCTCTTTCTAGTTTGTTTAGTCCCCACCACTCCTCAGTGTCTTTCCCAGTTCTTTGCCCTCATTTACATTATCTGCCTGGACCATGGAGGCATTTAGGTCTTAGAATCTAGATCTAGTAAATCTTCAAGAGAGGGCAAGTCTTGCTTAGCTTGGGCTCTTCTCTCAGGAAGCCAAGCTCAGAGGAGTGACCTTGTGAATGGACCCCAAGAATTCTGGCACCATGACATCTGCTGTCCTCTCCAAAGCTTCTAGAGTGAGTAATTAATGTAGATTCTGGGACACACACACTGATGTAACTTCCAAAAAAGGAACTGGAGGAGCATTTGTTTCTATTGTTGTCCAGATGACTTATAGTTCTAGATATTTCCAGAATAATTTATCTGAATTTTATAAACCCTAGACTTTTCTCCACTGAAATCCAGTTACTGCTTCCACAATAACTCACTGGATCAATCACTTTAAATTTAAAGGGATGCTGGAGAACTTTGGTTGCCTGAACTATTTATATCTTATCCTCTGGGCAAGGTTCTGTTATACTTCTGGACAACCTGGATACAAAGCCCTGCAGGTCCACGGCAATAGCATGGCACCAGTAAAGGAGGGGAATGCATGGGAGCCAGAGCCACAGCCAGGCTGGAGAAGAGTGTCAGCCAGACCCTGGAGGGCAGACAAAGGCAGAGACTCAAGTGCGAAAGGAAAGAGCTTTGGAAGTAGCCGCTGAAGCAGCACGAGCTTCTGTGGAAGAGAGGTTATAAAGCAAGGCTGACAGAGGTGGGGACCTGGGAGGGCATGAGAATTGCCTTGCCCAAGAAAGGCAAGGCAGCACGGTTGAAGAATCTTATTTATTAAGGACCCACACTTGTCAGATACTTTAAATCAACCTATGACATTTCTTCAATTATTCATCCAACTTTGCCAGGACTAGTCTTAGTAATCAGGAAGATACAGGTTTAAATCCCATTTGTACTGTATGCTACTTGGCTGTCCTTGGGTAAGCTAATTAACCTTTCTGGCCCTCATCTTCTCATCTATATATAGAAATTATATAAATTTCTTCTATAAATTATATATGTAATCATAGTATATACCTCACAGAGCATGTACCTTCTTTTACAGTATGTTTTCCAAGAATATTTAATAGCATGGGAAAATGCTCATTAACAAGATTAAAAAGAAAAAAGTAGATAGCAATACCAATATAACTTTGACATTTTAAAAAGACTATATGTACTTTGATTATACATATATGCCCATCTATTTACTTTGAATATATAGGCATATACACATATAAAAGAAAATAAATAAAAATAGTAACTAGTTATTTTCATGGTGGGAATTCAGATGATTTAATTTTTAAATGTACTTTTCATATTTTCTAAATTGCCTACAATGAACATGACATACTTTGAAATATTTTTCTAGATTTGCATTTTTATTGCAAAAGTGATCCATGTTCAGTGCAGGAAATTAAACTTTGTTACCACTGGGAACAGCTTGTTATGAATCCTTCCAGATGTTTTTCTATGCGTATCTAAATATATATGTAGAGGGCATGAGTTTCGCAGGCCACAAATTCAGGTGTGCAAAGAGGGCAGCTTAGTTTTAGGTAACTGAGTGTTGTTTCTGTCTCAAGCCCCCATTACACCTAATGGCAGAAACTTCATTTTAAGTAAAGGACAATAAGTTCCAGCAAATAAGGATTTTCTGTGTGGATTTATTACCTGCTCCCTTCTTCTCCCTGGACACACATCATCTTAACATGGTATGCAGGTGTGTTGGGATGTCTGATGCTGACTTACTTTCTGACCTTGCTAGTGTGTGCCAAGACACACATTTCACCTAGGCTTGGCCTGCTGGATCACAACTGTCAGACTCTAAGACATCAAGTTTCCCAAATCTACTAATCAATCATGCCAAACACTCTGGGGCATCCTTTTCTCAACTGTGAACCCTCTTCTGGTGAAAAAGCTTTGAGTCCTCCATTTCTCAACCCCCTTTCAAGGGGTCACATGGAAAGCTTCTCGATGCACTCTCACTCGTCCCTGAGAGAGGCTATCTCAGGCTCTCTCTGGCTCTGAGAGAAATTGTCGCTCTCCTGATGCTGCAGCCACTTAGCTCAGGGGACTTCTGTGAGGGCTACCACCCCAAATGAGTTCAGGCAGGGTCTCCTTGACTCTCAGATAGCCCCAGCTGACACCTGTGACCCAGCCTTCCCTTCTTCACCCTGGAGAGCCTCAAAGATATCAAGTCCTTTTCAGATGTACACCCTACACGCTGAGATCACTCTGCTCAGATTCCTCTCCTGGGCCGGTGTGATCTATGATGTTATCCCCTCTGCATGGGTCAGGCAGTGTGTTTGGGTATCCAAGGCTTATGTCATAAACCTAATGTCAGGATCCCTTCAACACAGCCTACACAACCCTTGCCTTCTCACCTGTTTTGAAATTCCAAAGCTGATGTTTAACTTTGGCTCTGAGGTCTCCTGTTCCTCACTGTTGTCCCTTCCTTACACTAGGAGCAGGAAATAGCCTAATTTCTGCCTGAAACTGAAGGAGGTAAGGTGCTTGACATAGAAAAAACAGAAAAACATATCTGTATTTTAAAATATTACTGTATTTGTGTCTTTGGGTGTGTGAAATATAGGCACACAGGTAGTTTAATAACAGTGGGACCATACCACATGCTTTCCACAGTGTTCTTTCCCTCACTGAACAGTATGTCTTAGAGATATTGGGCTAATACATTCTTTGTAACAGCTGAGTAATATTCTATTATCCTACAGTAGTACCCTCTGATCTGCAGTTTTGTTTTCCACAGTTTTAGTTATCCATGGTCAAGTAGTGTTCTGAAAATGTTAAATGGAAAATTCCAGAAACAATTAATAAGTTTTAAATTGCCTGGTAATAATGTGACAAAATCTTGCACCATTCCACTTTGTCGCACCTGGGATATGAATCATCCCTTTGGCCAATGTATCCATGCTATGTACCTTCCCTTCCCCATAAGTTGCTTAGTAGCCTTCTAGGTTTTCAGATCAACTGTCATGATACTGCAGTGCTTTTGTTCAAGTAATGCTTAGTCTACTTAATAATGGCTCCAGAGCATAAGAGTAGTGACACTGGCAATTCTTATACCCCAAAGAGAAGCCATAAAGGTTCTCTACTAGTAGAGTTTAGTATTATCTGTGGTTTCAGGCATCCACTGGGGTTCTTAGAACATGTCCCTAAGATATGTATTTGATTATCCAATCCTATGATTCAAAATAGAGTAGCTCTCAATTTTTCACATTGTAATGCTGCAACGAACATATTTGTTCATAAATCCTGTTCAGTCGATTAAATATTTCTGCAGGATAAACTCCTAGAGGTGGAACTGTAATGTCAAAGGATACTGGTATATAGCCCCCACCAACAAAATATATATGTGAATATCATAGATTTAAAAAATAACACTTCAATTTCATGGGAAAGTAATGTTCTTTTTCATAAATAAATTTAATAAAGAATGTGGGAATACATCAAAGATATATAAGATATATACCATATAAGAAATAAACTATATGCCAGAGAGATTAAAGCTCTAAAGGAAACAATAAAATTACTAAACTATTAGCGAAAAAAATGCTAGAAACATGAGTATTATTTTACCTTGGAATGAGAAAGAAATTCTTAAGCCAGATCATTTTTAGCACAGTAAAAGACACCACAAACAAAGGCAAGAGATAAATGAATGACAAAAGAACATATTTGCAATGTATAAAACAGGCAACTGGTTCCTATCACTAAACAAAGAGGTCCTTCAGAATTGATTTTAAAAAGGGTCAAAATATTGCAAAAAGATGCAGAAAATAAAATCAAAAAGGCTTATATGGTTGATTGCAAACAAGGGCCACACAATTTAACCCTCCCATCAGAGGCAGAGTCTACTCCTCCACATCCACCCCAGTCTTTGGCCAATGGGAAATGTAAGCAGAGAAATGTACTTGGAATTGGGGCTTGCCCTGCCTTGTGTCTTTGAGGAACCCTGCCACAGCAACCCTGTGACAGGCCCCAGATAACCTCATGGATGATGAGAGATGCACTTACCTCCCTCACCATAGCCAACAGCCAGCCAATTGCAACCACCAGAGCCAGTTGGCTGACCAGAAACTAACTACAGCCCTGTGAGGAAGCTGATGCAAGACGAACAGTAGAACAGCCCAGTTAAGCCCAGCCCAAATTGTTGACCCAAAGATATGTAAGCTAAATAAATGCCTGTCACTTTAGGCCACCAAGCTTTAGGGGAGTTTGTTATGCAGCAAAAACTAATGAAAACAGCTAGTAAATAAAAAACATTTTCAAATTCACAAGCAGCAAATTTTAACATAACATCATTTTTTACCCATAAAATTGACAAAAAATAAAGATAGATCATAACTGCAGTTCAGGCAAGGATGTGAAGAAATAAATATTGGGTTGCCCAAAAAGTTCATTCGGTTTTTCCCAAAGATGGCTCTAGTAGCATTTAGTTGTCTTCACCTTCATTCGAAACAAGTTTGTTAGATTATGTTGTGACAGCTGTCATACCAGTGTGCATTTTAAAAAAACTTATCAAAATGGGTGAATTTTTGTGTAGCTATTTTAATATTGCAGATGGGAGAAAATAAGCAACATTTTTGGCATATTATGTTTTATTATTTCAAGAAAGGTAAAAACTCCAATAAAACGCAAAAAAAAAAAAAAGATTTGTGCAGTAAATGGAGAAGGTGCTGACACTGATCTGATGTGTGAAAAGTGGTTTGCAAAGTTTCGTGCTGGAGATTTCTTGCTGAACGATGCTCCACAGTCAGGTAGACCAGTTGAAGTTGATAGCAATCAAATGAAGGCATTTACTGAGAACAATCAACATTATACCACACAGGCAACAGCCAACATACTCAAAATATCTATATCAAGCTTTGAAAATCACTTATACCAGCTTGGTTATGTTAATCACTTTGATGTCTGTGTTCCACATTAAGTTAAGGAAAAAAATCTTCTTGACCATATTTCCACATGTGATTCTCTACTTACACCTAATGAAAATGTTCCATTTTTAAACCAAATTGTGATGAACAATGAGAAGTGGATACTTTACAATAATGTGAGACATAAGAGATCATGGGGCAAGTGAAATGAACCACCACCAACCACACCAAAGACCGGTCTTCATCCAAAGAAGGTAATGTTGTGTATATGGTGGGATTGGAAGGGAGTCCTCTATTATGAGCACCTTCTGGAAAACCAAATGATTAATTCCAACAAGTACTGCTCCCAATTAGACCAGCTGAGATCAGCATTCAACAAAACATGTCAGAATTAGTCAACAGAAAACACATAATCTTCTATCAGGATAATGCAAGACTGCATGTTTCTTTGATAACCAGGCAAAAACTATTACAGCTTGTCTGGGAAGTTCTGATTCATCTGCCGTATTCACCAGATATTGCACCTTTGGATTTCCTTTTATTTCACTCTTTACAAAATTCTCTTAATGGAAAAAATTTCAATTCCATGGAAGACTGCAAAAGGTAACTAGAACAGTTCTTGCTCAAAAAGATAAAAAGTTTTGAGAAATTGGAATTATGAAGTTGCCTGAAAGATGGTAGAAGGTCGTGGAACAAAATACTGAATACATTGTTCAATAAGGTTATTGGAGAAAACTTTAAAAATTTGTCTTTTATTTTTACTTGAAAACTGAACAAAAGTGTAAACTGCTGCAAACTTATTTGAGAAGTAATGGGACAATACCTATTAAAACTGAAAATACACATACCTTTTGACTAATTTAGGGGATCCATCTTTTAGAAATAAAAATGTATAAGGATATTTATTAGAGCTTTGTCTGTATTGGTGGGGGTTGGGGAGAATCATCAAAGAAAGAAGGAAAGAAGAAAGGAAGGGAGAGTAAAGATAAAGTGAGAGAGAGAAAGATGGAAGAAAAGGAAAAGAACCCCTGAGAAAACATAAATATGTCTCGATGGAAAAATGTGTAATAGGTAGTACATGCATATATAAATATTTTTCAAATGAATTAAAGCTCTAGTGAGGGATGAATTTGATTTACTGTTGAAATTTTTAAAGCAGTTTACCATGTAACCGATATAATGCAATTCTGTTTTTCTAAAATAAAAGAAAAAGAGGATGTATGTGTATATGCTTTAGCAGCAGAATACTGACATGTTTTTACTTCACAATTTATTTTTATCCACTGGTCCTCCTAAAGACATGAAAAACAATGGATTGCACAGAAGACTATAGAAACTCCAATTCATGGCTTTGGAGTTTCAAATTCTTAAGTCCTCATCTAAACCATGACTATCAAACATCCTAATTATGTATACCTATCAGTAAAACCTTTCAAGCAAGTGCCCCATGTGAATGTAGGTACTTAAAAATTACAGGCATGAATTGTTACAAATTATGAAACATATACAATAGAATGACTATTGAAAGGAGATCCACTTCGCAACAGCATGGATGGAACTCAAGAGCATTATGTTAAGTGAAATAAGCCAGGGGGCAAAAGACAAATACCATATGATCTCACCTATAAGCGGAACTTAACCAACAATACAAAGATGCAAGGAAAATAAGACCAGCAACACTGAAAGGAAAAGAAATCAACAGAGACAAGAGGGAAGGAGGGGGGGGGGCAGGGGAAAAGGAAGGGAAGGGGAAAGTCAAGGAACATATAGCAAGGACTCATGGACAAAACCAAAGGGGAAAAGGTTGAGGGAGGGAGGGATGGAGGGGGCAAGGGAAAGTGATGGGGGGAAGGCAGAGACAAATGTATTTGAAAAAATAAATTAATTAATTTAAAAAAGTAATTAAGTATAAAAAAACAACTTTTTACATTCTGTTAAGAGTTCTAAGATAAATTGATCATCTCAATAGAGAGAAAGCCAAATTCAAGTTATTATATTATATGATATGTATTTTATATAATTTTTATATTATAACAATATTTGGTAGTAAAAGTTTCACAAAGTTGTTACCCCTTCATATGAGTAAATATATTTAAAAAGCCAACTTCAGCAAATTTTTAATCCATTTTATTGCATCCTTCAGACTCAAAGCAAATAAAAAACCCCTTTATGAAAAAAAAAAAAAGGAGAGCAAAATAAGAATTAAGCTATTTTAAATGTTATTTTATTGTTACTAAATACAATCTTTTTGCTATTACTGAAAACATATTCTTAGTCATTAAAATTTTTGGTTACAGTAATGTAATTGAAATGCTTTACTTTTTTTTAAATCTTGGTTTAACTGTTCGTGATAAAGTAATTCAAAGACCTGACTCCAGTTTCAGTTTATTTCAATACTTGATTTTAACAGGTATTGCAGCTGAAAGAGGTTACTCTCAAAAGTTTCAATGACCAAATAGAAGACTTTCATCATTGGTGGCATTGCTTTCTCACCATTTCAGCAGCAAAGAATACGCCAAAGGTTGGCTAAAATATATTCATCTTTGCAGATGTTAAACAGTTCTTCTTGAAAGGCTTCAGAACATACTGAAATTTCATATTTTTAGGAAGTTATTTCAAAGTACATTGAAATTCTTCACTCTAGAAGATTTTTATACATGAGTTAGAAATGTTTGTCTCCTAGATTTCAGGGATTGAGTTTTCATATTTTTAGTAAGTAGTTTTAAAATATGTTGAAACTCTTTACTCTGGAAAACTTCATATACAGGTTGGAAAATCCTGTTTCCTCTTTTTTTTAATTCACAGATATGAGGGGTTTTTAAGCATTATTTATGGATGATATGTTTGAAAACATTCATTTTCAAAATGCTTTCTCAAACGCAATATTTTTGTTTCAAAAAGCAATTACTTCCTCATGTCCTAAAGGAACAGATTAAATATGTTTAATTTTTCAAAAATATCTTCCAGGTCACATTTGATTAATACTAACATCTCAAACAAAGGTCAGTAAACTTGAATGTCTTTTTGTGAAAGGAAAAATACCTTAACATCACTTTCAACAAGTCTTTTAAACACTTTGCCATGAGGTCATTGGTGAAGCTCTGGGTAGTACAAAAGGTTTCAAAATTCCTCCCTGTTTCATCATAAAATAGTGTGAAGAATTTAAAGGTCCTGTTTTTTGTCAAAGCAATCAACCAATGGAATCCTGTGGCTGGTTCAATGGGATGTGCTGTGTCACCCTGAAGACAAACAGACAGGTGTGCTCACCACTGCAAATCTACTGACTACCCCATCGGCCCCAGTGACAACTCACATTAAATATTAGGAAAGTTCAACTCCTTTATGTTTTAATTAAAAAAATAATAGAAATTTTAATATTTTCTTTTGATATGCCAGGGGATCAATTGTGCCACCTACTTTGGAGACCACTGTTCTAAGTAACCCATTTGGAAAATTACTTTCTACGCCACAAGGGGATAAAAAGTCCTTGGTAAGGCAAGAAAAGAGAACAAGAGAGACCTGAACAATAGAGACCCATGGCGTCTCTGAAAGGTGTGCTATCCTTGCTTCCTAGGTCTTGGGCCTCAGCCAAAAGCCAGCCCTGGGGAGGGGTAGTGAGGCTAATGGCCAGTCAGTCTCGGGTGGCTCTGAGTAAGAGGGAACTGGTCTTTGATTTCACTGGGAGGCTAGTGTTCTAGGCATTCAGGAAGCCAGACCTGAGGCACCTCACAGAGCCCTGCCAACACTCACCAGTGTGGTGCCTGGAGCTACCTGGTGACCTGAGAGTCGTGGATGAGGACAATCATAGCTGCATATAAGGACACAGTGTAAGAGCCAATGACTAAGGACATGGGAGTGTGAATATGGCAGGGAAGATGACAGCACTAAATTCTGGAAGAAATGGTGTGAAGCTCAGAAGAAGAGAGGCAGATGACAACCCTGGATCAGAGCAGTCCTCACCATCATCATTTTCACCGCCACTCAGAGACTCCTGGAGAAGGGAAGACAGGGAAGTTCAACAAGGCTAGGACAGCTTTCTCTGCCCCCAGGCAAAATGCAAGCTCAAGAAATAAAGTAAGTTCATCCCTGGCCAGGTGCCTCCACTGGTTACAACATCGCCCCATACACCAAAAGGTTGCAAGTTCCATCCCTGATCAGGACACAGACCTAAGTTTCAGGTTCTGTCCCCAGTCAGGATACATGCAGGAGGCAACTGATCTATGTTTCTCTCTCACATCAATACCTCTCTCTGTTTCTCCCCCTGCCCCCTTCCTCTCTCTAAAATCAATGAAAGCATATCTTTGGGTGAGGGGGAAAAAGTAAATTCATCTATAGACATAGAAATAACTTTTAGTTCAGCAGGCTAGGGTTGGAAGGTGGTATGGTGTTAGGGGAGGGAAAGAAATCACTGATTTATGCTTCTTTATATTCTTTTACTTGTTCTGATAGCCATTCATAACTTTTGTTATTCAGATAAAATATAACTTAAAATGTATAGGTAGAGTGTTTGCCAGCAGGCCAGCCAGTTCCATGAATGAAGCTACGGTCACAGATTGTTCTGGAAGACCCAGGTGATGTCCTGGAGTGTTGTAGCTACTGAGCATTCTTGAATGGAAAGTTTTGTAACATTTCTACAGGATGTTTACCACAGGAAGATGCAGAAGAAGTGGCACCCAGATGCTTCAGTCAACTTTACAAAATTTTCTCAAAAAATGCTTAGTGAAGAAAAGAACCACTGTGTCTTTTGAGAAGAAAGAAGAGTTTGAAGACATGACAAAAGTATACAAACGTGATTATAGAAGCTTCCAAAGGGAAAGAAAAGAGATTCAAGAATTTCAGTACACAGAACAGTTTCCTTTGACCTGGTTCTTGCATGTTCTGCCTATTACACAGACATCGAGGGGGAATAGAGATGTTTCAGAAGAATCAGGAGAATATTGAATAACACTGAGGCTAGTGAGCAACCTTATATGTCTGCTAAGCTGAAGAAAATTTTGAAAATGAGATTGCTTTACTGGGTTAAAGGAGAGCCTGGCACAGGAAAATTAAAGTTGCCTGAAATGCAGTGCGGTATCCCCAATGGGATCCTGGAGCCGAAAAATTACATTACTGAAAAAGCTGGTGAAACCCAAATAAAGTCCAGGATTTAATTAATAGTAATGTGCCAAGTTTTGTTTCTTAGTTTCAACCATGCATGGTAAAGTAAGATTTGATTAGATTGATAGTTAACATTAGGGGAAACAGGGTGAAGTGATAAATAACTCTTAATATTATATTTAATAAACAAAAATTATCCCAAAATGGAGTTCATTTTTTTAAATTTTTTATTAGTGTTCAGTTAAAGTTCTCCCCATTTTTTCCCTTTTTCTCTCCCCTGCCCTCCCCCATTGTCCCTGTCCATGGGCCCTTTATACACATGTTCCTTGACTTGACCCCTTCTTTCCCATGTCATCCCCCTCCTCCCACCCCTCCGGTCACTGTCAGTTTGTTCTTTATTTTCATGTCTCTGGTTCTATTTTGCTTGCTTGTTTGTTTTGTGGATTAAGTTCCACTTACAGGTGAGATCATATGGTATTTGTCGTTCACTGCCTGGCTTATTTCACTTAGCATAATACTATATTTCCAACACAGAAGTTGTTGAGGATAAAAAGAGAAAGGCGTGAAAGAAAAGAAAAAGATGAGGATGAGTGGCTAAAGATAAGTTGATGAATTAACTGGTTCTAGTGCAGGTTTTCTTTTTCTCCAAAGGAATTAACTGCCTCATACACATCTCACTTTTTTTTAAGACAATTTAATTCTAAGGATATGTAAGATCATTTTTTTAATAGCAAACCTAGTAGTAAGATAACCTTGTCTTTCAGTGAGGTTTTCAATAGCCATCAGTCAACCTTGTGCAGTAGAGTGTGGTGGCTGTAAACTGCATGGAAATCTAAAGTAGATCATGTGGTACACAAATTATATACAGATGAAAGTTTTGCTTTGGACACAGCTTTAATCGTTGTTCTGTCAACTAAATAGACCTTAAAATTTTTTACTTTTTATTCAATTTATTAGGGTGACACTGGTTAACAAAATTAAACAGGCTTCAGGTGCAGAATTCTACAACACATCATCCGTACACTGTATTATGTGTTCATCACCCCAAGTCTCCTCCCATCACCATTTCCCCACCTTACCCTCTTCTAATTCCTCCTCCCCTCTTTCCTTCTGGTAATCACCACATTGTTGTTTGTGTCCATGAGGTTTTTCCTCATTTTTTTCCTTGCTCAATCTTTCCATACCACCCGTACCCAGTTCCGCAACACCCCACCCCAGGGCTGTCAGCCTGTTCTCTATCTATGAGTCCGTCTCTATTTTGCCTGTTAGTTCATTTTACTCATTAGAGTACTTGTGTACTCATATGAGTACTATTATGGTACTTGTCTTTTTCTGACTGCCTTGTTTCACTTAACATAATATTCTCCAGGTCCATCCATGCTGTCACAAGGGGTAAAATCTCCTTCTTTTTTTATGGCTAAGTAGTATTCCATTGTATAAATATACCACAGCTTTTTTATCCACTCATCTACTGATGGACACTTGGGCTGCTTTCAGATCTGGGATATTGCAAATAACACCACAATGAATATAGGGGTGGATATATTCTTTCAAATGAGTGTTTCTGGTTTCTTTGGATAAATTCCCAAAAGTGGAATTGCTGGGTCATAAAGCAGTTCCATTTTTAACTTTTTGAGGTAACTCCATACTGCTTTCCACAGTGGCTGCACTAATCTGCATAAGAGTTCCCTTTTCTCCACATCTTGACAACACTTGTTGTTTGTTGATTTATTGATGATAGCCATTCTGACAGGTGTACGGTGATATCCCCCTGTGGTTTTAATTTGCATCTCTCCAATGATTAGTGACACTGAGCATCTTTTTATATGCCTATTAGTCATTTGTATGCCTTCCTTGGAAAAGTGCTGATACAGGTCCTTTGCCCATTTTTAATTAGATTTTTTTTTTGGTGTTGAGCTGTATTAAGTTCTTTATAAATTTTGGATATTAACCCCTTATCACATGTATCATTGGCCAATGTGTTCTACCATCCAGTGGGTTGTCATTTCATTTTGTTGATGGTTTCCTTTGCCATGTGAAAACTTTTCAGTTTGACCTAGTCAGTCCCATTTTTTTTCTTTTGTTTCCTTTGCTCAAGGAGATAGATTGGAAAAAAATATTGCTATGAGAAATGTAGATTTTCCTGCCTAAGTTTTCTTCTATGATTTTTATGGTTTTGAGTCTAACATTCAAGTCTTTGATCCAGTTTGAGTTTATTCTTGTGCATGATATAAGAAGTTGGTCTAGTTTCATTTTTCAATTTGCTGTTCTAGTTATTATGCCTTTATGCATTATGTATTCACTGGTTGATTCCTGCATGTGCCCTGACTGGGGATCAAACCTGCAACCTCAGTATATTGGGAGAATGTTCTAACCAACTGAGCTACCCAGCCAAGGCTAGTGTCATTTTTTTTGCATGCATCTGTCCAATTTTCCCAATGCCATATACTGAACAGACTATCTTTAAACCATTGTATGTTTTTGCCCCCTTTGTCTAACATTAATTGATCATAAAGGTGTGGGTTTATTTTTGGGCTTTATTCTGCACCATGCTGTTTTAATTACTATGGGCTTGTAGTATAGTTTGATATCAGACAGTGTGATTGCTCAGACTTTGTTCTTCTTTCTCAAGATTGCTATGGCAATTCAAGGTCTTTTGTGGTTCCATATAAATTTTTGGAATATTCGTTCTAGTTCCATGAAATACACCATTGGAATCTTGATAGTAATTGCACTGAATCTAGATTGCTTTGGGTAGTATGAACATTTTAATGATATTAATTCTTCCTATCCATGAACATGAATACCAGCTTATAATTGAAAAGTAAAAGTTGTAACTGCTTTGTTGACATCCTGAATACTTCTGAGTATATATTATTTTTTAATTCCAAATAAAAGCATGGTTTATAGAAAAAAATTATACATAATAAATTCCCCCACAAATACTTTGACCATTCTGAAAGGTAATATATTTCATTGTTGTCTTAATTTACATTTTTTAATATTAAGTATTATTTTTGTAATCAGGAAAAACATTACAAAAAAAGCTTTAAGCTGACAGAAATACACCAACTAGAGAGGAGTGAAACATGTGGACATGGTGGCTGAATCTAAGAAGAGAGGACAAAGGAAAAGCTTTCACTTTGAGATGAAGAAATGGTTGGGAGGGAGAGGAAGAGATATCAGCCCTTGCCTGGTATCAGGTGTGGTAGTCAAAAGCTGGCTTTAAAATTTTTATAACAAAAATAACTACTATTAAAATAATATTTATAAAATTTCAAACAAGTTTTAATCAAAAACTCTTTTCTATTTCCCAATCTCATTTCCAAGCAGTAACCACTGGTAACTGTACTTTTGGGCATCCTTCCAGATACTTTTTATGCATATCTAAAGATAATCTTAACAGAAATGGGATCATATTATATATACAATTGTATAATTTGCTTTTTGTTCATGTAACAATAGATCATGAATGTTTTTCAACCCTTTGTGTATATAGGTCTAATTCATTCTTTTGAGAAGCTTCATTGTATTCCTTTTTATGGATAAACCTTAAATTATTCATCTAATCTCCTATTGATTTTCATTTACAGTGCTTCCAGTTTCTTGCTGTTACAGATGATGATGCCATATTGTTTGTGCTCTAATGAGCACAACCTTTACATCAAGCCATCTGACTTACCCTCCTGGCACCTCCAAAGACTAACTCTGTAATTTTGGACAGATTATTAACCTCCCTTAAACTCAGTGCCCTCATTTTAATTGAAGATAATATTTACTTTAGAGAGAGGTTGTATGGATTCAATAAGATTATGTTAATGAATAAAATAAAGTGAACAAAAAATATCTGATAGTTTCCCCAGTGTGTGTGTGTGTGTGTGTGTGTGTGTGTCTATAGATGGAGATGGGAAGATAGCAGCAGAGAGGTAGACAGACAGAGATGGAGGGATATAGAGATAAAGATGGATGGAGGGACGAACTGATGGATGGACCAACGGGTGGATGAATGGATGAATAGATAGATCAATAGACAGAGAGATACCTGTTAGGTAAGGAAGCCTAGCAGGAATTATTCAGCACTAACAGGGCATGGGGGGAATTTCATAAAATAATGATCAATACATTTAAATTAATTCCTTTACACTTACAAAAATAGGGAGCAGACAAAACACAGAAGCGGTGGGAAATTTAGATCCTCTAAGTTATCTGCTTGAGGAGCTATTAAACCAAGAGCAGTACACCTGAAGTGACAGTTGCCTACCTCAGAAGGTAGAGGAAGTGATGGAGGAGAAGGTACTTTTCTGGATTTAAGGAGAAGTGGTTCAGGAAATAAGAGTGGCAAGCACATTGAGGGAAAAGCAGCCCCATCATTTAAATAGCATATGTTAGCCAGGGAGGGTAAAGCTCTATAAAATCATAAATGTATCACAGACTTTGGCCAGAGGGATTGTAAAACATCCCAAGAAAAGCAAGACTAATACTAATGACACAGCTACAGATGTGAGAAGCTCCCAGAATCCAAGCCTGACCAGACTATAATAAATAGTCCTGGTGAGGAGTAGAAGGAGAGAGTATCTCAAAAGGCCTATAAGATAACAAAATATCAAAAAGCAGGAGCACAGGCTTGCAGCCACCTTTAATCCATCCTCTGATTCAATCAGTTCTTAGATCCCATAAACCTTATGCCTAGTACAAACCTCCTGCTGGAGCAATCTTCCTAAACCCACTGTTGGTCATGCAAAGCCCTAGAGTCCTCTGCGGTTTATAGAATAAAGTGTAAAGTCCTGGCCTGACATTCAGTGTCCTCCCAAATCTGGTCCAAGCCTGACTTGTCCCATTCCCCTCCACATACCCTATACTCTGACCTCACAACCACTCAAGAGTTGCCTTCCATGGTAATGACTGTCTGACTTGGACCCTGGCATGTGTACACATGGTGGACACCTGGAGCTTGGGGCCTATCTGGACCAATGGATCGATGGAGGGATGGACAGATTTCCAAATGCATTCCATTTAGAAATGGTTCCTACATGACTTCATCTGGTTCTGCTTGGATACCACTCACAACATCCCACTCCACATCTGGCCATTGGAGGTTTCTATCCTCCCGACCATCCCACAGAATAAGAATATAGCCCCAGCCAGACCAAACCCAGCCTTTCCAAGAGAAGTGATAGGTGAATGTAGGGACAGACTCAGCGTCTATTTCCCTTGAGATCAGAATAAATTAAAATGTGGACTGGTACTGGTAGCCACCATCCTATGCACCACGGGAAAGACTGACCTCTGAACCCTGTAAGGGCAGGAGGTTATGTCTGGTACATAGTGCATGCTTATTTGTTCAATGAATAAATGAATGTGACAGAATCTAATCAGATCAGCAGGCAAATAACAGGACAGGCTGAGCCAATGTATAAAGAGAGAGGGGGAGAGAGAGAGAGACAGAGAGAAAGAAAGACTTCTGAACGTGTGCCCTTTCAACCTCCCAATTAAGTCCACTAACATGTTCCATTTCTGCATTTCTGCTTATGCTAACTTCAGTCAGCTTTCTGTCACAGACAACCATATGCAAAAATTTAAATCTCTCCAGATTTGTTTCATGTGCTAGTTCTCCCCTGCAGTTCCCAGATGCTATCAGACCAAGGTACCTTCTATGCCTTCTGAACTCCAACTGCATGTTATCTGAAACCTCTACTGACACTTCTTATTCTTCTGCCTTCATTTATGGCTCTTTATGAACACAGCTGCAGCAGACACCATTGGTGCCCACCCCAGGGTCCCTTTCCCTGGTCTAGTGGCCATAACCCTGCCCCTGAGGCTACAGGTGCTAGGCTAAAGGCTCTCACCTACAACCTTCCCTGGAGGAACTGAAGCCCAGGTCCCTGGAGTTAGTTACCCACAGGACCATATCCCCATGACATGGCCATTGGCTGCAAAGCAAAAGCTGGCCCTCGCACCTGAAGGCGACACTGCAGCACCATTCATGCTCCTCAGGGTCAGGCTGAAGCTTAGTTTCTGCTGAAACCACATTCTTGTGAAGCTTCACCTCATCCTCCATCTTATGTCCCTCACTCCTTTCTAAGTTTCTCCCTTCCTCAATAAATCATGTGTTCACAAATCTCCCTGCCCAGCTCTGCTTCGAAGGAATATGATCTCAAGTAACATCCCAACTTCCCAACCAATCTCTTAAAAACATGTGTGTCGATTCCCCTCCTATTTCTTGTAGGGCAGTGTCTTTGAGGCTCTCTTAAAAAACAAACACAAGGGGACTGTATGAGGTAGCAATTGAATGGAGTTAATAATTTTTGGTAAATACAGAGTAAATGTCACAAACCTAGAAACACAGGATAATAAATCAAACTTCTAGAACAGGCTAAAAACTTTAGAACAATTCAGAGAACAACAAAATAGCCTATTTTTAGTTCTATCCAAAGGAAAGGCTAGACATAGATTTTTGCTGTTAAAAAAAATTTTGTTGTCTTTTACTGATCTTCATTGTTTCCTGACTCCCCCTACACAAGTCAGTTCCCCAATTCATCTGTGGTGCAGTGGGCACTTCGATATTAATCTCAATATCATTGCAACACCTTCAGTATACACTCAAAATCTATTCTTAAGGAGGTTTGTTTTCCTCCAAAGCTTGCCTCCCTTTCCAAATAAAAACTTAAAGAAAGAGAGAGAGAGAGAGGAAAAGAGAGAGAAAGAGGAAGGAAGGAAACTGAACTACATCTCTGTATGTTGGTTCTGTGAGCTCTCTGGTATGCATTTTTTTTTTCTTCTACTGATCTAGGCTATCACCTTGAGAGAATGATAGAATTTTTAGGACATTTGTAAGAAGAAAATTCCAGACTACATAAAGCTAAAAACTCTTCTCTGTTGTGTAGAATCCATGGGCCCTGGGATACTCCTGGCTTCCCAGCATTAAACTCTATCATGGACCTCTCTCCCTTGCTTCAGGCCCATCATTTCAGTCTCTCTATGTGAGTACATTAATAATGCGCATGAAGACACAGGTACAACTCTTTCCCAGCACACACATGCGCACTCTGACAAAAACATAACACGTTCTGGTTTTAATATTCATCAGCTCCTTCTCTACCCAGAGTTCCAAATTCTCAGTCTGGGACAATGTTTTCCTGTTAAACATCTTCCCCTAAGCCTCATTAACTCTCTGTGGTAGGAAATCATTGTGGTGCTTTAGCTGTCTTTGCAAGAAAAAAATTAATTTACAAAAGAGAGATAAATGATCTGCAAATAACAAAATCTTTTGAACTTGGAATTCAGCACTTCACAACCAATTCTGCTCCACAAAGTACAGGAAGCAGCTGAAACTGACCTGACATTAAAACGCATACACAATCGAGGAACGAAGGAGCTGGTGGGAAGCCCTGGTCCTGCCAGGAAATGCCAGTAATGAAGGTAATAATTGGATGGCCTGCTAATGTTAGGTGGGGAGGCAACAAGAGGAGGAGGGATTTCATTTAAATATAAACTATAAGAAAGAACTATACCATTAGTTCCACTCTAAATCAAAGGTTGCCAATTATTGCATCAAACAAGTATCCCAAGTGATAAACTGTGCTCTAGTAGATGCAGAAAACTGGGTAATATTTGTTCCTATGCCAGCCTCCCAGGTCCTTTCAATCTTGTTGAACTGCGTTAAATGCTCAAAATGCAGATCAAGGTAGTAAATTTATTAATAATTGTTGAAGTAGTATGAAGTCAAACACCAAATTTGAGATCTAGAATAAGTCTCTTAATCCCTCTGAGCCACATTTCCCCACAATGCTGAAGCTTAAATGAGGTCATGGATGTCAAAAGTCAAGCCCATTGCATGTGCTTGTTGACCTTGAGGGTTTTTTTTTTTTCTCCTTTTCTAGAACATCCTCTGAAACAGGGGTAAAGAATTGGAGTTCACAGATACAAGTATACTCAACGCTCTAACACATGTTTGTCAGCTCTCGGCCCCTTCCCCTGGGCAAATCGTGCACATGATGGAGTGGAGAGGACAATGATCCTCCCAGTGACTCAGGCCTTCAGATGATGAGCTGCTGGAACTGGAAAGAAAGAATTCCTCTCCTTGTCCCTTGCATGGTACAAAGAGGAACTTGCTTACTCAGCAGGACCTAGGGCACAGAAGCTCTTCTGACCTTGTTCCAGAGTCCCAGCCCACAAAGACTAGTGGTCAGAGTCATAGTGGCAAACCTCGAGCCTTGAGCAAGCAACAAAAAAAAAGGAGATTCCAAAAGGCCCCTCGGAAACTGCATTCAGGTTTCCAACTTCTAGCCATGAGAGCACTGGAAGTGCTAAGAACCTGAATGCAAGGGCCTCTTCTGGAAGTAAAGCTGGTGAAAACAGTACAGAAGGGTCTAGCAGGCTCCCCATCCAGCCCCTGGCCTAAGAGGGCCTTTGCAGTCAAAGCAGGAACAGCAAGGCCTAGAAACATGCCCATTCAGGGTATTATTGCTCTACTGAAAGACCCATTGCAGAGAGAAGAATAGAAAAGTGTTTCCAGGACTCTAGTTCTGCCTGGGATAAGAAAAAAGAAAGCTCTAGCCCACTACCAAAAGGGTCCAGTGTCACAGAAAGGTCTCTATCATCAGACAGGTGGAGGCTTCAGGCCTCCATGATTCATTCACTCAGTCCATCAGTCAACAGCATTACTGAGCACTCTATGTGCCAGACACTTTGGCCCAGTCTGCCAGTGGCACCATGGACAGTGCAACTGATCCACCCCTGAGTGCTGGAGGGGACACTCTTCTCACATATTCTGCTGGACCTCAATGAAGTTACTCCAGCTCAGCTTCCACAAGACAGCCTGTTGGCTGCCACTGGCCATGTGAGCCACCAGGACCTTCACAATTCTCAGTATAATAAGGAAACTGGATTTGACATGCATGACAGTTTATTGTGAGCTTTTCTAGCCTGAGTCACCTCCAGATACCTTGGCAGAATTGAGTCTCAATTCTAGCCCTTGAAGTGAAGGGCTACAATCTAGACATGATTACTTAGGACCCAGAGTGCTCAGCATACAGGGCATCCTCACTGCCAGCCAGGCAGCTCATACCCTCCCCCTTCAACACCTGTTATGCTAATGTTCCATAATCCAAGTATTTTTCCTATTTTAATTTTAACCAAGATAATTTCCTGAATCAGACTGTAAGCTACTTCCTCAAATGGTCTGGTCTGCTGGATAAGTCCTTACAATTGGGAACCACTGACCATCTGAGCCTTTCTTTAGTTGATTCTGCCAACACCCTTCTCAAAAATGTCTATTCCAGCTCCTTCTAAACCAAACCTTCCAAACACTCTTCTCTGGATGCTCATTCCTTTCAAAGTTCAGCAGAATATTTGCAACTTAAATACATTACATAAATGTCATGTATTAAGGAAGTATAAAATAGATGCTCCAGACAGAGAATCAAGATGGCCGAGGACTGAATGGAAATCACACTGACCTCCTCCTAAGACCAATCTGGAATTACAACTAAATTGTGGAGAAATCACCTGGAACAAACAACTGAACAATAGCGAGAGAGGAGCCTTATAACCTCAGAGAGATAGAAGAATCAGCTTTAGCGCAATCTAACTGGTAGGGATTGCAGTAAAGACTCAAGAAGGCAGGCGGGGTGCCCACTGGTGGCAGCACCAGAAGGATATTGAAACAGCCAGTTGGATCCTACTGAGAAGAGTGGGGTCTAAACAAAAATCAGGGATCTCCAGCCTACAGCACCAGGGCCCAAAAAGTACAAAGAAAACAGCCAGCTGTGAAAAGTGGCAGGGTTTCTCTCAGCTGGAGAGAGGCAGCTGGAGATGCAAAGAGCCGTTTAAAGTGCCAACGCATAAACTTTTATTTGCAGTCACATACACTGGGCTTCAGCAAAGGCAGGGGCAGAGTAGGCTAGAGACACCTGAGGAGAGACTGGGGAAGGAGGCTTTGGGTAGAGAGCTGAGAGAGTAGCCAGAGGGATCTCAGTGCTGACTCATCCCCCATGTGGCAGCAGCCATCGTGCTCAGGCAGAGAGCACTCCCACTGAGCATCAGCAGCATCAGAGGACCAAATAGTGCTACCCTCACATGGAATTCCGCCCCACCCTGTGCTGTCTAAGCTGCCTGCTGAGTGCAGAGTAGCAGCCACAGATGGTAGATCCCTGGCTAACTAGGGCACAGAGTAGTCTGGCAACACTTGAGAAGAGACTGGGAACGGGGGCTTTGGGGAGAGAATGGAGAGAGTAGCTGGTGGGATCTGGTGCTGACTCCTCCCTCATACAGCAGCAGTCATCTTACTCAGGCAGAGACCACTCCCCTGAACAGCAGCAGCATGAGAGGACCCATTATCCCAACCCCCAGGGAAGTCCGTCTCACCCTATGTTGTCTAAGCTGGCCTGCTGAGTGCAGAGTGACTAGATTAACAGCTAAAGGAGAGAGCCACAGACAGCAGATTCCTGGAAGTCTCAAACAGACTGCCTAAGGTCAGACAGGGTCAACATATGACATCATCAGAGGCAGATCCAGAAAGAAAAAACAGCGGTCTCCTACCATACAAATTCATACCACAAAGTCAGGAAATCAAGACAGATCAATTTAAGAAACAGAAAGAAAGAAGAGTCTCACAAATAATAGGGAGACAAAGGAATAACCCCCAGTCGAAGGGAAAGGAGGAATCCCCAGAAAGAGAAATAAATGAAATAGAGGCAAGCAAACTATCAGATACTGAGTTCTAAACAATGGTTCTAAGGAAGCTCAATGAGCTCAGTGAGCTCAGAGAGAATTACAAAAAACTACAGGGAAACTATGAGGAACTTACTACAACTATATCAGCATGAAAAAGGACAGAGAAACTATCAATAAGAGACAAGAGAAAATGAAGAATACAGTTTCTGAATTGATGAACACAGTAGAAGGAATAAAAGCAGGCTAGATGGAGCAGAGGATTGAATTAGAAAACTGGATGACAAGGTAGAAAAAAAGCTCCCAGAAAGAGCAAGAAAATGAACAAAGACTCCAAAAGAATGAAGAGGTGTTGAGGGAAATGCAGGACAACCTGAAACATAATAATATCCATATAATAGGGATACCGGAAAGAGAAGAGGAGGAAGGGATAGAGAACCTGTTTGAAAAAGTAATGATAGAAAAGTTCCCTGATTGGAGGAGAGAAAAAGTCACACAAGTCCAGGAAGCACAGAGGGTCCCATTCAAGAGGAACACAGTGAGGCCCACGTCAAGACACATCATCATTGAAATGGTAAACATCAAAGACAAACAGAGAATCCTAAAGGCAGCAAGGGAGAAACAGGTAGTAACATACAAGGGAGCCCTGATACAGCTAGGAGCTGACTTCTCAATAGAAACACTGCAAGCCAGAAGGGAGTGGCAAGAAATATTCCAAGTCATGAAAAGCAAAGGCCTGCACCCAAGACTGCTCTAACTAGCAAGGCTCTCTATTAAAATGGAAGGCAAAATAAGAAGTTTCCCAGGCAAAAGAAGGCTAAAAGAATACACCTCCATAAAACCAGCACTGCAAAATATGCTAAAGGGATTGCTTTAAGATGAAGGAAAAGAGTCTATGAATACTCAGTCCTTTTAACAGTTGCCAATACTTGATATTAACAATATTTTAATATGTATTAATCTGATTGTGACAATGATGTTATTTTAATTGTTCCTTTATTCATTGAAACTAAACCTGTTTTTGTATATTTATTGCCTATTTCTATTATTTTTAAAAAGCTTTAAATGACTTTTTGATATTCTTTATCCATTTATCGATGAAAGGTTTGTAGAATTTTTTTCCCTAAATGAAAAACTATTAGCCCTTTTTCAGATGTGTAGCAAATACTTTCCCATTCTATTACTTGTCCTTTAACTTTTTTTATATGTATATTACTATAGAGTCTTAAATGTTTAATATAGTCATATTGTCAATATTTTACTTTATAGTTTTTGGGTTTGAATATTTTACTTCAGGGTAAGAAAAATATTAGTTTGCATTTTCTCCTAAAACTCCTTAGATATTGATTTTTAACTCAACTAAATATTTCTTGTATGTGTGAAATAGGGCTCTATATTTGTTTTATTTCAAGTAATAGTGGTCCATGCACCTTATTTGTTGAATAAGCCTTATTTTCCCCATTGATTTGAAATATCAACTCAATCATACATTACATTGTTAAACAGATATATACATTTGTCTCTAGAATGCTCATTATATTTCATCGATCGACTTGATTATTTCTGTGCTGGTGTCATGTTGTTTTAATTGCTGAGACTTTAAAAGAAAAACAAAAACAAAAACAAAATAAATAAATAAATAAATAAAATCAATCTGCATGGAAGGAAGGAAGGGAGGGAGGGAGCGAGGGAGAGAGGATGAACTCCTACCTTTTGCGACAACATGGATGGACCTGGAGAATATTAAGCTAAGTGAAGTAAGCCAGTTGGTGAAAGACAAATACCATATGATCTCACCTATAAGTGGAATCTATTCAACAAAATAAACTAATGAACAAAATAAACCACAGGCATGGAAACATGGAGCAGACGGCAAGTGACCAGAGGGAATGGGGAAAGAGGACGATGGTGGAAAGAAAGGGAAGGGACTAGACAAAGAACATGTATGAATGACCCATGGACATGTACCACAGAGTAGGAATTGACTGTGGGAGCAGGAGGTGGGGGTGGGATGGGTGGAGGAGGGCAAAGGGGGAGAAATTGAGACAACTGTAAGAGAATAAAGATGACTTAAAACTTAAAAAAATTAGAAAACTAAATAAATACATAAATGCTTAAAAATTAAAAAAATAAAATAAAAATTAAGAAAAAATAAAATAAAATAGATGCTCCGGATTTCTCTTTTCAAATGGAGACAGGTGGGGATTAAGTGCAGGGTTTTTTTTTTTAAGTCCTCATTTAAGTATATGTTTATTGATTTTATCCTGTTTTTTTTTTTTTTTGAGAGAGAGAGAAAGAAACATTGACATGAGAAACATCAATCAGTTTCCTCCCATACATGCCCTGACTAGAATTCAAACCTGCAGCCTAGGTTTGTGCCCTGACTAGGGATAGAACCCATGACCTTTTGGTGTACAGGACCACACTCCAACCAAGCTACTGTCAAGGGCTAAGTGCTGCTTTGACCCCAAGGAAATATCTTAGCCTGGTTTGTGCTCATAGGTGTGGTTTGATTCCCATAAGCTGCCCACTTATGCAGTAGTAACACAATAACAGCCCCTTCACAATCCAGCACTCTACAAACTAATTAATAGAGGTGCACTGAGCTGATTGAAAGTGCCCTCCTCACATTGACAAGGTCAGTGCAGGGCAGGATAGTAATGAGAGGCATCAATTTGAAATGGGTCCAGGATGTTACAACCACCCCTGGGTTTTCTAGTGCAAGCACCAGGAATTAGTTCTAATTAAAGTTGGGGAATCATAGGAAGAGGTATGGGAGCTCACAGGATCCCTGCCAAAGGCATTCAAATGAAGCTGAGATATGAGGCAGCTCCAGAGATTGGAGAACAAACTACAGACATGACCTTAGAGCAGGAACAGTGTGGCAAGACTGTACCCCAGCCACACACCCGCACATGAATGAACTCTAGCTGGGTCTTTGATCCTCCAATTTTCAAAGCCCCACAAAAAAAGCATGTGATCTCCAGGTTAGGTCTTGACGCTCCCTCTGATTGTACAAGGCAGTGAGGAAAAATATCAGGTCCCTATGGCATCTGTAAGAGGGAAATCCTCCCAAATGACACACAGGGACAAGGGGAAGCTCTCCAAAGGGAACACGGAGAGCTGTGGGAGGAGGAAAAGATGAACGTGTCCGCCCAGTGAAAAGGAAGATAAGAGTGTCCTAACACTCAGAGCCCCCCTAGCAGGTCACACCTGCCTCAGACACTCTGGCTCGCAGTCACAGGTAGCCCTGTAAGACTCCTAGCCTTCTGTGCAGACCACTTTTTCCCTGCACCAGTCCCGAGTGTCAGCCACACTTTCCCACTGCACCTTATGCAGAGCTGCGAGACAAGGGGTGATGGAAAAGGCTGGTAAGCTTGGGATGCCTATCTTCTCTGGCTCATCAGGTGAACCCGCCACTCAGATGTACCTTTACAAACCCAGCTATCACCTGCCATAGTGAGACCATCAGGAAAAAGAGACATTTCAGGCTGGTGATGGCAGAACTCAAGAAGCCGACAACACAGGCAGACCCTTCAGAGCCAGGACCATCCTCCAGAAACCCTTCCTGACACACCTCTGGTCAGGCCACCCAGGGCTGCTTTTGAACCCTACATGGCTCCTGCATGGGCGTTACCACAGACTGAATTTTACTTCCTTGGATAACTTTTATTCACAATGGTCTCTCTCATTGGAGCATAATCTTTTCATGGACAAGGACACCACAAATGTTACCAGCATTTAGCTTCCAGCACACAGAAGTAGGAACCCAGTAAACACATGCTGAGTTCATCAATGAAAAGATGAATGAATAAATTAAGCCTGACTCCCTCATTTTCCACATCCCAGCTATTCATGTATCACTCCTACTTCAGTGTGGACAAGATCCTATAGGAAATGCCGATTTTCTTTTTCCGATAGTGCAGCAGAGATTCTAAACGTGGATTAAGGGGTGGTAGGGTGGAAAGCATGTGTGCCAAGAAGGAAAATCTGATTCTATTAGGTGGGATGGCGGGGTGGGGGTGCTTGTTCTGAACTACCTCTCTGCCCCACAGGTACCTTGGAACACTAAACTGTGTACACAGACCAAATAATACAACACCTGTCTACTGCTCCAAGGCCCCAGAGAGATCCCTGTGATGGTTAATTTTGTGTGTCAGCTTGATTGGGCAAGCTGGTCAAATGAAACTAGTCAAATGAAAACATTATTCTGCCAAGTGACTGTGAAGGTGTTTCTAGATGACGTTAACATTTGAATCAGTAGACCCAGCCAAGGTGAATGTCCTTCCTGATGTAACTGAGCCTCATCCAATCAACTGAAGCTAAATACAGCAAAAGGGCTGAAAAACGGGGAACTCCTCTTACCTGACTGTTGAGCTGGGACATCTGTCTTTTCCAGCCTTTGGACTTGACCTGAAACATCAGATCTTCTTGGGTCTCAGGACTCTGGACTCAGGCTAAAACTACACCATCAGCTCTCCAAGGTCTCCAGTTTTCTGACCACAGAGCTGGGAACTTGGCAACTTCCATAACTGTGTGAGCCAATTCCTCATAATAAATCTATTTATACATACTAACACACACACACACACACACACACACACACACACACACACTCACATTATTGTCTGTGTTTCTAGTGAGCCTTAATATAACACCTCTCAGTAATACCCTGCTACTGTCTTAGCCACACTGGACCCTCTCCTGGAAACTCTAGGCCTCCCAAGATCTGGCAGATAAAGGGGTTAAGACATGGTTCAGCATGCAGTCTCCAAGATGTTTCCCAATGCTCTTCAAGCTTGTGCTTTGAGGTATGCCAGACAATGAGTTGACATGATATAGCACATTTCCTTCACCTTAGAAATTTCCCTGTGCTCCACCCCGTCAGTCTCCCACTCAGTTCACCCCAGGAAACCACTGACCTGCTTTACTTCACCATAGATCAGGTCTGTCTTTTCTAAGGTTTCATGTACATGGAATCATACATGAAGTACTTATTGTATCTGGCTTCTTTTGCTCCACCTGTTTCTGATATTCATCCTCATCATTATATGGGTCAACAGGTTTTCTTTTATTATTGTGTAGTTTTTTTATTGCCTCAATTAATGATAATCTCTTTATCTATTCACCAAATGGGGATCTGGATTATTTCCAGATTTTTCTATTATGATTAAAACTGCTCTAAATAGTCACGTCCAAGTCTTTGTGCAGGTATATGTTTCCACTTCTTCTGGGTAAATATTTAGGCACAGAAGAGTAGACTCACAAGGTAAGTTTATGCTCAACTTTAAGAAATGGACAGACTGTCTTCAAAAGTGGTTGCACCATCTCCCACTCCCAGGAGCAGTCTTATTATCACTCTGCTCCCACAGACAGATGAAGAGGCGTTCATGTGGGGCCTGCAGTTGTGCAGGCTCAAAAAGCTTCCTACTGTATCACAGTGCAGTGGCCCTTGCTGGCCCGATCTGGAGTCCCTCCTGTGCAGAGTCTTCTCCAGCCCTCAATTGTGAACACTCCTCTGTGCCTCCAGTGTGCACAATGACATGCAGCTATCATACAGCACTGGCCAATCTGAGAAGGGAGAGCACTCTGCTTCTAGTGGCCAAGGGCAGAGCTCTGTTTTAATTAAGTGGACATCTCTCCTCTGACCTCCGCCCCTCAGAATCTTGCACTATGCCTGGAATTACTATTTCCTGGTATATGTGTGATGAACAACCAAATGAGTGAATGAGTGAATAAATGAATGATGAATGGAGCCTCGTGTAATCACTTCTACTTCCATGCCTGCCTCACTCAATTAGAACCCTGCTTTCTCTGTTTGGGTGCACAATTTTGAGCACTGACCTCTCTCAGGGAAAACATTTCTTTCAGTCTTTTGAAGAGAATGCTGAGCCTGAAGTAGATGGCTTGGCAAGGGAAGAGGGGCTTCTGCAAAGCCTCCTACTAACCCTTGCCTTCACCTGGTGGACTGACAGAGGGAGGCCCCCTAGTGGAGCCTCTCTTGCACACATACAGACTGGCAAACACCAGTCCAGTGTGGCTGTCTGGGCCTGAGAGTAAAGGGCTCCAGGGCTGGGTCTCATAAATCTCAGGAGTATCCTTGCCTCAGTGAAGTGGCAAGATGGTTTTAAGTCCAGATTTTCCCCTCTAAAAAGAATAAAGTGGTAACAGCATGTTCATGGTGTTGCTGAGGATTAAATGAGCTAATGTATATGAAAGTGCTTTTTGAAAAATACCAAACTATTTCCCAAAGGTAAGACCCATTTGGTTTTCCCTCACCCAGTCTGCTCCCCACCTACCAGTGAGCACCACCAGGCTCATTAGCTGTGCTGAGTAAGTCCTCATATCTGTCAGTCTGGAAGCTATGAACAGAACTAGTCAGCATCCACCAGTGACCCTGTAAGAGGAACCCAATGAGGCCCAGACCAGTTAAAGGGGTATTCTACCACGGGGCTCTTAGGCAAAGGAAGGCATGTGTTCCAGAACTTCATATCACAGGACCCGACAATTATACCTTCCTCCATCCCTCCCTTCTTTCTTCTTTCTCTCTTTCCCTCCCTCCCACCTTTCTTCCCTCACTCCCTCCCTCCATTCCTTCCCCAGTGTTCTTTCCCAGCATCCACAGACTCACTTTCTGGCTACAAAGCTTCTCAGCATCTGAAGGCTGGACCTGAGAGGGAGGAGATGCTTCTGCCGAGAAGCTCTCCCTTCAGCCTTCTCCCCCAGGTTGCACTTTGCTTCTCCACTTAAGGAGACAACCTGAAGCTGCCTATCTCTAAATCAGGAAAAGTCCAGCTCAGCTAAGTGGCATTGCCAAGTGTCTGACAAACTCTATAGCTGCTCTAAAGCTCCACTCAAAAATGATGTCCAGGGACGTTACATTGCTTGGAGCCACATTAGCTCCCCAGATGAGGAGGGACAAAACAATCCACCATCACAACGTTGTTTTCAGTACAGCGTGGGCCCAGAGGCATCCTGGGTGCTCTCAGTGGGAATCCTGGAAGGCAAGGTGGTGGCTCTGGAGAAATTACCGTGCACCAGGGAGAAGCCTTGCTCTGGGAGGTGTCTCACAACTGAGGAGGGCTGTGACAACCTCATGCCTAACTAGTATGCAAGAGCCCAGTCCCAGAGGGTGGTCAAGTCCTGGTAAGCACATGATAACAAGTATGGGAGCCCTAGTTCAGTGAACCCTTCCCCACCAAGTCAGTGAAGGGACCTCACAAATACCTGGGGTAAAAGAATCAATAGAGCTGGGAGAAGGGTCGAAAGGTCAATGACTTCTCCAGCTAAACAGACAAGGATTGGCAGTGCAAGCTAGAGAAAGTCCAACTGACAATCGACCATCCTGAATTGGGAAGCTGAGGCTCCTAGCTCAGTATGCATTCATGATGCTATCCACTGTTGGCACACTGATCACTGGGCACCAGGGTCACAATCTGTGGACCCTCAGCTCTTTGAGATGAAGACACTAAAGACACTGCTCAGGCTTGGGGGATCCCAAACTTACAGAGGGATTTAGGAATTTATGGAATCACTCTGCACTAACCTGATAGAGTCCCTTTTCCTCCCAACCCATCCTCAGTTCAACACATCATTGTGAAGCTCCTATTCTGGGATAAGCCAGCAACCCAAAATGGTTCTCATGCTTAAGGTATTCACTGTTTCCAGAGAAAGACAGGCACATAAGCAGATAATTTTAAAATACTGTACTAAGGGTTCACTGGAGATAAAAAGTAGGTTCTGTATGAGCCTAGGAAGAACTGCCCAACCAGCCAAACCAGTGAGGCTTGAAAAATGATCTGTGTTGCTGATGACTGTACTGGGGACTGCTTCTCCCACATTCATCTCTCCTGCTGCACCTGCATTGTGGATTCTGGGACATGTTCCTGAAGGCAGCTAAAAGCTATAGTCCATGTCATTCTTCATGTGGGAGAAGCTCCATATGTCAGACACAAAATGATTCTTCTGATTTTTTCCTTCACGTACAACTTATGTCTCAAGGCCATGGATTTCACCACTGAATTCTCTCTCTACTCTCTCCCTCCTTCCCTTCCTCCTTTCCCTTAGCCACTGTCACTACCTTAGTCCCAGGTGCTGGCCATCACTTCTCTGCATAATCTGTATGACAATAATAGTACACAAGAGGAGGAAGAAAGAGCTATATTGGAGCAAAGTTTTTGTATAATGTTCAAATTAAGCTACTATTGACTTCCGGTCAAGATGGAGGCATAAGTAAATGCAGCTTGCCTCCTTACACAACTACAGCAAAATTGCAGCTGAAATACAGAACAAATATCACTCAGAACCATCAGAAAATTGAGCTGTATGGAAGTCTGACAACTAAGGAATTAAAGAAACCACATTTATCCAGATAGGTAGGAGGGGCAGACTGGCAGAGATGTGGAGACACAGAACAGGCTGGTCTCAAATCTACATGTGATGGATATAAAATGGAGAGCTATCTTGAGAGCCAGGGATCCCAGCCCCACACCAGACCACCAAGACCAAGGTTCCAGGGACAGAAAAATAAGTCCCCAAGACTTCTGGCTGTAAAAAGCAGTGTAAGTTTAGTGGGCAAAAGAAACTGTGGGAGTCTCAAGGATCTCCTCTTGGAGGGCCCCACATTTGGACTTACTCAGACTAACCCCCTCTGGGGTCCAGCACCAGGGCAGCACCTTAAAGGGCATCAGTGGCATACAGGGAGAAATTGAAGTATCTGGCAAGAGCTGGTGACAGCTTCCTCCCAGACAGAATTGCAGACAGCAGCTATTCTTCCTTTTCTGAGCCCTCCCCCACACAGGGCCACAGTGCATCAGCACCATATATGAGTCACCATCAACCTGGCTCACATAATTATCCCTGTCCTGATAAGGCTCTGCCCCACCCAAATTATGGGCCTACATAAGCTAGTAACAGTGGTTTTTCCATATGAATGGCTAGGCTAGGCACAGGCTTCAGACATTCCTAAATCCACTTCAACAAGCAACAGTTGATCCCAGCCCCTGTATCTGTCTCTGAGTGGCCCCAGACCCAGCACCAGCAGCAGCCATTGGCAGATCACTTTATAGCTTATGCAAAGGGACCCCAGACAAAACACAGGTTCAGGCTGACCTTAGCCTGCACCATCTAGGAAAACCCAGAGCCTGGGCACCCAGAAAACCCAGAGCAGACAGTTACAGATCATATCAGAGCACCACCACCCAACCACCTCCACAAGCCACAGAGGGAGGTGGTTGCTGGTCAGGGGTCACAGTCAGTCCTACCAACTGTCTGGACTGGGTAAATCCCTTCCATTGATCTGCTGACAGCAATCAAGACTCAACACAAGAGGAGAGAATACTCAGCCCACACAAAGGCACACCTCAAGTACTCAGCTTGGAGGATAGGGGAGGCTGTGCCACTGGACCCTACACAAGACCTACTACATTAGGACATGCTATGAAGATACGGAGTCAAAGCAGCTCTACCTAATACACAGAAACAAAACACAGGAAGGATGCCAAAAGGAAGAGTCAAAGAAATATGGCCCCAAGGAATGAACATAACAAAACTCCAGAAAAATAACTAAACAAAATGGAGATAAGCAATCTGTCAGATGAGGAGTTCAAAACCCTCATAAATAAGGATGCTCAAGGAACTTAGTGAAGACCTCAACAGCATAAAAAAGATCCAGTCAGAAATGAAGCATACACTAATCAAAACAAAGAACAATTTACAGGGAAACAACAGTATAGTGGATGAAGCCAAGAATCAAATCAATGATCTGGAATATGAGGAAGCAAAACAACAACAAACCAATCAGAACAATGAGAAAAACGAGTCCAAAAAGCAAGGATAGTCTAAGCACCTTCTGCGACAACTTCAAATGTTCCAAGATTCGCATCACAGAGATGCCAGAATGAGAAAAGAGAAAGAGCAAGAAATTTGAAACCTATTTGAAAAAAATAATAAAAGAAAACTTCCCTAATTTGGTGAAGGAAATAGACATGCAAGTCCAAGAGCACAGAGTCCAAAACAAGATGGATACAAAGACGTCCACTCATAATTAATAAGCCAAAGATTAAATAAAGAGAGAATCTTAAAAGCAGCAAGAGAAAAGAAGCTAGTTACCTACAGGGGAGTTCCCATAAGGCTGGCAGCTGATTTCTCAAAAGAAACTTTATAGGCAAAAAGGGATTAGCAAGAAGTACTCAAAATGATAAAAAGCAAGGACCTACAACCTAGATTACTCTATCCAGCAAAGCTATCATTTAGAATCAAAGGGCAGATAAAGTGCTTCCCAGACAAGGTAAAGCTAAAGGAGTGTACCATCACCAAACCATTATCATATGAAATGTTAAAGGGAATTATATAAGAAAAAAGATCAGAACTATTAACATTAAAATGGCAATAAATATATAACTATCAACGATAGAATCTAAAAAAAAACTAAGCTAACAAGCAGAATGGAAATAGAATCATAGATATGGAGAACATTGGTATCCTGACCAGTTGGGAGAAGGGTCTGGGGGAATAGGGGAAAAGGTAAAGGGATTAAGAAGTACAAATTGGTAATTACAAAATAGGCAAGGGGATGTTAAGGGCAAGTATAGGAAATAAAATTGGCAAAGAATTGAAATGCATGACCCATGGATATGAACAAAGGAGGCATGATCACTGGAAGGAGTAGGGTGGACTGGGTGGAGAGGGGCAAAGAAGAAAAAATTTGGAAAACTGTAATAGGGTAGTCAATACAAAATTAAGCTACTATTAATTTGAGCTATATTGTTTTAATATCTTAATTGAAATTGTCAGGGAAACCACTAAGAAAATAACACACAAAACAAATGATAAAAAGGGAATTGAAATTTTACATTAGAAAATATCTATTTAATGCAAAATAAGGCAGTAATGGAGTGATAGTGGAACAAAGAAATAAAGCACACAAAAATGTCAAAATGGAAGATGGAAATTATACTTTATCCATAATATATTATATGTAAATAAGTTAAACACTTTAATTGAAAAGCAGAGATTGAGCCCTGGCTGCTGTGGCTGAGTTGGTTGGAGCACTGTCCCATAACCAAAAGGTTGCAGGATTGATTCCCAGTTAGGTCACATATCCAGCTTGCAGCTTTGACCACCAGTCCGGGCGCAGAAGGGAGGCAGCCAACTGATGCTTTTCTCTCACATTGGATGTTGCTCTCTCTCCCTTCCTCTCTCTCTCTGAAAGCAATGAAAACAAAAATGTCCTTGGGCAAGGATTTTTTAAAAAGTAGTGATTGGCACTTATGAATTTTTTAAAAGATCCCACCAGATGTAGTCTACAACAAACACACTTTGGGTTCAAAGGTACAGTAGTTAGAAAGTAAAATATGTGCACTGAAACAACAACCAGAAGAGAGTAATAATAGACAAAACAGATTTTTAGATATGAAGTGTTACTAAAGACAGAGAGTGATATTTTATAATGATAAAATGGTCAATCCATCAGGAATATATAACAATTATACCTAATTGGATATGTATAAATATGCATCTAACAACAAAGACCCAAAAACACAAGAAGCAAAAACCAAAAGAATTAAGGCAAAAATGGATCTTCAACAACAATAGTTGGAGACAGCAATACCTTACTTTCTTTTTTTCCCCCCAATTTATTTATTTATTTATTTTCATCTCTTATCATAATTTATTTTTTTAAATACATTTGTCTCTGCCTACCCCCACCACTTTCTTACTTTCAATTGATAGAACAGCTAGATAGAAAGTCAGCAATGGAATAGCCACAAACAACACTATAAACCAACCTGACCTAACAGAATTCTACAGAAAACTCCATTCAACAAGATGAGAGAATACATATTCTTCTCATGCGCACATTCCCCAGGATAGATCGATTACATGCTGTCATTAAATAAACCTCAACAAAGTCGAAAGGGTTAAAATCACATAGCAATTATTAATTCTCTTATATGACCTTAATAGAATTAAAGTAAGGTGCTATCTTTCCCTTCTTTCCCCAGGGTGTTCCCAATCTCTCTCTCTCTCTCTCTCTCTCTCTCTCTCTCTCTCTCTCTCTCTCTCATTCTAGAGGCAAAAGAAGGGCCCTTGGAACTTAGGGGAAAAAAAGGCAGAGACAACCTGCCTGTGGGGATGGAGAGGGAGAAAGTGTGGGCATGCACACATGTAAGATTTGCTTAACATCTGAAAAATTAATTAATGTAATATACTGTATTAACAAAATAAAGGACAAAAACCACATGATTATCTCTTTAGATGCAGAAAAAGCATTTGAAAAAAAAATCTCACATCTTTTCATGATTAAAAAAACACTCAACAAATTAGGACTAGGAAAAAACTTTCTCAACCTGATAATAAAGGGCATCTATGAAAAACTCACAGGTTTTTTCATACTTAATGACTAAGGACAGAATGCTTTCCCTCTAAGATCAGAACACAACATGAATATCTAACCTTGCCAATTCTACTTGACATTGTATTGAAGTTGGTAATCACCGCAATTAGGCAACAAAAAAAATTAAAGTCATCTATAAGTAGGAAGGAAGAAGTAAAACTGTCCCTATTTGCAGAAGACATGAACTTGTGGAAAGACAATCCTAAGGTAACCAAGAAAAAAAATTTAGAGCTAATAAACTCTGCAAGGTTGCAGAATACAAGATCAACATACAAAACCAACTGTATTTCTGTATGTGACTAGCAGTGAACAATCCTGAACATGCATTAAAAAAAAAAACAATTCTACTGACAATAGCATAAAAGGATAAAATATTTAGGACTATAATTAACAAACCTAAGTGAAAAGAGGTACAGTGATTCCCCAGTAACAAATCCCCAGGAGTCATTCAGTTTCATACCTAAATGTAAATGGTAAAAAAGTAGAGCTTTTAAAATAAAATACAGAAAGGTAGCTTCATGATCTTGAAGTAGACAAAGATTTCTTAAGACACAAACTGTAGTAATCATAGAAATAATGATCAATTATACTTTATTAAAGTTAATAACTACTGTTCATCTAAAGATACCAAAGTGTGAAATAACAAGTGAAAGACAAAAGAATTTATAATACATACACCCAAACAGTATTTGTATCCAGAATATATATTTCAAATAATTCTTCTAAAATCAAAAGGAAAAAGACCAACAACTCGACTAAAAAGGAAAGTTGGCAAAAGATCTGAACTCGTCCTTTACAAAAAAGGATATCCAAATTGTCAGTAAGAATATGCTACCTTAGGCATCCCCACTCCCATCATATGTCCATGTTATAAGTATGAATTTGTCCAGAATCTCTACATACGCCTCTGTTGGTTTGTTCCAACATTCCCTGCCTCCTCTAGAGTCATTCTGATTACTTGCCCACATTCAGTTCAGAGTCTCTAATGCCTGAAGAACCATCTTCCCTTATTTTGACAAAAACACTGAGATTTCTTTGGCCTTTGGAAATCCCTCTTACTGAGTGAGGCCTGGGGAGAGCATGTGCTTGCCCAGCCTTCCATTCCTGATTTCAGAAACTGGAAGGTCATCTGGACAGCCTGTCACAAGATTTTTCTCACTTCTACTTTACCAAACAGTTGGTTTATATGTTCTAAAATCTATTGATACTAATCTCCTTTATTGTTTTCTGTTTCCTGAGTATTTTTATATGAACCATCTTTCTCTTTCCAGTGCAAATTTTTAATCATTTTGTTAAAGTACAATAAAAATGTTGACCAAATTTTTTAAAAAATTCAATTACAGTTTACATTCAATATTATTCTGTATTTATTTCAGGTGTACAGCATATTGGTTAGACAATCATGTACTTTAAGTGTTCCCCCTGATATTCCCAGTACCCACCTGGCGCTATATAGTTATTACAATATTATTGGTTACATTCCCTATGCTGTACTTTATATCCCCTTGACTATTTTGTAACTACCAATGTGTACTTCTCTACCCCTCTTCCCTTTTCACCAAGTCCACCAACCTCCTCCCCTCTGGCAACCATCAGTCTGTTCTCTGTTCTGTATCTATGACTTTGTTTCTGCTTTGTTTATTTATATTGTTCTTTATATTCCACATATAAGTGAAATCATATGGTGTTTGTCTTTCTCTGATTGACTTATTTCACTTAGCATAATACCCTCTAAGTATATCCATGTTGTTGCAAATAGTTAAGATTTCATTCTGTTTTTATGTCTAAGTAATATTCCATTGTACATATGTATCCCAGTTTCTTATCCACTTGTTTTCTGATGGGCACTTTGGTTGAGATCTTGATAGATACTGAACTATAATTATAAATTGACAATAGGTTTTTTTATATATTTAGACAAAAGATTATACCTGGAAATATAGTAATTCTCTTCAATTATTCCTATTCCTTTCACTGGAACATGGTGACATGCCAAAGAGCATGGGCTCTAGTGTCACATTATCTACGTCTGAATCACAGCTTGGCTACAAACTAGAGCAATCTATCAGTCAGCATTGTTAAGTGACAACCACAAAATCTTGCTGGCATATAACATAAGGACATATTTTCCCCACTGGCAGGTCTCTGGGTCAGCTGGATGACCCAGTCCCACACGCCTCATTCTTGGGCTCAATCAGGAGGCAATGGGTACCTGGGACATGCTTTTTCTATCGTGGTCAGAAGTGGGAGGACAGGTGGAAAAATGCCTTCCCACTGAAGGCCTAGGCTCAGAACTCCCTCATTCACTTTTTCCCACATGTCATTGGCCAAAACAAGTTCATGGGTAGGTTCAGTATTAATTGTGCATAGAACTAAACTCACTGGTGGATATTTAAGGGAAAAAATGGATATTTGAGGTACAATAATTTACTCTGCCATACCACATGACCTAGGGATAGTTACTTAAAGTCTTATCTCCTGGGTCTGCCATGAGGACTAAATGGGATATGTCTGAGAACCACTCAGCATCATGTCTAATGAGTAGCCAGAGCTCAATAAATGTCAAGTATTGTTATAGTTTTTAATTTTGGACCAAATACTGCAATTGACCTTTTGAACCCAAGTAGAATACTCTCACTTTTTCCATATCAGATTTGATCTTCTCTCTGACACATTGTTTCAGCCCTCAGAGATAGTTGGGATTGTCATCCATCAAGTAAACAAACTCTGAGAGCACTGCACTAAGTAGGTTCCCATATATTACCTGGCAGGCTTATGTGGCACTGATGAAATAGCTGTCCCTGCTGGTCTGCTATAATTTGCATGTCTAGTCATCATGCCACTGCTCTTCACAGATTGCGGACATGTTGAAGGAGACTAGGCTAACTCTGAAGCCCTCTTTTGACTGACATCAATCAGTGAATCAATAACCTCTGGGTACATATGTTTAAAGTTACACATACATCAACTTAATTTTCCTGCTCAAAATGCTGTTTCTCCATTTTCTCTACAAGGCCTCTATCCAAGGCATCATATAAATCTGAATATGCTACCTTAGGCATCCCCACTCCCATCATATGTCCATGTCCTAAATGTGAATTTGTCTAGAATCTCCACATATGACTCTGTTGGTTTGTTCCAACCTTCCCTGTCTCCTCTGGGGTCGTTCTGATCATTTGCCCACATTCAGTTCAGAGTCTCTACAGCCTGAAGATCCATCTTCCCTTATTTTGACAAAAACTCCGCAATGTCACCCTGGCCAGTATGGCTCAGAGGTTGGAGCTTGTCCCATAACCAAGGGGTTGCAGGTTTAATTCCAGTTGGGCCACATGCCTAGGTTGCGGGTTCATCTCCGGTCAAGGCACAGGCACATGCAAGCCCCGGTGCAAACGCATACAGTCCCCAGTCTGGGTGCGTACAAGGGCAACAAATCAATGCTTCTCTCACACTCACGTTTCTCCCTCTCCCTTCCTCTCTCACTTAAATCTCTCCCTAAAAAAGCAAAGGAAATTGTCCTTGAATGAGGATTACACACACACACACACACACACACACACACACACACACACACTGAAATGTCTTTGGCCTCTGGAATTCCCTCTTACTGAAGCCTGGGGAGAGCATGTACTTGCCCATTCTTCTATCCCTTCAGAAATTGGAAGGTCATCTGGGCAGCCTGGCACCAGGTTTTTCTCACTTCTGCTCTGCCAAACAAATTCCTCTACATCATCCACATTTAGGGCCAAAGTAGCAATTGTCCTCATCAGCTCTTCTGTCATATAGGGAATAAAATCATCAAATCTGTAAGATGTTCAATTAGACCTAGTAGATGGTAAGTGTATGATTGGGATTGGCATGGGGATCGGCCTAGAATTTGCAGACAGAGGAAGCCAACTAGCCTCCCTGTGGACAATGAGTTGGGGCCAGTTTGCTGTAGGCTAGGCTAGAACCCAAAACTCCAGGGACTAGCTTATCTTTATCCAGACTTGTGCTCAGTGGGTCTCCAAGTAGCCTCCTTCAAGCAAGCTCCCACAAAGCAGGAGATGGCCCAATGGGTAACCAAGGAATTCAGTACTCAAGGTTAAGCCCTCTCATAGGCCACATCCCCACACCCTCAAAAAAAGAAAATGGTGATTTATTCTCATAAAATATACTTTACCTGCATGATAAATATTAACATATTCATATGTATTTTTTTTATTCCTCCAAAATCTATCATTTAGAAATATTATGTTGTATGTCAGAGTGCCAGGAAGCCCTGAGAGAGCCCACCTAAGGCTCAGGGCCCTCTCTGCCTCTGTGCACTTTACCAGCTAACCATTGTGTTGACGAGTGTTGTCTAATAGATGCTAATGTTACCATATTATATGTCCTGTCTTTCTTAGAATCTGAATGTTTGTGCTATTCTCTTCCTTTTTTCTCATAATATGAAAGCATTTATTTTTTTCTAATTTGATTATGTCTTTCTTCTGTTTTCTAGTAAAAACAAAATAATCAAGATCCTACTGTGATCATTTCCTGAAGCAATTAATCTATCTGTAAGGCTGAGTTCTGCTGAGCACTTTGGTCCACACTAATCACTAGGGACTCTGCTCCATCAATACAGCACAATTACTAGAGTGGCCCGCAGTCAAGTGATTTGGAATCACTCCCCAGAGGAGCAGGGATGCCTCCAGCCTGGGTGAAGACAGTCTGACCTAGCATTCAACAGAACCAAGCCTGGCTCTCTGCAGAGAAGAGCGGCCCCTTCCCAGATTTCACTGGCCTTGGAGGAAGGTTCTGAATTCTGGCTCCTCCCAGAACTCACAAAGGGGACAAGCTTCTCCTTCCTCCTCTTAGAAAACCTGACCCACCCTGCTGGCCTCCCTGGCCCTTGCCACCCCAGCCCTCCCATGTGTGCACCAACAGGAGTGATGCTCACATTCTAGGCTGATACCTAGGAAACACAGCCCTTCTGTCTACCAGGGTCCCTACAGCAGCCCAAGGAAAAACAGCAGCTATAGCCCATATCCCCTTATCTCTGTCTTGCTTCTTTGCAAACTTTCAGGTCTGACAGTATTCACAAGCCCCAGAAAACAGGCCAAAACAGAAATGAAGAGTTGCCAAGAGTCCCAGGAAACGTAGCACTTTGGCACAGGTTTACCATAGCCGGAAGTGACAGATGAGCTGTGGGGCCAGGGTGATCTGAAATCATCAAGGGAACCACTGTCCTCCTGCCCCATACAGAAAACCCTTAGAGAGCAGGAATTTCTAAGCAGCAGGTGCTGGCCCACGGATCCCAGAGTAGTCTTTTCTGTGACAAAGCTCAGCTCCCAGGTAGAGGTGGCGCCCACAAAGCCTGTATAGAAGCCAGGGATGCTTAAAATCCCAGAATATGCTCTGCTTACACAATTGACTGGGAGTTCAGTCCCCTCCACTGCAAATACAATAAATGTCTACACTGTGGGACTGAAATAGTTGAAGAAGACCAGAATTATAAAAATGCTTAAACAAGTGATGGCTCAGTCAGCATTTTCCTTCCATCCTACAGCCTATGGTCAACCTGCAGGTGCTGGAGGCAGCACAAACTCTGATCCAGGCAGGTCATTCAGTGAGGAGTGAGGGGAACAGGCAGGGACGAGACCAAGAGGGGAATGAGTCCTGTGCCTGACCCAAGGGTATAAGCCCACCTAAAGGCATTCCAATGTGTGTTGTAAACACACTGTGCCAGCCACACAAACATATCTCTGAGGGAGGTTCAGCCCATCGACAGTGAGCTCTCAACTCTGAAGGAGAGAAAAATTGGGAAAACAAGGACATAATAACAGCTGTGGACATTTCTAGCAACATAAAATGAGCAGAGCAAAGCGAGGCTCCCCCACATAACCTCAGAGTCTAGAAGCGCTCACTCTGCATATACACACTCAAAGCTGCTCCCTGAGGACACAGATCTCTAAAGTGGCCTCCATTTCTTCCCCAAATTATACCACAGGCCCCCAGTTCCCCTGCAGAAATACCAAGCTGTGGCAACTACCCACTGCCCACATAGAGCATTCTCCAACCCACCCTGTGCTCAAAGTACTAGCCCCAAAGCCATCCTCCTGGGGTCCAAGCCTAGCACCACACTGCTGCCAGGGGCATGCCACTTGCCTCTGTCCATCTGCCGGGCTAACAGCCCCAGCACAGCCAGTGACGCGTCGGCCAAAGTCGAAAAATATATTGCATTTGCTTATAAGCATTTTCTCCAGAGGAACTGGGGTGGTTTACCACAAAGAACATATTTAATCATTGGCACAACATAAATAAAGCATAATAAATTAGAACAAGGGAAAGGGGAATACGATTGTGCAAACATCAGAATTAATAGCCTTGACCTTCCTGGCAGTGAGAGCAACAAAAGAAAATATGTTCAGTTTCATGGATCATGTTGTCAGGGAGGAGGAAGCAGATGTTCACTAAATTCTAAAAGATATTCCTCCAAACTGCGTAATGGACGATTTCTTCAATGGACAAAGCAAACACTTATTGACCAAATGACCATTAACTACATGCTGGGAACACTATGAGACCATAGACATAAAGGGCCACCCCAGCCCACAGAAGCTTAAAAGAACATGACTTGGCATGAAGGGGGTGCTGACTAAGTCTAGCCTGGACCCCCCCACCCACCCACCAGCCACCCTGTGCAGAACAACCTGTTCTGCTGTATATGACAGCCATGTTTATGCACACCCTCTCTGTATCCTTATACTGACTTGGCACAGTTTGCAAAGCCAACGAGTGGCAATGAAACATTCTCTGACTCCCACATTCAGTTTCTTTCTATTATACCTATATCAATAACAGTGACAGCCACAGAGACTGAGGCAAATCCCATACAGCTTGTCTCCTGCAGAACCCTTGACAAAAGCTGCCACTTTGTGTAGGGGACTCTAAACGGGCCTGGAGGCATAATGAAGGCCAAGTGTAGAGCCTCCTGGGGGTCTGGTTTCCCCCAAAGATGGAGCTGAGGACCAAGGGCGTCAATGCACAGCAGGAGGTCTATGTGAGCCCTCCCCACCCCCAGGATGCTCATCAGCATCACTTGCAAAGCCCCATCACCACCACTGTCTGAATCTCCCACAGCAGGAGCCAGGTGTGCTGATGTATTGGCAGCCCCCACATTTTCCATAGGAAAGCTGAGCTTTAGCTATAAAGATAACTTTTATTTCCATATAATAAATGAGAAAACGGAATTTCTCTTTTTTCTGAGACCAGAAAATGATTGTCCAAGGTCACACATCTAACGCAACCTAACTCCCACTCTCGACTTCTCAGCCAAAGCTCTATTGGCTCCCAGGCTGGGGCCTGCCCAGAACAGCCCTGATTCCTCCCTAAGCAGCTCATCTCTGGGAGTTGCTGGCCAGGAGACAAACCTCTCTGCTCTTTGCTCCACGGAAAACACTCCTGTGTTCCCACCCAGACATCGTGGGGTAGAAGACTGATGGAGTAATAAAGAAAAAAGCCAAGAGTGCTGGGCAAAGGAATTCATGCCGGCTTCCTTCATATGGTGCCCCAGCTCCTCCATGCTGAGCCTTCTTACCCTGGGCTCCCTGGAAAGCTGGTGTCCTTAGGCCCAGATGTCTACACTCAGAGGCTTTGTCTAAAAGACCTGGCTTCTCTTTATTATCACTCTTTGTGTTTCCCCTTCCCTGCTGCCCTTTGATCCTGGCTTTCCTTAGTCCTTCGTTCACCAAGGAACCACTATTGGCATAGTGCGTGCAATTGGGGCAAGACAGACAGACACCCTTTGATCTCAGTCTGGTAGGAGAGACACATCAACTGACCATCAAACTAATATGTGATAGAGCATCTGGTCGTGCAAACACTACAAATTAAGGCACAGCAAGGGCCGAAGGAAAGCAAGAGGGCATTATTTTGGGAAGGGCAGTCAGGGACTGCTGCTCTGATGAGGCAGCATCTTGCAGAGTCCCAACTATCTGGGGAAAAAGTGATCCAATTAGAAAGAACAGTTGGTGCAAAGGTCCTGAAGTGGGAGCTTCTTTGGCATGTTTGAGGACCAAAAAGGAAAACACCAGGTAAGCATGGGGGATGGAAGTCAGAGCTAAGGCTAGAGGGAGCAGCAGCCATTGCAGGAGGGCCTTAAAGGTGACCAAAAAGAACAAAGACTTTGGGTCTTATTCCATGTGAGAACAGAAACCACTGGAAGCATTCTGAACAAAAATGACCTGGGTTATATTTAAGAGCGTCAGTCCGGGTGCTCTATAGAAATCATCTGTAGGAGCAAAGGTGAATGAATTGAAGCCCCCTTGAGGGCTCCTGGGGCCAGGGTCGGTCAAGGGAGAGCTCAGAGTGGAACAGGTGATTTTGGTGCTGGGGAAGGAGGGAAGAGGCTTCTGGTAAGGCCAGCCCTTTGAAGCTGCATGCTTTGAGACAAGTCAGGGGGTTCTAGGAACCTCAATGCCTGCCTCTGGACAACCCCAGTGCCACGTGGGTCTCTAGTAGGAGTGCAAGACAGTAACATATGTGATCTGCTTGGCACAGCACCTGGCTCACACCAGGACTTTCTTTCCTCCTCTACCGTCTCCACCTTGTGGTGAGAACTTCTCCCCATAGTGGCTGCTGCAGCTGGAAAGGAGACTCCCTCCAAGGAGTACAAGTTTCTCAGCAACAGCAACCCACAGACAAACAGGAAATCTCAAGAATCTCTTAAATCAGGACCTTAAAAACCATAATAAAGAAAACAGCCTGGCACTTTTATGGCTCCCCAAAACACTGTAGAAACACACATGGCGTTCTCTTCCAAGGCCCCCTGTTGTGGATCCAATTAGCCAATTTGAGACCTAGAAATAACACAGATTTCCAGGTCCTGACAACCCCCAAAGAGGGATGAACTGCCCACGTAGAAGTGGACACTGGCCGTGACCTGGACACAGGCTTCTGGAGAAGCAGGTGGGCATTCCTGTCCTGTGCCCACCCCCCTGTCTAAAGTGAGTGTGACTGGACAACCTCTGCTGAGTTGGTAAGTGGGCCCTGGCTTGGGGGTAGGACACAGTTCAACCAGGAAGGTTAGGGGAGCCATATGCAGAAGGAGTGGGAAGGAGAAGATGAGAGAAGTGTGCATGTGCAAATTCACTGAGGAAGACGGAGCTGTGTGACCCCATGAAGTGGCCCCTGAGGCCCCTAGCTCATTGGTAACTACAGCATTCACAGTGCTGCATTGCCTCAGAAATGTGCCCAGTTCATTTTCACAGCTGCCCTGTGATAATAATAGGCAGACGTGATCATCCCATTTTAAAGAAAAGAAAACTGAAGCCCAGAGAAGGGATGTCAAGACTTGAACAGAGTGGACCTCCTCCAAGACAACCCAAGAGTCCTGGTTGCCCAACCTCTCCTGGGCCAGTACATCATATTCAGGGCTGTCAGACCGATGAGCCTCTGGGCCCTGCGGATGGTTGGTAGGATGTAACCAAGTCAAGGGAGGACCATGGAATCTGTCAGGTGCCCAGCTACTCCTCAGGACCATGTCTGTTGCTCAAGGAACTTCCTTTGCCAAGTTTCCGTCAAAGGAGTGAGGATCTCAACACTAGGCCCTGGGCTTGGAGACAGCTGAGAGAAGAGGGCTCCTTCTCTCCATCCTTCGCCGTGCAGTTCTGTTCTCTCCAGTGCGCCCTGGGTCCCTCACTCTCAGCATATGTGAACTGAGCTCCCATAACTACTCCACCTCCCTCAGTCCCATCTCCTCCAGACGCCTGGGTGTCAGCCTCTGTCCTCCATACCTTGCTGACCCCGAGGCCCTGGCCCAAATCCAGCTTTCCTCTCAACATCCCTCCATGACCTTCAGTGGCTGCATTTCTCCCTGACTACAGAGGGAGGCCCTAGCACATCCCCCGCCTTTCTCCCTGCCCCACTAATCTCCTTTGCACTTGTTGCCAGTGACTCTCTAACAGATGCCCTTTGCCCCTGGCTCCCCAACCTGGTGTCCTCAAAGAAAACTGGAACCAGCCAATGTGGAACAAGGAAGAGACAAAAGAGTTCCCCCTTTCCTTGCCACCCCCAGTCTAAGCTCAAGGGTCTCCTTTACCACACCTGGTGTATCTAGTGTCTATCTACCACCTGGCCACCTGAGGCCAAGGCACAAGCTGCTTATGCCAAGAACAAAGCCCATGCTAAGGGTTCTGGGAAAGAGAGCCCTCCCCCAGCTGCTGTGACTTCTCTCCAGCAACTGCAGGCAGGAGTGGTATGGACTGTGCCTGGTCCAGGCTGTGAGCTGGGAGGGGGTCGGAAGGACCCCTATGAAAAGCCCTCAAAGGAATTCATCCTGGCCAGCACATGCCAGTCCCTGGAAAGAAGCATCAGACTCAGAACAGGACTCAGAAGCTGTTGGGCACATTATGTTAACAAGTGGTGGGAGCAAGGCCCCAAAGGGGCAGGGAAGTGTCCTCAGTCAGCAAAACTCAGGACTCCTCATACTCCCTGACAGTGAAAACCCTCATTCAATCTCCCACCTCCATCCCAGGTCCCAGCAGCCCACCGTGGAACATCAGGGTACCTGACAGGACTCCCAGTAAGGAGGCCTCCCACTTTTAACCCTCTGATCTAATCCAATTAATCTTAATTAACACCATCCTGAGTACTCAGCACTAGGTGAAGCTTACCATTGACACCAGGGTTTCTCAACCTCAGCATTACTGACATTTGGGGCTGAATAATTTGCTGTGGCAAAGACTGCCCTCTGCATTGAAGAGCACTTAACAGCACCTGGGCTCTACCCACCAGATGCCACAACCAAAAATGTCTCTAGATACTGCCTAATGCTGCCTGGGGGACAAACATCTTGAGTTGGGAACCACTGGTATACACCATTTACTCCTCACGATAGCCGCAGATATTTCTATCCCAAACTGCAAGTGAGACTGAGAGAGGCTTCACTGACTTAACCAAGGTCACCAAACAGGGAGCAGACTTCTATTCAAACCCAGGACTTTCTGATTCAAAGAAAGCACAGGGCATCTTCCACTATATAACTATTTCCTAATGCAAAGAGCAACACTCAGTTGCTGCCTACTTCCGACTTCTCCAACAATAACCATGAGGAAAATGTCTGAACCTGACCAATAAAAGTACCCTCCAGATACCTACCTAGACTATGGCATTCAGAGGCCACAGGCAGGGTTTATAGCATGGCACACTGAGCTTATGGGGAAGCCCCTCTTTGCAGGATCCACTCTCAGCACAAAACCCACATTCCCAGGGTCCCAGGGTCTTGCAGAGCTCCTGGAATGCCACCTCCCCCCCGTTGTCATGGCCTGGTTGAGTAGTTGTTTGTGTCTGTCTCCCCCATGCAACCCGACTTTGAGCTCCTCCCTTGCAACCACCTTTCTATCTGCAGGGCCTAAAGCAGTGCCCCGAGGAGGTCCCATTTCCAGAAACAGCCCCACCTGCTCTCCCAGATCTTGCTGCCTGGCCCTCAGGGAGAGACAAAAATAGAACAAGTTGGCTGTCATCACCCTGTCTCCCCACTGTCAGGTTCACAAGGGGAAAAGAGCAAGGCCCAGTTCCTTGGTACAAATCCTGACACATTCTGAACAAGTGGCTTCATCTCTCAAAAAAATAATAATAATAATACTCACCTCACAGGGATGTAGTGGAAATAAAACAAGATGTTGGAGGCTAAATGCCTGATACAGTGTCTATTGTACTCAAGGCACTCAATAAATCATTTAATAAAATTATAAAACACTAAGCATGACTCACAGAAAAGCTTTGTATGCCTCACAGGTGTTTTTGAACTTACAGATAAATTGAGTGGATATATAATGTATGCTAAGGAGTCCATGGTAAGTCATGCTCCCATATTCGAGGCAGCTCAGATTTAATGAAGAAAAACCTGGAAGGTAATGAAGTTGTCTCAGACTGCCTTTGTCTTAAAGGGAAACACCTGCAGATGGCGAGTCCAGAATGTTTCCTAGTGAGATGTCCATGGAGAGCCCTTGGTGGGCACCGAAGCAGTCAGTCCAAGAGAACAAAAAACTAATAATGCTGGTTATTGTCTGAAGCATTTGTCTGTACATTCTGCTGGGAAAATAGCATTAGCTGCAGGCACAGGCCTGACAGCGGAGCCAGCTCAGGAGGAGCATCCCAGCGAGTCCTGCCTGCCACTGGCCCTGCTCGCCAGCCACACTGGGGGACACAGAAAAGGTCTGAGCAAGCGAAGGCACATCAGCATGCAGGCCTCAGAGGAAGTGGGCAGGGGTGCTGGAGCCTTCTGGATGAACTTTGGCTCCTTGGTCAGCTCAGCCTGCCTCTGCCCCTGAGTCTAACATATGTGGAATAGTCATTAATTCAACAAGTGTCTGCTGAACACTAAGTCCAAAGAATCATTCTAGGTACTGAAATACAGTAAAAGATAACAGAGATAAAGCTTCCTTCTCTCTCAAAGACCCCATGAGAGTGGGAAAAGGAGCAGTCCCCATTTGCTCAGTTCACTCCACAGAGCCGGAATTCTGCCTGTGCGCCCCTGTTCAGTTCCCCCGTCAGAGCAGCCCCATCAAACACGGCTGCGTCTCTGAACCGCGGGTGCTGATTCCTGGATGAGGACTCAGCCTCAGCTCCAGAATGGGTCAGAACTTGCCTCCCTACCCCACCCTAACTATTCCTTCCATCTAGGGCTAGTGGAAGGGAAGGGGAATAGGGGCAGGGAAACACCTCAACAGACTCCAGGGCAGCCACCCAGTGCTAATGCCCAGGCCTCAGAGCTATTCGCAGCTTACCAGTTCAGAAGCTGGAGCAGTCTTTCTAAAACCTGCCCTGGATGAAGTCACTGTTCTCACCTTCTAAAGCCTCACTGTGACAATCAGGACATCTCTCCCAGCCTTACCTCAGTCATAGGACACCTTGCCACCCTCCCCTCAGCCTCACCTTCCTCCTTTCTGTCTTACCTCGCCCAGCTCTTTCTTCCTCTAGAACCCAAGATGCCCTTCCCCCATGACTTCCTTTTTAAAGAAAACATTCCCACCCTTCACATCCAAGTGTAAGTGGCACTTCCTCACATTCCTTTCCAGAACCTGCATCTGAATCAGACCCATAACAATACCATCGCACATCTTAATATCCTTGACTTTTCTTTCCAGACATCACACTTTGTACTATTTTGCGTGACTGAGCAAATATCTGCCTGATGTCTATATCCCATAGTAACTGAAGTCTCTATGAAGGAAGGTAAAACACTGAGTTTGTTCACCATTGAATCCCTATAGCTAACACACAGACTGCAAGGATTCGGGTTTCATTTTAAGTTTAATAGAAAACCTTTGAAAAGTCTTAAACAGGAGGTTTATTGTCACTGGCTTATTTAACAATCAGAACCCAGTAAAATAAAAATATATAAAGCTTTCTTTTCCTTCATTCATTCTCCTTGGTTCCAGAATGACACTCAAAATCTTAAGTCATTGTTAGTTATTAAAAGTCCCCACTCTTTTTATCACATTTCATACTTTTTCTCACTGTCCCCTAAGGCATGACTAACTAATCTTTGTCCTGGGGGAAGAAATATGGTCCCCTACAAGGTTCCTCCTACTTCTCAGGCCTCCACTTCTCCAGCCCATGATGGCAGGGAGCAGATATAGAGACATGGCCAGCATTGTCCAAGGTACCTGATCACCTGTCCATGAGGTGAGGGGCTGCTAATTTCCCATTGGCTGGATCCAGTTCCTTATGATGTTGGAGGGTCCATCAAATAGAATGCAGAGTGTGAGCGAAAGGAGGGTTGGGGATCATTTCTGTTTAGGTTTCAAGCATCTGGACAGCTGTAGGACCACTTTGTGCAGTGGAACAACTGGGAGAAGAAAAGGTTGGAGAATTCTCTTTGGGGTCTGTTAGGGCCTTGGTGCCTATCAAACATCCAGGCAGATGTCAAGGCTCAGAGGAAGGGCCTGAGCTAGAGGCTAACATTTGAGGTAGTTTAATGTGTAAATATTTAAAGCCACTGGCATAGATGAGATCACCAGGGAAAAGTAGAGAGAAGGGAGAAGCAACACAGCCCTGCCTCTGGGGGACTGCCAACAGTTCACTTTGGTGAGACAGGGCCCTGTGGGTGGCCAAAAAGGGCCTGGGAAGCAGGAGGGCAGGCTAATAGTAACATCTTAGAAGGCCAAAGAAAAGAGAGTATCAAGGAGGTGATGCTCGACCTTGTCAAAGGTTCCAGGGAGGGCAAGGAAAAGGAAACTGTGCTGGATTGGAAACAGGAAGACTTTAGCTTTGATAAAGTTCATTTTAAGGGAGGAAGGATAATATCAGTAGTCACACTGTGGTAGGTTGAAAAGTGGACAAAAGGAGAAGAAATGGAGATGAAAGGAACAGGGCAGTAGCTGGAGGGGAGTGTTGTAAAATGTAGGATTTTTTTTTGTAGTTTCATTGGTTTGTTTTTAGATAAAAGATTCTAAAACAAGTTCCTAGGCAAAGCAGCAGTGAACAAGTAGAGGAGAGATTGGTAATACAGGAAAGAGATGTGAAAAGGAAAGGCAAAACCCTAAGGAGAAAGAAAGGGGATGGATCCAGAGCCCAAGGCAGGAAATGTCTTTGCAAGGGGGAGGGATACTTACTCCCCCTGGAGTAACAAAATGGGGTTGGGAGCCAAAAGGTAGGATTCAGTGGGGTTATAACTCCAGAGATGTGAGATAACAGTGCTCCTATCTAATGGCTGAAAAATGGGAAAAGAGGAGGAGGAGGGATTGAGAGCAGAAGACAAGGTGTGAAATAGGGATTTAGGGAGGAAGAACATAAACTGTGGAGATTTGTGATGAAATTGCAGAGTAAAACCAGCCACCTGGCTTTCTGATTTTCTACAGCAACACTCAGTGCTCTGGTGCACATGCAAAGGAGGTGCCAGGTGAACCTCCTGTGAATATCTCAAAGGAAAGGATCCAGGAAGTTGGGCAGGCAAGGGAGGGATTATTATGAATCATTACTCTGAAGTTTAACTCAGAAGACATGAAGACAAGGGTTTTGTGAAAAAGTGTGGGGTTGGAGGACTAAGTTTGAAGAATATTTCAGTTCAAACACTGGTGGTGCTTGGGGAATGGCGTATCATGTTTGCATTTCAGATACAGTGTAGTTATTTCTAGTGGGCAGGTCTAGAGTATGATATCCATGAAAGTAGAGGCTCAGGTGGGTGGAGAAATGTAATTGGAGATAAAGAGTTTAAGGAAATGAGAGGCCAAGATGTGAAGATCATTAGGAATGAGCCAGATTTAAGATAGAAAGAGAGTGAGCCTTAGTGCTCAATGAATAGTAGGGGAGGGGAGGGAACTGACCTTGTGGGTGGGAAGAGAGTGGTAGAGGCAAATGGCAGAGTCTACAAAGCGCTGGGGTGCTGGAGGAAGAAGGAAAAGAAATGGTCTGCAGGTAGAGATATGGAGCAAAGATACCTCCTGGGGAACATGGACTGTGGGAAGTAAGACCTTAAACTTGAATGCTGCCCCCAGAGGACAACGAGGTGTGAGTTAAGGTAATTACGAAAAAAAGAAGAGATGGAAGTCAGGGGATATAGTTGCACAGGGAGAGAGAAAATGTTTGGGAAGAGACAGAGGACACAGGTTGTACAAGTTCAGGGACAGCCAGGTGGGAGTTGACCGATACGTAGTGGGAAGGGATGGGTTTGGAGCTGAAGTCTCTGATTCTCTGGTTGACAGAGTGGTTAATCCCAGGACACTGCCTTACCTGGGTACTTCTCTGTACAAGGGTCACCTTTTTTATATTTCAGCAAATATTTCTAATACATAGACATGTATATTAATGAAGGAAAGTTAGAAAAGCAATTAATTTTATTTGTGTCCCATTCATTCCTTTCACAAGTCTGCAGAGAAGATATTACTATTCCCACTTTACACATGAGGAGAAAATTCAGAGAAAATAAATATCACATCAAGAGCCCAAAACTAGTAAGTATTAATAAGTAAGCCCTTATTCCATGGCAGACCTGTGACTAATTGCTTTTGCATGCACTATCTTATTTACTTCTTGTGACAAAGCTATAAAGTTAATTAAGTTACTACCCATTTTAGAGATGAGAGAATTGTGGCTTAGTAATGATATTTGTCCTAAGTCAAAGTCAGGCAACCCTTTCTGTTGTTGGACATGATTTCTCCTTGTAGGGCAACCTTCCTGCAGAGGGTGCTCCAAGCCCTGTCAGGCAGCTGCCCCATCAAGAGACCAGTGACACAGAGCAGGTGTCCCTGCCCTGGGGATGGACATCATATCTTTTAACCTCGCTGGAATCCAGCCGTGTGAGCCATCTCCATGAAGAATCAGCTAATCAGACATGTCTCAGGCCAGGGGCTGCAAGCTATTTCAATCTTTCAAACCCAACTAAAAACAGGAAAGAAAAATGAGCAAACTGGACCCAGAAAGCGGCTCAACCAGTGCCCCCAAATAGCTCTGCCAGCCAAAAAACAGATGCTCCATCTGGGCTTACAGATGCTGTACAGTGAGCCATGGTCAGGCAGCTGGGCCCGCGGGGGCAACCATGAGGATCACAGTCGCTGTGTCCATGAACAGGCAGCAGTAAGGCAGAGTGGTTTCCTTGGGGGAAAGCTGACTCAGAATGAAGTTGCCTGAAATCCAGCCAATAACTGCTAACAACTATAGTCTCTGCACACAACATCGCTGCCCTTGAATTGCACACCTGGAGTCAAGGTCTGAGGAACACAGATCCTCAACTGCCAATTCTGGGTATCTATAAAACAAACTGAACCCAAAACACATTGGGAGGCAGTAGGATGCCGAAATAGAGGTCTGTCCTCACCAGAGCATCAGGCACCCTCTTCATATACTTGTGGGCTGTTGGATGCGCAGCACATGATGTACAGTTGTGACAGTGGACAAAATGCTGTGATCACCCCAATGGTCAACTGATGATCTGGTAACCATGGCTGGAACCTTATCTCCAGCTACCCAGGCAGGATTAGGAGAAGCAGCCTGTGGTTTTAAAGGGAGAGGCTTCTGTGGACAAGAATCCCTTATTTTTCAACCCAGTTTAAAAGTTTCTTGGACTAATAAAACAGCACTTAATCAATGAGATTTATTAAGAAGAGAAAATGGTATCTTCGGTACAAATGCCATCGGGCTTATTTTCAACATTCCTGCAAGCCCATACCTCACTGAAACAGAGGCAAATGTAAAGTTAACCTTTATAGACCCTGTTTGTTCTCACAAACTTACTATAAATGCTTCAAAATCACATAATTGTGTTTTATAGTCTTTTTATTTATTTTTATGTTATACTTGAGGGTCTTTATGTTATAAAGTGATTTTCCAGAAGTAGAATCTTGCACCCATAGAAAATTATTCTGCACCCATAGGAAACTGAAGCTTCACATGTAACAACTCGACATAAAGGTCTCACCCAGGAACGAAGTAGTTCTCAATATGGTATTGCGAGCCAATTCTTTGATTTCTCATCTTCTGGCTATCCTATATTTTGTTTCTGGGTAGACCAAGTGTCCTAGGAACATCTGGCTAGTGGAGTAGTCCCCAACTAGTGAGGCTAGATCCCCTGCACCCTGTCTGTTGGTTCTGTCTCAGTTTCCAGGGACTTTCCTGCCATGACCATATTGTTCAAGGGTCTGTAGCCTTAAGGGGGAGGAAAGTTTGTGAATCCCACTTAGAGTGCTCCATAAAAAAAAATAAAAGGGAAAAAAACATTCCACAGCAGATTTAGAAGTGCACATTTGTTTAAGAAGCACTAATAGAACAGGATGGAGTAATCACATGCCACCTTGATTTTCCCCTTGAATGTAGCCATAAAAACTGGACAGAATGCATGAAGCAGCTACTGGAAGACTCTGAAGAGTAAACAGTGGCAGGCAGATATGGAAAGTGAACAAGAATTTGAAGTACTACCAAACTAGCTTTAAGTTTATCAAGGTTTTTCCCTCTGCTTCTCTTACCACTTGGCCCTGGACAGGTACAGCCACGAAAGTGTACAGCAAGTTAAAATCACAGAAGTCAAAGATATCTGGCTATAAGACCACCAAAGGGAATACCCAGAAACAGAAAAGTACTGGGAACATCACAAAGAGGGAGGAGCTCGGGAAAGTAGCCCTACCAATCCATTTATAAATTCCTGAGCTCCTCATGCATTGATAGGATGCAAATCAGAATATTTAAGGAAAAAAAAAACTGTGAGAACGAAATTTAAAAACAGATTACAACCAGGTTCCAAACTGGTCACTGGGTGGCACATACATGGGACAGGTCCGAAGAACTCTATATATGCTTTGAAAACAGAACTGACATTAGAAACAATTTACCAGCAACATACTAAAATATGTGGCCTTAACTTAACCACTAAAACAAAAACATCAACATCCTGCATAGGATATAAATAATACCAAGAATCTCATAACATAATATTCAGAATGTCCAAGATACAATCCAAATATGCTCACAATAAAAAGAACTAGCAAAATCTCAATACACATGGGAAAAGATAATCAACAGATATCAACCCCAAGATAACAGATGTTGGGATTTTTTGGCAAAAGCTTTAAAACAACTATTTTTAAAATGTTCCAACAAGCAATTGTAAAGACTCTTAAAATAAATTGGAAAGTTAAATTTCAACAAAGTAGAAGAAATAAAGAAAAACCAAATAGAAATGTTAATACAAAATATACAATAACTTTAAAAAAACTCATTGGATCAGTTCAATAACGGAATGGAGATGATAGAGTAGCTATCATGCTGAATGAACTTGAAAACACATCAGTAGAAATTATCCACTAAGAATAAGAGAAAGAAATAAGATTTTTAAGAAATGAACAGATCCTCAGCCCTGGCTGGAATGGCTAAGTGAACTGAGTGCCCGTCTGCAAACCGAAAGGTCACCAGTTCAATTCCCAGTCAGGACACATGCCTGGGTTGTGGGCCAGGTCCCCAGTTGGGGGTGTGGGAGAGACAACGGATAGATGTATCTCTCACACTTCAGTGTTTCTCTCTTTCTCCCTCCCTTCCCCACTCTCTAAAAATAAACATATAAAATCTTTTTTTAAAAATGAACAGATCCCCAAGAGTCTGTAGAAGAAAATCAAAAGGTCTAGTATTTGTGTATATTGACATCCCAGAATGAAAAAAGAAAAATATATATTTAAAGAAATAATAGCTGAAAACTTCCCAAATCTGGTTTAAAAAAAAAGAAAAAGAAAAACCTATAGATCAAAAAAATTCAGCAAAACCCAAACAGGATAAACCTAAAGAACCCTTGTTTATACATATCACAATCAAACTGCTAAATACTACAGATGAATAAAAACTCTTGAAAGCAATCAAGTTTATGAATAATAGACTATTTTTCTCTTTCCTCATGAGTTCTTTAAAATGTGCTTGATGGCTAAAAGAAAAATTATGTGTGTATAAATATACATATATATATGTACAACTTAGTAGAGTTTCTGATATATGTACATATAACATGTAAGACAACGGTAACATAAATTGGGGGAAAATAAAGGAAACTAAAAGGTGGTAAGACTTATACACTCACTTAAAATGGTAAAATATTGAATCTCAGTACACAGTACACTATAAAGTCGCCTTACCTCAAAGTGGTAGTGCCAAAATCATGGTACATAAATCCAAAAAAAAAATACTAAAAAGAAAAATGTTAAAATAACCCAAAAGACAGCAGGAAAAGGAAAACAGAGGAACAAAAATGACAAAAACAAAACAAAAATAAGAAAATTAAAGACCTATATCTAAATATATCAACAAATGCATTAAATGTAAAACTCTGAACATAACAATCAAAAGACAGGTGGTAAGAATAATTTTTTACAAAACACACAAACTAATTAAATAATTTATAATTATATTAAAAAATCACTTCAAATATAAGTAAATTAAACATAAAAAAAGAAAAACATATCATGCAAACACATAATCAGATGAGAGCTGCAGCAGCTATATTAGTATCAGACAAAGCAGATATCAGGGCAAAAAAAATTACCATAGATAAAGAGGGACATTTCATAATAACAAAAGGCTCAATTTCCCAAGAATATATAACAAGAGTAAATGTGTATATATCTAAAAACAGAAATTCAAATATACAAAAACATCTCTGGAGGAAATGAACTGACCCATAAACAAATTCATAATTATAGGGACTCCAACACAATTTTCTCAGTAATAGAACTAGTAGACAGAAAACCAGCAAGGACATAAATGATAGTACCATCAACCTACTAGATCTTATTGACATTTATAGAACACTTTACGCAGCAACAGAAGAATATACTTTATTATTAAGTGTACATTAAACATTTCCCAAAAAAGACCATATCCTGATCATAAAACAAACTTTTAAACTTTTAAATAATTGTATCATAAAAAGCTTTTCTCACCAAAATGGAATTAAACTAAAATTCAATAACAAAAATAATATAAAAATATTCAAATACTTGAAAACACACATGGATAAATAATCCATGGATCAAAGAGGAAGTCTAAAGAGAAGTTAGAAAATATTTTCAACTAAACAAAAATAAAAATACAACATTTTATAATTTATGAGATGCAGGTAAAGCAGTGCTTAGAGAGAAACTATAGCATTAAAATACTTATATTAAAAAATAAGAAAGAATCCAAAGCAAAAATCTAAGATTCCATTTTAAGAGAGTAGATAAAGAAGAACATTCTGAACTCCAAGCAAGCAGAAGGCAGGAAATAATAAAGATAAGCAGAAATCAAACAAATTCAAAACATGATACAACAAATAAGGTAAATAGAACCAAAATGAGTTCTTTGAAAAATCAAGATAATTGATAAACCTCTCAGAAATAGTAACAAAGAGTAACAAGACTCACAAAGAAGAAAAAAAGAAAGAAGACACAAATTACCAATGTCAGGAATGTAAGAGGAGTTACTACAAACTCCATTGATATTAAAAGGGAAAATAAGGGAATACAACAAACAACTCTACACACAAATTCAGCAACTTAGATGACACAGACTAATCCACTGGAAAACACAAATACTAACATTCACCAAAGATGAAATCAATAACTTGAATAGTACTGTAAATATCAAATAAACTTAATGCATAGTTAAAAGCTTTCCAAATAATCCTCAGTCCTAGATGATCTTGCTGGAAAATTCTACCAAACACTTAAAGAAGGCATAAAACCAATTCTACAAAATCTAAGAGAAGTTGCTCTTCCAGCCAAGATGGAGACATAGGTAGATACATTGTGCCTCCTTGCACAACCAAATGAAGGACAACAACAAATTTAAAAACAAAAAAATAACCAGAACTGCCAGAAAATTGAACTGCATGGAAGTCCAACAACCAAGGAGTTAAAGAAAAAACAGTCATACAGACCAGTGGGAGGGGAGGAGAGGCTGCATGGCAAGGTGGAGGCTGGTGGACCAGGTGGGTGAGGTGGCAGCTGAAGGACCGGACGGTCCCACATTTGCATGCGGATAAACCATGAGGAATAGCTGGGAAGCGAGACACACTGAGCAATTCAGAGTTCCAATGCAGGAAAAGAAAGCCTCAAAACCTGTGGGGGTTGTGGTGGTGGGAGAAACTCCCGGCTTCACAGGAGAGTTCGCTACAGACACCCAAAGGGTCCTAGAACATACAAAAACACACCCACCAGAAAATCAGCACCAGAAGGGCCCAATTTGCTTGTGGGTAGCAGGGGAAGTGACTGGAAGCTGGTGCAGAGCCGAGCAAGTGGTATTGTTCCCTCTCTGACCCCTTCCCCACAGACAGCATCACAACACAGAGACCTGGGTTGCCCTGCCCTGGCAAATACCTAAGGGTCTGCCCCCTCCAACATAATAATGCATCCAGACAAAGAAATATGGCCCACATGAAAGAACAGGTCAAAGCTCCAAAAATAGAACTAAACAATGAAGAGATAGCCAGCCTATAAGATGCACAGTTCAAAACACTGGTAATCAGTATGCTCACAGAATTGGTTGACTATGGTTTCAAAATGGAGGAGAAAGTGAAGGCTACGCAAAGTGAAATAAAGAAAAATTTACAGGGAACCAACAGTAAACAGAAGGAAACTGGGACTCACATCAATGATTTGGAGCAGAAGAAAGAGAGAACCATTCAGCCAGAACAGAATGAAGAAACAAGAATTCGAAAAAGTGAGGAGAGGCTTAGGAACCTCTGGAATAACTTGAAACATTCCATTATCTGAATCATAGGGGTGCCAGAAGGAGAAGAGGAAGAGCAAGAAATTGCAAACTTATTTGAAAAAGTCATGAAGGAGAACTTACCCAATCTGGTGAAGGAAACAAACTTCCAGGAAATCCAGGAAGCTCAGAGAGTCCCAAAGAACTTGGACCCCAGGAAGCACACACCAAGGCACATCATAATTACATTACCCAGGATTAAAGATCAGGAGAGAATCTTAAGAGCAGTGAGACAAAAGGATTCAGTTACCTACAAAGAAGTTCCCATAAGACTGTCAGCTAATTTCTCAAAAGAAATCTTGCAGGCAAGAAGGGGCTGTAGAGTATTTTCAAAGTCAATGAAAGGCAAGGACCTACATCCAAGATTATTCTATCCAGCAAAGCTATCATTTAGAATGGAAGGGCAGATAAAGTGCTTCCCAGATAAGGTCAAGTTAAAGGAGTTCATCATCACCAAGCCCTTATTATATGAAATGTTAAAAGTGACTTACCTAAGAAAAAGATGAAGATTAGAAAGTATGAACAGTAAAATGACAACAAACTCACAACTATCAACAATGGAACCTAAAAAATAAAAACAAAAACAAAAACAAACTAAGCAAACAACTAGAACAGAAACAGAATCACAGAAATGGAGATCAGTGAGGAGGGGGACAGAGGAGAATGGGGGAAAAGGCACAGGGAATAAGAAATATAAATAGTAGGTACAAAAGAGACAAGGGGAGGTTAAGAATAGTATAGGAAATGGAGAAGCCAAAGAACTTACATGTATGACACATGGACATGAACTAAGGGGGTTCAGGGAGTATAAGAATACTATAGGCGGTTCAGGGAGAGGGGAATAAAGAGGAGAAAAAAATGGAACAACTGTAATAGCATAATCAATAAAAAATATATTTTAAAAAAAGAATATATAAAGGAAGGGTACATTTCCCCTCATTTTATGAGACCAGCATTACCCTACTATGAAAACCAAAGGCAGCACAAGAACAAAAAACTAAAGATCAATATCCCTCATGCACATAGACACAAAAATCTTCAAAAAAAATATTTAATTTTAGCAAATTGAATCTAGCAATATACAGGGTCTGGCACAAATAACACCCCTTTTTTATTACAAAATAATAAGCATGTGATTCTGTAACACAACAATATCACAATCAAGCACACCATATGACATTTTAGGTGAAATGTTAAAATTAAAACTATAAATTATTGCACCCATATGATTACCCTACCGACTAAACTCAAGCAGGCCTTACTTCTGCTGGACCCTATAAAAAGAATAATAAACAATGACTACATGAGATCTATAAGGTTAATTCAATATTTAAAAATAAATCAATATAATACATAACAGTCTAAAGAAGAGGGAAGGAGGGAGGGGGCAAGGGAAAGTGGTGGGGGGTAGGCAGAGACAAATGTATTTGAAAAAATAAATTAAAATAAAATTTTTTTAAAATGTCATAATAAATGTTTTGTACATAAAAAATAAATAAAGAAAGAAGAAAACCTGTATCTATAGATCATAAAAACCATTTGACAAAATTCAGAATGCATTCATTATAAAAACCTCTCAGAAAACTAAGAATGAAAGAGAACTTCATCAACTTGATAAAGTGTATAAAAAAAAACTGTTTTGGTTATGCCTAACATTATACTTAATATTGAAAGAATGAAACCTCTTCCTTAAAATCAGGAAAAGACAAAGAAGTCCACTCTTACCATTTCTATTCCACATCTCATTGGTAGTTATAGTCAGTGCAATAAGGTAAGAAGAAGAAGTTAAAGCACATGGATTGGAAAGAAATAAAACTGACCTATTCACAATCAAGAACACTGTCTACATAGAAAGCATAAATTACTGTATAAAACAATTCCTAGAACCAAAAATTAAGTTTAATAAGAGTGCAGAATGTAAGATCAACACAAAAAAAATCATCTGTATTTCTGTATACAAGCAATGTAGAATGGGAAAACAAAATATTAAAGCATTGTTATTTATAATAGCTCTGAAAAAGAAAGAAATTTTAAAGCTAATGTAACTTATAAAGAATCTTTGCAAAATTCTGATACAGAAAATCAAAGACCTAAGTAAATGGAAGAAAAAACTGTAATCACAGATTAGAAGACTCAACATAGCAATGATGTCATTTCTCCCAAAACTGATCTATAGATTTAAGGCAAATCTGATCAAAATCCCAGGAGTACTTATTAAATATGCACTTTTTTCTAAAATATATTTGAAAAAGCAATTGAAAGACAAACAAATTAGAATAGCTACAACAATTTTAAAGAAGTTGAAAGAATCACTTTATCCAATTTTATGATTTACTTAATAGCTAGAGTAATCAAGACAACATGATATTGGTGAAGGGATGACAAATCAATGATCAATGCGACAGAGCAAAGAATCCAGAAATAGACTTACACAAATATGGCCAATTGATTTTAATGGTGAAAAAGCTATTCAATAGAGAAAGATATTCAAAAAATGGTATAGTAATAATTAGATATGCATATACCACCTCCCCCCAAAAAAACTCTTCAACTAAGCCTCACAATTTATACAGAAACTAACTCAAAATCAGTCAATTGTTCTGGAAAAGTTTGGCTGTTTTGTTAAGTTAAACATGCACTTACCATATGACCCAGCAAACCCAACCTTGGATGTTTACCCAAGAGGAATAAAATCTTCACACAAAAATGTGTACACAAACATTTTTAGCAGCACTATTCATAATCACCAAAGCCTGGAAACAATCCAAGTGTCTTCAGCAGGTGACTGGATAAACATGCGATCCAAAAAAAAATACTACTCTGCAATAAAATGAGTGAACTGTTGACAAATATATGAATGAGTCTCAAAGTCATTATTCTGAGTAAAAGAAACCAGTCTCAAAAGGCCATACACTATCTGATTTCATTTATATGACAGTCTTAAAATAATATAACTTTCATGATGAAGAACAGAAAAGGGGTAATGCATGGGGAAATGGTGAGACTATGAAGGAATAACATGAGAGAAATTTTTATGGAACTGTTGGGTATGCTGATTGAGGTGGTGACCCCATGAATCTCTCTCTGTGTTAAGATTCAGAGAACTATCAGCAAAAACAAAAGAAACAATAGAAAAATGACACAAACCAGATGGGGTACAGTGCCATGCCTCAATCAGTCTCCAAGGCTTTACAGAAGAGCTTCTTAGGTTAAAAATTTACAAACAAAACAAAAAATACATGGAAACCAGAAGACACAGAAGAAGAATGATAAAGCTTTGATGGAGCAGATGTGGCCCCCTCCAGAGCCCAGAGCACCATTCAGGCACTCTTCCCTGAACTTGGAGAGTTCTAATAGCACTGATCCCCAAACTTGCTTGTACACAGTCTGAGAAGGTTTCCTAAAGAAATTTGGCCATGCAGTGAAAGGGCACCTGTTACAAATGCAGAGATTTGGCTCCAGTGGTGTTTATGATTATGCTGGGCAGCTTAGCACCCCATCCAATGATCAGAAAGTCCCCTTATCCATAGGATAGGTTTGACATTAATTGTTGAAACTACAGCTACATCAAGTGCATTAGTTTGCTAGGGCTGCTGTAACCAAGTAAGCACAAACCGGGTGGTTTAAAACAAAGAAATGTATTCACTCACAGTTCTGGAGGCTACAGGTCCAAATTTAAGGTACTGTCAGGCCATGCTTTCTCCAAAGCCTCTGGGGGAAGGATCCTGCCTGCCTCTCCAAATTCTAGTAGCCCCAGGCATTCCTGGGCTTGCGGCCACATCACTCCTATCTGCCTCCTTCTTCACATGGCTGTCTTCCCTCTGTGTCTGTATTATCATGTGATGGTCTCCTCTTTGTGTGTCTGTGTCTAAATTTCCCTCTTCTTCAAGAACAACAGACATACTGGATTACAGCCCTCCGTAATTAAACCTCATTTTAATTTTATCAAATCTGGAAAGACTCTATTTCCATATAAGGTCACATTGACAGGTAAGGGAAATTAGGACTTCGACATAACTTTCTGAAGGATACAATTCAACCTATAAAAATCAAGATTTTATAGAAAATAGGAAAAGAAAGATAAACAATAGCCCTGCATTAATTTGTTCAATGTCCTAATAGCAATTGATTCTAAAGAGGTCCAGTGGCATTAAGTCTCTGCACCCTTATACTGAATCACATTTTTGAACTGCTGAGAAAAGAAAGATCCTCTCTGAGTTGTATGTTTTTATACAGAATGGGACAAAGTAGGTTTACAGTTGTTTGTATGAAAAATAATACAATAATTTATAAGTGATAATGCAAGAATAAACTCTGCTTCACATGCAACTGTAAACCTACTTTTGCATAACCCTGTATAATACAGGCTGCACCTCTTTTAAAGTTTTCAAACCAGCCTTCACAGGTGTATAATTTAATGGTTTTTTTGCACCTGCATTCCCCTGTGTTTCAATTTCCTAAGTCTCAGCAAAATCCTCATTTAACTGTCTGGCCTTCTCACAAAATAATCATGGTTGTTCTGGGCCAGGGAGGGGTATAAACAAATCTCTTACCCCTTACAAAACCTCAGATTCAGGTGTGTGTTCTAGGAGGAAGAAGTCATCTTTATTGCTGTGTTCTTTTGATTAAAGTGACTATGTTGAATTATGCATACATTCAAAAAATGTGGAATTTAAATTTTATAGTATAAAGAAACAACCATGGCATTTCAAAACCATGGTTGATGAGGATCATTGCATCTTCCTCCAATGGTTTATTTATTCATTTGGCAAACATTCACTGAGCACGAACTATGTTCCATATCCTGTATGTTCTGCTGAAGGTACAAATATGAATAGGATAAACTGTAAAACTGATTAAAAAAATCCAGTGTTTTAAGCATTGTCACGGGGATAGGTACCTTGCCCCTAACTCTTCCTGGATAGTGAGGGGTAACTGCCCTGCAACTAGATTGATTCATTTTGCCATGTCAGTGACAAATCCACAAGGATAAAGGCATATTGCCGTCCTTCTATCGCCCCTTCCCAACACAGCTCTGAACCAGACCAGAGACACTTGACACATTCATTAACAAATGAAAGTGTCCAACCACAATATGCCAAGTGCCATGTAGGGTAGTGGAGCTGCAGTGACTGTGGAGAGCTGCAGGCAGTGGCCACCCCGAGCCTGCACCTACTCAAGTCTTGCTCCTGGGAAGCAGGTTGCTGGGAGATTGGAAGCCCTCAGCACATCAGCTGGCTGGGAGAGCCCGCAAGGAAGCTGACAGCTGTTCATCCAGATATAGCCCTGCTGTCCTGAGAACTTCTTATTCAAAAACAAGAAGTATTTTTAATTCTCTGGCACTTGTGCCCCACTTAGAACATTACTTCAGTCACTAACCAGGAGAGCCCCCCTGGTCTGGACTCCAAAGAGCTCATGCAGCTTCTCAAAGCTACCAAGGCCTCTGGCAGCCAGCAGGACATGGGACAGTTGGCTTGTGGAGTTCCAGCTAACCCTGACCACTTTGCTATCTTCACAAGGCCCAAGAATGTGCAGGAGGCTGTCATCAGCAGACACCAAATGTGAGGGTGGCTCTCTTTCTGTAGGTCTTTGAAACTCAGTGGATTATGAGTATCTGAAAATATGTTCAAATACCTGCAAACAAGGAGATATAAGTGATATAAGGCACCATTTATGCACATCTGACAGGCAGACTCTAAAGTCTAACAATATCAACCAAGTGTTAGCCAGGGTATAAAAAATAAAGTACACCTAACATGAAGAGTTCTCTGGCAATACCCAGGGAAACTCCAACATGCCACCCTAAGTGCAGCCCACCACACACAGGACACAAGGAAAGCCATGAGATGCTTCCATCACAGTGCCACTTATTACAGCAAAACATTAGAAACTCCCCAACGTCTAGCAACTAGGTCCAGGAAAGCAAACTGTTCAAACAAAGGAATCCAATCAGTAGTTAAAATGAGATGAATCTCTAGATATTAGAGTTGTTAAATCCCCAAAACATATTACTGAGTAGGAAATAAAGTTATGGAATATTGTGTACATTATGATATCATATTTCATCATTTGAAACAGAAAACATGGTTATATCTTATGAATGGATATGTAGTTAAAATGCAGAAAAAATTAGATGCCAAGTTCAGGACAGTGCTGCCTTTAAGGAATGAAAAAGGGAAATGAGTTTGAGGAGAGAAACATAGGAGGCTTCAACTACATGTGATTTTTCATCTTAAAAATTTGAAGCAAACATATTATGTTAAAACTTATTAAACCTAGGATATGATAGAAATAGCCATGTATCAGGCACTGATCTGTGCTTTACATACATTGCATCACATAACCCTCACTACAACTCTGTAAGGGAGGAGTACTATTTACCCCCATTCACCAGAGGAGAAACTGAGGCATTGAGAAGGTAAGTAACTGGCTCAAGATTACACATCCAGAATTCAAACCCAGGCCATCTGGTCCCAAATCTGTGCTGTTACACTCTGGAATCCTGCCTCTGTGAAATAGACAAGGTGGTATATTGCAATTCTCCCTGATGTTTACATGTTTGAAAAATGTTTTAATTACTGAAGAAGACATAAAGGTACTAAAAGAGAGAGCTTCCCCAAACCCCTCTGTGATGCTTAATTTTATGTGTTAAATTGGCTGGGTCACAGTGGCCAGTAATTTGGTCAAACATTACTCCGGATGTTTCTGTGAGGACATTTTTGAATGAGATTTACACTTAAATCAGTAGACTTTAAGTAAAGCAGATTACCCTCCATTATATAGGTGGGCATCATCCAATCAGTTGAAAGCTTAGAAAAAACAAAAGGCTGACTTCATCCAGCAAGAGGAAATTCTCCAGCAGAAGACCTTCCGATTTCCTCTCCAGCGTTGGCTCTTCCTTTGTCACCTTACAGATTTTAGACTTGCCAGCCTCCATAATTGCATGAGCCAATTCTTTAAATAAATAAATAAATAAATCTCTCACTCTCTTTCCACACACACACACACACACACACACACACACACACACACACACACCCTATTGGTGCTATTTCTCTGGAAGATCCTGACTAATACACCCTCTCTCCAGCCCTGGCTTGGCAGAGGCAGCCCAAATACAGCTGTCAATGGACAGATGAAAAAAAGGCCTAGCTAGGTTGCTCCTATTCCCTCCTGTCTAGAGTCTCTTGAAAGAACCACAAGGAAATCATTAATAATCAGAACATAACACTCTCAGGTACCTATTATTAATATTAATCACATTGAATAACAAAGAAAACTGAGGCTTAGAGAAGCTAAATAACTTGCCAAGGCAAAGCACTTTCGGACTCAAATCCCACACCTTTCCCTAAAGCATACATAAGACAAAGGCCAAGAGGGCAGACATGCCTTGTCCCTGCCCACAGTCAAACACAAATAGGATAAAGGTTAGACATCCTAAATGCCGATCACCTTCAGTTTAGGACTGCTGACTTGAACATGCTTTTCTCTGCAGAAGACCCTATGCTTGGCCCACAGCTCTAACCAACTGACCGTGATGACTCTGCCCTGAGCACCCTGGATACCCTCTTCCCCCAGCACATACATCTGTATATACCAGTGGACTGCTCCACTCAATAAGGACTGGCTAAATGAGTGAAACAAAGACAAAACTTTCAGCCCTCCTACCACAGAAGGGGCTTCCCTTAAAACAGTAAGAAGAGAAAACAAGGACAAGAGTAAATGCTACTGGGAGTGTCCTGGATAATCATGCAGATTAATCAATTGGTTAATCAATTAGGTAGCAGGTGAATGAGGGTGTGGGTATGACTGAAATATCTAAGAAAGCACAAGATACCTGGACTACCAGGAAAACAGGATCAAGAGAAGTAAAAATAAACACCCTAAAGAAACCATTGATAAATTAACTGCCAATGTCAAATAAAGCATCTCTAGTCAAACTCCTGATGGAGGGCACAGTTATGGCTGTAACACACAAGCCCAGATTCCTCAATGCCAGATAACCATTATCCCCTAGTAATCTGTAGTAACTGGTCGGACACTGAATTAAGACAATATACAGAAATGTAAATGTATAATTATGAGGTATGGCGTCTGTCATAACTGTGGAGGAATAGACGAGGGCTTCACATGGCAACAGGCAAGCGAAATATTGGAATGCAAGGTTCTTTCTGAGCTATGGAAACCCTAAATAAACAAAGATACATACCATTATGTTGATGTAAATTCTCCCCAAATTTAGCTGTATAATTAACGCAATTCTACTCAAGACTTCAACAAGACTTTCATGGACCCTAATAAGTTTGCTCTAAAATTTACATGGAAGTATAGAGAACAAAAATAGCCAATACACTACTGAGAAAGAAGACTAATGAGAAAGTGCTTCTTTTACCAGATACCAAGAATTGTTATGACGCTACAGCTTGAGACATTGTGGTACAACGGCAGTAACAGATAGACTAACCAATGAAATAGAATACACAGCCCTGAAACAAATACTGTAGGCATATGGAAATGTTCTAGATGACAAAGTGGCAAATCACATCATGGGACAAATGAGGGACTATTCAATAAATGGAACCAGAAAATATGGTTATCCATTTGGGGGAGGAAAAGTGAATTTCAATCCCTAACTTACTCCAAACATGAACATTAACTGTAGCTGGATTAATACCATTAACACCTTTATATAGGTAAAGACCTTCTGCTCTAGGGATAGAAAAGAATTTCTTAAATCAAAAAGTCTATATAAAATAAATCATTGATAGATATTGACTATATCCAAATTAATAACTCCTGTTCATCAATGGAAACTTTCAAAAAGGCAAAAAAGAAAAATATGAATATAACATGTATAACAGCTATAACTGACAATGGATTAATATCAATAATGTATAAAGAAAAACAAAGAAGAGAATCTTCAAACAAATGGAAAAATGAGCAAAAGACAGAAATGGGCAATTCAGGAAAAAGAAACACCTGTGAACAATAAGGCTGTAAGATCTCTCCTCTCCTTGGTGATCATGAAGACCGTAATAAAAAACCATTTACACACATTCCATCAACACAGATCAAGGACCCTCCAGGTATTGCAGAGTAGTGAATTGAGAGCACCTCCTATGCATTGCTGGAAGGAAGATAAATTATACAGCCAATTTAGAAAACAACTTGTAACTTTCTTGTAAAATTGAACATTTAGTCCGACAATCCAACAATGCTACTCCAAGAGAAAGTTGCCCATGTATATATAGCAGGATGTTCACAGCAGCGCAGTTCATAATAGCAAAATCTTGGCATCATGCCTAATGCCCATCAATAGAATGGATTAGAAAGGAGACACCATTTACAATAGCATCTCATTGTAATATTACATAGTACTCAAAATGCTATATAACGAACTCTGGCTACATAGAGTAATAATGAGAATGTGTCATACACCAGGGATTATGGCTAATCCAATTGTGAGGTCCAAAATATAAATGAAAAAATGCAGTACAATTTTTTTGAGAGGACACCTATCCTTCTCTGGTCAGACAAATGCTGTGATCTCATCCTTGCAAGGGACATAAATGTTTATTGCAGCAGAATTTTTTAACAGCAAGTCCTTCCTGACATTCCTCAAAGCGATAGTATAAATGAGGTTTCTATGCCAGCATCCCAGAGTGAGATAAATGGGGATTTAAATAGCAGAGGATGGGGACTTAGCTGCAGCCATTTTTATTTATGCAAACATTTGAGCAGAGCAAGAGAATTCTATAGCCCTAATGATAGAGGTTAACAGGAACATCAAGATACTGAATTTGGGAAGGAAATGGCTTGTAATCAGTCTATCTGCTGGACCCGATTTGCCTGAGATAAAGCCAGGCCATGCTGTTGAAGATGGATAATCGGGAGTTTATTGGATAAATGAAACAGCAGTGATAAAAGGGGCAACCTCATTGCCTAGAGAAAAGGTAAAAATAGCTAGAATAATGGAAGAAGCTGTAGTTATATTCCAGTTTCCAAACACTGTTCATGCTTCTCCTCCACAAAGGCTTTCTCACTCTCTGAAAGGACTTGGGAGAACCAAGGACATGGACCCATAAACATGGAAGTGTCCTACCCAACCTAAGCCAGGGTCTGTAAATTGCCTAAATTCTCTGTATCAGAAACCAGAATGGACCAAAAGTAAATAAACCCAAAAATCTAGATCATAATCATTAGCAGACAAACGAGCAGGAAGTTTACAGGCTGAAACCCATGTTCACTGGTCTCCAAAGGCTGATATAAAAGTGCTACTTCTTTTCATTTGTTTGATGCCTGACAGTGATTTCAAATCAACAATTACCTCATCCAGCTTTGAATATCAGGCACAGAATAGGATTTAGAACAAAAAGACCCAGGCTATTGTCAAACACTCATTCAGAGAACTTAGTTCACTTGTTGGATCAAACTCTTTCTCTTCCAGGAAGCCATCCCTGATTGCCCCTGGAACCCTTGCAGGGGCCTCTGACCCAACTGACAATAGTACCAATACCATCCCTACTTTGTCAGAGACTGAGCAGTCATTAGAATGCATATCATGGTGTTATTAATTCATCAGGCAATTGTCATTTAATATTATTACATTCAGACAATGTGCTGAGCACTGGGAATACAATGGTAAACAAACACCAACATGGCACCTGCTCTCTGGGGCCCCACTTGTTAGCAAAAGCAAAATCCTTCATCTGACAGTCATAACACTGTATGCTTGATTACACATACAGCTATGGGCTATAAAGAGCAGGTAGGGTGCTGAGGGACTAGGTCATGCTGGCAGCAGTGCGAGTGGGATCAAGAAGTAAACTTTAAATTGATTTATGAAAGATGAAAAGGAATTAACTTCTTGAAAGTGTGTATGTGTACATATGTGTGTGTTTGATTGAAGAAGCAACAAAGCAGAGGAAATATATGCAAAATTAGGTGGTAGATAGGCAATAAAGGCCACATTTAAGATTCTGGTCTTCACCCAAATTCAATTAAAATCTTAAAGGGAATTTTGGGTAAGAGAGAGTAGATGCAGGAAATGACTTTTACATTTTGCCTTTGGAAAAAAAAATCATTCTGAATGAGGATCAGAGGTGGTCACAGAGAATATGTAAGGATAAGTTGTAATAAGAAATATGAGAGCTATCTGAAACTGATAATCTGGGCCCACTGGGAGTAAAGTAATGGAAATCTCATTGGAATTCAAGAATGAGAAGCTGAAAGCCAACAGTACTTTGTAGTGATGAAATAACAACTCATTAAATTATCACCAGTGCCCATCTGAAATAAAAAGCTCGACTGACAACTTCATGAGGTCAGGGATTTCTCTCAGTTTTTTTTTCCTCTGCTATATCCTAACACCTAGAATAACACCTAATAATAGATACTCATTAAATATTTATTGAATGGATGGTGGGTTAATTGATTGATTAATGGATTAATTAATGGAGTGATTGAATGGTTAATTATTAAATTATTACTTAATGGATCATTAAATGATTAATTAATGGATTGATCAAATTATTGGTTAATGACTTGATTGATTGGTTAATTAAAGGCAAGGCTTTGGGGGACTAAGGCTCCACTCCCAAAAAAACAGTATGAAAGGCATGGAGAAATTAATGAGAATGGAGTAAGAGTGACTTACTCCACTGCACTGTAAAGATGAAAGAAAGAAAAAAGAAACTCAGATCTCTGAAATTTAGGCCTTATAGGTGCTGAAATATAATATTAGTTGCATTCACAACCTCATCAAGTCTCTTATGGTGGAGCTGGGACAGTGAATGAGAATGAGTAGGGAGCAAATAATTGAAATGTGTATTAATGGGAGAATTTAAGAGGACTCAAAATGGCCTCATCACTCTCAATCCTGCTCAGCCCTCCATATCAGCTGAAACAACCTCTCTTCCATTCCTCATGGGCATGATTCTCTTTTGTTTGAAGGGCCCAAACTCCTTTGATTGCCACTTCTACTTTGAAACAAGAAACTCAATTTCATCATGCCCTAACACCACTCCAATCTATCTCTCACACACACACACTTCAGTGTTTCTATATCTATAATTAGAGTCCCAGCATCTTTGGAGGACCAATGTTAAGTCTGGGAATAGAAGGCTTGCTCACACACAAAATGTCACAGGACTTAGCTAATTTACATCAGGAACACATGTATAGAAATGGACCCTGAGTGGACTAGACCAAGGACACAAGAATACAAGCTCAGATCAGACTAAATTCATTGATATGGAGGCACTTGCCAGACTTCTAAATTTAATGCCCTAGCTCAAGCAGCTGGAAACCATCTAATTGTTTGCTCAGCTATTTAATGGACACCTAAAGTCAACAGTGATTCACTTTAAATGAAGATGAAATGCCAGAACTTCTTTGACATAATGTAAATAGAGTAGTCCAAAGACCGCAGATTACTAAAGTCAGCTTATCATGTGCTGTCTCCCTCTACTAGCCCTCAACCCTATAAGCCACTCCCTTCACCAAGTGTTGATAAATATTGCAATAGGAAGGTGAGGGGAGTACCAGCAATTTGGGAAAACATTTCAGAGTCCAGTCTGTATAGGCTATAGAGTTCAACCGGAGCTGAAATTGGACCCCCAATTTCAATAGAGACAGGCAGAAGCCAAGTTGCAACACCCAAACACCTAAGGTAGTGAGTCTGGTGACTGGAATATGCAGCAGGACCAGATGAGCATCACAATGTTCTCACTTCTAGGGACAGCTAATGCTTAATTAGTTGACCCTGAGGTTAACAAAACAAAGTAGACAGGTGACCCACCAAGACCTTACTTAATTCACGTTACTGAAGCAAGAGGTAGGAGGAGTAAGAGGCCTATTTAAGCCATAAAAATGAAAGCATTGACTATTTTCATTCAATGTCCAAACCCTGAGCCTCTTGAATGACCCTGAACTCTTTAAATGAATAGAAGACCTGAACTCTCCCTGAATTACCACAATTAAGTATTGTGACTATTCTCCTTAGGCTTTTTCAAAGAGACCTGAAACTATCAGGATAACTTTTCACTGGAGAAAAGGAAATAGCATGGCCTACTGGGTGTTATTGGATGCTGAATCTTGACTAATCTTAATTCCTAGAAACCCGGAACCTCACTGGGGCCCATCTGCCAGAGAGGGGCTAATGGAGGTCAAAGGAAAAATTGAGTTTTGACCCAAGTCAGCCCCATAGGAAGTGCAAGGACCCCAGACTTACTCAATGGCTGTTTCTCCATTTTCTGAGTGGGTGTTTGGGATAGATATCTTCAGCAATATGATGAACTTTCTAATTGACTCCCTGAAAATCGACTAAGGGCTAATAAGGCAGAAAGGGCAAAGTGAAAACCATTGCTCTCTCCCAGACAAAAGAAGAAAATAAAAGCATTATAATATCCCTAGGGAAATCAGAGAAATTAGCATCATCATTAAAAATTGAAAAGTGCAAAGCAGAGAATTCCAATCACATCCCTATGTAACTTTCTAGGTTGGCAGATGCAAAAGATAATGAATCATATGGAGTGACAGTGGATTATCATCAACTTAATCAAGTGGTGACTCCAATTATATGTGCTGTTCCTGATGCGGCCTCCTTATTGGATCAAATCAATACAGGCCCTAGCAACCAGTACATAGTTATTGATCTGTCGGTACATTTTTTTTCTTCTATCCTAACAAACAAAAACCACTAGAAACAGTTAGCTTTCTCCAGGTAGACACAGCAATAAATTTTCAATGTCGTACCTGAGGGTGATATCAACTTGCTGGCTCTGAGCCACACAGTTCACCAGAATTTGACTCTCTGACCAACCAACAGAACATCATATTAGTCCAATACATTGATGACATTATGCTGATAAGGTGTGGAGATTATAAATTAGCAGGTACCACATGCCTTTGTAAGGTATGTATATATCTAGAAAATAATTTCTATGAAAGTACAGGAACGGTGGGGGGTAGGCAGAGACAAATGTATTTGAAAAAAATAAATTAATTAATTTTTTAAAAAAGTACAGGAACTGTCCAAACATGGCCAAGTTTTTGGGGGTCCTAGTTTCTGAGCTCTTTAATAATATGTTTTGCAAAATAAAGAATTAGATGTTGCTCTTTGTATCCTGTGTCATTAATGGAGAGGCACAGGTACAACACAAATGGGCCTCTTGGGGTTTGGAGGCATAACATATGTAGCTGTGTCACTCCCAACTACTCACTGAATGAGTTGAAATTCTGGCAACACTGAGTTGGGCTCAAAGAAAGAGTGATCTCTCTGCTTTGTCCAGGCTGCTGTGCCAACAGTTCTAACACTCCACCTCCATAACCTGGACTCAACATGGCTACAGTAAGTCAGGATGCAGTATGGAGCCCAGGAAAATAGGGCCTGTCTGGAGGTTCCTAGAGTTTGGAAGCAAAGTTATGCCCTGTTGGAAAGTAGCCATTCCCATCTTGCAAAGTAGCATCTGACTTGTCAAAATACTTAGGAGAGAATGGATGCCTAACAATGAAAACAATATTACCACTTAGGCCAAGCGGCCCAACGTGCACTAGATGCTTTCGGACTCCCTGAGTCAGAAGGTGGGTACATGTATCACCATCCTCTCATCAAGTGCAAGTGACGTATACCTGGTCATGCTTGGTCAGGTCCTGAAGCAGCAAGAAAACCACCAGAACATCTCTCAACCACCAGCACATTTGGCCCTACAACAGTCCCACTCTCAATCCATACAAGATATCAACCCAAGGACTGCCTTCAGCTGAGAATGGAGGAACAAATTCAGGCACACTGTGAAGATCATTAGCCAAAATACACAGATGCTAACCAGAAGTGAACTGTGATAGTACTATAGTTACACTCAGTCAGTGGGTAACTTTCTGTCCAGATTGCCATAGATTTAAAAGGAGTGAGTTTTCAGACTTGGCACTGTTACCTGCCTCACTTTATGTCCCATTACTCTCTGCCTGTCTCATGGGACTCCAGCCACGCTGGGCTCCCACCTCATTAGACCGCATAGCATTTGAGCTCTCACATCCATTCAAGTTCCCAGATTAAGGTCTTCTCACTGGCTATCCTCTCTGTTCAGAATACCCTTCTGCCAGTGATTCAGATAGCTCGTTTTTCCACCTTTTTGGTCACTGCTCAAATGTCAAGTTCCTAGTGAAAGTTTCCCTTACCACCACATTTGAAACTGAATCTCTCTAAATACTTCACGTCTCCTTTTCCTGTATCTTTTTTATAAAACTTATCACCACACAATATACTGTATCCTTATTCATTGCATTTGTTGTCCATCTTCTCAAAGTTTCATGTGGGCAGGAATTCCTGTGTCTTGGTCACTGCCCAGCCCCTAAAACTGAGCCAGTCACATGGCAAGTGCTCAGAAATATATATTGCCTAAATGCATCTGGGCTTTAGTCAGTGAAAAGGGTGAAATGTAGTGACCACCTGGCTTTCTTTTGGCTTCCCAGCATCTAAACTCCCTTCTAGTTTGGGGAAAATTCAACAATGGCTTTACCCTTTGTGCAAGAAAAGGTGATTCCTCTTAATAAGAGTGCTGCATGGTGCTAGATATTTCCTCTCCCAACACCCTGGCAGCTACTGTAACAAGCAGAAACTAGATAGTCTTTCCCAACTCTCCAAATCCAATAAAAGTGGTAAAATATGCAAGAAATCTAAAAGAGTATTGACACCATGGTGGTGCAATCAAGAGAACAATTGTGGTAGCAGAGGTAGGGCAGTGTTCAACTGGCAGCAGGACTTCAGCAATGGGCCTGTTGCCTAACCAGACTGTTGTCCTGCGTGTGATTTAACAGTGTCCTCTATGGCCCAAACTCACTTGGGTGACACCTGTTTCCTCAATCTGATTCTCCAGACTTCCAACTGATTCCCTGAGCTTCTCAATATCCTAACAATTCATTACTTTCCCTGGTTAGGTTAGCTGGAGCTGAGTTGTCTTGTTTGCAACCAAAACCCTGAAGGTACAGGAGGTGTGGGAGAGGGGAATGTTAAGGGTGCTGTGGTCAGAAAGCTGAAGCTGGGAGGTGGAGTAGTTTCAGAGGATGCTAAGGACCAAAGTGCAGCCACACAACTAGGAAGCTGAGGGTAAGTGGAGGAAAGGATCACTGAAAAAAAGGTCAAAGGAAATGTGAAGTCACAGAGTTGAAGGGTAACCACGTGGTATGTGAAGACACCCAGCATTATATCTGAACTTGGGCTGGCAAGAAAGAGCTATCCCGAGGCCAAAATCTCAATAGTCAGATTGGCCCCCAAAAGCAGCATATCTTACAAGAGTGTCAGAAATCGCCATTTCAGAATCCTTAGTGCATGGAAGAGCACACTTTTGCTGAGGAATCGAAGGAAGCAAACCGTCTTCGTTTTCAACCACATAGGTAAAAGTTATAAATAAGTTACTTCTGATTCTTCTCTTAAGTGTGTATACTTGAATGAAATAAGTCTGACAGAGAAAAACAAATGCAATATGATTTTACTTACATGTGGACTCTAAAGAACAAAATAAACAAACAAACAAAATAGAAACACTCTTAAATATAGAGAACAAACTGACGGCTGCCAGATGGGAGGATGGTTGTGGGGATGGATGGAAAGGGTGAAGAGACTAAGAAGTACAAATTGGTAGTTACAGAAAACTCATGAGGAGAAAAAGTAGAGCATAGGGAATATAGTCAATAATATTGTAATGACTGTATGGTGCCAAGTTGATAGTACACTTATCAGGGAGATCACTTTATAAATTATATAAATGTCTAACCATGATGCTGTACACCTGAAGCTAATATAAAATAGTATTGAACATCAACTGTAATTAAAAATAAAAAATAAAAAAGAAAGAAAAGAAAATGAGTGAATGAACTTGAGCCTCTCTTCTCTCCATTTCATGTCTTTCCTGCTTCTGTGATATTTCATTGTTGTTGGCTCTGAAGAGTGTTTGGCCACATACCTTGGTTCTCCTCTTTTCTCTCAAAACCTGGACCTCCATTCCTAAACTCAGTCCCTCTTGTACGTGCACTATTCTGTCTCCCCACAAAATAATGAGCACCCTGATGGGCAGAACCATGTGGCTGAGAGATCACAGAGTTTAGAAACCTCACCTCTTACACTCAGCTTACCCAAGACAAGGGGATTCTGGTGAAGGACAATATCAGTCTTGAGTCTAGCACTGGCTCATTCATTCATTCAATAAACTTTGGGCATTACAATATGGCAGTATTCTGTTAGGACCTGAGTTTAAAAGGGTCTGAAAGCCCAGGATGAAATTATGCACATCCCACTATGAAGATGAGATGGTACAGAAAAAAAGATTGGACTTGCTGGCAGGTTCCTGGATTCTAATTCTATCCCAAAATTTATTTGCCATAGTGAGACATTAAGCAAATGACACAGACCTCTGCGAGGCTCAGCTCCCTCATTTACCTATGACAGTAACAACTAAACATAAAAGTCCTGGCATGGGGGTATCAAGAGATGTATATCACCTTTCTTTGCTCTCCAGCTCCTTTCTCTGCATCTCCCATGGGACCTAATGTGTGGCTGGTCAGAGCACATTGAGGTGTCAAGAAAGGGCTGGGCTGAAAGGTCCCACATCAGATCTGGGTGAGCACTGATCCAGCCCCAGAACCCTGACTCACCTTTTGTTGCCCATTGCCCAGCCTTGTTTGCAGAAGTGGAGGTTCACCCACCATCTTCTCTGAAGCCCTTGAGCAGGCACCTGAGGGTCATTGCTCACTGTGACAGTGAGCTGTGTTGGCCCTAATATTCCCAGGACAAGGGGTAGACATCCAATCAGAGTCCAGCTGTCTACTCAAATGTCCTTCTACCCTTGAGTCATTTGAATCAACATAGCCAGTCTTGAAAACTGAGAACAATTTTGTAACTGAGCATGCTAAGGCAAGAAAGGCAGCTGAGGGGATTACATGTAGAAGAAATGAGGAAGAAGTGGAAAGAACACAAGTCCTTTGTGGACTCTGGAAAGCTACCAAGAGAGGAGGAGACCGTCACCCCCACACCAGTGCCTGGCCCATTTCTGTGTCCAACAGTCCAGCCCCAGACTGGCACCACCTCACCACACACTTGCTGCACCCTTCTCATTCCTCAAGAACAGACTCTCCTAGGCACCTGAGCTAGAAAGGATCTGAAAGCCCAGGAAGACGTTACATACATGTCACTGTAAAGATTAGAAGGTACAGAAAAAAAGACTGGACTTGCTGGCATTTGGCATGAGGCAAACATACCACCAGCTGAGAGGTAGTGTGTTTGCCTCACATCTCTGGGAAAAGGGGAAAAGTCTGGGGCAATGGTCACATTCCAAGCAGGAGGATCAATGTTATCATTTCAGGGGTGACAGAGCCTGGGCCATCCCCCTCAACCCTGGGGACACACACTTCTCACAAGCTCCTTGATACCATGAGCCATAACCAAACCCTGGCACCAGAAACCTCTCTCTGAAACACACCAAATATGCCCCAGCTCAGTCAGAATTTTGTGAGCACCTGTAGCAGATGCAAGTGAAGCAGAGACTCACTCTCTAGCCTCCCACACTCTGCAGGGAGAGAGAAGACAGCAGCAAGCAATTGCTACAAGACAGACGGTGTCCTACACTGCAACGTCAATTACACATGTGGTGTTGTCAGCACAGTGCCACCACCCATCTCTCACTCCAAGTTCCAGGTGCTGTATTACAGCTCTGAGGCCAAGAGCAAACAGCTGGCTTTTGTGCTTGCCATGCAACAGCAGGGCCCACGCCGGCTGCTGGGTGGCAGAGGCTATTCCTTTCAACCTCGCAGAGCCCACCTGCTCTGGACAGAGAGCCAAATGCTGGGAACACAGACTCATCCCCAAGAGGTGCAGCACTGGGCTTTGACCGGTCACTGAGAGATGCAGCCCTATCTCCCAGCCTTGTCAGAGGCTGAATGGCAGGAGTTTCCACCAGCCTCAGACCGAAGGTTCTGTCACCAGCCACAAAATATTATTGTCTCCTTTCTCATGATACAACCATATATTTTTCTGTACTTGGCACATCCCCAGGAGACCCAGTCCACAAGGAACCTACTCCCAAAGACACTCAACATGTGCAGTGAGCAGTCTTCAAACCCCAAATCAAGATGTATGGTCAGCAGATCCAATACTGAATGCCAGGCTCAAAGATGACTGAGGACAGGATGGGGTCTCTGGTCAAGACAGAGCAAAGCGGGGTACATGAGCAGTTTGAGCCAGAGGCCTGGTAGTCCCTGGAAGCCCACTAGGGGATACATCCAGACCAGGTTTGGCTTCTGCACCACAGAGGGGTCTAAGGACCAGCACAGCACCCATCCCCAGTGCTGACTACTGCAAGCCTGCCTCACAGCTGCCACCTCCACCCCAGCTACCCTCTGCACAGGCACTGTGTCCCCATGACATGACTGTGCTCCCACAAACACTGTGGGAGCCCCCCTGTGCTCACCACAGGCTCTCTCACCAGGATGGGCACAGCGTCCCATCAGGGAGGAGGCAGCAACCTTGGCTCCTGCAGGACTGGGGGCTTCAGAACACAGGATGCTTCCCCTTTTCCTGCCCATAAGCCCAACCTCACTGCAACCTGCTGACTCCAGCCTGTCAGGGGAAAAAGGTGGACTCCACAGTCTCAATTTACAGATTGGGAAAAGCAGTGCACACATATGGAACACCCTTGCTGGGCCCTTGTCAGACTTTCCTCTGGATCCTCCCAGATGCCCCTGAATGGGAGTTTGCATTCCAGTGCAGAGCAGGTGCGTGACTTGCTTCAAGCCACACCCCAATGTGGTAGCTAATAACAAAGAGCAGATTAGGACTCAAATAGAGGGCTGTCTGACTTCAAGCCAGGTCTTCAGGGGTCAAATATTGGCAAAGGCACCTCTGGTCAGGGCCGCAGGACATCCTAGGCAGGCATGTCAAGGGTTAGAGGGCCTGAGCAAGCATCCTGGTGGCAACAGCCAGCTCACTGGCAGACGAGAGTGCTGTGGCTCCATTGATTACAGAGGGGAGATGACAGCCCCAAACACTCCAAAGGCTTGGAAATGCCCAATCTGAAATAAATTAGCTCTCCTCTAACTGTCCTACCTTGGGGAAAAACGTGACAGACATCATACATCACCTAAAGCCAAATTCAATTTGTACCCATTTATAACACAAACACGTCTCAGGTGTAACATCAAGGGAGCTCATTTAGCATTCTGCACACTCACCTCTGAGAGCTGGCAACCCACTGGCAGAGGTGAGATGTTGCAGATCCACTCGTGCGCAAATGTATTCCAATGTGGGAGAAAAATTAGTTTATATTATATGGCGGCAGAGTGGTGGGGGGAACCCCTCACGCATTTGTAAAGTGCCAGACAGGAGCAAGGATGGAGCTGGTCCAGGAGAACACAAGTTGAGTTGGCTGCTCCCATGACTGGCATGATGGCTCCCAGACACTGACAGACTGGCAGACTAGTCCACAGGATGGGGGGCCCACCGCTTAGCTCCAGCCTGTGGGACCCCATGTGGTCCCGGGCATGGCCCCCCAGGGGACTCAAGCTGAACTGAGTTCAAATCTTTGCCCAGTGACCCTGTTGAAGTCTCTTGGCTTCTCTGGGCCTCAGTTTCTAGCCTATTAAAATGAAGATGTCTGTGAAAGTGACTGTAGGTCAGAGGAAGTAACAGATGGTGGAGAAAGAGTGGAAAGTACTTTGTAACCCATCATCATTAACTCCATCCTCTCTATCTGCAAAAACCTAAAGCATCATGTCATTTCAGCCAGCACTACAGGCCCTCAGCCACAAGGACAGCTGGGTCTCCCTAGGGAGGTGTAAAAGCCCCCTGGGGAACAGCATCCTCCAGCTCTTCATGGGTTTGGTGATGGTGACACCTACCTCTGGGGCCTTTCATTAAGTCAACTAGGTTTACTGAAGTATAATATGCAAAGAGAAAAGTACAAAATTCTCAGACTGCTGATTTTCATAAATGAACACAGAGCTGAGAAAATTAAATATTAGCAGTTCCCCTAGAACTCTTAGGGGCCATTTTGCAAGATGTTCTCATCCTTTCTGACTCTCAAACATGCTTAATTCAACTGTGGGACGGGGAAATGGATCAGTGTCTGAAATTGGCGCTACAGTGCAAAGCCATGTCCATGATCAAAGCTGGGGAGGAATCTGCTTGTAATCACCAAGTTTAATTTGAGGCCTTGTTCTCCAAAATAGAGGACAAATTAAAAGACAGCATTCTCTTCCTTTCTGGGCCTCTCTAGGTTTCTCAGTGAGAATTTCAAGAGAAAGTCCTCACTTTTTGAGCAGGCAGCTCCTGCCTGCATCTCGGCTTTGTGTGCTGTGACAGGCACCTCAAAGATGCTCAGATGATGCCAAGCTTTATAATCAGGTGTCTTCTCTGATTAGTACAGATTCACTGAACGAATTTCTTTACCAAAAAAACATTGATGGCACAGTGAAATGTCTGGTTTTGATTTTTGTTTGTTTGTTGCTTGTTTTTCCTATTCTTCTGCTTGAAGTTTGTTTTTTTTTTTTAATACACTATTTTTTAGAGGAGTTTTAGGTTCACAGCAAAATTGAGTAGGAAATACAGAGAGTTCCCATATTCTCCCTGACCCCACCACGTGCAGAGCATCGCACTTGAGTGGTCCATTTGTCACAACTGGTTAGCCTACACTAACACATCACTATCACCACAAGTCCATAGTTTACTGTACTTTGATTGCTGTCTGTATCAAACCTGCAAAGCTTTCGCATTCACCTCATGGCATGTTCTCTAAGTGAAACCTAGAGCCATGGGCTTCTCAGACCAGAAACTGAATCAGGTCTCCCCAGTTTTCCACTAGCCACCTTAAAAAGGTAAAAAGAAACAGGTGAAATTAATTTTAATAGTATGTTTTATTTAGCCCAATATATCCAAAATACAATAGATCCCCCACTTATCCATGGAGCATATGGTCCAAAACCCCAGTGGATGCCTGAAATTGTGAATAATACCAAACCCTATATATACTACCTTTTTTCTTATACATACATACCTATGATAAAGTATAATTTACAAATTAGGCATAGTAAGAGATGAACAACAATAACAAAGTGTAACAATATAGTGTAATAAAAGTTATGTGAACTTGGCCTCTCTTTCTCTCTTGCTCTCTCTCTCTCAAAATATCCTATTGTACTACACTCACCTTTTCACTTATAGGAAACACTAATTGCTTCTCTTTGGAATATCTGAATTGCCAACATCACTAGTCTTGTGCTTTGGGGCCATTATTAAGTAAAATAAGGGTGACTTGAACACAAGCACCACAGTACTGTCACAGTAGATCTGATAACTGAGATGACCACTAAGTAACTAATGGATGGGTACAAGCTTATACAGCCTGAACACACTAGACTAAGGGATGTAATGAGACAACACAAGATTTCATCATGCTACTCAGAGTGGCACATAATTTAAGACTTTTAAGTTGTTTGTATCTGGAATTTTCAACCTAATATTTTTGGGTCACAGTTGACTGAAACTACAGAAAACGAAACTGTGGATAAGGAGAAATTACTGTATCATCATTTTAACATGTAATCACTATAAAATTATTATTAAATTATTATTAATAAGATAGCTTATATTTGTATTGTCTTCTAAACTGGTGTGTATTTTTACATTTACATACACAATTTAGCACATCTCAATTTGAATGCTAAATTTGCATCAGAAATACCCAATCTGATTTTAGATTCATAAAATTTACCTTTAGAAAAGTGGATTCAGGTAACCAAGTTGTACCAAAACATCTAAAATTTTTCTAATGCCTAAACTATCAGTTTTTAAAATTTAAATTAATTACAATTAAATATTATTAAAAAGTCAGGTCCTAGCCACATTTCAAGTGCTCAGTAGCCACATGTGGCTGATGGTTCTCATGTTGGACAGAGCAGGACTATGGGGCAAGGCCAGGGAAGGCCCAAGGACTGGCCAATATTGGCTCCCAGGACCCAAAAGTCAGTGAATGGTGGAAGAACAAGGAAGGTTCTGCAGTTCTTTTTCTTCCCAAGTTCATCTTGAGGAGCTAGTTTGAAGCCATTAGTCAACTGAAGAACAGATGGTATCACGAATGTCTCTTTCAAGACCCATAAGACTATTAAGATACCTGGGCCCAAACCACGGTCACATGTTGGGCAGACCCACAGGAGATTTTAACCACTGCTCCTGGGAAGACTGACTCCAGCTCTCCTGGCCTTCCACCGAGCCCTGGGCACTCAGAGGTCCCGTCCTCTTGCACTGCCACCTTCCACTCTGTCCCAGGGTCTTCCCTGACCAGCTGAGGAATGTGATCCAGAGTCCCAGCTCCCTTCCTCACTGACTGAGTCCAAAGGTGAATGGTGTGCCCAAGTACAGCTGGAGAAATTAATCAAGGCAGCGCAACAGTTGCCACCACAATCTACCGCAGCAACAAATGCAGCCTGCAATCTTGCTGTGTTCTGTGCTCTGTTGCAAGCACTTCAGCCCTCATCACCTCCTTGGATTCTCACAACTCTACAAGCTAAGTGCTATGATCTCATTTTGACCTTCCATTGCCTTTGCCCATCTTGTTTACTCTGGTTATGTCCCTACGTCCATTTTCCTTCTGAACTATCTCTCTGAACAACCTGCTTAAAGCACACTGCTTCTACCATGTGCTAGAGACCCAGGCCTCCAGGTCAGATCCCTCCCTTGAACACCACTTCTTTACTACCATCTGCTTACTGAAAATGCCTGCATGTGTAGCAGCACAAGCACTGCATGTTCAAAATGCCCAAGGCTGGACTCACCATCATCCCCTGGCCAGACATGTTCTTCCTCCTGTTACCTTATACTCCATGAATCACATACAATTTACACAGCCATGAAAGCAAGCGACTAGGCCTTATCCCAGCCTCTGTCTTATGTCTCATCTTCCCCTCATCTCTCTAAGCTCAAGCACATCTGCCCACTTCACATGACATACGTTAGTTTCCCTTCCCAGTTCTGGGCTGCATATCACAAGGGCCTCACCAGCTCTCACTGAGGCTATAGCAATAAACAAACCAGTGGACACTCAAAAAAAAATAATAATCACAATCATGTCTGAATGCCTAGCACATAGTGAGTGCTCATTAATTGTACTGAACTAATACCTTCCTCTTCATTACGTCTCTACAGTCCTGCAGGGGGTGCAAATGATATGTTATCAGGTATGCCAGTCAAGAGCCCCTTCCCCTTCAACAGAGGATGAGGGGAAGATGGAATGTCCATTCTCTAACAGCCCACAAGTCACACATAAGCAAAACAACAGTTGTGATAGTCAGTCTGGGATAAGACCACCCAGTTCCCAGATCACTGGATAGAAACAGCTAGATCAGGCTGGCATCTTGTGGAATAACTTTCCTGATCCCGCTTTGCCACCTCTCTTCCACTGCCACCCAGCTGTCTGGTGGGAACAACCCATGTAAACATCTCTGAAGTGATGATGAGAAGCAGGATAATGAGGTAGCCAGTCCCAGGTCCTGGGCAGCAATCACTGTGTCCAAGGAAGAGTACGTAGGCTTTTCCTCACTATCATCTGTCACACATCAAATAAGAAAAGATCTATTTTTTCCACAGACAACATGCCTACAATTTCAACTGGGCCAAAAAAACTTTTGACTAAATTTGCTTGTGTGATGCTCTAGTCTAAACGGTACACAGAATTCTATAAGAAGGCATTGTGAGGAACCTCCACATGACACAGTAGAGGCCCAGGCTCTCCAAGGGAGCGTCAGCCAGGAGCAGGGCCACTCCCAGCAAATGGCTCCCCAATACTGAGCTGACTTCTCCAGCTGGCAGTCCAGACTTCCTTCTGGCCACCACAGGGCTTCCCAGCAGGTGGGCCAGAGAGCTTCTCCTCCCTGCCCCTGGCGGTTCCCTCTCTGAGGACCTAGCCCGTCCTCATCACTCACGGCTGGTGCAGGCATGTGGGAGGCTGCCAGTTTCCCAGCACAGAGGGAGTGTGGAAGCAGAGAGATACTCAGTCTCATCTGTTGAGACATAAACAAGGAAAACATCCAAATACTAGGTAAGGTAAGGTGATGCCAGGCATCCTAAGAAGTCATCTGAGGCCCAGAGGTCTTTATATCAGGAGCTGAGGCCTGAGAAGTTTGCAATGTCAGTCCCAGTGGGCAGAAACTTGAAACAGCACCAATAGTTTTGAAATTGCTTTAAACACAGAGAATGTAATGAGAATGGCTCAAAATGCAGAAACATGTCCCCATGTAGACAGTACTATTTGGGGAAAGGATGCACTGATGGAAGGAAAGAGCCACAGAGCAGCACGGTCTAGACTTAGGGCTGGACTCAAATCCTGGCTCCCTCTGATCAGCTCTGTGACCTGGGCATATGGCTGCCACTCTCTGAGTTACGATTTCCTGGAAGAGTAAACCAAAAACAGTAATGATATTACCCCTCCATTTTGGGAGACGGGGCAAAAAAAAAAATGCATACAAAGCACTTGCCTGGCACCTAGTAGATCCTCAAAAATAGTGCTTATAGCAGTCCCCATGTGTCTGCAATGTGGTGGCAGGGCCAGCCCTAATAGGGAGGTCCTGCATCCTGCTGCATTGCTCACTGATGCTGCCATTGCCACCACCTGGCTCTGATAAGGAGACCAAGAAGTCTTCCTAGAATCAGCATGTACCTGTGGCTTTCCTACAGTTGTAGCCAGTCAAGGGTTCACCAACCTGGCTTCATTACAGATGCCAAGTTCTTTCCAAATGGTATCACTTTGATGCCCACTGCATCCCTGAGAGAGACCCATTCTCTCCACATTTTACAGAGAAAACAGACCCTTACAGAGCAGTTGTGTTTCCCTCAGGCGTCTCACACACACAGCCAGTCAGTGGCAGGGCTGGATTTTGAACCTGAGAAGAACCTAATGTCTGTGCTCTGCACTGAGTCCACGCAACTCAGCCAGGGTGAGACTCTAGTCCAGTGGACTGGAATTCTCAGTATCAAGAACCCACTTTTAGCCCTTCAGCTAATGTAAAACAGTGCCTCTGGCCCATGCAACTCCCCAGGGCCCCTATAAAATTGAATTTCAGGTCTGAAAGCCAGGCCCCTACCTAGGGAACCTATCTCTTAGCCCTCTACCTTAGGGCCTAGCCCTTCCTCTTAGCCCCCTGAGAGCCACACTGCTCTCCAGAGTTCCACTGCAGTAAGACCATCCACAGTGCCCTTACCAGGCCTGTAAATGTGTTGTTAACATACCCATCACAAGCCCAAAGTTTTAATGATAATTAGCTCAAACTAACATACGTGCAATATCTATATTATTGCATAATTTATATACAGTTCACACTGTTTGTGGGGGATATATGCACCACACCATAAACTATTTGCATATAGATTGCAGGTTCTAAACATATGTTTGTTAGTCAATGGGTAATATTTGAAATTCACACTTATACACATTGCTCTCATAAGAGTGGAAATGCTTGCTTTCTGCCATGACTTGAAGTACACTGTTTATACTTTAAAAGTTTGTTCATTTTTAAAATTTACAATACTGAGCTGTTCATTTCTGAACATAAAAATGATTTTCAACTGCTTGATGAGCTATGGCTGCCAAGTATCAGGGGAAATGAAGATGATGGTTTCGAGAAGCTTTATTTCAGAGAAGTTAGGAGGCAGGCTCACATTTGATGAAATCACTTGTATTAATGGTGGGCAAAGAGAAACCATTCCCCCATCCAGTTCAGTTAGCGATCAACCACCAGATCAACAACCTCAATAACAAAAACTTGTGATTTATTTATCAAACACAGTTTCTACCCTCTCTCAGAGGTCACACACTGTGTTTGGCATAGGGGATTCAGAAGTAAACCTAGGTTGTGGGAAGGCAGCCCAGACATACCTAGCACAGAGCCCAGTACAGAGTAGGTGCTCACTAAACGGCAATGACTATGATCACTGAGAAGAGACCAGCGTTTATGATGGAAAGTCTAGCTATATTGCAGAGATGGAGACAGCTAGACTTTGAACACCATCTCGGCATACACTGGCTCTGTGACTTGAGAAAAAGAATGGCATTCTCAGCCTCAGGCTCCTGATCTATAAAGCAGAACTTGAGGGCTGCTGTGAAAATTAAGAAATAATGTGCCTACGCCCTGGCTGGTTTGGCTCAGTGGGTTGGGTGTCATCCTGCAGACCAAAAGGTCCTCAGTTTGATCCCCAGTCAACACACATGCCTGGGTTATGGGCTAGGTCCCCACCTGGGGGTGTGCAAGAGAACCAATCAATGTTTTCTCTTCCTCTCTTTCTCCATTCCCCTCTCTCTAAAAATTAAATGGAAGGAAGAAGGAAGGACAGGAGGGAGGGAGGGAGGGACGGAGAGAGAGAGAGAAAGAAAGAGAGAGAGAGAAAGAAAGAAAGAAAGAAAGGAAGGAAGGAAGGAAGGAAGGAAGGAAGGAAGGAAGGAAGGAAGGAAGGAAGGAAGGAAGGAAGGAAGGAAGAAAGGGTCTAAAGTGTTCTGTCCTGTATCTGACCCATGGAGCAGCGGGGGTGGGGGGAGGGCAGGAGAAAGAGTCCACTCAGTGGTGGCCGTCTACCCTGACAGCCTCCTAGGACAGAATCCAATTCTTCCTTATCTGATTATTTTAACTGTGGTAAAATACATACAACATAAAATCCACCATTTTAGCCATTTAAAAATGTACAATTCAGTATCATCTTGTATACTCACAATGTTGTGCAACCATCCCTTCTAACTAGTTCCAAAAGTATTTTTATCTCCCCAAAAGGAAACCCTGTAACCCATTAGCAGTCACTTCCATTTCTGCCTGCCCACACCCAGGCCTAGCAACCACTAAAATGCTTTCTGTCTCTGTGGACTTGCCTATTCTGGACACTTCATATTAACAGAATCACACCACAAATCATATTTATCCTTTTATGTCTGGTTCCTTTCCCTTAGCATAATGTTTTTGAGTTTCATTCAAGTGTTGCATGTTTCAGTTCTTTATTCCTTTTTTATGGTTGAATAATATTTCATTTTATGGAGATATATATATACACACACACACACACATATATATATATATCACCTTCTATTTATCCATTCAACACTTGATGGATATTGAGGTTGTTTCCACTCTTTGGTCATTGTGAATAGTGCTGCTATGAAATGCTCACTTCATTTTAATGGGTAGAACCAACATTGCTTCAGTTTCAGAGTTGTATTCATTAACTCAGATAATATCATCCATGGGGGTCAGAAGATGCTCCTCCCAGTTTGCCTGAAACCAAAATTTCTTCATGTGAAGCCAGCAGCTGATAGCTGTTCCACTCACACATGCTGTCTTTGTTTTGCCTAAACATCAGGTTCCACCTTGTATTTACTCACATTATTAAAATAGTCATTACAGAAACTGTTCATCATTAACCTATGATTATTACCATGATGAATTTCTTGTTGGCTGTGTATAGTTGAGGAAAGAGAATACACGCTAAGTAAGTGCAAGTTTGGTACAAGGCTCTGTGCTGCCTCATCTTACTTGATCCTCACATGCACCCTTTGAGGTAGGAGTTAACATCCCCTGTCACACGGATGAGAAAATTCAGGCTCAGAGAGCTAACGTGACCTGTCTCAAATTATACAGCTAATGAGAGGCTGAGCAAGCATTCAGTCCTCATGTGTGTTTGGCTCCAAAGCTGCCCCTGTGTCACAACGCAATGCTTCCTTGATGGAATAGTTATTAACAAAGGGTCATCTCAGTCTGCTCCTGCTTGTCTCCAGTCAAGTCTCTGCTTCCTGACCCATCAAACTAAGTATTCTTACATCTCTGTGAATAAACAAATTTCCCATCCTTGTATGCTGAGTTTCGGGACAATTCTACCCACTTCATTTTAGGAGGATAATGGAATTTTATACATCCAGCAAGGTTACAGAACTGGGGTCATGAGCCAAAGAAAGAGAAGCCCAGGTCTCTGATATTCCTGAATTACTGTCTGGCTTTAGGTGAGCAGTACACTGACATGGCCCTGATCACCACCAACAAAGTGAATGTCTGTTGTCTGCTCTGAAATGTTTTAGGAGTGATGAGAATTATCTTTAGATATAGGTATCTTCACCAGTAATAGAAATTCAAACAAAGATTCAAGCTCATCCAAATTCACCTAGCTAGACAGTAGAAAAGCCCGATGTGAGCCCAGCAGCAAGGCTCCAAAGCCTTTGCTCTGTCCTCAACAGCATACCACTGCCTCTCTGGGCCACACTCTATGAAAATGAAATCGCTGTTCTGAGTCAAGCAGAGCTGGAGACAGATACCATGTCTAAGAAAAATGTAAAAGAAAAATGTAAAAAGTAAATGTTATGCTAACAAATTGCCCATGATCTAATTATCATCATCAAACATTTATTAAGGGCCCACGAGCACATGGTGCTCTGCTTGGCAGGCTCCTCAGAAGGAGGGAGAAAACTAGAACAACAGACAATGAGAGCCTCATTAATATGAATGATGCTTCAGCTTCTGTACTGTCAGAAGGCTAGGAACTGGGTACAGCCAAGATGGGACTTAGACTTCCTTTTTTATTTATTTTTTTTAAATTTTATTTTATTTTTTCAAATACATTTGTCTCTGCCTCCCCCCCCCCCACCACTTTCCCTTGCCCCCTCCCTCCTTCCCTCCCTCAGCTCTTCCCCTTTGGTTTTCTCCATGAGTCCTTGCTATATGTTCCTTGACTTTCCCCTTTCCTTTCCTTTCCCTGCCCCCCCTCCCTCCTTCCCTCTTGTCTCTGTTGATTTCTTTTCCTTTCAGTGTCGCTGGTCTTATTTTCCTTGCATCTTTGTATTGTTGGTTAGGTTCCGCTTATAGGTGAGATCACATGGTATTTGTCTTTCGCCCCATTATGCTAGACTTCCTTTTTTAAAAACACTGTCTAGGCTTGTGTGGGAACCTCCTAAAGCCCTGAAGAAGGACAGCAGCCTTGCTCTACAGAAGTCAGCCCCAAGAAGCACCAGAGAGGGAGGCACTGACCAGCCAGTCAACCTCCATCCCCACCCACCCCGACCCTGAGCCCTCTCAGTTAGGGTCTGGACCTCCAAGCTCGCCTGGCCACCAGGTGAGAATGTAAGCTCTCTCCCATTGTGCCGCAGAACCAATGGCCCTCTGGGGGGCCCACAGGTGGAAATGGTAATCACCCCATAGCAGCACCACGTGCCAAATTCCCACCAACTGGGCTCCAGTGTTAAAACATACTAAGTCCACTCCCTCTGAGTTAGGTGTCATTCTGTATCACCTCACCCCATTTACCTGGGTCCCCCCTACCCCCCACCACTGAAATGCAGATTCTATGTCTACACCTGGATTCATCAGAAAAAAAGTTTCCAGAGAGCAGTGTTATTTAAATTTACAACTTCAAAATTACAAATTAGTTCATATTAAGCAAACTTACCCTTCAGAGTAATCAAATAGAAAGCCCAAAGTTCCTGCTACCTGTGCTAGCATTTGATTTTTTTTTTTTTTAACAAGGCACTTACACATGTGCTAAGGAAGCTAAAGGCATTGAGGTAACAGATGTCCTGAGTTGTCCAGGAAAGGGCTTTAATACTGAATTGAGAATTGTAAAGTCTATGGATATGTGTGTATATGTATGTGTTAAATATAGGGTATATAAACATCTTTAAACAGTATCTGTATCTTACAAATAAACTACCTAAGGGGAGACCTAGCACAGGACAAACAGAGGGAAGGACACCAAAATTTACCCCCCACTTCCCAGCTCCTAACGGCAGGCATTCCGCTGAGCCCTTCACAGACATCATCTCACCAGCTCCCCACACAGCCCTGCTGGATGTCCTTGTCTCCATTTTAAAGGTGAGAAAAATGAAGGTTCTAAGAGGTTCATAATTTGCCCACAATCACTCAAACTGTAAATAGTATAGCCAGTTTTCCTATCCATTTCTGATTAGTTGCAAAGCAAACATTCTTTCTACAGGATGACACTGCTTCCTGGGAACCAGCTGAAGCTTCGCTTCATAGTAAGGGCCCTCCCCAGGATTCCCATAGCATTTGGAAGGTCCCCTACAATCACTCTCATCGTACACTATTACAATTGTCTGTTTTCAATTTGGTCTCTGTTACTGGGCTGTGAGTTTCCAAAAACAAGAGCCTCATGTATCTTTTCACCTTTAAATTCCCACACTGTGTCTGGATGGAAGGAAGGAAAGACAAGCAAATGGGAAGATGGATGGACGGACGGACGGACAGACGGACGGACGGACGGACAAAGAGATGGACAGAACGATACACAAATGAATGGATGCATGAAGGCGTGCATGCATCGTAGCGGGTTTACTGAGTGTAGGTCCTAGCCTTCAGGGATCATGGCGATTTTTTCAGAGGCTTTTGGGTCTGGGCTGCCTTGTGTGTCAGGGCCTCTCTCCTCAGCCAGTCAAAGGGAGGTCCTTATAGCCTCCCTCTCCCCAGCTCCCTTTACTTTATTTACTCTGTTCTAATGCCCTGTTCTCCCTCCATCACAGCTGGTGGTGTGATATTACCTAACAGCTTGGGATGGGTTTCTCCAGAAAGGGAAGCTCCCTGATATCAGATGCTATTCTTATTCACAGGTTTATAAACCCCTCCTTAGCCATGCTGAATTATTTGTCTCAGTGATATCCTGCAGGGTTGACTTCCAAAGGTTCATTAATTGTATGTTGCCAAAAAAAGGGTTCCCACGTGTCTATTTTATATTTGCAGACTTTCAATTTCATCAACCACCCTCTTAACTATGGAAGCACTGAAGGTGGGATCATGCTGTGCAGGATCCAGCAGCAGCCGGATGCCCACAAGTCCCAAGCAACTGCCATGAATGGGTATCCAGATCCTGAGCTAGCAGCACAGAGTGGGTCTATAAGGTGTCCCCAGGGTCTCTTCTCAGGGCTGAAATTGTGCTTCGGCAGCTATTTTATTAAGTACCCACTAGTGCCAGGCCTTGGGCTAGCCCTGGTGAACAAAACAGATATTATCCATGAAGGAAACAGACAATAAATATAAAGCAAATAAATAAATATTTTTACAACATATTACATAACATATATAAATATTAATATAGGTATGTATAAGCTAATACAAAGTCCCAATGAAAGTAGCAGTTGTTTTGCTAGAATAACATGGGGGTTGAAAACTGATGTCATCAGATACTGGGGTGGGAGCCTCAAACCAGAAGAGCCTTCTGCAGTCCACCCCAGTACAGCCCTGGGTGTGATCTCAGAGTGCAGAGCTATGGGGTACCTCACTAAATATATCATAATCAGTTTAGGGAAAAGCAAGGGGAAGTGATCAGCCTGGAACATGGGGAGGGAAGCCCAAAGGCACAGAAGTTGGCAGCACCCATGCAAGCACTATCAGGGAAAGGGTGCCCAGGACCCCAGACGTGAGCCCATGGAGCCCTGGAATGATGGCTCAGACACTGGCATTCCTACTGCGAGACAGTGGTCCCTGGGTAGGCAGGAAGTGTGGGTTTCACAGTCCCAGGTATCCTGCACTAGGGTCACACTTGGGTTTCCTTGGCTGGAAGTCTCCTTGTTCTGTATGTATCCTGGGAAAGAAGTCCCTCCAAATGGGCTGACAAAATCAAGCTTCTAAAGAGTCAATCTAAAGACTCAGCCCTGCACTGTGGTAAATCTCCCAAGGTGCACCGCCCACCAGAAATCTTAGAAGCCAGCTTCTATCTGGTTGTCACCACATCCCTGTTCACTTTGAGCCTGTCACCTCCAACCCTGAGAAGGCCCAGCCTGAGGTCTAGAGCCAGTTCCTCTGACACTCCCTTGTGGCCAGCAGAAGCCCACAGGAAGAGACCGTGTCTGGCCTCCCAATCCCAGGGGGTACAGAATGGTTGGGGGACCTTGGAAACCAAGGGTTTTGGTCTCACCCCAAAAGCCCCTCCTCAGAATATGCATCCCAGGTGGGAGCACCCAGCAGCTAGCTGACTCACTGGGAGAGGAACCACCTCGGGGAGTGTGAGGAGTCCAGGAGGACTTCTGGCCTTACAGGGAGAAGTGGGGCTCAGGTGAAACACATACTCTGTCGCAGGGAACCCAGACACTGGGCCCGCGGCATCTGCAGCCTGGAGGGAAGGCTCCACTCCCCTACACTCTGCCACTTCCCGTTTAGTAGTTCAAACAATGTAAGCTACATTACAGATCAAAATAAGCAACACTGTATTTTATAATTAGCCATAACTTGACAAATTAATTAGTATAGCAGCACAATGTGTTCCCTGAAGCATGGCTTACTATATTTTGCTTAGAGAATATATGTCACAAATTACAGATGTATTATTAAAAGTACTTGTGCAATGAGAGTGAATTCTAAAGGTACCCTTTGATACCCCTTTGCGGAAGAGAACAAAGGGCTCCAGAATGATAGAAATATCACCAAACCCACCAACCAACCTTCAATCACAAAAAGATCTACTTCTTTTCTTGAAAGATAAAAGGCTGTCAAGAACCAATATCAGGCCTCTGGGAAGGGTTACTAATAGTCAGTCACCTGAGGTGGTATGACCTGAGAGAAGTGGGGCCCCGGGCCCTAAGGATGAAGTGCATGGGTATCAAGTGGCTGGAATCTGGCTTGGCTGGGTACTAACTGTGTGGTGTTAGGCAAGCTTCTCATCCAGAAATTGATATGGTAGTACTAATACCTATCTTGCAGGGGTCCTGTGAGGACTAATGTATTGCTTCCTGCCAAGTACTTGACCTAGAGCCTGGTCCATAGGAAGAAGCCTAAAAAGTTGCCAGTATTATTCCAAGATATACTTCTGCTGAAAGACTCAGGAGGGTATCATCTTGGGAAGCCTTGCACACTGGAAGCCTAGACACCTCAAACTTTCCTTCATGAACAATCTATTCTTAGCCTTATTCATGCAGAAGTTCAGAAGCTGTTTAACTCTGAAGAATCACCAAGCTCACTGAGATGGGTATACATCCCAAAAGGTTGATGAATGAGTTGGCCATGAGAGCTACAACCAGTGGCCTGCTGATAAATGTTCAACAACCAGTTCCCAAGTGATGGAAGAAGGGGGAAAAGGGGAAGCCCATTCTATGGAGTGCCCACCCCATTTCGGGTAGAACATCAGAGGTTGTGGGGGCTAACACTTAAAAAGAGCTGGGCCACCCTGGCCTCTGGACTGCAGGACACAAGCCTTCTGCAGTGCAGGACAGGGGCACACCCAGCCTGAGGGGCTCCAGATATAGCTCACAGAACCACTCTCTGTGGTTCTATTTCCCTCTGCAGTCTCCTCTCTTGCTGGGTTCCTTATCACTCCTCTTTCATGTTCACTGCATACATGATCTGTGGTGTGGCTGCTCCTTGATGCAGGAATGCCACCACACCTGGGTCACAGAGGGACGATGTCATGTTCAACCCACTCATACACCTCCCAGAACACCTTGGACCAGTAATTTTAAGGGTGGATCTGCTGAAATCCGCACCTGCAAACCAACTCAACATTTGGCATTTGTGTCCGCATTTGGCGCAAGGCCTTGAGCTCTTGTAGAGTCTCCTGCAAGGTTTAAAGTCTTGCAGACACCACAGCAAGAGGCTCACCTGATTGCACCATCACCACCATTAGGGGCTCAAGGAGAAGCACAAGGGCTTTTGTCATGACCACTGGGGAGAGGCTGACCTTGTTTAGAAACCTGCCTGGCCAGTTTTTTATGGGGTGGTTACCTGAAATGGGATGGGAGGGAGGCCTGAGGGCTTGCTTTTCCTGGAGGGGCCAGCTGGGGGTCCACCTGAAGCAGCCTGGCTTTCCCAAAGAACATGAGCTCTCTCAGAGTCTCTCCTATCTACACAACCTGAGCCCTCTGTCTCTGTGGCTCCCTCAAAAGACTATAATCGGAGAGGCCCAAAAATAAGAAAAGTGCTCCCTCACCCAGAGGTGATTATATCAGCAAAAGGAAGATTTTTTGATAGCCAGTGGGGTCGGGCCACTAATCAAGGATGTTAGGGAGCCTCAGGCAGGCCTCCCCTGGGAGTGTGTCCTGAAGGCTCTCATGCAGGCCTCTCTCGGACCCCAGCCTGCATTACCAGTGATGGGATGGGGCTGGAGGTGCAGGAAAGGGCAAAGGTGGGCAGGCTACAGGCTGTAGGTGACCTACCTCAGCTCTGCAACCAGCCAGAGCTTCAGTTTGATCTCTAGCAAATTCACAGCTCAACTGAATTCAACAAAACCCTCTCTGGAACTATAACCGTATCATAAATAACCCGACCACCAGATTCTGACCACTCTTAGAAAAACAATTTCTTCTCACATCTTCCATTTCTTTTCCCAAAATGTCAGCCCTTACATTGAATTTCACTAATCTCTAAAACTTGTACTTTCTGGAACTTCAAATAACTAGATCTTTACCTACAAGGTGAATTATGCCATGTGATATAAGCCTACAAGATTTTAAATTTCAGTTAGAATTAATGCATGACAATAGGAAATAAAAATAAAATGATTATTGAAAGACTTAAACATCATCTATACATGTATTCAACATTAAGAAAGCAAGTAATATATTATTGTGTAATACCATTTTTTACATCTCTTTTTAATCATCCACTGAAAAAATTTCAGAGAGACAGAGAGAGAAAAAGAGAAAGAAATAAATGTCAGCTATGTTACCAAGCTCCAGTACATAAACACCGCTCAAGAGAGTGGAGTCCTGAAGGTCCAGAACTGAACTTGCTGTGCTCAGTTCTCTGTAACAGTGCATATACATGTTTGCTGAATGAAGGAGTGAAGGAATTAATGGCATTCCAGTGTGTCTGGTGTTTAATTTTCAAGTCCCAGGCAAACACCCCCTCAATCTTCCTCCTTTTCTTCTTGGCAATCAGTGCATAAGCTTATAAATCTGCATTGGCCTATCTCTGACATGCCGGGGGTGATTTTAACTTTGGTTACATTTTAATGCCAGTCCTTCTGCCAAGCCAGAAAGGCCTGAAACATTGCTGCTCCACAGAAGCTATATGATGTGCTTAGAGAGGAAGGAGGCACTGGTAAAAGCAGCTCTGTCTCTGAGCCAACTTCTCTCGATTGCATGTCCACTGAGGGTGTATTACAGCCCACCCTATTTTCCTGACCTTCCATAGTAAACCTTACTCAATGAAGGCAAATCTACTAATCACTTCACAAAAGTGTTATTATAGCCCCACCCCCAGGGAATTCCCAGCTCCTTGGAATGTAAATCAATGTGGGGCAGTGAGGAGAGCAAAGGGGGAAAGCAACATGAGTAATTTCCAGGCTTTCTAAGAGCCTCATTGAAATCACACATTTTTCTGCTAAAGGAGAAGTCTAAAACCCTTTGCTCTTGGGTAGAATGTCGCAACTCATTTTGACTAGATGTCTCACACAGGGCAAAAGAAGATCTAGTTTAGACTTCCATTTAGAGCACTGGCCCAGTGCAAAAGCATCCTGGGCTCAGCTGGTCTCACACAGAGTCAGGAGAATTTATCACAAGCTCATTCCTCGGATGTTTATTGGGCAACTGCCATGCACCAGGCCCTCTCTCCACACTGGGATATAAAGACTTACAAATCCTTTTCTCATGGATCGTAGTCTAATGGAAATTATTTCAATATCGATAACATTTGCTGCGTGCTTATCATGTGCCAGATAGTGTTCTTGGAGTTTTATTTGCATTAACTCATTTAATCCACCAAGAGCCCAGTGTCATAGATTCTGTTGTTATCTCCATTTCTCACATGAGGAAACTGAGGCACAGAGAGGTTAAGTAACCTGCCCAAGGTCACAAAACTATTAATGGCAGAGCTGGAATTCCCACCCTGACTCTGTCTCTACAGCAGCCTGGCTTACCACATCCGCACACCCTCTAGCAGTCACTGCAGAGCAAAATGTACATATAATGAGGAGATCAATAGGTGGTCAATAGGTAATGAAGTGGGAAAAATTATCTTTACAGGTAAGACTGGGATTTTTCTTAGGAAGAGAATTATCTAGTGAGGGCAGCATTTGACAGTTGCTTGGGGCAACAGATGAGCCACATAAGGCCTGAGTGTTGACTGGCCCCAAGCTTCAGAGGAGGGGAATGCAGTCCATTTAATAGAAGAGTGTGGGGCCCTTGGAACACTCTGGGAAGGAAAGAATAAGGAGCAGAGATGGAGAGAGAGAGGAGTGGAGAAAGCAAAATTGCAGAAGGCTAGGCGCCAAGTGATTGTCTCGGGATGCCCCAACCAGCAAGTCCTGAGAAAAGTCTCCCAATCCCATTACTGATTTCTGTGATGACTTTTGACTTACGTAAGGCTTGTTCTGGTTATTGTTGGAACCAGAGGAGGGCTAAGGTTCCCACTGGGGAGACATGGTGCCAGGCAGAGGCTGCACATGCTGAAACCATGGCACGGAGAGCAAGGGGGCCAGCAGATTAGAAACCATTGGAAATGTGTGGTTATCTCTAGGTGAGCTTTGGACTTCCACTGGCCATGGATGTGGACAGGGGGTGTTAAGGTTATTTCATCTTGGTCTCAAGACACAAAGTAGCCCATGGCTAAGTTCTTCATTATAGCCAGTATGACCACATCAGGTAGAAAGTTAAGAACTTCTCTTACCACAATGAGATACCACTTCATACCAGTCAGAATGGCCATCATAAACAGATCAACAAGCAACAGGTACTGGTGAGGTTGTGGAGAAAAGAGAACCCCAGTACACTGTTGGTGGGAATGCAGACTAGTGCAGCCACTGTGGAAAACAGTTTGGAATTTCCTCAAAAAGCTAAAAGTGGAACTGCCTCTTGATCCGGAGATTCCACTGCTGGGATTATACCCTAAGAATCCCAAAATGCCAATTCAAAAGAACCTATGCACCCCAATGTTCATAGCAGCACAATTTACAATAGTCAAGTGTTGGAAGCAACCTAAATGCTCGTCAGTAAATTAGTGGATCAAAAAACTATGGTCCATTTACACAATGGAATACTATGCAGCAGAAAGAAAGAAAGAGCTACTACCCTTCACAACAGCATGGATGGAACTAGAGAGCATTATGCTAAGTGAAATAAGCCAGGGGGCGAAAGACAAATATCATATGATCTCACCTACAAGTGGAATCTAACCAACAAAACAAACAAGCAAGGAAAATATAACCAGCAACATTGAAAGAAAGGAAAAAAAACATAATCAAGAGGGAAGGGGGGTGCAGGGAAAGGGAAGGATCAAGTCAAGGAACATGTATAAAGGACCCGTGGACAAAGCCAAAGTGGGGAAAGATTGAGGGAGGGAGGTGGGGGAGAGGGGCATGGGAAAGTGGTGGCAGGAAGGTGGAAACAAATGTATTTAAACAATAAAAAAATAAAATTCTTTTAAAAAAGAATTTCTCTCTTTATTCTCTTCTTAAAGTGTACCTCCTCAAAGAGTTAGTTTGATAAAAATCATACATAATAGTTAACCCTAAACTCACCTTGATCCATCTGGATTAGTTTCCCCATGCCAATGGAGGAGGAAAGAGCGATGTTATCATGACAAGCAACACTGTCAAGGAAGGAAGTACCATTTGTTCAACTCTGAACAATTACCACCATAAAACTCCCAACTATTGATCACTATTACGCAGCTACTGTACACCTGTAAGTGCACTGCTTGCCTGTAAGACACTGAAAATCATTAAGCCCATTGCATATAAAAGACATAGAGACACAGAGAGGTCAAATCATTGTGAGGCCACATGGTTATCAAGCAGTCAAGTCGGGACACCACCCAGGTCTGTCTGTTTGATAGCAAAGGCTTTGTCCTTCTCCATTCAAGACAGACCACTGGAACAGTGGTTGTAGAACTTCTCCACAATTTAGTATCATGTTATCTGAGCATCAGAACAAAGGACTGCCTTAAAGCTAATTAGCTGCTCATAGTCAAAACCAATTAATCTTAGTTAAGCTCACTGAAGCCTCACCATCAATGACTGAGAACACCAAACTTGAATTCATCATCAAAGATGGCTCCCCAGCAGGAAACCCACTCATTTAAATAACTCAGCCTCCTGAGCTACCCAGACCCTGATGGGAGAAGAGTGTGTGACAATAGGCTGAACAGAAACCCACAAGCATGGAGTGGAGCCAAGCCCTGAGTCCACGAACAGAAGCCAGGCGCACATTATTAAAACATAAGCTAAAAATCACTTATTCTGCATCAAGTGATTAATAGTGCTGGCCCTTTCCTGTGACATGGCAGCAGCCTGAGAAATGATGCAATTACTCCCAGTGAATGGAGATGTTCAGGGACTCATTACTACCAGGGCAGTGTGTACAATTTCATGGTTAATTAGGACTTTTGGGGAGGAGCACCGCTACATTACCCAGCCTAAACTGAGTTTCTAACCCTGCGCCTCTCCTTGCCTTTACACTGTGATGAAGTAAACTTTAAGGACTGAGGAAATAAAAGAAGTGCTGGGCTAATTGAAACCCAGCAATGATTACTGGAGATAATTTCTGTGGTGATCCTGCACTAGCCAAGTCCTGACGGCCTTTCATCCACACACAAGCCACCTCGATGCACTCCACGGTACAGCAGAAACACTGGAGACATGGTTTCCAGAGAGAAAAATGACTTTTAATCAAGGCTGGGAAATGGAATTACATGTGTAATTAGATAAAAACAGCCACAAAACCACCAGCGAGTGAGCTCACTGTAATATTGAGCTTCCGTTCTCAGAAGCCATGGAGAATTTAGGCGTAAACTATGCTGATGAAGGCATTTGGATTTTCATTCTGTGGCCAACCGGGACTTCCCCAGAGGAAATGAATGGCTTCTCTGTCCTCCTTGGAAACACCCACATGGCAATGAGGTGGCTGCGTTCCCTTGGCCTATTCTGCTTTTGCTCTCCTGAACCTCATCTCAAGCACATCACCCTGGCAGACAAATGAATACATGTGTAGGTTTTCCTCATTTTTGTAAGTTAACTCCAAACACCTAGTATAGAAGATAAACTATTTTGATGCTCCAGGATCAAAGGTCACCAGTTAAAGGCTCTAACTGGCATGCATTTCATTTCAAGTTCATAGGCATATCAAGCAGAGTTCCTTTTTTTGAAAAAATGGAGACACTGACTTCTTTGACCTCTAAAGGATCACTTGAGTGCTCATCTTATGCAAAAGTGGAGCAGAGAGGCAACCACTGCCCAGGATTATGAGTCTATCAACACCATCATTTTTCTTGAAGCTTTACAAAGCCCTGTGGGGACTTCCAAGGGAGAAAATACTAAAACTCCAACTGCTGAAACCTCATATTATAAGCTGGAGAGACTGTCAGTGTAGGCCTGAGTGCCTCCTCCGGGCTCAGAAGCAGGGGACACAATCAGACTTGGAAATAAAGCCATTTCAAAGAGAAGTGGGGTTAGACCAGTGGTCTGGGCTCAAGACCCAGTGCACAAGGTCCATGACAGCACTTCCAGCTGACACTAGAGGCCTCTCCCCTCCTAAACCAGGAGGTTGGGTAGGTGCTTATAAAAATGGCATTTGGGAGAGCGGGGAGAGCTGAAAATTGTGAATCCATGTGGCCTAAAGCCACATAGGCTTTTTATTCATGACATATCACACTGAAGACTTACCTTGTTCTTAACATCAAAAAATAATAATAATAGTCCTGGCTGGTGTGGCTCAGTAGATGGAGTGCCAGCCTGTAAAGCAAAAGGTCGCCAGTTCGATTCCCAGTCAGGGCATATGCCTGGGTTGTGGGCCAGGTCTCCAGTAGAGGGGCACGCAAGAGGCAACCACACATTGATGAGTCTCTCCTTCTCTTTCCCTTCTCTTCTAAAAATAAGTAAATAAAATCTTTTTAAAAAATCAAAATAATACTATGGGACATTGAGGAACATCTGAAAAGTTCACCAGCTTTAGGGTCCCACAGACCTGGGTACACATCTGTGATTCCTCTTTTTTGAGGCCCAGTTTCTCCAAAAAGTGGAAATAATAACTCACTCCTCTCAAGAATTGGTGTAAGAATTGGAAAAAAAAAAAAAAGCCCTTTTATCCTGGTGCCGGACTCCTTCTATATATTGTCTCAATCTGAGTCATTTCGTGAACCTGGCATTACTATTATTACTTCACAGACTAAAAGTTCATATTCAGGAAAGTTAAGCAACATGGTCCAAAAGCCATTAGCTAGTCAACCACAGAGCTGAGATGTGAACTTGGTGTGTTGACAATCAGTTAGCCAGACAGTGAAAATCTAAATGCTTCCATCAGATCCTGGAGGTATCAACACTACACGTGTGTATGTGAGTAAACACCAGGCCGGCAACAGCTTCTCACATGGAAATCACAGCCTTACTCCACCAACCCCCTCAGACTTTGAATAGATAATTGGGATGGGGTCATATCTCTTGCACATTACCATGACTCACATAAAGTTTTATCCCATTAGATCTGATCCAACATTCTAGCAATGTGGATATTTTTGACCATACAATTCCTTCTTACAGACGTTATTCCTGAACAAGGAGGCCTGGTGGAGAGGGCCTTCCACATAGAAAAGATTGGCCTTGTAGTGAGGGTGGAAGATTGAGCCAGACGGCAGAAAGCAAGCCTGGTATTATAAACTAAGGACAGACGCACTTGGTCTCTGGATAAGGAAGAGGCTTCTTATCACTGGTGCTGAGAAAATCTAGCCCTCATGTAGTAAGAGGCTAGAATCACAGTGACCCTAGATGTCATGCATTTCCCAAGACTCCAGCCTGTTGGGGGAAATGGCTGCATTCCCTGACTTTGACCACCACTGAAACTAGATTCCTCCCTATGAGTCTTATTTGTCAGCACTTAAAAAAATACAAAAGTGTTTTTGAAATATATTTGGGTCCTGCCTACAGCTCAGCCCTTCCCCTTCTCCTTTCCCCTCAAACCCATCACACTGTTGTTAGTTTTTCTTTAACAGAACGGCATCTTGCCCCTTACATGAACAGTTTTTAAAGGTGAGACTCTCTTCCACCATTCCCCTGGAGCACACACAGACATATTAAGCACTTCCCAGAGCTCAATCTCAAAGTACCTGCTTATCCAATTCTGCCAGAAACCAGGTTGGAAAGGGGGAAATGATGAGAGAGTGTGCAAAAAAAAAATCCAGGTGCTTTCCCGCAAAAGGCAGCCAGGTGTGATTTCATAGATGGCACATACCCAGGCATCACTGGAAAATCAAGTCAATAAATTTATGAGGGGCAACACTGTGACAGGTTGGTAGTAACATTCCATAAGAAATGTCTCTGTTTCTGATTATTTACTTAAGATTTTAATTAACCTGCCTTTTGTGCGCTCTGCACACAGCTTGTACACATGTGAGCTGGGGGGCTGAGTGCAGACTGGCTGGGAGAGCCTTGAGGAGAGACTGGAGACGGAGGCCTTGGGGAAAGAATGGGAGGAGGAACCGGGGAGTCCCAACTCCCTCCCTGATCCGTAGTCTCCACTGTGGGCTGGAAAGGCGTGCCCCCAAAGAGGCAGAAGCGGGGCGCACACGAACCAGACTGCCTGCGATTGAAAACGCAGTCTGCACAGGTGGTGGATCCTTGGCCAAAGGGGTCACAGAACTGCCCAGAGACCCCTGAGGAGAGGCTGGAAATGGAAGCGTTGGAGAAAGAATGGGAGGAGGAACCGGGGAGTCCTGACTCATTCTCCTTGCCGTAGTCTCCATTATGTGGGAAGAGGCCACACCCCAAAGAGCCAAATGCCAAAAAGCACACAATAGACACCCCAAAGCCACCCAGTGCAGGCGCGCACACTTGCGCCAAGTGGCTGGCAAGGGTTGGCAAGCATGTGTGTGGACCTGCGCAGGTTGGTGAGGGCTCACACGGGCTGGCAAGGCCTCCCACAGGTTGGCACCAATATGGCCTGCAAGGGAGTGCGCAGAGAGGCGAGGGCAGGCGTAAGTTGACCCGCCAGGCCCACGATTGCGGAGGGGCTCACAGAATTAGTGGGTCCCGGGCGGAAGGGGTCACAGAGCTGCCCAGAGTCCCTGAAGGAGACACCGGAGACAGGATTAACCGGAGAGTCCTGGAGCTGACTTCCTCCCATTTCCATAGTCTCCATTTGGCGAGGGCAAGCAACGCACTCAAAGAGCCAAAAGCGGGGAAAGCACACAATAGAAGGCCCTAAACTGACCAGTGCCGGGGTGCCTGCTGGCCAGGGGTACCAGACAGGTATGGGAGGTCGCAAATAAGCCCACTGGGCTACGGCAAGCACGCGTGAACCCAGGCGGGCAGGGGATACAGCCGAGCCGGGGAGCGCGCTCAAGGAGCCAAGAGTGCAGAGGGAGCCACAGAAATAGTCCATCCCTGGCAGAAGGGGTCACAGACCTGCCCCAAACAGGAGGCAGACACAGACAGTAGACTCCTGGAAGACTCAAACAAATGACCCAAGGTCATATATTGTCAACAGCTGACATCATCAGAGGCAGGCCCAGAAAGAAAAGTAAAGGGAAAATAAATAAATAAATAAATAAATAAATAAATAAATAAGACACACCTACTACCATAGAAGTTTAATCCACAAAGCCAGGAAATCTAGACGGCCCAATTGAAGCATAAGCGAAAATAAATAAATAAATAATTAATTAACTTTACAGACTCTCACAAAAATGGGAAGAAAAAGAAGTTCCCCCCAAATGAGTGGAAAAGGGGACTCCCCACAGAGAGAGCTAAATGAAATAGAGGCAACTATCAGATATTGAATTCAAAACAATGGTTCTAAGGAAGCTCAATGAGCTCAGCCAGCTCAAAGATAACTATGAGAAACTGCAGAGAAACTATCAGGATCGTACAACAAACTATATCAACATGGAAAAGGACATAGAAACTATCAAGAAGACACAAGAGGGTATGAAGAATACCATTTCTGAATTGAAGAACATAATAGAAGGAATCCAAAGCAGGCTGGATGAAGCTGAGGATCGAATCAGTGAGATGGAGGGTAAGGTAGAAAAAAGCTCACAGAAAGAACAAGAAATGGAAAAAAGATTCAAAAAGAACAAAGAGGCATTTAGGGAAATGCAGGACAACCTGAAATACAATAATATCCATGTAACAGGAATACCAGAAGGAGAAGAAGAGGTGCAAGGGATAGAGAACCTCCTCGAAAAAGTAATGATGAAAAATTTCCTCAATTTCAGGAGAGAAAGGGTCTGATGGATTCAGGAGGCACAGAGGACCCCACTCAAGAGGGACTCGAGGGGTCCACTCCAAGACACATCATCATTAAAATGGCAACTATGAAAGACGAAGAGAGAATCCTCAAAGCAGCAAGGGAGAAGGAGAAAGTAACATACAAGGGGACCCCGATACGCCTAGGAGCTGACTTATCAACAGAAACACTACAAGCCAGAAGGGAATGGCAACAAATATTCCCAGCCATGAAAAGCAAGGGCCTACAGCCAAGACTGCTCTACCCAGCTAGGCTCTCAATTAAAACGGAAGGGAAAATAAGGAGTTTCCCAGACAAAAGAAGGCTATAAGAATGCATCTCTACCAAACCAGCACTCCAAGATATGCTAAGGGGACTGGTGTAAGAAGATGAAGGAAAAGAATAAGAGAGAGAGGAACACAAGTACAAAGAGAAAAGATTAGTAAGTTTCTATCAGTAATATCTCTCAACATGAATGGACTAAATGCCCCAATCAAAAGACACAGGGTAGATGAATGGATAACAAAACATGACCCACACATATGCTGCCTACAAGAGACCCACCTCAGAGCAAGAGACCTACACAGGTTGAAAGTAAAGGGATGGAAAAAAATATTCCAAGCAAATGGGCATGAGAAAAAGGCTGGGGTTGCCATACTTGTATCCGACAAAGTAGATTTCAAAGCAAAGGCCATAAAAAGAGACCCAGAGGGGCACTTTATAATACTTAAAGGAAGAATCTATCAAGAAGACATCAACATTGTAAACTTATATGCTCCCAATAGAGGAGCCCCCAAGTTTATAAGGAAATTGTTGGATGACTTCAAAAAAGATATAGACAGCAACACACTGATAGTAGGGGATTTCAACACCCCACTGTCAAAAATGGACAGATCTTCCAAACAAAACATTAATAAACATATTGTGGCGCTGAATGACACACTGAATCAAAGAGACTTAACTGACATATATAGAACCTTACATCCCAAAGAAGAAAAATACAGATTCTTTTCAAATGCTCATGGCAGTTTTTCAAAGTTAGACCACATGATAGAACACAAAGCAAACCTCAGCAAATTCAGGAAAACTGAAATCATACCAAACTTTTTCTCGGACCACAAGGGCTTGAAACTGGAAATCAACCTCAAAGAGAAACTTCGAAAACTTGCAAACTCATGGAGACTGAACAGTAGACTATTAAACAATGAATGGGTCAATAATGAGATAAGAGAAGAAATCAAAAAATTTCTGGAAATAAATGAAAATGAGCATACAACAGTCCAAAACCTATGGGACACAGCAAAGGCAGTCCTGAGACAGAAGTTCATAGCAATACAGGCCTACCTAAAAAAGATAGAAACATTTCAAATAAAAGACCTAACACTACAGCTTCAAGAACTGGAGAAACAACAACAAATAAATCCCAGAGCAAGTAGAAGGAAGGAAATAGTCAAGATGAGAGCAGAACTGAATGACATAGAGATGCAAAGAACATTCAAAGGATCAACCAATCCAGAAGCTGGTTCTATGAAAAGATAAATAAAATTGACAAGCCTTTAAGCTACTCATCAAGAATAAAAGGGAGAGGACCCAAATTAATAATATCAGAAATGAAAGAGGAGAAATAACAACTGATACCACAGAAATACAAAGGATTGTCAGAAACTACTATGAACAATTATATGCCAAGAAATTTGAAAATCTTGATGAAATGGACAAATTTTTAGAAAACTATAATCTTCCAACACTGAAGGAGGAAGAAACAGAAAGCTTGAACACACCGATAACAGCTAGGGAAATTGAAGCCGTAATCAAGAAACTCCTGGCACACAAAAGCCCAGGGCCGGACAGTTTCACAGGAGAATTTTAAAAACATTTAAGGAAGAGCTAACCCCTGTCCTTCTCAGACTATTCCAAAAAAATCCAAGAGGAGGGAAGACTCTCAGACTCTTTCTATAAGGCCAGCATCACCCTGATCCCAAAACCAGATAAAGACCCTACAAAGAAAGGAAACTACAGGCCAATTTCACTGATGAACATAGATGCTAAAATCCTCAACAAAATATTGGCAAACTGGATCCAGCAATACATTAAAAAGATTATCCACCATGACCAAATGGGATTCATCCCAGGGATGCAGCAATGGTTCAATATACGCAAGTCAATAAACGTGATACATCACATAAATAAAAGAAAAGACAAAAACCACATGATCGTCTCGATAGATGCAGAAAAAGCATTCGATAAGGTACAGCACCCATTTATGATCAAAACACTCAGCAAAATGGGAATAAATGGGGCATTCCTCAACATAATAAAGGCCATATATGAAAAACCTAGAGCCAACATCATACTCAACGGGCAAAAACTGAAAGCTTTCCCACTAAGATCAGGAACACGACAAGGATGTCCACTCTCACTGCTTCTTTTCAACATCTTATTGGAAGTCCTAGCCACAGGGGTCAGACAAGAGAAAGAGATAAAAGGCATCCAAATAGGAAAGGAGGAACTAAAGCTATCACTGTTTGCAGATGACATGATAGTACATAGAAAACCCTGTAGACTCCACCAAAAAACTCCTCAACCTAATAAGTGAATTTGGCAAAACAGCAGGATACAAAGTCAACATTCAGAAATCAAAGGCATTTTTGTACACCAGCAATGAAATAGAAGAAGAAATCAGAAAAAAAAATACCATTCGATATAGCAAGAAGAAAAATAAAGTACCTAGGAATAAATTTAACCAAAGAGGTAAAAGAGCTGTACGCAGAAAACTATACAACTTTGAAAAAAGAAATTAAGGAAGACACAAATAAATGGAAGCATGTACCGTGCTCATGGATTGGAAGAGTTAATATCATCAAAATGTCCATACTACCCAAAGTAATTTATAGATTCAACGTAATCCCTCTTAAGATAGCAATGACATATTTCACAGAAATAGAACAGACATTCAAAAATTTATATGGAACCATAAATGACCCCGAATAGCTGCAGCAATTTTGAGAATGGAAAACAAAGTAGGAGGGATCACAATACCAGACATCAAAGTATAATACAAAGCCACTATACTCAAAACAATAGGGTACTGGCACAAGAACAGACCCATAGACCAGTGGAACAGAAAAGAAAGCCCATAAATAAGCCCAGGTCCATATGGGCATCTAATATTTGACAAATAGGGCAAAAGCATAAAATGGAGCATTAAGAGCCTCATCAATAAATGGTGTTGGGAGAGCTGGATGGCTACATGCAAAAAAAATTGAAATTGAATCATCAGCTGACACCATACACAAAAATAAACTCAAGATGGATAAAAGACTTAAGTCTAAGTCACAACACCATAAAAGTCCTAGAGGAGAACATTGGCAGGAAACTCTCAGATATCCCACACAGCAATTTTTTCACTGATATGTATCCTAAAGCAAGGGACATAAAGGAAAGAATAAACAAGTGGGACCTCATCAAAATAAGAAGCTTCTGCACGGCTAAAGAAAACATCAGCAAAATGAAAAGGGAGCCAACCCTATGGGAAAATATATTCGCTAATGATACATCAGATAGAGGTTTGATCTCCAAGATATATGAAGAACTCATTCAACTCCACTCCAAGACGACAAACGATCCAATCAAGAAATGGGCAAAGGACCTGGGCAGACGCTTTTCCAAGGAGGAGATACAGAGGGCCCAGAGGCATTTGAAAGGATGCTCAGCATCACTAGCCATCAGAGAAATGCAGATCAAAAGCACCATGAGGTACCACCTCACACCAATCAGAATGGCCATCATAAACAGATCCACAAACAACAGGTGCTGGCGAGGCTGTGGAGAAAAGGGAACCCTAGTCCACAGTTGGTGGGAATGCAGACTGGTGCAGCCATTGTGGAAAGCAGTGTGGAATTTCCTCAAAAAGCTGAAAATGGAACTGCCTTTTGATCCAGTGATTCCCCTGCTGGAACTATACCCTAAGAATACCAAAACACCAATACAAAAGAACTTATGCACCCCAGTGTTCATAGCAGCATAATTTACAATAGCCAAGTGTTGGAAGCAACCTAAATGTCCATCAGTAGATGATTGGATCAAAAAATTATGGTACATTTACACAATGGAATACTACGCAGCAGAAAGAAAAAAAGAACTACTAAACTTTGCAACAGCATGGATGGAACTCGAGAGCATTACGCTAAGCGAAATAAGCCAGGAAGTGAAAGACCAATACTATATGATCTCACCTATAAGTGGAACCTACCAATACAAAGATGCAAGGAAAATAAGACCAGCAACACTGAAAGGAAAAGAAACCAACAGAGACAAGAGGAAAGGAGGGAGGGGGGGCGGGGAAAAGGAAGGGAAGGGAAAAGTCAAGGAACATATAGCAAGGACTCATGGAGAAAACCAAAGGGGAAGAGCTGAGGGAGGGAAGGAGGGAGGGGGCAAGGGAAAGTGGTGGGGGGTAGGCAGGGACAAATGCATCTGAAAAAATAAATAAATAATTTTTTCAAAAGGCGGGGGAAGAACAGACTTGAGTAGACCCAAAAATAAAGAAAGAAAGAAAGAAAGAAAGAAAGAAAGAAAGAAAGAAAGAAAGAAAGAAAGAAAGAAAGGAAGAAAGAAAGCACAAAATCCATCAGCTGATAAAGTCAATTTGAAACTTATGATGCTCAAAAGTATCTAGTTAATTAAATACTTTAACACATTTTAAACATCTACTTAATAATGGGTGGGAAAGTTTTTAAATATGTAAACATGGGTGACCTTCTATGGGAACTGTGAGAAACAATGAACAAATTCTGATCCACGTCTGGTTAGCAAAAAAAGAGAAAATTAGTAATATAGCAGGGTACACAATGAACTTAAAAAGGTCACTAATTCTCATATATACAAAAAATAACTAGTTATAAATATGTAAATAGAAAAAAATCACAGCAATAGAAAGTACACTACCTAGGAATAAACTGAAATAGAAATACAAAAATCTGTATAAAGAAAACTTTCAAACAGTACCAAAGAATTCAAAGGAAGGTTTAGAAAACATGTAAACGACATACCATTTTTTGAGTAGAATGCAGCATCACAATAATTTGGATTTTCCCTATGTTAATTTATAATCTCCAGAAATCCCAATTAAATATCAATAAGCTGTTTTCCTGGCACTAGGCAAGCCAAGTTTATAGTTCTTAAGGAAGAATAAACAAGATGAGCAGAAGAAAAAAACTTAAAAACATAGTAGGAGGATGTTCAGGGAGACCAAATTTTACCAGGTGTTAAAATATGCATATGAGAAAGAGTCAATAATTAAAACAATGTGGTAAAAACATGTGAAAGATCTTAGAAAATATCAATGAAACAATAAAAATTCTAGAGATATGTTCAAATATATACAGGATTTTCATATTTTATGAAGATGGCATTGTAAATCAAAGAGAAAAAATAACATTTTTAATAAATTGGACTGGAACTATACACCAAGAAAAATTCTACATGGGTCTTAGAATTAAATGTTTAAAATGGAATCAAAAGGCACTTTTAAAAAAATAGAGAAAATCCTTTATAATTTTGTATCAGGGAATGTTTTTCTATGAACTAAAATTCAAAAGCCATAAAAGACTGATCATACACCATAATACAAGTGAGATTTCAATCAGCATTTAAGAAAGAAAGAAAGAAAGAAAGAAAGAGAGAGAGAGATGGAAGTCCTACCTTTTGTGACAACATGGATGGAACTGGAGAATATTAAGCTAAGTGAAATAAGCCAGTTGATGAAAGACAAATACCACATGATCTCTCCTATAAGTGGTCTCTATTCAACAAAATAAACTAACGATCAAAATAAACCACAGGCATGGAAACATGGAGCAGACTGAAAGTGACCAGAGTGATTGGGGAACAAGGACAATGGTGGAAAGAAGGGGAAGGGACTAGACAAAGAACATGTATGAATGACCCATGGACATGGACAACAGAGTGGGAATTGATTTTGGGAGTGGGGGGTGGGAGTGGGATGGGTGGAGGGGGGTAAGGGGGTAAAAACTGAGACAACTGTAATAGAATAAACATGATTTATAAATTTAAAAAATAAATAAATTTTGAAAAATTAAAAAAGTAAAAAATATACAAATGAGACTTATTCTTGGGATGCAAGTTTGGTTCAATATTGCCAATCAATTAATGCGATACACCACATAAATAAAATGAAGAAGAGAAATCATATGATCACATCAATAAATACATGACAAAATCCAGCACCAATTTATGATAAAAACTCTCAGTAAAGAGAGAATAGAGGGAACATACCTCAATATGATAAAGGCTATGTATGACAAACCCACAACTAACATCATAATCAGTGGGGGAAAAACTAAATGTGCTTTCTTTAGGGTCAGGAATGACAGGAATGTCCGCTTTCACCACTCTTATTTAACATAGTACTGCAAGTCTTAGAACAAGAAGAAGAAATAAAAGGCCCTGACCAGTGTGGCTCAGTTGGTTGGGCATTGTCACACAGGGCAAAATGTCACCTGTTAGATTCCAGATTAGGGCGCATGCCTGGGTTATAGGCTCAGTCCCTGGTTGGGGTGCGTGTAAGAGGCAGCCAATCAATGTTCCTCTCTCACGTATATGTTTCTCTCCCTCTCTTTGTCTCTCCCTTCCCCTGTCTCTAAAAATAGGTAAATAAAATCTTTTTTAAAAAAAGAAATAAAGGCATCTAAATTGGAAAGGAAGAAGGAAAACTGTCCTTATCTATAGATGACATAATACTATTATATAGACAACCCTAAAGATTCCACCATAAAACTATTAAAGCTGATAAATTAATTGAGTAAAGTAGCAGGACACAAAAATATTCAGAATTAGTTGCATTTTTATACACCAATAGTGAACTATCAGAAAGAAAACAATCATTTTAAAACTGCATCAAAAAATAAAATACCTAGGAATAAGTTTAACCAAAGAAATAAAAGGCCTGTATTTAGAAAATTATAATACACTAAAGAAAAACATTAAAGAAGATACAAATAAGTAGAATCATGTACTATACTCATGGATAGGCAGAATTAACATCATTAAATGTCCTACTACACAAAGCAATCTATAGATTCAATAAATTCCTATCAAAACACCAATGGCATTTTTCAGAGAACTAGAACAAATAATCCTAAAATTCATAGGGAACCACAAAAGACCTGAAATAACCACAACAGTCTTGAGGAAGAAGAACAAAGTTGTAGGTATTATGCTACTTGATATCAAACTGTACCACAGGACTATAATAATCAAAACAGCATGGTACTGGCATAAAAACAGACAGATAGATCAATGGAACAGAATAGAGAGCCAAGAAATAAACCAACACTTACATGAGCAATTAATATATGACGAAGAAGGCAAGAATATATGATGGGTTAAAGACAATCTAGTCAATAAAAATATTGAAAAACTGGACATACACATGCAAAAAAAAAAAGAAGCTAAACCACCTTCTTACACCACACACAAGAATAAACTCAAAATAGATTAAAGACTTAAATGTAAGACTCAAAACCAAAAAACTTCTAGAAGAAAATATAGGCAGTAAAATCTCAAAAATGTCTCTCGGTAATATCTTTAATGATATGTCTCCTCAGACAAGGGAAACAAAAAATAAATAAACAAATGGGACTATATCAAACTAAAAAGTTCTTGCACAGCAAAACAAAAAAACAAACAAAAAACCATCAAAAAGACAATGTACTTAATAGACTTTTTTCCACAGAGGACATACAGATGGCCAATAGACATATGAAAAGATGCTCAATGCCACTAATAGTTAGAGAAATGCAAATTAAAACCACAATGAGATATCACCTCACACCTGTCAGAATGCCTATCATCAATAAATCAACAAATAAACATTGGCGAGGATGTGAAGAAAAGGGAACCCTTGTGGACTGTTGGTGGGAACGCAGACTGGTGCAGCCACACTGAGAAACCATGTGAAGGTTCCTCAAAAAATTAAAAATGGAACTCCATTATGATCTAGCAATTGCACTTCTGGATATATATGCAAAAAAATCCAAAACAGTAATTTGAAACATCATATGCACACCTATGTCCACTGCAGTGTTATTTTACAACAGCCAAGATATGGAAGCAACCCAAGCACCCATGAATAGACAAGTGGAGAGGGGAGGCAGGAGGGGGATAATAGGGGAAAGAAGGAGAAGTTGCAAGTCAAGGAACATGTATAGACAACCCATGAAAATGGACAACAGGGTGGGCATTGACTGTGGGAGGTGGGATGGGAAGGGCAAGGGAGAGCAACAGGGAAAAATGTGGGACAACTGTACTTAAACAATTTTTAAAAAGTTTTAGCCCTAACGGATGTGGCTCAGTGGATTGAGTGCTGGCCTGCAAACCAAACGGTCGCTGGTTCGTTTCCCAGTGTATGGCCTATGCCTGGGACGCAGGTCAAGTCTCCAGTAGGGGGTGTATGAGATGAAACCACACATTGGTGACTCTCTCTCTCTCTCTCTCTCCCCCCACCTTCCTTTCTCTAAAAATAAATAAATAAAATCTTTTAAAAAGTTTTTTAAAGTTTTTTTAAAAACTATTAAAAAAGTTTTAAAAAACTGTGGTACAAATAAACAATGGAATATTACTTGGCCATAAAAAAGGATAAAATCTTACCATCTCTAAGAACATGGATGGATCTAGAAAGTATTATGCCAAGTGAAATAAGTCAGAGAAAAACAAATGTTATATGATTTTACTTACATGTGAAATCTAAAAAAAAGTAAATGAACAAACAAAACAGTAACAGATTCATAGTTACAGAAAACAGAATTATGGTTGCCAGATGGGAAGGGGTTTGGGGCTTGGGTTAAAAAAGGTGAAGAGATTAAAAAGTACAAATTAGTAGTTACAAAATAGTCATGGAATGTAAAGTATAGCTTGGAAAATATAGTCAATAGTATGATAATAAATATACATGGTGTCAGGTGGGTACATATAATGGCTAACCAATATGCTATACACCTGAAATTAATACAAAGTAATATTGAATGTAAACTATAATTGAAAATAAAATTTAAAAAATAATAAAACTAATAACAATAAAGAAAAGATCAATAATTTTACTATAAATAAAAAAAACTTCCTCACAAAAACAGAAAAGTAACAACAAACTGGGTTCGATATTTTCAACTTATTCAAAGGATCAAAGGATAAAGTCTTTAATATAAAGAGCTCCCTAAAACCACTAAAAAAAATGAAAAGTTCATGACACAGAAAATGAAATACATATAACTCCTGGGCATGTGAGAAGACGCTTATTCTCACTCAAAAGAGAAATACAAGCTAAACCTATTCTCTCATACTATTTTTATCCATCAGACTGACAAAAATCCAAAAGTTTGATAATGTATGCTCTTGACAAAGCTACTGGCAAACAAGCAGGCGTATACACTGCTGGTGGGAGTATTCATTGGCACAATGCTTTTGGAAGGAAACTGCAATTTCTATAAAAATTACAAGAGCAAACATCCTTTTACTCTGCAATTCCATTTTTAGGATTTTATCTGATCCTTGCAAGAGTGTAAACTGACCTCGTTATAAAATTATTCTTTGCAGCCCTGTTTTTCACAGTGAAATGTTGAACAAAACCAAAATATTAATATTAGGGCACTGGTTATGTAGATTATGCCACAACCCCACAATATTATACTGTGCAGCTGGGGAAAAGAATAGAAAAGTCCTTTATTTACCACTATGGAAATACCTCTTAGATGTGTTACTAAGTGATAAAAACAAAATGCAGAACAGCATGCTCCTATTTGCATTAAAACTGGGGAATGCGGTTTTATATTCATATCTGCTTATAATTTATTATGAAAAGCTGTAAAGAACCCTCCCACACACCACAATTAGTAATGTGTTTATCTGAAGGACTGGAAAAGGTTGGAACAGAATAAAGCTTAGGAGAATTTTTACTCCCTACCTTTCTACACTGCTAATTTTTGAACCATGGGAATGCATTATCTATACAAAAGTTAAATAAATATGTTAAAGTTAGTTTTCAAAAGATAAATAAATGCTAATGGAATAGATTATTGACACCACAAAAATAAAGTGAAACTCTAGAACTACAGAGATAGAGAACATAAAAGAGAGAGAAGAATGATGGAAAAGGAAAAGGGCAAAGCTGTGTAGAACTAAACAAACAAGAGCCAAATGCAAATAACTGCAATTGTGAAGAAAGAAAATAAAAGATATATGCATCCTAATGCTTTTGAACTCTTCATATACATAATAGAAAACTCATGTGTACATGTATCTATACATATTTCATAATTCAAAACATTTTAATGAGCAATGAATGCCCTTTGTCCCCAACAATTGAATATCTAGAAATCTTTTTTAGGAAAATCATTAAGAATGTGGTTTAAGACTTAGGTACAAAACTGTACCTCATAAGCAAATGCTCAACAATAGATTCAACAAATCATGGCTTCCCATACAACATAATGTCAACCAAGCATCAGATTTATTCTGCCAAATATTTAATGATACCAAAAGATGTTTACTCTCTGCTGGCAAAAATATACACTAACATATTAACTATAGTTATCTCTGAGAGTTGGATTATGGATGACTTTTATTTCTTTTTGCATATTAATATTTTCTAATTTTCTTCAATGAATGTGTATTACTTGTGTAATAAAAAATAATAAACATTATTAAAATGATAGGGGGAGGAAAAGCCCAGCTTAGTTGATTGATATCCAAGAGATCTATCCTACTGCACATCACTTGTCCAGATACCCTACTCCAGTATTTTTTAAATTGCACTGATGATGAAACTCAAAAATCCTGAGGAGTGCGAGTGTGGAGGGCAAGAGGGACGAATGCAGGATTTGAGGGTCTGCCCCATACTTAGGTTCTCCCTTACACACACACACACATACACACACACATACATGCTTTGAGTAGCTCCACTTGTTCAAGTTTTACAAATAGGCCCTCTCCCTAAGATTTAACTTTAATGAGGGAGTCTTCCAAGAGAAACACTGGAATACTACCCCACAAAGCTCTGTCCTTGTGCCTTAGTCTGAGCACCAAGAAACCACATAACTGATTATCCATGAAAATGCCTTCTCAGAACTCTGAGCCCAGGAGCAGTTTATCCCAGGCAGATGAAAGCATAGATGAAGACCCACAGGTGTGATTTAACAGGACTCACAAAGAGGACAGAGAGTGGCTTTGTCTGTCTACCAGAAAGCGAAATGAGTCTTGGGGAGCTGGCAAGCAAAGTAAAACAAGAGTGGGAACCTGAGAAGCAAAGAAAGACTGAGGAAGGGGGTCAGGGTACCTTCCCTCACCAGGTGCCAGAGCACAGTGTGGACTGAACTTTGAGAATATGCCGAGCCGCGCCTCCCATCAAAGATGACGATGTTGGAGACTCAAACTTTGGATGATCTTCCCTCAGCTCTAAAAGAAGGTCAAGGCCAGCATCCTACTGATTCCCCTTCTAGGTGAGAGCCCCTTACTTATCCACAGCTTTTCTCCTTATGAATGTACCCTGCAAAAACTGAGGCCAAATGTACTTTTCACTTTTAGCCTTTGGCTACATAAAGTGGCTGACCCTGTCCCTAGTTATGAAAAATCATCAATCTATTAATAATATAATAGTAGCCATCACTTAATGTGTTTTCACTATCAGGCACTGCAATAATATAAACCATTTTTATTTAAGTCTACCAGCAAGGCTATGAGGTAGTGTAGAAGACTCACTGTAAAAATGGCCCCACTTCTCCACTTCTTCCTGTGTGCTCTGTGCCATGAGGCTTTGCATTAAGAGGTAGAATCTGTATGTCACCCCTTGATTTTGGGCAGATATTGTGACTTTATTTGGCCAAATAAGTAAAACCAGAAGTGATAATGTGCCAATGCTAATCCGAGGCCTCAATTCCATTCATTCTCTTGGAATCCTGCTACTTTCCTGACAACAAGCCTGCGCTAGCCTGCTGGAAGTGAAAGACCATGTGGAGAAGAGTCATCCTAGCCAAGGCCACCTAGGAGACCCCAGCTAACCACAGACATGAGTGATCCCAGCCAAGATCAGCCAAGCTCGGCCCAGATCAGCAGAAGCATCCAGTTAACCTATGGATTCATGAGAAATAACACCTGAGTGTTTTAGACTGCTAAGTTTGGGAATAGTTTGGTTCATTGCATTATTATGGCAATAGATAACAGATACACTTGAGTAACATTATTGTTGCCACCTTCAAGTTGAAAAATTTTCTTGTTATGGACTGAAGGATGTCTGTGTCCCCCAAAACCCGTATGTTGAAACCTTACCCCCAATGTGTTGGTATTTGGAGAGACTTTGAGAGGTAATTAGCATTAGATGAGGTCCTAAGGTCAGGGCCCTGGTCTGAGGGGATTATTGCCCATAAAAGAAACACCAGAGCTCACTAGATCTCTTTCTCCTTCCCCTCCTCCCACCTTCTCTCTCTCTCTCTCTCTCTCTCTCTCTCTCTCTCTCTCTGACACAGTGAGAAGATACCTGTCTGCAAGCCAATAAGAGTGCCTTCACCAGAAGCCAACAATGCCACCACCTGATAGAGGATTTTCAGCCTCCATAACTGTAAGAAAATAATTTTTGTTAAGGCACCCCAGCTGATAATATTTTGTTAGGGAAGCCCAAGCTGACTAAGATCTCACAGCTGTCCAAAGCTTGTGCTCTTAAGGAGCCTCAAGGCTGTAAGCAGATCAGGTGGACTTCACTTCCAGAATTTTTCTTAGCCACACCCACGGGCTGCCCTCTGCTTTGAGCTATCCTGGAATCTTAAATGTCCTAGGTACATGGAATTCCATAGCTGGAACAGGCCTGGAAGGCATTAACTCCAACTCCCTGGTTACATGGATGATGACAGTGAAGACCAGATAATCCAAATGAATAGTCCAAGGTCAGACTACACATAAAGCAAAGGAAAGACTGCAGCAAAGTTCTCTTAGCCCCAGGGAAGTGCTCATTTGTCCACACTGGTCTGTTTTTCCTCTCCAGATATAGTAAGAACAAGGAAGGGTTGGGCTTCAGGAATTCTCACCTTGCTTCCAACCCCAGTGCCCCAAAGATCCCACTCTTAAGATCCAGAAACCAGAACTGCTAGGAGCTGCTTATTACTACCCCATCTCTCCACTTCCCCCAAAACCCATCTCCACAAATGAGCTTGTTGAGCCACACATTCAACACAACATGAGCAGATGGTAGGACCTGGGTTCCTAGTGGACATCCAAGGAAATAAGGCTGCTTCAGCCCTGCAGCATCATAAAGACAGCAGTACTCTGTGCCCATGTAGGAGACAGAGCCCCTTACAGCTTCTCCGAGGCCACACGGTGGATCTTGTAGCAGAGGCTGTAGCTTCTGAAGGTAGCTCTTCAGACTGTTGCCATGCATATGGTGGCCTGGCAGCTACTTCTAAGATCTTGCAAACCACACAGCAATCAGGAGCCCCTGGGACTTGGGGCCCATCTGCTGTACAAAAAGAGCTTCATTTCAGATGCCATGAAGCATCAGAGGACGATGTGTGCTTCCCTCAGAGCTGGAGCACTGCACCAGCCTTCAGGCTGCAGTGGAACTCTTAGAGGATGAAATGCACTCAGGACACAGGCAAAGTTTCACTGTATCTGGGGCTCTGGGAACACTCTGACGAACAAGGCATGGGCATGGCTCTTCATGAACCCCAGTAGAGTAGTGAGAAGAGTTCTGCAGAGGTTTATACAGTTATGGGTGCTCACAAAAGGCAACCAGCTCTGGTCTTCAGGGAAAGAAGGGCAGGGAAGGGCTTAAAGAGAGTTTTTCAGAGGACATAATCTTTGAGCTGGAACTTCAGGAAGATCTTTCCTATGATCATGTCTCTAGAGTCTGCCCAGGAGATGTCTAGGATCAAGTCAGGAATGAGATAGATGATGACTTTGTCTCCTATGCTACACAAATATTGATCTCCTAGATGTGCCAGGCTCACCAGCATGTGGACTCACTTTGTCCTTCAATGGCCATCAAAATGTCTTGGATCCCCACTCTTTTTATTGCCACTATGCTGTTTAAAACCAAGCCATGGCTTTATTTATTTTTTTAATGAAGATTATAGCCCTCAATACAAGATCCTGCAAGTTTGGCCTTTGCTCCTCTACTGGCTTTCTCATGGGTTCACTCTCACCGTCCCTTGCTGGGTTCCAGGCATCCTGGCTTTCTTTCAGACCCTCAAGCCACATCTCTCACACACAGGTGTGGCACACATTGTTTTCCATGTCCTTAGGTCTCAGCTCAAAACTCTCTTCTCAGGGAAGTATCCTCTGAGCCTCCAGGTTGGGTCTGCTTCCTCAGATTTACTCTCTCATAGAACGACATCCCTTTTTTCCCTGCATTTCAATGTGTCTTGAAGTCATACTCCTGTCCATGTAAATTTTGTACTTAATTTCCGCCTTTCCCACTAGTCAGTAAACCCCATGAGAGCAAGAAATGTGTCTGCTTTTGCTTACACTTGTATGTTCAATGTCTAACACAGTGCCAGTCACATGGTATACAGTCAACAAATATTTGCTAAATGAATAAATGAGTGAATGATTATTGCAAGAATCCTGAGAGTTTTGCTCTGGGGAATGGAGGATCCATGGTGTCTTAGGTTGGGTAACTGCATAAGCAGATCCTGGTACAAAAATTTTAGTATAAGTCAGTTAATTTGGAAAGTAAAACCAGGAAGAATTATTAGAGAAAGAGGGACAGGGAGGAAGGAAGGAAGGAAGGAAGGAAGGAAGGAAGGAAGGAAGGAAGGAAGGAAGGAAGGAAGGAAGGGAGGGAGGGAGGAGGGAAGGGAGGGAGGAATGGAGAGAAGGAGGAAGGGAGGGAGGGAAGAAGGAAAGGAGAGAGGGAGGAGGGAGGGAGGAAGGGAGTGGAAGGAAGTACCAGGGTTCAAAAATGAGTCCCCTGGACCAGAGGGCTAGGGGAGGAGGGAGGAAGAAACTAGAGGCTGGGTGAAACGTCTGTATGCACAAAAAGTCGGGTAGGAGAAAGGAAGAAATCAACCTATTTCTGCTTGGCTTTCTACTTGATTTGTGCTGACCCCAGTCCCAAACTCTAGGCATGCTGATACAGAAATTATCAGGTCCAAACTCTGTTTTCACTACTACTGGTTCCCCATTTGCACTCAGCTTCAACTCTTCCATTACAAGAATCTTTTCAGATAATTCTAAGCCCTTACCTCTGGCTCCATGTGATCCCCAAACTGACTATTACACTGAAAAATTCAACTCATTCCCTCCAAAGGAAGAAATGGCACCATGACCCAGAAGTGGAGGGTCTGGGCATCCACAGGTATTTATTTCTTAAGCCCATTATATTTATGTACAATGACAGAAACCAACATCTGCCAGAGCCCTATGGGAAGGCATTCAAGACCCAGGAAGCAAGTCAAGATTGAATGAATAGCATGCCTCCTCCTCCATGAAACTTCTTAATCTGCAACTATCATGCACTCTTCCAAATGTCCAGAAAACATTGTCTGGAGCACCTGCTGTGTGTCTGGCACCACACTGAGCATGGGGAACATAGCTGTAAAGGCAGATGAGGTCCCTGCCCTTGAAGAGCTTATAATCCAAGAGAGGAACCATGTACCAATCAAACAACCATCCGAATCCATGTTCAATTACAACCTGAGAAGGAAAGGTACTCGGTCCTGACAGGGGAGGAGGGGAAACTGACCTCCTCTAAAGACCTGGGATGCCTCCCTGAACAAAAGACACCAGAGATGGATGTAGGAGTTAATGAGGAGAAGGAGGGGGCCAGGGAAAGCATGTGCAAAGCCCTTTGACAAGAGGACCACGGCAAAGTGGATGGATAGAAGATGAAGGCGGGTGTTGTCTGAGACAAGGCAGGCAGAGGAAGAAGGACCAGTTCAACTCCTGAGCCCCACTGTGAAGGATAACGTCAAGGGGCCTCGATTCTAGGGGGCCTGACAACATCACATGTGAGAGAGGGCAAGCAAAGGTGACTTGCTGGTCACCTCTTTTTTTAAACTTTAATTTTATTGTTGACACTATTACGAGGTCCCCATTTTTCCTCACCTTTGCCCATGTCCGCCCCCTTCCATCTGTTTCTATGCTGGTCACCTCTTAAACAGAGAGGAGGAAAGATGTCATGGGACTTAGGCAAGTGTGAAAAGAATTAGCTTTTTCTGAGCACCTCTTCCATGTCAGGCATTGTACCATACCTAAGTATTTATAAAATCCTTAGATTCATTCATTCATTCATTCATTCAGTTCAACAAAGAGTGGTAGAGCCACAGATACTCTTTATGACCAAGGAAAAAGTAGGATAATTTTCTGCAAAATCATGCTTCAAAAAAAGAAAGAGTAAACTTATATTTAAATTCCTGACAAACTCTCTCTTATTAAAGGGTAGTTCTCTCATTTACTTTATTTTAACCAGCAAAGTACCAATTGGGGAAAAGACATTAGCCTGAAATGACCTCAATCAATGCTAGTTTTGGATGTTTATAAGAGGTTCCCTGATGAAATTGTTAAAAAAAGAGGCAAAAATACTTGACCCCTATTCAATAATTATTCCTGAGTATGACCTTAGAACTGCAAGCAAGGATGTTGTTCTAAACAAGCCTTTTACAAATTGCTCTAAAGAGCAAGACCATAAGTAGTTACACTGTAGAGAGCATGAATAAACCTACAGTACAAAAGACAAAAAAAAAAAAACTCTCCTAATGTTATGCAAATAAGTGGGAGTGGCTCGGGATAAAATCTCCAGTGACAGCATTTTACAGAGATCCACAAAGTGCTATCATGCCACAACTATGACAGAAGCAGAGATTCTGTCCCCTGGAAAACTAGGTTAGTCATTGCATACAGCGGCTCTGGCAGTGATGGAGGCTGAGGAAATTAGGTTAGTCATTGCACACAGCAGCTCTGGCAGTGATGGGAAGGCTTGGAATACAACTTCTCCATGAAATGCAAGAGGGGAGGAAAGCAGTATTTCTAAAATCAATGTATTATTTTACATAGCATATGAGTTTAAATATTGATGTGTAACTATTTAATAAATCCAATGCTACAAATAGACATCTAACTCTTTTATCTACATCTCTAAGAGTTTATATGTTCAACTTCAAGTTGACCCTCTCCCCTAAAAAGAGGACGTTCGCACAAGGAAAATGCAAAAAGCACTTTCTATTGGGAGCTGTTCTGAATTCTACCATTTATGGGAACTAGCTACTGGAGGCAGGGTGAAAGCTGGCCCATGCTACCCACCAGACAGAAGAAGCCCTGCCAGCCGGAGCACCTGACATGCATACCCAAAATCTAAAGGAAGTGTATCCCTAGGATCAGGTCCAGAAAGACCTAGGAGGCTGGCCGGCTCAAGGGCACAGGCATAAAAGGGCAAACCAGGAATGTAGCCTAACTGGCCCATTGTGAAGTCTAGTCTCCTAACTGTGTCCAAAGCCCTGGTGTCAGACGCTTTACCAGAGTAGGGCCCTGGCCTCAGTGGCCCACCTTCCTGTTTCAGCAAGAGTACTCCAGAGTTCACTGTGAAGAGAACCCCTCCCAAGACCATAGCACTCAGCCTGCATTCAACATCCCAAGTCTCCTGGCCACAGGGAACTGCCCCACATCTGATAAGCCACTGAGATTCTGGGGGGCCCTGCATGGGCTGACATCTGAACCTGTGTCGTGCCCACCGGCAGCTCCTCCCTTGATAGCATCAAAGCCCTTTGGACCACCGCAACCTGACGGAGTTGAAAGGTGAGTGAGCTGAGCTCTCCCCTCCTGGTCATCAGGGGATCAATGGACTCCAAAGTGCACCCTTCCCAAGGCCCAAGGGAAGGGGCAGAGCAGCTGCCCATTCTGCATAGGTCCCACATCTTCCCTGCTGCCAGTGGCACTCTCCTCCCATGGCCTCATGCCCCTTAGCTGGCACGGCACTGGGCATCCACATTCAGAGGGAGGAGGGAGTAGCAGGCACCAGCAAACAATAACCCATGGGCCTGTTTTTATAATAAAGTTTTATTAGAACACATCCATCCCCATTCACTGATGAATTTTCTCTGGCTACTTTCAGGCTATAAGGGTAAAACTGAGTAGTTGCAACAGGGGCCGTGTATGCTGCAAACCAATATTTTCAACTTGTCCCCTTAAGAAAGAATTAAGTTGTTAGTCCAGGTCTAGAATAACAGATATCAAATGTTAAGTTAATATTAAAATATTAATAATGTTTGTTTTAAGGTAGTGGGTATATATTTATAAAAAGCATATCATTTAGAAGAATAATCTATTGAGTTTTATATTAGAAATAATTCATTAGTGCTCCCAATGATTTTCTCCATTTTATAGATGACCAACCAGGTTTGAGAAAGTTGTAATAATTTGCACAAAGTCACATAGCAAGTGGTGAATGTCAGACCCCGGACTGAGTCTGCCTAACCCAAATACCCTCTCAGGATCACAATAAAAGGAAGGACCTCATGCTCTTGTCCTGAGAGGGCAGAAACAAAGGGCCCCTCTCCAAGGAGGGGAACCACCATAAACCCAAGCCCCTTCCTGGAAACTGGCCTTGATGGGAAGTATGTCATCTAGGCAGCTGTGAAGCATCAGAACTCTGTGTCCACAATGCCTGCCTCCAACTGCCAGGGCCCCTGCAATGGGTATCAAACTGTCCTCTGTCCAAGGCAGAAAAACTGAGGTCAGCAGGCAAAGCCAGAAATACTGGAATAAGAGATCAAATTTAAACCTTCCACAAGTCACAGGGGGCTTTTCCCTGCCTGCCTCTCTCCTTCTGCTCCAACTCCACCCCTCCCCCCACCACCAAGAGCATCCACTCAGGCTCCAGCCAATCAGAAGGCTTTGTGCATCCCCACTCCAGGCATTTTATACATCTGGGCATTTGCATAGAAAGTTCTCTTTGCATGGAAAGTCCTCTCCCTCTGGCCAGTTACAAATTTCTATTCATTCTTTAAAAGAAAGGTGACAAACTAAGAACTTACTAGGCACATGACATCAGCAGATGTGTTTTCTCAGACCCATGTGGCATTGTAAAAATAAGGACTTCATGGAAAAAAAGTTAGGCTCCCAGTCTTTCCAGACCAAATGGAAGATCTAGTAACACTCATCCCACATGCCACAGGCTGTGGCTGAGTAGCAGCTGTTCTCTCTTCCCAGTCAGCCACAGACCCCACGAGTATCCCCGCCCAGTTCCCTTGCTGGCCTCTGTGAGTGGTTAAGATTGCAATCCCTACATTTAACTCTCTAGCACAGTGTACCTCATGGAGTGCCCCTTGGCCTGGCAGCAGCAGCAGGACCTGGCAACTTGTTAGAAATGCACATTCCCAGACCCATCCTAGATCTACTGAACTAAAAACTCCAGGGGCGGGGCCCAACAACCTGCATTGTATCAAACCTTCCACAGGATTCTGACTGACCACTACTTAAATTTGAATCTCTCTGTTCTATACCATAGGAATCTCACCCAAGCAGCAGGACAGCCTGTGTCTTCTCCCACCAGTCTTCTCTACCCCTAACCTCCATTTTTCCATCCTCAGTCCCAGCAAAGTTCAGTCCTGCATCAGCTCATGACTGCATGGATTACCCTTATGTCTCATGCACTCCCCTGCCCTGTGGCCCCTGTCTCTTTACTTGTCCAACTCTCTTCCTAGATTCCTTTGGGTGTGGGCTATCCTGATCCCTACCTCCCCAATACCTGGCACAGAGCCAGGACCCTGTGAGGGCTCAGGGACCTCCAGGGAACTGAATCAACTCACCTGGTTATTATTTATATCCTCCGGATTTGTTGAGGTGAGAATAACCAGGAGGCAGCCTCGGCCCTCCTTGGACATGACAAGGATGTCAAGAATCAAATGCCTGCCACTCCAGGAGAAGCTACAGTGTTTCAGCAGAAGATGAAGTGATTCCTATTCACAGCATCTGTTAATCACTCAAGATCCTTCTAGACGCAAGAGGCTATAGAGTGAAAGGTGTTATTAATGAAACCACAGAGACAAGGAGGCAGTTCTGAATAGCAGTCCTCCTCCGAACAATGCCTTCCCCTGCAAGTTAATCCCCTTCCATTATTTTAAATTCTTCAAGTGCCAGAGAAGTCATGTAGGTTGTTTTCCAGAATAGTCACTTACCTGACAAGCATTTTCTAATTGACAGAACATTCTTAAAAGACAGTTTAAAAATGGAGGGAGAGCCATATTAAGATGGTGCAATTTCCCACACACAGCAGGAGGCTAAGTTGACTGAAAAGTTATTCACCATTCCCCTTGGTCCACAGCCCTTCCTGGAGACAGAAATTCAGAGACGCTCCTCTCGGGGTGGCTCCTATCCAAAGACAAGCCCAGAGGGACCACATGTTCCCCGTCGCCGTCACCACCACCATGGGCTCAAACCCAAGCTGAGAATTAAAATCCAATAGCAATAATAAAATTGGCTACTAATAACTGAGCAGCTAATATGTGTCTGGAACTTTCCAATGGGCAGTGTGCCAGACAAGGTATACTTATTACCCCTGAAAGAGGAGGATATATCCCCATCTTCCAAATGAAGAAACAGAGGGAACAATTAAGTTCACACAGCTAATAAGTGGCAGAGTTGAGGCCGAACCCAAGTTTCCTTAACTCAGGAGGCTCTGTGTACTCCTTCCTCCCACTGGGCCACCTCCTCCCATTTAAGGAAATGTACTTTGGCATGACAGCACAGTGGCAATGGACTCAGATAGCAAACATACATCTTAAGCCATAGCCCAGATCCCATGAGGGTTGCCCCTGACACAAGCATCCCGTAGGTGAAGAGAGACTGGTGTTTTCCATGAGCCATTGTCACTCCTACCCAGACAGCCCCTGGTGCTGCTGCAGAGCCTCAGGATAGTCCTAATCTATCAATCACCCTCCTTTAACATCACATGCAGCTGATGGATTTCCCCCCAATGGCCCCCAAACCATGCACACTTTGAACAGTTAATGAGGCAGGCAAGATGGTTCTGCCTCTAATGTTTCCAGATTTTCTGGAGTGAGATCACAGCACCGATGAGGGGAGTGTACACTCAGTATCTCAAGCACTGATAAAGTGTTAATAAACCTTAGCAAATGCTGATTAGAGGCCGTTCCAGCAGCACAGAGCTGCTGTTTCGGCACACACTGGAGGGTTGGCCAATTACAGCTGGGAGCTTGATTTGGAACTGATCCCAAGTCAGCAGCAGAAACCCTCTCTGACACCTCAGAGCTGCCCAGCAGGTAGGCTTGCCCTGTGGCTCCTCCAGGGCCTGGAGATGGAGCTGAGCACCAAGGGACAAGATAAGCACGCTGTATCCCAAAGGGCCAGAAAAATCGATATGCACCCCTCATGCCCCAGATAATCTTTTTAGTATCATGTATGCAGAAGCATAGCTAAAATTTTCTCAAATGTGCATTTATTGCTGATACAAAAACTCCTGGGATAAAAAGTTTCAGAGTTGGCAAGGGGATGCTGTAGCTGCTGCTGGTTCCCTGCCCAGACCCTTTACCAGCTGCTATGCTGCAGGCTCTGCCTTACCCAGAAATGTCTGGGAGGTTACCTCCTCCCTCGGGAGGGTGAGGGGGGTTGCTGCCGATGAATGACTGTGAGGGCCCCTTCAAGTTGGGAAAACCTTGTGCTACAGTTCCTACTCCAGGAACCCCAGCTTTGCCCAGCTTCTTCTCCTGCTCTGTCCTGCTTCCTTCACACCCTGAAGGCTCTCACCTGAGAGCTGCCCTGGCACAGTCACTTGTGCCACAGCAGGCTCCGCATCCAGAGAAACAGACATAAGCAGGAAAGGCAAGGAGTGAGAAGTACTAACTTCTGAGCACTATTATGCACTAGACACTATGTTAAGACATTTCCCATCCACTATTCCCCTAACTTTCCTCAGTAAACTTGTGAGGGATCGAATAAGGCCATCATTCACAGATAAGAAAACCAAGGCTCTGAATGTGAAAATGATTTGGCCAAGGTCACACAGTACCTAAAAGGCAAAGCTCTGATTCGACCCAAGTCTGGTAAATGCTGAAGTCAATGCAAGTCTGTTTCCATAACACCATGTTTCTTCCCCGTATTTACTAGGAGAGAGAATGAAGTTTGATAAAGATACAGATCTGAAAAGACACATAGACAAGGCTGACAGACCTGCAGGAAGAAAGAAAACCTCACCACACCAAGCCGAGGTGCTCAAATCACCATTCTGTGAACCCCATCACCTCCAGTGGAGCCCACACACACTGGTGGCAAGGAACTAACCACTGGCCATGTCTCTGATTCCCCATTGTAAAGCATATCGCACACTTTTATTTAGGAGGCATATTTCACTGGTTGATAGATTGAGGCACATGTTCCCACTGTGGGCTACTGCCTAGAGGAAATGACAGTTTCCATAAAGGTAAAGGAGGCTCCTGCCAGCGACAGTGACTTCTGATACTGTTGCACACTCCAGCTTAATTAGAGCATGCTCTGTATGAACTTCTTAGCAGAAGCAGCCTGCTTGGGTGGTGTCGCCCAAGGGTACCATCATTCCTAAGAAGGCAGGTAGCCTAACCCAAATCTGCTCCTGTGTGGGTGTTCATTCCTGTCATAGTGGGTGACCCCAGAGCTGACAGACAGCATGCCATGAGCATGGGGTCACGAGTTCAGGGAAGCTCCCTTCTCATGGTCTCACTTTTCTGTATCCACAGTCCCTCCCACAGGTACGGCAAGTTCTGCCCCTCGTGGTCACAGTGCAAAACTCCAGTCTGGTCTGCAGCCAATCTGCCTCTGATTTGATTTGACCTGCCAGTTTTCTGGGGAATCGCAGGGTGGTGAAGTGAGAGCAGACGGCAGGGGAAGGTTGGGAGCTGGAGGATCAGAGGGGCACAAGGCTGGAGCATGGGCATGTTTATGTACTTGGGATCCCCAACGGGAGCTGCAGACAGAAGTGGGCCCCACTCATCCAGGCCAGGTTTGCAACCACGTTTGGCACGGCAAACTTGGGGATGGCTGCCAGCTGCTGGGTGCACTCTCCCCAGATGGGAGCAGAATTCTAAGCAGGCCCCAGCTATCAGAGTTTGGGGTTACTCCAGACCACACAGCCAGGTCTCTGAGAACACTTCACTCCCTGACAGAAATCCCAAAAAGCCAAGAAGCTTCATTAGTAAGATCAAGCTGAATTCCATTTTCAGTGAGAAAATGCCTGGGAAGTCACAAGGCAAGCTAGTCCAGCAGCATCTTCATTTCCTGTTGACCAGAGCACTCCTCTATGCCGCAGCTGAGGTCTGATGAAGGGATCATTTGTTCCTGGTGCAGAAAACAAACCCAGCAAGCCCCAAGTTGGTGGTGGGTGTGCGAAGGGAGTAAGGCCACTTGCGACCATGGAGAGACAGGGATGCCCTGGAAGAAACTCCTGGGTCGCTGTGGTCCTGATATGATTGATGCCTGCCAAGGAATGAACTTGTAGGAGGACAGCAGGGAGCCCAGGCAGAGAGCCGGTGTGGTCATGTCAGTTCTCAGCTTTGGAGCATGAGACCATCTCTCAGAAGTATGTGGAATGGCAACCCCAATATAAACCCAGGAACACCAGCGTTTTTATCTATGCTTCCTGCACCCTGTGCTCACCTCCTTATTATTTCCCCTCAGAGTTAGAGAAAGTTTGAGGAACTTCAAGACCCTCTTGGCTGGGCTGACCAAAGCAGCACTAGTCACCAAGGGCTAGATGAGAACACCAGGGGGATGGCAGTGTCGCTGCCAGCATCCCAGGAAGTAATGGAAACAAAAGCATGAACCCCCAGGGAGCACAGTCAGTCCACACCCTTTATCCAACTGCACCTCTACCCAGCAGTCCCCTTCCAGAACTAAATCTTTCACATTGAGGCAATTTCCTCCTAGCAAGATCCCTTGGGGTCTTTTGCTCACATTAACATAATTATTTCAAACTCTGACTGGCCAGCCTGGGATGGGCACAGGCTTCAGAAGTCTTTCTCTGACATCATCCTAATTGCTCCCACAGCCCCCTAAAAGCCCCTCCCCAGGAATCCACACCCACATTGGTGTCTGGACCAGAACAGGGAGAAGGAAATCCCAGGAGGTGCTCACACTCCCTTTTCTCCAGAGTGAACAACGGGAAGTATTCGTAGGCCTTCTCAAGACCCCCAGAAAGCGACTCTGCTGGCATGACACCACCAGTTGATGTATTAAATGGTCTCTCATCAAACATTGGACTGTGCCAGGCTCTGGACTAGGCACTGCTAATATAGAGATTATCGGGATTGGTTAGACTGCATTCTTTCCTTGGAAGAGCTCCAGGACTCATAGAGGGGACCCAATAAAGAAAGACATGTCTGGAAAGAGTTGAGAGCCACTGGACGCACCCTCCCTTTTTACCTACAGCCATCGAGGAGGCATCAGCCTGTGGCCCTCAGCTCATCCACTTCAAGTATTAACTTGTGTAAACATTTTTAATCACTTGGCCTGATTTTAACATTCCTACAAGAAGAACTGCTTACGTATAAACTCAAATGGAGTGTCTCCCCAGCAGGCACACTCAAACTCTGCCGGCCCCTTCCCAGCCTGCTCTGAACAAGCTCGTCTGTGTGAGAGCAGAGAAACTCACCCACTGTCCCGGAAACAATAAGCAGAGTCCTGGTGCTGCTCAGAATGTCTGCCTGGCATAAATTCAGAATTCAAGTGCAGCCGCTGGCGGCACACAGACTTGGGTCCTGGCTATGCCAGCAAACTCAGCAACTTGACCTCTCTGAGTCTTAGGTCCCTCATGCATAAAATGAGGTTCATAACACTCTCTTAAGTATATTGTGACAGCGTGCCAGATGCTCAGCAAATGGGAGCCCAGATAATGGCCTCTAAGAGCAACACTCTTCTTCAAATCCAAGCTGTTTCCTTATTCTACCCTCATTTTACCCTCATTCCATTCAATTCATGTACTTTCTTTCTGACAAACCAATGATTTAGACCTTTCTTTTTACAGGTTATGACAATTTCTGAGCACCTCATATCTGCTCGGCTCTGTGCTACATGTGTGCTGAGGGAGGTAGTGGGCAGGTGGGGCATGAACTCCTGGAAGAGTTCATGGTCTACTGAGAGACACAAGGACACCGCGACATGAGTGATAATGTTAACATAAGATGGTAGCCAGTAGAATAAGAGAGCTGAGACCGCCATGGGGGAAGGCTTCCAGCCAGTGGGACAGGTGCTGGGATGTCTTCCTGGAGGAGACAACACCTGAATGAATGTTGGAGAATGTGCGGAAATAGTGAGGCAAAGAGGGAGTAGAAACCAGAGGGATCTGCAGAGGCCAGGAGAGTGTGAGGATTGGAAAGGGGTCATTTGGTGTTGCTGGCAGAGAAGGGAAGGTGAGATGAAATGGGGGTGGGTGATGAGGAAGGGATGGCAGCTGTTTGGGGACCCCCATGGGGGCTAAAGGAACAGGACATGATTCTGGGTAGTACAAAACCACAGGAGGATTTTAAGTAGGAGATTAACAAGGTGAGTTTTATATTTTAAGTGTTCAAGTTTAAGACAGTATCTGGCAACAATCCATACCTCAGCCAACTTCTCTCCAGAAAAATCTATGAAGATTCATGCCAAGATGAAAATGGTAAATTAAGATTTATCACTAACCGAGGGCCAGGTGCCAGGAGAGACTTTTGCAATTTGTAATATCTACAGTGCTGAAAGAAGACTCATGGGCAAGATGCTGCCTGGCCATTTTTTTAGGCTAATCGTTGCTTTTTTCCTCAGACAGTAATAGGTTATTTCCTCATCTCATCCAGAAGAATGAACTGCCTCTTTCACTCGCGCTCTCGCTCTCACTCTCTCTCTCTCTTTCTCATTCTGGTGGGTACAGAGATATAGGTATGTTTAAGGAAATATGGATATGTATTTTTTTAAATAATACAGTAATTGAAAACAATACTATAGAAGTAAAATATGTATTCATTCAAATTACTAGGGAAAATAATCCTATGGAAACCCAAAATCACATTATCAAAAAATAAAACCATAAGAAACAGCAAGAAATCCAAAATATAAAATACCAGAAATAAGACAAAATATATCCTTTAGGATAACAAACATATATAAGTTCTCAAGCTGAGTAATGAAATAAAATCCAACAACATGCCTACACTAAGGGTCTTACCAAAAACAAAGCAGCTCAGATCTTATCAGCATACTTTCTTACCCTTTTAATGTGTTTCTGTTCCATGTGTTTCCATCAATCTATCCCATACTTTCTGATGGTCACAGACCTCAGTCTACACCAAGGATACATAGGAAAACAAGCAACCTACTTGCCCTCAGTTTATTTGCCTTACTGCAGCCTGCCAGAGGTGCACATTCCTACACAGCACACATGTGTCCACACAGCATGCTGGTGAGATGAATTATTTTAAATTCTATTCCATCATCTACCCAATGCCAAAATCACAATATTTGGAAACATCAAGATAACTGATAGGATTTTCCCTTATTATCCAGATGTGGCTTTGTGAGTCTTAAGAATAAGGAATTGATAGAGAGCAACAGCTTCATTCATATTTCCTGTTGGTAACTGATTAGTAATGGAAAAACCCTTGCTTGCCAAAGGGATCTAGGAGGATACATTAACAGACCAAGATATTTCAGTAAGTAAAATAAATTCTGAATAAAATGACTAGTAAAGCAGACTCTGTAGATGCCTAAACAGACTAATATGTATGTTCATAATACAGCCTTTCTGTCCATTACAGTGACCTGCAAGATGGGACTGATTCACTCAGGTCTCTGTGGCAGAAAACCCAGTGTTTACCTCCCTCACACATGAGCTGGGTGAGGACAGCTTACATATCCTGAGAGAGTGGCTGCTGATCAGACAGAAGCCACTGCCTTCTTCATGGGACATCTTTGGTTCCCACTGGCTACGCCAGCAACAAAGCTGTGGTGGATTTCATGGAGATGTGCTTCTGCAGTCTGGAAACAGCTTCCTAATGATACTATTTCTTTGCCTTCTGCTGACATGACCCAGGAGGAAAAGGAAGCTGGATGCCCTGTCCTGCAGGTGGGAAGTTTAAGTGCACATCTTTCCTCCAGGGGTAACTGGGAACACTCCCAGGCCTCCAGCAAACCCCAGGTCACAATGTGTGCACCATTCAAATGCCAGCCTGAGACTGGGCTAAGCACCAGGAAACATCCCTACGTCACTGGCCCTGAATCCTCAGAGCAAGACTGAGAACCTGCATAAAACCAGAGGGTACAAGGAAGGGACACATATGTGTTGCACAGCTGACCAGCACCCAGACTTTCCTCTTGCTCAGAGGGATGTGGACAGTTGGGGCAATGGCAGACAGGAACTGGTTTCAAACCAGTGCAGCCCAGGGATCTGTGATGGGAACGCAGGACACAGCTCTCAATTCTTACCAGTTGTGGATCATTCCCACTCTTCCAAGTGGACAATGTAGATACATCCATCATTAAACCATTATTTTCCTTCAGTCTTGGGAAACCACACCATTTTGAAGACATGGAGATAGCTCAACAGTTTAATTGTCAAAAGACAATGGAGAAATCCTTTTCCCACCTCCAGATCCTGGGGAGTGCCTTGAAAGAAGGGCATGCATGAGTCTTTTTAAAACGACCTCAGCTCCTGGTACAGTGATGGAGCAGCACGAGGCTCCACTACCTTTGATGGGGGAATGAATGAATGAATGAATGGTGGAACAACTGTTGATATGTGAATGATAGAGGGAAAGAGTGAATGATTAAATATTGTTGTGGCTGTTGAATGAATGAACAAAGTCCATAAATGTGTGAATGAGTGGCAATGATTAATTGAATGGATAAATGAGTATTATTGTACATGTTGAATGGATGTATAAAAAGAATAAGCTTCTGCCTCAGCATAACATCCCACAATGAGAGGTGCAGAGGGGCTGGGGCCCTGGCTCAGCTCACCCCTCCATGGTCCTCACAAAAGGATCCTCACATGCCACCACCTCACCTGCCTCTTTGGCTCAGCAACGGTGGTTTCAGCCTGTTATGAGTTGAATCGTGTCCCCCAACCTATTTGAATGTTGATCTAATCAAAAACACCCCTGTAGAATCATCCAGAATAGTGTTTGCCCACACATCTGAGCACCATGGCCCAGCCAAGTTGACATAAAACTAATCATCATCCCTAGGGAATGAAAGTGTGAGTTACTGCCGGAAAGGACTAAAGGGCAACACCAGTGGGCCTCCTAGACCTCAGACTCATCAGAACAGTGGCCAGCGCAGCACAGGAAAAGGTACCACGGCATTCACCCCATGGACCTGGAACCAATCTCCTCACTGCCCTCCCGAACCTCTAACCCAGCCCCATCCGATGCTTCCTCCAAAACTGACCAACAGCACAGATTTTAGCATTCCCTACACAATGTACCATTCATTTACACCTTCCCCCTACCTCCAAATTACCACAGAAGAAGCCTCAGCTTCTCACCGCAGTCTCCAAAGATCCTTCCTGATGTAATCACCACCAACTCTTCCAGGTGAGGCCTTCTGATCCAATAATTCCAAACCACACCTCACTTTCAGAATGCTTCCTGCAGTCTCCAGCCACCATGCCTTTGCATACCTACTTCTCCTACCTGGAGTGCTCTTTCCCCTCCTCTCTTTATCCCATCTGGACCTCGTGATCCAGGACTTTGGGGGCCTCCTGCTCCATGAAGCATTCCCTGCTTCCTGCAGACAGAATCACGTGCTCTACTTTCTATGTCTCCATCTGCACAAACCTCCATTAAAACATTTATAGTGTGACTGTGATCAGTGATTCATGTATGTTAAAGGAGGAAAGAGTCGACTGTTCCCATCTTGATGTGAACAATGGCTGAGCCATCTCCACATGTAGACTGGGAGTTTTTTGTGGCCTTCTGAGGACATGTTCTGAGAGGCAGGTAGATGTTAGCATGGGAGGCTTGGGAACAAATGTATGTAAGGCAGAAAAATCATGATGGGAAGGAATCTTGGGGTCAGACACCACACACCTCTACATGGACATCATGTGACAAGGACAATGGTTCAATTGTCCTGGCTGACAAGGCAAGCTCAGAGCACTTTCGTTCCCAAGCTCACCTAGAAGCCTCCCCTGAGACTGCCCAAGGGGTTTGCAGGATCCAACATCCATACCCACAGCCAGCCCAGTGGCTTTAATGCTCAGAGACTCTCCAAGACACGGATTAAAGAGGGAACTGGCAGTGCCAGGGTCAGTACTCATCACTCTTGGCAGCCCTTACCCTTAACATAGACAAGCTGTCTCCAAGGAAATGCATGGGTCTTGATTTTCAACTCCATAGCTAGGAAAGGGCTGTGGTCACATGGCTTATGTTTTCCAAAGGCCAGAGCATAGTGACAACTCCAAGGATATGCCTAGCAAAGCCCTAGAATGAATTTCACAGGCTACACAATTTATTCTTTCTTGCCTGGATTTTTTGCCTCCTTCTCATTTCCTGCTAAAATGCATGGCTATTTCTTCACTGCAAAACCCCAGAGTACAAAATCTGTAAATCCAAAATGTCCCCTTGTGGACAGTCGTTTCTGATCTAGTCCAGCACAGGTGTGTGGTGGAGCGGGTACTCCCTGTGCCTGTGGCAGCTTCTCCACATACCATCACCTTGCTGCTTCCCTCTCACTCCCCACTCTTCTCCCTATTGTGTAAATCTGGGTTCTACCTTTTTCCTCAAAAGCTTTTATGTTGTTGAAAGCCTTGCCTTCTGTCCTCTGTCTCTTGTGAACATGGAATAAAGCACATAATGGACATAGGAGCATGTGACTCTGCCTTTGCCACCATGCCATTCCACTGTTCACAAAGCAGCAGGCACGACTCAGGGCCCAGGGATGGCTGGGCTGTAGGAGATACACATGGCACTGGGGAGAGGCAGGCACACATCCAACCCCAGCCTTCCCCATGGAGCCCAGGTTCCTAGTAACCCGGGCATCGCAGCTAAGCTCTTGGCACTGTGTTCACCTTCTTCCAGCATCGGCAGCAGAAAGGGGAGCCAGGAAGGCATTCTTCACTTATGCGAATATGATGGATAGCCTGTCTACACCAGGCCCGGCGTCAGGAGCTCTACAGGCTCAAGTCTTTCTCCAGAGGAGCTCAACAGGCATGAGCAGAGACCCCCTTCCAGGGCACAGCTGCCCAAGGGTACCACAGTCCTGGGAAAATTAGTGACAGACCAGCATTTGTAGTTTCCTTCACACATAAAGGGACTTTTACTTTGTACTCAGTAAACAGTGCTCCCTCACAGGCCCACAGCACATGTGTCAGAGGGGTGAGAGTGGGGATGTGGGCATATCACTTCCAGGAAGCCCCATTATTAGCCTCAACAGCTCAGCATAGGCCAAATCACAGGGACCACCTGGAGTGGCCTGCCGAATTACTCATCCCTGTTCTAGCCAATGGCCTGGATGGGGGCTGATCATCCTTTAAACAGAGTTCCAAAAAGCAATTTCTGAAGTCAGCCTCATTCTCCCCAGTGGAGGCTGAATGTTACAGGCAGGTCGGGGTGAGGGCCACCTGCGGGTGGCTAGGGTTCTGCACTACTGATAAGTTAATCGTCTGTTTTTCTCTGGGGCTTATTCCATGGCTCAGCTAAGTCAAGGGTTCAGGGCACTGGGCTGGAGGTAAGAAGGCATCCATCCAACCAGGAAAGGAGTGGGAAAGAACACAAAAAGAAACCAGGGTCCTCTTCAAGCCCGGCTGTCTCAAACAATGCCCTCCCCCACACCCGGCCCCCAGTAAAGGGAAAGGGATGGGACACCCAGGGTTTGAATCCTTTGACCAAACCATTCCACCTCTCTGAGTCTCTGTTCCCAACTCTGTTTACAGTGATATATAGCAGCTTTATTATAGGCTGGTCACCAGGATCAAACAAGTTAACAATGCAAAGTGCCTGGTGTATACTGGGCCCGCAATAAACAGTCACCTTTCCCCTCAACCTGTAAGTCAGAGAGAACTAACATCTGCTCTGTTTGAAACACATGCTATTTCCTTTCTGTATGTGTTGGCTGACCTTCATGGCAATGGTGCTGAGCCCCAGCGGCTAGCAAAAGTTTGTGAAAGGACCAGCCAGTAAAGTAGTCCAAGAGGGAGCATGTCCCACAGCCCAAGTGAGGAAGTGATCAAAAGGGCCAGAAACTGTCAAGAGGTGGAGTCAGATAATGCCCAGGGAGTGACCTGGGCCTGGGCCCAAGTGTCTGAGTTTGGGTCCCCCACAGAAGCAAATTCTGAGAAAGGATTCAAGTGCCAGGGGTTCATTTGGAGGGCACAGAGAAAGCCAGTGGTGAGTAGGAAGTGATGCAGGGAGGAGAAGGCAGCCAATAATGGGGTTGAATGAAAGCTTCCACATAGACTGGAGCCTCTGTCTGCAGGGAACCCCTGAAAAACAGTGTGGGTCTCAGGGTTATGCCACCCATGGGACAGGGTGTACACCAGCTCCCATCCATCTTCAGTTGAGGGCTCTCCCAGGTGTGCTAGTTCTCTGGTACTTCTTGCCTGCTAGGAGTGGAAGCAGAGCATGGCCTTCAAGCTTCCAGAAAGAAACCCTGGGCACAAAAAAATCAGGTATAGGCAGAATCCACTGAAATGGGAGGGTTTGAGCGGTGTGGACAAGTCACTACTAGCACCGGCTACAGAGGGGCTCCATGAGATAATGGGAAGAGATGAAGTGCAAATAGCAAGTACAGATGACTCTTTTGAAGAGTTCTTGCTTAAAGGAGAGGTGAATGTGAGGTGGACAGAGGGCTATACAAAGATGAGGAAAAATTACAGCATGTTATACGATCCATTTGAAAAGAAGACATTAACAATGTAAGAGTTCCAGCCTGGAGTAGATGACAGGAATGGATTCCCATATCCAAGGAGAAGGCTTCCTTTCTAAGGACCCACAGTGGTCACACACAGCATCAGGATAGAGGCCAAACCTCATTAGTACCAATGATGGAAGCCCTTGAGTGTGGCCATGGGTGCACAGATCAGCTCTGTCCTCAAACTCCTGTTTTCTCAGTGATTTGAGAAGCAAGGTCATTGTGTTTATCATAGCTTTATTCACAATTGCCAAAACTTGGAAGCAACCAAGATGTCTTTCAATAGGTGAATGGATAAATAAGCTATTGTACATCAAGATAATGAAATATTATTCAATGCTAGAAATAAGTGACCTACTAGATCACAGAAACTCATGAAACTTTAAATGCTTACTGCTAAGTGAAAGAAGCCAATCCGAAAAGGATTCCAACAATATGACATCCTGGAAAAAGCAAACTATGAAGACAGTGAAAAAATCAGTGATTGCCAAAGGTTAGGGGAGAAGAAGGAATGATTAGGTAGAACACAGGGGATTTTTAGGGCAGTAAAACTATTCCACATGACACTATAATAGTAAATACATATATATGTTGAACCCCACAGAATTATGACACCAAGAGTGAACCCTAATTTCAGCTATGGACTTTAGTTAAAAATAATGTATCAATACTGGTTGATCATTTGTAACATAAATATCCACTAATGTAAGATATTAATAGGGGAAGTTAGGAAGGAGAGTGAGGGAGTATATGGGACTCTGTACTTTCTGATTAATTTTTCTGTAAACCTAAAACTGCTCTTAAAAAGTAAAGTCTATTAATTTTTTAAAAAGCAAAAAATCAACACAGAATAAGTACATTTTGGAGAAATAAGGAGAGGGAACATGTGAAATATTCATCTACAAGAGGGGAAGAATGAATGGCCTAAGGAAGGTGATAGGCTCCCAAGGGAAGCACCAAGGGCCTCTTTGAGGTGGGCAGCCAGATCACAGAGAGATCAGCAGCAGCCTGGTTATGGGTTTTTCTTTAGCTACATCTGACAACCTGGGTGCAGCTGTCAGCACAGAGTGGAAGGGAAGTGGATTTAACCAGGATCAGGATGTTCTAGGCAAGCAAGCTTCTTCAGATGTTCTCCTTGCCCCATCCTCATCACTTCTCACCTGGACCACTATAATAGCCTCTCACTGGCCCCCAGACTTTAGTCCATCCTCAACATTAGTGCCAGAAGGAGCTTCAAAGAAAATTCAGCTAAAAGGGTCACTTCCCCTCTTTGCAATCTCTGCTGGGGCCCAGTTGCCTACAGGATAAATACCAAGCTCCTTCGCATGACACACAAGGAAACCTTCAGCCACCCTGGCCCAACCTGGCTCTCCAGCCTCATCTCCCCATCCTCCCCACATCCTCTGCTCCTGCCATGCAGGGTTCCCACAGCAAGGCATGCCACTATACCCTTGAACACAGGGCCTGCCCTCTTTCTTTGCTTTTGTCTTGCCAGAGTTCACAGAAGCAATCTGCACTCTTGTAGTTCTGGGCTCCCGTTTCTATTTCGGCATTTATGAATGGTGCAATGGAAGTGCTCACCTGGCTTTCCGCTCCACTGGACCAGGGGCTTCTGGAGGATGGAAGATGTCACATTATTCATCTTATCTCCACAGCCAACATAAAGCTATACACATACTGGGTGCTCCAGAAAGTCTGAGAATGACTGAATGAAATGTGTGAGTGGAAGTGGACAACATGCCACCTGGCCCAGCTTCTAGCTGAACTTGGAATTTAAAGCAGTATTTTCTTCTTCCCTTGAACAGTATAATCTCATGCAGAGTCCTTTGTAAAGCATCATTTGCTGGGTGCTCCCAACTCTGAGAAGGGCACCAGGGGCTTCAGTGGGGCTCAGCCCTGAGCATGCCAACTGCAGGGGCTCTATGCTGTCGGTTCACCTTTGTAAGCCCAGTGTGGCACTGTGTGAGGCCACAGTGAGGGAAAGCGTATTGAGGGTTTGCACAGTGCTGACATGCAGTAGGCACTCAATTATGGCCCCTTCCTCGATGCAATGGGACAATTCCTGCAAAGAAGTCTGCTCCTTAACCTTGTTTCAGAAGCCAACATTCCCCAGGGGATGAGGACAGCTGCAACCCACAGTAAAAGGCCCTCTTACCTTCAGATCCAGGTATCTTGGCCATTCTGAGAAATAAAGGTGCTACCACTAAGTCACAAAGAATATATGTTATTATCTTCATCACTGGAAAGAAGAATGCTAAATCTGCCACCATCAGCTTCAGGAATCAGGTCACCTTGGCCAACACTGCCAATGACCTCCACTCAGCACGCACCTCCCGTGCAGCTCTCTACCTGAATATCCCACTCTTGTGCAGGCCAAACTCCAATTCACTAAGCTGTGCTTCTGTCTTTTCAGCTGTGAGACCCTGTGGCACATTCGGCTGCTTTCTAGGGTTGTGTCAGCACCCACAAAAAGCTCTCCTGATGTCCTAGGGTCAGCAGCCCCATGGTGGGGGACCAGGCTCTTCTTCTGTGTCTGCAGTCCCTGGATATGAGACTGAATCTGAGTGTTATGCATTCATTACACAAAGATGTCCTAAGCGCCCCCTGTGGGTCAGACCCTGGCATGAACAGGGGCGTAAGTACTGAGTATTCACAGCACGTTTCCTCTACCTGCTCACAGACCAAGAAGAAGGTGCACACACCCAGATGTAATCGCGGTAAGCACAGGAGCCTGAGAGGGCACAGAGGCCCAGTGCCTGGCCAGGCTGGAAGCACCAGGGAAGACTTCCCAAAAAACGTAATGGCAGACCTTTGTCTTAAAAAATGAAGAAGCTTCACACCCAATAGACTGGCTACTATTAGTTTTAAAAGAAAAAACAAAAACAAAAACAGCCCTAGCCAGGTAGCTCAGTCACTTAGAGTGTCGTCCCAATATGCCAAGGATACAGGTTTGATCCTTGGTCAGGGAATATACAAGAAACATCAGGGAATGTATAAATAAGTGAAATAACAAGTCAATGTTTCTCTCTGTCTCCCCCCTCCACCCTACCCCTCTCTCAAATCAATTTTAAAAAGAAAAAGAAAAAACAGGAAAGTATTTGTGAGGATGTGTATAAATTAGAATCCTTATGCATTATTAGTGGGAATGCAAAAGTATGCAGTCACTTTGAAAAACAGTACAGCAATCCCTCAAAAAATTAAAAATGAAATTATTACATGATCCAGAAATTCCACATTATTTAAAAGGACATATGTTCATAGCAGCATGATTCACAACAGCCAAAGGGTGAAAGCAACCCATATTTCCATCAATAGGTGAATGGATACACAAAATGTGGTATACAAAGGAACAGTATTCAGCTTTAAAAATGAGGAAAATTCTAACATATGCTACAACATGAATGAACCTTAGGGGCATATTGCTAAGTAAAAGAAGGCAGTCACAAAAAGAAAAAGCAAATACTATGTGATTCCGCTGATTTGAGGTACCTGGAGTAGTCAGATTCATAGACAGAGAAAGTAGAACGGTGGCTGCCAGGAGCTAGGGAAGTGGGAAACGGGAAGTTGTTTAATGGAAACATAGCTACAGTTTGAGATAATGAAAGAGTTCTGGAGGTGGATGGTGATGGAGTTTGCACAGCAGTGTGTGAATGTACTTAATACCAAGGAACTACACACTTAAAAATGGTTAAAATGGTAAATTTTAGGTTATGTATATATTACCTCAATTTTAAAAACAAAGAAAGAAAGAAATATGAAGAGGAGACTCCATCCAGGGGGACAGTGTTTCTGCCAAAAGCACTGTGATAAGCCTCTCTCACTGCTTCTGAGGAAATCAGAGTTGGAAGGGTAGAAACACCTGCCCTTGGAGTGAGCAGGAACACCCTTCAGGGACAGTGGGGTGGTAACCTGTACTGTCACCAAGTCCTTGGTTTGGCCTCCTGGGCTCTCAGGGCACACCCACATCCACACCCCCACGGAGGTTCTGCATTGCTCTGCCCATTCCACAGGCCCTGCCACACCAACCCCAAGAAACACAGTGTGGCACACAAGGACAAGATAAGAAGTTACAATGGGACTAGCAGATGCAGGCAAGTGTGAGAAAATGCTGGAACCAAGAGTAAAAGTCAGGCCAAGGTCAGCGGAGGATGGCTGGTTGGGCCAGTGTGAGAACATGCCCTGCCCCTCTGCAGCCCAGAAGAGCTACACTCCCCAGGAGTTGAAGGCAACCCTCTGCCCATCCCCAGAAGACAAAGCCAATAGAGATGAATCCTCCTACAGAACAAATAGAGAACCATAAGGAAGCTCTCATGTCTCCTTCACTGTCTGGCCACCCAGGAAGGCAGGATGGCAGCTGGGCACTGTCACCTTCACCTGGAAGTCTCCATGTCCTTATGGGCCCCACGGGTGCATAAGGCTTGCAGGAAGAGAGAAGATGTCAGCCCCACACACCTTGTTGATCACACGTCTGCAGCACTAGGCCAGGTAAAGGCTGGGGAACTGGAAGGGTCCTGATGCCCACAGCACCATGTTATGTCCTGCCAGCAGAACCTGGGCACTCCCCACCATCACCAGAACCATCCTTCCTTGGGCACTGCACCCTGACTCTCCAGCTCTCCACACCCAAATCCTACTGGGCTTCTTTCTGTTCCTCAAGTCCACCAGGCCCTTCAGAGCCTCCCAGCCTTCACACTTGCTCTCCCCTCCATCAGGAGCACTGCTTCCCAATCCCAGAGCTGGCTCATGCTCACCCTTCAGGCCTCAGCCCAAAGAGGCCCTCCCTGACCACCCAGCTATTCTTTCACACATCCCCTGCACCTTCCCTCCACAGAGCTCACCAATCTACACAATTACCTGCTGCATTTATATTGTCTCCTTCTATTTGCTTATTTTCTGTCTCTCTCCAACTAGCATGCAGTTCCATGAGGGCCAGGTCTTGCCTGTCATTTTTGGCCTAGCACCCAGTTCAGCACTGGGAATACAGGAGTGAAAAATACTTATAGATTAACTAAACAAATGACTATTATCTGCCAAGCACCTTTGAACCTACAGTCTCATCAGATCTATCAGGAAATTGCTTTGAGATAGGAATCACTGTCCCCACTTTACAGATGGGAAAGTGAGCCCCAGGAGACTGACAATCACACAGCTAGGCAGTGACAAAGCTGGGATTCAAAGTCTGTCCAAGGGTCTAGCAGAGCCCACAGGGAGTCATAAGAGCAAATGAACCAGAGTGTGTCTATATGTGTGGGTGCGCATGGGTGTGACCTGCATCAGTGCGCACACTGCGCATGTGCGGGCCAGTGCCCCAGGCCTGGATGGATCCATCCCACAGGTTCAGGAGCTATAAGAAGAGAGGGACCTCATCTCTTTCACATGTTTGTGCCCAGGGCATTTCACAGGGCCTTGAATTGAGCTTCAGTAAAAGTTTGCTGAACCAACTGCAAACTGAAGAGCTGTATATATGTGAGCTATCATTTTTCAAGTCCCTCTGCTCTTCTACATGGGTATGTCCAGAGATATGAATGCACCCAAGACTACAGAGACTAAATTAGCAATAGTTTGTGGTTAAAAAATTAATGTACTTATAGTGAGGACATGGAGCCTGGAACCAACACAGTTTCCAATGTCTCTTCAATGACTCTACACAATTCCTGCCTGAGCCTCTCCATCCTGCCTGCTATGTCATCTCTATTATATTGGAAAATTGTGTGTATTTTTGGGTAGGTGAAGTCTTATGTCTGGGAGTGTCCGTACATTGTGTGATGTGTTGCTGAGACTCTTTATGGCTGCGAACCTACATGTAGACCTGAGGGGTGGGGTGGGGGGGCGCGCGCACGCGCGCATATTTCCTGCCTCCCCCTCCAGACTATAAACTCCTGACAACAGAACAGGCTCTTTCTGTTTCTATCATTGGCCACTTACTAGGTGACCCAGAGGCACAACTGACTAATTTGTGAATTAACAGCAGGTGAGCTCAGGTTTCATACTTCTGCCTCCCTGTTCAGATGGCCTCCTAGCTTCACAGTGATGAGTGTCCAGCCCAGGTAGCACAAGGAGGATAGCCTTATTTCTCCACTCACACCTGTCCTCCATCCCGTCCCCCTGGACTGCTGACATCCCACCCTAAAAAGGCAGCCCAAGTTCGCAAGGGTCTGCTTAGGATGGCTTGCAGTCACCAACTCTGGTTCCGGCCCCTGCAAAGGGTAGTCCTCTCACTCCCTGACCCTCCATCCACTTATGCAGGGCACGTCCTGCAGTCAATGCAGAAGGAGGAACTGCCTGCAGAGTCCCCAACACTGGCCGCCTCTGTCCTCACCAACAACTGTGGACTGTTCCAGCCCCACAAATGCTTCCGTGGCTTTGTGTCCATTAAAGGCACAATCTTGCTCAACCAATTAATGAGGTACCTTCCCTCCTGCAATTCTTAAATTTCCCCAGAGCCAAACATGAAGTCTATAGAATTACACAGATCATGGTTTGATAAAGGAAAGCTTACATCCTTAATAATTCATAATTATTAAGGAACATCCAGTAAAGAAATTGTTTAATTAAAAGACAACAGTGGGATAAAAGGCAAATAAAAAGAAAAAAAAGAGAGGCAGATCACAACTGTTAATTCAGAACTAAGTAAATATACTCCACTTGAGATTCCTTAAATACTTTCTTAGAGTTGGATACACTTGTTCAGAGAGCACTGGAATTCTAGCTCTGAGGGAGTGACTCTGCTCCTCAAAGACAAATTTGGGATCTCTGGGAAAAACTGGCTCAACAAAAAGGGGCTTTAATATTTCAGGACTGGCCAGAGTGCACCTCCTGCTTCTTGGGAAATGAAACAGACACATTTTCCCTATTCTTCCCACTAAGCACAATTTAAAAACCCCAACCATCATATAGAAGACAAACATAAGGAAAATCTAAAGAGCAGAGAGAAGTCAGACCACCAGCAAGGGGCCCTGGAACCTGCAGTACATGGTAATGAGGTCCCTGGGTTTTCTCTTTGCTTCATGTATTCCAGACTTGGAGCTGAAGAGTCAACCACAAACACATCAGCAGGATCAGGCAAAAATAAAAATAAAAGAACCTGTTCTCTCTAGCCAAAGGTCCAGGGAGGGGGCAGGCTACCAAGACAGAAGACTTTCAGCCGATAATCACCCTATTCCAGCCAAGCACTACAGAACAAAGAATTGCCCCACATTTAGCCACCAGAGCAAAAGCATGTGTGGATGCCAGACTCCCACCTTCACCAGGTTGTAACAGGTTCCCTTTCCCCTACCTGGATGATGCCAGAGGAGACTCAGTGGAGAGTCAGGACTTTCACTACAACCCAGAGATACAGAAGTCAAGCCCCTCAGGATATCAGTACACATTGGGAGTAGTAACAGGTACCCCTACTTCTTCCATCCAGGGAGGGATCCACGAGGCCTTAGTGTGGAGCCAGAACTCTCACATCTGACCCACAGTAACATCCTGACACCACCTCCGGTGTCAACAGAGGCCAAGGGGAGAACTTGGACTTTACTCTTTACTCAGTAGTAATCTGACAGCAGCCTCCTCCCCCAAGTGGAGTCAGAAGAAATTAGCAAAAACAGAAGGTTTCAGTAAGACCCAGAGCCTCATAACAAAATCCCTTAAAATGTTCCGGGTTCAAGTGAAATCACTATTCATACCGAGAACCAGGAAAACTCAAAGTGAATATATACAAAAAGAAAGAAAATAAGCAATAGATTCCAGCAGGGAGACAATGAAAATGTTAAGAACAATATGGCAAAGATTTTAAAGCAGCCACCATAAAAATGCTCCAATGGGCAACTGTGAATACTCTTGAAACAAATGAAATAATAGAAAGTCTCAGAAAGAAATATAAGCTGTAGGAAAAAAACAAATGAAAACTTTAGAACTGAACAATACAGTAACTGACAAAATAAAAATAAAAAAGCTCAGTAGAGTTCTCAACAGCAGAGGTAGAACAATATAAATCACCCAATCTAAACAACAAAGGTAAAATAGGCTGGAAAAAAATAAACATATTCTCAGGAATTTGTGGGACTATTTTTTTTTAAAGGAAAGATTTAACATTCACATAATCAGTCATAAAAGGTGAGGAGAAAAAGAGTAGGTCTAAAAAAGTACTTTAAGATATAATGACTGAAAACTTCTCAAACTGGGCAAAAGTCATAAATCTATAGATTTTGGAAGCTGAGTGAACCCCAGACAGGCAAAGCTCCCCAATCCATATCAAGACACAACAGAGTCAAAATAATGAAAACTAAAGACAAAGAAAAAAAATCATTTGAGACAGCAAGAGACAGCAGCATCTTAGCTACAGGGGAAAAAGTATCTGAATAACAGTAGATTTCTCATCAGAACCATAGAGGCCATGAGGATGTGACACAACATTTTTCCAAGCGTTGGAAGAAAAGACCTGTCATCCAGAATCTTATGTCCAATAAAAATATCCTTCAGAAATGATGGGAGAACAAAAAAATTCTCACATGAAGAGCCTCTAGGAGACTTTGTTGCCAGCAGACCTAACTGAATGGTTAAAGGAAGTTCTCTGAACAGAAAGAAAATGATATAAGAGTACTTTAGAATATCACAAAAGAGCAAAGGATACATTAAGCAAAAATATGAGCAAATACAATATACTTTCCTTTTCCTCTTAAGTTTTCTAAATTAAGTTTGAAGCTGGAAGAAAATTGTAATACTGTCTGATGTGGTTCTAAATGTATGTAGAGTAAATATGTAAGTTAAGACAATTATATATTATTATTGGAGAGGGTAAAAAAATAAGGGGAGGTAAGATTTCTATACTTCACTTGAACTGGTAAAATGCCAACGACAGTAGGTTGTGACTAGATTATGTATGTGGTGTGTGTAAAGTGAGAGAAAGAGAAAGTCATACTTACAGCAACCACTTCAAATGCTAGGTGAAGAGATCCACTTAAAACCTCTATAGCTTAATCAAAACTGAATTCTGAAAAATGTTCAAGTAAAGCAGACGGAGACAAGAAAAAAGAAACAGAGGAACAAAAAATAGTATGGCAAACTAAAGCTCTAACACATCAAAATGACATTATATAAATGGTCTAAATACAACAACTAAAAGATAGAGATTACCACAGTAGGTTTAAAAGCATTAGCAAGTATACTGTCTATAACAAACTTAGGTTTGTTGTAAAAACATCATTCCTATATAAAAATAAAAAGGTTAAAAAGTGGAAAAAGCTATGTCATGCAAACATTAAATAAAAGAAAGCAAGAGTGATGACTTCAGAGCAAAAAAAATCAGCGGAAACATTACACAATGATAAAAGGGTCAATCCACAAAGAAGACACAGTATCCTTAATGCATATGCATTAAATAATAGAGCTACAAAATTATGTACAGAAAAGTTGATAGAACTGAAAGAATAAACATTAAAATCTGCAATTATAATTGGAGACTTTAACATATCTCTCTCAACAACTGCTAAAACGAGACAAAAAAATGAGCAACAATATGGAAGTACCTAAGCAGTACCATCAACCAAAAGATTTCAATACATTTTTATAGAACACTCCACTCAACAGCAGAACACACTTTTTTTCAAGTGTGCAGGGAACACATACCAAGAAACACCATATTTTTAGCCATAAAATATGTCAACAATTTAAAAGAACTGAAATCTGATGGAGTGCATTCTCTGATCATAATAAAATCAAACTAGGATTAATAACAGAAAATAACAGTAAAATTTCTAAACACTTGGAAACCAAACAACACACTACAAAGCAGTTCATAGGTTAAAGAAGAGTCTCAAGGAAAACCAAGGAAATACACTTAACTAAAGGAAAATGAAAATACAACATATCAAAATTTGTGGGACATGGCTGAAACAGTAATGAGAGGAAAATTTATAATGCTAAAAGCACACATTAGAAAAAAGGGAAAAGTCTAAAATCAATAAACTAAGCTCTTACCTAGACAATCTAGAAAAGGAAGAGCAAAATAAACCCAAAACAAGCAGAAGAAAGAAAATCATAAAGATAAAACCCAAAATCAATGAAAACAAACAAAACAAATAGAAAAAGTAGAAAACATAACTTAAAAAAAGAGCTAATTCCTTGAAAAGATCAATAAAATTGACAAACCTCTAGCAAGACCAACCAAAAAAAAGAGAGAGCGAGAAAAGACACAATTACCAACATCAGTAATGAAACAGGGGATATCATGGTAGATCTGGAGTCATCAAAAGGATAATAAGGATGCTGTGAACAACTCCATACATCTAAATTTGACAACTTAGTTAAAGTAGACAAATTCCTCAAAAAGCAAAAACCAGACAATTTACTCAATATGAATCAGATAAGTTGAATAGCCTTAAGAGTATTAAGAAAATTAAATTCATAAGTTTAAAATTTCCCAGAAAGAATTCTCCAAACGTAGATGGTTTCACTGACTAATTCTGTCAAATGCTTAAAGATGAAATAACACAAATTCTAAACAATCTCTTCCAAAATATGAAAGAGGAGAAAATACTTTCCCCTTCACTTTATGAGGTTAGCATTATCCTGACACAAAACCAGACAAAGACAGCACAAAAGCAAAAACATTAGACCAATTATCATCAAAGCATATAAATGCATAAATCCTCAACAAACTGTTAAAATGGAATCCAGTCATATATAAAAAGGGCTATACAACATAACAAAGTGGAGCTCATTCCAGGGATGCAAGTATGTTTTAATATTTGAAAATCAACCAGTGTAATAATCTACCATATTAACAGGTTAAGAGAAAAAAACTCACATGATCATATCCATCAATGCAAAAGAGGCATTTCACAAACTACAGTATCAGTTAATGATAAAAATTCTCAGAAAAAAAGAATAGAGGGGAGGGACTTCCTCAACTTGACAAACAGCATCTACCAAAAAACCTACTGCTAACATCATATTTAACACTGAAAAAAGCTGAATGCTTTCCTCTTTCATATCTTACTTGATAAGGAACAAAGCAATAATATCCATTCTCACCACTCTTATGCAACATAATGCTAAAAGTGTCAACCAGTTCAATCAAGTCAAAGTAAGAAATAAAAGGCTTACAAATAGGAAAGGAAAAAATAAAACTGGCCCTATTTGCAGATGACATGATATAAAGAAAATCACAAGGAATCTACAAAAAACTTTTAGAAATCATAAGTGAGTTCATGAAGGCCACATAATAAAATATATACATATAAAAATCAATTATTTTATATACTAGCAATGAACATATGGACACTGAAATTAAAAATACAATACCATATACAATTGCAAAACATAAATGTCTATAAACCTAAAAGAGCATGTACAACATGTATAGGACTTGTATGCTGAAAACTACAAAATGCTGATGAATAAAATTAAAGGAGAAAGATCTAAATAAATGGAGACTAGACATACTGTGTTTACAGACTGGAAGAATCAACATAGTACAGGCATTGGTTCTATCCAAACCAAAATGTAAGTTTAAGTAATTTCTAGCAAAATCCCAGCAAGTTCTCTACATACAGACAAATTTAATCTAAATTTTATTTGGAAAAGCAAAAAAATTAGAATAGCTAAAACAATTTTAACAAAACAAAAGAGTGGGGAGAATCAGTCTACTCAGTTTTAAGACATTCTATAGCTTCAGTAATCAAGACTCTATGGTGTTGATGGAGGGAGAAACACACAGATCAATGGAAAAGAATAGAGAACCCAGAAGTAGACCCACACACATATGCCAAGTGGATCCTTGGCAAAGGTGCAAAGTACTTCAGTGGAGGAAGAACAGCCTTAACAGTGCTGGAACAAGTGGACATCTACAGGCAATAAAGAAATAAATAACCGCAAACTAAGCTTTACACCTTACACAAACATTAATTCCAAATGAATCGCAGACTTAAATGTAAAACTTAAAACTATAAAGCTTTTAGAAAAAAATAGGAGAAAATCTTCAGGGTGTAGGCCTAGACAAAGAGTTCTTATACTTGACACCAAAAGCATAATCCATAAAATTAAAAATTGATAAACTAGACTTCATCAAAATGAAAAACTTTCTCTCAGTAAAAGATTCATAGATTTTTCAAACCAAAAATGGATGAAAAGACAAACTATGGACTTGGAGAAAATATTTTCAAAACACGTATCAAAACACACATACAACCCCAGATTATCAAGAACTAGAAAAACTCAACAGAAAATAAATTCAATTAGAAAAGGGACAAAGGACATGAAGAGAAATTTCACTGAAGACAATATACAGATGGCAAATAAGCATATGTGAAGATATTCAACATCATTAGCAATAGGGGAGATGTAAATTGAAGACTCAATGATCTATCATCAAACACCTATTAGAATGGCTAAAATAAAAAATAGTGACAATGTCAAATGTGTATGAAAGTAAGGAGAAATCAGATCAGTCATACAATGTTGGTGGTAATATAAAATGGTACAACCACTCTGGAAAACAGTTTGGCAATCTTCTAAAACACACACACACACACACACACACACACACACACACATGCAACTACCTACCATATGACCCAGCAATTTCACTCCTGAGCATTTATTCCAAAGAAGTGAAAACATGATCACACAAAAACCTACACATGAATGTTTACAGCAGCATTATTCATAATAGCTAAAAGCTGGGGGGTGGGGGGAACCCAGATTTGGTTTGATTTTTAGAGAGAGGGGAAGGGAGGAAGAGAGGGAGGGAAATATCAATGTGTGGTTGCTTCTCATGTGCTCTCTACTGGGGACCTGGCCCATAATCCAGGCAGGTGCCCTAACTGGGAACTGAAGTGGCGACCCTTTGGTTCACAGGCTAGAACTAAATCCACTGAGCCACACCAGCCAGGGAGAAACTCAGATTTTTTTAATGAATGACTAAACTGTGATAACATCATACCATAAAGTACTATTCAGTAGTAAAAAGGAATGAATTATGGATACATGAAACAACCTGAAAGGATCTCCACAGAATTATGCCCAGTGGAAAAAAAAGTTAATTCCATAGACTACATGCTGTATAATTCCACTTACATAACATTCTTGAAATGACAAAATTACAGAAATGGAAAACAGATTAGTGGTTGCAAGGGGTCAAGGAGGGCTCGGAGCAGAAGGGAAGTGGGATCCTTGTGATGATGGGAATACTCTGTGTCTTTCACTGAATCAGTGACAATACCCTGGTTGTGACATTGCACTCTAGTTTTGCAAGATGTTACCATTGGGGGAAAATGGAAAAAGATATATTGTAATATCTCTATTCTTACAAACTTCATTGGAATCTACAATTAAGTCAAGGTAAAACATTTAATTTTTTTAAAAAGTTGAGGGCAGAAAAAAGCCCAGCATCCAGGATGCCAAACAATATCCCTGATGGCCACTTGCATGAGCCCCAGAAAGTGTAGAAACAAGCCGCCCAGTTCCTGAGCCTAAACGGCTCATGGTATGGGAGGAAGGAAGAATCAAAGAGAGCTGGATGATCCTCCCAGAAGACAACTTCTCTGAGGTGCCTGGATGGCAAAGGAGATGCTCCGAAGCATCCCATTACGGTCATTGACCTTTGCTGCCCATCACAGCACCCTGCTTTAAAAGGAAGGAGGCATGAGACTGAGGCCATGAAAGGGAGATGATGGCAGAATCACCCAGTCCTGCGGGCAAAGCTCTGGCTCATATGTACACTGGCAGGATAATGACTGTGAGGCTGGGTCACTCTGGGAGATGCCTTCCAGCCCAGCCATAGACCCTGAACATGCCAAGTTGAAAGAGTGCCAAGTAAGGCTCTTGCCCAGGGCACATTCTAGGGAATCCTATGTTTAGAAGGTACTCTGGGGAATAGGATTCAATGGTGAAATTTTCTTTGCACACAGCAGTGAGGAGCTCGCCACCTCACTAAGCAGGGGATAGTGCCATTGCACACGGTTCAAACAGCAAAGGCTAGGGGGAAAACAATTGTATACCTGAATTCAGCTATGCTACAAAAAAAAAGCAGCTATATAAGGCCTTGGGAAAATTGTATAAATGCTCTATTTCCTCATGTGTAAATGAGCTAAAAAAGCCTGCTTTACGCAGTGGGTATGAGTATTCATTAATAATAATAATGGTAATATCAACCTTTATGGATCACTTACTATGAGCCAGGTACTGTGCTTCACCAAGCTCCACTACTCTAAGAGCAGACATTCCCAGGGTCAGCGAAGGAAGCAGAGGCATAAAGATGGTCAAGAACTCCCCAATGTTACCATCAGTGCTGGTGACTGGCTCAACTAGAATCTAAATCTGGATTCACCTGACACCAATGTTTGTGTGCTTAAACACGGCAAATGTAAAGCACCCATGACACAGTGGATGCTCAGCAAAATTGCTATCCCTTCTCACTTCCAACTTGCAAAGCCCTGTTAAGAATGCAGTGCCTGGATTTAAGCAATGCACCTGGGCATGCCCTGGTCACCTTAATCACACTAGGGCTCTCATCAACTAACAGTGTGTCAGTCCTGCTGAGCTTCTGTGTAGCCTCCCATGGCTGCCCACAGGAAGCCTGCACTGCCAGACCCAGACGTCTTTTGTCCTATCAAAGCAGCTGTCTTGACTATCCAGACACCAAAGTGCCAGCGTGGGCTATAACAAACAGTGCCAAATAAACACTCCAGTAGATGTCTCTTTGTAGGAAATATGTCTTAATTAGTTTGGGCTGCTATTAACCAAAAAAGCACCAGCTGGGTAGCTTAAACAACATCTAAGCATTTATTTTGCACAATTCTGGAGGCTAGGAAGTCTAAGGTCAAGGAGGCAGCAAATTTGGTTCCCGGTGAGAGCTTCCTGGCTTACAGAGGAGACTGGCTGCATTTTCGCTGTCCCCTCACACTGGGAAGGGGAGGGAGCAATGGCCTCTTCTTCTTCTTATAATAACACTGCCCATCATGGGGGCTCCACCCTTATAACCTCACCTCAACCTAATTACCTTCTAAAGGTCCCACTTCCAAATACCATCATATTCAGGTTAAGACTTCAACATATAAATTGGGGAAGGAGGGAGACATAAACATTCTATCCATAACAGAGTGCTTCTGGAGGATACATCTCAGGAGTAGAGTCAACAGATATGAGAATTTTAATTATTAATATAATACATATTACTAAACTGCCATCCAACATATTTATACAAATTTACATTCCCTCCAGCAGTGTGTGAGAGGGGACATTTGTCTACAACTTCTATATAGTTGAAATAGAAGAATGTCCAAGACATGTTGCTAAATTAAAAATAAACAGGTGCATATTTTGACCCAACCTTTACAAAAGAATAAAGTGTAATTACATGATGCTGTATATGTTGGGAAAGGTAGACAGATATGTACTAAACTCTTGAGGGTGATATGAACCCTGAAGGTAAAAAAAAAAAAAAAAAAATGAAAAAGAAGTCACCTACTAAGAAGAGCTACTGGTGGCTAACTGGGCTCAAATATTTTTTTTACAAAAGGCGGAGTAGAGGGCGGGGGTGGAGGCTAGCAGCCATTTCTGCACAGGAGCCTCTCAGGCAAACTGCACTTCATGGAGAAGCCTGCACTGAACTGCCTGCCTCTATGCTAGAGTGCCTACCCTTACAGTGTTTGTACCAGCTAAGCCAGCCCTTATGAAGGAGTTCCTGGAGTCCTATTTCAACCACTAGGACTGAGGCTTTCTCCATCCAATCAGAGCTGTGTGTCTCTGACCAATTAAAGCAGCTCTACCCTGACAAATCAAAACAGTACCTCTGAACCAATCAACTGTGGGGATTCAGAGTCCTCATTTGCATCAGGTTGGACCAATTAGGGACCAGGGGGGTGGACATCTGTCCATATAAGCCAGCTCCCCTTCCGCTTCCGGCTCCTGAGTGAACTTTTCCTTTCTATGGAAGACTGAAGACTGTGTTTCTCCTGAAACATCCAAGACATCTCGCAGGAGCAGAGCTCACTAGCTGAAAAGGAGCCTGGCCCCAAAACAGCCTTAGGGTCTTTCTGTAACACAACTGAGCTGTTTGCAATGAGTTTTCTTCTTCACCACACTCCAAAGTGGGGTTTCCTGTTCGCTTCTGAATTGGCTCCAACTTGACAGTGATTATCTCCAAAAGGTGGGGGACAAGGCCTTGTGCCCTTTCAACTGCATGAGGATTGATCATGATTGAAGTGTATATAACTGACTTTTCAGTTTGAAAGCAGAACAAAAATATTCAAGTTACATGTAAAGAAAAAGAGAAAGTAATAAGAAACTAAATGTGAAAAATATCCAAAAAAATCCAGATGTGAAAATGCAATCAAGTAGTTATTTTCCAACAGTACTTATCAGAATGCACCTCTTTGTTTTCTCAAAAAATGAATTTTAATGATAATACCACATTAAACAGAAGTTTCTTGACCCAGGTTTGCTGTCCATTGCACCTCTGTCCAGCATCATCCTGGTCTCCACTTACAGCCCCAAGCCAATGTAGTTATTATACTACTCTTCTGATATAAAAGAAGTGCATGCTTAACTATTAAATGATTTCAAGTCACCCACATTCACGCCACCCTTTCACAACCATTATTAATATTTTTGTTCAACTTCCTTCTAGATTTGTTTCTATGCAAAGATCCCCAAGGTATGTACTATCTTGTGGCTTTTCTCCTCATAGTCTATGTGTTCATCTCATGCAACTTGGGAAACATTTGTGGAACAGGGGCAGGTATCAAAGTCAGTCACTTGGCCATTCCAGTTTTCTTAACCATTCCCATAACACTGGCTCTTTAGATTACCACAAACTGTTCTGAACTACATCATGAAGAAAGTTTTCTGTGTAATTAGGATAATCCCTTGGGAGAGATTCCTAAAAATGAAATCACAAAGTCAAAGGGTATAAAAATTTTTATAGTTCCAGATATTCATTACTAAACTATCTTCCATAAAGCCTTCCCCAGATGAATAACAGAAGCAAGTGTTCATTTTACAAAACTCTTGCCAGCACTGGGTATTCTTTAATTGAGTGGTGAAAATGGCATCCTGCCTTTGCTTTGATTACAACTGAGGTGTTTTTCCATATGTTTAACAAGCTTCATTTTCTCTTGTGATTTGTTTGATGGTCTTCTCTGCACATTTACCTATTAAGAATGACCAATATCATACTTAAGTTTCTCTAAGCCCACGTCACACTTCTGCTACAAAACTACCCTGTTTATTGACAGTCATTGATGCCCAGTTGAAATATTAATAGTTGTGAAATTTTAGATCTATAGAACACTCAACACAGAAACACTCTGGTTTGATTTTCACAACAGTCCTATTTGTAGGACTAATGAAATTTATAATCCCCATTTAACAGATCAAAAAGCAGAGATCCAATGAATAAATTGGTTTTTCCAGGGTCACATGACCACAAATTAGCAGGACTAGAACCAGAATGAGAGGTATGGCCACTCATCCTCAGGGTCTGACCACCTAAGAGTCTGCAGAAAACCACCCCTCTGGGGTCTCAGGGCACCAAGGCCTAGTGTCCTAAGGTAGTATAGGATAGCCACCGGTATCCCCAGGGCAGCCACCAGTATCCACACTGTACCTGGTTCCCAGGAAGCCGTTAGGGGTGTTTGGGGTCAACTTTCTGCACTCCCTGAGGAACTAGGCTATGATATGATCACTTATTCTGATTCCATAGGCACTCTGCTGCAGGGAAAGGCCAGGGCCTGGTCATTGGCATGAAGGAAGGTACAGAGGTAGCATGAGATTGGGGAAATGCATGGCCTCTGGATCAAAGAGATCCTGGTTCACCAGGTGACTCTGGACAACTGCCAGGCTCTCTGTGCCTCAATGCCTTTTCTCTAAGCTAAAATTAAAACAGGTCTTTCTTCAAAGGTATGTCATGCAAATCATAAACATAACTGAGACTCTGCCTCTCCCAATAACATTTGTAGACTAATAAGACCCACAATTATGGAATATTTCTTGTGTGCAGGACTGTATTTTGAGTATGTCTCATACATCATCTCAATAATTTCTTAGCATAACCTATTCAATCATTTAGCCAAATATTTATTCAGCATTTTTCTAGGTGCTGGAGACACAGAAATGAACAAAACAAACAAATGTTCCTGCTTTGGTTAAACTTACCTTCCAGTGAGGAAGTCAGAAAATACACAAGATCAATAAACACAATATATAATAAGTTATACTGGCATGAGTAGTGAGAAATACAATAATACAGAGAGAAAGGATAGCAAAAGTCAAGGTGGGGGTTAACATTTTAGTAGGTTGGCTAGGGAGGGCCTCTCTGGGAAGGTGACAGTGACAGTTTTGATTATTGGTAATATTCACTCCTCAACCCCATGGGTGGCACAAACTGCCTAGATCCACTTGATTGGGAAATGGATATTAACAGACCTTACATGATCGTACGCCTGAAATATGCTTGTGCAGTCACTTGTCTTCTTGTGCTTCTACCATGACCAAAAGAATGTCCTCCACCCTCAGTCCCAGCTGGGATGCCAGGAAGCAGGTCCACAGGTGGGAGCAGAATGTGCCAAGTCTAGCCTGGCTGAGCCATTCCGGCCAACCTGCAGGGATGCATGAAATGCTGGGCGCCACTGAAATTTGGGGTTGTAAGTTACACAGCATTATGTGGTCATCAGTGACTGACAGAGGGACTTTTGAGTAAAGATGTTGGGAAAGTGAGAGAAGAGGCTATTTGACTGTCTTGGGGGAGACTGCTCCAGAGAGGAGAACAAGTGCAGCGATCATATGCAGAGGCCCACCTCACATAATTAAGGCACAGCACGGAGGCCTGTATGGCTAGAATGGCAGGAACAAGGAGGAGGATAATAGATGAGGTCATAGGTGATGAATGGCTGGATCAAGTAACACTTCAGAGGCTGACCTTATAATTTATCATCTAAAACAGAACATGTTTTTAAAACTGAGGTATAATTTACATAATAGCAAAATACATTCATTTTAGTGTACAATTCTATGAGTTTGATGAACACAGACAGTCATGTAACTAACACCATAATGAAGATACAGAACAGTTCCATCCAAAATTCCCTGTGCTTCTTGCAGTCAATGTCCCTGGCCCTGGTCCTGGACAACTCTGATCAGTTTTTGTACCTATAGGTTTACTGGTTTTCAACATCTTTCAACATCTTTAAATGGACTCATGGAGTATAATAAAGCCTTCTGAGTCTGGCTTCTTGCACTCAGCATATGTTTTTAAGAATCATGTCACATTGCTGTGTAATCAATAGGTTATTCCTTTTTAATGCTAAATAACATTCCATTGTGTTACTCAGTTTGTTATCCACTCACCATCTGAAGGACACCTGGGTTATTTCCAGTTTGGGGCTATATGAATAAAGCCTCTGTATACATTCACATACATTGAACCAGGACAATTTTGGGTGACTATTCCTCATCCCATGCAGACAGGGAAGTGTGTTTACCTGACTCAGGTTGAGGTAGGGGCTCCCACTGTTTCCTGATGAGATGGGAAGCTATGGAAAGATTCTGAGCAGAGGAATGACATCATCAGTGGATATCTTAGCAGGATCGCTCTGGCTACGAGGGGGCAAGGACAGAAGCAGGAAAGGCATTTACCAGGCTGTTGTCTGAATAATGCTGGCTTAGATTAGGGAGGTGGCCACCGTGTGAGGAGTAACCAGATTCCAGGTGCCCTGAAGGTAAAGCTGACAGAATCTTGAAGGACTAATTCATCATTTTTTTCTAGGGGCTAGAGACATAGAGGGAAAGAAGCTTCAAAGACAGCACTATGATTTTGGCCCTGAGCAATTGAAGAAAGTGTATTCATCCCATTTTACAGAGAAGACCATCCAGGCTTACAGAGGATGAGACATTTGCTCATGGCCACCCAACAAGGGCAGAGCCAGGACTGGTGTTCCAGGAGCTAGCTGCTTGGTATTACCAGACCACGTGCTTCATGTCAGATAGAGAACCAATCACTCTCCTAAGGAGATGTGCACATCAGAATTCCTCCCAAAATGATCCCAACAGCACAAAAGTGCCCCAGCCCAAGAGAAGCTGCCCAGGAAGATCCACCAAGAGACCCCAAGGGCAAGGGCTGGGACTTCCCCTGGACTGTTCACAACCAGAATACAAGGCCTAGGGATGGGCAGGGAAGCAGGGTATGAAGTGAGCAAAGGCAAACAGGAGGGACCAGCAGGCCTGCCACACTCCACATACATCAGCCCCCTGAACCTGAGTGCTCTGTTGGGGAGACCACAGGGGAAGAAGGCAGTACTAGAGTTGAGCACCACTCTGCCACCCATGGCACCCTGGCTCCTTCTGAGGCCAGAGGCTGGAGCTGGCCCTGAATTCCGTAAGAGGCTCAGGTTGGGAATTCTGGACCCCTCAGCAGTTCTGGGTAAACCTGTGATGGAGTTCATAGCCTCCTGTCTACCCAGAGGCCACAGCTCAGTCCCTGGAGCTAGAGTCACAATTCACCACCTGAGGAGACTCCACCTCATCCCAATCCATGGCCCACCATCCTGGCTCAAGCGCCCAAACTCCCAAGGGCAAGCAGAGCTGGAAGCCCATCTGGATGAATGACAACCCTGTAGACAGGATCCGGAGGGAGGGCATTTCCACTCACAGGGGATTGGGGGACAGGCTCCCCTCATTCCACAGCATCTCACATTCTTTGCCAGCCAGTTCTTAAAAAAGAATATGCCTTACACCAGAAGGCTAGCAAAGCACAGAGCAGGCTTCCTGGTGCACTGCGCACCTCCCCTGACCTCAAACATGCCACTGGGAGAGGGAAAATCATTACTAAGCACTGTTGGGCCCCCTGCCAATGATGGATGCTGGGCACATACCTCAGTGTTCCCACCCCCATCTCTAGACATTTATCACAAATCGTTCATCCCAAACCTGAAAGGATGGCTCCCCTCTGCCATACTTCTCTTGTAAGCACCACTGCTCTCTGGGGTGGCCTTCAGAGGCTATTATGGCCACACACATGCACGCACACACACATGCGCGCACGCGCACGCGCGCGCACACACACACACACACACACACACACCAGTGCGTCCAGAGCGGTACATGGAGCCCATTCCACTGGGTAAGGCAGCATCCCACTGCTAGCCTAGCTCTTTTCAATACTACACAGTTGATAAGAACAGGCTTAGAGACACAAGGACCAGGGTTCAAATCCCAAACCTGCCACTCATTAGCTATGCAACTCTGTGCAGATTACTAAACCCTCAAGCCTCAGCTTCCTCACCTATAAGATGACTCACTCTCTTGGGTTATAAGGAGTAAATGTGCTCATGTGTAAATGTGTCTGACAGGTAGGAAGAGTTTGTTCTTCTTACAAAGCTGCCAAGCAACCCAGCTAAGAGCCTAGGATGAACCTAGAGCCCATGCACATCCCAGACCTACAAACCTGCTGGGCTTTGCGAGCAAGGCCTCAGCAAGTGCAGGGGTGCCCAGACCCTCCTTAAAAGGTCCAAAACAGGCCATCCACCCCTGTACCCTTTAACCTAAGTGGGGCATAGCTCTTACCCATTTGCTTGGTGGGGGTCCTGGAGTCCCCGCCAAAGGGCAGATCTCTGCTACAAAGATAGCTCATACAGGGGCATGACTACCATGCTCAGTGCACCCCAAGGCCCCAGGGCTAAGCCCTAGCTGGCAGCAGACAAGAAGATAGGGAGTGCCAGCTCCTTTGTGTCCAAAGAAGAGCTCATGCCATACATCAGAGCCAAACTCAGCAAACTGAGTGCCAGGAGCCATCCATATCTTCCACCATGTACTTTGTACCCCAGGGCCTCAGGACAACAAGGTTCTGTCTTAAGTTTCCAACACATGCCAGCACCTAGGTTCACACCACACTCAGGTTCAGCTGAAATTCAGCCCCAATACCTTACTCCCAGGACCCTCCAGAGCCTGAGACAGTACACCGGGTCTTTCCATGAGGCCGATGGTCAAGCAGCATATTGGAAAGCAGGTGCAGGGCTGTGAGGTGCGGAAAGCAGCAGGGCAGAAGGCAGAAGCAAGAGCTAGAAAGTCAACAAGACCGGCAGCAGGTGACAGGGCTGCGACAGGTCCTGTGCCCCCACACGCCTCCACTTGCTGCTGAGATTAATTTTCCTGATGAATCAATCCTACCCACTTCTGACTTCATGATTTATTCACATAATTATACCCTAGGTTGTTTTTTTTTTTTAATACCAGGATTTATAGTTACTCTGAACTCCTGGATGAGGATTTTACCACATTCCTTCAAAATTGATGGAACACTTTCAATTTAATAGGCTGTTTTCACACATTTTATCCCCAATACCTGGAAAGCCAAATGACATGGGCACTGCAGTGGCTTTAATGTGCCCAAGGAGGCAGTGAGGGAAGGAAAGTTCATGCCCAAGTCCACTGTCCTGGTAAGAAAACTGAGACCCACAAGTGTTGAGTGGGTCTCACAGTTACGGAGGTCCCACAATTACTGAGTGCAGAGTTGGTCAGAAGCATGTCCCCTCTGCCAGTGAGGCCCCGTTCATCTCACTGCACCATGCTTTCTCCCAAGAACACCTCCAATTTGCTCACTGTTCTTGCCTCCTGTGTCTCTCACTCACTTCTCAGGCTTGAGACATATCTTCCAAGGTACACACCTAGATTGTGTGGGGAACATTTTCTTCAAGGAAAGCAGAGCACAAGGGGCAAGTGGCTCCTTCCCAGCAGTGTCCTGGGCATATGAGGCCTTCATTCCCCAACCAGCAAGCACTTAGTAAGACCCTCCTATATGCCAGACCCTGAGATGGTTCTGGGGACAAAGGTGGTCATACTCCCCTCTGTAGTGCAAATTAGAATCTAAAAGGCAAGACCAAAAGGGGTCAAATAATTATATAGCATCACAGAGTGAAATACACTCTCTGAAGAAAAGCACAGGTGTCATGCCCATGTCTAACAGGCCTGGGTTCAGTGGAGCAGCCAGGAAAGGCTATCCCAAGGACCAGCGACTGGGCTGAGATGCAAAGAATGATGGGAGTTAGTGAAGTGTGCAAAGGGGGCACAGGAGCAGGGGCTGCTCCAGGAAGAGGAAGCCAGAATGAGAAGATTCTGAAAAGGAAGTTTTCCCATTTGTAAAAGGAGGGTGACGATGCCTACCACTGGGCATGGGGGCCAAGACAAAGATGATGCCATTAAGGAGCCCACATGCTGACCCTTCTGACCTACTTCTGAACACTTCCTAGCAGCAATAATTCAAGGAGAAAAATGAAACATGGCATGAAGATTTCCACTGAAACATCATTAAAAAATGACTGAAAAGGTAGAAACAGCTTCAATGTCCAATAACAGGAAACATTAGGTAGGTTATGGAACATCAATTCTTCATTTCAATGCAATCATTAAAAACGATCATTAGGAAGGGTTTGCAGCAACATAGGAAACGTTTATACCAGGATGTTAGACCAAAACAGTAGGACACAAAATTGCATCTAGACTATGAGTACCTCTATGTAAAACAGATGCACAGGTGGTCAGAAAAGAATGAAGACAATGAGGAGTGGCTGGGCTAGGCAGGGAGGATAAGAAATTCTTCCTGATATGGTCGTAATGACTTAAAAGAAAACATAATAGGTGTTAGAGTATGAGAAGGGACCTGCCTTTGGGTGTGGAAATGAGAGGAAGGACCTGCTTTCAGGTGCGGTGATGGGAAGAGGGACCTGATTTTAGGTGTTGGAGATGGGAACAGAGATCTGTGTTTGGCTGTGGGGATGGAAAGAGAGAGACTTACATTCAAGTTAAAACTGTCTTCCTTGGGCCAAGTCATTTACCTCTCCGATTCCTGGTCATTGATGAGGGTAGGATGGGGCTATCTCAGTGAGGCCAAAAGACATGTCTAAGGAAGCAATGGAGCAAGATGGAAGTTTTGAATGGAAGAGCCCAGAAAAAGAGCAGTTCTGGGGCTTCCCAGGCTCCAGGTATGTTCACAGGAACTGGTAGCTAAGAGGGTTGGAGAGAGGAGGTGAAAATGTAAAGGCGCCCAGAAGTGGAGAAAAAAAAAGAACTGACAAAGGCAAAAAGGAGGTTAGGAGAGGGATGGAGTCCTAGGAAAGATGGCATCTAGGTTAAGAGAATTCTGAAGGGAGGGAATCTAGACTCCTGTGGTGGGCTGGGCCAGACCTGCCTACAGAAACCCCAAGTATTCCTGGCTAGTGTGGTTCAGTGTATTGAGCCCTATCCTGTGAACCAAAGGGTCGCAGGTTTGATTCCCAGTCAGGGCGCATGCCTGAGTTGCAGTCCAGATCCCCAGTAAGGGGCATGCAAGAAGCAACCACACATTGATGTTTCTCTCCCTCTCTTCCCCTCTCTCTAAAAATAAATAAATAAAATCTTTTTTTAAAAAAGACTTAAAAAAAAAAAAAAAAGAAACCCCAAGTGGACATAAATGGAGCACTGTAGGACAGGCCCAGGAAAAGGAGGTTTTTCCGGTGCAGGCACAACAGGAACTCTGAGGCCTGGAACCCAGATGTTATGTCTGGTGATGGCTCAGTGAGTGTGAGCGTGACTGCCTGAGGCAGCACTGGACACTGGGTGCCAGTCTGGGGCTGGCATGCCAGGGGTGGACAGGCCTTCAGCCTGCAGATTGTCCCTCCTCCAGTCTTCTGGGCCTCTCCCTCCTCCAGGCAGCCCAGAAACCAAACTTCAAGGCTGTCTCCATGAGCTTCCGGGGCCCCTGGGGAGTTCCTCCACTCACTGCATCCTACCCAGGACCAGGATTTCCCACTGCTTGCTTGTTACTCGGGGAGGGAAATCAGGATTAGGCTGGAGGCATGCCATAGCCCATGCAGCGATTCTGCTCAAAACAGCTGGGAATGTATTGTGATAACTACCCACAGCTACAGTGGCCACAATCGAAAGGCTGCCCCTTGAATTTCTGTAATAGACAAACAACGCAAACGTTAACAGTAAGCCCTGAAGGCAGCCCCAAGCCAGACTACCAGCCCAAACCCTGGCCAGGCTACATAAACTCCTTGCATCTCAGGTTCCCCAAATAAAAAGGGGGTGAATCTTTAAAAATAAACACACATTCTGGAATTGAAGGGATTCAATGAGAAAAGACACAAAAAGTGCTTGGGAAGTGTCTGGCCCATGGTAAGCCTCAACAAGTGTTAGCTGTTATAACCACTTTCTTGGAATGGAATGTTCCTCACCAAATTGTCCCGTTCTCCTCTGGGACTGGAAACTTCCATTAGAAAAGGAATACACACAAACACACACACGCACACACGTGTATGCATTACAAACACACATGTGTACATATATGTGTGCAAACACATGCATGGGTGATATTCCTGGACCCAGCTTCATCTCTGCCCTGCCAAGGAAGCCTCTGGAGTGGTGTGGGGCCAGCCCTCACACCCTACCACCTGCACCAGACTCCACTCATCTTTTCTCCACAGGGTTGTTTACATTTTCTTATTTGCCTTACTTCTAGTCTTTCTGATTTCCCACACTCTTTGATTTACCCACCCTGTGTTTAATGGGAAAGGTCTTTGATCATTTTAAAAATTCAATCAGCACCTTTTGGAAGAGGCCCCACATGAGAGGGCCCACCCGTGCCTGGAGTCTGGCAGCTGCTCCACTTGATCCCGTGTTTTCCCTGGGTTGTGTTAGGGCAGCCCCTGCCACAGCTGGTTTCATCACTCCCCAGCCTGGCCCACACTCCTCTCAGAGCCCCTTCCCTCCCTGCACACCATTATCTGAGTTCTCTCCTCTGTCCAGTCCTGAATGCCTTCTACATTAAAGAAATCCAAACATTCATTCCATGTTCCCTTGTCCTTTTCTTCTGCTTTTCTCCTGACCCTTTTCTAAGCAAACATTCCTCCAGCCACAGTTAGAGGTTGAACCTCTTCCACAACAAGAATTTGTCTTCCTGTTTATCTTGCTTCAAGGTGGTTTCCCTCCTTTGTAAGTCAGAACCACCACTCCCTTGACTTCTGTAAGGGCCTCGGCATAGCAGCTAACAGGACATGGTGAACAAAGAGAAAGGAGCAGATATGATGCACAAAGAGAAAAAGAAACTGACAAAATAATGCTTCATAACTAACCACCCAAACCCAGTGGCTAAAACAATTATTTATCCTCACAGATGTGTGGTTTGGTTGGTGCAGATGTGTTTTTCACTGCAGGTTTGTGGGTCAGCTCAGTGGCTCCAGACCGCCCCTTATGTTTCTCATCCTCAGGACCAGTGGGTTATCTAGGACTTTTTTCTCCTCTTGATGGTGAAAGTGGCAGAAACTCAAGAGGAGAGTGGAAACATCAGTATCTCTATGGCCCAGGCTCAGAAGTGGCATACTGCCATCTCTGCCCCTGTGCTGTTGGCCAAAGCAACACCCAAAGCCAAACCCAAAGACAAAGCACAGAATGTATATTCCACCCACCATGAAGTCACAGCAGGGTGTGATGAAGAACTGAGAGCAACTGCTCAGTGGGTCACACCCAGCCTCTGCCCTTTAAGATCTCCTTCTGGACTGTAGAGGGAAAACAATGCATCAAGAATAATTGCAGACAATATGGTTTTGCCCCAATCACTGGAGTCATTTGGGACTCGGAGTCTTTTCTAGTCTGAAGAACACCTGTCTCATCTCATTCCCCTTATATACACATCCTACAAATCATTCTGGGCAGTTCTCACCCCATTTGACAAGTGCAGGAGAGGTAAGTAGGTGAGATAAAAGGGCTTGCCCAAGACACACTCAAAGGCTTCAGTCCTCCACTATACTTGCATTTGGTGAAAGTGTTCATATGAAAAAGAAAGCAGATCTAGTGTGCCTAGCTTCCCAGACTAAAAGAAACCAAATCTGGGCTGATCCAATCTGTCTTGCCATTTAAGGAAGTTAAAAAAATCCAAACTGATATTAAGAAGCACTCACAATAAGCACAGCCTTAATCCTCAGGAAGGTACCATCTTTTTGAAAGAAAATGGGAACTTCTGGAGAACCTTCCTTGTTATAGACATTGTCTCATTAAATTCTCCCAAGAACCTGTGTAGCACTGTGAGGTGCTAGCTCCATTTGATGGCTGAGGAAACAGATGATCACAGAGGCTAGAGTCCTTGCCCAAGTCCCACAGCTTATACAAGACTGCAGACAGATGCTTTCTGTTGCAAACCTGAGCTGCACTAAAGGCCTTAGATGACAAAAGAAGTCATCCACATTAGCCCAGGTGAGGACATAGCACAGGCCAGGCCAACAAGAAACTGATGGGCTCAGAGAGAATCCTTAGTCCAGGTCTGCAGGATGAGGGGTGACTGGGGTCTCACTCACAGCCTCCTGGAACTGATCTCATTGGCCAGGCTCAGGGACATTCATTCTCTTCCCAGCTCCTCAAATGAACATCTGTTTTTCTCAAAGCTGTGAACGTCACATCAAGAATTTCCAATTACCTTCCCCTTGGTTTTATTTAGCATCAATGTATTGGAGGCATAATTAGTCTGAGATGAAAACCTGTATTGTTCCCTTCTCCTCTGCTATGAAATAGGTTTCCAAATGTGCTAACAGAGAGGATCCTTCTCCAAAAATGACAAACAGCAAGTGAAGGATGAAAGCAGGAGTGAAATACAGCTTGATGACAACTGGCTGAGTCGGAGCGGTGAGGGGGCTGCGATGGCAGAAGCTGCCACAGAGCTCCTGCTTCCAATCTCATCTCCTCCCCTCTCCTAATGAGGATGAGCCTTCTCCACAACATAAAAGTGATGCTGATGAAGATGAAAGACCAACTTCCGCTGATATATTTTCTAATAATACATCATGAGAACAAGGCATAGCTGGGGATTGCTGACATTAAGGTGTCATGAACATTCTTCTCCCGGGCCTGGCCATGTAGAGCCCAGGAGCCATGGCTGAGGTATGCAGTCTTTGCATTGGCCAGAGCTGCCTAGTATTGGGGGGAAAAAATACACACAAATTTTACACTGGTAGGAAAAAACCCTAGTAGCTGGGTATCAAGGGATTAACACTCAGTGGCTCTCATTGACCACAGCTCTTGTGAGAGACTAGACCTTTAGCCTCTAATTTTCCCAGTGTTTGTCAAAGTGAGTCTTTAAGGGTCTTATTCATGCAATGAGTGTGATGCTATCCATCTTGCTCCCCACAGAGCAGCCAGGAGGATCACTAAATGGGAAATGGGTCATGTCATTGTCCTATAAAAATACTCCAATGACTTCCCAACACACTGAAAATCCATCCCCTCACATGGGCTGCAGAGCCCAGGTGACATACCCTCACCCTCCTCTCTCACCTCCCTGCATCACCCTCCTTTCCTCTTGCTAAGCTCCAGTCACACTGGCATTATTCACTTTCTGTTCTTCTGGCCAGCCAGCCTGTATTCCCACTGTGGGACCTTGGCAATGGCAAAAGTCTCCCTTTCCAAAGCCAAGGCCTGGCCACAGAGTAACTCCCTATCCCATCATCCTGTTCTGGATTCCTCCTGGAACTGTTCACCATTTTTTTTAAATCCTCACCCAAAGATATATTTATTGATTTTAGAGAGAGAGGAAGGGGAAAAGAGAGAGAGAGAAACATCAATGTAAGAGAGAAACATTGGTCAGTTGCCTCCTGTACACATCCTGGCTAGGGATTAAATTCACAACCTAGGTATATGCCCTGACCAGGGATCAAACCCAAAACCTTTTGTTGTTTGGGACAGTTCTCCAACCAGCTGAGCGACCCAGCCAGTGTTCTTCACCACTTGATGTTACCTTGCTTTTTGTCTCTTCTTCTTGTACCTACAATGTACGCTCAATAAGTATGGGTATCTCGCCTATGTTGTTCCCCACCATACCCAAGCACCTTGCATGGTTGTTGAGTATCTGATACACAGAAAGTGCTCAATAAATATCGATGGACTAAAATAAAGGGAAAAAAAAGAAAAAGAAAAGGAAAAAGAAATCAATGGACTAAAGACCAGTTGGGGAGCTGGTGGGGTTTGGCTTACCAAGAGGACCACAAGGTAAATGCATGTTATCTTCAGATAATTGAGGGGCTGACATGGGAAAAAGACAAAATTGCTTTATGGCCCCAGAACACTGATCCAGGAGTAATGGGACAGATTTTGTGTAACACTGAAGTAATGGGGTAGCTTTCTCACTGTTGAGCTACCTACCCAGTGACAGAATGGGTTTCCTTAATAGATCGTGAGCTGCCCATCTCTGGAGGTCTGTAAGCAGAGGCCACAACTGAAGTCTATGTTGGAGAGGTGAGCATCCTTCTAAGTTCCTGAGTCTGCAAGTCATGGCAACATCCACTTTGGTTTCTTCTGGTTCATCTTGTTCTCCCAGTTTGATCATAATCCCCTGATCAAGAACATGGACTCATTCTCAGGCATGGCCCCACAGCACCTTGCAAAGGGCAGGACCAGGGTGATGGGGGAAGCTCACAGGCCCACCAGACATGAAGTGAAGTAAATGTGCCTTATTCCCTTTAAGATAAAGGCAGGAGCTCCAGTCAGGGCTATCTCTGTGGGATCCCAGGTGGAAGTGTACTCCCTCCTGGCAGGACTTAGCTCATGGCCTGTGCCTTCTTCCAAGGACACAAGCCCAGAGAGTGAACAGGGAAGGAAGGGAAAGAGAGGGCAGTCACAGAACCCCATAACCTGCACTTGATCACTTATCCCAATCTTCCCCTCAACCCTGTGAGGGGTGACATGACTTCCGTTCCCCAGATGAGAAAACCAAGGTTCAGGGAAGGCGAGTCGCCCATCCATATCCTGCTTGATGCCAGGTCTTGATGATGCCAGGGCTTGAGGTCAGATCTGATGGATGCCACTGTCTATAATCCTGCCACCTCAACGCCAAACATGCAAAGCAATTCCCTTTGAATTTTAGGCCTGTCCACTTAGAAACATTCTCAACTCATTCTGCCCTTTCATCTTCCCTATCTCCTGAGAATATGAAGTCCATGAAGTCCCCCAGATGGAGCCTAAGTCTGAATTGCACTCTGTTCCTTGTTCAATCACCCAGTCCATTTGGAGGGAAGCTGGTAGAAAGAGTGTGTTCCCTCTCCTCACAGCCCTGTGCAGGCACAGAGCTCCTCGTGCATGCCACAGTTGCCTCCTTATGACCTGGCACAGCTGCTCACGTGGGACAGCCAAATCACCATGTGGCAGGACAAAGTCACGTCTGAATCCTCCTCCCTCCCTGCCACTAATAGGAATCCAATATCAGCCTTGGCATCTTCTCCACTTCCTCAGGCTTCCTGGCTGGCTCCTGGGCTTTTGTGGAGGGGAAAACGGGGACAGAAAGGAGGAGAGAGGAAAGAAAAGCAAAAGCATGCATGGACTGTGAAGAGTGACATATCTGGAGAGTTTGGAGAGACAGTGGCTTGTGAGCCAAAGGGGGAAGACAGAGAATGAGGGTTCTAAGAGGTGTTGGTGTGAGTTACAAATTGTATCTTCTAACCGTCTTCAAAGGACAACCATAAAGAACTGATAGGCAGTCATCATTTTCCTGTTTTTTCCTCCTAATGTGACTCTACATAAAGACAGGGACATGACCCACCTTTGGTTATGTATGGTTACAAATAAATGAAGCACTAGTCTCCTCTGATAGTACCTGCAACTTACTATGCTGGACATACTTAGAATTACATACAAAGAAACTTCAGCTCTTTTTTCATCTCTCAGCAGAGGCTGTTGCCTCACCACCAATTCTGAAACAGTAAATGCCTATCTGAGTACTCAGCTATAAAAGAATCTATGAACGTGTGTGTGTGTGTGTAAAGAGTGAGTGAGAACCCCAAAATCCACTGTTTAGCTCAAAAAGTCATAAGTCTATCCTGCCTATGTTAGAAACAGTAACAACTAACATTTTCTGCATAAAGGTTTACTAGGCACTTTTTTAAGTGCTTTACATGTATTAACCTATTTAATCTGGATAACCATCTATGAGGTAAATAAAACATTACCTGCATTTTGCAGGTAAAAAAGGTGAGACATTCTCCCAAGTTCCCATAGGTAGTTAAGTGGTAGAGCCACAAGAGAGAGCACTTCAGGAGAATGCTTCCAGGCTCACTTGCTCAGTCAGTCTAATAACCCAAGCAGAGATCCAACCTGCTGGTAGAAAAGTACAGACAGAGCCAGTTACCCCACCACAGGAGAGTCACCAAGGCCTGGCTGCTCCTGTGTGAAATAGCCTGCTGGCTGTGAAGCTGGGAGTGCAAAACATGTGCATATCTTCTAGCAGCCCAGGGATAAATGGCAGGAAAGCGAACCAAGTGCACTTGTCACCTTCTTGGCTTTACTCAATAAGTGCTTACAAAATTTTCTTTTACAGAAACATAATAAAACAATGTGAAAAATAGGTATTTGGGAAGGACTGGGCATTGAATGCAGAGGCTGAGGTGTATCTGCAATGCCTCTAACCTCAGAATGTCATGTAAACACCATGTAAATCAACGAGGCTGCTCTCTTCCCTTCTTCTCAAGAGAACACTCAGGGAGAAGCCCCAGGGGTGAGAAGATGCCTCTCCCAAGCAGATGGAAGGGGCAGGGCTGGAAACTCCATCAAATCTGGTTGACTTAGAGAAAAGCCATGGAGCTAAAGACTGCTTATAGGAGGAAGATAATCACCCATAGGTGGTGGGCTTCTCAAGGGCTGAGAATGTCTCACTCATCTTTTTGTTCCTGGAGATCAGCTCCAGGTCTGACACATGCCTAAAAGTAAACATGCAAAAATATTTGTAGGTTAACTTGAAATGAATTAAGTTCAATTAAATAGCCTTCTCCACTTTAAGGGGAAATGAGGAAAGAAGTAGGGCGGACCACAAGGGGTGAGGGGGTGCTGAGCCCTACTCACCTAGGAGGCCCAGAGTGTGTCCAAGTCCTCCATCTACCACCAATTGGAGGGAAACTATGAGTCCTCTCCTGCCAACCTGCCCACCACCTATGCAGCAGCTAATTATCCCTTCAAAAAGAGAACTAGACTCTCCCATGGGGGGGAAAAAGTCTCCTAATAATGTATGTAGATACCCTCAAAGAGGTGGAATATAACCCCCCATTCCTTAAGTATGTACTGCACATAGTGACATCTTTCCAAAATGAACAATATGGGAAGGGGGAAAAGAGTAACTTTACAATAGAGAAACCTGATGAACACTACCCTTGCCAGTTAGTCAAGGTCAACATCAACAGGGCTGACAGCAGGCACCCTTATAATGACATGATGAGAATGGCACTTTACCTCTGTGGCCTTTCTCCCCAAAAGTCATACCCCCACAGTCTAATCATGAGAAAAACATCAGACAAATACCAATTGAGGGGCATTCTACAAAAGACCTGGCCAGCACTCCTCAAAACTGTCAAGGTCATCAAAGCAAGGAAAGCCTGGGAAACTCTCACAACCAAAAGAAGCCTAAGGAGACATGATGACTAATGTAACGTGGTGTCCAGGATGGGACCCTGAGACAGGAAAGGGACAATAGATAAAAACTTTTAAATATCTGAATGAAGCATAGACCTTAATAACAAAAGTATCAACAATGGTTCGTTAATTATGACAAATGTCTCATACTAATGCAAGATGTTCACAATAGGGAAAACTGGATTTAGGGTATATGATAATTCTCTGTACCGTCCTCACAATTTTTCCTAAATTCTGCACAATATATTTCATAAATAGTCCTCCAAATTGTTCTCTCCCCCCATCACCCTTGCCGTCCTCAGTGCCATGTCTATGCTCACTCAAATACTGATACCACCCTTCCTGGCCCCAGGTCTCCCTATCCAATCCATGCTGTTGTCTGAGGCCACCCAGACCTTTGGTAACATAGACACAATGAGGCACAGCCATGCTGTGATGGCTCCCTCTGTCCTCAGGACAGAGTGCGGCACCCAGGATAACACCCAGGGTTCTTTCACAGCCTTGCCTCCAATACTTCCTTCACATGCTTCTCTTGATGTTGCCATATTAAAATATCTATTGCTTTTTCCCTGAAAAAAATTCCTATAGCTCCCATGTGCTTCCCTTCTACACTTCTGCATTTGTTGATCCCTCACCTGGAATGCCCTCTCTCCACTGCTTTCCCTGGCCAACTCCTGCCTGTCCTTCAAGAATCAGGTCATACATTGCTTCCTATGGAAAGCCTTCCTACACCACAAGATAGATGTGTTGGCTTTGGTGGGTGCCCATATCATCCCTACACTTGCATCTATCCTATACTGCTGATGGTTTCCTACTTTCCCTGAGGACAGACAGGGTTGTCTCACCCATATATCTCTAGTGCCAATCTTCACCAAATGTTTACCTAATGATGAGTAAATCACCTGGGAAAAAAGGCAGGATGAAAATTCATAGCCAGCAATCCAGGGCTTTTGTTCTTAGGGCTTGAATGACAAATTCTCCTCTTCAAAACTCCATTGTCCTCACTAGAGTCCTATATAACCACATTCCATTACATGACAATGTAATGGATTACTAGATTTAATTACAACTAGGATAATTAATGTCCAGGTATTGCCAGTTTGGACATAAATATTAAATATCACCCTCAATGTGACTATTCTCCAACTCTGATTACAGTGTTTAGAAATACCAGTTTTTGATGAGGAGTGTCTTTGTCATGAGGAAGTCATGCCAAGAAGAACATCTGGTTTGCCAGATGCCACTGTCCCCAAGGCAACACACCTCCTCCCTGGCTTGAGCCAGGCTCCAAGCACCGTGGGCCTGATACGAACCCCATCTCTCATATACCTTAGGGCAGACTTCCTGGTCTGTCTGAGCCAAGGACCTTAGGCGAGTGAATTTCTTAAGAGATCTGTCCAAGCCCCTTGGTAAACCCATGGGTCTCACATTCCTGTCATGACCTCAATTTCCCTCCATAACAAGAAGAGCAACTATGAGGAATGAGGGACCCTCAGACACCAAGCCAAAGTGCAGGTAGCACTGCTAAGTCAGGGGAGGGATGCTGAGCTCACTGTGGACCAGAAAGGCCCCACCTTGTTCTCCACCCCTCTATCAAGCCCTCTCCTCCAACAACCCCACAAGCCTGGCTCTGGCTCCATCCTTTGAATAAGTGCAATTTCATTTTGTGTCTTGACAAAAACACTGCCTCTTGTTGGTCACTTTTAGGCCACTCTCAAATGGAGGACCATGAATGTTTACACACAGAAGTCAAATATATGTTGTGCCTACCCTAGCCCTGTCTCACCCTGGATCCAGCCAGGACTCTAAAACAGACAAACCCAAGCTTCCTCCTATCTTGCTGCAGCCCTCATATCAGAGTCCTGAGCAGCCACATAACTAAATCTTACCATCACAAGGCCACCATGCTGTGAGGAAGCTCAAATTAGCATATCAGGGAGATCACAGGAAGGAGAGATGGCCAGCTTGTCCAGCCCTTCCCTCCTCTTGATCCAGCCACTGTGTGCCCAGAACTGCATGACAGATTCTAAGCCAAACTACCAACTGACCCAAGGAAAACGAGAGATAATGAAATTATTTTTGTTTTAAACCACTAAGTTTTGGAATAATTTATCATATAGTAATAGACAACCAGGACAAACATCCAACATCAGAGCCACTGCAGTAAACTGTTCTTGATCCATCTTCCAGAAGTAAAAGTTGACTTCAGCTTCCCACACAGCCCTGGTCCCACTGCAGAACAAAGACAGATGCTCTGTCCCTGCCCCTGGTGTGCCCATGAAACATTCACTCAGACTCCACACAGACTTCACAAACACAGGACTTGGGCCCCAGGCCCCGTTAATCCCACACAGCAGTGACTACTTTCCCCTACTTCCCACCAATCCAGAAATGAAATAAAAATTGACTTGAGCACTCACTGGTTGAGCTGAGACTTCTAGGTTAATCATTTTTCCAAGTAAGACAAACATAATACCAAAGACAGTGGTTCTGGTAGGAAGCATAGCTGCATCATCAACATCATCACCACCACAACCACCATCATCACCATCATCATCATAGCCATGGATATCATCCTAATCACCATCACCATTATCACCATGATCACCAGCATCGTCATCATCATCACTGTCACCATCATCATCATCGCCATCATTGCCACCAACATCATCACTGTCATCATCATCCTCACCTTAAAGATAAGAAAACAAAGGTTTGGAGAAACTTTATAACTTGTCCACAGCCACCAGACATAGAGCAGTGCTTAAGGTTCTAACCTCAAATGCACTAACTCCAAGGCCATGCACACTTACCCGCTCTGGTTCCTCTCCCCTTAAGCCTATCCATGGCTCCTCACCCTCAGTTGCTTTAGAAAAACTCCACTGGAGACCCAGGGCCCCAAAAAACAACTCTACCGCACCTCAGTCTCTGTATCTGGAAAATGTTCAGCTACTCCAGGCCAAATGACTCTGGGTATTCCCCACACACTGTCTCATTTAAACATCACCACAGTCCGGGGGATGGGCAGGGATCCTATCCGACAAGGGAACCCAGATTCAGAGAGTAAGCCCAGCTGCATAAATCCCAAGCCCTTGCTCTTTCTGTCCCCTCACCTGAGGACAGGTCCCACGTGCTACATGCCAAGGCTCCTCTTGTTGAAGAAGCCAGATCGTTCCCTGCACACTCACTTAGAGCTATTAATGAGACAGGGATGTGTTTGCTTTGTATTTCTGGGGGAGGCGTGGTTCCCTCCTCATAAGCAGAGATACTGGCAATTGGAAGGGAATGCAGAGCCCTGGGACTGGGATTCTCTGCTCAGCCTCTCCCTGGCTCTGGAGTACAGCTGGGTGCCCTGCTAGCTTTTATGAAACTTCCCTTCTATTGGAAGCTGGAACTAGCCAGATATGAAAGGACACTGCCTCTCACAGAAAGAAAAATTGTTTTCTTTAATTTGCCACTGAATTAAATGTGCAAATAGTGGTCTCCATCACACAGAAAAAGGTTCTCCCCCACATACACACCTTTTATTTGCTTCTGAAGCTTCTCATCATGCCAAGGCTATAGCCATGGCCCCAATGGGACTAACCCTGTGGGCCACACCATGGGATGTGAGCACATGGAGACCCCAGTTGGATGTGGAATGCGGCAGTTGAGATGGGGTGGGAGACAGTCTGTTGCAGCTCTTTCATGTTTTCCCCTGTGGACCTGGGCAGTGGTTCTCTCCAGAAATGGGCCTTGTGGCAGCAGAGCCAAGGGCCTGGGCTTCATAGGAAAGGCTCAAAAAGACACCCAACTCTGGGGAGACACCAGGCAACTGCTTGGGTTATGAGTCAAGTAAAATTATTCTGACCACACACAATGCTGGGCCTGCCTACCTCTTCCCTCCCCAACACTACAAGTCCCTGGCATCTGGAATGAGTGGCGGGAATGAGGATTACAATCCACTGGGTCCCAACAAAAGGAGGCACTACCCAAATCCACCCTGTCCTAGGGAAAAGCTGCAACCCAATCCTCGGGAGCAAAGGGCACAGCTGGGACCACAGACTCACAACCCGCAACTGATGGGTAATGCTGAGAGTGGAGGGGGAATAGTTGGGAGCAACGAAGTGTAGGATGGGGTATAGGGAGATCCTGCCTCACTGTCTCCCACCATGCTGGTGGGTAGTTTAGAGGGGACAGTGTCACATAGGTTCAAAGTGCCAGTTGTAAGCAGGTGGACAAAAGCAGGATACATGAGCCAACTCTGTCCCACCAGTCACACACACACACAAGTAGGCAAATATACAATACAGCCCAAATCTGTTTACCTATTGGCACAAATACAAGCAAACAGATGGTGTGGAGGCCTGCCTGACTCTCATTCAGTGACTGAGGAAAGCTGGTGTGGTTGGGTTTGTTGCCGCTGCTTCCGAGCTCCCTGGTGAAGTAAAGAGGAAAAATGGCACTGCAAAGGGTGTGTCCTCTCGCCCCTTCCAGAAGGAGAGTCCTTGGTGCAGCAAGGCAGACCCATTAATAAAATGCAAAGCTCTTTAGCCTGATTACTTGCTGCTCTCAGGAAGCCATCATTGGTGGCTGCCAGGAGGCTCACTCCTGCAAACTCACTTGGTGAGACATAGAGCAGGGGCCACCTGATTTCCCACACCAAGGGCAAATGAGGAGACCCCAGAATGAGGCCACCCCTGCAGGGGGAGAGGGGCCTATGGTCCTTATAAGCAGAGGGTACAGAGGGGGGACTTCCCCCAGGGTAACCCTACTCAGCTCCACACATATAGGCTTCCTGTGGCCTGACAACTATGAGTTACCATGCCCTTAGAGTGTCCATTTCCCTGAGCTACTTTCCATAGAGTTGAAGAATGGCAGAGATGACACCTTGAACCTGGTCTCTTTCCAGATCATGCCACTGACCTGCTCACAAACCTCCAGGGATTTCCCATTAGATTGAAATCAAGTTGAAAGTCCTACAGTGGGCCTCAAAGTCTTCTGTACTCCCACCATGGGCCCCTCCCCCATTCACGTCCCACCATACTTCTTCTGTCTCACCTTCTGCCAGGCACACCTTCCTCCTTCCTGATCCTTCAGTGTGCTGAGTTCATTCCAACCTCAGGACCTTTGCACATGTTATTCCATCTTCTGAAATTGCTCTACAGCCAGATCTTGCTTGATGGGTTCCATCACATCTTTCTGGTGTCTCCACAAACACTACCTCCATCCCTGACCATCACACCTAAAATAGTGCCCCCACCAAACCACTCTCTTCTTATTTGCTTTATTTTTCCTCATGAAAGTTATCACCACCTGAATTACTTTGGGTTTATTCATTTATTTGAGTAGTGTCTGCTCCTTGCTTCCATAAAATGTCAGCTTTTTGAAGTCAGGGACCTTATCTATATTAGTCTCTCTGTGTCCCTGGTGCAGGGCTTGGTCTGTATTATTTGCTCACATTAACATTTTATTCATACAGCATCCCAGGGAGCCCAGTTTGGGCTGGGCTCAGGCATTTAAAACCTCAGGCTCACTTGCCATAATTATCTAAACTGTACCTCACTGGCAAGAAGGGACCAAGCTCACCTCTCAGTTGATTCCCCAATGTTCAGAAAGTTCTATGCAAAGCAAGCGCTCAGTGAGTCACCAAGTGCATCAGACAGGCATTTAGGAAATTTCCCATTTCCCTGTATCATTCAGTAGCTCTCCAGGGCCCTGGAAAGCTACAAGACACAGACACTGAAAACTGCCAGCCTGGAGAGAAGTAACTAGCAGCGGCACCATGGGGACTATTAGGGACACAAACCATACCAATGACCTCCTAACCAAAGGGTTAACCTCCACAAGCTTGGTTAGCATTCAACATGGACTTTGAACAAAAAGACCAAGAACTTCCTGCAAATGCGAAGAAGGATCGCAAGGCAGGTCAGCAAGGTCACGAAGAGTATTGAATGCACAGAAAATGAGGGTAGTAACTGGAGGATCCAGGAAAGAAACAGGAACTCTCAGGAGCACTACATTAAATATGATCACTGACTCTTATGATCAGTGATCAGTGAGAAAGACCTGGGCAAGCAGAGCAGAGCTCACTTCACACCATTTCCACATTTAGTACTCTTCAGGTGACAGAGTATAAGCAATAAATCAGACATTGTCATTCAGCAGTCTCAAGCCTTATCAGCCTTGCCACAGGCAAAGTTGGCCAAGGGAGAGCTTATAAATTTTGAAACTAGTTGCCAACATTTAAAAATCAACAGGCTTCTATGAACATTGGGGTGCATAGGTTCTTTTGTATTGGCGTTTTGGTGTTCTCAGGGTATAGTCCCAGCAGGGGAATCACTGGATCAAAAGGCAGTTCCATTTTCAGCTTTCTGAGGAAATTCCACACTGCTTTCCATAGTGGCTGCACCAGTCTGCATTCCCACCAACAGTGGACTAGCTAAGCGAAATAAGCCAGGGGGCAAAAGACAAATACCATATGATCTCACCTATAAGCGGAACCTAACCAACAATGCAAAGATGCAAGGTAAATATGACCAGCAACACTGAAAGGAAAAGAAATCAACAGAGACAAAAGAGAAGGGGGGGGGCAGGGAAAGGGAAGGGAAGGGGAAAGTCAAGGAACATATAGCAAGGACTCATGGACAAAACCAAAGGGGAAGAGCTGAGGGAGGGAAGGTGGGAGGGGGCAAGGGAAAGAGGTGGGGGGGGAGGCAGAGACAAATGTATTTAAAAAGTAAATAAAAAATAAATAGATAAAAAAGAAAAAGAAAAAAAGAAAAAAAAAGAAAAAAAAAGAAAAAAATAAAAATCAACAGGCTTCACAGTAAAGTCCATATTTCTGGCTCCTCCTGAGGCACAGGAAGCAGTGGCCACACCAAGTCTTCCTACAGAAACTTGCTGCAGTCTGACTGGCCCCTTCAGGGAAGGACGTGCCCTACAGGTACCCACAGTGGCAATCTATGCTTAGTTCTTACAGCATACCTGCTTCTTCACTTTAATATTCACCTGGATGTCACTGGGCATTCAGATTTGTGATTTGCGTTACACCAGCCTGGCTGGAATTCTGAAGGGTGGCTTTAGCCATTCTTACCTAATCCTTTGGCTGTCTTCAAAATTCCCAAGTTACAGAATTATTCTAGAGTGGTTAATGTGGTTGTGTGGGTTGGATGGACCCAGTGAGAGAACAGCAGCTATGCAACCCCCTTCCCTACTCTGCTGTGCTAGGCCTGGAGCTGTCTCCAACTGGGTGCTCACAGCTGGGCACCTAATTCTCCTGTTCATAATTCTTCCTGAGTGCAAATTTTCTCTCCATTTAAGCCAGCAGCTCTTTAGAGGCAGAATCCATTTCTTTCTCCCCCAAAGCACCCAGTACATGGGATCTGGGGACAGGGGCCCCTTCTATCTTGGTTATGGCTGGCCACCTGAAGGAATCCTTCTTATCTGAAGAGTAATTCTGTGGCCAGAAGACATCTTCTTCTATCAACCCAGCCACCAGCAGTCCTGAGAAGCCAGTGGCAGCTGTGCCTACTCCTACCAGCCAGTGGGAGCCCAGATGGGAGGTGCTCTGAGCACTCTCACCCTGCTCCTGGGCCAGTGTCAGCAGCCCTCGCCTCCCCCATTTCCCATGAACTCTAAATGTTCACTCCAGCCACATGCTGGCATGAGAGTCCAGTGCTCAGTCCCAGCTGGGCTGGCTGAGGGCCATGAGCACTTGGCCACTTTTTGCTAGCTCAGTCCCCTACCACCCGGATGCAGCCTGCATCTGGTCTTCCTCACTTGGCTCTGGGAGCTATGCCTCCTGACATGGAGTGAGTGCCAGCTATCTTTCTGTCAGACTGGCCACAGCAGTGCTCCTCTGAGCCATTGACACTTCCACCCTTGACCCCAACAGCCCAGGTTGGTTCTACAATCCCAGCCAACACCATTTACAGACAGAAAGGTATTAGTATCCCAGTTTACAGACTAGTAAACAGGCTCAGAAAGATGGCACCAACAGTAAACTGGGATCTGACTGTGTCTATTTGCTCCAAAGGCAGTGCCCTGTTCTCTGTGCAGCCAGCAGCCATAGCCCCTGAAGAACCATCATCATGTCCCCAAATATCTGAAAGCCTCAGATTTCATCTGTGGAGAAGGGAGTCAGGGTTGGGGTGGGATGGGAAGAGAAAAGAACAAAGAGAAGGGGGACACACACGGCTCTTCTGCCCAGTCTCTATGCCCAGTCTCTATTTACTGCAATTAAAGTTCCTGTAGTTCTGCCTTTCCTGTATGGTGGGAACCCAACACCTGCCCTGACCCCCAGCCTGTCGGGGCTCTATGGGTGGGGCTAGAAGATGCATGCATGTTTCCTTCAACGTTCTGCTGCCATCTCTTCTTTTCTCTCTCACCTTCACACTGGTCTTCCACAGCAGCTGCTTTCTCCCCAGGTCTCCATGGCTCCAACCATGGACCACAATCCTGTCCCCTGTTTTCTCCCTGGCATCACACATGGACACAGACACTGAAGATGTGCCAGTAATGCACTGGGGGAAGGAGATGCCATGCCACTCCTACACAGCAAACAGCTGAGAAATGAGCATTAGACAAGCTTGTTAGCAGTCTCTCAACCATGCCCACTTTTCTCCTTCAGTCAATCAACCCAGCAGCAGGTCACCATGAGAATCTCTGATGTCAACCACTAGCATATTTCAAAATTTGGAATACTGACCTTGCCTGAAGTCACAGAAGATTTTTCATTTTTCTTAAGGCCCTCAATGCCCCAAATCTTTACATTTTCTAAGACTCATCCATCTCCCCATTCACACAGCAGTTACTATGCACATTCTGGGTGCCAGCTCTGTGTCAGACACTGTGAGAGAGAAAAGGGGAGGCCTGTACCCCAGAATGCTCCCCATGCTCAATTTTAGGGTAATGTTATGCATCAAGTATCATGAAATCCACTACACAGATGGGGAAGCAGAGCTAAGAGAGGCACATGGTGAAGAGGTGGAATAGGAGCTGGCCAGGTCCATCAGGAACTCTGCCCATCCCTGCCCTGCTGACCACACCACAAAAGGGTTATGTAAAATGCACTCAGGCTCACTGGTGACCAGAGGGTCCCATGGAAGCTGCTCTTCCAGTTACGAAGAAGAGAGGTACTGGCAGTCTGATGATCACCTCACACTCTCTGCAGGTGTATAGTGGACACAGGACCGTGGTGAGAGAGAGTGTCCCTCATTCCTCAGATGAATTCTCAGAGGTGTCCAGTCCACCTTCCCCCATCCCACCTGATCCTCAGTGGTCATGTTCATCAAGTCTGTACTTCAGCGTGCTCTCAGAGGAAATGGGCAATGAGCTTCCTGCTGCCATTGGCACTAGTGGAAAACAGCTGGGCTCTGAGTCAAGGAGTCTGAATTCACATCCCAATTCTGTCCCTTTATCTGAGGGAGCAGGAACAAATCCCTAAATCCTCCAGGCTCCACTGCTCTGAACAGCGCTTCCCTTCCAGCATTGTTTGGAAGATTAGGTGAGTTAATGAGTCTACGAATGAGAGTTCAATAAACAAAGGCCTGTTCCATCTCTCTCTCTCTGTTCCACATGCCCCTCCTCACCACTCTCACCTCAAAGTTGAGCAAGGCTGAAACAGAGAAAGAAAGGAAGCACATGATCCTGTCACCCATAGACCTGCAAGTCATCAGCTTCCTCCCAAAAAGCCCATCTACACACTGGGGCATGATGGATGGGATTACAAAATGGTCCCAATTCACCACTTTGTCCTGTATCCAATGTGACTTCACAGTTCCCCCAAGAGGAGTTTCCCAGGAGCTTTCTCACTTGCCTCTTCAGTCTGGGCTGACCTCATGGCTTGCTTTGACAAAGATGGTGGCAAAAGTGATGATGTTCCAGGTCTCAGCCCAGGCCTCGAGTGGACCTGAGCACTTGCATTTGCTCTCTTGGAACTCTGCTACTGCCATAAAAGTTAAGTGTGGGCTAGCATGCCTGATGAGGAGAGACCCACAGCCCAGTCACCCCATCACCCCAACTTTTAGCCATCCAACTGCCATCCTGACCAGCCAGCCCCCACTGAGGGCCAGCTGACCACAGATGCACAAGCAAGTCCAGGCAAAATCAGTAGAGTCAGGTCTGCTGACTGGGGGACTCATGAGTAACAACAAAGGCTTGTTTCACAGCAGTGAGTTGTGGGATGGTTTGTTACACAGCACCAGCTAACTGAAGCAGAGGCCTTCCCTTCTTCAAGCTGAGTGGCAGCTTGGACAAAGGTGGCCAAGGCCAAGTTCCTACTGGCACTGACCAAGGGCTCTATTTAGGAGCATACAAGGGATGGCATCAGATGTGGGCTGCAGGGCACAGACAGCTTCTCTGACTGAATCTATTCCAGTTTACATAACCTTGCTTCACTTCTGCCTCTCTTCACACCCCCAGATTTCTGGCTTCCTTCCGTGGTGGGGGAGTTCTGCTGTTTCCCCTCTGGGCTCCCCACCCACCCTTTCAATCAACAAATGGCTGACTCACACCTCAGAGAGGCCCCCCAAGCTGAATGCCCTTGTGGATCCAGGAGCAGAAAGGTTAATTGAGTCATTTGGCTGCTGCAGGCTGTTTCCTTTTGTAAACGTCTTATATCTCATTCCTGCTGCCTCCCCACCAAAGGGGCTACCTGCTAATAAGCCATAGAGACTCCTTCAGGGAGGAGCTGACACGTGTTGCTAGCTATTTAATGACACATAAAGGAAGGAAAGAACACCAGTTGTCTCCAGGCCCACGCTTCAGGTTCACAAACCCTCTCTTTGACCCAAGGAAGGAGCCAAGAGGCCTCCCAGACAGCCCAGTAAGGCCTTCCTTGTCCCTGAGCTCATGAATGGTGTAGCATGATTCATGGCATACTGGAAATTGAGACGATAATCAATCAAAATGAACACCAGAAGGTCCAGCAATATTTGGCGTTTCTCCCTGACAAGGCCTTGGATGCTCCTTTGAAATATCAAAAAATCAAACATTAAATACTTTTAAAACAATCGAGTATCCCTGCTTGGCTAAAGAGTTACAAATGTGTTTAGTCTGCCCACTGGGCAATTAGCTTCTACAGAATGTTTGCTTAGGGCAGAGGTCAGAGCTCCTGGATTCCATCTGCTTGCAAACCATCATCCACAGAACCCAAAAGGCAATTAACAAAGATGAACATGTCCCAACTCCTGCCCTCACATACTGTTAGGTCCCATGGGGTGCAAGATACAAACAGATGGCCAAGTGGGGTGGCAATGGCAGTGTGCTCAGGGTGCAGCAGGTGTCCAGGATGTGAGGTATTGTCAGGGAGGAGGAGCAGTGGGCTGGGATGCAAAGAACCTAACAAGCCCAGAGCTGGTTGGTGTCCAGGGTCGGAGTCCACAATGGCTTCTGCAGTGTACAGGGGGGTTGGAAGGATAAGAGGAGTGTGGAGACAGAGAAGGAAGGAGACAGTGGCCATGTGGAGTCTCACACACAAGCCCTGGCCAAACAGCTCCCTATTCCTTTCTCCATCTCAGCCAGGCCCTGAGTGCTGGCTGCCCTAGCATCACTGAGCTCCAAACCTGCCAGAAGAAACTCTAGAGAACACTTTTCCTCACAATCTCATTTCTAAGAATTTCTAAAGTGGGGGGAGGGCAATGAATTTCTCAAACTTGTAGTACTTTTGCTACAGCACTCAGGCTTTAAAATCCATAAACAGTAGGATATAATTAAATGCAAATGCAGGGCCACATTTAAAAATTAATCTCCTATAATTAATTAGTAATTTAAAATATTCTGGTAAATGATACTTAAATAGCACAGAACTATCCTAGATCTGAGTGATAACGTCATCTGCTAAAGAGTTACCATGGTAAAGTGAGAAATATTGAATCTATCATGTGGGACAATAGAACATTGTGATTACTAAATTTACCTTTGCTACAAATGAATTAAAAAGTGCAGTCTTTATATTCAAATTGTGGGAGCAAGCTCACTTACTGCAGCATATTCTGAGAAGCAATGGTTAGAAGCCAGGAGTTAACCCAGGCTGTGCTTCCAGAGTTAAATTGCCTATAGCCACACCCCTTGCCTGGGAAACCTGTCTGGGCAGGAGTGGGGAGCCCTGTTGAAAGTGGCCCTTTCCACCTTTACCCCTTCACATTCACCCACTCTTCCCAGCCTGGGTGACAGGTGACCCCCCCATTCCCAGATCAATGGGGAGGTATCCCACCAATAGGTCATTCCCCTCATGTTCTCCCTCCCATCCTTCCCGCTATAGGAAGAGATCACTCATAATTGTCTAGCTGCAAAGTTAAATGCCACCTGCTACAACTATCCCTTAACGTGGCTTAAAATAGTTTACTTTTTCTACTCTTTCTAGTCAAACAAAAGAGATGGGAAAGAAGAGAGGAGGAAATAAAGAGGATACAAAAAGAAAGAGGAAGGCCTAAGTACAACCAGAGACGGGAGCACAGAAATGAGGAATGAGAGTTGAAAGGCGAAGTCCTAGAGTCCCCCACACATGCCCAGAGGAGGCCTCAGTGAATGAAAGTGCTGAGACATGCCCTCTCTGGCAGGCCACTGGACAGAGTGCTCAGAAGGACTATGGCCATACAGTAGGGGAACCTCTGTGTTCTCAGCTAGCTCTTGATATGTTCCTGGTCTATCCTAGGCACCCAATTCATATTGGATGAATGGATGACTGGATGCCTGGGGGGATGGAAGGATGGATGGATAGACAGATGGGCAAGTGACAGGAGGAATCTCCTCCAGGAGGTGAACCCCAGGGCCAAAACAGACTGTGAACTAGAGATTTCCTATCAAACCTGAACTGGAGAAGAAAGAACACTAAGACACATATACCACCCAAGAATCCCCTCCCTGGACTAGGGAGCCCCTTCTTGCTGACATCCCAGCCTCAGCTCCAGCCCCTCCACACCCCACCCACCCCCTGCTGCAATCGTGTGACACATGAGTCCCGGAACACACTGAGGCTTTCTGACCTCTCGTCCCCCAGACTCACTTTGGCTATAGAGTTCATGAAAACTTGTTCCTGTAGACCCAGCCACAGTGTCACCTACTCCAGGAAGCATCACTGACCTTCTGGCTAATCTCATCTATCACTGGGCAGAGGGCACTGCTCTCGTCCTTGGTGCTCTCACAGGACCTGGTCCACACCTCTGCTGTTACAGGCAAAGGGGTCTGTTTACACCTCTGTCCTCCCCACCAAGCTAGGGACACCATGAGGGCAGGGGCTATAGCCTCAGTGCCCAGCGCAGAGCCTGGCACAGCGCTCAGGCTCATAACATACTGGAGAAATGAGAGAAGGAACCCATGAACAGAATGGAGATGGCTGCAGCATCCACAGGCAAGAGCCCCAGGAGCACGGCCTCTGCCCTCGGACCCCCCTAGCAGTTGTCACCTTGGTCACTGCAGGAATCCCACTGCCTTAGAGTAAAGAGAAGACACCACATGCCCATTTGCCCTGGCTGGTGGTTCAAGTTGACGGGCTGCATGAGAACAGAGAATCAGGGGTGCTTGTCACGGCCCGCTGAAGCCTCATGTAGCAGCCAGCAATCCAGAGAAGAGCAGAGGCTCAGGTAAGGGTGGGAAGACTCCAACTCGCTTCCCTGGTAGAAGGTGACTATAAAGCTCTGCCACACTCACTCAGCTCCCACACCAAGCCCAGGGAGAAGCAGCCTTCCTCCTGGCAGAACGGCTCCCTCCATAGCCTATGTCTTTGGCAGTCCCAAGGGCAGCCCACAGTGGGCTCCAGACCTCAGGTCAGAGGACTGGATGGCTGTCACCCTTGAGCTCAATCTCTCTAAGGGAAGTCTTTCAAAGATAACACACTGATATGTGGTTGTTAAGACTGTGATCAAAAGACCTCAGAGAAGGAGATGTGGAGTCAAGACTAAGCAATAAAAGGCAAGGGTATCTGGAGGTGGCCTGTTATAGAAGCCCATGCAGTCCCTCAGGCAGGCCTCAAAACCTCAGTCTGTTGCATCCCCAACCGTCCCACCTGCCACCAAGTCCAGGATCCCCAAACCTGTGGCCCCAGCAAGGGTAGCTCCCCATAAAATGGGATCACAGAGAAGCTAGTGGTACATGGCCTCCCATGCCAAGATCACCAAACCGAATGGACATGTCCTAGATGCTAGGAGAAGCAGTGGCTCCCAACCCAGCACATGGACAACCTGGCTGGTCCCAGGCAGCTTAGTCCATGTCATGCAGGACTTGTCACTAATGACAGTGTAAGTGCCAGCCTTCCCAATTCACATGTAGCAAAATATAAAAGGTTCAAGCGAAGCCATCTTCCTCCCTCACTCCCAATAGCCCGGCTTTTATTTTCTTTTCTTTCTTTCTTTCTTTATTTATTCATTTATTTATTTTTATTTATTTTGATGTTTCATTGTTTATACTACTACAGTTGTCCCAATTTTCCTTCCTTTGCCCCCCTCCACCCAGCCTGTCCCCCTCCACTCCCACAGTCAATCCCCACACAATGTCCATGTGTCCTTTATATATGTTCTTTGACTAATCCCTTCACCTTCTTTCAAGCAGTCCCCATCTCCCACCTCCCCTCTTATAGTTGTCAGTCTGTTCCATGATTCTATGCCTCTGGTTTTATTTTGCTCATTAGTTTATTTTGTTCATTAGATTCCTCTTATAAGTGAAATCATATGGTATTTGTATTTCACCAACTGGCTGATTTCTCTTAGCATTATAGTCTCCAGTTCCATTCATGCCAATGGCCAGGCTTTTCAAGTGGGGGAGGGGAGCCATTAGAGCTGGCAGGGCCATGTAAACCATCTTTCCTGTGGTCACCCAGGCCAGCCCTGATCAGGCACAACAGCTACATGTCATCAATAGCAATGGGGTAGGGAGACATTTATTGCCCCATAACAATGTTTTGAGTTCATAAATTCAGGGCATGTCCTGGCATTGGGTCACCCTTGGGAACAATGTCTGTCCATGTCACAACAAAGAAGAGATTGTGTCAGTCTGCTCAAGAAGCCCACGGAATGTCTCCAGGGAGTAATGAAGCTTTCTTGCTGGGATGACATCCCCACATCTCTACCAGGGGACCTTCTGGGCTAATCAGCCACATGGGTCATACAGGTCATGTTCACCTACAGGGTCAGATTCCCCCACAGCTCACAGTAGATGCACTAAAATTCTTTCAGCTTCAACACCCTCAAAACCTTTGTCAGACCCTGGAACCATGCTTTCTGAATAAGGCCAGCACAGCCATCTTTTAGCCACTACAGTCACTGCAATCCCCTGTATTTTCTGTGGCCGTCCCAGCAACTGGGCAGCAAGGTCTCTGGAGTGGGTCAAATCTACACTTGAATTCCGTCCAGTCTCCTTGTGACTACTTGCATGACCTTAAGCAAGTCCTTTAAATTCCTAATCTTTGGTTCCCTCATTTGTGAGGTGGAAGGATTAGAGGATGCCTGTGGTGAGCACCCCAAAAGGATGGCATGTCCCTCCTGGCGTTAGGCGTATGAGACCAGAGATCAAGACTCTGACCAGTTGGAACTGAAATAATGAAACCCAGGTGCTGTCTTTCCCCACAGTCTCCAGCCACCACTTCCAGGGGCTTGTCACTCTTGCCAGGTGGCTACTCCAGGGGTACCCCCAGCTCTGCAGCACCTAGCAAAGCAAAGGCTTTGCAAACACGATCTAGGGGAAGGAGAAGGCAATAGGCCAAAGACAAGCCAAGTGTATCCAACACTGCAGAAGTCTGCATAATTAGCCACTTGGAAATAACATCTTGGTTATGTGTTAAATCCTTGCAGGGCCTAGGAACACAAGAAAGGCTGAATTTTCCGGAAGGGATATGATGAATGAATACAGTGAAAGGAGGGCAGGTGCTTCTTGAGAAGCTACACGCCAAATGCTTTTTCTGTGTCTGTCATCTCCTTCGTCTCTACTTGATAGACAAAGAAAGTGAGGTTACAAGGAGAGGCAAATTACCCAAGACCACACAATAAATAAGTGCGGGGACTGGGATTTGCCCCCAAATTGTATAACTTTCAAACCAATATGCTTCCCACTTCCAAGCTTAACGGCAGAGCAGAGTCAAGGAGAAAAGGAAGCAAGGAGAGATGGCAAGGGACGGGTGAGAGAAGAGAGGGAGGAGGCTGGCGGCAGAATTAGCAGACACCATCACCGGAGTCACCTCTGGCTGTGGAATTTAACAAGGAGAAAAGCTTTCCTGTGAGCAGACACTTCTGGGTACATTCTGAGAACGTCTGGACACATTAGTGCTGCTACTCCTGGACTGCCCATGACTGGCCTGAATCCCTTCCTACAGGGAAACGTGTTCTGATGAAAAAGCTGAGTGACGATAGGACATCATAGCCTGGCTGACCACCAGCGCGATCCGGGCCTGATTAGCAGACTGCATCAGGGCTGCTGGCCAATTGCACCAAATTACACGTTCCACATTTAAAGTTCTCCAGCAGTGGGCTTCATGCTGGTTCCTGATGCATGAGGTAGCATTCTGAGTAATAATTAATTAGAGGGGAAAGCAGAATAAGCAAGTAAAGTACATCAAACGGAATTAGTGTAATTCTGTCTTTCACTTCATTTTCCTTTCCATCAGAGAGGGCCAACAAGGTGACGGGTTGGAAGGGAAACCGCAGGGAGTATTCAGCTGCCCGGTAGCCCCTTTAGTCTGCCCCAGCTCCCAGGCACACTACGTTGCCAGCATAGCCCTGCACCCTAAAGCCAACCCAGGCCAAAGAGAAACCTGCCAACTCCAGCTGTCATCTCTCTGCCATCAGACCACCAGGACTGGCACCAGTCAGGCAGCTCAGAGTGTTTCTAGCTGTCTGTTCAAAAATGAATAGAGTTTTTGTTAGACATGTGAGCCCTGTCTTCATTAGAAGGCCCTGAACTCTAATGCAGATGTTTTTAAAAAAATCACTGATTAGCCCAGGCACCCACAAGCTAAGCACACATATACCAGGTATCATTTGGCTATATGCAACCAACACCTCCTCCAGGTGCTAACAAATCCCAAGGCAAGAGCAGTCCCCCTCTGCAGAGAGCTGGAAATTTATTTTATCTCTAGAGGTTTACACCTATCAAAAAAGAAGAAAATTAAAAGGAAAGAAAAAAGCTAGCTGCCTGAGTTTTGCCTTAGAAATCTTTGGCGGTGCCTTGTAAACAGGCTTCCCACTAGCTGCCCCCAACCTCTCATCATCTGAGCAAATCTTGGGTCACATGTTGGGGACCGGTCAGGAGCCAAGTTGTGCTCAGTCTCTCCCTTCCTGGTGTGTGCTGTGATCCCAGCACCCAGGGGTTCCCATGCCTGTTTTGGCCACACACAATGAGTGGACCATAGCTGCAGCCCACCTGAGCCACCTGTGTAGCTACTGCCATGGCTGCAGGCCCCACCACCTACCTCATTGATGAAGGAGTGGGCCCCCTGAGGGCTGAGCAGCAGGATGGCACGGCGCAGCGTGTCCCGGTAGCGATTCAGCTCCTCCGTCTTCATCGTGGTGAAGAGGCTGGTGAACACGTGGCTGATGTTCTTGTCCACCTTTTGTAAAGAGACATCAAGGCCCAGCCGGGAGGCCTGGTCCAGGAAGCTTTGGAGACCACGGATATCTGAGTAGGGGGAGAAAGGAGGAGGAGAGAACCATCTTTAAGCAGAAAGGAACTGTGCAAGGTCTAACTCCAACACTTCCCACCCAATACAGGCCACCACAGAAGTGAGGGCTCGAGTCTACCCCAGCGGTCCACTGAATAAAGGTTGGAAGACACAAATTTAGTCCCAACACCCATCACTAGCATACAGCCCCAGGGTGTATCTTGCACTATGGGGTGCACTTTCTGCCATCCAACAGGTCTTGTGGCCTGAAAATATCCTTTATGATGAGCTCCTTTCTCTCCCTGTTTCTTTAACCCAGTGGGAATGAGAATCCTGTCAGTTCTGTCCTCATGGCTATATGTGCTGGTGGTCCCTGGCCCTGGCCCCTAGTTCCCTCCACCTCCTGCTACTCCCCATGGAGAGTCAAGGAGCCAGGGGTGTTCTAAGGCCACTGACTGCCCTGACTGATGCAGACCTTGCCCTGATCCTGTGACTGAATAGCTTATATCCTCTCACCCCATCCCTGAGGCTTGGGACCCTGTCTTCTTCCCAGGACCTGACTTTCCTGGATAAGATGCTCCTCCACTCTCTTTCCAGCCAGGGTTGCTCTTATCCCAGGTCCAACAGGGAGAGAAGATGATCCAAGATGGTCCATTGAATGCCCTCCCGGCACTTCGGTGCAGCACCTGGGAGAGAGGCCTGTTCTTTCCCTTGTGGATACCAAAAGGGCAGGATGTGAGCCCATGGCTGGAGAGAGGCCTCCTCTTCTGAGGGCCAGAAATGCTAATATTTTTTTTAAGCCATAGCCCAAATCTTCTCTCAGACCTGCCCATGAATGGAGCTAACACAGAGGCAAGCAGGTCCCAGCATGAGACTGGGTCCTGATGACATGATTTAAGCCTCTGGATCCATCTGTATCTAAAACCTGTCTCTTCTGGATTTTTCAGTTCCATGAGTCAAAGTCCAGTTGAGCTGGATTTCTGTCACTTACAACCCAAAGTCTCAACCCATAAGCCACTTTTTCAAAGCCTGGGATGTTTCTCTCATCTGGCCCATATCTGCATTTGAGTCCCAAAGACAAGATCCACAGCTGAGCCACTCCCTCTGAAGGACACTCTGGGCCTGCCTAGATTTCACAAAGCTGCGCTCTCCTGGTGCCCAGGATGACCCGTGGGCTGCCACGGGCATGCAGAGGCCCAAGAATCAAATTCAAAGTAAATGGTGTTAATTCAACCAGGTTTTCTCCCAACCAGTTCCTCTCCCAAACTTTCACCTCAGGCCTATTCCACAAACTTCCAGAGCTCCACGTGTGCCAGGCACTGTGAGAGCACTGCAGGGTCCCTGTGCTGCCTGTCTTCTGTGGACGGGCTTACTAGTAAGTCTAGTCCAAGCTGGACATGACAATAGTAATCATGGAGAACCAAACACAGCACCAAGGAGGGGAGGAGAGCATGGCAGTCCGACTGGGGTCCTGGGGTCAGTGCGCAGGCCCTATTCCCCACCTGAGAAAGGGCCTCGGGATACAGCCTGAGGGCCAGCCATGGACTGCCACACTTAGAACCTAGAATCGTTCCTTAAACACTTGGGCAAATCACCTATCCAGTTGTGCCCGTTTGGCTCATCTGTAAACTGGAGATGAAAGTCACCAACTACCATTTTCACAGGACTGTGAGGAACCACATTCTTGAAGGTACCACCTGCTTGTGTCTCAGGAGCCTGCATCTGGGAGGCCCAGAGAACCAGCCTCCTTATGATCCATAGGGAGGGCACAGAAGTGCCCAAATAGGATCCTGACTAGAAATGGCAAACATATGACTGATGTTCAAGCCAGTGGTACCTGTGTTCCAGTCCAGCCGTGACCTCATCCAGCTGCATCCATAGGCAGTGTGGCCCCTGGAACACAGACATGTGTCCAGAACTGCTTGCCTGGCAAAGCATGGGGATCTCAGTGTTGCTCTGCCCACTGAGTCAGACAAAAAGAAAGTGCCCAGGAGCAGGATGGGCCCTCTTCACCCAAAGCTGTCAAGTGAGGAAAGGCAACTGATGGAAGACCACATAGTGTCTGATGCCTGTCCCAGTACTGGGGCTTCCGACATGCAAGCCCAAGGCTGTCAACACCCCTCAGATTCCCAGGGAGGCCATGAACTCTCCATCAGCCTGCTCCTGGAGAGCTAAAGCTCCAAAGACTCTCAACAGAAAAGTAGGAAGAGGTTCTTCAGAGCACTTTCCCTGATCCGAGGGAATGGCAGGGCAAATGTGCAGAAATGGCTCAAGGAGCAGAAGTGTAACAGGGAGAGGGAACCCCCAACTAGAAAAACTCAGGGATGGTGTCAACCCTGCCCCCTCCCTCTCCTAAGCACAACTCATGCCTGCCAATTATAAGCTTGAACACCTCAGCACCAAGCAGACATCCATGCTCAAAACCAGCTCCTTTTCTACCGGTGCCCATGATGGTTCTTCCCTTGATCTGGGCTGTCCAATATAGTAGTCACTAGTCACATGGGGCTATTTAATTTTAAACTTAAATTCATTAACATTAAATAAAACCACACACTCAATTCCTCAGTCACACCAGCCACATTCCAAGTACTCAATAGCCACATCTGTCTGGTGCCTACCATATTGGACAGCACAGATATAGATGATGTATAATGGATCATCACAGAAAGTTCTATTGCACAGTACTGTCTGAGAAACCTTCCTTTCACAAGCCTGGTGAAATGATTCCAAACTTGGGAGAGTAGCTGCATTTAGGCCCCTGGTGATATTTCCATGCCTCTTGCCCTGTCACTCTGACGACCCTTCCAGCTCCCATTGTGGGTTTCACCAGATGGCCTGCTTTGTCCCATGAGACAGTTATAACTTGACATAAGCAGAGGTTTGAATCAATGTCTGCACATTTCTGTTTCTGCTCCTCAACCCTGGCGCTGGCACAAAACACCCCTAGACCAGCCTGCTGGAGGGTACACACTCATCAGGAAGAACCAGGTCAGCCCCAGGCTGCTACCCCTAGCCACATGCTAGCCAAATTCATATGCACAAGTGAGGCCAGAGCACAACTGCCTGGATGATCTATAGACATGAAAAATAATAAATGATTGTTGCTCTAAGTCACTAAGTTGTGGGATGATTTCTTTCTCAGCAATAACTAACTGGTAGATTGAGTTCAACAGATGCAGCAATAACTAACTGGTAGATTGAGTTCAACAGATGCATTATAAATTTCCTATGCCACTGCCCACATGTGGCTGAGTAGGAGCCAGTCCCAAGGCAAGGCCACTGGTAGCTCATGCAGCCCTACCCCTTTGGACACCAACCATCCTCATTCCAATGGCCTGAGCTCTGACCTAGATCTGAGAAAAGAGGACAGGATGATGAGAGCTACCTGGGAAAGGTACGAAGGTGACACCCTGAGATATACCATCTACCAGCTCCCACTCATCTTCCACTGCCTTCCAAGGCCATTGCAAGTCTTTGATGTGGCAGAGACTGGCTGTGTCTGTGTCGGCATGCTTTCTGCATGTTTACATGAGCACGTGCTCAGGGAGGGCTCCAGCAAGGCTCTGTATATGTGCTTGTGGCTCCACGAGTCTGGCAGGGCTCCCAGGACCTCAGTGTCATGCCATCATGGTTACTGCCCTCAGGCTCAGAAAGAAGTCCCTTCAGTCCCTTCCCTGAGGTCCCCTGACTAAAACTGTCTCAACCCAAAGGAATGTTTCATTTCCTTGGGGAATAGGATGTGCTGGGGGTGGGGAGGTGACAGCTGCCTTGGATGCCACAAGAACACATGAGAGCATGCACGCAAAGAAAAATCAAGCCCTCAGAACTCCCATGTGTCCTCAGCTGCTGCTCTCTACCTTCTTTTTCAGGCAGCCTCTGAAGGAGCCATCAAGAAGAAGGTAAGCTCCCTGTCAAGAGGCTGCCTCGTCACACCTAGAAAAAGTGATGCAGGCTGAAGGCTGCACTCCTGAGGGACCGCAGCCCCTGGCTACAACTGTCGGCTCCCACTTGGCTGAAAAGGTCAGCTCTCAGCCTCTGAAGCTCTTATTCAGCTGGACTTGGAAAAGGCTGGGATCAGAATAACAGTCAAGAGCACAAGCTAACTTTGGCCCACCTGCCATTCTCCATGAATGAGGCCAAGGTAACCTGCTTCTCCAACAAAATCTCTTTCTTCTTACAAGAGACTGAGTTTGCAATGCCACCCTACCCTATCCCTCCAGGAAAGGCAGTTGTCCACTGCCACTCTGCAGGAAGGAAGGATTCTCCAAGAAGGTAGATTAGGGACAGAGCTGAGGCTACTCCCATGGGCAGTAGAATGGACATCCCAGTACCCCCTTTGGTGGACCCAGAGTTCTGCACCTTGACCCAGGCCATCCCCTGTGCAGACTGGCTGGTCCAGTTGACCATGCTGGTGCAGCTCCCCAACCAGACCCACCTGCACTGGGGAAGAAGCTGATGGGGCCACAGCCAATCTCACATCAGCCCCATTTCAGAAAGGGCAGAAGGCAAAGACCCCAGCTTTCTGAGGCAGTAAGAGGAGGCAAGAACCATGTAGAAGGACATCGGCCACCCATAGAAACAGGGACAGGCCTCCTGCTCCCTGGGAATGGAGGCAGCTCAGGGAGCATGGGCAAGTCCATTCTCATGAGGAATCTGGTGTAACATTATCCAGGACAGGCCTCAGCCTCCTTGGCCCTCCCCCTGGGCTCTCAAGGGACCCTATCACCAGAAGTCTTTGCAATACCCAAGCCGGCTCAGGTTGTCCTGTCAAGGCTCATTGATTCACTCCTTCCTTTCTCGGATATTCACTGGGAGCTTTCTCTGTTGGTCCCTCACCTCGGGGCTGGGAAACAAGAGTGAATGAGTCCACAGTGTTCCTGTGGTCCTGGAACTCACATTTCAGGGGCTGGAGAACAGATTGGAACAAATAAACAAGGTGCTCAACAGATCATTTCCAACAGTGCTAAGAGCTCCTAGGAAAACAGGTGTTGGACTAGAGAAAACTGCAGGTGTGGGGTGGGGAAGGCTCCTGGGAGGAGACAAGGGAAAAGCCTATGGAAACTTCTGCATCTGCACCACCACATGAAGGGAGTCCTGGACCGTGGACCTGCCATGGAAGGAAGTGTGCTTGGTGAGCATCAGGGAGCACCCACAGCACTGGACAAGTGGGGAGCCCAAGCCCCAGGTGCCCAAACCCTGGGCCTCCTCTGCCCTGCCCCAACTCCCCACTACAGACCAGCTCCCTAATGCTGGGTCTGTATACCCTCTGGCACTTCCTGGCTTTCAACAAAGAGGGGGTCTCCAGAGCACCCAGCCTGTGACCATCTGTTCTTGAGGCCCTCTCTTCCCTGGGCTGCCAGATACTATGTGCTCCTTCTGCTCTCACCCATTCCCCAACACCCTCCCCTCATGGAATCCTGGTCACATTCCCAGCTAATCCTGGGCTTCCCTCTTGCAGCCTAAGAGAATAGCAACAGCAGACACCTTGGCTGGCCAAGGGCTCTCAACTTCTCCTCTTAAACATCCTGGAGCCCATTGCCCTGATCCCTTCTTGAGTTCAAGCATCAGCAACTTCTCCCTGGGATGTCTACACCAGACACCTATGGGGCCCCCTCCCATACACTCCACTAGGATGGTTGCTAAGTTCACATCTGCTCATATGTAGTCTTCCTCCAAAATCTCCACGAAAAACACAAGTTCATTTTAAAGTTGCCAAGAAATTAATGTCCTCAAAAGCACCAATCACAAAAAAATAAAAAGTCACTTCTAGTGACTTTATTATTGTACATAAATAAATTCCATACATCTTAGCCTGGTATGTAAGTGAATCCCTGATCCAAATAGCTTTTTCTGTTTTTGATTTTATGTCACCATCACCTACTACCACAACTACCAGAAATCATGTACCCAAACTCCAGAAAAGAAACTCTGCCCTTCCCTCGACATCCGCCCTACCCACACATACCACACACACTACCATACACACACACTGCACACATGCATACCCTCTATCTGGATGCTCCCAATTTGAAGTTTATAGAACCCTACTTCTCCATCAAGGCCCAACTGAAATCATCAGAGACCATCTCAGATCCAGAGTCAGAATTCAAACTTCCATCCACCCTGTGGGGTCAATGGACATGGCCCTTCCCCTCTCCCATAACTGAAGGTTAGTCAGATGGCTACTGGCCAGAAGGAATGTGTATTGTTTTGGGAATGGATTATAACTCCCTCCTTATTTCCTTTTGGGAGTGGCTTCTTGTTCTGTGACTGCTTCTTGCTACACATGCACACTAAGGAAATGTAGTTTAGCATCACAGGTAGGAGTCACACGTGCCTCCTTTGTCTGGGATCCCATATAGTAAGCCTCAAATTGGAGGAGGTGTGGTCTCTCTCCCACCAACCGGTTGCTATCAGTGTACTCCCCTTTAATGTGAGTAATAAACGGCATGACCACATCAGCTAGTCCATCAGGTGGTTTTTGTTGGCATATCATGAACACTTAAGCAGCTCCCTGGTTTGGGGCTCCTGTGCTACACACCCCAAGGTTCAGTGTGAAGCACAGAGTCAGAGACAGTAGAAGTCTGTGGAATCAAATTGAACCAAAGTAAGAACCAACCTGAAATGCAGAGCAACTTCAACAACCACACAATGGCCACGTATCTGATGGAGTCAAAGCCCTACTTCTGTAATTAAAATTGGGCAAAAGTCTTTTCTTTTTCTTTTCTTTATTTTTTCAAGTATTGCTACCCCAGTTTTTTTTCCTGTCCATTTGCTTGGAATACTTATTTTCCATCCCTTTACTTTCAGTCTGTGTAGGTCCTTTGTTCTGAGGTGGGTCTCTTGTAGGCAGCATATGTGTGGGTTATGTTTTCCTATCCATTCAGCTATCCTATGTCTTTTGATTGGGGCATTTAATCCATTTGCATTTAAAGTTATTATTGATAGGTACTTATTCATCTTTTTCCCTTTGTACCTGTGTTCTTCTCTTTCTCAATCTTTTTCTTCTTAAAGCAGTCCTTTTAGCATATCTTGCAGTGCTGGTTTGGTGGAGGTATATTCTTTTAGCTTTCTTTTGCCTAGGAAACACCTTATTTCACCTTCCATTTTAATTGAGAGCCTTGCTGGGTAGAGCAGTCTCAGTTGCAGGCCTTTGCTTTTCATGACTTCGAATATTTCTTGCCATTCCCTTCTGGCTTATAGTGTTTCTGTTGAGAAGTCAGACGCAAGCCGTACCAGAGCTCCCTTGTATGTTACTACCTCTTTCTCCCTTGCTGCCTTTAGGATTCTCTGTTTGTCTTTGACATTTGCCATTTTAATGATGATGTGTCTTGGAGTGGGTCTCATTGGGTTCCTCTTGAATGGGATCCTCTGTGCTTCCTAGACGTGTGTGACTTTTTCTCTCCTCCAGTTAGGGAAGTTTTCCATCATTACTTTTTCAAACAGGTTCTCTATCCCTTGTTCCTCTTCTTCTTCTGGTATCCCTATTATATGGACATTATTACGTTTCAAGTTGTCCTCCATTTCCCTAAATGCCTCTTCATTTTTTTGGAGTCTTTTTCACTTTCTTGCCCTTTCTGGGAGCTTTTTTCTACCTTGCCCTCCAGCTCGCTGATTCAATCCTCTGCTTCATCGAGCCCGCTTTTGATTCCTTCAATTGTGTTTTTCAACTCAGAAATTGTATTCTTCATTTCCTCTTGTCTCTTATTCATAGTTTCTATGTCCTTTTTCATGCTCATATAGTTTGCAGTAAGTTCCTTGTAGTTTCCCTGTAGTTTTTGGTAATTCTCTTTGAGCTCACTTAGCTCACTGAACTTCTTTAGAACCATTGTTTTGAACTCGATATCTGATAGTTTACTTGCCTCTTCTTCATTTAGTTCTCTTTCTGGGGATTTCTCCCTTCCCTTCGACTGGGGGATGTTTATTTGTCTTCCCATTATTCGTGAGACTCTTCTTTACTGCTTCTGCTTCTTAAGTTAATCTGTCTTGACTTCCTGACTTTGTGGCGTGAACTTTTTTTTTCAAAATTGGGCGAAAGTTTTTTCAAAATCTAAGGTTATAACTGTGACTTTTCTACCACTCCTCCTGAAAATCAAATAGTCTCTGGGTATTTTAAATACTTTCTTTCTGAAAATTTAAACCAAAGAACACATTTCCAATTGCTTCCTCCACTATTTTCAGTTTCCAAGAAAGGTCCAACAACTGAGAGTATCTATGAAGAAGATTTTAGCATCATAATATATGTATATATGTATGAGGTCTGCTGCCTCACACCCAGACAGAGTTCAGAGTTACAAGTGTCTGGGGATTGTTGGCAAATTTTCTAAAATCTGAGATACAATTTTGATTCCATGGACTTTTCTGAAACTTCTTATCTGGCCCCCAAGTATATGCATTGAATTCTCTCCCAGATGTAGTTTACCCACATTCAAATTCATTCCCAAGACCCCTGCCCAGGTCCTCCCCCCTCCTTTGTGTTTGGGGTCACACAGCAGCAGCCCTATTGGTCACATTTCCTCAGGGCACAGAATAAGCACAGGCCTGGGTTTGAATCCACCCCTTCACAAGGTGGTGACTTTGGGTAGCCATCTCTCTGAGCCCATTCCTCCATCTACAAAACAGCTAACCCCACCGGCCTCATGGGAATGCCGCGATCCTTCAGAGAGTGGCACACATCGCTGCTGCACAGTGCAAAATAGACATACAGTAGCTGTCAGCTCCCTTTCAACATTCTCATCAGCCCTGGGAACACCCCCAAAGGGTTCCCAAGTGAACAAGTCATTTCTCTTGCTCTAGAGGCTCATCAAGAAGGGAGGTACCATCCTGATAATCAGATGACACGATAGGAGACTAAAAAGGTCAGCTCTCCCTTCTGTGATAATGGAAATTTCAAATTTGTAAAGTGGTTGAAGGAGAAGGTCTGTCATTGAAAACTCTCTGAGAAAAAGAACAAATTTCTACCCCTAGTAGGGGCCCACAATACCCAGGAGCCTTCTGCTCCAATAGGTTTCGGACCAGCCAGGAAACCATCCAAGAGTCGACTCCGGAAAGCAGAATGGGTCATCTGTGATCACATTTGCACACATGGTGTGTGGCACACATGTCATTTCAGACACAAAGGTTCATGCATGGGCCCTATCCATACTCCTGGCTTGAAGCCCTGGCAATGGAGGCCATTGCCTGGTCATAACATGTTCATTTCTCCCAAGTTCGGTTCCTTTCCATTTAAAAAACAAACACAAGGGGAAAACAGTTTAAATAATCAGGCTGTAAGATCAAGATTAAAAACAATTTAAAATAAACGTCTACTCCGGCACTTTGGAAAAAACATACCACGCTGCATTAAGTGCTTTGAATTAAGTAAATTACACCAAGTAACTAATTTACATAATGATCAAAATTTGCATTTTACACATGTTATGATGAAAATAGTTCATAAAATAATTCTTCACCAACTTCTGTTCCAACTTGGGTTCCACTATTTGTATACAATTCTGTGGTGTTGATCTGCTACTGTCTTTATGTTTCAAATCTCTGGCTCCTTCAGCATTTTTTTAAATCTAGCAGGTCCCTTATTCCCACTGCAATAAACAGTCCCTTGGATTTGCAATTCCCTTCTGTCAACTGAGTAAGATCATTTTCTTAAAGAATCCATAATATGCTAATGATCTTAGAATTTTCACAAATAAAGTTTGATGTTCCTGTCACCTTTCACTTACAAGGTATTTGATATTGATTTTGGCGGTTCTTCCTCCAAGATTATAGGGTTGGTTTGCAAAGTCTTGCAGCTCTGATGCCATCTTTTCAGGATGAGGACCCAGGATGGCCTTTCCCACAGGCTCCTCAGAAAGGGAGCAAGACCTCTCCAGACTCATCTGTAGGAGACTGGCCTCCAGCCCAGAGAGGCCACTCCATGCCTCAGGTTCTTGGTGCCTGGCAGGCAGGCCCAGAGCCAGGATTCCCCCTCCCAGAGCTGTGGGATGCTTAGGTGCTTCATTTCTTTTCTGCTCCTCCGACAGCCTATGAGGAAGGGATAAACATCCCATTTCACAGATGGGAAAACCAAAGCTGAGAGTTCAAGCCCCTCCATTAACACCACACAGCAGGCAAGAGGAATGACCCACAGTCATGCTTTAAGAAAGTTTGGGGTATTTTCCTGGACTTCTCTCTAAGTTAAGTAAGATCTTGAAGCAAATCTAGAAAAGTGATTTACCAGTGTCTGCCCAAAACAGCCATGTTTGAATTTCCAGTTTCACAAATGACCTCCCTCTGTGGCAGGGCAAGACTGATGTCACATGTAGTAAGGTTGATGACACAGTCATCACAGTACCTGCTTATTAAGGCCTGACTGTGCAGGCGCTATGCTAAGCATTTTGCGCATATTGCCTCCATAACACCCTGAAGTATGGCCCGAAGTCATCCAGACAGTTAGAGGCAGGTCTAGGGTTCAAATCCAGGCCTCTGATGCCAGACCCAGAGCTCTTTACCACCATCTGCCAATCAGCCATAGGCACTGGGAAGGGATGAAAAGGAGGCAGATCAGCTCCTCCAGGCATGTGCAGATGCTGAGGCTCATCTAACCCTTAGGCACCTGTAGGGAATTGTCAGATTATGCCCATTTCACAGTTAAGTCCTGGGCTCAGAAGAGAGCTGAGATTCAACCCCAGACCCATCTATAACTAGAGCCCCTGCTCTCTGTGCCACATCAGGCATGGGACTTGATGGTGGCTGCCAGGGCCTCTTCCCCACCCAGGGCAAAGTGGCAAGGCCAGGCACATGGAGCTCCAGAGAGACCATGAGGCATGCTGGTCAAGTGCTCAAGTCTAGCTTTTAAGAATGGCAACAAAATGAAAATGTGATGAATTCTATTACCAGCTGTTAATGTGCAATCAGTATTAATAACTGACATACAAGTGAAATGTGGTATCTTCATTAATTCTGTAAATTTTCACTCTGAGGAAAGGCCCACACTCCTGGCAACAGCAGCCTCAGCTGGGTTGTGTGCCATATCTGCAGACCTGCCCAGGGAACACTGGGGACACCACCTTTTGACCCTACTCCTGTTCGCCTCCTCAGTGGCAAGGATATGGTATGGCCCCATGAACACCTCACTCACTCAGGTTTTTTCCAGGCACATGTCTGGTGCCCACACTGGGCCACACTGTTGTGGAGGTAGAGAGATGGATCAGAATCTGATGGATCAGACAAGGAGCTCAATGGAAACAAACAAGCAAAGACATGCTAGGAGCCAAGGGATGTGCATGGGAAGGACAGTGTTTGCTCAGGTGCTGTCTGGGGAATGAAAAGTCTCTAGGAAGCCTTCAGAGAGCTCAGCACAGGAACTGGGACCTGCAGAACAAATTGGCCTTTTCTTGGTAGGCAGAAGGAAGAGTACTCCAAACCACAAAGATGTCAGGATTAAAGGCCCCCTGGAACTCAGCAGCCCACCTGGGATATCCACTGATAGTCCCATTTGGCCATGAGGGGCATGAAGCCTCATGTGGCCTGAGGGAAATGGTCACGGGGGCATTCCTGGGACAGGCCAGAAAGCATCGGACAGAAGGAAGGGCATCAGGGCAGTCTGTGGGTCAGTTGAGACCAGGGTCTATGGTCTCAGCAACGACAGCCCCACCCCTCCTGAATACTGCATGTCAAGACTCTGAGGCAGAGGAAGGATGGACGGACAACAAAGTCAGTGCTCTGGAAGCAGCCAGGAGCCCCGGCATGTGCCTGAGTGACCCCCATGGCTGGAGCCAGGCAGAGTGATACCAAGAGAGGGGCTCATCCATGTTGCCATCCGCGGCTTGAACATGCTTCCTCAGCTCTGAACCTCAGTTCCTGCCTCTGTGGAATGCTCAGGGTGGAGCCTCCTCCATAGCAGGACCATGGTGAGGGGCAAACGGGAGATGAACACAGCACCTGAGACAGAGTCCAGGTGTGAGAGGGCCTGCGAACGACGGCTGCCTCTCCACTGACACTGCCATCTCACACCTCCTGCTCCTTGCCAGCCCTGGAGCAGGAAGCCTCTGTCTTCACAGTTCTCCACTGACCTCATGACAGATGTTCTTTTACTTATGTATTTAATTTACATAATTACTTTCTGGTATTTACTTGGGTTTAATTTGTTTCCTCTGGAACTTGCCTTTGAAAAGGCACTGCCAACCAGACCCAGGAGTGAAGCATGGCAAGGGGTCTCCAAATGCCACCACCCCTCCCTGGGAGCCCCCAAATGCCACCTCTGCAAAAGAACTCAGTCCCGACCGAGCCTGGGCAGCATGCACAGAGCCTCACACCTCCCTGTGCTAGATGGGTACCAGGTGGGGTGGATGGCTGTCTGCGAAGACCTCACAGTAGAGAAGGAGAGATGTGCAAACACCATCCCAGGAACAAGTCTCTGCACCAGCCCCTGAGGACAGTGTGGGCTGTGCCAGGCAGAAGGAGGGCAGGGGTCCTCTGCCTGGGGACTACTGGGGAAGGGGTGGAGCAGGGCATCAGGCAGAGCTGGGCGTCAGGCTGAGCTGGGGTTGGGGACAGTCAGTGGGTGTGCTGATGGCTTTGCCAGGCCCTCTCTGAGGCAGCAGAGAGTGGATGTGGTGCAGAGGAGGCTGGAGTCCAAGGCAGGGAAGACCACAGAGGACAGTGTGGAGACACCCTGGGGTGCAAGAAAGGATTTAATTTTCAAAAGTCCATTTGGCAATTCTGTAAGAGGGGGTATGACCTGGAGGGCAAATGTCCAGAGGCCATTACAAGCCAAGGCCATGACCGAGGCAGGACTCAGTGGAGTCTGCATGCAGGCAGGAGACTGGGGTAGAGAGGAGGGCCTATGGCTGCAGAGAAGGATGGCACGACAGGAGTATGGGGTGACAGGCACCAGGTTATTTCTCTAGGATGGGTGGTTGGGGAACCAATGACAAGGGACGGACACATAGGAGAGAAGAGGGCAGGGGGTCACCCTCAGTAGACAGCCACTCAGCCCCAGGTCTGTACTGGCAGCACAGGATGGCCTCCCAGCCTTCAGCTTACATGGGCACACTCACTCACACACCTGCTCACATTAACACGACAGTTGTGTTCACATACTTACATTCATGCCCACACTCACATACTTATGCTCACTCATACCTTCATGCACAGACTGGCTCACACATATACATGCACTAGCACACTCATTCACACGCATGCTCACATAGCAGTGATGTTCCAGAACTGGCCTGAACCACCTCATTAGTGCCTACTGTTAAATTTTCAGGAAATTTGTAAGCCAATTATTAAACACAGCCACTATAAATTAAATGCACTTATAACTAAACAAATTATATTACAAACAAAACTGATAAATACCCAAAGCTCATTGCTTCCTATTTCACTTCATTTTACCCTCATCTATGCTCATGAGGCTATTAATGACTATTGTATTGGAAATACCACACAATGGTGTGTCATCCCTTCCCAAATCTGTGCCCAGTGAAACCACGACGCTCAATTCAGCCACCTTGAGAGTATTCACACCCCAGGTATCAGGGTTTTCTGTTTCCTTGGAGAGCCAGTAGTTAAACATTTACTAGCATGACACTGTTCACAATGCTCACACATTCACACACCCCACACTCACATGCATTCACACACCCCACACTCACATACTCATTCACACATACATTCACACCCACATTACACATTGACAGTGGCACTCAACTCACACATACACTCACATGCACAGACACACATGCATTCACATGTTACACTCACACCAGCATGTCATCTGCCTTAACATCATGGTCAGAAACCACACCCATGCCTGGAAGGAGAGCCAAGGCTGCTCAGAGGCTGAAGGAACTGTACATCCTGCTCATTAGGGCCTACCCCACCCTCCCCTGGCCGGGGGGCTGGTTCCCCAAAAGGTATGCATGCTGCAGCTTCCCTGTGCTGCCTGGGAGGCAGAGGTTCCCTACTCTGGTCATCGAAAGCAAGACCATGGCAAAGAGCAGTCATAATCCAGCAGGTAGTTAGCAGACTGAGAGCTCTGCAAAGAGGGGGTGACAAGAATAGATGCCCCAACCCAGGCAGCCTAGCCATTCTGGGAGCAAACACAGTGGGCAAGGGCCTCTGTGGCCCCACACAGCCCTGCTTTCAAAACATGCCTGCTAACTCCCAAAATTAAACCCACATCTATATTAATTAAGAGCCAGGATCTGCAGTCCTAATAGGACTGCCAGGCCATCCATCATAAGCTAGTTAATACCCGCCAGAACCTCTTGGGCCAAATTACAAATGGGATTCAGGGTGGGGACCAGGGGAGACAGGGTATCATCCTGAAATATGATTTGAACTTTCATTCCAAAATACATCCTTGAGCTGATTCATCACATGCTCGCCCCTGCCCAGGCTTCCCCCAAGCAAGGGCTGAACTGCGGGGTCATACATCATCAGCCACCGGAAGGCCCTGGAAAAGTCAGGGCTGCTCTAGCGCTTAGAGGAAGATGAGGACAGCTGGACTATAGTATGATCACTGCCAGTGAGGCAACAGGACCATGGCTGCCAGAGCCAATGCAACCCCTGCTCCTCCTCCCAAGGGCAGATGTCCTCCCTGCCAGGGGCTCAAGACCAGAGGAGGAGGGGAGCAAAGCACCAGTCACGCAGCACTTCTGTGTGTTATCCCCACATGCTCCCATTCATGTCCTCTTCACAGCAAGCCTGGGAAGCATTATTAGCATTCCTGATTTACAGATGAGAAAACTGGAGCCCCTGGAGCATCAGTCACTCTCATAGTCACTTGAGTAAAACAGTAAAGCCAGGCCTATCCATAAAGCCCCATGGACCACAGTCCATGCCTGATCTGCAGGAGGTCCCCTGACTCCTGTCTGACTCTGGGCTGGCCTCAATATCCCAGGGGTTCCATTTCAGCAACAACAGCTGTGTCTAGCCAGTGGCCCAGGATCCTGCACACCCTGAGCTCCAAGCACAAAGCCTGGCACCTACTAGCAGTTCAATAAAGACACATGTGAAAGCTATGTGAATTAATGAAAAGCAATTCTCTGTCCAGGGGTGGAAGCTCAGGTCCAAGAAGATCCCTGAATTAAGGTAGAAGCTCCCCTGGGACTGGGTCCTCTCCAGGAGCAGTGACCATGGAGGATTCCTTGGCAATGTGCCAGCCATGTGCACTTTCCCCATCTCATCTGCTCACTCCAGTAATGCCTGGAGGCAGTTCTATATTTACACTCACTTTACAGATGGCAAAACTGAGACTTAAGAAAGGTAAGTGCTAGAGCTACAACTCCAAAGCCCCTACCCTTAGTTAGCCTCTCTGCTTTATGGGGACATGTCTGCCACACAGTCCCTCATTATTTTTAACCCCTTTTTCTCCAGAAAAACCAATGATCAAAAGTAAATTCACATTCTGCCCAGTGTCCTCTTCCCAGGCCAGCATTATGTATAGTCCACTAAGGGCTGAGGACTGCCCTACAGTGGCCAAGGACTGAGACACTCCACCCTGCAGGTGATGGCTCAGTGCCCATGTCATCATGCTGAATAGGTGGGGTAGGTAGCCAGCATGCCGTTCTCGCAGCAGCAGCCACTTAGCCTCCGCTCAGGACACCAAATGGGCTCCCGGCCCACAGCTGCCTTTTTCCCTAACTTCGCAAGAGCAACTGGAGGTGCAGATTCTAATTCTGACTGAGTTTTCATTGCAATGATAGTGATTTTCAGTTTAGAAGGAAATGAGCACCCCAGAAAGCACTTAGAATTAATCTAACCGGTCTAGAGGAGCAATAATTCTGTCAGGAATGAAATATTTGCAGTTCATTTCAAGCCTTGTCCCCAGAAGAAAAGACAGGTCCAATTGTCTGTCGGCTGGCAAGGGTTCCGGGCAGTTGGAGGTATCAAAGCTCTGGTGGAAGCTCTCCTTTCTCATCTCCACACCCCTGCCCTTTCCTCACTACAAACATCAGAATAAGGGAGGGACAGGCTAACAGTCCTCAGGGCTCTCTGTGGGAGAGGGGACGAGAGGGCAGGAGGGAAGAGAGTCCTGACCCTCTGATGGGTCTCCAACATGTGCCCCTCAAGGAAAGTCTGAGGGCCTGCTGCTGCATAGCTGCAGGTCCAGGGAGGATGGGAAGGCAGAGGAACATAGATGGAATGAGGGTGGTGCAAGACGTCCAAGGGCGACCAAGTCTGTTGTTGAGTAGGAGCAAGCCCCCCAGACGTCTGGGTCCAGCCCGTGCTCTGACCTCACACTCCTCCTGGAAGCCATAAGGTCAGGACTCAGAGTGCCGTGCACGGGCTGGCCTACCAACCCCTTTAGAGGTAGAATCACGATTTCAGAGGCTAGGAACAGCATGGGATCTCAGATGGAAAGAGACAGAGGGCTCTTAGGTCATGGTTTATTGCCACAACACCTGCAGCCATTGTGGGAGGAGCTGCCCGGGAATGGGGGACTCCATTTTGCGGGGATTCAGAAGTCAGCACCCCATTCCTTCCCAGGTCCCTACCAGCCTCTTTTCTCCTCTAGATGATATCGTTCAGTCCTGTGGCTTCAAATACCATCATAAATCATTACCCTGGACTCTGCCAGTATTTCCAGACATATTGTCCATTTGGACACAAGATTTCAAACAAACCAGCCAAAGCAGAACTCTCAATTCTCAATCCCTATCCCAATGAACAGCATCACCCAGAAGTCTCCCTGGAGACCTCCCTTTTCCTCACTTCTCACCTCTAATCCGCAAGATACTTTAAACCCAACCTCTCATCCCCATTGTGGCTACCTCCCTGGTCCACGCCATCCATCTCTCTCAGACAGTGTCTGACAGCCTCCTCCACCAACCTGGCCTCCCTGCCTCCACCTCTACCTCCTGCATGTAACACAGACACTGGTTTTTCTATGCATAAAGCAGACAGGTCTCTGTTCTGCATAAAAACCCACCAGTGACCTCACAAAATTCTTAGAATAAAAACTCAATTCCTGCCCTGGCTGGTGTGGCTCAGTAGATTGAGCACCAGCCTGCAAACCAAAGGGTTGCAGGTTCGATTCCCAGTCAAGGCACATGTCTATGTGGCAGGCCAGGTCCCCAGTAGGGGGTGCATGAGAGGCAACCACATATTAATGTTTCTCTCCCTCTCTCCCGCCCTTCCCCTTAGTCTAAAAATAAATAAATAAAATCTTTTAAAATCTCAACTCCTCACCTAGGACCTGAGATGCTCCACACAACATAGCCCAACTTGTTTTCCAACCCAACATCTCTCTCTCCTCTCCTTCTCCACCCTCCAGCCACATAGCCTTCCTTTCTCTTTTTCAAACACTCTAATTTCTACCTCAGGAATTTCACACCTACTGATCCTTCTTCTGGAAAGCTTTTACCCAGTTTTTATCTACTGCCTCCTTCAATGCATCATGTTATCGGTTCAAATGTTACTTCCTCAGAGGACCTTTCCTTGAGCTGCCAAGTGGCCACTCTCCACCCTGCCTATGACTCTGTGCCACACCCTTGCCCCTCTTCTTCATAACACTTCTCATCTCCTGAAATGACCATCTTCATCAATCGGGGGCCTCATATCTTCTCTTCCACTGTGTCCCCAGGACCCAGAGCTGTGCCTGGCACATAGCAGACACTTAACCAGATGTTAACTTAGCAGCAGTATGCTTCAGTGAAGAGAGCCCAGGTTTGGAACTAGACAGCTCTGGGTTTGAAATCTAGCTCGCTCAGTGCCCCCAGCCCTGTGACCTTGGGAAGTCACTTCAAACCTTTCCAAGGATCGATTTTCTCATCTATAAGAAGAATATAATAATGCCTACATAATAATCCAGAGCATTCTGTTCCCACACACTGGTTCAGGAGAGGGCAAATGATCCAGGTCAAGCCAACAGAGTTGGTCCATAACTTTTTTCAAACCAGAACCAAGAGAAGTAGGGTAAGCCCCCTAGTGACAAATCATGCCGCGGGAGGCTCAGGAGGGGAGCGTGGTCCTTAGGACAGTTTCTTACCATTAGGAGGAAGCAAGGCTGAGATGGTGGGACAAAGGGGAAAGCTGGGAAAGAGCCTTGGCCACGTACAGAGGAACTAGCGTGTCAGGGTTGGCAAGTCTGAAACTTGTAGGGCAGACTGCAGGCTGGAAACCCTCAGGCAGGAGCTGAAGCTGCAGTATTAAAACAGAATTTCTTCTTCCTCAGGAAACTGTCTTCTGACTGGATAAGGCCCACCCAGACTATGAAAGATAATCTCATTTATTTAAGGTCAACCGACTGTAGATGTTAACCTCATCTACAAAATACCTTCAGAACAACTCCTAAATTAGTGTTTGGTAGAATAACTGATTATTATTGCCTAAGCACTTTGATAGGTAACACTAAGGGTAACCACATCAAGAGTTAAGAAGAATGTCTTTGAGGAGGCAGTAAGGGCAGTGAACATTGATGACACTTTCAAGACTTCAGTTCTGAGGGGAATGTGGGAGCTGGGAGGAGAGGTAGGATGGCACGGGAAATAACTGGGTTCCTCCTTGCCCTGGATGGATGGGGGAAGTGAATAGGAAGGAACAAGAAAGAGAAAAACTGATCTGAGCGGAAAGACTCTTGAACAGAACAAGGGGTCTTCTCATTTCCACTGCATCAGGACAGCAGACCATCAGGACAGCTGTCTCAGTATGACTCCCAGCTGTGCTCCCAGCCTGGCTTAATGTATCCCCCAGAAGCTGCAGCTCCTGAAACATGGACCAGAAGAGACTAAATCATACCAGGTATCCCAAGAGTCCATCCAAAATAGGGAGCATGCACAGAATTTTCTACCATGTCATCTCATGCCACCCCCAATTTATCCATTGAGCTAAATAAAATTCTGACTCATAATCCCCCCTCCGCCAACCTCATCCTCCTGACACACCCCTGCTCTCAAAACTCAAGGTCCCCTCGTACCTACAAAGAATAATTCCCATTCCTTGGTCTAAGCTAAGCCTGAGTGCCCTGACCAAGGAAAGGCCTGGGAGTCAGCCAGCCCTGGGCTTCAGTCTTCTCTTGACCACCCAACAACTGAGAAACCTCTAATATCTCTGTGTCTCAGTTTCCCTACCCTACCAGCAAATCCATTGATTAAAATCAAAAGGAGGATTATATCTGCATTATGGGATTATTGTGAGAATTTAAGTGAACAACGTCAGCTATATTGTTCAGGCGCCCAGTAAATGGCAGCTACAACGACCCCATCAGAAATTCTCCACCCCAGATTCACCCACCTCCTCACCCCGAAGCAAGTGGTGGATATCACACACACACCCCCACACCCCCCGCCTTACATCAGCTTTCACTGGCACCTCCACTCCTGACCTTTCCAAATTCTTTCTGTCCTATAGGACTCAGCTCCAGCCCCACCTAAAAGGGCTCAGGGCAAAAAGAAGCAACTGTGTGCAGTCAGAGACATGAAAGAGATGGGAACTATTTGGAGGGGTGCACTGAACAGCCATCGGTAAGGGAACAGGGGGAGTCAGGAGTGATTGGAGACAAAGATAAGGAGTTTTTGTGGCAAACATGAAGCAAAAAACAAGGCCACCTGCTCCCAGTCAAACTGTGAGCCCAGAGGGGACAAAGGTTGGGTGATCCTGCACCAGACACAAGCCACATGTGGCCACTGAGCACTTAGAACATGGCTAGTCCAATTGAGAAAGGCTATAAATTTTAAAGATACTACAAAACGAAGAATATAAAATATTTCGTAAGTAATTTTTCCTGTTGATTACATTCTGGAATGACAATAATGGGCTAAATGCATTAAAATATATTAAATTAATTTCACTTGGATCTTTTTACTTCTAAATTTTAAATTATACATGTGATTCACATTATATTTCTGTTAGATGGCATGGGGCCAGAGCCTTATCTGCCTCAGAGAACATCACCTCACTCTGCATGGCTATTCAGCACACTTGAGAGAGAGGGTAGGTAGCACAGTACATAAGCCAGCAAGAGTTTGACATGGGGCTCCGCTCCTCAACAGCAGACACTGCCCAACTTCTCTCCTTGCCTCTGTTCTTCATCTATGAAATGGAGACAATAATAGTAGCAAGCTCATAGAATTCTTATGAGAATTAGATAGATCATACCTAGCATGTGATAAAGGCTGAATTGGCTCTATCACCACCATCATCATCACCATCACTATCATCATCATCAGTAACACCACCATCATAATCACCATCATCACCACCACCATCACTACATCATCATCATAATCAACATCATTATCATTGCCACAACCACCATCATAATCAGCACCACCACCATTATCATCATCGCCATCATCACAATCATCACTATCATCCTCATCACCATCACCATCATCATCACCACCACCACCACAACCTCCACCACCACCGCCACCATCATCATGATCATCATCACATGGGCCAAAAGCACACCTCACCCCATATTTTCATGATACCAATCCCTAAGCTGGGGGATGCGGCCAGGTTGACTCTCATATCCATAAAGATGCACTACAATTTATACACTATGCCCAGTCTTACCAATGTTCCTGGCTGAGGATAAGTCACCCTGTAAGTGTACACTATGCCTTCCTTTCTCCCCAATAAGCATACCTCTCCAAAGCATACATTCCATCTCAAACACATGGAATGCCCAGCTCAGTTTAGGCCACCTACTCTGCCCCTCCTCTCTAGCCACTATGCTCCCTACAGGCCAAACCTGGCACTGCCATTCTCAAGTAAAATTTTAGGAACAATGACTTCAACAGTTTACACAACCATGTCAACAGGAAGGAAGCTGTAGGTGTATCTCTGGCATTCAGACGAAGGGAATGAGGCAAGGCCAACAAAGGATCTGGAAGCTATGTTGCCAGGAGCCAGCAGCGTGTTAGTGGTCACCAGTGTCCAGCCCGAGTACCTGCCCACAGCTGTGTTCCAGTCATGCTGAGCAGAGAGAAGCTTATCAGTAACAACTCCAGCATTACAGGGAGAAAAAACCCATCTGCACGCACTGAGGGTCTACAGTGTGCTGGAAACCATGCTATATCTCCTCTAGCCCTAAAAACAATCCTAGGTGGGAATAAGCACCTTTACTGTAAGATCAGTAGCCAGAGGCTCAGAGGAGAAGTAACTTGCCAGAAGTCACACGGGGAATATGTGGGAAAGCATGAAATGGAAACTAAGAGCCACTATACAACTTACCTTAAGAAAGCTCCTGAAAACAAAAAAGATTGGCAGTTTTCTGTTCTTGTGATATATACGGGTTTGTTCTCTGGGGCACTCCAAAGGGCATATTATATATCCCTTTGTTGTAAGTGATATATAATATGTAGCTTGCTGGTTACCTGGAGAGGAGGAGGGAGCCACACCTGCTGAGTCCCTGCTCTGAGGCCAGGACAGTGAAAGCCACTCCTCTGGGGTCTGTTATTTAATCTTCTTTCTAAGGAAGTGTGATTATCCCTACTGAATGGCCGAGAAATAAAGAGTGGCCCCAGGACCCTGGCTGGTGAGCAGCTGCCTGCACAGCCTCACCCATCCTCTTGCATCACGCACATTGTCCCTCTTAGAAGTCACTGGTATGGCAGGTATGGGTCTCCGCCCTGATGTCCTGCACCACCTGGTCCTGCTCACCCCAGCTGGCCTAGTCCCTGGTGCCTGGGTGGGGCCTGTTGTAGAGATAAACCCCAGTAGCACTTTCATGGACACCTCAGGCCAAATAGAGTAGGAGAGGCCGTAGGAGCTCAGTGAATAGATTACCCGCTTCAATTACTTTATCTAACAATGACATTTGTACTGTAAAAGTCAGCACAAAAATCAATGAGTTTTAAAGGACAAAATCGGGGGCGGGGGGCGGGGGGGCTCCAGCCCAATGACCTAAAACAGCAGCCTAGGAACCACAAGGACAGAGGCTCAGAACTAAGGGTGGGTGAGACTCCCAGGACTCCAGAATTGCCAGAACCTTGCTGGGCCCACCCTCATTGGCACCTTGGAGCACAGAAAAGAAAGCTTGGTTTGGCGGCCCAGATCTGGACCCCAAGCTCAATACAAATATGTATGGAGTTGCATCTGTGTTCTGGGCAGCCCACTCAGCACAGGCCTAAAGGACAGTCCCTGCTCACACCCAGAACAGTGGAAAGACAGTGAGTAATTAAATTGATCAATGCACAACCAAATAGCTACATTACATTAAACAAGGGCTCAGTATGTTGGTCCAAAGGGTTAGGGAGGGCTGCTGGAGAGATGATTTTAAGCTGAGGCTTGGACGAGTTTGCCAGGGGTATGAGGAGGAAATGTATTTGAGTAGATGAAAGAACAGGAGCAAAGGACCCAAGAGAAGTCCCTTCCTCCAATCCACTTACTCAGCCCTCCTTTGGGACCCCAAAGAGGCATGAAGGTAGGGCACTGACTTTCTCCTGCACATCAGCAGCACAGGGAGGCCATGGTAAAGCAAACCTGTGAATGTTTGCAGGCCAGAAAGCAGACCTAGGATCAAAATCCACAGAGAGAGCTCAAAGACGAATGGGCAGAAACAAATGAGCAGTGACAGGTGAAAATCCAGGAGCCCAGCCACTCGGAGATGCCCTCAGCTGGCCTCCTGTGTGTTCCCAGAGGCAGACTGCGTGCCCGGCAGTACTAACAGCCACAGACCAGGCACCCATCGAGAGCTTCCAGCAGCCTCTCTTTGTCCAATTAGAAAAAAACAAATAACTCTGTGATCCTGGAGGTTTGCTCTCAGTGCACATTAACTACTCTCTTTTACTGCATCCTAAGTATGGTTTGTTACACCTAAGCTGACTATGGCATAAATGCTTCCCATGAATCAGTCTCCGTCATGTGAGATCCATCTTTCTTAGCAATCCTTTTTGTCACTGTCATTAGCATCATTTACTGAGCTTCAGGCCCAGCTTTACCATTCTCTCATTTACTTCTCATGAGAATTCTGTAAGATCTGTATTACTGTCCCATTCTGCAGAGGACACTGAGGCTCAGAGAGGATAAGAAACTTAATGCAGTACCACAGCTAGGAAGTATCAAAGCACATTCTGAAGCCAAGATGGACCAATTGCAGGAGCACAGAGGAAGCTGGTTTGAATGACATTTAAAGTTCAGGTGGGAGCAAATACTACATCTTTGTTTTCCCAAACCAGAATGTTATGTGTGACAGGACATATTTTCCATCGGTCCCCAAAGCTGGACCTAAGTTTTCGCTGGGTGTCTCTATTTTCACATTGTGGCAGAGTTGGTTACTGCCCTACACCCAGTTCCTCCTTACCCTTCAAACAATTAAGCCTGAGCCAGGACCCAAACCCAAAGTTCCGAGCTCCCAGGCTCAGAATTTGGGAGCCTGAGGGCATCTCCACCCACCTGCTGCACGCAGCAAGGTCACTGGGGCTCTGTTGGCAGAGAGGCTGAATGACAGCATCCCCCTCACCAGCTCAGAAAAGACTCAGCAAAGTGGGGCAGGAGAATACCAACACCTTCCCTGTGGCACTGCAATCTTCCTCATAAACCCTGGTGTCATCTTGTCAGGGAGTTCAAAGGTCATCCCACAGTCTAAGAGTTGGTCAGTTGGGGAGCCAACCTGGGGCTTCCAACAAGGTAGAACAAAGGGCCCAGCCCTGAAAGATGTCCAGCCACTGGACAGGATCTGGCCAAACCCTCCCTGTTCCTGTCTTCTTGTGGATGGTCAGGGGATAAGGGGCCAGAGAGTCAGGCTGAAAGCCTTCATACAGGCCTTGACCAGAAATAGTGCCTGTCTTCCAGCAGGAACTACTGAGCCAGCCCAAAACAGAGTACTTGTCCCCTCGGGAAAAGAACCATGCATCTCCCAAAGATGGAGAGAATAGATCTCAGACTTCACACATATTGCTGCCCCAGGTTTTCCTAAGGACGCCAGAAACAGGCAAATAGGCCCAAGGCCCTAAGGGGAGAGAGGAGTTGCAGCAGGGGTGGCATGTGGGAGGACTTCCTGGCAGCATCCTCCAGCTCTGGCCAACGAGCTGGGCCTGGACCATCCTACTTAGTCTTCACCAAGGCCAGGTGGAGTCTGTAGCATTGTCTCTGTTTCACAGATGAGGAAACAGGGTCTTCTTACTTCTCTGCCTCATAGCTACTGTGGGGTCAGCCTCCCCAGCCTATTCCTCAGCCTCTAGCTTTTGGGCACAAAGAGGGCTGACTGAACACTGGGCTTGGTTTGGGTCAGCTACAGCCCAGGCAGTCTGCCTGGGAATCTCAAGGGACACCTGCAAGACAGAAGATACTTCAAGGAGAGGGGAGATCCAGGGTTGAACAGCTGGGACTAGAGGCAGCACCAGGCTAGGCCCACAGTGGGTTCTCATAGAAGGAAGGCGCAAGAAGAAGCCATGTGGACCCCACAGTTCCTGAGCATAGTTGAGGCTTAAGAGATGACTGAGTTCAGTGAGGGTAGGAGAAGAAGGGAATAGTCAGGGCAGGCTGCCTTGGAGGAGGTATACATAGGCATTAGTGTTTTTGAAATCCCTCAGAGGCATGACAGCAGCCCAAGGAAGTCCAAACACTTTAAGGGGCACCGCAGGGCAAAGTCAGCTTGCGCACGGGTGGACCTTCATTCCCCTGACTCAGTCAGTGTGGTGAGAAAAGACATGGACCTTTCAGTCCAAGATGAATCTTTTCCCTGGCATTTATGGGCTGTGTGACCTTGGGCAAGGACAGAGCCAATCTGAGCCTCATTTTCCACCTATGAAAAGTGGGCACAATGACACATAGCTTCCCAGGCCGATGTGCAGAGCCAGTGAGACAGCAGGCCAGGTAAAGCAAGCTGTCCCTTCCCTCGTCCATCACACCAAGACAGCTGGCCCTGCCTCAGCCAGGGGCTGTGTTCCCATAGGGTGCCTCCAAGGCCTAGAGTGCCCTCAGGGACTGAAATTCCTCACCTTTGGTCCCAAGATAATCAACAGCACCCAACAAGCTGGTTGTTCACATAATACCTGCTGAGGCACCATCCCCCTGCCCTGTAAGATGTGAAGATTCCAAGTCAAGTGCCTGCTGACCATCTCCTAGGAAGCTGCCCTTCCTCATGTGCTCTCACACTGAGGCAGCCCCCACAAATCCTAGGGGAAGCCCAGGTGAGCACATGCTGACACACGTTTACATCTCATCACATACTAGGTGGGGAAGGTATGCATCAGAGGAATGGGCATGAGAGGCAGCACCGTTCAAAACCCACAGGCCCAGAGAGTGTGAGCTGGACTTTGTGAATTCAGCTCGGCCTGTAGGGAAGGGGAGTGTCAAGCTAGAAGGGGGAGCACAAGCCCACAGCTCCAGCTGACCCCTCATTCCCACCTTAACATGCCTCCTACATGGGTGTAGAAGCTGCCAAAGTGTGCAGGCATTAAAGGGAGGCTACAGGATGTGGGCTCTGACATGAGACATGGTGACCAAGGCAACAGCTAGACATGACTGCAATGAAGACATGAGCCAGACCTGTGGGTCCAGTCACAGCAGACCGATGACTGTAAGTGGCCTCTGGAAATGCTGTTCTGAGAAAGCTAGGTACCTAGTCCTGCAGTGGCACTAGCCTGGATAGGTGAAGAATGACACATACACTGTTGGCCTCTGTTGAGCCATCCTGCAAACCCAGGGGCAGTGGAGTGGTGGCAAAGGTTTAAGTAAATAAGGATAAATCCCTGACTAGTAGCTTTTGCAAATTTCCATGGTGTAAATATTTCTACCATGGTCAATTTCATGCTACCAAAGTGACACCGCTGAGCACGGACTGAGGAAGCCAGGTGGTATGAGCCACTTCCAGCACACCACTGCCTTGGGGTCACCCACATGTGCCTCGCTCTATTTTGGAGGTGTGGAGAGCATGCCGTCATGGAGAAAATGAGAGTGGAAACCAAAGAGAGATCTCAGAGAATGCTAACAGAGCAAAAGGTCAGGCCTGAGCATCGAGCAACTTAAGAAGAACTCAAAATTCTTCCACACATTTCCAAGCAGCAATCCAGGCTGAGGTTTCTGGAATACAGTCCTTCCCACACTGAGGAAAAGCCTCAGTTCTAGAGGCAAAGCCACACCTATAGGAGGGACTGTCAGAAGACACCCCATCCCAAGAGATTTGCTGTTGTAACAGTGCAGTGGCTATCCCTGTGGCTCCACCTGGGGCTCTGAGAACTCCTCTTCTTCAGGAGACAGCACCTAATCTGTCCTGTTGCTCAGGGAGCAGCTGGGGCTGGCAGGAAATAGGGAGAGGCAGCAGAGGAGCCCAGGTGAGCTCCTAACCAGCCAGCACTCCTGGGGCTCTCAGCAGGCAGGCCTTTCCCACCATGCTAATGAAAAGCACATGTCCCAGACCACCTCTCCAGGAAGTCTCCAGACAAGCCTAGGACTTCAGGGAATCAGGGTCCGAAGCGGGTAGTGATGTCCAAGCCAGCACCCACAGCCTCTGGGGCTCTGGCCATGCCCCAGGATTGGGTTCCTGCACCCACTTACCCAAAGCAGCTGCCGATGTCACCTCCACAGCACTCACTCCTGCCTGAGAAAGGGGGCACGTGGTGTGGTTCTCATCCTGGCTCTACCACCCACCAACTGCATGTCCTTGGACACAGCACCCCCACCCCAGCCTCAGTTTACTCCCTGTAAAGTGGAGCTAGGACAGCCCCCCATAGGAGTAAGATTTGAAGCCTGCAGGGGATACTGGAACTTGTCAATGGCTGCCTCCGAGGCACCTTCCCCAGGAGAGGCCAACACTGTGTCCTTTAATGAAGGGACCCTTTTCTCCTCTCCGTGGGCCTGCTCTCCTCCAGGAGGACACACACCCCTGCTGCCCCAGGGAGAGGACACCACAGAGAAGTGCTCCCAAAGAGCGCGCAGCTGAGCCAAGCCTCCCTGTTGTCACCAGTGCACACATGCCTGAGTGCAGAGGACAACTGCTGATATGTGTGGATGACAAAGGAGGAAGAGTCCTGCCTGAGGATGTGTCAGAGCAGAAGGGAAGCTATTTTGGTCCATGTTCGAAAAGCTGAATGGGTTACTGGACTCTTGCTTCCCATCTATTTTCAGTAGAATGCCAGACAGTTTAAAATAGCACATTTACTCACAGCTTTTCCTCTACACCAAGTCAAATGTTTACCCTCCACATTTCTTTCCTCCCGCCTCTAATTACGTACTCTTGATTTCCCTGCCTTTACATCTCCCATTTGATGTGCCTTCACACTGAGGCAGTGGTTCTCAAACTTTGCTGCATATTATAATAGATCACCCAGAAACTTTTAATAAGCTCTGCACCATGTACCAGTTACATCAGAACACCCAGAAGCAGGACGTGGCATCGGTATTTTTTAAACTCCCCAAGTGATTCCAATGTCAATCACCATGGGAAGCATGCTTTGGATCTGCCAAGGCAGCAAAAGTACAAAGTAAAAGAATTCTGCTCATTCCCCTCATACTCCATAAAGGGACAGAAAAATGGGCCTGGTGAGCACAAGGTGCTCAGGCCTTCTGTCTGGAGCCCAGGGATGTGGTCTTCAAGCGTGGAATTTGAAAAAACAGAAAACCCCAGCATCAAGGCCAATTCTCAGTCACTTCTGTGGTCTGGTCTCTCTGTCTCTCTCACAACAATTTAATCAATTAAGGGATTATTGAAGGAAGAGAGGATAAATTAGGATATGATGAATCAATTAGATTAGCTACTAATTAGTTTAAATCTGTTAATGGAAGTGAGAATCTAAAGGTTGACATTGTACTAAGATTCAAAAAGTCCTACAACCTGCCCTGACAGGTGTGCCTCAGTTGGTTGGAGCGTTGTCCTATAAAGCAAAAGGTCACCAATTTGATTCCTGGCCAAGGCACATGCCTGGGTTGTGGGTTCAGTCCCCTGGTCAGGGAGCATGCGAGAGGCAACCAATTGATGTTTCTCTCCCTCTCTCTCCCTCCCTCCTTTCCTGTCTCTCTAAAAATAAATAATTTTTTTTAAAAAGACTTCTACAACCTGAAAAATTGGAGTACTGGAAATGGACAGCCTAAGGAAGGAGGTATGGGGAGCAGGGGTGGGAGGAACGATGTAAGATAATGACATTTTGTACACAGTCCAAAGTCTGTAAGGCTTCTTTAAGAGAAGTTTTTTTTTTGGGGGGGGGGGGGGGGGGGTTAAAACCAAAAATGTAGAGAAATATAAATAATCTATTTTAGGGCTGTTTAGAAGGCTCCATGTCTCCGTGCCAGTTGTTTATTTTGTTTGATAGTTTATTTTGTTGAATAGATTCCACTTATAGGTGAGATCATGCGGTGTTTGTCTTTCACCAAATGGCTTATTTCATTTAGCATAATATTTTCCAGTACCATTCGTGTTGTCTCAAGAGGTAGGAGTTCCTTTTTTTAAAAAAAAAATGCATATTGATTTTATTAATTTATTTTAATGTCAAATCTATTATAAAATATTCAAAAACTTAAATCCATTATAAAGTCTTAGCAATTAAAACAACATGACACCAGCACAGAAATAATCAAGCAGATCAATGAAATGAAATAAAATGAGCATTCTAGAAACATATATCTCTGTTTAACAATGTAATATATGATTAAATTGATATTTCAGATCAATGGGCAAAATAAGGCTTATTCAACAAATAAGGTGCATGGACCACTATTACTTGAAATAAAACAAATATAGAGCCCTATTTCACACATTATACAAAAAATATTCAGGTGAGTTAAAAATCAATATGTAAAATCTAAGGAGTTTTAGGAGTAAATACAAAATAATATTTTTCTTTCCCTGAAGTAAAATATCAAAACTCAAAAGTTATAAAGTAAATATTGACAATATGACTATATTTAACTATATAGTAAATATTGACAATATGACTACATTTAACTATATAGTAATATACATATTAAAAATGTTAAAAGACAAGGAATAGAAAAGTATTTGCAACACATCTAAAACATGGTTAATAAGTTGTTTTTGTTTGTTTGTTTTAGGGAAAAAAGTTCTACAAACCTTTAATGAATAAATGGATAAAGAATAACAAAAAGTCATTTAAAGCTTTTTTTAAAAAAAAAATAGAAATAGGCAAGAAATATACTAAAACAGGTTTAGCTTCAACAAATAGTAAAGAAACAATTAAAATAACATTGTCACAATCAGATTAATGAGCATTAAAAATATTGGTAATATCAAGTATTGGCAACTCTGAAAGGAACTGGGTATTCATGGAAACTTTTTCTGCATTTTAAAGCAGTCCCTTTAGCATATTTTGCAATGCTGGTTTGGTGGAGATGTATTCTTTTAGCATTAAAAATATTGGTAATATCAAGTATTGGCAACTCTGAAAGGAACTGGGTATTCATGGAAACTTTTTCTGCATTTTAAAGCAGTCCCTTTAGCATATTTTGCAATGCTGGTTTGGTGGAGATGTATCCTTCTCTTGTCTGGGAAACTCCTTATTTTGCCTTCCATTTTATTTGAGAGCTTTGCTGGGTAGAGCTGTCTTTGTTGCAGACCTTTGCTTTTCATGACTGGGAATATTTCTTGCCATTCCCTTCTGGCTTGCAGCGTTTCTGTTAAGAAGTCAGCTGCTAGCCGTATTGGGGCTCCCTTTTATGTTACTACCACTTTCTCCCTTGCTGCCTTTAGGATTCTCTGTCTTTGATATTTGCCATTTTAATGATGATGTGTCTTGGAGTGGGCCTTGTTGGGTTCCTCTTGAATGGGACCCTCTGTGTTTCCTGGACTTGTGTGACTTTTTCCCTCCTCCAATTAGGGAAGTGTTCTATCATGACTTTTTCAAACAGATTCTCTATCCCTTCCTCATCCTCTTCTCCTTCTGGCATCCCTATTATATGGATATTATTACGTTTCAGGTTGTCCAGCATTTCCATAAATGCCTCTTCGTTCTTTCTGAGTCTTTTTTCCTTTTCTGGCTCATTCTGGGAGCTTTTTTCTACCTTGTCATCCAGATCGCTGATTCAGTCCTCTGCTTCATCTAGCCTGTTTTTGATTCCTTCTAGTGTGTTCTTCAATTCAGAAATTGCATTCTTCATTTCCTCTTGTCTCTTATTGATGGTTTCTATATCCCTTTTCATGCTGATATAGTTTGCAGTTAGTTCCTCGTACTTTCCCTGTAGTTTTTTGTAATTCTCTCTGAGTTCACTGAGCTCATTAAGCTTCCTTAGAACAGTTGCTTGGAACTCAATATCTGTTTACTTGCCTCTATTTCTTTTAGTTCTCTTTGTGGTGATTCCTCCTTTCCCTTCACGTGGAGTGTATTTCTTTGTCTTCTCATTATTTGTGAGACTCCTCTTTTGCTTCTGATTCTTAAGTTAATCTGTCTTGATTTCCTGACCTTGTGGTGTGAACTTCTATAGTTGGAGACCACTGTTTTTACTTTCTGGATCTGCCTCTGGTGATGTCAGATGTCGTCCCCGTCTGACCTTAGGTAGTCTGTTCGAGACGTCCAGTAATCTACTGTTTGTGACTTTCTCCTTCAGCTGTTAATCTAATCACTCTGCACTCAGCAAGGCACCTTAGATAGCTCTGGGCGGGGCAGAGTCCCTACTGGGGAAAGGGCTGTTGGGTCCTCTCAGGCTGCTGCGTGTGGGGGAGGAGTCCAGTATGCGGTCTTTAATGACTGTCTTCTTTCACTTAACATAAGGTTTTCAAGCCTCATCTACCTTCCAGCACTTTTCAGTACTTCATTCCTTTTTGTGACCGAATAATATTCTACTGCATGGGTATACAGCAACTGTTATCTTTATCCTCATTTTGCAAACAGGGAGTTACTATCCAAGGTCAGAGGTGAATATGTGCAGAGCCAGGCAGTCTGCCTCCAGAGCCCACACTCAAGCCTCCAAGAACCTCCCACCACCATAAAGTACTGGCCTATTTAACTCCATGTCATGAATCATTTTCTTGTAAAAAAAATAAATATAACATATTATATGCATGTCATTTTACAAAGTATCCAGCAATAAAAGCAAGCTGTCCAGGAAACTCAATTGATAGTTTCATGTTCTCATTATTTGCTCTTACTTATCCATTCATCCTGCCTTCCACTCCTCTCTCTAGCCGCAAGTGATAACAGCATCTAATATTCCAGAAAAGTTAGGCATGAAACCTAAAATAAAAAGCAAATAATATTCCTTGTGTAACTAAAGAAAATTACTATTATATTATTTTATTTTATACTATGCAAAACTTCAAACATTTGAAAAAGTTTCAACTCTTATCACCTATACCTCACCTACCCAAATAATTTTGAAATTATTTTAAGAAATCGCCAACATCCTATCTTTTACATCTTAACATCTCAACCATATCTCTGAAAGATAAAGTTTTAAAATAAATAAACACAGTACCGTGACTACATCTAAAAAAGTGAATACTCCCTTAATAACTTCCAATATCTAGGCAGTATTCAAATTTTGCAATGGTTTTATAAATGTCTTTTTTTTTTCAGTTTTTTAAATTAGGATCTTAATAAAGTCCCTTACATACAGCCAGTTGTTTAACATATCTATTTACTAAGCAGCACACCAATGTTTCATGGGACCTTTAAGAATCATGAAAATTTACATTAAGACAAGTATGAGTAGGCATGTGTGTGTGTGTGTGTGTGTGTGTGTGTGTGTGTTTGTGTGTATGGAGAGACAGAGAGATACAGAAACAGAGATAGAGATATATACAGATGTAAATGCGACCATCTCTGACTTAGGATGGTTCAAAGACTTTTTCAGCTTCGTGATGGTGCAAAAGCGATATGCCTAAATTACATGAGATATCTAACACTTTATTATAAAACAGGCCTTGTGCAGGGCTCTGGCTGCGTGCTTAGCTGGTTAGAGCATTGTCCTGATACAGCAACCTTATGGGTTCGATCCCTGGTCAGGGCACATACAACAAATCTATAAATAAAAAAATAGGCTTTGTGTGAGATTACTTTTCCCATCTATATAGGCTAATGTAAGTGTTCTGAGCATATTTAAGGTAGGCTAAGCTAAGCTGTGATGTTCAGCAGGTTAGGTGTACAAAATGCATTTTCAGCTTACAGTAGGTTTATCAGGACATTGCCTCATCATAAGTTGAAGATAGATATAGATTTAATAGACATAGATATAATGTCTCTAAATGTTGACCTCACTTGGAAATGTGGGGGCACTAGCAGGGAGCAGTCCACACATGTTCTAAGAACTAAAGCAATCCATCATTGCTAGAGACTAATTGCAAAGGTGGAAGAGTATAGAAAAACAGTATTGGAGGGAAGAGAGGGTCCAAATTGGGGAGGGTCTTAGGGGTCATACTGCAAGGCTTGAACTTGATCCTGAGTCAGTCAAGAGTCACTGAAGGTTTTCAGGCTGAGATTCAACTGATCACATTCATATTCCCAAATCCCCTCTGGTTGCCATGGATTAGAGAGAGAAAATACTGGCTGAAGAAACTTTGATAGGTTGTTATGTAATCTAAGCAAGAATGATGAGGGTCTGCAATAGTAAGGATGGAAAAAGAGAAGACTGAAGGATGTTCAAGAAGATGTGAGAGTTGTAAATAAGAAATACCACTTGAGTGACAGTGGTGCCACCAGCCAAGACCAAAAGGGACCAAATCTGGGGGAGAAATGGTAAGTCCAGACACTGTTCATGAAGCAGCCCTGGGCACACAGAGCACAGCTGCCATCATGTCACTGTCAGTGTTTCGCCCCTGCAGCAGCAAATGCCAGCAGCATGCAGGGTCCTCAGCCCATCCTGAGAGGAGACAGATGAGTACATCCTCCAAGAACAAGTGCTTCCAAAATGGTGAGAAAACCCAAGGGAGGGAGAAGCTGTGTTCTCTCCTGAAGAACTTATTTGCCTTTAACACCTAGTAAGAAGGGTTATTTAGACAGATTGCAGCATATTGTCTTTCCCCTACTCGCTTCAATCATGGCTGTGATCTGAGCCACCCATGAGAAAAGCCTGCAGCATCCAACTGCCTTCTCCTCTGCAGGCTTCAGGCATAAGTGGGTGTGTGTATGTGCGTGTGTGCACATGTGTGTGTGTGACAGACAGAGAGAGAGAGACTGCTCCGTGTGTGTGTGTGTGTGTGTGTGTGAGAGAGAGAGAGAGACAGACAGACAGAGACTCCAGTGTGTGAGAGACTCCTGTGTGTGTGTGTGCGTGTGTGTGTGTAAGAGGGAGACCCGAGACCTGAGTCCATAGTGGTGAAGAATGCGCCTTGCTGCCCTCCGCAAGGAGACTGAGTCACAGTCTTAAGGGTCACAATGGGTTAGGTACCCATTTTGAAGGAAGAGGGCATCTGGCTTCCTGCAAATCTCTGTGCTGACATTTCACTTCAGAAATCAGGTCAACTCAACAAAAACCTAATCTCCAAAGTCAGTTCCCTAAATGATGATCAAGATCAAGTGACCCGTTCTAGCAGCCAACTCACCAGAAGCCAAATCTCAAAATCACTTGTTTCCCAAATGCCAATTGGCATCATTGAGAATTTTTTTCCTACGTTACACAGGGGTGAGCAAAAGTAGGTTTACAGTGTTGAGTACAAAAAACACAGTCTATTATTTTGAGTTAATAAAGCTACTGCAATAATCATAACCTGCTTGTCTTTCCATAGGAACAACTGTAAACATACTTTGGCCCACCCCTGTATTCATCTTGCCCCTCCCTCTGCCTACATTTGCATATAAAACATTAGTGGAGGGAAAAGGCCAGCCCTGAGGAAATCACAGGGACAGAGGCAAGGGCTAGGGTGACTACATACCTTGGAAAATATATTTGAGCTTTCAGAAAACTGGCTATTCAGTGACTACTCTAAAGGCACGCTGGCCTGATTTTCAGCTAATTGGCACGGTGTCTTTGGTGAGGATATCCAGGCTGCTCCTGTCCATGCCACAGAATCATGCCCATGGGCCACTTGGCTGCTCCTCGGGGTCCCAGGAAGGGTTTTATCCAACTGCCACAGAGGAGAGACCCAAGAGAGGCCATGCTCCAACACACCACCTCCAGGTGACCAGCAAGTGGTTCATTCCTCAGAACTATGTTCTACACAGGGGGAAGCAGAGGCCCTTTAATTTAAGCAGCCCCCTAGCCCATACCTCATTGCCTGGGAGCCATGGCTAGGCTTTCCAGCTTTCCTGGGCCTTTCTGACTTTTAGAGGCTATTTTCTGTCCCTAGCCCCAACCCACGCTTCTCCCAGCACACGATTTCTCCTAGCATCCCGGTTAATTCTAAATGGAACCATCTATTCCACAGACCACACTCCAATCTGTGCCATGACCAGGGAAGCCTCAGTAAATGTTCTGCAGTCAAGGGCAAAGACCATTTGAGGGACTAGAGATGCCAAACCCATGTTCTCCCTGCTCCAAGCTGTGTTGAGGCAAGGGCCTGGGCAAGGGAACCTCGCAGTAGAAAGCCCAAGTGCACCACTTACTCCAAAGCCTTCCCCACATTCTGCTGGGATTTGTTCATGAAAGGCCCCGTCTCTGTGTGGGCTACAGGCAGGAGAAAGGCAGTTGTTAGAACCTGAAGGCAGACCCTGGAATCAGGCCATGAAATTCCTCTGAGACTGAGACACAAATTGCAACAGGAGCTCCCCAAGGCCCTGGCAGCACCCTTCTGAGAAGAGGCTGAGGGAGCCTAGGCCAAACCAGAGAAGCCACAAGCCCCAGCATGGACCTGGTGAGCTCAAGGTAAACTTACCTGGAGGGTCCAAGGTGTTGCTGAGGGCCTGGACAGGCAGGGTGGGCATCCTCACTTGTATGCTGGACAGCTATAAGAGCTCAGACTTGGTGCCCAGTGAGCTCCTGACCAGCCTTTTTTGACCTGGATCATAATGGGAAAGCAATGATTTCTGAGCACCCGCAGGCCCACACACCCTGACTCCAACCAGCACCAGCAGCACTGAGTTTTCTCAAAACAAATGAAAAGAAATGTCCTTCATCATCTTCTAAGCAGTTTGTTCTAAAGAAAATTTCCCGAGACCCTAAGCACCAGATGGCAGCAGGCATTTGTTCCATGGCTCCCTGGGACTCTCAAGCCAAAAGAAATTCTGGCTATGACCCACACAGGTGAAAAGTGCCCTGGACTGGAGGCCCTATGGCCCTGGGGAGGTTTGCAGGGGAGGCACACAGGAGCTGCTCTGTTTGGAAGCATAGAAACCCTGGTGCATCAAGGTCATCCACACCAATACCGCCAAAAAGCCATGAACTCATGGCTGCAGGTATCTGCTCTGCAGCTCTTACAAATGTGTGCCAGGGGTTGGTAGGAGGCTCGGCATTGAGGATCTAGCTCTGCATATGGCACAATTCTCAGCCCAGGCTGCCTAGGTGGGTGGGGAGAGAAGGGTTGAATGACTCTGGCGCTGGAACTACAGAGAGCCCCAGAGGCTGGTATGCAACAACAAGGTAGGGGTGGTAGAGATGCATGGTCTCTCATCCAGCTGCCACTAGCCCTGACTCCCAGGACCTGGACATCCCATGGTAAATACAGACCCCATTCTCATTATTACAGGGAGATTTGTACTGGGCACAGCAGCCCCTGATACTCAGAAAGCCGTATGTTATCCCAAAGGGGCTGGCAACAGCTCAGAGCACAACTGGGAGAAGGGAAGGCAGACCTCTCTGGGAGTGAGGTGACTCAGAAAGACAGGAGGGGAGTGTCACGGTCGGCCCAGGAGAGAGGAATGGTCACCTGTGCCTATCGACATGAGGGCTGTTGGTGAAATACAGTCATGGATCTATTCTTCCTTGAAACATGGACATTTTAAGTATTTGGTGAAAACTATGGACTTTTCCCAGAGAAAAAAAAGTAGAAACATACATAAGCATATATACACACACAAGCACATACACGCACACATACACTTTTCCATATAATTTCGAGGAGCTTATGGAGTCCATGAACCCAAGAAGAGAACCTCTGAATGAGAGGAAGACATATGTATTTTGGGCATTAAGTAATAACAAGTATAATTATTTATTGGTATCTATCTTCTTGCTTCCTTACTATTTATTCTCTGTCTCCTATGCTCGACTATAAGCTCCATGAGAGCAGGAACCTTGACTCTGTCATACTTGGTGAATGCCCAATACATAGAACAGAGTCTGGCATGCAGTAGGCACATGAAAAATACTTGTCAAATTTTTTGAAAAACTAAATTAATTAATTAAAAAATATTTCTACTCAGGGAAAAAAAATTAAAAAAAATAAATAAATGTTTTTTTCCTAAAAAAAAAAACAACCCTCATGCTATTCTAGTAACAAAAAAAAAAAAAAAATACTTGTCAAATGAAGAGATTTACAACTTTGTGCTTCAATACTCTGCAGCCTTGCTTCCAGTGGTCTGCAAACTGGCATGGAACAAACCACAAAGGGATAGACTTCTTTAAGAGCTTGACTCAGCAACCTCAGGCCACCACTACCACCACCACCACCACCAGAACTTGGCATCAATTCCACACCAAACTGCATAGAAGCAGCAAGCTCCAGAGTTGAGTGCCCAGCCCTTCCCCTGGGAAGTTCGGGGTAACGTGATGTGGGCGTGCAAAATTCCAGGGTCTGTCTTGACCTGAAGAGCCTGCACTGCACACTGGCTCTGGACAGCAGCCAGCAAACCAGCATGAACCTCTGCCTCCAGGCCACAGAGATGTGAGGCAGCAATGGAGTAGGGGTTGGGGGGGCCTCCACACTGCTCACCATTGATCTCTGCTAATGAATTTCTTTGTGGAAAGGAACAAACTGCTCCACAGTGAGACCGGCCAAGACCGCCCCAGCGCGGTAGCCTGGTGTCTCAGGCATGCTAATTACCAAGCTGTCTGACTACATCTGATCAGCTTCTCCTCATTGCTGCTCCAGGACTGACACGCTAATCTCTCCCCACCTGACGGCTTCCGATCAGGCCAGAGACTTACTCCTCAACTTTAATGCAGACAGTTGATAAAGGAAGAAAATTATAACACTGAGATTAAGAACTGTGATGTCGGCTTGTAGAAGATTTCAATTCACTTAGCCTCTTTTGTAGTGCATTTCAAGGACTATTATAGTTGAAATCACTCATTGTATGGGGGAAGGGAAGAAGCACTGATATAATCCTCACAGCTCCACCCTTCTCTTCCATGTGAGACAGATTCTGGCAAGCCAGCATGACTCACTTATGCGATGGATGTTACACAGATGGATTATCAAACTAACATGCCTTTAGAGCTCATAAGAAATATGCAATTGTTTGCATGAATTCAGGAATGATGGTTTCTTTGGCATGGAAACAGAACCGCTGTGTCAGGCAGCATGGTATCTGGAAAAGCAAAGGAATTGTTTAACAGCTTTATTGAGTATAAATGATATGCAATAAATTGCAAATATTACACTGTACAATTTAATATTTTTCTTTATTTTTTATTTAATCTTTATTGTATTTTTCCCTTACCACTCAGTCCCCTTATACCCTCCTATCACCAGCAACCACACTGTTGTCCACATCCATGAGTCCATTTTTTTTGTCCAATCCCTCTACCTCCTAACCCACCCTGTAACTGCCTGTCATCTGCTCTCCAAGTGTGTCTCTGTTTTGCTTGTTATTTCAGTTGTGTTCATTAGATTCCACATACGAGTGAAATCATATGGTATTTGTCTTTCTCTGACTGGTTCATTTCACTTAGCATAATGTTCTCCAGGTCCATACTATCACAAAGGGTAAAATTTTCTTCTTTTTTAAGGTCAAGTAGTATTCCATTGTAAAATTTCTTATCCATTCATCTGTTGATGGAAACTTGGGCTCCTTCCATATCTTGGCAATTGTAAATAAGGCTGCAATGGATATAGGGGTGCTTATGTTCTTTTGAATTAGTGTTTTTGGTTCCTTCAGACATATTTCCAGCAGAGGGCTCACTGGTTCAAAAGGCAAATCCATTTTGAATTTTTTAAGTTGTCTCCATACTGTTTTCCACAGTGGCTGCACCAATCTGCTTTCCCAGCAACAGTGCAGAACCCCCTTTCTCCACATCCTTGCCAGTACTTTTTGTTTGTTCATTTATTGATGAGAGCCGTTCTGATAGGTGTGAGATGGCATCTCATTGTGGTTTTAATTTGCATTTCTCTGATGATTAGTGATGTTGAGCATCTTTTCATATGTCTATTTGCCATGTGTATGTCCTCTTTGGAGAAGTGTCTATTCAGGTTCTTTGCCCATTTTTTAACTGGGTTGTTTGTTTTTTTGATGTTGAGGTTTGTAAGTACTTCATAAATTTTGGATATTAAGCCCTTATCAGATGTATCAGCAAATATGTTCTCTCATTCTGTGGACTGTTTTTTCATTTTGTTCATGATTGCCTTTGCTCTGTAAAAACTTGTAGTTTGATGTAGTCCCATTTGTTTATTTTCTTCTTTTGTTTTCCTTGCCTGGGGAGATATATCTGATAAAAAATTGCTATGAGCAATGTCTGAGATTTTGCTCCCTATTTTTCTTCTGTGATTTTTAAGGTTTTGGGTCTAACATTTAAGACTTTGATCCATTTTGAATTTATTCTTCTGTGTGGTATAAGAAGGTGGTCTAGTTTCATTTTTCTGCATCTATCTGTCCAATTTTCCCAATGCCATTTATTGAATAAACTAACTTTAGCCCACTGTATGTGCTTGCTTCCTCTGTTGAATATTACTTGACTATAAAGGTGTGGGTTTATTTCTGGGCTCTCTATTCTGTTCCATTGATCTGGATATCTGTTTTTCTACCGGTACTATGCTTTTTTGATTACTATGGTCTTGTAGTGTAGTTTGATATTAGGAAGCATGATTCCTCCAAATTTTTCCTCCTTTCTCAGGATCATTGTTGCTATGCAAGGCCTTCTGTGGTTCCATATAAAGTTTTTGAAATGTTTGTTCTAGTTCTGTGGAATACATCATTGGAATCTTGATAGAAACTCCACTGAAATCTATTGATTGCTTTGGGTGGTATGGACATTTTAAAGATGTTAATTCTTCCTATCTGTGAACACAGTATCTGCTTCCACTTATTTGTATCTTCTTCAATTTCTTTCTTCAGTGTCTTCTAATTTTCCACGTACAGGTTTTTTACATCCTTGGTTAGGTTTATTCCTAGGAATTTTATTCTTTTTCAAACAATTGTGAATGGGATTGTTTTCTTAATTACCTTTTATCTTCATTATTGGCATATAAAAATGCAACTGATTTCTGGATATTAATTTTGTATCCTGCTACTGTGCTGAATTCATTTATCAGTTCCAGTAGCTCCTTGGTGGAACCTTTGGGGTTGTCTATGTACAGTATCATGTCATCTGCAAATAAAGACAGTTTTACTTCTTCCTTTTCAATTTGGATGCCTTCCATTTCTTCTTCTTGACTGATTGCTGTGGCAGGACTTACAGTACTCTGTTGAAGAAGAGAGGTGAAAGCAGACATCACTATCTTGTTCCCAATCTTAAGGGAACATTTGTAGTTTTTCCCTGCTGAGTATGATGCTGGCAAGTGGGTTTGTCACATATGGGCTTTATTATGTTGAGGTATGTTCCCTCTAATCTCACTTTGCTAAGAGTTTCTATCATAAATTGGCACTGTATTTTATCAAATGCTTTTTCTGCATCTATTGATATGATCATGCGAGTTTTATCCTTCGTTTTGTTTATGTGGTGAATCACAATTTTTGATTTGCAAAAAACTACCAACTTTGCTATTCCCAGAATAAATCTCACTGTTGATCATGGTGCATAATCTTTTCAATGCATTGCTGTATTCAGTTTGCTAATATTTTGTTGAGGATTTTAGCATCTATGCTCATCAGGTATATTCACCTTTAATTTTTTTCTTTGTAGTGTCTTTACCTGGTTTTAGAATTAGGATAATGCTGGCCTCGTAAAATGAATTTGGGAGCTTTCCCTCCTCTTGAATTTTATGAAGTAGTTTGAGATAGAGAGGTAGTTCTTATCAGAATGTTTGGTAAAAATTCACCTGTGAAGCCACCTGGTCCATGGCTTTTGTTTCTTGGGAGTTTTTTTTTATTATGGCTTCAATTTCACTACGTGTAATCTATCTATTCAGATTCTCTGGTTTGGAAGATTGTATGTTTCTAGGAATTTATCCATTTTATCCAGGTTGTCTAGTTTGTTGGCATATAGTTCTTCATAATATTTTCTTATAATCATTTGTATTTCTTTGGTGTCCGTTCTTATTTCTCCTCTTTCATTTATGATTTTATTTATTTGGATCCTTTCTCTTTTTTTCTTGATGAGTCTGGTGAAAAGTTTGTCAGCCTTGTTTATCTTTTCAAAGAACTAGCTCTGGGAATCACTGATCTTTTGTATTTTTTTAAGACTCTATTTCATTTACTTATACTCTGATCTTTATTATTTCCTTCCTTCTACTCACTTTGGGCTTTGTTACTATTTTTCAAGTTCCTTTAACTGTAAAGTTAGATTGTTTATTGGAGCTTTTTCTTGTTTTTCTTGTTTTTGAGATAGGCCTGTAATGCTATGAATTTGCCTCTTAGGATTGCTTTCCCAATGTCCCACAAATTTCGGATTGTTGTGTCCTCCTTTTCATTTGTTTTGAGATATCTTTTGATTTCTTCCTTGATCTCACTGTTGAATTATCATTCAATAATGTTATTATGTAGCTTCCATGCTTTGCATGTTTTCCATGTTCTTCTTGTGGTTGATTTCTAGTTTCATAGCATGGTGGTCGGAGAAGATGCTTGATATAATTTAAATCTTATTAAATTTATTGAGACTTATTTTGTGTCCTAACATGTGGTCTACTCTAGAAAATGTTGCATGTTCACTTGAAAAATATATATATTCAGCTGCTTTGGGGTGATATGCTCTGAAGATATCATTAAATCCACTTGATCTAGTCGCAGGTGTATCCAACCTACAGCCCTCAGGCTGCATGCAGCCCAAGATGGCTATGAATGTGGCCCAACACAAAATCGTAAATTTACATAAAACATTATGAGATTTTTTTTGTGATTACATGTCACAATGTATTTAATGTGTGGTCCAAGACAAATCTTCTTCCAGTGTGGAGCAAAAGTTTGGACATCTCTGATTAATGTGTCATTTAAGGTTGCTATCTCCATGTTGAAGTTCTGTCTGGAAGATCTATCCATCAAAGTTAGTGGGGTGGTAAAATCCCCGACTGTGACTGCAATTCTGGCAATCTCTCTCTTCATATCCATCAAGATTTGCTTTACATATTTAGGTGCTCCTATCTTGGGTGTGTAAATGTTTATTAGGGTTATATTCTGTTGTTGGATTTTTTCCTTCTATTATTATTCCTGGTTTCTTACTATAGTTTTGTTTTTAAAGTCCATTTTCTTGGATATAAGTACTGCTACTCAGCATTTCTTTTCTTTTCCATTTGCATAAAATATCTTTTTCAATACCTTTACTTTTAGTCTGTGTGTATCTTTCTATCTGAGATGGGTTTCTTGGAGGTACCATATACTAGGTCCCACACAAATAATGCCCCTTATTTATTACAAAACCATATGCACATAATTCTGTAACATAACAATATCACACTCAAGCACACCATGAGATATTTTAGGTGAAATGTTCAAATTAAAACTATAAATTATTACACCTATATTAGTACCCTACCAACCACACTCAAGTAAATGTTACTTCTGCTGGACACTGTATCTTAGTCTTGTTTTCTCAGTTTTTTTTAATTATTTACTTTTAAATCATGTTTATTCTATTACACTTGTCTCAGTTTTTCCCCCTTTGCCCTCCACCACGCATCTCACCCCACCTCCCACTCCCACAGTCAATTCCCACTCTGTTGTCCATGTCCATGCGTCATTCATACATGTTCTTTATTTAGTCCCTTCCCCTTCTTTCCACCATTGTCCTCTTTCCCCATCCCCTCTGGTCACTTGCCGTCTGCTTCATGTTTCCATGTTAGTGGTTTATTCTGTTTGTTAGTTTATTTTGTTGAATAGATTCCACTTCTAGGTGAGATCATGCAGTGTTTGTCTTTCACCGAATGGCTTATTCACTTAGCATAATACTTTCCAGTTCTATCCGTGTTGTCTCAAGGGGTAGGAGTTCCTTCTTTTAAAAAAACATGCAGATTGATTTTATTAATTTATTTTAATATCAAATCTATTATAAAATATTTAAAAACTTAAATCCATTATAAAGTCTTAGCAATTAAAACAACATGACATCAGCACAGAAATAATCAAGCAGATCAATGAAATAAAATGAGCATTCTAGAAACATATATCTCTGTTTGACAATGTAATATATGATTAAATTGATATTTCAGACCAATGGGTAAAATAAGGCTAATTCAACAAATTAGGTGCATGGACCACTATTATTTGAAATAAAACAAATATAGAGCCCTATTTCACACATTATACAGAAAATATTCAGGTGAGTTAAAAATCAATATGTAAAATCTAAGGAGTTTTAGGAGAAAATATAAAATAATATTTTTCTTTCCCTGAAGTAAAATATTCAAACTCAGAAGCTATAAAGTAAAATACTGACAATATGACTATATTAAACATTTAAGACTGTATAGTAATATACATATAAAAAAAGTTAAAGGACAAGTAATAGAATAGGAAAGTATTTGCAACACAACTGAAAAAGGGTTAATACTTTGTTTTTGTTTTTTTTTTAGGGAAAAAATTCTAGAAACATTTAATCAAAAAAAATGGATAAAGAATACCAAAAAGTCATTTAAAGCTTTTTAAAAATAATGGAAATAGGCTAGAAATATTCAAAAACAGGTTTAGCTTCAACAAATAATAAAGTAACACTTAAAATAACAAATCATTGCCACAATTAGATTAATAAGCATTGAAAATATTGGTAATATCCAGTATTGGTGACTGTGAAACTGGATATTCATAGACTCTTCTTTCCTCACCTCCTTAAAGCAGTCCCTTTAGCATATCTTGCAGTGCTGGTTTGGTGGAGGTATATTCTTTTAGCCTTCTTTTGCTTAGGAAACACCTTACTTCACCTTCCATTTTAATTGAGAGCCTTGCTGGGTAGAGCAGGCTTGGTTGCAGACCTTTGCTTTTCATGACTTGGATTATTTCTTGCCATTCCCTTCTGGCTTGTAGTGTTTCTGTTGAGAAGTCAGACGCTAGCCGTACCAGAGCTCCCTTACATGTTACTATCTCTTTCTCCCTTGCTGCCTTTAGGATTCTCTGTTTGTCTTTGATATTTGCCATTTTAATGGTGATGTGTCTTGGAGTGGGCCTCAATGGGTTCCTCTTGAATGGGACCCTCTGTGCTTCCTGGACGTGTGTGACTTTTTCTCTCCTCCAGTTAGGGAAGTTTTCCATCATTACTTTTTCAAACAGGTTCTCTGTCCCTTGCTCCTCTTCTTCCCCTTCTGGTATCCCTATTATACGGATATTATTACGTTTCAAGTTGTCCTGCATTTCCGTAAATGCCTCTTCATTCTTTTGGAATCTTTTTTCATTTTCTTGCCCTTTTTGGGAGCTTTTTTCTACCTTGACCTCCAGCTCACTGATTCGGTCCTCAGCTTCATCTAGCCTGTTTTTTATTCCTTCTACTGTGTTCTTCAACTCAGAAATTGTATTCTTCATTTCCTCTTGTCTCTATGTCATTTTTCATGCTGATATATTTGGCAGTAAGTGCCTCTTAGTTTCCCTGTAGTTTTTGGTAATTCTCTCTGATCTCACTGAGCTCATTGTGCTTCCTTGGAACCACTATTTTGAACTCAATATCTGATAGTTTATTTCATTTAATTCTTTTTCTGGGGATTCCTCCTTTCCCTTTGATTGGGGGTTGTTTATTTATTTTCCCTTTATTAGTGAGCCTCTTATTTTTTGTTTCTGCTTCTTAAATCGACCCGTCTTGATTTCCTGACTGTGTGGTGTGAACTTCTGTGGTAGGTGACCGCTGTTTTTTCTTTCTGGATCTGCCTCTGATGATGTCAGATGTTGACCCGTAGGCAGTCTGTTCGAGACTTCCAGGAACCTACTGTCTGTGACTGTCTCCTTCAGCTGTTAATCTTGTCACTCTGCATTCAGCAGGCCGGCTTTGATAGCACAGGGAAGGGCAGATTCCTTCCTGGGGGCGGGGTTATTGGGTCCTCTCAGGCTGCCACTGTTCACGGGAGTGGCCTGCCTGGGCCAGATGGGGGAGGAGTCGACACTGGGATCCCACCAGCTACTCTCTCAGTTCTCTCCCCAAAGCCTCCTTCCCCAGTCATTCCTTCGGCATCTCTAGGCCACTCTGCCCCCACCTTTGCAGGAGACCAGGGAAAGTGGCTACAAATAAAAGTTTATGCATTGGCCCTTTAAGCAGCTCTTTGCGTTTCCTGCCACCCATCTCTGGCAGAGAGCAACCCTGCCGCTTTACACAGCTGGCTGTTATCTGTGTACTTTTGGAGCTCTGGTGCTGCAGGCTGGAGATCCCCACTTATGGTTTAGATCCCACTCTTCTCAGGGGGATCCAACTGGCCATTTCAATATCCTGGTGCTGTGGCCCGTGGGCGCCCTGCCCACCTTATCGGGCCTCTACCGCTCTCCTTACCAGTTAGATTGCGCTAAAGCTGATTCTTCTGTGTGTCCAAGGTTATAAGGCTCCTCTCTCACTATTGTTCAGTTGTTGGTTCCAGGCGATTTCTCCACAGCTTAGTTGTAATTCCAGATTGGTCCTGGGAGGAGGTCAGTATGACTTCCACTCACTCCTCCACCATCTTGATTCTCCTAAAACCTCTCAGAGGTCACCTTGTTTTCTTATCCGTTCGGCTACCTGATGTTTTTTGGTTGGAGCATTTAAGCCATTTACCTTTAAGGCAATTATTGACAGACATGTTTGTAGTGCCATTTTATTTTTAGACTGTTTTCCTCTGGTTTTTTTCCTTCCTCTTTTTCATCTTCTTAAAGCAAGCCCTTGAACATTTGTTGCTGTACTGGTTTGGTGTTAACAAACTCCTTTAGCTTTTTCTCATCTGGGGAGCTCCTTATTTCTCCTTTGATTTTAAATGTTAGCCTTGCTGAATAAAGTAGCTTTCGTTGGAGGTCCTGCTTTTTATCATCTTAAATATTTCACGCCACTCTCTTCTGGCCTTATGTGTTTCTGTTGCATAATCAGATGCCAGTCTAATCAGTGCTCCCTTGTAGGTAATTGCCTGCTCTCTTGCAGCTTTTAGGATTCTTTCCTTGCTTTAAGCCTTGTCATTTTAATTATGATGTGTCTCAGTGTAGGCCTCTTTGGATATAACTTGTTTAGGACTCTCTGAGCTTCCTGGACTTGTATGTCTTTTTCCCTCACCAGATTAGGGATGTTTTTGGTCATTATTTCTTTAAACAGGTTCTCGATCCCTTGCTCGCTCTCTTCTCCTTCTGGTATTCCCATGATGTGGATGTTGTTATGCTCCATGTTGCCCAAAATGTTTCTTAAGCTCTCCTCATTTTTTTAATTCTTTTTTCTTTTTACTGCTCTGCCTGAGTGTTTTCTTTTAATATCTTGTCTTCCAAATCACTCATTCAAACATCTGCTTATTCTAACCTACTGTTTATACCTTCCGGTATATTATTTACTTTAGATATTGCATTCTTTATTTCTGACTGATCCTTTTTTTTTTTTTTTTTTTTTTTTGGCTTCTATGCTTTTTTGCATTCTGTTGAGTATCCTTATAATCATTACTCTAAACTCTCTGATAAAATTGCTTGCCTCCAGTTCACCTAGTTCTTCTTCTGGAGAATGCTCTTGCTTTTTCATTTGGGGTCTGTTTCTTTGTCTTCCCATTTTGGCTGCTTCTCTGCATTTTCTGCCTTAGTTGTTAAATTAATCAAGCTGTAATCAGCAGCTAGGCTTAAACACCAGAGAGTGGGGCAGAGTAATTCTTTCAGGCATGCCTCTTGCTTCCCCCCAGGCTGATGCCAGTTGAAGAGGAGTATTCTGCCTGAGAAATATGTCTTCTGCGGTGTGGGGAATAACAGCACAGGGATCCTGGCAGCTGTTCCTTCAGTTCTCTCCCCATAGTCACCAACCCTGGACTCTCCTCAAGCATCTCTAGTCCAGTCTGACCTCCATCTGCTGGAGCCCAGAGTAAGTGGCTGCAAATGAAATTTTGTGGGTCAGCCCTTTAAGATGCTCTCTGCATCTCCAGCCTTCTCACACTGGCAGACAGAAACCACACTACTTTTCACAGCTGGATGTTATCTGGTTTCCTTTCCAGCTCTGGTGCTGTAGGCTGGGAAGCCCAATTTGAGGTTTAGTCCCCACACTTCTCAGGGGGAACACCCTGGCCACTAAAATATCCCCCCAGATCTTCAGCTGCCACCTGTAGGAGCCCAGCCAGCCCTCTCATGCCTCCTCCACACTCCTTACCAGTCCAACTGTGGTGAAATGGTTTCTTCTGCCTGTCCTTGGTTATAAGGCTTCTCTCCAGCTAGTGTTCAGTTGGTTATTCAGGATGATTTCTCCACAATTTAGTTGTGATTCCAGATTGATCCTGGGAGGAGGTTAGTGTAGCTTCCACTGATTCCTCCACTATCTGGGATCCTGAAAGTGGCCAGGTTTCATGCTGTGTAGCAGTGTTTCCTCTTATATTCCTCTCATCAGGGCAGGTTCATTCTGAAAAGCAACTTGCTGGCAGGGCTGTGTGCTAGACTCCATTCATCTGATTCCAACTTCAAACTTATCTTCAACTTTGGGACTAGGCATCCCGAGGCCTGCATGACGATAGAGCTCCCTTTCTCTGTCTCCTAGACCTGTTGAAATCCTCCCAGGGAGCCCAGGCCTAACCCACTTTTAGGGCCTTCAGTGCTCCTATAGTTCGGTCCCCACTGAGTTCAGCTTGTGGAAGCACCATGTGGTGTAAACCATACAGATGTCACGGTACCAAGCCCTGCTCTGCTGTTTCAGCTATTTGAGTATCTAATACATTTTTGACATATGTATCACCACAATCACCACTCAATCAGGATGGTGAACATATTCATAAAACCCCAAAGTTTCTTTGTGCCCTTTGTGTCCCTCCCACCCACACTCATCCCAAAGTAACCACTGATTGATCTGCTTGTCACCACAGATTAGCATGCATATTCTAGTTTCATATAAGAGTAATCATACAGTATGTACTTTTTTGTCTGTCTCCTTTCACTCAGTCTAATAATTTTGAAGTTTATCCACACTGTTTCTTGTACCAATAATAGATGCCATTTTATTGCTGAGTAGTTATTCCATTGTATAAATACTCCACAGTTTGTTTGTCCAATCACTGTTGATGGACATCTCAGTTGTTTTCAGTTTGAGGCTATTGAATATTAAGCTGCTATATAAACCTTCAGTGTGGAGATATGCTTTCACTTCTCCTGGGTAAATTCCCAACAGTAGAATGGCTAATACGATAGGTGTATGTTTAACAGTTTAAGAAACTATCAAACTGTTCCCCAAAATCATTGTGCCATTTCACATTCCCACCAACAGTGTATAAGAATTCCAGTCAGTCCAAAACCTTATTAATACTTGATATTTTCAATCTCTTAATTTAGCCATTTTGACAGATATATAGAAGCTTTCCATTGTGATTTAAATTCACATTTCCTTATTGCTATAAGCATCTTTCCATGTGCCTATTTGCCATCCATATATCTTCTCTGGTGCAGTGTCTATTCAAATATTTTGTCCATTTTTAATTGTGTTGTTTATTATTGAGTTTTAAGGGCTCTTTATAATCTGTATGTGATTCCTTTATCAGATATGTAATTTGTAAATATTTTTTCCCAGTCTGTGACTTGTCTTTTTATTCTCTTAACAGTGTCTTTCATGAGCTTAATTTTAAAGAGGTCTAAGAATTCATTCTTTTTTATTTTTAAATTATATCTTATTGATTATGCTATTACAACTGTCATGATATTTCTCCCTTTGTCTTCCTCCACCCAGCACCCCCCACTCCTTCAGGCAATTCCTCCATTGTTCATGTCCATGGGTAATGTGTATAAGTTCTTTGGCTACTCCATTTCTTATATTGGATGTACTTTACATCCTCAGGGCTATTCTGTAACTACCTATTTGTACTTTTTAATCTCCCTCACATCTTCACTCATTTCCGCACAACTCCCTCCCATCTGGCAACCATCAAAACATACTCTGTACCTATGATTCTGTCTCTGTTCTTCTTGTTTGCTTAGTTTGTTTTTTAGATTCAGTTGTTGATTGATACGTATTTTTGCCATTTTATTGTTCGTAGTTCTGATCTTCTTCCTTTTCTTAAGCAAGTCCCTCTAACATTTCATATAATAATGGTTTGGCGATTATGAACTCCTTTAGTTTTTTCTTATCTGGGAAACTCTTTATCTGTCCTTCGATTCTAAATAATAGCTTTGGTGGGTAGAGCGATCTTGGCTATACGTCCCTGCTTTTCATGACTTTGAATATGTCTTGCCAATCCCTTCTAGCCTGTAAAGTGTCTTTTGAGAAATCAGCTGACAGTCTTATGGGAACTCCCCTGTAGGGAACTAACTTCTTTTCTCTTACTGCTTTTAAGATTCTCTCTTTATCTTTAATCTTTAGCATTTTAATTATGATGTGTCTTGGAGTGGGCCTCTTTGCATCCATCTTGTTTGGGATTCTCTGTGCATCCTAGGCTTCTCTGTGCATCCTAGGCTTGCATGTCTATTTCCTTCACCAAATTATGGAAGTTTTCTTTCACAATTTTTTCAAATAGCTTTCCAATTTTTTCTTTCTCTTTCTCTGCTCTTTCTGGCACCCCTCTGATATATTGGACCTCTTGAAGTTTCCCCAGAGGCTGCTTATACTATCCTCATTTTTTGGATTCTTTTTTCTTGTTGTTTTCTGTAGTTGTTTTTTGGTTCCTTATGTTCCAAAGCATTATTTGATTCTTGGCTTCATGCACTCTACTGTTACTTCCCTAAAGTTGTTCTTTATTTCAATTAGTATATCCTCTATTTCTGACTAGATCTTTTTTATGCTGCTGAGGTCCTCAATAAGTTCCTTGAGCATTCTTATAACCAGTGTTTTCAACTCTGCATCTGATAAATTACTTATCTCCATTTTTTTTAATTACTTCTTTTTCTGGAGTTTTGATCTGTTTCCTCATTTGGGTCATGCTTCTTTGTCTCCTCATTTGGGCAGCCTCTCTGTGTTTGTTTCTATATATTAGGTAGAGCTGCTTTGACTCTGTGTTTTGGTAGTGTGGCCTAAAGTAGTAGGTGTCCTGTAGGTCCAGTGACACAGCCTCCCCTATCACCCAAGCTGGGTACTCAAGGTGCACTCTTCATGTGGGCTGAGTACACCCTCCTTCCATAGTTTAGACTTGGTTGCTGTTGGCAGGTCAATGGGAGGGATTTATACACGCCAGTCAGCTGCAAGGGTTGGCTGTGACAACTTACCACCAACCTCCATCCTCCATGGAAGATCAGCTGTGCAGGGAGAGGGTGGTGGTGCTCTGGTGTGGTCTGTAGCTGTCCACTGGGTGTGCTGACCCTGGGGTTTCCCAGGTAGTGCAGGCCAAAGTCAGCCCTCATCTGTGTTTTGCCCAGGGCACCCTGCCTGAGCTATAAAGCAATCTGAGATGGCTGCCACTTGTGCTGGGATTGGAGGTTCCCAGGCAAGCCAAGCTATGAATCTAGGCTGGCTGCTGCTCCTGCAGGGCCTGGGGCTCACTAAGGCCAGCTGTTTCTTTTTTGGGAGGATTTAGGAAGCTATGAGGCCTGAGCGAAGACCAGTCATCTAAATGGAAAAGCAGCTTGGGTGGGCCACTAAGTTGGGTGGGGCAGAGTCTCTGGAGATCTCCAAGGAGGTCAAACAGTGTTAGCCTGACTGACAGAGTCTCGGATATGGCACCAGCTTGCCAGATCTGTGGCTCTGTGGAAGGGAGGCCCAGAAAAGGGACAATGACCTCTGCTCACCTTGATACCAGACACCTCAGTCTCCCCCAGCACACCACTGGTAACTTCCAAGTTGCCACTCCAGTGCCAGAGCCCAGAGGGAGCGAGGATGAGTAAGTAAGTCTGTGCATGGGTTCTTTAAAAGGAACAGCTTGGGGTTCCAGAATTTTCTTCCACTGACTCAATCCCTGCTGGTTTTTGCAGCTTGAAGTTGTGGGGACTTATCTTCCTTGTACTGGAATCCTGGCTGTGGGGGTCGCTGGTGTGATGCTGGGACTCCTTACTCCCAATATACCCCTCCTGAATTTTTATCCACCACATGTGGGTGTGGGACCAGCCCGTTCCACGTTTGCGCCCCTCCTACCAGTCTGGATGGATGTGGCTTATTGAATTCTATACTTGTCAGACTTCCATTCAACTCAATTTCTAATGGTTCCAAGAGATGGTTGTTCTATATTTTAGTTGTAATTTTGATGTGGTTGAGAGAAGAGGCAAGCCACATCTGCCTATGCTGCCATCTTGCAAGTTAATTATTAGAGTTCTTGATTTTAATAAAATCCACTTATCAATTTTTTTTTCTTTCATGGACTGTGCTTTTGGTGGTGTATCAAGGAAATCTTTGCCAGCCTAAGGCCAAAATGATTTTCTTTTGTGTTTTCTCAGAGTTTTATAGTTTTACGTTTTTCATGTCTGTGATCTTTTACTTTTTTTTTTATATATAGTGCAAGGTTAGATTGAAGTTTATTTCTTAGCACATATTTACTTGGTCCAGCAACATTTGTTGAAAAGACTATACTTTCTTCAGTGAATTGCCTTTGCACCACTGTTAAAAATCAATCATCCATACATAGGAGGTCTATTTTGGTGTTCTCTGTTCTGTTGCAATGGTCTATTTGTCTACGTTTACACCAGAAACACAGTATTGATTATTGTAGCTTTTTAAAATCTTTTGAAGTCATGTAGTTTGTCCTCTAAGTTTATTCATTCTTTCTAAAGTTGTTTTGGCTATTCTACATACTTTGCATTTCCATATGAATTTTAAAATCAGCATGTAAATTTTACCCCTTCCCCAAAAAAATATGCTGGGATTTTTGTTGAAATTGCATTGAATGTATAGATTAATTTGAGAACTGATATTTTAATAGTAATAGTCTTCCAGTCCATGAACACAGTATATTTCTCCATTTATTTAGATCTTTAATTTCTCACAGAAGCATAGTTTTCAGTGTACAGATCCTACTAATATTTATCAGATTGGTCTCGAAGTATTTCACATGTTTATACTACTGAAAATAGTACATTTTATTTTTATTTTAACTGTCTGTTGCTGTTATATAGATACAATGGATTTTCGCATATTGACTTTTTATACTACAATTTTGCTAAATTAACATGTTAATTTAATATTTAGTGGATTGTCTATAGATTCTATTGAATTTTGCACATAGATGATCACATAATCATTTCCGTAGATTCTACTGAATTTTGCACATAGATGGTCATACAATCAGTAAATAAAAAGTTTTAGTGTTTTCTTTTCAATCTGGATGACTTTTAGTTCTTTTTCTTGTCTAAACATACTAGCTAAAACCTCAGATACAATGCTGAATAGATATCGTAAGAGTTAACATCCCAGTCTTATTTCTGCCCTTAAGGAGAAAGCATTCAGTCTTTCACCATTAAGTATAGTGTTGGTTGTATGCTGTTCATAAATGCCCTTTATAAAAGTTTGAGAAGGTTCCTTTATATCCCTAATTTGTTGAGAGTTTTAATAGAACTGGATGTTGGATTTTGTCAATTTTTTTTTTTATGCAACATAATCTTATGGTTTTTCTTTTTAAATCCATAGTCATGGCGAATCAATTGAATTCTGAATGCTAAACTAATCTTACTTCACTGGGCTAAGCCTCACTTGGTCATAATGAAGTATCCTTTTTATATACTGTCAATATTTTATTGAAGTTTTTTACATGTCTGTGTGTTTATAAAGGATATTGGTTTAGTTTTCTTGTAACTTTTTTTTTTGCCAGTTTTAGTATCAGGATAATACTGGTCTCATAGAATGAGTTGGGAAATATTTCCTTGTCTTCAATTTTCTGACTTGTGTAAACCTGATAATACTTTTTTTCCTAAATATATGGCAGAATTGACTAGCAAAGCCATCTTGATCTGGGGTTTCCTTCCCTGGGGCTTTTTAACTACAAATTCAATTTCTTTAATAGATACAGGACTATTCAAGCTTTCTTGAGCATGCTTTAGTAGTTTGTGTCTTTCAAGGAATTTCAGCTTGCTTGTCAAATTTTTTGGCATAAAGTTTTTTACAGTATTCTCTTATTACTCTATTAATGTCTTAGAAGCTGTAGAGATGTCACTTCTCTCATTCCTGATACTGGTAATTTGTTCTCTCTCTCTCTCTCTCTCCCCACCCCCCCACAAACCCTCTCCCCTTCCATCTCTCTACCCTAATCAGTCTGTCTAAGAGGTTTATCAATTTTATCTTCACAAAGACCTAGCTTTTGGTTTCATTTATTTTCTCTGTTGTTGTTCTATTTATTTGTTTTCCACACCTATCTATGTGTTACTTAGAAAATAAGAAAATAAGTCCTTATTTTCTTATTACTTATTGTTACTTATTTTCTCCTATTTTGGATTTAATTTGCTCTTCTATTTCTAGTTTCTTAGGTGGAAGCTGAGGTACTTACTTTGAGATGCTCTATCTTTCTAAGAGGTAACAGAACTTACAGTCACATAGCCATCAGTTTTTATGACTTTCTGGCTCCATGACCTTAGTCTAATTAAAAAACTTGTCCTGCCCTCAGTTTTCCCATCTAAAAAATGGGACCAAAGTACTTACCTTTCAAGGCTTTTATGACAACTCAATGAGATCAAATTTTAAACAGCAAGCCTAATGCTAGCCAACAGTACTTGCTCATAAAGTGCTTCTTCTCTTCCTATGACAAGCAATCACCCCACCATCTCCTTGGGTGGCAGGCAAGGGCATATAAGTACCCCACAGTCACAAGGTATAGAAATTGATGCAGCCACAAAATCCAGCAGGTCTGGTCTATTCATTTTCAGAGAAGCAAACAGGTGCAGAGACAAGCAAACTGACATGTACAGACTAAGACCTAAGCAGAACCACCTGTTCCTCTGGCTTAGCTGTAGAGGTCCAAGCTGGAAAAACCAGAAACCCAGACACAGTGTTTCCATGTCATCAGTGGTCCTGGCAGGTATCCCAGGGAATAATCAAGAAAAGGCTTCCCCTGGTCCCTTTTAAATTTTACCTGAGCATCTGACACTTCAATTAACAAATCCTCAGAGGACACAGATCCAAACAGGTTGTAGTAGGAAAAAGTATGGTCTTTGGGTTCAGACATACCTGGTCTGCCACTTGCTGGATCTGTGATCTCAGACAAGTTACTTAACCTCCCTGAGGCTCAACTGCATCTCTGGCAAATGAAATTAATAGTAATACCACACATCTGATAAGTACTTTGTGTGTGCCAGGCACTAAGCCCAGTGCCAGCTCTCCTAAACCTCACAAGAATGCTATGCTGTAGAAACCTATGGGCAATCAGGGACACGCATAGATTAAGGACCCTACCCAAGTTCACATTAGCCAGAAGGGTGACGGTGGTATTTGCACTCAGACACTATGCACCAGAGGCTGAGTACTAAACCATCATCCACTGCTGCTAATTAGGCTATCCTACAGTGTTTTTGTGAGAATTAACACATATATCCAGGGGGCCCAGCACTGAACTCGGCCAGGAAATGTGAGATCCCTGAAAGCAGACAGAGGGCCAGGCACGCCAGGCATCTCAGGCAGAGCAGGTGATGCTCCTGGGCACTGAGGCCATCCTTGGGGCTGCCCCTGTTCCAGGGGAGGTATTTACAGTACAGAGGCATCATACCTACCCAAGTTGACCTGGGCCTGGAGCTGATTTGCACTTGGAATTGACCATTATCGGTTCATTTCCATACAGCAGTTTCATGGGGAAATTAATTCAAGGAGAAGCACCGCCACCCGTCTTCTAAGGTGCTTGAACAGTGTGGCCACTATATGAGACACACAAGTAGAGCTGCCAGAGCTACAGAGACCACCCCTAGCCGTGATTAGTGGCATAAATGAGTCTCACAGGAAGAGAGTCCCCGCCGAAGGCCCAGGGGTCGGCGTCCAGGCCTTCACCCTGACCTGCCTTCCCCTACCCATCCCTTGCAGATCCTAGCAGAACAGACATTCAATTAGCCTGCTGAGTGACGCATACACACTCGAAGTGACATACATGACAAAGTATATGGAAGCATGAGCATGAGCAGCCCCTCTTCCCCAACACACACACTGGCTGTCCTGCTGGGAGACCCCTAAAGACAGCATTGGTGGTGGCCTTGGGGACAAGAGGAAACTGGGTGCAATAGGAGAGTGCAAAGGAGAAATTTTATTTTTACTTTGTATACTTCAGTGTTGTTTAAAATTTTACAATCAGAAAATACATTGTCATTACTTGAGAGATTTATTCACTTTTAGGACTCACTGACAGCCCTTGCTTTTGTGCTCTAAATGGGGGAGAATTTGTAACTGATGTCGCTGGAGCCTGACCCCCACACCTTTGGACCTCAGATACTGGAGCCAGACCCACAGCTGCTCTGGAGCTGTGGGATACATGTCCTCTCCACCTGCCATTCCTCACCCACCCCTGCCAAACTTCTCTGTTAAAAAATTAATAATCAGCCCTGGCCAGATGACTTGAGTTGACTGGAGCATCATCCTGTATACCAAAAAGTTTGTGGGTTCAAGTTCCCATCAGAGCACATACCTAGGTTGCATCCTTAGTCAGGGCACATACAAATAGCAACCAATCTATGTTTCATTCTCTCTCTCTCTCTCTCTCTCTACCCCCCTCCCCCCACCCCCTGCGCCTTTCCTCTCTCTCTAAAATCAGTGAAACATATCCTCAGGTGAGGATTAAAAAATTAATAATCACAACACCCCACTCATTGCTACCCCTGCCTGGCACACCAACAATCTCATTTAATGGTCTGATAATGCTATGCAATAGATACTAGTGTATCTCCATTTGATAGATGAGAAAACTGAGGGTCAGAGTGCTCCAGCTAAAAAATTATCAGACAGAAGTTTAACCTGTCCTTCTAAGATTCTAACCACAAGGAGCACAAAGGAAATAGTCATCTGGGGCATGGAAGCCATGAGCAAAGCCAATCTGCCAGGCCCAGGACTCTCCTGAAACCTGCTCAAGCAGCAGCAGAGTGGCCTTATTTCTGAAGCACCCATTTCACTGTCCAAAAACACCTTCCTCTGATTTCCTGCTGTCTCAAACTCCACATGCACCTGCTGGCACTTTTTGAGGCTCCACTGCCCTCCTCTGAAAAGAAAGGGGTATACATAGGGTCATTTCTGTAACATTCTGTTACCCTGAAAATCCATAACCCAAAGTTATGCCACTTCCCTCTCAATTCTCTTACTCTATTCTTTGGGATCAATGAGTCACTGACTTTCACTGTACTGGGATCTTCAGGGTGCATCTGATGCCTGCCTCCCCTTGTACCACCCCAACCATTATGCTTCCATCCCTTGTCACACATGTGTGTGCATGCACATGCATGCGCACACACACACTTCTTCACTGAACCAAATACAACTTTATACATTCCTGACCATGAATCTGCATCAATTCCAATAGCAGGGTTTCCTAATACTAACACTACTGTCATTTGGGGTCAGAAAGTTCTTTGTTTTCAGGGGCTGTCTTGGGCAGAGGGGTCCTAGATGTACGGCAGCATCCCTGGCCTCTACTAGATGCCACTAGCACTCCTCCCCATTCCTGTTATGACAACCAAAAATGTCTCCAGAATTGTAAGTCTAAGCACCACTGCCCTACAGGGTAAAGTCCAAACTTCTAAGTTGGCTTTCCAGGCTCTTCATTTTTGCCTGCAAACTCATCTGACTTTAATTCCCATGATTCCCAGTCTCAAAACTTTGATGCTTTTCTACGTTCAGGCTGCTCCCCTCCTAGAGCCCCCCTCCAACCGAAACTCCCAGCCCTTCAGGGCCAGTGGGCCGCCGGAAGCCTCCCTGTGCCTCAGCCCCATGCCACCCACCTTTCCTTCAGCATAAACTCACCCTTAACTATCTTCTGTGTCACCACCTTGCCCCCCACCCCCAGGCATACAAAAACTCTGAGAGTGGGACATGTGGCTCTCCAGAAAAAGAGGCTCTGGTGCACAGACTTGCTGATTTCCATGGTGTAAGCACCCCACTATAACTGATTTCTATCCACCAAAGTGCTGTCACTGAACATGGAAAAGGGAAGAAGCGGCCCAGTGGCTCTGGTGAGCCTGTGCACAAAGGCTCCAGCGTACCACACATGCTCCTCCCCTCACTGCCCCTGTCCCCACAACCGATGTGGGGGCCCAAGAAATCTCACTGTGCCAGTGCCTGTGCCGTCTGCAGTGTTGGAGAGAGGCTGGGGTAGTGCCCCATGGCATGGCCTGGCTTTGTGCCAGGCTTCTGACTACAGTGTCAGCCACCAACTCTAGAGAGAGGTCCAAGGTGGACCCCTTGGGAGGAAGGAGCTCTTCTCCCCCAGGCCCTCTCCCCAGGCCCCAAGGTGTCCCTGACACACATCCCCATCCTGCAGGTCAGCACTGCACCTGACTCTCACTCTGATTTCCCCTCCCCAAACAGTCCTCAGGAAGAATTTCACCTTGAGCTGCCCTAGGCCATCCACTGAAACCTGTGCGACTTAGAAGGAGGCAAATTTATTGATCTTTCTTGGTGACGGTTGGCAAGAATCATAGCTGGCCAAAAACTACATTCATCTGCGCCTCTGACTTTAATTACCACAGGCACCTGAAGGGGTGTGTGTGTGTGTGCACGTGTGCAAGCCTCCGTGACAACTAGCCCATTTCATACAATGAGCATTAGCATTAGCTCAGTGCCTCCATGCTCCCAGCTCCCACTGGGTGGTCCTGACTCCAGGACCTTCTCTTCCATTGGCCCCTTCAGCCCCAGGTATGCCTTCCTACTACAGCTGTTGGCCTGGGTTGCTTCCACTTCACGTTTCACCTCTGCCGACACATATCAGTAGTTCCCCACATTAAGTCCCTTCCTCTGAATGACTGGTACATCCTATGTAGCCAGCATACAGGGAGTCTGGGGTGATGACTGAAGAGGTCAGAGAGGGCAAGTGGCTGACCATGAAGGCCCCATGGGCTACCTCAAGGGATCTGAACTCAGTCGCTGAGGAGACAGGTCACCACTGTCGGGCTCTAAGCAGGACACTGAGTTTAAGGAAGGTGACTTTGGTGGCAAAGGGAAGAATGAATGGATGTCTTCCAAAAGATGTACAGGTATACAAATGCACATGACACACAAATCCATACTGCGCGCACACACACACACACACACACAGGTTCCCATACACAGATATTTTTCCAAATACCCTCAGAAGGCAAAGTGGACAAAAGGTGAAAACAACACAAATGTCCACTGACAGATGAACAAACTAATAAAATGTGGTACACTCACACTGGAATATTATTCAGCTACAACACAGATGAAACTTAGAGACTCTGTGTCATCCAATAAGCTAGTCACAAAAGGACAAATCCTGTGTGACCCCATTAATATGAGGTGCCTGGAGTAGTCAAATTTACAGAGACAGAATGTAGAATGGTGGTTACTAGGGGCTGGGAGAAGTAGAGTTAATGTTTGATGGGTGCAGAGCTTCAGTTTTGCAACAAGTACAGAGTTCCGTGGGTGGATGATGGTGACGGCTGCACAACAGTGAGAGTGTACTTAATGCCACTGAACTGTACATTTACAAATGGTTAAAATCATAACTTTCATATTGTATATATTTTCCCACAATAAAAAGCGAAAAGCAAAGTGAGAAGGTCCCAGCACACAGGCAGACTCCAGTACATGTCACAAGGACCAACAGCTGACACCATTTGTGGCAACGCGACAGAGCTGTAAGAGTCACCAGCTACAAAATCCTTACAGACCAAACAACAAGGGTGCAGCCTCTGAGTTCTGACCCAAAGGCTGAGCTCTGTGCTGTCCCTCTGTGAATAGTGCCTATGAGGGACCAGAGTGTGTGTTAGGAGGGCCCAGAGCATGAGGCACAAGGAGGGCATGAAGAGGTGGCGGAACAGCCCCAGGGCCTCATTACACTACAGAATCTCCTGACTTGAGGTCCCTCAGGACACCCCCTATCCCCAACCCCCTGCCTCCCTCCTCACACCAGGGGCACCTGTCCCAAACACACTCATCTGTCACCCAGAGCAGTGAGGAAACAGTCAAGAGAAGGAGGGTTTGAGACTGAAATTGCCACCTGCAGCTGTCCCAGCCTCAGATTTCTGGACCAGCTGGTAGCTCTGAAGACTGAGATAAGGGCTGCGAAGGTGCCTGGCACAGGGTAATTACACAGTGAGTACTTTATCCCCCTGCCCCCATTTCTGGAGAAGCAATGTGGGTACATCACTCTGTTTATGATAAACAAAGCTGAACCAAATGGCCCTTAGTCAGCCTCCAGGCCTGGGGAGGCCACGCCAAGATCTTAAGTGTGGACCTTTGGTCAATAATGACCTGTCACCCAAAATACTTCCTCTGTACCTGAGGAGGAGTAGGGACAAGAACCCTTTCTGCCACAATGCCCCCAGAGGCTCCCTGAATGATGGAAGCAGCCTCTTGTAGCTCAAACAGCTCTGACAATTGGAAAGGTCCTGATTTCCTATACTGCCTTCCCCTTAGTTCAGGGCCTGGTGCTGGGGCCACTCGGAGCAAGCAGGACCCATCAGCTCACATCAGCCCTTCTCCCAACCCTGGCCCATCAGCTACTCCTTCCGAGACCCTGGGGTCCCTCGTCGCTGCACTCATGTCAGTGTGGCTCAATCCCACCAGAGATGTGGTCTCTTCAGAACAGGACACATCACGGGGGCCATCTCCTTCCTTGCCACCTACCTCCTACTGCCCTCTCCCACCCAACTGCAGCTGACTCAGTTCTCACATCACTTCTCACAAAAGCTGCTGCTCACCCTAAGGGAACCCCTGCTCCATTTCATCTGGTTCTTTTATTTTGGATTTCGTCCCTAATCACACTCTTTTTAGCAACAGGGATATCCGAGAATTTCTCTTCCTCCAAGCCACAGGAAAAACAGGGACCAGAAAAGAGTCTGTTCACCTCCAAACCCATTTCTTCCTGCCTGCCTTATTTTGGTACCTACCACCTCACCACTATCTTTCTAACTTCCTAACTGGAAAACACAGAGTCCCCTACAACTCAACAACTCCACCTTCTAGCAATATACCACATAGAAATACTTAGACACATGCACAAAGCTATACATTCAAGGGTGTGCATTATGGCACTGCTTATAATGGCAAACTAGAAAACACCTAAATGAGAAAATGGATGACTAAAGCTCACAATCCCCCCTGTGCAATGTGGTGCAGCAGGTAAGGAGAACAATGTTGGACCAAGTGGGATGAAAGGTCCAAAGCATCTCCAGTGAAAAGCATGGCACAAATTATGCATACAGCATGATCCTCCTCCTGCTTTTGAGAAGCACCATGTACATGAAGGTGGATGTGTGCTCATACATATGACGTGGCCAAAAATGGCCTTTACTCACCTCTAAAGAAAGGCCAGTGACAGGGAGGGAGACAAGCCGGCCTCGAAGGCACTTACAGTTTTCACCATAAATGTCTGTTATTTACATTTTTTAAAACAAGAACATTTTCATTTCATACTTTACACAGTAAAAAATAATCTTAAAAAAACTCACAGGTAAAAAAGGCAAAGTGTTCTACCCTCCCATGTTTCCCCATTCCCTAGAATGCGCAGCATGTCCACCAGCTGGGTCGGATGCCCCATGTCTCAGTCCCTGATCCCAAATGCCACACCCCAGCCAGGCATCATTTCCTCCAGCTCCTGGAACAGCCCTGCTTCCTCTCTCCGCTGCCTCCTCTCTGCTCAGCCTTCCTCACTCCATCAGGGCTCAACTCAACTCCAAAAGGCCTTCCCAGGCTCTGCCAGGCAGGCCCAGCTCCCTGCCAAAGCTCCTGGGCCCTCAGCACAGCCTTCATCATGACCCTTGTCCCCACTTATGGCAGTTACAGCTGGGGCCAAAGATGCAAAGACCACATCTGCCATACTCACCTGAGGTTCTCCAGGACCTCACATAGTACCTGGAGCTCAATGGGCCAAAGGCCTCACTCAGTGGGCAAGAAGAAACACCAGAACAGGAATGCAAGGCTTCCATCATCTCTTTCAAGGAAGCTCCACAGTGCCATTCTAACCCTGCTCTCCTCCAGGAATGGCAAGCTCTACCCCAGGATGGGTGAGGTGGTCAGAGGGCCACACTCCACAGTCAGTAACCAATACTCAACTGAGAAGTGGCCAAACATAACCACCTCTACATCTGCTTTAAAGTTGAGCAGGAGTTAGTGCCCATTGTCTTCTGTCTCCCTGTGTATATCAGGTCCCTTTTCAGAGCTGGAGAAGCCTGGGCCCCCTGAGGATCAAGCTGCCTGCTATTCCTTCCCAAGGACCAAGAGGCCCCTATAATCCAGGGGTCCCCAACCTCCAAGCCATGGACCGATACCGATCCATGGCCTGTTAGGAACCAGGCCACACAGCCGGAGGTGAGGGGCAGGTTAGCGAATGAAGATTCGCGGGTATTACCACCTGAGCTCTGCCTCCTGCCCCTCCTCCCTGACCCCTTCTCCACCCCGACCCATCCAGTCCGTGGAAAAACTGTCTTCCACGAAACCAGTCCCTGGTGCCAAAAAAGTTGGGGACTGCTGCTGTGAGCCACGGCTTCCTCCCTTTTCACTGGGGCTGCCAGGGAAGTATGATCGCAGCATCCTTGTCACCCTCCCAGCCAGTGGGGCCACTGGGGCCACTGGGGCCCTGTCGTGATTTTCTGACTTAACCTCACCATCTCTCTAAGCATCATTATAAGCCTCCACAAGCCCTCTCTAAATGTGTGCAGGAAATAAACAAGCAAACAGGCAGAACTGCAACCCAAAACAATTAAACCCAAAATCAAAAAACTGTGGAGGATTGGAGGCGTGGCGGGGTGGTGGCAGGCAAGCCCTCACAGGCACACATCCAGTGGCGTGAGAGGGAACTTTGGTCAAGGAGTTAGGTAAACAGGGGTCTGGAGAGTAGACATAATGCTGCCCATAGGAACAATGGTCATGTCAAGCATGACCCCCATCTTCTGGTTCTAAGTGGCCTTGCTACCACTCTCAGAGCCTCTCCTGGTAAACACGGGGTGGGCAACTGCCTCCAAAATCCAAACCACTGGGTTTGTTACAGTGGAGAAGTAGCCACACCACATACAAGCAATTTCAACCCTTCATACCTCCAGTGATACAAGCAAGGAGGCCAGGCTTCTGCTCCTGAGTTTCCCACTAGACTGGAGTGTTCCTGCAAGAGGACAAGACTGATGTCACAGCACATGCCTCACATCAGACCAGGGAAAACCTTACCATGAGCCTGGACAAATCGGCTACTCCAATGCCCCCAAGACTTGGTGACTAAGCCTCACCCACCCATCCCACTGTTACCTCCCATTCACTTCCCAGCTCTTGGAGGAAGTTGCAGTCCTCCCAGCCCTTCTCCCTTGTGTACAGGCCATACAAGCCATACATGCCATGCTATTTCACACCCTGATGTTCTACACACAGCCGTCCCCTTACTGGAATTTCCTTCCTCCCTCCTCTGCCTGACAAAGCTCCCCTTGCTCCCAGATATAAGTCAAGACCCACCACCTCCAGGGGCGGAGTGGGGCTTTCGGCTTCAAGACTCTCAGGGCAGTTTTATCCAGCACTCAGTTCAGTCAGAGGCCAGCTGTGCTTTGTCCTGGGTACTGAGGAGAAAGAAAAATTAGAAATGGTCTGGGACCACAGGAAGCTCAGTTGCTCTCAGATCCATCACTGAATTTCATTTCAGTCACCAAGAACCCCCTGAGGTAGGCATTTTTATATCCACAATATAAAAAGAGAAAACTAAGGAGGAGAAAGAACTGTCAGTGTGCCCAGAGATAAGTTAGGAAAAGGCTGAGGCAAAATGGAACCCAAATCCTCCAACAGGCTCATCCACAAAACCCTGGCAGCCACTATTGCCACCACACTGTGATATAAACATGTAGTTTGTGTTCATTTCTCCAGTGAAACTAAACTTCCTCAAGGACTAGGCCTGCCTGAACTCTCATCAGGCCCAGGCCCTGTATATACAAGCACTTTCACCACACCTGCCAAGGAGGAAAGTATAGACGGAAACCCAGTGGGCCGAGCACATTGGTTCACTGGGAGGAGCGGAGGGCAGAGCTTTGCCTTCAAACACCTTTGTACTCCATAGTCAGCATGCTTTACTGTTGTAATTAGAAACCTGAAATAAAGAAACAAATGCTTCCCGGAATAATAAATGGACAATGAAATGCCCCAAAGTATAGATTCATTCACTCAATCATCAAATATTTCCTGAGTACCTACTATGTTCCAGGAGCTGTTCTAAATGCTGGGTATGCAGCATCATTCAACAAAACAGACAAAATCCCTGCCTACATGGAACTCAACATTCTAGCTGAGAGAAGACAAACATGAAAAAAATAAATGGTAATAAATCCAATGAAAAAAATAGTATGGCTGGAAGAGAAGACGAGTTCATTTTTAAACAAGTTGGTGAGGGGAGGCCTCACTGGGTGAATGGAATTGAAGCAAAGCCCTGAAGGCAAATAAGCAGCCTGCAGACACCTGTGGTAAGCATCCCAGACGGAGGAAACAGCCAGATGCAGAGGGCTCTGAGGCCCAACTGCATCTGGCATGTTCACAGAGCAGTAAGGAGCTGGAAGGGAGCAGCTGGAGAAGGAGAGGTGACAGTGGGTAAGGTACAGAGGCCCCTGCAAGGACAGTGGTGTTACTATAGTGCAGGCTGGAAAGTTCTAGTGGCCACAGTGGTCCTTTGGATTAACATCTAAGGTTCCCACAGGACACTTCACAGGGAGACATCTTAGGGTCCCCCCAGAGCCTTCCTGTCTCCTGAGACTACCAAGGGGAAAAGTGTTCTTAAAGCTTGTTCAGAGATGCTGTCTGGACACAAACAAGCAAGACCCACAGGCCTTCCCCTCACAGGCCCTGCCCAGTCAAGTCATGCTGAACAACTGGCAAGACAAACCTACTTCCCAGGCCTTCAAAAAGACTTCTGCAGAGCTAGGTGGCATTGGGTGAGATCCCTTCTCAAGCAGCAAAGGAAAACTTCTAAAGTGTAAGGCTCTCACCTTGCTACTGCATTCTGAGCACATGCTTAGCCTGGCTCTGCCAGCTGCCTAGGAGGAGATGCTGTGATACCCATCTTAGAGATCAGAAAAACCAAGTCTCTGAAGCACCCATGGCTCACCTAGGGTGCAGAAGGCAGTGGAACAGGGAATGTAGTTCTTTTTGACACAGACACTTGTCCTCCTAACCACCCAATGCCACCTCCAGAGGAGGGGCCAGACATCACTTGGCAAGGGCTGAGTAGCCACCCCTGGCTAGCGAGCAGACGGTCAAAACACTCCTCCTGGCTGGAGATGGCTTCCGTCAAAGGGCTTCCCAGGCTTTGCCCACCCCTCCCTGCCTTCCACAAATCCCTGTACGGCTCCCTGTCTCCTGTCCAGCCACACTCACACGTCAGGTCCCTGGGAATCCTCGTAGAAGCAGAGGAGTAGCTACAGAGATACCACACATGGACTCCAGGCACAGAGCTTATAGCCACCTGACCAGTGCTGAAGTGAGTGGGGCCAGGGACAAGTGACCAACAATTTTTTCTCTTCAAAAGAAAGACATTTCTATATGTGGCAATGTTCTGTACCTCAATTGCAGTGATGGTTATGCTGGTATGTACATTTGTCTAAACTCCTCAAACAGTGCAAGTCTAACAAGCGAATTTTATCGAATGACAATTATGCCTCGATAAAGAATGAAGGCACTCTCCTGACATTGCTAGATCCCATTAGGAAAGAGCCATTGCTCTCCCTGAAAGGAGGATAGGAGATAGTTTCACTGAGTCCATGAAGAGCACATAATATTTCACCTCACTAGGAGAGGGAAAGGATTCCATTTGAGTCAATGGTCCTCCCAGATGGGGCCACATCTTGTTAGTGTCCTTACTGAAATTCTGGTGCTTAACAATAAAAGCTGTTTCATCTTGTGTCCAGGAGCCAAGGAGACCAGGGGACTCAACATCAGAGGAGGGCGATGTCTTGGGGCCCTCCAAGGGAACAGTGCGGTGTGGCATGGGTGTAGGAGAGCACAGAAGGTCTGGCCAAGTTCTTGCTGCAGCCACTCCAACCCCCTCAGGGCCAGCTGCACAATGGGGCATGTGATGGGGCAGGGTGGTCTCACCTGCCTGTCCTTTCTCCACGCCTGCATCAGGCAAGACCTCATATCCGTAGACAGGCTCTGGAATCTGATGTGGGGTGGGGGTGAGGGAACTTCAGAGTTAACAAACTCTAATCTTCTAGCAAACACTACAATTAACATGCTCCAAGTACATTTGCTTTGTAATTAAATTGAAGAACAAAACCCAAAACACTCATCCCTGTAAAGTTATTGTCAAACTTCTTAGTAGGTTTCTTAGCAATTAAACTCACTTACTCATTTGTTCCTGAAAAAGTATTTATTACTTCAATTTAAACTAATGTCATAATTATACGATGTGTTATTAATAAGATCACTCACCAAGGAGGTCTAGTCATCTGGCCTGCCTTGCCAAGGGCCAGAAACTAGATGTTGTTGGTATGGGACATTGATTAAATAGCATTTGTCCTAATAATTCTCTTTTTTCAGGGGAGTTTCGCCTCCAGAAAGCTCAGGAGTGAGGTCCAACAGCTGACGACTACTTGCTGTGAGAACCAGTCAGGGTGTCCAGCTGGGAAGGTGCAATGGCTCACCAGAGCCACCCGTGGCCTTGCAGAAAGACTTCAGGGAGGCCAGGAGTGTCCCCTGCAGGAGAGAGTGCGGACCCCAAGCTCTGTTTCCACAGGAACCAAGAACACACCCTCAGGGCCAGCTGCACAATGGGGCATGTGATGGGGCAGGGCGGTCTCACCTGCCTGTCCTTTCTCCACGCCTGCATCAGGCGAGACCTCATATCCCTAGACAGTCTATGTGGTGTGGACCACAGTACAAGCCACAGCAGAGATGCACCAGCTCGGAGGCCAAGAAAGAATGGGCAGCAATGAGCTGCCACAGGGCACAGTTCCTAAGTACAGAGTCTTACTGGGCACTTAGCATGTTCCAGGACTGGCAAAGCCCTTGGCATGTATTAACTCATTTAATCCACATGAAGACCACAGTGGGCAGGGATGATGACCTTATCCCCATTTTACAAGTGAGGAGACTGTTGCACAAAAAGGCCAAGTGGCTTGCCCAACATCACAAAGCTAGAGAAACAAAGCCAGATTCAACCCACACAGACTGCCCCTGAGTCCATGCCCCTGACCAGGGTGGACAGGAAAACAACCAAACCTTCTTTACTAAGACTCTCATGGGTCCTGTGACCACATCCAGCCCTCTATGGAAATAATGTTACCACTCCTGGTTCCCACACTTGGTTTGTTATCAGACCACTTGCCATGTGCCAGGCATTCTGCTTCTTGCTTCACTCTTGTGATCCAGAAATCCCCATCCTTGTTCCTTAGCAAAGGAAGCTGAAGCTCAGAGAAGTCACCATAGGCAGTAAGTAGGAGGGAGGGGATGCAGCCTTTTATAGTATTACTTTTTGTACTTCATACAAAACTCAAGAGTTATAAAAAATGCAGTGACAAAAATATATCTCCCATCCCTGTCCTAAGTCATTGTGTCTCCCTCCCAAACACAGCATTTTCTTACACTGTGTGTGTGCTCAAATACACACACCTATAAGCTTGCTTTTGCAAAGAGCAACATCACCCCACCCTTCTTGCACCACAATTGTCAGCTAGTAGTACCATGTGTTGGAACAATTGCCTTTTAGTACATAAAGAACTACAGTTTTCCATTAAATATATATAACATACTTAACTAATTTGCTAAAGATGGATATATGGCAATTTCTGCTGTTACCAACAATACTACAATAAAACCTTGTGCATTAAAAAGTCTAGCTGTGGTGTTTGCTCCCCACAACTGAAGTGAGTACACCTTTGCTACACTGACTGGGAATCAGACCTGGCCAGCCCCACCCCTCCAACCACATGACCTAGAGCAAGTCCCTTCACTTCCATGAGCCCCGGTTTCCTCATCTCTAAGACAGGGATCATACCAACACACCTGGAAGGGTTTCTGTGAGGATGATGTGAGCTGGTGCAGCTGAAGCACTTGCACAGTGACCAGCATGGGATGAAGACTACAGAGACATGAGCCATCACTCACTGACACCCGAGCCTCCTGAGTCCCCAAAGTCACCTGGGTCATCTGGGGCATTCAGACCCTGCCTCTAGCTTGGATTCTGGACCTGGAGTTTGTCCTCAGCCAATTCATAGATCCTCTACATGTGTTAATTTCCTCCCTTTCATATGCAGGCAGTGAGTCTGGACAGGCAGTAGAAGGACCAGCCTTCTGGAGATGAAGACCTCCAGACTCTATGTCTGCCCTCAGGTCTCTGGAATGTCGTGAAGAACAGGGTCTAGAGGCATTATCTGCGGTAGCATGGGATGGCTCCCACATATATCCAGCAATCCTGAGCTCATCAGTGAGGGCTCTAAGGCCTGCCTGGCTATAGCTCCAGCCTCACCCTTGGCCACTACCCACATTGCAACCATATGGTTTTCCCTCTTCCCATTACTGCCCACCCAGCCTTCCAGCATACTCCTCCCTCTGTCTGAATATTCTTCCCATGCTCATCCCTCCCAGAGCCCTTTGCTTGCCTCTCTCCTAATAGTCTTCTAGGCCCTACTTACATGTCACCATCTGCAGGAAGCTCTCCCTAATCATGTTGCCACAAGCTGTGCAATCACCACCAAGAAAAAGACTGGACCTGAGGCTATAATAGGGAGGAATGTTGGGCCACAGCTGCAGAGAGAAGTGCCCTAGCACCAGGAGCCAGGTGCACCCTACATGGGGACTTAACTATGGACATCCAACCAGAGGGCAACATCTGTCCTCAGTGTAGGAAAATATCTTTATGACATTTGGGTGGGGAAGAACTTAAATATACAAGAAAAAGCTAAGCATATAAAAGATGAATAAATCTGACAAGGAAGCAATAAAGAACTTTTGTGTGTTAAGACAGCTAACTGAAAGAAGATATTTGCAATATCTAACTTAGAAAAGGCTCAATTTTAAAAATGGGTAAAAAATTTTAAAAAGATATATAGGCATTTCATAAAACAGAAAACAAAAATAGCCCATAAACACATGAAAAGATGTTCAACCCATCTGTTATCAGGAAAATGTATATTAAAATCATACTAATACATCATTTTCACATGAAAATCTTAAAATTAAAACACTACCAGGTGTTGGTGAGGTTGGGAGCCTCGAGAACTCTCATACGTTGCAGATGGCAGTATAAATAAGTAGGAATGGAAAACAATGTGGAATGACTAATGAAGTCAAACATGCTTAGATCCAAAGTCCAGCAACTCTTCTCCTCAGGAGAGACCCTCAAAAAGCTCTTGCACAGGAACACCAAAGACAAATACAAAAATGTTCTTATTGACACTATTTGTAATAGCAAATATCTGGAAACAACCCACATGCCCATAACAATAAAATAGATAATAAGTCACATGGTGCTATGCAGCAATCAAAATGATTGAATATACCCACCTCATTACATAAGTGGATCTCAAAATCCTAATAATGAGTGAAAAAAACAATCGCAAAAGCATACAGAAGAGTCCATGTATTTAAGTTTCACAAACAGGTCAACCTAAGCAATATGTATTTTGGTATCTCTTTTTTTATCCTCACCCGAGAATATGTTTTATTAATTTTAGAGAGAGAGGAAAGAGGAGAGAAAGAAAAAAATCTGTTGCCTCCTGTTCATTCCCCAGCTAGGAATCGAACCCAGAACCCTTTAGTGTCTGGAATGATGCTCCAACCAACCAAACCACCTGGCCAGGGCTGTATTTTTGTATTTCTTTATATGACAAACTATCAAGAAAAGCACGGAACTGGTGAACACATAATCAGGATGGGAGTTGTCCCCAGGGTAGGGCCCCTTTGCATTTTTTAAACTGGTATGGGCCCATGATATTTCATTTTATTGTCTTTCTTTTAACTTAACATATACACTGTAAACACATGCAGCCTTTAAGTTTTTAAAATAATTTTAAAACTAGCACAAACAGATAATGGCAGTGAGCTTTTTTCTCTCTGGAATTCTAGGAGCCAGCTGACCCCACGCCTGCCAGCTGGCCCAGAGGCAGAGGTGGACCTGCTAGCAGGAAAGGACCTTGGGGTCCTGACTGCACAGTCCAGCCCTGTGCAATTTTAGCCAAATTACTCCACTCATTTTTTTCTTCATCTAAAATGAGTGTGCAGCAAAATAATTAAAATGTACATGGTAGGAACTCAGTGAATATTTGTTGAATGAGTGAGTCAATGATTTTCTAAAATCCCATGACAACTCCACCACTCATCCAAACGTATTCACTAGGGAGAGACTGTGGCTGCAGCTCCTAGCACAGCCCCCACCAACACACAAATGAATATCCCAGAATTTGAAGTGGCAAGTCAGAAAGTTCTCTGTTCTGTTCAATCCAAACTTTTGGTATTTTAATGTTACAGATTTTCTCTCCCAAATGTCAGTTTCTCTTTTATTTTTCCTTTTGTTGTCATAATGAGCATACATGTATTTTCGAGGAAATTTTACCAAATGGCACGTCTTGCATTTTGTAAACCACATACATACAAACCCCTTTCACTCCTTTGCCAAGGTCTGTCTCAGGACCCAATGTTTTTGCTTCTCTGACCCTTGACTCCTTACTCAAATGGCCAGTCCTGTGGCTACAGCCAGGGCAGGACGTTCCTGGGTTTAAAGGAAGGCTGCAAGGCAAGTGAGAAGAATCAAGCCTCGTCCAGCAAGGTTGGGACCTTACTTATTACAGTCACTAAACTGACCAACCTCACCAGCCTAGGGCATGCCAAATCAATTCCAAACCAACACCCCATTCTTGGCATCAACTCTGCCTGACTGAAACAGGAGAGGGAAGCTGGAATTTAGCAAGCCCCAGATTACAGAAATAGGATGGTGCCTTGACTAAGTGCAGAAGCATTACAGTCAAAAAGAACCTCTCTGAGACCTGTGTTCCTCGTCTGTAAAATGCAGCAATTAGTCCACCCAAGGGAGTCATCAAGTGGCTTACATGAAATAATATATGTAAAGACACTTGCAGATCGGCATTCAAAAAAGTTGCTAGATCCCCAAACCACTTCTGTTTGACTTTGGAAAGAATAATACAGCCTTTACAGTCAACCTGACTTTAATTGGGCATATCTGAAGCTAGTGCTACCGTGGTAGCGTAAGGAGTTCTGTAGGCCCCATTTACATTGCTGATTTACATTTACAAAACCGATTTACATTGGATTTACATTGCTGGCATGTGGGTCCACCCAAAGCCCTCAGAAAGGCCAATGCCAGCCATGCCAAGGGAGCACCCACACTCTGCACTATTGGGGCTGAATGTGCTGCATAAAAGAGCATGTGGGCTTCCATCTCCTGGGCTCACCTAGCACAAGGCATGATGGAAAACATGCCACAGGCTGGGCTGTGCATGAGGACCAGAGTCAGGACAAGCAGCGAGAATTGGGTGGTTAAAGTTTTATAGAGAATGTCTTGAGGCAAAACCGTGGCCTCCAACATTGTCAAGTCAGTGGGACCGATGACCATGGCAGGAAAAGACAGGAGGTTCTGCACAGAATCCAATGAAAGAGCTCTGGCCTCCAAAAAGTCTAAAGCCAAAAGGGTCAGCACCCTGGACAGTGACGTTCAAATTTATAACAGGTTTGTGCCATCCACCTTCTAGATCAGAATCAGCAAGCCTGGAAGACTGTCGCTGGTCCCTCCCCTGCTCCATGGAGGCCTCACAGAGCAATCACAGCACTTTCCATTACTGCCCACATACAGCCTCAGAATTCTTCCCAACATAGCATTCAAGTCTGAGCCAACTGCCTGCAGTGGTCCACCAGAGGAAGGCTATTGGTCACCCTGCATCTTTATGGAATTACTGATAAAAGCCAGTCTGGTTGAAAACTTACTTCAACAGTGTAGGTGTTTGAAGAGAGGAACACACACACTTTTTGGTTTGACTGGAGCTTCTGGGTGAGAGAGGAAAGGAGAAGAGTAGGAGAGAGTGTCTGCAGAATGAAACATCTGTTAACTAACCCACTTCCCTATCTCAGAGGTCAGACCATTCAGTGCCCTTGTCAGACTATTCAGTGCCCTTGTATTTCCCATTTCTACTTTGTCTTGAGCTAAAGTTTTTTGAAAACTCCACGTCCTCATATATAAGTTGGTTCATTCACACAAGGACAATTTCTCAGGGCTTCCTCTGTGCCGGGCCCCATGCCAAGTAACAAGCACACAGAAGTGAAGAGTACATAGTTCCCTCTTCTGGAGCTAACAGCCTGGAGTGGGAGTGCAGTGTTCATCAAAGATCAGCCCTCGGGAGTATGTTGGGATTGGCTGAGAGCAGGCCACGAGAAGGAGACATGTATCTATGAGAGCATGTAACAAAGGAGCCAGCTGCACAGGAAAGGGAGGAAGTTTGGAAGGCAGAGCTCACGGCACCATTCCTTGAGGACTTCTCTTGAGCTGAGTGGGGGTTAAGGGCATAATAAGAAGAAAACACAGATCTGAGCAGGTGTCACTCAGTCTGCAAGAATTACAGGAGCCCAGACAGGGTAGGCAGACTGGAGAGTTGATCCCTGCTTCCTGTGGTTAAGATTCCTACACCTCGAAGCCTTAGGGTGAACCAAGGCTTGAAGAGTTTCTGTAGGTCAGAGCAGAAGGGGAGCAAAGGTGCCAGGAGAAGTGAGGTGGGGAGGGCCCATAGACTGGGCCCCAGAATCCTCCAGCCACGGCCACAGCCACAGCTATCCCACAGGCCAGCTTCAGAGCAGACCCAACACTGGGGATGAGCCACCAACACAAACGGTTCTCAGAGGAAGGCTAGTTCCCTGAGAGATGCCCTGTGGGCTACTCAGGGCTGTGACATTGTCTCCAATTCCTCCCAGGGCCAGAAACTAAAAGGCAAGGGGAGGGAGAGGCCAGGTCCTGGACAGAGTCCAGTTCCAGTGCTCAGAGTCTCAGGCTGCCCTGTCCCCATCACCACCTCATGTTTATTTCAGTACAGTAACTGCTCCTTCAATTCCTCCTAGAAGTCTCCAAACAGCATATTTGCTCAAGAACTGAGGAAAACACTCCAGTCCTAAAGTAGGAGAGTATTTAGGCAAATGCAAACATATGCTGGTTTCTCTCCTTAGTTACATTCTTGGCAAAGGAATTATTTCACCAAGAGACAAAGTAGGACTTTCAAGGATGCACTCATTCCATCCTGTCCGCAGCTATGGGGCTGCCAACCCTCACCAGTCCACCATACCCTTCAAAGACACATGATGTGGGTGACCATGGCTATAAAAAGGTAGCAGGGGGATCCTTTGTGAGGAAACTACTCTGCATCCTGACTGTGGGGCCCCATTAATCTACACATGATAAAATTGCCCAAAAACGAATATACATACCCAAATGCATATAAACTGGGGAATATGAAAAAGGTCTATGGATAGTGTCAATGTCAAATCCTGCTTATGATATTGTATGACAGTTATGCACAATGTTGCTATTGTGGAACCTGGCTGAAGGCCACATGGGATCCCTCTGCATTATTTCTCATGATAGCAGGTGAATCTCTATCTTAAAATAAAGTTTAACAAAAAGAAAAACACATAACGTGGAAACCATCTTAGAACTAGGACTGGTCTGTTTTTACAGAGCAGCCATAAGAAAACCTAAAGCTATTTCTCCAAAGCCTATTTTTCTGGGTTTCTAACAAGCAAATTATACTTTTCTTCCTATGGCAGGTATTCAAAGAATCCATGTCCAGGCCTTCCCCTGTGTCCCCAGACTCATTATACCCCAGCTTTGCTCTATGACACTCTGGATATCCCTCCCCCTGACACTGGCCTGAGACCCTACAACTAAGAGCAGATCAGGCTGGAGAGAGGAAGGAGCTGGGAAGGCCAGGCAACCATCCGGTGTGACAGGCAGTCTTCAGAGAGGAGGCTTCCGAGAGGACCCATGCTCACTGGCTTCCCACACTGCCTGTGTGCATTCTTCAGATCCCTGCCAGCAGTTTATTAATATTTTATTGAAAACTCTAAGATGATTCAAATTTCAGCTGTCATGATAAGGTGGCGTTGCTAGGCAACTTTAGTGCCTGTCTATGGATCTGTTTTCACAGCTCTTCCCCAACTCACTGAGCTACAGGTTGGGCCCTACCACCTGAGACCCACTCAGCTCAGACCACCACCACCTTCTACACCTGCTGCAAAGCACTCAGCTGCCATGCACGATGGCCTGGCACTCAGGTCACCCAGCACCCAGCTGTGTGCCTCCATCAGAGCCCCAGAGCATCCCCGGCCCCCCTCAACTCACCATACTCACTGTCGTAGAACATCACAAACTTCTGCCAGTGCAGTTCTGTCACCAGCCTGAGCATGACGTCGTTGAGGCGTACAGGCGGTCTCGAGGCCAGCGTGTAGGCCTCACCATCAGGACTGGGGTTCAGGTGGCAGGCAGTGCGTGGTGACCCCCCTGGGTTGCGCTGGACAAAGAGGTGCGGGATGTGCATCGCATCTGTGAGGGACTGCAGAGCATTGGCAGATGCACAGCCAGTGGATGTGACCAAAGCCAAAATCCCCTGGGTCATGAGGTCACAGGCTGAAAAGAGAGGGGAGAGACAGGAAGGGGTCAGCATGGGGGTTATGCTGCACTGGCTGTGATCCACATAGCCCATGCCCAGCAGCTCACGCCTGGGCCCCAAGACATTCTGCCTCCCTCTAAGGACAAAGACCCTTGGCCAGGCCAGGCCAGTGGCTCTCAGATACACAGTCTCACTGATGCCCTCAGTGATCTTGCCAGCATGATGTCCTTGTGCCCATTCAATAGATAAGAAAACAAAGGCCAGGAGAGGCAAAATTATTTGCCCTTGGCTACTCAAGGGAGGGGTAGCAGAATAGGGATCCAGCCCATGTCTGCCTGAGACACTCATCAGCATTACTAAGTTAGCCATCCTGTTTCCTACTTGAGCTGTGAGCTCCTTAAGAGTCGAGAACTCATCTTTTTGATCTGCGTTTCCCCAAATCCAAGCCCAGATCAGGAAAATATGGTGTGCTCTTCAATTGTGGGCTGAAGTGACCTGATTGGGACTAAAGGGAGTTAACTACATCAGAAAATCAGGGAGACACTTACCCCAGAGAACCAGGTGGTTGGTAAAAAGAGAGAGACAGAATCCTCTGTCTTCTGGCCAAGTCCAGTTTATTCATATCATAAAAATACTAGGTTAAACCTGATGAAGCAGTTAGTTCCAGAAGCCCAGAAGTATTCAAAAGCCACTTGAAAATAACAAAGAAAGATGCTCCCTATTGAGGGCAGTTACCGCAACTCAGAGGATAGACACAAGGCAGCACTTGCAGCCCTTTCCGGGGCAGATGCACTGGCCTTTTGAAGTCATCCAGTGACCACAAGGGGCGCCTCTTATAGCCACACACCTACACCTTTTGGGGACATCAGACCAATTAACAGGAAGATACACCTCGCCATACTGGACCCCCCTGCACTAGTTCTGAAGCAACATTTATTAATAATGTTTTATGTGATGGCAAAAATGTGGGAAAGCAGCTGCAGTTTCAAAACAGAGCCTGTGAATGTCAGCAGGCCATCTGCTGCAGACGGCCGGCTTTTGAACAACTTTGACAATGCAGTTCTTTTGGTGGAGGGGCCTTGGTTTTATGTAATGCCTCAGGCGAGGCTGGGTGAAGGAGCCCAAGAGCAGGGGAGGCGCCCCCAAAGAACAAGGCGATGGGAAGCTGGGATGTGCAGGAAGGGGAAGACTACCTCCATGCTATCAAATAGCTGCTCCCCATGTGAGGACATTCACATTGCACACTCAGGACAGTAATTCAAAGGCCCACAGTTCTGCCTGCTGACCCTTTGGCCTCCACGCATGAGGCAAGGGGAGGGATGGTTAAAGAGACTCTCTAAAGTCTCTCTTGGGAATCATGCAGCCTCATCCAGGCTTTACACAGCAGAGTTCTTCCCATACAGAAATCCAATTGTAGTGGCTCCCAAAGAGCCTTGGGGATAGAGTCAAACCCCTTAGATTAGTCCTTCAGGACCCCCAAAGACGTGTGGCCTCACACTGCTCACATGCCCCTGCCCTGGCCCCTAGAACCTGCCATGTTTTCTGTTGCCTGTCAAACCTCACACTTACTTTGGTTTCAAGACAAAGTCTACATCCCCAGACTGGCAAGGGGCCCCTTATCCAGCACTCCCTCTGCAGCAGACACTTCACTACTCTTTGTCTCCTACATGACCACAAGCTCCAGGGGACAAGAGTCATCCCGTTCTCACCATCCTTCCCCAGACACACACCATGTTCAGCACACTGCAGTCAATGAAGGCTGATGCAAAAATACCATAAGCCTGGATGGTTTTGTGCCTTCTGGCCAATAATTCCACTTTGGGCACCTATCAAACTACGTAAATGGCTTCAGATCCAAAAACACTCAAAGGACACTTATCCATACTCTTGAAAAATTGCTAACAATCTAAAAGATACAAATAGGTGAATGATATGAAAGTGCTCCATTTGCTGAAAACATATGCAGTCTTTAAAACTGTTCACGAAGACACTACAATAACGTGGGAAAGCTCTCGTCATAAAAGTTATGTGAAAGTAATACACAAGTGTATGTATTTTATAATACCAGGTAAATAAACATCATGAGTGAAAAAAAGGCCAGAAGGAAATCCTGCAAAGTGTAAAAAGTGGCCACATTTTAAAAGAGACCTAGAAGTGGTTTTCCTTCTTTTCTGTATTTTGCTAAAATTTCATGTCTTGAACAGATAATTCCTTTAGCAAAGGAAAATAATGGATAAGTATGAAGCTATGTAAGAGGAGGGGCCCTTTTGGGAGAATTTTCTCTGTGTCAAATATTCTGTCGAGTACTTTATACACATGAATTCACATTATGCTCACAACATCTATATAGAGTAAGTGTCACTGCATCCCTTTTCCAAATATCAAAGTTCTAAGTCCACACAGCTGATAAGGGACAGTGCTGGACTGAGATGCCATCCAATCTGAAAACACTTCTGAGATATGGCTAAGTGACAAAACCAGGACACGGAACTGTACACTCACCAGGTTGAAAATCAGGTAAAAAGCACACCCACAAAAAAGGCAAGAGAAAGCACTCAAAGCTAAGATGCTGGATGAAAGGATTGCTCTTTCCTCTCTTGTATATACTCTCTTCAACAACAATGTATTGCACTTAAACTTTAAAAAATGTAAACTTACAAAATAAACTACACATCACTGGGGCATAAAGTTATGCAGGAACTCCAGCCCTGGTTCCAGCCCAGGGCACCAGTGAAAATGCCCTCACTGTGGCCATCATTGGGTCCCAGCTATCTGTTGCCCACCCTGCCCAGCTTCCTCTCAGATCATCACCTGACTTCTGATGGCAAACCCTGGCCCCACTCCAATACACTGTGTTCTAAAGTCACTGAACTTTTCTGAGCCTCAGTTTTCCCCTCTAAGCATGCACCTTACTCCTCTCATGGACTGTTCCTTACTTCCTGCCTAGTTCATACACACACTTAGCACACCCCTATTTGCAAACCCCTGCACTAAGCACTGGTCGGGGGAGGACAAAGAGAAGAATGACCAGGGGTCCCTCTTTGATCTACCAAAGAGACAGACCCCACAATTCAGCCTGCAGGAAAGGAGAGAGGAAAATCCCTGGGACCCAGAGGAGGGCAAACTCATGTGGGGTTTTCATCTGGGCCTCAAAAGAAGAGAAAGATTTAGACAGCAGAGATGGAGAGAGCAGTGTGATAAGGGTGCATTGTAGTATGATGAAACAGGGCCAGGCAGAAGGAACATGCTCAGGGAACAGACAAGTATGTAACTGGCCATCCTGCCCCAGCCCCGCTGGTAGCCAAAGACACCAGCTCCCTGGCCGTGCCTGGGTTCACAGGGACAGCAGAACTAGCTCTGGGATCTCATGGTTCCAGCCTGGGTTGCTCTGGTCAGCAGCCATGTGGCTGTGGCATGTCTCCTTTCTGAGCCTCTGGTTTCTATTAAATGAGGATAAAAGTCTCTACCCAGCAGAGCAATGAGAGCAGTAACTTAATGCAGACCACAAGTGCCAACCCCATGCTAGGCACAAGAAAGATGCTAAACAGATGTCAGTTTCCTGCTCCTCTCCCTGAGCACCCCTACCTCCCCATCAATGTCCCCACCCAAATCATGCCCAGGATCCCAAGAAACAGTAGTTACAACAGAGGGTGACCTCACCCCTGCAGCTGACAGCCCTCCCCTCGGCGGTGGGCACCACCGACTCATCCTCCTAAAGCCACCTGCAGCTGCATGCAAGCTCCTCAAGCCTCCGGCCTCAGCGATCAGGGTGGGTAATTAGGGCTGGAAGCCTCTCCCAGGGACTAATGGAGAGGCCCGATGCAAGTCAATTTCCAATCCGCTGTGAATGGCCTGCTAATTGGGGCACTGTTGAAATGATGGTTATTTAGAGGCTCCTAACATAAAAATAATAAGATCAAAATACATCAGATCAAAGCCAAATCAGCTATTAACTTAATCAAGGTTGCATGCTCATTCCCAGGACAGGACGTTACACAACTCACACCATGGTTGTGAAGAGAGATATTAAACACCAGTGTGGGGTCCACGGACTGTGTCTGAAGCTGGGCCCTGCCAAGGATACCACGTGGGACCTTGGGTGAGGGGCCGGCACTCTGTATCTTTTCTGTCCAGTAAAGACAATGGCACTCACTTCACAGGGCTATTGTGCACATCCTGTGAAATGTCTTTGTATGTGAAGAGCCATTCACATGGCCTCGCATGTAGTAGGAATGTAGAAGTCACCTCTCTAGCCCAGAGGTGTTTCTGCCGCTCACTAAAAGATAACAACCTTTGTTATAATTCATTGCCTCCAATATCATATGGTCATAAAGCTAATTTCTCTTGATTACAACAATGCAGGCAGATGAATTGATACAGGCTCCCTGAAAATGACTCATCAGCTGGGAAAGTAAGAAGCAGAGATGAATGTAATGAGCAGCCTCGAGCTCCCTTACCTGAGCTCGGTGGTCTAGTAGAGCAGAGGGTCACTCAACAGCTTCCCAGGAATCGGGAAGAAAGAGGCTGCTGCTCAGAGGTCAGGGTTGAGGCCAAAGGAGGGGATTCCTGGGACTCAGCCAGCATTCCCAGACAGCCCCATGATCATATCCTATCAGTTTCCCTGAGATGTCAGCATCCTGCTGATCCATCCTTCTCCAAACACAGGACCCAAGATGAGTCAGGCACAGCACAGGCCACATAACATGACAGATGGGATCTCTATAACTTCCACCTCCAGTGAGCTTTCTGATCCCCTGGTGAAGCACAAAGAGGGCTGGCTACATAGCCAGGGCCAGACCCCAGAGAACGAATGGCACACAGAGCCTCCAAAACAGCCCACCAGGTACCTCTATAGCCAGTCCCAGGAAGACATGGTGGCCAGCAGGGGACAGAGCCCAGGATCCATGGAGAATCTATCTACCCAACCCTCCCTTGAATGGAAACTCCTGAGGCAACTCCGCACCTAGCATGGGCCCCAGGGAAGAAGCCCGCAAGCAGAAACAAAGCCTCTCTTCTCTGAGGGCAAATCTTCAGCTCACATCACTGGATGCCTGCAGGTGGGTGCTGGAGATAAGGCAAGTGCCCCCAGACATTGAGGTCACTCTGGCACCACTGCTGATTCATGTCCAGCCTTCCTGATCCCCATGGGGATACCCAGAAAATTCCAGGGCCAAGGCCAGGGGGAACTATACCATAAAAGGCTTGTACTAGAAGAGATGCACAATCTCTGGTACCACCACCTGTTAGGCACACTGGCCACAACCAACCCAGCCTTCCCCTCCACCATGTTCTTTGAATGCATTGTGCCCCAGGGCACATCCATACCTGTTCCTCCTGTGGTCCCTGAATAGGCAAGATCTGCCCATTCAGCCCCTGCTACACTAAGGCCACAAGCCCCCTCAACATCCTGTGCTATTAAATAGCCTTTGGGTAGTCAGAATGACAGGACTTTCCCACATGGACAAGGCACGAGAGGACACTCCACATGGACACCCAAGCAGCCAATAACTGAGGTGTCCTCAACCCAAAGAAGCCACTCCAAGGAGAAAGTCACTTGAGGAGGCTTCGCTGGTCTTAGCAGGCAGTGGAAGGGAGAGCCAGGGTCTGGACGGCCCCAGGCCTCTCTCCGCAGGGGTCCAGCAGGCCAGCCCAGGCACGCCAGCACCTCTGCCTGCCCCACCAGCGGGGCTCTCACTGCCACCTCATTACTTCAAATAATTTTAACAGCCACAGCACTCACCCTCTCCTGATACCCTCATTACCTGTGCCCTTCCCCTCCTCCTTTAAGTCGGCACCAGCCTTATTAATATTTGAATTCTAATGGCTAATGCTTTTAAATTAAGGTAGCATTTATAAATACTTTATAGTCAATGAATAATTGACCAAATTTAGTATTGTCATAACTCAGAGTAAATTATTGATCTACAGAGAATAATGTTTTTTCATGTTTTATTAATCTGTTTAAAAGATAAACAAAACCATAAAATGGGGGGAAATGAGTGGCAGAGTCATATAAAGGCCACTCACTCTGAAGAGGATCCCCTGAGGGGTGGGTCACAGGGTCTCCCCTCCCTCCCGTCCCCTCCTTCCGAAGCACAGGACAGTCCTGACGAGCATGCTGTCCTGTAGACCCTTGCTTAAGCAACCCTCCCACCCTCTTCTTCCTGCCCTCACTCCCTGACCCTTGCTCAGTTTAGTTTTTGTCCATTTGTCCTTTCAGTCACTCTTTTGCAGACCCCCTTAGTCCCTTCTTGCTCCTATGTAGCCCAGCCAGTAAAGTCCCAACCCAGGATCAGCCTGTGGTGGGTCAACCTGCCCAACCTCTTCTTCACTTCTCCGTGTCTGTAAGCAATCAGAGGAGAGTCAGAGGCACACAGCTGGCAACACGGGGACCCTTGCCAAGCTGTACCACTAACCTCAACAGGGCCCTCCACCCTGCCCTTCATCTTGCATCCCTCCACCACCTCCCTTGCTACTCTCTTCAACTCTCCTGGGCTTCTCCCCCAAGTTCAACTAACGACCTTGCTCATTCTTCAGAGATAAAAATAGAAGCCATCATCATAAGGAATTTTCCCCCCTTCTTACCACCAGATCCTCCAACCTATCTGCTAAAAGTTGAGGAATAAAGCTTCTCTTGTCTTGGGCAAGTCCAGGTTCATGAGCTCTACATGGTCCCACCTCCTCCTTCTCCCAAATTCAGACCCATACCGCTCACTTATGTCCTCTCTCAATGAAATCATCAACCTTCCTTGTATACCAGACCCATTCCTTTAAAATTAAACCCCAGCCCCTTGGTGATTCCACACTTATTGTTCCAGGCCACAACCCTCCCTGGGCTCCGGACCCCCAGTCCGGGGGTCTCTCCTGTTAAGTCCACTAGCAGCTCAAACTTAGCATGCCAACACTGAGCTTCCTGGGTGTGATCCTGTCCCTCTTAACATGCCAGTCTCAGTTAAAAAGCACCCCATCCATCCACTTGCTCTTGACCCTTCTCTCTCCCTGACTCTGCACCCAAGCCATCACCAAGCCCTGGATGTTTCATCTCCAAAATATATGTCAGATCTGTCAACTTTCCTTCATCTGCACTGCCACCAAACTCATCTAAACCACTCTCACCTCCCACTGGACCTCCCTCCAATACACATGCCACCTGTTCTATACACCATAGTGGAATAGCCTTCATGACACACCAACCAGCCTGTGCTGTCCCTGCCTAAAATCTGCATTAGCTTACCATTGTGCTTAAAATAAAATCTACACCCTCAACAGCACCAGCAAGGCCCTGCCTAATCATACCCGTGTCCTGTGTTGGGGGAGGCTGGCCATTGTGCAGTAACTCAGATACCCCGAGCTCTTGCCACTTTCGGGCCTCCTCATACCCTCCCCTCTGCCTGCAATGCTCCTCCCACATCTGTCTGGCTAACTCTCCTCATTCTGTACTTTTGTGGGTAACCATCACTCTCTCAGGAGAACTTTCTATAATCCCAATCTTCCCTCACTGTATTTTATCTGCATAGCATTCACCCATGTTTGCGATCATGAACTATGCTGTTGCTACTGCCAGTCATCTCATTCCCTGAACCATGAGCCCATGAGCAGAATCACCTGTATACTGCTTATCCTCCCAATGCCTGTCCCAGCACTCAGCTTGGCACTGCACAGCAACAAACTACGTAATTAATAATTCTAACAATTCTGCTAAGATAAGCACTGTTGGTGTCCATACTTCAGGGTAGAGACACAGAATTTTCAAACTTGCCAAGGTCTCCAGATGCTCACCCTCCCAAAAGTGGAGCCACATCCCATAATTTTAACAAAGGGAGTTTCTTAAAGCCAACTCTCCACTCTAAAAAGGATTTCACCAAGAGTTTAAGAGGATGCTAAGGAGTCAGTGAGACTGAGGCCTGGCCTGAGCGGCAGCACCCAGGCAGGTGTCTCTCCTAAAACACTTCCTGGCTGGGAGCTCCCACACCCCACTGGCCTCACAGTCAGCCCCCCAGCCCTGGGATGCCAACAGGCCAAAGGGTCCCACTGGATGACAAACAGTAGCCAGAGGAAGAAGGACAGCTGTTGCAGGCAGGATGCACAGAGCCAAGCAGGGGGGCACGCAAGATCTGGAGGCAACGTGCTGATCTCTAGGGCCTCATTCTTAGGCCAGTTAAGGAATCAAAACTGATTTCCTGCTCCTACAGACTGGAAACTCAGGGAACACTCCCTGGGTGGGATCCTGCTGGCTCATCTATAGTTTTCCAGTTCCTCGTTCCTGACTTTTACTGCTCAGCCAATGGCACGCCAGGCTTCCAGGCCAGGAGTCAACACAGAAACCTACACTGTGAACATGAAATCAGGACAGAGTCCTAGGAAGCATGAAGAACCTCAAAAGCAAGCGATCACCCAGGGGCCTCCTGCAGCACAGCACACTCAGTGCCCTGAGCCCAGATGTGTCTTCCAGCCTCATGCTGCCTCTGAATGCCACCTCCTATGTCTGCCCAAACCCCTTATCAGTTCACTGGTCTCCATGCTCCCAGCTCTTCTTCCACCAACCCACTCTACAGACCAAAGTTCAGAACCACACATGTCCCCAAAATACCGCCCCCTGCCATGCTCCCCACTGCCTGGGAGTCAGTTTGTGAGGTTCCCCCACCACCCCTCAACTCCACACACCAGCAAGGCACTGGTCTATTTCCCAACCTTCACATGCCCCAAGCTTTCTGTTCATGTCACCACACCCACAGCCTGTGCTCTCTCTCCCTGGTAGGACTGACTGCCCAAAGGGACCAAGCCCCACATCTGTGCCTGGGCTTCCAGTCTCCATTCTGGACTGAAAGCTGACCCACAGATGCCTGCCTGCTAAGCACTCAGCACCCCGTCCCTCCCACAATGGGGATTAGTATAGCAAGAGCAAGTATCACCTCTCAGCCAGTGACCCTTCCCAGAAACACTGAAGGGCATGGGAACAGCCAAACTCCAGCTCTGAACCCAGCTCCAAGACCTTCCACTAATTGGGCAGCTTGGCCTGCCCGCCAGCAGACTTCCAGAATGCAACCTCTAGGCTCCAAGGTGCAAAGCAGGGGTCCTGGAGGTTCTAATGTGTCAAACTCAAATCTCTGCACCTGCACTCCCCTGCTGGGATCCCTTCATTATCATCCAGACCCCATTCCAGTGTCTCTTCCTCTCCAGGGGCCTTTCTGTTCCATCAGGACGACACGGGCCATGCCCCCTGCTTTGTACATGATTGCAGCTCAGTGTCATTGTTTGTTTGTGGGTTTCTGTCACCCCCTGGACTGAGCTGCCTCCCTAGGGTCTCTCTATACCTAGCGCCAAGCCTGGGACTGGAAGCCAGGTGCTTCAGGGCAGCAGGCAACAACAGGGCAACATGAGATGAACACAGTGCTGGCCCTGGCCCATCCCCCATTGCTGGGACAGCCTGAGATGGCTGCTGTCATCTGGCAAACCTTAGGCAATAGGTCATCATTACCACCCTGTGGATCCATCTTCAGAGTGAGTGTCCACAGGGACACTCACATACATCTCAGTTCCCCTCCAACAGCCTGGGAAGATTGAGCATGAGTAAGTCCAGCCCTCTGTGCCTCGCCCTAGCCTGTCACCTGGTGAGGACCCAGACTAAAGAACTGACCTGGAGCCCTCCCACTGAGCAGGGATAGCCCACTCTCAAGGGGAGGAAGCCACCACTGAACCCCCAGCTTCTGGGCTCTACTAACCCAGGGGAATCCCCAATCCATCCTGCCACCTTCCCTGAGTCCATGCCTGGGAGAGTTGCACCTTCCAGTACACAATGTTCCTCAAATGAGGTCTTTGGGCTGCCAACCTCTCTTCTAGTGCCACCCCTCCACAGCTCAGCCTCTTTCTTCACTTTGCCCAGCCGACTTGCCCACACTCTTGCTGCCATCCAGCCCCAGACCTTTCAGCCAAGCCCAGAGAAATGACCAGAGAGGGACAGCCGCGCACCTTTGCAGACAACTCGCCACAGCTCCCGTCACGTGACACCAGCGTGAGGGCAGGAGGGGGAAGCTGGGGCAATACCAGGGACTGGTGGTCAGTGGACATGTTATACCATCCAGGTCCTGCTGTGTTTTTCACATCCTTGTCATTGTCCTTGTGTGAAAAAGTCCAAGCAGGCTGGTGCCCAAACAGCTGTGGTCCAAACCCACAGTTGACTGAACAAAACAATAGAGTAAAAGTGGCCCCACAAATTCCTGACATGCCCCTTACAAACAAACTTCTGTCCATCCAGCCACTGATGCTGCTCCAGGGAGGGGGCAATCAGAAGTCCAAGGCCCACCATGTCACTTGGCATCCCAGAGCCAGGGCTGGTCACTTGTCAGAACATTGGTTATTTTTTCAAATAGGAGGAAGGCAGGAAAGAATAGGTCTCAGCACCTGCATCACAAACAAGACAGGAAAGTACAGCCTCTGGCACAAAATACATGTTCTCAGATGCTAATTCCTTCCCTGTGGAAAGTGTCCATTCATTCATTCATCATTCATTCCCTTATCAAGTGCTTAGCAGCCTCCTTCCCAGCCTCTTTTAAACTGAAGCCCACATTAGTGCAGAGGAGGTCCAATTACCCACAGGGGAAGGTGGCAGACTGCTATCCAGCCCTCTGGGGGCTGAAACTGAGAGGAATAAAGTGCTCATTCCCACAGAGAAAGATGGAACAGCCCAGTGGTAAAAAGACAGGTTCTGATGCTGAACTTCCTGCACTCAGATCCCTTCTCTGAGTTTTAGAGCCACATGTGGCTATCGGCAAGTCACATCTGCTCCATGCCCTACATCAAAAGTGGGCTTACCACAGTCATTTCAAATATAATCAATACAGTTGACCCTTGAACAACACAGGTTTGAACACCACGAGTGCACTTATACATGGAATTTTTTTTAAATTTACAATTAACATGCATTAATGTCTACAGAATAGTGATGCTGTATTAGTGGAGACAGTGTAGTATAACAAGAGGATACTAGATTCAAAGCCAAAGTGAAGCAATTGTTCCGTTTATTTTTTTTTACTCCTTTCCCAGGAATATGTTTATATTTTTAAAGAGTTTTATTTATTTATTTTTAGAGACTGGGGAAGACAGGGAGAAACAGAGGGAAACATCAATGTGTGGTTGCCTCTCACACACACCTCTACTGGGGACCTGGTCTGCAACCGAGGCATGTGCCCTGACTGGGAATCAAACTGGTGACCCTTTGGTTCACAAGCTGTTACTCAATCCACTGAGCCACACCATCTAGGGCTGAGGACTATGTTTACTGATTTTAGAGAGAGAAAATGGGAGAGAGAGAGAAACACTGGTGTGAGAGAGAAACATCGATCAGTTGCCTCCCATACACATCCCGACCAGGAACGGAACCCAGCCAGGAATGTGTCCTGACTGGGGATCAAACCCATAACATTTTGGTGTACAGGGCGATGCTCCAACCAACTGAGCTACCTGGCTAGGGCATGGATTTTTTTTTCTAATAAATACCTGTACTGTTGTTTTCAACCCACAGTTGGGAGTTCACAAATGCGGAGGGCCAACTGTAGGCACTGATCTACACCATTTTATATAGAGAACTTGAGAATCCTCAGTCTGGGGACCCATGAGAGTCCCGGAACTAGTCCTGGAACCATGAAGTTTTAGGGGAGTCAAGTTATATGCTGATTTTCAACTGCATGGGCGGTTGACATCCCTAAACACTGCATTGTTCAGGGGTCAACTGTACATTTAACCAAGAAAAAGGGGGAAAAACATACAGTACCAATCTCATAGGATACTAATGAGAATCAAATAAGTTATAACCCAGGAAGCCCTTTGGCCACCACTGCTAAATACAGCTAATTGATTACCTACTGTAGGAGGAATGAGCGAAGACCAGAGGAAAACACAGCCCAGGCAGGTTCAAAAACACAGGGAAACCCAGAACCTGCCCAGGGAATGAGACCAGGCTGATTGTTAGCACTGGGCATGCCCAAGGCCATCCTCTGCTCAGTTCTACCCAGGGCCAGTTCTACCAATGTGGGATAAGTGGGGCCAACATCCAGCCTCGAGTCTACCTACCAAAGACTGCTGTTGCTTTTCTCACTCACCCCAAGATTTCTAACATATCATCACCCTTACAGCCACCATGACACCAGCAGCTTCCAAAATTGTAGAGACAGTGCTTCCATTAGAGGAAGCAGCTCCCCTGCGCACAGTGGCCAACACCTGAGAATCTGTGAAGAACAGAAAAGGGGATGGTGCAGGTGCTGGCCTGACCCCCAGAGGCAGCTTTCCCAGCTGGGCTGGTCCTACAGCCCAAGGAAGTGGAGGCAAAGAAGTGAGGACACAGGTGTGGCCACAGCACCCTAACCATTCGGACCAGCCCTGCTGAGCCCTATTCAGAGATGCTCACCCTGAGATCCACGAGGAAGAGCCCTCCTGGCCCAGGGACATTGCCTAACCCAGCTCCCGGCTGCTTTGGAGCAGATGGGGAGAGGAATCAGAAATCTCCTACAACCTGTAGGGATAAGAAGGGATCTCCGCCAGTGATAATGAAAATTTTCACAGTAGCAGATGCTTGGAGAAAACTGAAAAAACAATACAATGGAATTCACAAACCAGAGAGAAACTTATGAGAAACCTGACTGCTGGGGCTCAGTTTTGCCATTGGCACATTTCCAGCCATGAGAGGACTGACTGGGAGCCAGGTTTTCCCCACCAGGTAACTGAATAGCCCCTGAGCCCACCACAAATCTCTCCAAGCACCTAGCCAAGGCCCACGCTAGGAACATGGAGATCATGCAGATCTGGCCCCAGGTCCCAGAAGCACTGTCTGGAGAGGGAGCTGGGGCAGGGGCAGGGCTAGGATGTGGCTTACTGTCCACGGAAGGATGTCAGGCAGGAGGAGTGTAGGCAGGTGGTCATGTGGCCCAGAGTGCCAAGGGGGTTTCACAAAGCAGCTGATGCTGGGGCAGAGCATAGATTAAAAAAAAAAAGACCATAAAAAGGGCAACCACATTAGTAGTCTGGCATGAGCCAAGGCACACACATAGCATCTGTAGATCTGCCAGGAGTGGGCCTCTCATGCTGGGGTAAGGGGGACAAAAGGAGGGTGGGATTACAGTGGGCTTCCTGTCTGCTCAGCTGAGGGGTTTTGTTCTGATCCCATGAGCACCACGGAGGCTTGAAGGGTTCCTGAGCCCAGGTGAGGTCTGCTCAGAGCTTGCCTTTAGAAAGGTGGTCCCAGTGAGGACACGGCAAGAGGACAAGAGGCCTAAGCTCCCTCCTCTTGTTCTTCATCCTGGGAGGACCTAGAGCAGGGAGTGTAGGGGCAGAAGGCAGGAGTCAGGACCATTGTAGGTCAAAGGACAGAGTCAGCTAAAATCACAGAGTGGGTGGCAAGCAGGTGGGTGGACCTAGGAGCCCAGGCCCCACCCCTGAGCCAACAGGACTGAGGAGGGACACCTATAACCTGGTGACACATGCTCCCTTACACACCATCCCCTGGCATCCTCTACAGGCCTAGGACGAAGTCAACATACCCCCTTTTACTGAGGTGGCAGTGAAGGCCTGGAGACGTGAGGTCTCTTGCCAGGTGCAACCCACCCCCCAGCTGGTGAGTGTGAGTTAGGCCCAGAGCCCAGGCCTTCCAAGAGGCAAGAACCCACCTCAGGCCAAGGGACCAAGGGGAAGGGGGAAATGAGGCCATCCCTGAATCCCTCAGTCAGCATCTGGGGTGCCCCGGAGGTTTGAGAGGGCTTGGTGAAACCTGAGTGCCATGGAAGGAGCTGGCAGAGGAGAAAGGATCAGGGTGGAAAAGAAAAAACAGGGCTCTCCCCTATCTCTGCCACTAATGGAAACCCCATGTAGGCAATGTGTGTTGCAGGCCAGGCTGACCTTGGGGCGTGGACACACTGGCACACCTGGCAGCCAGGCTGTTTACTGTAGAGATGGAGAGGCCAGAAAGGTGCACACTAGAAGACGTGTCCTGGCAACGCAGGGCATCAATGCTAAAGAGAGACCCTAAGTACAGGAGCCGTCACTGGTAATGATCATGTCCAAGACTTCTGACAGGGGTCAGAACAGGTAAGCACAAGCAGAGCTGTGTCACTGAACTCTCCAAGTCGCAGTGGGCATAACAGCACATGAGCCCTTCCCTGGAGCACAGTGGGAAACAAGCAAGCAACCCCTGTATCACCATCAGGCACCAGGAGATGGCAGAGCCAGGTGTACACACAGAACAGCACCATCACCAGGTGGGGGCACACATAGCAAGCTCTGCCGGGCACAGGCCCGGGTTAGCTCCTGCTGGATGGGACACACATTCCCATGCAACAGGCCTGCTTCTGGGGGCCTTTGCGGTACACCAAAGCAGGGCGGGAAGGCTCTGAGAATAGATGAGAATCACCCCTTTTTCCCCACCCAATAAAAGCCCCATAGGCTGCTCATTATGATTTGTGCTCCTTCAAGGCATTTTCTTGCTGTGAAAGAGGCTCCATGTGAAAGACTAAGCCTAGAAGGCACAGCAGGTTGAAGTGGTGCCCAGTTCCAGCCCTGCGCCAGGCATGGAAGGCAGTGCCTTCTGTCTCTCTCCTCTGCCCAGACACCTTCCCTACAGAAAGGCAAAGGGACAAGAGGGCAGAACAGAGCCACTAGTGTCCACATCAGAAAGAAAATGGAGAAGCTGTGGGACTGGGCTTTATCCCTCTGAATGCCCCACCCAACAAGCATGCATGCATTCCCACCACCTGCACCCACACAGCCCCGCACAGGCACATACAGGCTGCTCTGCATTGAGGAGGTCCCATGGCAATTCGAGCAGCTGCCCTAGTCGCACCCCAGGCCCCTGAACCTCACTAGGATTTGGTGGGGGTGACTCCAGGCAGTTCTGGAGATATTTGGACTCTGTGTCCTGCCTCAGCACTGTCTCTCCTCTCTACAGGGATATGTACCCCAATGAAGGGCAGCCCAAGTCAGCCTTTTGGGTGAGTGTGTACCTCCTCATAGGCCCATGTGAGTAAGCAGCCCTCAACTAGGCCTGAGTCTATTCTCCAAGACGTGGCTGAGGTGGCATGGGCACAAATGACAACCCCATGCTGTGTCTAATGATGTAGGCAAAACAGGATGAGGGAGAGCCCTGACACCGAGCTAACTACTCTGTATGTGGAAGCTTCTCTTCCTTCCCTCATTTGATCTGCCTGACAATTCTGAGGTAAGGAGTACTGTCCCCATTGTTCAGTTTAGACACTGAGGCTCAGAGAGTAAAGTAACTAGCCCAAGATCGCACAGCAAGAAGGCAATGGAGCCTGAATTCTAACTCAGGTAATTCTGACTTAGCAGATCCTGCTATTCCTCCCACTCTCCCAAGTGGTACAGGTGAAGACCAAGGACCAGCGGGTGAACACCAAGAACCACCAGATAAAGAACAAGGACCACCAGGTGAACACCAAGAGGCAAGGAGTTAAGGATACCAAGGACCAAAAGGCAACAGACTGATGTTCAAAGTCACATGAAAAAAGAAAAGAAGGAAAACTTTCCCACTCTCATCCCAAGCACATGTTCCCACTAACTGGGCTCTACTTCTCCCCTTCCCACCTCCTACTAAACCCCCAGAGTTCCCATTCTCTCAACAACCCCTCAACTTTCCCAACATACGTTGACTTACAAATCTATTTCCTGCATCTATTTAGACCATAATAGCACTGGCAGAAGGAAGGTGCTGCTGCCCAGCTGGGTGAGCCTAGGCATCAGCACCTACCTGAGCAGAGCCTGACCAGAGAGGAGCATCACCCCCCACCCTAGCTCACTCCTCCTCCACTGTCTTCTCAAAGAGCTGCCCACACTTCTGCATAGTCAATGGGCAGATGACTCCTAAGCCTCAGAGCATAGGAATGTGCAGAGGGAGACACAAGAAGGTGTGAGCGATGGGATGCTGCAGCCAACCCTGTCTATGGTCAGATCCATGACCACCCCACACCCACACCCCCAGCCCAGCTTGGCTGCTTCTGTTCTGATAGAGCCACATGGAGATTGGGCCTGATGGTATGCGGGGAGACACACAAATAGAACAGTCACAGCTCATTCCTCCCAAAGACCCCACCCCCAGGCAATGCCCCATCACCACTACCCACGCCTCCACAGTGGACAACCAGCCACTATCCTTAGTGTACTCGGGGTGCACTCCCTCAATAATGCAGAACACTGGCCACTGTCACACCAACACCCAAGCTTCCTGTCCCCCTCTTCTTCCCCTGCAAAGCTCAGCTCACATACGCCTGCCTCCTGGGACCTTCCCACCCATGTACCCAGAGCTCAGCTCAGCCTGGCACTTGTCACTCTGAATGATCAGCCTCTGTCTCTGCCACCAACCTGTGAGCTATTGGAGGTGAGAGTCCCCAAGGCACAGGTGCCCAGGGAATGTTTATTGAAGAAGTGAGTAAAGCTGTTGAATCAGATCAAGCCGAAGTACTGAGGACTAGTTTCACACAGGAAGTATTGATTTCGCCCTACAGAACTTCGGCTCCAGTGTTCCAGCTGAGAACAAGAGTATAAATACAGAGAAGAGAGGAAAGAGGGGTATGCCTTCTGCCAGTACCTCTCACAGGCCAGGGGCAGGTGAAGGTGCCCGGTGACTTGCCCAGGTCTCCATGTGAATCACAGAACTGAGACCCACATAGTTGCTCTCTGCTTCCACTCACTCCCTGCATTTCGGCAGCCTGGCACCAGCGAAGGCAGCTGCCCAGAGTAACTACAACAGTTTTTTTTTTTTTTGCCTTAAATGGTGACTATTAAAAGGATGTAACACCAAGGGAAGCACTACTCAAGGCTGAGAAAAACAAATATTTATAGTGTTTAAGCATAATCGTATTTAGATGAGGACTATATATTGCTCATTGCAATCTGCACTCTCCTCGAGAAATATTTTCTGTAGGGAGGAACTGACGCCTGGAAGTGGGCTTGGACACAGCAGGGTCCAGGAGGTACCTTAAGAGATGATGGTGTCCCAGGCCCCACCCCAGGTATTCAAGGCCAGCCTGCCCTGGAGCGGAGTCAAGAAGGTCAAGGTTGTAGGGAGAGGAGCAGAAAGATATGCTAAGAATCTATCTTTACGACTTAGAGGTCCCCACACTTCTTTAAGTGACAGGACCTATTTTTAAAGTTCGAAAATGGTTCTGACCTTATGTAGCTGTGCTTCTAGTCCCCATTGAAGGATAATATTCATAAGGAGCAGCTGAGCCTTCAGTAAATGGACTAGCATGTTGTTAGATCAACCAGGGCCAGGTTGGCAGCACTCACAGATTCACAACCCCTTGCTAGAGCTGGGGTCCCATAGGGCCCATTCATAGGGGCCTAGTTCAATGAATAGTTGTCTGATGAAGGTGTCAAGATCTGCAGGTGGGAAGGGGAACAACTGGGGCACAGGGCAGAGGCGGGAGAACAAGCAGAGGGTAAGGATGAAAGAGAAGAATCACATCACAGGCATCCCCCAGAGGGCTCTCAGGGCAAAACCCCTGGAAAGAGGGGACCATTTGCTCCTACCCTCTCATCCTTGGCCACCACACATGATACACAAACACACACACACACACACACACACACACACATACACACACACACACACTTCATGTAACACACAGCACAAACACACACCCATACACAAGCACACCACACATCACGCACACAACACACATCACACACACAACACAATGATCCACACACAAGCAACTCATATGCAAAACCCTTGGAAGTGCTGCCTTCCTGAGTGACACTCCCCGGGGTCCCACCCTCTAGACTCCACAAAGTAGTAGGGGTATTTGCAGCAGCAGGAGCCACCTGGGCAGGAACCCTGAGTCCTGGCCCAACACCTTCTCTCCCCTGCACCAGAAGCAGCTCAGGGAGCAGTCCAGCAGAGAAGTGGCCAGACCTTCCCTCTCCTGCAGCCCCCTTAACCAGACCCAGTGCCCCCTGAGTTCAGCCAGCTTGCAGCACTAATTAGGAAACAGACGCTCAAAAGTTCACCTAGAGACTAGCACAGAGAATTATTGCACCTTGGCCTTGCCATTTTCTCTGATTTGATGCTGTGTACCTCATCCACGCAGGCTTCGGGACCCACAGTTGCTCCTTCATTATCAAACACTTGGGCAGGAGCCATCCTGAGCTGTGTTTATGCAGCTCATGGAAACAGCCACCACCACCCCCGCCCCTCCCCCGCACAAGGAACTGTCAGGAGAACAGGGCCTCTCCAGGGTGTGCCTCCTCTGGCTGCCCCTGGGCCTGAGCATGGCGACAGCAGCTCCCCCTCGCAGTGAAGGAGAAGCCTGAGGGGAGAAACAAAGCCCGCGGGGGAGAAGCAGGGGGACAATGTGTCAAGAAAAAGAGGTCAGAGGACAGTGGCAGTTAAATCCACCCATCCACTGGAAGGGGTGGAGGATGGGCCTTAGGTACATGATAGAGTCCACAAGCCTGGCATTGAGTCCCAGGGGGCCACCCTAACAATTCCCACAGAGCTAGCTGGATAGTTGCAGGGCCCACGGCCCCAGAGGGAAGCAGAGAAAATGCCCCAGCAACAAAACAGGAAGCAGAGCTCTGAAGCAGAGTTCAGGATTTTTCTTTCATCTTCCTGCCTCCAGCCTGGCCCTTTGACACATTCCTCACCCAAGCAATCTTTCTAAAACCCTCCCTTGCTTAAGACCTTCAAAGATTCCCACCCCTATTGGACCAGCCACACTCCTAGGTCTGGCACAACACCCCATGAGCTAAGCCTCATCCAGCTCTCCACTCCCTTCCCCAGCACCCGCCCCACCCCTCACACTGCATCACACAGGTGACTTTCTGCCCCCTGCTGCCCCTCTCCCTACCTCTGAGCGCTTACCCATGCTGGCCTTCTCTCTGTAGGACTGTCAGCCCAAGTCCCACCCATGAAGTCCCTATTAGACCCCAAGACACAGCTTGAGCACAGACCACCTCCCAAGGCAAGCCAGTGCTGGGGCGATGTCCACACTCCCCTCCATCACGGGACCTCAGTGCACAGCCCCCACCACTAGACTGTGAGCCAAGGGAGGACCTCGAACCTTAGGGTCCAGCATGGTGTCTGGCATGTGGTAGATAAACAGTGAACACTGAGGGAGGGGAGGAATGAAAAATGACAATAGGCAGATGGACAGTGGACAGATGGATGAGTGGCTGGGTGGGTAAATCTGGATGGCTAGGTAGGTGGGTGAACGGATGGGTAGGTGGGTGGGCAGACGAGTTGATGGGTGGGTAGAAGGAAAGGGAAATGCAGACAACCAGGGGGAAGTCTGACCTTGCTCCGGCCTTGGCCCCCTGCCCTCACTCAATGTGCCAGAACACAAATGCACTTAGAAGGATTAAGCCTTCCTGTTACAATTGGAGCTGCTGGAAAAAGCTCTGTGCAGCCTGCAGCCGCTGCCTCCAGCAATCAGCTTCAATCAACACCAACCTGTCCCTGCAGCAAGTTAATTCCACCTGACACCCTGGCCAGGAAACTCGGAGCTGCCAGGTGTCAGCTTCATATAAAGGGCCACAGGAGCTGGGCCTGCCCAGCCAAGGCCAGAGCAAAGTCACCTCTCTAAGTCCCCAGTGGCCAATAGGGACATCAGTCCGCATGAGCAGCAACCCAGAGCAGAGCTTGGAGACCCCAGGAGACCCTACACTCCCAAGGGAGCTGGGTCAACCTTAAGAAATGAATGCCTGGGTCCCCTCTGCCCTGACCACACTCCTCCCACACTCACCAGACACAGGCCATGGCTCTAAAGAGTTGGCACTTCACCCTGGTTGGATGGTTCAGTTGGTTAGAGCATCATCCTGTATACCAAAAGTTTGCAGATTCAATTCCCCGTCAGGGAACATACCTAGATTGTGGGTTCAATCCTCAGTTAGGGCATGTATGGGAGGCAACCAATCAACGTTTCTCTCTCACATCAATGTTTCTCTCCCTGTCTCTCTCAAATCAATAAACATATCTTTGGGTAAGAATTAAAAAAAAAAAAAACTGGCACCTCAGGGAGGGACTTTTAAGGTCTTCATGCATTGAAATAAGGAATCTCTTCAACACCAAAAAATAAAAACAGTATCTCGATCATTGTGTGAGGGAGTAAGGGAGAGGGGTGCATCCCCTTCAGATCCTCTACTTGCCCAGGGGTGTCCCAAACAAAGGCAGGCAACATGAATGCAACTGGCATACCCAGTGAGGAGGGTCTACCATGGTCCAGAGAGAGGGCCTGTGCCCTCAAAATAGAAACTATTTAAAACTCAGGAAAGGGACCCCATGTGATCTCCTCTGGGCCTTCTACTTTGGGACCCCCCTCAGCCCTGTGGCCCCTCAGTCTCTCCAGCCATATAACCTTCCATGCCTCCCATGGTAACCCCAGGCACTCAGCCCTAGCAAGTGCATGGCGGGGACAGAGCCAGGGCCCTTCATCCCGGTGCTGAAGAGAGCCCCCCACCCCAAATCACCAGGCACCAGATAAGGGTTCAGAGTAAGGACATGGCAGCCGGGCCACCAAGCCCAAAACCAAGCTCGGCCACTTAATGAGGTGTGTGACCCTGGGCAAGACACAAAACTCTGTGCCTGATTTCCACACCAGAGAAATGGGACAATAATAGTGCCCCCTCACAGGGCTGAGTAAATAGTATGACGTGCTTAGAACAGAGTGACTCACAGGATATCCTCCATGCACTTCAGCTATGATCTGCAGGTGGGGGCACTTCTGGAAGTGAGTCGACTCCCATCATTCCAGGTACCATGGAACTTAATTCTGAACAGGTTTGTAATTGCCCAGCCTGCCTGGAACACAGAATTATTCAAAACGTCTCCTCAATACCTGGCCTGTCTGCTGCTCAGGTCATGGAATTTTCCTGGGTTATGCTTTGCTCGGGGTGGGGTAGGGGGGCTCCAGGGAGGCTCCAAGCATTGCTCTGCTGAGTACATGCAGTTTGTCCCCAACCCTTCCTCAGTCCCTGGATGGCTGTCTGGGACTGGGCGACACAGTTGAGCACTGTGCCCTCCATGCCCCTCTGAAAGTGAGGCCAGGGACTGCAGAGGCAGGCCTGTCCTCCTGCTCAGACCCTAGCACCTGCTGTAGCCTCCTCCACAGTCTCCCCTTCACTGACCTGGCCTGGGCACCTTTCTCTGTGGACCTTCCCTGACCTGCCCTGGCCCCCAGTCTAGGTTGCACAATTTTGCCACCTCAGAATGCCCCTGTCCCTGAGCCGCACTCTCAGCATATGGCCACACCTGTCTGGCTCACCTCAGAATTCCGTGCCACAACACCTGACCCAGAAGAGACCTGTGCACGTGTTTGTCCACTGAAAAAAATAACAGTTGGCCCAGACATTCTGAGCTTCTGGAGCTCATTTCATGAAAGAGACTCCTCCTCCCTGCCTCAGCCCTCCTACCTGTCATTCCCACACAGCCCTGCACACAGCCCAACCTGTCCCAGCTTCCTAAATCTGGCTCCGGACCCCATGTGGCCCTGCCCTACTTTTTCTGCCCTATCCCAGACTCTCAGTTCACCAGGGCTGGGAGTTAATAACAAGAATGACAGGGGAGAGAGGTCTCCTCTCTCCTGGTCTCTACTTGTCTTACAATCACCTGCGGGAGCTTTTATCACGATCTTCATTTCAGAGATGAGAAAAGGAGTCTCTGACTATGGATGAGAAAACCAGGTATTGCGGTTTCAGCCCTCCAGGAAGCCTCACCCCTCCCAGAAGCCAGATCGTCATGTGATGTACAATGAAAGGGCAGCAAGCAGAGCTCACACAGTTACTACTTCTCAATGCTGGGTGAGCCACCATCAGCGCCAAGCCCAGAGCAAGGAAACAGGCTTTCCTTCTGTCTCCACACGTAAACATCTCACTCTTCCCTAAATTACCTCACCTTTCAAGAGTTTGTACTTGCTGCATGCTATTACCTCCACCTGTAAAACTCTTCACTGGCCACTATATACTCATACTTCAGACTTCAAGAATGTGCTCAGCTGTCACTTTCTCCAGAAAGTCTCCCCTGGTCCCTCCCAGGTCCCTCCTCTGTAATCCCAGAACAGCCTTCCCCTCTGATCTGTGAGCTCCTTCAGGCAGAGCCATAGCCAAGCCAACTATTCATCCCTTGCTCAGGGCTGGCAGGAAGGAGTCCCTGCAAATAAGCTCCTTCCACAGATAGGTACAGAATAATGTACACTCACCTCTGCCCTGTAGTGTGGGCAGTGATAGGCCCCAGGTGGCCCTGCATCTGTGCAAGGTGCCACCCCAGGCTCTCTGTCCTCTTTCCTCAGAGCCTCTCAGCGCTGGGCTCTACCCAAGGTCTCTAAACACAATGCTGGCTCCAGCAAACCTGGAACCCTGTGATGATGGCTAGGAGCAGAGGAAACACTGCCTGCCTTGCCAGGTTCCCAGAAGAGACCCGTGATATACATTTTGCAAATGGCAGGAGGCACACATGTCAGAAAATCATCCACGATCAATTTCAAACTCCAAACAGAAGTGGTTGGTTTGCTGAAGTCCCTGCTAATTTGCCTGAAAATTTAAAGAGAGTATCCCCTGCAAGAGCAACGGAAGGGCCTGAGGCTGGTGCCTAGGAAGGCCATAGATGCCCTCTTGATCTCCCCCACCACCTCCAAATGCTTAGGGCATAGTGCCTCTGCCTCAGAACCAGTCATTCTGCACCCAGGACAGAGGCCCCAGCTCTGATGGCCCTTGAGCCAGCAGGCAACCTGTAACCTTATTCCAGCCCCACTGTGAACCCCCATGCCCTGAGCCAGGAGCGGGCCAAGACTAGGTGGACACAGAGGTATATTGCTCAACCATTCTCTCATACCACAAGGGCCCTCAGAGAGACCATCTCTCAGGTAGGTGCCCAAGTAATGTCATACCCAAGGCTTTATATGAGTCATAATGTCTTTAAGGACCTTAGTTTTCCCACTTGACAAATGGAAAAAAATAACCTTTCCAACTCTGTCTCCAGAAAATACGTGCTACCATGCGAGGCAGCAAAGGATGAGTACCCACAGGAATCATTAGATATCTGATATTAATCCAGTTCCCATTCTGTGCCTATCCACTGTGTTTGAATTTACTCATTGGTATTGTGTCTTCATTTCCTCATCAGCAAAGACTTCTACAGTAATCTACACTTGCCAGTCTGTCTCCACCAGAAGGCAGGCAGTCCAGGCCCTTTTACCATGATTCCTACAACTGGCACACAGAACACACTCCACAAATGCCCGGGTGCTGGGGGTGGAGGAGGCGAGGGGGCAGTGCGGCAGGACTGGTGCAGGGAATAAAGTGAGGGTTGGTGCCATACTGCAAACCCTTCCATGTATCTGTGCTGACATTTTTCCCCCCTCCCGAGGACTAGGGTGTCCTGTTTTCATTGCCCTTGGGGATTAGAGATGGGAAGAAAGTTTAGAAAAAGGGGTCATAGGAATCCTGAATCTTAGCTCCCCAGCCCTGTAAAAATGCAACAACTGGAAGGCAAGGAAGGTCCCCAGAGTAACACAGCAGCCATCAGATTGGGACCACGCAGAAGGGAAAGGTGAGCAGCTCCGGTCCTGAAAGCTCTCCAGATGCTGCTCTTGTAGGAACTAACACTGAGCCCTCTCTCGCTGGCAGTCACTGGCATCTCTCTTGAGCCTGTTTTCCAGTCACTATAATGGGGGCAGAGATGCTCTAAAGGCTTAATGCTTTATCACAAGACCAGGGCCTGCACAGTGCCCAGCAGGGATAAGACAAGTCATGATAAAGGTGGCTTCCTCTCAGGCTCCATGTCCCATCCACCCACAGGATAAATCAGGCCAGACTCCAAGGAGAGAGACACTGAGAAGCAGTTGGAATAAGAGGAAGAAGTAAAGGCAAGTAAAGAACGCTATGGTATATTGGTAAATGCCCACTTTTAAGTTTTTCTCAAAGAATAGGAAATGCTTAGCAGGGCTTAGAGAAATGCTTCCTTTTCAGGGTATTAACAATTTGTATTTTTCTCAATCCACCTTCCTCATAGTCCTTTGCAGGAAAGGACATCTATAATTTTTTTTTTTTCCCCTAAGAAATGGCTCAATTTTGATTACCTTGGCTAAGGAAGTGCTTTGCATATGAATGGGAACTGATGAGCCAGGCACATTCCCACAGCCAAGTAGCCTGCCACTTCAAGATTTCCAGAGTTAAAAAGTTAAAGAGACCACCCTTTTGTGGCTCCTCTAATAAAAAAAAAAATGCAACATTTATTATTAATGCTTGACAAATATCCTCATCAAAAATTCTTCACTTGCAGGAACCCTCCAGTATAATTTCTCAAGATAACCAAAGGGAACACTTCAGTTAAACTTTGCATTGGCCATGGTGTCTCAGGACCACAAGACCAGCTTAAGCAGTAGGCAGGAGTGTTTGGGTGAGAGCTGAACAGCCCCAAACACCTTGAGAGGAACATCCAGAGTGACTCTGCCTCGGCTGTCACAAGTTTATCTGGGATCAGTGCTGCTTCTGGAAGACTGGCGTTCTGATTAAACACTGCTTAAGAAGTAAACAGCTGGGTTTCTAATTCAGAGGTCTCCGCTAACTATCGGTCTGTCCTTAAAGTCTCCTGTGGTGTGGCAGACTTTTTCTGGGTGGGCCGTGCTCCCACTCTCACTTGGTCCAGTGTTGGAGCACTGAGAGTTACAGCTGCCCCCCTCATTCAGCAAATACTCCTCACCTGAGGGAGCCACCTTGCCCAAGGTAATGGCCCACTCCCCACTTAAGGGCAGCTCACACACAGTCATGTTGGTGGAGAAGGCTGCCTCCTCCCTACCCCCAGAGGGGATGTCCTATGTCCTAGAGTCCCCAGAACAGGACAGACTAGACAACTAGACTTACATGACACCACATCCTTTCTTGGCTCTTCCTCCTCTAACCTGCTCCCCTCAATAGACCACAGAACTCAACCCCTGTTCCAGGCTCTGCTCCTAGGGAGCCTGAGCAAAGACAATGTGTCCCTCCCTCTGGAGCCACTTCTTCACCCTGGAAGGCTGACTGCTGGCATCACCAGGATTTCCTGTCTTTTGCTTCCTTTGAAATCTGGCCAAGGGGGAACCCGGCAGGAAATGAGAGTGTGAGAGGGTGAGCGAGGGAGGTGAGGGGTGCTCCCCTGCTCCGTCCTTGCTGGGCTGGTGTGGCTGCATCCATGCTCTCACCACCGTCCCCTCTGCTCCCTCGAGATAGGAACAGTGGAACCGCTCCCCAGGGGCGCTGGCTCACTTGGTCTCCCTAACCTTGCCCACACTTTGGTAAAGTGAGGTCATTAATCTCACTCTGATTCGCCTTGGAGTGTACCCCTCCTTTCCTTCCAGCCCTTGAGTGGTCTAGAAGCAACGAATGCCCTGGCCTCCCTTGCCTCAACAGCATAAAATGCATGGTCTCATCAGAGGCAGACCCATAAATAAATCTATGCCGCTGCCAGGGTTATTGAGCTGCCCCCAGTCCCACACTTCTGCTCCCTGCTAATTTACCTTACACAGAGCACAGCTCCCCACACTGTATAACGACCCCCATCAGAATGAAAGCCAAACAAAGAAACTGGTTTTTCCAAAGCCCCCAAGTGCGTGTTCAAACACACTTAAGTACCTGCACCTTCAGCTCACCTGCTCCTTCAGAACGAACTTTTAAAGATGTGATCTAAAACAGTAGATTAAAATGTCACACATTTTACTTCAAAAATCTATAAAAGCAAAGTTTTGGGAAGAAAAAAGAAAATGCTTCTCTCCAAACAACATAGAAAAGAAGCTGTGGCCCAAGCCCTCCCCTGGCTGGTATTTTGGTGTAAATCTTTCATTTCATTCGCTGCTCCTCTCCTCTGGCCCCAGCAGTACTCCATAAATATTTAGGCAGCAAACACCAGGCTTGTTTTGCACTTTGGAATGCTAATAATGGGAATTGGAGGGTGAGAAAGCGACCTCCATGGTCCTGCCGGCTCTCCGCCCATCAGCAAAATACCACAAGCAAGGGTTCTGGAGGCCTGGAGAGCCATGGCTTTCTTAATGATCAGAGATGCATTCTGGGAAAAAGTTCTGCACTCACTGCCTGCAGGCTCACTGAGGGCTGAACCACCAGCCCAATCGATAGTAGCAGCGAAACCCTGAAGGAAGGGAGACACCGTGGAGAGGAGAAACAGCACAGAGAATGCACATACAGGCTTAGCAGAAAGAACCAGGAGCTGCTGGGCCAGCCAGCTTAGCCTCCCCACCGGAGTCCAGACCCTCACCCACCCCTACACATATACACACATTCCCTTCCCAAAACTCTGAGCCCCCCAGAAGGCACTTCCTAACTTCCCAGTCCTCCACGCACTGCCAAATGTAATTATAACCTCACCTGTGATGACTCCCACTCTGGAGGGCAGAGGTCTCTCAACTCCCGCCCCAGCTGACCCTCCCTGTTCCTGTCTAACAGTGGGGGCCAGAGTCATGGCACTTGGAGAAGACTGGCCTTGGTTTAAATTCTGTCTGTCTTCGCCATTTGAAAGCTGGGCGGTCTTCAGCAAGATTGTTTAAACAGCTTTACTGAGGTACAATGAAATTCAGCCATTTTAAAAGTGCCTCTTTTGAATTTTAGCAAATTTATGCATTTGTGCAACCATCTCCACTATGCAGTTTTAAAATGCTTCTATCACCCCCCAAAAGCTTCCTTATGCCTGTTTGTAGTCAATCCTTGCTTCTACCTGCAGCCCCAAGCAACACTGCAGCTTCTTGCTGTCTCTGTAGTCTAGCCTTTCCAAGAAATTTCACATAAATGGAACCCTACCACATGAAGTATTTTGTGTCCATCTTTTTTCATATAAAGTAATGTTTCTGAGGTTCATCCATGTATAGCATATTTCAGTGTTTTGTTTCATTTTATTGCTGAGTAGCAGTTCCCTGAATAGACATGCTGAGCTTTGTTTATGTGTTCCCCCATGGATGGACACTGGGGTTGTTTCCAGGTTGGAACTGTCATAAATAAGGCTGCTATGAGCATGCCCATACAGGCTTTTGTATGGACATGTTTCCACTTTTCTTGTCTGAATTCCTACAAGTGGAACTGCTGAATAATATGGTTAAGTATATGTTTATCTTTTTAAGAAACTGCCAAACTGTTTTCCAAGGAGCTGTACCATTTTACATTCCCCCCAGCAGTGTAGGAGGGTTCCAGTGGCTCCGCAGCCTTGAAACACTTGTTACTGTCTGTCTTTTTCCCAGCAATTCCAGTGGGCACGAAAGGGTACCTCATGTTTTGTTGTTGTTGTTGTTGTTTGTTGTTTTAATCCTCACCCTAGGATGTGTATATTGATTTAAGAAGGAGAAGAAAGGAAAGAGAGAGAAACATCAACGTGAGAGAGTGACATGGATCGGTTGCCTCCCATGTGCGCGCAGATCAAACCCACAACCGTCTGGTGTATGGGACAATACTGCAACCAACAGAGCCACCTAGCCAGGGCTCATGTTTTGATTTGCAATTTCCCTAATGACTAACAATGTTGAGCATCTTTTCACGCATTTATTTGCAATCCGTATATCTTCTTCAGTATTTACTCAAATCTTTTGCCCATTTTGTACTAGGTGGTTTGTCTTACTGAGTTGTGAGAGTTCTTTGTATAGTCTAGATACAAAACCACTAGACAGCAAAAAATTCCCCCTCAGGCAATATTTCAACCTCTCCATTTTTTCATCTACAAAATGGAGCTCGTCATAACAACTTGTTATACTGCAGTGAAGAACAGGGGTGATGTAACCAAGTGCCTGGCATGAGACCTGCCATGCAGTAGGCCTTCAGTAATTGGAGCCACCACCATCGACACCATCCCTGGAAGTCAAGTTCTAGTCTTTGTCTTTTACTTGAAGTACCCACTGTGGGCCTGATGCAGGGGAGAACCTCAGTCAGTCTGGGCCTCCAGCCATGCTGGCATCCCCCCAAATGTTCTCTCCAAGACCCCCATCCACTCTTAGCAGCAAAGCAGAGTGCAGGGCAGTGGGGGAGGACCCTGCATGAGCACTGAGAAGGGGGCAGAGTCTGAAAGGGGACAGGATATTAATCAAGGGGAAGATGACAAGATATCTTGGCAAAGGGACAGCATGAGAACAGCACAGAGAATGACAAGACGCATGGCACATTCTGGGATGGTTACAGACAAGATGCATTCATGATCGATGTTTAATTCCACATGCTGCCAGGGTGGCAGAGTCATCTACTTCTGTTTCTGCACTCCTTCCCTCTGGAAGGATCTGTCAGCCCAGGGAGAACCAAAGGGGAACCCTCTGTGCCAGGGGCTGTGTCAGGGCACTGTACTATCCCCTCACCACACCTGTGACAGGAAATGACGTTATCTCACAGTATGGTATGAGTTGTGTCCCAAAAATTCATGTTCAAGTCCTCAGTATCTCGGCATCCCAGAACGTGACCATATTTGGAGATAGTGACTTTACAGAGATAATTAGGTTAAAATGAGGTCATTAGAGTGGCCCCTAATCCAATATGACTGGTGTCCTCATAAGAAGAGGATATTGAGACATAGATAAACACAGAGGGAAAACTATGTTGAAAGATACAATGAGAAGATAGCCATTTATAAGCCAAGGAGGGATACCTCAGAAAAAAGCAACCCTGCCAACACCTTCGTCTCCGTCTCTAACCGCCAGGCCCATGAGGCAGTACATTTCTGTTGTTAAAGCCCCCTAGTCTGGGGTACTTCATTATGGCGGCCCCAAGAAAGTAACACATCCCATTTCCCAATAAGAAATTGAGGCTTGGAAGGTGGCACCATGCCTAAGACCCACAGCTGGGGAGAGGCAGGCCCAGCCCTCTGGCTTCAGGACCTTAGGTCTCCATCCTCTCCACCTCATCCCACCCCAGCACACACCCCCACTAGGACACAGAAACTTGCCTGGAACTACACCTGGCACACAGGGGCTCAGGGGGCCTCTGAAGGATAGGGGCTGAGCACCCTCTCCCCCTGCATTAAGCCCCATACTGGAGGGGCAGGGAGCACCCAGAGGTAAGAGCAGAGAAGGCAGCAAGTTGGTGAGCAGGCCAGAAGCAGGCTCCTAGAGAGACAAGAGATTCCTTGTGTGAGTCTGGAGGGAACACATGCCCCAGGGCCCTACTTCCTGGGCAGAGGGAGCAACCAGCTGTGCTCTAGGGCCTCAGGGGCAGAGCCAGAAACCCACAAGAGAACATTTTAGCTCCAGATGAGGAAAGACAAACTGACCACTATGTGTGGGAAATGCTCTCTGGTGGAGAGTTGGAGCAGCCACAGTCCAGGGCAAGGCCCACACACAGGATGGAGAGCAGAGGGGGTGCTCTCCTCGAAGCCCTCTAGCTCGGAGGCTGTGCTGGCTCAGGACTCCCCACCTGCCAGCACAAAGGATTAGCCACAAACTAGTCCAGCATTCCAGCCACAGTACCATGGCAACCACCACACAGTGGCTCACCTGTGCCTGTCCCCATGCCCTCAGCCTTCACAGGCAGCAGGATGGGAACCCCGGACCAGACTCAGGGAGCCCAAAGCACAGAGCAGCAGGAGAGCTAGGCATGAAGCAGTGCCCCACTACATGGAAAGGCATGAAAGGTGTCCTTCCTTCCATGAAGCACCCCAAGTACTACTTTCCAGGCAGTCAGAGCCCCTGAGAAGCCCCTCAGGCCCCTAAGGACCTGGCCTCAATGGACACTATCTCTTTACAGAAGCACATGAGGCGACAGTCTGACGCTGAAGTCCAGGCAATGGGGCTCTAGGGAGAGGCCGCCTCCTGTTGAGTGGGCCGCAGTTGCCTGTGCTCCCGTGAGCTGTCTGAGGCCTGTGTTTTAAGCTGCCCTCATCTCCCACTACACGAGGATCAGTAATTTGCTCACTCTTCTCCTAGTGATCTCTCAGCCCACCTGCTCTCCTAGCCCAGCCGAAGGCCTCACTTCCTGCCCTCCTCACCTGCCCTGGGTTGAGACCTGTGCTCCCTACAGTGACTCTGGCTCTTCTTGGTAACTCCAGCCCCCACCCCAACCCTCCTGGGGAAAGGGTCTGCCCTCTGGCTGGCCACTGGGACCCCTTCATCCCTAGCAGGTTAAGAATGAGGCATCCTTAGGGGGCCCCCCACAGCTCAGGAACAGGCTCAGCCCTCTGGGCAGCACGCAGCCAGAGAGAACACCACCATCAGCCTGCACTCCCTCCCCAGTGGACAGGGTCCCTAGGCCATGGCTAGTCCACACTTCCCTTAAGCAAGACCCCTCTTCACCACTATCTGATCATCAGGGAGTTAATAGCACTGACTTAATCTCAGACAGAGTCTGCATAGTTATTTCCACTTTTTTGTTCAATTAATTATTGCAATATCAATACATCTTTAATTTTCTCCTCAGTGAGTAATGGAATGAGTCTCAATTCCACAATATAAATAATTAGTGATACTGTTCAAGTGCAAGTCCCTACTCAAATTCTGTGGGAACAAACTCCCGGCTGCTACCCCTGGGAGGCTTGTGCCAGCAGGCAGATGTCCTGCCAGGAGCTTGAGGCAACACGACCCAGCCTGGCCTAAGAAGGGGCAGGAGACATCCAAACCCAAGCCAACCTTGCCAGAGCCTGAGGGGTGGCATTCTCCTGATTTGAACAGATCTTCAGAAAGCACCTCTCATGTGCTGATGCCCAGACTCAGGGATCAAGCAAGCCCGCAGCTTCAGACCCTGCCTTGGGGACTCATATAGAGGAGACAGAGACAGAGCACAGACAGATGGAAAGAATGTGTGTTAATCCATTACACAAATCTTTATTGAGTATCTACTATATGCCAACCCCTGTGCCGGTTCTATCAACACAATAGAGTCTGATGGAGCCAGTAACCCCACCTGGCAGGTGTTTGAGGTTTTTAAAAGCATGAACTGAGCTTTGAAAGCTGAGCTGGGCTCATCAAGTAAATAGGGTCAGGCATCCCAGGCAGAAGGAACAGTACGTATGAGGACCCAGAGACAGAAGGACACGGTGGTCTGCAGAAATGTGGTTAGTTTTTTGGATCATCGAGGGAATGTTTGGGCAAGAGCCCCATATGATGCTGAGAAGGGCATGAAGGGACAAGGAGACTTGGGGAGCCAGGCTGCAGGTCAGCCACGCAGAGGGGGCTGACGCACTTCTACTTCCAGGAGGGAATGAGGCTGGGGAGGTATGGCAGCCTCCAGAGCCATGCCTCCTGAGGGATTTCCCACCAGGAGCCTCACTCTGGCAGACCCTGGAGCATCTGCACTTAGGTCACTTCTGCAGGTCCATATGGATAAGACAGTTGACCGACAGAGTACAGGGCCTGGACCTAGGAGGACTCCGGTAAGGGAAGTGGCCTGTGCCAGCCTCAGGACCTCGGCACCAGGTCCAGGCCCACTCTTCCAAGAGGCCCCTCCAGAAGCACATTTCACCCTAGCCCCTAGCCCCCAATAATCAGAGCTCCCCATGTGCTCCATACAAGGCTATGCATTTTACATGGTGAACTCACCCCCATCTTTTCTGAGTAATGAAGCCCCAGGTCACAGAGAAGGAAGCTCAGGCACACAGGGGTGATTTGCCCATAGTCACAGTGATAAGAGGCAGGGAGAAGATCCAACCCTGACAGCTGATGGACAGACGGACATGGCCTCTCTATCAGCCCTGCACCCAGCACCTACCCAGACCCAAGCACACTTCCCCCTCCACCGGCCTGGCCTGGGACCAGGCTCAAGCTCCCTGTAAAACAAGGGTCACAAAGGTGCCTACTTTCCAGGGTGGAGGTGAGATGTCAATTCCAGGGACAGTGCACCGCACATGGCACAAGGACAATGCAGGTCACCTGTCATTTTTGTTGCTGCTGCTGTGGTGGAAGATGCAGTTTGCAGCAAGGTACCTGGCACAGGTGTGCCATCAGAAACAGGAACCAATCCCAAGGAAGACGAAGCAGTCTGTCCTGCTAGACCAGAGCTCAGTAAAGCAGGTCTTCACTGAGGAAGGCCATAGTCAAGTCCAGGTGAAGATCTGAGGGCTCAGTTACTCCAGAGTCCCATCACAGGCCAGGGGACCAAACACTGACAGGCTTTGTCCACCTGTCCCCATTCATCCATATGACCCCTAAGCCACCCAGCTGGCTGGGTCCTGTGTGCCAAGTACTGACAGACAACATTCACCCCATTTAACAGATGAGAACCCGGAAGCTGAAAGGTAAAATAACAAAAATTAATAATGAAAAGAGTTAACACTTGTTGATCAGTTGCTCCATGCTAGGCCCTGGATAAAGAATTTCCACCTCATGATCTCCCTGAATTCTCAAAAACAGCCTCAGAATTGGGATTATTGCTGCCAGTTTGCAGATGAAGAAGCCAAGGCTTAGAGGTGAAAAGGTACTTAGCAAAGTGCCTCAGCCATCCCCTAGCTGTGTGGGAGGCCCACCCGCAGGCCTCAGCCTCATGGTCACTCTCCCTTTGCTCACATTCCCCACATAACCAGGACAGACGTCAGTCCCTTAGGATGTTCACGCCAGCCTCTCCTGGCCCTCCGTGCCACCCCTCTGTATACACACGCACATGCACACACACACGTGCAGCTTCTCCCTTCCTCTCCACGGGGCACAGTCAGGGTAGGCACTGGATGGTGGGGCCAGGACAGGTAATCTTTATAAACCAACCCCATTCCCACCAATACCACCTTCCCCAAGTCTCCACAAGAGACAGTGAGGAAACGGGAACCTCAGCAAGGTCAGTAATCCTGTCATAGCCCCACATTGGTGGGAAGGGTCTCGAGGAGGAGCAGGCTCTTCTTCCAGGGGTCAGCTGGGTGTCAAGGCCAGGCTCAGCAGGCCATGGCAGCCCCAGCCCCCTCAGAGGCCCAGGCAGGCACCAGAACAAGAACTATTATCTGGCCCTGGCTGGTGTGGCTCAGTGGATTGAGTGCCGGCCTGAGAACCAGGGGGTCGCCGGTTCAGTTCCTGATTGGGGTGCGTGCCTAGGCTGCAGCCAGGTCCCTGGTGAGGGGCGTGTGGGAGGCAGCCACACACTGATATTTCTCTCCCTCTCTTTCTTCTTCCCTCTCTCTAAAAATAAATAAATAAATAATCTTTTTTGAAAATGACCTATTAGCTGATAAACAGGCACAGGGATTTGATGCTCAAGCCCCAATTTCTCTGATGGCTACAGATTAAATTGGGGACAATGTCCTTGATCTAGGAACCAGATCCGACACAGCTTAAAATCTGGTCAGACAAGGCACCATTATGCTAAGCAGCTCAGCTGGAGGGGGCTGCACAGCCTAGTTTATCATCCCTGCAGCAGGAGCCCAGCCAACGGCTCCCACAGAAAATAGGAGGGGCAGCGAGGCCCACAACAACTTCCCCTCTCCTGTGCAGACAGATGAAGGACAGCCACCACCCCCTCCCAGACCCACAGGCCCAGAGAAGCAGCCACAGAGAGAGGCTGTGTTTCAAGACATTGTTTCTTGGAGCCTGAGCTGAGCAAGTCCTCAATATCCTCAGAGATGTAAATTATGTGGGTTGAACTAATGAGCTATATATGTATCTTTCATCCCCTAATTAACTATGGTTTAATGAATTTCTTAGCACATTGCTGCCAGAATAGCCTTGCAGCCCAAAAGACTTTTCCCCTCCATTTCAGGTAAATATTTAAACACTCCAAAATAAAGGGAGCACCAGGGCCAAAATTGGAAGCTTGATGCTACCCTGGGCCATTAGCCCCCTGTCTCACTAATTCAGTGTGTTCATTTTGTTCCTTTCCCTTCCCGAGGCAATGGCAGATACCTTAGACACCAGGAACCTGGCCTGGCACGTGGCCTGGGGCTCCTGGCAGACCAACAGGCCTGTGTCCAGCTTCTAACACCTGAAAACAACTCTCCCAGGCCCTCAGGGACTAGTTTCACCCAGGGGGAGGGAGCAGGGCACATTCCCTACCCACCCACCCTGAGGCTAACACAGAAACACCTCAGGGTAAGGGGCACATAGTATGGCCTAGGCAAGGGTGCTGGGTGGTCAGAATGCTGCCTACCCAGGGACTTACATCCCAGCACCTGCCCCACCCCTCAGATAGTCAACTATTCCCAAGGTTCGTTATTACTATTGTCATCACTCCTATTATCATGAGCTTCACTCTATTACTCATAGCTAACATGTACCATATGCTTAAGGCACCATCATCTAGGGACCAGGCCTGGCCAGAACCACCCCACACCCAGGCCTCTCTGGCTTCAGCTCACCTCTCTTCACTGGACCTGCCACTTTCCACCACCCTCTGACCAGAGCCACTCATGCAAAGGCTAGAAGGGCCCTGTGAACCCACGTGGCCCACCTGGGCTCACTGAGAACCTGACATGGATGGTCCTCCTCACTCTGTGGCCTTTCTGGTGATGGGGATGGTGAGTCTGGGACCAGAGAGAAGTCCAGGCTAGGACTGGGCCATGGCCACCACCAGCAGAAATAAGCAGGGGAGCTCCTGATGATGACTCCAGCCAGCTCTCACCTGACCTGGACCAGCTCACAGGGCAGTGGAGCATGACCCTGCGAGGAGGTCGAGGGTCCTCCCAGACAAGTGGGGCCATGGACACAGGCCACCACAACCTCTGTAAAGATGGCTAATCAAGGAATCCTGCCCCAGAGGCCCAGCATGGGCCTTTCTAAAAGCCCACAGTTCTTTTCCCAAAACCCACAAGTAAAGCAAGGAGACAGAGTAGAAAGAGTGGCTTCAGATGCAAGGCACTGTCTGATGAGGTGGCTTCTGCCAGTAACCAGTCACCTTCACCCACCCTCACCCCCCAGCAGGCTGATGGCTGGCTGAGTGTTGAGGCTGGCCCAGGCAAGTAGCCATACTCAGACAGATTTGCAGAACTAAATTGGGAAGAGGGGGATGAGGCAGGGTGTGCCTCCTGGAGTGGTTGAAACAACAGTAACAATATTACATGAATCAACAACAACAAAATAGCCTAGAGCTTTGGAATCAGCAGACTTGGAATAAATCTCTATATTCTAGGCTGGTCACAGATAAATCACAGTCTCTCTCTAGACCTCAGCTCCTATCTGTAAAATGGGTGTGACAATCCCCATCTGCCAGTCGGCAAAATTTAAGGAGCTGGAGAGCTCCGGAAAATGGAGCCACATCCACCCTCACTTTCCCAGGAGGGGCCAAGACACAAGGGGCTGAGGCCTGCACTTACTTTGGTGCAGGGTAGCCACAAGGGCCCCCAGAAAACCCTCCTGCCCCCAAATACATTTTCCTTCTGATGCCATCAGATGGAGAGACAGGCCGCCCCCATTTGAATCGTAGGAGATGGGAGGCTTCCCAGGTGCACCTTTCTGACAGCAGGACCTGTGCCCTGAGTTGGAAAGGGGAGCCAAGAGAGGACCTAGTGTTCGGCCACCAGAAGCCAACTGGGGTCACCATCAGTTCTACCTTCAAGGTCCCCTTTGGAATTAAGCTCCTCCTCACATCGACACCCCTACCTCACCCTCTAGTCTCTACCTGAACACAGATCTAATTGTCCCACACATCCCCCAACTCGGCCCTCAGAGCAATAAAACATCAACAGTTCACACCTTAATTGAGAGTCTTACCTACCACCCAGGCTCTTCTTTTACCATCTTCCACCTCCATTTGTCCCTCTGCTGAACTCGTCTCACCCCCATGTCTTCACCCCTCGACCACCGCAAGTGGAGAGTGGTTCCAGGCCTCTATGCCTTTGCCCAGTCAGTCCCCTCTGCCTGAACTCATTTCCTTCAATCACCACTTTGCCAAGGTAATGCCTTCTTTAATTTCAGACTCAGGGCAGGCACCCACACACACAGGAAGCCTTCAATTATCACCCCATTACTGGGCCTCCAGGTCAGGTCCCTCTCGCACATCTGTTTCTATCTCTGCCTACCTGCAATGGACCTTCCAATCTCCAGTTACTGGCGCAGGGTCAGCTCATAGACAGCAGCATCAATATTTGATGAATGGATGCACGAATGGATAGACGGATGGATCAGTGATTACACGAATGGATGAACAAATGATTGCATGAATGGACGGATGAATAGGTCCAACAAGAATGACCCACAAAGAAGATGCAAAGGCAGGAGCCAGTACAGACAGTGTCTCCAGAGGCCAAGATTCCCACCATGCAGACATATCTCCACCAGGGAGCAAGTATGGTACATGCCCCGCTCTGCTCAGGGCTTTCATGGCAGTCCTATGCAGAGGCAGAGGGATGTACGAGGTGACTTCTTCAGCCTCCCCTCAGCATTAAGCTTTCTCCTCCTGCTGCCTTTGAACACCCCCTTCATTTCCAGTTATTTCCTCCGGACACAGGCCTTCCAGGAAAAGTAGTTCATGGAGGCCTCAACCTCAGAGTGTCTTCAGGGGACAAAGGGAAATGGTTTCAAGGAGCAGCAGGAAGCCAAGCCTGCAACTTTCTCTAAAGATCCGGCTCGATGACTGTGCTGCGTCTTAATTCCCCAACGGGGTCACTCAGTAAGCTCATCAAAAATTGAGTGCACTTTTATATGCAATGTAACAAAATTACTCTAAATTGTGCACAGCCTTAGGGCTACAGCCAATCCTCATACCCATAGCTCATAGGCCCCTCACCTCTGCCAGGAGCTGGTCCCCACAAGGCTTGCAGGGTCACCGCCCAGCTTTTCCTGGAAAATGCTAGATTTGTACTTTTCCACTTGCATCCCCAGAATGTCAGTCCCCAAACAGAGCAGCCTGTGGATCTGGAGTTGGGATGGGTACTGCCACCTGAATCCACTCGACCCATTGATAGGAGGGCAGCACAGGAGTTCTGCTTCCCAAGGTCTCGCACTTTGGAATCTGTCTGCCAATCACTGCCGATAAGAGCCCGAGTCAGGATGAGGTGATGGCTTGAGTGAAATAGATCCTCAAACACCCATCTGCCTCCATGGGCACTCAGTAGTATCATCGCCAAGGATGGGGGAGCATGGACAACTGGCACAGACACAGACACCTCCCACACAACTGTACAGCTAGGAGGCAACTCAGGGCTGGACACCTGGTGAGGCTTCTCTAGGTCCATCTGGGCCAAGGGCTATCCTGGAAAGTACTGTGAGCACAGACCTCCCTGGGGAGTAGCCTGATAGGTACCCTCCTTGCCTAAATTAGATGCCTTGAGCAAGACCTGCAGAAGCACCTGCATCTGGGTGCATTGTTTTGTGTCATCTTTACTGGCACTCTAGGAGGTAGGTATGAGTGTCCCCATAAGGGAAACTGAGGTTCTGGACTTATCTAAAGTAGCCCCACTAATAAGTGGCAGAGCCAGAGCCAGGTATAGGGCCTGAGTCCAGATGACCTGTGAACCCACTGGGGTCCTTCCCTCCACCCATGAACCTCTGAAGCAGTGATGGGCCCAACGGAAGGCAGAGCAATGCCAGTCTTTTCTCCAGCAAGAGACACTGGACTCGACCCAAGAAGAACTCCCCTGCCATTCCCAGCCTGAAGCAGCTTCCTTTGGTCTCAGGCTGCCCGACTCCATCACATCCACCCAGACCCTGGCTGAACAGTACTTGTCCATGGTACTACCCAGACTCCCCCAGGGACTTCATGTGCCTGCCCCACTGTGCCTTCTCCCATCCCAGCCCTTCTGGTACCCCTCCATCAGAACCCCCATCACACTGCACTGTAATGATTATTGATGGAATCCACAAGGCACATGAATAAATGGATGAGAAACGATTATGTGATTTGGCGCCAAATCTACTTTGGTGTGCAAATTCTTTATGTCTCCAGGAACTGAGAGGAGACGTGTCTTCTTCCTAACAAGCTGCAGTCAGTGGCTTCCATTTTCTTAGACCAAAGGCAGTCAGTATGCGTCATCTGTACTGGTAGCCAAGTGACACTGTCATGCCTACTGTGGCTGGTGGTGGAAGGATGCATTTACATAGTTTGGGCTCCCTGAAATAACATTACTATCTCTGGGGGCCTCCGGCTGCGTGTGAGATATTGGTGCACAATCCGAATTACCTCCATGATGATTTCATGCTGAATTTGCTGAGTCTCCAAGCAGAGTCATATTGTAAGGGAGGAGTGTTTCTTGGGGCCTTCACCACATCTTTCATCCAGAAAATAAGTGGTAATAATATTTGTAATATGTTTACTGACAGGACTAGGGGCTCTGTGCAGATAACTCTTTTATGACACAAAGTACTTAACTAAGATGGAAAATGGCATTATTCATGATAATTCAAAATGAGCATTTTGTCCCAGATTGCTAGAAACGCAGTAAATGTCATTAGCTATCTGAGGTTACAATGAAATCCGCAAAGGGTTACTCGTTGGTAATTACATTTACTGTAGCTATAGAAACGAGGGACATCAGACTCAGCCCGGCTGACAGCTCTGTCTTTTCCCCCAAGAACAGCTCATCTGCACGTTACCGGCTCCAAAGACTGGGCTCCAAATCCTGCATCTGGTAGCCTGTTCTTGAGAGAACTGTTTTCCCCACAGGCACCAGGCTGCAGCCCCAGGACATGAGCTGTTGGGATTCTCAACTGGAAACTGATGATAAAAGACAGAGATGAAGACACTCTTTCTGTGGCTTCTGCATTGAAATGTGCCTCCAGAATGTGTGCCGGGAAGCTATGCTTCCTGGGGCCATCCTTCTGTGGCAAATGCGTTATTTATAACCAGCATGGTATTATGCAAAGCCCTTTCCACCACAAAGCCCCAGTGCCGCTTCCCTACATTAACACACCTCCCTCCAAGGCCAAGAAACACACCTACCTGGAAGGAGACCATGGGGCTCCACTGGCCTTCTGAGATCCTGGCTATACTGCAGCTTAGGGGGACCAACAGGCCAGGCTCAGGTGGCATCGGGAAAAGGTAAAGGGGAGGACGGGCAACTAAACTTGGAAACTAGAGGCTGCTTCCTCCTCAACTACTAATGCCCCTATTAGCAAACCAGGAGGGCTAGCACCTTCCCCCTCCACCTGCAACTGACAACACCTTCTCTCACCTCATGTGTGTGACTGCCAACAGCTTTCCTCACCACCTGGTAGTCCAATACACTCCCTCTTCACTTGGGACAAGCAGCACCTTCCCTCACCTGTGACAGTCAATCTCTTCCTTTGCCATATTTAACGAGCCTCTTCTCTTGTCACCTCTATGTGGCAGCCAACACCTGCGCTCATCACCTGGCAGAGCCAGTGCCCGCCTTCACACCTGGAAGTACCAGGATTTTCCCTGATTATCTTTCTCTAGGCCAGCGGTTCTCACATTGTTGTCCCCAGATCAACCACATCCTGAGAACTTGTTGAAATTCACTATCTTGTAAATTCTCAGGCTCCACCCAAACCTAATGTAGGAAACTTTTTAGATGGGGCCTTAAACATTGTATTTTTTTTAGAAGATTCCCAGGTAATCCTGAGACACATGAAATTTAAGAACTACTGCAGCTGCTCTTGAGAAGCACCTGTGAGACTTTCAAACCCTGATAACCAGGTTCTGTCCCCAGAATGCTGAGGCCCTAGCATCACTTTTATATCTTCCAGGTGAGTCTAATGTGCGTCTGGGCCTGAGAGCCAGGGCTTCTTCAGAATGACAGATAGGGACCAGCAAGCTCCCAGCTGTGCTGCTGGCAGAGTCACCTGACGCCTGAGACTGCCCATCACCTGTCTGGGGTCCGAGAGCTCCCCTCCAGGCCACAAAAATGCCCAAGGACCAGAAGTTTGGGCAGCAGACCTGGCTGGACGCACACATGCTGCACCACCCCAGCCATGCTGCAGAGGGGCCCATGCTAGCTGTGCCAGTCTAGGTACTGCTCATTAACTCACTGACAGGCACCTGCATTGACAGCAGAAAGCCTCAAGGATACAGAAAGCCCAGACAGGGACTGGCCTCCAGGGCAGGCTGTGGGAGTAAACCCACTGTGGACAAGTCCTGTCTGAGCCTGGCCCCTGAAGCCCATAGCCAGGTCTGCCCTTGGTAACCAATCTCTCTTCCTGATGTTGCCACCCTATCTCCTCCTCCATGGGACCCCCACGCACCAAATGCCTCCTCAATGTTACTCCTGCGCTCCACTGCCTCAGGAATCACAAATATTTGAGAAAGGCCTGAAAGGAAACAGCTAAAATGCAACCCTGGTTATGTTATGGTGTGGAAGAGGTTTTTCCCTTCTTCTCCTTCAAAGATTCTGTCATATAGTTATATTGCCTTTATACGTTAAAATAATAATTAAAACAATCTGTCTCTGTACCCCATGACCTAGCTCAATGTCCTACACATCAGCCTTTCAGGGACACCTATCCTATACTTTCCACTCTTCTGATGTCTTGATTGAGCTCCCTTGCAGCCTATGGGCACACCTGGACGGGCTCTGAGCAGCCACAGCTAGAAACGCTCTTCTGTTGCCCTCACCAGCTCCCTTGCCCAGTGCCAGCTTCGAGCCTCAGAGGGGTCCTGCACTGTCCCCTAGGGATCCTGGGGTATACTCAGCACTGTCCCCATAAGAGCCCAACGTGGTCTTATAGAGCAGAGGCCCTAGATGTCACAGCTAGAGAGACCTCCTTACATCCTTCATGACCTCAACAACCACACCGCCTCCCCAGAGTGCACACAATAGCTGGTAACCAGTACTCCTGGAGAAGAAACCAGGACCATTCAGATTTCAACCCCTCGTTTCCTTCAAACACAGGCGTGGAACAGAAACTGTCCAGCTCTTCAGAAGCTAACGTAGTTCTCCTAGTCCCACAAGTGTGTTTGTATGATCTTATCTGTGTGCCTTGCTCAGAACAGCCTTTGGCAAAAGAGCAACTCCATGGATACCCACCCAGCCCCCCCGAATCTGGGGACTCTGACTGTTCTTCCCTCTGTTTCTTATTGGCCTGGGACCACGTGTCTAGCTAAGCAAGGCCTCTGCTCCCACCAGGAATGGCCCAGCTGGCTCACATAGGCATCCAATTTGCAAAAATGATATAAATATCATATCCCCTTGATGCAATTAAACTCACCCTTTTGGCAAGAGAATCCACAAGTGACAACAGACAAGCCCTCTCTCTATTACAGGGGATCAGCCCCCAAACAAGTATTTAATTGACAGGAGTGTTTGGAACATTAACAAGTAACTGTGTGTAGCACCACATGGAGGTTAGGCAGCACTTTTGTAGAAGTACACTCGGTCACAACCTGACCTACTAAGCTGCCTGTTCTACTAGCACCTCCAGATCCATCCTGCAGTGTGCCCTGCAAGGCTAGCCTCCAGGGACTCTACTCCTAGTTCCCTTGCCTCTGGCTTTTACTTAGCTTCAACCACTGGGAGGCATCAGCAGGCATTCAAAGGGCTGAGCCGGATTTGCAGTGGCTGTGTTCCCCCATGGAAGGACACAGCTCCCATCAGGCTGGCCCTCTCTCTCTGCCTGCTGCATCCTTCTCTCGGGCTCGCTAACACTGCCCCTGCCCCTGCTCCTTCAGACTCAGGAAGAGTGCACCACGTCTGTGATGAGTTCCTGTGTTCTGTTCCGTCTCCTCTACGGAATGTGGAACTGAGCGTCCAGCAGACATCTGGCCTGTTTGGCAAGAAGTCTCTCCCTGCTTATTCTGGGTATCATACTGTTAATCACCCAGTGGTGTCCACATCAGCCTGTTGGCTCATATTTAACTTACAGGTAGTTGAATTCAAGTCTGTCTCCCACAAGCTTTCTCACTGAATCTTCACCCCCTCTTATGCTGTTGGTCTTCTAAACTTCCAAACCTTCATCTCTCTCTGTTGAGATATATTTTGCTGAATATGGCCCATTATTCCAGATGGCTGATATCTTTTCGAATTCCAAACACTGTCATTCATTGCATTAACTATCTCTGCAGTGGGATCAGTAGCATTCAACATCCTCTGCCAAGTCACTCATAAAAATGTTGAATGGACAGATCTGAGGACAGAGCCCTTAGGCATATCACTAGAGACACTCTGCAATTTTTTTATGAATCATTCTTCTTTTGATCTTGTTAATCCAATCTCTGAATACACCTAACTGTCCTGGCACCCAGCCCACCTCAGAGAGAAGTGTGGAATACTTTCCTAAAATTCAACTCGATATCAAAGCCTAAGAGTGTACATTCTCTAGGTGAATTAGTGTTGGACAAGAAACAGATCACGTATTCCAAAGGGTAACTGAGCAGAGTTGAATGAAGAGGAACTGACCAGGGATAGGGAAACAGCCAGGGATTCATGGTCCCTGGCAGGAGCTGTGTCCTTCGATGGGAGAACACGGCCACTGCAAATCCAGCTCAGCCCTTTGAGCACCTGCTGATGTCTCCCAGTGGCTGAAGCCAAATAAAAGCCAGGGGCAAGGGAGGCAACCTAAGAAAGCCTGGGAAGAGGTAAGCCAAGCACGTAGGTGAGCCGATTCCAGACACTTAAAGGGATCATCTCTAGGACGATAAAGCACCAGGGAGCAGAGCCAAGGACTTTCTCCCTCTGATCCAATTAAAGCTGTCTGCAATTACTGGAACACAGAGCATCAGCAGGACCAACAGTGATGAACCACAAGTGTGCCCAGCTTCAAACCACATCCTTCTTTCCACCTATCAAGGGTCCTAAAGGTGGCGGGTCCTTACAAACTTATAACCTAGCCTTTTACCCCATACAGCTACCAAATCCCTCAGCAAAATAGAAAGGGTCAATAGAGAAAAAACAAAGATGTGTAAATAGATAAAAGAAATAAAAATCCTACAGCTTAATTTGAAAAAGCAGCACAACTTCAGAATAACCAACCCTAAAACTGACACACATAAAGGCATAAGATTTTTAAAAAGTGCTACCAGTTGTTTTCAAAGAGGGGAAAAAAAGGCATTGCATCAATTAAATAACAGAGATCAAAACAAAATTAATATCTCCGGTTCTAATAAAACCACTACTGGAAGCAGTAAAAAACCAAACTGATACTGTCAAAAGAATTGCACTAGTAAAACAAAAAATACATTTGAAAAACATCTGTAGAAGTATTGCTTCAGTTTAAGCTAAGATAAGCTGTCATAACAAGCTAGCCCCAAATCTCAGTGGCTTAAATCAACAAAAGGTTACTTTCCCCTCACACTGCATGTTTATTGCAGTCAACTGCAGGTTTCCTCCACAGCACCTTCACCCATACTCTCCCATCTCTCATGGCAGAGGGAAAAACAAACACGGCAGAGCCCCGTGACGTATCTTACATCCTCTGTGCAGAAGAGGCCTGTGTCACTTTCACCTCTATTTCTTTGGCTCAAGCAAATCACACAGAAGGGGACATCATCAGAGCAGCCTTTAAATCCTCTGATGGGGAGAAGCAGTTAAGTATTTTGAACAAAAAGACCACTGACCACACATATCCAGAATATAGGATAAATGAGTAGAGGCTTTTTTTTAAAATGGGGAATATGACAAATATGAAAGTACAGAAAGAACCCAACTGCAGGGGCTATGGTTCCCAAGACAGAGAAACACATCATAACTATCTTCATAAGCCCAACAAAAGAGTTCCTGGAACTGAATGAACAACTGAGATTAGAAATCAGAAAGACACAACCTGTCTAAGGGCAAGTTTGTACACAGGAAGGAATGCTAAGTTTCATAACTGAGTCACATTTACATTTCAGAGAAAAAGAGAGTGATATATTATGATGAGGAAATGGTACAGGTGTAGCCTCGCACAGGTGGATGCTGACAGGTGGACACGAGCAGACAATGACAAGGGGAAGTCTCTCACATATGCTCCATTGCCTTGCCCTCAAAGCCTGGAGAGAATCCCTAAGAATATGGATTTGCTTCCTTTGATAAGTCCAGCCCCTTGCCCCAGGAGGTCCAGCCCAAGATGACTCCTTTGCAATTTTTCAGTTCAATAGTTTTACCCAAAAGTGTAAAAACAGGACTAGCCACTCCCAGACCACACAGTCGTTTCCTCTCGTCTCTTTCAGTTCTGCATGTGCTCATGTTCACTGAGGACATTATAGTTCCATCCTTCCTATTACTGTCTGTCAACTACCTGCATGCAGAGAACAAATGTCTCTGAACCACTACAGAATAGTATTAATTCATATAAATATATTATATAAATATTAATATATAAATTGTAAAGAGAAATGAGAGAAACTTGGGTACCACCAACGGAGGAAAGGAAAGAAATCTGAAAGTTGCAAATAAGAAAAAAAGTTAATTATTTCAAATTTAATCGAGCATATAACACAGCTGGAATTGCATTCCTAATAGTGCCTGTCTGTGTGTGTCAGCACACTCAAGGAAGGGGAACAGGGAACAGAGAGAGGGAGCAAAGGTAAAAAGAATGGAAAGAGCTGAGGAAGAAAGTGGAGAGAGCGCAGGAGACAGCTTAGAGGTGCACCCTGACATCTTCCCTGAGCAGACTCCAAATGGTGATCCGGGAGGCTCCTCAGACCCACCCGGAGGCTCCCTCCAGCAGAGATGGACATGAGCCCTGCCTGAGCAGCTGGCTCACAGAGGAGCTGGCTGAGACTGGACTCCCTACTGGGATTTCTCATTGGAGGAGCATGTGAGAGCCCAGGCAGTGGGTTTTCCCTATGAGTTAACATGCTGGCATGTGTTCAACCAAAAACTCCTCTTTCAGGAGCCTGTTTAGTGGGAGTCAGCCGCACTTGGTCCTAAGACAACCATAAGTCTGGCCCCCATCCCAGCCTGTGAAACCTATTCCAACCCATGGGACACCCATGTAGAGTGGCCTGGGCAACAACCACCCATCCATTTCTATGCCTTGTTCTCTGCTCTGTCTTCAACAGGGAAATTCAGGAACCGCCCATGTGGCTTCTTGCCACTTTTGAGCCAGCATTTCTAAGCACTGACTATGCACCAGGCCCTAGCTATACACTACGGATATCACTTCATGATGATCCTTATACCAACCCTTACATCCAGTGGGAACCAGTATCGCTCCCATTTTAGAAGTAGGAAAGCAAAGCTCAGAGAAGTTAGGCAACTTTCCCAAGGTCACACAGAAAGTGACAGAACTAGATTTAGATGCCAGGTCTGCCTCTGTGGTCTGTACTCCCCACAAGTGCTCCAGTGTCCTCCTCCTCAGAGCTTTTTTAATGGTCCCTGCTGCACACTTCTGTCTGGACCCCAACTGGGTCTTCAGGAGTTCATTACCTCAGTGGGGACACAGACAAACTGAAATAAACTACACCAATACCAGGTCATCACAGAAGGCTCAAAGTTGAGGACAAGAAGAGCCTTAAGGAGCTGAGCCAGCAGAACTAGCCAGCAAGTAGAGGTGGGAGCTATGCCTCTAGAAAATGGAAAGTCACCAGTCAGCCCCACTTCCCCAGTCTCTGCTTGGGAATGTGATAACCATGATAACAGACATGGACAGTGATGGAAAGCGAGCCTCCCAGGGGAGACCCTCACAGCCAGATTCCACAATTACCAGCCCCGTGATTGGTAATGGAGCAGCCCTCTAGACAGCTCCAGCCCTGTCTAGAGCTGCTGAGACAGACAGTTCCTTCACTCACTGTGAGGGAAATGTTTTGTGTTTTCTATTTGGGCTTTAAGTTGGAGCTAAACAAAGATGTGGGGCAGGAGGATAGAGAGCTGCCTCAGGAGCCTTTCCATGCCTCCCAAACACATGTTTCCAAAACTGGAGGCATGGCAGGGACATGGATGGGGCTGCATATGTCACTGCTGCCCTGGGACACAGCCTGCAATCTCCAAGCCTGTTCCCTAGGAAACAGAATGCCCAGCCACATGAGACAAACCTAGAACATTCTAGGCTTTGTGTTTGGTGCTTCCTCCTCACACCCTGGGAGATCTTACAAGTATTATCCCAATTTTTTAGATGAGGAAACAGGCTCAGACAGGTTATGTGACTTGCAATATAATAGGACAGAGTCAAGTTCCAATGCACCTTGTCTGACCCCAGAGCTCTACCTTGGCAGGGCTTGCAGGACCCTAGGAGTGAGGGAAGGCACACAGGACCTGCCAGCATGGGAAGGGGGTAGGATTCAAAGCTGGCCACAGACTGTCCCTTTTGTGGTGAGGGCTAGATGTGCAAAGCACTAGCACCGAGCCTGACATTGGGAAAGTGCTCAGTGACTGTCATTCTTCAGAAGACTGAAAGCTCTATAAGGACAGTGACCTCATCTACTCTGCCCACCTGGTACCCTAGTGCCTGAAGAATGACTGATGACACCAGCTCAGAGAAGGTCCATCAACAATTAGGGGTCTGTACCCCAAGGACCTGCAGCAGGCTTCATCTGACCAGACCCAGGCCCATGGCATTTTCTGAACTTTCCTTTTCCAACCTCTGGGCTGAAGGAGTCAGAAACTCCAGTGGAGTAGGTGAGAAGTAGGGGAAATGCATGAAGGAAGAAAGAAAAGGCAGAGCAAGACAGAGGCAGCCCACTGCCCCAAAGGCCAGATACTGCCAGGGTCTACCCTCTGTCCCCAGTTGCATCCCCAGGCCCACAAAGAATCCCAGATTACCCACCCTTGAAGGCCCAGGGCAAGTACATGTATGTGGCACACAAAGAAATGTATGCATCCAGGGAGCCACCAACATACACGCTAGCCCTGCTTCCCAACCCAACCCCCAGAGGCCACCACACGGCTGCCTTGCTCACCATTGCTTCTCTGGGGACGAGTACATGGCCTGGTACAGAGTAGGCATTTCACAATGTTACAGAGCATTACTGCCCAAAGAGACTACTCTATGCAAAGCACTACTCTAAGTGCTCCACACTTAGTATCCAAACCAGGGGGAGTACCCTTTCATTATCTGCAGGGGGTACAAAATTGAGGCTCAGAGAGGAAGCAACTTGCCCAGAGTAACACAGGTAGGAGGTGACAGCAGTGAATCTGACCTCAAAGCCTGAGCTCTTTCCACTACACCAAATGGCCTCTAGGAGGAGGAAGGAGAGGGAGAAAAGGGCTGTTCTGGAGCAGAAAGCAGTTAATGTTCCGCTGGGCAGCCTCTCTGAGCCCTTCCCCTACTAAGCCCAGGGCACCCAGGACAGCAGCCCAAAATCACTGTCTTTAAATTTACCCCAGAGCAAAGCCAAGTCTCCCCTGACATTCTGATCCTACCCAGCCAGGGACCTGGAAGGCGCTGGACTGACCTTGGGGAGCCTGTAGCCTTGTTCCACCAGCCTCCTCAAGGAGATTGAGTCCTTCAATGCAGCCCCCTGGTCCATGCCAGGAGGTCAAGGCCCAGAAGCAGCACAGCAGCCTCCTTGGCCACCCTTACACCTCGCCCACCTTGGGTGTCAGGTTTGCTGAGACAAGAGGTGGGGTCCTGGTGGGACTGTGCCCATGGCTCCGCACCCAAAAGTTGGCTGTGGCTGACCTGGTCTGAATTAAGACCTGAATTAATGTCTGTGTTTTCTCATACTCCTTCCTACAGCCCAGTAGGAGGGGCCATCATCCCCATTTCTCTGATAACTGAGCTCAGAGAGGTTAAATAACTTCCCTCAAGATCACACAGCTAGAGAGCAGCGAGCAAACCAGGGGACATTAAATGCAAAGGCCTATCAACACATACACTGCCTCTAAACGTGCGCTAATTTCAACCCCATTCCTCCAGAAACTCCTGCAGTGCCCACATGACTGCAGGTTGGCTCCTTTCCCAAAAAGCCACAGAGGCCAGGCGACAGAGAACCCAGTAGCCAGAAGCCCCTAAGGCCAGTGCCTTCGCCCCCGGCAGGAAGCGCCTTGCGCCAGCGTTCCCAGGACTGCATGCCCTCCCTCCCCCACCCCACCCCTTGAGCTGAGCCATGAGCATAGGCTGCATTTGTGGGAAACTCGGGCTCAGCGCACTGAGAGGGAGTCAATTTAATTCTGGAGAAAACATCTTTGTTCTGCGACTGAAGGGGAGCCATTTCCAACAATTTAATGCTCTGTTCGTGGGCCCCGGTGCTAGGGTTGCTGCGCAAGGCTTGTTCTTCGAGGCAGAGCAGCACATAATGAGGCTTCTCACTGCAGCTCCCCGCCATCCTGCCAAAAACCAGAATGGTTATTTATCCATTAATCTGACATTACACCCCCTGCATTTTATCTGCTTAAATAAATTTGGTGGTTAGAGTGTGTGCCTGGTGGAGAAATTCCCGCATTCAATTTCCTACACACCAACGCTTGCAATATTGCCTTTATAAACTTCACCATTGACATGGTAATGCCTTGGTGGTCCCAGCTGGAAAATGGGGAGAGGACGGCAACGAGGACCTGGTTTTACCCAGCTGGTCCATATCCAGGTCCTACGGACAGTTCTCTAGAGACTCAGTGGGATAGGAGTTAGCAGCAACAGTCCCCGAGTCACTACTGGGTGGCCTTTCTCCCAGGGGACAAGCCACCTCCTTCTGCTACCATCTACAAACAGGGAACAGTGGGAGACGATGAATCTAAGCCTCCACTTCATGGGCTGGTGGGCTGGCAGGAATCCTAGCAATGCCATTCAAGAGATGTGTGACCTTGAGTTGTCACTCCACCTCTTTGTGCCTCAGTTTCCCCACCTCCTTCTTTGGGTCATGAGAATTAAATGAGTTAATATTTGTAAAGTGCATAGAACAGTGCCTGTAAAGGTTGGTTTAAAATGTACATAATTTTAAAAATCTAGGACAAGTGTGTGCAAGCATAGCTTTGGAAATGGGCTAGACCACTGGGTCTTACATGGGTCCTCAACAAGGGGGAAGTGAGCAAAGCACTGACCAGCTCCCCCAACCCACGCCCGTAGACACTCCAACCATCTCACAGAGTTGAGAATAGAAGTGATGAAATATTTCATTTTAACAAAGGATTCTGCTGCTTCAAAGTGTTTGAAAGCCCTTTTACCACTCCATGGTTTGTACTTTACAGAGGAACCAGTTGAAAGCCAGAGAAGAGCTTCTCCAGGGCCTCCAGCAAGTTCATGACAAAGCTAGGAACAGAGTCCAGACCTTTTGCCCTGCAGGTCAGGTGTTTTTGTTTGCAGCATGAGAACTCAAGGTGCTCATTCACCTCATGATCAGTAATGGTCTTACCAGCCTCTACCTAATGCCAGGTCAGGCTGAGCTACGAACTATACCCGCTGGCACCCTCTTCTTCCATTGCAGCAGCTGCAGCACCACCCCACCCTGGAGCTGACAGCCCAGCCCACCAATAGGTTAAACCCTGTGACCCTCAAACTTCAACATGCCCCACTCTGAAGGCTGGCACCTCCTTGTCCATTTGTCCTTCATTTGTCATTTCTTTTCATCCTTCAGTTCTCTGCAGCATCTCCTTGGACTGCTTATTCTCCCTGTATCTTCTCTGCCCCTTGACATCCTAAATAAATCCCCACCCCCAGGGCTAGAGACCAGCCTAGGGGCTGAGTGACATCTGGCCTCGCTATTCCCATCACCACAAAGTTTTGGATGCAGGCTCACACCCAGCTCACCACACTAATCTAGGGGCTGTCCTCAGCCAGGTCCATTCCCAGAACACCTCCCAGAGCTCTGGCTGATCCACCTGGAGAATGAGACTTCCACAATCTTCTCACTCAGAATAGGCTGCTCCAATGCACCATGTGGACTGTCGAGGTGGATGAGGAGCGGAGCGGTGAGTCTGTAACCCGAGAGAGGAGCTGTGTCCCACGAAGGAGCCACTCTGCCCAGGCAGCTGCAGGCCCAGCCCCTGCCTCCTTCAGAGAAACAGAGAGGCAGGCATGCGGGCAGACAGATGCCCAACACAGAGACCTCCCATATACTTGCTGCATCACTACTGCCCCTTCCTCCTCAGCTCCACAGATGAAGCGGCCCCTTCCAACCGGCAGCCAACTGCACCCTTTGCCACCCAGGAGAGCATGGCTGTTTCCTAACGCCCCGGAAGTCCCTGAGCATTGCCATATGCCATTGAGGCCTGAGACCACCCAGGTGAGGTCTGCATTTGCCCAGCCCCTTTCTTCCTAGCTATAATTAAGCAAGTGCCATGGGCAAGAAGAAGCACCCTATACCCTGGGGACAAACTGGGGTTGCTCATACCTCCCCAAGGCCAACCCGGCCCAGACCTTTAAGCTGAATGGCTAACCCTGCCCAGCCCCCAATACTAGGCATGAGTTTCCTGGCACCCCTGTCTTGGCACAGTCTCATCTTAAAGAATTGCCCTCACTAGCCTACTACTCTACTTCCCTGTCTTTTGACCTGTGTCCTGCCCTCAATCTAATGCCTACTCCTGATTGATGCTGCTACTAGGAAAGTGATCTGAATCCTGGATCACATCATCTTCTGATCATTTCAGCTACAGCCAGCCCAACCCCCTGATAACCTGTGCCAGGCACTGTTGCTGAGTGCTTTAAAGTCGAAGACAGCTACACTCCTCCGCTTCACAGATGAGAACACTGAGGTTTGCCCAGGGCACAAAGCTTCTAAGTGACCCAGCCTGGATTTGAGCCCAGCTGTGTCTGAATCCAGAGCCCCAGGTCTTACCGCCCGCCATGCCATGTGGCTGGAATGCCCACAGATCTGTTCTTGCCCTGTGAGTGAAATCAGAACAAATACTGAGTCTGCTCCTGCAGTCACAGTGAATGGAGGGCAGAAACCTGGGCCCCATGGGCATGTTTTCTGTAGGTTCTGAAGAGGGGTCTGTCTTCCTTCAGTGCCACTAAGACTCACCTGTTGTTGGCAGTGAAAGAAATCAACATTTTACAGCAATAAGACGCTGCTCCTGGTTAGACAGCAAATGAATCAATCTTCTCCAACAGTTAAGTTTCATTTTGCAACTTTCCCCTACTAACAACAGCATGTAATGACCCTGAGGATCTGCAAAGTTGCTGAGCAACAGCCTCCTATGTCCCTGGTTCCTGGTTGCCCTGGCTCAGCCCCTCCACTTCCATGACCCCCTCCTTGTCTCCCCCTGCCCCCAAGACTCAGCCTGTAGAGAGGACCCTCTACCCAGGAACCCTCTGCAGAGCCTCAGGCCCAAGCTGTGAAGATCCTGGGGTGCTTAGATAAGAAACACACCTTCAGAGCTCAAGCACACAGCCTCTGGGACAGACACTGATGACCGCCTGGCCACCAGTATCCACCTCATCCTCACTGGTTCATACCCCTGAGTACACTATCGGTGATCCTCTCTAAATACCATCATCATAGACTCTCCAACACATCTTTGATCCCCAGCACCTGCTTTCAACACACAACACCAAAGACTCCATCAGACAGCTTCCCAAGCACACCCCTCTCCCTCCCCAAATCCCATCATGGACAACACACACATAGCACTCCTGACTACTCCCAAAGTCTGTCAACAACCCAAAACCACCAAGTCTGGTCCCCAAACACATGTCACAGATTTCAGCACTTTCATGTAGCTGAGAAGCCCCCGGGCTCTACAGCAGTTGCAGTCCTGCTTGAATCTGGCCCAAGGCTCCTGCCTTCCATGTGTGAGCAGCTGGCAGAGTCAAGGCAAGCAGTGGCAGATGAGACAGGTCCTTTCCCAGGAAAGGAGCTTTTCTCCCTGTTCCCCATCCCAGGTCTTTACACTGGCATCAGCTCAGCTCAGAGCCACTGCCCCGAGGTTCCCCACTCCTAGCTCTGTGGCCTGCTAGGAGAGGTGGAGAAAGCCCCACTTTGCTCTGGGTTGTTGCTCCAAGGAGGGCCCCAAAGCCAACTGCAGCAGACTTCACTGGTTCAGGAAATACTCTGGGACTCACAGACAGGCCAGAGCTTAAATCTACAAGGTCTTCCATGAGTTCCGCCCTCCCCACCTTTTTTAGCAGGGCTCCCAGGGAGCAGGCTTCCCCTGCCCTTCCACTTCCCAGAAATGCTCAAAACCTGAGGGGGCTCTTCTAGCTGCAACAAAGCTCCTGACCTCAAGAACAATTGTAACTACCATTTAGCAAGAGGCCCTTTGTGCCTAGAATGGTGTCAGCCAGGCTGTTCACTCAGCACAGGGCCATGTCAGCCTCACATCACTGCATGGAATCCAGACCTGGGACCTGCTTGGCACACAGTAGATAGCAGTAACCTTTGAATAAATTAACCTATTGAATAAATGAACAGATGAAGGACTTTCCACCTATTCTCTCATGAAATATCTCAGCCATTCAGCAAGCTAGGTAGTATTACCCCAAACAATTTGAGGAACCAGAGGTCAGATCAGAAACCTAAACTGTATAGCCATCATCGTCCCCTTGAGCCAGGTTCAAACCCAAGTCTATACAGAGCCTCTGCTCAGCTCTGACCCACAGAAAACCCCATTCAACTAGGATGACACAGGAGAGGCAGCTCCATGCAGCCCCGCCCTGCTCTGGACAAGACTCTGGAGCTCTGTGCCCATCTCTTCCTAACACCAAATAGCAGCTCCAGGAAGTGCAGGCGGCAGCCCCTGCATCTCCCTGGCAACCCAAGAGCTTTTGTTCTCAAAGAATGGAGCTGATTCATGCCCCCAGGGTGAACAGCAAGAGCTGCAGGCAGGGACACAGGGTTTAGACTGCCTCCGTGGCCTGGAGCAACCCAGGCAGGGCTGTTGCAGGTGTGGAGGGGACTTAGGTGGGGTTCCAGTGCTGTTCCTGCGGTAGCCATTCCCAGTCATCACTGATGGGACAGCACAGAGCATGTGCTGTAGACCATTACTGTCACCAATGCCTGATAAACTCCCCTATGCCACTGAGGCAGGCCAGGCAGGTAACCTGTTCTGCCGATGAAATGTAAGCAGTTATGATATATATTCATTGCAGGCAGAAGTTTCACAGCTGGTCCTTGCTTCTCTACCAATATCATAAACAGTGTTTTGGATAGTGGCTGTTCCTCATCCTGATTCCTGGAGTAAGGAGATGACTGCAACAAGCTCATAGCTCCTGCGATTTGGAGGCTGTTTGTTACGGCCACAGAGGCTAGCCTGTTTGAGGACAGCAGTGAGTGGGAGAACAAATGCTTCATGGACCTGCCCAGGAGAGCACAGGTGTCAGGACTCTGCAGGAAACCATAATACACACCGCCCCTGGCTGGCTTTCTAAGAAGGCGTGCTTCTGGATGTGTTTTAGAGGCCTGTGGCGATCACATGACTCAATCTCAAAAAGAAAGAGAAACTGGGTCATGTCAGAAAGATTGAGGTTTGGCCCTGACTGGTGTGGCTCAATGGGTTGGACATCGTCCCGCAAACCAAAAGATAGCTGGTTCAATTCCTAGTCAGGGCACTTGCTTGGCAAAAGGAGACACCAGTTGGGGGCATGCCAGAGGCAACCAATTGACGTTTCTCTTACACATCAATGTTTCTCTCCCTCTTTTTCTCCCTCCCTTCCCCTCTCTCAAAATAAATAAATAAAATATTTTTTTAAAAAAGAAAAAGATTGAGGTTTGGACACAGACTTGGATCCAAATCCAGGCTAAGACATATCCATGACTGTGGACAACTCTCTGTGAACCTCATTTCCTCATTGTAAAATTGGTGCAACAATGCTTATCCCCCCAGGATATTCCTAAGATCATCAGGAGTACAAACACTGCATGCAAAATGCCTAGCACTGTAAAGTCCTCCTTTGCTGGAGGTTGTCAGTCTCTCTGGTTAGCTCCAAGATGCCTGGGGGTTGAGGAGGAGGATGAGCCAGTCTGATCCCCCAGCTTGCCATGAGCAGGCCCAGGCACCATCCAACCAGCTTAGGACAGGCTTCATCTGAGATGATGGCATCTGTCACCCACACAGCTCACAGAAAGGCCCCAGGCTCCTGGTGTGCTGGGCCCACCAAAGGCACGAGGCCAGGGCTCCAGGTTATGCCCCCACCCTGACACACATGGACACAGACAAATGGCAGCACTCTGAGAGGTCCTACTGCTGGCTTCTCTGTGGCACCTGAACCCTGACTTGCATTGACACCTTGTTCATAAGAAGTCTTCCTGTTCCCATCCTCAAGCCTCTCTTCATCCTCAGTCCTTCCTCTCTTCCTCTTTGCAGCACATGGCCCTTTCCTCAGGCCCCATTTAGGGATGATTTCACTTTTAGTTTCCATCCCCAAGCAGAGGCCACTCTTTAGGCAGGCTGGCAACAACTTCTGGAGATAGGGACACAACTGTTTGCTTCCTGCTGTCACTCTAAGCCTTCAGACTTGTCTGATTAAAGACCATAACAGGGGGATGATTGCTATTGAACAAGGAATCTCATAAGAACCAGAAATTGCATCTCTCAGAATGAGTACATAAACCAAAGCCTCCAAAGTTCCTATCTGGGGAGGGTCCAACTCTGGCAGGTATATGGACATAGGACTCACTAAGATATACTCATCAGAGAGTCACACTGTACAAAGACACAAACCAAGGACTCATTCCACATAAAGACATAGGAGCCACATTTGCTGATCTCCTCCTAGGTGTTAGGCATCGTGCGGGATGCTCTACATGTGCACCCCAAGAAAATCTTACAAGATGCCAGCCATTATCCAGTTTACTGTGCATGCAGGCACTAAGGCTCCCTGAGTAAAGAGCCAAAGGGGCTCACAGGTGGGTCTTCTGACCCCAGACCTCAAGCTCCTTCCTATAGTCTCCTCACAAAATTAACCATCATCTTCCCTTAAAGGCTGAACAAATCTATCTTGATTTGTAGGCCTTCCTGGAACAGCATCTATAACCGCATTGAGTGAAAAAAAAGTTTTAAATAAATATAATTCTTCATAGTTTGAAAACATGAAACATCTTCTTTGTCTCAGCATTATATCTCCTGATTAAAACAACTACATACCATTCCCCCTCCCTTTCAGATCATGGGCTACTTAAAAGCAGGGACTATGAATTACTCACCCAATACCCACAGGGTCCTGAGTATTAATTAATAGCAGATTAAAGAATTAAATTTTCTCATCCCACCTCATTCCAAAAATTGTCTTTGCTCCACCATCCCTCACATCTTCATCTTCACTCCCTCCATCATTAAATAAACCCAAATTATCAATATTAAAAACAATAGTAATTTGGACTCCTGCTTCTGACCAAGATGGAATAATAGAAACCAGAAATACCTCCTGAAAACAAAATAAAACAAAGGGCTAAAATATATGGAAAAAAATTGTTTTCAAGACACTAAACATGAGGAAACAAAGAACAGTGATCCCTGAGAGACTAAAATAAAGCAAGGTGAGCCCTACAGTTGCCTCAGCTCACTATCTTAAAAGAGGTTCCAGGGTGACACAGAGTGGGGGCCACACAGGCAGAGTCCAGCAGATGTCTTAAGTATTTGAAGCTGAGTGCAGGGAAAGCAAGGTAGCCAGAGTTCACACAGCAGATACCAGAGAAGAGAGAGATGTACACAGGGAGAAAAAATTGGAGGATTTTTTTCAGAAAATCCCATTTATGTACTTAGCAGAATGAAACTTTTCCAAAGCCATGAAAGGAACCACCCAAAAATACTGAAAGGAATAGTGCCTGGCATTCACAGAGGGTCAAAAACAGTGACAATTTCCAACCAGACTGGAAAAACCCATGATTCACAAGACAGTGGGTAGATTACACAGAAATGTCCTGATGATAAAAGCAAGACTCAAAAGGACCAAACTATTTCCAAGTAACTTAACTGCATCCCTGAATAAAGTGCAAGAGTATTTCTAGAAATAACAGAAATACCATCACAATGTCTATAATCCAATCAAAACCCATGAGGTATGTAAAGAAGCAGGAAATACTACCCATATGAAGAGAAAAATCAATCAAAACCAAACCAAAACTGGCACAGATGTCAGAATTTGCAAACAAAGATATTAAAATAGTCATATTACTACATGTCATATGTTCAAAAGCTAAGTAGAGACATGAAAGATATAAAAGAATATGCAAATGAGACTTCTAGAGATAAAATTGCAATGTATGAGATAAAACATAAACTGAATGAATTAATGTAAGATTAGATATAGCAGAAAAAGAGATTAACAAATGTTAAGACATGGCAAAAAAGCCCAAAATAAAATACATAAAAAGAGGAAAGAAATAGAGAAAAGAAAGAAAAGAAAAAAGAAAAGAAAGGAAAGGAAGGGAGGAAGGAAATATTATTGAGTTATGGAACAACTTCAAGTGGTCTAACATATATATAAATGAAGTCCCAAAGAAGAAGAGAGGAAAGGAGAGAAAAGAAGAAAATGAAAAAATATCTATAAAAATAATTCATGAAAATTTACAAATTTAATAAAAACTATAAACCAACATATCCAAGATTCTTAAGAAATCCCAAGCACAAGAAACGTGAAGAAGAAAACTATACCAGGGCATATCATAATCAAAATGTTCAAAATCAATATAAAGAGGAAATGTTTTTAAAAACACCCAGAGAAATAAGATGTGTTATATACCGTAGAACAAAGACAAGGACAACAACAAATTTCAAAACAGAAGACAGTGAAGCAATATCTTTTAAGTTACTAAAAGAAAAAACTATCAACCTAGATTTTTATACCCAGCAAAACTCTTACAAAAATTGAGAGTGGAGCAAAATGGTAGACTAGATGGCTCTTTAGCTTCTCATTTCCCTACAGAAACATTAAAAAAACACACACACAAACAAAAACTCCCAGAACCAACTTTGTCAGAACTCTACAAAGAATCAAAGGTTTAGAGAAACCAAGAGAACACTTAATCAAGAAAAAGTCAACTTTAAAACAGTAGGAAAGCACTGTGGCATTTTTACTTGCCTTAGCCCCACACCCCCCACCCTCGCCAAACAAAGCAGCAATCTTAAAATTGTGCCAGCCTGTAGAACCTTAATTAGGTGTAGAATCCCAGTCCCCGGATCCATAGGGAGCAGAGCAGATGTTATTCACAAATTATTGTGTGTGTCTGTTATAGACTGGGGGCTGCCTGAAGAACTGGGTGCTAATCTAGTCTATATTTTGCCTGTCTTTAAACTTAGACCAAAATGCAGCAGATATTAGTAGAAATACTGCTGGGTGAACAACAACCCAGGGACACCTAGAACAAAAGATTCAATTGAGATGTAGTCTGCCTGAGGCTCAGGAACAAAACCTGGGGGAGAACCTTCAGAAAACTAGGATATTCAAAAGCGCCTGTTTGTATGGGGAAATTTAGAAACCCACACTATCACAGAAAATGATGCATGCTCAGAAAAAACCTGAAAATACCCTAAGCTTTCACCACAGGCTGATCCCTAGACTCAATGCAAGCCTGGCTAAGTGTTAGAGGAATTCTTTAGCACACAGTTAATCTGCAATGCTCTCCCAGAGATATCTGGGATTTTTTCATTTCTGTATTTGTGTTTGTTTGTAGTTATAGTTGTTTTTCTTTGTTTTGAACTCTTGGCATTCAGGAAAATCTCTGTCAAAATAGTAGCTGAACATGAGCTAAAGAAACAGACTTCAGTGACTATACAAAACAAAGTATACAGTGTTTTCAAAAACAGTTTGAAAAAAATCACTAAGCAATAAACTACTCAGCCTTCAACAATTTTAAAAATATCAAACTCTGGAAAAGGAGAAGAATATACTTTCCAGAGCTGCTGCAGTATAATATTGGAATGGCTCAATTTTCAAAAACAACAACAAAAATCACAAGGTCTACAAAGAAACAGTAACATATGGTCCATTCGGAAGAACAAAATTAATTTATAGAAACTATCCATGAGGAAACAGGGTCATCAGAATTACTAGATAACAACTTTAAAATAACTTTTAAATTTGCTCAACAAGCTTAAGGAAAATGTGAACAAAGAACTAAGAAAACCAGGAACATTATGCAGGAACAAAATGAGAATATCAACAAATAGAGTTATTAAGAAGGAACCAAACACAAATTCTAAAGCTGAAAAGTACAATAAAATGAAAAACTTGCTAGAGGTATTCAACAGACGATTTGAGCAGGCAGAAGACTTAGTAAACTTGAAGATAGAAAAATTGAAATTAACAGGAAGAAAAGAATTTTTAAATGTGAATTTTATGTTATATATATTTACCACAATAAAAATAAAAATGTATTCCCATATAAACAAAAGCTGAAATCTTACTTATATAAAATGCCTAAGGGAGTCCTTCAGATTAAAACAAAAGGATATTAGATAAAAAAAAACCCAAGCTGTACATAGGAATAACAATCTCCTAAGTGATTATTATAGACTAAATTGTGCCCCCCTCCAATTTATACATTGAAGCCCTTCCCCGCTGCCATGATGTATTTGGAGCAAGAACATTAGTAAAGGTTAAAAGAGGTCATAAGGGTGAAGCCCTGATCTAGTAAGAATAGTGTCCGTTTAAGACACGAAAAAAAAAAAAAAAAAACTTTCTCTGTCTCTCCACCATGTAAGCCAGGTGGAAAGCCTCCACCAGGAACCATATCTGCGAACAATTTGATCTTGGACCTCCCCATCCTCCAAAACTGTGAGAAAATAATTTGTTTTTTAAGCTACCCAGTCAATAGTACTGTTATAGCATCCCATGCTGGCTAAGTGCCTAAATTTTTCATTTTTATAAGGACATTAGTCAGTGACTTGTGGGACATCATCATATTCACTATAAGTGTCCCAGAGAAGGAGGGAGAATGGAAGAGAGAAAAGAAAGAATATTTGAAGAAATCATGGCCAAGGACTTCCTAAATTTCATGAGATACATAAATTTACAATCCAAGAAGCTCAATGAATTCTGAGTAGGCTAAACTCAATGAGACCCACACAGAGACCTATCATAAAAAAACTGTTGAAAAACACAGAGAGAATATCAAAGGCAGCAAGAAAAAAGCAACTAATCGTGAGCAAGTGATCCACAATGTGTTGGTTTAACAAAGGACTGAAGGTACATTTATGTGATGTATTACATTTATTGCTTTGCAAAATCAAACCATCCTTGCATCCCTGGGATGAATCCCACTTGATCGTGGTGGAGGATCTTTTTAATGTATTGCTGGATGCGGTTTGCCAATATTTTGCTGAGGATTTTAGCATCTATGCTCATCAGCGATATTGGCCTGCAGTTTTCTTTCTTTTTTGTGCTCTTGTCTGGTTTTGGGATTAGGACGGTGCTGGCCTCATGTAAACAGAGTTTGGGAGTCTTCCCTCTTCTTGGATTTTGTGGATTAGTCTGAGAAGGACAGGACTTAGCTCTTCCTAAAATGTTTCGTAAAGTTCTCCTGTGAAACCGGCTGGTCCAGGGCTTTTGTGTGCCGGGAGTTTCTTGATTACTGCTTCAATCTCGCCAGCTGTTATCTTTCTGTTCAGGCTTTCTGCTGCTTCTTCATTCAGTGTTGGAAGGTTATACTTTTCTAGAAGTTTGTCCATTTCACCCAGATTTCCAAATTTCTTGGCATGTAATTGTTCAGAGTAATTTCTTACAACCCTTTGTATTTCTGTGGTATCAATTGTTATTTCCCCTCTTTCATGTCTGATATTACTTATTTGGGTCCTCTCCCTTTTTTTCTTGATGAGTCTGCTTAAGGCTTGTTGATTTTGTTTATCTTTTCAAAGAACCAGCTCCTGGATTGGTTGATCCTTTGAATTGTTCTTTTGGTCTCTGTGTCATTCAGTTCTGCTCTGATCTTGATTATTTCCTTCCTTCTACTCACTCTGGGCTTTGTCTGTTGTTGTTTCTCCAGTTCTTGAAGCTGTAGAGTTAGGTCATTTATTTGAAATGTTTCTATCTTTTTTGGGTAGGCCTCTATTGCTATGAACTACCCCCTCAGGACTGCCTTCGCTGTGTCCCGTAGGTTTTGGACTATTGTTGTGTTCATTTTCATTTGTTTCCAGAAACTTTTCGATTTCTTCTTTGATCTCACTATTGACCCATTCATTGTTTAATAGCAGGCTGTTCAATCTCCATGAGATTGAATGTTTTTGAGTTTTTTCCTTGAGGCTGGTTTCTCGTTTCAAGCCCTTGTGGTCCAAGCAAATGCTTGTTATGATTTCAATTTTCTTGAATTTGTTGAGGCTTGTTTTGTGTCCTATCATGTGGTCTATCTTTGAAAATGTACCATGTGCATTTGAAACGAATGTGCATTCTGCTTTTTGGGGATGAAAGGTTCTATATATGTCAGTTAAGTCCATTTGACCTAATGTGCCGTTCAGTTCCACAATATCCTCATTGATATTTTGTTTGGAAGATCTCTCCATTGTTGACAGTGGGGTGTTAAAGTCCCCTATTATCAGTGTGTTGCTGTCTATATCTTTCTTGAAGTCCTTATTCAAAATCTTGAAGATTTTCCTTACATATTTGGGTGCTCCTATGTTGGGTGCATATAGGTTTACAATGTTTATGTCTTCTTGGTGGATTCTTTGAGTATTATGAAGTGTCCCTCTGGGTCTCTTCATGGCCTTTGCTTTGAAAGCTATTTTGTCTGCTATAAGTTTTGCTACCCCTGCCCTTTTTTCCCCTGTCCATTTGCTTGAAATATTTTTTTCCATCCCTTTGCTTTCAGTCTGTGTAGGTCCTTTGTTCTGAAGCCGGGTCTCTTCTAGGCCGCATATGTGTGGGTCATGCTTTCTAATCCGTTCAGCTTCCCTGTGTCTTTTGATTGGAGCATTTAACCCATTTACATTTAAAGTCATTATTGATAGGTACTTATTCATTTTTTTCCCTTTGTACCTGTGTTCCCCTCTTTCGCACTCTTTTCCTTCATCTTCTTAAAGCAGTCCCTTTAGCATATCTTGCAGTGCTGGTTTGGTGGAGGTGTATTCTTTTAGCTTTCTTTTGTCTGGGAAACTCCTTATTTTGCCTTCCATTTTAACTGAGAGCCTTGCTGTGTATGGCAGTCTTGGTCACAGGCCTTTGCTTTTCACTACTTGGGATATTTCCTGCCATTCCCTTCTGGCTTGTAGTGTTTCTGTTGAGAAGTCAGCTGCTAGCCGTACCGGGGCTCCCTTGCATGTTATTATCTGTTTCTCCTTTGCTGCCTTTAAGATACTCTCTTTGTCTTTGACATTTGCCATTTTAATTATGATGTGTCTTGGAGTGGGCCTCATTGGGTTCCTCTTGAATGGGACCCTCTGTGCTTCCTGGACTCGTGTGACACTTTCTCTCCTCGAATTAAGGAACTTTCCCATCATTACTTTTTCAAATAGGTTCTCTCTCCCATGCGCCTCTTCTCCTTCCGGTGTCCCAATTATCTGGGTAGTATTACGTTTCAGGTTGTCCTGCATTTCCCTAAACGCCTCTTCTTTCTTTTTGAGTCTTTTTTCGTTTTCTCGCTCTTTCTGGGAGCTTTTTTCTACCTTGTCCTGCAGCTCGCTGATTCGATCCTCTGCTTCATCTAGCCTGCCTTTGATTCCTTCTACTGCATTCTTTGATTCAGAAATTGTATTCTTCATTTCCTCTTGCCTACTGTTGATAGTTTCTATGTCCTTTTTCATGCTGATATAGTTTGCAGTAAGTTCCTCATAGTTTCCCTGTAGTTTCTGGTAATTCTCTTTGAGCTCACTGAGCTTCCTTAGAACCATTGTTTTGAACTACAATATCTGATAGTTTACTTGCTTCTATTTCATTTAGTTCTCTTTGTGGGGATTCCTCCTTTCCCTTCGATTGGGGGTGGGGTGTGTTTCTTTGTCTTTCCATTATTTGTGAGACTCTTCTTTTTTGCTTCTGCTTTTTAAATTGATCTGTCTTGACTTCCTGACTTTGCAGTGTGAACTTCTATGGCAGGAGACCTGTGAGTTTCAGTGGTGCAGTCTCCTTGATCTCCTGAAGTTGCTGTTCTATGGATGCCTTTTATGTCATTTGTTTTGGCTCTCTGTAAGTAATTAGGTCTTGATTGTTGGTGGCCATTCTTTAGTGGGTTCTACTCTCCAGCTGGTTGACCTAGGGTCACACTGCCCACCACGTCTTATGTGCTTTTGTGCAGGTGCTGCCAAAACAAACCACAAAGCCCTCGAAGCAGACCCACATCCCCAAAAACAACTCCCCCTTGCAATTCCTCTGTCAAAAGCAAATGAAGAAGTATTAATAAGGCTGTAAAGAGATTAACACTATTTTAGGGAAGGAAAGAAGTAAACTATTAGTATAAAATCTAATACTTATTATGCACAAACTTGATGGACCCAAAATGAATGTTAAAAAGCTGTTAGTAAAGACAGTATCACAAATCACGAAGTCCACATTGGATTTCGTCTTGGTAGACTCTAGTATTCACCACTGTTTTTTCTTTCTGGATCTGCCTCTGATGATGTCAGATGTGACCCCATGTGACCTTAGGTAGTCTGTTTGAGACCTCCAGGAATCTAATGTCTGTGGCTGTCTCCTTCAGTTATTAATTAGCCACTCTTCAATCAGCGGTCAGGCTTAGGTACCACAGGGTGAGGCTCTTGTTTCTTCTCACACTGATGCTGTTCAAGGGAGTGGTTTGCCTGGGGAAGATGGCTGCTGCCATATAAAGGATAGGTCAGCACTGGGATCCCGCCTGCTACTCTCCCAGTTCTCTCCCCAAAACCTGCTTCCCCACTGTCTCCTCAGGTGTCTCTAGTCCACTCTGTCCCTGCCTTTGCCAGAGCCCAGGGCAAGTGGCTGCAAATAAAAATGTATGTGGTGGCCCTTTTAACGGCTCTTTGCATCTCCAGCCATCCATCTCTGGCAGACAGCAACCCTGCCACTTTTTGCAGCTGGCTGTTATTGTGTACTTTTTGGGCTCTGGTGCTGTAGGCAGGTGATCCCCACTTACAGTTTAGACCCCACTCTTCTCAGGGGACTCCAACTGGCCATTTAAATATCCGTCTGGCACTACCACCCATGAGCAGCCAGCCAGCCTTCTCAAGTCTCCACCACAGTCCTTACCAGTCAGGTTGTGCTAAAGCTGATTCTTCTACGCAAGGTTATAAGGTTTCTCTCACTATTGTTCAGTTTTTGGTTATGGATGATTTCTCCACAATTTAGTTGTAATTCCAGATTGGTCCTGGGAGGAGGTCAGTGTGACTTCCATTCACTCCTCTGCCATCTTGCCTCTATCCTCATTTTTTTTTTAATCTTTTTTCTTTTTGCTGTTCTTATTGGGCGTTTTTGCTTCCTTATATTCCAAACTGTTATTTTCATTCTTGGCTTTATCTACGCTACTGTTGATTCCCTTTGAATCATTCTTAATTTCACATTGTATCCTTTATTTTATAATAAATAAAATATTTATTTTTATTATAAATAATAATTTATATTATTGGTTCTAACTGGTTCTCTTTTATGGCTTCTGTGTCCTTTTTATGTTGTTGAAGTTCTAAGTTCATATTCTCTTCCCAGAAGTTCATTGAGCATTCTTATACCTAGTGTTTTGAACTCTGCATCTAGTAGATTGTTTGTCTCCATTTTGTTTAGTTCTGTTTCTGGAGTTTTATTCCATTATTTCATTTCAGCCTTGTTTCTTTGTCTCTTCATTCAGGCATCCTCCCTGTGTTTGTTTCTATGTATTAGGTAGGCTTATTATAACTCCCTGTCTTGGTAGCATAGCCTAATATAGTATGTGTCCTGTAGGGTCCAGTGGCACAGCCTCCCCTATCACCCAAGCTGGGCACTCAAGGTGTGCCCCTCCATGGGCTGTGTACACCATCCTGTTGTAGTTGAGCTTTTATTGCTGTTGGCACATCAATGGGAGGGATTTACCACCCACCCATCAATGGGAGGGGTTTACCTGCAGGCCAATCAGCTGCAAGAACTGGCTGCCACCACTGACTGCTGACCTCCAACCACCATGAACGATCAATTTTGTAACTATCTACCACAGTGAGGAGGACTTACTTCAGAGGTGCTCTGGTACCCACTGAGTGCGCTTCTTGAGTGTATCACTTGTGGAGATGGTTGGGTGGTGAGGTTTTGACGTGGTGTGAAGCTGTATGCTGAGTGAACTGGCTCTGGGGCTTCTGGGTGGTGTAGGCCCAAGTCAGCTGTACCGTCTTCTGCTCATGAGCACCTGGCATGAGCTACAAAGTGATCTGAAGATGGTTGCTATTTGTGCAGCCCTTGAAGTTGCCCGGGTGAGGCCAAACTGGGAACCAAGACCGTCTGATGTTAGTGTTAAGTCATGAGCCACTTAGCAAGAAGTACAGAGCATGCTGGGCCCAGATTCTGCTTGTTTGAGAGATTTTTAGGAAAACCTGAAACATGAGCCATGAAAGGCCATTCAAATGAAAAACCACTGGAAACAGCTTGGGTGGTCCCAAAAGTTGGGTATGGCAGGGCCTGAGGGAATCACCAGGGTAGGGCAAATAGTGTAAGCCTGGTTGATGGAGTCTGAAATATGGCATCCACCTGCTGGCTCTGTTTGAGGAGGGTTCAGCAAAGGAACAATGGCCTCTGCCAGCACATCTTTCTAGGGGAAAGCTGCCCCATTCCCAGCCCTTGCACTGATACCAGATAATTCAGCTCCTCCCCATATGTCCCTGGTGCCTTTAAATCTGCTGCCCCAGCACTGGAGCACAGAGGGAGTGAGTCTGAGTAAGTCCGTGCATGGGTCCTTTAAGAGAAACTCTCTGGCACCCCAGAAGCCCACTGTCTCCCTCAGCCTCAATCCACACTGGTTTTCACAGCAAGAAGTTATGGGGACTTCTCTTCCCAGCACCAGAACCCTGGGCTAGGAGGTCTGGTGTGGGATTGGGACCTCTCACTCCTCAAGGGGGACCTCTCCAGCCAAAATATCCCTCCTGATTTTTATCCTCCAACAGGGGTATGAGCCCAGCCCATTCTTTGTCTCCACCCTTCTACCAGTCTCAATATGGCTTCTCTTCCATTCCCTAGTTGTAGAACTTCCATTCAGCCTGATTTAAGGTGGTTCTGAATGATGGTTGTTCTGTAGTTTAGTTGTAATTTTGATGTGGTTGTGTGAGGAGAGGTATACTATGTTTTTGTTATGTGTATTTTTTCACAATTAAAAAAAACAAGCAAAATTAATTAAAACAGCCCCAAATTAAAAAAAAAAAAAAAAAAAAAAAAAAACAAGGGAGTTTGTTAGATATTCCCTATAAGAAATGTTGAAGTGAGTCCTTCAAGTTGAGATGAAAGGACACTAGATAGTAACTCAAAGCTATACAATGAAATAGTGGTCTCCAGTAAAGGTAACTACATGGGAAAATAAAAAAGCCATTGTTGTTGTATTTTTTATTTGTAACTCCATTTTTCATTTCCTACATGATTTAAAACATAAAAGAATTTTTAAAATTCTAAATATATGTTAAGGACCAACAATGTATAAAGATGTGACTTACAGTAACAAAAGCATAAAAGGGGTATGGAGCTGAACAGGAGCATAGTTGTATGCTATTGAAGTCAAGATAAAATCAATTCAAATTACATTCCTATAAATTTAGGACATTAAATGTAATTCTCATGGTAACCACAAAAGAAAAATCTAAGAAATAAACACAAAAGGAAATTAAACAGGAATCAAATGGTTTACTACTAAAAAAATAAATAAATATACACAAAAAAAATGGCAGTAAAAGAGGGAATGACGGACAAAATGGTATTTAGATATACAGGAAACGAAAAGCAAAATGACAGAAGTCAATTCTTATCAATAATTACTTTAAATACATATAAGTTGAACTCCAATCAAAGGCAGAGACTTGAGAATGGATTTTAACAACACAATCCAACTAGATGCTGTCTATAAAAAACTCCCTTTGTATCCAAAAGTACATGTAGGTTGAAAATAAAAGAAGGGAGAAAGCTATTCCTACACATAGGAACCAAACAGAAAAGGGGGTGACTGCATTAATGATAGGAAAAGTGTACTTTATCCCAAAACTGGTAAAGAAAAACATTATATATTGCTTCTATCTTATGAATTTGTTTTAAAAAGAAGAGCAAACTTCCGATTCCTGTTGTGCATGCAATGAGCTTGGAAGTTGACACTCTGTCCTAAAGACAAGCAAAAAGCTGAACAGGCTAAAAATTCAACGAGTCGTCTTGGATCCTTAAGAGAAGGCAGAAGAACACAGAGCATACTGCTGCCCCAAGATTAGAGAGAGTCAAACAGAGGACGTTGCAGCTTCCTGGCATGAGTGAAAACCACTGGGAGAGCCAGTGCTGGGGTAGGAAGATCTGAATTGTGATTGACAAATTGTTGGAGGCTCAATGTGGACAACTTTGAGGGTTAAAAACTCTAGGGAAACCCAATAATAGAGGAGCCTCCACAATCCTGTGAGATTTACTTCCAGGAGATCAAACAGGTTCCTATAGTAAAATATCAGAGAAAAATCCCCTAGCACTTCTGGTGAAGGAAGGGGAGAGAAACCATTTTTAAATATACCAATGCACTCTGTTCTTAGCAAGGCCTGCCCTCAAAGGAAACTAGGTTCCAGAGCCTAGCCAGCTGAGATCTTACCAGAGCCTAACTAATCTGGTCCACTCTCTCAGTCCTGTCCCAACTAAGGTTAATAAAGAGAATAAGAGAATAAAAACCTGAGAGACACTTACGAAGTTCACAGACCAAAGGCATAGGCTGAGGCTAACCTTAGGACTATAGAACACTTTCCCTCACCCAACACACCTCACTACCACATTACTAAAAGCATATTTACAGAAGTTCATTTTGCCAGGTACATCATGGCCAGCTATCAAGAAAAAAATTACAAGGCATACAAAAGCAAAAAAAACAAAAAAAAAAGTTGGCAGAGACAAGAACAGGTATCAGAACAAGAGATGTCAGGAATATTGGCATTATCAGACCAAGAAATTTTTTAAATTATGATTCAAATACTAAGGGCCCTAATGAATAAAGTAGACAGCATGCAAAAACAGATGGGCAGTGTAAACAAAGATAATAAAAGTCCTAATAAAGAAACGAAATGCTTGAAATTTAAAAACATTGTAACAGAAATGAAGAATGCCTATGAAGGACTTATTAGTAAACTGGACATGACTGAGGATTTATCTAAGCTAGAGGATCTATCAATAATGTACTTTAAAACTGAAAAACAAGGGGAATAAAGACTGGGAAAAAAAGAACAGAATATCAAACAGCTGTGGCAAAACTACTAAAGGCATAATATACAATGGAAATATTCAAAGAAGAAGGGAAAAAATGTAACAGAAGAAATACTTGAAACAATAATAACTGAGCATTTTCCCACAATTAATGTAAGACACCAAATAACAGATCTAGGAAGCTCAGAGAACACCAAGCAGGATAAATAATGCCTCCCTACCAAAAAAACTAAGCCTAAGAATAAAATTTTTAAACTACACAAAATCAACAATATTTTTCAAATCTGGGTGGGGGGGGGGGGAATTCTGAAAGAAGCCAGAGGGAGGAAAAAACACCTTACCAATAGAGAAGCAAAGATAGGAATTATATTAGACTTATGCACAGAAACCATGTAAGCAAGAAGAAAGTAGAGTGAAATATTTAAAATGTTGAGAGTGAAAAAAGCTAACCCAGATTTCTGTATCCTGTGAAACTATCCCTCAAAAGTAAAGGAGAAATAAAGACTTTCTCGGACAAATAAAAATTGAAGGAATTTGTTGCCAGTAGACCTGCTCTGCAAGAAATGTTAAAGAAGCCCTGACTGGTGTGGTTCAATTGGTTGAGCACTGTTCTGCAAAGCTAAAGGTCACCGATTTGATTCCCAGTCAGGGCACATGTCTGGGTTGCAGGTTCAGTTTCCATTCAGAGTGTGTTCTAGAGGCAACCAATCAATGTTTCTCTCTTACATCAATGTTCCTCTCTCTCTCTTCCTCCCTCCCCTCTCTTCTCTCTAAAAAAATAAATAAAGGTTTTTTTTTAAAAAAAAACAAATGTTAAATGAAGTTATTTAGAGAGAAGCAAAAAATAAGAAACTCAGATGTACATAAAGTAAGGAAAAGTATCAAAAAAGGAATAAGTAAAAATAAAATTAAAACTTTATTTCTCTTATTAATTCATCTAATAGAGAACAGTGGTCAAAATAACAATACCAACAATATATGCAATTATGTAGGCTTTTTATCTTGTGTGTATATGTATACTTATGTGTGTATACGTGTAACTCATACATAAGGGAAACAAATGACAGTAATAATATAAGCATGCGAGATAAGAACTGGTATTTTTGCTATTCTAAGATACATTATTCATTAAGTGGTATAGTGCTATTTGAAAATGGACTTAGATTAGCTGTAAATGTATTTTGAAATCTCTAGGGTAACCACAAAAAAAGTTTGTAAAAAAGTATAACCAATGTGCTAGGAAAGGAGAGAAAACAATCATAAAATATTCAATAAAACCACAAAAGGTAGAAGAAGAATGGAAGACAAAAACAGAAACAAAGAAAATGGGCAATAAACAGAAACCCATAACAGACATGGCATCCAGTCAAACCTTGGTTCTCGAATGTCTTGGTTCTTGAACACTTTGGTTCTCAACCAAGTTGTTCACAGAAAAAAATGTCTCAGTTGTCTAAGAAAACTTTGCATCTCGGTTCTTTACTTGACAGCTCTTTCATACTGATACCTATATGATCAATCACACGTCTCTCAGGCAACAAAAAAGGAGATTCAGTTTTCAAACAAATTGCTTCTCAAAACAGTTTTCCAGAATGAATTAATGTTCGGGAACAGAGGTTCCCCTGTATATTAATCCAATCAAGGAACATATAGCAAGGACTCATGGACAAAACCAAAGGGGAAGAGCTGAGGGAGGGAAGTAGGGAGGGGGCAAGGGAAAATGGTGGGGGGGAGGCAGAGACAAATGTATTTGAAAAAATAAATTAAAATAAAATTTAAAAAAATAATCACATTGAATGTCATTAATCTAAAAGCATGAATTAAAAGACAGAGACCATCACAGTGCATCAGAAAACATAAATGTCTACAAAAAGTCCACTTTAACTGTGAAGACACATAAATTTAAAATACAATAAATAGATAAAGAAAAATAAACCATGCTAATACTAATCAAAGGAAAGCAGGAGTAACTATATTAATTTCAGAGTTGACATGAAATTAAGGAAAATTATTAGGGATAAAAAAGGTATTACATAATGATAAAGAGATCAATTCTCCAAGAAGACAACTATTTTTAATGTATATGCACCTAACAGAACATCAAACTATGTGAGGCAAAAAACTGATATAACTACAGGGATAAATAGGTAAATGCACTATCATAGTTGGAGACTTTAACACTCCTCACTCAAATATGGAGAGAGCGGCAGATAGAAAAACAATAAGGATATAGTTGAACTCAATGATACCATCCATCCACTGGATATAATTGACACCTATAAACTATGTCATCTAACAACAAAACACATATTTTTCTCAAGCTCACATGAAAGGTAGACCATTTCTCAGCCATATAACAAACCTTAACAACTTTAAAAGAATAGAAATCATACAATGTCTTCTCTGAGACCACAATTAAAGTAGAAATCAATAAAAGCAATATAGATTTAAAAATTCCAAAATACTTACAGATTAAGCAACATACTTCTAAAAAACACAAGTCAAAAAATAAATATCAAGAGAAATTTTAAAATATTTTGAACTAAATGAAAATGAAAGCACATCTTATCAAAATTTGTGGGATACAGAGAAAACAGTGCCTAAAAGGAAATATACAGCATTAAATGCATACACTAGAAAAGAAGAAAAATCTAAAATAAATAATCTAATTTTGCACATTAGGAAATTAGAAGAGCAAATTAAATCCAAAGTAAGCAAAAGAAAATAATTCATAAGAATTAGAGCTGAAACAGTTGCAGGACTTCTGGCCAAGATGGAGACATAGATAGATATACACTTTGACTCCTCGCACAACCAAAAGAAGGACAAAAACAAATTTAAAAACAAAAATAACCAGAACTTCCAGAAGATCAAACTGTATGGAAGTCTGACAACCAAGGAGTTAAATAAGAAACAGTCATCCAGACCAGTAAGAGGGGTAGAGACGGGCAGCCAGGGCAGAGAGGACATGCGGCAAAGTGGCAGCTGGAGTACCAGGTGGTCCCACATTTGTGTGTGGATAAACCTTGAGGAACAGCTGGGGAGTGAGACAAACCAAGCAATCCAGGGTACCAGTACGGGAAAAGAAAGCCTCAAAACCTCTAGCTGTAAAAACCTCAAGGGGATGCAGCAGCGGGAGAAACTCCCAGACTCACAAGAGAGTTCACTGGAGAGACTCACAGGGTCCTAGAAAGTACACAAACCCACCCACCTGGGAATCAGCGCCACAAGGGCCCAATTTGCTTCTGGGTAGAGGAGGAAGTGACTGAAAGCCTGCCAAGAGCCAAGCAAGTGGCATTGTTCCCACTCAGACCCCTCCCCCACAGACAGCATCATAATGCAGCGACCTGGGTTGCCCCGCCCTGGCAAATCCCTAAGGCTCTGCCCCTTCAAACCATTTCCAAGGTGCGATGAGACAAAGAAATATGGCCCAAATGAAAGAACATATCAAAGCTTTAAAAATAGAACTAAGTGATGAACAGATAGCCAGCCTATCAGATGCACAGTTCAAAACGCTGGTGATCTGGATGCTCACTGAATTGGTTGAGTGTGGTCACAAAATGGAGGAAAAAGCGAAGGCTATGCAAAGTGAAAGGGAACCAACAGTGAAAGGAAGGAAACAGGGACTCAAATCAATGACTTGCAGCAGAAGGAAGAGATACACATTCAATCAGAACACAATGAAGAAAGAAGAATTCAAAAAAATGAGAGAAGGCTTAGGAACCTCTGGGACAACTTTAAACATTCCAACATGTGAATCATAGGTGAACCAGAGGAGAAGAGGAAGAACAAGAAAATGAAAACCTATTTGAAAAAATAATGAAGGAGAACTTCCCCGATCTGGGGAAGGAAATAGACTTCCAGGAGATCCAGAAGCTCAGAGTCCCAAAGAAGTTGGATTCAAGGAAGGACACACCCAGGCACATCATAATTAAGTTACCCACGATGAAAGATAAGGAGAGAATCTTAAAGGCAGCAAGAGAAAAGGAGACAGTTAACCTACAAAGGAGTTCCCATAAGATTGTCAGCTGATTTCTCAAAAGAAACCTTGCAGGCAAGAAGGGGCTGGAAAGTACTCAAAGTCATGAAAGACAAGGACCTACACCCAAGATTACTCTATCCAGCAAAGCTATCATTTAAAATGGAAGGGTAGATACAGTGTTTCCCAGATAAGGTCAAGTAAAAGGATTTCATCATCACCAAGCCCTTATTATATGAAATGTTAAAGGGACTTATCTAAGAAAAGGAAGATCAAAAACTATGAACAGTAAAACAGGGAAGGAGGAGGGGGAAGAATGGAGGACAAGTTACAGCGAATAAGCAGCATAAATAGTAGGTACGAAATAGGCAGGGGGGTGTTAAAAATAGTATAGGAAATAGAGAAGCCAAAGAACTTATATATATGACCCATGGACATGAACTAAGATGAGAGGGGAATGCTGAGGGGAGGGTGTGTGGAGGGGAATAAAGGGGAGAAAAAAATGGAATAACTGTAACAGCATAATCAATAAAATATATTTTAAAAAATAAATGAAACAATTAAAAAAATTAGAGCTGGAATCAATACAAGTGAAAACAGGAGATCAATAGAGAAAATCAACAAAACTAAAGCTAATTCTTATTTTAAAAGATTTTATTTAACTGTTTTAGAGATAAGGTAAAGGAGGGAGAAAGAAAGGGAGAGAAACATCGATATGAGGGAGAAACATCGACCAGTTACCTCTTGCATGCACCCGACTGGGAACAAAACCCAAAACCCAGATATGTGCCCTGATGGTAATTGTACCAGTGAGCCTTCACTTTCAGGATGACACCCAACTAATGGAGCTACACAGTTTGGGCCAAAGCTAATTCTTTGAAAAGATAATTAAAATCAATAAATATCTAGTCAGACTAAGTAAGAAAAACAGGAGAGAAGACACAAATCACTAATATCAGAAACGAAAAAGGGTATATCACTACAGATCCCATGGATATTAAAAGGACAATAAAAGAATATTATGAACAACTCTATACCTGCAAACATGATTACCTTAGTGAAATGCACAATTTCTTGAAAGACACAATCTACAAAAACTCACAGAAAGAAGAAATATATTATCTGAATAAGCTTATATCAATTTTAAAAATTGAATAGTTTATAACCTCCAAAATAGAAAGCATCAGGTTCAGATGGGTTCACAGTAAACCCTGCCAAACTTTTAAAGAAAAACTACCAGTTCTCCACAATATCTTTCAGAAGATGGAAAAAGAAGAAATAATTCTTTATTCATTCTATGACACCAGTATTACCCTACACCAAAGCATTACCAAAACCAACAAAGACATTACAAGTAAATTACAGACAAATGTCTCTCATGAACATTGATGCAAATTTTACCAACAAATATTAACACGTCAAATCCAACAATGTATAAAAAAGAATTATAAACCACAACCAAGAAGGATTTATCTCATGTACGAAACTGATTAAACATTCAAAAATGAATTAATGTAATCTATCACATCAACAAGCTAAAACAGAAAAAGCACATGGTCATAACATAGATGTTGAAAGGCACTTAATGGAAAAAAAAAAAAAAAAAGAAAAGAGCAGTCTCCTACCAAAGAAGTTCACACTGCAAAGTCAGGAAGTCAAGACAGATCAATTTAAAAAGCAGAAGCAAAAAAGAAGAGTCTCACAAATAATGGAAAGACAAAGAAACACACCCCACCCCCAATCGAAGGGAAAGGAGGAATCCCCACAAAGAGAACTAAATGAAATAGAAGCAAGTAAACTATCAGATATTGTAGTTCAAAACAATGGTTCTAAGGAAGCTCAGTGAGCTCAAAGAGAATTACCAGAAACTACAGGGAAACTATGAGGAACTTACTGCAAACTATATCAGCATGAAAAAGGACATAGAAACTATCAACAGTAGGCAAGAGGAAATGAAGAATACAATTTCTGAATCAAAGAATGCAGTAGAAGGAATCAAAGGCAGGCTAGATGAAGCAGAGGATCGAATCAGCGAGCTGCAGGACAAGGTAGAAAAAAGCTCCCAGAAAGAGCGAGAAAACGAAAAAAGACTCAAAAAGAAAGAAGAGGCGTTTAGGGAAATGCAGGACAACCTGAAACGTAATACTACCCAGATAATTGGGACACCGGAAGGAGAAGAGGCGCATGGGAGAGAGAACCTATTTGAAAAAGTAATGATGGGAAAGTTCCTTAATTCGAGGAGAGAAAGTGTCACACGAGTCCAGGAAGCACAGAGGGTCCCATTCAAGAGGAACCCAATGAGGCCCACTCCAAGACACATCATAATTAAAATGGCAAATGTCAAAGACAAAGAGAGTATCTTAAAGGCAGCAAAGGAGAAACAGATAATAACATGCAAGGGAGCCCCGGTACGGCTAGCAGCTGACTTCTCAACAGAAACACTACAAGCCAGAAGGGAATGGCAGGAAATATCCCAAGTAGTGAAAAGCAAAGGCCTGTGACCAAGACTGCCATACACAGCAAGGCTCTCAGTTAAAATGGAAGGCAAAATAAGGAGTTTCCCAGACAAAAGAAAGCTAAAAGAATACACCTCCACCAAACCAGCACTGCAAGATATGCTAAAGGGACTGCTTTAAGAAGATGAAGGAAAAGAGTGCGAAAGAGGGGAACACAGGTACAAAGGGAAAAAAATGAATAAGTACCTATCAATAATGACTTTAAATGTAAATGGGTTAAATGCTCCAATCAAAAGACACAGGGAAGCTGAACGGATTAGAAAGCATGACCCACACATATGCGGCCTAGAAGAGACCCGGCTTCAGAACAAAGGACCTACACAGACTGAAAGCAAAGGGATGGAAAAAAATATTTCAAGCAAATGGACAGGGGAAAAAAGGGCAGGGGTAGCAAAACTTATAGCAGACAAAATAGCTTTCAAAGCAAAGGCCATGAAGAGACCCAGAGGGACACTTCATAATACTCAAAGAATCCACCAAGAAGACATAAACATTGTAAACCTATATGCACCCAACATAGGAGCACCCAAATATGTAAGGAAAATCTTCAAGATTTTGAATAAGGACTTCAAGAAAGATATAGACAGCAACACACTGATAATAGGGGACTTTAACACCCCACTGTCAACAATGGAGAGATCTTCCAAACAAAATATCAATGAGGATATTGTGGAACTGAACGGCACATTAGGTCAAATGGACTTAACTGACATATATAGAACCTTTCATCCCCAAAAAGCAGAATGCACATTCGTTTCAAATGCACATGGTACATTTTCAAAGATAGACCACATGATAGGACACAAAACAAGCCTCAACAAATTCAAGAAAATTGAAATCATAACAAGCATTTGCTTGGACCACAAGGGCTTGAAACGAGAAACCAGCCTCAAGGAAAAAACTCAAAAACATTCAATCTCATGGAGATTGAACAGCCTGCTATTAAACAATGAATGGGTCAATAGTGAGATCAAAGAAGAAATCGAAAAGTTTCTGGAAACAAATGAAAATGAACACAACAATAGTCCAAAACCTACGGGACACAGCGAAGGCAGTCCTGAGGGGGTAGTTCATAGCAATAGAGGCCTACCCAAAAAAGATAGAAACATTTCAAATAAATGACCTAACTCTACAGCTTCAAGAACTGGAGAAACAACAACAGACAAAGCCCAGAGTGAGTAGAAGGAAGGAAATAATCAAGATCAGAGCAGAACTGAATGACACAGAGACCAAAAGAACAATTCAAAGGATCAACCAATCCAGGAGCTGGTTCTTTGAAAAGATAAACAAAATCAACAAGCCTTAAGCAGACTCATCAAGAAAAAAAGGGAGAGGACCCAAATAAGTAATATCAGACATGAAAGAGGGGAAATAACAATTGATACCACAGAAATACAAAGGGTTGTAAGAAATTACTCTGAACAATTACATGCCAAGAAATTTGGAAATCTGGGTGAAATGGACAAACTTCTAGAAAAGTATAACCTTCCAACACTGAATGAAGAAGCAGCAGAAAGCCTGAACAGAAAGATAACAGCTGGCGAGATTGAAGCAGTAATCAAGAAACTCCCGGCACACAAAAGCCCTGGACCAGCCGGTTTCACAGGAGAACTTTACGAAACATTTTAGGAAGAGCTAAGTCCTGTCCTTCTCAGACTAATCCACAAAATCCAAGAAGAGGGAAGACTCCCAAACTCTGTTTACATGAGGCCAGCACCGTCCTAATCCCAAAACCAGACAAGAGCACAAAAAAGAAAGAAAACTGCAGGCCAATATCGCTGATGAGCATAGATGCTAAAATCCTCAGCAAAATATTGGCAAACCGCATCCAGCAATACATTAAAAAGATCCTCCACCACGATCAAGTGGGATTCATCCCAGGGATGCAAGGATGGTTTGATTTTGCAAAGCAATAAATGTAATACATCACATAAATAAATGGAAAGATAAAACCAAATGATCACATCAATAGATGCAGTAAAAGCATTTGATAAGGTACAGGACCCATTTATAGGAAAACACTCAGCAAAGTGGGAATACAGGGGGCTTACCTCAACATAATAAAGGCCATATATGAAAAACCTATATCCAACATCATAGGAAAAAAAAAGAAGAAAAAGGCCCTTAGCAATATCCAATACCTAGTCATAATAAAAATTCTATAAACAAAGAATAGAGGGGAACTTTCTCAACTTGATAAAGACTATTTACAAAAAAAAATACAGTTAACATATACTTAATAGTTAGAAACTTGAAGCTTTCCCACCAAGACCAAGTACAAGTCAAGGATGTCTTTTCTCAGCACTCCTTTTTAACATCATACTAGAAGTTCTTGCTAATAAAATAAGTCAGGAAAAGGAAATAAAATATATGCAGCTTGAGAAGTAAGGCATAAAACTGTCTTTGTTCACAGTTGATACAATCATCTATGTAGAAAATCCAAAAAAAAAAAATGACAACAAACACTTATGGACCTAATAAACAGTTATAGCAAGATGGTAGGATACAAGGTTAATATACAAAAGTCATTAAGTAAATATCAGACTGTCAGTCTGTGTTAGTATATCAGAAAAGTGCTTTCTATATACTAACAAGATACAAGTAGAATTTGAAATTATGGAAATACCACTTATATTAGCACCCAAAATATGAAATACTTAGATATAAACCCAAGAAAATATGTATAAGATCTATACGAGGAAAGCTACAAAACTCACCATAAATAAAATCAAAACAGAACTAAATATATAGGTAGGTATTCCATGATCCTATCCCTTCCATGGGGATAGGTGGGAAGACTCAATATTGTCAAAATGTTTGTTTTTTTTTTCAAATTGCTCTGTAGAGTCAATGCAATCCCTATCAAAATTCCAGCAAGTTATTTTATAAATATTAACAAACTAATTCTAAAGTTTATATTGATCAGACATTTCAAAAATTTATAGGTAACCATAAACGACCCCAAATAGCCGCAGCAATTTTGAGAAAGAAAAAGTAGGAGGGATCACAATACCGGACATCAAAGTATACTACAAAGCCACTATACTCAAAACAATATGGTACTGGCACAAGAACAGACCCATAGACCAGTGGAACAGAATAGAATGCCCAGAAGTAAGCCCAGGACTGTATGGGAAACTAATATTTGACAAAGGGGGCAGAAGCATAAAATGGAGCAATTATAGCCTCTTCAACAAATGCTGTTGGGAGAGCTGGACAGCTACATGCAAAAAATTGAAATAGGATCATCAGCTGACACCATACACAAAAATAAACTCGAGATGAATAAAAGACTTAAATATAAGTCGCAACACCATAAAAGTCCTAGAGGAGAACATTGGCAGGAAACTCTCAGATATCCCACGCAGCAATTTTTTCACTATGTCTCCTAAAGCAAGGGACATAAAGGAAAGAATAAACAAGTGGGACCTCCTCAAAATAAGAAGCTTCTGCATGGCTAAAGAAAACATCAGCAAAATGAAAAGGGAGCCAACCGTATGGGAAAATATATTTGCTAATGATACATCAGATAGAGTTTTGTTCTCCAAAATATATAAAGAACTCACTCAACTCCACTTCAAGAAAACAAATGATCCAATCAAAAAATGGGCAAAGGACCTGGACAGATGCTTTTCCAAGGAAGAAATACAGAGGGCCCAGAGACATTTGAAAAGATGCTCAGCATCACTAGCCTTCAGAGAAATGCAGATCAAAACCACCATGAGGTACCACCTCACACCGGTCAGAATGCCCATCATAAACAGATCAACAAACAACAGGTGCTGGCGAGGCTGTGGAGAAAAGGGAACCCTAGTACACTGTTGGTGGGAATGCAGACTGGTGCAGCCATTGTGGAAAGCAGTGTGGAATTCCCTCGAAAAGCTGAAAATGGAACTGCCTTTTGATCCAATGATTCCCCTGCTGGGACTATACCCTAAGAATCCGAAAACACCAATTCAAAAGAACCTATACACCCCAATGTTCATAGCAGCACCATTTACAATATCTAAGTGTTGGAAGCCATCTAAATGCCCATCAGTAGATGACTGGATCAAAAAACTATGGTATATTTACACAATGGAATACTACGCAGCAGAAAGAAAAAAAGAACTACTAAACTTTGTAACAGCATGGATGGAACTAGAGAGCATTATGCTAAGTGAAATAAGCCAAGGGGCGAAAGACAAATGCCATATGATCTCACCTATAAGCAAAACCTAACCAACAATACAAAGATGCAAGGAAAATAAGACCAGCAACACTGAAAGGAAAAGAAACCAATGAAGACAGGAGGGAAGGAGTAGGGAAAGGAAGGGAAGGGGAAAGTCAAGGAACATATAGCAAGGTCTCATGGACAAAACCAAAGGGGAAGGATTGAGGGAGGGAGAGGAGAGAGGGCAAGGGAAAGTGGTGGGGGGAAGGCAGAGACAAATGTATTTGAAAAAATAAATAAATAAATAAAGTTTATATGGAGAGGCAAAAGACCCAGAATAGCCAACAAAACAAAGTAGTGTTTTCCAAAGAAGGAAAACAACAAAGTTGGAGTACTGATGTCACCCTACTTCAAGACTTATTATAAAACTACAGTAATCAAGACTAGATTGTACTGGCACAAGAATAAACAAATAGATCAATGGAACAGAATAGAGAGCCCAGAAATAGCCCCACATAAGTATAGTCGATTGATCTTTGACAAAGCAGCCAACGACAATACGATGGAATAAAGACAGTCTCTCTTCAACAAATACTGCTGAAACAGCTGGACATCTACATGCAGGAAAAAAAAAAGGAAAAAAATAATCTAGACACAGACTTTATATGCTTCAAAAAATTAACTAAAAATGGATCATAAGTATAAATGTAAAACAAAAAACTAAAACTTCTAGAAGACAGAACAAAACCTAGATGACCTTGGGTATTGTGTTGCCTTTTTAAATATAACGCTAAAAACATGATCCATGAAACACATAATTGATAAGCTAAACTTCATTAAAATTAAAATTTTCTGATCTGCAAAAGACAGTATCAAGAGCACTAGAAAAAGAGCTATAGACCAAGAGAAAATATTTGCAAAAGATACATCTGATAAAAGACTATTATCCAAAATATACAAAAAACTCTTAAAACTCAACAACAGGAAAACAAAAAACCTAATTTTAAAAGTAGGCCAAAGACCTTAACAGATACCTCACCAAATAAGACAGACAGATGACAAATGATGAGATGGCATATGAAAACATGCTGCACATCATATATCATCAGGTAAGTGCAAATTAAAACAATAAGATACTACTACATATCTATTAGAATGCCCAAAGTCTGGAACACTGACACCATCATGTGCTGATAAGGATGTGGAGCAACAGGAACCCTGTATACTGCCAGAGGGAATGCAAAATGGTTCAATCACTTTGGAAGACAGATTGGCAGTTTCTTACAAAACTAAACATACTCTTAACATACAATCCAACAATCACACTACTTGGTATTTACTCAAAGGAGCTGAAAACATATGTCTTCACAAAAACCTGTACAAGGATGTTGATAGCAGCTTTATTCAAAATTGCCAAAACTTGGAAGGAGCCAAGATATCCTTCAGTAGGAGATGGATATATTGTGGAACAGCCACAATAAATTCAGTAATGTAGATGAAATAGACCAATTCCTTGAAAGACACATAATACCAAAATTCACTCAAGAAAAAAAGATATCCCAAACAGCATTAATATCTACCAAAGAAACAGAATTTGTAGTTGAAAACCTTCCAACAATAAAATCTTCAGTGAAGCCAGGTGGCTTCACTGGTGAATTCTACTTCACATTTAAGAAACAAATGATACTAATTCTACATAGCCTCTTTCAGAAAATTGTAAAGAAATGAATACTTCTCAATTGATTCTATTAAACCAAAATAACCTTGGTAGGAGACTACCCTGACAACACCAAAAACATTAAAAGAAAAAAGATTAAATAAGTCAATATGTCTCATGAATATAGGTTTTAAAAACTTTAGCAAATGAAGTCCAACAATACATAAAAATGATAATTCATTATGACTTAGTGGGATTTAATCCCAGGAATTCAAGGTTAATTTAACATTTGAAAATCAACTTCTATAAATCACTATATTGATGAACTGATACACACACACACATATCAGTAGGTTTACAGTTGTGAGTACATGAAACACAGACTTGATTGTTGTATTATTATAAATTATTGTATTAGTTTTCTAATGAACTATAAATCTGCTTTTACCCAGCCCTGTATATATTTCAATAAACACAAAAAGAGCACTTGACTTATTGCAACAACCATCCTAATAAAAGCTCTCAGAAAACTATACAGGGATGGGGACTTTTTGACTTGATAAAAGACATCTACAAAAAATCTGCAGCTAACATCACACTTAATGGTAAAAGGCCGAATGATTTTTCTCCACAAATCAGGAAAAAAATAGGGATGTTCACTCTTATCACTTTTATTTAACATTTTAATGGAAGTTCTAGTTCTTGAAATAAGGCAAGAAAATGAAATATAGAAGTCATCCATATCAGAAAAAAGTAACTGTCTTTATTCATAGACAACATGATTATTTATATAGAAAATAGGATGTAAGCTACCTGAAAAAACTGCTAAAACTAGTGAGTTTAGCAATGCTGCTAAGTACAAGATTAACATACAGAAGTCAATTGTATACATAGTAGCAATAAGCAATCACAAGTTAAAAATTTAAAAACTACAATACAATTTATTATAGCATCAAAAATATCACATAGGTAGTGACAAATTTGACAAAATTTCTGCCAAGACAATGTCCTCCTTTTCTTCCGCCTTCTCCCTCCTGTATATGCTGCTCCTACAATGATCTCCTGCTCCTTCATTTCAGGAGCAAAGTCAAGGCCAAACTCAAAAAATCCTCAGTGTGGCTGGTAAACTCAGAAGAGCAATGGTATTGACTGCAATGAGATTTTTAACAATTCACATAGGGATCATTCATTATGATAAGAATCCTTGTGAAAGCCTGGGAGCATGGCCCTCCTCTCTCAGTCGCTGGTCACCTGCACCATAACGGGCTGAGTAGCTCTCCCCTCTTTGCATCTCTTCTCTCTTCACTTACTTTACAAAAGCTTTGATCATCATGTCCCTCCAAGATGAAACCAATCCAGTCTGTATCATAGCTTTCCAGGTCACATCAAGCCCTCTACCTACCTTTCCAATGTTATTTCCTGTGACCTCCTTCATTGACCCTTCCCATCAACTAAACTGATTCACTGTTCCCCATATATCCCCCAGGGTGTCTCCTGTCAGTGCATAAAATCTCCTCGTATGTTCCCTCCCCAGCCTCAATCATTCTTCCTTCTGCTCACATCCCAGTCCGTCCCAGCCCTAAGAGATCAGCTAAATATGCCTCTTACTTCAAGAAGTCTTGACTCTACCTGTCAGGTGGATCACACTGCCTCTGAGCTCCCAGGGCATGTTGTCCCTCAGCCTGAGGCCAGGAGCAGCTTCCCTTTGGGACATTTTTCTTGTCTGACCCCCGACTGACAGACACTGGCAGATTATATCTGGCTCATCTCTACACCCCCAAAGCACTTCTAACAGGGCCTGGCACAGACAGAAAAAACCATCAGTAAGTGCTAGAAGGAAAGAAGCGGAGGAAGTAACTTCTTCTTGAAGGAGGAAGAGAATGAAACATGTGGATAAAGAACAGCAGGAAATGGAGAAGAGGAGGGAGTCTGACATTTACCTTGTGCTTGTCACTGAACTGCTAGAACTGTGGAAGAAGTTGAGGTGTCCAGGGGCTGCTAAGGGGTTATCAGGAGCAGCAAGGTGGACTAGCTCTTCGGAGAGAATTTCTAGCCAGGGCTGCACTGGGCTGGAGGGATATTATGGCATTCTTTCTTCTATATCTACAGTCCTCTCTTGCCCACAAGCCAGGTGGTTGGGCCTAACACAGACCTGTTCAGAGTTCACCTGAACACTCGAAATGAAGAACTAAAGTCAAAAACAACTTTGCTCTTTATGAAATTTTCCAGACTTCGGAGGACCAGGTTCAGCAGTTAAAGGGAAGAGGCAAAGACTCTGGGCTCTCTGCTGTCCACACACCTACCCACCTGAGGCCTGGGACCAATCGTCCTGAGACTTCACTGGGCATCAGAATCCGCTTCAAGTGTTTATTGTAAAAATAGATACCCATGCTCCACCTCCAGAAATGGAATTTCATTTGATCAGAGCTTAGGCCCTGGCATGAGCACATTTTAAATGCTCCCCAGATGATTCTCCTGGGTAGCCAGGTGGAGAACCTGAGCCTGGGAAGGACTCCTCAGTGCCAGCACACATGTGCTAAAGGAGGGTACCCATAGCTAGATACAAGGCCTGCTTCCATGTCACTCCGTCCTGTACCCCTCTGTGGAAGGCAGGCTAGGCCAGTGATTAGACACCAACAGACCCTCGCATCAGTCACCTTGGTTTACATCCCAACCCTACAGACTGGGACCCTGGAAAGTGACTCCATCACTTAGAGTCTTGGTTGGCTTCAAAAATTGAGAAGACAATTCTCACTTGGCATGGATCCTAGAGAATCAAATGGGAAGGTAGATTTCAAGATCTCTAGCACAAAGCACATGTTCAAGAAGAGCCCTCATACTCCCATCTCAAAGCACATCCGAAATAATGAATGTGGGGCTCCAGGACACGCCCCAGCATGGTCCAGCAGGCTGCAAGTGTGGCAGGTGGGGCAGGCAGAGAGGCCAAGTGGGCCACCCCCAGAAGAAGCAGAAGCAGGGGGGAGACTGAACCACCTCTGCTGTCAGGGGCCAACATCTTGGTTGGAATCTAAAGACAGGGCAGAGTCACAGCAGAGAGAGTAAGGTTGGAAGGCCAAGCTGGGATGGGCAGGAACTGTGGCACAAGGGAAGAGAAGTGGACCTGTGGTCACACAGGTCTGTCTCTGTCCCAGTCCACAAGGTGGCCTGCAATAGCTCTGTCACTGTCATGACCTACACAACAGACACATTAGCAGCGGTGTCACTGGAAGGTGCTTTGAGGCTCTGCCATTCCTGAACCCAGCCCTACATGTCACTATATCAACTTCAAACTCCGCATGTCAACAGTTCTCCCTCTGTGGTGAAGTGACATTAGGGACCTTTGCCTCTGCCCCTTCCCAGGCAGGGGTGAGGGTCCAAGGTGTTCCTGTAAACACCAGCCCCCAGCACTAGCAACATCAGGCTCAGCTGCTTGGAGAGGCCCTGTGTCCCCCAAGCCCGGGCACTGTGACCATCGGGGTGACATGTAGGCCAGACACCAACCCCCCATTAAGTCTCAGCTTGCCAGGAGAGGGACTCCTGGATGGTGCCTTCCGATCACCCTGTATGTAAAACACACAGAGAAGCCCTGTGGTGACATACTCACCTAAACCAAACATGACATTCTTAATGATATATAAAAAGGATGCAACCAGGGAGACTTCAGACACAGAAACAAAGGGAGTAGCTTCTAATAACATGCTGTTTAAATGACCAGGGTCCCTGCAAAACAGGTCAATAAAAGAGGAAACTGGGCCACATGATCTGCAGGTCAGGCCCTGGGGACAGTGCAGTGCAAGGAGACAACAGAGGGCAGCGTGGGGTGGGTGTGCTTCCAGGCCCTCAGATAGACCCAGCATGGCACCCCAGCATTTGGCCTTCAGTAATAATAATCATAAGTTGGCTAACACGTGCACAGTACTCACTGCATGCTAGGTACTGGTCTGAGATAGGGAGATATAGATGTACATGTAGGTATAGGTATGGATAGATGTATATATGTTTAACTGCATAAATAGAGACATAGGTATAGATTACATACAGATACAGATATAGACATGGACATAGATAAAAATGCATATTAGATATAGATAGTAGAGGTATTTAGAGTTATAAATGCATGTATATAGGTTCAATCTTTTTTTTTACATACTTATCCACAATCACTTTATTTATATTTTATTGATTATGCTATTACAATTGTCCCATCTTTTTTCCTTCCCTTTATTCCTCTCCACCCTACACCACCCCAATGCCCCCAGCATTCCTCCCCCCTTAGTTCATGTCCATGGGTCATACATATAAGTTCTTTGGCTTCTCTATTTCCTATACTATTCTTAACATCCCCCTGCCTATTTCGTACCTACTATTTATGCTGCTTATTCACTGTAACTTGTCCTCCATTCTTCCCCCTCTTCCCTCCCCTGTTTTACTGTTCATAGTTTTTGATCTTCCTTTTCTTAGATAAGTCCCTTTAACATTTCATATAATAAGGGCTTGGTGATGATGAACTCCTTTTACTTGACCTTATCTGGGAAACACTGTTATCTATCCTTCCATTCCAAATGATAGCTTTGCTGGATAGAGTAATCTTGGGTGTAGGTCCTTGTCTTTCATGACTTTGAGTACTTCTTTCCAGCCCCTTTTTGCCTGCAAGGTTTCTTTTGATCAGCTGACAATCTTATGGGAACTCCTTTGTAGGTTAACTGTCTCCTTTTCTCTTGCTGCCTTTAAGATTCTCTCCTTATCTTTCATCGTGGGTAACTTAATTATGGTGTGCCTGGGTGTGTCCTTCCTTGAGTCCAACTTCTTTGGGACTCTCTGAGCTTCCTGGACTTCCTGGAAGTCTATTTCCTTCCCCAGATCGGGGAAGTTCTCCTTCATTATTTTTTAAAATAAGTTTTCATTTTCTTGCTCTTCCTCTTCTCCTCTGGCTCCCCTATGATTCAGATGTTGGAACATTTAAAATTGTCCCAGAGGTTTCTAAGCCTCTCCTCATTTTTTAAATTCTTCTTTCTTCATTCTGTTCTGGTTGAATGTTTATCTCTTCCTTCTGCTCCAAATCGTTGATTTGAGTCCCAGTTTCTTTCTTATACTGTTGGTTCCCTGTATATTTTTCTTTATTTCATTTTGCATAGCCTTCACTCTTTCCTCCATTTTGCCACCACACTCAACCAATTCAGTGAGCATCCAGATTACCAGTGTTTTGAACTGCACATCTGATAGGCTATCTGTTCATGGCTTAGTTCTATTTCTGGAGCTTTGATCTATTCTTCATTTGGGCCATATTTCTTTGTCTCATTGCACCTTGGAAATCGTTGGAAGGAGTGGAGCTTTAGGGATGTGCCAGGGCGGGGCAACCCAAGTCGCTGCATTATGATGCTGTCTGTGGGGGAGGGTTCCAAGTGGGAACAATGCCACTTACTTGGCTCTCAGCAGGGTTTCAGTCACTTCCCCCACCACCCACAAACAAATTGTGCCCTACTGGTGCTGACTCCCGGGTGGGTGGGTTTGTGTACATTCTAGGACCCACTGGGTCTCTCCAGTGGACTCTTCTGTGAGGCTGGGAGTTTCTCCTGCCATTGCAACCCCTACAGGTTTTTACATCAAAAGGTTTTGAGGCTTTCTTTTCCCGCAATGGGACCCTGAATCACACAGTCTGTCTCTCTCCCCAGCTGTTCCTCCTGGTTTATCTGCACACAAATGTGGGATCGCCCAGTCCTCTAGCCGCCACCTTGCCACGCATCCTCTCCATCCCGGCTGCCCATCTCCACCCCTCCTACTGGTCTGGATGAATGTTTCTTCTTTAGCTTCCTGGTTGTCAGGTTTCTACACAATTCGATTTTCTAGAACTTCTGGTTATTTTTTGTTTTAAAATTTGTTGCTGTCCTTTGGTTGTATGAGAAGGCAAAATCTATCTACCTACACCTCCATCTTGGCCAGAAGTCCTGTAGGTTCAATCTTAACCCTCAACACAGCCCTATGAGGGATCATATATTCAATCTCCCCATTTTACAGATGAGGAAACAAGGAGGGCGGTAAACCTGCTGATCACCATTCAGCAGTGACCCTAGAATCTAGCCCTCATCAAGGACCCAGGAAGAATGTCTTGGAGAGCTGCCTGAGTGCCTCCATCTCTGGATGGTCAAGGGGTAGAGATGGAGGCATTCACCATGGCTCTGTTATCGGGGAAGAGATTCCCAGCTCAAATAGCTCTTCCTCCCACCATGGGCTCCTTAGGTCCAGCTTCCTCCCATGAGCGAGGCTACAAGAAGCCAGGAAGGAATCTGCAGCAGGGAATGCCCTCCAGAGCAGGAAGTGAGGGAATGCTTCTCAGTAGCTCGGCGCAGGGTTACCATCCTGGAATCAGATCAGATAGGTGCAGTATGAAATCACAGCCCCACCAGGCACAGCTGTATGACCATGATGGAGTTACTAACTGCTAACCTGGCTTCCTCATCTGTGAAATGGGGGAAATAGCAGTACCTACACCTCATAAAGGAGTTGACAAAGCTCTTTACTCTGGGCCTGGGGCCCACAAGGGCTCCATCAATGTTACCTACGCTCCCTTGTGACTGGAAAGCAAGCAAGGCCCATGTGGAGAACAAGAGGGGGAGAAATAGGGTCACTGAGGACCCTGTCCCAAAAGAAAGCCCCCCCGGGGTTCAGCCACCACTGTCTGGGCACCTACAAGATCCCAGGTCCGGGGTCACAGACACACCCACCCATGGGTGTTTCCTAAAGAGAACCTCCTCACTCACCACGTAAATGAGCACAAGGTCTCTAAATGGAAGACGCCATTATTACCTTTATCAAGTCCTAACTGGAGACAGTGGGTTCCCACCTCCTGAGCATGATCCTGGCAGGTGTGCCTGGTCCTTCCAACTGAGGGGGTGATTGTTCAGGCTCCTGTCAGCCATCCTCCCTGCTCTCAGGAGAACCCCAGCTTGGTGAGAGAGATGGACACTTGACTCCTTGCTTGTACACCACTCTCCCCAGCGACCAGAAGGCTGCACAAAACAGGACCCTCAAGGATGATAAGGTGAGATGCAGAAACATGCACAGGACAGGTGTGAGGGCATGGAAGTAGCTGGTAGCCTGGGGTACAGGAGGCCCACTGGGGGAGGAGCCCCACTGAGGGTGGAGAGTAAACAAAGCCAGACAGAAGTGGACATGCTATATGAGAAGCTCTCATTGTAAAGGGTCCCTAAGGTCCCCGAGGTATTCCCGAAGAACTGGGGCTGGTTTGTCACTAATCCACCCCTAACTGACAATTGGATGCCCATCTCAAAGAAAGATGCGATTAAGGGCAAGACCAGAGCATTTCCCCTGACCCTGAAAACTTAACACTCAATTACAGGTAGTTGCTGCTAGTGTTTAATCAAGCCCTTTTTGCAACAGAAAAAAAATGCAAATGAATAAATATACAGTGCTTGGCCCAGCCCCTTGGTTCAAATAGGCTGTGTGGACTGTGCCAGGACCAAAGACAATAGTGCATAGCTAGTCCGGAGGATTTTATGCTCAGGCAGTCCTCCAGCACATCAGGCCCTCACCCTGGTCCCCCTCCATAAAGCCTGCCCTGGCAGCGTAACGCGCATCCTGGTTTTGCCCAGCACAGCACAGCTGCACTTGTTCTTTGGCATAATTATTGATGGCACCACCTTTCACTCACAGAAGTTTCCTGGTTTGAATAGCATCTCATGTGATCAAGCTCAAATCTGAGTCATGTGCTTTTAATTCAAAAGGCCTGTTGCCCTTGGATTTTCCGAGGTTACCAAGCCACCAAAGTTATTAGGTGGCTGTACTCTGGATCAATGGAGGTTGTACACACAGGTTCCAGGAAATTTCTCCTCAATCTGCCCATAGCTGGGACATGACCCAGAACTTTCAGGTCTGACACGCACTCCACATGGACCCAGTTCCATGCCCATGGCTCCCCAGTCCCTGCAGTGCTCTGCCCGCACTACAGGTGCTGGTTGCTGAGTCATATCACTGCTTCCTGGGGAAAGGCCCCTGTGGCTGTGCTCACCACGCCATAGATGCTCTATTGAATGGCAACCGGTGGACCCCCAGCCTGTGCACCCGGAGAGAGGACAGGACTCAGTTCTGACGACAGGGCTGCATTCACCACAGGTCAGCATTTCCCTGCCCATGCACCCCCCTGCCATGCCAGAGCTGCATTCAGCAGCAAACACCAAGAAACCCCATTGTCTCCTCACTAATCACCCGCTCAGATGGAAGGACCAGGCATACCAGGAACATGCTCAAGGAGGTGAGAACCCATCGTCTACAGTTAGGACTTCAGAAGAATAATGGTGCCTTTAACTTAGAGAGCCTGTGTTTCACTTACATGTTGAGGAAAGAGTTTCTCTATAGCAGCATCAGCTTAAGATCCACTCCACTCAAGACATAGGTAATATGCTTATGAGGGAGGTTTTTATGGGGCACTTTATTCCAGGATGTGATCACCATTCACTTTAGAACCTTCCTCTTGAATTGACTCAGGAAGTGAAACAAGTAGGGCCTTATGAGGAACCAGAAGTTCTGCTGGACAGCCATCATAGCCCTTTAGGAACATTCTAAGAGAAAAGAATCTTGGTTGCATCATACCCGCTTCAAAATGGCACCTTAGTCCTCAGGCTCCCTCTGATACTTCACTACAGCCAATACCCCACGGAGCCTCAAAGTGGTAGCACACAAACTGCCAAATAAGTTGGCCAGGGTTTTTGCCCTGAGCGCCGCTGACAAGTGCACTGGCCTCCTCAGCAGCAGGCACTGCAAGTACCAGACAAGCTGTGGAGCAAAGGCTTCAGGAGAGCAGCAGTCTCTCGCAGTTCCCCAGCACTCAGCCCACGTCCCTGGTCAGCAGCTAGAGCGAGCCCTGCACACACTACCCCAGCTTAGATGTGAACAAAAATATGCCCTGTCCCACAGCTCTCACTGGGCCCCAAGAGCCCACCTTCACAAGCTTGACAGGCACATTCATAAGTCTGTGATACTCAAGGTCAGCAGACAGACAGACTAGGGAACCCCACCATGCTAGCTGGGAGAAGCACAGTCTGTGAGGCCAAATGCATCCTCAACCCTCAGGCTCTCTGCAAAGAGTAATCAGCACTCAGAAACGTCAGCCCCAGGCAATAAGGAGCAGAACTCCCAAGGCATATACTTGCATGAGGAAGACAGGAAGGTGTCATGAGACTGTCACTGGCATTATTTTCACTCACCTGTGAATCCCTGATAAGCAGAACACCAATAACTTTTACTCTCTATAATTTACAATCCCTTTTGGACCACTTTGTTGCACTTAGTGATTCTGTACAGGTCAAGATCAAGCTCTTACCTCAGCCTCTTCCACCCCTGCTTCCACAGACCCAGGATGCTGCCCGCTGAGGGCCCAGGCCCACCCAAACCAACCCACTCACCTAACTTGCTGGCTTAAGCTTTCTGAAGCACAGCTCTGATCCCCTCAGTTCTCTGCTCACCAGGTTTGGATGGCTCTTGCAGGGCCATCCTCTGCTCAGCCTTCCATCCATGAGTTTCATTTGCAGAGATGCCTGCCTCCAGCCTGAGTGCATGACTTTTGGTAGGCTGACGCCACTGCCCTTCTTGGAGGCCCACCCATACCAAGTGTCTGACTAATTCAGGGATGGGCTAGTGGCCCAAGCTTGGCCAACATAATATCCCTAGGGCCTTTGCTGGAGCTTTCAGAACATAAACCCTCAGCTGTGCTGAGACTGTAGGCACCAAGGACTGGGTAAGCTGGAGCACCTGGTGGTCATCTTTTTCACATTCTTCATTCCTGAGAATGAAGCCAAATGAGAGAAGAGAGAGAGTCAAGACACACAGAAGAAGCAAGAAAGAAATAGCAAGAGCAAGAGTCTTGACAATAATACTGCACCACTAGATTCAGCCATGCCTGAAGCCAGCCATATCCTTGGGTCGCCCTGTCTTTAAGTTTCAAAATACAATTTTCATTTTTTTACTTAAACCAGTTTAACTTGAATTTCTGTTACTTACAACCGAAATAGTCCTGATTAGTAGTCTCCCGTGCCTCCAAAACACAGTACACTCAGTGAAAGATAAACAAGTAATTATCCTAGAACTGGAGGCCTGATAGAACAAAGAGGAACTGCAAAGCACCCTTGGGAGTACTGAAGAGGGAGTGTGCACCCTGTCTGAGAGTACTTGGGTGTTCCCCAAGGGAGGAGGAGCTGTCCCTTAAAAGACCTTCCAGGGAACAGCAATGACATAGTATGAAAGGCTACAATGTGGGAAACACTCACACTTCATTTCATAGACAATTGAGACAGAACTTGCCATTGAGCCACATTGCATCCCTGAGGTCCAGGCCAGAGAGAGAAGCCCTGGAAAGAAAGCACACCAGGGAGGCAGTGAGATGCTGAAGGTCCAGTTGCCAGGCCCAGAGAGGTACAGAAGGGACAGCAAAGGTACAGGCCTTGAAAGACTCTCAGGACCAAGACAGATCGCTGGAGTGCCAGCCACTCTGCTCTCAGAGATTGAGCCCTCCCAGGAGTGTGGCCACTCTGGGCCATGTGCATAAGGGCCACCAATAAGCCAAAGGAGGCAGCGGTGGGAAGGTGGGAAGAGGAGCCCAGGAATCTCAAGTTCAACAGCCTACACGTAAAGTTGGGGTAGAGGGGGGTCAGGACCAAGGCCCCCCACTCCCAGGTCCCACAGACTCTACTGCCCCCAGCAGGCTCAAGTCTTGGCCCAGGGACCACATCAGAAGCTAGAGGAAGGGGAGCTGAGGAGGCCAGGAAAAGCAGGAAGGAGTCACTCCAGAGACAGCACAGGCTGAGTCAAGGACCATGTCCCCTCCAGGCAGTACTGGCTCACCCTGCAGTGGCCTTCTCAGCACCAGCCCTGCCTCAGCCCAGAGACACTGGACAAGATTCCCACTTGCCCTGCAGGCCTCCTCCTCTACCAGGAAGTCCTCCTTACACCTCCACCTGGGTGAAGGGCTGCCTTACCCCTGCCCCCATATTCATCTCAGCTGGTACAAGGATAAATGCAGGGCTGAACTTATGTTTCCATGTCCTTCACCCCCATACGCAGAGCAAAGTATTACTCAATAAATATTAGCATCATACACCAAGTCTACAACACACAGACACAGCACACTCCTGCGGTGGCAGTAATCCAACATACAGCCCTTGATAGAGGGTTAGTGTCCCCATTTGACAGAGAAAATCAAAGGCAGTGACACAACCAGAGCCCCACAACCAGGAGGACTCAAATCCAGACTGGAGCCATCTCCTCCTCCCCTTTACTGTCATTGTCACCTAGAGCCTGGGGCTGCCACCCCTGAAGACTAGGACAGAGGAGGAAGCTGTGGACTTTGTCGGGGAAGCCCCTCCTCAGATGCCCCTCCCTCCCTGGCAGGACAAGCAGAAGCAAAGACTGCAGGTCTGTTCAAGGCAGGAGGCCAACCCCCAGCACAAACTTGGAGATCTCATGCGCACATTTACTCCCATTCTGCTCTGGCCCCCAGCTCTGTAGCGAAGTGGGTGGCCCATCCATGGCTCCCAGCTGCAGGAAGCTCTGTATCTGCTTATCTGCAAGCTCCATACCAAGAGTTTGTCAAGACACACAGGGTAACAGAATGACAAAGGAAATGGATTATTGTGTCTCCCTGCAGCCACATGCCCCAGGGAAGCATCACTACCCCGGGAAGAAAGGCTCAGTTCTCAGGAAGGCAGAGCCTACTGCATTTGTTGGTAAGCTCATGTTGACGTTCCAGAACGTGTCAGCCCCGGGCACCTTCTCTGGGCCTCAAGAGGGAGCCCACCTGTGCCCAGGGACATGCTTTCACCCCATTCCCTCTTCCTTCTTCTTAGGGCACAAGATTTTTCTGAGAAGGTGGGTATGTGAGTGTGAGTGTGGGTATGTGAGTGTGTATGCATGCATGTGTGTATGTATGTGAGTGTGAGTGTGTGAAGGTGTGTGGAGGGGTGGATTGAGTATGTATGTGTGTGAGTGTGTGTGTGTGTGTGTGTGTGTGAGTGTGGGGATGGGCTCAGACAAATGGACTTACTGAAAGATGGCAGACAGGGCTCTCTGAAAACCCCAGGACTAAGCATCCCAGAGACCTGCCACACAGCACCCCTGCTGCAGACCCAGTCTGTAATCTGCTGCCATGCCTTGCACCATGCCCAGCCCAGAACTGTCCAGAGGATGTTGTGGGAAGGTCTCATGAAGCCCAGGGTCTCCTAGAGCCTGACCTTTTCCACAGATATGCAGGCGCCCCCCCGCCCCCACTCCGCCACTTCTCTCTGGACTGCTGCAGGGCTAGTAGAGAGGGCCTCTGAGGCTCTCGCATGCCAAATGCAGACAGTAGCCACTCTCCCCATGGCCTGCCCCAGCCTTCAAAGGGCGCCCCTGAGGCCCCTACAGCCACCCCCAAGAGCTTGCTCACAAAGTCCGAGGAGGACTTTTTAGTGCTAGCAGATGCCTTGGGAATTGGGGTGGGCCTAAAAGAGGAGCCATTTGATTACCTGGCTCTGTCAAGCGGAGCCAGTTACATACATGTTAAAGATTTATTTTCTTTTATTGTTAATATTCTGTATATTACATTTCAAACAAAAACCCGAAACCAATGCCAGAGCAAACCCCTCTGTGTTCTCCACAAAGCAGGCTATTGTCTGTAGACCTGGGCCCCAGTTCAGGGAGGCAGCCCTGCCAGGAGAGAGGAGAGCAAGATTAGCCTGCATCCACATAAGCTGCCGGCAGGAAGACTACGCTCAGGAGGAGCGTATCACCAGCCACAGAGAAGGGGGAGGCTCTTGGTGGAGTGAAATGCCTTCACTCACTTCATTAATTCACAAACATCAGCAGCACTCAGCTCTGCTCCAGGCACATGGTGCAGTCAATTCACCCTAGACAAAGATCCCTGTGATCTTGGAGTTCACACTCTAGTTAAGACAAGAGAAAATGACGTAGTAGATTATAGAGTATATTAGTTGGTGATCACCACTGCAGACAAAACTAAATCTAGAAAGGGCTCTCAAGAGCCATGGGTGGGGAGTTGGAGGAGCATGGAAAGGAGTTTGGGGAACCCCTGTTGAGGGAGCACTTGAGCAAAGGCCTCAGAAACGAGGGAGGGTACATTGTGGAGCTCCAGAAAGGGCATGTGAGGCAAAGTCCCCAAAGCAGCCACACTAGTGCTGAGGGCCTGGCAGGAAGTGGATCAGAGAGGCCAGACTGTGCAGGACCTGGCACCGCCATCACAATGCCAGCTTTTGCCATGTGAGATGGGAGCCACTAGGGGTTTGGATCAGAATGAGGAGTGGTGTGACTTGAGTTATTGATGTCAGCATCACACTGGCTGCTGGGTTGCGTATAGACTGAAGGGGTGAAGGCAGAGGCAGGGAGGTCATTACAATAACCCAGGTGAGAGCCGGTGGCAAGCTTGGAACAGAACAGCAGCTGTGGGGGTGGTTAAGCAGGATGAGCCAGAAGGATGGGCTTCTGGGACAAGGGAAAAAGAGGAGAGGGCGGGGGATCCCACAGCATTGGGCCTGAGCACCTGGAACAGTAGTGGGCAGACGTAGGAAACTCAAGGAGCCCACTTTGGCTAGAAAACCAAGCTTTGCTAGGAAAATGTTCATCTGAGAAGCCTGTTAGCCATCTGAGTGGACAACTTGGCTATCCAAGTGGACAATTCAAGCCTGGAATTGAGGACAGAGGCCAGCTGGATCTCGACACTCGGGAGTCACTGGTGTATGTGGTATTTAAAGGGATGAGCAGCTCCCAGATCACCAGGAAAGAGAATGTAACTGGAGAAGATGTTCAAAGTCTAAGGCATGGGACATTGAAACGTGTAGAGGTCAGAAGGATGAGAGGGACCTGGCAATAGAACTGGGAGGGCCAACAGGAGAACTGGGAGAAAGGAGCCTGCTGGCTCCCCTCAGCCCAGTGGAAAGGGAGAAGGGGCTGTGTCAGGTGTTCTAAATGCTGACCCTGGGTCAGGTAAGAAGATGATTGGGTCACTGAGCAGAGTGACATGGAAGTCTTTAGGATGCTGACAGGAGCTGTTCTGACAGTGTAGTTGTGAGAGCACGTGCCTGAGCAATTGAAGGGAGAGGCTTTAGAGACTGAGTACAGATGGTGCTGTAAAGGGGAGGGAAAAATGGGACTGTAATGGAGAGGCAATGGGGCTCAGTGAGAGGCTTCTAAGGCAGGAGATAGCACAGTCTGCTTGGAAGCTGATGGGAATGATCAGCAGAAAAGGAAGCCTGACGATGAAAGAGAGAAGGAGAACTGCTAGAGCAGTGGCCTTGAGTGACCCAGGGGGAGAGAACCCAGTGACTGGGGACAGGCACTGCCTCAGCTAGGGGCCTAAGCTGGTCAGGAGGACCTAGAGCAGCATCTGGAATGCAGGGTGGTGGGCAGGCTGACATGGTGGTCAGCATGGGAAAGTTCCCTTCTATTGGCTTCTCTTCTCTCCGTGATATTATATACAGGGAGCAAGTCTACTAGAGTGGATGGGAGAAGGTGTCAGAGGCCTGAAAAGAGAAGAGAAGGTCAAAGGAAATGGGAGAATGAATGGACTAGAGAAATGCACTATGATGAAGCCAGTACACATAAGTGTCCCTGAAGTGGACATCATGAATTTAAAGTGAGACTGGTCAGCACAGTTCATTTTTCTCCACCAGAAGCAGCAGGTTGGGGCATTGCCCAGTGACACTGTAGGTCACATCTGACCTACACCTGAGTTTGTCTTTTCATCTGTATCTTCTGCACAGATGATCAACGTTCTGCAGACACTCCATAAACATTTGAGAGAAGGAACTATGAGGAAGGAGACAGACATACCAGTGATGTGCACTGTGCCCAAAAGGCACCAAAGCTAAAGACATCTAGAAAGTATACTATCCATCTGACTGCAAGGACAGTTTCCATCAGTTGATTCAAAAGCTACCTCTCCCATTCCTCCTGATGCTGGTATTTCTGATGCCTGGCTCCTCCTGTTTCCAGGGAGATTCATGGAGCTAGATCAGCCTTGCTCTGGCAAGCCCAGCTGGGAACCAGGCAGCCTTCCCATAATGCTCACTCCACCAGCCCCTGGTTAATCGCTGCGCCTCCCCACCATGGCCAGTGCCACAGCTCACCTCCCGTGCCCCAATATGCTCATCAGGATGTCTGAGAAAAAAAGCTCAGTCCCCATTGCTCACCATTAAATGGGATCGTTAATAAAATTCTGTAGCAAGAGGGGAAATGCTTATGATATAAGAGAAGCCACAGGATACCAAACGGATCACCACTGTGGTTACCGCTGTGCACAATGTCTGTTTGAGGAGAAGTTCTAGAAAGATCCACAGAAAAATTAAAACCATTTGCTTGTTAAAACAGTGAGACTGCCCTGGCAGGGTAGCTCAGCTGGTTAGAGTGTTGACCCATTGCACCAAGGTTGCAGGTTCCATCCCTGGTCAGACAAGATTCAACCAATGAATGCATAAATAAGTGGAACAACAAATCGATCTCTCCCTCTCGCTCTTTCTCTTCTCCTTCCTCTCTCTCTCTAAATCAATAGAATAGAAATAAATAAATAAACCAGTGAGATTGTGGGTTACTTCCTTGCTTTTTGAATTGTGCAATTATTACTGCCATCTTGGTTATATATATTTTTTAAAATTTATTATTTTACTATTGTATTGCAGGCAGGCATAAATATAAAATAAAGTAAAAAAGGAGATCTCATTCACAACAGCAACAGTATAACTACTTAGGAATAAACTTAACTGGAGATATGCATGACCTACTAAAGAAAACTACCAAACTTTATTGGGTGGGTGTTATAAAAAATGACTTGAATAAATAGAGAAAATAACTGTTCTGCAATGAGAATGTATCTTATAAAAATGATAATTTTCCTAAACGTTAATTTATAAATTTAATTCAACCCTAATTAAAATTTCAAAAGGATTTCTTCAAGGAATTAAATAAAATTATTCTAAAGTCATTCTGAAAATAAACAGATGAGAATAATACATAAAATTCTGTAAAGAAAAATAACAGGAGGAAATTAGATATAAAAATACATTATAAAGCAATAATAATTAAAGTACTATAGAACTGGCACAAAGTAGAAATATGGATCTAAATTTTAAAATCCATAAATAGACCTAATTGCACATAAAAATTTAACATATTACAAGGTAGGCCTCATCAAAGAATGCATAAAGGAATTTTGATGAATAAATTGCACTGTAATAACTGGTAGTTTTGAGGAAAAGTAATTAATTCAGAAACACACTTTACCTCACACAACAAAAATAAACCCTGGAGAGATTAAAGAATCAAATAGAAAAGTCAAATTTAAAAAATAGCAGGAAAACTTTATCTGCTCTTTGGAGAGAGTGATAACTTTTCAAGTTCTACACTGATAAAAAAAAAGTACAAATAAAAAGATAACAGATTCAACAATATAAAAGCACAAAAGATTTGTAGAAAAGAAACGAGATAACTAAAATAAAAACAGTCTGGGAAAAATATTTACAGCAACGTACCTGGCAGAGTGTTGATAACTCTGCAATATAATGGGTTCTCACAAATCATTATGAAAACTTCCAGATGCCAACAGGCGAATGGACTGAACAGGAAATCTACATGTGAAGATCTACCCTTAGCAGCCACACAGAAAGGCTCCATCTCTCTGGTAGTCAAATGGTAAATCATTTAACATCTATTAAAATAGCAACAAAGAAAAACGAGGGTTTGTAACTGCAAAGCCAAATGCTTATTGAGTTGCAATAAAACTGATCTCCAAAGCTGATGGAGAAATTCCCCTTTTTGAAAATAATTTGGCATTACCACTGCAAATTCCATGAAAATGCCCATATTTTTTGGCCCAATACTCTCACTTTTCCTGAAAAAATAATTCATTAGAAAGAAAAGCCTACTTCAGGATGTTCAACAATACATGATTTCAAATATCCAACAACAAGAAAAACAATCTAAACCTCTAACAAAAGGGAATGTTTAAATAAATTATAAAGAATATCAACTTAGTACATTTTAAACTTATACCATGGTATATGTTAATTATTCCCCAGGAAAACTGAAGGGAGAAAAAAGAAAATCACATGAAATAAAAAAAAAAGAGAGAGAGAATTATATGAAGTGACAAAGAGAGAACATCAACTTAATAGCCAATTTATGCAGCCACTGAAATGATAATTATGAAAAAACTCTGTAGCTACAGTGAAAAATGTTTACAGTATAATAAATAAAGCTGTAAACAAAACTGTAGTTGCACTATGATTAAAAATATGCCTAAGGACAAGGGCTGTATGGGAATATAGAAAATGAAAATAGAATAATGGGGTTTAGCTCTATTATTTCCATTCCAACGCAATAGCATCTTTATGTATTACATAAAAACTTGAACAAAGGGATCTCTTCAGCTATGTGGTCAGCCTCACCTGATGTGTGCCTCTGAGACCCAAAAACCATGTGGGGCTAAGGAGCCATGGCACCCCATGGCCATTCTTGATTAGGCCCGGGGGCCCAGTCAGGCCCAAGCTGCTCAGGCTCTGTGAGAGGCCCAGACCTCTTCCCTGCTTCTCCTAGGATGCCTGAACCACCCTGCCTCCTGGAAAACTGCCCATCTTTCGGGACTCACCCATGGGCTTCACATGCTCCAGGAAGAAACTTCCTGGGCTCTGCCCCAGGGGAGACAGTAATTCCCCACTCCCACCTGGAAAATAGGCTTAGAGTACAGATAGGGCCCAGGAGCCTGGACCAGGAGGTAAAAATGGGAGACAACAGAGCCATTGTGTCATGGAGCTGCAGAAAGAACAGGAACTCTGGAAGCAGAAAGACTGAGTTCAAATTTCACTCCACCATTTACCAGCTGAAACTCAGCGAGCATGTGAAAGGGGAGGATGGCACTCCCACGCTCTTCCATGGCTAGTCCATTCTATAGAGCTAAAATATGCGCAGGCCCTGGAGAGTCCTTTCGCCCTCCAAGGAAGGCAAAGAGAATAAATCCTATTTTGAACAGTAAAATAAACCCCCCAGAGAAGCAAAAAGGAGACAGCTAGGCCAGCTCACCATGACCAAGCTGCAAGTCACAGATAAGCTCGGAGTATGCAGACCTATGATGCCCCCAGTTGGCCCTGCTGCCAAGGCCCTGGCTGACTCTGGCACAGGCCATCTCACTGACTTTCCCCTTCGGGAAGCATTAAATAAAAACCTAGATTCAATCAGCCCCGTCTCTCTATCTCAACCACTGACACCCTTCACTTCCGTTCATTTTCCTTCCTGTTGTGCTAATGGTGTGTGGCTAAGCCAGAGCATAAAAGAAGATATAAAATCATACAGCGTTATCTTTCTCCTGAGCCTGCACACATGTGCTTTCCTCTCCAGCTCTGCCTACTCTTTAAAGAGGGGAGCAGGCACAAATCCCATCCAGATTTAGACCTGTTTCTTAAGGTGCACACCAGCCCAGCAGATGGACTCTCAAACACGTAGCACTATTCCAACCTGTAGCCCAACTTTTCCAGGGAAAGGGGCAGCAAGGACCACAGAAGCCTTGGAAAGAGAGAGCCAGTACATCAATCCCTGGGCTCATCTGGCCTCTGTGCAGTTTGCCTGAACCATAGTCATTCACTGGCCCCAAGGGTGACAATAATCACTGATAACCAACCCCAAATTCCCTTCTATGATCAGGCTCTTCACCCTTCTTAAGGCCTCAGTACTATTAAAGAGAGCAGTTGTTTACAGACTGTGAATATCAGCTATTCTGATTCAATAGAGTGAACATATTCTGGAGTTTTAAGTTGTTCTGTACCTGAAGCAGCCTCTTCAGCCATCAAGGCTGTCGTCATACCCCCAAAAATGGGTTTCAGACACAGGGCATGCTTTGCCACCTCTCCCCTGAGTCACTCCCTCTCACTGCTTCTGACTCCACTTCCCACTCACCCTGGCTCTTGGCCCAGGCTTTGTTGAAAGCCTCACCTCACCCTACACAGGGCCATATATTTGACCTCTAGCTTCTTTCCTCACACTGGCATCTGGCACGCCCAGCCAAGGCTCCTGCAGGCGGATCCCAGAAACAAAGAGCAGTGCCTTGACCAAGATCCTGGGACTCAGTCCAAAGGTATAAATGTGCCTCCTTGGGAGACACATCACCAGCAAAAGGTAGTGACCCTCACCCTACAATGGTACTGCTATGGGTGAGGAGATGGGTCAGATGGATGAACCAGGGACAGCTCTGATATCACTCAGGGATTTGAGAAGCACTGTTGGGTATCTTTTGTGAGTGAAAACTTCTAACAACTCTTTGAGCATCTGATACAGCAAGTGAATCCCTAAATGTATACCCTCACATCTAATAGCACCTGCTACAATCCTAAGCAGTCAAGCACTTTGATGCCCAAATATAAATCACAATGAACAATGTTTTTAAGTGCCTCTCAATATGATGCAATAAGAAGCACACAGTACCTCAGTGATGTATTCTTGCCACAAATGTCTTACCTGGGGTTGTCACAGAAATTCTTGGCTTAGCCCTTACCAGCACCATGATGTGGGACAATGTGATATCCAGTAGGCAGCTCAATTTCAGTATATTCTCTGTAAAATGGGACTAATAAGGCCAATCTCTGGAGTGATGTGAAGATAAATGAGGAAAACGAATATCAACCACTCTCATGCCTACTAAGTAGTAGGTGCTCAAGAAACGTGTTTTCCTCTTGCTTACCTGTCCTCTCGCTCCCTACCTGCTGAGCCTCATCCCTGCAAAATCAACGATCACGCTCACCTCCAGACCTAATTTCCAATACAATGGTAGATAAACAAGTTAAATGGCACCATGAGAAAGCAACCAGCTAGATCCAGCAAAGGAAACATTTTACATGCAACTGGCCCATGCTCTACAACATGTCATTGTCATAGGAAAGGAATAGGGAGAATGTTCTAGACTCTTGCTACTCAAAGTATATTCCATGGACCACCAGCAGCAACATTCCTTAACAGTTTGCTAGAAATGCAGAATCCCAGGCCCCCCTCCAGGCCCCAAATCAGAATATGCATTTTAGCAAGAACTCCAGGTAAATAAATCGCATGCATACATGAAAATCCGACAAGCCCTAGTCTCAATAAGAAGAGACTTATGAGATGGCAATATATAATCCTTAATTAAATCCTGACTTGAACCAACCGGTAGTAAGAGATACTTTGGAGGCCACTAAGGAAATTTCAATATGAATTATAATAGAAAATTAAGATTATTCAACTAGGCATAATAATAATTTTGTGATTGGGTAGGACCATGTCCTTACATTTCTAGGGATACATACTTAAGTACTTAGGAGTAAAATATCATGTTGTCTGTAATTTATTTTTAAATATTTCCAAAAACAAATAGAAGCAGACACACAGCAGAATGTTAACAACTTTACGTGATGAATATGTGGCTGTTTATTATACTATCCTGCTACTTTTCTGTATATATGAAAAATTGTATAATATACATTAGAAATAAAAGGAAAGAATATTTTACTTTATTAAAAAAGATGTTCTAAACAAAAAGTAGAGTCAGCTCAGGTGATTCGTTGATTTTACAGGGATGAGGCTCAGCAGGTAGGGAGCGACAGGTAAGCAAGAGGAAAACACATTTCTTGAGCACCTACTACTTACTAGGCATGAGAGTGGTTGATATTCGTTTTCCTCATTTATCTTCACATCACTCCAGAGACTGGCCTTATTAGTCCCATTTTACAGGGAATATACTGAAATTGAGCTGCCTACTGGATACCACATTGTCCCACATCATGGTGCTGGTAAGGGCTAAGCCAAGAATTTCTGTGACAACCCCAGTTGTCTCTAGCCCACCAGCAGCCCACCTGGTTTCAGAGAAAGCTATTCAGAAGCCTCACCTGAATTCTCTCTGAGCACCCGATGCTGGCTGGGGAGGGGATGAGGCTCATCCTGTTCCTGCCCCTGCTGGTGCCTTTCGTGACACTCCCTCCAAGACCCGCCTCTGCAAGTTATCTACAGGCTAATTGACCTCATAGCTGCCGACCTTTTAGAGACCCAACACGTTTTCCCTTTTTAGTCTCAGATCATTACTTCCCATTATACTGCCCTTTCTCATCTTCAATATTTCCTCCCCTTCAGCAGGATGCTTGCACAGGGCACCAGTTGGCAGTGACATGGGAGGATACAATGTTAAATCTTCTCAACCACTCTTCCCAGGCAGGCTGTTGGAGTCCCTGACCCTGGTGGTGACCCTCTCTGCTCTCATCTCACTCACAGGAGGCACTGAGAGGGTCCCCAGCTCAATTCATTATACTTCTCCATCCTGCCTACATGTTCTGCCTCCTTAATAACCTACTTCGAAATGCACCCTGCCCAGTGGCATACCACATGATCTTTCCTGGGGAACCCAGAAGCTGCATGTTTAAGATGCACCAAGGCAAACGGAGAGCAGAGTGGAGACCTGATTAAGATGAGAAAGACATCAGTAGAAAGGACTTCTCACCCCTTCCTTCCTAGAACTGAACACATACTCCATGTGTCCCATCCTCAGCTGCCACATGTGGCTTCCCATGAACTCTGGCCCTTCCCTGCCCACAGCTCTGCTGCTGAGGTTCCTCAGAGGGTGCCATGTGCTCCTGGACCCTAGACATGGACCCAGCAGGTGCCTGCTGAGCCATGCAGAACTCAGCTCTGTCCACTTCCCTCAGCCCAGAGAGCATGACAGGTACCAGGGCTGCAGGCAGAGGCCCCCAAAGGTAGACAGAGAAATTGGGAGTAAACAGACTATGCCTCACCCATGATCTCCATGATCTCAATCTATCTTTAGCACTCCTATAAAATAGTCTTCACTTTACAGATGAGAAAATTAAGGCTCAAAGGGGGACAAGGTAACATGTCACTACCAAGAATATGGAGAAGCAGAGACCAGAACCCAGACCAGCATACTCAAAACTCACTCTTTTCATCATCATGGCACAGGTTGTTATCAGATCTGAACCTCCTGGATTTAAACATAACCACTGGATGGCACTGTCCCCATCTGTGATGGTTAGTTTTATGTGTCAAATTGGCTAGGTTATGAAGACCAACTGTTTGGTCAAATACTAGTTTAAATGTTGCTGTAAGTGTATTTTTAGATGTGATTAACATTTAGATCAGTAGATTTTGAGTAAAGCAGATTATCCTCCCTAATGTAAGCGGACCTCACCTAACCCACTGAAGGCCTTAGAAAAGATGAGGTCCCCAAAGGAAGAAGGCCCCCTGGGTCTCTAGCCTGAGGGCTGCTGCACAGAATTGGGGCTTCCTGGTGCCCACAATCACGTGAGCCAATTCTTTAGAAATCTCTCTCTCTCTCCCTCTCTCTCTCTCCTTCTCTCTCCCCCCTCTCCACCCTCCCCCCCTCCACCCTACTACCCCCTCCCCGTCCACTTAATGGGAAAAGGGAGAGAGAAATACGCATGGCTATGGGTTCTTTTCTTTGGAGAACCCTGACAAATACACTACCTCCTGAAAGAAGCCCTCCCTCGAGATCCTGTTGCTGGTCAGGAGAAGATGCTGCTGGGAGGCAAAGCAGAGAGCAGGGCCTGTGCCTGCCCTGAGGTGTGTCCCATAAACCTTTATTTTTCTTAAAGTGACTGGAAGTGTCATGACTAAGGGTTGATCCTGTCTTTATGACTGTGTAAAACCTAGAAGAAAGAGCTGTTAGTCTACAACCATGGGATTCTCAGACCTCATTCAACACCCCTCATTCTCTCCTGTACTGGAAAACAACAGAATATTTAATATGCAGATCAGAAGCCCCAAAGGCTGTGGGGGTGAGGTGGTGAGGGGAGAGATGCTGACATCACTGGGATAACCTCTGCATGCACAGAGAGGCTCCTCAGTTCAGCCTCCCATGCCAAGAGAAGAGGGTGGAGGTCTTCATTAGCCACAGGCATCAATGTTCAGAAAAAAATGGAATTGGGAATTCCAGCGAGATCCTCCTCCAGGGCCAGACTGCTGTGGCTCCCTCCAAAGATGTCAGGGGAAGGATCGCACAATGTCTTGGATTCTCTGAGAAGGGAAGGCTTTTCAAACTTCCTCTGAGCACTTTCTATATTTTGTCTCTTATTTTCACAATTCTATAAGGTGGACAACATCATCCCCATTTACAGTTGAGGAACCTGGGGCTCAAGGAGTGTCCTTGCCCTCCTTCCAAAGTCCCTGCAAGAAGATGGCAGGGAGCCAGGTTTACAAACGAGCATTTCTGACTTCAAAATCCAGCCCAGTTCCTCCCACAAACATTTAGGGGCTGATCAGTGCCCCAACATGTACCCCAACTACATTTAGAAATGCTCCTTCCTCAGATGTCTCCCAGCCATGGGAAATGCTGACTCCACCTGACAAGTGACTGCAGAGAAGAGAAAATGTCTTCAGGGATCATTCCATCCAGACTCTTTAAGCAACTCTTTACTTAAACAACTTGGGTCCCAGCCTCTTCTCCAAAACTAGAAAAAAAGGTGGCCCAACTTGGGGCCCCCTCCTGCTACAGTCCCAGATTCAGCTGGCCCTCTACTCTGTCTTCAGCTCCCACAAAAGCTGTGAGTGTTGATGAGCCCTGGTGGCTTGTCCAGGGCTCTCCTGAGCTAAGGCCAATGGAAGAGGCTGTTTGCTTGAGTAACCCTCACCAGTCACCTCCCTCTCACTCATTTAAAATAGCACCTAATCACATTTGGCACTCCCTTGTTTGCTTCAAGGAGACTTCCAAATCACAGGAAGAGGCTGAAGAGCTATTTAAAGGAAACACCTGGACTCAAACCAGAGTCTCAATTTCCTCCATTCTCTCCCTCCTGTCCTTGCCATAACTCTGGTTTTCAGAAGCCAACAGTCAAAGCAATGAAGAAGAAAAAGAGGAACAGAGAGGTACAGGGAGAAAGGAGATCTATTTCCCAGGCTAGAAAAAAAGGGCCTTCCCTGAAACAGACATCCAAAGCCCTGGGGCACATGTTGACATAAAGGGATCCAAGGTTCCCTAAGAACTAAAAGTTCCAGAGAGAGGGGAGAGCACTTGTGGCTGTCTAGACTCAGAAGTGCTTAAGATGATGGCACTGTCCTGGCTATGTCTGAGGTTCTGACCTACACTCCTGAAGTGTGCTTTGACCAGAGCAAGGAGGGGAAGAACCACCATTCTTTTTTTTTAATTTTTTTTTTAATTTTTCAGTTACAATTGACATACAATATTATATTAAGTTTCGGGTGTACAACCCAGTGATTAGACATCTATATAACTTACAGAATGATCATCCCAATAAATCTAGTACCCATCTGACACCATAATAGTTACTACAATATTATTGACTATATCCCTACATGGTACTTTATATCCCCATGACTATTCATTCCATAACTACCAATTTGTACTTCTTAATTCCTTCACCTTCTTCACCCATCCCCTCAACCCCTTTCCCATCTGACAACTATCAAAATGTTCTCTGTATCTGTGAGTCTGTTTTGGTTCTGCTTGTTCATTTATTTTGTTTTTTTAGATCCCACATATAAGTAAAATCATATAGCATTTGTCTTTCTGCATCTGACTTATTTCACTCAGCACAATATCCTTTAGTTCCATAGGTGTTGTCACAGATGGCTAGATTTCATTCTATTTTTATGATGGCTGAGTCCTATTCCATTGTATATATGCAGCAATTCTTATACATTCATCTATTGATGGACACTTAGGTTGATTCTATATTATAGCTATTGTAAATAATGCTGCAGTGAACATACGGATGCATATGTCCTTTCAATTTAGTATTGTGGGTTTCTTTGGATAAATATATAAAAGTGGAATTGTTGGGGGTCCTTCTTTGTCACTTGTTACAGCCTTTGTTTTAAGATCTATTTTGTCTGGTGTAAGTATTTCTACCCCAGCTTTTTTGTTTGTTTGCTTCCATATTCATGAAATATATTTTTCCATCCCTTTACTTTCAATCTGTCTCTTGATCTGAAATGAGTCTCCCATAGACAGCATATGTAAGGGTCTTGTTTTCTTATCCAACCAGCTACCCTATGTCTTTTAATTAGAGCATTCAATCCATTTGCATTTAAAGTAATTATTGATAAATATGTATTTATTACCAAATTATTATTCATATTTTCTTCTTCTTCTTAAAGACCCTTTATCATTGCTTGTAATACTGGTTTAATGGTGATTAACTCCTTCAGCTTTTTCTTGTCTGGGAAGCTCTTCATCCATCCTTCAGTTCTACATGATAGCTCTTCTACATAGAGTAATCTTAGTTTTAGGTCCTTGACTTTCATCACCTTGAATAATTCTTGCCAATCCCTTCTGGCCTGCAAAGTTTCTATTGCGAAATCAGCTAACAGTCTTATGAGAGATCCCTTGTATGTAACTAACTGCTTTACTCTTGCTGTTTTTAAGATTCTTTTTCTTTTATTTTTTTTAAAGTTTCTTTGTCTTTAACCTTTGCCACTTAAATTATGATGTCTCTTGATGTGGTTCATCTTGTTTAGGATTCTCTGCACTTCCTGAACATCTGTGTCCTTCACCAGGTGAGAAAAGGTTTTAGTCATTATTTCTTCAAACAGGTTCTTAATCCCTTGCTCTGTCTCTTCTTCTCATACCCCTGTGATGCAGATGTTGTTACTCTTGATGTTGCCCCAGAAGTCCTTTGAACTATCCTCATTTTTAATTATTTTTTCTGCTCTGATAGAGTGTTTTCTGCTACCTTGTTTCCCAACTCACTGATTCAATACTCTGCTTCATCTAATCTGCTGCTGATTTCTTCTACTGTATTCTTCATTTCAGTTACTATATTCTTCATTTCTGACAGTTTTTTTATGGTTTCTATGTCCTTTTGCATGCTGCTGAAGTCTCCCTAAATTCCTTAAGCATCATTATAAACATTGTTTTGAACTCTGGTAGTTTGCTTGCCTCTGCTTCATTTAGTACTTTTTCTGGAAATTTCCCCTGTTCTTTCACTTGGGGCATGTTTTTTTGTTTGTTTGTTTTGTTTATTTTTTTGTCTCCTCATTTTGGCTGCCTCCTTGTGTTTGTTTCTATACATTAGGTAGATCTGCTATGTCTCCCAGTCTTGGCAGGGTAGTCTTATGTAGTATGTGTCCTGTAGGGCCCAGTGCTGCAGCCTCCCCAGTCACCAGAGTTGGGCTCCAAGTGCATCCCCCCTATATGGGCTGTGTGCACCCTCCTGTTGTAGTTGAGCCTCCACTGCTGTCGGTTTGTCAATGAGAAGGATTGACCCTTTAGGCCAATCAGCTGCAAGGACCAGACGCAACTACAGCAGAGGAGCTATGGTGCGGTGGCCAACCTCACGGAGTAGAACTCACTTCGGCATAGCTCTAGCACCCACCGAGTCCACCCCTTGAGTGTGTGGCTCATGTAGATGGTTGGGTACTTGTTTGAGCTTTGGGGGCCACCCAGGAGGTGCAGACCAAGGTCAGATGCCACCTATGCCCTACCTGGGGCCACCCATCATGAGCTACAAAGCGATCTGCAGATGGCTACTACTTGTGCTTGGCTGGGAGGTACCCAGAAGAGGTCAAGCTGCAAACCAAGTCCAGCTGCTGCTAGTGCTGAGCCTGGGGCCTCAGGGAATCACCAAGCCAATGCAAAGACTGTGAGCCAGGTTGATGGAGACTCAGATATGGTGGCTGCCTGCACCTGCAGGGGGAAGGCTCAGCAAAGGAACAATGGCTTCTGCCAGCACTTCTGTCTGGGAGAAAGGCCTTCAGCCCTTGACCCAAAGCCAGACAATTCAGTTCCTCCCCATACATTCCTGGTGCTTTTCCAGCTGCTTCCCCAGAGCTGGACTTGGAGTGAGTGAGTCTGTTGGCAAGTAAATTTGTGCATGGGCCCTTTAAAAGGAATGTCTGCTACTCCAACAGTCCTCCTTCTCACTCAGCTACAATCCCTGCTTGTTTTTACAGGCAAAATTTATAGGGACTTCTCTTCCTGACACTGGAACCCTGGGCTAGGGAGCCTGCTACAGGGCTGGAACCCCTCACTCCTCAGTGGGTGACGTCCACAGCCAAGATATCCCTCCTTATTTTACCCACCACACATGCATATGGTACCAGACTGGTCTGCATCTCTGTCCCTCCTACCAGTCTCGACATGGCTTTTTCTGTGCATGATAACCACAGTTCTTTATCTCCATACCTGACTGCCACCTTGGGGTGAATTTTACCATCCAGAGTTCAGGTACCAGGTCTGCCCTCACCCCCTGCCTTGAGCCCTTCTTGGCTACTTTCCCCAGACACTTAACTTCCCAGCCAGAATCTGCCCAAGAAATGGTTTACCACAGTCTTCACAGACCTGTGAACTGAGCCCACCTCTGAGTGATCAGATGTGTCCCTCTACCCCCAGACCTGAACTAGGGCCACCAGACTTTGGGGTGAGGCCCTGACCCTTGGTGGCAGCCCCAGAGCCACTTCAGAATCTGTGGATATTTGGTTCAAACAGGCTGTTGTTCCTATACATCCTGAAAAGTTGAGGAGTCTATGCCCAAGTGTATTAGTGGACTATGAACACAAAATGCCCAGTGTCGGGTGACCTTGTGTCATTGTTCACAAGTCATAAACCCTCCTGTCCTTTGCTATTAATCAAATTATCATCAAAAGAGAAATTGCTATGCTGGAAAAGGAAAATGTATTGGATTAAATAGTAAGTATACCAAATATACTTACTACTATCTTACTAGTAACTCTTACTATCGTTAGAGGACTTCTAATGATATAATTATTTTGTTATTTATGTTTGGAAACAATCTATGTTTTCTGTTAGTGGTAAGATGATACAATAATCTAGTGGATTTAGGAGAACCTGTCTTAGAACTTAAGATTTATAAAATCACAGGAAAGATAAGGGGTGGTAAACTACAGAGCATTAATTTTCTTGAGATCACAGGAGCAGCAACAGTCATAAACACAGCCGTATTTGACAAATTAAAAAAAAGAGTCTAGCTCACACAAAAACTGCAGGCTCCATTCTCAGTCACTCATGAAGGGGTCTCCTCCTTATGCTAGTGAGTGATAATTAGCAAAAGAAGTAACCAGAAACACTTGGCCCTGTAAGAACTATTCTAGAGGTGGTATTGGGGTGGAGTGGAGGGGTTGAGTAGTGGACAAAAAAGAGGGTGTAAGGGTAAAGGCCGGGTTATCTATGAAATCAAACCACTGAGCATGCATTGTAGAGAGCTGTGGGCATACCTGCCTGTTGTGTCTTTTATTCATTTGGTTTCAAGTAGAGTAAAAAATGGGAGGAGTCCATTCTGCATCATCTGTTCTACCTGGCAGCACCCTTACCTCAAAGGAACCCTGGACTGGAAAGGACAGTGTTTGTTCTCCTGGTGACTCATGACAGGCTTGAATTACTAGCAGCATGACTTCTGGCCTCCATGGTCACTGTCATCAACGAACCCACTCAAAGGAGACCAGTAAGTGGAGTGGGGTCAATATCTTTCAATAGCCTTCCTTCTGAAATTTATCCTGTGCAATGTGCACACAAAGGTTGCACTCAAGTTGCTCATCCTACAAAGCCCTCATCCTCTCCAGTGCATCTTCGAAGCCAGTGCCTTAAAGAGCTCAGCCTCTGGAGCTCTAAACCCTGTCCTCCATCCCACCCCATGATATGCACACGTCCAGGACAGAGTCAACTCCACGCTGTCCGCCGATGTCTAGAACAGAGCCAACTCCACTCTACACTCCACGCTCTCTCAGAACTCACAGAAAGATCTGTTCAAGCTCACCACCAGTCCTTCAGGCCAAGCTAGCTGGCCTGAGGCCACCTGACAGGGCCAGGAGCCTGACCTTCATCATCCGCACAGCCTGAAATCCCTTCTATTGTCACCTGAGCCAGACCAAAATGCACAGGGTAGCCCCCCCTCCCCATCTCATCTCACTCTTCTGCTGGATCTGTCCTGGTCCAGAGTAATTTAGGGACATCTCTCACACCTCCTTCCCCATCTCCAAGCCTATATCCTTCTAACCAGGGCCACATCCATTAGTGGATCTCTACTGTAAACAGATACATCCCAATGCCCTGTATCTTCTCCCACCAGTCCCTTCCTAACAGACTATACCCCAGGTGCTGCTCGAGTCTTCATATACTTGGATTTGGTGCCTTCTCATACCCCCAGAACTCTCACCAGGGCCAGAAGTAGATGTTTCCCAACCCAGGGTGGGGCAGAGTGGTAGGAACAGGGCTCTGTCAGTGCTCAGCCTGTGTCTGACCCCATCAATGAGCCTTGAGTCTCCAGGTCTCCAACCACAGTTTGATTCATCCTCTTTCCAGTGCCATTGCAGGGACTCAGGGGTCTGAGTGTTGGAGGAGGGACATATATGGGTCCAGACTCCAGGCTTCCCACTGCCTACTCTGTGGTTTCTGCAAAGAGGCTGAAAATTCTAGAAGAGGCAGCTGATGCCACTCAAACCCAGCCAAACACACCTGCTGCCCTTCTGTCATCTTGTACCAGAGACTCCAGGTGCACTTCAGTCTGCTGGAACCTGAAATGTCCTCACATTTATTTCTGGAGTTTCCAAAAAGCCAAAGTCAGAGGAATTTACAACTTGGCCAGCTTTGCTAACACTGTGAAGTGGTCTGCACAATAACAACCTGTTATCTCCAAGCTCAGATCTCTCTGTCCAAGACAGTAGAGGGTACAAGAAAGAGAGCATGATGGATTTCCAGCCAATCCGTCCTGAGAGAGCTTCGTGGGTCAAGATAGAGGAGGAGGATGAGTGTGAGGAGCAGGACGGGAAGAGGAAGAGAAGGGGACAGTGGAGGATTTGGGAGAGGAAGGTTAGGAGGGATAGACTTTCTGAGCACCTCCTATGTGCCTGCCAGAGAGCTAAGACATATATTGATGTTTTGTTTAATTCCCCAAGAACCTGTTAGATATTCATTCCCTCTTTACCACTGAGGAAACCAAGGCTCAGAGAGGTTATGAAATATTTTTAAAAGCACACAGCCAGTAAGTACAAACTCAGACTGCCAGATGTCAAAGCCTATCCCCTCTGCACTCTATCATGCACTTTCCAACAGAGAATGGGAGAAACACCCAGGGCAGATGGCAGACCCAGTCACAGCAGATGGATGTCACCCATAGGCTTGCTCCCATAATGTTCCATCATATCATGCATGAGGTGTGAACCCCACACACAATAAAACCTCTCTCCATCAAAACCTAAAGGCATTACTTGTTCATACATACACACAAACACACTATCCCTGCCCCAACCAGGCAAGGCAAACACCTAGACCACACCTTTCTGACCCAACATCTAGAGAGGTGTCATGGACTTCCTAACTCCTCAAACTTCACTGCAGTGAAGAAATGCACCATGACCCTTTGCTCTCTCTTCCCTGCCCCTCCATCCTTCCAAACTGAGTTTGGGGTTCAGAAGCTAAGTCAAAACCCCACTGGCAGCACCACAATCTGTTTTAATTCACTGGTTTTGCAATCCTTGAGTCAACTGTTTTGAGGGTCCATGATGACTCAGCCCAGGGTACCTGCCCCACATTGACAGAAGTGGGAAGCCCAGCTTCTCCCATGGGTTGGCCTCTGTTTCCCAGCACTTGTAATTTGTGCAAAGTGCCTCCTGGCTCAGTGCCACTGTGCAGGCTCTTTCTGCTGACAGGGGCACTTCTCTAAAGTTCAGACCGCCATGGCTACTGTGAAGTTAAACGTGGGTGAAAACAAAGCAAAGCTACCGCCTAATGTTTCCAGGTGGTTTAGCTCCATCAAGCCCCAATGATATTGGAGTCATTTTACTTTCAAAAAAGAAATTTCCCCTACCTGGAAAAATGACATTCTACAGTGTTGCTGAGACATAAACAAATAAATGCATGAACAAATCTTTGGCCCTCCATCCCACTCTAAATATACTGTCTCTTTCTCTGCTGGAGCTAATGACAAGAGCGTCCACATGTCTCCCAAGCAGCAGGCTCACCCCTCATTAGTCAGCTAAGGGAAACTGATTGCTTTCCCTCCTTTCCAGGCTGCTTCTCCAGGGAGGGGTTTCTCTCTGTCTGCCTCCAGTAGTGGATTCAGGCGCATTGGTCCTGCCTCCACACAAACCATGGAGAAGGGCCCACCTAGACCTCTGAGCCCAGAGCCATACTTGGCCTGGAGGCAGTGGGGTGGGAAGAGCTGGTGGCATGGGCAGGGCTAAGGGAGAGAGACTTCACTGGATCTTGGCTCCATCATTTACCAGCCCTGCTACTTTGTGGCCTCCATTCCCTCATCTGGAAAAGACCTCTGGCCACATCTCACAAGATGACTAGGGAGAATGAGCCCTTTGCAAATGGTCAAGTGCTGTCAGGGCAGCCACCGTCCCCTACCCCCAGGTGTGCAACTCACCTAAACTGCAGTGAATTGTGAGCAGGGTGTCGTCCCCTGCAGGACAGGGTATGGGCAACCAAATCCCAGTGACAACATCAGGAGTGGCCCACCAACTTTAGTGTCTTATTCAGAGGAGCTATGGGACCTCAAAATAGCTCCATAGGACAGGAAACCAAGACAGAGGATGCCAAATCCAGGGGCTCTGTCCGTGATACCATGGAGGCTATGGCAAAGGTTCACCAGGCTCAGCTATAGCAGGGTTCCAGGGCTGAGGGAGAGGCTGAGAGCCAGGACAGAGCGGCCAGTCAGGGCCTGGGAGGAGAAGGAGCCCAGGCAAGAGGTGCCTCCTGTGGAGAAGACCAAGGCCGAGGGTGGGCAGTGAGGGGAGGGCTCCAGAACCTGGGATTTGGCAGGCTGTCTTTCATTCCCCTGCCATTACTAACACAGTAATTATACTGGCAGCTGCCATTACCCCACAATAACCATGTCCCAGGCACTATGCCAGGCCCCTCACACACATCTTCTCAGAGAACCCCCATGACAGCCCTGGGATGTTGGCAGATGAAGACACGAACATTCTGAGAGGCTCCACCACTTGCCAAGCCACTCATCCACCAGGTGGTGGGGCTGGAGTTGGAGCCCAGTCCCCATGGCCTTGCCCATCTCTTGGGTACATGAGCTGAGCATAGGAATGGTTATGGAATAAACAGAGGGCTCTCCAGGCCTCTGGGATTCCCTTCTCAGGTCCCCTATCCCCCAGTCTCGCAGTGGGGCACAGGAGCCAGGAGAGCTACCTGGGAGCCTCCTTTCTGGGTCTCTGTGGCAGAGAGGTCTCCCCTCTAGAGGTGCCATGCAGCATGACCTGGCACGGGATGCAATAATGTCCTAGGGCTGGTGGCATCCTGGGTCTTGCCCCCCTCCACAGTCACTGAGGTTCCCCGGGTCCAGGTTCCAGGCCCTGCAACCTCCATGCCAAAACTCAGAAAATCCACAGGACAGAACAGCCTTCTCTAGGCTGGGGTTCTCCAGGTTGGGGAGCAGCTGAAAGCTGGAGGCTCCCGCTGCCCCTGCATCCCGAGCCCACAAATTCGCACTCCAGGTCGCTGGCTCCCTGATGGACAGCCAGGCCTGCCCACACTTGTTGTTTCTGTTAAACCTGATGCTATTACAACAAAATCCCTGTATTTCTTGCAAACAATTTCCCCCTTTGCAATCTCATAAATTAATTCCCTCCTTTCAAGCTGACTGGCTTCCTGCTAATCTAACCACTATCCTATCACCATCCAAAAATGAAATGATCCATAAACAGTCTCTACCATCTATAGTCTAATACACTAAAATCACTTCTCTGTTTTTCCTGCCTTACCTTTCCTTGCTAAGGCCAGCTCAGGTCCAGCTTCCTCTCTTCTTCCTCCCAAACATGGGGGCTCCATGCTCTGCCCCTTGAAGTTTTCCCTCAAGAGGCAGTGCTGGCTGCTCAGGGTCTGAACTGATGAGGGCCAACTCCCCCAGCCTGAAACCCACCATAAAATAAGCTCTACATGAACATGGATGTGACAGGTCCCAAGGTTGTCCAAGCCCTGATATCAGAAGCTCCAGGGAGGGTGGGTAGCATAAAATGGCTCAGATCCCTGAGACCAGGGACCCTCCCAGCCCTTGAGCTGTGCCCAGCAGTCCCTCAGGATGGGATCAGCTGTGCCCAGGGGGCTCAGCCTGGGAAGACATCAGAGGAATCCCTGACCTGGCCCAGAGATTGGGCAAGAAATCTTCAGGTGTTCTGGGGACATTTTTCTGGCAGGCCTGGAACATAGTGACAGGGTCAGTGAGCTGTAGGAAGAACCTGCTGTTTACCAGAAGACCCCTGTGGAGGGAGCCCTCTGAAGGGAGCAGCACCTCTTATGAAGCTGCTGTGACTCCTGTGCCAACAGTCCCTTCTCCTGGGACCTGTCACAGGTGTGCCAACAGCCTGACCCTTTCTGTCAAGCTAGACTATGGGACTGCCACTCCGGAGCCCAGGTCAGTCCCTTAAAATCACATGGGCATGGAGCCCAGACAGGGACCCAGGGCCCCATCGCTGAGTCACCACGCCCCTTATGTACCTTCTTCCCATAGGGAGCACTCCCTGGGACCCACCCTCTGTGTGGGTCTGTTGCCAGGACCCAATCTGTCCTTCCCAGGACTGACCTCCTGCCCCAGACCCATTGCTAATATGATACCATGGTAAATTCTCCAGTTCAGAGCCCCCAACCTCTCTGTACCTCCAGGCTCTGCCTCTGTCAAACAGCATGACCTTGGGCTACTCACCCACCCTCCATCAGCTTCAGTTTCCTCCCCTGTGGGGATGATGCCTCCTCGGCTGCCAGGAGAACAAAATGGGCAATGTGTACAAAGTGCTTAGCACAGTGCCTTGCTGGGATCCCATAAAGCAAAGGTTACACTCTCTCCTTGACATTTGTCCTCCGGGCCCCACATCCGGGCTCTCACCTTGTCACCCAGGCCAGACACAGCCACATCCCAGGCAGGACTCCCAGACTCCAGACAGTCACACTCACCAGGCAAGGGTGGCTAAAGTCACAAGGAAGAGAGCAACTCTCAGGGCAGGAACATGGTCTACATAGCCAACGGAGGGGTGCACACCTGCTTCCCTAACAGGTATGAGGCTAAGCAACTCCTCTCAGAAGCCCTGCAGCCTCCCTTGAGTCCCACAGGGAACCTGGAATTACATTACTTAGCCTCCTCGCCCTCCTGATCCACCTCCTACCCACCAACCTATCCTTCCAATCCCAATTGACCATGCACCTATAGATCCATCTATCCATTCACCCTACTCTTCATTCAACCATTCTTCCACCCACCCATACATATGTCCCCACTTATCCATCTTTTCCTTCAGCCACATTTATATATCTCCCTCCAATCATCCATCCATCCATCTATTCCCATCTACACTCCATCAGTCCACCCAGCCTCCCAGCCATCCCCATCCTCCAATCCATTTATCTATCCACCTATCCAACTCCAATCTCATCAATCCACCACCATCTATACATCCTCCCACTGACTATCCACCCAACTCACCCAGCCAGCCATAAACTCAATCAACAATTTGTCCATCCATACACACATATCCATTTTTCTAAATCCTGTCTACCAACTCCATCCACTGATCCATCTATCTGCCCACCATTATCCACCCACCTACACCTCCAGCCACCTTCCTTCCATTCTGCTGCTCTTCCAAGACTGAGCAAGTGTGTCACGGAATGCTACATGGGGTGCTACTACTGGCCATGAACCCAGCCTATGGCTACCCTGTCCACCCCGGGAACCTCTACTCATACAACACCCCCCACAACCATTAAGCACTGCACTCTCCAAAGTCTTCCCTGATAACCCAGGCAGATCCTGTGTCTCCAACATGTTCTGGCAGGATCCCACGCGCTCACTCTCCATCCTCCCCACACACTCCCATAAGCCAGGAATGCCAGCTGCTTCGTGTTAAACATTTCACAGCCCTGACATGCAAGTGAGTCCAATCCTAAGGCACTAAGCTGCAGTGGCCCCATTTGGCAGGCCCAGCCTGGGCCCTGAGGCTCTGCACATTCCTGAGATCAGATTAAAGAGACTTTTCCCAATGCTGGACCCAGAAGCCCCTCAAAATTGCCCCCAGGCAAGTGGGAACAGCACAGGCTAGACCTCCAGGCTTGGGAGAGGGCTAAACCTGATACAAGATTTGCATACAGAGCTCAGCCTGTAAGGACCCGGCAGCAAGTGTGTGAAACCCAAGTATGCCTGGACACTGGCCTCTGTCACTCCAAGGTCATCTTTATGGACACCGCTCACAAATGAAGAAACCCAAAACTAGCTTGTTCAGCGTCCAGATAAGGTACCTCCCTTGGTCTTGTGCAGTTTTCTCTGAGACAGAGGCAGGGCAGAGTTAAAAACCACCTTATTCCAGGCCAATGTTTCTCGCATACTGTGCACAAGGGTCGCAAGGACCAGCCCTGCTAAAATGCATATCCCAGGTCCTTCCCCAAGAGACTAGGCAGGGCTGGTGGGGACGGCAAGTTGTATGGAAGTCCAGCCTTGGTGATTCTGACAGGTGGCCCCAGGGCTATGCACCAAAAAACACATCTAAATCCCCTCAGAAGAGAACTGCCTAAGACCCCATCCTTCTCCGTATAAAAAGCAGACACCGCAACACCCACCCCAGCCCACCTTGGGCCCTTTCTTAGGGCCTCAGGGCTCAGCCCAAGTGAGCACAACTACCCCTTTGTTCTGACCTCCTCACTCCCTGATTCTATACACTGGACTTGCAGTTCTCTGCTTTGACCAGGCTGTGTCTTGTCCGGCAATGTTCAGATCACTGCCTGTAGAAGCCAGCCCTGCATGCCCCTGCCTGCTGGGCTGGCCCACCCACAAGCCCCACCCCCTCACCCCAGCCACCCGCTGTGAATAAGACAGACTCCACAGAGGGAAGGAATGAAGTGAGGCTCTGTGGGCACTGGGTCTCTGCAAGTGTTATGAATGACCCGAAGAGAAAGCACTTGTAAGAACTATGACAAATAGCTTGACAGTGTTTTCAGTTACCCACAATTACATCCACCTTCTGAAATTAATTCTCCACACTGCCATTTTTGTGGGGAGCACCCATTTGCCATGCTCACACCCTGCCTTTGCTGGAATGGCAAGGAAAGGTGAGAAGGCCATATACAGCAGGCACCCTGCACCCAGAGATCTTGGCCACTGCTTCTGGCTAGGCCATGCGGGCAATGGTCCCCCTTCCCAGGCTCCAACTGAGGGAGAAGGGGTCCAAGGGACACCTACCAGGGTATGTCCATTTGGCTCATAGAGTCTGAAAGGCCAGACAAAGCTTCCCAAGTAGAAAGAAAAGGCCCCAGGTGCCTGGGGCATCTCATGCCACTGTGTGCTGCTCTTCAAAGAATGGCCCACCTCAACAGGGCCGGTACTAGCAGTGACTCAGCACCTTGATGCTAGTGCCAAGTGTGACTGCCCTGACCGCACTGCAGTGGGTGCTGGTTCTCACTCTGCACAGGTAAAGAACTCAAGGACAGAGGTGCCCTTAACAGACACCTAACAGACCCTGCTGGTGGACTTAGCCTCCTTCTAGCCTCCCCTACAGGAAGATATCTACGCCTCCCTCTTAGGTGGTGAAGAAGACAGCCTTTCACTATTCTTTTAGTAGGTTATAACCTCTCTTTCCAGCTGTGCCCATTGTATTTGAGAAAGTGGAGAGGGCTGGTTCTTCCTCAAGTGCCATGTCCCTTGTTAAGAGTCAGTACAGCTGAGGAACAATAGAACCCTTGGGGTGAGACATGCAGGAGGCAGGGGTTTGGGGCCCAAGGGACACACAGGAGCTCAGCAGCCAGCCCCCATACTGTCTACCAAAGTTCCCCTCTGTAATGACATAAGGCTGACCCCAGAAATCGTGTCTCACCCTGGCTTTTGTTTTGCACATTGCATTGAACTCAGACATGGGCACAGCCACCACTGCCATGCAGAAGCCATACCAAGGTTTGAAAATGCCCCCTCTGTACCCAGTCAAGCTCAGTGCTCTGCTACAGCAGCATCTCCAAGTCCCCTGCTCCCAGGCTGCCCAGGCCAGCCAGGCTGAGGTGTGTGAGTAAAGCCCACATTGATGCCTCTCCTGCTATGAAAGTCCCACTTCCGACCTCCCAGGGATGTACTGGAGGTGGGAGGACTAGTGTCCTGCCTGTCCACCCCCTGCCAGTACACATTTGAGTAAGGGGGTTAGGCCTGAGGACAGAGGCAAAGGAAGGGAGTCCAGGAGGGGAAAGAACATGCACTTCCTGAGACCTTATCACAGACAGGACAACCTGCTAGACACTCTCATTCACTCACTCACTCACTCACTGACTCAACTGAGTACCTACTGTACACTAAGCATCTCAGTCTGTTGAGATTTTTGCTTCCTGGCAATTGTTGTGAGTTTGGCTCAAATAAATGCATAAAAATTCAAAAAAATAAAAATAAACAAGTAAATACAGGTGATAAATATCCCAGCAGGGAAAGAGAAATCAGGTTTGGGCACTGGGCTTTAACTTAGAATAGAGGGCTCATGTAGGTCATACTGAGGTGACATGTGAGCACACACTCAGAGACGGTAGGAGAGGAAGCCACATGGGTGCCTTAGAAAGGACACCCCAGGCAAAGGGAATAGAGAATGCAAAGGCCCTGAGGCTGGACCATGCCTAGGGTGCTCAAGTAGCACAGAGGAGGCCACGTGGTTGAAGCAGAGGGAGAGAGAGAGAAGGCCCAACAGGTAATAAGGGACCAGATCATGAGTGGCCTCATGAGTTTCTGCTCTAAGAGAAATGGGGAGCCATGGCAGGTTATAAGCAGAAGAGTGATGTGATCTGCCTTTGTTTTGCAAGTCTTATTCTGTCAGCTGTGCTGGAAATAGAAGCACAGAGACCAGACTGACATATCAGCCACAGCAAAACTCACCTCAACCCAGGGGCTGTGGCAGCAACAAGAACCAAGGGGTTAAGTAGGTCATCCCAGGTCACTCATCCAGGATCGCAGAGCCAGGAATCCCATCTGGGTCTCTAGCTTGTTGCCTCCAGGACCCTACAAAGACTCTGTCCACTGTACCACCACCTGGCTGGCGCAGTCTCGCCCATCCCCCAGGGCAGCCCCTGCAGTGGGCAGGAGGGACAATGGCGCCAGAACTGGCATAGCTCTGCTGTCCCTGGTGAGCCCCAGGAAGGTGAGAGTGGGCGTGCAGAGAAGAATGATGAGGACTCTCCCTCCCTCTGCCTCCTTATGCCTGCTCCAGACTCCATGGACTTCTGGCTGTCCTCACTGAGTGGATAAAGCACACAAGCTGTCACACAGAACAAACCAGAGCCATAACACTGGGCAAGGAGCCTCCATTTACCCACCTATAAAATGGTCATGGTCATGGCTCTCTCAGAGGGTTTCTTGAGATGATCTGGGCAGTAGGAAGTCTTGCTGTCTGCAGAAGTTGCTGATGAGGACAGTGAGAGTGGCAAAGATACTGCTGATGGTTTAAAGAGGATTTGCTGGGTTTGGTGCCCCTCTCCCTCCCCCTCTTGTACTCTATCAAATTCCCTCCTAGCATCAGACATTCAAGCATGAACTGCAGTGAGAAGCGGCTGGACCAGGAGCCCCTCACTGTCACCACCGCCTGGTACCCCACAGGCGCAGAGCATCCTGGGGCCTCCCCACACCCAGGCCCCACAGCCCATGGCAGCAAAGCATCTGGCAGATGCAAGACTAACAGAGCAGAGAGAACATGAAAACTCAATGTACAGATTACCGTAAAGCACGTTTATCAGCACAAACTTTCAGACCAGCCCTTTTGGGAATGAAATTCCATTTCATTTGGCTCTGGCTCTGAGATGAATCACTAAGTGAATAAGGAATGCAATCTCCCAGAAAAGGCCTTCTGCACATGAATGAAGAGATGCCCAGGCCACCTCCTGAGAGCATTGTTGATTCCCAAACATGAGGGGGGCTTTCAGGGAGAAAAGGGGGCAGAATGGGCATTTTAAAACACACATTGACAGCATGGGTAAGCCTTGAAAACATGCTAAGTGAATAAACCTGTCACAAAAGAACAAATACTGCAAGATTTCACTGATACAAGGTACCTATAGTAGTCAAATTCATCCAGAAAGTAGAATGGTAGCTGCCAAGGGCTAGGTGGAGGGGAACAGAGTCATTTATTAAGTACAAAGTCAAGGTTTAAGATGGTGACAAAGCTCCGGAGATACATGGTGGTCATGGTTGCAGAGCTATGTGAACCTACACGATGCCACTGACCTATACACTTAAAAATGGTTACTGTGATAAATTTTGTTATGTGTATTTTACCACAATAAACACTCACACTTATCCACTTACGACTCTACCCTATGGAAATAGTTCCAAAGGTGGACAAGGTTTTAGGCACAAGATGTTCAGCATTTTTTATGATAGCAAAATGTTCAGGTGGGCGGGCACAGAAGGGAAATGACTGAGTCAATTAAGATATAGTCACTAGAAAAAGTACCATGCAGTCACTAAAAAAGTAACTACAAAGAACTTTTAGTGACCCAGGAAATGATTGCCATACCATGGTAATTATATGGAATGGTGTACAACGTCATAAGGTCTTTCTGGAACAAGGTCATCCATAAAAAACAGACATGAAGTCAAAATGGCAGTCTAAGGACAGGCTCAGCCTCTCCTTCGCAACACAAAACCCTTAAAATGACATAAAAGGCAAATAATTTTTTTAAATCTATAACAGTGCTGGAAAACAATAATGGGGTTCTTAATATGGCAGAAATCATGAGGAATCCTTAAAAGGCAGAAGGCCAATGGGCTCAAATTGGAAACAGCACCATAACGCAAAACACAACCAGGAGCAGGAAGCAGTGAAAGGGGCAGCTCCACGCTGGTAGCTGAGGAAATGGGGGGCCAGAGGAAGCCTGTGAGGGTGGCTGGTGGGGGGTTTGGGAGAGGCACCCAGGTGTCCCTTCCCACAATGCCAAGCAGTGAACTACAAAAGTGATGGCCCACAGGAGCAAGGAGTAGGAGTGCGTGATTCCCAGGAGTCAGGGAGCCCTAAAGGGGCACCAACACACAGGAGAGAAGTAGAACCCACACACACCAAACACTAGATTCTGGGGCCACTGACACAATACCCCAGGTACCCAATTCAGCCACTGCTGGGGACAGGCTCAGCTTCACAGGCCGACGGGAAATTTCAAACACAAATACAAGTATACAACCCAGAATCACCCACCTATATTTAGGAGAGTCTACACATGCAAAGAGACATGCCAAACTCATCAAGTACAAGAACACCAGAGGACACAGAGGGACTACAAACAGAACAATGCTTTAGAACAAGTAAACTCAGAGTGATGGAAGAAGCCATCACATTCAAAAGAAAAAGGAGTGGGAAGCAAACACTTTAGTGTTAAAGTATAAAATGGGGGTGAAAAGCAGGATGGAGCAAATGAAAGTCAACTTAGTGACCTGGAGATGGAGACAGAAATTCTCCCAGATGGTGGCCTAAAAACCCAGAGATGAAAAGGATGAAAGTCAAGTAAAGGGCAATGGGAAATTTAAACGCCAACCATCATCTAAAAGGAGTTCCAAGGACAGATCTGAGAGAATATAGAAAACTAGAAAATAAATAACCCAGAAGAACACAAGTCCTCAGACTGGGAAAAAACAAACAAACAAACACCTCACCACATGCAAAGTAGGGTTATGTAAAAAGACAATGTTTAAGCACAGAACGGGGAAATTTAAGAACCCAGGACAAAAAGAAAAAAAAGCCAAATTCTTCCAGGGAAAAAAAAAGACAGGTCACCTACAGCAGAACGGATGTCAAAGTAATCGATGTCAACTTGAGAGCCAGATCCCTGGCTGTGAACCACAACCCCTCTTTCCTGCCTACGGGGTGGTCCTCACTCTGCCTCACTGTCTTTGTTCATTGTGTGGAGAACAGTACCTACCTCCCAGAGTGACGTCCAAGTTTGATGGGCTGACGTGGGTAAGGTCCTGGCACATACTGCCCACCGTATAAGGCTCAGCGCATACTGCCATGAGAACGTCAGATGCAGACAAGGCAGTGAAACAGTGCCTCAGTGCTGAGGGAGAAATGGTATAAACCTTAAATTATCTACTCAGCCTTTAGGAAGGCAACAGGCATTCTCACACATATGAGGACACAGAAAGTTCAACTCCCACAAAAAGGTTCATCACCCACTCGGAAAGAATTACCAAGTGGTGTGCTCCAGGAACCGTGAAAATGAATCCAGGCAACAGATGAATGAATGGTTGCCAGAGACTGGGCAAAGAGGGCATGAGGAATAATCGCTAATGCATAGAATTTCTTTCTGGGGTGACGAAAATGTTATGGAATTAGATAGTCATGACAGCTGTACAACATTGTGAAGGTACTAGAAATCACTGAATTATATACTTTAAAATGGTTAAAATCATGAATTTTATGGTATGTGAATTTTACCTCAATGGCAACACCAACAAAAAAAATATGAATCCAAGAACAAGAAGAAAAAACAAAAGCAGCAGTGAGAACAATTTTAAATTTACTGTTAAAACTATCTATTGGCTGTAAGTATTAAAGTTTCAAACTAAAACCTCATTTGGTCACATTTTAAGTGGTGATAAGGTTTGGATATGAAAGCAGTTAAGGCATATTAAAGTTCTTGATTTGTTCAGGGAGACAACAGAAACACTGTTACATGGTAAGAGTCAAATGTGAGCGTAAATATATCTTGGAAATATAAGTGATAACTAGAAAACAAAAATACATTATTTGAATAGATGGTTCTCCACAGTGAACAGAGGGAAGGGGACATTTTAGAGTTGTCTCAGTAATGAGCAGGGGTCTACCTGTAATTTAGCGTCCAGGGTCAAAAAAGCTAAATGTTCTACAATTCAAGGAAGAGTGCCACATTCAAAGGATGACCCTGCCCAAAATGATAGCAGTGCCAGCAGTGCAGTGCCCCTGTTAGAGAAAGCATTGTTTTAAGGAACAAAAATCAGGACAAAGAAAACCCAATCGACCCACCAAAAGGTAAGAAAAGGGAAAAACTGTACAAGAGAGCAGAATAAATAAGAAACACAAAGTAAAATGGCACAAAAAAAAAAAAAAAATCCAAGCCTATCAGTCATCCCATTAAACATAAATGGGTTAACTTCCCCTAATGAATACTGCAATAAATGAAGCAGGTTTTTAATTTTTTTTTTAACAAAAGATACAAAGGTAGCCTTTGCTGGTGTGGCTCAGTGGACTGAATGCTGGCCTGCGACCCAAAGGGTCGCTGGTTCAATTCCCAGTCAGGGTACATGCCTAGGCCGCAGACCATGTCCCCGGTCGGGGGCGTGCAAGAGGCAACCATACATTGATGTTTCTCTTCCCCCCTTTCTCCGTCCCTTCCCCTCTCTCTAAAAAAAAATAAAATCTTTTTTAAAAAGATACAAGGGTAAACACCCAAGAAAGTTAAAAATAATACAATGAGAAACACAATACCAAATACAAGATAATCCAGAAGAAGATGTTTATCAGACAGAATACAATTCAATATGGAAACTACTCAAAGGAATAGACAGGGACATTTCATACTGATAAAAGATACAGCGCACCCCAAAAATATAACAGGTGTATAATGAATTTCACAAGGCAACTTCAAAATAGATAAAGCAAAACTGACACTAATTAAAGAGGAAACTGATAAATCCACAATCACAAAGATGAGGTCAACATTTTTATTTCAGATTCAATAGGAAAAAAAATAACATAAAATATTTCCTTATCTCACCTATAGGTTTATCTAAATAATATTAATTTTATTAAATACTTGAAGTGTATTCCAGTTCTGTTTTAAAGTTTTGTATATATTAAGTACATCTTTCTGTAACACTATACAGTAGACACTCTTACAATGCCAATTTTACATGGATGAAACTGATGCCCAGCCACTACCCACCATTATGCAGCTGGCAGGCTCAAACCCAAGTCCAAGCACCAGCCCCAAGTCTGCTCTCAGCCTCCACTTCTGTTCTCTTTCGTGGGGCCCAACAGAGACAGCACAGTCCTTGCCATGCACCCCCAGATCTCCACAGTGAAAAATCTCGGTAAAGTCCTAAATGGGAATTAATCAGAAATTTATTGTACCTTAACTGAGTCCACTGCAGTAAGATTGGAAATTGACAATGAAAAGAAACTGCTTCCAATTTATATACTTAGAAAATTCAAAACATTCTTTTTCATAACTGCTGCCTTAAGAGAACATTACAACAGAAATTCCAAACTATTTAGAAGTGAATTTGAATTGGGACACCTGCTGGGTTTGACCAAAATAGTACTCTCAGTAAAACCCTTCTTAAATCTTAGTAATATAGGGATAGAAAAGAACTACCCTAACTTGATAAAAGTACATATCCTAGAAAGCTACAGCAAGCATGATACTTAATTGTAAAACTCTGAAATATTTTACCGCTATCAATATTTAGCATTGTCCCAGACAATGTGATAACACCTGAAAAAGAAATGAGATAAAAACTGATATATTTTGTAGGAATTATAAGCATCTACCAATAAGCCCAAAGAGAATGAATTAATAAACTATTATAGGTCATAAGGGAGTTCAGCAAAACCCTTAGATGTAAAATCTATATGCAAAATGAATAGCTCCTGTGTATGCCAGCACTCCAAATTAGAAAATGTAATCCACTAGAAAACTCATTCATATTGGGAAAAAAAAAAAAATCTATAAAATCCTCGGGGAAAACCTAACAAGAAACATGCAGGATCTATATGAAGAAAAATGTAAAACTTTACTAAAAGCATTGAAAGACCACAAAGAAATGGAGAGACACACTATGTCCTGGATGGTAACTATCAGGACATGAAGATGACAGCTCTTACTTTATTAACATACATATTCATAGCATCCAGTGACAGACATACCTTTTCATTTACAATTGCCTATGCAAGCCGGTGACAAGTAGCTAATGATTATTTATTAGAATTTCATTCATTTTCTGAGCAGTCACTTACTTAATCAAATGAGTGTAAGTTTTAAGAAGGGAAAATTTGTCTAAATCATATAGACAAAATGAGAAATCAGAAAAAAAAAATGAAATAGTACAAGGCAGTTAAAATAGACCATGAAACTAAAATTAAAATCTACTTTTAAAACACTAAAGGGCATATAAGACAGAGAAGAATGACTGGCTATTAGAAAGGCAGCAATGGAGCACTACCGGACCAAGCAATGGCAGTGCCATGCTCCACTAATCAGCTGAGTCCCTTGGATGCACTTACCTGGGAGGTGTTGCCAAGTATACAGGCACATCACAAGCTAAACAGAGGCCAGAGTGAAGCATGTGCCAGATTACCTGCAGACAACCAGCAGAGTGGGACGGGCTTTAAAGAAGAGGTTTCTAAAAGAATTTGATTTCAAAGTAAGTTATCCCGAGAAAACTAATACTTTCATTGGACATCCTTACACTCATGTTGCAGTTTGGCACTGTTCTTATTTTCAATTAGATATGGAGGTAGGGCAGCCTAAAATCCCACTGCTTAGCAATCCTAAGGCTTAGACATCCTGGATAAACACTACTTATCTATACCCAGAGCACTAGCCAGTCCCTCTGCTCAGTGCCAGAGGCCTCACCCTTCAACAACAGCATCTTGAAGAATTTATACAAGCTCCAAAAAGAGTGCAGCAAATCTACCTGAGAACAACAGTACACATACCAGTAGGCACCAATCAATCTATCACTGGCAGTAGTAAGTCCTGATTTCCCCACTGAGCTTAGTAAGTGTTCTATCAGAGGAGAGTGCCTTTGTTAATTATGTTTGGAATGAACTATTTGGATAAATAAATTTAAATATTCTTTATTAACAATTAAAATCTGCTAGAATAACATATGTCATGTAGCTAGTATGAAAAGACTCATAGTAATTAGGGAAATGCAAAAATTGCGATGATGTACTGCCTAGTAGCCATCAGACTGGCAGAAATCAAAAGGCTGATAATATTAAGTGCTTCTGAGAATGTGAGAAAGTAGATGCTCTTCTTACACTGTCAGGTGTAAGTGCAAATTGATTCAGCTTCCCGGAAGGCAATTGGGCAAAAGCTAAAATTTAACTGTGCGTGACATTTGCTCAAGCAATTCCACAACTTGGACATGTATTCACAGACATGTATAAAACTCTTAATTACAATATGGCTTGTAATTGTGAAAAGTCAGAAATAGCCTAGATATCTATTAACAGGGAAATATGTTATGAGAAACTGTTCAGAATGCAATGTGTTTATATGAAACAGCACAGCAAGCTTGCCAAGACACATTGGTGAGTGAAAATAAGCAAGGTCCTGCATAACAAGTATACTCAGCATTATTTATATAGTTAAAACACACAAAGCAAAACTTTGTATTCCATTTCGTGTGTACATAAATGTAAACACACAGAGAAAGTTCTGGAAGGATATAGAGCAACCTAATCTCAAAAAAGTTTCCTTTTCCCCAAAAAAGGAAACTGGGACTTGTATTTCTTATAATTATTTCTTAAATCTTTTATAATGGATGCATTTGTGACACTTAAAGAAACTGAAGTGTTACGGATGAAGACAAAATCAAGCAATTAATAAGAGCTCAACCATGTGAAGAGGAAGTCTGCAAGAACAGAGGCTGGAAGATGTGAACAGAGGTTCGCTTCATGACTGGGTTCCCAAGATTTATCTATATTCTTGTTCTTTTCAGTATGTCCTAATTTTCCTGTAGTACCTTATTGTGTTGCTTTTACAATCAGAAAATTTCAGCAAACATTTTCATATGCAGATGGCTGAAGCCCCGCTGCTCCACTGGGAGAGATTCTCTACAGGTTCTCTCATGTTATGAGAATTTTGTTAAATATAATTTTATTGATTATGCTATTGCAATTGTCGCACTTGTTTTCTCCCCATTATTCCCCTCCACAGTGCATAGCCCCTCCCCCCAGCCTCCGCACCACTCCGCCCTGACCGTTAGTTCATGTCCATGGGTCATACATATAAGTTCTTTGGCTTCTCCATTTCCTATACTATTCTCAACCTCCCCCTGCCTATTTTGTACCTATGATTTATGCTGCTTATTCCCTGTACCTTTCTCCCTACTCTTCCCTCTCCTCCTCCCCTCTGATCTCCATTTCTATGATTCTATTCCTGTTCTAATTGCTTGCTTAGTTTGTTTTTGTTTTTGTTTTTAGGTTCAGTTGTTGATAGTTGCAAGTTTGTTGTCATTTTGCTGTTCATAGATTTTGATCTTTTTTCTTAGATCTAAGTCCCTTTAACATTTCATATAATAAGGGCTTGGTGATGATGAACTCATTTAACTTGACCTTATCTGGGAAGCACTTTATCTGCCCTTTATTCTAAATGATGGCTTTGTTGGATAGAGCATTCTTGAGTGTAGGTCCTTGTCTTTCATGACTTTGAGTACTTCTTTACAGCCCCTTCTTGCCTGCAAGGTTTCTTTTGATCAGCTGACAATCTTATGGGAACTCCTTTGTAAGTAACTGTCTCCTTTTCTCTTGCTACCTTTAAGATTCTCTCCTTATCTTTAATCGTGGGTAACTTAATTATGATGTGCCTGGGTGTGTCCTTCCTTGAGTCCAACTCCTTTGGGACTCTCTGAGCTTCCTGGACTTCCTGGAAGTCTATTTCCTTCCCCAGATTGGGGAAGTTCTCCTTCATTATTTTTTCAAATAGGTTTTCATTTTCTTGCTCTTCCTCTTCTCCTCTGGCTCCCCTATGATTCAGATGTTGGAACATTTAAAATTGTCCCAGAGGTTCCTAAGCCTCTCCTCATTTTTTTAAATTCTTGTTCCTTCATTCTGTTCTGGTTGAATGTTTATCTCTTCCTTCTACTCCAAGTCGTTGATTTGAGTCCCTGTTTCCTTCCTTTTACTGTTGGTTCCCTGTATATTTTTCTTTATTTCACTTTGCATAGCCTTCCTTCACTTTTTCCTCCATTTTGCCACCACACTCAACCAGTTCAGTGAGCATCCAGATTACCAGTGTTTTGAACTGTGCATCTGATAGGTTGGCTATCTGTTCATTGCTTAGTTCTATTTTTGGAGCTTTGATCTGTTCTTTCATTTGGGCCATATTTCTTGGCCTCAGAAGGCCTGTTACATTGGGAGGGGCAGAGCCTTAGGTATTTGCAAGAGCAGAGCAACCCAGATCACTGCGTTGTGATGCTGTGTGTCGGCAAGGGGTCCGAGAAGGAACAATGCTGCTTACTTGGCTCTCTGCTGGTTTCCAGTTACTTCCCCCGCTACCCACAAGCAAATTAGGCCCTTCTGGTGCTGATTCCCAGGTGAGTCGGTTTGTGTACATTCTAGGACCCCGTGGGTCTCTCCAACAGACTCTCCTTTGAGGTTGGGAGTTTCTCCTGCCACCACAACCCCCACAGATTTTTACCCCCAGAGGTTTAGAGGCTTTCTTTTCCTGCACTGGAACTCTGGTTTGCGCGTCTGTCTCACTCCCCAGCTATTCATCACGGTTTATCCTCATGCAAATGTGGGACTACCTGGTCCTCCAGCCGCTGCCTTGCCATGCATGTCCTCTCCACCCCAGCTGCCCATCTCCATCCCTCCTACCAGTCTGGATGAACGTTTCTTCTTTAGCTCCTTGGTTGTTGGACTTCCATATAGTTCGATTTTCTGGCAGTTCTGGTTATTTTTTGTTTTTAAATTTGTTGTTGTCCTTCTTTTGGTTGTGCGAGGAGGCAAAGTATATCTACCTATGCCTCCATCTTGGCCGTAAGTCCTAATGTTCTGAGAATTGATTCTGGGTCAAGAGAGAGCCTCGCAACTCTGTTCACCTAGCCAAAGCCCTGCTGCGTATGCCATCCCCTCAGACCCACTGGACCCAGGGACTCACTGCATGAAGCCCTTCAGCTCTGTTTGCATCCCTCTCCGGGACCCCCAGGTAGCCCCTCACCCCAGGCCCTCTATCTGTCATTGGGCCCAGAACCTCCCTATGCTGCCAAGCACTTGGAAGAGAAAGAGGGCCTGGTATTCAGAAGATGAACTGCAGACCCCCGGGGCCAAAAGGACTGAGTGCCCACCCCCTCAGAAGTCCTGCCACCCTAGGATAGGTGGATGAGCCCAAGGAGACCTGACTAAGGGATTGAAGCAGGGGTGCAGGGTCCTCAGCAAATCTTCCACATGTGGCTTTTCTACCCTCGGAAGTAAAGTTATAAGATGGCTACCTGGCTCCCCTGCCCTCACCAGCCTGCCAGCCTCCGACATGTCACCAAAACTGGGCTGCCTTTGCCCCACCATTGTAGCCTCACCATGTCCCTGAACACCCTCGACCATGTCAGGACTTCAGGTGTCTCTGTGGTTACAAAGAGCCACCAACCTTTAACAAGCCAGGGTTCTGTGGTCCATGTGGCTAGAGGGCAAAGTACCCAAACATGTCACCATGAAAACCAGGAGAAAGGAATACAGCTGATGTCTAAGAACCAAAGTCTGTGGGCTTCCTTCCCTGGGAAGGGCTTTGGACAAGGGACCCCCTGCCTTTGCATCAGTATGGGAGCAGACCAGGGGGAGTGAATTGCCCCATCTAACAATGACAGAATGGCCCAAGTGACCATCTCCTATACTATACTACTCACCCCCTGACCAGCCAATTGGCAGAACCCAGAGATCCCAGCTGCAGACTCCCAGGGCATAGGTCCCTGCTGGGGTCTCTCTGCTCCACCCAGCAGTCCAAACTCCTCCCTACCCACACTTTGGATAACTCAGGACTCAACCCCAAGAACCCAAAGTCTTAATCTTTCTGGAGAAGTTGAAGGGAAGCTCGTAGGGTGCAAACCAGGCTACATCACGGCTTAGCAGCCCCATGTTGGTGGTTTTTCACTGCCCTCCCGTTCAGCTCAGCCTCTGTGAGGAGCCCGACAGCCCCACCACAGCAGCCTTCTCCTCGGCTCCTGTCCAGCCCCCATGATCTTGCCTCCATGTGATGGGCCCAGCTTGTGACAGGCCCTCCCTCGCAAGCTGAGGCTTGCCCACCCCTCCCACTCCACGTCCCTGCAGCCCCTCTACCCCGATCCCTACAGTCAGGCACCAGGGCCTGTATGAGGATGCGATTGTGAGATCCCCTGGGATAGGACCACATCTCTGTTCCTTCTGAGTCCCAAGCGCACTGGAGAGGCTCAAAAAAATGTTGCTAAGTAAACCAGGAACCCAGCTCTGCCCTCTCACCACAGACTCACCATTACCGCCTCAGGGATTGTGTGCACACTCTCTCTCTCCTACAGGGCTCCAATTTTCCCTTCTTCCCCAGCCTCTCCATCCATCCCGGGGAAGCTCAGGGTCTCCTCCCCTTAGAGTACCTTAGTCAGGCACGGAATGCCTCTTGTAGGCCCCTGGTCCTGCAGGCTGGCAGTACCACCAGGGCTGGGCAGGTCTCCCAACTGCCAGCACCCCCTCTACAAGCTCACCTGCAGCCCAGGGCCTAAGAGAGCCCACCTAGAGCAGACAACTAGAAACCGCACACTATCACCAATGGGGCTGCACCCAGTTCCCAGCCCTGACTGAGCGCCATGCACATCATCGCATGCAGTCCCCCCTCATCAAGTGAGACAGTTGTTGTCACGGTCACCACCAGGCCGCATAGCAAGGAGAGGTCCAGGCAGTCTTCATGGCTTGTGTGAGGCCACAAAGCCAGGAAGAGGAGAAGCTGGCAACTAATCCTGGTATGGCTCATGGCAAAGCCCTAGTGAGGCCAGGTGTGGAGGTGGGGAAGAAGGGGGGAAACAGACCAACAAGCACGGGGAAGCTTCCATGTGCCAAGGAGGCCCTCCAGCCCCATGGGTCATCACATTCAGGGCATGGTGCGGGAACTGAGGTTCAGAAGGCTGGAGGGCCTGTGCAAGTCCACACAGCAAGAGACCTATATCCCCACTCACCCGGGTGAGCAAGGAGGGAAGAAGAGAAGAAAAACAGGGAGACAGAAAGGGGATGGCACACTGTGTGTCCCAGGTCTGGCCTCCTCTAAGGACACCCCATCACAGAAGGGTGGCAAGGGCCCTACTGTAGACAACCAGGGTAGGCTGTGGCAGGGCCAGCACATGCAGGCAGGGTCTGGCAAATGACCACTGTCACTAACGCAAAGCTGCAGGCTTGGTTTGTTCTTTGGAATGTGCTACGAACTCCATTTTTCCCCCATGCCTCACTTCCCCAGCTACCAAGAGCCCTGTGGCCTCTTTAAGCACCCTCCCAAATTCCCTTAGGGCATTTTGGCCACGCTGGGCACCCCTGAGCTGGGCAGAAAGCAAACCCTGAGCCACCCTGCAAGGGTCTCCCACCCAGGTAGGTCAGTGCACTGTTGAGTCTGAGCAGCTCTGTGAATGGCCAGGAGGGGTGGCTCAGGAGCTCGGCTACCATGGCAGTACCTCCAGCACCACCTACCCCAGCGTCATTTGAAACTGTAGGGCCCAGGGTCAACATAATGGTGGACATTCCCAGGCAGGGCTGGATGGGGGACAGAGACCTCCAATCTCCCAGAAGGGTTACCTCAGGACCTCAGGAGAAGGTTAAACAGAAAGAGCCCAGACTTTGGAATAACCAGACCTGGGTTCCCAACTCAGTTGTCACTTCTGCTCTGCTGAAGTGTCCCAGATCTGCTCCCTGGGGCAGGTCCTAAGAATCTCTGCCTCAGTTTCCTCATCTGCAGACAGGCTGTCCTGAGAAATAAACACTCTAGTGCTTGTAATGCATCTGGTACAAAAGAGGTAAAACAAGGTCATAGCCTCTTCTCAAGAGAGATGGGAGTGTGCCCTCTGTCACCGCAGTATCTTACTGAACACTGCGTGGTGGGCAGAGATGAGGCAAACACAGTCCCCAGCTAAGAACTCTGCCCATCTTGTTGGAGGCGGGTGACCCAGAGAGCAGAAATTGACTGCAGAGGGAAGACCAAATAAAGACTGGGGGAGCTTGAACCCCTAGCACAGGGAGGGAGTACCTTCCCCAGGTCACACAGCCAACCAGTAGCAGGGTGGGACATGGAATTGGCTGCCCCCAGCCTTTCCCACCCTCAAGGCTAGGCTGCCTCCTTCACAGCACTCTCCTACCCCTCTGGAATCAAGGTCGACTTCCTACCCAAGGATGGGAGGCTACCCAAATGAAGGACAGGTAAGGATAGCCCATGGAGAAGAAAGAGAAGCATTCTAGGAGGAGAAAACTAGACAAGTGAGAAGAAGCAAGGGTGGTAAGGATTCAGAAGCTGGGGCTGGGACCCTCTTCTGGTCTCCCTCAAGGTGTGGACACTGGAATGTGCCCCAACCCCTCTTCAGGAGTGAAGGACCCCTGGGATGCTACTTTCAAATGCTCTTCACTATCAGCCCCCAAAGGAGATCTTGCCAGCTTATGAGAAACCCTGTGCCCAAGCCATGTCCCCCTGCTGGAGAGCTGCTCCTCAGGGCTGAGGAGCATGGGGTGTGATGGCTCTGACCCTCCGCATCCAGGTCAGAACACCTCTGCAGGGTCATTGCATCTCAACCTCAGAGCTCCTGAGGGGTCTGCTCGGGCTTCCTGAGATGTCCTCACTCCTTGTTCTGGCCCCTGCCCAGGCCTGGCTGTCCCCTTCCTTCCCTTCCTAGGCATGGGTCCCAAGAGCACCCACTAAGAAGCCTCCTAAAAGCCAAACCCAATATATATTTTGGAAACTAACCCCTGATCTGATACATAATTTGCAGGTATTTTCTCCCATTCCACAGGCTACCTTTCACTTTGTTAATTATTTTCTTTGCTCTGCAAAAGTTTCTTAGTTTAATGTTCTCCCACTTGTCTATTTTTGCTTTTGGTATGAAATACATGAAATCATTGTCAAGACCTACGTAATGAAGCTTTCCCCCTATGTTTTCTAGGAGTTTTACAGGATCAGGTCTTACGTTTAAGTCTTTAATCTATTCAGAGTTGATCTGGGAATTTTTTTATATGGTATAAAATAGTGGCCCAATTTCATTCTTTTGCATGTGGATATCCAGTTTTCTGCAGCATTTGTTGGAGAGACTGTTCTTTCCCCATCGTATATTCTTAGCACTGTTGTCCAAGGTCAGTCGAAACTACCATGTGGATTACCTCTGGCATCTCTTCTCTGTTCCATTGGCCAATAACAAAAAAATAAAATAAAAAATAAAACCCCAAGAACAAACAAAAACTAATAACCTTAATGAAAGTGGGCTAAGGACTTGAATAGACATTTCTCCAAAGAAAATAAACAAAAGGCAATAGGTACATGAAAAGATGCTCAACATCATCAATCATCAGGGAAATAAAAAAGAAAATCACAAAGAAATATCACCTCACACGTGTTAGGGTGGCTAGTATCAAAAAAAGAAAGAAGAAAGTGTTGACAAAGATGTGGAGAAACTGGAAGCCTTGAACACTGTTAGTGGGAATGAAAATGGTGTAGCCACTATGGAAAACAATATGGAGGTTCCTCAAAATATTAAAAATAGGGCTATCTTCCCAGCAATTCTACTTCTGGATATATATCCAAAAGGATTAAAATTAGGATCTCAAAGAGATATTAGCACTCCTATGTTCATTGCAGCATTATTCACAACGGCCAGTGTGGAAGCAACCTAATTATCCATCAATGAATGAATGGATAAAGAAAATGAGATATATCCTTACAATTCAACCTTAAAAAAGAAAGAAATCCTGCAATATGTGACCACATGGATGAACCTTGGGGACATTATGTTTAATGAAATAAGCTAGTCACAGAAGGAAAAATACTACATGATTTTATTTATATAAAGTATCTAAAACAGTCAGGCTCAGTAAAAGAGGATAGACTGGAGTTTCCAGGGGCTTGGAGGGAAGGGGAAATGGGAAGTTTCTGTTCAAGGGGGATAAAGTTTCAGTCACACAAAGTGAATAGTTCTAGAGATTTGTTGTACAACATTGTGCCTATAGTTAACAGCACTTTACTGTACACTTAAAAACCTGTACAAAAAAAAACCTTAAGAGAATAGATATCAGGTTAAGACCACAATAAAATAAAAATTAAAAATAATTTAGACTTCCAGGCAAGATGGCAGCATAAGTAAATTCAGTACTCATCTCCTCCTACAACCACATGAAAATTACAACTAAACTACAGAACAACCATCATTCAGAACTGCCTGAAATCTGCATAAATGGAAGATCTACAACTAGGGAATTAAAGAAGCCACATACAGGCTGGTAGGAGGGGCAGAGATGAGGAATAGGCTGGTCCCACACCCATGTGTGGCAGTTAAAAATTGGGAGGGATATCTTGATGGCAGAGGTCCTCCCTGAGGAGTAAGTGGTCCCAGCCACACAGCAGGTCCCCCAGACCAGGGTTCCAGTACCAGGAAGAGAAGTACCAGAAAAACCAGCAGGGATTTAGGCTTCAGGGAGACAGAGGGCTTCTGGAGTCCCAGGCACTCACCCCCACACAGGCTTAATCGGATTCCTTCCCTCTGAGTTCCAGTGCTGGGGAAGCAGCTTGAAAAGTCACCAGAGACATACTGAGAGGAACTGAATTATCTGGCATCAGGGTGAGAGCTGGGTGGGGGGGCCTGAGGAAGAGTTTTCTCCCAAAAAGAAGTGCTGGCAGAGGCCATTGTTCCTTTGGCAAGTGTTCCCCATACAATGCCAGCAGGCGGGTGCCATATCTGAGGCTCCATCAACCTGGCTCACACTGTTTGCTCTGTCCTGGTTATTCCCTGAGATCCTATCCCACCCAACCTTCAGGCCCACACAAGCTGTCTCCAATGGCTTTTCCATATGAATGACCTGTCTTGACTCATGTTTCAGATTTTCCTAAAATCTCTCAAACAAGCAGCATCTGGCCTCAGTATGCCTATACCTCTCACTACATGGCCCCAGACCTGGAACTAGCAGCAGCCAGCCTTGGTTCACAGCCTGACCTCACCTGGGCACCTCCAAGCCCAGCACAAGTAGTAGCCATGAACAGGTCACTTTGTAGCTATGCCAGGTGGCCCCAGGCAGAATACAGGTGGCAAGTGATCTTGGCCTGCACATTCCGGGTGCCCCCAGAGCCTGTACCCAGTGTGCAGCTTCAGACCACACTGAAGCATCACCATACAACCCCCTCTAAGAGAGACACACTCAAAGGGTGGGCTCAGTGGGTACCAGTGCCCCAATGATGTAAGTCCTGCTCTGCAGGGTAGGCCGCTGCAGTGCTAATCCTCCACGGTGGGTCAAAGTTTGGTGGTCAGTGGACACAGCCAGTCCTTGCAGCTGATCATCCTGGGGGTAAATCTCTCCCATTGCCATGCCAAAAGCAATCTAAGCTCAACTATAACAGGAGGGGGTACACAGTCCACACAGTGGGTGTACCTCAAGTGCCTAACTTGGGTGATCGAGGAGGCTGTGCCACTGGACACTAAAGAATAACTACTATATTAGGCCACTCTACCAAGCCTAGGAAACACAGCAGCTCTACCTAATACATAGAAACAAATACAGGGAGGCTGCCAAGACGAAGAGACAAAGAAACATGTCCCAAATGAATGAACAGAACAAAACTTTAGGAAAAGATGTAAACAAAATGGAGGCAAGAAATCTACCAGATACAGAGTTCAAAACACTGGTTACAAGGATGCCCAGTGAACTTAGTGAGAACCTCAACAGTCAGAAATGAAGAATACATTAATTGAAATAAAGAATAATTTACAAGGAATCAACAGTAGAGTAGATGAAAACAAGAATCAAATCAGCAATTTGGAATATAAGGAAGCAAAAAACAACCAATCAGAACAGCAAGAAGAAAAAAGAATACAAAAAAGATGAGGATACTGTAAGAAGCCTCTGGAACAACTTTAAGCATATCAATATTTGCATCATGGGGGTGCTGGAAGGAGAAGAGAGCAAAAAATTGAAAACCTATTTAAAAAAATAATGACAGAACACCTCCCTAGCTTGGTGACGGAAATAGACATACAAATCCAGGAAGTGCAGAGTCCCAAACAAGATGAACCCAAAGAGGCCCACACCAAGATACATTAAAATTAAAATGCCAAAGGTTACAAACAAAGGGAGAACCTTAAAAGCAGCAAGTGAAAAGTACTTAGTCATCTACAAAGGAGCTCCCATAGACTGTCAGCTGATTTCTCAACAGAAACTTTGCAGGCGAGAAGGGACTGGCAAGAAATATTCAAAGTGATGAAAAGCAGGGACCTACCACCAAGATTACTCTACCCAGCAAAACTATCATTTAGATGAAGGACAGATCAAGAGCTTCCCAGACCAGAAAAAGCTAAAGGAGTTCATCACCACTAAACCAATATTATATGAAATGTTAAAGGTCAGGGGCGGGAGCAAGAAAGAAGAAGAAGAAGGAGAAGGAGGAAAAGAGGAGAAGAGGAGGAGGAAAATATGAATAATAAAATGTATATATATCAACAACTGAATCTAAAAAACAAAATAAACCAGCAGAACAGAAACAGACTCATAGATACAGAGAACATTTTGATAGTTGGCGAGAGGGGTGAAAAACATGAGGGGATTAAGAAGTACAAATTGGTCGTTACGAAATAGTCATGGTGATGTAAAGCACAGCATAGGGAACATAGTTGCTGATATTTTAATAACTATGTATGGTGCCAGATGGATGCAAGATTTAATAGGATGATCACTTAGTAAGTTATATAATGTCTAATCACTGGGGTTTACACCTGAAACTAATATGATATATGTCAACTGTAATTGAAAAATAAAGATGATTTTTAAATGGAGTAAAAATAATTTTAAAAATTTTAAAGTTGTTTTCCAGGTACCTACCTCATCCCTGCTGGGGCTTTCTAATCTCTGCCTTCCAACAATGACTCCCACAGTGCTGCCTCCAGGAGAGCCCTCTCCTCCTGGACATCTCAATCAGGAGGCCCCATAGGCACGCCAAACTCCCTAGTCCAGATAACCTCACTGCCTTCCTCTGCTCCTCCGAAACTTCCCATCTCAAGGATGGCCTCCCCTAGAGGCCTGAGCCCAGATTCAGTCTTATCCTGACCCTCCCCTTCCCTCCCTACAATATCCAGAATCCAACCTCCATGCTCCTGACCAGGACTTTACAAAACCCCTCCCCATTTCTCCCCCTGGTTGAATCATCAGCCTTTCTATTCCACCTTCCACCAGGAAGACCTCCCAGAAATACAAACCTTATCACATCACCCAGCTTCAAATCCCTCCCAGCTCCTCTCTGCCATCACGCTGAGGTCCAGCTTCTGTCCTTGGGAGACCCTCTTACCACTCAAATTTCCAGTCTTGTCTCTCACCAGATCTTCCCTTGTACCAGTGATCCAGAAAACCACTAGGCACTCCCTGCACATCCCATACAGCTTCCCACTTCTGCTTAGAATGCCATCCCCCACCACTATCTCTTATCCTTATCCTTAGACAACCTAGTCAACTCCTATTGACATTTCAAAACCCCAACTCAAGTGTCCTCCAGGAAGCCTTCCCTAACTTCACTAGAGAGCAAAACTTTCCCTGTAGTCTATGCAGCTTCTATGATAACTTCCCATTTATTTCATGAACTGTAATGATAGGTTTCCACACATATCCTCTCCCCGTCTCCAGACTGGGAGCATATGGAGGGAAGGAATTGTACTGAAGTCATTCTGAAATCCCCTGCATTTAGCACAGAGCATGCCTTGCAGCAAGTTCTCAATAAATGTTTGTTGAGGTAAATAAAATGAGAAAATATACTCTAGCATTGGATGCCAACCACCTCCTCCTCTCTTCCCCTCCTCTCTATCCCCTCCAACCTCTTCCCCCGACCCCCCAACTCCCCTCCACTCCTCTTTTCTCATGTTGTGCTCAGCCCCTCCAGGGCAAGGCCCTTACCTCCAGCATTACTCAGAGTAAAAGCTGCTTCCCCCTCCCCTTGACCTTCTGGCCCCCTGGCTCCAGGGCTACACTTCGAGCCTGTACATCTGCTTGACTGATGAATAGAACAACCTGTGCTCCTTTTCCAGGGAATGCGCTTCCTTAAACTGCTGGAAGAGCACAACACTTGCTCACATATCAATTAAAATTATAATTAGGGGGCAAGAGAATATAATTAAAATAACACGTTCCATCTCCCTCATTTATCGCTGCTTCTGGCTGTCAGGATGAAGTAATCCAGTCCTCCAGAGTGGGGTCAGGGCAAAGAACAGTCTTGTCTCTGAACATACCATGCTTCCCTTCCTGGTGTCTCTGGCACAGGAAGTACATTCCCAAGGCTGCCCTAACAAACACGAGTGAGAAGGGTTTCCTGTCACTTGTTCAGTCCTTACACATTCCCTGTGCCTCGTTACGTATGATTCATTTCACGTCAGACTTCTTGGAAACTTCCATGCCTTTGCATATAGAGTGCTATCTTCCTAGAATGCTCTTCATCTACTGTATACCTAAGAAACTCCTAATCATCCTTCAAAACCCAATTCTGATTTTCACCAGTGCTGGGATATAGGGACACAGGAGGGAAAGATGCAATCCCTACTTCAAGGCAGAGACAATGCTGGGCATGATGGTCCCCATGTTCCAGAGACAGAAACTGAGACTCCCTGATCCTCCACCATGACTGGGGGGCTGAAGATGTGGCTAGGTCTGCCGAGCCTCCCATGTCCTCAATCCCTCCCCACTGCAGTGGCTACAGGGACACAGAACACAGACCTGTTAAATCAGCTGCCATCCCCCAGCCAGCCAGTGGCACTGACAGGTAAATCTGCCAAGTGGTGTGTCCTGCTAACGAGAACAGAAGTGGCTTGGGCAGAGACATTTGTTATTGGATGGTGCTTTGCAGAGCTTTTCCCCACCAGGAGCTGTGCCCAGCACCCAGCACACCCTGCTGCAGTATTTATGAAGTCCTGTTTTGGCAGAGCATGGGGAAAATCATCCTTGCCTTTTTAAAACTAAACTCACTTTGACTGTCGTTGCTGTTAACCATTAAAACCCAACTGTGTTAACTACTGTCAGCTCCACCAAGCTGATTTGTGGGCAGCTAGGGCCTGGTTTGTCCCTACACCTCCTTCAAGACAGAGGCAGGGAGACACTCACAGTTACTGAGGGCCTCCCAGGTGCAGGGTACTCCCCAGGGTATTTTGTAGATGCTGCCTTAGCATTTCCAAAATGGGTTTTGGGAAGTGGTAATTACCTATGTAAATCCTGAGGGAAAAAAAAGACACCTACCAAGAAGTGTTCCTGGTGGCTAACTGAGCTCAAATTTTTAAAAAGCAGAGCCTAGCAGTCATTTCTGCGTAGAAGCCTCTCACAGAAACTACACTCCACAGAGAAGCCTGGGATAAACTGCCTGCCCTGAACTGCCTACCTGCACTGTTTCTGCCATCTGAGCCAGGCTTTATAAAGGTTTCCTGGAATCCTATTTCAACCAATAGGATTGAGGCTTTCCCCCATCCAATCAGATTGGCTTTATTGTGACAAATCAAGACAGTGCCTTTTGAGCCAATCAAACTGTGATGATTTGGAGCCCTGATCTGCATGAGGACAGACAAATCAGGGACCAGGGGCAGAGACTTCTGTCCACATAAACCAGCTCCTCTCTAGCTTGGGAAGCGTACTTTCCCTTTCCACTGATTGCCTCTCCCTGGCTGAGCTGAAACAGATGTCTGTGGAGCACAGCAGACTAAAGTAGACCATCCAGAAGCGGAGCAGAGCTGTCTAGCTGGAGAGGGGCCTGGCCCCAGGGTCTTCTGGCCCCAGAACTGTCCCACAGCCACGCTGTTTTTACATAGAGGCACTGTAGCACTATTGAGCTGTTCCACAGCAGTGCTCTTTATACAGCCATGCTCTATGATTGTTTGCACTAAATAAAGTTTCTTTCTTCACCACCCCCCAAATTGGGAATTCCTACTGGCATTTGAATTGGCGCCAACAACCATGGGTTGACATATAAACTGTTACAAGGTGCTTTGCCAAAGAAAATTTCATGTTCAACTGAGCCTGCAAATGCTGAGTTCACAAAAGTACTGGACTTCTTGACTGCAAGACTTCTCAGAGCCTTAATATGCCAATGTGCATGTTGATGACTCCAAGAGAAGCATCCCAGTCCCATGTATACAACCATAAAGGCTATTTCTCCCACAACATTTTGTACACCAGTTGTACAGAACTCAAGCTGTTACTTAGTTCCATTTCTCACCAGCCCTGGAAAGTAAGTATGGCTGTCCCCATCCTAGAAATGATGACACAGGCTCATGAGATCTCTCCCATTCATTTCTATATCCCCAGCACCCAGCAGAGAAAGTAACACCTGGCAGGTCCTCCACACGCAGTTGGGAGCTGCATAAAGAGATGTCAAGTGAACTGGCACATTGAGGAGAGCTGAGAGAGCCATCTGGAACTACCTGACTCCCAACTCCTTGTACTTCCCATGGCTGCTTCTCCCAAGATGACAGGAGGGAGCCTCCCCCAGGAGACCGTGAAGATGGGAAAGGATGCACAGGCTCCTGACTCTAGCCTGGTCCTGGCCTAAAGCAAACCCTCAAGAAGCCTCCCCTAGGTTCAATTGAGTGTGGTTTCTGGAGGGCTTCTCCAGCCAATGAAGGGGTAGGAATCCAGGGGTCACATGCACATCACACTAGCTGATCATAAATGTCAGCCTTGATTAGAGACAGGAAGGTGGCAACAGCTGTTCTGCCTTTCTGAAGCCTGTGTTGGTCATAGACACTAGGATGTCCTCCTAGGAATTTGATCACTGGACTAATCAATGTTGTGTCTACAATAAGATGTAGACATGTTTACAATAAAATGTACACATGTATATTAAGAAAACACTAACAATGGCAGGTGCAGACACTAAAAAGTTAGAATCCACTATGATCTCTAGCCCCTATCCCCTAGCCCAAGCACACATTTAAGCTTGGTAACTGCATGAAAGAGCTATGACACCTCAGAGACAGAAGAGCAGGGAGTGAGGGTCTCCAAAAATGTCAGTGCCCCTAAAGCAGAGTCACAGCATATGGAGCCTGGTGGCTCGGGAGATCTTCTGGAACCAAAGGATGTAACCATGTATGGTATGCATGTATGTATGGTATGGTAAGAAATCCAAGTACGTGTCCACAGCCTAGCCTCTCCACTATCACAAGTAGGGCTGCTTCCCATGTACCCTGGTTCCACACCTTCCAGACATGAACCAGATCCCCAGACCACCCCTTAGGTGCCTGGAACCCTGGGGTGCCCCTACCCAGCAGCTACAGGCCTGGCTTTCATAGCAGATACTGAAGTGCAATGATTGGGTGACAAAGCTCATTTGCCAGGAGGCAACATGCAAAGTCTTAACCAGGCCTGGTTCGTTGGGAACATGGCTATAAATTGTTTCTGACAATTGTTTTATTTCATGCAAGCATCACCCATTCAGCTTCTAGAAAGACTGTCACACAGCCCAGCGGACTGTCTCTCCCACTCTATCTGACTGACTGATCAATTAACAATGGATGGCTACAAGCCCACCCGCCAAGAACACAGCCATGAGAGAGGTCCCCAGCAAGCCAGCTCACCCCTCCAAACTGAGTGTGGATAGAACAGGACCAGAGGCTGCTGAAGGGTGTGCCAGGAGTGGGAGCCTCTGATCCTTAATTCATGTGCCAAGGAGGCTGTGGCCAGGTCATTCCCCTCAAGAACACTGTCCTGTAAGGGGCAGTCAGCTCCTAAACACAGCTGGGCCCCAGCTATAATACCACAGAAGCCCCTGTCTAAGAAGACATTGACCCAACTTGAGACTCCCCAGAGCTGTAAAGGAGACACGTGCTATCCTGAACTAAGGAAACTCCCCACTAGTAGAGAAGGCCCAGGCCCACTGTGAAAACAGCATGGTAAGGACAACAGTAGCCCTCGAGGATAGTTGCGGAGGCAGAACTGCTCTTAGGGTGGCTGTGGCAGTTACAGTTCTGAATGACCAACACATTTAGTCATTTACGGCATTTTGCTAACAGTCTTTCTCTTTCTTTTTGGGCACTCTTTCTTCCAATTCCATGCAATCTTAGAGAGGAGTGAGGAATAATATGGCTGGTCAATGAAGATACCCCCATCTCTGGTAGCACTTATTGGCTCATGGATGGGCACATGACCCAAGCTGGGCCAATTAGAGTTCTCTGAGGATTGATCTCTTGGAGCAGAAAGGGAATTGATCTCCTCTGCTGCCATTTTTGCTATGAAGGAGGAATGAGTGACATATGGAGGAAGACTGGCAAAAGAAGGAAGTCAAGCAGAACCGACAAAGCATTCACTCTAAAGCCTAGGATCTAGCCCTTCCTGAATCCCTTCTTGGCAAAGGCCAGAGTGAGCTGAATCCTCCTCGTCCCATACAACTGAGGGAGCTCTGACTTGTATTCAATTAAGAAACTCCTACCCATGTTGGGAGTTCACCTGCCTTAAGAACTCCATGATGAGGCCCATCCCAATACCCACAGGGTGTCTTCCCTGCCCTTCTTTGCCAAGCTCAACCCTTGTAGTCCAGCACAAAGGGCCTCCCTGCCAGGGACCCTGGAGGCCCCACTGGCCCCAGGAACATTCCTACATAAACTTTCAACTCTGTCATATTCCTCTGCTACTTTGTTGCATAGAGCTCTCATCTTGCCCTCTCCCCTTCTCTCCCTTCCATGGTGAGTTCCTGGGATTCTGAAGCTAGCTTGTGGAATGCCCCTAAATTCCTCAGAGCCATGCTGATGTGTGTTGGAGAAGGAAACAGGGCCACCCCAGCAAGCACCTCCTAGCATTCTGCTTCCACCTTAATTCACCCAAATACCTGGGTAGCAGGTGCTATGTTTATCCCCATGTTATTAATGAGGAAAGTGAAGATCAGGAAGCTTATTAAGTCAGCCACCTAAGGTCAAAAACTCTGCCTCCAAATTCTCTCAATCCCTCTCTCCACTAGACAGGAAGCTCCATGTGCCTGCCACATCCACCACCCACTCCAGCACCCAACAGAGCAGCTGGCCCAGACGAGACACCAGTGAATTTCTGTGGAAGTGAACAGATATCCTCAACAATACCATACCTAGGGATCTTCTAGGAGCCTTCCAGGAATCCTGCCCTCCAGAAAAGCCCCTGGAAGGAACTGAAGGCAGTGCAGGGGATGATGAGAAAGAGGGAGTGTGACGTGGAAGAAAACACAAGGCTAGCAGAGGCCGGGCCCTGGCACTACAGAGCCCCACACAGGAGATGGTGGCTGCCTTTGGGGATGGATTCAGTAACTACCCAGAGCTGGCTGCAGCCACATTAATTAACCTGCTGCTCCCAGGGGTCAGGTAGCTCCCGCTGCACCTCCAAACTGGGCCAGGCAGGCAGAACGGTGCTGCACAGTACACACTAGGGAAGAAATTTCCCCACCGGGGAGGACAGCCAGGAGCTGGCCTTCACAGATGGCCACACTGAGCGCACTGATGGGCAGTGATGAGGCCAGCCATACCTAGCTGAGGAACCCATGAGAACGAAAGGGTGCAGGAGAAGAAGAGGAAGGCTGGAAGTCAGTACAACCAGAGGTGGTCTCAGAAGAGAGGTGACCCCGGGAAAAACGAGTAAGGGACTCTCAAAGGATCACTGACAGCATCTTGTGCCAGTCTGGTGACCAGCTCAGAAGCATTCAGTTGTTCATGCAAGCTGCATTGACTGGCATCACCAGGGTGGCAGACATATGCCAGAGTTGGGGGCCCAGAAGACAGCAGTTGCTGCCCTCCTAAAGCTTCCACTCAGGATGGGAGTGGACAAACAAGAACAAGATCAAGCATCTAGACAAATGGCACATTAGAAGGAGATAGTTCCGTAGAGCAAAACCAGGCACCGTCACAAGTACCAGGGAATGGTACAGGGAATGGGGTGAAATTCTAAACAGAGGTAAGGGACGAGCTCATGGAAGCAGTGACATTCTGAGCAGAGACTAGGGAGGGTAAAAGTGAGCCCACAGGTATTTTGAGGGAGAGGCCCCTGCAGCAGCTGGAGGCTCCAGGACTCAGATCGTAAAGTAGAATGGAAGCCACAGCCAACACAAACAGGCAAAGCAAGAGGGAGTTCAGATGACTGGCTAATAGCATGCTGATAAATTAGTGAGAAATGTATGGAAAACAAAGCACCAAAGTACCAAAAATTCAATTATTAACATCAGGAGAAATAAAATGTGGAACAAGAGATGCAAAGACTCTATACAGTAATGTGCCACTGATCTGACTAGACCAAGGGCAAGAGATGGGCGTGTGCAGGGTGCAGGGGACCTTGGCTTGGAGGGTCTGAGCTGGGAGGCTTCCAAAGTGGTTCTCTAGGCTACAGAGTTCTGAGGCTGCAGTTCTTATTTTGATGGATCAATTCAGAGATGGGGACCCTGGGGTTTTGCCATGGGGATTCTTAGCCTGGGATGCTTTGCCAGGATTTCTGAGCCTAGTGGGGGGTCCAGATTTAAGGGTACTAATTCTGGAAGTTCTCTCATGGGCTGGGAAAGGGTTCTGAGCTTGATGTTCCATGCTGGGACATCTTGTAAAAAAGAGTCTGGGCCTTTCCAGCGGAGGGGGTGGTGTAGCAAAAGACAGCTAGATCTTCAGCGTTGCCTACCCTGCTCACTCCTGAATCCTTGAGTAGATTCAGGCCTTTCCCCATCCCAGTGTTGAGACATCCTTAGCCAAAGGGACTCCAAATACAGTGCCAAGAGCAGGGACAAGAAGAGGGCGCGGGAGAAAGACCAGGTCACATTGCTCTCACACTCGAGGGCACGTCCCCCAAGGCCTGTGGTGGAGGCACCACTGCACATGCTGCCACAGCCAGTACCGGGAACAGAGAGGGCTGTGAATCACAAAGTCGCACAGCATTTCCTGGTCAACCAGGTTCTGATCCCAGCAGTACCTCAGGCCCAGGCCAGGGAAACCAAAGAGGCTGAATTCCACCTGCCCACAACACATACACACACACACACACACACACACACACACACTCTCTCTCTCTCTCTCTCTCTCCCCCCCCCCCACCACCACCCTCCTTTGAGTCATCAGCCAATGGCCACCGGAACCCAGAAATCTTTTTGGGCAACTCCAACGACCTGACCAGGGCAGCCCCACACAGTTAAGAGGTCCAGTGACCAAGGGTGGGCCTTTGTAAACACCTAAGAGGGTCCTGAGACAGGGTCAGGCCCCCAGCATAGGATAGGGAGGCAGGGCTGAGAGGAGCTGTGGGTCTGGAGAACAGGAGATTTGGCCTGGCCTATTCCAGCTCCAGGAAGCCCCAGGGAGCCTGCACAGCTTCCTTGCCATGTGCCATCCTCAGTAGAGGGCAAGCCTGCCCAGCAGTTCAATATGCGGAAGCACCGTCCATTGAAAAGTTCTTACTTGGGAATACTATGTATAAACATTTGCTTCCCTGGAAAGCATCAGCTCTTCCAAAATAAAGATCATAGTTTTCTTTGCTGTGCATCCCCAAGTTGAGGGCTGAACCATGGATGGATGCATGCATGGATGGATGGATGGATGGATATTTCCTTTCTAATATCCTCACTGAAGGGTCAACAGAGAAATTTATACAGCAAACAAATGTTCTCTCTGCTGTGGTCAAAGCAATGCTAATAGTTCTGTACATCACTTGTGCTCTTAAAACCTTACTCTGGAGATGGAGAGATATTCAGAATTCCACCCAGGAATCTGGGCTGGGTTTTCTGCAGGCATTTATTTGCCTCCTTCTAACATAACAGAAATTCCCAATACTCATCTGAAGCTACCTCAAAGCTAATCTTCTGAATTTCTATATATAAAATAAATCATTTAACAAAAAAATCTGTATCTACAGTGTATGCAACAAAGGAAGATTTCAAAGCCCATTAACTCACAGAGATAGTATGTTACTGGGGGAATATGGGCTGTATAATTAAAACAATTTAAATCTGATTATAAAAAGTCAGCAGGCTTTACTGTTTGCCACCATCTCACTAATGGAAAGAAAACCAATATCTTGAGTTTTTTTTTAAATTACTCTAAAATTATGAATTAGAACACACCCGTCCCATCACTCCACTGCCTGATAAGATACTCCTTCCAGAAAAATATTCCTTACAGGGAACACAAGCCATCTCCACCTCAGAGCTCTGCTCCGTTTACACAGCATCTGGTGGCTGAGTTCCCCATGTCAGCCAACATCAGAGGGGGTCCTTTCTGGAGACCCCGGTCTCAAATTTAGTGATGCCTGGTTCTTGTCCTCTCTCTACAGAACTCCAGAGCCCAGTGTCCAGGAAGGGAAAACCAAAGGGCCTGGGACAGGGGGATGGACTAAATGACAGTTCATAATCCAGCCAGGGACCCCTGTTTGTGGAGCAAAAGAACGCATTTCAGTCTGAACTGAAGGAGCATGCCCAGAGCTCTGATGAAGGAAGCCAATGGCTATACACACCCCATTAGCTCACCTACTGTGGGCCTGCAAGGGCAGGGAGGGGGAAGAGCTGACTGTTCCTCTGGGGTTTCCACATCCCTATGGGGTCTCTCCCCTCACAGCTCAAAGCCTAGACCTAGGTGCATGGCTCATGGTGTCCTCTATGGTCTAAGCCCGCACTTCTTACCTACCCTAGCTAGCGCTCAGTCCCCAGAGACTGAACCACTTCTGCCAGGACCACAGAGGGAGCTCTAAGACCCTGCAGATCTCACCAGGCTGTCAGCATCCTCCTCCTATGCCCAGAACCCTGGACTGCTGACAGATCCTGCCAGGTCACATCTCTGAGTCTTTTGCTCAAGCTGTTCCACCACCTGGAGATCCTGTTTCCCTTTCTTCACCTGACCAACCCCTTATTTCCCCAGTTAACACTCAGCTCAAAAGTCTCTTCTTCCAGGAAGCCTCCTCTGGTTGCTCCCAAGTCCATGCAAGCTTAGGTACCACACTGTGCTCCCACAGCCCTTAGCTGGCTTTGTTCTCCTGCAGCACGGATCACGTTCTTAGCCCACTGGTCTGTCCCTGACACACCCAGCCCTGTTGCCACAGCATGCAGGGTGGAGAGCCAGAAGAGGCAGGTCCTTGCTGCTAAACATGGCCTGTCAGGGTTCCCCTAGAGAACAGTCTTAACCAGAAACCATCCTCTTAGCCCTGGCCCACCTCAACCCCCATAAAGAGGCTCAAATTTCTTCTTGACCCCGTCCCCTGCTTGCTCCAGCTGATGTTAATAATTTTAAAGCAATTAAGTCCAGCAAACCGTAACCAATTAAGTAAGGACTGGTGGCTGGTGAACCTACCACAGCCTCACCTCCGCCTGGGCCTGTGTGGAAAGGGTAGATGGATGGGGATCTGATTCCAGAAACAGCCTCCGAGGCCTAACCACCTCCTGGCAGAGATATAACCTTCTCCAAGCAGCCAGCCGCCTAATGAGTCTGTCAGGGGACTTCTTAACAAGATTAGGGAGGGCCCAAGCTCTGCCTCAACGGTGTGGAGAATTTCTATTCAATTAGTTGTTAGGAGTGGGGCAGACACTGCCTAGAAGGCTGCAGGAGCCCTTGCTGATAAGGCAGAACCCCCCCTCCCCCCAACGCCCAGCATTCCTAGTATTGCCCTGGCAGCTCAGCATCCTGCGACTGGCCTAGGGCAGTGGCTCCACCAGAAAGAAGGGTGAACAGAGCTGGGCAGGGGCATGGGGTTGCGAGCCCAGGACCCCTCCAATCCCTTGGATCCTGGACAGAGCTCTCAGGAGCGGCCACAAATGGGCCATCTTGAAGAAGAGAGCACAGACGCCTGCCCACAATAGGTATGTGGGGGTAGGAAAGACCCACCCACATGGAGGAGGCTGAATCTGAGGCCAAGGGCATGTTTGCATCTAAATATAAAGTGGGGGCACAACCCCAGGGTGCCATGGTTTGGCCACTTTACAGGGGCCTCATAACATATCCCCAGCAGGCCACCTGATAGGCTCCCCCAGAGAGGGGCTCTCTGGGGAGATGACCCCTAGCCCCACCCGCCCCAGGGGTCTCAGCCCATCTTCAGGTGTGTGTCTGTGAGTTCACCAGAACACTCACTCCTGCATGTTCCTCAGAGTGCTGAGAGGCAGAGTTCAGGGTGCCTGAGTTCACGGGCCTCATAGGCACCGGCTAAGACACTGGGGGAGACCTGCAGGACAGGGTGGCAGAAAAGAGGAGTCCCCAGCCCCAGCTAAGGGAGCAGAGTAGCCAGGGAAGACCTCCTGCAGAGCATACCAAACTGAGACCAGACCATGGCGTGATGGGGAGACTGAGGTACAGGAGAAAGTGGGTGAACAAAAAGGAGAGCAAGGCTCTCTCCCTCTGCTGGCACAGGGAGGGCAGCAAGGATGCAGCAGGGACAAGGCTGGACACCCAGCCAGGGCCAGACCATAAGGGCTCAAATGCTAAGCACATACCTCATCCTGCAGGCCAGGAGCCCAGGAGCCCAGCCAGACAGGGGTGTCAGGAAGATGCGCTGAGGTGCAAGGCTGATAGGGGCCCACCCACTCTGTGCAGGTGCCTAGGCTGGTGTGCACACTGCCTGTTTGTGCAAATGTACGGATGTCACAGAGGCGTGGCCAGAGCAGAGCACTCACCAGTACTGATCAGTGGGTGCTGAAACTCATCACAGACCTGCTCTCCTCCCTTTAGTGAAGTTCATTTTCTTGGCAGGAGCTAAGCAGCCTGACACAGTCGGATTCCTAAGCTGTGCTCAGGGGCTTCTCCTGATGAGATTTTCATCATTAACAACGGAGCTTCAAAGCCCCTGCAGCCCCTGCTCCCTGGGAGGATTCTAGTTCATGCTTCCTCAGATGCCAATGTGGCGGGGGTGCCAGTTACATCCTGGCACATGGGCACTGCTTACCATCCCCTGGAGCACCGGCCAAAGTGCTGGTAGGAGTATTGGGCAGTGTCCCTTCCCGCCAAGCTCAGAGCAGACAGGCTCCCTGGATCCAGACCTGCAGCTGCTCCTCCCTCCCCTAAACCCTTTTCCTGCCCTAGTCATCCCCATTTCACACACGTGGAGACTGAGGCTTCCAAGCCTGCCAGAGGACTCCAGGTGGCAGACAAGACTAGAAGCCCAGGTCATGGCTCAACCCAATACCCAAGCAGCCACCAGCCAGAGTCCCCAACAGGTATAGCACCTGGGCCCAGGGGAGCTTCCGCTTCCCCTGTGTAGCCCCCCTACCCCTAAAACCCACTCCCACCTTCACAGGCACACCTGAGGCCTATAGAGGGCATGGACAGGCCATTGGTCCTGCCCCTGACAGAGCAGCTCAGGAAGGGAAACACTTTTCCAAAATGGGGCCCCCCAAAACTATGTCCCATGCCAGCCAGTGAGTGTAGGAGAGCCCTCCATTCCTGCTGTACCCTTCACGCTAGGCCTTTCACTGCCCCATAGATGTACCAGGGAGAGGCAATGCCATCAGCTCCAGGAAAAGATCTCCAAGTCCAGAACTGACCAAGAGGGAAAGGCTAGCACAAGTGGGCTTTAGAGGGCAGGACAGGGCTGCTGTAAATGCAACAAACCTCCAGGTCCCACACGTCACAGGGTCCCAAGTGGCCCTGAACATGAAGGCAGGACCCTGGTGAGCTTGCAGAGGTCTCAAGAGTGGAGGTCCCATATGTCCGTCCAGCCTGTCCCCCATCCAGGGACTTTCACTGAGTGCCCATGACCAACCCACACTGGGCTTGGCTCTGGGAATTTGGCAGTAAGACAGATACCCCTACCCTCACAGACCTAATGATCCTCAGAAATGAATTAAGAACTACAGATGGGGAGGCACACAAAGGAGAAAAAGAAGGCTTTGCTACTGAATAAGAGGCACCCTACTTGGAGCCAAGAGGAGTCTCTCCAAGAAGGTGATATCTGGGGCACAGCTGAAGGCTGGAAAGGAACATGCCATGCGAGGAGCCTTTCGGATGGCAGTAACAGCATGTGCAAAGTCCCTGGGGCGGCAGCATGCTTCTCCTCTTGGAGAGACAGGAGGAAAGCCAATGTGGCTGAAGCAGAGAGGCCAAGAGCAGGTGAGGTCAGCCCTTGTTGGGGTACTTAGGAGTTTGCAGGCTCTGGCAAGGGGTCTGGATTTTATTCCTCATACAGCAGGAGCCATTTAAGAGTTTCTGCAGGACAGGGAGACCATTGTATTTTCTACAGGTAACTCTGGCTGTTATGTGAACAGTGGCCTGAAGGGGAGGGCAGAGGCAGGGAACTGTGAGGAAGTGACTGCAACAGTCCAAGCTGAAGCTGAGGAGGTGGCAGTGGAGATAAAAAGAACCGGGCAAAGGCCAAGGATAACAGGAGGGTCGCGGGTAAATAACAAGGAGAGTGCTGGCTGGGCTACCAATCCTTCATGTTTCCTAAGCAATCCCTGCCTAGTTTTGCTCCCTGTATAGTTCCCAGTGGTGCCTAGGATCATCCTACAATGCTGCACATCCAGCCCTGGGCACAAGGTGTCGGCAGACACCAGATATCACCAGATAACCTCAGCTTTTTAATAGGTCATCACCAGGAGCCTGTAGCAGAACAAATGTTACCAAGCCCACCGTATTCTCTCCCTTGGTGAGTTTTCCAGACTGGCTCCCAGTGCCACCCATGTGACCGGCCCTGAGGCTTCTACAATGAAGGGAGGACGAACTGAAAAGGCTCAGGCTCCCAGCAGATTCCAGCATGCTGATCCATGAAGCCTGTACATAAGACAATGTTCATGGATAGAAACGGTGCGGGACCGATTCCGGTGCGGTGGTGCAGCAGCTAGTGGGATAAGTGTTTCCATCTGAGGCAACCCTGTGTCCCATGGGTGCTGGTCAGCCAACCAGGGAGCTGGGCAGTGGGAGGGGCTGGGCCCAGCATTTGGCATGTTTCTGAAGTCAGTGAAGACAGCACAGATCCCCTGCAAGCTGGCTTGGGCTGGGAGGGAGAGCTGGCCCCAAGAAAGCATGAGTTAAGAGTCACAAAGCTCTGAGCAAACTGGACTTGAAAGCAGTCAGTGTGGAGTTGCACACTGGAGTCAAACAGCACAAGCCCAAGTTGAGGTATCTGAGGTGTCACCCTTTCTTGGATAAAGGGTCCAGGCTTGAGGACCAGAGCCACAGAGGGAGGCAGTGCTGACAGCTGGTATTCACTCAGGCTTTATTAATATCAGCAGAGAGTCCAGATGAAGCAGTGACAGTCCCCCTCCCTCTGCACTGGCCAGAAAACATCATGAAGACAGTTACTGTGGCTCCTGTTTACTGAGCGCCTCCGTGGTGCCAGGCACTGGCTATGTTCTCTACAGTCATTACTTCATTTGGCCCTTAAGACAACCCGTTAAGGTAGTTGCCACTGTCCTCATTTTATAGGCAGAAAAGCTGAGGTCAGCAAGTTAAGTCCCTCATTGAGGCACATCAGGAATGTTAAGAGGGGCAGTAACAAATGGATGGATCCAAAAGAGAATCAGGTGAAAAATCATCAGGCTCCAGGATGTGCAGCCTGGCCCCAGGCCAGGGTGTGCCCACAGCCCTTCCCCTCCTGTCTTAGCTCAGATCATGAAATACCATAGATAGGGGATTTCAACAACAGACATTTATTTTTCATAGTCTGGTTACTGGGAAATCCAAGATCAAGGTGTTGGCGAATCCATTTCCTCGTAAGATCTCTCTCTCCCCCTAGCTTGTAGACTGCCACCTTCTCACATGGTAGAGAGAGACAGAGAGAAGTTCTATGGCCTATTCTTATTACTAATTCTATCACGAAGCCCCCACCCTCAAGACCTCATCTAAACCTAATCACCTCCCAAAGTCCCCATTTCCAACTACCATCACATTGAGCATGGGGGCTCCAACATGTGAATCTGGGAGGGTGCACAACCATAACACCTCCAGGACACCAGGACCCTTTGATTCTGCTGACCTACATGGCTGGGACCACAAGAGAGTCACTCCTTGGGGTGGGCAGACGGACTGGCTCCCACCCTCACCCCACTGATACAATGCCAAAGTGCCAAAGGGGACACCAATGATGAAGAAGGGCCCAAGCCACTGCCCACAGCCTCCTTCTGACCTTGGCCAAGTTAAGTGACTGCCACTACAATGACTATTTCATTGGGGTGATCTCTGAGGGACCCCGAGACAGTACCACACATCTGGGTCCAAGGATGTCCCTTAGGAGTAAGGGGGAAATGATATTTTTTTCAGTGCCTCATGAACTGCCCTGTCTTAGAGCTGATCTGAGTCCCTTTCTTCCTGCAGCCCAATCTTCAGGAGATATCACCAAACACAGAGCAATGGGAAATACATGAGAAAGCCAGCCTCCTCTGGGCACTGGGGGCTCCCCTGGGATGCCACATCTGAACTGAGAAGTGAAGGAAGTCCAGGAGGACAAAGAGGGAAGGGACTAGAGGAGCTCCAAGCAGCAGCTAGAACTGCTGGATATTTCTGCTGAACGGGCCTGGGCAGCATGAGTATCTGCACCACATGCATATACACATACACACACACGCACGCACGCATGCACACACCCTCACACATACGCACACATGCACACATGCATACACAGGACAGGGGATCTCTGCCTAGATTCCACGGAATGCCAAGGTCCTGACCCAGCCTCCTAGACAGTCCTCCCTCCTCAGCCTTGCCCACCACAACATGCTCCCCCAGGGGCATGGCCACCCTGCCTACTGCCGCAGGAGGGGCACAGGCTATTAACATCCTGCACAGCCCCGGCTCAGTGCTGTGGGCTGTGCAGTGTCATGCCTCAGCTCCCCAAAGCCTTTATCAGGTACACAGGAAAAGTCCTAAGCCAGCCCTAAGCTGAGGCTCCAGCTTGGGGCTCCATGACAGGGAGAGACTCACGGTCAGAACTCTAGGCCCAAACTAGGAGCCTACGGGACTTGGAGGCAACCCACCAGATTTTTGGGGCCACTGAGAGCTCTGAGTGGAGTCCTGCGAGCCACCTAGGGCTGAGGAGCAGTATTTGATACCTGCAGCTATTACAGGAAAGGCAGAAAGGACCCTAGATCTGAGCCAAGTCAGGGCCACCTCAGTGTCCGAAGCCAGCCCACATAATGACCACCACTGAGACAAGCACAGGAAGCCTAGCCCAGAGCCCCCGAATGTGATCCCCTCTCCCCCTGCCTCTGGGTGCTGAGAAGAAAGCCCCCAGTCCGAGTCCAGGAGCAGAGCCAAAGCAGGACCTCTAGACTCCACCTTTGCACAGAGCAGGAGGAGCTGCACAGGGAGGTGGCACAGAGCCCCAAGGCCTGGCCAGGGTGAGGCTGAATGTGCAGGAATTGGTAGCACCAAGAGTATCATATACCCTTTGCAGGGGCCCAGGAAGACAAAACAGAAGGTGGCCAAGACACAGGGGGAACAAATGCCTACCAACACCCTGATATGCCACTACTCAACCCTTAATCCCAGCATGAGGCTGAGCACGCTTCTGCTGGGCATCCCATTGGATTGCTGCTGGCCGACAGCCTTCTTCCTGCCAGGTATATATGACCTCTCTAGAACCATCACCACTTCACAGATGTTGAAACAGGTTTGGAGGACAGGGCGAGTGACCTCTCGGCTGATCAGCCACAGAGCTGAGATTTGAACCCAGACCTCCCTGACCTTTTTCCACCAAAAAGAGCAAGTTATGTTTGCCCTGTGGCAGGCTGCTGGGGGGCTAGGCCATGCTGCTCAGATTCTAGCCACTCTGTGCATTCACAAGAGCAACACTGCAATATTGTTCAGGGACCATCCGCAGGTTCCTGGAGCCCCAGTCCACACAGATGGCTCTAGGCAGCCTACATAGGAACCATGTTGTCAGTGCCAACCTCCTTTCCTGATCCTCTGGGACACTGCAAAAGGCTGGAACTCAACTCCCAGCTCCCATAAATGGTGCAGAGGCCCATTTATCCTGCCAAGCCCACGTCGGGAATGGCAGAAGACCAAAAGCTCCTTGGGACCACTCAGGCTGGTAATGTGACAACCATCCCTACCTCTTTGCCTGGTGTTTTAGCTCATTTCTTCAACTGACCCTCACAGCTGTCCTCTGTGTTGTCACTTACATCCTCCAGTCAAGGAAACCAAGGTAACATGCACAGAGTCAGAGAGCAGAGCAGGGTCGGGAACCCTGGTTTGCAAATGAGAGCAACAAGACTCCTCTTGCCCCCATCTCCTGAGCACCGCGTCTGTTCTCATGTGGAGGCGTGGGCGGCCCGGGCCGACCGCTGCAAAGGGACAGGAGCAGAGATGCAGCTGTGACATCTGGCTGCCTCTGTCTGGGTTTGGTGAAGGACTGATGTGAGGGAAGCAAACTGGGTAGACTGAGCCAGCCAGGTCCACATGCCCCAGATCGGGCAGGAAGAAGAGATGCAGCCAGGGCTGAGGACCATCCTGGGCCCCCAGCTGGCAGCCTGTGGCTTTACCCCTTGGGTGCCTGCCCCACCCACAGCTTGAGCCCAGAAACATATATAGAAGGAGGCCATCTAATCACCTCGCAGCTACCCTGCCTATGCTACAGGCCTGGAAGGAAGAACTCTGGGTCTTTCTCTTCCCTATCCATAGCCATCAGGCAGAAAACTGGCTATTTATAGGCTAGGAGGAAGGTCTTTGAGAACTCAGCTGATAGGATATTGCCTTGCTAGGCTCTGTGCCTGTCTGAGAGGCCACACCCCCAAGGAGCTGTCACAGGCCAGCCCATGGCGGAGAGCTAAGTCTCTGCCTAGCCCAATGCTGTAACAAAAGAGAGAGGAGCTGCTGTGCAGGAAGGCAGGGGTGAGGAGGGCACGGGGAGGGGATGAGGGAGAAAGCCGGGAGGTCTGTAAGAGGAAAAGAACCACAGAGAGGCCTGCTGACGCCACAGGAAGGGCCAGCTTGCCAAAGTCCAGCTGTGGGAGCTCACTGGTGCTGGCCACAGCAACGGCCAGGCCTGGATGCCAGTCTTCACCTCATTACTTAGGAGGCATTTAGCCCAAGTCTTCTGAGAGTGAGGCCTGTCCAGGCCCTAGTTTACAGAGAAAAAGATTAGTAGACACTGAGAAGAGTACAGGTAAGAACCCAGCTGGGGCTGAGGACCCAGGCTTTCTGACTTCCCACCATACCAAACAGCTGCCCAGAGCTTTTTGGGGCAGAGGGAAAAGTAAATGAGTGGGCAAAGGGGAATTGACAGGAGCCACAGATTTGACTCAACAAAGATTCATTGCCTAAAATTGTTGTTGTTGTTGTTGCTGTTGTTTTAGTAAGTCACCAAGGAAATGGGAGAGATGTTTTGCACAAATAGGGTAGCAGATATCTGTGTCATTCACCAAATATTTCTAGCTCTCCCCTTTCCAGGCACACTGTAAGACTGTGCTTCCTGGACTCCGTGGGCCTGGCTGGGACCACATGACTAGGTTCAGCCAGTAAGTTTTAAACAGAAGTGATGTGGAGTTGTCACATCCAGATCGAGTGCCCCCCAGAGCTCTTTTCCTGGGGCACAGCAACTGGCAATATTCAAGCTGAGTGACCATGATGAGCCAAGCTCTAAGCTGACCAGTGATGGCCACTGTAGCATGGGCAAGAGGTAAATTTTTGTTATGTAAAGCCACTGAGATTTGGAGATTATTTGTTACCACAGCATAACTTAGTCTGTCCTGACAGATATAAAGGGAACCACAAAACAAAACCAAAGGGTAGGGACAAACAGTCACTTCCCTGGGTAGCCAAGTCTAAAAAGATTCACATCTAGGGATTGGACTTGGTTAGAAATGGTTTGGGAACAAGAAGTGCAGACTGAATGTTCCAGATTTTTAGGAGATGGCATTTTCTGGGTAGTAAGAAGTCCAAGTAAAGAAGGAAGATGACAGCTAGAGGGGACAAGTCTAGGGGACTTTGACCTGGCATCTATAGGAATTTGGAAAGACAATCTGTTTGCCCTTAGAAGATGTAGCTCTGACTGCTAAGGGACAAACTCAACTATCCTCCAAGAGAAACCTGCAGAAGTGGTATGAGGTGTCCACCTGTTCACTGCCAGATAAGCCCAACCTCCCAATCTGGGAACAAGTGAATGACAATAGAAATACTAAAAGGGAGACTCTAGAACCTAAAATACATGGACATAGATGGGACAGGAGTATAGTCTACAAAGATTCAGAGTGTGTGTACATGTGTGTGCATGCACGTGTGTATACACACAACGGAGGGACCCTAGAAGGAAAGGGAGCTCTGAAGCCTGGGAGTTTGGCAGAGGAAATATGGCAGTCACTCCTTTACACATCCACAGACTTGTGAGGAATCCAGACAGAGAACTAGATGGTTCCCCAGCCACAGCCCAGACCCAGTGAGGGGCCCTCAGTGCCCATAGCCATGGGCAGAGCCATCTTCAGGCTTAAAGCATCTCTGGAAGCACCCCTTGCAGGGCCAGGAAGAGCAGCTCTATGTGGCACCCAAGTAAGACTGACATCTGCAAGGCTCTAGGTGAGTGTAAGGTAGAGGAGAGGCAAGTGGGAGGGGTCTAAAGGAAAACCTATCCTGGTTAGAAAAGGAGGTTATTGGCCTGTGTAGTGACACAAACTTCCAAAAGCAAATTTTTCTAGGAACTTCTTTAGGCACAAGCAGCTTCCAGGCTCGGGGAAAGACATGGATGTGTCATTGGAGAGCACAAATAAGTCTAAAGAGGCCCATAGGCTTATAGTGTGCCATTCTCCAGAGCGAACTTGGTAGACATGAAAACATGGCTATAGGTCCCAAGTGACTCTAGCACGTCTGGCTAAGAGAAGAGAATGACACCAGTAAGCAAGAGTGCAGTCAACCATGCAAAAGAAAGGGAAGGGTGGGCAACATGCACTGTCTACAATGAGCACCAACAGGTACGCCAACATGGAAGAAGAAGAACAGCTCACGAAGTTCCCCAGGTCCTGACCCCTGGAAACTGTGAATATGTTAGGCTACGTGACAAAGGAGCATTAAGGTTGCAGATGGAATTAAGGTTGATAACCAGATAACTTTCATCCTGGATTATCCCAGTGGGCCCAATGAAATCACATGGGTTCAAGGAAGAGGGAGGCAGAAGAATCAGAGGTACAGAGGGAGCTGTAATGACAAAAGCAAAGTCAGAATGACAGGCCCTAAGAAGGACCCTACCCACCATTGCTGGTTTGAACATGGAGGAAGGGGGCCAGGAGCTGAGGAAGGCAGGCAGCCTCTGGGAGCTGAAAAGGTGAGGAAATGGAGCCTCTCCTAGAGCCTCCATATGGAATCAGCAAAGCTGACACCCTGATTTTAGTCCAGTGAGACCCATGTCCTTCTGACCTGCAGAAATGTAAGATGATAAATTTATGTTTTTAACTAAGTAAAAATTTTGTAACAAAATTTGTTTCAATGCTGAGAGAGAACTAATACAGCCAAGTGAATGGGAATGATGGCAGTGGGCCTATAGGCATCTTTAATGGTACTAACATCACACTCAGGGAGACCCTGACAGTATCTCCCAGGCAGGGACCAATAAAGCCATTCCTAGAGAAAGCAGTGGGTCCACCATGGATATGGCCTCAACAGGACTTACAATTCTGAAGGGAAGCCAAGGAAAATGCTGGACGCATCGAAGCTCAGGGAGACACACCATCTAGCAGAATGTGTATGTACCAGCATGCTGTGTGAGGGCATGGTGACAACCTGGGAGTGACCAACACAAAATCACCAAGACCACCAGATGGCCATCAACAAGCTCACTGAGTATTATCTTCATTTAATTTCATTGTTTCATTGTTTTAGTCTGTGAACTTCAAGCTATAGTTTGGTGGATCTTTACCTTGTCTTTCTAAAACACTTTTGTGCTTATTATAACTAAAAGGAATACTGCCTCACATATATTCCTTTATTCTTGCTCTTTCCTAAACTGTTATCTTTCCACTCTATGGCAGATATCTCTGCAGCATAACCCGTAACTTGAGCCTTTTACTTATAGTAAAAGATAATACTGTGAAGAGAGGAGACTAGTATTTAGCCAGCTCTTTTATTCCTTTATGCATTTATATAATCTTCTCCTTAAGCAGGCACTTTAAAACAATATAAAACCTTTTATTTAACAAATTAGTATCTCTTATAGTACCTAGAAGACAAATTTTCACACTTTGTTAATATGAACTTTGTAAATCAAGATATAACATTTTAAAGACTTAAATATAATTTCTATAATTATTTGCTAACTTTAAATCTTCATCAAACACACATTCATTAAGTGTGATCCACTTTTTTACATAAACATAAAAAAACTAACCAACTAGCTTAAAAGGTAGTTTGTAAGGAGCTTATACAAATCGGCATGAAGAAATTGTAGGTATAAATCATAGGGCCAAAACTCAAAGTAGTTTCTTATTTTCTTCCATAATACTTAAGCATATCTCAGCATAAATTATTCCATTTTTTAAGAAATAAGTTTTTTGAACATTGGAAAATATATGCAGCCACTAAAAGTAATGTTTACAAATAGTTCATGGTGATTTCAGAAAAAGTCAATAATATGTTAAATGAAAAAAGGAAGACATACAACTGAACAGAATGGGAGCTCTTAGCATTTATAAAATATGGTAGAGAAAAAAAAACTAGAAGCAAACAACAAAGGTAGAATTCACAATGATTTTGTTCTCTTTTTTTAATCTAAAAAAACTTTATTTTAAAACATTTTTTCAGTCTGAAAGAAGTTATTTACATTTTTCATCATTTTAATGATGAGTCTGACAGAACCTCCTGCTGAAAATCAAGTAAGACCTGGAAGTAAGGAAGGTTTGGGTGAACTGCAAGGTTATAAATCTCATTTCTCCCAAATATAAATTGCCCTGTCTCTTTCCTGTACATTCCACATTTTATAGAATGAACATGCATTGCCCTTTCTCTTTTTACATTTTTAAATTAACTCATGCTCATTGTAGCAATGCATTTCTTTTGTCATCGGGGGTGGGGGAGCTAAGTAAAAAGCTAAAAACATTGTAAAGGTCAGTGAGGGTCCCCTCTCACAAAATTCACTAGCTTAAGAAATGATGCAGCTGAAAACATCAACAGCCTCAAGAAAAGCTGAGATGAATTCACAGCTGGATCAAGGAAAGGAGAGGGATTTAATGTTTACTGAAAACCTACCACAGGCCTTCCATAGACAATTTATGCACATCTCACTCAATTAATCCTCATAATAATCCTATGAAGCAGGTACTATGATTGTTTCCTTTTAACAGATAAAGCAATAAAAGCTCAGAGCAGGGCCAGGACTCCCCCAGGGTCACATTGCAAGTGAGGCAAGCAGGATTTGAAAACAGTCTTCATGGCGCTGTAACAGGGCGGTCTGACCACAACTGACCACATCGCTGGGGAGTGGGTGAGACCCCAATGCAGGGAAACCCTAATCCAGCACAGAGGCTGCACTCCCCCAGAGAAGGGAAGAAAGGCAGGGAGAAACTCCAAGGCCACAGATTAAAACGGCAGCAGCAGCAGCAGGAGGAGGCTGTCCAAGGACCTGTAAACAAGCCAGCATGCACAGCCTCCTCCGGCAGCCAAACTCAAGACCCAGCCAGACGGAGCTTATGCTTAGGCTGCACAGGCAGAAAAGGTCAAAACACACGTACATGGTGGAGGTCAGGGAGCCACAGAGGAGCCAGAGCCCCACCCGAGGCCAAGACACTACATCCTTGTCCGTGGCTCTGAACTCTGCCCCCTTGTGGAACATGGTGACCAGAAGAGGCGCAAAGACAAACATGGTGGTCATTAGCACACGTTAGTTGAAAAGCTGGCCACACTCACAGCACGTGGGATTTGGGGAGGGGACTTATAAACAGAACTGCAGGCAGAAGCCTATTCTCTCACTTGCCTCACACTCTCAGTTGGGGTATGCTCAGGGCTTAGGCCTCACAGAGTCAGAAGCCAGCTCGCAGAGGCAGAGTCCCACACTGGCTCATGTCTCAAGAGCACGAGCCCCTGGGCTCACCCTGAGAGCAGCACACGGAGGCATGAGCTAGACTTTTTCTGCCAGAGGAACGTTCCTCAGCCCCAGAGGCATAGGCAGCCTTGGACGCCAGAGCCCCATGGAGGTAGCTTCCCCTGAACAGCCATCTGGAGTGATCTGGAAGTGCACCTCAGACCCCAGCAGGGAGAGAGCTATGCAAGATGATGGTGACACTAGAACCCACATGTGTGCATCTGAAAGAGAGAGAGCCTGAGCATAGACACCCATTCATATAGCCGCCATGAGCTCCCAAAGGACAGATAAAATGAGGCGAGGTATCTGGACTCTTTGGTCCTAGAGGTGACTGCTTTTCTGTGCTTTGTGGATGAGGTTGGCTTGGAGCAGGAATGGAGCACTGGACCAGGTACAGTGCTGTCTCTTAGACCACAACAGAGATAGAATCAGCTCAATCTCCGATCCACAGGGGATCACTAGGAGCTTCTCCAGTCCATGATGGAGATTAAAATCCAGTCTGCCTTTGCCCCCTTCATCTTTGCCCTCTCCCTTACCCCCAAAAGTCTTTTCCTTTCCCACCCAAACTGCATCCACCACCCACGTCCTATTGCAATGAACATCCAGGCCCAAGAAAGACAAGATATCAATCAAGCAGGGCCAAGCCACAGATGGACAGCACCCCACAGAGCAGAGAAGGAAGGACTCCCAGAAAGCTGAGTGCCTGCCCAGCCAAGCTCCAGGCTAGGGAAAAGCAGCCTCTGAGCACTGTTCTGAACTCCCTGAGGCCCTAGAGGGCTGGTTGGTCCCACCCCTCATAGACATCCAAGGTTCTGCACAAGGACATGGAATAACACTATGGATTTCTGCTCACACAACTCATAATTTGAAAGCATACACCAGCTTTAACCAGCACACACTTTCTGGTTAGCCACAGGCAGCTAAGCAACAGCCGGTCAGTACCCCGCTACCTTTCAGCCACCAGAATCCAACTACCTAGTGCAGACATTCACACACACTCTCACACTCCACTGTGAGACTGTGTCAGCCTGCAATCCTTGGAGCCTGAGGTATTTTTCCAGTTCTACTAATAGAGAAACTGAGACCTAGAAAAACAAGGTTTCTATCAGAAAAAGTCCCTGGGTAGAGCCCTGTGTCTCCAGGACAAAGTTGCATTGGGGCTTAAAGGTTGAATGACCCATAGCTATTTTTGTTGGGCTTTTAATATGTTGGTAAATTGCTTGATTAGTTAACAACAGTTAAAAATCAAATTTTCCATTACAGTCCAGATTTGGGACTCCTCTTTTAAAAAACTCAGCATATCTACAACACTAGGATTTTCATTCCCAAATGGCAAAATCGGCTAGAACTGTGGAACATAGGCAGGGTCCCAACACACCGTGAGCTTCTGGGTGCAGGAAATATGTGCTTCCCCACTCTGTCCCCAGCTCCCCAGCACAAAGAAAGAATGTCCACAGAGACAAGTGTGTGGGAATGTACCAAGGGAGCAAGAGGCACTTTGAAAATTGTGGCAGGAACTGGACAAGCTTGTGTCACCCAGATCCCCACTCAAGGTACAGTCATTACTGCCTAACAAGGCCTAGCATCACCTGGCTGGAGCCCAGTTTCATGAGGGCACACAAAAGAAATCCAGGGGTGGGCAATATGGGGGCAGGGACGGATGGTGGGACCACACACCAAGGACAGGATTCCTCCTCCAGGACCCTAGTGGACATCTGACCATGGTTATCTGCCAAGGCGGGAAGCAGCAATTCCCATAATGGGCAACAGCAACCTCATGCCCACTTGCTACAACTCCCAAAAAACATTCAGAACTCGGTTTGTATAAACACCTTAAGGCATACTTATACTTGGATCATCAGGCCCAAGAGCTCGGCCTTCTCCCTCCTCTATTACACCTAAGAATAGGAGACTCCCAAAAGACCTATTTCCAGCACAAAGTTTCCCCTAGCACGAACTCCAACCTTCTGGACCCAGATCAGAGCCTTCACTGAGTCACCCTATCTTTGCAGGTACCCAAGAAACCAGCAGCCAAGCTATAACCCTTGGCAGAAGGAGGACTCCGAGCTCAGCAGGCTGGGGGAGGGAGGGCCAGCCAGGAGCCCTCACCAACCTACCTCTTCCTTACACCCATTGTCCTGCCAATTCCTCCTGGGAGAAATCCCCACATTCTGTGCCACCAGCTGTGCCCTCTATCCTCAGCACTCCTGGCCTCAAAGTCTAGTCCACAGATACAGGAAGGAAGGCAGGGGAAAGGAAAGGGACCTGGGCTGGGCAGACATCAGGGGCGGAGAGCGTTTCAGACCCTGAGGAGGAAGTGACTGGCGAGCGGTCGGAACCCAGGTTCCAGAGCCAGCCTAGAGCAAGGTAGAACAGAAAGAAGGGAATGAGATCAAGCAGGTAACAGCAAACACCAGTGCCCCCACCCCTGTCCAGTTCCCTGCGCACTTGTTGTCCCTGCTCCCATGCCCGATCTAAGGCAGGGGCTGTGGTCTAGGGCGGCCCGAGCGCAGGCTAGGATTTACCTGCAGCCAGGCCTGGACCAACTGCACTCCTTTCCTGGACAAACAGCGCCCACCTCCGGCCCAGGCGGCGGCGCCTCCGCCCACAGCGGCGACAGCGAGAGCGGAGAAACCGGCTCCTCCAACCAGGCAGAGAAGCACGGCCCGCTGAGAAACACGGAGCCAAGACACTGAGAGGGGCGCAGGACGCGAAATGCGGCACGTACTGGGCTGTGCTCCAGAGAGAGGAGACAGCAGGCTCGACCTCCAAGAGCTCCTCTCCTCGGTTGGCAGTGAAGAAGACACCAGACATTCACACACCGAGGTCAGAGGACGTGCACGGAGGCAGACACGCCCACCCGCAAACACTCCAGAAACAAACGCGGCCCTGAGCCACTGACTCCCGCTCGGCCAGCACAGGGCGCACACACGCACCAACCCAGCTAGAAAGGAGCCGCATGAACCGTGACACGCCCCGCCAGGAGCCCGGCTCCCAGCACTCGCAAGCTCCCCGCCCCGGCCCCGCTGCGCAGAGCACTACTAGCGTAGCTGGTTTGGGGAGGGACGAAGAGCGAGCACTGTGGCTGGTACCGCGGCTGCCCAGGCAGGCACACAGGAGGCTCCACGTACAGCCAAGCCCATCGCAACCCCGCAGGTCTTTGCTGCGCAGTCTGGAAGGCCGCGGCCCATTTAGCCCTGGGCACCGTGGCCACTCACCTTCTTGCACGGCCTGAAACGGGTTGTTGGCCTCGATGACCTTGATGGAGTAGGTGATCTTCTCGCTCTGCAGGATATCATCGTTGAGGCTCAGGTCAGATACGGCCAGCTGGAATACCCTATCGTCCTTGGCCGCGTTCTCCTCGAAGATGGCACCTGAAGAACAGGAGGGGTCAAGACCTGGCCTGGAGAGCCCTCCCTCCCCACCTCAACCCCACCCGACCCCCACCCCTACCCCCGCCTTGGTCTTGGGGCTGGCAGGACCTCTGGTTGCCAGGTGGTGGGAGTTCTGGGCTGGCATTTCAGAATAGTTGAAGGCTTTCCTAAGTCAATCAGCACAGGATGCCCCCCACACACATACACAGCACACATATGCACAGTTAACATGAATTACACATGCACATCACAGATGCTGCCACCACTTCTCACAGCCAAGCCCCCTCGTGACCCGGCTATGCCCCACACAACTGACTGAGCCAAGCTGGAGTGACCTCAGATAGCACACATATACCCTGACATCTCAGGAGCCAGAAAGTTACCCTGCCCCAAACTCAAAATCGGAATGATGTCTTCCTTCTGCCCAGCACATTCCCCTGTGTGTGGAGCTAAGCAGGCAGGCCTGGGGTGGCTTTCTTGCTCCAGGGGCTTTCTTATTCAGGGGCCTTGAATAACCAGCATTTCAGTGCCAGCCTGGCTTCCCTGCAACACTATCCAGCCTGACCCCTGGACTCCGACTTCTGCTCTCCATCTCTCCCTGCTGCTCCTTCCTGCTTGAATGTTGTGGGGAGGGGAATGTCCCCTAGACCCCTTGCCTTCTGACCCAACAGGGCTGAGAAGCCCAAAGAGAGCTTATCTTGAAAGGTCCTTCTAGAATCGCTAAGAGCTCTTCCAGGGCGGCCTCTGGATGGCCTTTTTCGAGCTTAGCACCACCTTGGCCCACTCTGAGCTTCCAAGTCGCCCGGCCCGGCCATGAAGCCTGGGCAACTCCGGAGTCATCCCCACGACCCAAGAGATAGGCCCAATGATCCTCCTGGAGCTGGTGGCTGGGCAGGCAGAGGGAGGCCCCCAGTTCCTGGATGCACCCAGAGCCACAATGCTGACCACAAGACCCGAGCGCCCACCCACCCACACCCAACCACTTCGGGAAGATGGTTTACCCCCTGGCCCCCGGCAAGGGGAGGGGGGTGATGCAGCCCACCAAACCCACCCCACCACCCCTCTCCACCTCCCCTCTCTACCCCAAACTCCCCCTGTCCCGCCCTGCCAGTCCCACCATTCGGGCCTCCTCTCACATCTCTGAATGCCCTGTTTCTCGGTGCTCTCTGGTCTTCCCCAACTTCCGGAGAGGCGACTGCAAAGGGGCTCACCCAAATCAACCGCCCTCGACCCCCCAACCCAGCCCAACTTCCTAGAATTATTCTCCTGCTGCTACCAACTCCCACACACTCCCTCTCCGTCCACCCCCTCCTTCTTTCCACTCTCATCTTCCCTACCGGTTCTCTCCCTCCATCTCTTCCCGCTCAGCGCGCGCACACACACTACCCTCACCAGCGCCACCGCTGCCGCCCACGCTCTTCTTCCCTGGGCTCCTACAACCCGGAGTGTCTGCTGGCCCCCAAGACTTGAACCTCAGGAAACTCTGGGACTGTCCAGGATTGGGCTGCAGCCGCCACAACCAGATACACACACACACACACACACACACACACACACACACACACACACACAAGAGAAACAGACAAACACTGGGTCCACTCTAACAGGCTGGCTGACAGTCGCGCACTCACCAACACAGGCTCAGTCCCACACATCCCAAAGCCCTCTGGCAGTGATACCAACACGGTGCCAGGCGCACACACAGCGACACATACTGACAGCACCCACCCACAACACACGGTTCCGGCTGGGCCTCTCCTGATTCTGCCCTGCCAACTTGGCGAGACCCCAGGCCCGTTCCGCCCCTTGCTCCCCACTGATCTGAGCTGTGCCGAAGGACTGGCCGTAGCCCGCCGACGGCTCCTCCAGGGGTACGGGCCTGGGAGCGTGTCCATGACCGGGTTCCCCGAAGCCGCGGCCCTAAGTGTTGGCAGAGGCCGAGGGACCCCGTGCAGGGAATGGAGCTAGGGGGAGCGGCGAGGGGCCCGTTGGAGCGCGGTGCGGCCCGTGCACCGCTCCTCCGCGGGGCGGCGCGGCCCTTCGATGGAGCACCGCCCGCGGAGCCCCTCGGACCCGGGAACAGCCAAGTTTGGATGCCGCGCACCTCCAGCATTGCTGAGGCCCCCGCCCTGCCTATGCCCGGCCGCCTGCTGCTCTCACCGATATGGATGATGGAGTCGGCCCGCACCGACACGCACTGGCATATCCAGGGTAGAAGCCACAGCGTCAGCGCTTCCATGTCCCCCAGGCGCGCGGCTCATCCGCCCGGGCCCGGGGTGAGGCCGAGGGCAGCGCGGAGCGGGGAGGCGCCCGTCCGGGTGCAGTCCCGGGCCGCTCCCCGGGAGAGCCGAACCCGCCCGTGCGTCTTCCCCCCGCGCGCCCGCCCCTGCTCCCGGCGCCCCCCCCTCCCGCCCCAGGCCAGCCCAGCCCCGCGCGGTCGGGCTCCCGCTCCGGCTCCGGTGGCGGCTGCGGCGGCGGTGGCAGCCCGAGCCCAGGCCGGCGCAGCGGGGGCGGCCAGTGGCAGCGGCGGCGGCAGCGTTTCCCGCGGCTTGGGCGGCTTCGGAGGCGGCGGAGGCAGTGGTGGCGGCGGCCGGGCCGGCGCGGCGGCTCCGGGTTCGCTGTGTGTCTGAGCCCCGGCCAGGAGCGAACTGCGGAGGACGCCCCCTCCCCTCCCCCTCCCCCTCGGCTCCGCTCCCCCTCCCCTCCCTGCCCGCCTCCCGCCCCTCCGCCCTCCTCTCGACCACGTGACTGCGGAGCCTCAGCTTCGCCGAGCGCCGCTCCCCTGCTCGCGACTCGGAGGGGGCACCGGGTGCTTGGTGCTCCCGGCCTGGGGGATGCTCAGAGGCCAGCACTGTGGCGGAGGTCGACCGGGGCTTGGGCGCGCAGAGACTTGGTGGCCCTGGGCCTTGCGCCCCCCTCCCTATTCGCCAGGGGCGGGAGGACGGAGAAGCGTCGGCCACTGATTGCCCTCCGAGGGTCCTGGAGCGCCTGGTACCTGCCGACCTCAGCAGCCGAGCATCTCGGGCTATCCACCACGCTTGAGGCATAGAAACCCTCACGGGGTCGGCAGGGAGACGGGGCGGGGCGCCGAGATGGGCACCGGGATGCAAGGGGAATCAAAGGGGACCGGCTGCGGCCGAGCGTCACCGAACAGACCGGGGACGGCGGGCTCGAATCCCAGCTTGCTGCCCGGACTTTGGCGTGCACCCATCCCCCGCCCCGCGGGACCCGCGCTCAGCCAGGAGTCGGGCAGGAGGCTCGGACTCTGAAGCACAATTCATGGCCGGAAACCGGCGCAGCCGTGACCGCGGTGACTGGACGTGAGGAGCCTTCCAAGCGGCCGGTGTTCTCAGACTCCGAGCCTGCACCGAGCCTTCACGCGCGAGCCAAGGCGGAGAGCCGGCTCCATGCGGCCAGCGCCGAGTGGGGCTCTCTCTGCCATCGGGTGAATTACCTCCTGCAGGCGACTACCAGTTTTAGCGTTAAGCTGTTTGGACTTATGCCTGGGAAGTGGTCGCAAGGCAGACGCGCAACTCCACACCCTACCCAAGTCCGAGGTGGACTGGGCTCCACGTGGCACACCCTCGATTTCGGAGAGGCAGCTGAGCCTTCCCGGATCTGGATTCCGTCGAAGTTCGATTTGGGCGCGCCTGGAAGAGCTTCATGCAAGGGGCCACTACCGCAAGCCCGGGAGCCTCCATTGGCCTTGTCGTAGGTCTGGCCCCAAGGCCCCTTGCCGGGGTCCAAGCCATGCACTGGGCACGCGGGGTTCTGAGGGGTTCAGCAACAACCTTTTGCCGGTAACTCCCCACGCAGTGGGAGAGACGGACACAAAAACAGATCATTAAAAGATGTGGCAAGTTCCCTGAATGAGCTATGTATGCACAGGTGAATCCTGTGCTCTGAGACAGCCTGGAATACAGGGTTAGGGAAGGCTTCCTGGAGGAGGTGACTGTTCTAAAGGCTGAGTGGGCGTTACCAAGGGAGAAGAAAGGGAAGCCTCCAGGCTTTGGATGTTGATTATTAGCCAGCCAGATTATTAGCCAGCCAAGGCATGAAGTAAAAAGAAGTGTGTGTGTGTGTGTGTGTGTGTGTGTGTGTGTGTGTGTCCCAAGCTGTGAGCCATGGAGGTTATCAGGGACTGGGCTGGCCCATGGAGGAGTTACTGGCAAATTTCACTTTGGAAAGTGAAAGGAGCCTGTGCAGATGGGGCCAGGGAGAGCAGTGAGGCAGTCTTGGCAGTGGTTGATGTGACCGACTCAGCTGGGTAGGGGCAGCCTGGTGGAGAGGAGAAGTTGGGTTAGAGAAATTACAAGGAACCATATAAGCAGGTAGTGACTTCCAGGATGAGGAGGCCAGAGGGTGAGAAGAGAGGAATGTCTATGCCTGTGGGAGGCTAGGCCACCAGGCTGAGTGTGGTACCCACGCAAAAGCCCTTTTTCAAGAAACCTGCCTTAGAGGCCCTGAATTGTAAAACACACCCCACCCAACCTCTCCAATCCCCCAAGCCTCTATTCTCATTCCCTCGAAATTCCACCATTCACTGGGTGTAGGGAGAAAAGAAATAAAGGATTTTATTATATAACACTTTGGTTCCTGTGGTGGCTCTTTACACCATGGAAGGATTGTGGCTGTGGTCAGGCACTCAAACCTGAAGTCAAGAGCCATAAGGTGAAGGGCCCCAAACTCACTTGGTAGAGCCCCCGTAGTGTTAGCAGAGTAGGCATGTGATACTGCTAAACCAGTCTGAAGTTTTTCTTGATGTACATTATGCTAGGTAGAGGTGGCATGATTGCAGTGAGACAAGCCATAAGACCCACTTCCAAATATTAAGAGGGCAACGCACCAACATACACACACAGTTTGGGAAAGACTTATATCAGTTTCTAGTTTGGATGATAAAGTGGATGATGAGGTCTCTCTGGTTTGGGACCTGAGGATAATGGCTCAGGTTGGAACCCACTAGAAGCTGTTGGCCTGGGGCAACCTCACCCCCTCCCCTGGGTACCCCCTTCCCCTCCACCTCCCGCAGTGTGGGATCCTTCACCATCCCCAAATGCTCATCCTCTTATTCTCTGCCAGACTGGAATGCCCTGGGTACTCCTGGCCTGGCCACAAGGGGCACTCTGCACAGGTCCCATTTTTCCTAGAGCTGGGAGGCAGGCCCAGAGATCACTGGAGCCCTCTGCACACCCACCTCCAGCAACACTATTTGAATCCTCTCTGCCAGGATTCAAATAGTTTGCTAGGGATTGCTAGGTTCAGGGACATTATCGGGGCTTTATTGGGCCCATCAAGCCCCTAATTACTTATTGATCCTGGCCAGCCCAGTCCCTTTAAGCCCTGATAACTTCTGGGACTGCAAAAATTTCCTGCCCAAAACCTAACTTCAGGGGAAGCAACTCTACCCAATGAACAAGTTCACCCCTTACTGTGACAACCTGGTTAGAGAAGATAGATGAGCAGTATCAGGGGCATATGATACATACTTATTTCACAGAAGGGAAAACTGAGGCTCCGAGAAAGGAGAGACTTGCCCAAGGCACCGGGTGAGTTACTGGCAGACCAAGGACTCAGTCCTGTTGGTTTTGCTCCTCACTACACAAAGGTATATCCACAGAAATTAAAACTGAGTCGATAAATCTTACTTTTGCACAGAGTTCAGCCAACACAGAGGATTGCTCTTTTAAAGAGATCATCAGTTATACTGATTCTAACTACACTTACACAGGCAGGCACTGTGCTCAGTACCCTACATCTTACCAGTAAGATGGCATTACCATTTTACACACAAGAAAACTGAAGGAGGGTGCAAAAAAGTAAACTGGGGCCATCAAGAATCTCAACTGGAACATTACTGGAAGCCAGCAGTTTGCCACCAAAGCTGCAAATTAAATGTCAAGATGAAGAGAGAGGCCATGGTTGTCCTCTTTGAAGCCAAAATCATTGTAACTTAACCTCTGTCGTTCCAGAATATCAGACCTCTTCTCTCTCTGTCACCTTCTTTTTCACCCCACCAAAAACTGGTCTAAGGAAGGGCAAGCTGAAGTCCTGACCCTCCCAGTCCCTGGCACAGTCCCTGAGGAGCTACCTGTTCCCTATAGAACCATCGATGCCCAACTCCTGCAGAGGTGTCCCCTCCCCAATCATGTTTCTTCTAGAGAACCCCTGCACTAGACATGGTACTGTACTCTGAAAGAGTGCCTTATGCCCTCTCCATCATAGAGCCAACCCAGGCCCTATGGATTTCTAAAACAATTCAGCCCAGGTTTTGCATGACGGTACTGCCAGCACAAGAGACCAAGGCCCAGCCTGGGGAGTTCTCTGCAGGTTTTGTTACAGAAGACCAGCTCTCCAGAGTACACAGGAGGACACCAACCCAAGGCCTGGGGGTCAACTGCCTAGGGAGGGGCTAGCCAGCCTCTTAGAAGGATCCAGGCTTGGAGCCCTGCAACCACAATTCCAGGCTGGGCCTGACCCCTGGACTCCGGGGAACCCACTCCCTGCCCGTATCTGAGCTCAGGAAACCCCTCTTAACCCACCAGGGTTTTCTTAAACAAAAACAAAAACTATTTGTTGCTTATTTCACCCCTACCCCAGTAGCTGCCTTTCATTGTATGTCAGTTGCCCATCTCTACTTTGTCTTCCTTACACCTTCTTGTCAAACTCTTTCATTTCATTTTTACTGTTTCTCAGCTTGTATTTGCTTTATTTGACCATTTATATTACCATATTCTTTATTTTATTTTTACTCTTAGTTTCATGGGTTTTTATTTTCAGTTTTCCAGGCTGGAAATCTTTTGCATCACTCATTCAACTATTCCATTCTTCTATTCACTTAGTCTTCAGTTTTCCCAAGCTTAGGGGTGGGGACAGATAGTCTGAAGGTGCCCTGGCTGAACCCACCTTGCTGGAACCACCCCCTGGGCACACCCAGATTTCGTACATTTTCAGATATCCTTCCACAGTACTGCCCATGGTGTGGGGCAGGCACTCGTGGCCGGCAGCCCAGGTGGTAAGAGCTTCTGCTTGCTGGAGCCACACTCCACAGGCCAGTGAGAAAGAAGGAAGTCACACACAGCATTTCCTCCCTAGATAGGAGCACCTCATTTTTGCAGGGCAAGAATAAGCCCTCTTTATCCACATTATACAGTCCAGAAAGGGACCCAGGATGGGGTGCTTGGTCTGCTTAGAACCAAGGTAGTCCAAAAATGTACCCATGTGACAAGATGCTTCCTTCACAAAAACAAGCTGGAACTGCAGAGGTTGGTCATGGGGCCCATGTTCTCCAGCGTAGGTGGCAGGACCAAACACCAGCTAAGGCCAACCTGGCTCCCCTCAACAAACAGAGTCCAACAAGGTCTTCCCCTCCCTCAGGCCCCTCTGAAGACCAGAAGAGGCAGGCCAGAGTTTGCACAAAGGTGTTACCAAATACCAAAGGAAAGCAAAGGAAAGGAAGGTTCAGCTTCCAGGAAGTCCCCTCCATGAGCTGTCATCTTAGTCTCAGGCCACCTGAGGCAGCCTGTGTCCCAACCTCCTCCTAAAGCAGCGATCCTCCAGGTTTCCATCCCTTAGCCTGGATCTAGGAGGTTCTTTAGAGGAGACTGGGGCTTCTGGGGCTCTAGACCTGTGCCATTTCTGTCAGCCTTGTACATGGATGCCCTGAGTCCACTGTGTGTGAGGAAGAGGTTCTGCTGCTGAGAGTCTAAAATTTGAAAACCACAACCCAAAAGTGCCTCTCCCTAAGCCCAAAGGCTGGCCTAGGCCCCTCCCAGGCAGCTTGCTGAGGTCCCTGTTTCCCAGCTACAAGGTCTAGGGAAACTTCTACCCTCTTTCCCTAGCCCCTGGGCTCTGTAGCTCTTCTCTTTTTGCATTTGGAGAGCTCCCAACTCCCTAGGTAAGGCCAAGTGGCAGGGAACCAAATCCTGGCCCAGAGCTAAAGTCATGCCCCTTCACACATCAGTTACAACTTTGCACACCCAGGACATGGAGCATCACAGAGACCTCCTGGCCTTCCACCACTGCCCAAGTTTCCTCCTTCTCCCTGACATCTGCTGCAGTGGGTCCCTGCAGTGGACTGATTCCATGCAGGTAGAACTGAGTTAAGAAAGAGGCGCACATTCCAAGCAGAGAGAACAGCAAGAGAAAGGCATGAATGTAGAAGCCCGTAAAGGAATGCAGAGGTTAGAACAGCAAGACATGAAGAGGAGTCAATGGAGAGGTTGGGGTGGAAGTTGCCAGGGTGGCCCTAGCAGGAGATGCTGAGGCCCAGGCTCACCCCTTGCCAGACAGGTCTCTACAGAGCAAGGACTGGGATGGCCCCACACAACAGCCAGAGTCATATCAACCATCGTTTCCTCGGTGGGCATCCTGGGGAAGCCATAGGGCCATTGATACACAATAGAGAGTCAAGACAGAGGGCCCTGGTTGGTGTGGCTCATTGGATTGAGTGCTGGCCTGTGAACCAAAGGGTCACCAGTTCAATTCCCAGTCAGGGCACATGCCTGGGTTGAGGGCCAGGTCTCCAGTTGGGGTAGCGTGAGAGGCAACACATTGATGTTTCTCTCCCTCTCTTTCTCCCTCCCTTCCTCTCTGTCTAAAAATAAATAAATAAAATCTTTAAAAAAAAATAAGATAGAGGTGTAAGGCCCTTGACTACCAGGATGCTCACAGGAGACTGACCAACCCATCCTGGCTCCGGCTCTGTACCAGCCATATGTCCTCTACCCTCCCCAGGGATGAGTCTGCAGGTGTCCAAGTGGGACCTCAGGGCTCACTCCGGCCTGCTCCGCATCTGTGGTGGGGTACTAAAGTGTCAGCCTGCACACCAGGCTTGGAGCTGCACAGTGGAAGCCCCAGACACTTGGTTAAATGAATGTAAGAGGCTCATCGATCCCACCTCTTCCACACCTAAATCAAGAAAAGCCCAGCAGCTCCCACCAGCCTAAGCCTGTAGCCTCTCAGAGCTGAGCCCCTCACTTTCCTAGGGGAGCAGAGATAGGGGGAGCTACATCTGCCTGGAGCCCTGGCTCATCTGGCCAAAAGCCCCTTCCCCAGACCCAGCCCTTCTGCTCTGCAGCCCCTAACATATCTGATCACCCTGCTCATGGACACACCCATTTCCAAGAGAAGGATTTCTGGCCTGTAAACCTCTTCTTTTATCTGGCAATGAAATGAAATTATGATTGATTTTCTCTGCCTGTCTGTCATGGTGCATTTAGCACCCTATAAACCCAAAGGATAAAGGTGCTAACTCCCAGGGGTGCTCCTGGGGACTCAGCCTGGAGCAGGGGCTGCCCAGTGCTCCTCCAGAAGAGGCAGGGAGCTTGCACAGACCCTAGTCCCACCACTGACATGCTGGCCAGGCTTGGGCAAGGTCCCTAACTTCTAGGACATTTATCTGGAAAACAGAGAGGCCCAGGGATTTGGTGTGGGAGAACACAAGTAGGGGTAGCAGGGAGCAGAGACCCCAAGGGGAAGCCCCCAGGGGAGGAAAGGAACCTGCATGTGGCTTACCCCTGCCAAGTACCAGGCCTGTGCACAGCACCATGGCACAACATCCACCTTGCTGCAGGGAGCTGGCAATGCAAGAAGGAGAAATCAGTGGAGGTGAGGACAAGTGTCTTCAGGAGAGAGACCCTGAGGATGCAGGCCTCTTTAGCTGTCTCCAGAATCAGGAAAGGCCAATGCTAAATGGGGAGGAAGGAAGAAGCTGCCCTGGAAGAGGAGAATAACCCTCAGATGTCAGAATGGAGGAGCAGGGCTCAACCACAAAGAGTCCAAGTCCTATTGTCACCTGCTCATATGGTTGATGATCCATACAAGACCCTGAGAAAACAGTGTTCTCATCACCAATCTACAGATGAAATCACAGGGCAGTAAGGTCACTGGGCAGTTAATGGATGTGATAGGCTGAAATGTATATACCAAAGGACACCCAGGTCCTAATCCCCAGAACCTGTAAATGTTGACCTCATTTGGAAAAAGTGTCTTTGCAGATGTGATTGAGATGAGGAAATTGTCCTGGATTGTCTGGGTGGGCCCTCAATGCCATCACAAGTGTCCATATTAGAGAAGCAGAGGTAGACACAGACAGAAGACAATGTGACCAGGTAGGTAGGGATCAGGCAGTAGAGCCACAGGCCAAGTAATGCCAGCAGCCACCAGAAGCCAGAAGAGGCAAGGGATGGATTCTCCCCTAGAGCCTCTGCCACATTTCAGGTTTCTGGCCTCCAGAACTGTGACACAATAAATTTCTGCTGTTTAAATCACCCAATCTGTGGTAATTTGATACAGCAGGCACAGGAAATAAACACAGTACAGAAGCCAGGATGCAAACCCAGGTGGGTCTGGCATGGGCCACCAGGGCCTGTGCATGGGGACAAACTCTAGCTTGTTTCAAGAGAAAGATCCAAGGGCCAGTGGGCCCAGCCCTGCATCAGCCCAGGCTGCACAAATCTACCCCTCCTGCAGACCAGCAAATGGAGAGCGCTAGGGCAGATGGAAGGGAGCAGCCCTCACTGGGGCAGCCATGCACCTGCACCTCACCTCATCCTCTCAGAGCTGTGCCAGCCTGCAGTGGGGGTCAGGGGGAGAGCCCACAAGACCAAAGGGGACAGGAATCAGTGGCCGAGGCCTAAGTGCCTCAGGTGTGTCTGAGTCCATTTGCAGTTGCCTTCACTCTGCTCTGGCTTCCTTTGTAGCAATCCACACCCACCCTATATCTTAAAAAACAAAAAGCCTTTTGTTTCCTCTACGCAAAACTTGTTTTAATACCTAGTTTGATTTAGAAAATTCCAGAAAACATGGAGGAAGAAATTACAATTACTCATAATACCACTTCCAAGTTCTTCCTGACCTCCAGTCAACTAGGAGTAGCCTGGCCCTTTCTGACCAATGAGAAAATGGCTGAAGCCCTGCTCCTGGATAATGAAGAGGCAACACCTCAGGTGGAAAAAGACTTCGTTCTTCCACTTCTACTCACCTGGAATGTGGAGGGGAGATTCAGAAGAGAGGCTTCTGTCTTGTGTCCTTGAGAAGCCAAGCATAGGGACTGACAGCCTTGTCCCAGGGTGGCAGAAGCACCAGATGACAGGGGTGGGCTTTCTCAACTCTAGATATACATGAGACAGTTAAGCCCTTCCTGTCTGAAAGTTCTCAGCTATTAGTAACACAAATACTGACTATTACCACCTACCAGAAATAGCCACTTTGATGTTATGATGTTTATCTTCCTGTCCTTTTTTCTACTCAGGTATAATTTTTAAATAGAAGCAGACAAAAGTATCACTTCCTGAAATTAATTTATTTTTCACTTGTTTATTGTTTGTTTCCCTGTATAGAAGATAAGTCTTATGAGAAGAAGGATACTATCCATCTTGTTTATAATTTTATTCCCTTATCTAGAACAATGCCTGGCATGTCTAAATATTCAATAAATGTTAGTTAAATCAATTAATTAATTAATGAGTGAATGAACATTTTAATGTTAGTAATTCCCCCTGCCATGAAATTGTTTCCTAAACACATTATTTTTAATGGCCAATTACAGTTCTATCCCATGAATCTATCAAACTTTATTTAACCGGTCATTTGCTATGGGATATTTTTTTCCAATTTTCACCATTATAAACAATGCTACTGTAAAAATACTTATACAGGCATTTTCAGCTCTTATGCAATTATTTTCTTAGGATAAATGCCTAGAACAGTTATGCATAATTTAAATTTCTTAATGCATTTTTCCAAAATTGCTCTCAAAAGCTGTTTTTTAAAGCCAATTTGCATTTTCATGAGCAATTCAGGAAAGTGTGTTTCTCTGCACCTCCGCCAACACTAGGCATTATTAATTTCTAATTTTTCTTTTTTTTTAAAGTTGTACCTCAAGGTTGTTTTAATGTACATTTCCTGATCACTGGGGTCACTCGGTGTTCTTTTGACAGTTTGGGGCTCTTTGGCAGGTCTTTTCCTGCCCAGGGAGTCCTGAGCGGGGCTGACCTGCCTCTGCCACCATCCGCTGGAGGGAGGTGTGTGACCCCAAATGGTGAAAGTGGGGTCTCCTTGGCCCGTGTTCAAGGTCCTCCTCCCTCACGCCCAGATCGGCCCTCTCTTCAGGACCACAAGACCAGCCACGAGCGGAAACCACATGTATGCCCTCAAGGCCTCACTTCCCCTCAAGTCACAGAAAGCCAGACAATTCCCAGGCCTGAGGCCCGCCCCGCGCAGCTCCCTCCCTAAAGAAGGCTCTGGTGGAGGTTGTTAACAACAGCTCCTGCTCCTCACTCTACACGTGGCCTAGCCCAAGCTCAGAGACAGCACACAATTACCCCCACTTCACAGAGGGGGAGATTGTGCGCTGGGTGAGTGCGCAGCTGAGCGCTTCCAGGCTGCTCAAGGTGCCAAAATAGAGCCACGTGCACCGAAGGGGTAGAGGGAAGGCGGTGGGGCTCCCAGGCCCCGAGGAGCCCCGGGCGGAGCAGAAACGACCTCCGTCTCCCTGCTCTTTGCCAACCCTTCCAGGCTAGAGACAAAGCGAAAAAGACGCAGCCACTTGCTTCCAGGACGGACTGCGCCCTCCACTTTCAGGTGTGGTGCAATGCTGCCCCCTTCCTGCGGCTTGGGGAACAGGCCCGGCTTTGGCGCTTGGAGTGCCCCATGAGAAAGGACTGGACCCAAGGATAAAATTGCCTTGACCTGGACTAGGAGAGCTGTGGATGGCTGGACGGTCATCGAAATCTGGACAGGGCCTGATATCAGTGAAAATAACAATAAAATAGCCAACAGATATTATGAGCCAAGCACCGTTTTAATGCTTTATATACATTATTAACTCATTTAATCCTCCTTCTATTCTTTTTAAGGGAGGCATACTAATTATTCCCACAGAACAGAGAGAGAAACTGAAGTACAAAAGGTCATGTAACTTGCCCAGCTATTATGTGGCAGAGTAGGATTTGAAACTGGGCAGTGTGGCTCCACAGCCCAAAAACCTTTGAACCATCTGATAGTCAGAAAGGGGAAAGGGAGACTGATTTTACATGTATCAACAGCGTCATTTCTACAGTTTCTAGAGCTAGATCCTTATGACCAGGCCACTGCTGCAGAAGAGACGACAGGTATACTGTATCCCCAGTTATAAACCATTATCTGCTTGGGCCACATGCAAGGACTGAGGCCCTGCATTTCCCAAGGGCCTAATGGGGCTGCCCTGAGCCTTCCCTGGGGTCTATAAAAGGCTAGGATCCAAGCAGACCCCAGCATCCAAGGAAATGATCTGGGTGGCTTTTTCCCTAGGCTACCCGAGATCCAGAGCGGGAAGAGGGCCCAGGTGGGCCTTGGCAAAGGCATCTGTGTGCAGCACCCATCTTCCCCATGCCAGCAGCTCCGGCCCTCCTCTCCTCTCACCATGATTACTGCAAACCTTGCAAGCTCAGTTTTCTCCAAATCATAGGTCAATTTATGACACCCTGTTTAAAACCCTTTACTACAACTCAATGACGACAACGACAACATGTTAAAATGAGCAAAAGACTTAAGTCAATGTTCCTCTAAGGAAGATATGCAAATAGCCAAAAAGCACATGAAAAAATGTCCAACATCACTAATCATTAGAGAAATGCAAATCAAAACCACAATGAGATACCACCTGACACCTTTTAGTATCAAAAAATACCAAAACAATAAAAAATTAACAGGGGTTGATGAGATAAATTGGAACCCTGCGTACTGTTGGTAGGAATGTAAATTATGCGGCTCCCACTGAAAATAGCATGGAAGTTTCTCAAAAAATTAAAAATAGAATTACCATATGATCCAGCAACTCAACTTCTGGGTATATACATAAAAGAACTGAAAAAAGACCTCAAAGAGATATGTATGTGCCCATGTTTGTAACATTCACAACAGCCAAAAAGTAGAAGCAGGAGAGAAGATGGCAGAGGAGTGAATGGGAGTCGCGCTGACCTCCTCCCAAGACCAAACTGGAATTGCAACTAAATAATGGAGTAATCACCTGGAAAACAGTGGAGCGATAGTGGGAGACGAGCCTTGGTGCCACGGACAGTGGATTCGATTCTCACACATCCCAACGGGTGAGAATTGCGGTGGAGGCACGAGAGGGTGGGCTGGGTGCCCACGGACACTGGCACCAGAGGGACATTGAAACGGCCAGTTAGCTTCCCCCGGGAAGAACGGGGCCTGAATCATAAACAGGGACCCCTAAACTACAGCAGCTAAAACCAAGAAAATACAGACAAAACGCAACCCCGAAAAGGTTAGGGGCGCTCTCTGCCAGAGACAGGTGGCTGGGGATGCAAAGAGACATTTAAAGGGCCAACGCAAAAGTTGCAGCGGCAGCCGCCCTCCTTGATCTCTGGGTAGAGGCGGCAGCAGGGTGGGCTGGTGCCTGGGAAAGACTGGTGAGGAAAACTTTGTGAAGAGAACTGACACGGCGGCCAGTGGAGCCCGGGTGATGGCGCACCTCCCACTCTGCAGCTACCATCTCGCTCAGGCATAAGGGAATCAATTAACCTGCTTTTTGTGCGCTCCGCTCACAGCTTGTACGCATGTGAGCTGTGGGGCTGAGTGCAGACTGGCTGGGAGAACCTTGAGGAGAGACTGGAGACGGAGGCGTTGGGGAAAGAACGGGAGGAGAAATCGGGGAGTCCCCACTCCCTCCCCGTTCGGTAGTCTCCATTGTGGGCTGGAAAGGCACGACCCGGAAGAGGTGGAAGAGGCAGAAGAGGGGCGCGCAGGAACCAGACTGCCTGCGATTGAAACGCAGGCCGCACAGGGGGTGGATCCTTGGCCGAAGAGGTCACAGAACTGCCCAGAGACCCCTGAGGAGAGACTAGAAACGGAGGCGTTGGGGAAAGAACTGGAGGAGGAACCGGGGAGTCCTGACTCCTTCTCCTTGCCGTAGTCTCCATTGCACGGGAAGAGACCACACCCCCAAAGAGCGAAAAGCACACATAGATACCCCAAAAACACCCAATGCAGCCGTGCACACTTGCACCAAGTGACCAGCGAGGGTTGGCAAGCATGTGTGTGACCCGCGCGGGCTGGCGAATGCTTGCACTGGCTGGCAAGGCCTCCCACAGATTGGCACCAACATGGCCTGCAAGGGAGTGCACAGAGTGGCAAGGGCAGGCATAAATAGACCCGCCCGCCCCCAATTGCAGAGCGGCCCACAAAATTAGCAGAGCTGCCCAGAATCCCTGGAGGAGAGACCAGAGACAGAATTAACCAGAGAGTCCTAGAGCTGACTTCCTCCCATTTCCGTAGTCCCCATTTGGCGACGGCAAGCAACGCACCCAAAGAGCCAAAAGCAGGGAAAATACACAATAGAAGACCCTAAACTGACCAGTGCCGCGGAGCTCGCCGGCCAGGGGGGGCCAGATGAGTACGCGAGGTCACGAATAAACCCCCTGGTCTGGGGCGAGCATATGTGAGCAGAGGCAGGTAGGGGACCCTGCTGCACTGGGAGCGTGCTCAAGGAGCCAGAGTGAGAGTGCAGACAGATCCCAAAAAATAGCCCAGCCCTGACCGAAGGGGTCACAGAGCTGCTCCAAGCAGGAGTCAGACACAGGCATTAAACTCCTGGAAGGCTCAAAGAAACAATCCAAGGTCCTATAGGGTCAACAACTGACATCATCAGAGGCAGGCCCAGAAAGAAAAGTAAAGGACAAAAATACTTAACAGACTCTCACAAAAATGGGAAGAAAAAGAAGTTCCCCCCAAATGAGTGGAAAAGGGGACTCCCCACAGAGACAGCTAAATGAAATAGAGGCAAGGGAACTATCAGATACTGAATTCAAAACAATGTTTCTAAGGAAGCTCAATGAGCTCAGCCAGCTCAAAGATAACTGTGAGAAACTGCAGAGAAACTATCAGGATCTTACAGCAAACTATATCAGCCTGGAAAAGGATATAGAAACTATCAAGAAGACACAAGAGGATATGAAGAATACCATTTCTGAATTGAAGAACACAGTAGAAGGAATCCAAAGCAGGCTGGATGAAGCTGAGGATCGAATCAGTGAGATGGAGGATAAGGTAGAAAGAAGCTCCCAGAAAGAACAAGAAATGGAGAAAAGACTCAAAAAGAATGAAGAGGCATTTAGGGAAATGCAGGACAACCTGAAACGCAATAATATCCGTATAATAGGGATACCAGAAGGAGAAGAAGAGGAGCAAGGGATACAGAACCTCCTCGAAAAAGTAATGATGGAAAATTTCCCTAATTTGAGGAGAGAAAGGCTCTCATGGATCCAGGAGGCACAGAGGACCCCACTCAAGAGGGATTCAAAGAGGTCCACTCCAAGACACATCATCATTAAAATGGCAAATGTCAAAGACAAAGAGAGAATCCTCAAGGCAGCAAGGGAGAAGGAGAAGGTAACATACAAGGGGGCCCCGATACACCTAGAAGCTGACTTCTCAACAGAAACACTACAAGCCAGAAGGAAATGGCAACAAATATTCCAAGCCATGAAAAGCAAGGGCCTACAGCCAAGGCTGCACTACCCAGCTAGGCTCTCCATTAAAATAGAAGGGGAAATACAGAGTTTCCCAGACAAGAGAAGACTGAAAGAATACATCTCTACCAAACCAGCACTCCAAGATATGCTAAGGGGACTGGTTTAAGCAGATGAAGGAAAAGAATGAGAGAGAGAGGAACACAGGTACAAAGAGAAAAGATGAGTAAGTTTCTATCAGTAATATCTCTCAATGTGAATGGACTAAATGCCCCAATCAAAAGACTCAGGGTAGCTGAATGGATAAGAAAACATGACCCACACATATGCTGCCTACAAGAGACCCACCTCAGAGCAAGAGACCTACACAGGTTGAAAGTAAAGGGATGGAAAAAAATATTCCAAGCAAATGGGCATGAGAAAAAGGCCGGGGTTGCCATACTTGTACCAGACAAAGTAGATTTCAAAACAAAGGCCATAAAGAGAGACCCAGAGGGGCACTTTATCATACTTAAAGGAAGAATCTATCAAGAAGACATCAACATTGTAAACTTATATGCTCCCAATAGAGGAGCCCCCAAGTTTATAAGGAAATTGTTGGACGACTTCAAAAAAGATATAGACAACAACACACTGATAGTAGGGGACTTCAACACCCCACTGTCAAAAATGGACAGATCTTCCAAACAAAACATTAATGAACATATTGTGGTGCTAAATGACACACTGAATCAAAGAGACTTAACTGACATATATAGAACCTTACATCCCAAAGAAGAAAAATACACATTCTTTTCAAATGCTCATGGCAGTTTTTCAAAGATAGACCACATGATAGGACACAAAGCAAACCTCAGCAAATTCAGGAAAATTGAAATAATACCAAACTTTTTCTCGGACCACAAGGGATTAAAACTGGAAATCAACCTCAAAGAGAAACTTCAAAAACTTGCAAACTCATGGAAACTGAACAGTAGACTATTAAACAATGAATGGGTCAATAATGAGATAAGAGAAGAAATCAAAAAATTTCTGGAAACAAATGAAAATGAACAGACAACAATCCAAAACCTATGGGACACAGCAAAGGCAGTCCTGAGACAGAAGTTCATAGCAATACAGGCCTACCTAAAAAAGATAGAAACATTTCAAATAAAAGACCTAACACTACAACTTCAAGAATTGGAGAAACAACAACAAATAAATCCCAGAGCAAGTAGAAGGAAGGAAATAGTCAAGATGAGAGCAGAACTGAATGACATAGAGACGAAAAGAACAATTCAGAGGATCAACCAATCCAGAAGCTGATTCTTTGAAAAGATAAATAAAATTGACAAGCCTTTAAGCAGACTCATCAAGACAAAAAGGGAGAGGACCCAAATTAATAATATCAGAAATGAAAGAGGAGAAATAACAACTGATACCACAGAAATACAAAGGATCGTCAGAAACTACTATGAACAATTATATGCCAAGAAATTTGAAAATCTTGATGAAATGGACAAATTTTTAGAAAAGTATAATCTTCCAACACTGAAGGAGGAAGAAACAGAAAGCTTAAACAGACCGATAACAGCTGAGGAAATTGAAGCAGTAATCAAGAAACTCCCGGCACACAAAAGCCCAAGGCCAGACGGTTTCATAGGAGAATTTTAAAAAACATTTAAGGAAGAGCTAACCCCTGTCCTTCTCAGACTATTCCAAAAAATCCAAGAGGAGGGAAGACTCCCAGACTCTTTCTATGAGGCCAGCATCACCCTGATCCCAAAACCAGATAAAGACCCTACAAAGAAAGACAACTGCAGGCCAATTTCGCTTATGAACATAGATGCTAAAACCCTCAACAAAATATTGGCAAACCGCATCCAGCAATACCTCAAAAAGATTATCCACCACAATCAAGTGGGATTCATCCCAGGGATGCAGGGATGGTTCAATATACGCAAATCAGTAAACGTGATACATCACATAAATAAAAGAAAAGACAAAAACCACATGATCATCTCGATAGATGCAGAAAAAGCATTCAATAAGGTACAGCACCCATTTATGATCAAAACACTCAGCAAAATGGGAATAAATGGGGCATTCCTCAACGTAATAAAGGCCATATATGAAAAACCTACAGCCAATATCATACTCAACGGGCAAAAACTGAAAGCTTTCCCACTAAGATCGGGAACACGACAAATATATCCGCTCTCACCGCTTCTTTTCAACATCGTATTGGAAGTCCTAGCCACAGCGGTCAGACAAGAGAAAGAGATAAAAGGTATCCAAATAGGAAAGGAGGAAGTAAAGCTATCATTGTTTGCAGATGACATGATAGTGTACATAGAGAACCCTGTAGACTCTACCAAAAAACTCCTCAACCTAATAAGTGAATTTGGCAAAACTGCAGGATACAAAGTCAACATTCAGAAATCAAAGGCATTTTTGTACACCAGCAATGCAATAGAAGAAGAAGAAATCAGAGAAAAAATACCATTTGATATAGCAAGAAGAAAAATGAAGTACCTAGGCATAAATTTAACCAAAGACGTCAAAGACCTGTACGCAGAAAACTATACAATATTGAAAAAAGAAATTAAGGAAGACACAAATAAATGGAAGCATATACCGTGCTCATGGATTGGAAGAATTAATATCATCAAAATGTCCATACTACCCAAAGCAATTTATAGATTCAACGCAATCCCTATTAAGATACCAATGACGTATTTCACAGAAATAGAACAGACATTTCAAAAATTTATATGGAACCATAAATGACCTCAAATAGCCGCAGCAATTTTGAGAAAGAAACACAAAGTAGGAGGGATCACAATACCGGGCATCAAACTCTACTACAAAGCCACTATACTCAAAACAATCTGGTACTGGCACAAGAACAGACCCATAGACCAGTGGAACAGAATAGAAAGCCCAGAAATAAGCCCAGGTCTCTATGGACATCTAATATTCGACAAAGGGGGCAGAAGCATAAAATGGAGCAATAACAGCCTCTTCAACAAATGGTGTTGGGAGAGCTGGATGGCTACATGCAAAAAATTGAAATTGGATCATCAACTGACACCATACACAAAAATAAACTCAAGATGGATAAAAGACTTAAATATAAGTCGCAACACCATCAAAGTCCTAGAGGAGAACATTGGCAGGAAACTCTCAGATATCCCACACAGCAATTTTTTCACTGATATGTCTCCTAAAGTAAGGGACATTAAGGAAAGAATAAACAAGTGGGACCTCCTCAAAATAAGAAGCTTCTGCACGGCTAAAGAAAACATCAGCAAAATGAAAAGGGAGCCAACCTTTGGGAAAATATATTTGCTAATGATACATCAGATAGAGGTTTGATCTCCAAGATATACAAAGAACTCACTCGACTTTACTCCAAGAAGACAAACGATCCAATCAAAAAATGGGCAAAGGACCTGGGCAGATGCTTTTCTAAGGAGGAGATACAGAGGGCCCAGAGGCATTTGAAAGGATGCTCTGCATCACTAGCCATCAGAGAAATGCAGATCAAAACCACCATAAGGTATCACCTCACACCGGTCAGAATGGCCATCATAAATAGATCCACAAACAACAGGTGCTGGCGAGGCTGTGGAGAAAAGGGAACCCTAGTCCACTGTTGGTGGGAATGCAGACTGGTGCAGCCACTATGGAAAGCAGTGTGGAATTTCCTCAGAAAGCTGAAAATGGAACTGCCTTTTGATCCAGCAATTCCCCTGCTGGGACTATACCCTGAGAACACCAAAACGCCAATACAAAAGAACCTATGCACCCCAATGTTCATAGCAGCACAATTTACAATAGCCAAGTGTTGGAAGCCACCTAAATGCCCATCAGTAGATGACTGGATCAAAAAATTATGGTACATATACACAATGGAATACTACGCAGCAGAAAGAAAAAAGAAGTACTAAACTTTGCGACAGCATGGATGGAACTGGAGAGCATCATGCTAAGCGAAATAAGCCAGGGGGCGAAAGACAAATACCATATGATCTCACCTATAAGCGGAACCTAACCAACAATGCAAAGAAGCAAGGAAAATATGACCAGCAACACTGAAAGGAAAAGAAATCAACAGAGACAAGAGGGAAGGGGGGGCAGGGAAAGGGAAGGGAAGGGGAAAGTCAAGGAACATATAGCAAGGACTCATGGACAAAACCAAAGGGGAAGAGCTGAGGGAAGGGAGGAGGGAGGGGGCAAGGGAAAGTGGTGGGGGGGAGGCAGAGACAAATGTATTTGAAAAAATAAATTAAAATAAAATTTAAAAAAGATAAATAAAAGATAAATTGAATCTCATCAAAAAAAAAAAAACAAAAAACGTAGAAGCAACCCAAGTGTCCACCAACAGATAGTTTTTTTAATGTGGTATATATATACTATGGAATATTATTCAGCCTTAAAAAAGAAATTCTAACACATGCTATAACATGGGTGAACCCTGAGGACATTATGCTAAGTGAATAAGCTAGACACAAAAAGACAAATAGTGTATGATTCCACTCATACCCAGTATCTAAATAATTTGAATTTATAGAGACAGAAAGTAGACTGGTGGTTGCCAGGGGCTGGAGGAAGGGAGGGAGGATGGGCAGCTGACATTTAATGGGTATGGCGTTTCAGTCTGGAAAGATCAAAAAGGTCTCGAGACGGATGGTGGTGATGGTTGCACAACAAAGTGAATGGACTTAATGCCACTGAACTGTACGCTTAAAAACGGTTAAGGTGGTAAATTGTATGTTATGTGTATTTTATCATAATTAAAAATAAAAGTACAAGTAAATTAGGGAGTGGGCTTGGGGGGACTGGGTAAAAAAGGAGAAGAAATTAAGAAGTACAAGTTGGCAATCACAAAATAGTCACAGGGATGTAAAGTACAGCATAGGGAATAGTCAATAATATGGTAATAACTATGTATAGTGCCAGGTGAGTGCTGGAAATATCAGGGGGGCCACTTTGTAAAGTATAGGATTGTCTAACTACTATGCTGTAGCCCTGAAACTAATACAAAATCATATTGGATGTAAAGTGTAATTGAAAAAATTTTTAAAGTACATTAAATAAAAATAAACCCTTTACTGAGCCCCCTTCACTGCAGAGCAAAGTTCAGACTCGTCACCCCATTGTGAGCATCTGCAAGACAGATGCCCAGTCAGGCCCCCTCCTCTCGGAACTGCATCAACACTAGGCGCTATAGCAAGAGCACCAAGTTCTTACAAGACCCCAGGCTATGCCTGAGTGGTCTAGGGGTGGCTACCTCATCCAAACTAGACCAATCAGTACCTCTTCCCCAGGACGTTTTTAACTGGAAGAGAAAGAATCGGTCTCTCTCAGGCAATAGTAAATGTAAGATATTAACTTGGGTGAGGTAAGCAGACAAGATCCCTCCTGGGCAGAAGAAACCAGAGAGGCAGAGGGAGGAGGTGGTGAGTGTTCCCCTACCCACCCTGTGGTTGCGGTGTAAGTTTCTGCTGTCTATTCTAGTCACTGACAACCAGAGACTCATGCCTAAGACAGAAGCCCTCCAAAGGACCCACAGTACAAAACAATTCTAATGAGCCACCCTATGTCTCACTTCTGAGCCCTTCCTCATGCAGTTCAGTTCCCTCCTAGAAATGGCCTCTCTCCTGAGAAGTTAAAATTTACTCAAACTTTAAAATAAATTCAAGCTCCTCCAACCAGGAAGTTGTTTCCCGACCCCATGTAAAATCGCCCCATCTTTGTACTGCCTTTGGCTGTATGTAGCACACCCATCATTTGTTCCTATTTACACATCTGCCTCCAAAATAGCTGGCAGAGTCTCAGAAGCAGAGGCTCATCTTTGTGTCCCCACTACCCAGGTTAAGGTTTGACACTTTCCAGAGTGTCAGTAAATGTTTACTGAATGAATACATAAATTCAAAGTAAATATCACCAACCCTTTTTTACAGAACCAACAACTGAGGCTCCAACATGTGAAATCCCAGCCCCCTACAAACCCTGTACATCCCCTTGGCTGATCCTATCTCCCAGCCCTCCCCAAGCCCTAAAACCTAAGCTCTTGGAACTCAATCACATAATCAATAAGAAATCTACATCTGGATACCTCAGAGTGAAATGACAGAAAAACAAAGACACAGAAAAAAATCTTAAAAGCAGCTGGAGAAAAAAAAAAAATAAGATTCCTTAGAGTGAGAGCTGACTTCTTCACATGTGTACAAAAAACAAAATAGTGAAATGATGGTTTCAATGAGCCGAATGACCATTTTCAACCTAAACTCCAGACTGAGGGAATTAAATTTCTCAAGAATAATGATGAAATAAGGATTTTCAGACAAATAAAAACGTGGAGAATTTATTTAGAAGCAGATATTCACTAAAGAATATGCTAAATAAGATATTTCTGGCAGATGAATGTGACCACACATGGAAGGTCTGATACACAAGGAGGAATGAAAAGCAAAGAGCATTTAAATATGTGGGTAAATGTAAATGAACAATGTCTATAACAGTAATATCTATGGTGTTAAAAAGAGAAAATCAGAATTAAAATACAAGACAAGGTATGTGTTGTCAAGGAAATGGTGAAAGTATTGAGTAGGTGTGGATTTGGATAAATTAAAAATGCATATTTTAATTTTGAGGGAAAACACACACACACAGGAAAAAAGCAACAGAGAGGAAACTTCTGAGTGTCGTGAGTGTCGTGGAATAAAATGACAGAGTATAATCAAATCTAAGAAAAGGAGAAGAAAGAAACAGAATAGGTAACATGTATAAAGCACAAAATAAAATGGTATTTTCAAACACAAATACAACAATAATTATTTTAAATGTAAGAGATTAAATGTTTTAGTTAAATGGCAAATGGTAGTAAACTGGATTTGTTAAAATTCCAACTGTATACTGTTTACAAAAGTCAAATCTAAAACATAAAGACAGAAAGATTGAGAGTAAAAGCAGTAAAAATAATATGTTATGTGAGCACTAACAAAAAAAAAAGAGCTAGTATGGCTATATAACTATCAAACTAACTAGATTTTAGGTAAAGAGAATTATTACATGATGATAAAATGTTCAATTTACCAAGGAGAAATAATTATTTTAAATTTGTATGCACTTAATAATGGAGTCTTAAAATATATAAAACCCGAAGTTATAGATCTACCAAAGGAAAAAGACAAATCCAAAATCATAATGGTGGTATTCATCATGATTCTCCCAGTAATAGAAAAAGCAGTCAAAACAGTTAAAATTAGTAAGAAAAAAACAGACAATGAACAGTATTATTATTAACACACCCAGGGGTGTCCAACCTACGGCCTGCGGGATACATGCAGCCCAGGATGGATGTGAATGTGGCCCAGCACAAAATCACAAATTTACTTAAAACATTAAGAGATTTTTTTGTGATTACATGTCACAGTGTATTTAATGTGTGGCCCAAGACAACTCTTCTTCCAATGAGACCCAGAGATGACAAAAGATTGGATACCCCTGAAAGGATACATATAGAACCTTGCTCCCAATGAGAGAAGACTACATATATTTTTCAAGTATACATGAAACACTTACAAGAAGACCATGCTTGACTGAAGTAGTATGAAACATGATTTCTAACAACAATGTAATTAACCTTGGAATTGATAATAAAAAATAATTAGAAAATCTCCACATATTTAAAATTAAGAAATACACTTTAAAGAAATAGTAGGCAAAAAAGGAATAACAAATAAAAATTTTAACATATTTAAAACAATAATAATAAAAATGCTAATATCAAGATTTGTGCTTCCATCTACGAAATCCTTAGAATATTTAGAAGGAGAGTTATATAGTCTTGAAGGAAGAAAGACAGAAAATTAATGAGAAAGCATCTATATATCAAACAATAGAAAAAGAAAAATGAAATACTCAGAAAGGTAGAATAAAGAAAATAATATAGGGTAGAAATTGATGATATATAAAACACATTAAAAATATAGTAGAGAAATTAAAACAAAATAAAAGGCCAAAAGTGGTTGTTCAAAATGACTAATGAAAGTCAAAAGCCCTGGCAAGACTGAATAAAAAGGCGGCAACAGTAAGAACACAAAAAGCTAACCAAAAATAAAAAGGAGAAATTAACTAAGCATCCTATAAACATTAAAATAATGAGGAATTATTACAAACATATGTTTGAATATATAAACATATATCAGTTGAAATGAATACATGTCTTTCAAAAATACAAATTTTACACTAAAAGAAATGGGAAATCTGATTTGTCCTATAATTGTTAAAGAAATGTAAATATTCCAGGCTCAATGGCGCATTGGTGAATTCTACCAAACATTTAAGGAGAAATAATGTCTATGTTACAAAAATTCTTCCAGAGAGTGGATAAACACAAAGACAAAGAAATGAAATTTATAAGCCAACCGCTTTCATGAAAGTAAGTGTAAAATTCTAAGAAAAACATTAGCCAACCAAATTCAACAATGCATAAAGAGGACAATCTGTTATGACCAAATCTGGTCTATTCTAGGAACAGAAGTTGGTTCAACTTTAGAAATCAGCCAATGATATTCCCTACATTGTAATCACTTGAAAGAGAAAAAGAGACTCCCACACAGGTGCATGAATGACAGACACACAACTGTCCACTGCAGCTCTGTTTGAGACTGCCAAAATCTGCAAACGACCCAGATTTCCAGTAGTGCCAAAAACTATGACAAACCTATGGATTACATGGAACTAAAAGTGTACAAGGAGAAAACTATAATACTGTATTGGCAAGTATCAGAGGACACTTAAATAGATGGAAAGATATATGATGAATAAATGTTGGAAGAATAAGTATGGTATAAATATCAATTTCAACAGATATTTTTGTGAAAGTTGTCAAGTGACTTCAAAACTTGTAGGGAATGTAAAGGGCCAATATAGCCAAGATGCTGCTAAAGAACACGATGGGAAAACTTACTCTACCAGATAGCAAGACCTAGTACAATGCAATAGAAATTTAGACAGTGTGGTATTGACCTAAGGAGAGAAAAATAAAATGGAACAGAACAGGGTGCTCAAAAGGAACACTTACACAAACAGTTGCTACCTGGAGGAAGTGGCATGCAGAGCAGGGGGAGAGCTACATTCTTCATAATAAATGGTACTTAAGCCTTGGCTGGAATGGCTCAGTGGATTGAGTGCCGGCCTGTGAACCAAAGGGTCAGCCGGTTTGATTCCCAGCCAGGTCACATGCCTGGGTTGCAGGCCAGGTCCCCAGTAAGGGGCACATGAGAGGCAATCACACACTGATGTTTCTCTCCCTCTCTTTCTCCCTCCTTTCCCCTCTCTCTAAGAAATCTTTCTAAAAAAAATAAATGGTACTTAAATATCCACATGGGAAAAAGATTACTACTTCACAACACACACTGAAGTAATTCCAGGTGGATTAAAGTCCTAACTAGGAAAGACAAAGTTAGAAAGCTTTTAGAAGTTTAGAAAGATAGAGTATTTTCATGACCTTGAGAAAGAGAGAAAAATTTCCCAAACAAGATTCAAAAAGCGTTAGCCACAAAAGGGGAAAAAGACATAAAGAGAGTGAAAAGAAAGCCATGATGAAAGAGATCATTCCAAAACATGAAATGACATTAGACTAGTATAGAATATATAAAGAACTCTTATAAATCAATAAGAAAAAGTTAAACAACTACAGGTGAAAGATAACTACAGATTCCTTAATATTTCTATCATTGAAAGGCGGATTCTTCTTTGCTTGAATGTGGCTGGCCTTAGTGATTTGCTTGACAAATGCAGCACATCTAGAACATGCAGCTTCCACCCAGATCTCTTATAATGCTTGCATTGGGGGAAAACCAGCTGCTATGTAAGAAATCTGACTACGCTGAGATTGCTATGCTCTCAGAAAGTCATTTTTCAGCTGATCCAGATCCCAGCCATCGAATCATCCCAACCCTACTCAAATTGATAATTCATAAGCCAAGTTAGTGCTGCTGCTTTAAGCCACTAAGTTTTGGGGTGGTTTTTTTAATGCAGCAATAAAGAACTGGAATAGCAATCCAATAGGAAAAAACAAACAAAAGATTTGAACAGGCACTTCTCAAAAGAGAAAATCCATTAGTGTTGGGGGAAAATGTAAATTAAAACTAAAATGAGAAACTATTACATACCCTTCAAACCATAAGAGTGTAAATTCATATAACTACTCTGGAAACAGTTTGACATCATCAATTCAAGCTGAAGATATATATGCCCTCTGATCCAGCAAGTCCACTATTTACTAGAAAGACTTCAACACAGGTGTATGAATGACAGACGCATAAACGTTCACTCAGCATTGTTTGTGACGGCCAAAAACTACAAATAACCCCAGATTTCCTTCTCAGTAGAATAGATAAATAACAGGTTATCTATTTTTACAATGAAATACTATGCAGTCATGAAAATGAACAAGGTACAACCATAGGAAACATGATGCTCACAAACATAATGTTGAACAAAAGGGGAGAAAAACAAAACAAAAAATATTATATGCAATAGGATTCCATTGAAACGAGCCAGACAGAGAATGACAAATACTGCATGGTATCACTTACTTGTGGAATCTTAAAAAAAAAAAAAAAAAAAAAGTTAAAATCACAGAAACAGGAGTAGCAGCAAACTGGTTGCCAGGGACAGGCCTTAGAAAGAGGTTGGTAAAAGGGTACAAACTTTCAGTTATATGACGAATAAGATCTGAAAATCTAATGTATCATATTGTAGCTCTAGTTGATAATACTGTGTTGCATAATTGAAATTTGCTACAAGAGAAGAACTTAAATGTCCTCAACAACAACAACAAAAAAGTGGGTAACTGTGAGGTGATGAGTGTGTTAATTACCTGCAGGGTCCTTTCACCATGCATACATATATCAACTCATCACCTGTGCACTTTAAACATCTTACAGTTATGTCAATTATACCTCAATAAAGGTAGAAAAAATAAATTAATTTTTAAAAAAGTAAATGGCCCTGGCCAGTGTGGCTCAATTGGTTGGGCATGAGCCATAGCCGGAAAGGTCGCGGTACACGCAGGCTGTGGGTTACGTCGCGGTGAGGGCAGGTACAAAAGGCAAGATCTCTCTCTCTCTCTCTCTCTCTTCTCTCTCTCTTCTCTCTCTCTCTCCCCTCTCCCCCCAATTCCTCTCTCCCTCCTTCCCCTCTCCCTATAAATAAACAAGTAAACAAATAGCAGCCAAAAATGGTTTCGGAATGCATTTAAATGCTAAAAACTATTTTTTTAAAAAAATATTAGTGAAGCCAGAATTGTGGTTACATCTAGGGCAGAAGGAGCGGAGCACTGGGAAGATTTTTTTAAATATTTTATTATTTATTTATTTTTCGAGAGAGGGGAAGGGAGAGAGAAAGACGGAGAAAAACATCCCTGTGAAAGAGAAACACGGATCAGTGGCCTCTCCCACGCCCGCAGCTGGGGACCTGGCAGGCAACCCAGGCATGGGCCGGGACCGGGAATCGAATCCTCAGCCTTTCGGTTCGCAAGCCGGAGCTCAGTCCACTGAACCACAACGAGCCAGGGCTCTGAAGGTTTTTTTAGGGTGCCGAAATATTTTCCCCTAGGGACTTATCATTATCTAACAAACTATACTTTTTAAACCCATTTATTTTGTCTCTGATCAGTCTCCCCAGACTAGACTGCAAGCAGCAAACAGCAGGTTGTTGTCGGCTTTATTCACTGCGGTACCCCCAGGATCTGGAAGAGTGCCTGCCACTTAGAAGGGGATGGGCCACGGTTTATAAAAAGAATTAACTAGACTTGCACACGCTGCGTAGTAGAATGGCAGAACTGCGAATTTGCACCCAGGTATCTCTGACCACCAATCCTGCGAAGACCTACCCTGTTACCATCAAGGAAACTGAAAGGGGCGGGACCTGTAGTGGGGCGGGGTCAGTATCTGGAAGCCTGAAGTCTCGCCCCGGCTGGAAGCTCGCGTTCACCCTGTGCGGTGCGGTTAAGTGTGAAGCCAGCGGGGTAGCGGAACCGGGGGAGCGCGGCCGGACCTCTTCTCCCAGGGTCCGGGACCGCGCCGGGCATCACAGGACCTGTGGAGGAACCGGAGGGCCAGGTCCGCCCCGGCCGCCGGGGGGCAATAGATCCCGCTGGGTGCACCTGAAGTTGCCTCAGATCCCAGCCTCCCGCCCCCTCCTCGTCCAACCACTAGGGCTGAGCCAAAGGAACTGACAGCGCTCGGGACCCTGGGCTGAGGCAAGGCGACGGAACCACGGGCCCCGGACAGAAGGACCTCTAGTATTTGAGCTACAACCTGAAGATGAGTCATTATCCAGGTAAAGAGCAAGACGGTGTCTGAGCCTGAGGCATTTGAAGGCTGGAGCGGGGACGTTCCCTGAAGAACAGGTAGAAGGCCAGCGTGGCTGGACTGAGGAGAGCAAGGCCAGGACGGTTGCTGGGAGGAGGGGGAGCCTCGGGGCTGGCTAAGGCTTGGGGCTTTCCCCGGAAGTGCCACTGATAGTTTTACTGTTTGTTAGCAGAGAGACAGGTTTGTTTTTTTAAATCCCGCTTTTGCATAAGAAGGAGTGAGAAATGGAAGGAAAGGGTGTGAATCAAAAACAGCGCCAGTGATGGCGCTGATCAATCTATTTTGGAGTTCGATGGGACAGGGGCATGAGTTGATTGCCTATGAGGCGAGGAAGGAAAAGGAACGTAGCAAAGCCCCCAGGGTTCCGGTTTGAGCAGCTGGAGAGATGCAGCTGCTGCATGATCAGGAAGGTGAGGGATGGAGAGAGTTCCAGAAGGCAATTTGGGGCCCATTAAACCTTAGACACTTATTGAGATTAGATCAAATCTGATCCACTTCCCTAATGAAGTCACTGGGAGAAAATGCTTACCAGGAGCTGACCAAAAATGCTCTCCTGCCTGGCGAAGTTGGACTCTGTTTATACTGGGGTTGGGCCTGCATAAAATGTTACAGCCAGCCTCATTCTTGGGGCGAGGCATCTAAGGACAGGAATATAAATTCAACAGCAAATGAGACTGTCAAGTGCATCTGGTGATGGCAGCCGACATCTGCCTGCCTGTCCTTGTGCCAAACTATGCCCAGCCCAAGAAGCCAACCCTGCCAGCCTCTGTGCCCCGTGAAGGTAGCAGCCTCGCTGCAGCTAGTGCATGGCTATGAGTGTGATAGTCAAGCCAGATTGTCTGGGTTTGTAATCCCAGCTCCAGCTCCCCTTCCTTCATGGCCTTGGGCAATTTTTTGTGCCTCAGTTTCCTCCTCTGTAAAATGGGAATAATAATATCTATGTCATATGATTGCGGTGAAGCACTTAAAAAAGTGTCAGGCACATTATAAAGAATGTTCTATTTGATTAGGAGACCGTGGTCGTGTAGGAGCAGTGAGTCCCTTGGACAAACGCAAGCTGCAGCCACAGATTTCTTTAATATAAACACCAGTTTTTACAAGTTGTTTCTTTCTACCCCACCTTATCCTGAGGAAGCCACCAGGTGGCGCTGTCACACCGGCAGCTGGAGCTCAGCAGAGGCGTCTGGCTGGGAAGCAAACTGGGCATCACCGTCACCTGGGAGCTTTGAAAAAAATGCCAATGACCTCACCCCTCCCCTGGGGGTTCAGATTCAGTCAGCCTGGGCATCAGCATTGTACAGAGCTTCCCCAGTAATTCTAGTACACAGCCAGAGCTGAGAATCTCTGGTCTAGGGAGGGCAGGCAGAGAGATTCTGCAAGATAAGAGCAATAGCTGAGGGGGCCAGGGTGCAATTTGAGAGACCTGCAACCCAGGCATGTGACCTGATCAGGAATCAAACTGGCGACCTTTCAATTTGCAGGATGATGCCCGACCAAATGAGCCACACCAGTCAGGGCAATCCTATGGTTTTAAGGCAATCTTTTAGGTGTTTAAACAATTTAGAGGAATTTACTTTATAGTTTTATCAGACTATTATATTTCCTGAAGTTCTAATACTCCTGTTTGTAGTGCCTGCTGACTCTAGTTCATGGTGGGTGAGGGCATATTTTGGTGACAGTGAATCCTGGATGGTTTTAGGGTTGCTATGTGTTTGGTTTTTTGTCATGCTAAGGACATTTCTCCTACTGCCATTGTGTTAAATGTTACTTCGGTTTTTACACAGAAAAGGATATTGAATTTTTCCTATGGAAGTGATCATATAGTTTTCTGTTTAAACATCATTTACTTTGTGTTCCTTCTGACACAAAGACTTCACTCATCACTCTAATTAAAATAAACTGGGTCTGACTTCCTACCCCCCCCACCCCCTTTCTCTGTTTTATTATACACTTAACACTTATCACCAGCTGACAGTAAGAACTCTGATACTTTCTTCCCACTATAGTATTCCTGGCGACTAGAACATTCCCTGACATTGTAGATAGAATTTTTTGCATCATTTTCAGAGAGACTAATACGAAGTTTTGTTTGTGGAGGGGGTGCCTTCTTTGTTAAACCATCTTTTTTATAGGAACCTCGTGTTTGGGAGGGGGTAGAGGTTCCAGGCTGGCAGAAATTATCTTTAAGATTCAGAGTTTGGTCTGTGTTATTTTAGCCTCCCCACCACCTCTCCCCCCCTTACTAGTGGAGAAGAAATAGGAAATTCTGTAGGGCTTCTCACCATGCAAGTCTTTCTTTTCTCTCCTCCATACAGAGGACTGCTACCGCAAATGTGGTGTCTCTCTCTATGTGGTTCCTTATTCCATTGCACCTCCTCTGCTTTTTGGAACCACAACAGATCCAGGGAAGCTCTTGCCCATAGTTTGGGTTCCTTGTTCCTACTTTTGCAAAAGTTTCTGATTCTAAACTTCAGAGTGTGCTCTTTGTCTTAAGGCCGTTTGCTTTGCCAACTCCATAGTCCCTGCAAGCTTGTCTTCACTTGCTCTTTCTGAATCCCCACTTCCTTCCGCAGCCTTCCCAGCTAATTTTGCTGCTCAGAATTTCAGCTGCTCCTTAGTCCAAGTGAAGATAGAGTCTGCATTTCTGTTTCTTCTTCCACTTGTTGCTCTTAAGAGAGTTCAGAGGAGGGAGGTGGTGATCTTACCCCTCTATCTGAAGCTGGAGGATTTCATGCACCTTGCCAGCCTCTCTTCTGTGGAGCACTATCTGTGGGACTCTAATGTAACCTCCTGGTGTCCCTGGATCTCTACAGTGGTTTTATGTTTGCTTCTTCAAGAGGTTGCAAAAACATCACTGGAATGGACAGATTTACACTAACTTCTTGGAGGTTTTGAAAATCAAATTTTGATCCCAAACCTTCTCAAATCATAAGCTTAGTCCATTTGGTCTGCTATAAAAAAGAAATATCATAGACTGGGTGCTATATAAACAAAAGAAATTTGCCACTTATATTTCTCACAGTTCTAGAGACTAGAAAGTCCAAAATCATGATGCCTATATATCCAGTGTCTACTGAGGGTCCCCTTTCTGGCTCATAGACAGCGTCTTTTCACTGTCTTCATGTGTTTGCAGTATAACGGGGTTCCCTCAGGCCTTTCTTATAAGGGCACTAATCCCATTTATGAAGGTTTTACCTTCATGACCTGATCACCTCCCAAAGGTCCTACCTTTTAATATTACCCTGGTCCTGAGGATTAGGACTCCAACATATGAATTGGGGGAGGTAAAACATAAATATTTAGTCCATAACACAGGCCTAGGAATATTTTCAGCTCATGGGAGTCTTTTTCTTTGTCACTCAGAGCCCAGACAATAAAGCTGCCTCAGTGAGTAGAACATTTTCTAGTAAACCTTCTGTTAGTGGTACAATCTGGCTTTACGGTGTCTGTCCCTGATCCCTGCCTTATTTTCTGTCACAAGGTAGTACAACTCAGTCCCATAGCTCCTTGGACTAGTAGTAGTAGGACCCCCACCCTGGCAGCTGCAGCATTGGATCATGAACTTACACCCTGGGTTTCCCTTTCCTCTTCACTCATGGGGCTTTTGCATTTCTCCCTTCTGAGCTTGGCCAGACCATCACAAGTCTGGATGTTTGTAACACAAGGCTATTCAGACTGTCTGGACTGCCATTTTGCCTAGACCAGGAGCTGTTAAGTCTGTAGCAGTTGCAATGTTACAGTCTCCCTTGTAAACCATAAAAACAGATCCAGAACTTGGGCAAATGACTGTCTTTGTTTTCCCTTTTTATGTACATAGTTGTTTTCTTTTAATGCTTTCCATATATTAAAAAAGAATTCTGGGTCTCTATTGTTTTCTTTTAAATTATCATTTTTGAAAAATAAATTTAAGAATTGTGGGGAGATGGCAGTGGTGCTAGAAGCATAGTTTTGTGTATTCCAGAATCCCCACATAAACACAGAGCAATAAAATATTAAAACCAAAATCCATGGACAATATTTACAAGAAAAGCTGACAAGAAATCCCCCTGTCACCACAAAATACAAGTGGGTGGACAAGTCATGAGACCTGCACAATGTCAGTGTGAGTATTGGGGAAAGCACAATGAAGCAGCAGGGTACCGGGGCACCTAAGGACCCTGCACACACAGCACAGTGCAAGATGAGTGAGCACACACCCCTCTACCCCCACCCCACGAGCTCGAGAAGGGTAAAGGAATCAAGCAAGGACCTGCAGCTGAGATTGGGGGGGACTTTGTTCACTCCACCAGTGAATGTGGCAGGGTCTGCAGTAAGATCTATGAATTCTCACACTAAGATCTATGAATTCTCACACTGAGCCAACAGTGTGGTTCCTGGACTGGAACCACAATGGACAGCAAGTGTTGGGAGAGGAATTAAAATTAGGTAGGATGGGAACAGTAAAGACAAAGAGAAGCTCCCACTCAGGGCCAGAACCAGAGTGAGGAGAGAAAGACACTGACCTTGGGCACACAATTTCAGGGGGCACCAAACAATCCAGTAATCAAGATAAATGAAATGTTAATGCAATAATTTTTAAATTCCCATCCCTCACTCTCCTCCCCTTTGGAAACCTTCAGTTTGTTTTCTATATCTATGAGTCTGTTTCTGTTTTGTTTTTCTCATTTGAGGATTAGACTCCACATATAAGAGAAATCATTTGGTATTTGTCCTCCTCTCTCTGACTTATTTCACTTAGCATATACCCATGTTCTACTCATGTTGTCGCAAATGACAAGATTTCATTCTTTTCATTGCTAAATAACATTTCATTTCATATACACCACATCTTCTTTACCCATCCATCTATAAATGGAAATCTAGGTTATTTCCATATCTTGGCTATTACTAGCTGTCTTCAGATAAATACCTAGAAGTGGAATTGCTGTATCACATGGCAACCTAGTTTTTTATTTTTTGAGGAATCTCCATATTTTCCACAGTAGCTGCACTAATTTATAATCCCACCAACAGTGCACAAGGGTTTCCTTTTCTCCACATCCTTGTCAACACTTTTTTGTTGATGTATAGATGATAGCCTTTCTGACAGATATGAGGTGATATGTCATTGTCGTTTTAATTTGTATGTCCCTAATGATTAGTGATGTTGAGAATCTTTTAATGTCTGTCATCTGTATGTCCTCTTTGGAGAGACGTCTTGTCTATTCAGGTGCTTAGCCAATTTTTTAATTGGATTGTTTGTGTTTTTGTTGTTACGTTGTATGCATTCCTTATATTTTTTGGGGGGGAGGCTTTCAAACCCTTGTTGAATGTATCATTTGAGAATATCTCCTTCCATTCAGTAGGTTGTCTCTTCATTTGCTGATGGTTTCCTTTGCTATCAAGAAACTTTTTAGTTTGATGTAGTCCTATTTGTTTATATTTTCTTTTGTTTCCCTTGCCTCACATATTCAAAAAAAATATTGCTAAAAGCAATGTCAAAGAGTTTATTGCCTATGTTTCCTTCTAGGAGTTTTGTGGTTTCAGGTTTTACATTTAAATCTTTAATTCATGTTGAGTTTATTTTTGTATATGGTATAGAAAGTGGTCCAATTTCAGTTTTTTGCATGTATATGTCCAGTTTTTCCAATGCCACTTATTGAAGAGACTGTCTTTACCCCATTATTTATCCTTACCTCCTTTGTTGAAGATTAATTGACTATATAAGTAAGAATTTATTTCTGGACTTTCTATTCTATTGCATTGATCTATATATCTGTTTTTATGCCAGCACCATAGTTTTATTATTGTAGCTTTGTAGGATAGTTTGATATCAGGGAGTGTGATACCTCCCACTTTGTTCATTCTCAAGACTTCTTTGACATTCGGGGTCTTTAGTGCTTCATATAAATTTTAGTATTAGTTCTAATTATGAGAATAATGCCATTGTTATTTTAATAGAGATTGCATTGGATCTGTATATTGCTTTAGGTACTAAGGACATTTTAACAGTATTAATCATGCCAATCCATGAACAAGTAATATCCTTCAATTTATTTGTATTTTCTTCAGTTTCTTTCTTCAATGTGTTATGGTTTTCAGAGTAAAGGTCTTTTACCTCTTTTATTTATTTGTATATTGTTAAATTTATTTCTAGGTATATTATGCTTTTGATGCAATTGTAAATAAATTTGTTTTCTTAATTTCTCCTTCTGATCATTCATTATTGGTATATAGAAATGCAACTGATTTATTTATTGATTCTGTATCCAACAACTTTACTGAATTTATTAGTTCTAATAGTTTTTTTTTTAAGGAAACTTTAAGGTTTTCTATATATAATATCATGTCATCTGCAAATAATGATAGTTTTATTTCTTCCTTTATGATTTGGATATGTTTTATTGCTTTTTCATGTCTGACTGCTGTGGCTAGGACTTCCAATCCTATGTTGAATAGAAGTGGTGATAGGGAGTATCCTTGTCATTTTCCTGACCTTAGAGGAAGGGCTTTTAGCTTCTCACCATTGAGTTTATTAGCTGTGGGTTTGTCATATATAGCCTTTGTTATGTTGAGATATGTTCTCTCTATACCAACTTTGTTGAGAGTTTTTATCACAAAAGGATATTGAATTTTGTCAAACATCTTTCTACATCTGTTGAGATGATCATATGGTGTTTATCCTTTATTTTGTTAATGTGATATATCACATTTATTAATTTACAGATGTTAAATCATCTTCGCATCCCTGGGATGATTCCTGCTTGGTCTTGGTACATAATTCTACTAATGTATTATTGAACCTAGATTGCTAATATTTTCTTGAGGATTTTTTTTACTCTTAAATTTTCATTTATTGAGCATCAAAATGGTGGAGAGGATTGGGTGGAAGTCCCACTGACCTCCTCCCAGGACCAATCTTGAATTACAACTAACTTGTGGAGAAATCACCTGAAACAAACAACTGAACAATAGCGAGAGAGGAGCCTTATATCCTCAGACAGACAGAAGAATCAGCTTTACCACAACCTAACCAGTAAGGAGTGAGGTAAAGACTTGAGAAAGTGGGCGGGGTGCCCACAGATGGAGGCACCAGAAATATATTGAAATGCACAGTTGGACCCTCTGAGAAGAGCAGGGTCTAAACTATAAGCGGGGATCTCCAGCCTACAACACCAGAGCCCAAAAAGTCCACAGATAACAGCCAGCTGCGAAAAGCGGCATGGTTACTCTCTGCCAGAGACAGGCAGCTGGTGACACAAAGAGCCATTTAAAGGGTCAACATATAAATTTTTATTTGCAGCCATTTACCCTGGGATTCAGCAAATGCAGGGGAAGAGTGGACTAGAGACACCTAAGGAAAGACTGGGGAAGGAGGTTCTGGGGAGAGAACTGAGAGAATAGCTGGCAAGATCCTGGTGCTGATTCCTCCCCCAAACGACAGCAAATATCTTGCACAGGCAGATCACTCCCCTGAGTGGCAACCCCCAGGAGGGACTCTGCCCCACCCTCTGGTGTCTCTAAGCTGGCCTGCTGAGTGCAGAGTGACTAGATTAACAGCTGAAGGAGACAGCCACAGACAGCAGATTCCTGAAAGTCTCCAACAGACTGCCTACGGTCAGACAGCATCAACTTCTGACATCGTCAGAGGCAGATCCAGAAAGAAAAAACAGCAATCTCCTACCAGAGAAGTTCACACCACAAAGTCAGGAAATCAAGATAGATCAACTTAAGAAGCAGAAGAAAAAGAGAAGAGCCTCACAAATAATGGGAAGACAAAGGAACACCCTCCCCCACCCCCGCCCAGTCAAAAGGAAAGGAGGAATCCCCAGAAAGAGAACTAAATGAAAAAGAGGCAAGTAAACTATGAGATATTGAGTTCTAAACAACGGTTCTAAGGAAGCTCAACGAGCTCAGTGAGCTCAGAGAGAAATACCAAAAACTACAGGGAAACTACGAGGCACTTACTGCAAACTATATCCACATGAAAAAGGACATAGAAACTATCGATAAGACACAAGAGGAAATGAAGAAAACAGTTTCTGAATTGAAGATTACAGTCAAAGGAATCCAAAGCAGGCTAGAGGAAGCCGAGGATCGAATCAGTGAGCTGGAGGATAAGGTAGAAGAAAGCTCCCAGAAAGAGCAAGAAAATGAAAAAAGACTCAGAAAGAATGAAGAGGTGTCGAGGGAAATGCAGGACAACCTGAAACATAACAATATCTGTTTAATAGGGATTCCAGGAGAAGAAGAGGAGCAAGGGATAGAGAACCTGTTTGAAAAAGTCACGATGGAAAGCTTTCCTAATTGGAGGAGAGAAAAAGTCACCCAAGTCCAGGGAGCACAGAGAGTCCCATTCAAGAGGAACCCAAGGAGGCCCACTTCAAGACACATCATTATTAAAATACCAAATATCAAAAACAAGCAGAGAATCCTAAAGGAAGCAAGGGAGAAAGAGATAGTAACATATAAGGGAGCCCCAATATGGCTAGCAGCTGACTTCTCAACAGAAACACTGCAAGCCAGAAGGGAATGGCAAGAAATATTCCAAGTCATAAAAAGCAAAGCCTGCAACAGAGACTGCTCTACCCAGCAAGCCTCTCAATTAAAATGGAAGGGGAAGTAAGGGGTTTTCCTGACAAAGGAAGGCTAAAAGAATACACCTCCACCAAACCAGCAATGCACAATATGCTAAAGGGACTGCTTCAAGAAGATGAAGAAAGTCTATGAATACCCAGTTCCTTTCACAGTCATCAATACTTGATATTACCAATATTTTTAATACTTATTAATCTGATTGTGACAATGATGTGTTATTTTATGTGTTCCTTTATTATTTGTTGAAACTAAACCTGTGTCTGTATATTTCCTGTCTATTTCTATTATTTTTAAAAAGCTTTCAATGACTTTTCGGTATTCTTTATCCATGTTTTGATTAAATGTTTGTAGAATTTTTGCCCTAAAAAAACAACAAAAACTATTAACCCCTTTTTAGGTGTGTTGCAAATACTTTCCTATTCTATTACTTGTTCTTTAACTGTTTTTATGTGTATATGACTATATAGTCTTAAATGTTTAATACAGTCATATTGTCAATATTTTACTTTATAGCTTCTGGGTTTGAATAGCTTACGTCAGGGGAAGAAAAATATTATTTTGTATTTTCTCCTAAAACTCCTTAGATGGTACAAATTGATTTTTAACTCACCTGAATATTTTTTGTCATGTATGGGTCATTCATACATGTTCTTTGTCTAGCCCCTTCCTCTTCTTTGCACCATTGTCCTCTTTCCCCCTCCCCTCTGATCACTTTCAGCCTGCTCCATGTTTCTGTGCCTGTGGTTTATTTTGTTTGTTAGTTTATTTTGTTGAACAGATTCCACTTATAGGTGAAATCATACGGAGTTTGTCTTTCACCAACTGCCTTATTTCACTTAGCATACTATTCTCCAGTTCCATCCATGATGTCACAAAAGGTTAAAAATCAATTTGTAAAATCTAAGTTGATCTGTCTTGATTTCCTGACTTTGTGGTGTGAACTTCTCTGGTAGGAGATTGCTGTTTTTTCTTTCTGGATCTGCCTCTGACGATGTCAGAAGTTGATGCTGTCTGACCGTAGGCAGTCTGTTGGAGACTTTCAGGAATCTGCTGTCTGTGGCTGTCTCCTTCAGCTGTTAATCTAGTCACTCTGCACTCAGCAGGCCAGCTTAGAGACACCAGAGGATGGGGCAGAGTCCCTCCTGGGGGTGAGGTTATTGGGTCTTCTCATGCTGCTGCCACTCAGGGGAGTGATCTGCCTGAACCAGATGTCTGCTGCCATATGGGGGAGGAGTCAGCACCAGGATCTCAGCAGCTACTCTCTCAGTTCTTTCCCTAGAACCTCTATCTCCAGTCTCTCCTCAAGGTGTCTCTAGACCACTCTGTGCCCCCTTTAGCCAGGGATCTACTATCCGTGGCTTCCACCCTGCAGGAGAAGTTTGCAAGGCAGTAAGAACACATCCTATGGGTCCTCGAATGTCATGGTGAAATTTTCAGATTTCCATAGAGGGTAAGGAAGCAGAGCAGGGCTATTGAGTGTTATTTTGCATATCTAAAGAAGTTGGCCAGCATTTTAGTAATGTTAAGTGGCTGTGCCTGCTTGTGGCCAGGGAGATGCATGTGACTCTAACCCATGATGCAGTGTAGGCAGAGGGCCTTGCTGTGCCTGTGAGAGGGGCTTGGATGCAACTCCTACATCACCTCACGGGCCATGTTTTCATGGACTAACAATGGCAACCAAAAGGGCAGAAGTAGCCAGAGTGCTGGCAGGTGTAATCCAGTGTAGGAGGAGTCAGAAATGGGGTTAAGGAGGAAGAGCTGCTCCAGGATTAAAACCCAGGTGTGGGGCAGCCATTGCTCACTCTTGCCCACGTGGTTGGGGGAGGAGGAGCCTCTTGACGATGTAGCAGCGGTGCTGGGTCTTGGCCATATGGTTTGAAAGCATGCAGAAGGATTCTCTGTCCCACCATGAGGACGCAGTTTTGGAATAAAAGCAGGAGCCTATCTAGCGGAGCATGGACAACAGGAGGAAGCCAGGATATAAATGGGAATCTGTCCAGCTAAGCTATAGACTTCTATTTCTTTTCCTGAGAGAGGGTAACTCTGACTGGCCTGGTTTGGCAGGGATGGCAGGACTGTGTGTTTGTGGGTGTTTCTTTGTTTCTAAATGGAGTGTGATTTAATGGCAGAATTCCACCATTATTCTAAACATATATAACTTTTGAATAAATACTTCCTTTTCTTTTTACCAAACTCTAGCATTGAGAGCCACAGTTCTTATTGGCAACAAGCAAAAAGAACCCAGAGTAATAGAACCCAGGGGACCTGTTATAGTTTCAGAGCTAGGCCTCAGACTAATGCATCTGGAAGCTAGGGAACATGGTTTGCCTAAGGGAGATCCTAGAGATTGGTTTGGCACCAGCACAGAAAGCCTAGTGGGACATGAGAGGACCTGAATGAGGTAGTAGGCATGCAATATCAAGGGATAGTATGATGGATGATGTGAAGGCCATCATCAGTGATGGGAGGAGATATGGATCAGGATTGTTTAATCATGCAGCCTACTAAGCCTACTAAGGCTACTATTAGGGGGCGAGGAATATTTTCTACAGGAGTAGATGAAACAGAGCCAGACCTCATGAGAACAATGCTGAAATCTGCAAATCATTAAGATTAGAGGAGACTCCTTTTTGCATGTGTGTGGGGTCCATTCTCTCCTTTCTGAAACTCTACCCCATGCTCCATGATTCCAGCTTTCTGCTCCCTCTGACTTCATCCTGTAGTGATCCTGAGTTGCAAATGCAACAATTCTGACCTCTACTCTGTGACCTGGAAGTTCCCACTCTCCACATATCTGAACACAGTGTGGGGTCTTGACATTGGAATACTTGGCCAGCATTAGGCCATGTATCTACTCTTGGGTGAGGTCACCCAGGTCTGCCCCTTCCTGAGCTTTGGCAAAGCAGATTAGGCCAGCAGTTGAATGACATATCAGGTAAAGATGCCAAAGAGAAACAATGAAGATATCAGCAGGGACAACCTATTCTTACTGGAAAATGTTGCTTCATCCCACTGAGGGATGAATATGAGGGGGAGCATTTGACAAAGTTAACACCAGGTCATATTTTAAAATGTGCATCAGGCATTATCATCAATAGGGAAATATTAAATTCCTCTAAAACTAAGAAGAAAAAATGACCGCAATCTCTGCCTCTATTAAATATTATTTTGGTGACAAGCAGATTCTGAAATTTACCTGGAAAAACAAATGCCAAAGAATTGTCAAGTAGCCAAGATGTAAGAGAAGAATGAAGGGCTTGCTTTATCAGGTGTTGACAGAAGATAAATAGTAGACTAATGGAACAGAATAGAGAGCCCAGAAATAACCTCAGAAGAATATGAAACATTGATATATGAAAAAGGTGATGTAGAAGACCATATTAGTTTCCTATTTCTGCTGCAACAAATCACCATAAACTTAGTAGCTTAAGGCAACACAAATTTATTATTGTACAGTTCTGGAGGTCAGAATTCTAAAGTGTGCCCACAGGTTCTAGGGGAGAGTGTGTTGTCGTGCCTTCTCCAGGTTTTAGAGGGGCTGCCTACACTCCTTGGCTCATGACTCCTTCCTCTACCTTAAAAGTGTATCACACCCACCTCTGGCCTCTGCTTCTGTCCTTAGATTTCTCTCATTCTAGTCTACTCCCTCCTCTTATAAGGACCCTTCTGATTATATTGCACTCACCCACATAATCCAAGATAATCTCCCTTTCTCAAGATCCTTAACTTCATCATCATAACTGCAAATTCCATTTTGCTATACAAAGTAACATAGGTTTCCAGGGATGAGGAAGTGGACATCTTTGGGGAGTTATTACTCAGCCTACTGCAAAGGTCAACAGAAAAGAAACAGAAATGGTGCTGGGACAATTGGTTATTGATATGGAAAAAAATGAAAATGATATTTGTAATACAAAAATCAACTCCAAATAAGTAAAACACTTAAATGTGAAAAGCAAAGAAGATAATATGTGAGAATGTCTTTGTCAACTTGGATAGAGAATTATTTGTTAAATAACAAAGTTCTAATCAAGAAAGAAAAGATTAATAAATTTACCTATATTAAAATTAAGAATTTCTGTTTATTAAAATAGGCTTTAAAGGAAGCAAAAACTCAATCCACAGTCTAGGAGGAGATACCTACAACATACATGTAGGGTAAATGGAGGCAGTCTGGCTTCCTCACCCAGATGTCTGGGGAACTAATATAAGTAGTGTTCTCATAGCCTTGAGACTGGGTCTGAAAAATGGTTCCCATAACATTGAGTGGGCTCGCATGTACAGAATCTTGCTATTTTATACAATCTGATTTGACCCTCTGCTGGCCTTGTCTATCTTCAGTATATAAGGGGGTAGGGGCTCCCTGTGGGGACACAGGAAAGAGATAGGACAGGTGACATGCAGTGTGACACACAGAGACATGCAGCTTGCCGCATGCATGGATCACTCACCCTTGAATAAAGACACATCAAGCATCCCCATGGCTCTGCAACTTTTCTTCCATCAGCACAAGTCCCATGAACCTGTCTGGCCTTGAAGGGTCGCAACACAATATATAACCAACAAAGGAACAGTATTCAGAACAAATAAATAACAATCAATAAGAAAAAGATAAACAGCCTAAGTGGATTAAAAAAACTGTGGTACCTTTACACAATGGAATACTATGCAGCAGTGAAAAAAGAAGAAGGAATTCTTACCTTTAAGTGAAATAAGCCAGGCAATGAATGACAAATACCATATGATCTCACTTATAACTGGAATAGAAGGAACAAAATTAACTAAAGAGCAAAATAGAATTAGAAGCACAGAAACAAGGAACAAACTGACAGCTATGAGGGAAGGGAGGTGAATGGGACTGGCTGAAGCAAGGTAAAGGGCCCTGGATGGTGCTCAATGGATTGAGTGCCAGCCTGTGAACCAAAGGGTCACTGGTTGGATTCCCAGTCAGGGCATATGCTTGGGATGCAGGCCAGATCCCCAGTAGGAGATACGTGAGAGGCAACCACACATTGATGTTTCTCTTCCTCTCTAAAAATAAATAAAAATCTTTTTTAAAAAAAGAGAATGAAAGAAAGAAGGTGAAGAGATTAGACAAAACACATATATGCAGCACGCATGGACATGGACAAGAATGTGGGGATTGACTGTGGGAAGGGTGGCACTGGGCAGGGGGGGCAAAAGGGGGAAAGTGAGGACAACTGCAATAGCTTAAACGATAAAAAAATTTTAAAGAACAAATAAATAATCAATAAGAAAATGATAGCCCTGTCTGGTGTGGTTCAGTAGATTGAGTGCTGGACTATGAACCAAAGGGTCGCTGGTTTGATTCCCAGTCAGGGTACATGCCTGGGTTGTGGGCCAATTCCCTGGTAGGGGGCACGTGAGAGGTAACCACACATTGATGTTTCTCTCCCTCTTTCTCCCTCCCTTCCCCTCTCTAAAAATAAATAAAATCTTCTTAAAAAGAAAAAGATAAATAATCCAATAGAAAAACAAACAAAAGATCAGTCATCCATAAATATGCTCTAGCCCATTAGTAATGCAGAAAATGGAAGTCAAGATGACAATGAGGTGTCATTTTATACCTACCAAACTGGAAAAAAAAATTTAAATCTGATAGTACAAAGTATTGGTGGAAACATGGTGGCCATCTTTACTATATGTGGGAGTATAAATTAGTACAACCACCTTGGAAAGTGATTTGTCAGTATTTTACAAAACTGACTATATACATATCCCATGAGCTGGACATTTCAATCCTAGGCACATACCTAGAGAAATTCTTGCATGGGTACTTAAGGAGATATTTGCAAGATGGATCATAATAGCGGTCTTTGAAATTAAAAAAAATACAACAATCCATATTTTCATGGAAGGACTAATGCATAAATAAACTGTGAAAAATTCATGTAATATTATCCAACTGTGAAAATGGATGACCTATAACTACATGTGGCAATAAAGATGAATCTTGGAAACATAAAATGAATAAGAAAAAGGAAACCAGAAGGAAATCAGAAGACAATGCACTATAAGACACTATTTTTATAAATCTCAGAAAGAAGCAAAACTGAGCAATATGCAGTTGAGAAACATATTCATATTAGGTGACAATATTTTTAAAAGCATAAGAATGATAAACACAAAATTCAAGGCAGGGAAAGGAATACGTGGCTTAAGGAGAGACATGCTGCTCTGAAGTAGGGGTCATGTTCTAGATCTGAAGTTTTAGGTAGGTTTGCAGGTTTTCAGTTTATGATTATAGCTTACATTTACATTACATATTTTTTAAAGATAAGTCCTGGTTTATTAAAATTAAGTACTTATGTTAAACAAAAGACATCATTAATAGGCAAGTGCATGACTAAGAGAAGAGATTCACAATACATATATCTGATAAAAAGAACACCTACATATCAATAAGATAGGATGAATAACTCAATTACAAAATATGCAAAAGACTTGAATAGACATTTCATAACGATGATTTCCTAATGGCCAATAAGCACATGAGAAAGTACTCGACTTGATCATTCATTAGGGAAATGCAAATTAAAACTGCAGTGAGATACCACTACATGCCAAACAAAGCAGCTAAAATGTAAGACTGACAATAGTAAGTGCTGACTAGGATATAGATGGAGCACCTGGAAATTGTCATTAACTACTAAGTTTAAATTTATGCTCAACACTGTGGTTCACCAATTTAACTCCCAGGTATCTACCCAAGAGGAATAAATGCACATGCCTACAACAGACATGTGTGAGGAGGTTGACACCTTTATTCACAATAGCCTCAAACTGGAAAAAAATCTACATGTTTACTAACAAGGTAAATAAATTGTGATATATTCATACAATAGAGAAGAACAAATTACTGATACAGAACAACATGAGTACATCTCCACTATGTTGAGCAAATAATTTTGTGTGCATGTGTGTGTGTGCGCATGTGTATATGGCAGGTTAATTGATCTATGATGCTAGAAGTTAGAATAGTGGTTACCTCTTGGTGTGGGAAGGTCTTTCCTTGGAAGGTATAGGAGGGAACCCTCTGGGATGATGGAAATATTCTAGATCTTGATTTGAGTGGTTATATGGTATATACATATGCAAATATTAATAGTATTGTCCAATTAAGATTTGTGTTTGTACTATATATAGGTTATACCCCTTTTTTAAAGTCTTCTATTATTGCCCTTCAACCAATTTTCTCCTCTCCAGGATGCCCTGTATAAGAATTCTGGAACACTTGACATTTTGCCTCAGTAAAGCCACTTGAATTACAGCAAAAAAAAAAAAAAACACACACACACACACACACACACACACAACAAAGAAACTGAGTTTTATTAGGAGCACAAAATGGCTCATAAGATATATACAGCAGAGAAGAATGTATTTTGCTGATGGAATGGAGATAAGCAGAGAGGAAAAGCTGACTTCCTTGAGAATGTGTCTGTTCATTCAACAAATGCTTTTTTAAATTATTTATTTATTTATTTTTAGAGAGAGGGAAAAGGAGGGAGAAAGAGAAGGAGAGAAACACCCATGTGAGAGAGAAACATCAATCAGTTGCTTCTTGTGTCCTGACTGGGGACTAAACCCCCAACACAGGCATGTGCCCTGACAGGGAATCACACCAGTGATCCTTTGCTTTGCCAGATGACACCCAACCAACTGAGCCACAATGGTTAGGGCATCAACAAATACTTTTGAACATCTTCCATGTGCAGACATCATGCAAAGTTCTCCTTCAAGGACCAGGCCATCTTATTTACCCCTCTACAACAGAATTGGCTTGATCTTCCCCTTCACAGTGATTATATTCCCCTCTGTAACCCGCCTCACTCTCTCACCCTTTCACTCTTTTCTCTGTGGACCTCTTGTGTGTCATGAGTTTCACTTACTTGTATTCAATCTAGGCTGTTCCTAATAAGCATCTGTCTCAGTCTGCTATAGCTATGTAACAAAGTATACCTAAACTTAGTAGCTTAAAACAGCAGTCATTTTGTCATCATGGTTCTGTGGGTCAGGAATTTTGAGCAGGGCTCTGTGAAGACATGGTGTTATCTGGAACAGCAAAGCTAGGCCTTCCCTCTTCTTAACATGCCAACTCATTAGGAATTACTTTATTTCCCTTTGGGCTCTTGTAAAACTGTCAAATAATGCTACTACAATCCCTAAAACAAACATAAACAAATGCTTAACCAGGACCTTGGGCTTGGTACCTGCATCAGTTATCCTCTGTGTTTGGAAGAAACCATGCTTAAGGAAATGCAGAGATATTGTTCATTCTATGATTACGAGACTACTGCTGGTCTAAAAATATTTTCTTTAAAAAAGGAAAGAAAACTTTATCTTAGGTAAACCCCAGATTGGACAATTAAGTCAGTCCCTTCTCTTGACACTGTTCCCCACTACACCCAGCTGCTTCCTTGATTTCTTTTTATTTCTTTTTTTAAAAATATTTTATTTATTTTTTGAGAGGGAAAGGGAGGAAGAAGGAAGCGGAGAGAAACACCAGTGTGTGGTTGTCTCTCACATGCCCCCTACTGGGGACCTGGCCCACAACCCAGGCATGTGCCCTGACTGGGAATCAAACCAGTGACCCTTTGGTTCACAGGCCAGTGCTCAGTCCACTGAGCCACACCAGCCAGTGCTGTTTCCTTGACTTCTCATTCAGGTTAGATCTTTGTAAAATCAAAGCATCAGTACAAATAAATATAGGTAGAACAAAACAGAAATCAATATCAAAAACTTCATTAATCAAATACATTGATCAGCCTTCTGACGTAGCAGATTATTTCAGGAAGCACCATGGAGCTCAGACAGGAAGTTCCTGTGCCCTTCGGAGCTTGCAGAGGCAGGGAGTGTCACTGTTACAGGACAGGCTTGAAGAGTTGGTGTAGAGGTCTAAGTTCACCCTTATCTGCTCAGTACGTCCCTCACCTTCTCTATGCCACAGTTCCCACATCTGTTGGTGTGGTGATTAATGAGACAGTGCACATAAAGCCCCTGGCACCATGCAGAGTACCTGACAGCTGTTCAGTAGGTATTGGCTCCTACTGGGACAACTGAAGCAGCCTGGTCCTGCAGACAGCTGGCCATGTCCACCCACTTTATCAGCTCTCACAGAACCAGACCCCAGGAGGCTGTACCCACCCCCCGACACTGCCTCCTGCAAAGCAGTTTGCCATTTTCCTACTTGTGGCTCACCCCTAGTATGTACATCACTGTCAAGTTATTTCACTAGGTAAAAGATTTGACTAAAATGCCATTATCTTAATTTGATGTGTAGAAGAGATCTACATGCAACATCATAGTTTGTACACATTAACTTTTGGGCAAGGCTCAAGGTAAAAACTTTTTTTTTAACTTCACACTGCCTTGGAAATTAGTTAGGAGTTAGCTTGTTCACACTTTATAAACTCTTCAAGCATAGACCTAGAACCCCAGAACTGAAACATCAGCTCTTCTGGAAGCATCTAAAAATTGAAGGCTGTGTGAGGCAAATCCTAGGTGCTCAGTAAATGTTACTGATTTATACTACATATCCCTCAAAATGTCATTCTAGGTTAGGGTGGCAAGATGAGTTAGTAGTTGGGAAAATAACAGGTGTCTAAGAAAAATAGTTTTCTTAACTCCATTTTGGTTTCTCTTGTATGTGATTTTGCTATGTCACTTACTTCTAAACCCTAAAAATAAATGTATTTAAAATTAGTCCACTTAAACTATTTCTGGCTGAGCATGGTAGACTGTGCAGCCATTCATGCTTACCAGACACTGTTCAGTGATCCAAGGGTAAAGGTTTATTCAGGGTCTGGCATATACATAGTGAGTGTTCAGTAAAAGTAAGCTATTTTTATGAAAACTGTGTTTCAGCAATATATACTTAAGTAATATTTGGTTGTATTGTTTAATTTTCCATGATCTGTTATATAGCTAGAGTGCTGACAACTACAATGCTGAAACCCTAAAAGTTTATTTTTTATTATTTTAGTTTAATCACCAAAACTTACTTGATGGTTCACATGGCCAATCATGCAAGAATTCAAGCTGAAGTACTTTGAAAACTGTTCATGGTCTAAATGTTCAACTCAGGATGTGGTTTCCACCCTAAAGCCAGTCCTAGCTGCCATTCACTTTCCTTTTATAAGTTTTATATATTTCAAAGTAAAATGTGTGTATACCTTAAGAGTCAAAAGTTTTACAATAAAAAAGCTTAAAATGAGACATAATGGTTCCCTAGGCTTACATTGCTACTTCTTGATTTTTCCATTGACTGGCTACCTTAGAAATCTAGGATTTCCCTCGCCTATGTGCCCACCTATGTGTATACTTGTCTTCCCCACATAGCTGTATCACAAGTTTTGACCAATATTCAGTATCAGTTTGAAGTATTACAGCTATGTAAATATTACTCTCTATGAGCCACATATAACTAACCATGATTACATTTGTTATACAACTTTTTGTTATTTCTAAGTTAACAATTTGCTTTGTTGTCTGAGTACCTATCTCTAATTCTTCCCAAATTGCCAACTGACATGTAAATTGCTTTTCAAAACATTCAAGCCTATGAGGTATCCCATTAGTTTAATTTTTTCCTTAGTTATGTCCCTTCTGGTGTCTTCTTGTCTTTAATTACTCTCTTCCTTAGAACTTTAAACCTTTCTTCCTTGCTGTAAGAAATCAGAATTTATTTTAGAAACTGACCAAGATAAAAATGAAAAGTTATTTTAAGCTAGTTTCATCAGGACCTTGAGTAGTCAAACGTGATCAAGCCTTGCTTCCTGCCCTCAACAAACTCAGTCTGGGCTGAGAAACCTGTGGAACAGGAAGATGCAAGAACACATACAGATGCAGGCAAGATAAGAGGCCACACCAGAGAGGCAGTATGGGTGCTGGGACTCCTGTCTGCCTTTGGAATCAGGCATCCTTGGGTTTGACCTGATTCTACCCTTCGTGGGCCCTCAGGTAACCACCTTAACCTCCTGGAGCCTTGATTGATTTCTGTGTGAAAAACAGACATCACTTCCTCCCAGATGTTGCAGAGATCGTATCAGACAAGAGACATGCAAAGCACTGCGTACCACACTGTACCCTTCAAATAGCACTGCCCTTCCACCCTCAGCAGTTACAGTCACAAAAAACTCTCCACATAAAATCTAAGGGGCACACACCTTAGATTTATGCCAATATGAATTTCATATCACAATCATCCTCCCTGAAGCCATGATAAAATTTTTTGCACTGTTGCTGTTTTATAACTAGGGGAGTAAAAAGCTCAATTTTTCTAGTAGGTAATAACTTCATTTCAGTTCATGCCCATTTCAGACTATGAACTCTGAAGTTTTCCATGTCAGAAGTTCCTTGCAGTGGTTGTGAGAAAAATCACTCTAGTAAAAATTGTGATGTTTTGTAGTCTCAGGGAAATATGCGCTTTCAACCAGTCACCATTAGTATTACTTAAAAGCTAAAGGAACAGTTTTTAAAGGGCCACAGTCCTGGCTGCCTCCCTCCACCGGACTCTCCCTCAGAGGGTTGGACTTCTGTGCTCCAGCACCTGCTTTTCCTCCCACAGCCTTGGCTGTTTAGCAGTAAATAGTGGTCACATTCTCATTACAGCTTTGCCCAGAGCTTTTTAAGTTACACCCTATTTTGATGTTTTAAAACACTTTAAATACCTTAAGCTATTTGGAAATCGACTCTGTTTTCAATAGTATTCAGTCTTTTCCAGGGTAGTTTTAGAGGAGCAAGACAGTCAGTAAAAAGTTCTGAAACCCATTTCTAGTTGTGCATTAGTCTATTCATATGGTGTGTTGGGAAATGTACATTACCCTCAAGAACTCTTAGTTATAGGTAACATGTAAATTATATTCACTGCCTGCCATTGTCAATAAATAATGATAGTCTGCTCCCACAAAGGTCAAGTTTACACTGAGCTATTAGGAGTATTGTAACTAAGTTAAGTGTGGTTTGCTCAGACATTGTTGAATGTAACCAGATGATCATTCAGTCATAGCTCAGTTTTTAGCACCCTCTGCAGGCAGCAGCTACTAAGCAGAAATGGCACTAATACCAACTTTTCATCTGTTCCTTTGATTTTCTGTCCTTTTAAATGTTTTAATATATATGAAAGGAACAAATTTATTTAAAAAGAAATTCAAATTAAGGCAGATTAAACAAAGTTCACCTTGACATCTCCCCTTATCTTTCCTCAGACATAATGACTGTTATCAGCTTGATAGGTAGCCTTCCAGAATTTTTCTATCTATGCCCTCACAAGTATATGTATATGATATAAATATATACTTTGGTTACAAGGTGTTATAGAACTTAAATTCCCCCCCTAACAATATGACTTTGCTCAATATTAGTACGCACTCTTTGTGTGTATAGTGTATTTTCTCTGAGTCAATTCCTAGAAACAAAATTTCTGGATCAAAAGATACACATCTTTAAAATTTCAATAGACACAATTAAATTGATGTCTAATAGGGCTGTAACAAATTACACTAACACCCACAATGCACCTGTGGCCCTACATCCTTATAAAATTGCTATCAACTTTTTAAGCTTTTGTGATGTATGAAAAATTACTGTAGGCCATTCATTATAAAAATATTGATTGGGTGCCTACTACATGTCAGGAGATGTTCTGTTACTACTGAAATTTAGTAGTACTGAAAGATGCAGTCCTGCCTTCATGAAGCTTTCATGCGAGGGAGAGAGAAACGATAAATAGATAATGGAAATATAGTGTCTGGCAATGAAGTAATAAGAAGTAATTGAATTCTAGGCATATTTGAAGATGGAGATGAGAGAGTGATGAATTAATTCAATGTACATAGGGTGAGAAGGGTCAAAATCATTCCAAGTTTGGAGTCTAGAAGCTCAGTGAAAGGAAATGAGGCATGAAAGCCTGATGGGTTAAGCACAGGTTGTGGGTAGAGAGGGACCCAGAGTTCACTGTAGACATACTAGGTAGGAGAGGCCTATTAGATGAACAAGGGGAAAGGGTGAGCAGACACCCAGACTGAAGGTATCAATTTGGGAGTCATCAGTACATAAATCATATTCAAACACAAGCGTTTGAATAAAATCACCGCAGAGTGAGGGAGGATAAAGAAGAAGACCATGAATTGAGACCAGGGACACTCAAGAAACTCTTGTACATATACCCAGACTGTTTTTTGTCCTAATTTCAGTTCAATTTGGTTGTGAGGTAGTACCATTTTTAAATATTGCTAAAATCAACTCACTAATATTTTATTTACCATTCTACATTTAAATCATGAAAGATTAGATTATAATTTTCCTTTCTTTTAACATCTGTGTCAGCTATTGATATGAAGGACAAACTGGTCCCATAAAATGGTTTCGTTGGGAAGTGTTTTCTTTTTTTCTATTCCCTTAAAGAGTATGTGTAATACTGTAAATTTTTTTTTCCTTAATTAGTTGGAAAAGTCACCAGTAAAGGTAAATGTGCCTAATGTTTTATTTATAGGAAGGTTTATTATTTTTAACAAATTTATTGATGTAATTGACATAAAATAAACTACATATATTTAAAGTGTACAATTCTGTAAGTTTTGACATGAGTATAACTAATGAAATCATCACCAAAATCAAAATAATGAGTGTGTATTTCACCCTCAAAAGTTTTCTCATGACTCTTTTTTTTTTTTTGGCCAATGGAGCTATTTATTTATTTTCCTATTTTATTTTTTATTTTTTTAAATTTATAAATCATGTTTATTCTATTACAGTTGTCTCAATTTTTACCCCTTTACCACCCTCCATCCATCCCACCCCTCCCCATTCCCACAGTCAGTTCTCACTCTGTTGTCCATGTCCATGGGTCATTCATGGGTGTTCTTTGTCTACTCCCTTCCCCTTCTTTCCACCATTGTCCTCTTTCCCCATCACCTCTGGTCACTTTCAGTCTGTTCCATGTTTCCATGCCTGTGGTTTATTTTGTTCATTAGTTTATTTTGTTGAATAGAGTCCACTTATAGGTGAGATCATATGGTATTTGTCTTTTATCAACTGGCTTATTACACTTAGCTTAATATTCTCCAGTTCCATCCATGTTGTTGCAAAAGGTAGGAGTTCCATCTCTCTCTCTCTCTTTCTTTCTTTCTTAAATGCAGGTTGATTTTATTTATATTTTTATATGTCAAACTTAATTATAAAATATTAAAAAAATTAAAACCATTATAAAGTCTTAGCAATTAAACCAACCTGACACCAGTACAGAAATAATCAAATAGATCAATAAAGATAATGAGCATTCTAGAGACAAACATATATATCTCTCTAAAAATATAATATATGATTAAGTTGATATTTCAAATCAATGGGTAAAATAAGGTTTATTCAACAAATAAGGTGCATGGGCCACTATTGCTTGAAATAAAACAACTATAGAGCCCTATTTCACACATTATACAAGAAATATTCAGATGAGTTAAAAATCAATATGTAGAATCTAAGGAGCTTTAGAAGAAAATAGAACTAATATTTTTCATGACCTGAAATAAAATATTCAAACCCAGAAGCTACAAAGTAAATACTGACAGTATGACCATATTAAACTTTTAACTATATAGTATTATACATATAAAAAAGTTAAAGGACAAGGAATAGGATAGAAAAGTATTTGCAACACATCTAAAAAAGGGTTAGTAGGTTTTGTTTTGTTTTTAAGAAAAGAAGTTCTACAAACCTTTAATCAATAAATGGATAAAGAATACCAAAAACTCATTTAAAACTTTTTTTAAAAAAATAATAGAAATAGTCAAATATACTAAAATAGGTTTAGTTTCAACAAATAATGAAGGAACAATTAAAATAACATCACTGTCACAATCAGATTAATGAGTATTAAAAATATTGATAATATCAAGTATTGGTGACTGTGAAAGGAACTGGGTATTCATAGAAACTTTTTCTACATCTTAAAGCAGTCTCTTTAGCACATTTTGCAGTGCTGGTTTGGTGGAGGTGTAGTCTTTTAGCCTTCTTTTGTCTGGGAAACTCCTTATTTTGCCTTCCCTTTTAATTGAGAGGCGTGCTGAGTAGAGCAGTCTTGGTTTCAGGCCTTTGCTTTTCATGACTTGGAATATTTCTTGCCATTCCCTTCTGGCTTGTAGTGTTTCTGTTGAGAAGTCAGCTGCTAGCCATATTGGGGCTCCCTTATATGTTACTATCTCTTTCTCCCTTGCTTCCTTTAGGATTCTCTGCTTGTCTTTGATATTTGGTATTTTAATAATGATGTGTCTTGAAGTGGGCCTCCTTGGGTTCCTCTTGAATGGGACTCTCTGTGCTCCCTGGACTTGTGTGACTTTTTCTCTCCTCCAATTAGGAAAGCTTTCCATCGTGACTTTTTCAAACAGGTTCTCTATCCCTTGCTCCTCTTCTTCTCCTGGAATCCCTATTAAACAGATATTGTTACGTTTCAGGTTGTCCTGCATTTCCCTCGACACCTCTTCATTCTTTCTGAGTCTTTTTTCATTTTCTTGCTCTTTCTGGGAGCTTTTTTCTACCTTATCCTCCAGCTCACTGATTCGATCCTCGGCTTCCTCTAGCCTGCTTTGGATTCCTTTGACTGTAGTCTTCAATTCAGAAACTGTTTTCTTCATTTCCTCTTGTGTCTTATCGATAGTTTCTATGTCCTTTTTCATGTGGATATAGTTTGCAGTAAGTGCCTCGTAGTTTCCCTGTAGTTTTTGGTATTTCGCTCTGAGCTCACTGAGCTCGTTGAGCTTCCTTAGAACCATTGTTTAGAACTCAATATCTCACAGTTTACTTGCCTCTTTTTCATTTAGTTCTCTTTCTGGGGATTCCTCCTTTCCCTTTGACTGGGTGGGGGTAGAGGGATGTTTCTTTGTCTTCCCATTATTTGTGAGGCTCTTCTCTTTTTCTTCTGCTTCTTAAATTGATCTATCTTGATTTCCTGACTTTGTGGTGTGAACTTCTATGATTGGAGACCGCTGCTTTTACTTTCTGGATCTGCCTCTGATGACGTCAGATGTCGACCCTTAGGCAGTCTGTTGGGAGACTTCCAGTAATCTACTGTTTGTGGCTGTCTCCTTCAGCTGTTATTCTATTCACTCTGCACTCAGCAGGATGCCTTAGACAGCTCAGCGTGGGGCGGAGTCCCTCCTGTTGGTGGGCTTATTGGGTCCTTTCACGCTGCTGCTGTATAAGGGAGGAGTCCACACTGGGATCCTGCTGGCTACTCTCTCCTTTCTCTCCCCAAAGCCTCCGTCCCCAGTCTCTCCTCAAGTGTCTCCAGACCTCTCTGCGTCCCCTTTAGCCAGGGATCTACTATCTGTGGCTGCCCCTCTGCACTCAACAGGCAGCTTAGATAGCACAGGGCAGGGTGAAATCCCACCTAGTGGTGGGGCTATTGGGTCCTTTGATGCTGGTGCCGCTTAGGGGGAGTGGTCTCTGCCTGAGCAAGATGGCTGCTGCCACATGGGGGATGAGTCAGCACCAAGATCCTGCCAGCTATTCTCTCAGTTCTCTCCCCAAAGCCTTCTTCCCCAGTCTCTCCTCTGGCATCTCCAGCCCACTCTGCCCCTGTCTTTGCTGGAGACCAGGGTAAGTGGCTGCAAATAAAAATGTATGCGTTGGCCCTTTAAACCGTTCTTTGCATCTCCAGCCGCCTGTCTCTGGCACAGAGCAACCATGCCACTTTACACAGCTGGCTGTTTTCTGTGTTCTTTTTGGGCTCTGGTGCTGTGGGCTAGAGATCCCCACTTTTGGTTTAAACCCCACTCTTCTCAGGGGGATCCAACTGGCCGTTTCAATATCTTTCTGTTGCTGCCGCTCATGGGTGCCCCACCCACCTTCTCAGGTCTGTACTGCACTCCTTACCCGTTAGATTGCGCTAAAGCTGATTCTCCTGTCTCCCTCATGACTCTTTTGAATCCCTCCCTCCTGCAGTTCCCACCTCCTACAAATCCACATAACAATTATGTGTATTGTATTTGGTGAAGTGTATGTTGAAATCTCTTGCCCATTTGTTATTGAGTTTTGAGAGTTCTTTATATATTCTGGATAAAGGCAAGTATTTATTCTACTCTGTGGTTTGTATATTTGTTCTTTGAGCAGTGTCCTAAGAACAGAAGTTCTTAATTGTGATAAAGTGCCACTTATCAATTTATTTATCATTAGAATTCTGGAAATTATTGCTTTATATATTTCAAAATCATATTATTAGGTGAAAACAATTTTTAAATTTTTTTATCTTCCTGGTGAATGACCATTTTGTCATTAGGAAATGAAAGTGTAATGTTTATGACTCATAGTACTTGTTGTCTTTCAGTTTCACTATTATTTTTTCTGGAGTAGCAAATCCCTCAGGGCAAAAGTGATTGCAGGTGGTACATTCTTCTTTCTCATCTTTTCTCAGGCCATGTAATGTCTCATTGTGAGAGTTCTTCAATGCTTTTTAAAAATTCCAGCACTTTAATTATTTTCAGGATAGTTGAACAGACCTCTTTTTTTGGCTGTTTATTTAATTTATATCTACTATACTGTTAACCTATCTTTTTATTTTAACAAATATTCTATGATTTTATTTGGATTTTCATTGTAGACTATTATCATCTTCAATGGTTTCAGGCTTATTCCTTTCCAACTTTTATGTCTGTAATTACTTGTTTTATCACAATAGCAGGACCTCTAATATAATGTTAAATAGAACAACTAACATTGGAAAATCTTGTTTTGTTCCTGACTTTAACACAAATACTTCTAGGGATTTTACTACCCAGAATTATTTACGTAGGTTTTTACTAGATACCTTTAGTTGTTTCAAGGAAGTTCCCTTCCATTTCTACATTGCTAAAATATTTTTTCTTTAGTATCTTTGATTTTGTTAATATCACATATTTAAAATAAAATATTTATTTTAGCTAATATTTTATTTTGAACATTTCATTCAATATGATTTGAATTTAATTAAATGCTTTTTATGCATCCATTTAGAAGATCCCATGGTTTTCTTCCTTCACTCCATTAATGTGTGGTGATTTACTAGTGGTTATTGACTTTTCTAATGTTAATTAACCATTGCATTCCTGTGGTAAATCCAATTTGGACACATCATATTATCTTTTCATAAATTACTGGACTCAACTTGCTAACATACTTTAAGTTAGGAATTTAGTGTTAATGTTTATGAGTGGAATAGCCCTTCAATTTTCCCTTTCCCTGTTATCCTTGTCTTATTTTGTTATCCATGTTATAAAGACTTTATTGAGTATGTAGGGGTAGTTCGCACTTTTTCAGTGCTCTAGAAAAATTTGTATAAGATTGAAATTGTTTATTTCTTGAAAATTTAGTGGAAATAACTTCCAAAATCATAAACTTTGAGTTATATGTGTATGGATTTTTTTTCAATACTGATTCAGCTTTCCATTTAATTTCGTGACAGTTTTTGTTCACTTTATTTTTTCAGTAATTAACTTCATTTATTAAATTCATTCACATATATGTATTCAGGGTATGCAGTTAATGACTGTTTATCTCTATTCCTGTACTTAGTATTTTTATATTTAACTTTTAAATTTGTACTTTATTTCTTCCTTCTTGGTCAGTGTTCCCAAAGCTGGATTTCCTTTTCCAAAGAATCAATTTTTGGCCAAATTATTTTAAAGTTTCTCTTACTTTCTTTCTACTTACCAAAGGTTTATTCTATAACTCTTGTTCTTTCTTTAAAATGCAGAGTTTGTATTTTAGAATTTTCAGTCCTTTTGGTTTTCAAATATAAACATTAAACATTTTCCCCCTTAGGTACTGTTTGCTACATCCCATGATTTGTGATACATTTTATTTTTATCATTTTGTTCTAGTTCTTTTTTTTTTAATCCTTACCCAAGGATATTTTTTCATTGCTTTTAGAGAGAGAGGGAGAGAGAGAAAGACCGATGCAAGAGCAAAGCATTGATTGGCTGCCTCCATTCCAGCCCAGAACCATAACAGGTATGTGCCCTGATGGGAATCGCACCTGCAACCCGTTGGTTATAGGATGACATTCCAACCAACTGAGCCAAACAGTCCAGGGCTATTTCTAATTCTTAAAAAAAGTTTCCAGTATAACTTCTTGAACCCATGAGTTATCAAGACATATGTTTTAAAATTTCTAAACATACAGAATTTTTCATCTAATTCTTGTTCTTGTCTTTTAAATGAATTGTTGTGACCATTTTCACCTTTGACTAGTTTTGCCTGTCCTACAATTTTGTATCAGTTGATTCATGTTATATGTATGCTTTTTATTTGGCTTCTTACACTCAACATTATATGAAATTCATCCACATTTGTTGATTGAAAGAGTTCATTCCTATTTATTGCTAAGTAGTATTCTGTTACGTAAATGTATCACAATTTGTTCATCCATTGTCTGTTGATGGACACCTGGGTTGTTTCCAATGTTTGGCTATTGTTAATATAATGGCTATGAACACTTTTTCACAAGTTTTTCTGTTGAATGTTTAAATTTATCCTAGACAAAATGGAAATGCTGGGCTGAAAGACAGATGTATCTTTAATTTTATGAAGAATTACCAAAACTTTTCCAAAGTGGGGTTATAATTTTATATTCCCACCCACAGAGTTCCAATTGATCATTGTGCCAATATTTAGTATTATCCTCATGAATTCTGGATACAAGTCCATTGTGAAGCATATGATTTGTGAAAAATTTGTCAAAGTCTTGGCCTGCCTTTTCATTTCCTTTTTTTTAAGGGTTTTATTTATTTTATTTTTTTTATTTTTAGAGAAAGGAAGGGAGGGAGAAAGGGAGAGAAACATCACTGTGCAAGAGAAATATCAATCATTTGTCTGTAACACACCCCCAACCAGGGACCTGGCCCGCAACCCAGGCATGTGCCCTGACCAGGAATCAAACCTGCGAACTTTTGCTTTGTGGGACAATGCCCATTCACTGAGCCTCACCAGTTATGGCCTTTTTCATTTTCTTAATGGTGTCAGTTAATGAAGAGAAGTTGTTGATTTTGATTAAGTCTAATTAATCAGTTTTTTCCTTAAAGGTTATTGGTTTGGTATTCTGTCTAAAAAACTGCCAATCTCCAAATCACAAAGATATTCTTTCTTCTAAAAGTTTTATAGTTGTAGCTTTTTCATTTAGATCTATGATCCATCTGGAACTAATTTTTGTGTTTGACATGAGATAGGGGTCAAATTTTGTTTTCGGTTTCAATGTATATCCAATTGTTTGATAACCGTTTGTTAAAAATATGTTCCTTTCTATATTAAATTGTTTAGGTGCCTATGCCAAAAATCAGTTGACCATATATGTGTAGGTGTATTTCTAGGCTCTCTTTGTTGTACTAAGCAAAGTTGTACTTGTGCTAAAATTACATAGTTTTGACTATTGTAGCTTTATGATGAAACTTGAAGTTGAGTAGTGTACATCTTTGTTATTCTTTAAGATTATGTTGACTACTTTAGGTCCTTTTCCTTTCCATGTGGATTTGAGGTCAGCTCATCAATTCTACTTTAGAAAAGAGTAGGATTGTTGATGTTGGACATCTCTGCCTTGTTTTTGCTTAGGAATAAAATATTACACATTGTTTTACTGCACTTTCCATAGATGCTCTTCATCTGATTAAGGTAGTTCCTATCTATTTCTAGTTTGCTGAGAGTTTGGGGTTTTCAAAATTATGAATGGGTGTTGCATTTTGTCAAATACTTTCTATCTAAAGAGATGATGATACAATTTTAGCTATTTTGTTAATAGTTATCTTGATTTTTAAATGTTAAACCAAAGTTGTACTCCTTTGATAAACCCTACTTTCTTGTGATGTATTATCCTTTCTGTGTATTAATGGGTTTTATTTTCTAATATTTTGTTAAAGATATTGCAGCTATATGTGATCGCTGGACCCTGGCCGGTGCCCCAGGAGCAGAGGGGAGAGGCTCAGGGGAAGCACTGAGTTGCTTGGGTAACCAGACTAACTTGGCACAGAACAGATACACTACCCCTGTCCCCACCACCAATGCTGCAGGACACAGTGGGAGGAAGCCATTACACTGAGTTTGTAGGAAGCTAACAAGGGTGATTGGCTAAGGGAAAAAGCCCTCTGCTCCCTTCGATCTGGTGAAGACCTGTCAGTCTAGCCTGGGAAGAGATAGGATTGTTGGGGGCTGGGGAGGGAGGAGTGGGGAGGACCCTCCCAAAACGTGTGGGCCTAGCCCACAGGGGTAGGTTATATAAACTGAGAGAAGGGAGATGTGTGATCTCCCTAGGACCCACTGCTTGCTGGGATGTGTGGGCTGTGGGAGCCACTGCTTTGTGGCAGGTAGAGGCTAAAGCCAGAATGCAACCTGGAACAAGCCAAGCTGCCTGGATGATGAGGCAGCGGCCACCTGTGGTTCCCAAAGGACTATTTTTTAATGGAAGAAGGAACTCTGGGTACACCCTCCAACTAGTCTGGCATAGGGTGGCTGGATTTTTCTCTGTATTTTCCAGAGGGGATGGGCTTTGAGGCAGAAGCCTGCCATCCTCCCAGACTATGTAGCTTTTGGGTAAAAGACCCCTTTCCTTTTCTGACCAAACCTCTGCCTCCAGAATTTGCCTAGTATGGGTGGCAGCGGTGCAGTCGAATCCCACTTCAGTTTGGTAATATGCATGAAAAGTTGGTCTATAGTAGTTTTCCTTTTTTCTTTCCATTCTCTGCCTCATATTGGGGATGTGTGGGTAAGCCACAGAATTATTCTCTGCTTTCCCAATAAGTCTCAGTATTAATTCTTCATTAAATGGTTTATAATGCACCAGTAATCTTCTGGGACACACCTTTAATTTGTAGGAAGATTTAAAAATATAAATTGCTTTCTATAGACATAGTGCAAATCAGGTTTTGTATTTCTTGAGTCAGTCTTGGTAAGTTCTGCTTTTCAAGGAATTTGTTCACTTTGCTTAAGTTTTAAAACTTATTGGCTTAAATTGTTCATATTATTATTCTTTTAAAGGTTTTTAGACTCTATAGATAATCTATATTTCATGACATTGATAATTTGTCATTTCTTTTTCTGGATTGTTCTTGCTAATTGTCTATCAATTGAACTTAAAAAAACTTGGTTTTGTAAATTTTTTAAATTTCTGCTTGTTCTTCTAACTTCAAGTAGAAATTAAGATGGTTGATTTGAATGAAGCCTTCCTAAAAATTTCAAGTTTATTTTCATCTAAGCACTGCTTTAGCTGAATCCCACAAATTTTTATTTGTATTTTCATTGCCATTTGGTTTAAAATATTTTCTAACTTCTCTTGTGGTTTTGTGACTCGTTTCTTGGTGTATTTTGCCACAGGGAGCGCCACATGGGGCGTCTGGATCTGAGGGTCACTGTCAGGGGCCAGCTGAGGAAGGAGCAGGGCTCTGAATCCCGCAGAGCCCGTCCGGGGTTATAACGGATGCAGGAAATAAACGTAAGTCCTCACAAACACTTCTCTGTTTGCCTGGAGAGGGGACATGGCTCTTCCCTCTAGTGGAGAAGGCCCAAAGCGCCTTTGTCCAAAGGCTTTTACAGAGTTATCAGTGGGGATAGGTAATAGGAATGTGCAGGTTATCTCATTACATCAGTATGCTAATGTTTACAGAGAATAGATGATGTTTTGAAGAAAACAAATGGCAGGAACATACCGATTTACATAGGTCTTAGAGGAGACTAGTAAACAAGTGCGTAAACATGAGCGCACCAAAGGGTTTAGGGTCAGGTCTGTGAACAATGTAAATTTCCTTCTCAGCATGAACTGGCTATCATAGATGTTGAGGGAGAAACAAAGGATGCTTTAAAGAATTTACTTTCAGGCCTGATTTCCCCTGGGAACCGCCAGATCCAGTTTAGGACTGCCTCCAGTATTGTTTTGAGCCTGGGCCAGGTCTGGGAGGGAGCCACCAAGAGACAAGGAAACTTCTTTCAGATAGAATGAGGATCCCAGCCATGTCCAAGCTGAGCCAAGGGGTACAGGCCTTTTTGCCCTTTCTCTGTGTCCCCCAAGTCCTTGACCTATTGCCCAATTATCAGCTGTGTCTGGCTTAGGTCATCCTTCCTCTTGAGGAACCTTACCCATCTTTGACTACCAACCATCACAGGGCCAAGCAGGGGGACAGATTTTGTCTCTTCAGGGGCCTGTTTTCCCAAGGCCTCCTTGGTTAGCTCCAGCCTTGGGGTGCTCTCGCCTGTCGGCAGGGCTACAGTTCCTGAAACCAGACCGTGTTTCCCAACAGTATTTCATTTTCAAATATAATCTCCTAGTTATTGTACTGTATTGACTCCCAATATAATTCCTGTGGTCAAGGATTCAATCACCTGAAATTTAGATTTATGACCCATCATATGGTCTATCTTGTAGAAACTTACATGTGCATTTGACAAACTGTTGAGTGTACTGTACCTCAAGTCAAGTGTAAGGTAAAGGTAGTTGGTAGCCATTCAGATCATATTTTTTAAAAATATATCCTATTAATTCCTGAGGGTTGTTAAAATATCAAACTTCGTGACTTTTGTGTTTCTCCCTTAGGGTTTTTATTTCAAAAGCCCTACTATCAAGATGCACACATAATTATTTTTTACTGGTTATCACTCCGAGTTTATTATTAGTACTTGCATTGCATATCTTTTCCCATCCTTTCAAACTATTTGTATATTTGTATTTAGTGTGTGTCTCTCCACTTTCAGTTTAACAATCTCTGCCTTTTAATTGAGAGAATTCGATATACTTACATTTAATAGTTACTGGAATCATTGGGTTTAGTGGACATCCTTGGTTTGTTTCTGTTTTAGGAGAAAAGCTTTTTACTTACATTTACTTGTTGCTATTTGTTTCTATTTTTATCATTTTTTTGTTACTCTTACTTTTCCCACCTTAATTCGGTTTATCATTTCTGTGTTCCCTTTTGATTCTCGTGAAATAGCACTTGACGTTATTTTTTACTGGATGCTGTAGGGATTTTAACATGTATCTTTATCACAACTACTGAGTATTATACTACTTTACATTAAGATTTATGAGACTTGCAACAGAATAGTTCCATTTACTCCCATCATCTGTAATACAACTCTGGATAGGAGGTCCTTTAGATAACTAAAAATTAGGTAGTATACAGATACCGTTTTTATTTTTGCTCCTTAATCCAGTACATGGTCTTTCAAGTTTTCAAACTCCAAATTCAAAAGCTAAGGAAATAGTTTACTAGAACACTCAATAGTATTCTTCAAATTTTATTTTTAAAGACTTTCTACATGAAGTTATCATCTATGCATCCTGTATCAGAAAACCATTAACTGACAAGAGAATAGTGCAAATCTCTTCTAGTTTTCCTTCTAATGTTAAAAAGCCTGAGGGATGTGTTTAAGACATTTTACACTGAAATCTTGTCTCTGTGTTAGAAATCATTACCAAGATATTAATACAAACATTGGGAATATTTTCAGACTTGCTGTTAAAGAGTAAACCAAACTTGCCATGGCTGGTGTGGCTCAGTGGATTGAGCACAGGCCTGTGAACTGAATGGTTTTGATTCCTAATCAGGGAACATTCATGGATTGTGGGCCAGGTCACTTTTGGGGAGGCAACTCATCTCTCACACATTGATGAGATTTCTCTCCCTCTTTCCCTTCCTTCCCCTCTAAAAATAAGTAAAATCTTTACTTTTTTTTTTTTTAAACAAACTCAGTGACCTCAGCAATATGAAAACAGTTACTCCAAATGTCCAAAAAGTACTCTATGTTTATAACATTTAAATTTCCCAACAGAATTAAAACAGAGTTGTTTGGGAAAAGCTATCATTTACCTACCAAGACCTAAGTTTGAAACACTGTGCTAATGCTTCACCATGTACTGTTTTAAAATTCACAACCCTGAGATAACTACATACTATCACCATTTTCTAGTTGAGTAAACAGGACAAAAGTTAGTTCAGGAATTTTCTCAGTCAATAAAATAAACATTACTAATATTCAAATTTTACATGTGACTTAGGTGTTCCTATATCCATGGCCTGCACTCTTAAACATGGTTCTACACTGTTTATGTAAGGTGGGGAGAGTAGATTAGAGCTCCCAGGAGAGGTTCTTCAATCCAGTTTTGTGGTTAAAAGAAGTGAGGACAGGTTGAGGAATCCATTTATACTGGGTTGGCCAAAAAGTTGTTTTTTTTCCCATATGATGGCTCTAGTAGTGCTTACCCTTAACTTCACTTGAAACAATTTCATTACATTGTATTGTGACAGCTGTCACATCATTTTTAAACAAAAAATTGGTGCATTTTTGTGCAGCCATTTTAATATTGAAGATGGAAGGAAATATACATTTTTGGCTTATTGTCATTTATTATTTCAAGAAATGTAAAAATGCAAGAAAAGATTTGTACAGTGTATGGAGAAGGTGCTGTAAATGATCAAACATGTCAAAAGTGGTTTGTAGACTTCTGGTCAAGATGGAGGTGTAGGCAGACATGGCTCACCCCTTTGCACAACCACATCAAAATTATAACAGAACCATCACTCATAACTGTCAGAAATCAAGTTGAATGGAAGTCTGACAACTATGAAATTAAAGAAAACACATCCACCGACTAGTAGGAGGAGCACAGACACAGAATGGGTTGGTCCCTCACCCACCTGTAGTGGTTAAGAATTCAGGGGGGATATCTGAGTAGCAAGAAGTCCCAGCTGCACACCAGACCCCCAGCCCAGGGTTCCAGTGCCAGGAAGATAAGCCCCCACAACTTCTGGCTGCAAAAACCAGTGGGGATTGAGTCAGTGGAAGAAACTGCCGGAGCCCCAAGCAATTCCTCTTAAAGAAACCATACACAGTCTCACCTTTACAGACTCACCCCCTTTGAGCTCTAGCACCAGAGTAGCAGCTTAAAAGGCACTAGTGGTATACAGGGAGAAAATGAAGCGCCTGGCATCAGGGCAAGCAGAGGCCGTTGTCCCTTTTCTAAACCCTCCCCCCACCAGAGCCAGCAAGCTGGTGCCATATCTGAGACTCCCATCAACCTGGCATACAATGTTTGACCTGCCTTAGAGATCCCTAGACTCTGCCCCACACACCCAAGCTGCTTTTCCATATGGCTGGTCTTGGCTCATGCTTTTCAACTTCCTAAATCCTATCAAACAAGCAACAGCTAGCCTCAGTAAGCCACAGGCCTGGCACTAGCAACTACCAGCCTAGATTCAGTTTGGCTTTGCCTGGGAACCTCCAAGCCCAGCACAAGCAGCAGCCATCAAAGGTTGCCTTATAGCTTGGATAGACTGGCCCTGGGGCAAGATACAGTCTGGGGCTGACCTTGGCCAGCACCACCAAGGAAACCCCAGGGCCAGTGCATCCTGTGGACAGCTACAGACCACACCAGAGAACTGCCACCCTGCAACAGAGGGTTGGTGGTCAGTGGTCACAGGCTATCTTTGCAACTGACTGGCCTGGGTAAATCACTCCCACTGATCTGCCAATAGCAACCAAGGCTCAACTTACAAGAGAAGGATGTACTCAGCCCACACAAAGGGCACACCTCGAGTACCAAGCCTGGGTGATAGGGAAGGCTGGACCACTGCACCCTATTATGTTAGACCACATTATCAAGAGAGTCAAAGCAACTCTACCTAATAATAGAGAAACAAACACAAGGAGGCTACCTAAACAGAGACAAAGAAACAGGGCCCAAATGAAAGAACAGACCAAAACTCCAGAAAAAGAGCTTAAATTAAGTGGAGATAAGCAATCTATCAGATGCAGAATTCCAAACACTGGTTATAAAGATGCTCAAGGAATTTAATGAGGACCTCAGGACAGCATCAGAAAAAAAAATCCAGTCAGAAAGAAAGGATACACTAATTGAGATAGAGAACAATTTACAGAGAAACAACTGTAGAGTGGATGATGCCAAGATTCAAGTCAGTGATACAGAATATAAGGAAGCAAAACATACATACACACCCCCCTCCATGAGAAGGAAAAAAAAAGAACCCATAAAAATGAGGGTAGTATAAGCTGCCTCTGCAACACCTACCTACAAGAGGCCCATCATAGAGGTGGCCAGAAAGAGAAGAGAAAGAGCAAGAAATTGGAAATCTGAAAAAATAGTGAAAGAAAACTCCTAATTTGGTAAAGGAAATAGACATGCAAGTCCAGGAAGTACAGAGTCCCAAACAACATGAATGCAAAGAGGCTGACTCCAAGATATATCATACTTAATTTGCTAAAGGTTAAAGATAAAAAGAGAATCTTAAAAGCAGCAAGAGAAAAGCAGATAATTACCTACAAAGGAGTTCCCATAAGACTGTCAGCTGGTTTTGCAAAAGAAACTTTGCAGGCCAGAAGGGACTGCCAAGTATTCAGTCATGAAAAGCAAGGAACTACAGCCAAGATTGCTCTAGCTGGCAAAGCTATCATTAGACTCCAAGGGAACATAAAGAGCTTCCCAGGCACGAAACTAAAGGAGTTCATCATTACCCAAACATTATCATACGAAATGTTAAATGGACTTCAGATAAAGACCAAAACTATGAACAAATGGCAAAAAATACAAATGTATCAACAATTCAATCTAAAAAACTAAGCAAACAAGGACAGAGAAGGTATAATGGAGACATAAGAGCGTTTTGATGGTTGTCAGATGGGAGAGTAGTGCAGGGAAATGAGTGAAGAGATGAGGAGATTAAGAAGTGCAAATAAGTAGTTACAGAATAGCCATGGGGATGTACAATACAGTAATGGAAATGGAGTAGCCAAAGAACTTTACACATGTGACCATGGGCATGAACAATGACGGTGGGGATTGCCTGAAGGAGCGGCAGCGCTGGGTGGGTGGAGGGCAAAGGGGAAATAATCAGGACAACTGTTAATAGCATAATCAGTAAAATACAATTTTTAAAAACGTGACCTGCAAAGCTTCTATGTACTATTGACATTTTTACCAAATAATTCTTTGCTATGGGGCTATCTTACACATTGGAAGATGTTTAGCAGCATCCTTGGCCTCTTTACCCACTAGAAGCCAATAGTGGCTGAATGCCGATATACTTAAAATATCCAAATCAGTAAAGTTATTGATGAAAATTAAAACTGTGTCTTTTCTCTTACAGAAATAATCACACAGACTTTTTGGCCTACCCAATAGTAAATGCCTGGAACTTAAAAGGTGACAACTAAAAATAAATTGAGAAAACTAAAATCCAGCTGTAAAAACTCAAAAGCGAAGTTTTAGGTCATTTTCAGAAGCAAAAACTTCTAGAGGAACTTTATAAACACACCAACAACGTAACTACATAACCAGAAAACCACTATACCTGATGAACCTGAATTGCTGAAAGTTAACATTATATTCATACAAGTATTATTAAAAAATGGAGTAGATAATATTTGACAGAAATCAGTTAAGTTTTTATGTGTAGTTGAAAGTGTGAAATTCACTTAAGTGACACATCATGTTTCCCACTAATCAACTATATCAAGTTCGTAAGACTTCCTCCAAAACAGTTCAATAGATTTATGTTAAAGACAACATGTGTATTGAAAGTAGCAATTTTATTTGAGTTAAAATTATTTACAAAAACCCAAAGACATACTTCATGAAACTGGTACAAACTATTTTTTTTCCTGCCGTTGGCTTTTGCTCCAAAGATCACAGCTGAGAAATACTGTATAAAATAAAAATAAGATTGGATTCAGAAAAGTACTCTACTGTTCTAATTTCCAATTGGTAGTATTTACAGAAATATTTACAATGGAAAAAAACGTTACTTTAAAACTTTAATTTGTAAGTCAGCCTCAAGTACCCTAAAATGCAGAGTTCTCTGAGGGTTAAACACACAAATGCACTGCAGTTTGGTGAGGTGATTTCTCCCCCACCATTCCCCACCAAAATCTGCATCTCTATCAGTGCTTGACAATTAGTTATTATTTAAATAACAAAAACAAAAAACTGTTAAACACTGAGGTAAATCAATTCTCAAATGATTACCAGTGTAACAGAAAAATGTAGTTCGCCCTGATTGTTCTCATCCAAATGTTTTATATTTCTTACCACCTGCCACAAGTCAGTTTTACCAAAAATCTGTTCTTTTTCTTAAATCAATGATTAATAAATATGAATGTACTTTAAAATTAAACAAAATATATCTAATGCAATTTTAAGGATATCATTTACTGATACACTTTTAAAATAGCTGGCTAGGCTAGCTTTTTCACTCAGGGCAAATACAAACTCAGTCTTTCCCAAGTTACACTGGCATACTATGCTCTCAAAAGGTGATGGGTGGGGTCAGAGTAGGTAGGAGGAAGAAGAAAACAATTTGCCTGGAACCAGTTACTTCCTTATAGATTTCCCAACAATCTGCATTATCAAAAATAGGAAGACATTAGAAGGCAGCCACTGCATTAAAAAACATTACAGCTGGCACTGATACAAGAGCCCCGATTTGTCACTTTATACAAGGAAATAACAAAGTCTAAATGAGTAAAAGTTAGACTTTTAGCTATTTTCCCCAGTACACACCAAACTAATATTTTTATGGCTTCAAGTTTTACAAATCCAATAAAGAAACATGATATAACTACCTGAAAGGTATTTAAAAATATTAATGAAATAGATCTCTGAATGCCTGTGTTTAGGCCCAATCAATTTAAGATAAAATGTATAACCAGTGGTCTGAACAATAATACAATAAAAATTTGCAATGTTGTGAAATTAAATATATGTGTTTTGTGTTTCATGACTGTTTTCCAAACAACACACTGCTCTATGAACTAAGAAATCGGAAAATAAAAAGGATCTTTTCTACACCAGCAATTTAAGGCTTTGCGTTTATGCATTTGATCCTGTCACTCTACAGAAGAATATACACGTTATCTGGAAACATGAATTCCACATTGGTGTTTTAGCTTCCTTACATTTACTGTACTGAACATTAGAAAATATAGCTAGAGAGTCCTCCCATAAAACTTAATAATGTTTCAAGAGCCTCCGCTAACATTAAGAGTAAACTACCCTGGGTTTGTCTATTTGCTTCATCCTTGAACAGGGCACATCATCTTATATAATAGTCCCTTACACTGTTATTTGTTTTCTTGCATCTACAGTTATGACTCATTATGATATCATAATAAACATGGTTGTGGTCTCAAAAGTGAAAAACAGTTTGACAGCCCAAATCAAATCAAGAATAAAAAATATGCTATATCATCCCTTGTGTCTTTGGATTCCATCTAATTTTAAATATAGACAGTAGTTCAGGGAACAACAAGAAAAATAATTCACAAAATTATTAAAAGCTTTATTTACGATTGGAATCATTCAACAAAAAAGCAAAAGCAAGTAGGCCTGAAAAAAGGAACTAAGCTGTTGTCTAGAATGTCCTCAGAACATTCGATACCTCAGTAGCTAAGCTGCCTTTGCACCTGGCTGGCATGACAACAGTGGCTCAACATACACAGCAGTTGCACTAACAGCAGCACAAATTTTCCCCTTAATACTTGCCCAGAGTAAAGCAAGAAAACAAGGGGATAGTATAAACTCTGCCAAAGTAAGTGTACTTAAATACTGCATGGAATTAACAGCCTGAACCTTTTCCCTCATTTTTGATAGTTGCAGATTGATGTAGTAACTGTCATTTAGCAAATGCAGAATGCATGACGAAGAAATCAGGAGGCCTTAAAAATCCAAATGTGAATGATACTGATGAATGTTCTTGGTATATCTTCAAGGACTTCTTTATGACTTTTCTTTGTCTAAGAATAGCTCCAGCATTACCAAGCACCTGAAGCAAAGGTAAAGCAGCTAGCAATGTTCCAAGTATTCAATCACTCTAGAGATAGATTTCTGGCCTGTGGTTCCAACAGCACACTGAAAGGGGGAGGGCGGGGTGGGTAGAGAGGAAATAACAGTTAATATTTCACAAATTTTTAAAAAGTTTTAAATCAAAGCATAAATTCTTTAGCTTTACTATGAATCAAAACACTATGATTAAATTGTGGCTTTGCCAATATAGTTACCAATATATTTAGCCATAATAATTAACAATTAAAAGAAATAGAGGACACTTATTAAAAGATCCCTTTTGTCTTCCACTCACTATAGCCATACTATTTTTATTTCTACTTTCATTAATTTATCATACTTATATATAAAACCAAAGAAGTTGCAATAGAAGCTACTTACAGTAAGATTCATAAAGCTCAGGAATTTTTTGAGCATCTCTGTCATTATTGAAAAGTCCCCTTCGGGCAGATACTCCCTCACAGTGGTCACATTAATCTGAGGAAACATCAAAGAAATATTGGTCAGGTGGCAGAAAACATGAGCTTGACCTTGCACTGTATTGGTGGTTTTGGTACACATCCCGTTCCAAACTTTTGCAGGGCCCCTGAAACTCCCTGGTTAATATACAATTTCCTTTGTCCACACTCCTCAACTAACTGTGCTTGTGTGTGTGTCTGTGTCCTCATTCCCTATCTCTTCCTATCCACAGAAAGGAAAAAGGTAAAACTGGCAAAGGCTATAAAAGAAAATTTTATCTACTTTTGTAAATACACAGCAAAGTGTCTAAAAGAAAATGTGCTGTTGAGTGTGTGTATGCTGTGGGGGAGGGGTGTTAGGAGAGGAGGAGGAATGAGTGCAGATTTCAAATATTACACTTCAGAATGTACTCAAGAGCCGCTTATGGCATAGAAAGAAAAAGATCAAAGAACATTCCTCATGCTCCACAGGTGAAGTCAACTATGTAGGCTAGGAATTAACTAGATCTTTCCAAAGATAGTCTAGTATAATCCAGGAGAAGGAGAATGGCATCAAGACAGTAGAGATTAGTGTTTCCCTTCATTGTTAGCCAGAGGCAGCCAAGCTATACATAAACCAATGTTTTAAGAAAAATACACAACCTGCTTTAAAAACTGTTCTATTTCACCTTCTGGTTCTCTGAGCAGCACCATGGCAGTCAGCAAAAACAAGCCACTTACAAAACACAGCAAAAAGGGAGCCAGGAAGTGGGCAATCCATTTTCTAAGACAGACCAGTATGACGTAAAAGCACCAGCTATGTTCAATGGAAGAAATACTGGAAAAACTACTCAAGGAACCAAAATCATATCTGATGGTCTGAATGGTCATGTTTTTGAAGTGAGCTAGCTGATCTGCAGAATGAGGAAGTTGCATTTAGAAAATTCAAGCTAATTACTAAGGATGTTCAGGGTAGAAACTACCTAATTTCCATGGATCTTACCTGAGACAAAATGTGCTCCATGTGGTCAAAAAATGACAGACCATGACTGAAGCTAATGTTGATGTCAAGACTCATTGATGGTTATTTTCTTCATCTATTCTGTAGGTTTTACTAAAAAATGCAACAGTCAGATTTGGAGGACCTCTTATGCTCTATAATAGGCCCACCAAATCCAGAGAAGATAATGGAAATCATGACCTGGGAAGGTGCAGACAAATGACTTGGAAGAAGTGGTCAATAAACTGATTCCAGACAATGGAAAAGACAAAGAAAAGGCTTGCCAATCTATCTGCTCCATGACGTTAGTGTTAGAAAAGTCAAAATGCTGAAGAAGCCCAAGTTTGAACTAGGAAAACTGAGTTCTTCAGTTCTGGAAAAGTTACTGGGGATGAGACAGGTTTTAAAGGTGAATGAGCTGATGGAGGTTTTAAAGTTGAATGGGCTGATGGATGTAAGCCCTCAGTCCAAGAACCTGTTTCAAACTTAATGGTGACATATAAAAAATCTTGTTTGTGGGGAAATAAACTGTTCTATTTCAGTACATCTTTAAAATGCTTTAAAAGTTCTTTTTAAAAATACTTTAAAAGAATAAAAGTAAAAGCTCTTCTGAAAAGGTTCACCTAGAATAAAAAACACAAAAGAAAACATGTTGTCCTGAGGTTGGGGGTGAGGGATGTGTAGTAGCACCAGTGCTTCTGATTTGAGTTTTGTTGATGGGGGCAGGGAAGGAGAAACTACACTTACTTCCTTTTAGGAAATCTGCCACCAGTCCTCTCCCCCTTTTTGTAATTTCTCTGTCTGGGTAACTTTTGAAATTGTAAAGAAGCAAAACAATGGTACAAACACAGTTTCAGAAAAGATCTAATAAAAAACGTGGCTAAAATAACCATGTGCTAAGATATGCAATATCAATCACCCATATTCTAAGTGAACCTCCCCACCAAAAGCCACCACAGGTCCCCCTAGCACAATCTTGTAGCTGAAATACTTCAGAGATTTTACAAAATGTTTTAAAAATATACTGAAGTGGAGAACATAAGGGTAACGGCCATGGTAAAGCTGGATTTAAGAATGTCTTTAACCATTTTCTAGGGAAGAGGCATGACAGTACAGTGGTAGGAAGAAGAGTATAAAGTACAAAAAGAAAAGATGTAAACAGCACGGTCCACTTGGGAAATTTAGAGAAGTGTCCAAGGGGTATGACAGATTGAGAAAATGGAGAAGCAGTTTTAAGTTTGGTGTCTAATAGTAGTAAAAAAAAGTCATCATTCCCTAAATGACCATGAGCCATGAAAGGGTGTAAGAGGAGTTATATGATTAAATGTTCTCTTAAGGAAGTTAGGTATGGTGGCACTCTACTGGATTTCAGGAATGGAGTCAAGAGAGCAGACCATAGAGGGGACTGACCACTGTACCCACCTGGTGCTTGGTGGGCAATGGAAAATGACACCAAGTCTCCTGGGCTTCCTAAACATGATGCCCTTCACCATAAAGCCTCATTTACTGTACACAACCACCTGCTTTCTTGTCTTTCTCCCACTTATACACTGGGCCAACCAATTTCCTTCACATTTTGCAGTATCAGCTAGTTTCGGGTTACTTAATGACCTCCAAGGAAACAAAGACATCTGGGCTCTATGTATTCAGAACATTCCCCACAATGTAGAGACCTTATCATCTGTGTAGAGATGCACGATAAAACAAATAGGAGAGATATCCCAAGACTGACCACATGCAGTAATAAAACAAATTAATTTTAAGAACCATTATTGAAGAACATGACTGAAACAAGAGTATTCAGAATACCCTAAAATTTAAATACTTTGCCCCCCCTTCCCTTTTTGAGATCTGCCTCTTCTTCCTTCCCTTTGTTGGAAGGGCTTAGCTGAAGAGATTCAGAGAAAAGAAATGAAGATTTTGCAAGGCCCTCCAGAGCCATTATGAGAAATTTACTCTTGATCCTAAAAGCAGTGGTGCCAGCAAGGACCATAACAAAGTGGGCTAGTGTGCATTTAGATCAGAGCTTGACTACAATATAAACATGGAAAAGACAAGAAATATTCAGAAAAATACACATGGATGGGGCGGGGCAGGGGTACAAGGGATATAGAGGAAAGGCAATACAGAAAACTGGACAGGAAAAATGAAAAAGTGTTGGGGGGAGATAGGTCCACAGCATGAATGCCTCTCCTAAAAAAGCCCTTTACATTATCACTATGCTCCCCCCGCCCGCCCCAATCTTCCAGTCTCAGAAAAGAGAAGTTAACCTTCCCACTACACAATAGATACTCTTTCTTGCCTTCTGAACACCTAAAAAAACCTTTCATTTTAAAATTTGGCTCTTCTACTGGTCCCTTCCCTTTAAAAAAACACAAAAAGCAAAAAAAAACAACAAAACAAAAACCCTCTATGTGCCTCCCATTTTAAAGCAGACTCTCCCAAAGCCAGAACCAGCCACTTCTGTGCTCTCTCGGCACAGGACTCTCTGGACATTCATATTTCTTGTAGTTATAATCACAATGATCTAAATCTCACATAGCAGCCCCATTTTCCTGGCCAGTGAGTAGTTCAAACAAAAACATGTGAGCCAATACTGGCCAAGATGAGGGGAAGGAAGTCTACACAATGTAGTGGGTGGGAAGGTGTCCTAGCAGGGGTAAAAAGCATTGCTCTGAAAAAGAAATATACAGGAAGAGGCCACCATTTTCTGCTAGATAAAGGTAGCACCAGCACAGGGCCATGAGGACAACTAGCAAAGGAAAAGTAGAGTTTAAAAACAGAAATTGTCTGAGTCCCTGGTATCACTGAGTTTTCCATGTTAAGTCAGCTGATCATAGGTTTTATATTATGCTCTCCTTACTTCAACCAAAGAGATGTGAATTGATTCATCACTCATAGTCAAGAATTAAACCCAATATACTCTTACTTTGGAATCTACCTTTTAAAAGTTCACCAAATATTCAAAACAGTCATGGAAATGTCAAGTACAGCATAGAGAATATAGTCAATAATACTGTAATAACTATGTTAGTGCCAAATGGATGAAATTTATACTAATAATAATGAATGTAATCTGTAACTGAAAAATAAGCCCTAGCTGGTGTGAGTCAGTGGGCTGAGCACCAGCCTGCAAACCAAAGGGTCGACTGGTTCAACTCCCAGTCAGGGAACATGCCTGGGTTGCAGGCCAGGTCCCCAGTGGGGGGCGTGTGAGAGCTTTTGATGGAAACACACACTGATGTTTCTCTCCCTCTCTTTCTGCCTCCCTTCCCCAGTCTAAAAATAAATTAAAAAATTCTTTTGAAAAAATAATTTTTAAAAAAATTCACGAAATACTTAAAAGTTATCTATAAAAGATTTTATTTATTTTTAGAGAGGAAAGGGAGGAAGAAAGAGAGGGAAAGAAAGATCCATCAGTTGTTTCTCACACACACTCAACTGAAGAGCCTGCAACACAATCATGTGCCCTGACTGGGAAACAAACTGGCAGCCTTTCAGTATGCAAGACAATGCCCAACCAACTGAGCCACACCAGTCAAAGTAATAAATAACTTAATTAGATAATGGTATGAAGCTGTCACAACAAAATCTTTTATAGTGCACATAAAACAACACTGAACTATTACTTACCGGACTCTCCTGGCAGAGACACCCAAGAAGCAGTGCTGTGTATGAGGCCACAATGCAATCCTCCATGTGTTTGCCAGCATGCTGAAGGGCTAAGAATAAACAAAATATGTAAGAGTATATTAAAAAAAAAACACACAATAAAAAACCTCAAGACACCAAGAACTGTTACCTTTTTTTCAAAACTGTTGAACATTGATAAATGATGCTAAGAAAATGGGATATCCACACAAATTGACAAAACAAAAATAACTCAAATGGAAAATATGAGATAATGGATGATAATGTAAGAGCTAAAACCATAAAACTCTTAGAAGAAAAAATAGACTAAATCTCTGTGATGTTAGGTTAGGAAATGGATTCTTAGATGCAACGCTACAACCACAAATGACAAAATAACGACAGATAAGTTGGACTTCATCAAACTTAAGTCTTTTTGTTTCAAAAGATACCATATACCATCAAGAAAGTGCAAAGACAATCATCAGAATATATCTGCAAATCATGTACCTGTGATCATGGTCGCGTATCCAAAAATACATCAAGAATTTGTGTAGCAAAAAAGACAAACTAATTTAGAATATGGGCATCTGAATAGGATTTTCTGCAAAGATATGTAAATGACCACTAAGCATGTGAAAGGATGCTTAATACCATTTATTAACTAGGGAACTGCAAATCAAGTGACATATACATTCACACCCACTAGGATGGCTAAAATAAGAGACAAATAACTGTAAGGATGAAGAGAAATGGAACCCTTATATGTTGCTTGTAGGAAATTAAACTGGCAAAGCCACTTTGGAAAACAATCTAACAGTTGTACATGAAATGTTCATAGCAGCATTATTCATAACCACCAAAGGTAGACACAAACCCAAATGCCCATCAGCCAATGAAAAGATAAACAAACTGTGATATATACACACAATGGAATATTATTTGGCTATAAAAATGAATTAAATACTAAGATATGCTGTAACATGAACACTGAAAACATTAGGCTAAGTGAAAAAGGTCAGCCACAAAGGGTCTTATTGTAGTATTCCATTTACATGAAATGTCCAGAATAGGCAAATCCAGAGACAGAAGTAGATTAGTGGTCTCCAGCGGCTAAGGAGGGAAGAACAAGGGATAATTTTTGTTCATGGGTACGGGGTTTCTTTTGGGGGTGACAAAAATGTTCTGAAATTAAGGGGATGATGACTGCACAACTTTGTGAATATACTGAAAACTACTCAACTGTTTACTTTAAAAGGATGGATTTAACCTTATTATGGGGCTGAATTCTATCCCCCAAACCAATTTATGTGTTGACCTCAGAATGTGACTACACTTGGACATAGGGTGTTTAATTAAAAAGATAGCTAATTTAAATGAGGCCATTAGGGTGGGCCCCAATCTAACATATCTACTGTCCACATAAGAAATTAAAACAAAGACATACACAGAGGGAAGACCACATGAAGACACAGGGAGAATTTAGTCATCTATAAGCCAAAAAGGGAGGCTTTAGAAGACACCAACTGTCTTCTAAACACCTTGACACCTTGATCTTGGACTTAAAACCTCCAGAACTATGAGGAAATAAATTCTGTTGTTTAAGCCACTCAGTCTATGGTGCTTTTTTAAGGCAGCCCACACAGGCTAATACTTACCCCAAATAAAGCTATTATTTAAAAAGACTGCTAAGCAACTAAAAATATTATGCCAAAGGAAACATCAAAATTTGGTAAGGCAAAAAATAAAACAGATTTCTTACAATATCAGAACTAATAACATTAGATTTGGAGAGCAGTGGGCATAATAAGAGAAAGAGACTAGACTCATACACACTGTTGATGCTTCTTAACTGGGTGAAAATGAACGTATTACTTAAATTTCCTAACTTGAGTGACATGAAATTACAAGTGGCTATTTTGCAGAACCCGCATAAATCAAGTATCACAGTTCCTGACAAGAGTAGATAATGTTTGGTTAGTGAAAACATTACCTTCAGTATATTCTTTACTGTGTTTGCTACCAACTATGTAAACCACTTGAGCATGATGACTAATTTTTGACAGATCTCAGTTTATAAAGTAGAGAATAATAAAAGAATCTCAAAATTTCAAAACTGTAAAAACATTTAGAGATCACATTGTCTGGCTGCTTCTCTTTACAGGTAAGTAAGGTGGCCCAGGAAGGAAAGGTAGAGATTTTTGGAATTGCACATGTGCCTTCCTCACAGCCAGGAAGCCAGCAAAGAACTCCTATGAGCACTGAAATTATGAAAGCTGTGTGCACTGAACTAGAGAGGACATAAAGTAGATTAAATAAAAGATTATAACAATACATGAATTAAAAGTATGTTCCAGAGTAAACATAAGCCATTACTCTCCATTTGAATATATCACTCAAAATAAATATACCTTTATTGAGGTCAAGTTCTTCATCATCATCCTCCTTCTTATGTTTCTCTTCTGTTCCATCAGTCTTTTCAGTTGATACCCACTGTATTTCTCCACTTGTTTCTTGCCACTCTCCACTCTTATCATGCTGAGTGGTGGGAGCATCTTTGATCAACTCATCTGTTTTACTTTCTGCCAACTGGGCTGCTCGCTCTCGCTCAAGGAATAGCTGACAAAAATTATTTTTGAAGATAATCAAAAAGGTGTCACCAACCAACGTATGTGTACCCAAATGTAAACTTGTTTTAAACATCACTTTTAAACATCACTAATCCTAGGAAACATGTTGTCTGATCAAAAGGTTAAGTATCAATTAAAGCCCTTGCTCTGACCATCCTTCCTCTACATCCTATGAAGGTCAAAACAAAAGTATAAATGCTTTTAGGATTCAATGAAGTAAATTAAGTATGTTTACTAATGATGCAGGCATTCTGTCTGTAGGAATGAAAACCTCATTATTTTGCTTTGATTTGGATAATACTAACAAAAAAAATAAGCGAAAACACAAAAAATTGATTAAAAAAATTTAAAAACCCAGGCAGAATAGATGAATTAACTGAAAAGAAGAAAGAACACTGACTAAAATTACACAGTATTGGGTACAAGCAACATACCTTCTTTAAAAGAAAATTTAAGAAATAAACAAAAACCAGTAAAAAGCAAAAAATCTCAGAGAAAGACCCAGAACTGGAACCAAACTAATATTATTAAAAATGGAAGTGCAATTGTCAATGGAAGTACAGAGTGAAACTCTAAGTCAAAAACGGAATACATCAAAATCCTTGTCTTCACTTAATTTCCTCTGTGCTGGTACAGTGAAAACATTTAATGTACTGGTATGATTTGGGAAAAACTTCAAGTTACTAAAGACAACGATCTGAAAATCAAATACCAAGCAGGTATCAAAGATTTGCTTAGTATATAGAAGAGTAGTATATAAACTTTATAACTTAAAAAATAAAATTTAAATTTTATATAAAGCAGTACTTCTTAAAATTGGCTCAAGGATCCCTACGTATCCTCAAGTTCCTTTCAAGGGAGTCTGTGAGGTCAAAGTTGCATTCATGATGATACCAAGAGCTCAAGTGACCTCTTTCATTCTCTCATGACTGTACAGTAGAGTTTTCTAGAATTGTCATGTGATTATATTACTGCTCTAATGGCTAATGGAATGGCTGCCTATGTTTCACAATCTTCTCAGTTTTGATTTCTAATTCAGTAAACATGGAAAGACAGGGCACACATAAACAAAAAAAAAAACCTTTGGAACCCCGAATAATTTTTAAGAGTAAAGTCTTTAAAAAAAAAAAAATCCTCACCCGAGGACATTTTTTTCATTGCTTTTAAAGAGAAAGGAAGAGAGAAACACTGATGCACGCAAGAAGCACCAACTGTCTCCCATGTGTGCCCAGAATGAGGATTGCATGCGCCTGGACGGGGGAGCGAACCCACAACCTATGTATGTGCCTTGACCAGAAATTGAACTCACGACCCTTCCATTATGGTACACATTCTAACCACTGAGCCCCACTGGCCAGGGCAAGAGTATAAAGAAGTCTTGAGATCAAAATATTTTGAGATGAGAATGGGCTTCTAATTACAATTAAGGAAAAGATCAAATTGCTGTGGATTACATTTGGAAGACACAGTTCAAGCATTATTAGTTTTAAAAAGACCTAAAGGATTAACAGGTTAGCAAAGGCTTCAGAAACAATGAAAAGAATGGTTCATTATCACTTCTGAATAAATGTAAACTGTTATTTAAGGAAATGACAAAGGTAGCTAGGAACTTATAAGACTGGCAAAAGTAAAAATCGTAATGCCCATCTTTGTCAAGAAATAAGAACCCCTACAGTTTTTTGGTGGGAGGAAGTGTGTGTCTGGTGATTGGGGTGGGGTGAATTGGAGACATCAATTTTAAATATACACACTGTCACACAATTCCTAAGCCAGAAAATTACCCCACAGACATACTTTGAAAAGTATGGCCCTACATTTAGGTCAGACCAGTAGATAAATGCTAGAGGGCTTACAATGAATGAGGTGGGGCCGTCATTTCTAATTTTTTATTAAAAATCTATTTTTGACTCATATACAAATATGCCTTGTTTATTCTTTTCACAAACAATGCCTAATGAGCGATTACAACAGTCAAATACAGTCAGCAGAGTAAACATTAAGTAAGGGTTTTGATTTTAACTTAGCATGCCCCTCGTTGAACTGGAGTGACTAGAGGTGGGGGGCAGGGGAAAAGAGGGAAGAGGAGGGGAGAGAAGGTGCAACTAATAATTGGACAGATGCAACAAATTGAAGGTATTAGTTTGTTTTAAGTTGTTGTTTACCTGCACTAAAGCCTGAACGGCATGAACTTGTCCAGCTATCCTTAAACTATCATCTCCTTCTCCACTACAGAAGGAAGAATCAAAAGAACACGATGTTTCCATGTTGACAAGACAGTGCCGATTCCGAGCACTATACTCTACTAGATTTATCAGCAGACCAAGGCCCTACAAAAATTAAAACATACATATTACCACAGGTGAGAATTAAATGCAAGTGAGCGCAATATACATAACATTTTTTGGTAACTAGAAACCTAATCAGCGTCCTGCCGTCTACAAAATTAGTAAAAACTAACATGTAAGGTCTTCCCAAAGAATGATTTCACCACTTTTTAAAAATCACTCTTAGTTCTTACATTTATTGTTTGCACAAAGGGCCCTTCACAGCTCTTTTGTACCACAAGATTATGTTCATAAGGAATCTTTTGAAACCCACAATGTATCGAACAAGTGGTTTTAACCCCAAAACTGAGATGAAGTTTTCATCATCAATCAAGTACTTAAGTATTCATTTCTGAAACAGTCACTTCAACTCACCAGCACTCGAATATCAAATCTCTGCTCCTGAGGTAGGTACTTTGGAACCTGAAGTACACAGTTCATTGCTGTGCCAATCAAGCCATCTTGTTCTCCTGTTTTGGTGCTGCCCCACTCTAAAATAGAAAATATGAGTGTGAAATTGTTACTGATTCTTCTTTATGACACCAACAACCCAAATTTATTAACAAGGGTATTTAAGTTAGAAATGGCTATTTCTTTTCTGAAATATATTTTTGATTGTATACCTCCAAGCCAAGATACAAAGCTGGTTCTAAAATACCAACTAAAAGCAGTTACATCTATATATGAATAAATAAATTACACGATGGCAATTTTAGAAAATCTCTACATTAAGAGACAAGGGGAGTAATTTATTTTTACATGTAAATATACAATTGTTCAATGAAAACATATGTAAAAAATATTACTTACCATTATCATTAGTTAAATTGAGCAACACTCCAATGATGGCCCTCATGCAGTCTTCCACTGCTTTGCCCACATGGTTAGTTACATTCTGCTGAGGCAGAGGTTTACTATCAGGAAAGCATATACTGTTCTCAGCTCGGTTATACTGCTGAATCAATTCTTCACAATGTTGTAATGCTCTTAAGAGAAAACAGAATGTACACTATTATGCTAAACAAAAACAGTAATCCTAAAACTTTCTCTTAGACCTGTTTCAAGTCTGTCATAAATGCTGCCAAATTAATTTATTTTTATTCCCAAAGTTATAATGTATCAACTATTCAATCATGTACCAAGTAAGTCTGGTATCACACTAGCTGCTACATTTTGTTAATTTGGGGAAAATTTGATAATTTAGATTTTTCTAGGCCAAATTATAAAGTCAATACAGAAGTTTTTATCTGTATTACCTATAGCTGCCTCCCATTTTACCAATCTCTGCAACACAAATGACTTACCACAACCCTTCCACAAACAAGCTAAAAATTTTAAGAGCTAACACTAGACATTCTGAATTTTATTTAGATATTTCTTATTCAGAATGCATGCTCTTAGCAAGTAGAGATTATTATTTATATTAATGTTGCATAATAAATAACCTCATATAGATGGGTATTAAATACTTCATGAACATTACAGCAAATGACAAGAGGTCATTTAACTGATATACATCTCCTGGCAGACATCAAGTTATCAGCTGCACCCCAAGATACTCAACATGCTACCCAAAATAACAAAAAGTGAAATGCTCAAGGAGGTCCAGTATTGGTGAGGACTCTCCTTAAATCACCATGTATATTCAGAAGTCTGTGAGAGATGATGTAAGCTCAATCTGTCAGTTGATTTTTCATGTGTTATATAATAAACAAAACCCAAAAGAAAACTGCACTACATCTATTCCCCCTCTAGCTGCTCCTAAAAACAAACCCTTTGTTTAGGAAGGTAGTCCTCATTGTCTAATCTAAAATAACTTACTGAGATGTTTGGGGATGTTAGCCACAACTCCCATGCTGTTATTGTTAACTGCCTTAAGTATTACCAAGCCCTATCGCAATTAGGGTTGAGAAGTGGGTGGAGAAGGGCAGGGGCATTATTATTTAATCTTTCAATGTGCTATTCCTGCATTTATCAGGGTTCTATAGAAAAGTTTTAAAAAGCCAGGTGAGTGATTTTTCACAAGTATCCAGTGACCTCTACTGCTTATACAAAAGACATTTTAAATATCACAAACAGATTTAACTTGCGAGAACACTCTCTGGTAAGGGAAGGTAAACAGGGTAAAACAAAACTAGAACTCATGCCTTAAGGGTATACTAAGTATGACACAAAATTTACAAAACTACAAGACCTAAGAGATGGAAGGGAAATTTATAGATTAAAAAAATTGACTAGAAAATAGATACTACTGGAAATTTGAGATTACTGGAAACTGAATATTGACTAAACATATGATAATATTAAGCAATTCATAATATATAAGGGTATGAAAACAGTAATGTGGTTAATATTTGTAAAGAGTCCTCTTTTGTATACTGAAATATTTATGAATGAAATAAGAAATTTGTAGTTTGCTTCAGGATAATATAAAAGGGAGAATGGATACGGTTACAGGTGGGCAAGACTGTCCATGATCAATGATTATTCAAGCGGAATAACATGTATGTATTTTGTCTCCTTTTGTCATGTACAAAATTCTCCAAAATAAGGGATTAAAAAGTACATAAACTTGAGTCAGGTAGTCAGTGGGCCTTTGACATAATACTAAGGAATTTGGACATATATACAAAAACAGTAAGAAATCACAGGGATTTGGAGTTTGGGATTACTTTATAAAGCAGAGATCTGAGGAAGGTTAAACTCCTGTGATACTGTATTGATCAGGCTAGAGATCAGAGAGCTAGGGCAGAGATATCAAGAATTAGGATAGAGATACTAGGAAGAGGCTGCTGCACTGGAGTGCTAGCATTAGCCTGATGTCATACAAGTTGGGCAGAGTGTGTGGAATGGGGGAAGAAGCTACATACAAATCTGGAAAAACAGGTATAACAAAAGGGTAGGAGAGGAATAGTGAAGTTAACTTGTAATAAAAATAAGGACTAATACTTAGTGTTAACTATACATCAAGAACTGTTCTAGGCTTTATACACACATATATATATAAACTCCTTTAATATATATTGTTCATAATATATACAACATACAAGAAACATTTAAAAAATTTTTAAATATATTTTATATATTAATATACACATTTTAAATGTTATACATAATTTAACATAAAACATGTATATTCTTTTTATTGTAACCACCACCTTGGGTAAGTAGATACAGTTATTAATACCCCCTCTGAAGAACTTCCAGCAAGTAACTGTCTTGCCCAAAGTGACAGGGGATGAAGTTATAAAGATGGGATCCACATTCAGTCTTTCTGGCTCCAGAATTTGTACTCCTAACTTGTACTATACTGTACTCCTTCTGGTACACAGAATTCAACAGACAGAAGTATTTTAGGGAGAAAAGTGACACAATTGTTATTTCTTTTATGATCAAATGCTTTAAACAAAAGCATGATATTTAAGAAAAACTTACTTAGCTGATGAAACAATGAGTTGTGAATCTTTATATGCTATCAAGTAGCTTTGATTCTCTGGATTATGCACTGTTACCTAAAAGGAAAAATTTTGAAATGATTTTGTCAATCGATAACTTTCATTCATTCACATATAACACACTATGCCTGGTGCTCTAAAAGATATAAAGATGAGAAAATTCAGTCCTTGTCATGTAAGAGAACCCACCCACATGTTCCAGATTTAAAATAATAGAGCCATTACATTTTATTAATTAAATTAAAAGAGCAGTCTCTAACTTATAAAGTTCTTAAGTGGATTCTTTAGAATAAAAAATATACAGGAGTGGTAAAAAACAGGTTTACAGTTGTGAGTATGCAAAACAGTTTATTATTGTATTATTTGTTATTATTTCCATATGAACTATAAATCTACTTTTGCCCACCTCTGTGTTTATAAAATGTACCTAATAAGAGAAGAAACAAGTTTACTTTCAACAATGCCAGAACTGTTGTTTTTTAAATTTTTATTGTTTGAGAGGGAGAGGGAGAGAGAGAGAGGAAGAAAAAGATATTGAGAGATATCGATTTGTCGTTCCACTTATTTATGCATTCATAGGTTGCTTCTTGTATGTTCCCTGACCCGAGGTCAAATCCATAACCTTCATGTATCAGGGTGACATTCTAACCAACTGAGCTACCTGGCCAGGGCCAGAAACTTTCAATTACACTAGATTATTTTCCCACAGATGTTTCAAAAAGCACCTAGCTACTCGAATCTGATCAATAAACAATCTTATGCATCCTGAACTTCATTTGCAGGATACATTCTAATCTATACTGAACTGGGTAAGATTATTCAAAAAAGCAAAAGAACAAATATAATTGTAGCACACAGAGTTCAATACTCTCATTCAATAATATTATAAACTGTGATTACAAACAATCTGACTCAAATAATGGCTAAATCAAGAAAATCCTTATTAATTTTTTAAAAAATCTGACTACATTTAAGTATCACTTTCCCCAAACAAGATATTTAAGCAGAATTCCACATTAAGGAAAGAACAGTAATAACACTTGGCAATATAAACAAACTTGACATGCAAGTATTCTTAGAAGATTAAACTGCTCTTCATTTAACTTGTTCATTAACACTGGCTGCTCAAAGAATACACTACAATTTCAATTTGGACTTTAAGAAAGTAAAATTCTAGAGCTATATAATATAAATGATTTGGCAATCTCATACAGTTACAATTAAGATTAAATACTTTCCCCCAAATAGTTATCCATACTTACACTTTCTAGAACACGTAAACATCTCTCTGCTCCCCATAATGAGGCTACTAGTTTCTCTTCATCCTCATCTCTACTTAGATGATCCACACATTCTTTCACTAGGAGAAAAGAAATGGAAATACATTAGTATGTCTCATCACTTCAATACCTACCCCCTTAACTAACATTAAAAGCCATTTGTACATATGCTATGAATATGCTGGAGCCTCTCTGAACATTCTTTATTCTAAGTGTTCTACTATGAGATGCTAAAAGGCATGACACTAATTTATTGTAATTATTTTATTTCTATAACTTCCCAATTTCAAAGCATTAATAGCATTTCCCTTAAAAGTTAAGAGATTTGCAACATGCTACTAAAAGAATAGACCTTTTCAAACTGATGCCATTATTTTTGAATTATGTAAATATTTTCTTCAGGCTTTTAAATACATAAAAATGATATACGTCTATTTATCATACCTTTATCTACAATATGATCCAGACCACCCAGAAGCCGGAGCTCTTCTTTAAACCAGTCTCCTGCTCGCTTAGAAGTAAGGGACAGTAATGTCTCCATAGCTAAATGCCCAGTCTAAAAATCAGAAGTATCATTAATGAATATTCTCTTAGCAATGATTCTGAGGCAACACTTCTAAAGATTTTCTTTAGAAAAGTTCACCACATGCTACCAGCCCATAGTATTCTTTTGTTTTTGGTTTATTCCCCTACAGTATTTTTTTAAAGCAATAAGTGCTTTCAGAAGTAAAACTGAAAGGATTTTCATTTTTATCTGAATAGTCTAAGCTGAAGAAATGTTTAACTATGGACTTGTTTTCATGGAGAAAATCCATTATTAAAAGTAGTCTATCATTTATCAGTTCAATGAAATACATACTGGTGTTATTTGTAAGGTTTAGAGACTGAAGGGTGGGACATTGAATTAAGGTGTAATATGCATTTAAATGTAAATCAATTTACTGGATTAATTTACCACAAAGACCAGAACAAGTAACACTGCAGGAGCAAAGTGTGGGTGTGCCAGTTGCCCTGAACCCTCAAAAGCTTAAAGTGATAACTTTAAATTTTTTCCTGAGGGTAAAAAAATGGTATCTTATTGCTTTGGTTTGTGTTTTTCCAATTACAGTAAACTTCAGCATTTTTTCACATATTAACTGGGTTTGCCCTGTCAATTCGTCTTTCCTTCTTTACCTGCAAGATTGCTTAACTTTTTCTTATTATTATACATATATATTTTCTTATCTATTCCAAATAAAAATCCTTTGTTATTTTTAGTGTTTCAGATTTACCAGGCTTAAACTTTATATTACAGTTAGCAGCTTGGATACACATCATGTGGCCACCATGATAAAATTATACATAAATACTGATTCAGAACCACCACTAGAGAAAACACAGAACAGTAAAGTTATATTTACAACCAGACTGAAGTTTTCCTTTCTCTTTATTTGCCTTTAATTATTATTTTTATTTTCTATTGTATTTCTTTTAAAAAGTATACAGCTATCCCTCAACAAAGAGCAATCTGGTTCTTGTTACATTACAAACTTCAGCATGAAGTTGCAAAGACCTAGTTTTCTTCCCAAAGCTCCTTTTCTTTGCAAGATGGAAGTTTACATTAAGTCCTCCTGACCTTATTTGAACTGAATATAAATTAGGTCTTTAGAAATGCAAAAAACATATTCTTACCAGCAAATCTTGGTATTATAGATTTAGAAGAGATCTAGAACATTTTAGTCTACTCTTTAACAAGGTTGAGGTCCAAGGTGACAAATACAGAACTAGACTTTAATACTACAAAAACATTCCATTTTGCCCAATTCTCATTCTAATGCCTTGAAAAAATAATGAGATTGGCTCAGGTATATCAAGTTCATGAGTCACATAGTGAATGTGAAGCCTAATGAGACTTCCTTTATAGTGGAGAAAAGGGGACAGTAATTTGATGTTAATATGGCAAAGGTTCCTAAGTTATTATACTAAAAGGGAACTTTTATCATTTGTTTCTATTGGCATTAAAAGGATTGTTGACAATTTAGGCTATTTTCGGTATATTATAAACTAGCATTTTAACACAGCCAACAATTCAAACATTTTATTTGAAAACTGGAATAGTCCTCAAAGAGGTAAAGCACAGCCAAATTAGCTCTGTTATTTCAGTTAGATCTGCAAACATTGTAATAGCAGTATTTTAAACTATCCATGGCATATCAGGAGTAAAGATAATATTTCAAGGAAGAAATTAAATAATAAAACAAACATGTACAGGGGACAGTCACTGCCTACTTAAGATTTAAAACAAAATATTAAGCTGGGAGGGGAAAAACACATTCTAAAATTAGCAACTCTGTTCTGGTTTTAATCATGTGAGTAAACTATTCAACACAATAAAAGAAAACTATTATGCTGGTATGTACCATCCTAATAAATTCAACAAACCATAAAGGAAATTCAATAAACAAATCTATGTTATTCAATGCCAAACACCTGCAAAGAATCTAAATGTTGAATATGGGAGACCCTCCCCCCACCAAAAACCCCCCATAAAGGTACATTTATTATTCCGTTACACAGCAAGTAAAAAGTATAGGCTCAAATTTATTTTTATATTAGTAAAAATTTGCATATGATGTAAAAATATTAAAAGTAAACAAATTACTGATACACTTGTAAAGTAGTACAAAAAGTTTGGTGAGGTAGAGAGATCATTTATCCAACATCTGAGCATAAAAATACTGTTTGTCTAACTTTAGTATATGAAACTACTATGTAATAGTACATGTCATTTTTGTATCTTGTCTTTTAAAGCCAGCTTGCTTTTCCCCATCAAGCCCCACTTTACCCAAACTCCCTATTCTACCATCACACCAAACAGAACAATATCCCTAAGTCGTATCTGGCTAGCACAACAAAACATTCTGTAATTTTTGAGGCAATTACTACAGTCCTCAGTTTAGTGGGCAGTAGGAAAAAACGCTTTTTACATAATTTGCCTATTGGAAATACCTGAAAGTCAGGGTACATATAATGCTCACGATCTTATTTTTTCAAAGTAACAAATTATCTTCTACTGGCCCATTAATCTTGGGGGATATTACTGACTGTGTAAGTAAAAAGGAACTGGAATCAACGAAGAGCAACAACACAGTCATCTTAAACTTGGAGAGATATGCTGAGCATAAGGGTAGCAACTGGCGACAACTCAGGATATGACGAACATTGCTCCACGGAGGGAGGTATCTTAGACTCTTCCTTCTGAATCTTGGTCCCCTGAAGCAGTTAATGAAGACACCATGAGATACTCTGGAATAAGTGAATGCTCACTGAAAATTGTCATTGCAAATTCTCTGAATCCTTATTGCAGAAACCCCAAGAGAGTAAGAATTCAAATTTCTAATAGCCTAAATGCAGTTTTTATATTAAAAAAAAAAGTAAGAGGAAAGGATTAGGCAAAATGTAATAAAAAATTAGCCAGTTTAGGAATTTCAGAGAACAGACTTATTTTAGAACTAAATCCTAGAAGAATTTGCTGAATTGTAAACCAAGAGGTTAAACAATTGTAAACCAGGAGTCCAAAGTCACACACTTGCTGTGACTAATTAAAAACTTTCTCAAAGTAATTTTCATTTTATAGTGGAAAAAAGGAGGGAACCCACCGTTATATTTTCCAAGTCAAGGTGCTTGTTGTGTACAGTTTCACAGAGCCTTCTAATTTTTTCCTTGATTTTGTTCATGTCTTTTTCATTCAGTAGCTTAGCTGAAGAAGCATCTTGTTCCAGTTCTAGAAGTCGAATCATTAGATCTAGGCTAGCTCTATCAAGATCCATGTTCAAACGATCTCTACTCAATATGTACATGAGGGCAGCTGTACAAAGGGATAGATTCTTCAACAGACCCCAAAAAATATAATGTAATCAATTAGTGGCAATTTCAGGGAGTAAGACCATTTGACATTTATTCACATGTAGAAACCTTAAATATGTTTTATTTATTGAAACTTCTACATCTTAAAATATTCTACAGAAATGTGAATTAAACAAACAAAGAAGTATAACTTAAATTTTTGCTTTCTATAGCTCTCCCCTTAAACAAATGCTCCAAAGCTAGAATATAAGTATAGGTACATATTTCTTTGGTCATTCCATGCTAAAGAAAGAGTTTAAAGAACATGTTTTTTTCAGCTTTCTTTATATAATCCTATTTTTAAATACACTTGACTTTTTCTTTATGATTAAGTAAATAAAGTTCAATTTCAATAAACAAATTATAAATATCTGTTATAAAATCTGTATCAGAAACTTAACTACTTTTTATCTGTAAAATAAAAACTGAGTTTGTGTTAATATATAAAAATAAGAAACCCGAATAAACACATTTAGATTGATTTCTTTAAAATAAACCAATCAGGTTTGGTTGAAGCAAGTAATTAAAAATAAAATCATGTGTTCTCAAAATCATTCAAATCAGTTAGCACACATTGCTTATAATAAGTAGTAAAATATATAACAACAGTGATATAATTTAGGTAGCATTACTCTAACGTATAATCATACTGTGCTTATACTTATGTCAATGCATAGAAACACAATCAACTATGTAAAAACACTTTAACTTTAAATCACCCAAAGTGGAGACTAAGTGGCTAATCAAATGGTTACACAGGAAATTACTTTTGGAAATTAGAATGACACAGCAGAGGCCTTGGGAGATCCCTCCAAGAACACATTAATAACACCTTGGTCCTCTCATAACTTCAAAACAAAGCAAATTAATAGTTCTTTTTTCTTCCCCCTTCTCATTGTTCTGTAGCTGCTACAACTTAGTTAATGAAGTTATCCTTACTCAGGGCTAGCTAAGTATATTGCTTTCAGCTTCAGAAGACTAAGTATTAAATTGTGTTGCCTATTCTGCATTTGAAACATAATCTCCCCAAACAAAAATATAAGGAAGCCGTCTCAAAATACCACTATTGATAATTAGTGATTATTTTTTTACTTTGGAAACGTTAAACCTCACTTTTGTTACATATATTTAAGGGAAAGCATCAAAGTCAAAATGACAATGAATTCCTTTTCCATAATGAACTGCGCCCAGACTCAACATCCAGATAAACTGCTTAAAAAAAAAAAATCCAAAACGTTTTTTGTCATGCTATTAATATCAAAGAGTAGTAAAAGTTTTCCAGTACCTTCTGATTAGAGAAAAATCAGTGCTCATAGAATTAAATATCCAGTATGATACACTATGTTAGCTATGATAACCAAATAATATTTTGGGGTTTTTTTAATTTTTATTTTTAGACAGAGAAGGAACGGAAAAAAGGAGGGAGAGAAACATCTATGTGCAAGAGAAACATCGATTGCCTGCCTCTCTCATGCCCCAAACTAGGGACCTGGCCCGGAACCCAGGCATGTGCCCTGACTGGGAATCAAACTGGCCACTTTCTGGTTCTCAGGCCGGTCCTCAATCCATTGAGCCACACCTGCCAGGGCTGAATAATGTTTTAATAGTTTAAGTTGACAAGAGGAAAAACTGTCATGACAAAAATAAATGATTTATTACGCAATAACTTCTGGCATGAAGTTCTTCATATTTAGCAAATAAAACTCAACCAATATTTAGGAAATATTTGTATGTGAATTATCAAACAAAGATATTTGTCAATAACCAAACAGACTGGAATTTTAAAATATTGCTTCTCAATCCTAGAAACTTAAAAATACCTGATGGTGCTGAGAATCATCCAAGGTTTTAAAGACCATTGCTACCATTCCGTGTGCCCTCAGGTGCATTCGAAAACTGGGCATGGCACATTTAGTAGCCAAACTAATAACACTGGAAGAAAAGAGACTAGGTTAGGGAGACTAAAAATAGCTAATGCATCAGAATTTTGTTTGCACAATACCAAAACAAGCAAATGGAGAAGGGTGTCAAAGCATGCCTGTATAGATCAAAATATAAAGGGCAAGCCAAATTATTAAAAATTTCCTCATGCGTAATATATAATTAGGTATATTAAACTATATAAATAACAAACAGTCTTCAGTTTACTTCTTATATTCTATTACCATTAAAAGCAAAAAGTGTCAGATGCCTTTCATAATGTCTCTGATACATGAAGATATATATAGTTCATTGGATAAACTCTGACTGGATAATTCAATCATATACAAATATTCAATCCACTATAGTATGCAAAAGTTTGTCGACATTAAAACATGCTTTAATGAATCCAATTTATCACATGCATGACTAAAAGTCTGGCTAGAAAAAGAACTTAAAAAGATTCTTTAGCATAACACTTCTTTCAAGAATCTGGAAACTGAAGCCTATACTATGCTAAAAGGCTGACCATCCAACTTTCCTTTGTCCATGTAAAAATCAAGTCTCTTGAAAAACCTGACTGCTGAATACAGAATGGCAACCACAAATAGTAGAGCCCTGGTTAAAGGGGGCGCTGAGTGGTCTGGAGACACTTGAGGAGAGACTGGAGACAGAGGCTCTGGGGAGAGAATAGAAAGCGTGACTCACAGGATCCCGGCTGACTCCTCTCCTATATGGCGGCAGCCATCTGGCTCAGGCAAACCACTCCCCTGAGAGGCAGGAGCATCAGAGCACCCAACAGCCTCGCCCCCCAGAGGGACTCTGTCTCGCCCTGTGGTGTCTAAGCCAGCCTACTGAGTGCAGAGTGACTTGATTAACAGCTGAAGGAGACAGCCACAGACAGGAAATTCCTAGAAGTCTCAAACAGACTGCGTAAGATCAGACAGGGTCAACAGCTGACATCATCAAAGGCAGATCCAGAAAGTAAAAACAGTGGTCTCCTACCATAGAAGTTCATACCACAAAGTCAGGAAATCAAGACAGATCAACTTAAGAAGCAGAAGCAAAAGAGAAGAGTCTCACAAATAACGGGAAGACAAAGAAACACCTCTTGGTGGAAGGGAAAGGAAGAATCCCCAGAAACAGAAATAATGAAATAGAGGCAAGTAAACTATCAGATAATGAGTTCCAAACAGTGGTTCTAAGGAAGCTCAATAAGCTCAGTGAGCTCAGAGAGAATTACAAAAAACTACAGGAAAACTACGAGGCACTTACTGCAAACTATATCCGCATGAAAAAGGACAAATTCTCAATAAGAAGAGGAAATGAAGAATACAATTTCTTAATTGAAGAAGGCAGTAGAAGGAATCAAAAGCAGGCTGGATGAAGCCAAGGATCCAATCAGTGAGCTGGAGGACAAGGTAGAAAAAAAGCTCCCAGAAAGAGCAAGAAAATGAAAAAAGACTCTGAAAGAATGGAGAGGCATTGAGGGAAATGCAGGACAACTTGAAAACATAATAATATCCATATAATAGGGATACCAAGAGGAGAAGAGGAGGAGCAAGGGATCGAGAACCTGTCTGAAAAAGTAGTGATGGAAAACTTCCCTAATTGGAGGAGAGAAAAAGTCACAAGTCCAGGAAGCACAGAAGGTCCATTCAAGAGGAACCCAATGACACATCATCATTAAAACACCAAATATCAAAGACAAACAGAATCCTAAAGGAAGCAAGGGAGAAAGAGGTAGTAATATATAAGGGAGCCCCAATATGGCTAGCATCTGACTTCTCAACAGAAACACTGCAAGCCAGAAGGGAATGGCAAGAAATATTCCAAGTCATGAAAAGTAAAGGCCTGCAACCAAGACTGCTCTACTCAGCAAGCCTCTCAATTAAAAGGGAAGGCAAAATAAGGAGTTTCCCAGACAAAACAAGATGAAAGAATGCACCTCCACCAAACCAGCACTGCAAGATATGCTAAAGAGACTGCTTTAAGATGACGAAAAAGAATCTATGAATACCCAGTTCCTTTCACAGTTGCCAATACTTGATATTACCAATATTTTTAATACTCATCAATCTGATTGTGACAATGTTATTTTAATTGTTCCTTTATTTGTTGAAACTAAACCTGTTTTTGTGTATTTCTTGTCTATTATTTTAAAAAGCTTTAAATGACTTTTTGATATTCTTTATCCATTCATCAATGAAAAGTCTAGAATGTTTTTCCCTAAAAAAAAAAAACCAAAACAAAAAAACCCCCAACTATTAACCCTTTTTCAGATGTGCGGCAAATACTTTCCCATTCTATTACTTGTCCTTTTAACTTTTTTATATGTATATTACTATATAATCTTAAATGTCTAATACAGTCATAGTGTCAATGTTTTACTTTATGGCTTCTGGGTTTGATTATTTTACTTCACGGTAAGAAAAATATTAGTTTGTATTTTCTCCTTAAACTCTTTAGATTCTACATATTGATTTTTTAACTCACCTGAATATTTCTTGTATAATGTGTGAAATAGGGCTCTATATTTGTTTTATTTCAAGTAATAATGGTCCATTCACCTTATTTGTTGAATAAGCCTTATTTTCTCCATTGGTTGAAATATCAATTTAATTATATAGTTAGATATATTCGTTTGTTTATAGAATGCCCATTTTATTTCACTGACCTACTTGATTATTTCTGTGCTGGTGTCATGTTGTTTTATTCGCTGACACTTTATAATGGATTTCAATTTTTTACCATTTTATAATGGATTTTGACATTTAAAAAATAAAATCAATCTGCATTAAAAAAATAATAAAATAAAATAAAGTCCCTTATAAGTGATCAATTCACATTTTAACGTACTATCACTGGCTATAAACTATATCCACAATAACTAACTCACAAATGTTCAGCTCTATCCACTTGGAAAATTTTAATGAACTATAGCATACATACAATTATTAAATATAAAAAGAAGAGCTTACCTAAGGCAACGTGTGTTTAGAGGCTGAGTGCTCTTTAAGCCACTTAACAAATACTCAATGTCATCAGTGAACTCTTGGTTTTCACCAAATTCTACCACATCGTTGAAGTGCTTCACGTGCTGAACAACAGTATATAACTGCCAAGAAAGAAAAATAAGTCCACCTCTTTTGTAACTGTGAATTAGCATATTTAGTTAAATCTATGGGCTTACTGTACTTTATTTAAGTGTATAAAACCATTACATGGCAACTAAAAGATGGTTTTAAAACACTGGTAGTACTAAATCAAGATAAGTTTGTGACTCAAAGCTATGAATATCAGACATTAAAAAGCAAAATGTTACATACAAAAATCTATCCACGCACAGTAAAACTATATGGCTGCTTACTTCTTTGTCTTCTTTTCTGCATTTTAGTGCAGTAACTATATCTTGGTAGGGCTGAGTAGGTATTGTCACAGTTTTTATCACTTTGGGTGGTGGTGCAGGAGCCTTAAAAACTCCATCATCTTTCTGATTCGGTTCCTTTGAAGACAGCCTCACCTATTGAAAAAGGTAGTTAGTTATTCTAAAATATATATCTTCTCTGCCTCGCAAATTTAACTTAAGAAAAAAAGATGGGAGGACACCTCTGAAAGTTCATAAGGAATTTTTTTTAAGCCTATTTCATTCTCATTCAAGAGAGGAGGGGAGGGAGGGAGAGAGACAAGTATCAATGTGAGAGAGAAACATCTATTGGCTGCCTGCTACATACACCCTGACGGAGCACTGAACCTTCAACCTAGGTATGTGCCCTGAACAGGAATCAAACTGGCAACCTTGTGGTTATGGGTTGCCTCTCCAATCGAGCCATACCAGTCAAGGCAGTAATAAAAGATATCTTAAAATTCCAATCACTACTAGATAAGATTAATATAGGTTTTACTTATAAAAGAACGACTCAGGAATTCCTTCTGTTCAAGCTTACATTTCACACAATCTGTTATTTGTCCCCAGGGCCATGACAACGGATAAAGAACCACTAATTACTAATACACACAATGTGTTTTATACTAGTAAAGGGAGTTTAATATACTCAAGAAGAGAGGGAATTGCCCTGTCTGGTGTGGCTCAGTGCATTGAGTGCTGGCCTGCAGACCAAAGGGTCCCTGGTTTGATTTCCAGCCAGAGCGCATGCCTGGGTTGTGGGCCAGGTCCTCAGTAGGGGGCGCTCAAGAGGCAACCACACATTGATGTTTCTCTCCCTCTTTCTCCCTCCCCCTCTCTAAAAATAAATAAATCTTTAAAAAAATAAGAGAGAGAACTAACTACACATTATGTTTTAGAAAGAAAGATCTCTATTCCTGACTTTTGTTGTTATAAAGAACTTACCCTTTGATAGCTCCAGATGACTGAGGTGTTACCATTATCTAGAAATATTAATGTACGGTCCTATCAGTTATTGTGAAGAAAATAATTTGATAAGAATCTTTTTCAAATGTGTTTTGAAGTTAAAGGTATTAGAGGAATGCAGGAAAAAGTCCTCCTCTAAAAAGCAAATTACCCACTCAAAGCCACTTGAATATCAATGTAAGATGTAATATATCATTAATAATACAGCTCCTAACAGTTATTACAAATTTCAAATATGCACTAGTTTGCTCTTTAAAACTAAATACTATAATTCCATAAAATGTGGATCAGAAGTAAAAAATGGTCCAGTACTTTTTAAGGCTTTTATTTTTGACCTAGGAAGTCCAGAATTTTTGTAACCCTGTCCACAATCCTCACCTTTCCAAAGAATCAAACTGAAGCCACAAAATTTTAGTTAGGAAGTCCAAAATAAACTGTTAGCCCTGACTTGTGTGGCTCAGTGGTTTGGGCGTCCTCCCACAAACCAAAAGGTTGGCGGTTTGACTTCCGGTCAAGGGCACATGCCTGGACTGTGGGCCATGTCCCCAGCTGGGGGCGTATGAAAGGCAACCAACTGATATTTCACTCCTTTCCTTTCTCCTTCCTTTCCCCTCTCTCCAAAAATAATAAAAAATAAACTGTCAAACAGGGAGGTCAGGGACTTTCCACTTATGTATAAAGACAGCAAATTAAATACAAAATTAAACAATACAGTTCACTTACTGTTACACTCTGAGGTTTTACTACTGGTGGCCCAGGCAGCTCTTCTGAGTCCGGATGGTTCCAATGCCTGGCATTATATACAGCTTTTGTAGGAGACTATAGAAATGAGAAAAAAGTCAACTGTTTCCATATTTTGCATTCTTATAAAACTGTCTCCTTTCATAAAATAAAAATCATAATGAATAATATAAATGCATAAACATATACCCTATTCAGAGCAGGATACACAGTATCCGGCTCATATTCCCACCATACTCCCATGCCTATGCCTGACATGGAGTCACAGCGGTATTCTGCTACAAAACTGACAATCAGTGCTCCAGACAACTATTACCAACCAAGAGAAGAAATTAAACCTCTTGCCAGGCTTGTACTAACTTATTAATCAATATAGTTCATTCAACATGTCTTTTCTTCCTCATGCTGCTGATTCACACCTCACATTCCTCCAACCATGGAATTTGGGCACCTTAAAACAAGTGATAAAAGCCCATATTCATTTAAGTGAAACTGTTGGGGCCAAATGAGTGCCACTATTAAAAAGTTTTCAAATTTTATAAATGTAAATATGGCACATACGTCACATGCTACAAATCATAGTAAATTCTACAGCAGTACTATATAACAGCATCCATGATTTCTGCAGGAAAAGGTACACATATTTACACTAAGCAGGATACTGCCTCACCTCAGTTTAGAGTAATCTGTTGGCAAATCAATTTACTATAACAATGAAAAAACTTTCAGTTTAATACTTTGAATTTCAGAACTGAGAATAAAGAACTGTGAGCCTGTATAATCAAATTCATAGGATTAAACCTATATAAAAGGAACAAATCGCTACTTTCAAAGGAGATTGATTAAACAAAGGCCAAAAATATTTTGTCCATCCTTTACAAAAGTGATGTTAAATTTTGTCCTTTACTCTTCAAATCAAAGGTTTGGCTCTCATTAGATTTTGTTTATAAGAGTGTAATAATTTACATATTTTCAGTACTATATACAAAGAAAAAAAAAGAGAGTACAAGAGGAGAAATACACTTCAAGATTGGGAAAAATCAAATTAACCACCTGCTCTGTCTGCAGTGGGTTGAATGCCAGCTTGCTAACCAAAAGGTTGCCTGCAGTTCGATTCCCAGTCAGGGCATATGCCTGGACTGCAGGTCAGGTTCCTGGCTGGGGGTGTGCAAGATACAACCAACTGATGTTTTGCACATTGATGTTTCTTTCCCTCTTTCTCCCTCCCTTAACCTGTCTCTAAAAAAAATAAAATCTTTAAAAAAAGAAAATTTAAAAAAAATTAACCATCTTCCCTTACTAGCTGCAGCAAACATAACTGTAATTAAGTTCATTCAAAGTTACCGTTTTATACAAATATTATCTTCAAAATAACCATGTTATGACATCAAGGTAACAGTGTAAATTCCACAAGAACTAAGTGTTTAGAAAATAAACTTTAAATTGATTCACATATTAAATGTTTTAAGAAACTTTTTTAATCCTCACCCAAAAATATGTTTATTGATTTTAGAGAGAGTGGAAGGGAGAGGCAGAGGGAGAGAGAAACATGAATGTGAGAAAGAAACCCTGATCAGTGCCTCCCGTACATGTCCAGACTGGAGACTGAACCCACAACCTTTTGGTGTTCAGGACCATGCTCCAACCAGTTGACCCACTACGGCTAAATGTGTTAGGAAATCTTAATTTTAAAGGGATCTTACCATAAAGCTTACATGAAGTAGAAAGACTCTCATTTGTATTCGGTATACAGACCGACTATTCTTATGTAACATGTTTGCATAAAATGATGACACACTAGTAATCTAAAGCAGTTTATGCACTTAAGCGATAACTTAACCCTCTTGAAGCATAACCACACAGGCATTCAAGGATCCACTATATAACCTATATGCCTACTAGGTGAGAGATTCCTCATTTAAGCAACCTATAATACCCAAAGCATAATCATTAATAGTCCAGGGAGATAACCAACTTTTGGAAAGAATAGGTGCCTCAAAGCTCAAGCACTTTTTTTTTTAAAAAAGCACTGATTTCAGGTAATCTTTGGGATAATAAAAAGGTTATCTGGTTCCAGAGGTTAACAAACTAGCAGGGCAGGTCAAGGTTCTACATTAAATTGACACCCTTCTAGTTAACTGTGAGTGGCAACACATCAAATAGCTAACAAAGCAGACTCAGGAACCAAATGGTCTATGTTAAAATCCAGATAAATAGTAAGCTCTCCTATTACTTGTTACTCAACATTTTTTTCATCTGTAAAATGGGATTAATAACAGTACCTACTGCAGTGGTGTTGTGAGGATTAAATAAATAAATGTAAGACACTTAGAAGAATACCTAAAGCAATATATGCTATGCAGGAATTCATTATTGATAATACTAATGATAATAATTATGTGATCATATACAATTCTGAGTCCAGCACCTTCATAAGAAAATTAGAATATATGCTCTACCCACCTAACAGAGGGAATGCAATAAACAAATGGAGTAACTGACATGAAAATATTATCATAAAAAAATGAGACTGGGATACATTATCCTAACTCAGCTCAAAAGTCCTGAATAACATCCCTGATAAATACATATGAAAAATATCCTCAACAAAATACTAGGAAAAAAAGCTTAACAGCACATTAAAAAAAAAAAAATCAAACACCATGCCCTGTCTGTTGTGGTTCAGTGGATGGAGCGCTGGTCTATGGACTGAATCGTTGCCAGTTTGATTCCCAGTCAGGGCACATGCCTGGGTTGCAGGCTAGGTCCCCAGTTTGGGGCAAGCGAGAGGCTACCAATGTTTCTCTAGCACATGGATGTTTTCCTCCCTTTCTTCCTCCCTACTTTGCCTTTCTCTAAAAATAAATAAATAAAATCTTTTTTTTTTTAAATCATACACCATAACCAAGTGCGATTTATCTCTGGCATGCAAGAATGGGTCAACATGAAAATTAACCAGCCACATTAACAGAAAGAAGGACAAAATCACACAATTATCTCAACTGGTACAGAAAAAGCATCATCTGATAAAATTCAACACCTTTTCATATAAAAACACTCAACCAACTAGGAATAGAAGGAAATTACATCAACATAATAAAGGGCATATATAAAAAATCCCACAACACAATTAACATCACCCTCAGCAATGGGAAACTAAAAGCGTTTCTTCTAAGATCAAGAAAAGACACCTTCTCGCTGCCTTTATTGAACATAGTACTAAATATACTAACAAAATTAGGCAAGAAAAAGAAATAAAAGGCATTCAAAAAAGAAAGGAGTAAAATTTTCTCTATCCACAAATAACATGATCTTATGTTAAAAACCCTAAAGATTACACATACCAAAAAAAATGTTAAGTTGTACAACACAAAATCAACCTGTAAAAATCAGTTGCATTTCTATTCAACTAATAAACAATACAGAAGATGAAATGAATAAAATCCCATTTACGACAGCATCAAAAAGAATAAAATTCAGCCCTGACCAGTGTGGCTCAGTGGTTGGAGCACTGACTTGTAAATAAAGTGTTGAGGGTTTGATTTCTGGTAGGGGCACGTGCCTAGTTTGTGGGTTCACCCTGGTCCAGGGGCATGCAGAGGCAACCTATCAATGCCTCTCTCACATAAATGATTCTCTCTCTCCCGTCCTCTCTCACTCTAAAAAAGCAAATGAAAATGTTCTTGGGTGAGGATAAAAAAAAAAAAAAAAAAAAAGGAAGAAAATGCTTAGAAATAAACTTAACCAAGGAGACAAAAGATATGTATACTGACACCTACAAAGCGCTGTTTAAAAGAAACTGAAGACACAAAGAAACGAAAGGACATCCTGTCTTTATGGATTGCAAGACAATATGGTTAAAATGTCCATACTACCCATAATGATCTACAGATACAATGTATTCCTATCAATGGTATTTTTTACAGTAATAAAACTAAAAACAAAATTCATATGGAACCACAAATAACCTTAAATAGCCAAAACAAACTTGGGAAATAATAAAAAACTTGGAGAAATCACACTTCCTGATTTCAAAACATATCACAAAGCTACAGTTATCAAAACAGTAAGGTACTGGCATAAAGATATTGTAGAAATATATACAGACCAATGGAACAGGATGGGGAGCCCAGAAATAAATCCACATATATATGGCCAAATGATCACAGGGTGCCAAGACCAATTACACAATGGGGACGGTCTCTTTTAACAAATGGTGCTGGGAAACTGTATTACACAAAACACAAAATCAACTCAAAATGGATCAGAGGGTTAAACATTAAACCTGAAATTGTAAAACTCCTAGAGAAAATGCAAGAAAAGATAAGTAACATTGGTCTTGGCAATAACATCAAAAGCACAAGCAACAGAAGCAACATAGACGAGTAGGACTAACATCAAACTAACAGGCTTCTGCATAGCAAAGGAAAAGATTAAAATAGTGAAGATGCAACCTTAAGAATGGGAGAAAATTATTTCCAGGCCATATATCTGATAAGGGATTGCTATCCAAAATATAGTCGACACTTGAACCACACGGGCTTCAACTGCACAGGTCTACTTATACACGATTTTTTTCAATAAATACAAGTTGGCCCTCATATCTCAAGTTTGCATCTGCAGATCAACCAACAGCAGACTGAACCTATGGTGGATCAAAAAGAGTATTTTTGAATTCCCACCTGTAGATCAAAATACTGTTTTCAATCCACAGTTGGCTGAATCCATGGATGCGAAGTGCTGACCGTAGTCTTCTGTAGGATCAAAAGTTATACATGGATTTCTGTCCCAGCTGAGTATAAGCAGTTTAGCTGGTTGGAGCAATGTCCAGATGTGCCAGGATTGCAGTTTTTCCCCAGTCAGGGCACATATGAATAAACAAGTGGAACAATAAAGTCTCTCTCTCCCCAAGATTAATTTTTAAAAAGCACTAAAAGTTACATATGGATTTTTGTCTTGCAGAGGGAGGGTATGGTCAGCACCCCTAACTCCCACATTGTTCAAGGGTCAACTATAAAAGAAACTCCTACAATTCAAGAGCAAAAAAGAAAGAAAAGAAAAAATAAGAAATGAGCAAAGAACCTGAATTTCTCCAAAGACGACAAAGGGCCAAGAAGGTACATTAAAAATATGTTCAACATCATTAATCATTAAGAAAAATGCAAATCAGGTGACTTCTGGTCAAGATGGATGTCATGCCTCCTCACACAACTACAGAAAAAATTACAATGAGACTACAAAACAAGTATCACCTGGAATAATCAGAAAATCAAGTTGTATGTAAGTATGACAACCAAGGATTTAAAGAAGCCATATTCATCCAGATGGGTAGAAGGGGCAGAGACCCAGAGAGGTGGAGAGGCACAGCTGAGTGGCACAGAGAGGCATGGAGACGCAGAATGGGTAAGTCCCACATCTGCATGTGGTGTATAAAAATTTGGAGGGACACCTTGAGAGAAGGGATCTCAGCCCCAGGACCACCCAGCCCAGGGTTCTAGCACAAGGAAGAAAAGTCCCCGTAACTTCTGGCTGTAAAAACCAGTGGGTGTTGGGGCAGCAGAAGAAACTGAGGGATTCTTGGGAGACTCCTCTTAAAGGACCCATAACAGACTTAAGCAGACTCACTCCCTCTGGAATTCAGCACCAGGACAATAAATGGAAGGGCACTAGTGGCATACGGGGAGAAGTTAAAGTGATTGGCATCAGGGCAAAAGCTGGGAGACAGCTTCCTCCCAGGCAAAACTCCAGACACTGGGCAACAGCACTGCCCCCTCTCTGAGGCCTCCCTGACACAGAGCCATAAAGCAGTAACATGGGTTGCCCTGCCCTGGCAATCACCTAAGGCTCTGCCCCACAGAGGTCTTACAGGTGTGCTTTTCTACAACAGGTCAAGCTACTAAGACAGGGAGTCAAAGCAGCACTACCTAATACACAGAAACAAACACAGGGAGGCTGCCAAAATAAGGAGACAAAGATATATGCCCCAAATGAAGGAAGAGAACAAAACTCCAGGAAAAGAACCAAACAAAATGGAGATAAGCAACCTATCTGATGCAGAGTTCAAAACACTGGTTCATCAGGACGCTCAAGAAACTCACTGGGTATTTCAACAGCATAAAAAAGACCCAGGCAGAAATGAAGGTTACATTAAGTGAAATTTTAAAAAATCTACATGGAACCAAGAGTGGAGGGGATGAAGCCAAGAATCAAATCAATGATTTGGAACATACGGAAGAAAAACCATTCAATCAGAATAGCAAGAAGTAAACAGAATTAAAAAAAAAATGATGATAGGCTAAGGAACTCTCTAGCACATGTTCAAACATTCCAATATCCAAATCATAGGGGTGCCAGCAGGAAAAGAAGAGCAAGAAATTGAAAACCTACTTGAAAAAGATTATGAAAAAAGAAAAAAAAAACAAAAACCCTCCCTGATTTGGTGAAGGAAATAAACATACAAGTCCAGGAAGCACAGAGTTCCAAACAAGTTGGAACAAGAGAGATCCATTACAAAACACACCATAATTAAAATGCCAGAGGTTAAAAAAAGAATCTTAAAAGCAGCAAGAGAAAAGTAGTTAGTTACCTACAGGGGAGTTCCCATAAGACTGTCAGCTGATTTCTCAAAAGAAACGGTGAGGCTAGAAGGGACTGGCAAGAAGTACTCAGAGTGATGAAAAGCAGGACCTACAGCCAATATTACTCTATCCAGTAAAGCTATTTAGAATTGAAGGGCAGATGAAGTGCTTCCCAAAGAAGGTAAACCTAAAGGAGTTCATCATCACCAAGCCATTATTATACGAAATGTTAATGGGAATTACATAAGAATATCAAAACTGTCAACATTAAAATGGCAATAAATTCACAACTATCAACAATTAAATCTAAAAAACAAAGCACACAAGCAGAAGAGAAACAGAATCATGGATATGGAGAGCATTTGGAAGGTTATCAGTTGGAAAGGAGGAGAATGGGGTTAAGGGGCAAGGATTAAGAAGTACCAACTGGTAGGTACAAAATAGACAGGGGGATGTTAAGAACAGTACAGGAAATGGAGTAGCCAAAGAACTTATATGCATAACCCAAGGACGTGAACTAAGGGTGTGGGGACTGACTGCTGGAGGGAATGGGGGTACCAAGTAGAGGGAGTCAAAGGGGGAAAAAGTGGGACAACTGTGATAGCATAACCAATAAAATATTTTTAAAAAGAAAAATGCAAACCAAAATCACAATGATTCCTAACTTGTGTGGTTCAGCAGGTTGGGTGTTGTCCAACAAACTTAAAGGTTGCTGGCTTGATTCCCAGTCAGGGTACATGCCTGGGTTGTGGGCCAGGTCCTTTGTTAGGGGTGTGAGAGACAACCATCAATGTTTCTCTTCCTCTCTTTCTCTTCCCTTTCCCTCTCTCTAAAAGTAAATCAAAAAAAATTTTTTTTTTTAAATCACAATATCACATCACTCTGTAAAAAACCAAACGGTAAAAAAAACAAGTGTTGGCGAGAATGCAGACAAACTGGAACTGGTTCCCTGAACACTGCTGGTGGGAATTTAAATGGTAAAGCTATTACAGAACACAGTATAAAGGTCCCAAAAAAATTAAAAGTAGAACTACCACACAATGCTGCATTCCTACTTCAAGGTATTTATCCAAAGAATTGAAGTCAGGATCTTGAAGATAAACCTACATTCTCATGTTCACTGCAGCACTTTAACACAATAGCCAAGAAGTGGAAACAACCTAACTGGTCATCAACAGATGAATGGATAAAGAACATATGAGACAGAGCCAAACATCAGGGTATTATTCAACCATAAAATAGAAGGGAATCCTATCATATGCCAGAACATAGTTGAACCCTGTGAATACTGAAGGGGGGGGCGGGGGGGAAGATGCCTACTAAGAAGGGCTCCTGTGGCTAACTGGACTCAAAGAAAGGGGAGCCTAGCAACCATTTTGGCACAGGGGCCTGTCACACAAACTTTCCTAAGAAAGTATATTTCATGTTGATTTTAACCACATGAAATTTTTCTCAAAAAGCCCTTGAAAGCTACCCTTGAAGAGGATAACTGATAAAATTATATTAAAAGGACACATTCAATGAACTTTGTTTACTCTATTGAATAAAGTGATATAGTAATACTATTATTCCTAAATTTTTAAAATTTTTTACTTATTGATTTCAGAGAGGGAAGGAGGGAGGGATGGAGACATCAATTTGTTGTTCCATTTATTTATGCATTCATTGGTTGATTCTTGTATGTGCTCTGACCCAGATTGTCAATTCCTATCTACCTGAAGGACAATGCATACTACAACTCCACTGTTTTTGAGTATAACTCCAAAAGTATAACTGGTAATAGTATTTTTATAAAAGCAAGCCATTGTCACATCAGAATTATCACCTGGACTCTGAAAAGTCCAGGTAACAAAGGAGAAAATTCCATATTTGGCACTTTGTGAAAATATAACTTAGTCTTCAATTAAACAATTATAAAAGATACTAGAATGAGCCATGATAAAAATGTCAGCCAAAACAGGTGTCAGCTTTTTACAACTAAAATACCATTAAATATATAATGGACCAGTTGTATTAGGGAGAGGATTATCATACTTAGAGACATGAAAAGAGAAACTGTAAACACATTGAGACACCTGTGGCTAAAGAATATTAATTATCCCCTTCACTTTCCTTTAAGAATATTTAACTGACAGATGTTTGACCAGATTTTCCAACATCTCTTGCTATTTCGTGTGGGCACATGGTAACCTCCTAAGTCCTAGTCTTCTAGAACTGTTCACTGCCTACCCGTCTCATTCTTTATATGCTCTTAAATACTCTAGAAATGGTAAAACACCACAAGGAAGGAAACTGACCCCCAACAATACAACAAACTGAACACAGTCCAGAGATAAACTCCTAAGAACCAGTAAGCCAGAGAAAAATAAGCTACCTATTTAAAAACTAATTTGAGGCCCTGGCCAGGTGGCTCAGTTGATTACAGTGTTGTCCTGATACACCATAGTTGCAGGTTCAATCTCTGGTCGGGGCACGTACAAGAAGCAACCAATGAATGCATAAATAAATGGAACAACAAATCGATCCCTGTCTAAAATCAGTAAATAGAACTAAAGAAAAAAATTTTGAAATTTCTCTTACAGCAACTGAGCCAAACCTTAAGACAACAACCTTTGAAAAATTTCTAACTGAAATTAGGACCAAATGCGCTGAATGTAAAAAATTATGCCAACACTGAATCTGTATACAACAGGCCCTTTAATAATATTGTTTCATTATAATGCTGATGAGATACCAGAGGACCTTAACTCCTAGCTATATCAATAAACCCATGGTAAAACTGGTTTTGTTATACATCATTTTCACATAAAGTTGCAGAAACTATGAACAATGTTAAGTGATGACTTACTGTACATATATAACCTATACACATATAGCCTTAAGAAGAAACAATTTACAATTTCAAAATATAGTCTAAAGCCAACTTTTTAAAAAACTGTAAGTATACATACTCTCAGGAAGATCTCTATAAACTCTGGTTTCCAAGAGTTATTACTAAATTAAAAAAGCAAAGTGCAAGAGCACCTACAGATGCTATTGTTTACATAAGAATGAGGGGGAAAAAGAAATTTTGTGCTAATTTACATAAAAAGAAACAAAAAGAATAAAGCAGAAAACCCTACAAGGGGTGACTGATGGAGTAGAATGTATCTCAGTAAAGCAACCTTTCACTGAACTTACATTTTTGTAGTTTTGACTTTTGGAAGCATGTTAATGTTGCACATACTCAAAAGATAAGTCATTAAGAATGGAAGGGGGAAAAACTAAAACTGAAAGCAAACCAGAACAAATAAATCTACCTGTAATTCAAGTAAGTAACAGGCACACTGAAGGGAAGACAGAAAGACGAACAAAAAGGCAGGCAGATAAAACCAATCTAAGTAACTTATGAACATAGTATTTGACTTTATACTCTCAGTAAGGAGCAGGGTTAAAGTGAGGCATGTGCAGGACTGCAAAGAAATCCTAAACACATTAAATTTATTCACTGTAGTGGAAAAGACAAAGAAATCCTGTAACTATTTTAAATGTGTTATAAAATGTGTTGATGTTGATGGGAGGCAGGGTTCAGACAGAAGGCAAGAAAGAATCCTGTGAGGATGGATTAATATTGGTGATAGTGTGAACTCATGATTGTTGGAACAAAGAGGTAATATGCAGGAATCTATATGCATATATGAATGTATGTTAATATATATGTATACATATGCATGGTTCCTATTGCTATCTGCTAAATGGGCCAAGGGGCAATGAGCACATCTAGAGCCCGTATCTTGCTCCCCCACTAAAGGGAAAAACAACTCCTCAGAAAATAGGCCTGATTTCAGGGCTAGCGCAAACAGGTACAAGATGAACCTGGAACATTGTGTTATGCCAGAAAAAGTTAGGAAATGCTCATAGGCATGTCACACTGACAAAAGAGCCAGCTTGAAGAGGCTCCGCTAGCCAAATCAAGACAATCTGAACTCCAAAATAAGTAATAAATGATGAACCTTAAAAACAAAAACAGGGATTCATGAATCTATACTAATAAAAGACAAATAAATAAACAAATGGGTAAAGGGTGGGCTCATGATTATACCAGTATTGAGAACTGACTAGTAACCATAGAGGGAGTGTGAGAAATGGAAAATAATTATTCTGCAACCAGCATAATAAACACTAGATCAGGAAATGTAAACTAAATCTGAGAGCATTCTAATAAATAGGGTTTTTGAATAGTCTTACACTATCTCTTCGAAGACTGCTTTTTAGTTGCAAGGGGAAAAAATAATTATATAGTAGAGGAATAGACAATCTGTTGAGTGGGTGATCATAATTAACATCCTCCAAATGTGGTACACTGAAAGAAAAGATCACTTACACAGAATCCAGACCTAGAATGAATACCCTGAACCCAATTATGAGGAAACCTCAGAATAAACAAAAATGAGAAGATTTCTTTTAAAAAAGGGATCAGGAGAGGCCAGTGTCATAAAAGGCAAAGAAAAAACTGTGGCAACATTCCAGGTTAAAGGAGAATAAAGAGATATAACAGCTAAATGGAGTACCTACCTCACCCTAAACTGGATCCAGATCAGAACAGAAATGCTACAAAGGACATTATTGTGTCCACTGACAAAGTGACACAGCAGTAGGTTAGATAACAATACTGGACAATGTTAAATTTACTTAAGTTGATTAAAGTAATGGGGACATATAATTGGACTAGGAAATATACAGCATTATTTAGGGGTAAAGGGCTATGATATTTGTAACTTGCCCAGAAAAAAAACTTAATGTGTATGTATATGGGCATATATAACACACACAAATACAGAGAGAAAAAAACAAATGAAAAGGCAAATGTTAAGATAATCAGAATAAGAGAAAACAAATAACAAGTGCTGACAAGGATATGGGATAAAGAGAACCCTTGTACACTGTGAGTGGGATTATAACTAGTGCAGCCAGTACGGAAAACATAATGGCGATTCCCCAAAACGTTAAAAAAAGAACTACCATACAACCCCAAAATTCTACTTCTGGGTATGTATCAGAAGAAAATAAAAACAATAATTCAAAAATATATATGCACCCCTATGTTCACTGTGGCACTGTTTAGAATAGCCAAGATATGGAAGCAACCTAGCTGTCCACTGATACAAGATGTATATATATTTACAGTATTACTCAACAATAAAAAAGAATGAAATAGATGGACCTAGAGAATATTATGTTTAAGTGAGGTAAAAGAGACAGAGAAACAGAAATACCGTTAACACCTTACTTATATGATAAATCTAAAATACAAATGAACAAACAAAATGCAACAGAAACAAATTCATAGATACAGAAAACAAACTTATAATTGAGGGAAGAGATGGGCAGGAAAGCAGATTAAGCACAAACTTGAAGTTATAAAATAAGTCACAGGAATATAATGTACAGCATAAAGAATAGCCATTAACATCATAATAACTACATATGCGGACAACAGACTTACTGTGGTATTTACATACCTTGACCACTTCACAAGGTATGTAAATGTTGAATCACTATGTTGTACACTTGAAACTAAGATAATAATACTGTGTGTCAACTATAATTAAAAATGAATTTTGAAGGTAGTCAGAATAAGAAGGCTCTGACTGGTGTGGCACAGTAGACTGATTGCTGGACAGTGAACCAAAAGACTGCCAGTTCAATTCCCAGTCAGGGTACATTGCCTGGGTTGCGGGCCAGGTCCCCAGTTGGGGACATGTGAGAGGCAATCAATTGATGTATGTATCTCTCTCACATCAATGTTTCTCTCCCCCTCTCTTTTCCTCTCCCTATAAATAAATAAATAAAATCTTTACTTAAAAAAAAAAGCAGTGTTCTTTGTACTATTTCATTTTTGTAACCTTTCCATAATTTTGATATTACTTCCAAAATAACTTTTTAAAAATTTCCAAATAAAATCTTTAAAAATTTAAGTTCTCTCAAAAAACTTGCAAAGTAGAAAAAGTATGAATCACTTATTATTCTATCAATTAATATAATTTTAATTTCCATGAAGCAACTAGGTGAAATACAGGTAAAACAAAGAAGTAAGTCAAAGAGTAATAAAGATGAATATAACATTAATATAGGCAATTTTACAAAGTGGGAAGGGATAAGGATATCCTTTATTTATATTCTGAAATTAAATATTGTTAAATAATCCATTAATAACCAATAAAATTTAATAGCAATCCTTCCTTGGTTGAGGCACAGAAAAAGATTAAAACATAACCCATACCTGGCCCAAGGGTCGTAAGAGTTTTCTTTTTTAATGGTCCTTCCTAAAAAGCAAAGGGATACAACTTACAACCTCTACTCTGGCTTTTAAGAAGCTCAAAGTTATATTTTTGGTAGGTTTCTAGGAAATCAATCAACAAGAAGGTTTGATTTTAAACTTCATCTCATTCTATTCCTTAATCTTTAACACAACTTCCTCTTTTTTTTCCAACCTGGTTCTACCAAATTTATACTTGTATACTTTCTCAACTTTTTATACAAGCAGTATATATATGACGACTAAACGTAAGAGGATACAACTGCATTTCAACTTAATATGAAATTCCAGATGAAGTCAAAAGCAAGGCTATAAGATAAAAAAAGGAAACAAGAATGGATCATTAATTTTGGAATTGATCATTATATTCTTAATCCTCAATGAAAAAAACATTTTCTAGACTATAAAGGTACAGAACATAGCGATTTTCCTGACACTTAAGAATCTAGGCTTTGCATTTCTAGACAAGATGGAGTACCAGAGATCAAATTTCCCTTTCTACCTGAAACTAAACAAACTGGACAAACTCTATAAAATGTTTTCAGCCACTGAATTATCAGGCAGCACAATAATCCCTGAGAAAAGGAAACATGTGACATAAGCCCTACAACTACCTTAGGGAGAATGCGGAGTCCAACCAAGAGCAGTCTCTCTGAAGTACAGTGAGATGAATGTGGCTAGAGTTCATGGAACACAGCTCTCCCCTGAGAGCTGCACAAAAGACTCTGGAGATTTACAGAGGGTCCTCCTTAACTATGTGCTGAACACTGATGAACAAATGTGGAAAAAAAGGGACTTCCCTCCAAAAAGTAAAGGAAACAATTCATAGACTGCTGTGTCCCAGGGATGAAAAAAAGTTCATATTCCTACTAGCCACAGTAGAAAATACTGTAATTCAGGGCAGCCAGGTAATATGTTTTGGGTGGAGAGGTAGTAAACCCTAAAGGCTGCTCTCTCATTTAAAATTTACAAGCCTCATAAAGAACAAACATAACATAGGTGCATCTCAGAATAAACCAAAACTTAACAGGGAAATATCCAGTACCAAAGTAAAAGTCTAAATGACTAGCATCCAATCAAAAATTATCAGGCATACAAAGAATCAGGAAAATATGACTCATAATGAGCAGAAAAATCAACCCATACAAACAGACTCGGAAACGATAATGATAAAATTAGTAGACAGTGCCTTTAAAAATAACTAACTATATTCCACATAGTATTTAAAAAGGTACAGGAAACACTTAATATGTTAAGTAGACAAGAAAGCTATATAATAGACCCAAACTAAACTTTCAGAGATAAAAATTATAATGGTTGGGGTTAATAGTTGATTAGACATTGCAGAACATCTGAAAATGTAGCAACAGAAACCAAACTATCTAAACTTTAGATTTTAAAGTATACGACAAGTCAAAAATTAACTACAATTATAAAACTGCTCTGCCATTCATGAGACTGGAATAACAGACCAAAAACAAACAAACAAACAAACAAAAAAACCTGTAAAGTTGATAGGAAATAATATTGTTCCAAAGGACATGCTACAGCCATAGTGTTATAAAAACACTCTGACTACTACGGCTGCTTGCTTACTCAAGTGAAACTTTAAGTACTACAACCATAAGCTGTTGGAAACTTTGTTGTTTGAAATATTAAAATGTCCCACACTCTCTTGGAAATCTAAGTCACTTTGGAGACGTGAGCTTCAAATAAGGGATTTCAGGAGATAACATTCCACAATTACTTTAACATCACATTTCTAAGAAAAGAGAACCCCTGGGCCCACTCTGCAGCCCTGATCTGATGAACCCTTGACATATAGCACCACTTTGCTCTAAGCCTCTCAGTTTCATTTGAATTTCACCTAAAATCCCCAGTTTCCTCCAAAACCTACAAAAACTTTTCTTTGGTAAGATAACTCATGGTTCCTCCGATACACAGTATCCTTTATTACAGTAAGTAGATTGATTTTGTCACACTACAGGTTTTACCTGATGATTTTAGGCTGACTGACAGAGGACAAGTGTAAACTGGAATTTCCAAAGGGAAACAGAAACAAGGATAAAAAACATTTGAAGAATATTGGGTGAAATCTTTTGAAATTTGATAGGCTTACGGATTTTCAAGTACATATAAAAATAATATTTAGTACTAAATGGCAACTCTTTACTAAAAGGTACTTCAAAAATCCCAGAAATAAACATTTCTGAATTCCCTGTACATTTCAGACACTGGAAATTTAAAGGTGAAAAAAATACAGTCACCATCCTCGAAACACTCCCAGTATTATACATCTTATGTTAACTTTTAGTTACCATTAGCATGAAGTTATCAGAGAATAGAATAAAGAAAAGTTGAGCAGAGTCTTCTGAATGTCTGAATCCAGATGCAACATAAAGTCATAAAGTATATGAATAACTGGAAAAATAAATTCCAAAATATAAACACCCTAACACACACACACATATATACACTCTTTGGCTAAGTGTCAAATGTACGTCAAAGTTCTCAGGCTCTTAATGTATGGCTATATGTTCTCATTTCAAACTTCATTTTCCAGAAAATAATTTACAGTGAAATATTTTTAACTTTCAATTTAAAGGCACTTGAACTAAAGGAAATAAAAATATTAATAGTACTTTTATTCCACATTAAAATCCTTCCAGAATAAAATACTACAGAAAAAAAAAACAAAACACCACAAGGTTCAGACTACAAAAGGTTCATACATTTTCCTAAGTCTTCATGTAATACAGATCAATGATTTAAGTACCTGGCTTAATATTTAAGTTAAATACTATCTATGTGAAAAGAAGATAGATGCTTCTGCTTTGTAACAAACATCCTGAGGAAATACTAAGATTACTGAAAAGTTTCCATAGGGCAAAAACATTCTACTTCACCAGACAGCCTTTTTAAGACAATTATCTTATTCCTTTTTGTATCCCCAGCACGTAGCACAGTGAAACGCATGTAGTATATGAGTATGTTGAATAAAAACAATGGACAAAGAGCCCTGGCTTGGTAAACTCAGTTGGTTAGAGCATCATCCCCGTTTACCAAGGTTGTGGGTTCAATACCTGGTCAAGGGATATACAAGAATCAACCAATGAATGCATGAATGGACAGAACAATAAATCAATGTTTCTCTCTGTCTTCCTCCCATCCTCTCTCTAAATCAATCAATTGGAAAAAATGACAAAGAGAAGCCAACTAAAACTGACGCTCTTCCACATTCAGGCTTTGCCAGGATATGGTCAGCTTCAACGGCTCTTTGGATCACCAAATTTGGAGCTATGAATGGGGAGCTGTGGCTTTTTACTTTTTGTACGCTTCGGCCAGTATCCCTCATCAGCAAACCAATACCTAGAGTCTGTTTTTTTTTCAGACTTCACATCCATTGTATGTCTCAGGTTTCTATCTAATCTGTAAGAATACAGTGAATCTCACAGTGGCATCTTGATGACTAGATCCCAGGATGGTCACAGTAAATTCCCAGACACAGAAAAAAGGTAACCCATAAGTAAAAAAATTTGAGGAGGGCAGATGGGTAGCAGCTCAACAAAAACTTAGAAATTAAACAAAAAGGCAGGCAAAACAAATAATCTAAGTTAAGTATACCAGCACATATATGACAACTGCAAATTAACAGGATGCAGGGAACAGGAGCCAGTGACCAGAAATATAATGGCATATTTTTAAAAAAACATTAGCATTGCCAAATTATGAACAAAACTGTATGTACAAACATGTACTTAGATCCAGATACATTGCAACTCTATCTCTCAAACCTTATCTTCACTTTTCTCCCTGGCAAGTGACAATTTTTTTTGAAAGATTTTATTTACTAATTTTTAGAGGGAAAGTGAGGAGAAAGAGAAGAAGAGAAACATCGATGTGTGATCCATTGCCTCCTGCACATCCCTTGCCAGAGACATGGTCTGCAACCCAGGCAAGTGCCTTGACTGGGAATCAAACAGGCGACCTTTCATTTGCCGGACGACACCTGACCCACTGAGCCAAACCAGTCAGGACAAAAAGTGACAACTTTTCTGAATAATCATTTCAACTATGCTCTTAGCAATTTTCTTCACCCTCCACATCTTCTTTCTGCCTCACGTGTTCCCCTGGCCAGCCCTCAATACTGTTATGAACCCATCCTGGTGAGGTGTTGAAAAAAATTCTCACAGCTGTCATGCTTAAGAAGTTAATGTTTTCTAACATGGGGAGATGAGGAGAGAGGAGAAGGACCTCTTGGTTAGTGGCACTACAGCTGCAGAGACAGTGTATGTGGTCAGAAACTGGTTATATATAGCCCTGGCTGATGTGGCTCAGTGGACTAAGTACTGGCCTATGAACCAAAAGATCACCAGTTTGATTCCCAGTGAGGGCACATGACTGGGTTGCAGTCCAGGTCCCCAGGTGGGTGTGTGCAAGAGGCAACTGGTCAATGTATCTGTCACACATCGATGTTTCTCTCACTCTATTTCTCGCTCCCTTCCCTTCTGTTTTAAAATAAACAAACAAAATATTTGAAAAAAAAGTTGGTAATATACATTAGGACTGAGCAAATACATAAACATGTTGAAACGTGACTGGAACCAGATTTCACACTGTCAGCAAAGTGAAATAAAATGTGGCAAGTGGGAAGGTCAGAATAAGACATGTGGTGTTGAACTGGAGTTGGAGTTACCAGTTTGAACTTGTGATTCTAAACATATATGGAAACAAAAAGGTGTGAGAGAAAGAAAAAGAAAATATACATATGATTTTCCTAGCTCTGTCGACTCAAAAAGCGCCTAGAAGCAATGACACTCCATAAGAAATGACCATACCTAGTGACCAGATCTTTATTTCTAAATACCATTCTCCACTAAAAGAAAGCAGGGATTCCCTGACTGGCGTAGCTCAGTGGGTTGGGCATCATCCCATAAACTGAAAGGATGCTGGTTTGATTCCAGGTCAGGGCACAAGGACAAGTTGTGGGCCAGGTGCATGGGTGGGGGCATGAGAGCGGCAACTGATCGATGTTTCTCTTGCACATAGATGTTTCTCTCCCTCTTTTTCTACTTTCCTTCCCCACCCTAAAAATAAATAAATAAAATATTTTAAAAAAGCAAAACAAAACACAGAGGTCCTTGGAGCAATGGCTGAATACAGGGCTTGGAATGTATACAGTAAGCCTTGAACATAGTGTGTCAGTAAGAAAATGCAAAATGGTGGGACACCTTATAAGTCACTTTGAAGAAACATTCACAGGCAAATTCTTAAAAAAAAAATCTTAGTATGGAAATGATAGTACTATCAGTTAAATGAAGGTAATACATGATATAGTAAAACAAGAATTCATGTCCACAATGACATAAAGGAATGAATACATGAGTAAATTTATGTATTATATAATGAACATATGAATGCATGTGTTCTTATAGATATGGTGAAGAGAAAAAGATCTACCTTAGAGTAGAAGGTCAAATACTAACAACTGTAGAAGAAACAAGGCAATTAGGAAAAAACACAAAACCACCATCAGAGTAAAAACTGATTCAGACAATAATCAATGCTGAAATTAGTGGATCAAAGTTTGATGAGGAAACTGAGGAACCTCACAGATACCATACCAAGGAAGTACATCAACAGTAATGGTACAAACTGACATCGGGCCACCTAATGAGATACAGTAAGAACACAGCATCTCTTCTGAGGTATTTCTGCCAAATACACATAACCAAAATATAACTAGGAGGGAACATTAGCCAAACAAAAATTGAGGAACACTCCATAATAACTGACCTTCACTCTTGAAAGATGCCAAAGACATGAACCTGGAAAGACACAGTTATTCCAGACTGAAGGAGAGTAGAGATTTGTAACAACTAAATGCAATACACATGATTCCGGATTGGATCACGGGCTCTTTGGGAGACTGGGATGGGGGATTTGCTTTGCTATCAAGGCCATTTCTGGGAAAATTGGTGAAATTTGAATTAAACTGTGGATTAGACTATATTATTGCATTGGTTTTGATGGGTATATGAGGTCTGTCCAGAAAAAGTCCCGCCATTATTAATATAATGAGAATGGTTTGCGTGATATCAATGTAACCTGGAACCTAAGGAGAGTGGACTGGAATGCACATGCATAAACAATGATGACTTCACTGCACCAGTCCGTGGGGGTGGTAGACACTGTTGAGTGAGCATGTGTACTGTGTGGCCATCACATTCAAAATGACTGAGCAAGCAGTGCAACAAATCTGCATTGAATTTGCGTTAAACTTGGACATTCCTCCATGGAAACTATTCAGATGACTCAGAAGACTTTCGGGAATGATGCAATGAGTGTAGTGCAAATAAAAGTGTGGCACAAACACTTCGAAGATAGTCAAGAATCTGTTGAAAAGTGATCCACTTTCTGAAAGGCCTGCAACAAGCAAAATACCTGAGAATGTTGAACATGTACTGCAGTCAACAAACATCGGCAACTGACAGTGCAAGAACTAGAAGCTGATCTGAGGATCCAAAACTACTGTGTCTGACTGTGAGGTGGTTCTTGGCATGTAACATGTCATGGCAAAATTAGCTCTGTGGCTTCTGCTACCAGAGCAGAAGGAACAGCGTGCTCATGACTTGATTCAAACTGCTACCAATGAACCGTATTTCCTCAAGAAGGTCATTAACAAGAGATGAACCATGGATCTATGGCTATGATCCAGAAACCAAGGCCCAATGGAAGTCACCTGGTTTCCACACCCAAAGAAGGTACGGCAAAGTTGCAGTAAGATCATGTTAACTGTGTTTAATTGGGAAAATGTTGTCCATCATGAGTTGCCCCTCCAGGCCAAACAATTAATAAGGAGTACTACCCTCAATGTTCTCCATCAGTTTAGAGATGCAATACCACAAAAATGGCTGCAGCTATGGGCAACTGGTGACTGACAGCTTCATCACAATGCATCTGCTCATGCATCACATCTCGCGCAGTTTTTGGTGAAACATCAAATCACCCCTACAGCCCAGATTTGGCCCCCTGGCTTTTCCCAAAACTAAATTCGCCTTTGAAAGGGAAGAGATTTCAGACCACCAATGAGATTCAGGAAAATACAACGGGGTAGTTGATGGCAACAAAGGATTTTGCAGTGTTTTGAACAGAGAAGAGATGCTGGGAGAACTGTGTGAGGTCCCAAGGTGCCTACTTTGAAGGGGACTGAGGTGTCATTGTGCTATATAAAATGTTTCTTGTATCTCCTTGAATAAATGTCTGTTGCTTTTATTTGGCTGTATACTTTCTGGACAGACTTCATCCTACAGCTACACAGGAGAGTGCTCTTTTGTTTAGAAACTACAAACTACAGTATTTAGGAGTAATAGGCATCAAGTCTGCAACTTATTCTCAAAGTCATTCATAACCTCACATGGAAGGGGCTTCCATTTTGACCCCACAAAGGACATTTAGCAAAGTCTGAAGAGATTTTTGGATAAAACAAGGTGGTGGGGAAAAGTGGCAGGGGAGGGGTGTTGCATCTAGTGGGTGGAGGCCAGGAATGCTGCCAATCCTCCAATATGCAGGGCCACCCTTCACAACAATGACATTCAGTGCAAAATATCTCTAGTGTTGAAACTAAGCCTAACAGGTGGGGAAGGAAGCTCTTGCCACTACTAGCCATGGGCTGGCTACTCCTTTAGCATTTGAAAAAGAAGTCATTAGTGTCTTGAAGACCCAGATACTTCCACAGACCCAGGCTCCAGGATAGTGTTTCTATTATAATAGAGAACTGGAACAACTGCTGAGAATACTTCCTACACCCACTTACTAGCGCTCCCCACCCTTCTTTCTCTGGAGATTTGGGAGATAACCTACATAAAAATTCCTTCCAGAATTGATCTTATCTTAATTTTGCACAGAAAACATGAATCCTAATTTATTATATATAAAACAGTTCTATAATTTCCACCATATTAATTCATGTCACCTAACTTAATGCTTAAAAATTTGATCCCATTTATTTCCTTTTTCTTTATACTCATCAAAACTCTCAGTAAGTAAAATATTTCCTATTTGTTTCTCAATGATTGTCTCTTTTTAACAACTTTTAAATAGTCTTTTAATGTCTTAAAGACAAATGGATGACCTATTTCTTACACACACTAGGGATTTTATGCTGCTAAACTTCTTGTTGCTCTCTTCCTGAAGTAGGCTTCTAAATTCTTTAAGATTGTATTTATTTTATTTTTAGAGAGAGGGGAACAGGGGAGAAAGAGAGTGAGAGAAACATCAATCAGATGCCTCTTGTACATGTACCTACTGGGAACTAACCTGCAACCCAGGCACCTGCTATGACTGAGAATCGAACTGGAAGACCTTTCATTTTTCAGGACAACACCCAACCAACTGAGCCACAATGGTCAGGGCTAAATTCTTTACCCAGGTACTTCCATAATGATACATAACTTTCATGGGATCTAAAACACTTTTTAGTCTTTTTTAGAGAACTAAAGACTAAGGATCAAAGTTTCATCTAAACAGTAGTACCATCTACATTTTAAAATTCTCATTTAATTCCACTTAAAATTAAAAGCGTCTTGAAAAATATTTCAATGGGAGATTAAACAGGAAATTAAACCCTAGCTTGTGTGGCTCAGTGGACTGAAAACCAAAGGTTGCCGGTTCTAGTCCCCATCAGGGCACATGCCTGGGTTGTGAGCCAGGTCCCCAGCTGGGGGCATGCGAGTTGCAGCTAAGAGATGTTTCTCCAGCACATTAGTTTTTCTCTTCCTTTCTTTCTCCCTCCCTTTCCCTCTCTCTAAAAATAAATAAAATCTTTTAAAACAAGGAAATTAAAACACTTACTGGAGTAAGCCTCTTTAGGGAATAAAATGTTGCTTAGGACTATAGTTTTAAGGCAGGCCTTTAGCCATGTCACATCTTTCAAATGAGTTCAACCTCATAGCTCTTTTGATTTATAAATAAGCAATACTTCCTCTGACATTATCTATCAACAGTAAATAGGTCTTTTGCTTACTAGATTGCATGACCTGATTTACTTAAAGCCAGAGATACTCCTTCATAATCAGGTCAAGTACATGTACACTGCTGCCTTCTATGCCATTCATCAGCACAAAAATTGACTCCAATATTAATTTGAAAACAAAAGTTAAAAAACTGAACACAAATCAGTACAAATGAACTCAAAACAAATATTGAGTTAACATAAGCACACAACATAAAATTTCAAAAAAAAAAAAAATTTAATCCTTACCAGAGGACATGCTTATTGATTTTAGAGAGAAAGAAGAATGGAGGAACAGAAAGAGGGAGAAAAACATAGATGTGAGAGAGAAACATCAACTGGTTGCCTGTGCACATGCCCCAACTGGGGACTTAACCCACAACCCAAGCATCTTGTAAGAACACCTCACTGTTACTTCATTCTTAGTGAAATAATCTGAAGACAAAAAGAACTGGAAAGAAATCTTTATGTACTGTTCATAGTAATACTGGTATGATAATTTTAAAAGTAGGATGTGTTCTAGGATAAAGTAAGCTATGTACAAAATTCTCTAATATTAAATTTGAAATCAAACTACCAATATAAACTCATAGTTTATTTTTTCAACATATTTTATAGCTGTGTCCAATGAAAGAGCCTATAATCAATGAATACACCCAACACACAGATCTGGTTTCTAAATACTAACACACACACACACACACAAACCAAGGATTCTTGGACCATGGATGATTCATTCCATGATTGAAACACGTAAAGTACAAGATGAGTCTGGGTAATCTTTTGTGCAGAAAGCTAGGGAAGTGTTCAAAGATGATGGGGTATATAGCAAAAGGACACAAGAGATAGCTTGAAAGGTTCACAGTGGCCAAATCTATTATAAGTATGTTTATTATGTAAAAATTATTGAGTCATTGTGAAAGAGAGTGGGATGAAGTGTAACAAGGAATAAAAACTTTATACTACTCTGACTTACCATGAAATGGAATGAGTAATTAAAATGGTACTAATAAACTGATAAAAAGAACTCACATACTGACAGTCTTTTTGTAAGCATATTGCAAGCACCAGCAATTCTAGTTCCTCCTTGTACAAAAAACGGCCATGACCACAACTGTAGGTGACATAGATCACCCAACTGCAGGAATTTGGCTGGCACCGACCAGTTCCAGGATGCTGACATTAAAGATCCATATCGGGACCAGAAAGGACACTGCCTCCATGTCTACAGCCCCTCCCCCGATCTTTTTGTTCTTCTTGTCCCTTCCCCTCCTTATAAAAACCCCTGCCTGCACTCAGATATTAAGACGGGTTTTGAGACAAGTCCCCCATCTTCCAGGTTGCTGGCACCTAAATAAAATCACTCTCCTTAACATCAGCATGTTTCTCAAGTACTGGCTTTCAAAGTGGTAGGCAGCTGAATCCGTGTTTGGTTACAGGATGAGGAAGAACTCCTCTTTACAGAATTCCAGTTTTTAAATGAGAAAGAAGTAACAATTAGAAAACTCCCTTCTTCAACTGATAGTGTAATAAATGATGCAGGCAAAGATGAACAATGGATGCTAAAATGATGAAGTAAAACAATGGAGGACAGGATATTTACATGGTGCCAGAGTAGCACCCAGAAGCTTACTTACTAATTAAATTATAAAAGAAAAAAACATGCCTTAATTTTGGAGAAAGCTGGTGATCACAACATTCACTAGGTGGTCAACCATATTAAGAGTAGTATCTTCTGATATGAAACAACATATACAATATCACTTTGAAGTATTCTGTCAAAATATGTTTAACCTCAACCCAATGACGCTTATCAGACTTAACTTCCAGTGTTCTCTGACACTATACTATTTTAATATAGCAGTGTAAAAGCTTACATGACATCATCAGGAAACAATCACATAAATTCTGAATATGGAACATTCTATAAGACAAATACCCTGAGCTCTTAAAAAAAAAAAAAAAAAAAAAATCAGTTCCAGAGGAAATTTTTAAAACATGAGGAGTGCGCTCAAGAATAAAGATGTAACTACTATAATCATGTCACCAAAGTTAGATATGAGACTATCTGTTTTTTTAAGAAATGTATACTATCTACAACTCACTTCCAAATAAAACTGGGGGGTAGGGGGAGAATAGAGATTGAGAGAGAGCGCATGAGCAAGAGACACAACACCATATGTGTGCAATTATGTAAAAATGTTACCTGGAAATCAATCTAGGTAGAGGGATATGAATATTCTTTGCACTGCTCTTTCATATATTTTCAAAATAAAAAAGTTGAGAGGGAGGAAAGTAAAGTAGAATGCTATAAAGCCAAAACCAATTTTACGATAAAAGTGTCATTTGCCTTCTTCACAACGTTGAAATTTGTAAAAGTAGTACAAAAGCAACTGTGGTAAAGCTGTTGGTACCTTACCACACAGGGTAGAGACTCAAGTGTACTGAGCAGTCACATTCTTCACTGCCTCCTATTTCACAATTAAAAATTAAATGCCAGTTTCACATTATAAAAATCCCTTGATGGAAGATTAAGAAGTATTCATTTTATCAAATCACAACTCTTGAATGCACCAATAGTCTGTGTGACAAAACATATGCACAAAACACTTCTGCTGCATATAAAGTATGGTGGTTTTGTTAAAGGAAAACGTTATTGCTTGAGTTGCAAGCTAAACTAGCCACTTTTTTCCTGGCACACCCTTTCTTACTTGAAAAGACTGACAAACTATGCCTACAGAAACTTTATCAGGCAGACATTTCCTCAAAATTGAACAAAGTGGGCCTCTCACTGTTCGTCATTTTCCCTTAAGTAATTTGTACCAATAAAACATTTCAACCTTTAAGCAAAAACTAAAATTTTGGACAACCATGCACTTGATAGCTTCCCAATACTTAAAAGGATTTTCTGCCCTGGCTGGTGTGGCTCAGTGGATTGAGCACCAGCCTGCAAACAAAAGGGTTGCTGGTTCGATTCCCAGTCAAAGCACATGCTTGGGTTGTGGACCAGGCCCCCATTAAGGGGCATGCGAGAGACAACCACACATTGATGTTTCTCTCCCTCTCTTTCTCCCTCCTTTCCTCTGTCTAAAAATAAATAAAATCTTTAAAAAAAGGATTTTCTGATGAGTTTGGCAGTGATATTAATGGGATTTTTTTGATACTGCATAATAAGGTATCAGCTCACTTGAAAGATTTGTATAGATATAACCAGAATTTTCCAAATGACCAATGTATGATGTTACAAAGCAGGCATGTGTAAAAGATCCACTCAGGTCCAAGTCCAAGACAGACTAATAGATTTTAATATAACAACACAGAAAGTTCTTTGGAATGGTTTTAGATACCAAGTTGCAACTAATCCTTAAGAAAATCCTTCTTGTTTAGTATAGCATCAAAGAATCTTTACAGAGACCTGAAAAGGCTACTAAAAATATAACCACATCTGTGTGAGGCTGGATTTCTTCGTATATTCAAGCAAAACAACATAATGAAATATAGAATGCAGGGGATATGAGAATTCAGCTGTCTTTTAGACCAAACTTTTAAGAAACTTGTAAAAAATGTAATTCACTATTCGCTATTTTTTAAGAAAATTTTTTAATTAAAATGTTAACATGTAATAGGTTACTGTTATTTTAAAGTAAAATAGTATTAAATATGTTTGAAATGTTTTCATTTCTCTAACTTGATAAATGTTGATATAACATATAATCAAAAGGACTCTTTAGGATTCTCGGTAATTTTTTTAAGACTGTAAAGTGGCCCTGAGACCAAAAAAAGATTGATTTAAACTGCTACCCTGGAAATCAATTTGTGCCATACACTATTTTCAATAAACCAAAAACCTCACCTAAGCATTAATGACTACAGTCTTTACACCACACTACCATGGCTCCTGGCCCCAGAACAAGTTACCTCTGTTGAACTTTGCATTAAGCACTCTTTTTTCTGCTGGAGGTTGGGCACCTGGGGGTGTGGGAGTGTAAGCAGTTTCTATGACAAGATTCCCAATTTCCTCTTTACAGAGGTTACTCATTCTTTAGTTGTTTAAAATCACTTCCATCTACAAAAAGTTTAGACAACTTCTAACAATTTTCAATAACAAATATATTTAACACTATTAACAAACTAATTAAAGAAATTTTTAATAAAAATGTAAAGTCGCCCTGGCTGGTGTGACTCAGTGTATTAAGTGCCAACGTGCAAACCAAGGGTTTGCCGGTTCGATCACTGGTCAGGGCACATTCCTGGGTTGCAGGCCAGGTCCCCAGTAGGGAGCGTAGAAGAGCCAACTACACACTGATGTTTCTCTCCCTCTTTCTCCCTCACTATTCCTCTCTCTAGAAGGAAATAAATAAAACCTTTAAAAATAAAAGAAGGTAAAGTCAAGCAAATTATTCTCAATACTTATGCTACTAAACCATATTAAAATGACTTACATAATACATTAAAAATGAAGTTGAACACTTAACTTACACCCAGGGGTCCAAAATTCCAAGGCTGTGGCCATGGACCTGTACCGGACTGTACTCAGGCCATGTCACACAGCACAACGTGAGCAGTGGGAAGAGAAGCTTCCCTTTACCACCTGAGCATTACCTCCTGTCCCACCCCCTGTCCCAGGAAAAACTGTCTTCCACGAAATTGGTCTCCGGTGCCAAAATGGTTGGGGACCACTGCTTACACCATATACAAGAATGAACTCAAAATTAATCAAAGATTTCAATGTAAGGTTTGAAACTAAAACCCTTACAAAAAAAGCAGTGGAAAAGCTTACATGACATTCAATTTCACAGTGACACCACAAACACAGGCAATAAAAGGAAAAAATAAACTGAAGTTCACTGAAATTAAAACTTTTTTGCCCTGTCGGTGTGGCTCAGTTGGCTGGGCATCATCCAGCAAACCAAAAGGTCGCTGATTTGATTCACAGCCAGGGCACATGCCTGAGTTGCGGGTTTGGTTCCCTGGGGCACGTAGGAAGGCACCCAATCAATGTTTCTCACAGCAGTGTTTCTCGCCCTCTTTTTTCCCTCTCTTTCCCTTTCTCTAAAATCAAAAATAAAATATTTTTAAAATAAAAATTTAAAAAACTTTTTAAAGCACAATGTCAAGTGAGTAAAGAGACAACTCACAGAATGGGGAAATCTAAGTGCAAATTATATACCTAGTAAGGGATTAATATCTAGAATATATAAAGAACTGTAACTCAACAGTGAAAACACAAACAACCCAATTCAAAAATGAGCACAGGTCCTGAATAAACGTCTCCAAAACCGAGATACAAATGGCCAACAAGGACATGAAAAGATGCTCAGTATCACTAATTAGGAAAATACAAATCAAACCACAGTGAGATGCCATTTCACAGCCATCCTATTACCAAAGAAACTAAAAAATATGTACTGGTGAGGATATACAGAAATTACAACCCTCATGCACTGCTGGTAGGAGTGTAAAATGATACAGCCAAGGTAGAAAATAGTTGGGCAGTTAAAGACCTACCATATGTTCCCAAAATTCCACTCGTAAGTATATACCCAAAAGAATCGAAAGCTGGGACTCAAATGGCCAAAAGGTGAAAACAACAGATAAAAGGATAAGCAATGGAATATTATTTGGTCCATAAAAAGGAATAAAATTTTGATATAGGCTACAACATGGATGGATCTTGGCAAGATTATGCTTAGTGAAATAACCCACTTACATGTGGTACCTACTGTACAAGAGGCAAGTTCATAGACGCAGAAAGAATGGTGTTTACCAGGACTAGGAAGGAGGAGTAAAAGGAGAGTCATGTAAGTTACTATTTAATGGGTACAGAATTTTTGTTGGAGAAGATTAAAATGTATTGGATATAGATAATGGTGATGGTTATACAACATTCTGAATGGATTTAATGTCACCAAATTGTGTATCTGCATATAATAAACATTATATTTTATCACACTTTGAAAAAAATAGTGCTTTTAAAAAATGACTTATTTATTCTTTGCAAAAAAAATTGAATTCCCATGTTTGTTAATAATTTCCAAATAAAAAAATAAAGAATTGAGCCCTCCAATAATAAACAAATACAAGTCACTGAAAATGCTTCACTTACCCGTTTGGGGCCACTAAAAATCTTTCTGGTATTTTCCTTTGATTTATCTCCTTGTTTACTTGGGGGCTTCTTCACACTTTCAGGCACACCAGGCAAGTCCTCTGTAAAATCCAAGTTTTCTGAAATGGTAATCAAAACTAGCTAGCTTTCTAATATTTGAAATTATCTACCAAACAACCTATGGACATTTGATAAAGAGGGAGGGGAAATATTGTGGAGAAAAAAGAACAAAGGAATAAAAGCACCACACAGCTGAGAAAATAAAAAATACTCCCAACAATATTCGGTCTCATTTTCCCATTATCACCCTATTTGACCCACTGCCGCCCCGTCAAAAAAAAAAAAAAAAACAAAAAAAAACCCAAAATTAGAAATTTAGTTGTTCCAGTTTACCATTCATAAATGGTAAAATCAATTATTTTACCAAAAAACTGCTGGATATGGACACTGACACTGGCATAGTCTAGTTTAAACACATAGACACATTATCAAGTGGTATCTATAACATTTTCCTAGAATTTAAGGACACAATCATGTTGGCCTTCAAAGAATGTCCACTTACATCTATAAAGACATTTTAAAAAAGTTTTAAAGGACAGCTATCTTTGGCAAAAGATACAAAATCATCTAATACAATGTAGTTCAATAATTTAGGGGGTCTTCACACAAAACTAACCAAAAGATCAGATTAATTCCCAAATGGTTATATTTATTTTTTTCAAGCTTAGAAAATAGAAAAAAGAATAGAGAAATAGCAAGACTTCTCAAGACCAAACATTAAAAATGTTTGCTATTTTATACATTATATGAAGACTCAAATTCCAACTCAAATATTCTCCAATTATAAAATTTTATTTGGTATCAACTTAAGTTTTTGAAAGGGAGCCTAATGACTTCACTTTTTAAAGTTTAGAAAGTTACATTATCCCAAATGTAAATTCCAGCCATAGATTTTCAATTGCAGATTAAGATAATTTGCTATCAAGGTTAGCATAAGAGCTAAGTAAATTGCAGAACAGGAGCTCAGGTTTCATACATTGCTACTTATCCCCCTGAGAGAGCAACTTTAAAGCTGACTGCCCAGTCAGATCTCAAGCAACTAGAGCAAGGTTCTTACAAATTTCTGTTCTCCAAATTTCTGTTCCATACAACATTGGTAATTCTGACAATATCTTTTTTTTTTTTTTTTTTTTTTTTTTTTAGCAGCAGGGGAGTCCAGGGTGAACCTTTAGAGGCTACTCCTATATAATTTCCGTTTTGTTACTAATAGTAATTCTAATCTAGCAAAATTATTTTTAGGCCAAATAAGGCAAAATGGTAGATAGTCTCAAGTCTGCCTTACATTCTATATAAAAACCTATGTGGAAGAATACTATTAGAATTCTAATTCACCATGAGACTTCCTCTATGACTCTAACAGGACAAAAGCTTTATTTAACAAGTAAACCAATACAGAAAAACGGTTATTTGGTCTAATACAAATAAATATAGCCCCCGTATCCCAGATGTTTTCATACTCTTCCTCATTCAACAAACAAAGCCTCCATCAGCTAATGTCTTAACTATAGCAAAGCTAACCTATGAGACTATCAACTCCTTAAGGACCTCTAGTCATTACTGTTCCTACTATATTAAAAAACAAATTTTCACTATTAAGAATAAATACTTATCACTTTTCAATTTTATTAAATCAATTTAAGAGAATTTTTAATTTTAACTTTAACCGTAAGATTTCTTGAGGATGATTTTAATTTATTACTTGATTAGTTTTGAGCCAAATGCATAGGCTCTTTATCAATTTTAATTGTCTAGTATTTCCCTCATTATAACCATCTACTATCAGGATAGTTCTAAATGTCCAAAATCTATTCTTATGTCTCCAATGCATTTGAATTTTCAAAACTGAAACATTAAGATGTCTCCTAACCCTGAAAACACACACACTCTCTCTCTCTCTTTCTCTCTCTCTCTCTCTCTCTCTCTCAAAAATTCTCAAGTAGTAACAGTAGAATTAAAAAACAAATATGGACTCTACAATCTACAAATTAGTTCCTTACAATGTAGAACTTGATTATTAACATATAAAATGTTGTACCTTTGGATAAGGTACCAGGGGTGTCCAACCTGCAGTCCATGGGCCGCATGCGACCCAGGATGGCTATGAACACAGCGCAACACAAAGTTGTAAATTTACTTAAAACATTACTTTTATACTAAATTTTATTACTTAGATACGTACATTTTCTTTATTAGTGATCACAAACTTGGGACCTGCTCGATGATTTTAAAAGATTATCAAAAGGGCTGCTGCATAATTAGGGTTGTATTGTGAAGACATTTTTATGCTTATCTGTGCCAGCGGTTATCACAAAAATTATGCATGGACCCTTTGTTTCCTCATCAGTTTTTGTTAGTGTTTGTGTATTTAACGTGCAGCCCGATACAACTCTTTTTCCAGTGTGGCCCAGAGATGCCAAAAGGTTGGACAATACTGTTTTAAACAGTACTTCTATTAAAATTAAACATAAGTTAAAATTGAGTATCTAGAAGGAAACTACATAGCTGCTGATTTAAGCTTGAAAAGAACTTATTACAGTAATATTTTTAAGTCTTACCTGTATTATTAGTACTAGATTGACTGTCCTGGGAATTATCATTGTTTTCTGGAGGAGGATGCAAGGAGGATGATGGAGCTGTTTTAGTTCTTTTTTTGCTTGTCTTTCTTTCCACTTGACAGTCGTCATCTTCATCATCTTCACTTTCACTGAGATCATCGAAGCCAAAATACTTAATTTTGTAATTAGAACTCCCAGAACCTCCTTCATCACCTCCTGTCTCATCATGATCTTCAAAACCAAAAAATTCAAGTTTAACATCCTTCTTGGATTTAGTATTACTAGGTCGAAATCTAGTAGTGGTCTTAGAAGTTGCAATATCTGCTTTTTTCCTTAGACGGCCAGCTTCTCCCAAATCGGCAGGAGTTGATGCTGTAAACTCATCCATGCTGCGTTCCATAGTATCCTGTATGGTAACGTTACAAACTGACAGGCAAGATGGATGTAAAACAGTGTAATCTCTAGTCCGTCCAACTGTCCCTCTAAAACTGGTCCCACAACTTACACTGCCTTTCTTTGCCTGATTCAGGCCATCTTTACTTGATTCACTGTTTGCTTTGGCTAACGCCTGACTGGTGCCATCTAACAGCTTATCAAAATTTGATGTTCCTTGTGAGGATTTTGTTTTATTGACCCTACAGTACGTCCTACAGTTGCTTGGCCTAAGAACGCTTTGCACAATGTCTTCTTCCTCAATGGCTTCATTTAGATTTTCCAATCGATTTTTTAAATCCTCATCCTTCATCTCCAAAAGAGGATCACTAGCCAAACTTAAGATACAATCTTCTGATCTGACATCTTCAAATTCATTATCCCATTCATACAAACCAGTTCTTACAGATCCCTTAATCAGAGATATTTCTGATGGAGAGTCTGACCTTTTTCCAAGTTGGGAGTTCCAAGTATCATTTGTTTCCTTGATTTCATCAGCTTTGTATCCAGAAGCCACTATAGTTTCTGCATTAGTTTTCTTAGTATTGCCTTCCGCATTTTTGAAAATATGGTGACTATTCTTTTCATGTTCGTCACTAAAATTCTCCATTTTATCTATAAAAATAAAAAATAAGCCAAAGGATTAAGGGCGAGTAACATCAAAGTAAGTTAACAAATAACAAGGATTATTTAATTAAAAGCACAGAATCAATCAATCTTAAAATGACTGCAGTGATTTAAATTGTGAAATTAATGTTTACATATCTGACATTTCCCCTTCCACCTTTTTAGTATATATATACATACAGCTCTCATGTCGTCTAGTACCTTTACCTAGGCATCCAAATCTCTTAAAATTATTATCCTAAATTCAAGAGATTTCAGTAGTGTTAAGCAACTGGATCAATTCAAAATGACATATAAATGACTCAGCCAAACCTCAGAGGTAGAATGGGTTTTTCAAATAAAAATGCTTAAATTAAAGTAAATACACTATTTACTTTTAGTATTTAGTAGAATAAAAACAGCATAAACACAATAAATGAAAATATTCTGATGTGTATGTAGTTCTCTGGGTTAGGACTATCCATCATGCAGCCCAACTCTGTCTAGAAACTTATCACAGATCTGGTTTCTTTAGCTATTTCTGCTTTCCATTCTTTCTTCAAATCAATTAAAAGCCACATAACTTCAGTAATTTTCTTTTTTAAACAATGGCTCTGATATGCCTAAGTTAGTGGCTACAGTGGCTATTTATGTGTATCAACGAGGAGTAAATCTTAAACTGCCTATTCATTTTGTACTTGAGAAATTCATCTTTGCTGCCTTTAATTTTTATCAGAGATATTTTTGTTAACATTTCTCAGTGAGAGATGGAAATACAATTCAAATTGATATTATGGTTAATTTCCCCAGCACCTACTGGTAGAAAAACACCGGCAAGTGTTTATGCCAAAAAATAAAAGTGTACCTACATTTGTTAAAGGTACCCAATGGGTTTAAATATAATTGAACTTGTTAAGACTTGTATTTACTTACTTTTAGAAAGCATATATATTATAGGTATATGTTTTATTCTTAGATATTTCCCAGCTGAAGGCAAGGAACTATTGTATCATAACCGCAGAAGTACCTATCACTAAGCATAAAATACTGAAAACCAAAAATTAAAAGCTGACTATGACATCTGATAACTATTTTTTATCCTCACCTAAGGACTTTTTTCCCCATTGTTTTGGAGGGAGAGAGGAAAAACATCGATGTGAGAGAGAAATATCAATTGGTTTGCCTTCTCCTATACACCCCAACCAGGAACCAAACCCACAACCTAGGCACATGCCCTGATCAGAAATCGAACCCGTGACCTTTCAATCTACAGGACCACACACACACACCAGCCAACGGAGCCACGCTGTAAGGGTGACATGTGATACTTTAAAAGGAGTAGCAGCGAAGCCAAGTCTAAATTCACACCTGAAGAAATAATACCACTGTTTTTTAACAAGTAGAAAGACCACTAGTAACTGAGTCTGGAAACTATTATTTCCTTGGTTAAACTAGTTCTTTTGAGCTCAGGCAAAAATCTAACTTTGGGAGCTTTCCTGAAGGCTTTAATTTCCTCACCTGTTCAAAAAGGAAGCCACTGACCCAGACTACTTTACACTGTTGCTGAAGAAACTATTTAGTAATAAATGCCTATGGGAATGCTTAGTATTTAGCTCTACAAAGGTCTGTAAGATGTCACTAAATGTCATAACACATTGTATTTGTAAGTGTGTAGCACAATCCATTGTCTTAATGTCACAAAATTTATTTAGGCTGTTTCTAATTATTTTATGTAACAAATGCCTTCTGACTTAAAATAAAAAGTTTAAGTGAACAATAAACTTTATTATCCATGTTCTTAAAAATTACTACTCCAAGCTTTACTTATTATGCCCATTCACCCTAAAATCAGAGTCCATATTACTTAACAGTAACTATTCTCATAAACAAGCTGCCTTTTGTAAGAGATGTGAGGCTATCTTTTAAAAAAGCACAGAGTAATAAAGAGCCCTATAGAAAAAGTTGTATCTAAAAGATATACAATTAAATTGTATTAGTAAGTATAATCTATTCATGTATTCAATTATACAGCACAAACAATCCTACAGTTCAATTATTTAAGTACATTACATATTTTTAAACTTCTGAAATACATTACACAGATAAAAGCTAATTTAATCAACAAAAAGTTCTATAAGAAAACCTGTCCAAGTTCTCCACAGGAGTATTCTAATATATAAAATAAATGCTGTGCCTTGACTGGTGTGGCTCAGTGGATTGGAGCATCATCCAGTAAACCCAAAGGTCACCAGTTCAATTTCCCATTAGGTGGCATGCCTGGGTTGCATGTTCGGTCCAGTCAAGCTTGGGTATGAGAGGCAACCAACCAATCGATGTTTCTCTCTCACATCAACATTTCTCCCCCTTCTTTACTCTTTCTCAAAAAAAAAAAAAAAAAAGAGTAAGCATGTCCTTGAATGAGGATTTAAAAAAAGAAAACTCCCTTATGTCCTGTGTCTATCACCTTCATGCAAGAACTCCATAACTACATTCTAAGGCCTACTGTTTTTCCTCAAGTTAGAGGGTAAACGCTGGATATATAGAAAGTTCGGTACAAGACTTAGCTGAGCACCATCTGCAATTAGATACTTAATGACTTTCGACCTCACTACATTTTAGCATCACTAGATAGTTACTCAATCTTTATTATACTAGGTAACACACGAGGGAGGGAATTTATCTTAATACAGACTACAGAGAATTTGGGAGTTTTGAGTAGCATGAGACTGAACCACAAAGCTAAACCAATAACTAAATGTGTAAAACTTTGACAAGTCATACTACTTCTCTACGCCTCAGAGATAATTCCCTTAATAAAAACACAAACATATTATCAGTACTTTCAATAATATGAGTATATACATACTTTTACAAAGGAAATTAAAGAGGTGAGATGATATAAGACTTCAGTGAATGAAGTGAACTCTGTGAAGTATTTAAAAAGTGGGAAGGGAAATTTGATCAAAGATCTATGAAAGCATTTTATAGTTTCTGCAAATCTTGTGGAACTATGAAAAAAAAAGTTTGCACACTTTTTTCAGGGAGAGCATCTATAGTGTTACCAACTTTTCAAACACTCTAAAATATATTTTTTCATTTGTTTAAAGGACAAGAGAAGGAGCAAAATATATGCAGTGGATCAGCATATGTTAATTGTGTAATTTCAAATCTCTACAGAAAAGATGGATTACTCAATAAAGGCACTTAAATATGTGGGGAAAAAATAGTTGGATTTTCCCTCAAACATGAAAATATATTCTAGATGAATCAAAGTCTTAAAACATGAAAAATGAAACTAGATACATTTTATGAAAGAGAATGTTTTAAAGATTATATTTATTTTTTAGGGGAGGGGGAGAAATACAGGGAGAGAAACGTCTTATCAACTGCCCCTCACAACACCCCCAACTGGGGACCTGGCTAGCAACCCAGGCATGTGCCCTGATCAGGAATCCACTGGAAATCATCTAACCTCAACCTTTTAGCTTGCAGGCCAGAATTCAATCTACTGAGCCACACCAGCCAGGGCATAAAAAAGGATTTTTTTAAATGCATTACTCTGGAACGAGGAAGTACCTTCTCCGATACAAAACTCATAACCCATATTAATTTATATAAAATCTAATATTTCAGCATGGCAGAAAAAGTTGTCAAAAGAAATAAAATGCTGAAAATATAACTGAAATTCACTTTATTTTTAGAAAGTCAATTTCCTTAAAGAGTTCTTCCTACAAATCCAGCTGAATCAGAAACCTACATATGAAGGAGAAAAGGTAAAGCTTTTAGAACACAGGAGTATGTCTCTATGACCTCAGGCACAGAAGGATTTCTTAAAAACAAGATACCAAAAGCATTAACCATAAAGGAAAAAGATATTTCATCAAAAGCAAATCTATACATTAAAAGAAACAAACTGGAAAAAAAAATACCCACTACTTAAGAGAACTACCAGACAAACCAGAGTGGAAGTGGGAGGTATCAAGACTGTAAAAGGAATGCCTACAACTCAAAAGTGAAAAAATACCCAGGGATTTGACCAACCACTTGATAAGAAAGGATATCCAATAAACACATAAAATATAAATATATTAAAAGGTGCTTATATTCCTTAGTTATTATAAAGATGCAAGTTAAAACCATGATATTTACTACACGACCACAAAAAAATGTTAAACATAATACATCATATAACCCAGAAACTCCACTTAAAAAGTACTTACCTAAGAGAAATGCATGCATATGTACACCATAAGACCTATTAAACTGAACCATATAAAACTTCCATTTTTAAAATAATCATATATTAGCAATCCACATGGTTCAACATAACAGTAGCATGCTCATAGCAACATCACTGCAAAACAATGAAACCTAAATATTCATTAACAGCATAATCTATAGAGCAGTCTTTTCATACAAAGAAATACTGCATAGCAATAAAAATAGACCTACATTTCTGTAGAAGCATATCTTAGTACAACCACTACAAAGAGCATTGGTAATATTTTTTAAAATTAAAAATGTACATGTCAAAGAAATAAACTTACCTTTAATTTAAGCAAGCAGGTTTACTTAAAAGTATGTAGAAAAATTTTCCATGAATATGAAATAACATTAACAAGGAAACTGACAACACTGTTTTCTAGTTTCTGCTTTCATAAACAATAGAAACACCTATCAATAAAAAACTAAATTATCATACAGCCACATATCTAAATACTGTAACTACAAAAAAGGATGAGGCCGTTCTATATTATGTATAGATATGGCTGTCTTTAGGGATGGAGATGAATGAAAAGACATCTGTACCTCTTGAACTATATATACTGTCCATAAACAGCCTTTCAAGGCTTAGAACATAAAAACTGGCAAAGGTACAAAATAAGTACAGTAGTACTGTAGTTATCTTTTTTGAAGTCCTTACCTGTTAAAGAATCGCATTTATATATGAAATACAATGCCTAAATTTACCTCAAAGTAATCCATTTTCAGAAGAGAATATATGGGGATAAAAATAAAAAAGTGAAAGGTTGCTCACACCACTGTCCATCAGGGCACATGCCTACGTCGTGGGTTTGGTCCCTGGTTTTGCATACAGATCGATATTTCTCTTCCTCTCCTCCCTCCCTTCCCTTTTCTAAAAATAAAAAAATTTAAAAAAAAACAAAAAAAATAAACAGTATCTATGTTTACAAAGGCTGGAAGCTGGATGCATGTGCCCACACACACTAACAACTTATGCATGGTTTGACCAGATAAAGTCCAGTCATTGCTAAAAGGATAATGGTATGCACAACATCAGTGTAACCTGGCAGTCACGGAAGAGTGCACTACAATGCTCATGTGTCAATGACAACAACTTCACTGCACTAGTCAGCGGGGGCGGTAGACACCATTGAGTGAGCACATGTACTGTGTGGCCACCACATTCAAGATGGCTGAGTGTAGAGCAACGAATGTGCGTCAGATTTTGTGTTAAGCTTGAACATTCCGTCATGGAACTTATTCAGATGATTCAGAAAGCCACAGCTATGGGCAGCTTCATCACTGACAACGCGCCTGCTGTGTATCACGTCTTGTACAGAGCTTTTTGGCACAGCATCAAATCCCCCAGGTGAATCAGCCCCCACTACAGCCCAGATTTGGCGCCCTGGGACTTCTGGCTTTTCCCAAAACTAAAATCACCTTTGAAAGGGAAGAGATTTCAGACTTTCAGTGAGATCCAGGAAAAGATGACAGGGCAGCTGAAGACAGTTGGGAAAACTGTGTGAGGTCCAAGGTGCCTACTTGGCAGGGGACTGAGGCATCCTTGTCCTATGTACAATGTTTCCTGTATCTTGTGTCTTCTTCAATACATGTCTATTTTTCATATTACATAGTTAGATACCTTCTAGACAGACCTTGTATATTTCCTTCAGCCTTCTTATAAAAAAGAGAAAATATTTTCTTTCACTTTTCACCAAACCCATCATTACATAGATGAAGAAAAAGAGACTAACAATAGCAAAGGCTACCAATTAAACCATTAGCCAAAGACCCATACTGAGTAGTAGTATATTACACTATCTATAATGATGGCTGCTAAAAATCTGAGATACTAAAGTAGACAAACTATCTTTCTTTTTTATTGCTGACCTTCATTTTTACTTAAATACACTAATCTTTTATTTACATTAATAAAAGAGGTCCAAATGAGAAGTTAAAAATCTAATGTTAGGCAAATTTATAGCACATGATGGGCTGAGAACTAAATTTAAACAAAACCTTCAGCCCTGGAGGGGTACCTCAGTTGGTTAGAGTGTCATCCCAATACACCAAAGTTGCAGGTTCAATCTCCAGTCAGGGCACATACAAGAATCAACCAATGAATGTATAAATAAGTGGAACAGTGAATCGATGTTTCTCTCCCCACTCGCAAACTCAATTTACACACACACACACACACACACTCACTCTCTCTCTCTCTCTCTCTCTCTCCCCCCCTCCTTCAACTTCTGCTAAGGCAGCTGTACAAATCATAAAGTGGTTTTTGTAGATCATAACCCATGAAATAACTTGGAAAATAAAGGGGTTCTGCCATTATGTGCAAGCTGCACTTTTAGTTTTAAAGGATTGATTGACTGATTGATTGATTGATTGCAAGAAGGGAAGGGAGGGAGAGTGGGAGAAAAATATCAACATGTGAGAGAACATCAATTGGTTGCCTCTCGTGTGCACTCTGATCAGGGACCGAAACCATAACCTTGTGCTCTGATTGGCAATGGAACTAGCAACCTTTCGCTTTGTGGGACAATGCCCAACCAACTGAGCCACACCAGTCAGGACGTAAGCTGCTTTTACATTAAATACCCAAGTACCTATCTGAGAAGAGGGGAACAATTATTCAACGTGTAGAAATCATTGAATTAATGAAAATATAAGAACTGATGAGCAAAAATATTAAAGATCAATTAGAACTATCCAACAAAGAAGGAGCTGCCTAGGAAAGAGATTGTACTCTCCCTTCTCATAAAAGGAATGTTTGATGAAAGAGGACTTGATTAGCCCTGGCTGGTGTGGCTCAGTGGACTGAGTGAAGGCCTGCAAGCCAAAAAGCCACTGGTTTTACTTGCAGTCAGGGTACATGCCTGGGTTGTGGTCCAGGTCCCCAAGTTGGGGTGTGCGAGAGGCAACGGATTGATGTATCTCTCGCGCTTCAATGTTTCTCTCCCTCCCTTTCCACCTCCCTTCCCCTCTAAAAAGTAAATAAATAAAATCTTTTTTTTAAAAGGGGACTTGATTAAAATTAGTGACAACTCTCTGCAAAAGGCACTGTTAAGAGAAAGCCACAGACTTGGAGAAAATGTCTATAATAAATACATGATAAAAAGCCCTGTATCCGGAATACATAAAAAACTTTTCAAGTTCAATGAGAAATTAACAACCCAATTAAAAATATGCAGAAAACCTGATAAGACACCACCAAACATACTATACTGATATCCAATAAGCACTCATTGGTCATTAGGAAAATACAAAACACTAACTTCCTTAAAATATATGAAGAATTTATACACATCAATAAATCCAACATCCCAGTAGAAAAAGCTAGAGATATAAAAAGGCAATTAACAGAAGAAATAGAAATGAATAACTTATGAAAAGATCCTCTTTCATTCACAATTAAAAATTGAAGTTCACAACATTATATGTCAATTATATCTCAATAAAATTAGGGGGAAAACCCAGGTAAAACAAAGTTGAGCCACACTTATGTTTACTACACCATCAGCATGTTCCTGGTACTGTTCTAAATACTTCCTATTAATTCATTTGATCTCATAGCAACCATCTGAGGAAGGTACTATTTACAGGTTCATAAGCTTTTATCTGCAATTCCAACATCCAAAAAATTCTCAGAACCAAATGTTTTCTTATAATGAATTCTGAAGCAAAATATCTTACCTAATAGCATTTATCCTATTAGGATGATACTTTTATGAAGAAACACTGTCTTTGAGTGCCACTTCAGACCCTGATGGATTGTTAATGTAAAATGTATATATTTTCTATATTCCAAAATAATCCTAAATTCCAAAACAAATCTTGCTCCAAAAGTTTCAGATAAGGAAATACGAGCCTGTACTCCATTCTAAAGATGAGGGACAATAGACTTAAGTTACTGGCTGATGGTCACACAGTTATTAAGTGGTGTTTGAAAAATAAAGCAACTTAAAAATTAACACAAAAACATTAAAAGCAACTCCAAAGTCTGACATCAACAAGGAACCAGTTAAGGAATTTATAGCACATACAGAAACTGACACACCATGCAGGACTACTTTAAGTAAAACATGAAGGGATACCAGGAATAAAATTTTTATATACTGATAGAGATATACCCCCAATATACATTAAGTGCAAGAGCAAGGTACAAAAGAGCATGTTATCATTTTGTGGATTTAACTACACACACACAATGTAATTGCTTGGATGTGCACAACATATACCAGAAAGGCTGAAAGAGATCAATAAATGGTCATCCCAGGGGTGACTGGGAAAAAGGGCTGGGAAGCCCCAAATAAAAACTTTAAATTAAAAAAAAAAATGTACATATCCTAAAATTTAAAAATTAAGCCCCCAAAATAAACATTTTCTACTTTTCAGTTGGCAAGTCCAGTCTAACAGGATGAGGAGAAAAAAGAAAAAAAAAGTATATCCTTGCAATTCCACTTCTAGAAACATCTCCTACACTGAAGCCTAATGCTTCAAAAATGTAAGTAGAAATAAGCAGTGTAGCATTCATTTCTTAATAGGAAAGGATTAAAAATAGCCAAAATATCCCTAAGAGACTAGTTTAAAGGTACAAGGTCCATCCATACAATGGAAAACCATGAAGCTGCTAAAAAACAAGAACAAGGTAGATCTAAAAATACAAGTAAGTGCACATCTTAAAAATCTTTCCTAAAGTGTTTTTTAAAGGCACAATACTATATATATACACACACACTACATATAGTGTGTATATATACTAAACATATACATACTATGTGTAGTGTATATATACCAGTGTATGCATACTATATATAGTATGTATTACACACAGAATCATGCTCCCATTTGTGTGATGTGTGTGAGTTAAGGATACAAAGATGTGATGCTATGCACATTAAAGACTGAAAATTTACGTAAGAAATTATTTGATGCTGTGGAAAGGAGCTGACTTTTTGCACTTTCAACAAAGATATGTGGCTTTTTATTAGAGGCACCTAAAAAACCAAAGGAAAAACCCAGACATCTTCTGCAATGGATCAGTTTTACTCAAAGATTTGAAAGGCAGTAAGTACTTTTAAAAATGCTAAACATTTCAACTGGTAATTTAAAACATTTTTATATTTTTTATATATGCTTATAAAGCATACCTATGAAACACAAATTTTACATGTAATTTTAAGGATAAAGAAACACAAAAGTTCAAAAGTGCTACTCAGCTGATCTACTACACAGTCAACTCCACCTCCCCTCAACCCCACAACCAAATAGCCTGTTGAGCACCTTACTGCCAACTGCCACAGCCCACCCATGTCTGTGGCCTCTGGCTCAAGCTACCCATCTCTGCTCACCGACACAATAAGAAGCACAACACATATCCCAGCAGCTCCTCAACCCGTAGGCCTACTTCTACGTGGCAAATAACTCTTTAAATTAGATCCTCATATCCCTCAGACCCTTAGAGTTACATAACACCTTCCAAAAAGGTCTGTCCAAAACATACCCAGCCATGTGATACAAAAAAGACATGTATTGAAGAAGACACAAGATACAGGAAACATTGTACATAGGACAAGGATGCCTCAGTCCCCTTCCAAATAGGCACCTTGGGACCTCACACAGTTTTCCCAACTGCCTTCAGCTGCCCTGTCGTCTTTTCCTGGATCTCACTGAAAGTCTGAAATCTCTTCCCTTTCAAAGGTGATTTTAGTTTTGGGAAAAGCCAGAAGTCCCAGGGCGCCAAATCTGGGCTGTAGTGGGGGCTGATTCACCTGGGGGATTTGATGCTGTGCCAAAAAGCTCTGTACAAGACGTGATACACAGCAGGCGCGTTGTCAGTGATGAAGCTGCCCATAGCTGTGGCTTTCTGAATCATCTGAATAAGTTCCATGACGGAATGTTCAAGCTTAACACAAAATCTGACGCACATTCGTTGCTCTACACTCAGCCATCTTGAATGTGGTGGCCACACAGTACATGTGCTCACTCAATGGTGTCTACCGCCCCCGCTGACTAGTGCAGTGAAGTTGTTGTCATTGACACATGAGCATTGTAGTGCACTCTTCCGTGACTGCCAGGTTACCCTGATGTCACACAAAACAGTTCTCATTACAATAACAATGGCTGGACTTTTTCTGGACAGACCTCATATACAAACAATTAAGTTTTAAGGAAATTCACTTCTATATCCTCAACTTCACAGTACTCTGGTCCACAAACCACCACTGGGAATTAATCATTCTTCCACATTATGAAAAACAGACTATCATTCACCTATTTTTCAAATGGTACTATGGTACACTGCTCGAACTCTGGAGCATGATTTATAGAGAATAACGTGATATATTATTGACTTGTTTTGAATAACTGAATAACTAATGTCTAGGGAACAAATCCTCTGCATGTCAGATGTTTCCTAATTACTGCTTTCCAAATAGAAACTGCTATAACAAAACTCTGCCCATTATTTTTATCCATATGGTCTCTTGACAGTATATAGACAAAAAAACATAGATGGATGCCAAAGCTTTTGTTATTCTAACAATGATATTCATCCACATACATATGAACTAAAAGGAAAGATCCCCACTATGTCATTAAGAGGTACATTTCCAATAGATTTCCTTTAAAATGTGTAACATTCACATCTGATCAACTATGTACTAGTAATTGTGGCCATAAAAATCTAGAAGAATTTTTAATACCTAGAGCATTTTAATCATAGAACATTCTTAGAAGTTTAAATATAAATACATATATTTTGTACAAAGATTTATGAAGAAATTACCAATAAAAGACTAAACATATATTCATTAGTATAAAATTCTGAAGAGGAAGTAGGACAGAAATACAATTTCAAAAAAGAAAAGGGGTGTTATAAATCTGGCTGTTATAGAACTTTATTTTTTTAGCACTGGCTGGTGTGACTCAGTGGACTGAGCGTTGCTCTGCGAACCAAAGGGTCACCGGTTCAATTCCCAGTCAGGGCACATTCCTGGGTTGCAGGCCGGGTCGCCAGTGTGGTGTGCATGAGAGGTACACAGTGATGTTTCTCTCCCTCTTTCTCCCTCCCTTCCTCTGTCTAAAAATAAATAAAAATCTTTTTAAAAATTTTTATTTTTTAATATATGAAAGTGAACAGTAAATTGTTATGGCATTTGCAATCAAGGAGATCATAAAAAAAGAGAGGAGAACAGTTATTTGGTGGTAAAAGAGTGAGTCACATGGAAGAACCTCTGGAGTAGCTGAAATAATTCTGTTTCTTGACCTGGGTGGTGGGTACAAGGGTGTTGCTCTTATAAATAATTCATTAAGCTAAACATTTTTACATATTATATTGTGTGGTTTTCTGCATCTGTTTAATTTTACAATAAAAAGGTTAAAAGAAATCACTATGATAGTTTTATTTTTAAAAGTCTATATTTACAGGAAATTATAACCTTTGCAAGCATTTAAGTTCATGACCAGCAATCACACACCTTACTACTTACCCAAGAGAAATGAGGACATGTCTACACAAAAACCTAAATCTGAATGTTTATAGCAGCTTCGTTCATAATGGCCAAAAACTGAACACAATCTAAATGTCTTTCAACTAGTGAATGGATTATGGGACAAATGCACAATGCAGTACTACTCAGTAACAAAAAAGAATGAACTAATGATGCAACAACACGGAATACTCTTTAAAAGCATTATGTTAAATGAAAAAAGCCAGACTGTTAAGACTGCATGCTAAATGAGCTCATGAATATGACAGTTTGGAAAAGAAAAACTACAGGAACAAAAAATAGATCAGTGGATCCAACAAGTTGGAGGCAGAAGGGGCTGACCACAGAGGAACTTTTGAGGTTATGGAAATAGTCTATTATTCTATCTTTTGACAGTGAATACGTAATTGTATACATTTACATAGAACTTCATAATTTGGCGTTTAGGTCCTTATTTTAGATAATATACCAGGTATCTTGCACTTGTCCTTCCAGATCCACTCCCCACCCTAATCTGAGCCCTAGGAGGATGACCTATATATCAAAGAGTTTCTCTACCCTCAGGCTTCCATGGGCTCAAGCCTTGAGAGGCCCCAGCAGGACAAAGGAAGAGAAGAGTTTAGGTTCGGGTATTTTACTCCTTCCTCTAGTGCTTTCCTTATAAGGCCCTTCTATAGAAGGGAGCTTCCTCTACATGGCTCAGCTAATCCTTTGTCCCCATCAAAATGGGGGACACCAGCTTCACTGCAGCTAACCAAGGCCAAGGCACCATCGGGTTTGCTTTATCTAACATTCCTTCCACATCTCTGTAAATCTCTTTATAAATTAATCTTTCTGGTCTGAGACTAATAGGAGCATGACATCTGCTTCCAGCTGGACCTTGACTAATAAATCAAAATGCAAACTTTAAAAATGTATTGGGAAAGGGGGTAAATATATGAAGTGGGGACAGTTTTCAAGACTGTTCAGATGATTTATAAACAAAGGGTTATAAAGTTTTAGAGCAGTTGAAAACTGCTCTAGAAAAATTTCGTTCTACAGCCATAATGCCACTCATCCATTTCTCTGGCTCATGATCCAAAATGTAACCACATCATGACATCTACCTTCTCCTGTACTCTAATACTCAAAATGCATCAGTATGTCTTTCCAATCCTGTAATCCAACAACCCACCACCACCACCCACCTCTTAAGTTCAGAGGATCTGACCCTGAGTCATCAGCATACTCACATGTAACTCAGGGGCTCATTCCCTCTCCCACTTCCCTGTCATAGCTGAAACCTAACTAAGAATGTTTTGGCATCGATGGTATGCTGGCTCTCCAGAACTTACTTAATAGTTTTATTAAACTATTACTCTGCCACCCTCAAAAGAAAAGCCTGTTCTTTTGAGGTTTGTTCCACTCAGCTCGTTACCCTCCAATCTTTCCCACACCTGTCACTAAACCTCTTTAGTCTTCATTTGTTTAAGGATTTTACACAAGATTTATAATCTACCTCTCCATGCCAGTTTTGCTATCATCCTGAATTCCACCAAATCCCAACCCTCCAGACCTCCCAGTTCTTTAACTTCCTATCAACAGTCTGCCACGTTCCATCTCAGCCACTAGTTCTCACAATTTCATCAGGAACTTACGTCCTAAAAGGTTTCACTTCTTAAGCATTAAAATTAAAGAACCAACTTTAAAATCACAACCTACCAACTATCCAATTTGCTTGTTCCATTAAACCCATTCTTAAATTTTATTTAATAAGACTCTGTATACTGACCCACTCTCTCCCGTCTCTTATCCACCAGGCTTGTTTAGTCGGTGAACATTTTGTCCCCCAAGTCCATCACTTTCATCACTCTCTGGGAAATATTCTAAATTCTCTTTCTTCCATAGCTGCTCATTCCATATCTTGTCAGACAAAATGCCAATTCAGGATAATTCTAATTATCCTATCCATTATTCTATATTCTGTGCAGGTTCTGGCTAATAGGACCTACTGGGGGAAGGGGACACATTCACTCATAAAGTGAGTAGACTAGTGACAAGTTTTTAGTGACAAACTTCAATTTAGGCCCCAATCATGTCCAGAAATCCTCTCTTTAGACAGGTCCTTCTTCAACTTTCTGCAACATGATTGAACACTTTGCCTCCCCGCTGTAGCCCCCATACTATCCCTGCCCTACGTTCTCCCTTTCAGAGGTAACTTCTGTCATTGTATAGGAGGAAAAAAAACGCTTCTATCCATAAATAATCTTATCTTTCATCCTCCCAGTAAGCTCACATACACACACTCAGAGCAACCTACATTTTTCTATAATTTTCAGAACATTCCTCATTTTTTATTCAATCTCTGTCCTGCACATTAGAATGGGAATAAGCACTATCTGGTCCTGGAGGGAGCTTCACTCGCTCTCCTGTTCTCCTGCTGTGCAGCCCAGTTCCTAGCAAGCCAGGGACAAATACTAGTTGGAGGCCTGGAGGTTGAGGACCCCCTGATAAAAAGGGCACCAAATAAGAACTGGATGTTTGGAAAGAAAGCCTCCATCAGACCTTCTAATGAGCAAATTCATACTCTTCTACCTTCAGGGCCCTGGAAAAGTTGAGGACTGGTTCCTAAAGAGTCAGTGGCTACACCAGGAAAACTTATGATGCATCATCCTGCTCTAAATTCTAATATGGTCTACATATGGAAAAATCTTCTGGAAGGCATCAACAACTATACAAAAATGTGTTGTCACCTGCACTTTTGTTATTACTCAAGCCCTAAGAATGATCCTTTTACTAAAGACGATCTTTTACAAGAAATTAAAAGTTCTACTTTAAAACAAAATTTAATTAAAATTACAATGCTGCCCTGGCTGGGTGGCTCAGTTAGTTGGAGAGCCATCCCGTACACTAAAAGGTTGCAGGTTCAATCCCGTCAGGGCACATATCTAGGTTTCAGGTTGATCCCTGGTAGGGGGGTGTGTGTGTGTCTGTCTGTCTGTCTGTCTCTCTCTCGCTAAAAATGAATAAACATATTCTCACATGAGGATTAAAAAAAAAATTACAGTGCCTCTTTCAGAATTTCTGTATTGAATTTTCATTTGTATACAGCACAAAAAATTAAAAAGTAAAATATACTTATCTATAAAAATAAAGTCAGTTTTATTCACCAAGTATTATAAATAGTTTGGCCATCATTTTTATTATTTTTAAAATTACTTAAATAGCCCTGGCTGGTGTGGCTCAGTGGACTGAGTGCCAGCCTGCAAACCGGAAGGTTGCCGGTTTGATTCCCAGTTAGGGCACATGCCTGGGTTTTGGGCCAGGTCTCCAGTTAGGGGTGTGTGAGAGGTAACCAATCCTCTCCTTCTTCCTCCCTCCCTTCCCCCTCTCTAAAAAAATAAAATCTTTTTTAAAGAATTGTTTAAATGGAGAGAATCCATAATTTGTTCTTTGTCAAAATAAAGGTATTTCCAACATCAAGACAAAACTGATCATACAGTGACCGTCTGTTACTTTAAATATGATAAAAGTGTATTTACATCAGAATACAGCAGCACTGTATGAAAAGAACACTTTGGATGTTTCCCAGATCTTCCACTTAATAGTTTCAAGTTATTCAGCCTCTCTGAACTATGCCTTACCCTCCATAAAATGGGAGTAAAGCCTGCCTTATATAGTTGTGATTAAGAATCAATTGATACATAAAGGGCTCAGCACAAAGTAGGAACTTGACAAACAATAGGAATCTTACCCACTTCTCTGTTTTTTTTTTTAACTTTTTTATTACATTCAATATTATTTTATATTAGCTTCAGGTTTACAACACAGTGGTCATACAATCATACACTTCATAAAGTACTCCCCCAATATTTGCAGTACCCCATTTGGCACCATATATTCACCGTATTTTGTACTTTGTACTTTACTTCCCCATATCTATTTTTTAACTACCAATTTGTAACTTCTTTATCCCTTCACCTTTCACCCAAGTCCCTCAACCCCACTGCTTGGGCAACCATTAGTCTGTTCTCTGTACCTATGAATCTGTTTCAATTTTGTTTGTTCATTTATTTTGTTATTTAGACTCCACATATAAGTAAAATCATACACTATTTGTCTTTCTCTGACTGACTTATTTCAACTTAGAATAACCCTCCAAGTCCATCCCATGCTGTAGCAAATGGTAAGATTTCATTCTCTTTGATGGCCGAGTCTTAGCAATTTCTCTTAAAAAATGATTTTAGGTATGACTTACGTATGCTTTATACAACAAATATGTTCAATAAGTAAATTAAGGCAAGTAACTCTTACTGATACTATACTTTCAGAATTCTTTAATAATCCTCATTAATCACCTGTACTTTCTCCAATCTGATGACAATGTGATCTCAGGGCACAAGAGCCTGTCCTACTTTAAGCTTTCAGAAATAGAAAAATCATTTCCCTTTTTAAAAATCATCCTCAATTCTAAATCAAAGTTCTTAACTTCCTGACAGTAACATCCCTCTAGCTTACACAAATATTCATACGGCTTTAAGCAAATGGGAAAAAATTTACTGGCTACAAAATCAGTCATGCTAATTAAGAGACTATGCAGTAGTTATCTCAATATTTGGCAGGATGTGTAGACTGAATCCCAGCTGGCTGGCAAGAAAAGTGTGCCAAATAGAAATGTAAGTCTTTGCACACTTTATTCTAGACTCCAGATTAAAAATCTAGAGCAGAAAGCACAGATGGAAATGGAAGTAGCCTTACATAAAAGGCAAGAAAAGATTTCTTTTTCCCTTAATGCACACAGCTCCAGATTCTACACTAAGAATGTTCTAAGATCTCTTAAAGGGGCAAGGCTTTAGGTCCTGTCAACAGTCATTTTTAAGTGGCACACTTGTTTGAGAACTCACAGCTTAATGGCAACTGCAACTAAAGTATTTATAAATAAAATAGGAAACCCTGAATCAGCAGGGGCTAGAGGATGGGAGGTGTAAATAGTGTGTACAACAGATGAAATAAGATTTGCCATATACTGACAACCACTTAAGCTGGTTAAGTTTTTAGCTTAGTTTTGTTGTTTTAAATAATTTTACTAACTCAATTATTCCTTGCAGTTCTCACTCAGTTTGTAATCTTCTTATTCCCTTACCCATCAAGCACCTATTTGGAAAATGGCAACCATTATGTTTTATCATGACTTCATCATTCTGAGTTTCTGCTTCATATAAGTCACAATTTTGGAAAGTATTATCCAGTATAAAATATTTAAAAGAATTGTAATAGTACCTAAAAATTAATCACAAACTCCCCTACAGATATCACTTTAAAACTTAAGGCCAGAAGAAATGATATAATAAGTTTAAACTTGAATAAATCCTTTACACCAATGTGATGTACAAAAGCACACCCCACACACTTTACATGCAATTTCATTTTCAAAGGTTTGAACTGTCCACTGTCAATCAGGATCCAAAATTATTAAATGGAGAAATAAATAAACAAGTCATAAGTTTTATACTGTGTGCCATTATGAGTAGCATGATAAAATATCTCGCCATCCCACTCCAGCCTGCCAGGACATGAATCACCCCTTTGTCCAGCATGTCCACACTTTGTATGACCACCCATCTGTTAGTCCCTTAGTAGCCTTTTTCAGGATCAAATGACTGTCAGGGTATAATGCTTTTGTTTCAAGTAAACCTTACTTTACTTAATGACCCCAAAGCCATTCAGGTAACTTTTATTACAGAACGTTATTATAATTGTTCCCGTTTATTATTGTCATTGACCTCTTACTATTCCTCATTTTTATGTTAAACTTTATCATAGGTAGGTGTGTTTAGGAAAAAATAGTATATATAGGGTTTGGTACTACCTATGGTTTCAGGAATCCACCAGAGGTCTTAGACTGTATCCCCATCAGATAAGGCGGGACTACTCTAACTACTCCACTAAGGTGGGAATACAGTGAAAAATGGTCTGAATGAGCAGGAACTTTCTCTGAGTAAGCTTATCATAAAATTTCTCAAAGGTTCTCAAATAAAACACCTCAACATGACCTGCAAAGGACTTCAGAGGTTTCTATGACATAAGTAGATGTACAAGCACTTTTTATCTTAAGCCCAAAGTTTTATCATTCTCTAAGGATCTCCAATTCAAAAAAGGTTAGGAGCCCTGACTGGTGTGGCTCAGTTGGCTGCATGTCATCCCACAAAGCAAAAGGTTCAGTTTGATTCGCAGTAAGGGCACAGCCCTGGATCTCGGATTTGGTCCTTGGATGGGGTGCATTAACTCTCACATTAATGTTCTCTCTCTTTCTCCCTCCCTTCTCCTCTCTCTAAAAATAAATAAAATTTCTTAAAAAAAAAAAAGAAAAAAGGTTAGGAACCACTTTAGATTTAGAGAGATTCCTTTTATCAAAAACTTAAGTTTGGGTTTCTAAAATTCTATAAAATTTAGAAGGCTTTCTGAATGAGAGTACAGGCAATGACAATCTGACAGGCATAACTCAAGAAAGAGTTCAGACACAGGGAAACCAAATTTTAAAGGCAGAAGCAAAGGGAAAAAAGGTCGTAACATATAAATATTCCCAGAACTGTAACCAACTTGTAAAAATACAAACTTACGTTTTGTAAGCGCAATTTAGGAAGACTACCATGAGATTTAAAAGCACTCCCTCAAAGTTCCCTCTTTATCCCACAGGGCGCTGCCTGAGATGCTGCAGCTCTGGTAGGCCAAAGGAGAGGTGATAAAAACAAAATATTCACAGTGCTATATGGGTGCCTTGTGAAGGAGGAAATAGGGACAAGATGTTCTTTAACATTTATTTGTGTATTTTAGTATACATTTTCTACTCAAAAGCCCATTATAATGGAGTTCGGATTCCCAGTGAGGCCACAGTATCAGCACCAAAACTAAATACAATTTAGCTGCATCAGCCTAGAAAGTTAGTATCTCCTTTCTATAGAAAACTGCTTCCAATTCCCACCAAACAACTTCAAATAGCAGTTTGGACATATACAATACATACACAAGCCGGGTGGGGGGTGAGGGGGACCAAAAAACACCCAGAATTTATTTATAAAATATTGGCCTTGGCTGGTGTGGCTCAGTGGATCAAGCACTGGCCTGCAAGCCAAAAGGTCACTGGTTTGATTCCCAGTCAGGGCACATGCCTGGGTTGCAGGCCACATTCCCAGTTGGGGGCATGTGGGAGGCAACTGATTGATATTTCTCTCCCTTTCTTTCTCCCTCCCCTCCCTACTCCCTGAAAATAATAAAAAAAAAATTTTGTGTGTGTTTATTCTTACACATTTAAACCGGTCATCTTCGAAGTACTCTCCATTTGATACAGTATACCTACCAAGGTGTTTTCCAATGCTCAGAACAGTTTTTGAACTCCTCAATGTTGATGCCTTTTAGTGCCTCTGCTGTTTTTTGTTTCACGTATTCCACATAGGCAAAATGTTTCCCTTTGAGGACTTTTTTCATCAGGGAAACAAAAACAGTCGACTACTAGGGGGGCTAGGTCTACCAGGGGGGCTAGATCCAGTGAATAGGGAGGGCGGAGCACCAGACTCATGCCGTTTTTGGTCAAAAACCACTGAACACTCAGCATGGTGTGGGCCGGTGCACTCATAAATCACCCACCATGAAACAGGCACACTCACTGAAAGTCTTCCAAAAATTCACTGAAATCAAACACAGCCTCTCACACCACCACCAGCTGGTACACTGACAGAGGTGAGTCCCGAGAACACTCACCTATCGGGGAAGCCTGTACTACAAGGGACCCGCCCTCCAGAAGAAAATTCCATTTTTGGGGGATCCCCCCTCATATTATAGATGTAACATCAGCAAAGGAATATATGCAGTTGCTGCCTCTGCATATTTAACTTTCCTGTTCTTCCTGTACATAAACATTCATCTTCTTGTTACCTTCTGCCTGCCAATGATGGGTCCCTATTATTCTCCAAAAGACAGCTGCGTTCCTTAACCAGTTTTACCACTTCCCTAGCCTCATCTTCCAGACTATTTGCCCCATACTGTGGGTCACCTGTCGAAGGAGAACAAGATATGACAGTAAGAACACTAGAAACTAAAGTGAAACAACATTCCAAGAACCTGAGAACAGTGGAAAACACAGAGTAGCTGCTCAACATGCTGAAAAAAAAAAAAAATCAATACATAATCTCATCCCTTTTTTCCTATTAGCTAACCTTGGATAGTCACTTGACCTCTTTGAGCCTGAGAATGGCTCAAACTGAAAATGAGAAGAGCTGAGTTTAAAAGTTCATTTTGGCTCGCCCTGACTGGTGTGGCTCAGTTGGTTGGGCATCTTCCCACAAAGTGAAAGGGCCCCAGTTCGATTTCTGGTCAGCGCACACACCTGGTTGCAGGTCCTGTCCCAGTCAGTGCGCTTGCAAGAAGCAACTGATCAGTGATCAGTTTCTTTTCCTCTCTTTCTTCCTCCCTTCTCCTCTCTCTAAAAATAAATAAAATCTTTATATAAAAGTTCATTTCAACTCGATTATACTATTTTTAGGAGCTGATTTTGGGAACAGCTTTTATGCTCTGCTTTTTTCTGAAAAGTTAACCTAAGTTATGAATAGTGCTTCAGGAAAAACATGAGCAAAGCATAAGGACAGCCAAATCAGAATTAACCAGGAGGATGAAGGGAATGACAATAACAGCTGGCTCATCCTCTCATCCAAGAGTGAGAAAAAAAGAGTGAAAAAAGATTCAGCATTTTCACTAAAAACTCTGCAAGGCTTTCATCATACTGTTTGAGGCCCCCCAATATTAAAAACCTCCAAAGAATAAATTCCTCTTAAGAACTGAGTACTAAGAAAGTTCTGTGTTCAACTTTTCAAAATGTGAGATTTATATAACCTTATATATTACTAAATTTTGCCAAGAAGTCAAGAACTAAGGTTTGCTTTCAACTACAGTGGCATCCTTGTCCAATTGCTGATAAGGCGTATGCTGTCTCCCCTGCCACCTCCAATCTTAGCCCTTCAGTTTTTTAGTTCATTGCACTTTTATCAATTTTAAGTCTCAAATCCTTTACAAAAGTAGGGGTACGACTGATAAAATATATTGTTTAGGAATGAGCACTAGATGCCAGATTTACAAATTAACATTTTAAAAATACATCTAATTTTGTGGATTAAAATCTATTAATACAAATTGCTACCTGTGCAGAACAGACTACAAACATTAATCTCAATTTACAATGAAATTCAATTCTTCAACATTTGTACTCAACACCTCCTTAATCTTTCTAAACTAGTTTTGGAAGAAAACCTAACACTCCTAAACCTAAGCCTCATTGTAAATGCTCATCTCATGTTCATTATCAGTAACCATCCAAATCCTCCACAGGAATAGAAATGAGATACTGTGTAATCTTAACATGACAAAAAGACACATTTCTTATTGAAACTGGAGTTAGGGATTTATGAGACTGCTCCCAAAATCAGTAACAGTCGGGAAACATTATCCAGTTGTTTTGTAAAATTTCAACCCCCAATTGCTTTCTTAAACCTCTTCTACAAAATTATCTGTAGTCCTCATTAATCATAAATGCAGAAAGAAACCCAAGAAGTATAGTATTTTAGAATTTAAAATCTTTAACTAGTTTTCACAAAGTTCTCTGGCTCACAATAAAGAAAATCAAAACTTACCTAAAGTCATTAATTTCGCACAGCTACTTTTGCTTGCATCATCTTCTAAGATTCGGTTTGTGTTCTCAAGTGAAGTATCCTCCAAATGTAAGCATTTATCAGATACAGCACTGTCTTCATCCACTGCATGACTAATTTTGCTATTAGCTTCAAGTACAGAAGTGACATCTTCCAACTGAGCAGCTTCACTAGTTTCTGAATAAGAAAAACCCTTACCCTGGGCTAAATTCTTTGAAGAAACTGGTAGAGACTCATCATCACTATCAAATCCAAAAGGATCACCAGGATTTTCTTCTTCCACCTTAGGTTTCTTCGGAATTTCTTGGATATCTGGTTTGAAATTGGGCCTCTTCTGCCCTAATTTGGCCATAAATGTGGTCTCTCCCCATTTTGTGCTAAGGGTGGTCCGTTTGTTGGAAAAGACTTCATCAAATTTTGAACTGCCATTTCCTCCTTTCCTACTGTATGTTTTCCCAAATCTGGATGTCATTTTGACACCTGTTTCATATTCTCTGCAGAAAAAAAATGTAAGCAAATATATAATCACCAAATACTTAGTGTTTATATTGAACATAAAAACAAAGACCAAGGGATTCTCCTCATGTGACTTCTCAATATTCAAGATACAAATCTTTTAAAATTGTTAAATAAATATGGGGAGGGGATGTAAAGAAAGAGGCTCATTATTTACTCTATGTACTTCCATGTCACTTTTTTTACAATGAGTATATATGCATATGCTACTTACAGAGTAAGACTAACTGACTTAAAATAAAGCATATACAAAACCAACTTATAGAACATCAATTTTTTGTTTCAAATGACTCTACTTAACTATTAAGAACATCACTTTTACCTTAAAAAAAAATCTTAAGAGTAATTTTCCCTAATATAAAATCAAGCACAAAATATTCATATTTTTCATGATCTCAGAAATATCAAATAATTGGCTAAATTTAGTTCTTTGAAGTTTCAGAATACTTATTAATATGAGGGAACAAATTGGGAAAATTGTGAGATTTTTCTCATATATTAAAACATGCAGCTTTTAATCCAACCTTAAATTCTAATTCTTGACCTAGAGTAATCTGAAATGTGATGTGAAAAATATTCTTTAGTTGGTCAAGTCCTTAAGCACAAGAAACCATACTTATTCTATCTTCTTGTCTCTACAGCATTGCGCTCACTGCTGAAATATTTTCTGGAGCTGGAGAACTCCAGCATATTACAGTGGTCCATGGATTATTATAGGAAGCAATAGAAACATGTAACTTTAATTTTCACTTCACTTTATAAAATACATTGATTTACCTGATTTAACTACATTTTAATGACAAATACTATGACAAAAATTTTTAGGACATGAATCAAACACTTAAAGTTACAGTACTTTATCCAACCACCACCAACTCTTACCCATTTCTTTCTCTTTAACTTTCTAAAGTTTAAATATCAATATTTAAGTATAACTAGAAAAAAATGAGAAATTGCCTAGGAGATTGAAAAAATCTTCACCCTTACAACAACTGGAATGATATCGAAGTCATACTTTTGAATATGTCTTGATCTGCACCTTTTAAATATTATCCCTTTACTAATTTAATCAGTATAAACTTAGTCTTATATATATTCAGTAGAGGATTTCACCCTCTAATACATGGTTAGAAGCCAATTCTAACTGGACAAAATAATAATTAATTTAGTCATCACACACATCTGCATTAAGAATCCATAGTTTGTTTGAAAATCTTTTAACATATCACAAAACTTGTTGTTAAGGGAGATCTATTTTCCTTTCTACTGTAGACTTAGACTAAAGAATCTTGTCTTTCTGAAGTGCAGCCTAACCAAAACTAAGTACATTTGGCAGCTGCAAGAATTACAAAATAAAGTGATTTTCATTCCTCCAAGAATGTAAAGCCCAGATCTACAGACCTACATTTACACACACCCCAACAAAGCAGGAATGTTTTGGATACACTTACACGGTAATGACCTAAAAATGCTGACTGGAGACCAAGCCAAAAATCCAGACTTGAGCTCCCTTAGAACCACACCAGAAAAATTCATTGCAAAAACGGTCCTAGAACCTCCTTGTAAGTTGAAAGTCTGTAGGTGAATATTTGATATTAAGGAGTTAAATAAAAATCATACTTTTATTTTTAAAAGGAATTTATGTCTCTTACAAAGATATACTGAAATATTCATGAAATAATGCCAACGATTCGCTCACTTTAAGGGGTGTGGAAACTAAAGCGTGTAAACGAGAAAATTTTAGTGGAGTTAAACTTAATTAAATCTGAGAGATGAATACGTGGGAGTTCATTATATAATATCTCCTTTTGCTTTCCTTTACAGTTTTTCATGTCTTTTTTTTTAAGGCACTATCGTAAAGTACGTATAAATTCAAACTGTGTACAGATATACTTGACATTATATTTTAAGTATTACTTCATATGTTTAAGTATTATTTCAAGTACCCAGGCTATCTTGCTCAGGCTTCCACTTCCAAAGACTATCTTCCTACTATGAAGGAAAGAATGATTCAAAACTAGTCTTTTTCGGTCGATGGGTTTTTTCCTTCCTTAGCCCAAAGCCAGGTCGAATTTTTAGGAAAGTGCGCTGGGATGAAAAGTCCTCACACTTACCAAACCCCATCCACATCCCGCATCTAGAGTCTTTCGGCTCCCCAAAGGTTTAAGAGCTTCCCTTTAGAACTGAAAGCCGGAAAGGGTAAAGCTAACCATTCAGAAAGCCTCACCTGCGGGCCGTCGGTACGGCAGTGGGTAGGCGCCCCCGCCCTCCGGCTGGAAGCTCACGCAACTTTTCTCCTCCCCGCCCCCATCGCCCAGGAAAGGGATGTCGCTTCCGACGCCCCGGAAGCCTCTGCCACCGAATCCCCAGGGCAGTGTAAGGCCTCGGTAGCAGCCAGGGGCGACGGAAAAGACGGCCGAGGATTTAGGGATGAAACCAACACACTCGACCGCGGTTGGGGCGGGAAGTAAATGCAGCCGCACAGAAAGAACTCAGAAAAGGGGCAAATAATAAAGGAAAAGGAGAGTTCTTCAGGTTCCCCTGCTCAACTTCCTCAGGAGCCGGGTGGGTGAGCTAACGAGACCTTCATCACCCCCAACCAGAACCCTGCCTCCCTCAACCTCACTGGCTCGCTCCGGCCCTAAACCGCCGCCCGAGACCTCACTTACCCTCGGCGCCTGGCGGGTGCTTTGGCCTCGGGCCGCCTCCGCCTCTCCCGCCCCCAACGGCCCACGGGCGGGCGCCGGAGTCCCGCACGGAAAAACAGGGCCCGCTGGTGCGCAAAGAGTGGCAAGAGGCTCCACCACCGTCAAAACCCGCGACTCCGCTCGCGGTAAATAGGAAACCCGGTGAAGGGGGGGGGAGAGCGGCGGCACCGCAACTTCCCTCCTCGCCTTGAACGCCGCCAACCGCGTCTGGGCCTAGGCCTCCCTGGCCACCAGACCCCGCTACGTGCCCCCGCTGGGCCGCCGCCGTCTCCTGCGCCGCCGCTTCCGCCGGTGAATGGTCAGCGCTGGAGTTTGAACAGGGCCCTGAACCATCTCAACGCCATTTGCGCTCCCGGCCCCCACCTCCTTCCTCCAACAGCCGCTCGCTCCGTCACTCCACTTCCCACAGGCTCCGCGCGGCCGCCTGACCCCGCAGCCAATCGCGCGGCCGCTTACTCAAACTGCCGCGCAGGCGCCGCGCCCCGCATGCTCCGGTGCCCGCCATTGGCCCGGCCGCGAGGCCCGACGGGAATTGTAGTCCCTGTCCGCGAGGTCGCGGGTGTTGAGAGCCCCGCGCGGGAGCGGGCGACAGGCGGAGCAGCTCCCGCGGCTGGGGTCTGACCGTGCTCAGGAGCCATCTCCAGCTCCCGGCCCCGCCGGGAGATGCACGTGTCACGGGGGAGGGCTGGGGGCGCAGTGCAAGCAGCTGTGTCAATCGTTTCCCCTCCAGGGACTCGCCGGTGTCTGGGGACGGTGGGTTGTGCAGCTGCGCCGGGCCTACTGGGGCCGCAGCGCGGGAGTGGGCAAGTCGGGAGCTCGCGTCTCTGAGCTGCCCTCGACCGGGCCTGGCGCAGGTAACGACTGCGGGAAAGGGGAGGCCCGGGGTGCTGGGCACCTGCCGGCCGCAGCTTTCGAATGCGTGCGCTCCAATCCTTCGCCCCTTACCTCCGCCCTTCGTAGTTCTCCGTCTCACGCGCACCCGTTAAAAGTGAGCCTGAGAATATTGGATTGTATTAAGGAATTATCATTAACCTTGTGGGGTATGATAACGGTAATGTGGTTATGTTTAAAAAGAAAGACACACTAAATTTTTGACAGATAAAATGGTCTGATGCTAGTGCTTAGAATGTACTTTAACTCCTATAGAAACTGAGGGGAAGAATAAAACAAGGCAGCGGGATGTTTTCTGTTGACGCTGCGTGATGTGTACACAAGAGCTCATTATTTCAGTCTATTTCTGTATAACTTTCCATAATAAAAAGTTAAATGAACAGTGATTGTCGGGGAGGACAAAGAGGTGGGAGATAGTGAGAGGAAAGTCTTTTTTCGCTTTGCAATCTTTTGTGCCACTTTTTTTCCCTGATCAATGTATCACTTATTCAGAAAAGTAGTAAATTTTTGTTTTGTTTTTTAAGGCTGTAACGTAAAACAGTACTCGAGAGTAGCGCAGTCAATTCCTCCCGAGAGGGGCACGATTTATCGGACTCCGACGGCCCTGCGTTTGTTGGGCTGTTATTGGAGATCCACCTGGGAAATTAGAAAACTGCTCATTGCTTTTAGTGAAAAGCCTGCTTCTCCCACTGCAAAATGGATAATTTACTTTGAAGGCACCCAGATGATACGAAGTTTCTCCAAAATATTCGGAAAATTCCGAATAAAGAAAATAGTAATAATTTAGAGATCCTGTAGCCCTTCCCCATTGGAATTTAATGTGGATCTTAGAGTGGTTGAAACGTTTTACTTTCACACAACTGCTTGCGAAATTAATATTTTGACATTTAGAGTTTTCCAAATGCTACATTGGTACTTTCTTTGGTTCAAAATAAATCAACTCTTAGGTAGCCAATGAGAATGGAAGTTGAAACAAGTTAGTATATTCCACTGTGGTTGGTGTGCACATAACTTTTTTATTTAGGTCAGTTTTGTCTTTTTAAAAAAAAAAAAATCAGCGAAGGATCTTGTTTTATCAGTTTGTTTGAAGATTGCCCCCTGAGGTGCAAACTGCCCTTACTATAATTATTTAAATGACACAGTGGTAGGTGGTAATTACGGGGTAATTATCAGAAGCAAAGGCTAAGATCAAAAAGCCAAAAGTGGTGGAAAGACAATTTCAAAATCTTCCTGCAGAAGGGTGCTGTGAATCCTCCAGGACCACAGGGTGAATTCAATTGTGTCCTGGCCTGGCCGGTGCTGGGAACTGACTGGGTCGGTGACTGCACTAAGCTAAAGTGAAGAGTTCCTTTTTTTTAAAGAAATAGACAATCTGTGGAGCCCTTTTGAAGGCTTTTTGTGTAGTAGTAGTAGTGTTAAGTAATAGAACTTAATAGTGTTACATTTTTGTTACTCAAAGAATAATTTCGGAGTCAGCAGCATAGGCTTGACCTGGGAGCTTGTTGGGAACACAGCGTCCCTGCTCCCAACCAAACTCCACTAAATCAGAATCTGCACTTTTACAGGATTCCCCCAGGTGATTGGTCCACACATTAAAGGTTGACAAGCACTGATTTAAAGTATACCCATAGCATTTGGCAACAGCCAGATATTTTTTGTCTGGATGAAGGAGGGGGAAGGGGGGACATTAAGAATCTACTCTGTAACAAGTATGATGCCAGGCTCTTCTGGAAAGCCTCATTTGCATCCCTGCCTGTTATCCTGTTTCACAGGTAAGGAAATAGAGAGGCTGGCATTCACTCAAGGGATTGCAACTAATGAGGAAATCAAATTTTTTTTTCTTAAATATTTGTTTTCCATTATTGTGGGTATTCTTGGATCTAATAGAAAAAGTTAAAAAATTGTGTGTTTAAATATATGGAAGGTTAGTATATGAATATGGAGCAGAGCTATGGTAGGCTTCTCCACCCTTATATGCCCCACACTTGAGACAAGTGGAGAGCCTGCCCACTGTAGGGCCTTTTTTGGAGGAAGTCCAGGCTCTGGGCTGCAGGCTTTACCTCCTTCGTTCCAAGGTAGCAAGCAAATGCCCTGAAGGCCCCTCCCCCTTCCCTTTACTTGGCCTTGAGTTCCACACTAGAGTGAGCAAACGGGATTCTAGTGTAGGTAACACACAGGCAACCAGCTTTTTGTTTTGTTTTTATTTTGCTTTTGTTTGCTTAGCTCCCTTGGTTTGTACTGCACCGTCTAGATTGGTTCTCTTCATTCAGATCTACTTCACACACACAGCAGGTAGCTAGTAGGTGCTTTCTTCTTTGCTAGCATGACTGTAAGCTTGCAAACATCTGACATTTTTTCCTTATCTTTTTATTTTTACTTTTCTAAAGATTTTATATATTTATTTATTATTCATTTTAGAGAGCCGGGAAGGTAGGGAGAAAGAGGAAGAGAAATTGATGTGTGAGAGAAACATCAGTTGGTTGCCTTTCAGGCCTGCGACCCAGGCTGTGCCCTGACCAGGAACCAAACCGACGACCTTTGACTTTGTGGGACAACGCTCAACCAACTGAGTCATGCTGGCCTGGGCTTTTTCTCCCTGTTGTCATATTTATGCCAGAAACTGAAATCCTGGATCTGCGCCAAACTTACACCCTTTGATACAGCAGGCTCCCCTTCTGTATGCTGCATAGAGGAGAGCAGAATATCCATGACCTTTAGTTCCACTTAGGTGGACTCCCACTTTGCTTTAGCTGAATAAAGAAAATCTTGCAAAGAAAACAGAAGAATCTGTTTTGCCATTACTGTGCCTTCGTTCTACCCCAGACATGGGAACTGTCAGAACTGGAGTTGCTAAATAGAGCTGTTTGGTCTTTTTCTGATAATGTTAGTAAAGTATATTACAACTTATAAAACTCAGTTCAAAGAACTGGAAGTCAGAAATTACCACATTGGTTACAAAAAGTTCTTCCTTGTCATAGAATATAGAATAAAATTATAAATTGTACACTTGGACCTTGTGGTGGTTGTGTTATGAGGCCCTACAAGAGGTGGGCCAAGCACTGCCATTTTTCTGTGACACTCTCCAACTCTACTCTGCCCATATGGGCAGATACGACTTTTCAATTACTCTCACCCTGGCAAACCTATTTTAAATTCTAACACTCACATTCCCAAATGCTCACTATTCCTACTTTATTTTTCTCCAGAACATTTATATTCTCATCTAACTTGTCATATTTGGTATGTTTCTCTTACGCATTTAACATCCTTGTGAGGGCAGGAATCTTTGCCAGTCTTGTTTTCTGCTGTATCCCTAGCACCTAGAAGAGTGAGTGTGTGATACATGGCAGGTGCCCAACAAATACTTGTTGAATAAATGTACCCGTTTATTTCCTCTTTTCATGTAAAATTATATTGTGAAAGGAAAATGACCTGAAACTAACAATAGTTTCAGTAACCTGTGACTCCATAAATTGTTAACTGTTTTCCCAATGGAGAAGGGGGTGCTTTATGGAGTTACAGAGTCTTGTTCTTGCTTTAGATAGGTTTTCATTCTGAGACTTGAAAAAATAAATACTATTATAATCCCAATACCTTGTTTTCCAGGATAATTGTAATATGTTCTCTGGAGATGGTGATATCCTTTGGGAAATAAACTGCCGTCTAGGTAGTTGAAAGACAAAACTAGGAAAATTCCCTGGGGACATGTTGCCTGACAAGGATTGGTACCCAGCAATCTCTAAAGCTCAGGCTACCTGACTCTTGTCTTGAAACAGCTCTTTTCTCCCCAGGGTTTTCACCCCTTCCCCCCAAACAAAAACCCTCCTGGGGTTTCCCATCACTAAGAGGAAAATCCAAAATCCTTAGGATGGCTTATAAGGTCCTGCATGATCTGGCCCCTGACTACTCCCATCCCTTCCCACAGTGCCAAGCTTGCCTCTGTCAACTTTTAGAACCTGCCAGACCAGCTCCCATCAGGGCCACTGTACTCGCTGTTCCCACCATTTGTCCTGGAGATAATGCATATGACTCACTCTCCTCTCTCAGGTCTTCACTCAAGCGTCTGCTCAGTAGTGCCTACTCCTCACCTTGCCATCCCAGCATTTCATACATCCTTTACCTGTCCAAAGTAATCATGCTTGTTTTACATATTAACTTGTTTATTTTTTGTTTTCTTCCACTAGAATATAAACTTTGAGGACAGGGATTGTTGGCTTTTGTTCATTGCTATATGCCCAGCAGATCTAGAACAGAGTGCTTCACACAGAGTGCGCCATAAATACTTGTTGACCAAAAACCTCATAAATTGTGTTCCAGTCCTCTATATCTTTACAAAGGTATACTAATTTTTTTGTGTGTGCTTGACCTACCAATAATTACAAATGGCGCATTGAAACTTCCCAATAAAAGAGTAATTTTGTCATATTATCTCTGTAGCTTTTTTTTCCCCCTAAGTTTTCTTGTCATTTTCATTTATCAATTGGTTGATTCTTGCATGTGCCCCGACCAGGGATCAAACCCACAACCTTAGCATATTAGGATGATGCTCTAATCAACTGAGCTACCCAGCCAGAGCCAATTTCTCCCTGTAGTTGTATTTTTGGTTGTATATTTTGAGGATAATATATTGGGCACATGTAAGTAGTGTAGAATTTTTATAACTTCCTGTTGAAATTGAAAGCTTTTTAAGTTATATAGGAGATTAAGAGCAAAAATTGCCTGAATTTTCCATCTCTCTATGCACACCTTTTGCAATGTGACTTTGTAGGCAAGGATCTGTGCTGAACTTGTAAATTGTGTTGGCCTAAAGAGCATGGCAGAAATGATGTAGTTCTGAGCCTGAGCCTTAAGAATGCTTGAATGCTTCCACATTCTCTCTTGGATCCCTGCCTCCACCATAAAAACAGGCCTAGGCTAGCCTGCTAGAGAGTGAAAAGCCACGTGGGAAAGAGCTGAGGTTATCCAACACCAGTCAACAGCTAGCAGACCCAAAGCATGCAAGCCTTGCCAGGATCAGCATAGCCACCTACCTGACCTGCAGCCACCCACGGATGCATGTGTGAGTCCACCTGGGACCAGAAGAACAGCCCAGCTGACTTACAGACTCATGAGCAATAAAAACTGGTTATTAATGTTAGGCCTCTGAGTTTTTGAATGGTTTGTTCTACAGCATTATTGTGGCAATAAATAATTGATGTTTAGTGCCTCTTCATTTGGATTTCAGTCTCAGAAAGGCTTTCCCGACTGCCCAGGCAATCTAAATCAACTTCCCATTCTCTGTATAATTCAGGTGCATTATTTTCTCAATAACATCACTCTCTGAAATTAGTTTACTTATTATCTGACTCCTGCCCTCGACTGTGAACTATGTGAGGGTAGGGATTTTGCCTGTCCTGATCCCTGCTCTCTCCCCAGCACAGTATTGCTCTGCCCAGCTGCATGTGTCCACTGAGCATTGGAAATACGGCTAGTCCAACTTGAGAAGTGCTAGACATATAAATACAAACTGGATTTCAAAGGCTTCATACAAAAATATATATAAAGTACCTCAATTTTATACTGATTAAATGTTGAAATATTTTAATAAGCAGAATGTTATTAAAATTAATTTCATCTCTTTGTACCTTTTTAATGCAGCCACTAAAAGAAGTAAATTTGTGACTTGCATTATATTTCTGTGGGAGAAGACTAATATAGAAGTTCAGTAAATATTTATTAAAGAAAAATATAAAATAGACTTACCAAAATAAGTGAGCTATCAAGTCAGGTTCACAGGGAGGGAGGAGGAGTAATGAATGGGTGAAGTGCCAAGAATTTTTAGGGTGAAATGATTCTGTGTAATACTGTAAAGGTGAGTCCACATTATGCATTTTTCAAAACCCAGAAAACTGTACAACACAAAGTGAATGCTCATGTAAACTATGTACTTTAGTTAATAATGTATCAATATTGGCTCATTAATTGTAACAAATATACCACACTAATACTAGGCAATAATAAAATACTAGGCTGGGAGGGAGGCATATGGGAGCTCTCTCTAATATACCGTATATGCTCAATTACTCTGTGAACTTAAAACTGTTCTTAAAAAAATTGTATTTAAAAAAATTAATCCTCTCTTGCACAGCCACCAGAATGGTATTTCTAAACATAAACTTAATAAGCCACTTCCCTCTTTTAAAAGACTTCGGTGACTCCCCACTGCCTCCCAGAAATAAGTGCATATCCATTGGTATTTGCATTGACATTTACAGCTGTTTGCCACCCAAACACACCCCTGGTTCCTACCTCCTCTCCCCCCCCAGCCACAACAAGATGCCTCAAGGGTCTCAAGCCTCCATTCCTGGACTCATGCAGTCCCCTCTTCCTGGACCACCCTTCTCCCTCTCCACTGAGGGACCTTATCATCTGTCATACTCTCTCCCATGTAAGTCAATCATCCTCTTCCTTACTTCCATTGGTTCTAAATTAAAAATAGGTACAGAAAACCAGGCATATGTTGTTTTGTGCCACTTTCTAGTAAGTTTGGAAAGTGGATAATATGAGTATACATACTAATCTTGGAAATGTTGGACAAGAATTCTGATAACCATGGGCAGGCTAGGAACTAATATCCTTAAGATGGAAACAGTGAACACAGAACAAGGAAGGTATTGAATGTCAGTGAAGGTTTGCTTGGGCTCCCCTCCTATACAGGAGGCTGTGGGATACCCTACTCGTGGCAAGATCCATCTTAGCAGTGTAGTGTTAGCTGACTGCCTCCCTAGGACAATAGAAGAGAAGCCTCACCTGCTCTGAAAGCCAATCTGCCTCTGAACTGCTCACCCAAACCAGGATGCCAGGGTGATTCGGTTTCAGGTATTTCACTTCCAGGGCTGATGACAGCGTGGCAGTGACATTACCCTCTTTACCATCTTAACAGTGGAGCCTCAGGAGAACATGCATTAACAGATGAGCAGGCTTCCAGGTGCTGAGTTTACAGTGCAGATATCTCTACATTTCCCTTTCAGGGATGTACTATCCCACCATTTTGCTGATTGAAAACTTAAGGAATACTGAACAAAGATAAATGGCTTGCCCAAGGTTATCCCGCTACATTAAGAGGTGTCAGTTTTTCCAAGGGTTATGGGCATGAAGCATGTGCTATGCTTAGTCCTAAATATACCAAGTAAAGAAACCCCATCCTTCTGCTATCCCTTCAAGCAGGAGGTCATGACCTGTCCAGAGAAGTGAGGCTCCAGTTGAGACCTCAGGGGTGTTTAGAGGAAAAGGGCCAGGTTGGAGAAGTCAGGAATGGTCTCTGTAACCACCAAGGGTACAGGGGCAGACTGATGTGTACAAAGCTAGGCTTATTCACCATTTTGAGGCCACAGTGCCTTGTCTTAACCAGGTGATACAGTCTCTTCCCACCCTGCCCATTGGGTCCTCTTACAGCACCTAGATGCTATCACTGGAATACAGGGGAGTTCCTCTCCTATCAGATATTTTTCCTCCCTTCCCTGTGTCCTTCAGCTGGTCCAGGGCATCCACAATTTCCCTTGGAGAAGAGGAAAAGGAGGAATTGGGTTCTTAAGAAATGCCTATAAAAAAAACAGGTTGGGATTTCTTTTGGTGACTAACTCCAGACTTTGGGTGGGTATGAGAGCTCCTCAGTGAGCCCCCTCCCATCTGTTTACACCCCAGCCCGGCCCATAGTTTGGGTAGTTTGGGCAGTTCTGAGATTCCCTGGGCTGAGGGGCTTCTCCCAGGAGAATGAGAAAGAATTCTGTCTTTTGTGTGAGTTGCTTCATTATGTATGAGTGTTGTTGGCTCCTGTGGTTGAAAAATGATCATTCCTCTATTGGGCTTTCCCAGCTTGAGGCAAATCTTTTGGGAGACCTGACAGCGCCTGCTTGGAGAATTTAGTGGATTAAAGAACCTTAAAGTTAGGGGTTGTGGGGACCTGGCAACGTTTCAGGACCATGATGTGATGCCCTGGTTACGGCCGCAGCCCTTCCCTCCCCAGGACACACAAGTCTCCCGGCCCTGGGTGGCATACCTTCACAGTTGGGGCCCCATAAACAACCGGGGCACACGCCACAATCTGTTCTCACCTCATGAGGATGGATGGAGAGCAGGTGATGTACCTTTCTACAAAGAAGCGATTCGATAACTTAGCTATTATCACAGGTTAATCCACATGAAGGGCTCGGAAAAAGTGCCCGAGTGTCAGCGCTCCAAGGTACTATTATCATTCGCAGGCGTTATGATTGCCTAGCCACCACTCCGCAGTGGAGTTGCGCAGGGCTCCAGCCAGCAGAACCTGGGTGGGACCTGGGCTTGGCTCCGCCCACCATGGCTACAACCCGCCCTTCACCTGTGACCTGGTTTCTTCTGGGCTAGGTGGGGGCGCCAAGCCGGGCGCCCAGGGCCCTGTGCTGCGTAACAGGAGCTGTCAGCCTGTGGGTTGCAAATAAGGGTCTGCAGATTGGGAAAACTTCTCAACCTCCTGGAACGGTGCACAAAGTAGCTTTTTGAAGGAAAGAATGGCTGGGACTGTGTAATAATTTACCCGCGTTTGTCTACGTACTGCCTCCCTCCCTCTTTTGGACCAACATGTTTATCCGGTTCCTACCCAGACAAACAGGGGTTTGGTTTGTTTACTAATCCCAGGAGCTTCAGGCTGCTTTCACAGAGAGAGACAGGGACTAAAGGGAAGCTTCAAAACATTTACATTCATTTCAAATGAATGTGCTCTGGAGTTGGGGGATGGGCTAGAGTGAGCTCAGGGTACCCCGGGGCTCCACTTTATCCGTGCAGCCGATTCTGCATTTACAAGACAGAAGCGCCATTTGGGCCCTCTTTTGGTGTGCTAATGACCGCGGCCACTTTCTGGTCAGATCGGTGTCCCCAAGACTACCGGACTGAAAGGCCGCGGCCTGGAAAGCTGATACAAAGCCTTGAGCGAAGGCAGGTCCTAGGGCTCCCGCGGTCCCCGGAGCGCGGGGGCTCTGGGTCCCGCGCTGGAAAAGCTGCACAGGACCGACTAGGGACTGTGGGATTGGCTGTTCACCCCATCTGAGCTTTGATCTCCTTATTTGAGGCTGTTAAGTCCAAAAGTACTTAGCAACGGGCACTTAGCCAGCCCCGACTAGGTGAACAGCCCGTACCTCAGTGCCTCCCATCAAGGCACAGCCTGTGCAGCCCGAGAAAGTATGCGCACGAACCTACCATGGGGAGCGGTTTCTGGGCACCCGAGGCCGCTTAATGGTGCCTCACGGGCTGCGGTGCCCACTCAGACACTGCGCAGTGCGATCAGAGCCTCCCGCCGCCAGATTCGCAGTTCCTCCGCGTCTTTGCTGGGCCCTCCTTTCTCCCACGCTCAAGTCTGAGTCGCTTCTTTCGCTCGGCTTCAGCTCATGCACATAGAATACTCAAACCATCCTGCCTGTGGCCTCTTCTCTGCTCCCAAACCACTCGGCGACCCCTGAAAGCACTCTACTAAAATTTTAGTCACAGTTATAATTAGCTGTGTGCCCCCTGGGCTTTCCCAGGCCTTGGCTTCCCTCCAGAAGGGCCCTCCCCTGGAGAATAAACGTCTTCATGCAGGGATAAATGTGTCCCGTACTCACCTGGGGCTGTGCACTTTTCTCTGGAATTACGGAGATACTTCCAAGAGTGCCCTTGGGATTGTGGAAAGGGAATTGGGTGTCAGTTTTGAAAAAATGAGGACGATTATACCAGTTCTCTTCCCACCTCCTGAAGGGGTTTTAGGAGACACCCACGAGTTAAGGGCCATGCTACTTCAGGATGCCTTGATAACCTATAAGGTTCATCCCAGGCAGCTTCAAGTTTTATCTCACTCTGCCCAGAAGCCACAGCAGTTGCCTGACAGTTACAGAGAGTCAACCACTGAGAAAGGATACCTACCTTCTTTTAACTCTGCCTTGAAAAATGCACGTTGTCTCCCAATTTTGTAACCAGTTTCAGGCTCCAGGGCATGAAATTTGTGCAGGCCCAGATACAAAGATTTGGTTCCAGGACCTTCTCAAACTTCACTTCCCTGTTTATCCTTCTTTCTCCTGCCAAGTTGGTCTTTGTTATTCCCTCACAGACACCTGGGCTGTCCAGCCTCAGTGTTTTTGTTAGCAGTGAGTTGCCTAATGGAATGCTCCCCCTTGACATTCTCTTCCTCCACCCTCTACCACAGCCAAGGGGCATCACTTCTCTGCTGCAACTGAGATAGAGTAGGGTATGTGGCAAAAGGGCCGTAAGTGCCAGAAGACCCATCCCCAACATATTTATGGTTTAGACCCAGCAGAAGACCAGCTCATTACAACATGGCATCTAATTTCACCTTGCAGCAACCTTTACCCACATTATAAACTCATTGTAATATAGAATTCTATATGACATACACTTCCCTGCCATGATAAGAAAAGGAATGTTTATCTAAGGACACACAATGGCCAAAAGGGCTTTTCCGATAAGTCTCCACCTTTCCCCCACCCTGGAAAAATTGTGAATATTCTTCCCTTTTATTGAATGCCCTACCCTTTGATTAAATAAACCTCAGTAAAAGAATTAAATCCCACTAGCGAGGGGCTGCATTGCCTGTGGGGTAGCCACTCTCTGTCTTACTTCACTAATAAACTCTCCTTCACTTTAAACCCTATGCTGACCCATCTTTGAATTCTTTCCCGCATGAAGCAAAGAACCCAGAGTGGGTTGCGGACCCTTGGTCCCTGATCTCTGGAACACCTGCATCACTAAAGCCACTGGTTGAACCTTCTGACATCGAGCCTGCTGCCTCATGGACTTTGACTTCATTGGATTTTTCCCAGTCCGTGTTACTGACACGCTTCTGGGAGAGCCTTTACTTTGCTCTTCTCTGTCCCTTCCCTCCCCTTTAGTCCAGCTCCCTTCTAGAATTTATGAGGTTATATCATTGGCTTGAGGACCACTTTGATGACATCACTACCAAGAAAAGCTGCTTTGACTAGAGATGCTATCAAGAATGGTTCAGGAATCTCCAAGTGAATCCATAGGTGGCAGAAACTTCACAGGATTCCTCAAACACACTTAAATTCCAATTCCCCATGCCAGTATCTCCCATATGGATGCCTTCTTCATCTTGCTGGGCCTCTGACACCAATGCTAGCTGTCCCCCTCTCCATCTTTTGTGTGTATACCCTCTTCACTCTGCTCAGGCTCCAAGCGCAAACACAAGGCTGCCCCTCCATATCTTCTCTAATGTTTGAAAATACATGCGCAAATTATTTGATACTGCTTTCTTCAAAAAGTAGAACCCCTCTCCTTGACAGGGACCTGAATTTAGCAACTCACTGCTAATGAATAAAATATGATAGAGATGATACCACATGACTTTCTAGTCTAGGTAGTAAAAAGCATGGTTTTTTCCTGGCTCACTCAGGGATCACTGGCTCTCAGAGAAGCCAGTTACCATGCTGTGAGTGTTGCAGATGGAGAAGGGGCCCTGGCTCTTGGTGGTCATGAACAAAGAATTGGACTAACCACACAGATATTGTAAAGCAAAGCAAGCAGGAAATTTATTAAGGGAAGTACACTTACCCAGACATCGAAGCGGACCATCTCTGACCAGGGAATGGCTCCCTTGTATTGAACATTTACAGGCTTTATAGGGTTTTTACTTAAGCTTCTACGCACGTCATTTTCCACAGTCCTCCTTGATTGCTCACTCAAGGAGGAAACCATGATACTAATTATTATGTGCTGTCACAAGGTGATTTTCCGAAATCAGGATGCTGCTGACGACAGCTGCAGTGTCTCAGGGTTTCCTATTCTATCTCCTGCCTCAACTCCCTGAGAGACATGGTTCTCAAAAATTATTTTTTTGGGGTTGCTGAGAAGGGTGGCCAGTCTTCCATATTTACTTTCTGCTGGAATGGGACAATAGACCTTACCTGCTTAGAACCATGAAACTCTTGCCCTATCTTATCTAGTGGTTGGGGAGGAGCTCCTAAGACTGGTATAGATACTGGGTTTTATAAGGTGTTGGCATTGGATTCCTTAGGAATTGGTTGAGGACCCTGGAGCATCATGATGCTGATGTGGCACTGTTCAAGACTAGAAAGATACAAGGGCAGAGGTTAGAATTATCTACTGGTGGTTTGTTTGGCCCAAAGTACTATTTAGGGATATTTCTCACCCACTGTGTTGTGGTTGGCGATGGCAACCCATCAATTGTTAGAAGTATCGTCCCAGAACAAATCCCGGATGATATAGGAAAGAGAGTTATTGACCCAAGAAGGAATAGCAAGAGTACAGATTATTAGCAAGAAAAGGTTTCATATTGACTTATCTTTAAGGTTTCTTCTTTTTGAACAGGAATTTGAGGTCTCCTAAGGGTTCACAGGCATAAGTGGAGGCCAGATTCTTCTGTGGTCTAGGGGAGGATCTGCTGGTTTTACTCTGGAAATATGAACTCAACTATCTACCCCTAGCAGCTTCACAGATATGGGGGTACTTAGAACAACCTGATAGGGTCCTTTCCATTTAGGACTAGGTTTTTCTGTAGAGGATCCCTCTTTCCAAGTTTTGAGAAGTATCCAATTCCCCAGAGACACAGTGACCTGGAATTCTCCCTTGGGAGCAGGTGAGACCTTATTTCCATATTCCTGTGGTGCTTTTCATGACTGTCCTAAATTTATTATATGCTTAACTGCTTGGTGGGTCTCTACCAAATATCAGATCTAGAGTTAAGAAAGGCCTGCCATATAGTATCTCAAATGGACTGAGTCTCATATTGATCTTAGGGGAGCACCTGATCTCATGAGTGGTATAGGTAGTAATTTAACTCAATTTTCCAAAGTTTTTGACAGAGCTTTGCCAATGCTCTTTTCAAGGTCTGATATGCCTGTTCTACCTTCCCAGAGGACTAAGGTCTCCAAATGGAGAGAAAGTAATATTTTATGCCTAGAGGCTCAGAAAATGATTGAATGATCTTTGATGTAAAGGACGGCCCATTATCACTTTGCAGGAAGCATGGGAGACCAAATTGGGGTATTATTTCCTTTTGGAGAGTTTTTGCTATTTTTGTGGCCTTCTCTGTCCTTGTTGAAAAAGCCTCAGTCAATCCAGTAAAGGTATCTATCCTTTATTTATATCCTCTGCAGGGAGTATTTACATTTCCTACAGGGAGGCATTTTGGCAAAGTCAATCTGCCAGTCTTCTCCCGGATAGGTCCCTCTTGGCTGAATAGGCTATAACAGCTGAGGAAGGAATTTTTTCCCCCCAGAGTTGTTGTAGACACAAAGGGTGCAGGTCTGACAAATATTCTTTATAGTAGTTGTTAGTCCTTTGCCTACAAACAATTTGTTAACCATTGTTGTTGTGGCATCCCTTCCTATGCAGAAGGAGTCATGCAGAGCCTTAAAAAATTTCCATTGGGAGGCCTGGGGAAAAAAGGGTCTTTGGCCAATGTATATCCAAGGTCATTCACGGATGCCCCTTTGCTCCAAAGCCCAAGATATCTCCCTAGATGTATAGTTGGATTTGATATCTGAGCCATTCACAGAGGGGAATAAGCTCAGTTGTTCGACAGTCCCTTGTGCTGCTTTCTTTGATTCTTGGTCTGCCGTTCTATTTCCCTGAGAGATAGAGGACATACCCTTCTGGTGACCTTCGCAATGCATGATTGCCACTTGCTCAAACAGCTTAACTTCTAATAGATTTAGGATACATGGTCCAAGTTTAATGAGGGTATTCCTAACAATAAGGAGCCCCCCTTTCTTTCCATATGGCAGCATGAACATGCAGAACAAGCAAGGAATATTTGGAATTTGTAAGATAGTAATCCTTTTTTCCTTTTTCTAGAATAAGACCTTGGGCAAGGGCCATAATTTCAGCCTTTTGGGCTGAGGTCGGGGGTCAAAGGGGTCATGCTTCAATGGTGTCACATAAACTAACTATTGCACATCCCACCTTGCACTGCCCATTCTGTACAAAGCTGCTTCCATCAGTGAACCACTCTTCATCAGGGTTTTTTAACGGTTAGCAAGACAGTTCTACTGGAATAGATAAGATTAATAATCTCTGAGCAGGAATGGGTCAAGTCTGGAGATGATTCTGTAGGCATTAAGAAGGCTGGTTAAGGTATTGCAGGTTTTTACAGTTACTTCAGGATTGTCCAGAAGAAGGGCCTGATATCTGGTCAATCTATTTCCTGTTCGCCAGAGATGCCCTTTCATTTCTAATACTCCTTCTACCTGAAGTGGAGTTAAGAACTTTAACTTTTGCCCAAGTGTTAATTTAGCAATTTCATCTGTTAGCATGATTGTGGCTGCAACTGCTCTTAGACACAGAGGCCACCTGATTGTTGCTACATTGTCTAGATTTTTAGAGAAATATGCAACCCATCCAGGTTCATTGGACTAAGGCCCCTAAGACCATTGTCTGCTTCTCTACTATGTATAAAGAGAAAGGCTTGTTTAAGTTAGAGGTGCCTAGGGCTGGGGCCTCAACTAGGGTCTACTTGATTTATTAAAAGGCTATTCATATTCCTTTCCCCACATAATGGGTTTGGTGTCTGGTCCCTTAGTAGCTTCATATAAAGGTTTTGCAATTAATCCAAAGCTTGGAATCCAAATTTCGCAATATCTAGCCATTACCATTTCTAAGAAAAAGCAGAGCTGTTTGGTAGTGGGTGGTGTTAAGTCAGTGATTGCTTTTATTTCTTGTGACAGTTGTCTAGATCCTGGGGTTAAAATATATCCTAAATAGTTTACTTGTTAGCCCTGGCTGGTGTGGCTCAGTGTACTGAGCACTAGTTGTGAGTCAAAATTCCCGGTCAGGGCACACGCCTGGGTTGTGGGCCAGGTTCCAGGTTGAGGGTGTGTGAGAGTCAACCACTTGATATTTTTCTCTCCCTGTCTTTCTCCCTCCCTTCTTCTCTCTCTAAAAATAAATAAACATAATCTTAAAAAAAATAGTTTACTTTCTGTCTGGTAACTTAAGCCTTTTTCTTAGAGACTCAATATCCCCTGTCCCCAAGGAAATTCAGAGTTTGGATAGTATTATGATCTGAGGCTTCCTTCCAGGGCTACAGACTAGGATATTATCTACATATTGTAAGATGGCTCACTTTTATAATTGTAATTCTCTTAGATCCCTTTCTAATGCTTTTACAAATAGATGAGGGCTATCTCTAAACCCTTGTCACAGTACCATCCAAGTATATTGCTGATTGGTCATTGTTTTTGGGTCTGTCCACTAAAATGCAAACAGGGATTGGGAATCTGGGTGGACAGGGATGCAAAAGAATGCATCTTATAGTTTAAAACTGTATACCACTGCGCACAGTCCAGTACTTAAGTGAGTATGGTGTAAGCATTGGCTACAAGAGGATGTAGGGGAACTACAGCCTTGTTAACTAGTCTTAAGTCCTGGATCAATCTGTATTCCCTTGTCTGTTTAAGAATGGGGGAGGCCCTGGCTGGTATGGCTCAGTGGATTGAATGCCAACCTGCGAACCCAAGGGTCGTCAGTTTGATTCCCAGCCAGGGTACATGCTTGGGTTGCAGGCCAGGTCCCCAGTAGGGGGCTTTCCAGAGGCAACCACATGTTGATGTTTCACTCCTTCTGTTTCTTCTTCCTTTCCCCTCTCTCTAAAAATAAATAAATAAAATCTTTAAAAAAAAAAAAAAAGAATGGGGGCAGTTTGGAGTATTCCAAGTGGATTGACAGGGCACTAGCAGTCCATTGTTACAAATTTCTTTATGATGGGCTACAGACTCTTTAGAGCCTCCCGTTTGATAGGATACTGTTTCCTGTGGGGATAGACTGTCCCAGGCTTTAAGCAAATTTGAAGTGGTTGGGCTGTCTTAGCTTTTTCAGGAACTCCAGAGTCCCAAACTATTGGGCCTACATTTTGCGAAATTTATTCTGGGATGTCATTTTCTAGTTTTCTTTCATTGGCTTACATAATTTTAAAGATCTTGACTGGGGCCTCCTGAAATCTTAAAATGACCCCTAATCTGGCCAAGAGGTCTGTCTTATCCTAGCAATGGTATAGGACATTATAGAATAATTAGGAAAGAATGTTTAAACATTTGGTTTTCAAATTGACAGGGGAGAGGGGGTGTGTAAAAACAAACTTGAAATTATCTTTCAACTCCCATAATATTAATTGAACTAGAGGATAGAGGTCCATAGTAAGAACTGAGAACAGACTAAGTGGCCCCAGTATCAACAAGAAAGTTAATTTTCTTACCTGCCACATCAAGGTTTATCTGGGGTTCCTTGTTAGAGATTGAAATGCTGCTGTAGGCTTGGGCCAAACTATTCCCTGGGTACCCTCAGTCTTTGTGCTGCCATGGCTTTAGGTGATGACCCCTTTCCACTCTGGGAATGGGGGCAAGTCTACTTTCCAGAGCCAGGGATCAGGGTTTGCACCTTTGCACACGGGGACATGGTCCTGGGGGTGGCCTAGTGTAACCCGTTGCCCAGTGTCCAGAATGTTTGCACTTAAATCATGTTCAATCTTTTTGCCCTTGCCATTTTTTTGGCTTTCCTGGGTTATCTTGCGGTGGCTTGACATTTCCAATGGCACTGCTAAGAGCTCAAACCATTAGCTTGGCTTGCTTTTCCTCCCTCTTTTTCATATGCTGGCTCTGCTCTTTCTTTTGTTCCAAGTCATGATTGTTAAAGACTGAGAAAGCAAAATTTATCAGCTGGGCTATAGGAATTTGTGGGCCCATTCGTAATTTCTGAAGCTTTCTAAAGTGTCCTATTAATACTTGGTTCTCTGGAGAGGGTGGGTCTAAATTGGTATACTTCTGGAGGAATCAAGATGGCGAAGGAGTGAGTGGAATTCACACTGACCTACTCCCAGGACCAACCTGGAATTCCAACTAAATTGTGGGGAAATCACCTGGAACAAACAACTGAACAATAACGAGAAAGGAGCCTTATAACCTCAGAGACAGAAGAATCAGCTTTAGCGCAATCTAACTGGTAAGGAGTGTGGTCTCTAGAGATTCAAGAAGGTGGGCAGGGCACCCACAGGCAGCAGCACCAGAGGGATATTGAAAGGGCCAGTTGGGTCCCCTGAGAAGAGCAGAGTCTAAACCATGAAACGGGATCTCCAGCCTACAGCACCAGAGCCCAAAAAGTACAAAGAAAACAGCCAGCTGTGAAAAGCAGCAGGGTTGCTCTCTCCCAGAGACAGGCAGCTGGAGACCCAAAGAGCCTTTTAAAGGGCCAATGCATAAATTTTTATTTGCAGCCACTTACTCTTGTCTCTGGCAAAGGTGGGGCAGAGTGGGCTGGAGATGCCTGAGGAGAGACTGGGAAAGGAGGCTTTGGGGAGAGAACTGAAAGAGTGGCCAGGTGGATCTCAGTGCTGACTCATCCCCCATGTGGTAGCAGCCATCTTGCTCAGGCAGAGGCCACTCCCCCTGAGCAGTAGTAGTGTCAGAGGACCCAATAGCTCTGCCCCCAGGTGGGATTCCGCCCCGCCCTGTGCTGTCTAAGCCGCCTGCTTAGTGCAGAGTGGCAGCCATGGGTAGTAGATCCCTGGCTAAAGGGGGCACAGAGTGGTCTAGAGACACCTGAGGAGAGACTGGGGAAGGAGACTTTGAGGAGAGAACTGAGAGAGCAGCTGGGAAGATCCAGGTGTTGACTCCTCCCCCATATGGCAGCAGCCATCTTGCTCAGGCAGAGACCACTCCCCTGATAGGCAGCAGCATCAGAGGACCCAATAACCACACACAAAGCAACTCCGCCCCACTCTGAGCTCTCTAAGGCAGCCTGCTGAGTGCAGAGTGACTTGATTAACAGCTGAAGGAGACAGCCACAACAGTACCTTCCTAGAAGTCTCAAACAGACTGCCTAAGGTCAGACAGGGTCAACATATGACATCATCAGAGGCAGATCCAAAGTAAAAACAGTGGTCTCCTATCATAGAAGTTCATACACAAAGTCAGGAAATCAAGACAGATAGATTTAAGGAGCAGAAGCAGAAGAGAACGGTCTTAAGAGTAATGGGAAAACAAAGAAACACCCTCCAGTTGAAAGGAAAGAAAGAATGCCCAGAAACAGAAATAATGAAATAGAGGCAAGTAAACTATCAGATATTGAGTTCTAAACAACGGTTCTAAGGAAGCTCAATGAGCTCAGTGGGCTCAGAGAGAATTACAAAAAACTACAGGGAAACTACGAGGGACTTACTGCAAACTATATCCGCATGAAAAAGGACATAGAAACTATCAAAAAGAGACAAGAGGAAACGAAGAATACAATTTCTGAATTGAAGACCACAGTAGAAGGAATCAAAAGCAGGCTGGATGAAGCCAAGCTGAATCAGCGAGCTGGAGGGCGAGGGAGGAAAAAACTCCCAGAAAGAGCAAGAAAATGAAAAAAGACTCAGAAAGAATGAAGAGGTGTTGAGGGAAATACAGAACAACCTGAAATGAAATAATATCCATATAATAGGGATACCGAGAGAAGAAGAGGAGCAAGGGATAGGGAAACTGTTGGAAAAAGTAATGATGGAAAACTTCCCTAATTAGAGGAAAGAAAAAGTCACAGAAGTCCAGGAAGCACAGAGGATCCCATTCAAGAGGAGTCCAATGAGGCCCGCTTCCAGACACATCATTATTAAAATGGCAAATATCAAAGACAAACAGAGAATCCTAAAGCAAGCAAGGGAGAAAGAAGTAGCAACATATAAGGGAGCCCCAATACAGCTGCGATCTCACTTCTCAACAGAAACACTGCAAGCCAGAAGGGAATGGTAAGAAATATTCCAAGTCATGAAAAGTAAAGGCCTGCAACCAAGACTGCTCTACCAAGCAAGGCTCTCAATTAAAATAGAAGGTGAAATAAGGAGTTTCCCAGACAAAAGAAGGCTAAAAGAATACACCTTCTCCAAACCAGCACTGCAAGATATGCTAAAGGGACTGCTTTAAGATGAAGAAAAAGAGTATGAATACCCAGTTCCTTTCAGAGTTGCCAATACTTGATATTACCAATATTTTTAATACTCATTAATCTGATTGTGACAATGATGTTATTTTAATTTGTCCTTTATTATTTATTGAAACTAAACCTGTTTTTGTATATTTCTTGCCTATTTCTATTATCTTTAAAAAGCTTCAAATGACTTTTTGATATTCTTTATCCATTTATCAATGAAAGGTTTGTAGAATTTTTTTCCCTAAAAAGAAACAAACAACTATTAACCCTTTTTCAGATGTGTGGCAAATACTTTTCTATTCTATTCCTGGTCCTTTAACTTTTTTATATGTATATTACTATATAGTTAAATGTTTAATATAGTCATAATGTCAATATTTACTTTATAGCTTCTGGGTTTGAATATTTTACTTCAGGTCATGAAAAATATTAGTTTGTATTTTCTCCTAAAACTCCTTAGATTCTACATATTGATTTTTAACTCACCTGAATATTTCTTGTATAACGTGTGAAATAAGGCTCTATATTTGTTTTATTTCAAGTAATAATGGTCCATAAGCCTTATTTTACTCATTGATTTGAAATATCAATTGAATCATATATTACATTGTTAGACATATATACACATTTGTTTCTAGGATGCTCATTATATTTCATTGATCTACATGATTATTTCTGTGCTGGTGTCATGATATTTTAATTGCTGACACTTTATAATGGATTTAAATTTTTTAATATTTTATAATTGACTTTGACATTTAAAATAAATAAATAAATACATAAATAAAATCAATCTGCATTTAAGAAAGAAAGAAAGAAAGAAAGAAAGAAAGAAAGAAAGAAAGAAAGAAAGAAAAGAAAGAAAGAAATCCAACCTTTTGCAATGCCATGAATGGACTTGGAGATTATTATGCTAAGTGAAATAAGCCAGCTGATGAAAGACAAATACCATATGATCTCACCTATAAGTGGACTCTATTCACAAAATAAACTAATGAGCAAAATAAACCACAGACATGGAAACATGGAGCAGACTGAAAGTGACCAGAGGGGATGGGGGAAGAGGACAATGTTGGAAAGAAGGGGAAGGGACTAGACTAAGAACATGTATGAATGACTCATGGACATGGACAACAAAGTGGGAATTGACTGTGGGAGTGGGGGGTAGGGGTGGAGGGAGTAAAGGGGTAAAAGTTGAGACAACTGTAATAGAATAAACATGATTTAAAAATTTTAAAAGGGGAAAAAAACAAAAATAAATTGGGGTACTTCTGGAATGCCTATACCAGTTAGTTACAGGAGAGAGCAGGGTTCTCCTCCTTTCCCTGTGTCACTTCTCTGATTTTATCATAATTCATTTTTTAAATATAATTTTTATCCAGTCAATAAACACTATATGGTGGTGTTTTTATTTCTGTTCCCTCTCACTGTTTCACAGTCCCATTTGGGGTCCTGATCTGGGACTGCCTGAACTGCGGGTCCTACATCATTGGGGTTTTGAGTATGCAATTGGTCTGTATGTTTGCAGTCCTCTTAAATTCATTGCTTCACTTCTGGAGAGCAACAGGTGGTCAGGATTATATAAATGTCTCTCCAGTAGATATCAAAGACAAGGGTTAAGTTTTGGAAGTTATTAGTGAAGTGTGAGGGATCCTTGGAGAAGTTTCCTTGTCTATGTTTGCACTGTTGCAGGTCAGTTATTGAAAGGGTTCATGTACCCAAATAGGGCCTTCTGTACCTGATACTTCCCTCAGGGGCAGCAGGGCAGGAGAAGTGGGGAGATATAAGGCTCTGCTCTGAGCATGCCTTGCTGGACTGGTTTCTCATAGTAGGGTGGAGGAGAGGTTAATTCCTCAGAGGTGGGAAAAGAGGCTTCAGGACTTTGGGGCCAACCTGCTTCCCCCTAAGAGACAGGTGGGGAACTTAGAAGGAGGTCTTCTAGAATGTCATTATTGACCCTTAGAGGGGCTGCCTCCCTTGGCCCAGAACAAAGGGCTGGATTGTGATACAGTGTCTAGAAGGCTCGAACATAGGGAACCTCTGACCATTTACCTAACCTTCTATAAAACAGGTCTAACTGGAATATGGTGTAATTTTTGCTTCACTTTTCAGGCCAAACTTCCTCACCTCCTAGTTTATACTGAGGCCAAGTCACATTACAAAAGAAAATTAGCCTCTTTTTCTTAAGATCTTAGTGTCCAATTTTTTCCAGTTTGCATCCCATCAGGGATCCTGAGGAGATGAAAGGGGTTATTATCCATATTGTCCATGGCATACTTGGAGAAAAGAAAAAGTGAGTGGAATTCCCTTGCTCCCAAGAGGCATCCCTTTTCATTTGCCTACGTAGTTCTCTAGTGTGGCACAGGGCGTCCCCCATTATCCCACCATTCTGAGCTACCAGACATCTCTGCAAAACTAAGAGAGCTTGAGTGTTCTGATAAGCAGAAAACAAACTAGAGTTGCCATGGACTAATTGTACCCTCTTTCCTGGTATCTAATTCAGAGGCTTCAGTCAAATTGGACATGGCCTGCCTCATGAAGAACATGGTTAATTTGAACTCCTGCAAGGAGTTTTAGGGAGGGGACTGTACCAGTCATTTGAAACATTGCCCAAGACCAAAAGAAAAACTGCTGTTAAAGTACCAGAGAAAATTGATTAACTCTTCTCTGTTCCTCATCCTTGATTAACTCAAACTAGTTTCCTCCACTCCTCTGATTCTCATAATTGATTACCACCTCTGCTCTTCCCCATCTTTTTTACAAACCTAACCTGGGTTGGGAAGGCCTCCAAAAGGATTTTGAAGGGCTTACCAACCTTGACCTCAGTTCATCAAATGCAGACACACAGGAAAGAGGTGCAAAAGAGAGGCCAAAATTCAGTGGGTGAACCAAGTCTTAGGAGGAATGTGGATGGCTTGTAAATGAGGCTGAGAATACAAGAGGACATGGCAAAGAAGGGAGGTGCACCCGGCAACCCTTTCCAAGAGTTACAATAGTCCTGAATGGAAAACTGCAGGGAAGGGACAATGCTATGTTTTACATTGTGCTTCTATGCATGGATGTTGTCTTGTGCCTTGCAGGAAGCTAGTCTCTAACCCCAATCGATGACCAAGTAGTTCTCACATGGGAGTTTTTTAGGTGGCAGGTGCTCTTTTGGCTCTTAACTGCCCAACTCACGCCCACACAAAAGTGGCAAACTCTCTTCAAAGAGCCAGGGTGTCCCAAGGCATAAAAGAGATAGAGAGAACAAAAGCTTCCTCTACCCACTGGGGAGGGTGGAAGGGGTTATCTTACTACTCTAGCATTTTTACAGAAGACCTCCTGGCTGGATCACCAAATTGTTGCAGATGGAGATGGGGTCCAGGCTCTTGGTGGTTGCAAACAAAGAATTGGACTAATAACACAGATATTATAAAGCGAAGCAAGCAGGAAATTTATTAAGGAAAGTACACTTCCCAAGACATGGGAGTGGGCCATCTCTGGCCAAGGAATAGCTCCCATCTATTGAATGATTACAGGCTTAATAGGGTTTTCACTTAAACTTCTACACATGCAATTTCTCACAATCCTCCTTGATTGTTCATTCAGGAAGAAAATCACATGTTAATTATTATCAGATGTCACAAAGGCAATTCTCAGAAGTCAGAATGCTGACTGATGACTTCTGCAGTGTGTCAGGATTTTCTATTCTATCTCCTGCCTCATGAGGTCACTCAACAGTCCTGTAATGATGGCCATGTGTGGATAGGCCCACATGGAAAGAAGCCAACTTGTTAGCACTGACTTTCCAGGCATGAAGTAGCCACCTTATAGAAACTGATCCCCAGTCTCAGCCAACACTTCAGGTGATTTCAGCCCTCAGTCAATGAGTCTGCCAGCCAAGGCCCTATATATCACAGAACAGAAACAAGCCATTGCTTCTGTGCCCTTTCTGTATTCTTGACCTGCAGAAACAGTGAGGTAGTGAAAGATTATTGTTCTAAACTACTAAGTTTAGGGGCAATTTCTTATGCCACAAGAGATAACTAATACACTTTAATTACCCTGCTCAGGCGGTGACACCTCACTGAGCTCCTCCTCTGTGTGTTGTCCTTCTCACTTTTCTTGGGCTCTGACACCTATGCAAGACCACCATCCTGTGTGAATGCCTTCCTCTGACAGCTCAGGTTCTGACTCTCTGTGCTGGACAGCCCTCCTATGCCAATGCTCTCCTTACCCAAATCATTTGTAGTACCCCACCCTTTGCCTCCAAAGTTCCTCCCTTTTTGGACACAAATGCCTTCCTTCCTCTGTCTTACCAAATACTTTTAGGATTGAAATTTTCAGGAAGGTTAGGGAAAAAAAGAGAAGGGAAGAGTAAAAGTAAAGGGAAGTGGAAAGGGAAAAAGAATTTATGACCTTGTTTTTATCAATCTCTTTCCTTAAATTGTCCAGCAGAGTTCAAAGAATTGACATCACCCATAATTCTTGAATTCCCCATTTCCTGTGATATTTTTTGTGGCAGCCACTGGGTCCCCCAGAACCTTGTCTCAATGGATACTTCATTATGGGAAACCCTAAGCAATAGTTAACTCACTTATTTCATCGCCACATGCCCTGACCTGAAAGTTCCTATCCCTAAATAATTACTGTTAGTTATCTATTGGTGCATAACAAATTACTCCACAGTTTAGGAACTTAACTTATATATCACAGTGTCTGGGAGGCAGGAATCTGGGCACAGTTTATCTGCACCATTTATGTCAAGGTAGCAATCAAGCTATCAGTTAAGGCTGTGGTCTCCTCTAAAGATGTAAGTGGTGAAGGATCCATTTTCAAGCTCACTTAGTGGTTGACAAGATTCAGTTTCTTAAGAGCTGTTGGTCAGAAACATTCATTGTCATTTGGACCTCTCCAACATGTCAGCTTGCTTTATTAAAGTGTGCAAACATAGAAGGCAATAGAGCAAGGTGGAAGTCATAGTCTTTTGTAACCTAATGATGGAAGTGATATCCCATCACTTTCGTCAAATTCTGTTTGTTAGAAGTAAATCATTAAGTCCGTGTTACACAATAGTGTGAATAGCAGGAGCTGTCTTAAAAGCTTGCCTGCCACAATTATCTTCAGCCCTAGGGAAGATCACCAGCCTCAGATTCTCTCATTTCCCTGAGAATCTATTGCTTACACTTCACAACTCATGTGAACTGCTATCCTATTAAGGGTTCTTCATTGCAAAATTAAAAACCAACTTTGGTTAACTTAAACAAAAAGTGTCTCTATAAAATTAGGCTTAGAGTTCTAAAAAGTTCTTAATATTCTTTAAAAACTACCACTAGGCTCATGGGGAACACTTTATGATGTTTTGAACACACGAGGAAATTAATGTATTAATGAATGAATTAACAACTTCTCTGGTAGTAGGTGGATGTTATCTGGTGACATATTCAGCTTGGGAAAACTCTTTTTTTTAATCTCTGTTCTTATTTATTTGTTACTCTTAGGAAATTTCATTTTTGACTGGACTTAGACTTAGAGGTAGAAGCTCTCAGGGCAGCCTACAACTCTTGGCAGTCTCCCTCCCAGCATTTTTCTTGGCCTCCTTCATTCTCTTCAACAAAAGTTTAGCATATTCTGTCACCTCCTACTTATTTTTTTTAGTACATTGTTTCTTCAGAGTAATACATGATGTTTATGTTGCAGGACATGTGCAGTAACAAGACAATCTTGGATGCTTTGGACCTAGGATTCTTACCTTTTTGTTTAGAGGCTTTCTCACAAAGCATTGGCATTCATCATTTTCAAAGAGATCAAAGTTTGCGGATTCTGCTAGCTCTTTTGGGCCCCAGATGATGAGGCACAGTAGTACCAGTGGGACCAGAAATACCTTTTTCCACACACTCCCCCACCCCCATATCCCCCCTCCCTTTTTCTTTTCTTTTCTTTCTTTCTTTTCTTTTTTTTTTTACAATGACTTACTTAAGAACATTGAGATTGGCATCTGCAGTGCAGCTGGGAACAGATTTGTACTTTCTCCAGTCCTCCTTGGTCTGCAGTAGGAATGACCCTTACTCAGTACAGACTCCCTGCTTTATGAGAATACCTTGTTTGTCAGTCCCACCACCAATTTAAACCCTTTCATTCTTTTCCCAGAGTATCAACAGCAACTGCTGTGGCCGTACACTTCTCATAAAAGGCATGAAGTTTGCATTCATTGTCCATTTCAATGAGTTTCTGGCAGCCAGAAAAAAAATGTTCAGTTTTATCCTAAAGCAGCTGACTGCTTCCAAGGAGCCATGAAAAAAGCCAGCTTGGAAAAACTCTCAAAAATAGGAACTTATTACTATGAAGATTTTTATTTATTATTATTTTTTTTAAGTAGGATACCTATATTCACTCACTTGGAAAGTTGTCAATAATACATAACTCATTGAAAAAAAGCAAGTTCTAGGATATGACCTTGTTCTGAACAAGAATTCAGGTACATTTAATTCCAAGAAGTTATCAACTTTTAAAGTGTTCAGGAGCAAAATTTAGGACCAGATCATGGTGGAGCTAAAAATTGGAGGTTTGGAAATTTTTTTGAGAAAATTAGAGAAGAGTGGTCTCCCAGAACATACTGGACACTTCAAATAGAATCAATATTGGTGACTCCACTATTTCGTTGCAGAAGGAATTTTATCAATTTTCTGTTGCTGTGTCACACATTATTCTAAAACTTTGTGACTTAAAACAATGGCAATCATTTTATTATTCTCTCTCTCCATTCTTGGAGTTGACTGAATTCAGCTAGGTAGCTCTCAATGGGCTATCTCATGTACCTGTAGTCAAACCATGGCTGGAGGTCAAAGGCTTTCTTACAGCTAGATCACCCAGCCCCTATGTGGCTTTTCCAGGTGGTCCAGGTCCTCTCATAGCATGGCAGCTGGATTTCATGAATAAGCATCCCAAGAAGAGAGACGCAGGCAGAGTCTGATCAACTTTTATGACCTTGCTTTGGAAGTAGTGCCACATCACTTCCTCTGTCTTCTAATTGTTAGAAGCAAATCACTAGGGCCAGGCCATATCCAAGGGAAGGAGGAGAGTTAGACTCCACTCCCAATGGGAAGAGTCTCCAAGAATCTGTAAACATGTTTTAAAAACTATTATAGGAGCCATAAAGGAGAATGCTCTGGGCTCTGCAAAGGCTTCCTGGACAAATGCAGTGACAACTGATAATGAGGAGCACACACACCAACTTCAGGAAAGACAGAAGAGGAACTAAGCTCTGGCTCTGCAGTGGCCTAGGGCATGGAGCAGGCGAAGAGTATATTCCCAATGCCCAGTGCTGGACCTCACCTCAGGAGCCCAACCTGGCACCCTTCAAGCAAGCTCCCTCCTGAGCAGTGCAGTCTGACTTGGCAAAATATGCAGACAGACCTGTTTTTCAAGCCCAGTTATGCTACTACCATCCCTTAAATTTGGATGAGTTACTCCTTGTCTCTTTAGGGATTATATAAGTCAGGGTCACCTTGGCAAAAAACAAATGACACCTCCCCTGGGTCTGGAGGACAAAATCTGGAGACAGAAAGGCTGTGTGAAGGGCCACCTTATGGGATATGGGACCACTGGTGGCAGGACCCAGTCAGCCATTGGAAAGTCTGCAGAGGGACCCCGGGAACCAGCACATCAGGTGCTCTCTCTTCTGTGTGCCATCTCCTGCTAGTGCTCTTCATTGACCCAAACCAAGAGGAATCTAGAGGAGGGAACAGATGGCTGATGCTGTCTCAGGTCAGCCTCCAAGGCACACAGTGGGAGCAGAAGGGTGAAAAGCAGACATGGAACAGGAACAGAGAATACATAGAAAAATGTTGCCCTGGCAGGGTTGTTCAGTGGTTAGAACATCATCCCATACACCAAAAGATTACAGGTTTGATCCCTGTTCATGGCATATACCTAGGTTATGAGTTCTACCCCTTGTCTGGGTGCATAGGGGATGCAACCGATTGATGCCTCTCTCATATCGATGTTTCTCTCTCTCTCTCTCTCTCTCTCTCACACTCTCTCTCTCTCTGTCTCTCTTTCTTTCCCCATCTCTCCCTTGCCCTCTCTCTAAAATCAATAAGTATGTCCTCTCATGAGGATTAAAAAAAAATCACCTATAATCCCATACCCTAATACAGCAAATTTTGTGGGGGGAAGTTTTCTAGCCTTTGTTTATGAAATTCATATTGTTATATAAATATAGATCACTTTCCCCATTAAGTATTTCTCAGTGGTTCAATGGTTCAACAAAGTCTTCATAATGATCATGTTTTAATCATTGCATAATATCCATTGAGAAGATATGCTATAATTTATTTGGCATTCCCCTGTTGTATGATTATTATGTTATTATAGAACTTTTTTTTTTTGCTTTTATAAGAAAATGTTGTCAGGGACATACACTTTTATATATCAAAGTTGGTATAGGACCCTGAATTGTGATTCTGGGATGGGGGCCTAATGATGAGATACGTGGCATGAACACCAAAGACTAAGCTAAGTCCTCAACATTGGGGAAACTTTCTGCTTTGTTAAAACAAATGTGCTTAGGACTCAAAAGGGCCAGGACATGGAATGGAAAGCTCATGATCATATAGTCTCAGGCGCATAGCCCTTCCTTTGTGAGGTTATACATTAAAAAAGTAATTATACCACACTGACATATCACTTCATACTCTTAGAATAGCAGCTGTAGGGGTTCAGAATGAGCCACCTCAAAGTGTCTCAGTGAGATGAGAATTATTTTGAGGTAAGGAAATTTTAGCTTTGGTTCAAGAGAAATTTCAGCCCCTCCCTTTAATTACCTAGAAGAACATGAATTAGGGGCCTTGCCCATAAGGGATTGTCAGTGATCATCTTATGTTGATTCACATATATGTCAGAGTAAACTTTTATTTACTAAACATCTGCTCTTTTTATTCTACAATGACCCTTTGAAGCTCCCAAGGAGTATTACCTCATCCTTAGCTCAGAATGTCTTTTTTTTTAAAGTAATTTTTTTAAATCCTCATCTGAGGGTATGTTAATTGATTTCAGAGAGAGGGGAAGGGAAAGAGAAAGTGAGAGAGAGAAATGAAATATGGATTGGTTGCTTCCCGTATGTGCCCCAACCAGGAATGAACCTGCAGCCTAGGTATGTGCCCTGACTGGGGTCTGAACCTGAAACCTTTTGGTGTACGGGATGACACTCCAACCAACTGAGCCATTTGGCCAGGATGCTCAGGATGTCTTACATGCATCAATCACACTTTCTGTCTCTGAACTTCTCATGCATGCAAGGTACTCTGACCCTCTCATGTATGTGGGATTTCTGTACATATGTATGTATTGAATTTGATTATTTTCTCTTGCTGACCTGTTTTATGTCTATTTGATTATTAGACCAGCCAAAGCAACCTTGAGGGTAGAGGAAAGTTTATCCCTCACCCACAATATTATTTAAAAAAGAAAAAGAACCCTGGCTGGTGTGGCTCAGTGGCTCCTCCCACAGGGCTATGGGTTGCTGGTTCGATTCCCAGTATGGGCACATGCCTGGGCTGCTGGTTAGGTGCCTGGTTGGGGGAGTGTGCAAGAGACAGCTAATCAATGTTTCCCTTGCACATGGATGCTTGCCTTCCTCTCTTTCTCCCTCCCTTACCCCTCTCTAAAAATAAATAAGGATAGCTACATGTAAAAAATTGAAATTTGATCACCAACTGACACCATACACAAAAATAAACTCAAGATGGATAAAAGACTTAAATATAAGTCATGACACCATAAAAGTCCTAGAGGGGAACATAGGCTGGAAGCTCTCAGATATCCCATGCAGCAATATTTTCACTGATATGTCCCCTAAAGCAAGGGACATAAAGGAAAGAATAAGCATGTTGGACCTCATCAAAATAAGAAGCTTCTGTATGGCTAAAGAAAACATTGGCAAAAGGAAAAGGGAGCCAACTGTATGGGAAAATATATTTCCCAATAATACATCACATAGAGGTTTGATCTCTAAAATGTATAAAGAACTCACACGACTCCACTCCAAGAAGACAAACAATCCTATTAAAAAATGGGCAAAGGACCTGGGCAGACACTTCTCCAAGGAAGAGATATAGAGGGTCCAGAGACAAATGAAAGGATGCTCGGCATCACTAGCCACCAGAGAAATGCAAATTAAAACCACAATGAGATACCACTGCACACTGGTCAGAGTGGCCATCATAAACAGATAAACAAACTACAGGTGCTGGCGAGGCTGTGGAGAAAAGGGAACCCTAGTTCGCTGTTGGTGGGAATGCAGACTGGTGCAGCCACTGTGGAAAACAGTTTGGAATTTCCTCAAAAAGCTAAAAATGGAACTGCTTTTTAACCCAGTGATTCCCCTGCTGGGATTATACCCTAAGAATCCCAAAACGTCAATTCAAAAAAACCTATGTGCCCCAATGTTCATAGCAGCACAATTTACAATCTGCAAGTGCTGGAAGCAACTTAAATGCCCATCAGTAGATGAGTGGATCAAAAAACTATGATACATTTACACAATGGAATACTATGCAGCAGAAAGAAAGAAAGAGCTACTACCCTTGACAACAGCATGGATGGAACTAGAGAGCATCATGCTAAGTGAAATAAGCAAGGGGGCGAAAGGCAAATACCATATAATCTCACCTATAAATGGAACCTAACCAACAAAACAAACAAGCAAGGAAAATAAAACCAGCAACACTGAAAGAAAAAAGAAGCCAACCAAGTCAAGAGGGAAGGAGCGGGGGCAGGAAAGGGAAAGAAAGGGTCAAGTCAAGGAACATGTATAAAGGACCCATGGACAAAGCTAAAGTGGGGAAGGATTGAGGGAGGGAGGTGGGGGAGGGGGCAGGGGAAAGTGGTGGTGGGAAGGTGGAGACAAATGTATTTGAACAAAAAATAAAAATTAAAAAAAATTAAAAAAGAAAAATAAATAAATAAAATCATTTTTAAATAGAAAAAGAAGTGTTGACAGGATGTGGGGAACTTGGAACCCTCATACATTACTAGTAAAAATATAAGAAGATGTAGTTTCTGTGAAAAACAGTATGGTAGTTTCCAAAAAGTTAAATATTGAAATACCATATGGTTCAGGAATCTTACTTCTGGGCATGTACCCAGAAGAATTGAAAACTGGCACTTGAGCAGATAGCTGTACACCAGTCTTCAGAGGTGCATTAATGACAACAGCCAAAAGGTAGAAACAACCTGTGCCTATCAACAGATGAATGGATAAACAAAATGTGGTACATCTGTACAATGGAATATTACTCAGCCTTAAAAAAGAGATTCTCTTACATAATACAGTATAGATGAGCCTTGAAAACATTGTGCTAAGTGAAATAATTCAGGGACAAAAGGACAAATATCATATAATTCCCCTTATATGAGGTACATAGAATAGGCAAATTCATAGAGATAGAAAACAGAATAGAGTTACCAGAGATGCAGGGAGGGAAGAACATGGAGTTATTGTGTAATGGGTGTAGAGTTTGTTTGAAATGATGAACTAGCTCTGGAAATGAATAGAACTGATGGTTGGACAACATTATGAATGTACTTAGTGCCACTGAACCGTATAATTAAAAATGGTTAAAATAGCCCTGGCAGGTTGCTCAATTGGCTGGAGCACCATCTTATACTCCAAAATGTTGTGGGTTCAATTCCTGATCAGGGCACATACCTAGGTTAAGGGTTTGATCCGCAGTTGGAGCATGTTTGGGAGGCAGCTGATTGTGTTCCTGTCTAGCATTGATGTTCTCTCTCTCTCTCCCCCTCCCTCCAATAAACATATCCTTGGGTTAGGATTTTTAAAAACTGGTTGAAATAACAAAATTTATGTTATGTATTTTACAACAATAAAAAATATATACATCCAGCCCTAGCTGGTGTGGCTCAGTGGATTTAGCACCAGTCTGCGAACCAAAGTGTCACTGGTTCAATTCCCAGTCAGGGCACATGCCTGGGTTGCAGGCCAGGTCCTCAGCCGGGTGTGTGCAAAATGCAACCAAACATTGATTTTTGTCTCCCTCTATTTCCCCCTCACTTCCCCTCTCTAAAAATAATAAAAAAAATCTTTAAAAAATACATATACACATCCAAATGAAAAAAATAATTATAAATCCTTTTATTATATTGGGGTTTTCAGAGGATTAAAATTAGAGGCACATGGTTAATTTGTTTGTCTATCTGCTCAGTGAATATGTATTAAATGAATAAATGAATCATATCTAGTAGAAGTCTTTTGGACATATGCAGAGGAGCAATCATATAAACCTTCACCCCTGAAGTCCTTTTTCTGTCTTTTAAATTTCAAAAGGAGCGCAAGATATGAATTCATGGTTGTTATTAAAGAAAATCATTCAATTTCAATTTACAAGCATGTGAAATTTCACTATCACAAAATCTCTATCCTACTTCCACTCTCAAGTTACTTCCAATTACTAATTGGTTGAAACCAATACTTCTGTGTACCTGTCAACACTTCCAGGAACCTTCAGATACCAGCCTAGGCCAGAATCCAGGTCCAGGAAGCTCTTCCCAGGAAAGCCTCTTGTGTTCTTGTGCCTGATTTCCACTGGCCCCCTGCTGCTGCCTTGTCTTCCTCTCCTTCCTCCTCTCCCTCTGTCTCCTCCACCCCCTGTCCTTTAAGATTGATAGGACTCCTGTACTCTGTTCTCTCTTTCTTTTCCACCAGAGGTACAGGCTTACCTAGCAGGTAATCTCTTCTAGATTATGCATTCTCTTATTTGCTCTGATTTCCACCTAGAGAACCCCTGGCACAATCCAGGTGCCTGGATTTTTTTGTCTGTATAGTATACCACTGTATGGACACAATCATTTCTTTATCCATTTACCTGTTGATGGACATTTACATTATTTCTACATTTTGGCTATTATAAATAAAGCTAATACTCACATGTGAGTCTTTGTGTACATATATATTCTTTCTCTTGGGAGTGCAATTGCTGAATCTTATGTCAAGACTATATATAATTTTGTTTAAAAAAAAACAACTGCCCAACTGATTTTCTAATTGATTTTAGCAACTAACACTCATACCAGAGATATATAAATTCTGGTTTATCTCTGTACTTATAAACAATTGGCAGTTTTTCCAATTTCAGTTTATCTAGTGGGTGTGTAATGGTATCTGATCATAGTTTTAATTTGCATTTCCCTGATGATAACTGATAGTAATCATCTTTTCCTGTGTTCATTGACCATTCCTATACCTTTTTTAAGAAAGATTTTATTTATTTTATTTTTAGACAGAGAGGAAAGGGAGGGAGAAAAACATCAATGTGTGGTTGCCTCTCACGTGCCCCCTACTGGGGACCTGGCCCACAACCCAGGCATGTGCCCTGACTGGGAATTGAACCAGCAACCCTTTGGTTTGCAGGCCGGCACTCAATCCACTGGGCCACACCAGCCAGGGCTCATTAATTTATCTACTCTGGTGAGATTTTTGTTTATATTTCATTGAGCTTATCCCTTATTCTATTTTTCTTAAATCTGTCAGAGTTGGTTTCTGTTGCTCATAACTACTAACCCTGAAAAGTAGAATTTAGAATCCAAGAATAAACCCTTACATTTATGGCTAATTGACTTCAACAAGATGCTAAGACCATTCAATGGGAAAGAAATAGTGTTTTCAACAAATGATGCTAGGGCAACTGAGTATCCACATGCAGAAAAGTGATGTCAAACCTCCACTTCATATCATACGGAAAAATTAACTCAAACTGAATGGCGAACCAAACTGTAGGAGCCAAAACTATAACACCTTATGAAAAAACACAGAATGAAACCTTCATGACCTTCACAAGATATGACACCCAATACACAAGGAAACATACGGGAAAAAGATAATTGAACATCATCAAAATTAAAAACTTTAGGAATACAAAGGACACCATCAAGAATGTGAAAAGACAACCAAAGAATGAGAGAATTACAAATTATACATCTGATAAAGAACTGATTATATCCAGAATCTTTAAAGAACTCTTACAAATTAACAACTAAAATATAATTTAAAAATGGGCAGAAGACTTGAGTATACATTTCTCAAAAAAAGATGATATTATAGAATAAATAGGGGGAGACTTGAAGAACCAGGCTTGAAAATAGGCAGTTCCAGGGGAAGTGATGCAGCCAGAGTCACAACAAAAATTGTTCTGTAAAAGGAAAACAGTGATGTGAAATGAGGACATTGCTGCATCTACTTGATCTGTCAACATAGGAACTGAGGCATCACTACTGTCAGCCCTGGACTCTCTACTAATATTGGTCCTAGGATACCTTCACTCCCCTGGGATCTAGATGGTACCCTTGCTGCCACTGATGACCCTAGGAAGGATTCTTCAGACCACTAGCTCCCACTTTAGGTGCTGGAGAGATAACACTGATAGGCTGAGCCTGTGTCATATGTGCCCACACCCTATTTGCAAAGGAAGATGGAAAAGTGAGTATCTAGTCTTCACGGTTTCCATAGTGGAAAATGATGATCTCTTACTTCTACCAAGAGTCATAGATAGGTTTATATACTTGGCAGCCTTTTAAAAAAAGCCAACACTCCATTTTACTGCCTAAAATTTCTCTTAGTTATAGATTACATTTTCTGGCTAGTTCAATATTTAGTAAATTTGAATGGGTGCTAGACATTGATTTAAGTTGTTGAGTGCCTGAATTTTGTTGTCTTCCTTTACTAGGTGTTGGGCTTTGTTCTCATACCAATGAAGTTACCTGCACTTCATTTTGATCCTTTGAAACTTTTTAAAAAGTATTGTTAAAATTGATATAGAGAGGCCTATATTCTAGGGATAGTTTTGTCCTTTTACTAAGGTATGTCCCACCTAGGGCCTCTGCTGAATGCTTGAAGTTGTCAATTACAGATCTCCACTCTGGCTGGTCAGAACTCAAATGTGTTTTAGCCTTTTGTGAGTTCTGGGAACAATTCAGCTCATAGCTTCTTGATTGCTTAATAACCGGCCTTGTGGAGTTTTGTCCTGTGTATTCATCTTAGACTTAAATGAAGATTCATGGAGATATACTTATGGAGATTTGGGGGATTATTTTTCTGCATCATTCACTCCTCTCTGAACTACCCCCTGAAATTTCTACCCACCTGAGACACCCTGAACTATTATCTCTGGCTCTTCATCTAAGTGAGATTGCTGGGCACTGTTTGGTGTCCCCTTCCTTACTCCATAGTTTGAAATGTGCCTTCTGGCAGAAAGCTCTGAAGATCATAGGGCTCAACTCCTTTGTTTCCTTCCTTTAAAATGTCATAGTTGTGTGTTGCCTGTAACTTGATGTCTGAAAGCAATTGTTTCATGTAGTTTGTCCAGTTTTTGTTTGTTTTTTGGTAAGATGCTAAATCTGGTCCTTTTTATTCCATAATGGACTGAAATGGAAGTCTGTCATTTGTTTTGACATTTGCTTCTAAACTTTTTTCAAAATTTTATTTATTAATTTTAGAGAGAACGAGAGAGAGCAAGAAAGGAAAACATCAATTTTAATTCCACTTGTTTATGCATTCATTGGTTGCTTCTTGTATGTGCCCTGACTGGGGACCAAACCAGCTTCCTTGGTGTATGGGGACAATGTTCTAACCAACTGAGCTAACTGGCCAGAGCTGTTTTGTCTTTTTGCCAGGCAGAGTTATATAATCATGCAATGTTGTATAAGCAATTGATGAACTTTTTATTCTATGGCTTCTGAAATTAGGAGAACTTTGAAGTTAGAAATGACTTCTCCACTCCAAACTTAGGGAGGTACTCTGGGCCATGTCTTCATGTCAACTCTAACCTTGTTTGCCATGACAGTCGTGTCCATGTAAGCTTGACTTGAAATATTCTAACCTCTTTTCAAGTTTGTCTTGCCCATCAGTAGAACTTTTATCTCATATGTGTGAGGTGGGGTTAAATTGACATTTTATCTACACTTTCCAAAACGGTTATTTATGGTATAAGTTATAAGCCCTGAATTCTTCTGTGGGGTTTTTTGTTTTTTGTCATTGATGGCAAGAGAAAGCTTTGGGAATTCCAATATCTTGTCTATCAAAGTGTTGTCTTTGTCATGAATGCCAAAAGCCTATTTTAAAACTCTGAGAGTTTTCTCTTAGATATCTGTGCCCATCTGAACTTAAGGCAGGATTGTGGGAAGGTCCTGGCTGACTGGGCTGGGGAGGGCCAGAAGGCACTAGGAAATGTACAGGGAAAAGCACAAAGATTACTATTTCAACATATGCTTCTGTCACACCCTCTGTCTTCTACACTTTCTGATGCATCAGCCCAATAACACCGTCAAAAAAGAAAATACAGTTAGTCTGATACTACTTTTTCTTCATTCTGGGGCTCACCGCCTCTTTAGGTAAGCTCACAAACCAACCTCTCCCAAAACTGGGTCTAGAACATGGCTCAGGGGCTGCAGGAAGCTCACTATGGAGGATTCTTTTTGGGAACTGGAAAGGGTAACCAACTATAGTTTTGTAGCTTATTTGCAGGTTTTCCAAAATGTAATTTACCAGATCAGGGGACATATATTATTTAGAAGAGTTATTTAACTAACACTTTTACCCATCTTTAGATGAATTGCCCTTTGGTGAATTTGGTTCTGTACTTTTCAGTATCATAAACAAAATCTTTCTCACAGCCATCTATCAATAGTATGCCTTCAGTTTCTAACAGAAGGCTCCATTTATTGCTTAAATTATGTGTAATCAAGTTTTTCATTCTTTGTCTTATTTGTCTTATGTGATATTTGGAATATCAGTTGAATTCATCATTTTATACATCTTTTAAAATATTAAGTTGCTTTTCCTTCTGGTGGGCTTAGTTTTTTTTTCTTATGGGACACCATTCTCCTTACCAGGAACAGTGGACTATTAACAGAAAAGTGAGGTGGAAAGTATGTCTTGAGCTTGGAAACTAAGATACTGAGTGCCCCACTGTTAACAGAGATGTAGTATTTCCTGGCTTGGCTGCATAGCCATGGGACTTTCATGCAGAGAGTCCTGTGGCTGAACTCATAGAGTCTAAGGCAGCACTGGCCTCACCTCCCAAGTAACACATCATACAGGCCAGATAATTGCCCAGTCTCTCTCTGTGGCCCTGAGATCAGTAAACTACAGCTTTACTGCAGCCTGCTGCTTTTTACAAATAAAGTTTTTTGGAACACAGACACTCATTCTTTGCTGTATTATCTATGCTTTCACGCTACAATGGCAGAGCTGGGCAATTGCAACAGAGGCCACCTTGCCCACAAAGCCTAAAATATTTACCATTGGCCCTTTACAGAAAAAGTTTGCCAACCCCTGTCCTAGAGCACTGAAACTGCGAGGGAAGTTTGGTACGTCCTCTTTCGAGGTTGTCCCAGAGCTCTAACTGAGCATCAAGGAGCCATGTGGGATGTGATTATTGTTCTTAGAACTTTTTCCTATATCATGGCTGATTTCCATTTCCTACTTGATAACAAAGCACAGTGTCTTAGTTTGAGTAAGCCCAGAAGCAGATTTTGAGATAATGATTTAAGTGAAAGTAATTTATTTGAGAAGGGATCCCTGGAAACCCTAGGAAGGGCATGGGAAAGTAAGATAGGGAAGAAAGTCAATACAAAGTATGTTATCAAGAAAATTACTATTGTGGGCAACTAGAGGTCATGCTATGGAACTTTGGAAACCAGTGTAGAACACCTGTCTCAGTGTTACTACACCTGAAGAGGGAGGGAGCTGGTGTATTTATGTACCACCTGAAGCCTGCATTTAAGTAGAGGGCTACCACATGGAGGGATTAACCCTCTGTCTCTTCTGGACTCCTTTGAGATCAGAGTGGGCTTAAGAAGCTGGAGAGATCTCTCAGGCAACACACACACACACACACACACACACACACACACACACTCTCTCTCTCTCTCTCTCTCTAGAGAGAGAGAGAAAGGGGGAGAGAGAGAGAGAAACATCGATCTGTTGCCTCCCACAACCTAGGTATGTGCCCTGACCAGGGATCAAACCTGTGACCTTTTAGCATATAGGATGACATTCCAACCATCTGAGCTATCTGGCCAAGGCTAACTGATCTACTCTTGATAGACTATATAGTAAATAATGCTACAAGGAAAATCCTTGTATATCTGTCTCCGTTTAGTTTGGCAAACGTTTCCATGGGATAAATTTCAAGAAGTGGAATTGCTTCATCAGAGTGCACACATTCAAAATTTTGAAACCATTCCCAATTAAAGGACTGTATAAAACTATATGCATAGACATAGAAAGTGAGGACCAGTTACACCTCACTAACTCTGGGCATTTTCTCATCTTCTGTGAATTGTATTTTTCATGTATTTTCCCAATTTTCAATTGAAGTACTCATTTTTTATTATATTTATGTGAACTCTTTAAGTACTAAAGATAATATACAACCAAGATATTGACAAAACCAACAGTAAACTCTGATGGAAAAACCAAAAACAAATCGCTTGCTTAAATTCATATGTCTTGCCTTGGCTGGTGTAGGTCAATGGATTGAGTGCTGGCTTGCCAAACCAAAGGGTCACTGGTTCGATTCACAGGCAGGGCACATGCCTGGGTTGTGGGCCAGGTCCCCAGTTGGGGGAGTACGAGAGGCAACCACACATTGATGTTTCTCTCCCTCTCTTCCCCTCTCTAAAAATAAATAAATACAATCTTAAAAACAAAAACAAAAACAAACTAAGCAAACAAGTAGAACAGGAACAGAATCAAGAAATGGAGATCAGAAGGGAGGGAGAGGGGGAAGAATGGGGAAAAAGGTACAGGGAATAAGAAGCATAAATAGTAGGTACAAAATAGACAAGGGGAGGTTAAGAATAGTCAAGGAAATGGTGGAGCCAAAGAACTTATATGCACAACCCATGGACATGAACTAAGGGGGGTGGGGAATGCTGGGGGGAGTGGGGATGCAGGGTGGTGGGTAGTAAAGGAGAGAAAAAAAATGGGACAACTGTAAAAACATAATCAATAAAATATATATATTAAAAAAATGTAATGAAAGTGTATCTACCAGATAGATATTAAATGATTTCTAGGTTGCTAAGCTCAGCCTGTCAAACTTTACAGACACTGTGGAGATGAATTGTTCTCCAAGGGCATAGATATTGTCTGGGCCCTGCCCAGGCCTGAAGCCTGGGAGGGAGTCTGCCTCCTAGCTGCCACATCTCCAGAAAGAAGACCAACGCTGGTCTGGGGCCAACAGAAAACATCACAGACTATTCTTGTTGCTGTAGGATTTATTTTTCCTGCCTGTGGCTTCTGATTAAACTTTTCCATTTTTCAACATATTTGTGTGCACGAGAAACCCCTTCTACAGATGCAGTCACTGAGCCCCAAGAGGGGCTATATCTGGACCCAGGTCCTGCAGCAAGGTGGCACTGAGGGTGCTCCCCAGGGAGGCACAGCAAGAGGACAGGAGGCCAGTCTTCTTCCATCCCTGTCTGGGGCTTTCAGCATTTTTCCAGTTGTTTTAACACGAGGGGCTTCTCTGCCTCTGAGCTAAGTGCTTCATGGAGACAAAGAGCCCCCAGCTTTCTGCCACCTGCAGCTTCCAGCTGCCAACCACTGCCCTCATAAGGATTCTGCAAACCCCCATCCTCCATCCCCATGTCTGTGTGCAGTGCCCTGGGAGCCAGTGCCATCTCAGCCATCCTGTCCTAGAATGGCGGGTCCACAGATTTTACTTCAAGGCTCAAATGCAGCCTTCTCCCCTGGTACCCTCTGTTGGAACCAGCTGTTGAAACAATTATGTCTATTATGGAGCAATTAACTAGTTACCAATGAATCCACTTGCCCCACAGTGGGCTCCTGGAAGGCAGAAGCTTTCTCGTACCTCTTTTAACCCCAAATCCCTGCACATGAGGGCCCCAGTGGCACTTCTACTCTTTTTTGTGGTCAGCCAGTCTCTCTGAGGGCACTGCTCTCTTTCTGAGGAGCCACAGTGTCACCCAGTGGCAGAATAGTTGTACTGAAGCTGCTCGAAGAGGGTCCTTCCGTCCTACCCACTGCTGGTGTTAGCCACTTAACTGCAGGAGTTGAAGACTATCAAATTCAACATTAGGGCCCTCCTGCACTCCACAGCTAAGGTTAAAACGAAACTGGAAAAGCAGGTTTTTGGGCGGCCTCTCACTTACCAGACCCAATAGGCAGAGACAAGGGTTGAATCTTTATTCAGATGGCCAACAGTCTGAGAAGACAGTGTGTTTTTATCTTAACAGACCATCTTAAATTCCACTTTAAAACGGCCCTTTTTATAAGAAGAACAAAGTGTAGGTAGGGGGCTTGGAATTTAGGGAAAAGTTAATTGGATTGAGAAAAACTGCAGCATTCTCATCCTGGGCAGTGGTCTTTTTCGCTGTGTCCTGGATGGTGGTCAATGCATTCTGGAATACAATGGCTCAGATATCATCTTGATTGCCTAAGACCTTCTGAGGCACAGAGGTGGAACGGCTTACGGTCTTCTGGGGTCAAGGTGGGTTATACCTTCGGTTCCTGAAAAAATAGCTTTTTAATTTTTTAAATTTTTAAAAATTTTTTAAGATTTTAAAATTTTATTTATTTTTAGAGAGGGGAAGGGAGGAAGAGAGGGAAACATCAATGTGTAGTTGCATGTTATACGCCCCCTCCTGGTGACTTGGCCTGCAACCCAGGCATGTGCCCTACACTGGGAATTGAACAATAAATAGCTTTTTACATACATTGGTTACTGAGCTTATTATCTATTACTTGAAACTAAAATTTTTCTAACATTTGAGCCACCCCCCCACCCCCCCCAAATGGGAGTAGAATAGCAGAGAAACAAGCCCAGTGCCTTTGGGGTTGTTGGGCACAGAGATTTGGCTCTATGTTCCTATATTTGCCTTAGGCTCATGTGGTTCTTCTCCCTGTCCTGCTAACCTTTCACCCTTCCCAGTCTACCAAAACTTCCAAAATTCAGCTCAGACACTGCCTTCTTCCCTTGCCCTTCATATGCATGCACCTGCAAGTATCTAGTTTATGCAGCCTAGACTCACATCCCAGCTTTGCTCATTATCTGTTGTGAGACTCCAGGCAAGTTACTTAACTTCATTAGGCTCAGCTTGTCTATAAAATTGAGAATAACAATAGTACCTGCCTGGCTGGGTTGTGAAGAATAAATGAATCCATACAGGTAAAGTGTGGGCAAGTGTAGTGCCTGTTTAGTTTGTACCATTTTCCCTCAGCCAGTTGCACTGCCTGGGACAACACGGGATTCACTCCATTCTATTCTTATAGGGATGGCATATGGCAGGAACTCAGAGATGCTGCACCTGCCAAATTCATGGGAACAGTCAGCCTTGACTTGGGTCTTAGTCAGCAGAGGGGACAGGGGAAGACACCTATCTTAGTCCTGATTGTGACACTTTCTCTTTGTGCAGGCTTTGACACGCCACACCCTTCTCTGGGCCTCAGTTTCTTCACAAGTCACAGGGGTTAGACTATATTGTTACAAAGCTGTGCTGACCCTCTTGGGGACCCAGGACTCCTGATCTCAGAAGAGAATGAAGTTTTTCCTCCCTAAACCTTCTCTATCCTCAAGCATTTTTCTTAGGTTGGCATGAGTTTTAGTTACAGGATAAAGCTTCCCTATTCAGGGCAATACATAGGACCTATACTCCAGATAAGGAGTGAAATTGGCCTTGAGAGTCAGAGGAGGAGCTATGGAACAAGGGGAAAGGCTTATCTTTACATGGTGAAGCCAGGGTGCAGGATACCTCTGGCCTGGGTTCAGATGGAGGACAAGAGGGAACCCACTGTTCAAAAAGGGGATGGCACTACATTTATGTACCAGAGAGAGTAAAGAAAAAGGGAGCAGAAACACAAAATCAGTTTTCAGCTTTTGCGGCCTGTGTCCAGCCAGCAAATATGTGACACAGCTATGAGACTGACTAGAAAGTCAAGTTAATAGAGTGATTCCTCACCTGGGGAGTGATAGGTCCTGCTCTTTGGGAATATTGCCAACATATCAAATGTGGGGGGGCGGGACTTCAAATATTAAAAGCATACTCAATAAATCTAGGATTTTATTTTATTTTTTTGTTATTCTATTTTTTAATTTTATTTTAATTTATTTTTTCAAATACATTTGTTTCTGCCTCCCCCCCCACCACTTTCCCTTGCCCCTTCTCTCCTTCTCTCCCTCAGCTCTTCCCCTTTGGTTTTGTCCATAAGTCCTTGCTATAGGTTCCTTGACTTTCCCTTTCCCTTCCTTTTCCCTGCCCCCCTAAATCTAGGATTTTAATAAAATAAACAACCAAATGTAAAGCTCAACTAAATCTCTAGGAGAAGCCAAAGATGGCGGAGGAGTGAATGGAAGTCACATTGACCCCCTCCCAAAACCAATTTGGAATTACAGCTAGACTATGGAGAAATCATCTGGAACAAACAACTGAACAATAATGAAAGAGAAGCCTTAAAACCTCGGACAGACAGAAGAATCAGCTTTAGCACAACCTCACTGGTAAGGAGTGCAGTGGACACTTGAGATGCCTGGCTGGGTGCCCACAGGCAGCAGCGCCAGAAGGATATTTAAGCAGCCAGTTGGATCCCCCTGAGAAAAATTTGGTCTAAACCATAAGCAGGGATCCCCAGTCTACAGTACCAGAGCCCAAAAAGTACACAATAACAGCCAACTGCGAAAAATGACAAGGTTGCTCTCTGCCAGAGATGGGAGGATGAAGGCGCAAAGGGCCATTTAAAGGACCAATACATAGATTTTTGTTTGCAGCTGCTTACCCTGGGCTCCAGCAAAGGCTGTGACAGAGTGGACTAGAGATGTCTGAGGAGAGACTGGGGTAGTATGCTTTGGGGAGAGAACTGAGAGAGTAGCTCACGGGATCCCAGTGCTGACTCATCTCCTATATGGTGGCAGCCATCTTGCTCAGGCAGACCACTCCCCTGAGGGGCATCAACATGAGAGGAAACAACAGCCTCGCCCTCTGGTGCCTAAGCCTGACTGCTGATTGCAGAGTGACTAGATTAACAACTGAAGGAGAGAGCCACAGACAGTAGATTCCTGGAAGTCTCTAACAGACTGCCTAAGGTCAGATGGGGTTAACATCTGACATTACCAGAGGCGGATCTAGAAAGAAAAAAACAGCGGGAAATACTAGAGGCTACTGAGATGAAATCCACTGTGGTCTTCTCCATGATTTGTGATATTTTCTTTACTATCTAGCTTTTTAATGTTCATTTTGGATCTATCAAGTTTGTTCATATTAAGTCATTAGATTTTATACTAATAGTTTATTTCTCTCCTTTCCTATAATAGTCTTAATCTCTTTATAGCCTTATTAATACTGGTTCATTTGCTGTTGATAGTGGCATTGCAGGGGGGAGTTATTTTTGTTGTGGGTTTCCTGGGCTTTGTGGTTTTGTTCTGGCAGCACCTGCACAAAAACACACAAGATGTGGTGGGCAGATTGACCCTCAGTCAACCAGCTGGAAGAAAGGACCCACCAAAGAATGACCAAACAACAGTCAAAACCCAGTTCCTTCCAGAGAGTCAAATAAATGGCATACAAGGCATTCAAAGAGCATCAAGTTTAGGCGATCAGGGAGACTGCATTACTGAATCTCACAGGCCTCCTACCATAGAAGTTTACACCACTAAGTAAGGAATTCAAAACAGATCAGAGCAGAATTGAATGACATAGAGCTTAACAGAACACTTCAAAGGATCAATAAATCCAGGAGCTGGTTCTTTGAAAAGATAAACAAAATCAACAAGCCTTTAAGCAGGCTCATCAAGAAAACAAGGAGGAGGACCCAAATAAATAATATCAGAAACGAAAGAGGAGAAATTACAACTGATACCATAGAAACACAAAGGATTGTAAGAAATTACTATGAACAATTACATGCCAATAAATATGAAAACCTGAATGGAATGGACAAATTTCTAGAAAATATAAGCTTCTAACACTGAATGAAGAAGAAGCAGAAAGCTTGAACAGACCAATAACAGCTGGTGAAATTGAAGCAGTAATCAAAAAACTCCTGGCACACAAAACCCCTGGACCAGATGGTTTCACAGGGGAATTTTACAAAACATTTAAGGAAGAGCTAACCCCTGTCCTTCTCATACTATTCCAAAAAATCCAAGAAGATGGAAGACTCACAAACTCTTTTTATGAGGCCAGTATCATCCTAATCCCAAAACCAGAAAAAGACATAACAAAGAAAGAAAACTACAGGCCAATATCGCTGATGAACATAGATGCTAAAATCCTGAGCAAAATACCGGCAAACCGCATCCAGCAATACATTAAAAAGATCATCTACCACAATCAAGTGGGATTCATCTCAGAGATGCAAGGATGGTTCAATATTTGCAAATCAATAAACGTAACACATCTCATAAACAAAAGGAAAAAAGGGTTTTAATCATATGATCATATCAGTAGATATGGAAAACACATTTTATGAAGTATAGCACCATTTATGATAAAAATACTCAGCAAAGTAGGAGTAAAGGGGCATACTTCAAGATAATAAAGGCCATGTATGAAAAACCTACAGCCAACATCATACTCAATGGGCAAAATCTAAAAGTTTTCCCTCTAAGACTGGGAGCAAGGCAAAGGTGTCCACTTTCACCACTCTATTCAACATAGTATTGGAAGTCCCAGCTGCAGTGATCAGAGAATAAAAAGAAATAAAAGGCATCCAAATTGGAAAGGAGGAAGGGAAACTATCATTGTTCACAGATGACATGATAGTGTACATAGAAAACCCCATAGACTCCACCAAAAAACTACTCTACCTAATAAGTGCATTTGGCAAAACAGCGGGATACAAAGCCCATATTCAGAAATTGAAGGCATTTTTGTATACCAACAATGAAATATCAGAATCAGAAATCAGGGAAAAAATGCCATTTGCTATAGCAACAAGAAAAATAAAGTACCTAGGAATAAACTTAACCAAGGAGGAAAAAGACCTGTACACAGAAAACTACACAACACTAGAGAAAGAAATTAAGGAAGACACAAATAAATAGAAACATATACCATGGTCATGGATTGAAAGAATGAACATCATCAAAATGTCCATACTACCCAAAGCAATTTATAGATTCAACACAATCCCTATTAAAGTACCAATAACAAACTTCACAGATACTCAAGAGACATTTCAAAAATTTATGTGGAACCATAAGTGACCCTGAACAGTGGCAGCAATTTTGAGAAAGAAGAACAAAGGAGGAGGGATCACAATACCTGACATCAAACTATACTACAAGGCCACTGTAATCAAAACAGCCTGGTACTGGCATAAGAACAGACACATGGGTCAATGGAACAGAATAGAGAGCCCAGAAATAAACCCAGGTCTCTATAGTCAATTAATATTCGATAAAGGGGACAGAAGCATAAAATGGAGTAATAATAACCTCTTCAACAAGTGGTGTTGGGAGATCTGGACAGCTACATGCAAAAAATTGAAATTCAACCACCAACTGACACCATACACAAAAATGAACTCAAAGTGGATAAAAGACTTAAATATAAGTTATGACACCATGAAAGTCCTAGAAGAGAACATAGGCAGGAGACTCTCATATATTCCATGCAGCAATATTTTTATTGATATGTCCCCTAGAACAAGGGACATAAAGGAAAGAATAAACAAATGAGACTTCATCAAAATAAGAAGCTTTTGCACAGCTAAAGAAAACATCAGCAAAATGAAAAGGGAGCCAACTGTATGGGAAAATATATTTCCCAATAATATATCACATAGAGGTTTGATTTCCAAAATATATAAAGAACTCACATGACTCCACTCCAGGAAGACAAACAATCCAATTAAAAAATGAGCAAAGGACCTGAACAGACACTTCTCCAAGGAGAACATACAAAGGGCCCAGAGACATGTTACAGGATGCTCAGCATCGCTAGCCATCATAGAAATGCAAATTGAAAGCAGTGAGATACCACTTCACACCAGTCAGAATGGCCATCATAAACAAATCAACAAACAAGAAGTGCTGGCAAGGTTGTGGAGAAAAGGGAACTTTAGTATACTGTTGGTGTGGATGTAGACTGGTGCAGTCACTGTGGAGAACAGTTTGTAATATCCTCAAAAAGCTAAAAATGGAACTGCCTTTTGACCCAGCAATTCCACTGCTGGGATTATACCCTAAGAATCTTGAAATATCAACTCAAAAGCACCTATGCACCCCAATGTTCATAGCAGCACAATTTACAATCGCCAAGTGCTGGAAGCAACCTAAGTGCCCATCAGTAAATGAGTGGATAAAAAAACAATGGTACATTTACACAATGGAATATTATGCAGCAGGAAGAAAGAAAGAACTCCTATCCATTGGGACAGCACGGATGGAACTTGAGATTATTATGCTAAGCAAAATAAGCCAGGCAGTGAAATACAAATATCATATGACCTCACCTATAAGTGGAAACTAATCAACAAAACAAACAAACAAGAAAAATATAACCAGCAACATTGAAAGAAAAAACAAACATACAGTAACCGTAGGGGAGGAGAGAGAGGAGTAAAGAAGAAAAAAAGGGGAAGGGTCAAGTCAAGGAACATGTATAAAGGACCCAGGGACAAAGCCAAAGTGGGGAAGGATTGAGGGTGAGAGGTGGGGGTGGGTGGGGGAGGGGAAAGTGGTGACAGGAAAATGGAGACAACTGTGTTTGAACAATAAAATAATAAATTAAAAAAGAGAAGAGATGCCTAAAAGCTGGAGTGAGAAAGTGTTGTGCAGGTGCCTTGTTTAAAATGCTAAGAAGGGTTGCTCTAAACAGTTTTTGTTGGGATTCTGTACCCCCTAAGCAGATGTTGGCCGTTCTACTGGAGATTTTGCCAGTAGGTAGAGGACACAAATGGGTCAGCAGGTGACATATTAGGATCCAAAATCCTACCATTCTTTGAGGACTCTGTTAACCCTTAATACCAATGACCCTTTCGATTTTAATTTGTGCTTTGCCTTAGAATTCTACTTCTAAATATCTCTCCTAAAGAAATAGCAGTAGATGTACACCAAGATTGATTCAGGGAGGTTTATTATAGCATTCTTGGCAACAGTGTACAATTGGAAGTAGTAGAAGTCACCAACTGGAGTCTGCAATAGATCCACAGAATGGTATATTGGACAGATATTAGAGTGGAGATATTAAAGAGTTGCATGGGAGTTTGCAATATGACTGGGCATAGTGACTGGTAATTTTTATTTGCTTGTTTGTATTTTTCTGCCTTTCCAAATTTTTTACCATAAAGATGTATAGTTTTTGTAATTGGGCAAATAATTATTAAAAGTAATTTATGGGCATGTCCTTAGCAGTATCCTAGATCTGTCTCTTGCTTCAACACTGTTTGAATGGAACAGACCCCGGGACATGCCTTCTTCTGGCCTCAAATCACCCTCTAACCTTTTTTCCAGTCACAACCTTCAGAACCATCTCAGCCACACTTTGCCTCTGAGACCAGCCAAAACCATTTTTTCAGCTTAACTCCTTATTGCTGAGCAACCATAAGCTCCTAAATTCATCAGAATTATCCATCAAGGTGGAGGCCACTGTCAACGTTCTGGTCAACCTGCATCTGTAGGCTTCCTACACCTACATCTCTCTGGGCTTCTGTTTCAACCTCAGTGATGTGGCTTTGGAGGGAATGGGCCACTTTTTTGGTGAGTTGGCCAAGGAGAAGCACAAGGGCTCAAAATGTCTCTTGAAGATGCAAAGCCAGTGTAGTGGCCACCATACCCTCTTCAGGACATACAGAAGCTGTCCCAAGATGAGTGGGATGAAACTCAGGACACATGGAAGCCTCCCTGGACAAAGAGAAGAAACTGAATCAGGCCCTTTTCGATCTGCATGCCCTAGGTTCTGCCCACACAAATCCCCATCTTTGTGACTTTCTGGAGAGCCACTTTCTAGTTGAGGAGGTGAAACTCATCAAGAAAATGGGTGACTACATGAGTAATTTAAGCAGGCTGGCTGGCCCTTAGGCTGCGCTGGGTGAGTATTCTTCAAAGGATTCACCCTTAAGCACAACTAGAAGCCTTTGGAGCCCAGAGGCCTTTGTGGGGCCCCTCTGCGTCCCCCTGGTGCTGGGCTTCTGCCTGTGCCTCTTCTCGCAACCACTATGCAGCCTTTTAACCACCCTAGAGCCCTCTCTAATTCCATGGACTAATTGGAAACAATAAAGCTTTTTTGCAGCAGCAAAAAAAAAAAAAAAAAAAGAAAAAAAAGAAAAGAAAAAGAAAAAGAAAGAAAGAAAGAAAGAAAAAAGCAATCTAGCACTTAAAGAAGTTGAACTGAAAACTCATCAGTAAGTTATTTGTAATTGAGATAGAAATATCTAGTGGATATCCTAGGTGCCAGCTTGTTTTCCACCCGCCCTCTCCTTTTATCCTCACAATACTCCTAGGCGGTTGGGATTATTGTCTCCATTTTACTGAGGACTCAGGCTCAGTGGGTGTGTGCTTTGACTGAAGCTACATGACAACTTATAGTGAAAGAGGCATAAATTCTAAGGGTGTTGAAAATTTTGACCTGAAATCTGGAGCAGCAGAGATGTTATTAGAAGACCTTGGGTGCATCTTTTTGCTTCAGGAGAGCAAAAAGACCTCATAGCATGATGGAAGCATACTCCCTTTGGAAGGCAATTACTGAGCTGAGTATCCTAGGTAGTTCAGGAGCCAGTAAATGGTCACTGGGAGCCTCTGAGATGGATTTGCCCTAACCCACCGCAAAAGTGAAGACTCCTGCTGATCCTTCATGCCCTGTCTTCAGAGACGCCTTCCCAACCTGCCATTTGTTCCACTTCTGGGGAACTCTGTCACTCTCTCTTTTGTTTGAACTAGGAGGAGACCTTTGTTGGGTTAAGACTGAGTTTTTGACTTTCTGAGCTACCAAGAGCAGGGCGCGTACAGCATTGTTCTCAGTTCCCACATAACTTAAAGTGAAACTTTCATAAAGTCCAGAGCCCTTGATGTCCTTCAAATGAAGAAAGAGGATGTTCTCAAATTCCTTACAGCTGGAACCCACTTAGGTGACACCAACCTTCACTTTCAAATGGAACCGTATATCTACAAAAGGAAGTGATGTCATCTACCTCACAAATCTGAAGAGAACCTGGGAGAAGCTTCTTCTGGCAGCCTGTGCCATTGTTGCCATTGAAAACCCTGCTGGTATCAGTGTCATAGCATCCAGGAATAGCAGCCAGTGAACTGTGCTGGTTTGCTGCTGCCACTGGAGCCATTCCTATTGCTGGCTGCTTCACTCCTGGAAACATGACTAACCAGATCCAGGCAGCCTTCCAGGAGCCGAGACTTCTGGTGGTTATCAATCTCAGGACTGACTACCAGCCTCTCACAGAGGCATCTTATGTTAACCTGCCTACCATTGCTCTTTGTCACACAGACCCTCCTTTGCATTGTGTGGACACTGCCATCCCTGGCAACAACAAGGTGGAGGATGTCAGTGCCAGATTTGGTATAATGTGATCAAAATGCAGCTCACTCAGTGGTTCTGATGTGGTGGATGCTGGCCTGGGAAGTTCTGTGCGTGTGTGGCACCATCTCCCATGAACACCCATGGGAGGTCCTGCCTGATCTCTACTACTATGGAGGTCCTGAAGAGATTGAGAAGGAAGAGAAATTTTCTGCTGAAAAGGCTGTGACCAAGGAGGAATTTCAGAGTGAATGGACTGCTCTGGTTTCCCAGTTCACTGCTGTTCAGCCTGAGATCGCTGACTGGCCTGAAGGCTTGCAGGTGCCCTGTCTGCCTATTCAGCAGTTTCCTACTGAAGACTGGAGCCTGCTACTGAAGACTGGTCTGCAGCCCCCACTGCCCAGGTCACTGAGTGGGTAGGAACAACCACTGAGTGGTCTTAAGCTGTTCTTCCACAAAATTTTAACAGGATGGAAATAAGGTTGACAAGAAAAAAACAGTTTCTAACAAAAAAAAAAATTGAGTTTTGAATTGTTTTACAGTGGCTAGCATACCTAGACGGTCATACCCACCAAAACTGCACGCAATGAGGAAGAAGCTACTGCCGAAAAAGAAAACCAAGAAAGTCATGTCTTCTACCTGGACAAAATAGTCAATATTTCTTTATGCCTTCTAGATTTATTGACATGTATAGCTGCCAAGATTATGAAAATACTTTTTATATATTTTCAAGGACTTCATGTGTCAGCCAGCCTCCAAGATAGCTCTTACGATTGTTGTTCCTAATATTCATACCCTCATATAATCTCTTTCACGGTGCCAGACTTGGTACAATGTGACCAAAAGAATATGGCAGAAATAATACTATGTCATTTCTGACAGTAGTTTGTAAACCAGTGTGCTTTCAATCTTGGGCTCTCTTTCTCTTTTTGGCCACTCACTTTTGGAGGAAGTCAGCTGCCATACTGTTAGGACATTCAGATAAGCTATGAAGGTACCCCTGGCAAGGAACAAGGTCTTCAGCCAACAGCCACTGGAATTAAGGCCTTCCAACAACTACATGAGTGATCTTGGAAATGAATCCCTTTCCATTTGAACCTTCAGATGTCTGTAGCTTGGGCTTACATCTTGACTACAACCTCATAAAAGACTTCCAGCCAGAACTGTCTAGCTACTAAATTTGGGTTAATTTGTTATACAGAAATAGAGAACTAATCCAGTTTGTTGTTTTTTAAGATGGGTAAATTTTGGGTCCATTTTGCAACCTCTTTTTATTCACACTATGAGGTGTAGATCAAACTTCTTTTAAATGAATAGTCGGTAGTAACAACATCATTTATTGAGACTTCCATCCTTTCTACTACAACTTGAAATGCTATATTTTATTTATTATTTAACCATATTATAGTGAGACTCTTGGTGTCTTGGTGTCCAAACTCCCTTTTCCAGGCTGGTACACTTACCTCCTTGCTGCCAGGGCCCTTGACTGCTAAAGCCCACACTTGCATTGTTTTAGACAGTGTTGACCTCAACTTATGGGAGCTGGCTTACCCAGTGATTCCTGGGAAGTCACCCCACCCCACCCCATGCATGCCACTGACTGATGGATACAGGGTGCACTAGGCCACTGAAGCTGGAAACTTCTGTGGTGCCAGTCATGCTCCAGAGCCCACAAATGATCAGGCTGAGGCTAGGCTTTTGTTGAATCCACAGCGTGTCTAGCTTCTTCTCCCATCCTATCCTGCTTTTCTTACTCCTCAAGAGTTCAGAGAACTCTCCCGCAGCAAATCACTGCACAAGAATCTCAAAGTCAGGCTATGATGTTATGGAGCCGTCTTGAAGTTATGTGTATACAAGGCTCTGTTTCTGGACCATTTGCTTTGATCCATTGAAATTCTTTCCCAGTATCACAGTGTTTTGAATTTTTTTTTAAGCTTCTGTAAAATGATCCATAAGTTGCCATTCATTATTTTTATTACTTTATTTATTTATTTAATTTATAAATCATGTTTATTCTATTACAGTTGTCTCAACTTTTACCCCTTTAACCTCCTCCACCCATCCCACCCCCACCCCCCACTCCCACAGTCAGTTCCCACTCTGTTGTCCATGTCCATGGGTCATTCATACATGTTCTTCATCTAGTCCTTTCCCCTTCTTTCCACAATTGTCCTCTTCCCTCATCCCCTCTGGTCACTTTCAGTCTGCTCCATGTTTCCGTGCCTGTGGTTTACTTTGTTTGTTAGTTTATTTTGTTGAATAGGTCCACTTATAGGTGAGATCACATGGTATTTTTCTCTCACCAACTGGCTTATTTCACTTAGCTTAATATTCTCCAGTTCCATCTATGGTGTCACAAAATGTAGCAGTTCCATCTCTCTCTCTCTCTTTCTTAAATGCAGATTGATTTTGTTTATTTTTTTAAATGTCAGTTACTTATATTAAAAAAATTTAAAACCCTTATAGCGTCAGCAATTAAACCAATATGACACCAGCACAGAAATAATCAAGTAGTTATGAAATATAATGAACATTCTAGAGACAAATGTATATATCTGTCTAACAATATATGATTACATTGATTATTCAAGTCAATGGGTAAAATAATGCTTATTCAACAAATAAGGTGCATGAACCACAATTACTTGAAATAAAACAAATATAGAGCCCTATTTCACACGTTATACAAGAAATATTCAGATGAGTTAAAAATCAATATGTAGAATTTAAGCAGTTTTAGGAGAAAATACAAACTAATATTTTTCATGACCTGAAGTAAAATATTCAAACCCAGAAGCTATAAAGTAAATATTGACATTATGACTATATTAAACATTTAACTATATAGTAATATACATATAAAAAAGTTAAAGGACCAGGAATAGAAAAGTATTTGCCACACATCTGAGAAAGGGTTAATCGTTGTTTTGTTTTGTTTTTTTAGGGAAAAAAACTCTACAAACCTTTCATTGATAAATGGATAAAGAATACCAAAAAGTCATTTAAACCTTTCTTAAAAAAATAATAGAAGTAGGCAAGAAATATAGTAAAACAGGTTTAGTTTCAACAAATAATAAAGGAACAATTAAAATAACATCATTGTCACAATCAGATTAATGAGTATTAAAAATATTGGTAATATCAAGTATTGGCAACTCTGAAAGGAACTGGGTATTCATACTCTTTTTTTTTCATCTTAAAGCAGTCCCTTTAGCATATTTTTGCAGTGCTGGTTTGGTGAAGGTGTATTCTTTTAGCCTTCTTTTGTCTGGGAAACTCCTTATTTTGCCTTCCATTTTAATTGAGAGCCTTGCTGGGTAGAGCAGTCTTGGTTGCAGGCCTTTGCTTTTCATGACTTGGAATATTTCTTGCCACTCCCTTCTGGTTTGCAGTGTTTCTGCTGAGAAGTGAGATGCTAGCCGTATTGGGACTCCCTTATATGTTACTACCTCTTTCTCTCTTGCTTGCTTTAGGATTCTCTGTTCGTCTTTGATGTTTGCCATTTTGATAATGATGTGTCTTGGAGTGGGCCTCACTGGGTTCCTCTTAAATGGGACCCTCTGTGCTTCCTGGACTTGTGTGACTTTCTCTCTCCTCAAATTAGGGAAGTTTTCTATCATTACTTTCTCAAACATGTTCTCTATCCCTCCTCTTCTTCCCCTTCTGGTATCCCTATTATAGGGATATTATTACATTTCAGGTTGTCCTGCATTTCCCTAAATGCCTCTTCACTCTTTTGGAGTCTTTTTTCATTTTCTTGCTCTTTTTGGGAGCTTTTTTCTACCTTGTCCTCCAGCTCTCTTATTCGGTCCTCGGCTTCATCTAGCCTGCTTTTGATTCCTTCTACTGTGGTCTTCAATTCAGAAATTGTATTCTTCATTTCCTCTTGTCTCTTATTGATAGTTCCAATGTCCTTTTTCATGCTTATATAATTTGCAGTAAGTCCTCGTAGTTTCCATGTAGTTTTTTGTAATTCTCTCTGAGCACATTGAGCTCATTGAGCTTCCTTAGAACCACTGCTTGGAACTCAATATCTGATAGTTTACTTGCCTCTATTTCATTTATTACTCTTTCTGGGTATTCCTCTTTTCCCTTCGAGTGGGGAGTATTTCTTTGTTTTCCATTATTCATGAGACTCTTCTCCTTTGCTTCTGTTTCTTAAATTGATCTGTCTTGATTTCCTGACTTTGTGGTGTGAACTTCTATGGTTGGAGACCACTGTTTTTACTTTCTGGATCTGCCTCTGATGATGTCAGATGCTGACCCTGTCTGACCTTAGGCAGTCTGTTCGAGACTTCCAGGAATCTACTATTTGTGGCTGTCTCCTTCAGCTGTTAATCTATTCTCTCCGCACTCAGCAGGCCACCTTAGACAGCCCAGGGTGGAGTGGAGTCCCTCCTGGAACAAGGTTATTGGGTCCTTTCACGCTGCTGCCCTATGGGGGAGGAGTCTGCACTGGGATCCCGCAGGCTACTCTCTCTGTTCTCTCTCCAAAGCCTCTTTCCCCAGTCTCTCCTCAAGTGTTGCCAGACCTCTCTGTGCCCCCTTTCGCCAGGGATTTACTGTCTGCAGCTGCCACTCTGCACACAGTAGGCAGCTTAGACACTAAGGGGTGGGGTGGAATCCCACCTGGGGGTGGCACTATTGGGTCCTTCCATGCAGGTGCTGCTCAGGGGGCGTGGTCTCTGCCTGAGCAAGATGGCTGCTGCTGCATGAGGGATGAGTCAACACCCAGATCCTGCCAGCCACTCTCTCAGTTCTCCCCTCAAAAGCCTCCTTCCCCAGTCTCTCCTCAGGTGTCTCTAGCCCACTCTGCCCCAGCCTTTGCCAGAGACCAGGGTAAGTGGCTGCAAATAAAAATGTATGCGTTGGCCCTTTAAACAGTTCTTTGCATCTCTAGCCGCCTGTCTCTGGCAGAGAGCAGCCCTGCTGATTTCACAGCTGGCTGTTTTCTATGTACTTTTTGGGCTCTGGTGTTGTGGGCTAGAGATCCTCACTTTTGGTTTAGACCTCACTCTTTTCGGGGGGTGGGGGGTCCAACTGGCCGTTTCAATATCCTTCTAGTGCTGCTACCTGTGGGCGCCCCACCTGCCTTCTCAGGTCTGTACTGTACTCCTTACCAGTTAGCTTGTGCTAAAGTTGATTCTTCTGTCTCCGAGGTTACAAGGCTCCTCTCTTGCTATTGGTCAATTGTTTGTTCCAGGTGATTTCTCCCCAATTTAGTTGTAATTCCAGGTTGGTCCTGGGAGGAGGTCAGTGTGACTTCCACTCACTCCTCCACCATCTTGATTCTTCCTCATTATCTTTTATTTAACTTAAAAAATTGCAATAAATTGTACATAATATTCACCATTTTAATCATTTGTAAGTGTACAGTTCAGTAGCTTGAATCATTCATGATGCTGTATTCTCATCGCCATTATCTACACCCAAAACTATTTCATCATTCCCAACAAACACTGTACCCATTAAACAATAATGTCTCTTTCCCCCTCATCCCCCAACTCCCCATAAACTCTATGCTGTTTTCTGTCTCTATGAAGATAGGTATTCTAGGTACCTCAGGTAAGTGGAATCACACTATATTTGTCCTTCGGTGTCTGTCTTATTTCACTAAGCATAATGCTTTCAAGATCTACCATGTTGTAGCATATATCAAAATTTCATTTCCTTTGATGGCTGAATAATATTCCAGTGTGTTTACAGACCACAATTTGTTTTTCCATTCATCTGTTGATGGACACTGGGTTTTTTCAACCTTTTTCTTTTTCTTTTTTTTTGCTTTTGTGAATAATGCTGCTATAACCTTTGGTGTACATATACCTGTTGGAGTTCATGCTTTCAATTTTTTTTTGGGGGGGGAGTATGTAACCCTGCTTACTCTTTTGTGGGTTATGTAATCAGAGGTGTGATTGCTAGATCATATGGTAATTCTATGTTTAACTTTTTTAAAAAATTGTGGTTAAAAAATCACATAACACGTAACTTACCACCTTAACCATTTCTAAGTGTACTATTAGTATTAAATATATTTATATTGTTGTGCAACTAATCTTTGTTAATTACCATTCTATGGTGGTTGTACCATTCTACATTTCCACTGAGCAATGCACAAGGTCTCAGTTCTTCCACATCCTTGCCAACACTTGTTATTTTCCTTTCTTTCCCCTCAAATTAATGGGTGTAAAGTGGCATCTCATTATTGTTTTGATTAACATTTCCCCAATGACTAATTATGTGGCCACTTGTTATTATTTATACATTCATTTCTTATTTTTAAAAATTTTTTTTTATTTATTTTTACAGAGAGAGGAAGGGAGGCAGAAAGGGAGGGAGAGAAACATGAATGTGGCTGTATCTCTGGGTTGCCTGTCCCACGCCCCCAGCTGGGGAAGTGCAGCAACCCAGGCATGTACCCTGATTCGGAACCCAATGGGTGACCTTTCAGTTTGCAGGCCAGCACTCAGTCCACTGAGCCATACCAGCAAGAGCTATACATTCTTTTCTTTTTAAAGTCTCATTTGGAATTCATTCCTTAAGTTTCTCCAAGATTCAAAGTGGCTTTTACTGGAGGGCATTATATCTATAGGGTAATTTGAGGAGATTCAGCATATTTATAGGGTTGACATTCGTGCTTTGGGAATGGCTCGGGGTGGGGAAGGGGAGGATGTTGAGAGCTTTACCCTGTGTAGTTCAGGTGGTGCAGCCTCTCTGACAAAATAGGGTCACTGCCCTAAGGCAGTGACTCTCCAACAATCACTGGGAAGCTATTAACCCAACATGGAGGCTGTGGCTAGTTTTAGTAGATGGGCCCTGGGCCTTTGCATTTTTACCAAGTTCCCAGGTGCTTCTGTTATCCACCGAAGTGTGAGAACCAGTGGGGCGTGAAAACGCTTTGTTTCCAGGTGAAGGGGGAAGTTCACATCCTGGAGCGACCGAACCCGGAAGACAAGGGCGCAATGCTGAGGGCGGTTGCAGAGAAGCGGGCTATGGCCTGAGTGGGGTTTTGCTCAAGGCCTGGCGGTCGAATGAAGTTCGATGGCTCTCTCTGCCAGCTGGGTTAGTCCGGAGGATTGACGGAAGCCGAACTCCCGGATCCCCACCTGAGCCGCCTACACCTGCAGAGAGCCCTTTGGGCAAGCCACGTGCCCACTCCGCCCTCCAGCTCCGGGTCTGCGCAATGGTCGCTCTCTGCTCCTTGGGCTGGTGGAGGATCCCAAAGTGTTCCAAACGTATCAAGCAGGGACAACCTATGTGACGGGTGCCAATTTGCCACTACCCTGAAAAGTTCTGATTTGTTAGGGTCAGATTGGGGCCCTCAGAGGGTTAAAAGCCCACTTGCCTTTCCCCGGCCTTGTCCTTTCTGTCGACCCTCGGGACCTTGGTCTGGGACGCTGACTCTCCAGTCGCCCCAACACGCCCCCACCTAGTAAGCGCCCATCCCCCATCCTTTGAAAAATTTCACTTTCAGGGTGGGGCTGGAGCAGGGAAAACCTTCTTCCCCAGCAGGCGCAAGGCCCTGGCTCAGAGTCCTGGCGCCACGCGCTCACGTAGACTAGGAGTTAACCAGGAGCGGGCGTGGGGCTGGGCCAAGTGAGCCCTCGGGGAGCAGCCGCCCGTGTTCCCGCCACCGACTGTTCTGTAGCGACCCTGACCATGAACTTGCAGGTGACGCCCTACTCTCCTGGAGGCTGGCGGAACTTCCCGCAGCCTGGACAGAAGTGCAAGGTTCTGTACTCCTGTGGTTCTTCCCATTGGCCAAACTCATCTGAAAGCCAATTGATGCAATCCATAAAGAGCAAGTGCAGGGGGAGAAGGACGGAGCATGGATCTGGACGGCAAATGGAAGTTATGTAATACAGACAGGCGGCTGAAATAAGCAAATATACACTACTTAAAATATGTCACTTCTAGAGAATTAGAATCACATACATTGAATATATTCCTTTTCCACTTATATTTCACAAAATGATTTTATTTGCCCATGGATATTTAGGATTAGATTCCAGGAACGCTGAAACTTGAAAAGAATTTAATGATAGATACCCTTATGGAGAATCCATTTTACAAATGTGAACAACAAGCAGTGTTTTGGATGAGGTCTCACACAGTTTGTGGCTGATCTGGTAGCCAGGTCCCCTGTTTCTCTCCCTGTGTTCTGACCCTCACACCAGGCTACCTCTGTCCCTCCAAGACCCTCTTTCACAGAGATACCAGACCCTGAGTGCTGGTGACTCAGCTCCCCAGAAAAATCCTAGCAAGGCCCTTTCTCCCACTTCCCTCCAAACATGCCTTTGTGTGGGTGGCAGGGCCATGTACAGACACCACCTTGCAGGTTGGCTGCTCTGAGGCCCTGGACTCCCTCTCCAAATTCCTGGGCTCTCTGACTCATTTTGCCTTGCTAGAAGAGAGCTGCTCCCTCCCTCCTTGCTTGTACCTGGGGCACTGGGAGCCAAGAGCACAGCCCTGGTCACACTGTTTTAAGTGACCTATTGACTCATCCAAACTCAAAGCTCTGCTCAAATGCGTCTTTTCTCCCCTAATGGGAGTAATTGCTTATTGTAATGAATTGAAGCCATTGATTTGCTGTTTGGTGTCATTGGGTGTCAGTGTGCCTCCCCACTGAGCTCTTGGAGCTCTGGCAGATACCCCATCAAGTCTGTCTTGGCACTCCCAGTAGCTGACCTTCTCTTGCTTAGATTCAGGAAAGCCTCTGATTACTGTATTAAGCTGCTGTTAAAAGAGCTGTGTTCCTGAGTGGAAATGGCCTTTGTTGGTGTGAGAAACGTCCAAACCTGTAGAGAATTTTTATAAGAGTTTATGTGAGCCATACCGATGACATATGCTGGTGAGCAAGATCTCAAATGCTGCCAAGACCAACAGTTTTGCAGCTTCTTTTATGCATTTGAAATTAAGGAGGGAACTAATAAAGATTACATGGAGAAGGGAGAAAGCAAGGAAGGGACTGAATTACTGGATAGTTAACAAGATTATATGTTCTCCAAAGGGTGGTTACAGTTTACTTCAAAGGTGTGTTAATCTAGTAATTCCACAGTCTGGAGTATCTGTGGGTCTCTTTCTGTTGGTTATTGTTTATTCTCTCTCCCTCTTTTTTTTTTTTTCAAATTATAAGAGAGAGTTTATACAGAAAGTTACAAAGGTAGTAATAGTTAGCCAGCTGACCCGCATAGGCTCAGGAAACTAGTCATGGAAGCAAAATAAGGGTCCTTGGACATTAGGAGAGGGAATAGCAAGGATAATGAGCTTGGGGAGAAGAGGGAAGACGAGAGAGATGGGAAAGGCAGGGGCATGCTCCCTAGAGGGAGAACACTATTCTGACTCTTATTATTATCTTATTTTCTCCTATGTCTAATTATTATTGATTATGTGCAGGAAATTATACTAAAAATTTATTGGAGTAATTTTAAGGGTAGAATATCATTTTCTTACAGAAAGAATTTTTGTGTATCTTCCAAATGTATAAAATCACTACTTATCTAATCACCCTAAGATAACCACTACTGGCATTTAATTTTTTTGTTTTTAATATTTTATTGATTATGCAATTACAGTTGTCCCAATTTCCCCCCCCTTTGCCCTCCTCCACTCATCACCCCCAAATCACTGCCCATGGGTCATGTGTATAAGTCCTTTGGCTACTCCATTTCCTATACTGTTCCTAACATCCCCCTGCCTATTCTGTAACTAACAATTTATACTTAATCCCTTCACTTTTCCCCCATTCCCTTAGACCCTCCTCCCCAGTGGCCACCATCCCGATGTTCTCCATATCTATGATTCTGTTTCTGTTCTGTTTGTTTGCTTGGTTTTTTAGATCTAGTTGTTGATAGATATGTATTTATTGCCATTTTAATATTCATAGTTTTGATCTTCTTCTTTTTCTTAAATAAGTCCCTTTAGCATTTCATATAATGGATTGGTGATGATGAACTCCCTTAGCTTGACCTCATCTGAGAAGCACTTTATCTGCCCTTTGATTCTAAATGATAGCTTTGCTGGATAGAGTAATCTTGGTTGTAGGTCCTTGCTTTTCATCCCTTTGAATACTTCTTGCCAATCCCTTCTAGCCTGCAAAGTTTCTTTTGAGAAATCAGCTGACAGACTTATGGGAACTCCCATGTAGGTAACTAACTTCTTTTCTCTTGCTGCTTTTAATATTCTTTCTCTCTTTAACTTTTGTCATATTAATTATGATGTGTCTTGGTGTATGGTAAGTGGAGGCAGTCTGGCTTCCTCACACAGGTGTCTGGGTAACCAAGGGAAGTAGTATCTCACAACCTTGAAGGGGTCTGACAAAGTAGTGTTCTCATAGCCTTGAGACTGGGTCTCACAGCCTTGAGTCTGATAAATGGTTCCCATAACGAAGTTGGCTCGCATGTACAGCTCATGCTCTGTTACCTAACCATTTGACCTGTAGCCAGCTTCATTCCTTCTAATACTTAAGGTAGGGGACTCTTAGTGAGAGCGCAGACGTAGACATGGGCTTGTGACCTGTGTGGCTCCTCCAAATAAAGGCATGCCAAACATCCCCACAGCTCCACGCATTTTCTTCTCTCTACCTGATTCCTGAGTGGACCTGCCTGGCCAAGACAGGCTGCAACACACTTGGGGTGGACTTCTTTGCACCCATCTTGTTTTGGACTCTCTGTGCTCCTGGACTTGCATGTCTATTTCCTTCACCAAATTAGGGAATTTTTCTTTTATTATGTTTTCCAAATAGGTTTCAAATTTCCTGGTCTTTCTCTTCTCTTCTGGCACCCCTATGATGCAAATCTTGGAACATTTGAGGTTGTCACAGAAGCTGTTTAGACTATCCTCATTTTTTCGGTATTCTTTTTCTTATTTTTATGATTGGTTGTTTTTTGCTTCCTTATGTTCCAGATCATTGATTTGATTCTTGGTTCCATCCACTCTACTGTTGTTTCCTGTGGGAGGGACACCAGATTCTGGATCTGAGGGTTCCTGTCCGGGAGCCAGCTGAGGGAGGGAGGGAGTGTGGGCTCTGAATCCCACAGAGCCCGTCCTGGAGGTTGTCACAGATGGGAGGCAGTAATAAATGAGTCATACCAGACATTTCTCTGTCTGCCAGGAGAGGGGCAATGGCTCTTCCCTCTAGTGGAGGAATGTCTCCACTAGACCCTGAGGCCCTCTGTCCAAAGGCTTTTATTAAAAGGGTTATCAATGGGGCTAGGTAATAGGAATGTACAGGTGATCTCATTACAGCAGTACGTTAATGTTTACAGAGAATAGGTGATGCTTTGAAGAAAACAAATGGCAGGAACATACCGATTTACAAGGGTCAGAGAAGAGATGAGTAAACATGAGATTGTAAAAATAACGGTACCAAAGGGTTTAGGGTCAGGGTCTATAAATAATGTAAATTTCCTTCCCAGCATGAGCTGGCTATCATAGCTTTTGAGGGAGAAACAAAGCATGCTTTACAGAATTTACTTCTAGGCCTAATTTCCCCTGGGAACTGCCAGATCCATTTTAGGGCTGTCTCCAGTATTGTATCAAGACTGAGCTGGAGTGGGGGGGTGGGAGGGGGGAAGGGCAAGGCAACCAGGAAATAAGGAGATTTCTTTCAGATAGAATGAGGACCCTGGCCATATCAAAGCCGAGCCGAGGGGTGAGGGTCTTTTTGTCCTTTCTCCATGTCTCCCAAGTTTTTTCCCTGATGCCCACACAGCTGTGCCTGTCTTAGGTTGACCCTTCAATTGAGGGGTCTTACCTCTTATTGACTAACCTGCCATCCTCCAGGGCCAAGCAGGATGATGTGAGGGAGGCAGGGGCTGCACCCCTGTCAGGGAGACAAGTTTTATCTCTTCAGAGGCATGTTTTCCCAAGCCCTCCTTGATAAGTTTCAGCCTTCGGTCCCTTTCACCTGTTGGCGGGGCTGCAGTTCCTGAAACCAGACAGGGCATTTCCCAATGGTTTCCCTGTAAATTGTTCTTTATGTCAATTAGTGTATCCTTTGTTTCTTTTTAAAAACATTTTTAAAAAGATTTTATTTTATTTATTTTTAGAGAGAGGGGAAAGGAGGAAGAAAGGGAGAGAAACATCAATGTGTGGTTGCCTCTCGTACACCCCAAACTGGGAACCTGGCCTGCAACCCAGGCATGTGCCCTGACTGGTTATCGAACCAGCGACCGTTTGGTTCTCAGGCCAGGTCTCAATCTGCTGAGCCACACCAGGCATGGCTTTGTTTCTGATTGGGTCTTTTTTATGCTGTTGTGGTCCTCACTAAGTTCCTTGAGCACCCTTATAACCGTTGTTTTGAACTCCACATCTGGCAGATTGCTTATCTCCATTTTGTTCTTTTTCTGGAGTTTTTATTTGTTCTTTCATTTGGGCCATGTTTCTTTGTCTTCTCATTTTGGCAGCCTCCCCGTGTTTGTTTCTATGTATTAGGTAGAGCTGCTATGACTCCCTGTCTTGGTAGCGTGGCCTAATGTAATAGGTGTCCTATAGGATCCAGTGGCACAGCCTCCCCCAAGCTGAGTCCTCAAGGTGTGCCCTTCCTTTGGGCTGAGTACACCCTCCTCTTATAGTTAAGCCTTAATTGCTGTTAGCAGGTCAATGGGAAGAATTTACCCATGCCAATCAGCTACAAGAACTGGCTGTGACCACAGACCACTACCCTCTGCCCTTCATGGAGGATCAGCTGTGCAGGGGCAGGGTGGTGGTGCTTGGACATGGTCTGTAGCTGTCTGCTGGGTGTATAGGCTCTGGGGTTTCCCTGGTGGTGCAGGCCAAGGTCAGCCTCCACCTGTGTTTTGCCCTGGGCCAGCCTGCGTGAGCTATAAAGCAATGTGAGATGGCTGCTGTTTGTGCTGGGCTTGGAGGTTCCCAGGAAGAACAAAACTGTTTATCTAGGCTGACTGCAGGTAGTGCTGGGCCTGGGTCCACTTAGCAAAAGAAATGGGGGCTGGGGCTCACTGAGTCCAGTTGTTGTTTGTTTGAGAGGATTTAGGGAGTTGTGAAGCATGAGTCAAGACGTGCCATTCATATGGGAAAGTCACTGTGAACAGCTTGGGTAGGCCTGGGTGGAATGGAGCCTCAGGGGATCTCCAGGGTAGGGCAAACAGTGTTCGCCAGGTCCCAAGTCGATGGATTCTCAGGCATGGCACTTGCCTGTCAGCTGTGTGGCTCAGTCTGGATAGATGTGGTTTCTTTAATTCCATAGTTGTCAGACTTCCATTCAACTTGATTTCTGATGGTTTCAAGTGATGGTTATCATATATTTTAGTTATAATTTTGAGATGTGGTTGTGTCGGGAGGCAAACCATCGATACGTATGCTGCCATCTTTACTGGAAGTCACTGTTAGCATTTTAGTGGATATATTTTCAGTGATATTTCTACCATATGTAAATATATAAAAAAGAATCATATTGTGATGGACTAGTTTCACTTATCAATATGGTGTGACATTTCTCTACACCATTAGGAGAGGGAGAGATTCAGTCACAAATGCTGTAAAGGTAAAGGCAAAACAGCCTGGGTTCTGTGAAAAACAAATTAACCCTTGGCTGGTGTGGCTCAGTAGGGTTGAGCTCTGGCATACAAACCGAAAGGTCACTGGTTCAATTCCCAGTCAGGGCACATGCCTGGGTTGCAGGCTGGGTCCACAGTTGGGGATGTGCGAGAGGTAACCAATTGATGTTTCTCTCACACAGAGTGTTTCTCTGCCTCTCTTTCTCCCTCTCTTTCCCTCTCTCTAAAAGCAAATAAAATCTTTAAAAAGGTGAAACAACAACAACAAAAAATCAAGTGCACATACTATGGGAAGTAAAGAGTTAAGTATTTTAGTCTTAGTTAACAGGCTTAAGTGATTAATGCATGTGGAAAGCTGTTATTTTGGGAACTGGAATACATGACATACATGATTCCAGGATGTCAACAAGCAATTCAACCTTTGTGCCCCAGGGGGTCTGCAAGCATTGTGTTCTAGGGAAGGAATTTATGTACACAGATAAAGAATCGTTGATCAACAGATAAAGAAGGACTAGAAAAATTGTCCTGGACTACAACTCTTACCCAGCTGAGCTTTTTTCCAAACCCCTAACTGCTGGAAACCATCCCATCTGGTTTCAGGGACTGTAACCTTGCTGACAGGTGAGAAGGCCCCAAGGTTGGAGCTGAGCAAACGGGCCTTGGGAAAATAGGCCACTGAGGAGACAAAACCTGTCCCTCACACCACCCTGCTTGGCCCTGGAGGATAGCTGGTTAGTTAACAACGGGTAAGACCCCTTGATGGCAGGGATAACCTAAGACAGGCACAGTCGCATAGGGGCTATCAGGGAAGGACTTGGGAGACATGGAGAAGGGGAAAAAGACCCTCATTCCTCAGCTTTGTCATGGCTGGAGTTCTCATTCTATCTGAAAGAAGTTTCCTATCTCTTGGCTGCTCTGCTCCACCCCCCTGACTGAAACAATACTAAAGGCAGGTATAGCCCTAAACTGGATCAGGCGGTTCCCTGGGGACAATTAGGCCTAGAAAAAAAAATGCATTAAATCCTATGAAACTTACTCTGCTAAAAATGCCCTTGAATTAATGAGTACTAATGTTTTGGGTCTGAGTAGAGGATGAGATCAGTTTCCCAGGTTTCAGGGCTAAATGGGCACCATGCTGTCTACCAGACCCTGACCTGAGGCAAATCTTTGTTTTCCTTCAATTGTTACCTATGATCTCTATCTGTTTTCTGTAAAAATAGCCTTTAGGCATTGATTGATAAGTTTTACATGCATGCTGTATACCCCTGCGCATAGAGTTCTCAATAAAAGCCACTTCAGGAGAAGGGCTCGGAGCATTCTCCACTAGAAGGAATTGCCACTCCCTTTTCTTGGCAGACCAAGAGTGTCTGGAATGACTTATTTCCTCATCTGCAGCAGCCAGGGGGACTCTGCAGGATGGGGTACCCCCCTCACCTAACCTACCATTCCTTCTTAGTTGGTTTGAGATGAGATATTAAGATGGTTTTTAAGGGTACATAACCCACTGTCTTCTCAGATCACTGGCATCTAAATAAAGCACCCATAAAGAGTCAACCTTTTTCTTTACTTATTGGTTCTTGTTATGGCAGGCAGCACAAATACGACTTTCCTGGTTTCACAGATTGATCAATTCAAGATGAATGGTGTGATTTTCAGTCAGCAAATATCTTCCACATATTAAAGGCCAGATAATGGACATTATAATTCGCCTTAACAGCACAGATATTAAATTATAAAAATTTTATAAGTAACTCAAAAAGGACAACTGTGAGAGTGGGAAAACAATAGCAATATTCCTACATTTTACTGCAATGGTTAACATTTTGGACCATGCAGGGAATTGGATTATTAATTCCACCCATCTGTTCTTTTCCATATAACATGGCTATGTGTGATCTGTAGTGCCTTCCCAAAAGTTAAGTGCACTTCCCCACTTCATTGGCAATCTAGCAGTTGCTTTGGCTACTGGAATATGAGCAGGAGTAACATGTGCCACATTTGAGCAGAAACTTAAGAAGTCACTAGATGATTCAGCTCTGTTTCTCGCTTGTTTCCCTTTGCCCTAAGAATGACATGTCCTAAAAAGGGGCTGCTCCTTCAGGCTAGTCCTAGAATGAGAACATGAAATGAAGTTACTACCACTGACTTGCATATACAAACATGCAGTGTGAATGAAAAATGTATATCATTGTAAATCACTGAGATTAGGAGCTGTTTGTTACCACAGAAAAACTGACTAATACATTATTTCCTCAACATACAGTGGCAGTTTTGTTTTTTTTTAAGATTTCATTTATTTACTTTTAGAGAGAGGGGAAGAGAGGGAGAAAGAGAGGGAAAGAAACATCAACATGTGGTTGCCTCTTGCATACCCCTTACTGGAGAACAAGCCCACCGCCTAGGCATGTACCCTGACTGGGAATCAAACTGGCGACCTTTTGGTTCACAGGCCGGCAATCCACTGAGCCACACCTGCCAGGGCCAATAGCAGTTCTTTTAACTGAACTTCACTTAACTGACTTTCCAGATTGACCCTTGTTCTCCTTTCCTTCTTTTAAGACATTGATAATGCCTGTGGCACACTGAATATTCAAGCCTGGAGGGCACTTTCCAACATGAGTGCTCACTTCTTCCCGATTAGCTGACCAAGCACAAGTCCTGATCCAAATCAAGAAAGATGAGAGTGCCGTGATAAAAACTAGTTTGAGGTTCCAGAGGTGGTTGACTACAACTTAGAGTACTATGGTTATTAAGGGAAAAAGCTCTGGAGGGAAGCTGCTAAAGACCAAACCCAAACTCTACTATTTAGTAAATGTGTGGCTTCAGTTCTGTTACCAAGACAGACACCAATATTGAGAGTTATTGTTTTCATAGACTCTATCAGACAAGAGGGAATAATAACCTAGTCCTTAAAAGTGTCAATTTTATTAATCAACATCACCCCAGTAAATTTAATAAAAAAAGTTTAATAAGTCTCACATTATAGGATATTCTCTAAAATACCTGAGTTTGAAAAACAAACTTTTGCAAATATTTCATGTTTATATGTTTTATTTCTAACATGGATAAAGCCATACTTAAAAGTAGAGAGAACAGTCTAATCATCCCCCAAGTACACATCACCCAGCTTGACCGGTGGTCATCTGTGGCCTGTCTTGTTTCTTCTTCCTGCAACACACACACACACACACACACACACACACACACACACACACACACACACTGTCCCCTCTCCAACCTCTGCTGCTGGATTATTTTAAAGTAAATTCTAAACACTATCTGTAAGAAAAGGACTCTTTTAATATAAATACCATACCATTATCTTCTTTTAAAAATAACCAATTTCTTAAAAACATACAGTCATGTCTCCAAATGTGGGTTTCAGTCACACGTTGCATTCTGTTGACATGACACTTACATTTCTTTTAATCTATAAAATCTTTTTCTCTAACCTAAGTAGCACTTTTAGATTCTTTATCTGTAACATAATTTGTTGTGACCATTTCACAAGTCGGTCCAGGGTCATTTGCTTTTCCCACCCTTTGGTAGACAGTTCTCTGGGTGTTCCCTAGGTGTCACACCAGCCTCACCCCTCCGCAGAGTGGTCCAGTGGGTCCCCATTCCCACCTACAATAAGTGCACCATCCGAAAACTTAATTTTCCTGAGACCTTTTTGATGATAAACAGGGAATTGAAATCTTCAAGGCTCTTGGTTTTGTTGGTCTCAAGAAATAAGTTTTTTAAAAAACCTATTGGATGACTCAAAAGGAAGCTTCAGGGGTGATTAAGATACTGGGGTTGTTTCACAAAATGCAGGATGGAAAAAAGACACATTTATAGATTAAATATTGCTTTATAAAATATGTGGTTTAGAATATGAATAACTATGCCCTGGTCAGTGTTACTACACTGTGCCCTACACCAAAAGTTTGGGGGTTTGATTCCTGGTCAGGGCACATACCTGGGTAGCGGTTCAATCCCCAGCTGGAGCATATATGGGAGGCAACTGATTGATGTTTCTCATATCAATGTCTGGCTCTGAAATCAATAAACATATTTTAAAAACATATATGAGTAATAAAGAAGGGAACATAGACATAACTATTTCTTCTACATCTCAAAAGTTTTATATATTCATGATGAATCAAAGTTAAAAAAAACATTTTGATAAGGAGTTGTCATGCATTGGATTATAAAAAGTGCTTTTCTAGTTACAAAAGGACAGATTCATTTCCTGAGAAGACTGCCTTCCCTTGTTCTTCTAGATTTTATTTTGACTTTGTGAAATCACTGCTACTTGCCCTTGAACAAACCTCTCACCCCACACGAAAAAATTCTGTGTATGTCTTAGATTTGGTTCCCGCTGACTGGCCATCCCCAGGTACTACCAGCTCTGCCCTCTTTTATCTGGGTCTCTGCTGTCTTCTTAATGACTCACTTTCAGGAGCTGCACACACCCTAAAGCCAGGTGGGAGCAACTGCTAAAGTGCAGGAGACAAAGCAAATACCACTCCCTCAACCTCAAACCTTAGGAGTAAAGGAGTTAGCTTCCTTTTCATTTCCTTCCTTGGCCAGGAGGGGTGGTGCTCCAGTGGCTTATACTTGGTGTTTTTATTGCAGTTCTTACAGTAGGCTTACTCTTTAAGTCAGGGAGCAGTTCCATGAAAATTAGGCCATCTGCTCAATTTCTGCATTCAGAAACTGGGAGATGACCCTGGTGATCGCTGTTTTATAGATTTGTCGTTTACTTTGGTTAAAGCTTTAGTTATAACCTGGTGCTCTTTCTTTTCTTTTTTCACCTGATGCTCTTAAGGCCCAGATTGGTGGACCAAGTTGGTGGTCTGAGTAGTAAGGAATTGGTTTTATCTCAGAGTCAAGGTCAGTTGTAACTGAAAATTGAGGAGCTCCCTCTTTACTTAGCTCAGTTACCTGGCAAAAGCACCACATGTTCCCTGGTGGAAGACTAGGAAAAATTTTCACAATATGTACTTGTGCTATTAAAAAACTGGTCATGGGCCTCTTAGGTCTGGAAATGGGCTTACGAGGGGCTGCAACTCTAGCAAAGTTGCATCTCTATTTACCAGACTTAGAATATATTTCATTATACCGTTCATATGTAGTTGGATTATGCTCTTGACCAAATATTTCCTGCTATCCACCTTCGGGGCACCTGGTTGTTTGCACTTCTTGGCCTCCTTGTGGTTAGGTAGGGAACTACATGAATAGTTCTGGCCAATCAGAGCAGATAATGTGTGTCACTTCAGGGAGGACCAGAACATCTAATTGCCTATATGTCACACTCTACAACACCACCTCTGCTTTTCAGTCCAGCATGACTGCTCTTTTAGCCTAAATCCTGGAGTGAGAAGGTATGAAAATGCAGGTACCCCAGCAACTGGCAACAGACATACAGTATAAGCAAGAAATAAACTTTGTTAGGAGATAGAATAGGAAGAACTTTGAGACTGTGCTATTGGTGCTGGCAAGCTGCTAGTGTCCTGTTGCCAGGCAACACCTTTTAAAACTTAGGTAGCAGCAAGGAATGAGAGGCCAGAGGGGAAATAAAGGCAGGGCCATCACCATGGCAATCTAATGAAGAACTTAATGCAACATGCAAAATACATTATGCCTTACCCTTGACCCAGTGTTCCTCAGTCTCGTCCAATAAGGCTGCCAGGCATTCTGAACAGCTATGATAGTGCAGGGGGAAAGTCCTTGAAAGTCTGTGTGTATCAGTTCCACTAGCTGGGAAAAGGAAAAACTTGAGACTGTGTATTCATCCCAAGGCCTGGAAGGGAGAAGGGGAGAGGGACTATAGTGCCCAAAGAAAATGCCCATAAACAACTTTGGTTAATTGCCTGCCTCGCATCACATATACAAAAAGAACAAATAGGGTCTGGAACACGGTAAGGATTCAGGCTAACAGAGCATCACCCTTACCTAAGTTTGTGTGGTCACGTCTCCCGGGGGCAGGGTGGGAAGCTCTTACCATCTTTACCCATCAGTCAATATGTAACTCCCTCACCCCCATCCCGCCAACTATGTGAGACGTCAGAACACAGGACTCTCTCTCTTCTCTTGATCTCTTGGCGCTTTATGATTACCCAGCCTCTGGCCACTTGGGTGCTGGCCAACCAGGTCTTTTGCTACCCTTGCCCTAGCTTCCCTTGCTTTTGCTCTTCCATTCACTAATAAACTTTGCATGCATGCTAATAGGCTTGCTGACAGGTAATTCTTTACTGTGTTGGTGAGAACCTGGGTTCCTCTGGTAAAAATTTTATGTCATTAAGATTTTTACATAATTGGGACTTCTGGTCAAGATGGAGGCATAGGTAGATGCCTCCTCACACAACCAAAAGAAGGACAACAACAAATTTTAAAACAAAAAATAACCAGAAATGCCAGAAAATCGAACCATATGGAAGTCTGACAACAAAGGAGTTAAAGAAGAAACATTCATCTAGACTGGTGGGGGGATGGAGACAGGCAGCAGGAGCCGAGAAGACACATGGCAAGGCAGTGGCTAGAGAACTAGGCGAGGAGGCAGCTGGCAGACTGGGCCGTCCCACATTTGTGTGTGGATAAACCATGAGAAATAACTGGAGAGTAAAGCAGACCATGTAATCCAGGGTTCCAACAGGAGGGAAAAAAGCCTCAAAATCTCTGACTGTAAAAACCTGTAGGAGTTGTGGCAGCAGGAGAAACTCCCAGTATCACAGGAGAGTTTATTGGAGAGACCTGATAAGGGCAAGATGACTTGGGAGGAGCAGCCTAGCCAGAGACCCCCTCCCAGGTTAACTGTTAATCATTGCTTATCTGCTTCTGTAGCCCGTTTTCACATCCCTTCCCCCGCCTGGGTAGCACATCAATCTCATCAATCTCCCACCTGAATGCTAATCCCTTCCCCCACCTGGGAAGCCCATCCGTTTCCCGCCCGGAATGCTAGGGCTTATAAACCCCTATCTAACCCCGATTCGGGGCTCAGAATTTGGAGACTGCCTCCTCTGAGCCCGCGCGTGTGAATAAAGGCTTACTCCGTTCCCTGAATCGTGTCTTGAGTCTGGCTTCCCGTAACAGACCTACAGGGTCTTAGAACTTCCCCAAACCCCTTACCTGGGAATCAGCACCAGAAAGGCCCAATTTGCTTGTGGGTAGAAGAGGGAGAGACTGAAAGCCAGTGGAGAACTGAGCAAGTGGCATTCTTCCCTCCCTGATCCCTCTCCCACACACAGCACCACAAGCAGCAATGTGGGGTGCCCTGCCCTGGTGAATACCTAAGGCTCTACCCCTTCCAATGTAGCAGGAGCACCAAGAAAGAGAAATATGCCCCAAATGAAAGAATAGATCAAAACTCCAGAAAAAAATACAACTAAGCAATGAAGAGATAGCCAACCTATTAGATGCACAGTTCAAAACACTGGTAATCAGGATGCTCACAGAAATAGTTGAGTATGGTTGCAAAACAGAAGAAAAAGTGAAGGCTATACAGAGTGAAATAAAGAAAAATACACAGAGAACAAACAGTGAAGGGAGGAAACCAGGACTCAAATCAACAACTGGGAGCAGAAGGAAGAGATAAACATTCAAACAGAACATAACGAAGAAACAAGAAGGCAAAAAAATGAGGAGAGGCTTAGTAACCTCTGGGACAACATTAAACGTTCCAACATCTGAATCATAGGGGTGCCAGAAGGAGAAGAGGAAGAGCAAGAAAGTGAAAACTTATTTGAAAAAATAATGAAGGAGAACTTCCCCAATATGGCCAAGGAAATTGACTTCCAGGAAGTCCAGGAAGCTCAGAGTCCCAAAGAAGTTGAGCTCAAGGAAGCGCACACCAAAGCACATCATAATTACATTACCCAAGGTTAAAGATAAGGAGATAATCATGAAAGAAGCAAGAGAAAAGGAGACAGTTGCCTACAAAGGAGTTCCCAAAAGACTATCAGCTGATTTCTCAAAAGAAACCTTGCAGGCAAGAAGGGTCTGGCAAGAGGTATTCAAAGTCATGAAAGACAAGGACCTACACCCAAGATTACTCTATCCAGCAAAGCTATCATTTAGAATGAAAGGGCAGATAAAGTGCTTCCCAGATAAGATCAAGTTAAAGGAGTACATCATCATTACATCTCTATTATGTGAAATGTTGAAGGGACTTATCTAAGAAAAAGAAGAAGATAAAAAACTATGAACAGTCAAATGACAACAAACTCACAACTATCAACATCTGAACCTAAAAAGCAAAAACAAAAACAAACTAAGCAAACAATAGAACAGGAACAGAATCACAGAAATGGAGATCACATGGAGAGTTATCAGTAGGGAGGGGAGTGGGGAGAATGAGGGAAAAGGTACAGGGAAGAAGCATAAATGGTAGGTACAAAATAGACAGGGGGAGGTTAAGAATAGTATAGGAAATGGAGAAGCTAAAGAACTTATATGGACATGAACTAAAGCGGAGAATGCTGGAGGGAGGGCTGGTGCATGGCAGAGAGGAATAAAGAAGAGGAAAAAAAATGGGACAACTGTAATAGCATAATCACTAAAATATACTTTAAAAAATATTTTTACATAATCTAGCATTCCTTGATAGATATAGAAATTGATGCTGAGAGATGGAGTGTGTCTTAGCAAAGACCTTATTTTTGTGACATTGACTTAAGGATCAATTGATGGGGTAAGAAAACTGATTTACGTAGGTACAATTTTCAAAACTATCACTTATAGTAACTTAGGAGGTAGATAATAAACCTAGTAAGCTTGTACCTCCAGGAGAAGAGACTAGAAAACAAAATGTTATTAGCATATGTTGGTCAGGGTTCGCTGCATGTGACAAGATACTTTAAGCAAGAGAATTACCCAGAAAATAATGTACCAGTTTATTATAAGGAAGAATGGAGGGAAATAGAAAACATATAAACTCAGAAAGTTGCAGGATTGGGAGTGGCAAATGCTTCTCACCCTCAATAGACAAGCTATAAAATTGAGGAGCTCTTAAACAAAAAACGTACTTAGATCGAGACCTTTAGGCAAGCAACAACACAAGATTATTCCTGGTACATCCATAATGAAAATCTGAATGGATTTAGGTGTCACCAGTAAAGCCTTTCAATTGGATAAAATGCTCAGAAAGAAGAGAATAAAGGTATTACTCTCTGTATTAGTTTTCTCGGACTTTCATGGCAAAGTACCACAGACTAAGTGGTTTAAACAGCAAATACTAATTTTCTCACAGTTCTAGAGGCTGCACGTCCAAGATCAAGGTATTGGCAGTGTTAGTTTCATTCTGGGGCCTCTCTCCTGGGCTTTCAGATGGACTATCTTCCCCCGTGTCTTCACACGTTCTTTCCTTTCCTGTGTTTGTGGGACTAGGGTCTCCTCTTCTGATAAGGACACCAATTATATTGGATTACAGTCCACCCAAATGATAAGGGCAAGATGACTTAAGAGGAGCAGCCTAGCCAGAGACCCCCTCCCAGGTTAACTGTTAATCATTGCTTATCTGTTTCTGAAGCCCGTTTCACATCCCTTCCCCCGCCTGGGTAGCACATCAATCTCCCACCGGAATGCTAATCCCTTCCCCTACCTGGGAAGCCCATCCGTTTCCCGCCAGAATGCTAGGGCCTATAAACCCCTATCTAACCCCGATTCGGGGCTCAGAATTTGGAGACTGCCTCCTCTGAGCCCGCGCGTGTGAATAAAGGCTTACTCCGTTCCCTGAATCGTGTCTTGAGTCTGGCTTTCCGTAACACAATGACCTCATTTAACCTTAATTATTACCCCTTTAAAGACCCTATCTGCAAATACAGTCATATTCTGAGGTCCTGGAGATGAGAACTTGAACATATGGATCTGGTGGAAGGATACAGTTCAGCTCATAACACTTTCCCACGAACCTGGATTGGTTCAAGCTACGTAGTATTCAGTAGATAGATGAAAATGAGAAGAAAGAACTGTGGGTATGCTATTGCAAATAAAGTTGATTGGAATAAATTGGTAAAATGATAATGAAATGCCCCTCTTTATCTATGATACTGCTCCTTGCCTTAAAGTGCAATTTGTCTGATAATATATAGCTACATCAGGTTTTCTCGTGTGCGTGTGACACCAGGGTTCCAGCTGCAGTGTAGTCGTTTTTTTAAATTTTATTTTTAAATTACATCTTACATTCAATATTATTTTGTATTAGGTTTTGGTGTATGCCATATCAGTTTTTAAGTATAGCTTTTCCATTTTGTTTTCAACTTATGTGTAAGCAACAAATACTTGCATTTTGCTTTGTTATCCAATCTGATCATCTCTGCATTTTAATGTTTTCCCCAGTTTTACTGAGATATAATATTGTATTAGTTTAAGGTGTACAGCATAATGATTTGATATATGAGTAGATATATATTGTGAAATGATTACCACAATAAGTTTAGTTAACATATATCTCCTCACATAGTTATACATTTTTTCTTGCAATGAAAACTTTTAAGATCCATTCTCTTAGCAACTTTCAAATACACAACACAATATTGTTAACTACACTCACCATTCCCAGAACTTATTAACCTTAGAACTGAAAGTTTGTACCTTTTGACCACCTTCACTCATTTCCTCCACTTCCTATCCTCTGCTTTTAATTTAGTAATTTTTATTTAGTATAATTTTTATATGGTTGAATTTAATTATTTCACCTTGATATTTATTTTTTATTTGTCCTATTTATTCTTTGTATCACCTGTCTTGCTTTCTTTGGGGTCAATTTAGCATTTTTTTTTAAGTATTGTATTTCATCTCATTTATTGGCATTTTACCCAGGGCTTTTTGCACAATAATTTTAGTAGTTTCTCTAATAATTACAATATGCAACCTTAATTTATCAAGTTACTAAAATTCTGTTCTTGTTCTGAGCTTTTTTCTCTGTTCTTCAGTTTGCGTAGTTTTATTTGACCTTCTTCAAGTTCATTGGTTCTTCCCTCTGCAGTGGGAATAATTTTTTAGGTTTTAGATATTGTTTATGTTTAGTTTTAACATCTGCATTTGGTTTATTTTTTAGAATTTTCATCTCTCTCCTGAAATTCCCATATCCTTACATTTTATATTTATTTTTCCCACACATTCTTAAAAATATTTATAATATTTATTTAAAAATATTTGGCTGCTGCCCTGACCAGTGTGGCTCAGTTGGTTGGGCAGCATCCTGCAGAGTGAAAGATCGCTGGTTCAATTCCCGGTCACACATCTGGGTTGCAGGGTTTGGTCCCCCAGCTGGGGTCCATGTGAGAGGAAACTGATTTATGTTTTACTCTCCCATTGATGTTTCTCTTCCTCTCTTTCTCCCTTTCTCGAAAAATAAAAAATAAATAATAAAAATATTTGACTGTTAATTGCAACATCTGTAACATTAGTTGGTTTGCTGTTAGTGACTACTTCCCTCTTTGTTATGCATCACATTTTCTTGCTTTTTAGCATGGCTGGCAAATTTTTATTGGCTTATGAATATTGTGCTTCATACAATTTAAGATTTTAAATTCTGTTATTTTCCACTTATGAGTGTCAAGTTTTGTTTTTGGAGGAAGGTAAATCATAGGCAGATATTTTGGCCCTATGAAACCTTAGTTTTAGACTTTTTAGAGCAGGTCTGTTTCAATCTTGCCCTTAATCCCTAGGGTATAGGCCTTAGTTCAAGGAAGTGGTCTTTCTGGGTTTTCAGTGGGAAAGCCAAAGTGCCTTCCAAGTTCTTCTAATTTGATGGGATTTGAGCTCCAAAATCTTGTTTCTCTAGCTTTAGACAGTGTTGAAATTTCTGCTCAGCTCTTGTTTTCCTCTGGATTCCTTGGAGTCTTCACTATACATATAGAGTTTAGGAATCAGTCAGCCAAGGATTTGAGAGTTTATACACAGATTTTGGGGTTTTCCCTCTGTTGTCTTCTTTTTTCTGGGATTCCCTCTACCCCATCCCCCAGTTTCAGCTACTCTGAAGCCCTGACCTCTGATTCCTCAGCCCAGTAGATGGGCATCTTTCTGCTTGAGATCTGTTCCCATCCCCACTCCACCTACACTCATTCCACCCCAGTCCTGCTCTGCAGAGTTTGAAGAGTGGGTGACCTCAGGGAGAAAAGCTGGGTAAACAAGGATCTCACTCCATGTTCTTCCCTTCTTTCAAGGACCATATCCCTTTTGGTTTCTGCCTGCTTTTAGTTGCTGTCAAATGCCTTCAAACAGTTGCTTTTAGAAATAGTTTGTCCAATCAGTAGATGAATGGACAAAAATGCTGTGGTACATTTATACAATAGAATACTATGTGGCCATAAAAAAGAAGGAAATCTTACCTTTTTGCAACAGTATGACTAGACCTGGAGTTATTATGTTACGGAAAGCCAGACTCAAGACCCGATTCAGGGAACGGAGTAAGCCTTTATTCACACGCGCGGGCTCAGAGGAGGCAGTCTCCAAATTCTGAGCCCCGAATAGGGGTTAGATAGGGGTTTATAAGCCCTAGCATTCCGGCGGGGAAACGGATGGGCAGAAGGGATTAGCATTCAGGTGGGAGATTGATGTGCTACCCCAGGCGGGGGAAGGGATGTGAAAACGGGCTACAGAAGCAGATAAGCAATGATTAACAGTTAACCTGGGAGGGGGTCTCTGGCTAGGCTGCTCCTCCCAAGTCATCTTGCCCTTATCAATTATGCTAAGAGAAATAAGCCACTCAGAAAAAGACAAATGCCATATGATCTCACATGATTAGCTATGTGGAATCTAATGAACTATATAGAAACAGAGACATGGATACATGTAAAAATAACAGACTGACTGCTGTCAGAGGGGAAGGGGAGGGAGGGATCAGATGAAAAAAGGTGAAGGGATTAGCCAAAGAATATATATGCATAACCCATAGACAAAGACAACAGTGTGGTGATGGCCCAAGGGAAGGGGAGTGGGAGTGGGTGGAGGAGAGCTAAGAGGGGACAGGGGAAATGGGGGTATCTGTAATAGTATTAATAATAAAAATAAAGTGAAAAAGAGAGAAAAAAATATTTTGTGTAGAATTTATAGTTGTTATCAGCAGGATGGTTAGTTTAATACAAGCCACAATTACTAGAAATGAAAACTGCTCAAGAGTTTTAAGCCTGTTCATTGTTTTTTTAAAATGTGCATTGTTTTGTATATTAGTGAGCCTTAGTGTCTTTTTTATTCTTATTGGCCCTTTGTATTTCTTTTGTGATTAGCTATTTTATGTATTTTTCCCAGATTCCAGGTCTTCATTTGTTTTTATTAAACTTAAATATTAACTTTTTGTCTGTTATGCATGTCATCAATGCCCTTTCCCAGCTTTCTATTTGCCTGTGTTTATTGAATTTTTCATAAATAAAATTTACATTTTTGAGTAGGCAAATCTGTCGATATTTTTCTATGTGGTTTTGTTTTTTCTGAAATTTTTGGGAAAGGTCTATAAGATTATGAAAATACATCCCTATAATTTCTTGTTTAATTGGTGGGGGTTTAATTGGTAGGTATTGTTTTTGTAGTTTTATTATGACTGATTTTTATTTTATTTTATTTTATCAACAGGCTTAATTTACTTTATTTTCCTCGTATAAAATTATGTAGTGGCCACAGCTGGAGCCTGAGTCCTCTGCACAGAAACTCTGGGTGCGTCTTTACAAGATGGTCAGTAAATTCCTGATAGGGAGACTTGGTGAACACAGTCTCTTTCCAGAGGACCAGGGTGAGATAGCTGCAGGTCCTAGAGATGGCATCAAAGGTGGCCTTGGCAAAGTTGCCCAGGGTAGCAGTGCAGCCCCTGGCTGAGATGTAGCAGTCATCGATACCAGCCATCATCAGCACCCTTCTGGGTACAGCAGCTGATGAGGCACACCAGCACAGAGCCACAGCGCTCGGTCACCTTACAAGGGACGGTGTGGGGCTTGCCGGTCTTGTTCCCCCAGTAGCCTCGCCGCACACGGACAACAGTGAGCTTGGCCAGGATGATAGCTCACTGATGGCAGTGGTTACTTCCTTTGAGCACTTAACACCCAGACCAACATGCTTATTGTAGTCCCCGATGGCGACAAATGCCTTGAACCGGGTCCTCTGGCCTGCCCGTGTCTGCTTTTGCATGGGCATAATCTTCAAAACTTCATCCTTGAGGGATGCCCCCAAGAAAAATCTATGATCTCAGATTCCTTGATGAGTAGAGAAAAGAGATAGATCTTTTCCAGGGACTTGATTTTCATGTCCTTGACCAGGCGGCCCAACTTGGTGACGGGGATCCACTCCTTGTCCTCCGCCTTGCCTGTGAGCTCCACGGCCTCTATCCCGACCCCAACCCCTGCTGCAACCTCACCCAGGATGCCGCTACCAAATCCTCCAGGGAAGCCACCGCTGCCTCCCATTCCAGGGCCCCCCGGGGCCTCCGGGCCTCCCCTGGCACTGGGGCCATCCACCATTTGGTGTTTCCTGGGGCGGGGCGGGGGGCGGGGAAGCTGATTTTAAAAACTATTAAATCTTTGCTGTGAAAGTGATATTTCTTTTTAAAATGGATTAAAATTGCCTGTTTAAATGTTTAACAACATCATTTATTGAATAATCTACCCTTTACTAGAGTTTAAAAGTATGACCTGTGACATACAAGTAATTAGGTATGTGAGTCTCCGGTCTCTGTACTTTCTGTTCCATTGATCTGTTTATTTACTTCTCTGTTAGTCCCATTGTGTTTTATTACAGTAATTTTCTGGTGCATATTTTGTTTATATCTGGCAAGACATGGGTCTCTCCTTGATCTTTTCCTTTTTAAAAAATGTTCTGCTGTTTGCATGTTTTTCTTCCTGTAGATGTCATTTTATAATTGATTTCTTGGGCTCTAAAAATTGCATTTCAGTTTGTTTCTCCAGCATTCAATGTATGGACTTTCTGGAGGAAAATCAAAGGTATTACAGGTTTGAATTTTAGGTTGAGGATGCAGGCCAGTACTTTGGTACTACTCTCAGGGACAGGAGGGGACCCAGAAAGGGTGTGGAAGGGATAACAGGTGCCTCCTCTGCAGTGGGTCTGGGAGCGAGGCTTGGCAATGGGGTTGTCACTGCTCTAAGGCACCTGCCTGCCATGTTTACCTGCAGCTGCATTCTCTGGGTCCTGGGATGCCGAGGTCTGAGCAGGGCTTGTCTACAGTGGCCCTCTGCTGCACCTCGTGGTTGCGATGAGTCCCGTGGGGCAGTCTGAGGCCTCCCTCCAGGGCTGCTCTAGGACTGGAGACAGGGAGGGTAGGAGAACAGACTGGAGCGGGACTCCAGGGTGTCCTTGCTTGCAGGCTGCCCTCAGGGATGCTGAGGCTGACTTCTGGCCTGGTGCCGCATCTGTGAATTAGTATTCTCTGCCTCCCATGGGAACCACTCAGTCAGGAGGGTCATGCCCTGGGGGCTTCCGGGCCGCGTAAAGGCTGTTGGTACCAAGGAGGGATCTCTGAGCTCTGGGTGCTGAGGATTCCAGCCCTGCCAACTGGCCCTCACTTGAAAAGGGCAGGAGCTAGGGGGCATGGTCAGTTGAGTCCCAAGGCTAGGCACCCAGAGCTCCAGATGCAGAGACACTGAAAAGTCAAAAGCCCATAGCTGTCAGCATGCTTACTGACCTGTAGGGCCCATCGGCAGGGCTGCAGGAGGACAGGTGGGTTGTGCCACTGGCTTCTGACTACTGTCTAGCTTACCCCGTAGGCAATGGCCAATGCCAAAGATGTGCCACCATGGCCTTGGATTCAGCTCTTTCCGTGCTAGCTGGGCCTTGCGGGGTACCACACACAACTGCAGGGTGGAGAGGCCACTGTCCAGGCCACTCAGTGAACACAGGAATGGGGAGATGAGAGTTGGTGGGTCAGTTCTTCTCCCTTCCTTCTCCAAGGCAGACTTTTTGGCATCGTGATGGTTCATATTGTCCCTCTGAAGACATCTTATGTGGCTAAGTAATCACTGTGTGTATTACAGTGCTGTGGCCAGCACAGCCACACCCTCCCTTTGCTTCCGTGCCTCTGCCTGTCTCCTGCTTCCCTGGGACCCACTCCCCACAAAAGTGTTAGCATCTAAGATTTGCCTCAGATTCTGTTTTCCAGGTAATCTAGACTAAGACAAAGCTTATTCTTCACACTTTATTTTACAAAAACCATCCTGTGACATCAGGTCTATTCAATAAACAGTCACTTAGCCCCTCCTTCTGTTTCTGGGCACTAGGAGTGACCTCAGGACACAGTGGCAAACACAGCAGGTGTGGGCTTTGCCCCCCAGAGTCCTCACGGATGGAGGATGCACCAAGGGAGGACAAAATAGCACACTGCATAGGAAGCAGAAAAGGCATATTCTGGAAGCCTCAGGATTTTACATCCATTGCTGATGTAAGGGAGGAAAAAGCTTTCTTCTCCCTTCAAGGTTCTCTCAGCTGGTTTAATAATCAAATGACAGGTTAATAAGAGAAAATAACTAAATTTATTTACATACATATGTGTATGGGAACCCAACATACATGAAAGAGTCAGAGACCCCACCTACAAGAGAGATTCAGGGACAGAAATGACATTCTAAGCTAGGGATGGGGTAAGACATCTTGAAGGTTCAGAAGGTAATTGCAGGGAGAGCACATCTTCAGTAATTAGTTTGCCTTGTCATATAGGTGGGTAAATAGATAAAAAGTCATTTCTAGTGATTACTCTTATCATGTGTCAGACCCTTAATTTAAATTCTTTTAGGTAGTGGGCAGGGGTGGGGATGGCAGAAATTTATCTTGAGCCTACAGGGTCTCAGTTTCTTTTCACTCACTGTATACTGCTGAGGTACATCTTGGGTGGCTTGTTCTGAACCCCTATACTGGTCCATCCTAAAGCCTGCAGAAATGGAGAAGTGGACAGATTTACTGGAAATTTCTCCTGCCAGATGATCTCTTTGCTGAAAATCTAGAGTGAATACACAGGGGGACTAATAGGGCGAGTACTAGGGTCATAATGGTCATCTGAGAAGATACTGGCCAAAGCCTCTTCTAGTAGCTTGAGAGTCAGCTGGTGGGTCAGCAGGACACTCTGGTGGGCTAGAGAGAGAATGACTAAATTGGAACATTAAACCTTAGCAGGGTAAGGGAGCCTCCTTATCCCCAGAGAGGGTAGAGTGGAAGCTGAGAGTCTACTATAATGACCACTGACCTTTCCCACTCTGGAGTTCTGTGCCTCACTGAGCACTACTTGTCTTTTGGGAAATTTCATTTCCAATTACTTGCTAAATGCAAGAGGCATTTTTGGTGCTCTGCCCAGGTCCTGTAGCACCCATTCATCAGGGCTGTGCACCCCGACCCTGCTCCAGGCTGGCACCTGAGAGTTCCTTACCTCTTGTGTGAGCTGAAAGTGCTTGGATGTTTATGCTCCTCTAGAGTAGCCTGTAGCCATTGCTTCATTGCTAGTGAAGACTTAGCTCTCTGCTTCGAGGCTGAATCAATGCCCAAGGGTAATTTATACTCCAGAGTTTTCAGTATCAGGCAGAAGATAGGACTTTCCCTGAAATGTCACCTTTGGCTGCCTTTCCTCTTCCCTTTTTTGCTCTCCCCACTCCTGGGTGTGGCTCAGTACTTCCCACCCTGATATTTGTGTTTTTAAAATTAAACTTACAGGTATCCTGAATCAAAAGTGGCAATTGTCATCTGGGTGGGCCCTCAAGAGCTGGCCAACAGCGTCCCTGTTCCTGGGGCTCTATGCCGGTGGGCAGGAGGGAGGACCTAGTGGCTGTGAGGGTGGATTGAGGGCCCACACAATACCAGCCACAGTCCCTCCCCTTGTAAAGCTGGAAAGCACAGGCAAGAAGCCCTAAGGGGGACTTTCCTGGGCCTCACCCTGATCAGCCCCACTCAAACACGACACCAGTGGGTGCTCTGGGAGAGCCAGCTCTAGCACAGGACCAGGGCAGAGGGATAGGGAGAAGGGAGGGGAGCAGGGTAGTTCCTCGATGGGACTAGTTCTTCTATTTTTTTAAAAATCCTCACCCTAGGACATTTTTTCATTGCCTTTAGAGAGGGGGGGAGGGGGAGAAGCATTGATGTGACAGTTGCCTTCCCTACACACCCAGACCTGGGACCGAACCTGCAACCCCGGTATGTACCCTGACTGGGAATCAAACTCACAACCTTTCAGTTATGGGATGACACTTCAACCAGCTGAGCCACATTGGCCAGGGCTGGGAACAGTTCTTGCTTATGTGGTCCTTAGTGAGGCACACATGTGTCTGAAGAGCATCTCCACCGTTCTCAGTGTGTCTGAGCCTGGCTCTGAGGAGAGGCTCTGTCACTCCTGATGCCAGTTTCCTCTTTAAAGCCTAGTCCTGTCCCTGGCTCCTGCAGACTTCTGTTTTTGCATCCTCAGAAGGTGCTGGACCCAGGAGGGAGCCCTGTCTCCATTGTAGGGCTCAGAGGTGCCTGAGGCCTCACACCCAGTCCCCCTAGATTTCAACATCTCTGTGTTCACTAACCAGAGGCAGGGGCAGAAAAAATTGTGATGGAGACAAATGAAGCCCAGATTTCCTCTATGAGGCTGAAAACAAAATAGTCAGGGATCCCCAGACATGACCTCTTTCTCATGGAGAGACATCACTTCTGTGTAATAAGTCTAAAAGATCAGGAACCCAAATTCACGGAACTCCAGTTCAGGGCTGGGGAGAGGACTGTGGAACTCAACTAGATCTTGGATTCAGGGACGGAGGGGTGCATTAAAAACTTTTAGGTTTTTAGGCTCAGGGTTCTGTAAAAGAAAATAATGTTTTTGTTTTAAGTCCCCAAATTAGAGCAGTTTGTTCTAATTTGGGCTTTTCTATTCAGTGCTATCCAGGATGCTGTGTCACACAGGGCTGGCTGTGCTGTGTGAAGCAACCACGCTGTGGAGAAGGAGCTGGGAGGGGGGCAAAGGCCAACCCTCAGAGTGGAGGTCCAGATCCCTCACCCACACTTCATTGTCCCCCTTCAGGCACTTTGGGTAAATAAGCCTCAAGAAGGACCATGTTGATGCACAAAGACAATTGTGGAGAGTGTACCAAGTCATGGATTCCAATAGTCCATTAAAACTTCCAAAAGATAGTCTCTCCCCCAGTAACTAACCAAGTGAACTAAAAACAAACAAAGAAAAAAAGTCCCTATTGATTAACTATCCATTTTTAGAAGACAGCAGAATACAGTTATCCTAACAAACGCTGGCAGTGCATCAGCCCGGTGCTCCAGTGCCTTTTTGTCCACTTCTGCCCCCGCCCCCATTCTCTCAGCCTACAGGGATGGGAGAAACATAAAATGCACAGCCTCATATTGTATCTCAGAGCAAAAACAAAACTAGACTTCCAGATAAAGATAGCAGATGGAACACATGCATCTAATTTTGCTCTCTCCCAAACTTCTATTAAAATCCCAGTAAATGGATATAATAAAGGCGTAAACCTCCAAAGATAAGGAGAACTGAAGAGGAAACAACAAAAAAGTCTGGAACCTAGAGGCAGGTGGATGAGTGGAAACTGACTCAGTAGCCCCCAAAAGTCAAGTTGTAAACTAGCAATGGAACAACCATGAACCATCCACCAAAGGATCTGCCAAAGGCTTCACTGTGGGCAGCACCTGGTACCTTGGGAAGAGTTGACGGGGAGGAGAGAAGCCAATAAAAAGGATTGCAGGACACTATTCAGAGCCCTTGGTGTCCTCCCATTTCTGAACAGCCATCTCCCCATCATAGTAGACTACAGGGTCTCTTGTGCAGTGGGTAAGTCAGAGGGTCTCAGCACTGGGGCATCAGGCAAAGGTGAATATGGGGGCAGGGGTTGAAAACAGGAGATTAAGGGAATACTGACATACTCCTCTCCTTCACCATCTCTCTTGTCCACTTAGCTTCTCTCTGGGGAAACTGATATCAGGGCCCCCCCACAAAAAACAGCTTCGCCAAACATCCCTGTGAAGAAGCGGGCTGGAGGCTCACATAGCTTCCAGCTCTATGGGAGGAAAAATACCAGTGCACTTCTCAAAAATTTGAGGGCTTTTTGGGGAAGGGGGAGTTCCAAGGGCCAGTTTGGGCTCCTTTGAGGCAGCTTTAGGCTGTCAAGCAGTTCTGTGATGTTATTTCTAGAAGGTGGGGACCTGTAAGCCTGCTGACTTCTGCTTTGGGGTTTTAACCAACAACAGGAAAAGTCTCTTTCCATATCTTTCTAAATAAGATTCAGTAGTGTAAGTCTTTATTTATAAATATGAATGTAAACAGCAGAGGAAATACTGAAGAGTTGAAAACTGTTGATTCCAGGAAGTGAAACTGGGGAGTTAAAAGGAAGGGGACAGGGTACTATTTTTTTTTTAAGAGGGAGAGAGAGAGAGAGAGGAAGGGAGGGAGAAAAAGAGGGAGAGAAACATGGATATGAGAGAGGAACATCAACCCAGGGCTGGACACTGGCACCAAACCCAGTACCCAGGCATGTGTTCTGACAGGGAATTGAACCAGACACCTTTCAGTTTGCAGGATGATGCCCAACCAACTGAGCCATACCTTTCAGAGTGGCACTATTTTTCATAATAAATTTTTTGTGTAATTTCATTTTTTAATTATATCACACATAAAAACTATAAAATAAATCCAAGAATTCCCTTGCCTGGGCCCGTTTTCAGGGATTTGTGGGGCAGGAGGAGCACTCACTCTTCAATCCCATCATGCAGTTGCCCACCCCTGCCCACCGCTGCAGATACAGTCCAGAGTCCCAGAGCAGAGCACGGGGAAGTGGTGTGAAATTGTAGGCTTCCCAGTCTGCATTCCTAGGGGAGAAGCTGTGAAGTTTTTGCTTTCAGAATTAGGATTCCGAGAAGCTTTTAGATGATCAGGGAAAGGCTGAGGTTCCTGGTGGAGACCATAGCCTCTGGAAGTGAAAAGTGCAGAGGGGCAGGCTGGCTGGAGGGTCCATGCCGTGGGGCACTGGGCCTCCATTCCTTTTGTGACAGAGGGCAGGGGAGGGGGAAGCCCAGGAAATGGCAGTCAGCCCTTCACCTGTCTCTCACTTCTTGGTCTCTGTCTAGCTCTCCCTGGGGGCCCCTGGCTTGCAGTGAAGACCACTCATGTCTTTCTAGTGAAAGGCCCCAAACATGGCTCACCTGCTCAGAGACCATCTTGGGGACAGCTGTCATACGCTGTGGTCTCCTGGTCTCTGGGTTGCCCAGGCTTCCTGAAGACTCTCCACCTTTACAGTGTTGTTCAGCAATGCGGGCTACAGGAGTCACAGCTTATCTGAGGAAATGTGAAGGCAGAACTTACAGCCACGTGCCTGAGCTCAGGGGTTGGGATGCATGGTGGGGCCTCAAGGCTGGACAGTTTTTGTCAAACTGGTTGTCTAGGCTGGCTGGGGGACCTAAGCAAAGCTGAACAACTAAACTTGGCACAGATAGGAGTCTTCCAGCAGAACGGCAGCCCTCCCAACTCCTGGTCTCTGAACACCCTCTGCCTCAACTTCTACTCCACTGTTCTGGCCTTTTCTGCACCAGGCACCACTTTGGATTCCAGTGCAGCCTATGGAGTGTTTTCAATGCATAAAACAAAATACAGAGGATTACAAAGGAAACCAATTACAGTGAAATAGTGTTACTAAAGTATTAGATAATAAATTTTGTGATGGAGTAGCATGATGTTTCATTAAAGAATCAACAACAAGACCTGGTAACAGGTCTAAGCAAGGCTGTAATTTTGAAGTAGTAATGAACAAAACCAATATTGTGCCATTATCTGCAAGAACTCAACTGTCATATAAAAGTAGCAGTGATTTCTTTTTTTGACAAAGTTACAGGTAAGACTACTGTGGAGTTTTGTCTGCATTTCTAATGAAGGGAAATGCTAAATTTCAGCTAGAGGTTAGTGTAAGAAATGATATAATTTTCTCACCTGAGTTCAAGGATGTCCTGAATTCAACCTGCAGACCCCAGGCTAGGAGCCCTGCCCAGTCTGCCTGGCTCTATAGCTTCTGCTCATCACAGCCCTTGCCATCGGGCTCCTCTCTTGTGTCCCCCTGCCCATAAGCAACAAGTACCTGAACCCCCCCCCCCCCATCACCGGCTTTTCTCTCTACTTTTCAGAGGCTTAGATAGGCCTGATAGGGCCTGAATCCAGCCCTAAGCAGCTATAGGTCAGAGAAAGTGGGAGGGTTTGCTTCCAGGCCCAAGCTGAAAAGCAGCAGCAGCATACAGATGAGAAAGTTGGAGCCAATGGGACCTAAAGCGAGTGGGAGAGGAGAGACGGGCTCACCTGTGAGTCTGGGTGTTTGCATGCACGGCACTGGCCTACAGACGCAAGTCAGATGCCTATGATTTTATGTTAGGCAGTGTTTTAAAAAATCCCAATGTATAAGCCACACCCCAGGCCAACTAAATCCAGGCCCTCTTGGGGTTGGCTCTAGGTACCATAATTTATTAAACTCCCAGGTGAGTCCAATGTTCATTGAGGGCTTGATGTGAAAGTGAGGGACAGGGAGGTGTGCAGGAAGAGAGGAAAGAGGCAAGAGGCCCCAGAGGCTCAGGGAGGTACAGTAGATGCTGACTGGGAGTTCAGTCCCACTGGCTTGAGTGGGGACTGGGGTTCCTGAAGTGTTTTGCTGTGTTTGAGAACTCACTTTGGAGAGCTGCAACACCAGTCCCTGATTTTGGCTGCTGAAATTCCCCACAGCTCCTGGAGATAGCTAGTCTTTCAAGAAGATGAATGAGCATCTTCTCTACCACCCTGCTGCCCTGCAAGTAACCAACACTCACATGTCCTGAAGGCAGGAAAGCTGGGGTACTGGCTGTACTTGGACAGGGAACTCACCTCCCCTCTCTGAGAAAGGGGCTGTGATTCCTATATCTGCCTTGCCTCCCACTGACTCTCTGCCCCCACCTGAGAGGGCTTGGGGAGGAACCCCATTCTGCCACAAAGTGGGCCATCAGCCTGACAAGAAGTACCTTGGCTCCAGAGGGAGAAGAAAAGCCCCACTGTCCGTCCGAAGGCCTCATCAACCAGGTAAAGGAGAAGGGGATTGACACTGCTGAAACCCACTGTATTCTAGGTTCACGTGGGGTGACTCTCGTCTCTTGTCAAATTAAAGCATTGTATCCCATGAGTTTGGCATTGCTATCTCCGTTTTATAGATAAGGAAGGAGGGAGGCTCAGAGTGCAAGAGGGAGTTGCGCAAGGTCTCACAGCTCTGCAAAGTGGTGCAGTCCTGGCTGACCCCAGGGTCCGTGGGGTATGGGGCAGGCATTTGTGCTATACAAACACAGCAGCTCCAGGTGAGATCAGGATGTCCCCTCTCCTGTTTGAGCAGCCTCTGCAGGCTTAAAACTCCAACTCTGGAGGCATGCTAGAGCACTCTACACATTCTCTCATGGGTGAAGCAGATGTTAATACCCTCATTCTACAGGTGACTCTCAGAGATGCATGGCTCCTGTCATTTCTCAGATTCTTACAGCAAATGGGGCAAAGCTGGATTGCCAGATGAAGTCTCTTGACCTGCTAGACTAACATGAGAAGGAATATACAATGTTTACAGCTTTGGGATTCCGCATGCAAAACTGACATGTCTACAGTCACATCAAAAGACAAAGCCAATTCAAATGCAGGGTTTTCATTCAGAAATCTTCCGGTGCCACTCATGCAATGCTCAGATAAATGAGGGTTTGAGAGCTTGTCAGAGAATAGGCCCAGACACACATTATATGCCAGCATCACTCTTCACAAAGAACATCTTGTATTTCATGTAGATTTCCATCTTGCCCCATTTGTCTTCCATACCTGTCCTCTCTGAGTAGTCAGAAATTGCTCTGGACTGCCATAAATCAAAGCACATCCCTTCCCCCGTTCTCTTCTTCCTTAGACAAATGCTCTACTTTGTAGGGAACTGCTCAGAAACATGGTTGAGATAAATCAAAGGATTTTAAAGAAGAAAATGAGCTTCTCTTGCTGTTCCAGCATGTTACCAAAGGTAAAAAAAAAAAAAAAAAGTAATAATTGGGGTACATGGAGCCTCTCTGTGTGTCCTAATTAGAGGGCTCCATGTGCTAGCTAGGAAACGTCAAAGGTCTAAGGAATGAACTTTGTGCATTTAAAAAAATTGAGATGTAATTCACATATAACATTATATTAGTTTCAGGTATGCAACATAATAGTTTGACCTTTGTATATATTGCAAAATGATCATCACAATAAGTCTAGTTAACATGCATCACCACACAGTTACAAATTTTTTTTCTTGTGATAGAAACTTTTAAGATCTACTCTTTCAGTGACTTTCAAATATACAATATAGTATTATTAAATACTGTAGTCGCCATACTGTACATTACATCCCTGAACTTACTTATTTTATAACTGGAAGTTCATACCTTTTGACCAACTTTACCCCTTTTACCCTTCCTGAATTTTACTTTATAAACCCAGTAGTAAGTTCTTGCTTTCCCATGGGCTGCTGGGTGTGCCCAGGTATGTGAAATACAGTGCTTCCCATGTGACAATTGTCTTTACACCCACATGCCCCTCTAAGGTATATAATCAATTCTCAAGTTAAAAGTTTGTCCTTTTGGTCTTACTCATGTTTTCTTTGACTTTCTGTTTCCTAATTCTTCTCCTACACCTGTTAACTGGCCCTAACCTCCTTGACAGGAGGCTCCAGCTAAAGGGAGGAAGAGGCAACTACTTAGGGGTGACTGTTATTTCCCTCTTGATTACAAAGCCAGCTCGCCCAGGGTAGCTGCTGTGACTGATGCCTGCCCAAGGCATGGCACGCTGCTGTAGTTTGATGAGTGCATGGCACTTGGATGGGCATGACGTTGGAAACCCCAGACTGAACTCACTGAGAAAACACACATGGATCAGGCAGGAGTGGCATAGAAGAAAGGTCTGAAATGCCGTTGTTCAGGACACCAGGCCAGGAATGTGGGCATTAGGAGGTGCCAAGCCCAGGAGGCACATAGGTGCTCCTGCAGGGACAGGAAACAGTCCCACAGTGCTGTGTAGACGTGGCCCCAGGTCTCTCCCCCTACCTGCCCCTCCTTGCTAATGTGGGCTACAGAGGAGGGAACTCAGTGGGAACACCTTGGAGTGGGGAGTTAGGGTGGGAGGAGCCACAGAGAGAGAGGTGGGCCACAGGGGTCAAAGGACCCTCACATGCCTCTGGGAACATTTGCAGAAACACTGGGCCTCTTGTCTGGCTCCCAAAGGGCAGGTATGCATTGTTGGGGGTGGCATGGTGGCACCTCGAGGCCCAGGGTAGATAAAAAGGTGGAGCCATACCTGCTGCCATGTGGTGTAAGGCAGCAGAAAAGCAAGGATTTTTCTCAGGTGCCACATTTATGGTCTTTCCCTCATGCAATGGGAGAGAGAGCCCTATCGACAGAGTTTGCCTGAAACCCAGCAGATTCCAGGTGAGGGAGGGCCCAGGTGAGCTCCTGGCCAGGTGCTTACAGGAATATTCTTGTTGAGACATTTAATATTCTCTGGGGATCAGCTCCTAGGAGTTTTCCAGGAGTCTCTGGGTAACCAGATAGGCCTTGCCTCCCCAGGAGGAGGAAATTGATCCCCAGCAGCGGGGAGGATGGCAATGGCAAGGGAGTGCCATTACAGTGCTGCCTGCTAGGCCGGGCTGGAGGACGGAGACATGTCTCCCTGGGCCCAGGACTCTACAGCCTGAAACACAGAAGTGCAAAAGCCAGAGGCCTTCCTGGCTTTTATGTCAGCTTTTTGTTCAAGGACTCCCAGGACTTCTCTACTAAGAACAGGAATTCTAGGGCCCAGAAAGCTTATAAGTAAAGTCAGCAGTGGGAGCTTTTGGACAGTGTTTGTGATGCTGGTTGATTCCAGTCCCACAGCAAGTGGGGTTACCTGTCTGCTGAGTTCATTGCTGAGTTATTTATAACTCCTTCTTGATCTAACATCAAAAGTCATACTGTCATACTCTTGCCCCCACCCTCCAGCTGGGCAGACACTCAGTCCCTCTATGCCACCTCAGGGCAGCTCTTAGGTCTCCCATTCCTATGCCCCTGGTACTCCCTCGAGGGTGAGGGCCATGGAAAGCTTTTCCCACCTCCAGCCATGCAAGCAAGGCGCGAAAAGCAGGCAGTGAGTCAGTACAGAGCTATGGGCGAGGGCTTCAGGTACCGCAAAGCACACTCAACCCTTTCAGATCTCCCTGGTGTGGTACGTGGAAGTGGCGGTGGTAAGGGGGAATGAATGAGATCTTCACCTTCCATAGGTTCCCAGGTTAGGCTGAGCAGAAGGGTGGCTCAGGCTGGCCCATGGGAACCACAGAGGCCAGCCAGAGAGCTGACTCTGCTGCCCATCCAGGGATCAGGCCATCCCTCCATGAACAGCCCCTGTGTGGGGTTAGGAAGTCAGAAGCAAAAGAATTCCCAAGTGAACTGAGAGGGGGACCCATGCTGTTTACTGGCTATAGTGGCAGGTGAGGGTGGAGGGATGACATATGTCTATTCCATCACCCTTCGCTGACCTGCTCTCTCTGTCCCAGGGAATCACATATCTCAAGACCCCTGGCTTCCAGGTAGGCTGGCCATTGGGAGGCATCTGTAGTAGTCAGACCAGAGAGGAGAGCAGAGGGAAGTCACAGAGTTCTGCTCCTCACGGCACCTCTCCCAGGAGCCATGTCCCCACAAAGGCTCCAGCTCCCGTCCGCGAGCACTGTCTCTGTGGCGCCCTCCTGGACAGCCCCAGTCCCTGAAAGCCCAGCACCCACTTCTTGTTGTCTATCCAGCCTTGGGTGTGGCAGCACATCCTGCTGGTGTTAATCCCTGGACTGCCTCAGTGTCCGCTCAGGTTGGCTTCCACCACCTGTCACCAGTCCCTAAGTCCTCTGAAGAATCTAGACTGGCAAACATCTCATTTAGTGTGTGATTGGGCCACCTAATTCAGTAGGTCTGGAGCATTTCTAACAAGCTCCAGGTGATATCGATGTGGCTGGTCCGTGGACCACAATTTGAGAAGCAAGTACCAGGGAGATTTTTATTTTCCTGAAACAATGTGCTGGGCACTCTTCTGGGCAGTGGGCCATGAAAGTAAAACAAATAGATCTGTTTATGATCCAGAGGGGGGAACAGACACAATCAGATGATAATCACTATAAATGACACCATTGGCAAATGCTCCAAAGGATGGACAGGAGGCTGTTTGAACAGTTGGGTCTTCAGGATAGCTTCCTTGGCACCTTTTTGAGGTGATATTTGAGCTGAGACCCACGGAAGGGATCAGGGAAGGGTTCAGCAGCAGTGCATGAGCAGAGGCTGGGTGTCAGAGCAGAGGGACAGTGTGTGTTCTGTGGTCTGAGAGAGGCCAGCCTGGCTAGAGCACAGTGAGGACTCCCGAGATTGGGCCCAGAGCTCAGGTCCCCAGGTACCAAGCTGGCTCCTTCTCCCCGAGCAAGAGTGTCTGTACCTGAACTCAACTGCTCATGTGATCAGGCTTCCCCTTCTCCTATGGCCTGAATCCAGCTCCCAGTACGGTCTGCAGGTGCCGGCAACTGGTGCTTTCAGACTCCTTTCTGCTCAGCTGGCAGCCACACCCAGACTGCCTGGCGCCTGAGTTTGGCTGCTCTTGCATTAAAAAGGAGCAATAGTGGGGGCAGGGTGCTGCCCTGGCACACAGTTCCCTGGTGTGACGAGCAGCCTGGCCCCCACACACAGACACTAAGGAGGACAGCATGCCTCTGCTTGCTGACCTTTGGTGTTTCAGTTTCCCCAACAAAAGCCACTTCTTAACCCCATACACCGGTGACATTATAGTGTTTTCCTCTACCTGCCTCACCACATTAGGGCTTTTCTATATTTTAAGAGCAATGGGAGCCTTAGAAGTGTTAAGCATGGGGTTGTCTGATGGGATTTGTGTTTCCAAACAGCTTTAGGGCTGTAGTGTGATGGGTGGGCTAAAAGGAGAGAGAGGGAGAAGGGGAGAGCATGGAGAGAGGAGCTGTGTGTGAGGATGACAGCCTGTGATCAGCTCAGGGGTCCCTGGGACCATAGATGCACCAGGAACCAGAAGCTCGTTCTGAGTGCTGAGGTCAGTCTACCCTCAACTACTGGTGCTGGGAGGGAAGAGGTGCTGGCCTGTCTCTGAGGCAGTAGGCACTAGCCAGGGGGAAGACTCTGAGGATTTGAAGACCCCTGCACTGAGATTCTTGGAGGGAATGGGGCTCATGGGACTGTGGACGGGACAGCCAGGAGGGGCCTTTGAGAGGCTGGGCCAAGTTTGGGGTGAGACTCAAGAGGCAGAGTGGGGCTCAGGGATGGAGACACAGCTGGGCACCTGGAAAGACAGGAATCACCTGATCTGAGGAGAACAATGGAAAGCCAGGGGCTCCCTGACCTCACACCTGTGGCTTACAGCATGGACAGCTTGGTCAGTGGTGGCCCTAGAGAACAGTTCAACATTCTGTCCTTGGAGGCTGAGCCTGCCCACATAGCCCTCCTGGCTTAACCTGGACAGCAGGCTCTGGGAAGGTATAGGGTACAGAGGTGAGGAATGCGATGGTCATAGTAGGCACTCCCCAGAGGGGAAGCACCACAGGAGACCATGGTATGGACTCAGGCCCAAAGGAATGGCAGCATCAGCCCTGAGGGCGGCAGTGTGTCAGCCATGAAGAAACAACACTGTAAGCAGATACGGGCTTCCGAAGGCCCCAGGTATGGCAAATGCATTTCTTTGGGCCTTTAGCCATGGCTCTGAGCCCATGACACTGTAGGTGTGTGGTCACTCCTTGGCTGTCTGACAAACACTTCAACCTGTTGTTAGCTACTTCACCTGCCTTCTCTCCTAATTATCGGGTTGGAAAGTGGGGTAGGGTGTGAAATGGAATTTTATGTTGGTTCAGAATTGCTCCCAGCTGAAATTAATAGTTAAATGCCCATATTTGAAAGCAAGTCCACATTGGACTTAAAGGAGAGAAAGCAAAGCCAGTGTCTCAGCTTCACCCTTAGAGCTGTCCCTCCTCCATTCTGATCTCCATCCTGGAACCACCTAAGGTGAACCTCTGTGAGTTGAAGACCTGCAATGAAAGAGAAAGTACATCTGAGCCGAGAGCTGGCACTTATGGACAGCAACTTCTCTTTGAGGATGGGTGCAGCCACCCCAAACACAAATTTGCCGCTCTAGGAAAACTGAGAAGACTGGGAGGACCCCTGGAAGAGGAGGTGGCATATCTCTCCATTCCATGGCTCCACAAATCTCGGTACTGTGCCTCAGGACATGGCTCCCAAGCAGAACTAGTCCAGAAGCCAGCAGACCTCCTAGAAGGAGTGCCCAGCTTTCACCCTCTCTAGCTCTGGGGCTCCACTCCTGCTGCCTCCTCCCAGGGGGGACAGATGCAGACCCAGGGTTCCCTCCACTCTGACATTCACTATCTTGGGGCCAGGACTGCAGACCTGGGGGAGCTCCCAGGTCTCTACCAAGTTTGCATTTTTTTTGTTATTTAACATTTTTATTTCCATTTAAAAAGTTCATTATCAAAAAAACAAGAAGTAAAAATGCTTCATGATCTGATCTAACCTTGATTGTAAGATCTATTTCTCTATTTATATTTTGTTCATCGTCTTAGCTTCGTCATCTGTGAAATGGGTGACGAGTCTTGGTTCTGTGCAGGGTGGTTGTGAAATTGTGATGGCCCGTGAGGGCTGGATGTAAGTGCAGGGCACCCTATGGAAAGCATGAGTCTGGGCTCCACAGGTTCACTTGCCCACTGGACAGCTCTGGGGTTTTAGAGGGTGGCAGAGGCTATTCTTGATGAGCTCCAGGAAGAAAGCAAGCCTGGTCAGAGGGGAGGAAATGCCGTCTGCCCAATGTCCATGAGCCTAAGCCTGGCTATCTTCTCTGAAATACACACACATACATTCACACTGACATACACTCTCACATTCACATGCACATACACATTCACACACACATGCTGCCATCATCAGGGACCTGTGTCTGAAGGGGAGGGTGCTCCCTGCCATGCTACTTAAAGGCTGTGAGTTGCCATAGTTGTGACACTCTCTTCTCCTTTGTGCTTCACTGGACACAGAGCAGCCACCATCCTCAAGCTAGGTCCACGCTGGTTGCAGAAGCAGGCAGCTGGCCAACTGGGCAGGAGTGCTGAGGATGAAGGAAAGGTGGGAGGTGGTTGGGCACAGCTAGCACCCTGAGTGCTCCATGCTCTTGACTTCTCTGTGGGCTCAAGAAAAGACCACTCACTTCAGGATGAACTCTCCTTTGGGGCCAAGAGTCTCACTGGACCCAGCACAGGAGCCCAGCTGTGTGGCCACCCCAGTCTCACCCAGCAGGTGGGACAGCTCCCAGAGCAGCACCTCCAGCCTGGACCAACCTTTGCCCATCAGTCCCACGGTAAGCCTGAGGTGAGCTTCTGCAGGCACATGGCTTTCCCTCCTCCATTCCGATCCCAATCCTGGAGACACACAGGGGCTTTGGTAGGGAGATAGAAAAGGCCTATTCTTTGCTGTGAGACCTTGGGCATGTTGCTGGACCTCTCTGAGCCTGTCCTACACAGAGAGGCCACTAGAGGAGAGTGTGGGGAACAATTTTCCTTGAGGAGAGCATCCAAGGAATAGAAAGGGCAACCCTGAAGGACAGGGGGCTGGAATGTCCCAGACTTGGCTACATCCACTCCTTTCTGAGGATGGTTGGATGCCCCATGAAGCCTTCCAGAAAACAAGGCATACTCTGAGCTCCTGGATTTGTCCAGCCCAGAGTGAGGCATTAGGTGTGCTCTGTTGCCTCCATCATTCTAGCCAGAACCCCAGGGCCATACCCTTCGACCCCACCATTACGTGGAGAGGGCTGAGGGTACGCTCAGGACCCTGGGTTGCTGGTCTGCATCCTGGACTGGATGGGAAGGCTCCTTCCTTTAGAGGCCAGTGCACGGTAGAGACTATACTACTACCCCAGAAAGGAGCTGGGGAGGGAGGTATCTTAAATCTCTTTAGACTGGCCTCAGAGCTTCACATCTCCCTGCAATGACCCTGGGAGGCCTAAGCTTCGTTTTCAAAGAGGAATTCTCCCCCTCCATCTTGTGCCAAGCCTATCCAGTTATGTTCTGGGAGAATACAGCCTGTTCTTTGAGGCTCTGGAAGGGGAGGAACTCTAGAGGAGAGGGGCTCCACCCCACTCTACTACCCCAGGGTCAAGGGGGGCTTGGAATACCGCTGCTAAACATCTTGAGCACTTGGAACAGGTCCCATATAGCAGGGAGAAACCACCAAAGAGTTGGCTCTGCCTTCTCCCCAAGGAAAGGGAGAGTCATTCCAGCCATGTTCCCGCTTGCCAGACATATGTCAGGCTGTCTTACCAGCCTCCAACAGATGCTCTGAGCCCAATCCTAGAAGCCTTATGCCTCTGTGCCGTGGCATGGGAGCTTGTGTTCAACTTTAGGGAGACTGCATTTCCATTTGAGCTCAGCCACTTGCTAGTTGTGTGAGCAAGTGACTTTGGCACTGTGAGCTTCAGTTTCCCTACCTGCCTATTTGAATGTGACAGGATAATGAAATGACCTTGTTTCTATGTCTTTCCACAGGTAGCTGGGGCTCAGGCTGCTGCCTGGGTCCCCTTCCCCACAGTCGATGTTCCGGACCATGCCCACTACACCCTTGGCGCAGTGGTCCTGCTGGTGGGCCTCACAGGAATGCTGGGCAATCTGACAGTCATCTATACATTTTGCAGGTGCCTGGTTGGTGAGGTTGGGGCAGTCTGGGCACTGAGGGTGGTGAGCCATGAGGAAATAGGGCAGCACACAGGACAGAAATGCTGGTGCTAGGTCTGCCAGGGCACTGTTGAGCTTGGGCAGTGAGGCCAGGGCTAAGCCCTCAGTGGTCTCAGGCTCAGGCCTCAATCTTTAACCTCAGGGAAGGGGCCAAAAAATAGTCCAAGTAGCTCAAGTGATGCATGCCAGTTGGGCCCCTGGCACACCCTCTACATAGGATGATATTCCCTGGAACAGTGGGTTTCTGGCCATTCTGCCTTGCTGTCAGCTATCCTCCACCATTGCTTGCCCCAGTGGGCATACACCTTCTGCCTAAAAGAGCAGCTCAGGCACCAAAGCGCTGAGTCCTCAAGCTTCTCAGCAACCACCTGTTCTTTCCACACCTGCCCTACTTGCAAGCTGAATGGCTGAGACAGACAGGCAGAGAACTGAAGCCCTACCTCTATCACCAATTAGTGGAAATGTCTGCAGGCAAGTTGTTTATCCTAGTTAAATCAACATGTCTGTCTGCAAATGGAGCTGTGCTTTACCTCACAGTCAATGTAATGGTTAAGTTTGTGTATACACAGTGCTCAGCAAATCTGTTTGAATCATGGCTGTGCCACTCACTGAGCTTTGTGATCTGGAGCAAACCACATCACAAGTGGGAGCCTCGGTGTTCTTATCTAGAAAATGGGGAAAAGGTAAACACGAAGAGGGATGATTGCAGGAGACAAGGTTTGTGAGAGGGCCTGCCTCTGGAACATAGTCATCAACTCCATTGCCCTCAATGGGCAGAGACCCGGTATCCTAGGGACAGCCACTCTATGTAGAGGGTGAGCCTGGGTCCCAAATGGAATGCATCACTTGATATATTTGGACTACTTTTTGGCCCCTTCCCTGAGTTTAAAGATTGAGGCCTGGGCCTGAGACCATTTGCCAGCCCTGAGGGTGAGGAATGAAGGCACAGGTGTGCTGAACAGGGCTCAGACCACCACTCTGGAAGAAGGGGGCTGTGGAGGGTGCCTGAGAAAGAAGGAGGCACAGTTTGGGCACGTGGGGAGGGCAGTCTAGGGACAAGACACTTGGGAGAACCTGGCCTGGAGGAGCTAGAGAAATGAGGGGTGTGTCCAGAGAGTGTGGACCATGCAGAGGGGGTGAGAGGGAAAGTGATGGATGACACCCAGACCCAGCTTCTGCTGGGCTAAGCAGCAGCTCTGGGAGAGGCATTGCTCTCTGCTTCATTCTGAGTGAACCTCCTTCAAAAGACAAGGGTCTCATTTCTCAGCCTGCACTGCCAGGCACCAGAGCTGTTTGGCTGGTACTTGTTGGGCAGTGGGATGGCTCAGCAGTTGTGCACATATGTGTACATATGTGCAATGTAGCTGAGGGAAAGCACCGAGCAGAAGCACCTTCTGACAGTTTCTGATCCCTACAGGAGCAGAGGCCTCAGGACACCTGCCAACATGTTCATTATCAACCTTGCAATCAGCGACTTCCTCATGTCCTTCACTCAGGCCCCCGTTGTCTTTGCCAGCAGCCTCTATAAGCGGTGGCTCTTTGGGGAGGCAGGTAGACACTAAGGGCTCCCTTTTGCTGGAGTGGGGAGGAAGGTTGTGGCAGGGGATATGCATTGTGCAAGGTGGCCCCTACGAGAAGGTGATTTCCTCTTCCTTGGCAGAGGGGGGTAGCTGCCCTCATCCCATGAGTTAGCAACAGGGAAGACTCAGGGACCAGTTCTGAGGCCTCCACCAGCCTCTGCCAGATGTGGCAAGTGGGCAGGGTGAAGAGGGGCTCAGTCTGCATCTCCTGAGAGGTGAGAGCTGGAGCCAAGTACATGCTGTCCACAGACCCTCCCTCCCCTGGGGTATCTGTTGGGCTGTCTGCCAAGGGCTGAGGTCAGGGAGCTGTGTCCACAGGCTGCGAGTTCTATGCCTTCTGTGGGGCTCTCTTCGGCATCACCTCCATGATTACCCTGACGGCCATCGCACTGGACCGCTACTTGGTGATCACACGCCCACTGGCCACCATTGGGGTGGTGTCCAAGAGGCGGGCAGCACTTGTCCTGCTGGGTGTCTGGCTCTACGCCCTGGCCTGGAGTCTTCCACCCTTCTTTGGCTGGAGTAAGTGGGCTGCAGGAATCGGGAAAGGGAGGACAGTCTGGGAGGGGCATGTTCAAGAGCAAGTAGGTAGACTTGAGTTGGCTATCTGGCAGGAGGGGGCCAGAAAACTACCTGAGCTCCAGTGCTCAGGGGCTATGACTAGCATCAGAGCAGATGCTGCATCATCAGCTATCAGAAGATGACCTGGGCTCCCATCCCTCAATACAGAGGGGAAGACCACATGGTTCCTGGGTGGCAGGAAGTGACAGGTACATCTGATGCTGAGTTTGCAGTGAGTTACACAGGCAGGAGTTGGGGTGTGAGGCCTCATTAGGCAGGAGGGTTAGCAGCAAAGCACCAGCCCTTCTTGGGCAGGACCAAAAAGCTGGCTGAATCCTAGGGGAGTGAGACTCTGGGGCTCTGGTGAGGTCTTTGCTCCACACTGGCAAGAGCGGGTAGCACTGGGCTTTGCCAGCTGTCTCCCAGAATAGGGTTGGAAAGCTCCCCCTCCATGTACCCTGGCTTCCTCACTGCACTGGCTGGGCTGGGGCTGCTGTCAGTGTTCCAGGATCCCAGATGCCATGTCAAAAATCCCTGCTTGACGAGGAACCCACGTCAGCACTGCCCAGAACAATGAGAGCCTGCCTGCCTCTGGCTCCCAGGTGCCTACGTGCCCGAGGGGCTGCTGACCTCTTGCTCCTGGGACTACATGAGCTTCACGCCATCAGTCCGTGCCTACACCATGCTGCTCTTCTGCTTTGTATTCTTCCTTCCTCTGCTTGTCATCATCTACTGCTACATCTTCATCTTCCGGGCCATTCGGGAGACAGGCCAGTAAGAGCTGGGAATGGAGGAGGGGCTAAATGAGAGAGGTACATGCCTCTCCATCAGAACCTCACAACTGCACCCACCCCTGGGGCATCCCCAGCTCCAGATGCGCAAAGACAAGCTGAGCACCTGTGCTTATGGGGTAGGTGCCTAGAAATCAGCACAGCCTGGTGCCTACGGAAGTCTCAGCAGACAGGGTCTTCTCAAGAAGGGGAGTTTAGGCATGTCAGTAAGTCTGGGGGCATGGGGAAGAGAAGACACCACAGGTAGAATCAAAGAAAGCAAGTCAGGCTGGATGTCATGGAGAACTTTCTAGGTGTGAGGGCTGCCTGCAATGGAAGGGATGGCCAACTCCAGGGAGGCTCCCCAAAAGTGGCCATGACCCTGACACTTATTGCAATCCAAGGGTGGTCAGACCCAGACTCTATACCCTTCCTAGGGCTCTCCAGGCTTTCGGGCCCTGCGAGGGCCGCAGTGAATTGCCCCGGCAACAGCAGCGGCTGCAGAGTGAGTGGAAAACGGCCAAGATTGTGCTGCTAGTCATCCTTCTCTTCGTGCTCTCCTGGGCCCCCTACTCCACTGTGGCCTTGATGGCTTTTGCTGGGTGAGCAATGGCTAAGGGGCTGGGGGGAGGGGATGTGTCGGGGAAGAGGGCTATGGGAGCTTGGGGCAGCCTCTTCCTCATAAGCCCAAGCCCAAGCCAACTGTCCTCACACCCTAAGTCTGGCCTTAAATCCTTACTCTCTCCCTGCAGTGAGATTCTCCCCTCTAGCTGGGCCTGCCTGGTTCCTAGAGGCACTAGGACACATGTGGGGATAGCTCTGAGTCACACTGGATTTAGCCTAAGTGCCTGTGAGGGCTACAGGTCCTGCTAGACCCCTTGGGAATACATGGCTCTCCCTGAGGTCTGGTTCCCTCTTCACCTGGGCACACAGCCAGGGGTTCTGCTCACCTCCAGCCCTCTGTGGTGAGAGTCTGAGGACTTTGACATTTGCAGCAGTGTGGATGTAGGCCAGACTTCAGAAGCACCTTGGGGGCAGAGAGAGCTATTAATCCTTGCAAGTGTTTGGGTGTGAGGTCTTCTCCTTGTACAGAAATGATTCCCCCAAGGACCTTCTTGTGAAGTAACTCTGCAAGAGCCAGGGGAGTGTGAGCATCTGAGTTGGTGTGCGGTATGGGAAAAGCTGATTAGAGGACCAGGGTCAGCAGGGGTGAAGAGGGTTTATGCTGGCAGCACAGGCTCCAAGGGACAGTGAAACCCTCCAACCAAGTACATCTTCCCCCGGCCCCTCCCTCAACTGTTCTCTGGGTTCCCACTCACTTCAGAACAGAATTCTTCCTAGCATTGCAGTCCCTCACATGGGGCTGACTTGGCCCAGCTGGTTTGGGCCAGGCTGGGTTGCACCCCTGGCAGGGCCTGGCCTAAAGAAAGAAGATTCCCAAGAGGGCAGGAGGTCCAGCTGGCAGGGAGACCACAGCTTCTCTATCCTAGGTACGCGCATGTCCTGACGCCCTACATGAACTCAGTGCCAGCCGTCATCGCCAAGGCCTCTGCCATCCACAACCCCATCATTTACGCCATCACCCACCCCAAGTACAGGTGCAGCCCTACTTCAGGCTCCAGCCCCAAGTCCCCAGGCCCACGCTCATGGGCATGGAGGACCTGGGCCGGTGAATGGGGACAGAGGCCACTGTCTTTCCTGTTTCTTATCTATGCATTGGGTGGGGGCTCTAGCAGCTGGAACAGCCAGTGACACTGGGTGGGGTTAGAGTTGGTGTGACCCTTCTGCTGCTCCACCTTCCCCGGAGGCTCAGCTTGGAGGGATAGCAGGGTTCCCCGGGGAAGTGTCCAATGCTAACTAGGGACTTTTGGAGCTCAGGTCAAAGGCAACCAGGAGGGCTGATCGGCAGTGCTGCTCCCTACAAGGAGAAGCCTCCAGACAGCAACATCCTGGAGAGACTACACCAGGGAGAACTCAGCTATGCTTTAAGGGCCCTGGCAGAGGCCCGGGATTGTTCTGGCCCAGAGCGCTCTCTGCTGATAGAATCCCAGCACACTGGCCTCCCCCACAGGACCATTTTCAGTGCTTCATTTTGCCTGGTGGTGTCAGTAACGCACAAGCCTGCTGAGGCCAGCAGCATGCCTTAACCTATTCAGCTCAGAGATCCCCACTCACAGAGATGTGGCTTGGTCCAGCCACTTGAAAGCTAGAACCAAGCACCTGGCTGAACTTGCTCCCCCAAGGCTCTCCCTCCAGGCCCATGGTCCCAGCATCTGTCTGTCCATCCCCAGTCCTGTGAGTCTATTGGTCTCCTTCACCCCAGCATCTGTCTGGCCTTGTTATCATTTTTCCTGACTCCCAGTATCTTTCTGTCCATTCCCATTAACCCATCATCTGTCCTCATAACTCCAGTGTTTGAATATCCCCATTTCCCCAGTGGCTACCTGTCCACTCCCATTAGCCTTGTATCGGTCTGTCCATTCATCCCCCATCTCCTCGTGTCTGCCTGTCCATTGCCTTTGCCTTAACCAGATGTGCTGTCCCTACAGAATGGCCATAGCCCAGCACCTGCCCTGCCTAGGTGTGCTGTTGGGCGTATCGGGCCAGCACACTGGCCCATACACCAGCTACCGCTCCACCCACCTCTCCACACTGAGCAGCCAGGCCTCGGACCTCAGCTGGATCTCCAGACGGAGGTGCCAGGAGTCCCTGGGCTCTGAAAGTGAGGTGGTAAGAATATTGGCCCCTTGATGGCTGGCCATCCCTTCCTCAACCAGGCCTCTGGGCAGGGCAGCCTGCAAGATTTAGGAACCCTTAGGACTCTGGGATTCTGGCAGAAAGAGCCTCTCCCCACTTTCCCCAAAGTTTTTTCATGCCTACCTCCCTGATAGGCAAGGGCACTGAGGCCAGAGAAGCAAGGGTTTGGCCCAGGGTCACGCAGTGGTAGGCCAGGGCTAAAAATGGATCTTCCAACTCCAGGCCATCTCTTTTCCATGTTGGTACTACCCTTAGAGCCACAGATTGAAAAGACTAGCATTTTTGGTCCCAGATGAGCCTCCAGAGAGACAGACAGGAGCTAGCTCAGGGGCCCTGGTTCACAGCATTAAGCCTCCTCTTCTGGGAGCCTTGAAGAGCCCGCAGGATACAGAGGAAGAAGCAGTAGCCCTGGATTCAAAACTCAGCTCTATTATCTCTTGACTGTGTGAGCTTGGGCAAGTCACTCACATTCTCTGACTCTCTATGTCCTCTGAAACAGCTGCCTCTACATCCAACACTGGCTAGGGTGCCCATGAGTGGATACAGACCCCATAGCTGTTGTCAGTCCTGGGAGCTATTAGCCTGCCAGCCTCTCCTTAGGGCCTGGAGTTGTGATGCTCCTTGATGTCCCCAGGAGAGCTCCCTGTACCATGAGCTTCTGTCCCTCACCACACTCGGGCTCCTCCATATTATGCCTACAGGGTCCACTGTGGGCGTCACTGAGAACCTCCACTTATCTCTTCCTGCTGATCCCACCCCTAAGAGTCTTAGTTGATGGGCTGAGAGAGGAGCTGTCACAGGTCCCTTCACTCTATTTTTTAAGAGAGGTGAAGAACCTCATAAAGACACACCCATCCCATATACTTTAGAAGGTGCTCACATGCACACAGACACACACACACACACCCTGGCCCATGCGCTAAAAGTTTGTAGGGATTTGGTGACCAGCAACCTTGCAAACAGTGTGATGGGCCTCACCCTAGTGAATATTGTGGGGAGGATGTGGAAAGGCCTGGTGGGGGAGAGGGCAGGAGCAAGACTGCATAATGTCTCGCTTTCACCTCACAGTGACTCTTCTACCTTCCGCAGGGCTGGACAGACATGGGGGCAGCAGCTGTGTGGGGGGCTGCCCAGCAAGTGAGTGGCCAGTCCCCCTGCAGTCAGGGCCTGGAGGACGTGGAAGCCAAGGCCCCTCCTAAGCCACAGGGACATGAAGCAGAGGCTCCCAGGAAGGTGATTGGAGACAAGGGGCAAGTAGCCCAGGGAGTGACCAGGAAAAGGGGACTAGCTCTCATGGATAGGCCCAATGGCCTCTGAGAATTACCTCTTCTCTGGGGAGGAAAGTACCACCCCAGCTTTCCCTTCCCTTGCCCACCTGGAGGGTCTGGGGGGTCTATGACCCCCAGGTGCTCTGAGCGTGTCAGAGTGTAGTCTAAGACTCCACTTAAGAGTGTCTGTGTGTGATTGTAGGTAGAAGGTGTGCTGTGCTATGATAAATATATGCATGTGTGCTAGTGTGTGTGAGCGTGTGCTTGGCACATGTTCTCTGTCAGTGTGACACCACAGGGAGTGGAATTGAGTGTCCCTAACATGTCAGCTCTAAGCTGTGCATATGACCAAAGGTGGATGGTGTGTACCTCTGTGTGTGATTGGAGGCTGGACATACCTGGGTGGGGGTGCTACACACTGTGTATGTGCTCACTGTGAATGCCCTGAGATTAGGATGTTACCCAGAATACTTGTGGCTATTAAAAGAAAGCCAGCTGTCAGCCCAAGTGCCTATGGAATGGAATGTCGATGGCGATTAGAGAAGGCTATATTCTGGAACAGTGGAAATGCCATGCTCAGGCCCGGAGGCAGAGGGTGCCCCTCCCCCTCAGATGACAGCTCTCCCCACCCCCGCCTTTCACTCTCACCTACACAACACCCCCAGCTCCTGGGCTTTCTTGGGCTTCCCCAGCACCCTGCTTTTCTTCTTCAAGGCTGCTCCCCTTTGTGTCCCAGAGAGGGGGAGCCCTGGGCTGCTCCCTGCAGTTGGAGCCTCTGCCTCCCCCAGCATCAGGGTTCCAGGGAGCACCATTCCCCTGATGCTCCAGCCCCAGGGGGAGTCACACCCCAGCCCTGAGCCCTGGTACTGTGCACAGCCACAGAGGCCAGGACAGAGGCACCGCTGTGCGCCCCAGGCTGGCGGGGCGATGATGAAAGGCACAATGCCTATCCTCAGGGGAATATGGGACTGGGGTAGGGTGCTGGGCAGAGAGGATTGCACATCAGCAGTCACCTAACATGTGATAAGGACAGCCAATGAGTTATCAGTGCACAGAGTGTTGAAAGCAGAGGCAAGTCCCCAAGGGCTCCCCAGGGAAGGTAGAGGTAAAGCAGGGATTGCCAGGTCGAAGTGGGGTGGGGTTGAGAGGTCCAGGTGAGGAAACAGCCTGTGCAAATGCAGTGGGGCCCAGGGACTCAGTGTCCTGGAACAAGATGTTACTCAGTGACCTCAGAAGCAGCCAAAGGGGCCTTGGGAGCTGGCGGGGCATGTAGGAGAAAGGGGACAGGCAGGAGGTGGTGATAGGAGCCTTGGGAAGGCCTACTCGACTGCTGGCCAGAGGGGTCTCCAGGCATGACACTGGGTGTAAGGAGCCCTTGGAGGACTTAGCAGAGGTTCTGAGTAGGGCTGGGTCAGCTTTGCAGGGGAGCTGGGCCACTCTGTAGTGATTGGGTAAGGACATGTTGAATGGCATGAGCTGCAGGGAGAAGACCAGAGGAAGCTGGTGCTATAGGACAGGACGGAAATGAGGTGTTGAAGGCAGCATGGGGAAAGGAGATACTAGCATGTGGAAGAGGAATGAAGGAAAGTGGAGAATAGGTTGGTTGGGTGAAGTGACCTCAGTCCAGACCTCAGGAGCCCAAGAGCACAAGAGACATCCTGGGGGATGTCCTGCTGGCAGCTTAGACACTTCTTGCTCCATCTTTCAGACCACATTGCCGAGAGCTCAGAGAAGGCCCACCTCAATCTAGGACACAGCCTGGCCCTCCATTCAGCCTCCCTTCACCACAGAGAGTCACTGGGAGACTGCTACAACCAGGACATTCCTTAGGCTAAACAGATGTGTGTTGTTTGTTTTCCAGACCAAGGTGCTGCTCTCCAGCCTGGACTCCAGGATATAGGGCACCATTGGCTCTCCTTTTCCTCTGGACGTGCCCAGCCCCCTCACATACACAGACCCATGATTACCCCCTGAACCTGTGGGCTTTGGAAGTGGCCCTGTCACTTGTGGTGTGCTGGGTTCATATCCCAAAACACAAAGCTCCTGCCATGCAAAGTGTTCTGCATGCACTTCTCATCTCGGCAGCTTGTACCCCAAGCTCATCCTGAAGAGTGGAGCTTAGGCCCTCCTGCTTCCCGGAGCAATCTGCCCCTCCTCAAATGCTGTGTGCCGTGAGTGTCTGAGTGATGACAATGGCAATGGCTCCGCTGGGCACACCAGCTATTTATGAGCTGTCTCCGCACCCAGGCTAGGCAGTTTGCTGGCATGGGAAAGTCAGCGCTTGTCTCCCTCAGCCAGCAGTTGAAGCTGAGCACAGACCTTCATGTACTGGAAACTCTTACTTATCCGTGGCTTCTCCCCGCAGTGTACTATTTCCACTGTGCTCCACCCTCATATGCACACATACATTTGCAAGCATACTCTCTGTATGTACATATTTGCATGCACACTCAGCATGTGTGTGCACACACTGCACCTGTGATTTCTTTCAAATAAGTGGTCTAAGTTTATCCCAGGGCTGTGTGGCTCTGACAGAGTATAGGAAAATAAAAAATCAGAGGTCTTGGAGAAGCATGGTCTCTATCTGTTGATGTTGCAATTAGAGAGAAACTCTAGACCTGCCCTCTGATTCCTACAGCAGTTTCTCTTCCTCCACTTCCCTCTTTTCCCCACCTGTGACTCTCCTGAAGCTGCCATCTCAAACTGTGGGGGGCAGAATGGAGGAAGGGCAAAAATCAGGCTTGTCCCCATCCCCACTGCCCAATGATCTGCTGTTACCGAGAAGCAGCTCCCACCTAGCCTGTAGGTACCAGCTGCTCTCTGGCTGTCTTGGGCCCCAAGGGGAAGCAGATGGAGGATGGCTGGCCTTCCCCTTTAAGAGCATCCTTTCTACTACCCCTCCTTTTCACTGATGCAGCTTCAGGCATCAAGTGTGTACCCAAGTCCAGAGAAAGAGCCTGCATCTCCAGGTACAGTCTAGCCCAGTGTTCCCCCTCCTCCCCTTCCTTCTGCTTCAGAATTGCATAGGCTTGGGCGAGTTCTGAACACTGTTATACTTCCTCATCCCACACTGTTCATGCTGCTGGGTCCTCTCCAGCTTGGAAGAACAGATCTCTGTAGGAAAGGGGATAAGGCTGGAGTCAGGGATGGATGGATGGGGGCTGGGGGAAGGGCAGGGAATGCTACAGGGGAGGGATTGGTGCTGCAAGCTGCAGGCCCAAGCCCCTGCAGGGAGAACAGGCTGCGCTATGTGATACAGGGGAAGGAGGTGGTGAAGTGGAGGAAAGAATACAGGTCCCTCGTTGGCTTCTTCCATTTGATGGTTTTTGTAATCTTGGGCAAGTTACCAAATGCCCCTGTGATATGGGGACTCCTTCTACCCTGCATGTTGTATGTGCCAGGCCCAAGGCGTGAGGTAGGATGCTAGCAGGGGGGGAAATTACTCACACCCAGGCCTGTACTTAGTCCTTGGGGCCCAGCTCAAGCCAGAGCCTTCTGGGAAGGCCAGAGAGCAGCTAACCCAGTTGCCTCCCCCAAGGCTCAGTTTCCCCAGCCAGGAGCCATGGCAAGCTTCGATCTATCTCCAGACAACCGAGGGCCTAAGGTCTCTTCTGGGGTAAGGCTTCTAAAGGTATCCTGGCCCAACGACCACCCTGGCAGGAGCTTCGAGCCACCAAGACCCCCTCTCAGAACACACTGTCTCAGGGTTGTGGGCCGAACACACTGAACACACTGCCCCTCCCCTCCCCTTCTGGCCCCACATCCCAGCAGCTGAGCAAATGGCATCTCCCCTCCTCCTCCCTGCCCCCTGCCATTCCAGCGCAAAGGGCACAGGAGTCTGGCATGCCACTCTGGCAGCTGGAGCTTTCCTTACTGCTGTCAAGTTTTCCAGAGCGCAAATGAGACACAGGAGCCGGGAGTAACCGCTGGGCCCCCAGAAGGTCTGCAGGGTGTGGGTCTGCCTTGGACCTGCTTTCAGACCCTGTGCTGAGGGCTACGGGCAGGACCCCAACCTGAGTCTGGGCATTGGGAGGCACTGTGGCCACTGGGAGCCCATTATCTGACACAAGTCCCATGGGGATTAGTCCAGGCTCCAGTGTGGCCTGAATCCACTCCCTGTGTGACCTTGGAAAAGTCACTTAACTTCTCTGAACCTTGGCTCCTGCTGTGGTGGCAGCCTCTCAGGATCTGAGGGAATAATGGTGTGAAGGACCTAGAGCTGATCTTAGGTGTGCTCAGAGCTACTGCTACTATGATGATCATTTGCATGGCTGGAAAACCATGGGCCAATTACTGGTCTGAGCTGAAGCTCTGTCCAGACCAGCTGGAAGCTCAGCTTGGTCCTAAGGCTCATCAGGACTCCACACTGGATAAGGTACAGCCTTTCAACAGGGAGCACAGGGCAGCAATGATCCAAGTCGCAAAGGGGTGGGTGCATTTGGGGAGAGAGTGTGTGTCCTGGCTCTCCAGAGGGCAGAGAGAGCGAAGAGAGGAGAGCAGGGAGGCAAGAGCATTATCACTGACATGGCCAGTACCTTATCCTGCCCCCAGGGTGCAGGACACCTCTCCCCAGGGGCTATAATAGCTATGTGAGTCACAGTGGACTGCCTGGGAGGCCTCAGCAGGCGGGCACAGTGTAAGGTTACAGTCCATTTATGGGCGCAGCAGAGGGCAGATATCAGTGTCGATGGCATTCGTTCCCAGCTATTCTTAGGAGCCTCTCAGGAGCTCCACACAACTTGGCCAGACAGCAAGGGACAGAGCAGGCAAGGCTGGGGGTCTGGGGTCTGGGGCAGGTGCAGAGGCATTGGTCGGGACTGAGGAGGCAGGGTGCCTGAGGGCTGTCTCACTCCACTCTTCTCTTCTCGTCCACAGAGTCCATCACTGTCAGCACCAGCATGTCTTACAGCGTGACCCTGACCGGGCCTGGGCCCTGGGGCTTCCGTCTACAGGGGGGCAAGGACTTCAACATGCCGCTCACTATCTCCCGGGTGAGTGTGCGCTGCTCACAGCCTGGTGCACATAGGGGCTGGTGTGTTCAGAGAAGGGTGTGTATGTCCATCTGTCTGTCTTCCTCAACGCTCTTGAAAACCAGAGCACACCACCTCCCCAGTCTGCGGGCTGGCATTGGACCCAACTTGATGTTGCCAGCCATAGGCTCCTGGTCTCGGCTGCAGCTGTTTGCCCCTCTGAACTGGCCAGCCTGTTGTAAATGTGAAATGTCATGGCAAGCAGTGGGAGTTTTAAGCAGAGAAAGAAATGTCAAGTTTTCAGGGCGGACAGGCAGGCTAGTGAATAGAGTTTAGGACCTTCTTTGGCTCTTCCTTGCCAGCATGGGCTCAGGGTGCCCCCAAGCCTGGAGCTTCTCCCTGGAAGTGGGCAACTGCTTTGGGGAGAGAACACTCCTAAGATGGAGAAGGCAGGTAACAGGAGGGTGGATAGGTAGATGAACAGACTGCTGACCTTGGCTGTCAGGGCTCAGGGCTTGATTGGGTTGGTTACTGGTCTCTAATACCCACTCCATCCATCCCAGACTCAAGATAACAGTCCCCTCCTCCCACCTGCTGGTCCTGCCAGGGACCTAACACTGGCTGGCCTCATGAGGCTGGACCTTCCTCCCTCACCTGCCTTAGCCCCTACTTATTCACCAGGGCTGCTTTATCTGCCTGTCTCATGTGTTATTCCCCATGTGTGTCTGGGAAAATTACCCATATCCTTCAGTGTCTGTGATCAGGGAATATCACTACCTGATGGGGTTGTCACAGAACATTGGAGAATGTCTGAGTAACTCTACTGACGTGCTGGGGACACTGAAACCCAAAGAACAGAGAAGATAGATCTGCTGAAAAGGCTTTGTTTTAACCACTGCCATGCCCCTGAAATGTACACCAGGGCCTAGAACATAGTAGATGCTCAAGCAAGGGACTTTTTTTTTTTTTTTTTTTTTGTCAAGTAAAGGGACTCTCCAACAAGCTTGGGAGAGCTGGGTCTGAAGGTCCTGAGGCCCAGGGTGGACTATGAGGCGTGTGAGGGCATAAACAAGACATGCCTGCTGGGCTCAGGCTGGGGCAGTCCCTGGCAGTGCTGGATGTGGGCACCAGGGGGCAGGCTGAGGCCCCCAGCTGTCACTGGAAGGTGATAAATGGACAGGAGTGTCTGGGTTGCTGCCCACCTAGGGACAGGAAGATAGTTTTTCTCCAGGGCAGCAGAGACTTGCCTTGGGTCTGGGGTGTAAAGTGGGGCAGGGAAGCACTGAGTGGGTAGCCAGGGAAGACCTGAAAATTGCTTGGCAGAAGGGGCAGGAAGCTAATACCCCTACTGGTTGTAGAACCTGATGTGGGCACCTGGAGGTACCTCAAGGAGAAGTCCCAGTCAGGGCTGCTATGGGAAGCTTGTAACAGCCATAGAGGCCACCTTCCTCTGGTGCCGGGCACTGGCCTGGCTCTAGCCCATGGAAAAGTCCTTAGCCTTCCATCCTTCTCCTAACAAGCTGGCTCATTCTAACCTGAGTTCATACCCCTCTAGACTCACTGCCCTGGAGTCCACAGGGTCCCACACTAAAAGGACAAGGGAATTGCACATTCTGGTTGATCATGTGGTGATGCACCTCCCAGGTGGAAACCCACCCCCCAGGACCCTGAACAACCCCACTCCCATGGTTGCTGTTCTCCTCCCTATATGAGATGGGGCTGCCCATTCTCACACTCATAAGTCCACTGGCCACCCACACTCACCCAGCCCAACTCTGCTCTAGCTCCATCATCCTCAAGGCCTCCTCCTGATGCTCCCTGCACCATCCCTGTGGTGGCACCCAGGATAGTCAGTTACCTCACTCTATGCGTCACTTGGGCTGGCCAGTCCGGGGCTTAATTGCAGCACAGAGACCTCAATCTAGACAGCAGGAAGAATGTCTTTGCTGCAGGGAAGGGGTGTATCGGGATGCACTGGAGCCGATGGCTATGAGGAACTTTAAAAAATAGAAACTGCAGCTCTGGCAAGGCACCAGGGGATGGACAGAATGACCTCTCCTTCCTACAGGGACACGCCCCAAATTACCAAGGCCATGGAGCAAGCTGAATTGGGCACTGGACCACCCCAGGGTTTAGAGTATCTTGATAAACTGCTCTGCTGGGCTGCTGATATCTGGGCTGAGCATCCCAGGCTCAGTGGTACAGGCCAGGACCTGAGACCCTGAGCCCTGCCATCTCACCAGGGTGTGGTTTCTCCTGCTGTGGCTCTGCAGGCCCTTTTGCACCAGGAATTTCTCTCCCAAAGAGGAACAGGGCCAGAGCTTTCTGGAGAGACCGTACTCCTACTCCATCTGTGATTCACTTCCTACAGGGGCTGGTAGGTGCTCAGGTGACTAGTGGCATATTGCAGAGGGGGGATTCACAGAGGCAGGGGCCTGTTAATTCTCAGCAGTGGCCACCCCAACCCCCGCTGGCACTGCAGTCCTGAGGGGGTGGTCAACCAGGCAGGGCTTCAGAGCCAGGCAAACTGAGTCTCAAACTCGTGCAGGAGCTCCTGTGGTAATCCCTAGCTCCCAAGCCTGCTGCTTCACCCCTCTGGCTTGGGGCTAGTAGAAAAACACTGAGCAGGGCCTGTCACCTGTCAGCTGCAGGTGCAGGTTGCAGCTCCTCCTGTAAGAAGGTGGCTCACAGCCACCTGCAGTCTGGGTGGTAGCTCTGTCCCCACTCATTCTGCCATGGGCCCCAAAGTAGAAACCTTGGGGCAGCAGCATCTTCTCAAGCCCCCCTTTCAGTGGGTCTCAGCCTGAGGACCCACAGAAAAGGAGATTCAGGAGGGAGTCTCAGGGTGGAGGGGAAATGCCTTTATTTATCCTGGACAGGTGCAGCTGTGCTTGCAACATGAGCTGACCTCTCACCCCACCCTCTACCAACCGCAGCCAGTTCTCCAGGAAGTGGGGGAGGGGTGGGAGAAGCTGCAAAGGCCCATCCTCCACCCCAGCCCCAACTGCTAGGCCAGAGTCTGGGGCCATGGTCTGGGGTCTTGCCCCTTGGTGCATGCTGTGATCCTCAACTTTACGGAAGAGGTGTATGCTTTTATTCTGCTGTGCTACTTACAGCTGTGTCACCTTAGAAAAGTCAGTTCACCTGCTCGGCCTCAGTTTTCTCAACTGTGAAATGAGGATAGTGGCTTTGTGAGAGTGCTTTCTAACATGCACTTATGAAAATACATTATACCTGCCATTCCTCAGGGACTGGTTGTGAGAATGGGAGACGGATGGGTTCAGCTCGGGGTGGGGTCTGTCTCTCTCTGTCCCACCCACCAGCCTAGAAGGCTTGCCTGGGGACCAGCCTTGAGGACCACAAGTTCCTTTGCAGTTTTCAGTTCCAGTGTTTGTCAGACTATTCCAGCTGACAGTGGGGAAGCTATAGACAGAGGGTCCCCAGGGAGGGAGAAGGCCAAGACTATTCTGGGGCAACTGTGCCCACGATTCCTGGAATTCTGAGGCTGCTGGAGCTGTTTCTCGGGCAGCGCCTCAAAGTGCTGACAGCTCCTGCTATTTATAGCCACTAAGGTCAGGCAAGCCTCTGGATGCAGGGCTCCTGTGGGGCTGCCGGGCCCCACACCACTCCCCCCCTCCACCCCCAACCAACACGTGAACAAATGGGAAAGATAACTGACAGAGACCTACAGCTGGGGAATGCATTCTTAGAGGTCTCCCAGCCAGGCTGTCTCCTGGCATACTCCTCTTCCCTGCTGTTCAGAGCTGTCTCTGACCCTGTGAGGGCCCTGGAGGAAGTGGGCATGAGGCTGATTAGGTCCTAGGGAACAGAACTTCCAAGGCCTTGGGCCAGGACACAGGATACAGGCAACTTCATGGGCTGCCCCCAGGTTCCTCAGACTAAAAGTGTGGGACAGTGGCAATCGTGAGGAGGCTTCCTGAGGAAGGTCTGCTGGGCCTTATTGAGGATGACCTCCATCCTGGGAGATGTTTCCCCAGTTCCCTGAGTCTCTATCCCTCTCTACGCAGTCCCCACTCATCTAGGGATGTTCATTGCAAAGGCTTTTTTGGAATCACACTCCACCTCTACCCAGGAACCATCCTAAGAGGCACAAAGGGAATTTGCTGTGTCCCAGTCCTCTCTGGGGCCCACGGTGAATGATGTACCCACGGGAGCATTCTACAGGTGACATCCAGGACACAGACAGAACTGTGGGCCTGGACAAGAAAAGAAGAGAGAGACTCAGAAGGCCAGGGAAAGGTATGGGTATGGTCAGCTAGAGAGGAAGTGAGCCCTGGCTTTGGACACAGGGAGGTCATTGGGGTGTGTGGAGTGGTGGGGGCCAGAGCCGGATGGCTGGGTGTGAGGGGGATGGGTGGTAGTTGAGGCAAGACCTGATGGTCACTTCTTGAAGAAGTCTGGAGGTGAAGAAAGGGAGCAAAACATGACAGGAGCCACTGGAGCAGGTAAGGCAAGGGAGGGAGAGGCTATTATTATTATTATTATTATTATTATTATTTTAAAAGACTATTTTCTTAGAGCAGATTTAAGTTCACAGCAAAATTGAGAAGAGGGTACAGAAATTTTCCATGTACACCCTGCCCCCATATGCACAGCCTCCCCCATTGTCAACACCCCCCATCCAGAGTGGTACATTTCTTATAATTGATGAACCTACATTGACACATTATTACCATCCAGAGCTCATAGTTGACATTAGGGTTCACTCTTGTTATTATACATTCTATGGGTTTGGACAAATGTATAATGACATATATTTACCATTATAGTATATCCAGAATATTTTCATTGCCCTGAAGATCCTCTGTGCAAGGAGAGGTTTTTTGAGCATAGAAAAGACGCTGGCTTGTTTATTGGCCAGGGTGGGGCTGGAAGTGGGACCATGGGGAGACAGTAGTTTCCAGTGAGAGGGTAAGGGACGGAGCAAGGCCCCAGGGGAGTCCAGATGGGGCTGCAGCAGAGCATGGCCTAACAGTAATTTAATCACACAATGTTAATTGCACTTAGGACTCCACAGGAAAGCTCCTGGGTCAGTCAGCCTGGAAGGACGGGAGGAGATGCTGGAAACTACATCATCCATAGCATCCCCTAGCGGCCCTTCTCCCCATCCCCCATCACATCTACATCAGCAAATCTAGAGGGGAAGGAAGATGGAGCCTGTCTGGTTTTGAGCACTGGGAGGATGGGAACTTCTGCAGGGAGCCCAACTGCCCTCCTGGCAGCCAGCTTCCTGGGAACTGGGGAAATAGGAACCAATGGCATGGATGCACCTGAGTCCCACCCAACATCTTGCTTCCCTAGGAACCTGAACAGAACTTCCCTCCCCTCCAGCTAATGCTCAGGCCCCTCTAGGGACAGCCTGCTGGCTCAGGACTAGTCAGTTGGGGCAGTCTCTTGCTCCCCACTCTGCCAGCTCTGGGTGTTGTTTCTCTTGGAGCCAGGGATGCAGCTCCCAGCCTCTGCCCCTCTGGTACCTCCAGAGGGAAGGAGCCGGGGGCATTACCTATACTTCCTCATTTGGGAGCTTTCTTGAAACTCTCTCAGCTCTGTACCCTCCTCACCTAATATCCTATTTAATAATGTAATGCTTGCAGCAATCCTGGGAGAAAGATGGTGTTTGTCTCCATACAGGAGACAAACAGGAGAGGGCATGGAGGCTGGCACTGCAACCTTAGGTCTGGCCCAGACCACAGTCCACACTCTTTCCTTTGCTGCCTTTTCTACAGGCACCTGCAGGTGACTGGGGCCACAGCTGCTCCCTAGCACCTGTTATCCCTGTGCCTTCTTTGGAGTGCCTTAAGACCATGACTCAGCAAGGTGAAAGGACTGCTGTGGGCCAAGTGGCAATTTTGGCCCCCAAACATTTTGAGCCATCCTGGGCAGCCCTGGAGACAAGACTCATGCCTGGAGCTCTGCTCACGGCTGGTTTCCCAGCTGAGAGGTGGCTGGTGACTCTAGGAGACTGGAAAGTGAAGTGGGAAGGAAACCATTATTACAAAGAGCCTTCAAATGCTTAAAAGGGGGAAGACTAAAGAAAAAGAGAACCTCCAAGGGTTTAGCTGCTTTGGGTCCTTGCTGGGATGAGGAAAGCAGAGAGGGATAGAGTCTGACAGATCCATAGGTACATTATGCTTGGACTGCGTGCTTCCCTGCCCTGGGCTCTGGGTAAGAGGCCAAGCGTGGCCCCACCCATCTGTGGGCAGACCTCTCCTGCAGTGGGGGGAGGGGATCTGATGACCCTTGGGCTGTGCTTGAAGTCCTTGTCTCCATCCTGCCTTCTTCTCCAAGAAAAGCTGGACAGAACTAGAAGAGCACTGCCGTACAAGAGGTGGTGACAACCCAAGGTATCTTGGATCCTGCTCAGGGCAGCCAAAGGCCAGGCCAGCTGAACCCTGATGGGCAGAGACAGGTGCAAGGAGAGAGGCGCCAGGGGCAAGCGGAAGCCAGCTCAGTGGCTTCCCTCAGAAGAGTCTGGCTACTGGCCAGGCCCTAGGGAGGATGAGCTCTACCCTAGGAACAAGGATCACTCCAGCCCGTACCTGAGGATGAGGGGAAACAAGGCAGGGCCAGGCCAGAGGAAGGCGGGAGACAGAGCAAGAGTTGATGTGCGGCAGCTCCAAAAGGAGGACATGCCAGTTTTGAGACCTCCTGACCCCCCACCTTTGCCTGAGCTGATTTGGCCCCAGCCTCTCTGGATGTCATTCTGGCGTCCTTGCTTACACCGCCACCCATGATCTTCTGGACATGACTCTGGTCCTGTCTGGCAGCTATCACTTCTGCAGGCAGCCAGCCTGCCCCTCTCTCTGGGGTCTGTGCCGCCAGACGCCACCTCCCTACCTGGGGTCTCTCTGCTGCAGGGTGATAACCCCTTCTCCGGGGTTGATTAGAAGCCGCTGGGAAGCCCTTGTGGGGGGGAGTTGGCTGTGGGGGCCCTGTGGGCAGTCTACTAGGAGGGCAGAGGCATTGCTTGCTTCATCTTATATGGAAGCATACCGGTGTCCTCTACCTTCTCTGAAGTGCTTCCAAACTGAGATGGATTGGTGGATGGAGGGAGGGACAGACATGTGATATAGCAAGTTGAGTGAAATATTATAGTGGAACCTTGGTTGTGGGTATTTGGATGCTTGCCGTAAAACTCTTTCCACTTTTTGTACATTTGATGATGTCTATAATAAAATGCTAGGGAGAGTACAGGCCAGAATGTGAAGCCAGGTAGGGAAAGGACAGGCCTGGCAGAGCAGTACACTTGCCCTCAGGAGTCCCCTCTTAGCCTACAAAATGTTTTATTTCTCTTTGTTGCTTTTCACCCATGGTTTAATGCCTTAAATCAAAGAAAACAATACATTCCTGTCATCAGTAAAAGCTCCGTGTGGCCTTGGATTTGGGGTGAAGAATGGTGTGCATTTTGAGGAAGCCTGAAAAGTTAGTTCTCAGAGGCCCCTGTGGGAGTCGGGGCAGCATGCTGGACTCTACAAACCGTGGCTACCTGGCAACCGAGGGGCTGGTTGGTTTCTCTCCTATCCTTGCCTGCCTCAGCAGATTCAGGGGTGGGAAGGCTGCCCTGGCAAAGGTGGCCAGAGTTCAAGCATGTAACACAGCCACTGGGGCTGAGGCAGGTGGAAGGCAATCAGAGAGGGCTCTCCTGTCTTGCTGTTATCAATAGGTCATCACCCTGCAGAGCACATCTGAAAACAGGCTGGAGGTTGGTGACAGCAAGGGCTCTAGTTTGTCTGAGAGTTCCCTGTGAGGGGCCTGGCAGGAGGCTTCCATCAGGTATGGGAGCCCAGGGTCTGGCCAGAGGCCCTCTCAGGCTTGACACCCAAGGCATGGGACTATCCCCAGGTCCTCTCTGGGCTCCTTCTAGGATGGTCCCCAGGCCTTGGCCAGAAAATAACTCTGCCAGCATTGTCCCTGGGGTATAGCCAGGAAGGTGACTGGGATGTGCCCAGAGAAGCCAGGAGGACTGGCTGGTGGGCAGCTGGGGAGGAAAAGCCAAGGGGCTCCTTCCAGAGGCTCTTCTTTCCTGGGGTAACATCAGGGGCAAGGCCTGCATGGCATTCTGCATGGTGTCACAGGGCGCCTTCCACATGATGTCATGTGGGTCAGGAATACCATCATGTGGTATTCCACATGATGTCATGGTGGTGAAGCGGAGTCTCTGAGACATTTCATGAGATACCTTCAGAGGTGGGGCTTCATCACATTCCATGGAATGTCACTAGGAGCAGGGGATCAAGCTATTTTAGGTGATGTCATGAGGCCTTCCAGAATTTTGCATTTCATGTGATTTGACTGCAGGAGGGGTCTCCACAGTATTCAGGGTGCTATTACTGGGAACCAGGCGTGCAGAATCTGTCATTGTACATGATGTCACTGAAAGTGGAATATGAACCATCGTGGCCTCCCAAATAATGTTCCTGGGGGTGTGGCCTTCTTGACATTGCACGAGGTGTCCCAGGGTGGAGCAGGCCTGGCGTTCTGTGTGATCGCACTGGAGGTGGGGCCCCCAGACTCTAACAATCTGTGATGGTATTAGGGTACAGGATTTGGGAACTGGCCCCTACTCCTACACCTCCCCATTCCCAGCCTTGCTCATCCCAGGGCAGGGAAGCGTGCAGTCCGAGCATACACCTCCGCCTGCTGCTGCACCCTGCCGTGCTGGCACTAGGCACTAACACTAGGATGCTTTGTGAGGGGGCATTTGTCCTACCTGCAGATCTGGCAGCATCTCTGTGGTAGTGCTGAATCTTAGCTCCTGCATATCCCCTTCCTCCTGGAGCCTGGAGAATGCTACGTGGATGTGCAGGGTACAGGTGTTAGAGTGAGCAAACTGGTATAACAAACAGCACCCAAATCTCAATGGCTTAGCAAAACAAAATTTCATTTCTCACTCATGCAACATTCGATGCTGTGCTCTTTAGTCATTCTCCACCAAGTAGCAACTCCAAGATCCAGGTCCCTTCTGTTAGTGGCTTGACTCTCCTCCTCTGGGTCCTCTGCCTCCAGTCATCTGACAAGAAGAGAGAGTGCAGGATGGCAAGGGTGGCTGCTGGGGACAAGCCTGGAAGGGGTATGCACTGCCTCCATCCACATCTCACCAGCCAGCGCTAGTCTTACAGCAACACTTGGATACAAAGCATTAGGAAATGTGGTGGCTGTGTGCGAGCAAGAGGAATCAGGGTTGGTGAGCAGTGGGTGCTAGCCACAGTGAAGAAGACAAAATGGCAGGCCTCTACTGGATGATCCCTGGTGACCCTTCTCTGAGGACTAGCCCATCCTCAGGCCCATCCTCCTTATGCTCATCTCCCCATCTGTCATCCTCTCAGATCACACCCGGCAGCAAGGCGGCCCAGTCCCAGCTCAGCCAGGGTGACCTCGTGGTAGCCATCGACGGCGTCAACACAGATACCATGACTCATCTGGAGGCCCAGAACAAGATCAAGTCTGCCAGCTACAACCTGAGTCTCACACTGCAGAAGTAGGTGGGAGCTCTCCAGAGCAGGGGGGAGGCTGGGGTATGGGCATCAGGCACCTGAGAGATGGCCTGTCCAGCAGCAGTTGTGTGGGTCCAGCCCTGTGCTACAAGGCCTTGCCGGGCAGTAGGGACAACCCCTGGACCAGAGGAAGGACCGGGCCCAAGTTATTGTTAAGCACCTGCCATGTCTGTGCTTCACTTTACAGATGAAGCTGAGAGGATGGGTCTGGTGCTGCCAGAGTGTGGCTGTCAGGCCCAGAAGCCAGGGTCCTCCCTGCTTTCTCTTTGCCCTGGCAGACCCCCAAGGACCTAACAGAGGCCTATGGCTGCAAAACGCCCTAGGGCCATGACTTCTTCATCCTGGTTAGACCCCGTGGTTTCCTGGAGACTCCCAGCCTAAGGAGTGGACAGTGGGCCCAGGCTTTCTTACCTGGCCCCCTAGCACTCCATCGTTCTCTCATGGCCAACTCATGGCCCCAGACATGGCTGTCTTCATTTGGTCTCATTTCCGGTTTTTCTAGGTCAAAGCGACCAGCTCCCATCTCCATGGCAACACCTCCAATCCAGTCCCCTCTGCCGGTGATCCCCCACCAGAAGGTAGGTACTAACTGTAGATGGCGGACTCCACTCTCAGGCAAGGTTCCTGGGGTGCAGCCCTTGGTCTGCCTGCCTGACCCTTGGCTGGCTCATTTGCGGCAGGGCAAGGTATCAGCCCTGTCCTAGCACTGCCCTGCTGTAGCTGACCCTGGAGAGTGGGGAAGGTCTCGGGGAGAGGTGTTCAAGCCCCCATGGAATACTGAGTGTGAAGTGTCTGGCTGGGTGTCACCTGCCAGGGCCTCACGGCTGGGCTCACACAATACCAGCTTAGGCAGCAGTGTTCTCAAAAGAGGGAGCATCCTCTCAGCCAGGTGAGACAAGGGTCCAGAAGGCTCTGACCTTCATCTTCCTTAGGGACCAGGGAGGGGGAACTGTGGCATGAAAAACAGAAGCCCTAGCTTGAGCTGGTCACCCCAGGAGGAGGCCCCAGGAGTGGAGGGGCCTGCTGAACCCTGGGGTTTCTCCTCTGACCTAGGCTTTCTTCCTCTGATTTCCATTCCCTCTCCCAATTGCACACCCATATAGCCCAATCAGAAATGCTGGTGGCGGCCCAGAGGCAGGCACAGGAAAGAAGGAGGAGCTCTGGCCACAGACCTCACCCCTGTGCCCCAGGCCCCTTTCCAGCTTCCTCTGAGCAGCTCAACCCTGTGGTCCCAAGGCATGGGAGGCCCACCCTACCATTCCAACAAGGGCCCGCTCCCCACCCCTCCCTGCATGATCTTATACTGACTCCTGTCTCTTCAGTGAGGCAGAGTGAGCAAGGGACAGGGAGAGGGGAGAGAAAGAGGCTGACACAGGGTTGGAGTGGTTGACAAATTGGGGAACTAGGCAGAAGGCAGCTTGGGAGAAGTTGCAATGCTGAACCAAAGGAACCAAATGTCAGCCCCCTAGTTCCTCAGTTTCCCCTCTACTCTACCAGTGTGGGGTCACAGGAGGCTGGCTGCGCCGCCAGGGACCCCCACTCAGGGGAAGGGGAAATGGACATGGAGGGGAGTTAGGTCTCCCCACTCCCTGACACCCGCAGACCCCCTGTCCCAATCCTTTTCTCTAGCCCTGTAGGCAGGCTGGCTTGGCTTGGCTTTCTGAGTGGGGCTTTGCATTTTGTCCAGGTGGATGCCAACATTGGGACCAGGAGCTGTGTGCCTCCCCTGCTCTTCCTGACAAAACCCTTCTCTTTCAGGTGCCTGTCTGGCCCCTCTTGAGCTCAGAGCAGTAGGCTGCAGGCTGCGGGTCCCTCATACTAACACCTCTGTTTCAGGTCCACACAGAAGCACTGGGATGCGTGTGGACTCTAACTGCTCTCTTCTCTCTCCCCTGCATGGCGGCTACCCTGGGCCAGGACCCTGCTCTGGACACGAACAGCAGCCTGGTGGCACCCAGCCCCAACCCCGAGGCGAGGGCCAGCCCGGGCACCCCGGAGGTCAGGCAGACCTTTAGCTCCTCCTTCTCCCAGACCTCCGTCTTCTCCTCACACATGGAGGCTTCTGACCCTGGCCCTCCATGGGGCAGCCCAGGGGCCAAGACCAGCCCGGAGCGGGCCCCGGAATCACTCAGCCCAAAAGTGCCACTGGGCTCGAGCCAGCCAAGGCAGTATAACAACCCCATTGGCCTGTACTCAGCAGAGACCCTGAGAGAGATGGCTCAGATGTATCAGATGAGCCTCCGAGGGAAGGCCTCAGGTGCTGGACTCCCAGGAGGGTAGGTAATGGGCGCACAGCTCTCCACTGGTGGTCTGGGGCCACCTGGGTCCTCGGTGCTCAGTGGAGGCCTGCTCAGGTGGTCAGAGTGAGGGGCTGTCCTCAATCTGCCAGCCCCAGGCCCGTGGTATAGCGCAGGCTGGAAGCCGTGAAAGCAATGGTCCCTGACATTTGCCATGAGCTGGCGCATCATTGTTTTATACAACTATGTTGAGATGATGTGTCAGATTTTGCACAGGGGGAAACTGAGGCTTAGAGAATGTTAAGCCAAGGTCCAGCTGTCAAGCTGCTAAGTGGCTGAAATGGACCTGAATGCAGGAGACTCTGATGCCTGAAACTGTTACACCAGGCCACCCCCAAGGACAGGACAAAGCCTGCTGCCTTCAGGAGCTCTGGGGCAAGAAGACAACCTAGTCCCCACCCCTCTGGGGGACTTGAAACAGGAGCAAGGAAGAATTAGAAAGGTGGGAAGGCACATTCTCTAAGGCTATCTGGAGGAGGAAGCATTCAAGCTGGGTTCAGAGAAACTGGACAACTGCGTGAAGGGAGTGGGCTTGCAGGACTGACCTGGCTGAGGTGGAGCAGCAAGGAAGCAGGACCCCAAGGAGAAAGGGGCTGTGCAGAACAGCGGCCCAGCCCCTGCTCCCCTGAGGTCTAGCTGGTAGGACTCTGTGAGCACAGGAGTTAAACAAACAAACAAACAAACAAACACCCCTAGAGCTAGTAGGCATCAAGGAAGGGCTGAGGGGAAAGAGACCCCAAGCAGAGTGTGTATTAGTTTCTAAGTCCTTTAAACTTGTTATCTCATTTTAATGTCTCCCATGGGCCCCTGCAACTGGTATAATTATCTCTAATAATTGTGTGTTAGAAGCAGAGCAGGCAGAGTCAAGGCAATATGGTCTGGTGGTTAGAGGTACACAGGAATGAAACTGTTCATTACAGGGCAAACTGAAGGAGACAGCACATGCACGGCACGGAGCTCTATTCTGGCACACTCAGTGCGTGCTCCCAAACCCAAGACCTTCTTTTGCTTATGCCACAGAAAGTACCTGTGCCCCGTCATTTCACTGCACCCCTGGGGTGACCCCCACCTCCTCTAGATCCCCAGCTCTTTCTCAGATCCTGAGTGAAACTGGCCTCAGGCACTCTATGGTGTGAGCACCCTGGCTTCCCTGAACCAAGGTGGCAGAGCTATATACCACTGGCTTTTTTTCAGCAAGGAGCTTCTGCCAGAAAACTCAGGGAACAGCAGAGTAGAAATGGCCCCCTTCTCTGCCTTGGATGGGCAGGTAGCTCTTCCTGGCCACCCTGGGACTATCCCCTGAAGCCCCCAGTGAGGCTCACTTGGGGTGAGGATATTGTCTCTCCTTACTGAGTCCTCAATCTGGTCCAGGCACCTTCTAATAGTCCATGTGCTTTAACTAACAAATCTCTCTCAGCAACTTCAGAGGTTGGCATCATTTCCCCTCATTTTAAACCTGGGAAATAGAGGCCCAGAGAGAAGGAGTGATTTGACCAAGGTCACACAGCTAATGAGTAGCAGACAGAACTGACCTCCAGGCTGACCTGACTCTTCCCTGTATGGAGTCAGGGACCCACCTATCTGCCCCGGGAAGCCAAGGGCTCACCACACCCCTGTTTCCCATGGCTCCCAAGGTGCCCTCCCCTTGGCATGGGGACTTCTCTGAAACCTGACAAGCGTTACAGTATTACTTGACACTCAGAGCGTCAGAGTCTAATAGGTTCCTCCAAGGAAAGATGGGCTAGGAGAGGGAGTGCTTCATCCACATGAAGTCTGGCGCTGCTCTCCCCAGGCAAAGCCACAGGAAGGGTGGAGCCTCTGGTGTGGGCCAGCCTGCGGGGCCTCAGCTGGGCTGAGGCATTGCCTTCACTAAGTGCCTAACTGCTTGAAGTCCATCCACTGGACACTTAACCTACTCCAAGGGCTTTACTCTCAGTATTCTGTTTAGTCTGCACAGCCCGTCTGTGCTGTAGGCACTGCCATCACAATTTTATGAATGAGATGGAGGCTGAGACAGGTGGGTAACTTGCCCAGAGTCACAGAGCTAGGAAGAGGCAGGGTCAGGATTTTAACTCCATCCTGTCCAGCTTTGAAAGGGAGTTTCTTCCCCTTCGCGCGCGCGCGCTCTCTCTCTCTCTCTCTCTCTCTCTCTCTCTCTCTCTCTCTCTCTCAGCAGTTTGCAGTGTTTCTTTGGCAGCTTCTACCCTGGGAAGCACGGAGAAGAATAAATGGGGTATAGGGACAATGGGCCTGAGCATCACTGTAGCCCCCTTCTCCTTATCCTCTCTGGGGCTAGGACTGAAGAGCAGCATCCAAAGGCCACTAGGTGCAAGAGCCCCTGGGCAGATCTTATAGCTTTGGGTCATCCTCCCCAAGACCTGGGTGTTACCTCCTCGTTGAACTGTGTCTGACAGGCATTGCAGCCTAGAGGTCTGCAGGTGAAAGCTAAGCAGGGGTTGGGGGCAGGGGTCAGGAACCAATGCCAAAGAAGGAGCTAGCTGCCCAGGCAGGGCAGGCCCGAGGCAGCCCCAGAGGACAACACTGCTCTTTGCAGGGGGCATGGCTGGTCAGGGCAAGAGCTGACCCTGCAGCTGTCAGCACTGGCCAAAAATGGAGAAGGAATGGAAGATCTGTGCTGGCCCTTTCCTAATATAGCTCCACTTGCAGCTATTTTGAGACTGGGAGGACAGAGGAAAATTCATCAGCTCTAGGACAGGGGCCTGGGGCGAGCAGGGCCACCTTGAGGATGCCTGGGGTTCAGAGGTCCCTGACTTTGGCCTGACTTCTCAGGGTCTTGGCCAAAGGATGACCAGGGCCTGACCTGCTGGGGCCCAGGCTTCCCCATCAGAGTCCACAGTGGCCAGAAGTGAAAAGGTAGTAGAGCTTGAGGCAAGGATGCCACCCGCACTCCTCTGTAATGCCCCCACTTCTCCCCTGTCCCACCAGGGTTTCTGACAGGGTCATGATACTGCCAGGATCTGCTGAGGCTAGGAATTTGCATTTAAAGAGGTGGAAACATGCAGTGCCTCCCCCAAAGAGATGTTCCCCAGAAGGCTCACTCAGAAAACAGTGATGGTGGGGTCCTTCTTGTAGAGTCGCTAATGGGCTGCTCTGCCTGGGGGCTTTCCTGCAATAAGCTATGGACCCACACTTCTGAGCCTTTATGCTCCTCCATCCTGTCTTGTTGCCTGTCCACAGGGCCTGCGCCTACTCTGAGAGAGAGAGAGAGCAGGTCCTTGAGGCTGTGGGTAACCCCACCACACACACACCCCCCAGCACCCCTGCAACTCCTACTCAAGGAGCAGAACTCCCAGAGCTGCCCCCATTTCACAAGGGGAAGTTCAGAGCTGCTGCCTGGACAGGAGGTACCTAGGCCCTTGGCAGCCATGGCTAGCCTGCTTCTCTCCCAGGGTCTGCAGCCAAGTTGCATGTGGGGAACTCCTGTATGTGAGTACCCTTAAAAGTGGACAAGAAAACCTGGCAAAGCTTTAGGTACTAGGGACCTACTAAGGGGAAAACACTGCGGCAGGCATCTCTTACCCAAACCAAGAGGCCATAACCCAACTCTGAGCTCTTCCCCTCCATACTTTGCACTCTCCTCACCCAGAGCCAGTCTGGGCTGGCTCTGCCTCCACAATGGCCATTCTGAGTATGGTCCCAGAGCTCAAACACCCTGGTAGGAGCCTCACTCTGATAGCCCTGTCTTCTTTGCTCTTTCTCTCCTCCCCAGGTGGTAGCCAACTCTCCAGCCAAGTTAGTATCAAAGGAAAGCATGTGTGTGCCCTTGCGTGCATATCCCAGCATGCATCCATCTGTCGGCCTGGGCAGCGTGTGCCTGTGTCAGCATGCGTTCGTGTGTGCATGAGTGAGAGGGGATGCATTTGTCCCTGAGTGAGCCTGCATGGGTGTGAAGCTGTGAGTATGGAGTGGAGGCGGGGAAGGGAAGGGTGCTAGGGCTCAGTCTGATACCCACTGAGAATTGAGAAATTCCGTTCTCAATTTCCTGCTGCAGCTGGCTCTGGGGGGTGGTGAGTGGAGCGCCTCACTGACACTAGGTTCTTTGTGAGCCTGAAGATACCTCTGTCCTGGTGGGACCCCTCCGAAGGGTTGCCCCTGACCATGTCTTTGCCTGGAAAGCACACTTCCCTGTTGGAGGGGAAGCCCTGATGGGTAGAGACTGGCGGCCACACAGCAAGTTGGAAGAAGCATGTGCACTGAAGCATCTGGAGGAGCAGAACCCCCAGGAACCAAGGGAGTGGCCAGGAGGATACGGCCCTCCATAGAGGAGCTAAACTCAGAATCTCCATGGTTGCCCAGTGGGGCTGTTTTTCACCTTTTGGCCGTCCTGAACGCCGCTTGGGCTGCTGCTTCCTGATACGCTGGCCCAACTCCTGTCCCCTACTCCCAACCCTCACCCCCAACCCCTTTGGTCTCTGCTTCTCTGCTGGTGTGGTGAGAAAGTGTCCAATGCCTGGAGCCCCCTCCTGACCCTGGGCCACAGCTCAGGCTGAGCCAGGAGGCCTCCAGGGATCTGGGAAAGCCCAGATGAGCAAGAAACAGCTCCTGTCGAGGGCTTTGGGGAGGGTGCCGAGGATTTTCCCGACCAGACCCAGCCCACCTACAGTTGGGGGACTTGGGTAGATTTCCTGGAATCAGACTTTGGGAGATCTCTCTTGACACCCTCCACCACCAGCTCTCGCAGTGACCTCCCATGTAATGCCACCTGTTGCCCTTTTCTCCTTCCACCTCCCTCCCACTCCCCCTGCTCCCTTCCCCCAGTGCTGACTACCAGGAACGCTTCAACCCAAACGCCCTGAAGGACTCGGCCCTGTCCACCCACAAACCCATCGAGGTGAAGGGGCTGGGCGGCAAGGCCACCATCATCCACGCGCAATACAACACCCCCATCAGCATGTACTCCCAGGACGCCATCATGGATGCCATCGCAGGGCAGGCCCAGGCCCAGGGCAGTGACTTCAGTGGGTAAGCGCCGCCCCTCCTCCACGATGGCTCGCCACTCACCAGCTCGGCCACGGCAGGGCCTCATCCTCGCAGGGCTGCGGGCAGCAGGCTGCTGGGCAACATAAGAGACTTGAGGCATCAGGACCAGATCTCCTCCCTCGCCTTGGGCACAGCCCTTGGACGGGAGCCAGCCTCTGGTCAGGCCTTCCAGAACATGGCATTCTCTTTTCAGAATTAACCTCATGGTTGGCTTTAGGAGAAGGGTGGAGAAATATAGACTATGGTAATGCCTCCAAGTGCTTGTTACAGCCTCTGCATTTTCCTAGGGCTCTGTGAGAGGGCTGGTTTAGAAAAAGCCTTTTGGATTCTTGTTAACCAGTGTCGTATTCTGGATATCCCAGTCTTCTCAAAGTTGCTGCATTCTACCAAAGTTGAGAGCAAGTCAAATCTGTGTTGGTGTTTCTTGTTGAGAAAGGGGACTCTGGACTAACCATTCCAGGAGAGGGGTGGTGTTGGCAGTCTCCCCACTGCGGAGCCTGGGCACTGCCTCGTCCTGTTTGCCCTGGGGAAGACGGACCTAAGGGCAGTGTGACCGCAGATAGCCTTGCTTCCTGAAATGTTCCTGTTATCAATGGTTGAGGAACATGAGGGCTAAATAGGGAAAGAGTTGGCTGAAAATCATTTATGGATCAAAGTGCTAATACTACAAATATTAATGGAGACCTCTTCCTCTTTTTGTCTTTCTGTTTCTCTTAGTTTCTCTTTCTCTCTGTATCTGTGTCTGTGTGTGCGCCTCTGTTTCATTCACTCCGTATTCTTTGTCTCTGTGTGTCTTTCTCTTGTCTTTCTCTTCGTTACGCACACACACATATGGTCTCTTACTGTTTTCTTGTTGAGAATAGCATCAGTGTTGACTTTAAGAACTGACTGATTATGTCTTTGGGCAATATCTTATCCCTACGTCAGTAGCCCCAGCAACTCAGGGCAAGAAATCTTTAAATGATGCTGTACTTTTTTTCTAAAGCTAAGAAAAACAGATGTTGTAAGAGGAATAAAGGGGTTAAAAAGTCTCTGAACACTCAAATGGTGTTTGACCTTTCCAGAACCCAGCCCTTGTGGCCATGATGTGAGTGAGGTTAAAAGGGGGAGGCTCCAGAGGCCAAAGGAAGGTTGTGCAGACTTCCAGCTCTAGTTCCCAGGGGGAGACTGGCTGCTTAAGCCCGCAGTACCTCCTTTGGGCCACCAGGGGACAGAGGTTGCTTGCCCTTGAGCTGTGAATCTCAAACTCACTAGGCCCAGGCCCAACTCTATAGACAGTGTTGATTTCATTCCATCCTTCAAAGCAGAAAATATGACCATGCAAGTTTAAAAACACAACCATTATCTCATGTGTACCCAGAAAACAACTGCCTAGCTAAGCCAAAGAGATAACAGGGATTTCCTGCTAACATTTGTTTGCCACAGAATGTACAAGTATGTCCTTGGTGTGCTCCTAAAAGTGGTAACAGTCACCAAAGGGAAGATAATGGATGAACTGCTCTTTACAAGAACTTTCTATTTTCTGCACCTAGAGAAAAGGGTGCTATTATTTGGTTTTACCACTAGGGCACACATTAATTTTTTTTTTTTTTTTTAAACATGATGTACCATTGATCTTATCTAATCTGCTGGAAGGAGTTTTTCCGTCTCCCTCCAATCCCCTCCTCCCCTCTCTTTCTCTTTCATTGCGTGTCTGGGAAGCAACATGCTTTTCTGTTCCTTCTAACTCAGCCCTGCTGGACTAGTGCTGCCGTGGTGACTGTGGGCAAGAGCTGCCTCTCTCTGCCATAAGGCGCTCCATTTCTGCTGTTAATTTCCATGGTTTCTTCCTCACTGAAAGTTTTCTTTTTGTCTCTTTTCATCCTTTATCCATCCCACTCCCATAACTCATTTCTGATCCTAACCCTGCTCCCTTGTGTGTACGCTGTCCCTCTGTCATCCCTCGATGGATGTGCACTCCCTCCTTGTCTGTGCTCTGCTTGGCAGGTCATCACCACTGGCATAAGTAGACCCCACAAAGTCTGAGTCTGTTCCATCATCGTCTGTCTGGTTGCGGGATGGTGTTTAGGTTTGGTGGGATGTGTCTGTGGACAGTGCCTCTGTCTGGTGTTCTTCCTCATACCCACCTCATAGCCATGTGCCATGCACTGCAGCCTATATAGGCTTGTCTTTTGGGGTTTGCCCCAAATAATGTCACTATGGACAGAGATGAGAGTAACAACACTCATGCTGGCTGCCAAAGCTGGGGGTGTCTCTGTGTTCTCCTTGCCATGCTTTGAGGGTGTTCACCCCAGCCTTTTCTGTCTGCACTGAGACAGCATAAGCCTGAATGTCAGCATCCACACTGGGCCATTATTTAGGGGAACGGGTGATAAGGGGGCCTCTTAGGGGTCACTCCCCAGAATCCTCATGAAACATGGATCTAGAGGAGCCAGCACTTAAAGATCACCCCAGGGAGACAAGAGATGACTCAGATTTGGGGGCACTGTAAGTGGAGTAAATGCACCATGGTGACCTTGATTTTCAGTGACTATGGAGTGCTTTTGGTGGCCAGAAGACTATGCTGGGAGGGGCTTCCCAGAACAGCCTCAGACTCAGGGTCCCAGGAGCTTGAGGTCTGTTCCACTCTTTCCCTGAGCCCCAGAGTCTTAAAAAGGCACAGCAGTTCCTTCACTGGACTCCCAGTCTCTTGCAGCAGCACCAGTCCCTGATCTTTGTACAGTGCGGTAGGAAATGAGCCAATAATGTGAAACCCAAGGGTCTCACTCCTGGCAGCTTTCTGGAGCCCTGGAGCTTTGGAAGGACAGGGGAACACCTCGAGGGCATGTACCAGGGAAATGGCAGCAAATACCTTCTGTCTGCTTCCTGGACCACAAGGCTCAATGTAGGCAGGCTTATAGATGGGGTCTGGGCGTGGGTCTACACCTTCCCTTACCCATGGCACAGTCCACACTTGCTCCAAGCAGACCAGGGAGTCCTGATTGTATTATGCCTTCCTGTTGCCCATCTGACTCAAAGACAATAGGACCAGCCTCTGCTTTGAGAACCCTTGGTACATCTCTCTGTGCTGGAAATGGCCTTCACTAACAAGACCCCCATCCATTCCTCTACTCCTGGACAGGGCCAGGCTCCTCCCTGCCTGGACCCGAGAGGGATCCACCAGTCTTTCCCTGTTGGATTCCAACCACTGGCTGCTAACTATCTATAGCTCTCAGGCCAGGGCACAGCATCAGGGAAGTAGGGGCAGCTCCACCCAGTCTTAGTCACTTTTTGTCACCTGTCTTTTCCTCTGCTGTCATAGCCCACCCTGAGCTAGACACAGGGAATCAATCCTGAGAGACTAGACCAATGCGAGATAGCTCCTTGCAGAGCTGGCCCTCAAGGGTGCAGGCAGAGGCAACCATAAAGGCAGACAGGAGACACTGGACAGGGCAAGTGTCTGAGCAGGGCTATTTCTAGGCATAGAGCGTCTGGTGTGTACAAGGCCCAGTGGGAAGAAATGGCCTTTCTGAGCCCTTGCCACTGCAGAGGGTCTGATGGAAAGGACACTGGGCTAGGAGACGGGGAGTCTGGATTCTAACTCTATTGGGGGCCCTATGTGCTGTAGCCTGGACTAGTCTCCCAGCGTCTCTGGATCTCAGTTTCAGCATCTGCAAGTGTCAGGGCTGGGCTGCTGGATGGGGAGGCAGGCTCTTATTACTGTGTCCATGACAGGGTGGGCTGGGCAGCCTGCATCCTCCAGTCCTTACTGGCCAGGGTGAGTAAAGCTTTTTGATATACTCTGCCCTGCAGTCTGGTCTGGGCTGGGAGGCACTGAACCCAAGTAGCTTTGGGGACCCTCTTGTCTCTGATATAGGATTTCTTTATTTAACTAAGTTTTGAGCACCTACTATATACCAGACACTGAGAGTCTAAAGGAGGGTCACCAGGTCCCCCTCAATAGGTCGGGGCAGAAGACTAGTGACCCTGTTGCAGCTCTACTCCCAGCACCCCCAGGCCAGAAGGCCCCTGTCTACAGGTGATACACTGGACACATGGCCTTCCTACTGTGTTTCTCACCCCCTCACCCCCACTTGCCTGTTTGTGGCTGGGAGAGAGCCTTCAGTCCTCTGCTATGACCGTCATGGCATTGGTGGCTTCCTGTTTGTATCCAAAGGTGTGAGGAGGATCAACCCTGAGGAAGCCTCTGGGTCCTGACTGGCCGGTCCTCATATAGCCTCAAATTCAGGGCCTGCTCAGGGAGGTAGAAATTACTTCAAGAAGAAGCCTTCAGCCTCCTTTCTCCTTAAAGGAGATCCAGCACCTGGGGTGGGGTATGTCTTCAGGTCAGTGACTGCAGCAAGCTTGGGGAGGGGTGTTGGGTGGAGGGATCTGAGCCTCCTGGCCCCCTTGTGGAAGGAATCACTGTCTAATTGTGACCACCCTGAGCACTGAGGACTCAGCCAACCCTTTGTCCCAGGCTCTCAGATGGCCATGGGTAAAGGGTATGGTGGGTTCAGACAAGTAGGGGTCACCATGGGTGCAAGGGATACCAGGGGATGCAACGTTGGGGGAGTGTAAGGGGTTGGGAGCAGGGTTCTAGCCTAGCTCTCACCCACAGCATCTTTCTGCATTACAGGAGCCTTCCTGTTAAAGACCTTGCTGTGGACAGTGCCTCTCCTGTGTATCAGGCTGTGATTAAGAACCAGAACAAGCCAGAAGATGAGGCTGATGAGTGGGCCCGCCGCTCCTCCAACCTTCAGTCTCGCTCTTTCCGCATCCTGGCCCAGATGACAGGGACAGAATACAGTAAGTGAGGGCTTAGGGTGGTGGGACAAAAAGGAGAGATGCTGAGGGGCCATGAGGGTCCTGGGCCCTACTCCAAAGTCCTACATAGGCCAGGGAGTCAAGCCCCCCCTCACGCTTTTTGAAGATGAGCTAGCCTTAATAGACAAATAGTGGCCTGCTGAGCTCCTTCTGGGCCCTAAGGCAGGCAAATGACATCAATGTTCTGCTCAGCTTCCTGACCAAATATTGGGCAGCAAGCTTGTCATGGTGCTTCTGAGTGAAACTACTGCCCAGAGCTGGGATAGGAGGACCTCACAGGCTACGCCTCTGACCATTCCCACCCAGCTGCACCATTTCCTCTCATATTCCCTCTCTCCTCCTGTCCTCTGTCCAGCACACAGCCTTTTCCTGCCTAGTTTACAGGATAGGGAGTGGTAACTGTTCAGTCACTGGTGGGGACTCAGTGCCCACAGAGCTTTAGCAGCTTTTCCTCCTTATGTTCCCTATGGCTCCTCCTGACCAGCATCTTTCTATCCACAGTGCAAGACCCTGATGAAGAAGCTTTGCGAAGGTCAAGGTAAGTGTCTGAACTCAGGCTCTATGACCTTGTCTCTCCTAATCCCACTACTCCCCCAGCAGCCCCCAGGTCACATGACTTATGGGAGGAACCCCTCAAGTTTATGTATTTGGAAACTCCTGGCCCCTAAGGAACTCCAGCAGATGCTGGCTTGGGGAGCATTTGTTGTGGGTCAGTGAGGTGGGTGCCTAGAGCTGAGTCTCTAAACCCTGGGCGCAGGCTGCTGGAGTGAGGACTCTGGGCTCTCCTGGCTCTGTCTGTGGGCAGGGGAAAGGGCTGCTTTGGCCTTTGCTGGGCTGTTGAGAATGAGGGCATCTCTCCCTGTGAGGGCACTGAGCCAGCTGCTTTGCCTGCCCACCCTGTGAATCTGGAAGGTACTCACCGAGAAACAGGCACTAGGAGGGCTCTGCTGGGCATGGATGCCTAACCCCTGGACTCACCGGTCCAGATGTTGCAGTATTAGTTCCATAAATTGCTCAGAGGACAATGGCTCCAGCAAGGAAAGACAAACCCTGGGCACGAGGAGGGGTTTGTGCAGGGATAGAGTCTCAAGTTCAAGGTATAGTATCCAAAACAATGGCAGGCCTGAGGCCACAGCCACTAACCTATCACCTGTGGCTTGTCAGGTGCTCATGGAACAGGGCATGAGGGGGCATGCTGCCCTGGAACCCAATGGAACCCACTAGGGCCTTCCATGTGGAGGCATGGAGTCCAGTGTGATTGTGCTATACTTTGGAGGCACATGTCATCTGCATGTTCTTCCTGGAAGAATCGTCCTTGGGTCAGTGCATCCCTTGGTGAACACTGTGTGAGTCTGGGCCTTAGAGGCAATCTTCCTCCCTGGGCCAAGCTTTCTGTACTTGCTAACCTGTGTGTAGTGGCCACAGGACTGTGCAGAGTAGAACTCTGGGCTCAGCTGGGGTTGACGTGGATTTTCTTTTTGAACCTGTATTGTTGCCAATTCAAATTGCTTCCACTCTTTGGCTGGAACTTTCAAGCCTAAAGTGTGGTCCTCCCAGGCCTGCTAACAATGGCATGCAGTTCCAGTAACAGTTTTCAACCTATCAGTGCCTGCAACGTGTCCATATGCGCCTGAAATGAGATGATGTTTGATTTAGCTCAGAAGTTAGTATCTAGCTCTTTTAAGTGTGACTGAACTGTCAGCTTTCCCCCTCCTGTACTCCACTGCTCCTGCCTGCTGTTTCCACGTTTGTTTCACCTCCCCTGTGAAGACACCCACATAGGTGTTCCAGTGAGCAATATAGCCTTAGCAAAGGTTTGATAGAGGGGCTTAACAGTACATACCCCACAGCAAACAGCTTCGTAGTCCCAGGTGCCTTCCAATAAGAAGCCAGCAAGGGCATTTTCTCTCCCTCTCATGAGGAAACCCTGCCTTTCTGGCCCTTCTTTGTTTTTCTGGCAGGTTACTCTATGCTTGCACCTCAATAACTGGACGCCGTTTAGGAGGCAGGCGGTGTACTGGTGGAGGTAGATTACAGGGATATTCTATCTTTTGTATTTCTTCTGGAATGTTTTTAGGCACTGAAAAGTTACTGAGTGAGGAGAACATGAAAGGCAGTGTTTAGGGTGGTCCCCAGGCTTTGTTCTTGGCCTCCCCCTTCCTGGCCCCCGGATGTACTGCTTGGGGCTTGTTCTGCCTGGTCCTGTAAATAAGTGGGGAGGTTAGTCCTTCCCCCGGGCCTAACCCAACATGAGCTTGGCTCAGTCCCCAGCAGAAGGCGGAGGGCCTTGGGATCTTGACAACTCTGTTGCAGGTCATATAGTTTCTTCCCCAGTTACTACGGTGTTTTCTAGGGAAATCTGGAAGGAGGGACAAAGAGGAGGCTCCAGCTTGCTTTCTTCCTCAGTCCCAGGCCCCCACGCAAGAAAGCAGCTTCTCCCCCCCAGGTACTGTGCCACTATCAGCCCCTCCCTCCGGGGTCTTTGGTGGTGCAATGAAGGTTCTGGAGTGCTCAGCAAAGCTTCTGCCCCGGACTGGAGGGGCATAAGCCTTCTGCTCCTCTCCCTTAACCTGACTTTAATTTCTACACGGTTGTCCTCATAGCCTCCCCTAAAATGCCTGTCCTCCCCATGGCCACAGGAGGAGCGTAAGCATTTTCATTTCATAAAATCCTAAGCAGCCTGTGGACCTGGGGCACGGGGTGCAATAGCTGCAGCTGTTCACCTCTGTGATTAAAGCCTGAAGTAGTGACTGTGGCTCTTTGTCACAGGTGGTGCCCTGCGCTCACCCAAGTGGCCATCTGAGTAGAAGTGAGCATACTTGTCCCCACCCTGGGTGCAGGCCGGTCAGGGGTCTTTTTCTCCAAGGGGGCTGAGCCCCACTTCCATCTGTCCCCACTCCCAAGTTGGAAGCTGCACCCCTAGTCCCTGCTGACCCATCTTGTTGGCTGAGGGCATCCACAGCCTCATTTTTCTCTTCCCACTTCAGCCATGCTCACAGCGAGGAGTCTAAGAGCCTCTCCTGAACACTGAGTTTCCCCCAGGAGGGCTTCCTACTTCTAAGTAGCTTACTCTGGCAGAGCCTGAGTTTGCCAGATGCTGGGGACCTGGCAGCCTACGCAGGCTTGTACACACACAGAGTGCTTTCTACTTCCTGTTGCTGTGTGGTGGGAAAGCTGGCAGGAATACCCATGAGTGGTGTCAAGAGTTCTGTACCAGGAAGTAGCAGTGGTGGCTCAAGAGCAAGTGTAAGTCTGCATGTCAGAGGACCCTGCATACTCTCCCTTTGCCTGGCACTCCTAGGCTTCCAGAATCTGCCTCCCACAGAGTCCCAGAGCAGCTCACAGCCCTGCTTTCCCTCCACCCCCTTCAGTGGGCCCTGGCTTTGTACCCTCTGACACTCTGACAGTGTCTCTGGTATCTGATAACAGGCTCCTTCCAAGGCTCCAGTGCTAACCTGCTGGCCAGCCAAGGCAAAGTCTAATCTCCAGAGACTCTGTCTTTATAGGTGAGGCAGGCCCCTGAACAGCCCAGATATCAGCTGTGGATTTGGTTCCCATCCCAGGAAAGACCCAAGTACACTTAACTGCCCAAGTACACTTAAATACTAGCCTGCTGACAGCTTCCACACCAAACTTGCCCTAGTGGGTGCCGGTAACATTGTGGCTCCCAGCCTCCTCTGAAATGACAGAGCACAAACAGTGCCTCCCTCCAAAAGCCGAGCCTCTAATCTCAGAGAAGACACCACAGCTTCCCTCTGACTTTGGAAAGGCGATCTGGGACCCTGATGGCTTGGAAGGTCAGGTCCATGTGGGGCAGCCCTGGTGGGGCTGGGAGTAGGAACAAGCCTAGTTTCATGAAAGGCAGAGCTTGAATCTGTGAAGCATCTGGATCCCACTGGATGTAACCATCCCAGAGGACCCCAACATGTAGCCCAGGCATCCCCTGTCCCCTAGCTTGTGGCACCACTATCTATAAGTACAGTCTCCATGTTTCCCAGCTGCTCACCTAGATAAAGAACCTTCATCTGTGAGTCCCCAAGAGTTAAGGAACAAAGCTGATTTTAGTGATGACTTCACAGACGAGTTGAAGATGAAGGTTGGTTGCATACCCCTCCACAAACAACATAATTCCACCACCCCAAGAAATCCCTTCTCCATTGTGCAACCATCCAAGGTTCTTTTTCCTCTCCTTACCTGCCCTTACCTGAAACTTCCAACACAGCAGGGACTCACTGGTTCCCCCCTCCCTGGCACATGCAGCTCTGTCCCCATTCACTTGGCTGATTCTTATGGTGCTGCCTAGCTCAGGGCCCTCCCTTAAAGGGAACCCTCATGAGGAGCAGTGGCTAGCCATGGTAAAAGTTACCTGTGTTTTGTGGACGTATTTGTCCTCAGTGTTCTGCCAGCCTGGCAAGTTTGAAAACCATAACTGGAGAGACCAGGACAGTCCTAGATGTCCCCTGAGCAGCCCTTGTGGGTGTCCCAGGATCTCTCTTCCTTTCTTTCTCTCTTCCCATCTCTCCTCTTCCTCCTTCTCCTCACTCTCTCTGGCTGGCTGTGAATTTTCAAACAGCTCCAAGCAGAGTAGGCTTACTAGACTCAAGATGCTCCAGAAGTGTCTCTGCCCTGTTGCTGAGCACCGATGACAAAGGCTGCAGGCCTGGCTAAATGAAGTGGCTGTGTCTGTGAACTGGGAGGTCTCTCTGGGATGGTCTCTAGTGTTATCAGCATGGCTGTGTGGCCCTGCCCCAGGGCCTCTGCTCATCCTGTCTCTGACCCTTCTCCCTGACCTCAGAGAGGCTGGCACTTAGATCATGGTTCTGCAGCTGGGCTTCCATGTGGCTTTATCCCATTCATGATGTCTCTGGGCCTTGGCTTCCTCTTCATAATAGGACAGTTTGGATGCAACTAGTGGTTTTAGAGTATGTAAGCAGTGGACCCCATTTGTCAAAGAGAATCTTACAAGAGACCCAATATGCAGGACTGAAGGTATGGTGGGGATCCCACCAGGTAATTCAGATGCAGGAAAGTGGCCAGATACATTGTAAATGCAGGGACACAGGACTGTTACTATGGAGAAATGTAAGACCAGCACTGCCCCATCCTCTGATTTTTAAAGACTTGAAGCTGATCTTTCTAATTTTTACATGCTGGCAGCTCATTTATTAAACAATTTATTTTGAGATAATTGCATATTTGTATGCATGCAGTTATAAGAAATAATACAGAGAGTACCCTTTACCCCCAGAGGTAATGTCTTGCAAAATTATAGTACAATAGCAAAATTAGGGTGTTGACACTGATATAGTCAAATGTAGACTATTTCCATCACCTGAGCATTCCCCCATGTTGTTCTTTTATAGCCATACCTACTGCATGCACACCCTCCCCCTAACTTGTGGCAATGACTAACTGTTATCTTCTCTCCATTTCTATAATTTTGTCATTTCAAGAGTGTTGTATAAATAGGATCATAAAGCCTCTGACCTTGTGGGATTAGATTTTTCAGCCCACTTAATTTCATTGGGGAAGCACCCAAATTGTCGAGCATACCGTTGGTTCATTCATGTGTTTTTATTGCTGAGTAGCATTCAATGCACTAGACGTAGCAATTAATTTTTAAATTGAGTTTTAAACACTGTCCAGGTTAAATACTTGGTATTTGTGGCTGGATGTGGCCCCTGGATCACTGATGGGCACCTCTGGTCTGAAGGATGTAGAGGCCCCTCCAGCCTCGGGGTCAGGGGGGTCCAGGAGTCTGGCGTCTGTGTCACTGGCCTTCTCTAGGTACACTCTCTCCTCCATTTCTTTGTTTCTGGCTACTCCTTGCCTACTTTGCCTTGTGCCCTCAGCAGAGCAGGCTGTGGGTTGAGCCTCAGAGACCCTGCTGGTGGAAAGTGGCAGGGAGTCCTAGCCCTCTCTGTGTGTGCCCGTGGCCTTGTGAGTATGTGTGTGTACATGTGCGCCTGGCTGGGCTCAGGCCTAGAAGGGCAGGGGCAGTCAGTGGTGTTGGAAGGCTTCACTCTGAGGACAGAGAAAGGTTCGCAGAGACTGGGACAGCACAGCAAGGTGACAGGTCTGCTCACCAAGCTTCATCACAGGGACAGGTGTTTCTCCTTTTTTATGCCCAGCTAGGGGACAGAGACCATGCGAGGCCCACCTGCCTATGTGGTTCATCCCCAAGAGCCCACAGCCAAAGCAGCCCTGCCCAGCCTTAACCACATAGGCCAGGGAGAACCCAGAGGCTACCCCTTGCCAAGCCTGTTCTCAGGTGATATAGCCAGTCCCTTCTCCATGACTGCCCACTCACTCAAGTTAGGGGCTTTAGTCCCTCCGTCCTGGTCCTTGGAGCTCTGGCCTTGCACCAAACCAAGCCTGACCATCTGGAAAGTGCCCAACGGAGGGCAAAGCCTCTCCAAGCCACATTCCCCCTCCCACGCCCCTGCCCCAGCTATCAGACAGGGGAATGACGGACATGTCCCCTAATCCCTTTCTTTCTCTCCTTCTTTCTTTCTCTCTTCTCTCTGTTTTTTCTGTCTCTTTCTGTCTGTCTCTCTCTCCCTCTCTGTCTCTCTGTCTCTATGCCACAGGGAAAGGTTTGAAACGGAACGTAACGGCCCACGTTTTGCCAAATTGCGCAACTGGCACCATGGCCTTTCAGCCCAAATCCTTAACGTTAAAAGCTAAAAGAATGTCTGGAGTCCCCCCAACCTGCTCCCTTCTTCCCCCTCACAGATATGGCGTGTGAGCCCCATGGAGATGCTTGAGATTGTAGAGCTGTGCTGGGGCACCTTTAATAGTAAAGTGCTGCAGTTCTGCTCTCTGCCCACCCCATGCAGCACTCACCCATTCACCCCCACCCTTCAATGCAACCCTCACTGCCCCCCCAAACAGCCCACGCCTCTGCTCCCCTCCCAGGGCCTTAACTGTAGTTCAGAGAGAATGTTATGGGGTTTGCTGGCATAATACCCCAGAACCAAGGGAAACAGAATGTGCCGCTGGTCGATTTCCTATCAACCCCAGATCCTGGGAGAGGCAGCCCTGCCTAATGCCACCTTCGAAGGAGTCTCCCCATAGATCAGGGTCCTGGGAAGAGGGCCAACTCCCCCATCCTCACTCACTCCCTTGCTGCCCTCTGGAACCTGGCAGCCTGGAGCAGGGCTCTCTGCAGAGGACATGGAAGACCTAGGGTAGATGAGACAGAGGTTGAGATTGGAGCGTGAGCTCGCCCCTCTGTGCTGTGTGTACTAGCTCCCTAGTTCTCTCTCCTGTACATATATGCATGCTTGTTCTGAAATAAAGAGGATTTGAAATGAACCAAATCAGCCTCAGTCATGCTGTGCCTGTGTGCATACCATCCAAGAGAAGCATGTCTGAGATGGGGAGAGGACAGGCACCTCAGAGGAGAGGCAGGGACCTGGTACAGCTCTGCCCTCCATTGATTTCCCACCTTGAGAGCCTTGTCTAGGCTGCAAGCTCAGGCTGGCAAATGGCAGGTGGGAATCTCTGCTGTGCCAGGTGGGAAGCTTTAGCCTCCCGTGGGGCAGTGTACCCAAATGCCCTCTACCTCTGCTCCCACACCCAGCTGCAACCAGCAGGCTGAGCCATCCATCCCTCCCCATCAGAAAGCAGGCCTCAAGCTCCTCTCCCAGGAAGGCGCTGCTCATGCTCAGCCCTGCTCCATGTGGTCAGAGAAGGGGCTCAAGCAGGCACGCCTGTGCTAAGGAGTAGGTCACAGGAGCTGCTGGGGGTCCTCAGTAGCCCAGGGTCATGGTTCAGGGGAGAGGAAGTGGAGGAGGTACCTGATGGAGTCTTGCTCAGGTGGCTGGAAGGTAGGGAAGACCTCCACCTGGGTCTTGCTTCTGGCCTCCACCCACCTGCGGCCATGTCCTAGTCCTGGGCATTTAGGAAAGAGGAAGGGCCAGGCTGGCAAGCTCACATCCTTGCCACACTCTTGTCTATGTCTCACTCTGGTCCCTGACTGCAGAAACCACTGGCTGAGAACATGAGACCAACTGCTCTTAGCAAATAAAGGCAGATGCTGAGGCCTATCCTTAAGGACTCCCCTGATGCCCCTGTGGCTGGACTGGACCAGAGCCTTGCTCCCATTCCTGCTGCCTGGGCACACGTTTCCTTCCTGCCTCCAGGGATCTTGGCAATCCCATCTGGAAGGTCTGGTCAGGGAGACTGCTCTGTCCAGTCCGCCATCCTGAGGTACTCTCCAAAGTCTCCCACCAGCCTATTCCATTTTGGTCCCCCATTTCTTCCTGTCTCTAGCAGTCTGACTCTAGAGCCAAGGCGGAGGGCCAGGCAGAGCAAGCTTGCTGAGGGAATCAACAGAGGAGATGGGAGGATGTGCTCCTGCCTACATCTAGGCATTCCAGAGCACACCCATATTTAGCTGAGCTTTTATTGAGGACTTTGAAGGCCCAACAGCGGGTTGTAGGGATGGAAGCTGCCAGACAGAGAGAGGTCCTGTGCAGTGGGTGTCCTGAGGCTAACAGAGGACCTGAGCCAATCAGTCAGAACTGGTGGCCTCATAGTTCCCTGTCCCCAGTCCCCAGGCTGGCTGCTGGAGCCCTCCTGAAGCCCTGAAAGGCTCTCATTTGCTTTCCAGCCTGCCTGGTGCCTCCCAGTGACCCCAGGCCTCTGCATGCAGCCCTCAGGAGTAAACAGGGAAGATGTCCTCATTCAGCATTCCGTGTCCATGGAGCTGATGTGGCTGTGACTGACCATGATGCAAGGTTGCTCTTGTAAGGTCCAGAGATAGGGAGTGCCTCTCCGATTGGAGAGTCAGAGAAAGATTCCTGGAAGAAGGCGTCTGTGTGTCTGATCCCCGAGAACGGTCAAGATTGGGGCATGTGTGGTTAGGGAACTCTGGACAGGTACTCCAAGCAGAGAAAGCAGAGGTGCTGATGAGAAGGGGTGTCCCAGAACCCTGAGTTAACCATTTTGGCTGGAATGGAGGGAATAGAGGAAGTTTTGGTTAGTAGTGGTCCAAAGTGAGAATGGCAGGCTATGGGATTTTGACTGTGTTCTGAAGGCAATGTGGAATGAGTGAAGGTTGCAGGCCACCACTCACACTGCTGCCTGTGAGGACTGCTGTGCACTCTGCCCCAGGGGTGTCAGTCGCATAGACTACAATGTCGACAGGGCCCCTGGAGTTGTGCAGTGCAGCATCCCAGCTGCAAAGTGATGTGGTCAGTGCTGCCCTGAGCAATAGTTGGTGATCAGGCTGCAAGATGAAATGCCATCTAGGTGGGTCACAACATGAACAATGTAAAGACAAACCACCTGACTGGCGTCCTGTCATCAGCTAATCAATGGAGATGTTCATTCATGCTACATTCTCTTAACTAATACAAATAGCATCATCACCCCAATAATAGAACCCACCCCAGCACCAACAATCACAACACCTCCACCATCACCAACAGTTTCAGCCCATCCTTTCCATACATAATATAATTACCATCAATAAGAGCACCATCCAAAGGCACCATAACAAACACAGGGTTGGCATGCCCCCCCTTAATGCCAACTGGACTGAGAGACGAGATGGGCTGGAAAGGGGACTGTAGCCAGGCTGTGTTTCTCCTCTGGCCACACACTCCCCATGGACCCATGAGCAGTTGAATAGAGTTGGTTTGGTTTGGTTTTTGCTTAGATATTTAAAGTGAATTATGACCAAGGCAGGAGGCAACTATAGCATCCTAAATCAGGCTGGGACAATTTCATGGGTGCTGTCTTTAGTACTGAAGCCAGGGTCATGCTTGCTCACTGACACACTCCTTGGGGTTTTAGCGGGGCTCATGAAACTTCTGGCAGGAATTAGCCTGGACAAGACCCTTCAGGATATTCTTCCTTGCTTCCCCTACCTTTCCTAGGCCCTGGCTGCTTGGTGTCTGCAGACAGTGGACCTAGATAGGAAGCCACTCAGTAAGAACCCCAAGCAGCAGGCTCACGTGCATGCCTTTTGTTCTGGCCCTGTGGAAGATCATGAATTTCTCTAGGGCCCCACCTCACCCCCAGGATCCAGGGTTCATTTGGAGCTATGTCTGGGGAGAATGCCAGGTAAGCTGGTCTGACAGGAAATTGGAGCAAAGGGGACAGGCAAAGTCAACTTTCTGTTTGTCCAGCAGAATACTGTCCCTAACCCAGACACTTTCATCACTCCTGTCCTGAGTGGTATCCTCAGTTCCCAGAAGCCCACAGGAAGCATGTAACAGGGTCAGAGAGAAATAGATAATGGAGGCTGGGTGTCCTATGTCAGCCTAGACTTTCCCAGGCCATACTTGCCCATGCTGTGAGGAGGGTCTAGCAGCCAGCTCAGCAATATGGCTTCAGGAACCGCAGCTACTTCTCCGATGCAGCCGCTTCACAGAAATAGCTTCCGGAAGCTAGGCTCTTTCCCAGAGGATGGTGAGTGGCTTCATGGAAAGGCCAGAGCCAGGCACTGCCACAGGCCTGAGAACTGGGCTGTCTGAGGCTTCTTCTCAGAACTACTAAGCTGGGAAAGCGCTAGTCAGGACATAGCTACTGCCCTTGCCCATCATGGAAGCTTCTTCTAATACCCACAGAGAAGACTAGTGCTCCTTTCTATGGGGCAGTCAACCCATGGCCTTACCACTTCTCCAGCTATCTTCTTTCTCGGCCCGCTCACATTATTTCGTGGCTTTCTCTGCCACGCACCTCACTGGATGGAGATTGATTTGATGGTGCTTTGGTGAACAGCTCATGGCCCTCTGGCATACCTATCAGGAACAAGCCTCTATAGCACCTTGCTACTCCAGGTGTGATCCATGGACCATCAGCATCAGCATCAGCTGGGAGCTTGTTAGAGATACAGACTCTCAGCCCCACCCAGACCTACTGAACTAGACGCTGCATTTGAACAAGATACGCAGGTGATTCACCTGCTGCATGTTAAAATCTGAGAAGTGTGGTAGTGAGGTTTTGGCAGCTGGTGAATGTTTTAGCGGAGATTCAGTTTCTCTGGAGGTCAGACTCTTCACCTGTAAAATGAGGATCTTGATACCAATCTCCCAGCAAGGTTGAAAGGATCAAATGGAATAATGCTTATCCAGCTGTTTGCACAAGGCCTGGCATATGGTAAGCACTCACAGAGGGAAGATTATTATTCTAATTCTTTCTAATAAGAATAGTGCCTTTTGTTGCGGGAGATTTCTACTTGCCTCACTCTAAGCAGGAGTTTCTTTCTTCCTCCATGAGGCTGCCCTTGAGGTACTGGGTAAGGCTTCAGATCCAAATGTCCCTCAGTCAGATCCTGCCGTCACTGCCCATATGTTCTAGGAGCTTGAGCAATTGAATTCTCCGTCTCCATTCCCTCATCTATTAAACGGAGTTGCTAATATCCACATCAGAGGGTGGTTGTGAGGAACTACAGACATATGCCTGGCACATAGTACCAGGTTAATAAATGAACGGCATGGCAGGGGGACAGCCATTCCCAATTGCAGGAGTCACAGCAGACTGTTGCTGTTGTAGCAAGTGGAAATGTTAATCCAATGACTTAGATAAGCAAAGGATGTGCATTTCTTTGCTTTTCTGTAATTTAATTTGTGTTCTCGTCCCTGTTTCACAGGTGGCAGAAATCTAATCCCACCAATCCAGGCTCTAATGCTCCTCTCTTGCCTTGGAGTGGTTTGGGGGAAAGAGATGCTTACAGAATAGCAAAACACACAGGGCAGAGCATCTGGGCACCCGGTCCTTGATCATGGTGCACCTGTGCTGGCATCTGCAGGAATATTCCCATTCCAGTGGCATCTGTGGTGATATCCCCATTCTGTCTGGCTACTCTGGTCTACACTGACACAGCAGTCACCTCTCTTGTTCCCAATCTCAGATGTGCAGGCACTGAGGGCCATGTCCATGACATTCCTGGGTAGATGAGGAATCCTCTATGGCTGTGAGGGCACATGACAGCCTGGGGATCACTGGGCTGACTTGGATCTGTTTGTGCCTTCACCATGGGGTCCTGCCACCTCTCTAGAGTTTACCCAGAAAAGGGGCACAGCTGCCTCTATTCTCAAATCCCCCATGCCATGTTGCCCCCTTTCTGGTCCAGATAACTTTGATCTGCCTGGCATGGCAGCTTCCATCCATCTTCCAAATGTGTTCTTAGTGCCTTGGGTCCCTCACAGCCTAAAAACCCAGGCTCTTACCACTCTAGAGCCTAAACCCTTGAGGCTCAAATATCTGACCTCTGCTTTCCTCATAGTATCATCCCTTCTCAAAGGCAAAATGTGCCTCTGATGAAATGGAGAAGGACCCCCTCCAAGAAAACAAACAAAACAAAACAGAATGAGAGTTGATTATTCAATCTACTGTTCCATCACACTGTTTTTTGTAATACATACTCAGAGAGAAAAATTAGGAAGTGCAAATGTGGGGCGGGGGGTTCTTACCAGGCTTGAGAATAATTTTGTTACTGTGATCCTCCTTGTGGTCTGACCCCTTCCCTCTTGGGGTTCTGGAGCAGAAGATCCTGCTCTGTTTGCAGTGTGAATGCTGCCTTCCGCCCAGCCTGCCTCTGCTGCAGCCACCACTGCCATGCAGAGGGACCCTCTTGACCTCTTGTTTTTCTTGGTCCCGCCTCATCAGCACCCCTATTGAGCATGCTCCAGTGTGCACCAGCCAGGCCACCACCCTGCTGCTGCCTGCTTCTGCCCCGTCGCCTGCTGCTGCCTCTCCCAGCGCAGCCTTGCTGCAACCCCTGGCTGCAACCACTGCCCACGCTACTACTGCCTCTGCCACGGCCCTTGCTTCCAGCCGTGCAGGAAGTCCAAGGTAACTGCCCCACAGGTGCTGGCCCTGGACATGGGGATGGGAGGCAGGAAAGGCCTCACCCTGGGTCCATCTGTAGGCAGCTGTGTCTGGCTCTCAGAAAGGCCTAACCAAGGTAGTTAGAAGTCCAGGGCCCCGAGGAAGTCAAGGCTGGCACTGCTTGCTGCAGCAAGTGAAGGAGAGTGTACAGTCTGGCTGAGGACAGAGGAGGGATGTGTCTGCTCTAGTGAGAGAGGTAAAAGTCTCTCTCTCTCTCTCTCTCTCTTTCACACACACACACACACACACACACACACACACACACACACACACACATTAGATAACAAAGGGTGACTCTGTGGAAAGTCTGTGTTCCTGGAACTGGAATTTGGGAGAATGGAAGTTGTCACCATGGGCTGGGAAAGCCGAGGAAGGCTCTGTGAAGGAAGGAACATTGACCTGTTCTGGGAAGGCAGGTCAGATATTTAGCAACTAACTTGCCCTTGTTCCTTAGCCTCTCTTCTCTTGAAGGAAAAGCATGCTAACTCCAGAGGCACCTGGTGCAGTGGGCTTTAAATCTCTGCTCCACCACTTACTGTTTACAATCTTCAGAAAGTGATTAAACTTCTCAGTACCTCAATTTCCTCACCTGTGAAGAGTAATGCAATATCTATTTTATAGGGCTGGGATAGAAAAATTACATAAAACACCTATCACATGAAATGGTCTCAGGTATTGCAATTTACTGCTTTCCAACCTGCCCTCCTGGGTACCCAGCAAAGGCAGGGACGGGGGTGTGAAACGGGTGTGGGCAGGCGTGGGGAGGTGGCGGGTGCAGGCTGGCAGGTCACTCTGGAACAGCCAGGCAGTATAACAGACCAGGCTGACCCAGCTCTTTCTGGGTTGCACAGAGCTATCAAGTTGGTGTTAAGGTCAGACCCAGGTTTCTCAGTTTCCCACACTCCTCTTCCATGGTTTGGCTGGAAAGGACATGCCTCATGATGCACAGGTTCCAGGTGCAGCCTCAGGAGGATGAAGGGTGGGTGGAGTAGCCCAAAAGCTTGTGGGCTCCAGCCCTACCCCTGAGGCTGTACAGTGACCCAGGTGGTGCTGGGCCCAGCCTTTCCCCAGCCCAACTCAAGCCTCCAGAGTGAGCCTACTCCAGCCTCCAAGGGTTGTTCTATCCCAGCTCCAGGGACACTTGGCAAGTGCTTCCCCTCTGCCTACCAGAATTGCTTCAGGTAAGGGCACAAAGAAGAAACTTAAAGGAGGTTAAGAAATGTCCCTGCTGCTGAGTGGGAAGATGCCTCCCCGGTTTGGAATGGGGAGCTCTGGATGCTGGGGCTATGCTCAAAGGCAGGATTCAGCAGCGCAGCCCAGGCCTCTGTCTCCTGGGGCCCTCAGGACTCCCTCAGTAGGGTAGACTTCCCTTCACTTTGTCTTGCTAAGAGAGCCTGGGTGGAGGTTGGAGAGGGACCTGGAATGCTCCTAGCTTTGGGCTGGAGCAGAAGTCACCAGGGGACCACACTCTGGGCGTAGCTACCTTCCCTTCCTGTACAAGGGCTGGGATGAAGGTAGAGGGAGCAAGTGGGAGGCAAAGGGCCACCCAGCGTTTCACTGGAGCATGGCCTCAGAATCTTAAGCCTCAGCTTTCTCCCACAACAGCAATCCCTGACACAGGACCCATGGTTCCTGGGATGCTGAGAAAGCATCCTCCACTGGTGAGAATGTCTGATTAAGACCCACTGACTTGGCCTTCTCCCACCACAGTGGAAGCTGGGTACCCTATGGACACTGTCTCCTTCCATTGAGAACCCTACTGGTCTTAACAGGTTGGTCAGGGAAGGGCAGGCAGGCCCAGGGAGGGGAGACAGTGGCCTCACTCAACCAGAAACATGGCAATGTGGCAGAGAGTCTCCACACCAACCAGGTCTAGGACGATGGCTGTCTGAAGCTCATTGCACCTCGGCACTGTCTGGGGCAGCACAAATCAGGAGCTTGACAGTGGGTTCTTAGCTCAGAGCCACCCACTTCCAGAGTCCTAGAAAGGCAGGTACTCCCTTATCCTATGACTTGGCCCAGCATGATGCATAGGCCCTGAGCCCGTGTCAAACAGGAAGAGGGAAGGAAGGAAGCCATTGGCTGGTGAGGGGCAGTACATTTCCAGGAGCTCACTTCTTCGGGACCCTGTTTCCCCTGGGTGTGGTCACATGGTTCCTGTTGGTATCGGAAAGATGTAGGGAAAGATGAGGGATGTGTTCTGTAAGGTGTTCATCAGTTTTAAATGGAAAAAGAAAAAGGGGGGAGGGATTCACAGACAAATGAAATTGTGAAACACTGGATCAGTCAAAGTAAAACAAGATGCTTAACTCCGGCAGTTCTTATAGTCTTCAGCTCTCCAAGAAGAGAGGCCAAGTACAGCATTTCCTGAGGGCAATGAACTGGGACACTTTTTTTCCTCCATCTCTTTGGTCTCATGATCCCTGGGCCACAAGTAGGAAAAGGCCGCTCTAAGCCTCTTGGCAGCTAACCCAGTGGGAAGAGGGCAAGAATTGTACTTGGAAGAGAAGTATGTTTGGGGTGAGGGGGTCTCCTGGCTTCCCATGAGCCCTCCCTGGAGCCCTCTTGCCCAAAACCCTGAGACTTTACTGCTCCCTCCAGTAACAGTAGAAAGGGGGAGGGGAGGAGGTCAGGCAGTCTGAGACTGTGAAGTGCCACAAGATCAGAAGGTAGAGGGGGCGGGGCATCTCTGACTACCCCCACTACCTCTCTCCTGCCTCTGTTCCCTCCAGCCCCAGGCCTACCCTTGCAGTCTCTTCCCATGGGGGTGAAGGATTTTCTCTGCATCCTGATGTCCAGCTGGTGGCTGTCCTCCCTCTCTCTGTGGACTATACCTCTCTAGGTGTCTCTGCGGCTTTAACCAACCTCGCCAAGACTCAACACCCAAGGAGCACCTTCCTCCCCTCTAAGACCTCATGGTCTTTCCTCACAGCCTCTGGCAGCTGTCCCAGATCATCTCTATCAGGCTTCCTCTCCACAGAGGCTCCTGAAGATTGGAGAGCCAATCTGCAATGGCTGCTAGTGCCAGGGCCTGCGTGTGGCTGTCCTCTTGGCCACTAACTCTTCCCCCCTCGGTTCCAGGCCCCAGGCCTCTGCTTACAGTACCACCAAGGCAACCTCTCCAGCACCTGCTGCCCACACATACACCGAAGCCCCAGCTGCCCCTGCACCCAAGCCTCGGGTCGTCACCACTGCCAGCATTCGGCCTTCTGTCTACCAGCCAGGTGAGAGGAGAGTGGGAGGGGACACTATCACACTGGGCACAGGTTCCAAGGGTCAGTTCTGAGGCCACATCCTCAGAAGGATGGTGGTCAGAGAGGCCCTGCTAATGTGGTTCAGACCTCCTTCCCCCGGTTGTAGGCCAGAATCCTGTAGAGCCTGCCTCTGACTCTGGGGAGACAGACGGGCAGTGCCAAGCAGGAACATAGCTCTTAGGAAGAGGATGGTCCTGCCTGGGGATTTTCAGGCTCAAGGCGAGGGAAGAGGATTTAGGGAGAGGAGTTTGTTCTCCAGGAGTCTGGGTCTGGCTCAAACCAGAGGACGGGCAGCTATACAAAAGATGCGATGGGCTTTGGAAAGCCCTGCAGCATCAAGGTGTGACACTGGGCAAGCTGCTCAACCTGTCTGGTCTTTGGTTTCCTCAGCTGAGGCAGGATAACTGGAGGCATGGAAAGCATAAGTAAGGTAGCAGGGAGGCCTGCACACAGTTGACAGTGCCTGAGCACACTGACTGTCTGTTCTATCACTCTGGTTCCCATTCTCTTCACTGCCTAGGGCCCCCTTGCAGGGATGAGGGCTCAGCCCCATGACCCTTTATTTCCTAGCCAAAGTTGGGCCTGCTCCCCAGAGCCCCAGGGCAATGGTCAGGCTGGCTTGCACCACCCTCCTTCCTCTACTATTCCTGCTCAATGAACCTAAGGACTTCTTAGCAGGTATTTTCCTAGGCTGGGGAAAGGTTCCATGTGCTCTGGTCTATAGGATGTGCCCACAGGAGAGCTCCTGGCATCTAGGCCCTGACTGCTAATATCACCATTTATCCCCTCCTTCCCTCTGGACTCTGAATTCCAGGAGGGCAAGCCTATAGCTACTCAGCAAAAGAAGTGAATAGGAACAAATGAATGAATGAATGCTGATGAGAATCACAAGTGTCCTCCCACTTGCAATGGGGAGTGGGCAGAGAAGAGGCTATGAGCTGCATGCTCTGGTGCCTGAACACCCAGGGATAATGATCACAAGGGTTCCCAGAGTGATGCCCTGGTGCCTATTACATGGATGGATCAGATAGGAAATTAGGTGGGTACATGCTCTTCATTTAAAGCATTATACTTTCAACATATTTATTTTTATGGACATCTTGAATTTATGGAAAACATTAATACTTTTCCACTTGCAGTAGGGATATAAACTGTTCTTTCCTCCCTAAATTATTGTACACATATCATTTTTACATATAGTAAAACTCGAAGTGAGGAAGTTAATGTCTCGTTTGGGAAATAATGAGGTAGTTAATTCTAAGGGGGCGGGGAGGAGGCTTCTCCATGTCTGGAAGGACAGGGAGAGTTGGCCAAGCAGCCAGCCACAGGGTAAATAAAGGAAGCGTAAAGTCTGGGCTCAGGAGCATGTCTTGTTAGGTAACATGAAAGATCCCAGTGACTATTCTTACGAGGCTGGAGAGCAGGGGAGGCAAACAAGCACTGAGTCAAGAAGGGCCTTGCTTCAGGAGCTTGACTTGTATAGGGCACAGGAGCCCCCCCCAGACCTGCGTTGACAGAACTCACTGTGACAGCAGAGTTGAGTGCAGGCAGTAGAGAGGCGTTATCGTAAGACAGACTCCCCTAGCAGGGCCTGCTCTGCTATCTAGGGCAAAATACTCATCTCCTGGGGAGGGGGGGCGTTTGCTCGTTTGAAAAATGGGCGTGATACTGTATACACCTCGTGTTCTGGGAATGAAATGAAGCACCAAGCGCAGTGCTGGGTACACAGGAGGTGCCATTCTCTGTGCCTTCAGAGGCAAGGACACAACGTTCTGAAGCAGCTAGCCCGCGGGGATTGGGAACACCGAAGGGAGGGTGGAAAGGAGTTTGAAGGAGCGGGGGCAGGTGGAGATCTGTGTGGAACACACACCTGTCTGGGCCTCGTGCCCTGGCCGGGTAGGGCTCGCGTCCCAGGCAGGTCTTTCTGGGCACCTTCCAGGGCGGGCCCGGGTTCTGAGTCCCGCACCCGCGCAGGCTCTCCTTCGCAGGCCCACCAGGGGGCGGCAGAACTCCGGGGGCGGCACTGCTTGGCCCGCAAGGCGCCGCTTCCCTCCTCCTTACGCGCTACGGCCCAGGCTGGCGAGGCCTGCAGGAGCCCGGGGCCTCCACAGCGTTCCCAGGCTGGTAGACGTTAACTCATTCCCGCCGGGAGGGAAGGAGGCGGCCTGCCTCCACCCCCTCTCTCGGGGAGGCACTGCTGCCGGGTGGGGTCCGGGGGCAGCTGGCAAGCGGCCCAGCGAGAAGCAGGGAACGTGGGCCCGAGCCTCTGAGCCTCTGAGCCTCCTCCCATCCTCCCCTCCTCCCCTCCTCCGAGCACCTCAGCCGCAGGTCCCCGCGGGGGCTCCTCCAGGACGAGGGTGGTGTTCACAGCCCAGATCTTATCGCTGGCGCCGGGGCTGGGCGGCGCTTCCCTTCCCGGAGCACCTGGGGCCCGGGAGGAAGCCAGGCAACAGCGTAGAAGCCCAGGCCGGGTCGGCCCGTGGGCGGGGCGGGGGCCAGGCGCTCCCGGGAAGCCAGCCCGACCTGCAATGAGTCAGAAATCACCTTGTTTAATTACACATTCCCGAGCCTGCGAGTGCGATAGGGGCCTTTTGAACTTGCCAATTAAAGATGAAATATCACCTTCTAATTTGGGCGGCTGAATTCCGTCACACAGAAATAGCAACAGCCCGGGACTTGGAGATGGGATATCGGGTCTTTGCAGGCAAGTCCGAGTGGTGACGCGAGCCGGGCATCAGGGCGCAGAGGGAAGGGGGCCACAGGGAGCAGCTGCTTCCCGGCCCCCTTCCCTCCAGGAATGGCAGGTCATGATGGGGGAGGGGAGCTTCCGGGCTGTGCCTGGAGAAGGGAAGGTCCCCAGCTCTGGATGAGTGAGCCTTGCTCAAGGAAGCGGCAAAATTCAGGACCAGATTTTGGCCTGCCTTTGACCGCTGAGATCTTCGTGTTGTAGCGACTTAGGAAACGGGGCTGGATCAAGGAGTCTGGAAGAAGGGGAGGAGGAAAGAGATGTTTTCCAGGTAGAGGGAACTGGTTTAAGTAATCCTAGAGTAAGGCAGGAAAAGTAGGCAAGGACTTGATTTGGAAAGGGGCTTGTTTTTGCTGCCTCGGGAGTAGTTAAACTGAGGGTGGAGAGAGGATCTGGTTTTTAGTTCGACTACCTGAGCTCCAGGTCAGCTAGGTAGTTGACAAGCTCAGTGACTCTGAGGTAGTCACTTAAGTTCTCCAAGCTTCAGTTCCTCATCTGTAAATTGGACTTGAAAATATTATCTGCCTCATTGGACTACAGTGAGTGTTACATGAAATAATGCATATAAAGGGCCTGGGATGTGGAAGCAGTCAGTACTTGTTAGCTACTGTCAAATAAAAATTAATTTTCTAGTGGCCACATTTTAAAGCAAAGTAAAAGGAAGCAGGTGAAAATAAGTTTATATTTTATTTTTAATTATATTTTATTGATTATGCTATCATAGTTGTCCCAATTTTTCCCCCTTTTCCACCACCCAGCAACCCCCACTCCCTCAGGCAATCCCCACAGCATTGTTCATGTCCATGGTCACATGTGTAAATTCTTTGGCCACTCCACTTCCCCTACTGTACTTTACATCCCCATGTAACTACCTATTTGTACTTCTTAATCCCCTCACATCTTCACCCATTCCCCTACGCCCTCCTCCCATCTGGCAAGCATTAAAACGTTCTCCAAATCCATGATTCTGTCTCTGTTCACTTAGTTTGTATTTTAGATTCAATTGTTGATATATATGTATTTATTGCTATTTTATTGTTCATAGTTTTGATTTTCTTAAGTAAGTCCCTTTAACATTTCATATAATAATGGTTTGGTGATGATGAACTCCTTTAGTTATTTCTTGTCTGGGAAGCACTTTATCTGCATTTCAACTCTAAATAATAGCTTTGCTGGATAGAGCAATCTTGGCTGTAAGTTCCTGCTTTTCATGACTTTGAATATTTCTTGCCAATGCCATCTAGCCTGCAAAGTTTCTTGTAAGAAATCAGCAGACAGTCTTATGGGAACACCCCTCTAGGCAACTACCTGCTTTTCTCTTGCTGCTTTTAAGATTCTGTCTTTATCTTTAACCTTTGGCATTTTAATTATGATGTGCCTTGAGTGGGCCTCTTTGCATCCATTTTGCTTGGAACTCTCTGTGCTTCCTAGACTTGTGTATGTATTTCCTTCACCAAATTAGGGAAGTTTTCTTTCATTATTTTTTTCAAATAGATTTCAATTTCTTGCTCTTTCTCTTCTCCTTCTGGCACCCCTATGATGTGAATGTTGAAATGCTTCAAGTTGTCCCAGAGGCTGCTTACACTATCCTCATTTTTTTTTTTTTTGGATTCTTTTTTCTTCTTCTTGTTCTGATTGGTTGTTTTTTGCTTTCTTATGTTCCAAATCATTGATTTGATTCTTGGCTTCATCCACTCTACTGTTGCTTCCCTGTAAATTGTTCTTTATTTCAATTAGCGTATCCTTCATTCCTGACTGGATTTTTTTTTTTTTTTTTTTTTTTTATGTTATTGAGGTCCTCACTAAGTTCCTTGAGCATCCTTATAACCATTGTTTTGAACTCCGCATCTGACAGATTGCTTATCTCCATTTCGTTTAGTTCTTTTTCTGGAGTTTTGATCTGTTCTTTCATTTGGGCCATGTTTCTTTGTCTTCTCATTTTGGCAGCCTCCCTGTGTTTGTTTCTATGTATTAGGTAGAGCCGCTATGACTCCCTGTCTTGGTAGTGTGGCCTAATGTAATAGGTGTCCTATAGGGTACAGTGGCACAGCCTCCCCCAAGCTGAGTACTCAAGGTGTGCCCTTCCTGTGAGCTGAGGACACCCTCCTCTTATAGTTATGCCTTGATTGCTGTTAGCAGGTCAATGGGAAGAATTTACCCATGCCAATCAGCTACAAGAACTGGCTGTGACCACAGACCACTACCCTGTGCCCTCCATGGAGGATCAGCTGTGCAGGGGCAGGGTGGTGGTGCTTGGACATGGTCTGTAGCTGTCTGCTGAGTGTGCAGGCTCTGGGGTTTTCCTGGTGGTGCAGGCCAAGGTCAGCCTCTACCTGTGTTTTGCTCTGGACCAGCCTGCATGAGCTATAAAGCAATATGAGATGGCTGCTGTTTGTGCTGGGCTTGGAGGTTCCCAGGAAGAGCAAAACTGTTTATCTAGGCTGACTGCAGGTAGTGCTGGGCCTGGGTCCACTTAGCAAAAGAAATGGGGGCTGGGGCTCACTGAATCCAGTTGTTGTTTGTTTGAGAGGATTTAGGGAGTTGTGAAGCATGAGTCAAGACGTGCCATTCATATGGAAAAGTCATTGTGAACAGCTTGGGTAGGCTTGGGTGGAATGGAGCCTCAGGGGATCTCCAATGCAGGGCAAAGAGTGTTCATCAGGTTGATGGAGTCTCAGATATGGCAGCCACCTGCTGGCTCTATGGCTCTGTTGCGGGAAGGTTCAGAGAAGGGACAATGGCCTCTGCCTGCTTTTCTGTCTGGTAGAAAGCTGTCCCTCAGCTCTTGCTTTGATGCCCTACACTTCAGTTCCTCCCTGTATGCCCCTGGTGCCGTTCAAGCTGCTCCCCTGGTGCTTGAGCTCAGAGGGAGTGAGTCTGAGTAAGTCCATGTGTGGGTTATTTAAGAGGAACTGCTTGAGACTCCAGCAGTTTCTTCTGCTGTCTCAATCCCCGCTGATTTTTGCAACCAGAAGTTATAGAGACTTATCTTCCTGGCACTTGAGCCCTGGGCTGGGGGGCTTGGTGTGGGGCTGGGACTCCTTGTTCCCAAGATATCCCTCCTCAATTTTTATCTACCACACATGGATGTGGGACTAGCCCATTCCACATCCCTGCCCCTCTGACCAGTGTGGATGGATGTGATTTCATTAATTCTGTAGTTGTCAGACTTCTATTCAACTCAATTTCTGATAGTTCTCAGTGATGGTTGTTCTGCAGTTTAGTTGTAATTTTGATGTGGTTGTGTGGGGAGGTGAGCCATGTTTACTTATGTCGCTATCTTGACCAGAAGTCCTCTCTATTTTATTTAACACAGTATATTCACACTATCATTTCAATATATAGCCAATACAAAATAATTATTAATGAGATATTTTATATTCTTTTCTCATACTAACTCTTCAAAATCTGGTGTTTGTTTTATCCTGATAGCACTTCTCAATTCAGATGAGCCACATTTCAAGCTCTCAACAGCCACATGGGAAAGCAAAGGATTAGAGCTTCTGTTTTAAATCCTTGTAGCAGAGATTCCCTCACCTTACAAAAAAAGAACACAAAATCTTGCATAGAACCCTGTTATATATGACAGAGGAGTGAGTCTGCCCTGAAGTTCTGCTAGATCATCTTCTCCACAACTGGTCCCTTGAGGCATTTCCCCCCATCCCCCTTGTCCCCGGCACTTTGAGATTCTCTGCTCTGGGCACTTGGAAGCTATGCAGGGGTGTTATGAAGAGTGACAACACCTTGAATTTGGACTTTTCAAATTTACAAAATGAATGCAGTATGTCACTGGTCGCTGCCTACCACTTCCTGTGAGGCAGGCAGTGGTGTCTTGCGTTGCACAACTGGTGAGTAGACTCAGCCTCAGGTTATCTGACTTCAGGGCGCCACATCTCCCACTCCTGCCCCCTGCATCCCGCAGTCTACCTGGGCTTGGCTCCCTCAGGTGACCACCAGGCTATGAGATGAGCTGACAGTTCATCCTGACCCTGAGACCCAGCAGTCACCAGTCCCCATCATTCTCACTAATTTAGTGACACATATACCATGCCAGCTACTTAATCCTCATAATAACACTGTAAGATACTAGGAATTATTATTGCCATTTTTAGACAAGGAAATTCAGGACCAGAAATATTAAGGAACTTTTCCAGGAACACATAACCAGGATACAGTAGAGCTGTGCTCCTAAAGGCTGTGCTACATACCAGAGGATGAGTCCTTCTCCATACTGACAGTTACTCCTTGATCATATGGTACACCAAGATTTTATGGAAATTGGACTTGTGCTCTTTACAGAGGCAGCTTGGGGTGATAGAATGGTTTTGGAGACTCGCCTTACCATTTACTGGCTCTGTCTGAGCCTCAGTGACCTCAACTGTAAACAGGACTAACAAAGATGATCTGTTATGTGTCTAGTCTACCTCCTCGGTAAGTGGGAACAAGATTCCTTGAGTATGAGGCCAGCATTGCTCCCAAGTGGCTCCAGGGCAGAGGGTTGTGGAGGGTTTTACCCCCTCAGCTTTCCATAACACAGGTCTGGTCCCTCCCCACCCCCAGTACAAAGGTTTCCAGGATACCCAGCTCTGAAGAGCCAGTCATCTGAGAGTGGAAGGTACAGAATTGGAGCAGCGGACCACAAGCCACTCAAGGTGGTCGAGGGGGAACAGGTGGGAGTGACCAGAGGCCAGCCCATGGCTTTTAGCCCTGAGAAAAGCCTTACTTTGTAGGTTGGACCCTGGTGGGTCAGTACACCTCAGCACAGTCCATCCACCCAGACCAGGCTCAGGAATAGGGAGGAGGCTGCTCTGACATGCTCTCCAGGGTGGGAGAATGAAACCTCTCCAGAACAAACTGAGTTGAGGTGGCATCTGGAAACTTCCTCACCAGAAAAGGAGGCCGGCTGGCTGGCTGGTATGTGCAGGACAGTGTGGTTCTACAGTGGAGGCACCAGAGCACTAAGATACCTGGGTTTTGAGGGTCCAGGCCTCTGAGGGCTTTGGGTGAGCAGTTTCAATGCTCCTTTGTGTTGTTATCCCAAAAAGGTTTTTAGCTCTCTGTGAACTAGAGGAGGGGGTTCCAGAAGTGGGGCAGTGACTTCCTTGGTAACCTCTGTGGTCACTTGGACCCACTCTCACTTTCTACCAAAGTGACACGGGAGAGCACAGGTGCCCCAAAGGCAGCTAGACCTGGACTGTGTCACCTTAGCATCTCTGTCCCAGGCTCCCTCTGAGTGACTCCTTCAAGACCCCCACCCTAATCAAACTGAGATGGAAAAATCGAGCCCAGATGTTTTTCAGGAAAACAATTGTAGCTAATCCTGAACCCAAACCTGAGAACCTTCTGCCCTGTCATTTACTTTGTCCCAAAGACTGGACTAGGTCCAAGTTCAGCAAACGCATGCAACCAAGGCATTTCAGATGTCGAATCACAGGTCAGAGTGCACCTGAAGCATCTTCCAATCAAGGTCAAGCTGACCCACTCCCACACTCTTCTGGGCACAGGGGACCCAGACAGAAGCCTGGCCTAGCACCCTACCTCCACTCCCTGCTTTCTGCAGACCTCTGGCAGCCAAGGCCCAGCAAGCCCCCTCCCTCGCCCCCCTTGCAGCTGTAGATATTTATGGCTCTGTCCCTTTCCCAGCCTCATCCAGGCTCTGAGCTTCTGGGGCTCTTCTCCCAGGGCTCTTATCTCCCTTGGCTCCAGCTGCAATTTCAAATCCAGGACATCAAGAAGCTCAGGATTGTGTCTCTTAGGGTAAAAATTGGAACTGTCCTACTCTAATATTAAAGTTGCCTTTCTCTGGCTGGGGGTGGGGGTGTGGGAAGTTGGGGGGAGTGAATTCCTGACACATTTTCTTTGGATCTTTTTGGTTTGCAGTGCCTGCATCTACCTACAGCCCATCCCCGGGGGCCAATTACAGTCCAACTCCCTATAACCCCTCCCCTGCCCCTGCCTATACCCCCTCCCCTGCCCCTGCCTATACTCCCTCCCCTGCCCCTACCTTCTCCCCCTCCCCTGCCCCCACCTACTCCCCCTCTCCAGCACCAGCCTATACCCCATCACCTGCCCCAAGCTATAACCCTGCTTCATCAGTGGCCTACAGTGGAGGCCCTACTGAATCTGCCAGCCGCCCCCCTTGGGTGACAGATGACAACTTTTCTCAGAAGTTTGCCCCTGGCAAGAGCACCACCACCCTCAGCAAGCAGTCTCTGCCTGGAGGGACCCCTGCCTATACCCCAGGTTCCCAGGTGTCCCCTCTTGCTAGGGGTACCTTCCAAAGGGCTGAGCGCTTCCCAGCCAGCAGCCGGACCCCGCTCTGTGGCCACTGCAACAATGTCATCCGGTATGGTCCAACTGTGGCCCTGTGCTGGGGTGCTGGAAGGGTGGGGGTGCTGGAAGGGTGGGGGTGCAGGTTGCTTGCCTACTGTCTGAGCCCTATAGTAGGGCTGGGGAATGGGAGGGCAGGTATAGGGAGAAGGCTGTATGCATGCAGGGCAGCCTCAGGGCCCTTTGGGCCAACATCTGGTCTGACCCTCTCTGAGCTTTGGCTTCCATCCCTGTGTGACACCCACTTCTCTGGGAAGTTGGGAGGATTCCGTGAGGTAAGTGGGTGAGGCTCCCAGTGTGGTACCTGATGCCAGGATCTTCCCCTTGGCCTAAGGCTTCGTTCTGAGAATGGCAGGTCTTATTGTCAGTAGGTTAATTGGGCATATTGCAAGCTGGCTGACAGTGCTGGTTTTGACCAAGTTTTCCTTTAGGGTTGCTTCTGGGTCTTTCCACAGACAGGCCTGTGCTGCTCAGGGCTTTGGTGGGCACCTGCCACAATAATGAAAATAAGTCATTTCAAACTTAGAAGCCAGGATGATATGTGGTGCTTATTTGAATATAGTATGTTTACAGAATGTGTGTATGTCAGGAGGACAGGAAGCTTACATATATATGAAAAATATACTTTTACTTAAAAATAAAGTAACACATCTCAGAGAAGAACTAGAAAATTTGGAAAGAAAAATTAAAATATAAAACATTCCTCATAGTCCCACTCTTCTGACTACTAATGTGGACCTAGACTCCCCAGGTTTGTGTTCTGGGACTGCCATACTAGGCCTATGACCTGGAACAACTTACTTAACCTCTCTGTGCCTCAGTTTCCTTATCTGAAAGTGGGTATCATAGTAGTAACGACCTCACAGGATTATTGTGAGAATTAAGTCAACAAATACAGATTTCTTCTTGACCAGTGCCTCACACAGAGGAAGCACTTAGTAAATGTTAGCTATCAGCCCCATCATCATTGCTCTTCCTGTTGTAATCATCAGTAGTCAATTGAATAGATAGTCCATAATATGTTTAACCCCATCCCCTATGGCAGATGTTTGAGTCACTTCCCAGTTCTCTATTGTAAGCCATGCAACAATAAACATCTTTCTGCAAGGAGCTTTATCTGAATTTTACATTATTTCATTAGAACAATCACAAAAATCAGGATCATAGGGTCAAAGTATGGGCATTCTTGGGGATCTCAAGCTTTTGGGGCTGCCTTAGTAGGTGCTGTTCTCTGCTTCCCAGGGGCCCCTTTCTGGTAGCTATGGGCCGCTCCTGGCACCCAGAAGAGTTCAACTGTGCCTACTGCAAGTCCTCCCTGGCAGACGTATGCTTTGTGGAGGAGCAGAACAACGTTTACTGTGAGCGGTGTTATGAGCAGTTCTTTGCCCCAACCTGTGCCAAGTGCAACACCAAAATCATGGGGGTAAGTGGGCAGGCTGCATCCTTCTCTGACCCTTGTATTTTCTCCAACCAATCTTTCCCCCTCTCCCAAGAAAGCTGAGAAGTTGCTGCTAATAGAGGGGGCAACTCCATTTCTATTCTGGAAGGAAATTAGTTTGCCACCAATGAACTAGGGAGCAAATGAACTTGCAGTGAAAGATGATTACATGCTTGGGCTACACAGCTTGAAGTGGTGGTAGAGCTTCTGCAAAGCAAGTAATGGCTTCATAGCCTGACCTTACCATGGACCTGAATGCAGCCTTGATCCTGGATACCCCTTGGTAAAATGGCAGTATCAAGCAGTACCTCCCTTCCAGGTTTGATGGGAGTGTGAAGCATCTCAGTTACATAAGCACTCTCAGAACCTGGCACCCAGCAAGTGCTGAATGAGTAGGAACCCCTCCTTTGAGGGCCTTTCCTTGGAGCATCCAAGGCCTGCTACCTGGGCTCTCCTGCCGTGCTCCCAGATGGGATGCTCTGGCCTTGGCCAGGGTCTGGTGGGGAAGGCAAGCCCAGCTCCCCTGCCCCTGGACCTTTCTCTCTGAACCAAAGCTCTTTCCCTCAGGAAGTGATGCATGCCCTGAAACAGACGTGGCACACCACTTGCTTCATCTGTGCAGCCTGCAAGAAGCCCTTTGGGAATAGCCTCTTCCACATGGAAGATGGGGAGCCCTACTGTGAGAAAGGTAGGGCTGTTGACCTGGTGGGAGGCCCCCCACACCTCATCCCCTCACTTTCTGCCTAGGCCAATTCACATGAAACCATTAGGAGGCTCCAAGTGGCAGAATCGCGCCAATATTGCACAGAGGAAGTTCATTAAACTATCTCCCCTGACCATTGGGTTGTAGCTTTCCCAGGGGCAGGTGTGGGTGGGTGGATGGAAGGGTTGGGGGCGTGAGAGAGGAGCTTGTTTTTTTATACATTCAATCTCTGTTCCCTTCCCTTCACCAAATATGTGGGACACAAACTGTCATCTTGTAGTGGTGTGGGAAAGCTTTCAGATGATTTTGATTTGGAGACCAGAATATCTAGTCTGAAAAGGCTTTGGCTCTGTACTTTATTCTGGGTTCTCTTCCAGGCTCCACCTCAAGGTTGACTTTGCAACCTTGAGTGAGCCATTGCACTTCTCTGAGCCTCACTTTTCCCACCTGCCTCACAGAGTTATAGTGAGGATTAAGGCAGAGAAAGTTGTGTAAAGCATCAAATACTTGAAGTTCCTCTCCCTGCTCTTACAGTGTTCCTTCAGGGTCCTATAATCTCCCTGTCTGAATTCAGAGTTTCTCTGCCTCCCAAAATGCTATATGTTGTCTTAAAACTTGGAGGAAATTCTCATAAATTCTGAAGACAAAGCACTCTATTATAAAGAGTAGAGTATCTGGGCTAACTAGTCCTTCACTCACCCACTCACTCGCTTGTTTATTCACAGCCTGCTTCTTTTAGAAAAGGACTTGAGGCAGCTTCCAACAAAAGGTAACATTGACATAGTGGTTAAGACAATAGAAATAGAAAATCAGAACTAAGTAGAGGAGGGAAAAGCAAGCATGCTGATTATGAAGACAGAGTTACAGTGACCGAGTAGCACATTTGAGGGCAAAAAGAGAAACACAATAAGTTAGTTTACTTTAAAATCAGAGAGGAGAAAACATTTTAGTTCTTCAAGGAGAAAAGCAAAACAAAATGAAAAATTTCCCCCCAACAATAAATTATAAAAGCGATTTCTTGGATTTTTGTATGCTGGTAAAGTCTCTTTCCAGCTCTGAAGTTAATTGAATGACTTAGTCACTTAATAACTGTGCCTCACTTTCCATATCTGTAAAAGAGAGAGGATAACACTTGTTTTTTCTCTTCTTATGAACATATGGTGATTATTCGTAATTAAGAAAAGTGCTATTTTTCCAATGTGACTGCAATTATTAATCTGCTAAAAGTGTTATAACTTTAATAATTTTAGATAAGCCATAATTTGTGTTTCAGGTTTGCGAAAGAATGATAGATTCCAACCATCACTACTGCCCTCTCCATAGTAAGCCCCCACAAAAGGTTGATGGACATTTAGGTTGCTTTCACTTCTTCATTATTGTGAGCAGAGCTGCTATGAATGCAGGTGTGCAAATATCTCCTCAAGATCCTGTTTTCAGTTCTTTTGGGTATATGCCCAGCGGTAGAATTTCTGGGTTATATGGTAGTCCTATTTTTTGCTTTTTGAGGAACCTCCATCCTATTATCCTATTTTACACCCCACCAACAGTGTACAGAATTCTAACTGCTCTACATTTTTTGCCCATATTTGTTATTTTCTGATTTATTAACTATTATTTCTGTTAGCAATCATCCTAATGAGTGTGAAGTAGTATTTCACATTGCAGTACTTTGTCATCATTTTTATTAACAACTTGGAAGAAGGCACAGAACAATAGGATCCAGACTCAAAAAGATTTTAGTTGGCTGCAATGATGAGCTGACCCTTTTATATATTACATCTTGCATACAGGTAAGACAGTTGGGAGGGTCAGACCCTCCCAGACTGGCCTGCATTGGAGCGGTGTCCGGGCCCTGCAGGGCATCACAATCACCTGGGGGAACTTTAAAGAGACAGAAAACATAAATTCCCAAATCTCCATAAGTGAAATTTCATGGGGTGCCCCTCTCTCACCCAGGTGATGCCTATATTCAGTTAAGTTTGGGAATCCAAGTGTGGTCCCAAGACCAGCAGCTTTAACATCGCCTGGGAACCTATCAGAAAGTGTATCTTCCAGCCTCACCCTAGATATGTTGAATCAGAAATTCTGAGGGGTGAGGCCCGGCCGTCTGTGTTTTTATTAACGCTCCAGATTTTTGAGAACCACTGCTCTGGTAAAGCACTAAGCCCTTTTTCAACACAGAGCATCTGTGATTTCATGGAGGAAATCCTTTTACAAGAGCAATAAAATCCATTAAATACAGGGTATGAATTCAACTTAGGGCAGAAGGGAGTCAAAGAAAATTATAAAGACTTAATAGGAGAAATAAAGCAAAGAATAAATACAAGGAAATAGATTATGCTTCTGGTGGGAAAGGCCCACATACAAACTTGATTCAATACTTATTATGTTCTTCTGTAGAATAAATGATGAAAAATATCAGGGTTTTTTGGGTTTTTTTTTTTAATGTAGTAGAGTCAGATCTGTACTACCAAATTTTAAAGCAAATTGGCAATTCTCCAGATCATATAGAATCAAATCTAAAACAGAAAAATCAACCAGTAGGAAAGGCTAGATATTCCAAAAGTAAAATCAAGCCACTGTAAGAGCTTAATCTGTGAAAAAACACAGGTTTCACAACAGGAGAAGGAATTACTATTTAATAAGGCTGTTTGAGCCATTTCATTATCAATTCATCATTTACCTATCAAATGTGTGCCAGTTCCTGTGTAAGAAGCTGGGCATGTAAGAAGGGACCTCTACCCACAAAAACCTCAAGTAGACCCATCATCATGTGATATACCAGCACATAAGTGGACAGTTAAGAGATAACGAATGAATGAAGAGGAAGGGAAACTCACAAGAAGCACTCTGGAAGGCCATCTCATATCTCTTGGTGGAGTGTGGGTGACAACCTCCCAGAAGAAGGGCCTGGCCCAAAGGATTATAGAGGTTCAGATAGACTAAGTGAGGAGAGTTTTCCAAGCCCAGGTCATGGTTCATACAGAGGCATGGAGGTGGAAGAGAGAGCCCACAGCATCTGGAGACCAACTGGGAGTAGGAAGAGAGAAGTCAGGAGTCGGGTGCAGGGCTTGCCCTCCAGTGGAGATGGGTTGGCCTATAGCTCTATTTCCTATCCCACACTAATAAGCTCCACAGAGCATAGAATGAATGATAAACCTGCTGTAACTCCGTAAAGGAAGCAGAATAATGTTTTCTTAGCTCTGGTGAGGTGATGGATTTCTGCCTACTGAAGAAATTAAGTAGTCTGTCAGAAACAAAGTTCACAGACTGTGATATATGTAAAAGCATTTACATGTCAAACTATAATTACACCCAAAAAGGGAAACCATACATTAGAAAAATGCAAGAGGTGTAACTTATCAAAGCTCAGTGGCAAATAGGTAACTGTAGACAGCATGAAGTCATGTAAAGAGGATGATAAATTTGGAGTCCATTAGGCTCCTTACTATTTGCATAATAGAACCTCTACCGTCAGTTTCCTTGTCTTTAAAATGAGAATAAATAGTATGCCCTGGCTAGTGTGGCTCAGTTGGTTGGGCATCCTCCCACAGACTAAAAGGTCTCAGGTTCAATTCCTGGTCAGGGCACATGCCTAGGTTGCAGGTTGGGTCCCCAGTCAGGGCATGTGCAAAAGGCAACCAATTGATGTTTCTCTCTCACATCATTGTCTCTCTCTCTCTCTCTCTCTCCCCCCCCTCCCCTCCTCCCCCCCAAATAAGTGAACATACATAAAAAAAAATAAATAAAATGGAAATAATGCTTTATCACAGAGCTGCTGTGAAGATTAAACAAGAAACATGGAAAAGCACTAATATTGGATTGGCACATGGTACTCAAATCAGTTCCCTTCCCCCCTTTCACCATTTATAAAGACATTCAAAATAAGAGCCAACATTTTGAGGACTCGTGCCAAGTACTTCACATACATTATCTTATTTATTCTGTATAAAAACTCCATGAGGTAGGTACTGTAGTTATTCCCATTATATAGGTGAGAAAGTTGAGGCACTGAGAAATCAGGCCGCTTGCCTCAGGTTTGAACAATTCATAATAGAGCTGGGATTTGAACCCAGCTCTTTCTTTCTTCATAACCCAAATTCATAACCACCATGGCACTCTGCCTCTCAGCATGTGGCCTAAGACAGTGAACAGGCCTATTATCCATAAGCACTCCTGAGCAGAAAAATCATTGTAAGAAAAAGCCAACTGTGGTGGAGCTGTGGAGAGACCAGTACACTTCTGGGGAAATGAAGGCTTCATAAAAGCCATCGAGCTTTTTTAGAAAAACCTGGAGCAGTTCTATATTGAGCAGTAGAATTGCTGCCCCTGTGGCCCAGAGAGGAAAGTTCTTGTGGTAGTGAAGCCCAGGACCTGGCCATGTGTCTCAGCCTTGTGACTCTGCCCAGGCCCTTCACCTCTTTGATCTCCAGTTTCTTCATCCACAGAATAAAACAAAACAAAATAGAAAAACAGTGATAATTCAATCTCTGAGGGATTTTGCAAAGGTTTATTTCATTCATTGATTTATTGATTTACTGATTTATCCATTCACTCATTCATTCAACACGTGTGTTAGGTGCTGACTTGTGTGCCAGGCACTGTGCTGGGAGTACAAAGACCTTGACATTGAGACACCAGTTAATAATACCATCCTTGTGAGAATGCTCAGTAAACTATAAAGCATTATAGAAATAATATTGGTATTACTATCTCCTTGGCTGGGGGAGGGTGCGGGGTATATGTCCCAGCAAAGTGGCTCAAATATTATTTCCAGTAGTGAAAATTTGTTATTAAAACAAATGCCCAGAGCCCTGGCTAGTGTAGTTCAGTTGGTTGAGCGACATTCTGCAAACCAAAGGTCACAGGTTCAATTCTTGGTCAGGGTACACGCTTGGGTTCCAGGTTCAGTCCCTACTTGGGGCGCATGCAAGAGGCAACCTATTGATGTTTCTCTCTCATATCAATGTTTCTCTCCCTATCTTTTTCTTTCCCTTCCCCTCTCTCTGGAATCAATAAAAATAAAAAATATTTTAAAAATACCCAATAACAGAAGAATGACCTTGCAAAGAGCTTCTATAACCATTAAAAATGTTAAGGGCTCTCTTTCATCTAAAATAAGCATAGCTGCTGAGAAATATCATGTTTTCCTTTTTTCTGTGATTAGTTTGTTTGGGCTATAAGAGATGACAAAAACAGAGGAGAAAACCACCCTGCAGAAAGTTAATGAGAATGTGAGAAAGTGTTTGCAAATCAAACTAGCACAGGATGGTGACTAAGCCTGAATCTGCACAATACAAGTGCAAATTACTGGAAAAGGGGGAAAAATCTTGTAACTGAATATTTTGTCTGCAAGATGACAAGTAACGAATTGGGTTTCACCCAGTGGCCCTAGCCCAGTGACTTGAGGGGTTGCCCTGACATTGGGTTGATACGGTCAGGTCGCTCCTCCTAGCCTGCCTGGGTGCAGGTCCTCACTCTGCCTTTCATTTCAGACTATGTCAACCTGTTCAGCACCAAGTGTCACGGCTGCGATTTCCCTGTGGAGGCTGGTGACAAGTTTATTGAAGCCCTGGGGCATACCTGGCATGACACCTGCTTCATTTGTGCTGTATGTTTTTAGCCTGGGGTCTGACTTTCTGAGAAGGGGCAGGAGGGACCAAGTGGGCCAGATGACCAACACTGTACATCCTTTTAATTCTGGCATTCTAAATTTCTGATCACTTTTAAAGGCTGGCAAGTACCATGATGCCTTGTCACTGTTGAACAAAATTTTATTACTGATAATTTTTATAAACCAGAATGGCCTTGTTACGCTCCATTTTATTAAGGACAACAGAGTGTCCCATATCTGCTCACTGGCATTATTCTTAGTAGGTGGAAGCAGTGAATGATGCTTGGATTTAAAGAGAGGTGGGTAACTTCCTATAGTTACAAGTTATTTTAGATACAATGAGGTGATTCAAGGGTTTCCCCTTAAATTTTCACCAGGAACACTAGATTGGAGTTTATTGACTAATCCCATGAAAAGCTGAGATAAAGTTTCTTTTGATACAACCTTTGGAAAGTAGGACTGAATATCATTTCATTTTCCAAGGCTCTTGTTCTTGGTATGTAGTTGCCAGGAGATAAGCCCTACATTAACTGTTAACCATGTGTAATTTATTTCTGCTAAACAACCAGGCCATTTTTACCACAAGAGTTTGGCATTTTCCTTTCAAGGGCTTTGGGTTGGGGAGAGCACATGGCAATGAGCCTAGTGACATTTAGATTCTGCATTAGTTAGGAAATAGACATTCCTGATAAGCCTTGTAATGGTAGTCTGTCATTGACTAAACTTTATTTGGGAAAATTAATGTGTTACTACTACTTTAGTTTTATCAGAGCTGATCAAGGTAAATTTTGGGAATGTATGAAAGATCTGTATGTTTAAACTTGAAGAATTTTTATAGACTTATGACTTAGGACATCCCAGGTCATAAAGTTTACTGCAATATACTTCAGATTTTACAATTCATTTCTATACTTCCCCCTTGCAATTAGTGGGGTGCACTCTATTCGCTCTGTGCATTAGTCTGCTAGGTCTGCCATAACAAAGTATCATAAACTAATGTCTTAACAATAGAAATGTATTCTTTCATAGTTCTGGGGGCTAAAAGTCCAAATCCAAGGTGTTACCAGAGCCATCCTTTCTCTCCTAACTTCTGGTGTTTGCCAGCAGTCCTCAGTGTTTCTTCACTTATAACTGCATGACTCTAGTCTCTGGCTCCATCATCACATGGCTGTTTGCTTGCTGTGTGTCTGTGTCTTCACATGGCATCCTTCTTTCTGTGTGTGTCTGTCTTTGTGTGCTTCTCTTATAAAGAATGCTGGTCATATTTGATTAAGGGCCGACCTTACTCCAGTATGATCTCATCTTAACTTATATCTTGATTACATTTCCAAGACCTATTTCCAAATGAAATCACTGCTGTGTCCCTGTGCTGAGTGATCTGGAAGTACTGGGTGTTGGGACTTCAACATGAATTTTGGGGGACACAATTCAATCCCTAACAGTGATTTTCCAGATCTCTAAATAGATTCTCTAGTTGCCTTTCACAGTCCTTTAAATACAGCAGGGCCTCTACTCCAAAGAGGGACAATGATATAAATATACTGGTTTTGGGGTTGTCCCCTATAGAGCCATAGCTAAGCAAGACAGAGAATATGGCTCTCTGACCCTTACATTCAAGCCATGGCTTGTCTGATCCTAAGATGCTGCCTGCAAGTCTGGTTACCCAGCTTCTAGAAGGAGACTTGGAGAAGGTCCAGGGAAGACAGTGGCACAGAAGACCTGTTCTCCTAGGACAGGCTGATGAGAGTCTGTGTCGCATGGAGAGGTAACCATGGCAAAGGTGAGTGTGGGTCTGCTCCTTCAGGCCCGCTGTGTTTGGCTGAGTCACAATAGCACAGGCCTCAGAGTGAGACCAGAAGAAGCAGTAAAGCTTAGGGCTGTTTAGGCTGAGATTACAAATAAATTCTAGTCCGGTGTGAGAGACCCATAGCGCTGCCCAAAGGATCCACCCAAAGAAACCAGGCAGATCCAGGTTTCATCCTTTGGAGAATCAATAATGGAGAACAATTACGTCTTCCCCCAGTCTAGCCCTGTGTGATGCTCACTGTCCCATTAAGATATATCAAAGTGAAACACAGTTTTAATTTTTTGAAAACTTTGAGGGCTTTTTTGGGTCCTCTTTCTATCACTTTATATTTCCAAGTCATTTTTATTAGTGTATATTTTTCTATAACTTAAAAAAACTAGTAAGAAAGGAAGATAAGGACTAGCTCTTCCAGTTGAAGTGCCGATTTTTCCATCATTCATATCTTAGGAGAGCACCTCCTTTAGGCTAATTCAAATTACCAAGTTTTCAGGGTATAAGAGCAGTCCAGAACTCCACCTTCAAGGAATTTAGAATCGTGAAAGGAAAACAAAGCTAACATGTACAAGCAAATAAGAAACAGAACAAGACAGCGTCTTAAAGTCTCAAGCACATAAAATGAAGGCTTAGAAAGGGCAGTGTGGGTCAGCTCCTGTCTGCCTTAGGCACTTGAGTTCCAGGGAAAGAATTTGGGTCTTACATTACTGAGAGAAAGCTGTCTTACTGGCCCCTTGTTTCCTCCAAGTTTAGTTGGTTTCTAGCCCTTCCACAGCAGTGTGGGTATCAGGAGGGGACTGGTGGCGGTGCAACTTCTGTGGGCAGTCCTAAGAGCTGCTGCACCTGACCTGTTTCATTGCCTTCCACTCTCTGGTCAGCACTGTCCATGGCCTCTACTCCTTCGCAGCCAGGCCCTGATGCTACTAGACCTTGGAGCTTGGAAAGTGGGTCATCCCTGCTGTGTCCTTGTGCTGAGGCCTCCTCCACCATGAAGCCAGCTTGCATCCTCCCTGCCGTCTCCTGGCCCAAAACACTGAGCACAACCTCTCCATGAGAGTTCCTGCCCTTAGCTCCATCTTATTAGTGAGCCACCTCTGAGGCTCTGGCCATTCCTGACTCCTTGGTTTTCGGGCCCCCAAAATGCTCCCTAGCCTGACTCAACTCAGAGTTCTCCCAAGCAACCAGCAGTGTTGCAGACCACTTCTTGCCAACTCACTCCAGAGCTGCCTTTTTTATCTCCCATGAAATCTACCTTCAGTTGACTCTTGAGTGCTACCTTCTCATATTTGGCTCCAAGTTGTCATCAGCAGCTGGAGGCCACCACAAGAGCCTGGTTACACTCAACATGATTGTATCCACCTGGGATGTTTTCAGACACTTTCATGTCATGATCTTCCAGAGTCCATTGGCATCTCTGTGTGATCCCAAGTATAACATCCTCAACTGGCCATCAGAGCCTTACACTTGGGGCCACCGTGATGCCACTTTTCTTTCCAGTTCTCTTGGGGTAGAGACATGCTCACTGACTCAAGCTCATCTCAATAGGGTGATTTCTCTATCCTCATGCCTCTCCATACATGGGAACTCCACCTGCACTTCTTTAGCCAATGTTGGTGTCCTGGATGTAGCCCTCAATTCGACTCCCCGTTAGAGATCCTCATTGCCTTCTCTGAGGCTGGCGCTAACCCCAGCTAATGTGACTTCCCCGTTGACTCTGACACATTGGCATTATTGCCTTCCCAGGGCCATACCTACATATTGGTAGGCTAAAAAACTTGGAGGGCTGCTTCTACACAAGTTTGTAAACCAAGAACAACTTCAAATAAACACAGCCCCTCTCTGCTGTGGGCTGTGGGGAAAATGAGCTTAGAATTGAGTCCTGCAGACCTGGACATGGGTTCCCAGCTTTACAGCTTACTGGGTCTGTGACTTAAACAAGACACTTGGGCTCCCTGAGCCTCCTTTTTTCAGTTGTGAAAAAGGAGAAAATATGCCTATCCCATGAGGTTTCTGTGAGGATCAAATGAGATCATGCACACAGAGTACCTGACATGCTGCTTGACCCACAGTACCTCAACGAGTATTACTTAGCTCCCTTCTTTCAGTGATGTCTCCGTATGTTGCTACCATGGGATTATATCATTTTGCCTCTTTTTTTATGTAATATTTTCCCTGCATTCATTTTCTACATTCAGTTTATCTTTTTCATGGTGGCATTCCATTGGAAAAATGTACCATAAACATTTATTTAGTCATCCCTATTGAAAGAAATTTTAGTGGCTTGTTTTTAGTTGAGCACACATTGCTTTCTTGTCTGCGCAGTAGTTTCTGCAAGATAGAATTCTCCAGAGTAGGATTACTGGGGTACAGGGCAGGCACATCTTTATGGCTCCTCTTACTGTTGCCATATCCCCCCATAGGGGACTGAGATAATTCATGTGTCCCTAGGCACAGGTGGGCCTGATTCCCTTTTGGCATTGCTGACTTTTGATTACTTTTTTTTTTTTTCACTTTTTAGCTATAGTTATATAAAGTTATAGGTGACAAGCTATTGGAGCCTTTTTTGTTTTTGGTTTTTTAAAAATTTTACTAAGTTAATAGGTCTCTAGTGGTATTTATGAAGGTTTTATTTTTCCTTTAATTATGAATAAGGATAATTTTTTTGATGTGTTAGTTTACTAATGGTTTTTCTTTAGATGTTGATCATCTCTGTGGATATTGACTTATGAACTTGTATTAATTCCTTGTTAATTTTTGAATAGCATCAGTTGGTCGTCATTGTGTATATTTTCTCTATTCCATTAAATTTAATTAATTTGACTTAATTTGAGTTTTCTTCCATGTCCCTCTTTGGAAAGCTTAAACTTTATATAATTTAATGCATCTGATCTATCTTAGTTGTTAAGGATTTATAGTGGGGAGAGATAGCTGTTGCCTTTCCTCCCATCTGCATGTGACAGTGCTTTTTCTTAAAGAGGTGACTGAAATCTTTGGCTCAAGTTCCCCTGCCTCATGGCCTGCAAGGCCCTTTCTCATAGCAGTCTGTTTTCTGTCCCAGGTATGCCATGTGAATCTGGAGGGGCAGCCATTCTACTCCAAGAAGGACAAACCCCTGTGCAAGAAGCACGCGCATGCCATCAATGTGTAGGGAGCCTGGGGCACCTGATGTGGACAGGCAGGAGCTGCTCCTGCCTCTGGCAACAAAGGATTCAAGAAGGCTGATGTTTCTTTTTGGAGGAAAGAGGGAAGACAGGAAGCAACTGAGCTCTTTTGAAGTATAATTTTAGTCCTTTCTTCTATACACAGATTGTGTATTTGCATAGTTCAGACTAGAAGCCAAATGAAGATTCCTAAACCAAGTTAGTAATTAATCCAAGACTGGAATTGTACTTTCAGACATTTAGGACAGAATTCCAAGAACTCAAAAGTGAAAAACAAAAAGTAACTTTCCCAAAGTGATATACTTCCCGAAGTCAGCAGAGCAGGGACCGAGCTCAGGGCAGTCAGGGAGAATCTGAAGCATTCTGTGGAATTCTCTAGAGCCCTTCTGACAAGTGAAATAAAGTGCCAAACAGTCTGTGCTGCAGGGTATTTTTAGCGCCAGAGTTGAGAGATTGTTAGCTCAGATCAATGGGGCTTTCCTCACCAAAAAAAGAAGTATTATTCCATTACTAGTGTCAGGGAGCTACCTCCGAGCATCAAGACTTCAGTCCTTGAACAGAGTTGAACATTCTAAAGGGAGCCCAGACATGCAGAATGATGTCTTCTGGGAGCCAATGGGCAATTGACTTGGCTTCCGGGAGGGCTCTGGCTCATGCTGCTGACAGCTGCCCTCTTTCAGACCGAAATATCCAATGTCCCAGAAGGCTTACCTCCTTTTTGAATTGCTACAGGAAAGTGAAATTGGATTTTTCCAGTTTTGCTTTGCTGTGTGTGAGAAATGATTATGAAATGACTCTGGCTTCTGTTTGGTCTTTGTTTTGCTTTATGAGGTTCGTTAGCATGAATGTCCAGTCATATATTTTGCTCCCAGTCCTATGCTCACTTATGAAGTCTTCCTCAGCACTGCTTCACCAACAGGCTTAGTGACCTGTGAAAAAGAAGAGACAGTGTCTGACACAGGATGGCAGCATAGGCTGAGAACATACCCAAACTCTGGGTGGGGAAGAGGAAACTTAAATTCTGCCAACCTCAGTCAAAATGCATGAATTGGCGGGACCTCCCACTTTAGATCAGCCCCATCCTTCTCATATGTTCCTTTAAATATAGCACACTGGTTATGTATCATTCATTGTGTTGACTGCTGGAAGGAAAAGATGGACTGATATATACTCATTTGCTATTTTGACCAATATTTTGAAAATATATCAACTGGGTTGATCTAGCAATTATTTAAGTATTTACTGTAATAGACTTGGGTCTTCTCACTTTTTTAAAATATTAGTGTGAGTATGTGTTACGTAAGCATTTTGAAGATGTTCGGGGATAAAAAGAGAAGCTTTAGTTTCTGAGGTTGGAAATGATATATAGTCTCTTTCCCTTTCAGGAAACACTGTTATTATGCTCATTGAACATGGCATTGAAGTAAGCAGTTTGAGTGGATGTTTCTCACTTGAGCACAATAGTTAGGCACTCTCCCAACTTACTGCTACTCTCTTCTCACTCCTGTTTTGGATTTTCTCTTTGCACGCTTGAAATCTTTTATGAGAATGCATTAGAACACTTTTTCGTCTGAGAACTGAGCTTCCAGAGGACTGCCATAGGTCCCTTTCTACCTGCATAGGTCCCTTTTCCCCAAGGGAGAAGGAAGCAGCTAGATGTGTCCCTAGCAAAAAGACTGTTTCTTTCCAAGGGTAAAGCCACCAGATCAAAATGTGCTCCTGCCACAGGCCCTTATTTAACTTGGTGCTGTGAGAAAGTGAATATAAAGCACCAGGCGGGGTAAAATCTGTGTGAAGTGCCTGGAGATTTTTCAGGAGTTGCACACAAGTACCTTGGAGCATTCTGCTATTTTTGGAAAGTTAAAAAATGCAGGGACAAGGAGGTTGCTGACTGTACAGAAAGGCTCTAAGCAGGTTTTCTCTTTAAAAAGAAAAGAACCAAAACTATTAAATGATCAGGGACTGGTCATAAGGAAAGGTGAAAAGTTCCCTAGAGTTAAGTTTCCAAAAATATCTTTTAAAAAGGGTCTTTACACACACACACACACACACACACACACACAAAATCATTAAAAAGTATGTGATCATTAAAAAGAAAAGTGAAATATCTCAAAGTAGAACTTCATCATAGTCATTTATTGGATTAGAACTAGAGCTAGTCAGAGTTAGTGTAGATTCTGAAGGACTCTATTATTTACCAAAACACCAAGCAAACAAAAAATTGTTTTAAAGGTAGCGGGGAAAGGAGGTAGTTCTAAATATGGTTCTCTCCGTGTTTTTAAGTTTGGCATGGCATCAGGATTAAGGCCATTTCTAGTTCAAGCTAACATCATGGATGGCCTGCAACACCAAACAGTTTTTAATAGTTCATGGTGGGGAGTACACTTTGGATCTACGGATCTTGTCTCCTTATTGCTGACATTTATTTAACCTTTATAAACATTAACTTTTTGCACCTGAGTGACTTGTATTTGCAGTGTTTGTGTTAGGAATCTAGCTTTTATAATGTTAACTTTTCAACCCATGTACTTTTGCTTTGGGATTTTTTAAAAATTTTACGATTTTAGAAGTGGAATATAGTGTGTTAGAGGTGTGCAAAAGTATTTCGCATGTTTTTCTTTTTTTTGCCCATGTGGATTTTACTTTTTAGCAAAATAAAACCCAAAAAAGACTGTGCAAATACAGTTTTCTGTGTAGTTTTTTCATGTGACACCAAAAGTAGGTTTTCTCTATATGGCCATCAATAAAGTTCAAGAGAAAACAAAATGCCCTGTGGAGAAGAAACACATACAGCGCACTTGCTCTGTTGGCTGTGTGGCCTAGAGGCATTTTTATGTGAATAATACATATAATGCATACAAAGGGATTTTCCAGGTAAATAATAAACTGAAGACCAGGTTTTGCCTTTTCTTTTTGGAAAGCTTTATTTATTTAACTACTTGGTGGTAAAATATTTCATATTTATTTTTATTTCACTCTGAATGATTTCATTTCTGGAAAAGTTGCTGTATTTTCTACTGTATTGTTAGTTTTCAAATAAGCTGAGAGAAAAATCCTCTCACTGCATTTAAAAAAGTATAATGGAGACACTTCGAGGGTACTCTGCTTAACAAAACCAGTTCTTTTCCAAAGTGTTCTGTTTCCAGGCATTACTTGAAAATAGAGGGAAAATTTTAACAATTTGACTTTGAACATCTGAATCAGATTTTAAAAGAGCTGTGCAATTACACGTAGAAATAAAATCTCAGAGTCACAGAATTTAGATTTAGAAAGAAACTAAGAGATCATCTGGACATTTTTCAGATGAGGGAACTGAGGCTCAGTAAGGGAAGGGGGCTTTCCAACACATACAACCAGCTAGGGAGGCAGCTGGTGCAATGGAATAAACAAGGACTTGGACATGGCAAACCAAGGTTTTTATCAAGACTAATCTGATACTACCTAAGTGACACTGGGAGTCTTGCTAAGCCTGCCTATTTACCTGAAAATGAAGGTAGTAACACCTGCCTCACAATGATATATTGAGAACTGACTGTAATAACTTTTGGAAGAATATTGCAATATAATTGTTAGTCATTATTATCACCAGTAGAGTGGGTCAGAAACCAAAGCCTTCACTCCTTCACTTAATTTTCTTAATTCCTCCAACTTCTCCATCCAGAAAAAATATATTGGGAAAACCAGCAGCAAGCACAAATACTACAAAAATAGCCCAGAAGTATGAACCAGATAGCTCAGAATTTGATATAATTACAGTAGTACCCCCTTATCCATGGAGGATACGTTCCAAGATCCCATAATGGATGCTTATGTATACTGAACCCTATACATACTATGTTTTTTCCTATGTAAACATGTGATGAAGTTGAATTTATAAATTAGGCACCGTAAGAAATTAACGACAATAATAAAATGGAACAATTATAACAGTATACTGTGATAACTGTTATGTCAATGTGGCCTCTCTCTTACAATATCTTATACTGCACCTATAATGTGGATATGCTAGACAAAAGGATGACTCACAGCTCAGGTGAGATTTCCTCATGCAGCTCACACAATTTAAAACTTATTGTTTATTTCTAGAGTTTTTCATTTAATATTTCTAAATCAAAATTGACTGTGGGTAACTGAAACCACAGGCAGAGGACATGGATAAGGGGGCTACTGCACCTTGTACCAAAATTCTGATCTCTTCACTGGGATTTGTGGACAGAATAAAAATTGCTTATTCATTTGCTCACCTATTCATTCTTTCAACAAATATTTATTGAGTCCCCACTATGTATCAGGAACTGCTCTGGACACTGGAAACATGATCGTGAATAAAACAGGCAAAATATACTGTTTTTATGAAACTTAGATTCTAGTGGTTTAGAATCAGCCAAACAAAATAAATAATTAAATTATGTTGGGTTAGTTCTGAGGAGAAAAACTGACTATTTAAAGCTTCTCTATAGGATAACACTGGCATTCAGCTGGGCTTAGACCCATTAATAATAAAGACATGGCATGAAGAATGGGTTTTGGATCAAATGTTAAGAAATAGCTGCATTTGCTGTTCACCCTAGATATTCACAGTACACATATATGAGCTGAATGAGTACTCAGTCCCTCAATAAAAATGAATGTTTCACTTATGTGAATACAGAATATGGAGCTCCAAGTTGGAAAATACTCCCTGAACTTTGGGTTTAGACCTTTCTGAGCTCTAGCTTTCCCAGGACAACCCTAATGTCAAATAATCTTTCTTCATGTTCCACTTAAATGCTTAAACCTTTTCTACAACTTGGGCAGTAGGTGGGTTTGTGTATATATATAATAGACTTTATTTTTAGAGAAGTTTTAGGTTCACAGCAAAATTGAGCAGAAGGCACACAGGTTTCCCATACACCTGACCCCACTCATGTATAACCTCCCTTGTTATGAACATCTCCCACAAGATCAGTGCATTTATAACAATTGGTGAATCTATGTTGACACATCATTATCACCCAGAGTTAATAGTTTACATTAGGGTTCACTCTGGGTGTTACACCTTTTATGGGTTTGAACAAATGTGTTAGAACATGTATCCACTATTATAATATCATATAGAGTTGCCCTAAGCATCCTCTGTTGAGGAGGGAGCCAGACTCTGATCCTGGAGAGCCCATCCCGGGGTCGTCACAGATGGAGTAAATAAAATAAGTCATTCTAGACACTTCTCTGTCTGCTAGGGAAAGAGGTGGCACTTCCCTCTGGTGGAGAAGGCCCCCAGTCTCTGTTTCCAAAGGCTTTTATTGAAAGGGTTATCAGTGGGGCTAGGTAGTAGGAATGTACAGGTGATCTCATTACATCAGTATGTTAATGTTTACAGAGGATAGATGTTTTGATGAAGACAAATGTCAGGAACACATCGATTTACATGGGTGCAAGAGGAGATGAGTAAACATGAAAGCGCCAAAGGGTTTAGGGTCAGGGTCTGTGAATAATGTAAGTTTTCTTCCCAGCATGAGCTGGTTATCATAGCTTTTGAGGAAAAAACAAAGCATGTTTCAAAGAATTTACTTCTAGGCCTGATTTCCCCCAGGAACCACCAGATCCAGTTTAGGGCTGTCTCCAGTATTGTTTCAAACCTGAGCCAGGCAGGGGATCAGTCAGCTGCCAAGAGATAAGGAGAGACTTCTTTCAGATAGAATGAGGACCCCTGCCACATCAAAGCTGAGGGGGGTCTTTTTGCCCTTCCTCTGTGTCCCCCAAGTTCTTCTCTGATGCCCATATGGCTGTGCCTGTCTTAGGTTGCCCCTGCCATCAAGGGGTCTTACCCATCATTCACTAACCAGCCATCCTTCAGAGCCAATCAGAGGGATGTGAGGGAGGCAGGGGCTGTGCCTCTGTCTGGGGGACATATTTTGTCTCCTCAGTGGCCTATTTTCCCAAGGCCTTCTTGCTTAGTTCTGCCTTTGGGCCCTCTTGCCTGTTGGTGGGGCTACAGTCCCTGAAACCAGATGGGATGTTTCCCAACACTCTGTGTTCCATTTATTCATCCCTAGCTCCCTTTTAATCCCTCACAACCACTGATCTTTTTACTGTCTCCATAGTTTGGTTTTTTCTAAAATGTCATATATTAAGAATCGTAAAGAGTGTAGCCTTTTCAAATGGACTTCTTTCACTTAACAGTATGCATTTACTTTTCTCCATGTCTTCTCATGCCATGAGAGCTCATTTCTTTTTAGCTCTGGGTAACATTCCAGTAGTCTATCTTTTCATTCCATAAACGTTCGGTAAGTGGTTAGGCTTTGTTGTAAGGAAGGAGGATGACAATACAGGCAAGGTTCCTGCTTTCATAGAGCTTACACTTTAAGGGGAAGAAATTAGAAATAAACACATGATACATAATTAATATAATTTGAGATAGTCAGTGCTATGGAAAAATAAACAGAGTGTTGTGTTGGAGGCTGGAGTAAGCTACTTTTGGTTAGATGGTCAGGGGAGACCTTGCTTGGGAGGTAACATTTGGGCTGAAGACTGAATGATGTGAAGAAACCAATTACACCAAAGTCTGTGGTAGAGTGTTCCAGATTAAGGGGAAAATAAGTGTGAAGGTTCAGGCTTTGAGAGCACAGGAGGGAGAGGGCAGTGGCAGGGGAGAAAGAGAGCACTGAGGGCCTTGCCGACCATGGGAAGACCTGCCAGAGAATGCCTTCACATGCCTGCTCTTGCAGAGAGAGGAAATATTTCCCTACGAGAACCTCATTGTTGATAAGAGAATGAATTTGTTTTCCCTATGAGACTTGCACTTGAAAAAAATTTCATAGCTGTTCATCAAGGTAGTTCTGGATGAATATGGCAAAGTTGACTTGGTTCTAGGCAGTTGTTCAAGTCTGGGATAACTGAGTTCTGTGTGGGTATGGCACAGAACTGATTTCTTAAATCTGGGAAACACAGACCTATGCTTGAACCCACACCCACACAAATGCTTGTATATACAGACAAACACATTTTTTGTTTAATTATAATCACACTATAAATACTGTTCTTAGACTTGTTTCCTTTTAAAAACAATTTATTTTAGGTGGATTGCTTTGTAAGTTATATAAATATCTAAGCAATGTGCTGTATACCTGCAACTAATATAATATCAAATGTCAATTGTAATTGAAAAAAAAATTTTTAAATAAATAAATAAAGCTGCTTTGAAACTATGAACTTCACTATTTGATTCCACTTAAACCTCTGTGAAATACAAGGTCTGCCCAGAAAATATCCAGTCACTTACTGTGGAAGACAGAGACATTTATTGAAGAAGACACAAGATACAAGAAACATTGTACATAGGACAATGATGCCTCAGTTCCCTTCAAAGTAGGCACCTTGGAACCTCACATAGTTCTCCCAGTTGCCATCAGCTACTCCATCACATTTTCTTGAATCTCACTGAAGGTCTGAAATCTCTTCCCTTTCAAAGGGGATTTTAGTTTTGGGAAAAGCCAGGAGTTGCGGGGTGCCAAATCTGGGCTGTTGGGGGGCTGAGTCACATGGGTGATTTGATGTTTTGCTAAAAACCTCTGCATAAGATATGATGCATAAGTAAGCACATTGTCATGATGAAGCTGCCAATCACCAGTTGCCCATAGCTGTGGCCTTCTGCATCATCTGAATAGTTTCTGAGGAGGACTGCACAAGCTTAAAACAAAATCTGATGCAGGTTCATAGCTCTGCTTGCTCAGACATTTCGAATGCAATGGTCACACAGTACATGTGCTCAGTTAATGGTGTCCCCACTGACTAATAAAGTGAAGTTTTCATTGTTCACACATATGCATTCCAGTCCACTCTCCTTGGCTGCCAGGTTGCACTGATGTTCTTGTTATATTAACCATGGTTAGACTTTTTGTGGGCAGACCTCATGTATATTCAGAATCACCTGAGAAATAACGATCATGAGTTAATCTGCTTACTGAGCTTGTGGAATTCACTTTGCCATTAATTTTGTCAAGGCAATCAACTACTTTTCTGAACCTTTAAATATATATATATCTCAGTATGGTATTATCCTTTGAATACTAGGCTCACATATTCAGGTTTTGCTCTACTGCCTCACCTGCTGTCCCACAGCCATCACCAAGTCCGCTTGTTTCACGTGTTGGAGGAATGATCATATGTATGGTCTTCCTATCCTTCCTTCTGGAACAGACCCTGACCCTTTAGGGACGCTGATTAGCTGAAGAAGTGGGTTTGTGAACCAAATCACAACAATCAGAACCTTTCTCTGAGATTTTGTTAAAACTGGAGCTTGGAGAGAGAGATTCTCTTCTCTCAGTGGTGGTTAAGCTGGAAGAATGTGAGTGTGAAGGCTCTCTGTTCCCTCCTGTGTGGAGAAAGTTTGCCTGTGGTGGGAGAGAATAAAGTCCATAGTCACCGAGAAGCAAAGATTAGAAATGAGAGGGAGAGAATGTTCTGCCAATATGAGGTCTCCTGGATCTAGTTGTTCCTGGAGCTCCATGCCTACCTTTTCCTTGGTTTAATAAATTTCCCTTTGATTCTTGAGCTTGTTTAGATTGAGTTTCTGTCATGTGCAACAAAAACAATCTCAATACAATTGCCCGATGCTGAATTCAGGATGGTGGGGATCTTTAAGTTCCCATAATATCACTCATCTTACCATGCCAACCCATCTAAACACACAAACAGAGTTCTTTTTATTAACATTGTTTTGAGACAAATTCCATAGTCCCGCTGCCCTATTCTTCTGTGTAGGAATTCTGGAGCTGCTACTGGCTAAATTTACTACTGTACCACCCAACCAGCTTCTCCTCTTATATGCTTTCTTTTGGTGAATTGTAGGCACCACCCAGTCATTGTAACTAGAAATCTGGTAGTCATCTAAGTCTCTTGCTTCTCCTACAACTACTCCTTCTGACATCCAATAATTACAAGCTGCCAAATTTAGTTCCTGAATCTGTTTTCTTCTCTCCATCCTCAAAACTCCTTTCTGCCTTCAGACTTCTCACCTTTACATTATTTCACTAGCTTCTTAACTGACCTTGTTGTCTCCATTCTACCCTACCTACCCCTAACTCATGCCCCATACTGCAGCTAGAGAGACCTCTTCCAAAATAAATCTGACTATATAACGGTCCCACTTAACACTCATAAATGGTTCCCTAATATCCTTTGATAGAACTCAAATTAGCTGCATGCAAGACTCCACTTTCTGGGCCCCATTGCCCTCTCTAGCTTCTTAACCTGTCATGGACCCACCTTCTCATAACATGACATCATCCTGGCCACTCTATGGATCAGCATTCCCTCCCCAGTATTTCCACAACACTCTTGTGATTTCACATCATTTAATAGTTGACTGTTTATGTATGCCTTTCTCATCTGTTAACACAGAAGCAGCAATGAGGAATGACTATTTGGAGTCCATTGATATAGTAACCAAATTGAATAACTGAATACTTTTCCATGGTAGTATATGCACTGGATTCTGTTTTTTGTTTTTCCACGTACAGTTAGGCATCATACCGGGGAAATTTAAAACTGATCATAAAAGAATGCCATTATTGTTATCACTTAGCTGGGAACTGAATTTCTTTTTTCACAAATTCTATTACACATCTTAAATATTTTACTAAGTAAATTCTAGTAGGCTACCTTTTCATTCGCAAATTAGTTATTCTCTTATCTAACTCCAACTCAAAGTCTATTTGATGCATAAAAGTAGGTATAAAGAGTCTATCTCAAAATACTTTTTAGATTCAGGGGAGAGGCAAACTTACAGGTTTTATCTTTTCCTTCTGATTAAGTTCTTGGGAATGCTGGAAGGTCCTAGCATTTGTGGAATAAGAATTGGTGCATAGCATTCAATGTATGCCTGCCGTAGAAGACGGAATGCAAATAATAAGGGTGATTTTATCTTGCATTAGTTATTGCTACAGAGATCCCTGCAGAGTCTCCCCCCACCCCATACTTATGATTTTCTGGTGAACTGCAGTCTAGAGAGGCATTGGAGAAAAGAAGGCACAAATTGGAGAACATGCAAGCCTAGAATCTAGGTCTTGTGGAGCCATCTCGAGGAAAAAGAATGTAAAATTTCAACCAAAATTAATTACGAAACTGAGTATTCATTTAGAATGGGAAGAAGGAATCACAACAATTACTGGAATCATGGATCTCTAGGTATCTTCTGGAATTTCTTTAGGCAAATTATCAGAAAAACTCACATAGGAATGCTCCCTGGAATCAATCTAACTTCTCCTCTCAATCTAGGACGTTCCAGCAATTCTCAGCATTCACAGAAGCCCTGTGAATAAAAGGAAGGAGCCCTGAAGCTTAAATTAAGCTTTATTAATTCCCTAGTAAAGCTACTCTGGACTTAGGCCAACAGAATGAAGGACACAGCCATTTTGGGATTCTGATTCCCTGGGTCACACTCTGTTAGGAACTCACAACGTTTGTCCAAGACTGTCTCCAGAACCAGAATCAAGACATGCTGTGGAGTTGGAAGAGTCAATCAGATTACTGAGTGAGGCAAGGCTGGAAATAACCCCTGCAGCTCACATCTTTTAACTGGTGATTATCTTTCTTCACCTTCTAGTTGAATCACCCCTCTCTTACAAGTGAAGATTTGGTGTGAAGGTAACTAAGACAGTAAGTAAGATGTTGAATATAGGCTGGAGGTTTAGGAGGAGAGATCAGGGTGTTGCAGAAAAAGCTCCAGATAATGGCTCAGACCTGAGCCATGGGTCCCGGGTCCTTTTGAATTGCTTGGAATGACTAAAATGACCAGAATCATCTCCTGGCTTATAGATCAATAACCAGAATGTGTCTTGAAAGAAAAGCAGTTTTTCATGTACCTTCTATGTGCCAAGTTCAGTGCTTGGCAAAGTTTATGAATCTTTTCTCATGAAATCTTCCTGGCCCTACTAGGTTGGGAAGCCAAAAATCAGATAGGTTAAAAACCATTCTCAAGAAGTACATTAGGACTGTATTCTCTCCAATAGGCACTTGATGTGAAGTCCTCTCCTTGGTGGAAATACCATATTCTCCCCAAAGTACCAGGAGAAGAGAGAGTTGAGTTAAGTTCACAAACATTCTGGAGACTCTACTTTCAGCCAGGCTTCATAGGAGTAGCTAAGTGTTGTGAATTCAGAGGTGAATGAGGCACAACCTCTGCCCTCCTAACAGAACTCATGGTCTGGTGGGAAAAATAGACAAGTTACCACATAATTTCACTATTATCTGGCAATAAATGTTTCTCCAGCTTTTTTACAAAGCAGAACTAAAAGCAAATGACAATAAACACTTGGCCTCTAGGCACCCTCTGCATTGTGAAATTTCTTTTATAATCTAATATTTTGGCTAAGAAAAAAATTATGTCTTTTGTTTTAAGTTATTTATCATTAGATAAAACTCCTGCCTTATAATTTCATGTAGTTCACACCCAATGGTACTCTGGTTTGAGAAGCAATGCAAGGAAAGTGATAGGAGAGAAATAAGCTCAGATGCTATGGGGCTATTCAGGAAGGACACTAATTCAGCCTGCGAATGGGCAGTGAAGGCTTTCTGAAGAAAATTCCTGAGCTGAGGCTGGAACAAAGAATTGGAGAGCAGCCCAAGCTGAAGTAGAACTCACATACTAATTACTGAACTGCACTGGGCCGTATTTGAAGTAAGGCTCATTAAGAGTTTTATAGTTTGTCCCTACACCCCTGTATGCAATCTCCTCAGTTGTGCAGAAAAATTGGGCTGTCTGGTTTCCTCTTTCCTGTGGCCTGAGAAAGGCTTCTGGATGATAAGCTGGGGGTAATTTTAGGGCTTGCCTCCTTTGTGTCAGTTGTAACTTCTCTTAGTGGTAACAGTCCTGTGCTACCCATTGTCCAGTGTCTGAAGACATGCTACGTATTTTGTCCAGTTTTTGAGTTGTTTAACTAAGGAGGGGAAATTTGGTCCCTACTACTTCATTGTGGCCAGGATTTTGAGGAGATAAATGTAATGAAAATGTATGCTCTTTCATTTTTAAAAATCATAATAGCTCACTGATTTTAGGGAATATGGGAAGTCAGGATTTGAATTTTAACAAATGCCTATGTACTTGATGGAGAAGACTCTAAAAGGAATATCATAATGCAGATAATAAAGCCAGGGACATACTTTTACATTTGGTTCTATATATCTTTGTAGATGAGTTTCATGTAAAACAGATATTATAACCAAATACTATAGTAAACTGATCCAAAACTCAGACCTAACAATAGCAATAATACAAAGAACTAATCTGAGATTAAGAAATGTGTTTTTTTTATTGTCCCAAGTCTTTTAATAAACACAGACTAGATGTCACGTTTCTTAGAATACAAAAGGCAACAGGGTTTTAGATCTGTTACAACATAAAAGAGATAATCGGGGTCATGAAGAGGAGGTTTCTTAACGAGACATTCTTTTAAATTCCAACCTTTCTGGACACATAAAATAAAATAAAGAGTCTTTTTTTGTAAAGTGCTGTTTGCTTAGTGAAATCCCTTGCCACCGTGACAGAGCACCATGGCCCATCTGCTCGAGAGAACTGACAGTGGCAGCACTGGCAGAGGGAGCTCACCGCCCCGGGCTCTCCTTAGTGAGGAGGGAGTCCTCGCCCCAGGGCTAGGCTTTCCCAGACACATTGTCCCAAGGTGGGAACTGGAAGAGTTGTACATCAGGGCCCGGGTGCCACCCTGCTCCTGTTCTTCCCTCAGGTTCGACATTTTACCTCTCGTTGTGCTCAAGACCATGGGCCAGCTCCCTGTCACGGTGTCCTGAGTCTCCCACCTTCCCTTCCCATAGATGTGCAGGTAGAGGTGCATTTCCAGGCATGTCCAGCCGATGTGAGAGCTTTCCAGGAGATTCCATGAGGGGGGTTTAGAGAAAGAGAAATCATTAAAAATAGTCACCTGCCCTGTACGTGCTGTTAAAGCATGTAAGAAAAGGTACACAACTGGAAGTAAACAATTTCTGTCAGCTGTTCATGGATGTCCAGGAAAACTATACCCTCCACACATTCAGATGTGAACGATTTCTGCTCCAGTGCCTTCAGAGTCTGTGCAACAAGAAGAGTTTGTGTCGGAATGACAGATTCCATGTCCATCTTTATTTTCAAAGTTGGGCTCTGTGAGCGCAGATTTTTTAAAAATATTCTTTTTGCTTGTGCCTGGACAGTTCTGAACAGAGATGACTCTGTTAGAAGCCTCGAGTCTCTTCCACAATTGCATATACACTTTGCACTGAACTACATAAAAAGGAGTCTGCCAGTAAAGCCAATGGCCACCACTACCAGTTTAGTCCAAAAGGCCCACTCTAAGATTCCTGTTGCCTGCCCCTGCTTGATTTTCTCAGTAGTGTGGTCGATAAGCACAAACAATGACCAGACCACGCAGGTGATGGCGATGACATCGAATGTCACTGAGCACATGATCTTCCTGCACTCACTGGCTATCATCTGCAACTTCTCCCATTTTCTCAAAGGCTTCAGCTTGGTCTCCATGATGAACTCATACTTGCAGAGCTCGCAGCAGCGTGTGTCAGAGCTCTTGATCCAATGCTGCAGGCAGGTCTGGTGCACGAAGTCCAGACTCCCTGTGCAGTGGCAGGGGGGTGATCAGAGGGCTCTCCTAGAAGAGGTGGCATCCTGGGATGGGATGGCAGAGACCTGATGCAGTGGCATGCTCATCACAGCCTCCTGTCTCCTCGTCGTCTTTACAGAAGAGAGTCTCCAGTGGGAGAGTCATTTTGGGCCATGGACTTAAAGCTCATAGCCAACAGCCACCCACCCCTGGCCCCAGGTTCCACCGGGTTCGAGTGCCACAGTGACAGCAGCTGCATGCGGTATGTGCCTGGCTACCTCCTGAGTTACCTCAGGTGTGTGCTGTGCTTGCGGCCAGGCTGCCAGGGCTCGCCTGGAGCATGTGGGAACTCAGGTGCAGCAACTGAGATTAAAAAATTTAGTGAGCGAAAATGGTAGTAATGAAAATGTAATTTGGGATCAGTTCCTGACAACACCAAATACTGGCCAGGATGTAGAGCAACAGGACCTCTCAATCAATCGTTGGCAGGAATGCAAAATGGTACAGACATTTTGGATGACAGTTTGGCAGTTTCATTTCTTTTTATTTTTTAAGATTGATTGATTGATTTTTAGAGAGGGGGAGAGAAACATCAATATGTGGTTGCCTCTCACACACGTCCCTACTGGTGACCTGGCCTGCAATCCAAGCATGTGCCCTGGCTCGGAATCCAATGGGCAACCCTGTAGTTGGCAGGCCAGCGATCAATCCGCTGAGCCACACCAGCCAGGACTGGCAATTTCTTACAAATCTAGACATACTCTTGCCATGTGATGCAGCAGCCACACTCCTTCGTATTTACCCTGGTGGACTGAAAGCTTGTGTCCACACAAAAACCTGCATGGAGAAGTTTATAGTAGCTTTATTTATAAATGCCAAAGCCTGGAGGCAACCAAGATGCCTTTCCAGTAGGTGAATGGATAAATGGTGGTACATCCAGACAACAGAATATTAATCAGCACTAAAAAGAAATAAGCCATTAAACTCTGCAAAGCCATGAAGGAACTTTAAATACATGTTACAAAGTGAAAGAAGTCAATGTGAAAAAGCTACATCATGTGTGATTACAACTATATGACATTCTGAAAAGGGCAAAACTATGGAGACAATTAAAAAAATCAGTGGTTGTCAGGAATCAGAGGGAGAAATGAAAAGACAGAGCAGGGAGGATTTTTAGAGCAGTGAGACTATTCTGTATGATATTAGAAGTATGCGTTAGTTAAATTACACATTTGTCCAAGCTTATAAAATGTATACCAGGAGTGAACCCTAATGTAAACTTTGGCAATAATAATGTGTCAACTGAGGTGCACTGATTGTAACAAACATACCACTCTCCTGGAGGATGTTGGTAGTAGGGGAGGCAGTGCATATGTAGGGGTACGGAGTATATGGGAACTCTGTGCTTTCTGACCAGTTTTGCTGTGAATCCATAAGTGCTTTAAAAAATAGTCTATTAAATAAAAATCAATCTGGCAACAGTGAAATATAAGCCAGGTAAGGAACTAAAGTAAGAGAAATCAGTTAAGAGAGTACTGTAACACTTTAGGGAAGAGACAATGACAAGCAGTAAAAATGTTGGCAGTAGATACAAAAGTATTCTAAAACAGTATTCAAGATTTTGCATGTATATATAAAATCTCGGCTACTAGATATAACTATTCCAGATCTTTCTGTACAAAGGAGGTATTTTCCCCAAATCAACAATGACAAAACAAAATAATTTTTTAAACAAAATATCTTGGAATAACTTTTTCCAAATTTACATGAAAAATATATGCAGTGAAAATTAAATAATACATAATAAATCACTTCCATGTTTTAAGTAGGAACACTTATTCCTAAGAAAATTTTATAGCTTTATTTCAATTGAGACACTATAATAATAATAAAAGTATAACTTTATACTTAGTTTTCTTATACATTATTTGAAATACCTATAATTAAGTACTACATCCTTACTGAAGTAATGGTTTAACATTTTAATAAATGTAAATTGCTATCAGTTTGAGGAAAGTCTTAATTTCCTATTGATCTTGACAAACTACTCCCAGGAAACTACAAGCATTGCAAAGTAAATATTGAACCCTTGTTAAAAATCAGTGTAAGTGACCTACTCAGTGTGGAGAGATTTTTTTTTACAATGACAACAAAAGAAAGTTATTTTTCTGAAAGTAGAAAAATTAGTCTCATCTTTTCTTCAGGCTTTAGAGGAAAATACTTCTCTGCAGATATCAGCTCAGACTTTGGGTCTAAGGAAAAAAACAAAGTTCATACTTTTACAAAAATTCTTTTAGAGCACAAAGACCATTATACTATTAAAAAGTAAAGGTTAATTTAAAAATAACATCAGATGAAAACATGTTTTAACAGCAAGAAAAATGTAACAGAATCACTAGGCTCAATCTAATGCTGTACCTGTCACTGTTACTATGAATATACAACTCTGTAATCTCAGTTCCTTCTCTGTCAGATGAAAGTGTTCATGTCCTCTACACCACCGCTGTCCAGTAAAACTAACTACAAGAATGGAAATATCGTATTGTTTTGCTGTTTGATATGGGCTATTGAAACTTGAAATGCTGCTACTGTGACTGTGGAATTAAATGTTTTGTTTTAATTAATTTTGAAAGCTCCATTTGACTAGTGTCTAAAAAACCTTCTACACCATAAAAATTACTTTTACCTAAAAAAAAAATTACTTTTACCTTGTGCTTTTCTTGCTCTGGTCAGCAAATACAAAGCTGAAACCATGGAAGAGGAAAGGACTTCCATTATTTTTAAAAACAGCACAGCTTTCAAGAAAAATATTGTACTGCATTTGTAAAAATCAGAATTGGAGGTTGGAACTTACAGAAATAGATGAAGAGCAGGATTATATAATGTTAACTCTGGAAAACTTCTCTAGGTTTGTTTAATTCAACTGTTCGGAAAAAAAAAATTAACTCTTGTAGTTTATTTAATCCCTAGCATACTCTCTCAAGGAAGAGTACGTAAACAATCAGTATTTGTTTGCATTATTAACAAATAGATTCCATCTGGAAAGGTAGAATAATTTGGTCAATATGTCATTTTCTCAGCAGATTTAAACTTAGTCAATTTTCTTAACTCAAAATGACACAGAACTAAAGTATCCAAATTATTTTCAAGACTCCTATTTTATATAGCTCGTACTTAAAAAAATATTGACAGATACTAACACAGGTGAACACTCAGTTTTTTTTATATTTCTAAAAATTTTGTATAGCATATATATTTTTTTTTTGCTAATAAAAATAAATGTTTTACATAAGACCCAATATCACCATTTAGAACTTAAAAATATAAAAAGACCAGCCAACTTAACAATGTTTTTATCACACACTTGGATTCTTAGCAGGGTGTGGTGGTAATTTGCTTGGTTTCTATTAAAATAATAATGGTCAAAACAACTGAACACTTACATATTAAATATAGTCAAATGAACATCTCTTCTCATCTCATCCCTGCCAAAAAATTACAAAATAAGCTCCTAACAAAATATCACTGACAAACATTTATTTTATTAGAACAAATACTTCCTTGATCAAAATTCAAATATTTCAAAAATTATCAGCATTAGGCCTGGCTAGGTGGCGCACTTGGTTGGAGCATTATCCAGTACATGCGCACGTGCACACACACAAAGATATATGAACGAGCCCTTGCTGTTGTGGCTCAGTGGACTGAGTGCCATCCTGTAAGCCAAATGGTTGCTGGTTTGTTTCCCAGTCTAGGGCACATGCCTGGGTTGCAGGCCAGGTCCCCAGTAAAGGGAGCACCAGGGACAACCACACATTTTGTTTCTCCTTCTCTTCCCCTCTCTAAAAATAAATAAATAAAACCTTAAAAAAACAAAAAAACAAAAAAACCCAACTGAGTTGAACGCTTTTTAGGAAATCTTTCATTAAAAAAAAAAAAAAGTTGTGGGTTTGATTCCCAGTCTGGGCACATAAGTTGTGGGTTCGATCCCCGGTCAGGGCGCTCACAGTAGGCAATTTATGTTTCTCTCTCACATCAGAGTTTTTCTCTCTCTCTCTTTCTCTAGTCAATAAAAACATATCCTTGGGTGAAGATTTTTAAAAATTATCAGTGTTAGCCCTGGCTGGTGTGGCTCAGTGGACTGAGAGCTGGCCTGCAAACCAAAAGGTTGCTGGTTTGATTCCCAGTCGGGGCACATGCCTGGGTTATGGGCCAGGTCCCTCGTGGCGGGTACGTGAGAGGCATCCACACATTGATATTTCTCTCCCTCTCTTTCTCCCTTCCTCCTCCTCTCTCTAAGACACCTAGGTCTTTAAAAAATAATAAAATTAAAGAATAAAAATTATCAGTGTTAGCTATCCTACAAATTTTTAATAACAAACAAAAATGTTCTGTCCTGCCACCCCTAGTTTAAGATTCCTATGCACCATTTTACGTGTCTTTAACAGCTGAGTTTGGTAGGGAGGGAAGTGTGGCAGGCAAAGGCAGAGAAAGAGACTATTTACTTATTCATGTATTTATTTACAATCCTTACCTGAAGATGTTTATTTATTTTAGAGGGAGAGGAAGGGGGTGGGGGGCGGAGAGAGAGAAACATCATTGTGAGAAAGAAGTTGTCTCCTTTGGGCGCCTTGACTGGGGATTGAACCCTCAACCTAGACATGTGCCCTGATCAGAAATTGAACCTGTGATCTCTTTTTCTTTTTTTGGTGTCCAGAAGATACTCCCACCAACTGAGCCACACAGTCAAGGCAAGGAACTTTATTTATTTATTTTTTTTTTAAAAAAGGAGTAGCTAATAAATATATCCAGCTTTTATTCCTGACTCTTCAGAGCTCTCAAAGAGAAGATTAAAGGCAAAGGTCTGTTTTTCCTCGATTTATTACAATTCTCTTAGATTTATAAGCATTCACTAATTTTTAATACTTCATTTAATGCCTTAAAAAACTTGAGACACATTTAAAAGTATGTGAATTTGGGTTTTTCAGATTAAAAATAACCAATAATCAATACTGACTAAACAGTTAATAAAAGACAAAAGAAAAAAAAGAATGTGTTCATTAAGAAAAGCATGTAAGTACAGCACCCTGAAGGTTGAATAAGTAGTGAGGCAAATCTAGCAAAGGAAGGGGCGCAGATGGTGTAAGCCTCCACAGAGTAACCTCTAGTAATTTACTTAACTAAATGAAAGATTGAAAAGGTTCTGCACTGGCTTTAATCAAATATGTAAGGCTGTCTTACTTTGTGTGTCTGCTTGCTAACTCTCTTTCCCTCTACATATCTTTAAAACTCAATTAGATCCACTCCTCTATGGGCAAAAAAGGAGACAGAAGTTGTAGAAAAGCAAAAGATCACTAATGAATGACTCAGTCTTACTTTATTCTCTGTGAGAAGTGAAATAAATATATGAAATCTTGTAAGAAGGCAAAGACTGCCTTTTACCCTACCAAAAATGCATTGATAGAATAATAGTAAGATCAACATTAGCTTAAAATATCTTCAACAAAATTAAATAAAAGTATAATTTCTTCCAGGCAAGTGTGAATTTGTCTAACTAGTATGGCCAGCTCTTTTCTTTTAATTATAATAAAGTAATGAAGTCTAATGTTACTCTCCAATATAGTCAGTGGGTAAAGATAACAACGCATAAAGCACAGAACTGAAATATTGTTTTGCTTTACTATAATTTAAGTATGTTAAATAAAGATATAAATCTAAAACACCCTCATAAAAATATTCAATAACAATGTAAAAACCATCTTATCAAAGAAATAATGGCAAAAGCTTCCTGGAAAATCCTTTAAAATTTATTTATCTAAACAGCAAAACTGTCTGGAAATACTTCTTTATAATTAATGTCACACTTTCACCAGTGAGTTTCTCCAGTCTCCTAAATTGCAAAGTGAAGAATAATTAAGACAATGGGGTTATGTTTAAATAAGAAAAAAAACAAAATCAGAAATTATTGAATTCCATTATTTTTATAAGAAAAAACAAAACCTAAACAGATCATGAGGTTCTCTTAATAGAAAATACTCCTTACATATTACTTCTAGCAGAGTTATAAAATTGGGTTTAATTTTTTTAAAAAGTCGAATAATTTAAAAATTCAATTAACAAGCATAAAATGTTCTCAGAGGGAAAAGAGAAATGAAAAAGGAAAGGAAATGTCAGAGAAAGGTAGGGAGAGAATATGAATTTCCAAACTGTATGTTACTTAACATTCATCTCAACATTTTATATACTAAAAATTAATCACATTATTCATTTGCTTTAGAAATTAACAGGACCTTCTTCAGTTCCTTCCAAATGCCATTCTTCCATGAGGAATTAGTCCAAACTGTATGAATATTTAAAATTACATACACTGACCCAACCATCTGATTAACTTAAAACAAAGGGAAGTAATTTGAAAAAGTATTTGATAGGATTACAGTATAAACTAAATATTTATAATTCCATTCTATTACAAACAGTACTTACAGGATTCTGCCCACATCCCAATACTACCAGGTTTTCTTTTATTTTTTATTTTTTGGCCTTAATTCATTTAAAGTTAGAAAACTACCTCATTCTTTTAAATAGCCGCACCATTTTCCACAGTATGAAGTTTTATAGCCATTCATATGTTGAGGGACTTTTCAGTTGTTTCTTTATTTTTTTTTTGTCTTTTTATATTATAAACAATACAAAAAAATAGGTGGGAAAAATGAAATGAGGTAGAAGAGAAAGTGAGAACAGAAACATGGAGGGAGGTTAGGGTTAGAGAAAAAAATACAACATGATGACAAAAATAATCCCAGTATATCAATTGTAACAAAGATAGTAAAAGTTTTCTAAAAAAAAAATTCTTTCTGACAGGTTACTATGTGCCAGTTTCTCAGGGCCTAGAAATAAACAAGACAAAGTCTTAGCTCTTCTAGAGCTAAGAATATTGAGAAGTATTTCTATGAATAAATGACATGATTCAGTTAAAAGTTAGAATTAATTTACTTATCAAATGGATTATCTCTCCTTCTTTAAAAATAAATTCATCTTCACTACTACCTTCATGGACAAATAACATTCTACAATATTCCCTAGCTAAAAATGTAAATAATGTAGTTAATATAAATTAATTCTTTCAAGAAATACTTGTCTTATTTTGTGCAAAGAAATGTACATTAGAAGATATTAAAATGACTTCAATAATTTCAGATAATACTATATGTTGAATTAACAATTTCATTAATCATTTGTTCAAATAGTTACTAAGAGCCTACTATGCACTGGGCACAGTTCTAACTGTGTGTAGGGGGTGAGGGGTAGAATATCACTGAACAAAGCATATTAAAATCCTTGACCTTGTGATGCTTATATCCAACAGGATTTAATAATCTAATCAAATAGAGCAAGGCTCATAAGTGTCTTTAACAAATCTAATAATATATTTGAGCATGTTTCATTCCTACTATGAAAATTTTATTCAAACACTCAAAGTTACCTTTAATTTTACCCTCAGTGTCTGTTTTTGTTATCTCCATACTCTGAGTTCTGGATCCTAGGGATTAGATGATTAAAGGCTAGAATAGAGGATGACATCAACTATTTTAAGTTAGAATAAAGGTAATACTGTTAAACGAAATCTCCGTTTACCGTTATCCAACTTTCTTTAATGGTACTTACAGCCAGGTTAATAATGTGACTGAAAACTCTACCATGAAAAAGAGAAAGATCTCAAAATCTACGTAGATAGCTCAGGAATTCTAACTTTTATAGCTCCCTAGTTTAAGGATAATAAGTATTCTCATACCCATAATACAGTACTCTAATTTTAGAAACTCTAAAATATTGGGTTGGCCAAAAATTTCATTTGGTATTTTCCATAAAATGGTTCTAGTAGTGCTTAGTTGTGTTTAACTTCATTCAAAACAATTTTATGAGGTTGTATTGTGACAGCTGTCATGTAAGTATGCATTAAAAAAAACAAACTTATTGGAGTTCCAAGATGGTGGAGAAGTAAATTAAAGCTACACTAACTTCCTCCCAGGACCAATCTGGAATTATAACTGAATTGTAGAGAAATCATCTTGAATAACCAACTGAACATTAGCTGTAGAGAAGTCTTACAACCACTGACAGAAGAAAACACTTCAGCACAACATGACTGGTATGGAGTGCAGAGGAGACTCCAGAGGGTTGGCTGGGCTCCCACAGGCAGCACCTGAAGTGCCGGAGGGATATTTCAGTGGCTGGGGGTGGAGGTCCTCCTGAAAAGTGTGGGGTCTAAACTCTAAGCCAGGCTCCCCAGCCTACAGCACCAGAGCCAGAAAGGAATCCAGATAACATCCAGCTGTGAAAAGCAGCAGGGGTTTTGTCAGCAAGTGAGAGACAGCTGGAGATGCAGAGAGCCTTTTAAAGAGCCAAAGCACAAAATTTCATTTGCAGCCACTTGGCCTGGGGACTAGCAAAGGGAAGGCAGAGCAGACTGGAGATGCTTGAGGAGAGTCTGGGGTTGGTGGCTCTGGGGAGAGAACTTAGGGAACATCCACCAGAATCCATGTGCTGAGTCACCGCCCCCCCCCTTAGTGCAGGAGCCATCTCTTTCAGGCAGAGCACTCCTCTCTGAATAGCATCAGCCTGAGGGGAAGCAATAGCCATGCCCACCAGAATGGGCATGGCTATTGCCCATCCTGTGGTGCTTAAGCCTGACTGCTAATTACAGATTGATTATATTAACAACTGATCACATTAATGGCCGAGAAGTTTAACATCTAAGGCAGAAAATACAAAGCAGCAGCCAAAATGTGAAGGCAGCTTTCCATGCCATTAGTGCTCTCACAAACATTGTGAACTTTTCTAAAATCCACCAGACTTTCTGTAAGAAGTGTGGTGAGCACTAACCCCACAAAGTAACACAGTACAAGATGGGCAAAGATTCTCTGTATGCACAGGAAAAGTGACATTATGATAAGAAGCTAAGTGGCTATGGTGGGCAGACTAAGCCAATTTTCCAAAAAAAGGCTAAAACTACAAAGAAGATTGTACTGGGGCTTGAATGTGTTGAGCCCAACTGCAGATCTAAGAGAATGTTGCCTATTAAGAGATGCAAGCATTTTTAACTGGGAGGAGATAAGAAGAGCAAGGGCCAACTGATCCAGTTCTAAGCTTCATTTTTTGTTTTAGTATGTGACAATAAAATCTTGAGGATATTTTAAGAAATAAAAAATAAAGTGGGAAGACAAAGAAATAGATCCCAAATGAAAGAACAAGAGAATTTTCCAGAAGAAGTTGAAATTGATCAGATAGAGAGTTTAAAGTAATGACTACCAAGATATTCAACAGCATGAAAAAAGACATAGAAACAATAAAAAAGGATCAGTCAGAAATAAAAAATGCAATATCTGAGATAAATAATACACTGGAAGGAAGAAACAGTAGGTTAGATGAAGCAGAAGACTGCATCTGTGATTTGGAAGACAAGGTAGAAAAAAACACCCAGGTAGAGCAGCAAAAGGAAAAAAAGAATTTTAAAAAATGAGGAGAGCATAAGAAATATCTTGGATGACATGAAGCATAACAACATCCACATCATGAACATACCAGAAGGAAAAGAAAGTGAGCAAGGGATTGAGAACTTATTTGAAGAAATAATAACTGAAAACTTCTGTAATCTGGTAAAGGAAAAATATCACAAGTCCAGGAAGCTCAGAGAGTCCCAAAGAAGTCGAACCCAAAGAAGTCTACAGTGAGACACATCATAATTAAAATGCAAGGCTTAAAGCAAGGAAAGAAACTTAAAAGCTGCAAGAGAAAAGCAGGTAGTTACCTACAAGGGAGCACCAGTTAGACTGGTATCTGATTACTTGGAAACATTTCAGGCCAGAAAGGAATGGCATGAAATACTCAAGGTTATGAAGAGCGAGGACCTACAACCAAGGCTTTACCCAGCAAGGCTATCATTTAAAATTGAAGGAGAAATAAGGAGTTTCTGGACAAGAAAAAGCCAAAGGACTTTGTTAACAACAAATCAATACTGCAACACAGTTAAAGGGCTTGGAAGGAGGAGGAGGGAGAGGAAGAGAAGGAGGAGGGGACAGAGGGGGGGGGGGGGGAGGGGCAGGAGGGAGAAGGAGAAAAAAGGAAAAGGAAAAAACCCAAAATATACACACAGACTAAAAGTAAAGGGTTGGAAAAAGGTATTTCATGAAAATGGAAAAGAAACAAAAGCTGGGGTAGCAGTTCTTATAGCTGACAAAATAGACTTTGAAACAAAGACTATAGTAAGAGACAAAGAAGGACACTACATAATGATAAAGGGAACAATCCAAAAAGAGGTTATAACCCTAGTAAACATTTACACACCCAACATAGGAGCACCTAAATATGTAAAGCAAATCTTGATGGACATAGAAGGAGAGCTCAATGAAAATATAGTCATAGCTGGGGATTTTAAAACCCCATTGATTTCAATGGATAGATCTTCCAGGCAGAAAATCAACAAGGAGACAGTGACCTTAAATAACATACTAGATCAAATGGATTTAATTGGTATCTTCAGAGCATTTCAACCTAAAGCAGCAGAATATACATACTTTTAAAGTGCACATGGGATGTTTTCTAGGATAGACCACATGTTAGAACACAAAGCAAGTCTCAATAAATTTAAGAAAATTGAAATCATACCAAGCATCTTCTCTGACCACAATGTTATGAAACTAGAAATCAACCACAAGAACACTGAAAAACATGTAAAAACATGAAAGCTAAATAACATGTTACTAGACAATGAATGGGTCAATAACAAGATCAAGGAAGAAATCAAAAGATACCTTAAAAAAAATGAAAATGAGGACATAAGAATCCGTAATCTGTGGGACACTGGGAAAGCAATCCTAAGAGAAATTCATAGCATTACAGGCCTATCTCAAAAGGAAGACAAAGCTCAAATAAAAAATCTAGCTTCACACTGAAAGGAACTAGAAAAGGAACAACAAACAAAGCTCAATGTGAGTAGAAGGAAGGAAATAAGATCAGAGCAGAAAAAAATGACACACAAAAAAATCAATGAATTCAACAGCTGGTTCTTTGAACAGATAAATAAGGTTGACAAACCTTTAACTAGACTCATCAAGAAAAAAAGAGAGGATCCAAGTAAATAAAATCGAAAATGAAAGAGGAGAAATAACTTGATACCAAAGAAATACAAAGAACTGTAAGAAAATAGTATGAACAAATATATACCAACAAACTGGACAACCTAGACAAAATGGATAAATTCCTAGAAACATACAGTCTTCCAAAAATAAATCAGAAAAAATCAGAGAATTAGATTGAAGCCATAATTAAAAAACTTCAAACAAACAAAAACCCTGGACCAGATGGCTTCACAAGGGAATTTTACCATTCTGAGAAGAACTAACACCTCTCCTTCTCAAACTATTTCATAAAATTCAAGAGGAGGGAAGGCTCCCATAGTTATTTTATGAGGCTAGCTTTACCCTAATTTCAAAACCAGATAAAGACAACATGAAGAAAGAGAATTATAGGCCAATATCACTGATGGACATAGATGCTAAAATCCTCAACAAAATATTAGCTAACCAAATACAGCAATGTATCAAAAAGATCATACACCATGATCAAGTGGGATTTATTCCAGGAATGCAAGGATGGTACAACATTCACAAATCACTAAATGTGACTCACCACATAAACAAAAGAAATGATAAAAACCACATGATCATATCAATAGATGCAGAAAATGCATTTGATAAAATCCAGCACCCATTTATGATAAGAACTCTCAACTAAATGGGAATAGAGGGAACATATCTAAACATAATAAAGGCCATATATGACAAACCCTCCCTGCCAGCATCATACTCAATGGGCAAAAACTACAAGCACTCCCCTTAAGATTGGGAACAAGATAGGGATGTCTACTTCCACCTCTCTTATTCAATAGAGTACCAGAAGTCCTAGCCACAGGAATCAGACAACAAGAAATAAAAAGCATCCAAGGTGGAAAGGAAGAAGTAAAACTGTCTTTATTTGCAGATGACATGACACTATACATAGCGAACCCCAAAGATTCTACCAAGAAGCTACAAGAACTGATAAATGAATTCAGCAAAGTAGAAGGATACAAAATTAATATCCAGAAATCAACTGTATCTTTATATGCCAATAACAAACTAATAGAAGAGGAAATTAAGAAAACAATCCCATTCACAATTGCTTCAAAAAGAATAAAATATCTAGGAATAAACCTAACCAAGGATGTAAAAGACCTGTACTTGGAAAATTATAAGAGAGAGAAGAAATTAAAGAAGATACAAATAAGTGGATGCACATACCATGTTTATGAATAGGAAGAATTAACATTATTAAAATGTCCATACTACCCAAAGCAATCTATAGTTTCAACACAATTCCTATCAAGATTCCAATGATGTATTTCACAGCACTAGAAAAAATAATTCAAAAATTTATATGGAACCAAAAAAGACCCTGGAGAGTAACAACGATCTTGAAAAAAAAAGAACAAAGTTGGAGGAATCATGCTACCTTATAGCAAACTATACTACTTTATTATATTATGCTTTATAGCAATATAAAGCATAATAGTCCATAGCAATCAAAACAGCCTGGCATAAAAATAGACACATAGATCAATGGAACAGAATGGTGAGCCCAGAAAGAAATCCATGTATTTATAGTTAATTAATATTCAACAGAGGTATAGCAAGCACATACAGTGGGCTAAGGATAGTTTATTCAATAAATGATATTGGGAAAATTGAATAGATATATGCAGAAAAATGAAACTAGGCCACCTTCTTACCCCACACACAAGAATAAATTCAAAATGAATCAAAGACTTAAATGTTAGACCCAAAACCATAAAAATCCTAGAAGAAAACATAAGCAACAAAATCTCGGGCATTGCTTGTAGAAGTTTTTTATCAGATATATCTCCCCAGGCAAGTGAAATAAAAGAAAAAAATAAACAAATGGGGCTTCATTAAACTAAACATTTTTTGCACAGCAAAGGAAATTGTCAACAAAATAAAAAGACAACCCACAGAATGGGAGAACATAGTCAGCAATACATCTGATAAGGAGTTAATATCCAAAATTTATGAAGTACTTATAAAACTCAACACCAAAAAACAAACAACCAATTTAAATGGGCAAAGGACCTGAACAGATGCTTTTTCAAAGAGAAAGTACAGATGGCACCAGACCTATGAAAAGATGCTCCAAGTCACTAAGCATCAGAGAAATGCAAATTAAAACTACAATGAGATACCATCTCACACCTGTCGGAATGGCTATCATCAATAAATCAACAAACAAGTGCTGGCAAGGATGTGGAGGAAGGGGAAACCTTGTGCACTGTTGGTGAGAATGCAGACTGGTGCAACCACTGTGGAAAGTAACATGAAGACACTTCAAAAAATTAAAAGTGGTCTGCCTTTTGACCCAGCAATCCCACTTCTGGGAATATATCGAAAGGAACCCAAAATACTAATTAAAAAGAACATAAACACCCCTATGTTCATTCCAGCGTTATTTATAATTGCCAAGATATTGAAGCAGCCCAAGTGTTCATCAACAGATGAGTGGATAAAACAACTATGGGACATTTATACAATGGAATTCTACTCAGCCATTAAAAAAGAATAGAAAGAAAGAAAGAAAAGAAAATTTTACCCTTTGTAGCAGTGTGGATGGATTTGGAGAACATTATGCTAAGTGAAATAAGCCAGTCAGAGAAGGACAAATATCATATAATTTCACACATATGTGGAATCTAACAAACTGAATTAACAGGTAAAACAGAGACACACTCATAGATGGAGAACAGATGATAGTTAATTGGCGGGGGTAGGGGAGTTAGGGGGTGGAGAGATTGAGCAAAAAAAAAGAGGAAGGACTCATGGACATGGACAACAGGGTGGTGATTGCTGGGGGAAGGGGAGTATAAGGGGACTAAATGGTAATAGAAAAATATAATAAAGATTATACATTAAAAAAAGAAAAATAAAATTAAAAACATCAGAATTGGTGAATTTTGTATTGCCATTTAACATTGAAGATGGAAGAAAACACACAACATATTTGGCATATTATGCTTTATTATTTCAAGAAAGGTAAAAATACAACTGAAACACAAAAAAAGATTTGTGTAGTGTATGGAGAAGGTGTTGTAACTGACTGAATGTGTCAAAAGTGATTTGTGAAGTTTCATGCTGGAGATTTCTCACTGGATGATGATGCAAGGTTGGGTAGACCGTTTGAAGTTGATAGTGATCCAATCAAGACATTAATTGAGAACAATCAACATTGTACCACATAGGAGATAGCTGACATACTCAAAATATCCAAATTAATAAAGTTATTGGTGAAAATGAAACATGTGTTTTTTATTTTATGGAAAAAAGCATATGGAGTTTTTGGCCAACCCAATAAATGATAATAGCATATGAAAACTTACTATGGAACCATCCCTGAGTAAGCACTTTACATGCTTACTTAATCTGCAGAACACTACATAAGGTAAGCACTTTCATTTACTCCTTTTATAGATTTGGAAACAGTTACATACCCTGCCCATGACAACAATACTTTAGCAGTAGAACCAAGATTTAAACCTAGAAAGTATGACTCCAGAAAGTGGGCTCTTAAACAACATCACTAAACTTATGTAAGGGGGACATCCCCCAGAAAGGAGGGAACGGTTGAACTGTGTATGCATGTGTCACCCTTGCCGGGAACCCCCTTCCTCCCCCGACCACAGGAAGCTTCAGAGGCAAGTGGAGCTATGTTACATGAGTTCTGCCTGACCAGGCACACAGACACCCTGGGAGCAGCGACTGAAAAAGAGAACAGCATGATGTGAATAGTGTTACCGAACCCAAACAATGGGGGGGGGGGGGTCCTACCCCTTGCTACCTACCAGACAAATCTCTAAAGACAGAGTTTGGTGGAAAAGAAACAAATATTTTATTCAATGGCAAGTTTCTGTCTAAAATATCTGAGTAACAAAAATAAGGGGAAAGAAAAAGAGTATGACATCAAAAATAGCTATTTAAATATTTGTCATTACAACTACTTCATAGGTTTAAGAACTGAAAATAACATAAAAACAAAAATCTGTTCACAGTGCTATTATCACCAAGTTCTTTGGAAAATAATGGCAAGTTTCTGCATCAAAGCCTCTTCCCTCTAAGACACCCGAAGAAAAATCACCCTGTCACCCTCTGCCAGCTCAGTTCAAGGTTGCACCAGAAAGCTCTTCTCCCACCCAAAAGTAGAGTAAACAGGTGGCTTAGCTGGTCTCCAGTCACTGTCCAGCTTCCGGCATCTTTTGGAGTCTGTGTCCCCAGGCCTCTCCTCATAGGCCTGCACTGACCTCCACTGGCAGGTCTGCTTGCTTCTGTTGACATGCTCCCTCCAACAGGGGTAGGGAAAAGAACCAACTGACTTATCCCTTCCCAGCATGCTCCATTTCAAAAGTGCTCTCTTAGAATCCCATGTGCGCTGAAAGCCGGTGGAGTGTCCAGCTTTCCAACCAATGAGGGTCAGTGTTGGCCATATTTGCCTTTGCCACTCTTCTAACTGCCATGTTTAACAAGGGGGCAAAGTTTCCAGTCATACATGCAGAGCTCAAATCCCACTCCCATTTCTGGATGGTGTGTCCCCCTGTTATGAGGACACCTGGACACAAAGACTTCAAAGGATGCCTGAAGCTAGTTTCAGCTCGCATGCTAGTATTGCCCAATTTACAGAAGCCTTTCAAACTATACACTCATGAAAGCCAAGAGATTGGACTGGGGTTACTAACCCAGTTCTGGGAAACATTCCCAGACCCATTGCCTATCTCTCAAAGAAGTTGGATCATATAACATAGGGATGGCCACCATGCCTCTGGGCAGTAACAGCTACCTGGGACATCTTACAGAAAGCTTAGAAGTTCATTTTGGGACAGTCTACTACAGTAGTGGTACCACACCAGGTCCTAACTCTATTGGAACAGAAAGGAGGGTATTGGCTGACAGTAGGGTACATGGGAAAATACCGGGCCATTCTGTTGGGCAACCCAAATGTTACTTTGCAGGCTACCACAACTTTGAATCTGTCCACTCTGCCTCCATACATGGAGGGAGACTTGGCCATCCAGCATGGGAATTATTGACCAAGTTTATTCTAGCAGGCCATGTCTACTGGACCAACCACTGGTGGCATCAGACTGGGAGCTGTACACAGATGGGAGCAGCTTCATGGCCAATGGCCAATGGCCAACAACGAGCTTGACAAACTGGGTAGGCAGCAGTCACCATAGACAAGGTCATAAAAACCCAAGCCCCTGAGGCAGGAACCTCAGCACAGAAGGCTAAACTGATAGCCCTCAGAAGAGCCCTAATACTGTCCCAGGGAAAGAAGGTTAACATATACATGGACTCCAAATATGCTTTTGTAGTAGTCACTGCCTATGGAGCTATATGGAAAGAGAGAGGACTCTTAACTTCAGGGAGTAAGGATGTTAAACACGCTGAGATTTTACAATTTTACAATTGCCACTGCAGTAAATCTACCAGACCAGGTTGCCATAATGCACTGCCCAGGGCACTTAAGGGACAGTTCCCAAAAGAGCTAGGGAAACCAAACTTCTGATAAAGCAGTGAGATAAACAGCTGGAGGGCTGCCACACCTAGGGGTTTTGATCCCCTGCTTGGACTTGTCAAAATTTAAACCTCATTACACAAAATAAGATGAGAAATGGGTCCACGAATGGGGGATTCATTAGCACTGATCCCAATTCCATATGGAAGATCAACCCCTGTGGAATGAACTTACTTTCTGAGGCTCTATTGTATCCCATCCTCAAACACCTACATCGTGGGACATATTATGCAAATGATTCTTTGATGGGCCTCATTAGGCCACATTTGAACGGACCTCACTGGCAAAGGACTATTCAGAGCATCATCCAAGCCTGTCAGATATGTGCCAAAAACAATCCTAAAACACAATGTGCCTCAGCAAAAACAGGAGTACAATATAACGGGTTATGCCTCTTTGAGGACTGGTAAGTAGATTTTATACAAATGCCTAAAACCAAAAGGAATTTCAAATTTTTATTAGTTTTTGTGGATACTTTTTCTGGGTGGGTAGAGGCACACCTCAAAACAAGTGAGAAGGCAACTGAGGTAGCAAAAATTCTACTTAAAGAAGTAATTCCTTTGGACTTCCTCACAGCATTCAGAGTGACAAGGGACCATTATTCACTTTGGAGATCTTCCAGAAGGTTGGACAGGCTCTGCAAATACAATGAAAACTACATCTTGGAGGCCTCTATGGGAAAAACTGAGGAAATGAATCACACAATAAAGAAGAACCTGGCAAAAAAAAAAAAAAAAAGTCAGGAAATGCATTTGAAATGGGACCATGTATTTCCTATTGCTTTGGTCCAGATTAGGGTAGCACCTGGAAGTGGGCTTAAGTTAAGCCCTTTTGAAGTAGCTTATGGGAGACCCTTCCAAATTTCTGTTTTAGGAACACATCCTTTTGATTTGGAGCATGAGCCAAAAATTAAACAATACATACAACATTTAAGGCAAACACTAACCAGTTTGCACAAGTTTGCTTATTGTAGGTCTGCCTACTCACTGATGAGCCCTTCCACCTGTCCCAGCTTGGGGGACCGAGTCTTACTAAAGACCTGGGAGACTCAACAACCTGAACAGCACCTGGCTGAGCAATGAACTGATCCCTATGATGTCCTACTGACAATGCACCCTTCTCAGAGCTCGTGGGAATTAAGCCTTGGATACACCACACAGATAAAATGGGTACCACCTGAGGAGGATTCTAACCCTGCTGCTGTAGTTGATGCTGAAAAGGACAGCTAGACCTGCACTCCAGAAGGAGATTTGAAATTTCTCTTTCAGAAGAAGACAGTGGGCCCCAATACAGTGTAACAATGTTCCTTTATTTATTTATTTATGTATTTACAAATCTAGGGACTTTTGGCTGCTTGATACTGAGTTAAGGTATGGTCCTTCCCACAGTTAGAAAGAACAAAGATTGAAAATGAGTTGTGGTTATTTCTGAATGAGTAAAGTTGTGAGAATTTTAACTTGAAATGAAAGAAACATCAGTTCTTGGTTACAGTGATTCTTTGCTAGCTTTCTGATCTTGTGGGGATTATGGGAGATTTAGCTATTTTGTCTCTGCTGTTTGAGCTTCATGCCTTTTGTCAGGGTCATTTGTGGTACTGGCTGGGATAAGAGAATGTCTCTGCCGTTTAGCGTTTGTGCCATTTGAACCTTGTAAAGGTCACTTGTAGTACTGGTTGGCATGAGAGTACATCTCTGCCAATGGGCTTTGTGCCATTTGGACCTACAAAAGGTCATTTGATGCTGGTGGACATACCAGCTGGGATGAGAGGCCGTGTTTCTTCCAGGAGACTAGTGGATGCACTGGTGCGCAAGAGAATGTGTCTGCCACTGGGGCTTTATGACATTTGGACCTCAGAGACGTTGTGTGACTGGTTAGTAGGACTGGTTGGTGTGAGACAAGAGTCGAAGGCTAGCTCCAGCCCTTCCCCTCCTTTTTCTGAAACTCTGTCCTTGCTTTGAATTTGTTTTGTTTTTGTTTCGAAAAGAAATTGAGGTTTCTAAGGGTTAAAACATCACATTAAGTTGCAAAGTAAAGTAACAAAAGATATAAGGCATAAAGATAAAAATTTTGGTAGATATTGGAAGGATTTTCCTTTTTGCTTTGTATATTTTCATAGACCAGTAGACCCCCACCCCCCGCACCAGAAATGAGGGGTTGAAGTGCGCATTCATGCATTGCCCTGGTGGGGAACTTCCCACCCCCTCACAGGAAGTTGCAGTGGCAACTGGAGCTGTGCTACATGGGTCTTGCCTGTCCAGGCACACAGACACACTGGGGGCAGCAGCTGGAGGAAGAAGATAGTGTACGGTGAGTAGCATGTCTAGATGCACAGACATTGAAAGATGCCTGAAACCAGACAGTGAATGGCAACCAGCTAAGTCACCTACATTTATGGTACTTTTGGGTGGGAGAAGAGGTTCCTGGTACAACCTTGAACTGAGCTGGCAGAAGGTGGCAGAGTGATTTTCTTCGGGTGTCTTAGAGGAAACAGGCTTTGAGGCAGCAATTTGCCATTATTTTAAATTATATAACTGTTAAATAAAACAGGGGTGTCTGACCTTTTGGTGTCTCTGTGCCACACCAGAAGAGTTGTCTTGGGCCACACATTAAATACACTGTAACATGTAATCACCAAAAGAAAAAAAAAATCTCATGATGTTTTAAGTAAATTTACAATCTTGTGTTGGGCTGAAATTCAGAGCCATCCTGGGCTGCATGTGGACTGTGGGTTGCAGGTTGAATAGCCCTGAAATAAAAGATTCCTGTCCTTTCCACCAAACTCTGTGTTTGGAGTTTTGCCTGGTAGATGGCAAATGGTAGGACCAACCCCTCACAACTGGCTGTATTCGGTAACACAATGAGACAAAGAAGAAAAGAAAGTCTTGATACTTTATTGATGCTACCTAAGTGAAAATATTTAAGTAATGTTATAACCCTAATTCTAACTATAGTCTAGTTGACAATTTCCACTGTAATTTACTACAGTTCAGCCCTTCATCATCTTATACTAGGGTTTCCTTGAGTCCTCTCCCAAGAAATAACACTATATTTGACCTTAGATTTCATTAGTTAAAAATCTGAACATACCACTAATTTAGCTATCATTGTGTGTTCAGTTTATCTTTGAAGATACTTTAATTTACCCCAATTCTAACGACCCTATCTTCCAATCTGGTGTCACACCAAACAGCAAACATGCTTTCAGTGGTGAAAGCAAGCATCATAGGCCATCATGTAGGGTGACTCTGAGACAACTCTCACTAATAACAACTCTGGAGTAGAGGATATTATAAATGGCAATTGAAAAATTACTTATGTAGGTGCTAATGTGAAGGCACAGACATCTGTCCAAATGTGGCCGTTTGTGCTGTTAGGATGGATGTGTGTCGCTGTGTGCAACCGACCTCGAATGTAAAAAAAAGAAGGGGGGGGGGTGTGGAAATCACAAGCTATTGGTCAACTTGAACTGTGGGACAAAAAAGTCAAATACAATGTGTATTTTCTGTTAGAGACAGTCACTGAGACAGAGGGGACAGAGAAGGCCCACAGGGGACCTGTAACTGAGAAGGGTGCCTTGTCAGCCCAGTCTAGGTCTCTGGATCCCCAGGTGCCCCCACATGGAAAGCCCCACAACTCTGGAGTTCCTAGGAATGGGTCATTGTGTTTTGATTCTTAGCCCTAGTCATGCAGCAATTCTGAGACACTTGGTGGAGTTGTCCAATAGAGCTATATGCTTGTGGTGGAGCAGACCAGGTCAGTCCTATGACCAGCGATGGCCTCCTAGTTTGGTGGCTTTGGTTCTGGCTTAGGCCATTCCCTAGGGCATGTGGGTGGCAATGTGACTTACTTCATAGGCCATATCTCTGACGTCAGAAAAGATGTGCTGATGAAGGGACCTGAAAAAGGGGAAGAGTCATCTGACTTCAAGAGAAAGGAAGTTGAAACCACACAGGAGACCTTAACATAAGAGAAGGAGAGAATTAAAACTCCTCGTAGTGATCTACCACTTCTGGCCAAGATGGGGGCGTAGGTAGATATACTTTGCCTCCTCACACAACCAAAAGAAGGACAACAACAAATTTAAGGACAAAAAAGTAACCAGAACAGCCAGAAAATCAAACTGTATGGAAGTCTGACAACCAAGGAGTGAAAGAAGAAATATTTATCCAGACTGCAGACTCGTAGGTGGGGTAGAGATGGGCAGCTGGGGTGGAGGGGATGTGCAGCAAGGTGGCATCTGGCGGACCAGTGGTCCCACATTTGCATGTGGATAAAGTGGGAGGAACAGCTGGAGAGCAAAACAGGCTGCACAACCCAGGGCTCCAGTACAGGAAAAGAAAGCCTCATAACCACTGGCTGTGAAAATCGGTAGGGGTTTTGGCGGTCGGAGAAACTCCCAGACTCACAGGAGAGTCCACTGGAGATACCCACAGGGTCCTAGAACATACATAAGCCCACCCACCTGGGAATCAGCACCTGGGCCCAATTTGCTTGTGGGTAGTGGGGGAAGTGGCTGAAAGCCTGCCAAGAGCTGAGCAAGTGGCATTGTTTCCTCTCAGACCCCTCCCCTACAGACAGCATCACAACGCAGCAACCAGGGTTGCCCTGCCCTGATGAATACCGAAGGCTCTGCCCCTTCCAATGTAACAGGTGCGCCGAGACAAAGAAATGTGGCCCAAATGAAAGAACAGATCAAAGCTCCAGAAACAGAACTAAGTGATAAAGACAGCCAACCTATCAGATGCTCAGTTCAAAACACTGGCAATCAGGATGCTCACAGAAGTAGTTGAGCATGGTCACAAAATGGAGGAAAAAGTGAAGGCTATGCAAAGTGAAATAAAGGAAAACATACAGGGAACCAACAGTAAAGGGAAGGAAACCAGGACCCAAATCAACAACTGGGAGAAGAAAGAGGTAAACATTCAACCAGAACAGAATGAAGAAAGAAGAATTCAAAAAAATGAGGAGAGGCTTAGGAACCTCCAGGACAACTGTAAACATTCCAACATCCGAGTCATAGGGGTGCCAGAGGAAAAGAGGAAGGGCAAAGAATTGATAACTTATTTGAAAAAATAATGAAGGAGAACTTTCCCAGTCTGGCCAAGGAGATCCAGGAGACTCCCAGGAGATCCAGGAAGCTCAGAGAATCCCAAAGAAGTTGGACCCAAGAAAGCACACACCAAGGCACATCATAATTAGGTTACCCAAGATTACAGATAAGGAATCTTAAAAGCAGCAAGAGAAAAGGAGACAGTTACCTACAAAGGAGTTCCCATAAGACTATCAGCTGAATTCTCAAAAGAAACCTTGCAGGCAAGAAGGGGCTGGAGAGAAGTATTCCGAGTCATGAAAAGCAAAGACCTACATCCAAGATTACTCTACCCAGCAAAGCTATCATTTAGAATGGAAGGGCAGATAAAGTGCTTCCCAGATAAGGTCAAGTTAAAGGAGTTCATCATCACCAAGCGCTTATTATATGAAATGTTGAAGGGACTTATCTAAGAAAAAGAAGAAGATCAAAAACTATGAACAGTAAAATGACAACAAACTCACAACTACCAACAACTGAAACTAAAAACAAAAACAAAAACAAAAACAAACTAAGCAAACAACTAGAACAGGAACAGAATCATACAAATGGAGATCAGAGTGGGGGGCGGAGAATGGGGGAAAAGGTACAGGGAATAAGAAGCATAAATGGTAGGTACAAAATAGGCAGGGGGAGGTTAAGAATATTATAGGAAATGGAGAAGCCAAAGAACTTATATGTATGACCCATGGACATGAACTAAGGTAGGGGCATGCTGATTGGAGGGGAGGTACAGGGAGGGGAATAAAGGGAAGAAAAAAATGGGACAAGTGTAATAGCATAATCAATTGTACGTATAAAAATATATACATGTATATATTTATATATTTTATTTATGTATATATGTTTTATTTATTTATACTTAAATAAACTCCTCAGAGTGATCTACAACAGAAGTATGAAACATCATGGTTTCAAATAAAGCAGCAAACTACTGCTCACTGGCATCAACTACAACAGAAAGACCTAGAATTCAAATTTCTGAGAGGAAAACAGTGCTAAAGTAAAGTTGCTGAAGCTGCAGTCAGCCACTCAGTCAGGAAATTCTGGAGCTGGCCTTGTACTATGAACCCCTCCATCACCTTCATTGGGTTATGACATCAACCCTCATGTGTCAGCTTGCAACAGAGATGGCACAGACTTTCCCTACATGATTTCGTCACAACAGGAAATAAACCACTCTCAAATAAAGTTCTAAGACTTGAGGCTGAAGTTAGCAATTGAAGGCATTTTGCTCAGACTTCAAGGCAGACAGATCATAGTGAAATCTACAAACTGCAAAATACCATTAAGAAACTTTGACAGAAGCAAAACAGGAAATTTATGACCATCAACTTGAAATGGCAGTATTGTAGAATGTTCGTCAACAGGAATTGGCAGAAATAAGTTGTAGGCACCAAGATAAAATAAGTGAGTATTAAGAAAGAATTGAAGAACTGGAAAATCTGTTAGAGCAGAGTGGCTGGGGAATTTTGAGTAACCGGTGGCTCTAACATGTTATATGCAAAAATCTATTCAAGTTTTACAAACTCAAAAAAGTTTACCAGGAAGATCAAAGAACTTAAGGTTACAATTAAATACATCAATAAAAAATTATCTGCAAAAAATGATATACTAGGTCTGTCCAGAAAAAGTCCAGCCATTATTAATATAATGAGAAAGTTTGAGTGACATTGATGTAACCTGGCAGCCAACGAGAGTGGACTGGAATGTGCATGTGTGAATAATCACTTCACTGTACTAGTCAGTGGGGGTGGTAGTGCTGTTGAGTGAGCATGTGTACTGTGTGGCTGTCGCATTAAAAATGACTGAATAGTAGAGCAATGAATCTGCACCAAATTCTGCGTTATGCTTGAACATTCCTTGGCAGAAACTATTCAGATGATTCAGAAGGCTGCAGCTACGGGCAACTGGTGATTGGCAGCTTCATCACACCAATGTGCCCACTTATGTATCAGGTATCTTGCAGAATTTTTTAGAGAAACATCAAGTCACTGAGGTTACTCAGCCCTGCTACAGCCCAGATTTGGTGCCCTGCGACTTCTGGTTTTTCCCCAAACTAAAATCAGACTTTCAATGAGAGTCAGGAAAATACAGTGGAGCAGCTGATGGTGATGGGGAGAACTCTGTGAGGTCCCAAGATGCCTACTTTGAAGGGGCCTGAGGTGTCATTGTCCTATGTACAATGTTTCTTTTTTTTAAGATTATTTATTTATTTAGACAGCGGGGAAGCGAGGGAGAAAGAGAGGGAGTGAAATATCAATATGTGGTTGCCTCGTGCGCCCCCTACTGGGGACCTGGCCCGCAACACAGGCATGTGCCCTGACGGAATCAAACCAGCAACCCTTTGGGTCGTAAGCTGGCGCTCAATCCACTGAGCCACACCAGCCAGGGCTATACAATGTTTCTTGTATTTTGTATCTTCTTCAATAAATGTCTCTATTTTTCCTAGTACATGGCTGGATATTTTCTGGACAGACCATATATTAATACGTGTACACAAACACACACACAAAATCTTCACCCAAGGACATGCTCATTGATTTTAGAGAGAGAGGAAGGGAAGAAGAGAGAGGGAGAAAAACATTGATGTGAGAGAGAAACATTGGTTGCCTCTTGCCTCTCATACACACCCCGACCTGGGACTGAACCCGCAATCTAGGAATGTGCCCTGACCAGAATTGAACACGCGACCTTTCAGTTTACTGGACAATGCTCCAACCGAACGAGACACACTGGCCTGGGCAAAAGAGACAGTTTAAGAAGACAACAAGCCCAGACAAATGAAGACAAGATAGAAGCAATTGAAGAATGTGAATTGAAGTCTTATATTAGGAAGCGAAGTGATACAGTGACAGAAAAGGACAGAGTTCTTCCATAGAAGACATTGTGGAAGAAGAGTTCAGAGTGCAACAAGAGCTGTCTGATACTGAAAATGAAATAATGAGATGAAGTAGCTTAGATCAGGATAACAATCTCATTGACGACAACCAGCGTAAGTTCAATTTTTTAAGAAAAAAAGATTCATTATTAAGTCAAGAAAAGGAAGAACTTCAACTGCCACTTTTATTAAAGATTTTATTTATTTTTAGAGAGAGGGGAAGGGAGGGAAAAAGAGAAGGAGAGAAATAGATGTAAGAGAGAAACATTGATTAGTTGCACACCTATTGCTGGGGAACAAATCAGCAACCCAGGCATGTGCCCTGACCTGAGATTGAACGGGCAACCTTTCACTTTTCAGGATGACACCCAACAAAGTAAGTCACACCTGTCAGGGCTCCAATGTCACTTTTAAAACTGAACAATGAGTATGAAGGAATTAAAAGTACAGCTATGAGCCCTGGCCAGTGGGGCTCAGTTGGTTGGAGCATCCTCTCATGCATCAAAAGGCTGTGGTTTGATCCCCAGTCAGGGCATATACCTAGGTTGTGGGTTCAACCCCTGGCCCGGGCATGATGTTTTTCTCTCTCTCAAGTCAGTAAACATATCCTTGGGTGAAGATTAAAAAAAAGTATAGCTATGAGAAACACGAATTCGGATTCAGAAGTAAATCATTTAAGATGTGACTTGAAGAGCAAGGACCAAACTCAAATAGTAGCTGAGTTAGGAGAGTTGGCTCAAGAGAAACAAAAACCTGCAAAGCACATGGTTTTCACTGACAGACAAGCTATTGAAACAACAAAATGAGCTCTGGTGGGTATGGTTCTGTTGGTTGGAGCATTGTCCCGTAGAACGAAAGGTCTCAGGTTTGATTCCCGGTCAGGGCACATGTCCAGGTTTTGGGTTTGATTGCTGGTTGGGGCACATATGAGAAGGCAACCAATTGATGTTTCTTTCTCACATCCATGTTTTTCTCTTTCTTCCTTCCTCTCTCTCTAAAAGCAATGGGGAAAAAAAAAGTCATCCGGTAAGGATTAAAAAAAAAAAGAGAGATAGCATTATCAGTAAACTAAAACAAGCTCTAGGTAATAAAACATAAAGAGTTCATTAACTTGAAGATAATAAAGTGACCATCACTAAAGAGTCAGGCCTGTAGAAAGAAAAGTCAATTCAAAGTGAATTGGCTGTTAATGATTTGTATTCAACCAAGAGAAGCTTGAGGATAAAATAGAAGATTTAGTAATCAGCTAAATCAGTCATAAAAATAGACTTTAAACATCCAGAAGGAGAACTTTGAGTTTAAGAAACATATTAAACAAAAGGAGCTTTCTAGAGTCCAGAATTTGGAGGAGTTAGCACAAATTCAGCTCAGCATAGGGAAGCTTTGCAATGCTAAGTATGATCTTTTAGGTAAATTTGACCTATTACACCACAGCCCTCCACCAGATCAATTACTTCAGAATCCATAGACTCTCATAACGTAAGTAAATCTGATGAACTCAATGAGTCTTCTAAATTGCTCCAAGAAGAGGTACAAGAGCTTAGAAAATCATCACAGGAAAAAGGAGAAACAGAGCAAGAATGAATAAGCTTGCATTAAAAAACAATTACATAATGACCTGCCACTGCCTAACAAGAGGCAAAAGAGAACATCAGTACTCTGACTGGGATGCTATGTTAAAGAAACTGGAATATCATTAATGCTGTTCAGCTACATCAATTACCCAATCAAAACAAAAACATGAGTTTCTTGCCATCATGAACCAAAATTGGTTCTAACTGATCTTAGTTTTAAATATTGGTATATTCACACAATGTAATATTGCTTTGAAAGAAAAAATAAAGAACAAACTATTGCAACTATATGAATGTATGTCAAACGCTTTATGCTAAGTAAAAGAAGCAAGACATAAGGATACATGCAGTATTATTTCATTGTTAGTTTCAAAACCAGACAAAACTAATCTGATAGAAATCAGAAGATGATTTTGTGGAATGCAGGGAGAATGAATGAAAAAGGGCATAAGGAAACTTTCTGGAATGATAGAAATGTTCTATATCTTGTTTTTAGGTATACATAACCATCTTTTTTAGGTATATACCGTCTTGTCGCACTTGTTTTTAGGTATACACACACACACACACACACACACACACATATACAGGTGTATATATAACCGTCAAAGGTCATAAACTGAACATTTAAGATTTTTGTGTTTTTGAATGTCAATTACTTAGCCACAAAATAAAATTTTAAAAAAGGAAAAGAAGAAACAATTAGATCATGAGAAAAATAATCAGAGATTGCCTGATTCAAATGTTGCTACCTCTAAACTAGGAAAAAAACCCTCCAAAGTGAACAAACTTATTCAAAAATTAAGCAGCTAAAGGAGAAACAGATGATTTACAAAACTTGAGGAAAAAGAGCTCTTAAAGCAAAAAGTGATTAACTACATTTTTAAGTGAAAATTTCACTAATGAAATGAGCAAAAATAAACTTTTGAGGCAGGCAGTACCAGCCTGAAGGAGAGACTATTGAATTTTGAAGTGGACATGTGTAAATTAAAACAGGAAAATGAAAAAATAGTAGAAACATCCAAAGAAAAGGAAACAGAAAATCAAGCAGTATAAGAGACAAATATATGACTTCATATATGACTATATGAAGAAAGAGAGTTTGAATATGTTGCAATGATGAAGAAGGCTCTTGTTTTAAAGCAACTCTTCAAAGAAAAAGAACAGGGTAAGATGTGAGAATTAAATCAGCTTTTAAATGCAGTTACATCAATGCACAAAAAGAGTTATGTTTCAACAGGAGAGAAATGAAATCATGTTGGCATTAAAATAGAAACAAATGGAAAACTGCCTTAGAGAAGGAGGTTCAACATTTGCATCACAAAGACTTATGCTTAAACCAACTGGAGAGATGGCTTAACCATGTTTTAGAATCAAAAGATTCTCCTTTGCCGGAACCTGGGCTGCAGAAGATAGAGCAGCTAAACTAAGAAGGTAGGTCGTAGCATTGAGGGAAGTGTTACATTTATCTTCTAGCAATGTAAAAGACAAGCCATCAAGCCAGTTTCCAGGTACATTCATTTCAGGAACAATCGAATATTGTCACTAAGGAGAGATGGAAGTGCACTACAGCTTTCTGTCTCTCAGGAACAAGAAAACCAGACTTGCAACTTGAAGTTGATACTAGTTGAATAGATGGAGAAGGCAGACTGTCCAGAAGGAAAACTGGTGGTGTTACAGGGACATCTGCAGAAAGCACATGCTGGCTTGGATCTGAAGGAAGAACAAACCAAAGAATTTAAAAAACAAAATGATGTCCAATAGGAAGTGCTCGATGAAGTACAAGAGAAATTGATAAACTTACTAAGTAGTGCAGAAGGAAAAGTTGACAGAATCCAAATGAGAAATCTCTTTATGGCATATTTTCAAACACCAAAACATGAATGTCATGAAGCATTACAATTAATAGAAAGCACTTTGGGTATCAAAAGCAAAGAAATGGAACAGTTGTTCAATGAAGATTAAGGTAGTGTTACCAGGTGGGACTGGGTGGCTTGCATCAAAACGTGTTCCTAACACACATCTGAGATGAATGCAGCAGCTCTTGCCTAAGTGTTTGTTTTTTAAAAAAATATTTTTATTGATTTGAGAGAGGGAGGAAGGGGGAGAGAGAGAGAGAGAGAGAGAGAGAGAGAGAGAGAGAGATCAATTGGTTGCCTCCCATACATACCACAACTTGGGATCAAACCCACAACCTAGGTGTGCCTTGACCGGGAATTGAATCCCTAACTTTCTGGTGCAGAAGACGACACTCCAACCAAGTGAGCCACAATGGCCAGGAAAACAGTTCTTTTTCAGAACTTTGTTATATATCTAGAAGCAGAATCTCATTCAGCTCTTCCATCAGCAAAACATTCTGCTTGTGATATGATGCCTCTAGATTCACCAGCAAAGAAAAACAAGCTCAAAATGTGCCACCATATCTTAAAACTACCCTAGGGTCCACATCCAGAAAAAACAGATGTGAATTTCTTTTCCATAGCTGTGTCTCTTATTAACCCACTTAGCCTGGAACTGGTGGGTCTGGGTAGCTTCTTTTCAATGTTATTATTAATGTCTTGCCCACACACAGACCTTTGCTATTGTCACCTGACAAAGAGCGCTCAAGTTTCACAGAAAGACTTTCAACAGCAAAATAGATGATTCTCAAGCCAGACATAAGAACACTTTAAAGCAGTGGGCTTTTAGAAAAAGTCACATACCTGTTTGCACTTTTAATAAAAATATTATTAATACTTAAAAGTGACTTTTACAGTTTGTTTCCTTTCCCCTTCAACATAAACACTAATGGACAATCACTTTCTGGAAGGGAAGAAATGAGGTAACTAAAATTAATTGAGTACTGACTCCATACCAACTGTTTTCCATATGTTCTCAGTTCATTTTCATATATGTCTCATTAGATTGATAGTTTTTATCCCTATTTTAGAGATGAAGAAACTGGGATTCAGAGATGTTGACAAACTCTGCCCAAGGTCAAAAATTAAGAAGTTCAGACAGAATTCTAACTCCGAAGCTGGGATTCTTCTCACCACATTGTGTTGCTTAGCCTGTTTCTGAAGTGTCTCTCTACAGGGCGGGTGCAGTACCAGTCAAGAAAAGAGTGGATTGGTTTCAGGTTTCAAGGACGAAAGGAAAGAAAAACAGGCTTTCCATGAGCTCTTTGGTCATCTCCTTTGGTCATGGAAAGTTCAGGAGGGGGACTTCTGGGACACTCTTCTGGCTGGCACTACAATACTCTACCTCACCAAGCCGGATCTGCTCAATCTGGACTTGGAGAGGTGAGGATTCATGGGACATCCTTTGGGAGCGTCTACTGTGGTCTGCTTTATACAGTTTATAATTTGCTGTAAACAGCTCATTGTTCCTAATTAAACCTGTATGATCACGCCTGAACTTTTAGGAAATGAGGACTTCTTTTCATGGTTCTCTTCTCAGAGGTAAAACTAGAGCCCTCTTCAGCTCCATGAACCTCCTTAACTTGTTGGGCCTTGATTTGCAGACTCTGGACTGTAGTCTAGAAACGTGTGGATCCTGGCAAAATGCTCAATGAATGCCTGAGTGAGAGTACTGTTGGCGCTCATGAGTCATCTCTTCCAGAGGGATGTTGTGTGATTCTATTTAACAGGGCTCTAGGGTACCCAAATGCAGTTTCTTTCAATGTTTTTCATGCTAGGATAGAAAGGAATACAGATCTCTCATTGCTCAAAATGACTATTTTCTCCTTTAGAGACAGGGTCTGGGTAAAACCACCTTAGTTTGAAGTTGGTGATACAACAAATGAATGGGTTTAAAGGTCTCCAATGTAATTTTTATTAATTAAAAAAGGAACATGTACTTATTGAAGAAAATCTGAAAATCACATATAAACAGGAAAGAAAAAAAGGAATCATAGTTCCACTACCTGGAGACAATCGCTATTTTAGAATATCGGTCAATTTTCTACCACTTAAAAATTTTATTTTATGTAGTAAGAACACTTACAATGCTATAACTTTACACTTGTTGAACAACAACCCTGCCTTGCTGGTGCTCTACATGTTCAGAGAAACTCCTCTAGTAACAAACTATAGAAATAATCTCTTAAAGTGCTAGTCTTTTCACTATTTGCTCTGAAAGGTGAGAACAGAAACATAAGTTCAGAAGATGGGCTCAAATACTGTTTATGGGGCCTGAGTTGAGCAGGTCACAATCTATACCAACATTGTCCAACAGAAATTTCTGTGAAAACAGAAATGTTCTGTATCTTCAATTTTCCAATATAGTAGCCACTAACTTCATGAGGCTATCCAACATTTAATGGGCTTAGATTAAAAAATTGGGTTTTAATTTTACTTGTTTTATATAACCACACAGAGCAAATGCCTAGCGTATTGGACAATGAAGGTCAATACAGAGGATTTAAAAAGGGTCACTTGCAGGTCTCAAGGTGTATGGTGAGCAGGATTGAAAGATGGCATTGAAAATGCTACATCTATCATTTCAAATTATGACAGAACTTAAGAATATTTCTCAGCAATGAGAAAAGCCACTCCAAAAAAAGGTCTAGAGATGAGCTCATGATTAGTCTCTGAAAAGGAAGTCAGTCATTAGCTACGTTCTGACATCCTAGCAATTAACCAGTCTTAGGAGAAGAGCAGGTATCTCCAGAGAGGTCCAACTAAATAGGAGATAAGAGACTATAAAAGTGAAAAGCCTCTTGGTCTTTCATCACAGGGTAATCCAATGCATGTGAATTAATGGCAAAAGGCTCAATAATAGCCCTTTGAGGAAATAGGAGCAGTGTAGCAGGATATCCTTTTTCCGCACTAAAGCACCCAATTCTTTCAATTTTATATACAGCGGAAGCAATTAATTGTACCAGAAAGAAACCCGCAGCTAGCTTTTCCTGATGGCCCCATGAGCAATAAGCACTATTGTTCAACTTCTGGGATGGATGTAAAGTCATTCTACTGCACTTTTGAGGTTTTTCTGTTTAGTTTCACTCTTCCAAAGATAAAAATGTGTAACATCTATAATCCAATTTTTCTTCTCATCAAATTTTCAGTATAAGAAGCTGTCAGAAAGTTAATTTTTATTTGTAACACAATCCAAGCACACGACTTGATGCTAGTATTTCTTCTAAACTTTGTATGACTGAATCATAAGTTATTCACTTTTGTTTGTTTTACGTGTTTATAGCCAGTTAAACTGTACTGTCTCTGCTTTTGTGGTTAACATTCAGAACGTGGCTATTCAAGGACTGTGAATTACTAACAAGTAAGATTATATGTCAAAAACCTAGAAGCTCAGCATTTCAAACGATTGGACTGTATGGCATTGTTTTGTTTTTTTAGATGCATTAAAACCCTTTATTTCATCAATTCTTATATATTCATTTTTGACCTTCTATCGTCCCTCAAGTTAGGATGTCTTACAACTGATGATGTGCCCTAGTTTCATTGGCAGTGTTTTTCTTTCCTAGTTGTACGATGCTTCTTATAATCAATCATATCTTAGTTTTGATGAAATATGGTTTCATATAGTCAAAAATTGATGAGTATAATGTATTATTGCAAGTATAACAACAGAGTAACTTTTGTTGTTAAGAATGTTCACATATGGGATTCTAATTTACTTAATTTTGATAAATAAGCATCTAGCTACTTTCATTTGCCCCAAATGCCCTGAAAGTTTGTTATATGTAATATATGTTACATATATAATATATGTTAAGCAATAAAAAAGCTGGTTCTTTCAGCAAGCCAGAGACTAGGTGCCCAGCCTATATTTGGAGTGGCACTTCTGTGGTGTCCAGTAGAGCCAGGTGCAGGTTTTGCACAGCACAGCTCCAGGGAGCATCTTTCACACAGAGCTGGATGTGAATGGTTCCCCTTGGAGTCTGCCAAGGTAGCCATCCTGGTGTTCAGTGCAGTGACTATAGGAACTGCGGTAAAATCAGGTCAGGGATAGGTAGAAAGGAGGTAGGAAAAAGAGTGTCTTTTTTGACCTTGACTGTGAGAGCAACACAGCAGAGGCATGCAGTGTGTGACCATCCCCCACCGCCAGGTGGACTTTGAAAACAAATGGATTAGCAGAGGCTAGGATTTTTATAATTACAATAGTAGACCCCAGCCTGGGGCTACTGTTTTGATAGATTGTGGTTTTTGATATGCCTAAACTGTCCTTTATCAGGCTGGGAAACACCTATTCACCTGTAAGTGAATAAAAATAATGAAATTTTATTTGGGATAAAGACATAGGAACAGATAAACTGCAAAAAATGCCCAATGGTATAGAGTATGGAGAGAAAAACCTGATTTTAGGATGGAGCAGTCAAAGACGACTTCCTGCCAGAGGTAGTGCTTGGGCATTGCAGGCAGGAGAACGGCATGAAAAGAAGAATGAATGTGCTCCATTCTTTAGGAAGTAGATAGACCAGCCTATCAGAATGTTGCCATATATCAGCGGTTCCCAGATTTTGATATGAGTGGTATCTCATTAAGACAAATCTGGGAAAACCGAGCAAGATCAGTTGAGAGAGGAAATGACCAATTAGGAGGATAGTTAGTATGATGCAGGCATACAGTGAGGAAGACAGATTATAAAGTGAATAGTAAAGTAAATATAAAATAATCTATATTTTAAAGAAAAACTGACAAGTATTGGCTGACTGGTTAAAAATATGATTGTTTCCCCATGAAAGAATTGAGGAAGTGGTTTTAAAGATTAAATGGAACTCCAGAACTTAAACATTATTTGTTGAGGAAAAACTGTTAGAATTTACAGTCAATGAAGGTTCAGTGTTAACATGTACAGCATTTGTTACTCTCATTCCATCAAGATAACTGCTTTATTGTTAATTCTCAAGAATACTAAAAACCCAAAACCAAACTAAACAGAAAACAACCCTGCCTTGGTTGATATACACAAATTAGTGAGGGCAAGCTACCAACAGAGGACAAAATGAAGTATCAACTATCTTAAGGGCACTAAATCCTGACTCAGAAACAAACATCAAATGAAGGAGTTACATATGCCTTATTTATACTAAATTTTAAGTTTTGAGGACAGGGATCCCCTACATTACCTATTCATTCATTCAGTGAGGATTTACTGACTACCTATTGGTATGCCAAACAACACATTAGATCCTAGTGATACAATGGAATAAGAGTAAGACAATTCCTGTTCTCCGGAACTTCGTGTCCAGCACAGGGATAGGTACCTCTAATATATGTGGTAGATGAACTAGTATGCCTGGTCACACTAGTGGCACCACACCATACCTAGGAACACATTTTATAACCACATATACCACACACAGTAAGTACAGTATGGCTGTTAATGACTCAGCATTCCTGATCCAGGACTGCATTTTTCTAGTGATCTTGGCTTGAATCTTTGTCACAATGCCTTGTCTTCCTTTGACTAGTCATCCACAAGGTAATCCTAGTCAGCTCCAGCTGTTGGGATTTCTGGACTATTAGTCCCAAAGGAATTCATGAATTGAATTTGTGTTTTGAAGTAGAAAGTAGAATCACATATGTGTTGGTTACATATATACATACATGTATAAATATAATGTATATGAATAAACATATACACACATATAATGTATATGAATAAATATACACCTATTACACTTTTTTTATTTGGTTAAAAAATAAGTAATGTGTAATAAGTCATAAACCCTCTGTTTTCAGGACAGAGGAAGGCTGGGTGGTGAGGCTGGTGAACTGCACAAGATGGCTAAGATTTACCATGGGCTGAGTGGGAGCTGGGGTGGGGAAGTCTTAGCTCCGGGTGTTCAGTGGGAGGAATTCCAGTCCTCTAGGCAGTGCCTGATAGCCAGAAAGCAGAGAGCAAACAAAGAGGTGGAAGTCCCAGAGAGCAGTAGGCATCAGGTAATGCGGGACAGGAGGCCCTACAGATGGATAGGATATGATGTGGAGAAATTAGAAACAAGGAGCTGAAGGCAAGTAAGAGTGGCCACCAGGGGGATGGGGTATCTATTAGTACACAGCAAAGTCTCTGTTGCAAGGCTGGGGCAGACTCCATAGAGCAGAGTCAAGACAACCGGCAGAGAAGACCAAGTTCCGTGCAGGTTAATAGGCTAGGGCTTCAAGCACAGGTAAAGGGCTGTAAGTCACTTCTTAGACAGGATTAGGGCTTTCCAAGGAAGTCGAAAAGGCAGCAGGAGTCTGGGGCTGGGGCTGGGGCCGGGGCCTGGATTTCTGAGAATTCTTCCTGCCATAGGATAAGGAAAAGATTGGGCTTTATGATAAAGGGTTTACTGAGAGTAAGAAGAGGGCTACGGAGACCATGGACTTGGTATGATCAAGTGGTGGCTACTTTGCAGCAAGAGCCTCAGTAAACTATCTTTTAATCAAAGTAAACAAGCGCTTTGAAGCAAAGAGAAATGAAAATGGAAATGGGAAAAGAAGCAAGTTTTTTAGAAGTAAAAATAAAAGGGAAAGTAAAATATACCATTATAAAGAAAAGAACAAATTTAGATTTTTAAACTTTTCTCTATTTCATGCACCGAATTATATTTATACACAATCATCTTTTTCTTAAACACAATTTGTTTTGGCTTGGTCCTTCTAAACTATGACTGGGTAGCATTAACCAATAAAATGACATAATAGTATCCATGCTGAAAAAAGGTACCTGTTTTCTCTATTCTTCACAATGCCTTTGTCCATTTAATATTAGGCATGAAACCAACCTCAAGCATCACCCAGTCAAGGGCATCCCTTCACTGGGCTCTAATTTATCTCATACCCACATTTGCCTCATGAAGTCTTTATAATAAATAAGAAAATGACTTTGGATGGATTAACTTGGTTTAATCCATTGAACTACTGCCTAACCTGAAAGCAGAAGTCCTCATTTCACTGAAGAATGTGTAATCCATTGCTTCCTTGATCCACCCTCACTCTTTTTAACATAGTTCATACCACCCTCTAAAACTGGATCTTGATAACAAGGTTCAGAAATGCTTAGAGGAAATTTTATTCTTACCTCTTATTAATTAACAAATATTGAGCAAGGAACTAGGCTTTGAGGAAAAGTTGAGAACAAGATGGGCAAGGTTTTTGCTCTCATTGAATTTACATTCTAGTGGGGCGGAGAAATTCAGATGAGACCATAAACAAATAACAAAATGAACAACGTAACTTCATTGGGTAAAAAGTGGTATAAAGAAAATTGGCTGTGTTGGGGTGCTAACTTAAGACAGGTGATCAGGGAAAGTGTCCTTGAGGATCTTAGAATTGTATGTGAATGGTAATTTTCCATTCCAAACTAAAGCTGTATGATTTGGGCATGCACTACCACTCTTGGAACCTATACCTCAAACTAATTGAGCAGAGAAAAAAGGCACATTTTAGCCCACTCTATTAATCTGCTTAACAACAACAACAACAACAATGAGCAACCCATCACATTAGAGAGCATTAAATATGGACTTTGAGATTTTGTTGCCTTTGAGTTTGGTGGGGGCAGACCATTTGTGTCCAGATGTCTCCTTAGTCTTCCTGGCTGCTTTCTTCATTTAATGTGCAGGCAACCCAGAGAAACAGGCTGGCACGCATACACACATGTGAGGACCAGAGAGAACATGAAGTCCTGCTCAGCCGTCAGTTGGTAGGATACCCTCTGTGATAACGCTAAGGATTTAAGCTTGGGCATTAGGGGGCCTTAAGGAGAGCATAAAGATGTCAATTAAAATTCCCAAAGACTTGAAAAGGAGATCCTTTTGTAGGAAAGAAAGATATGTTAAAATTTGATGCGTCAACTTTGTCCTCATTTTCACAGTGCCATGTAACAATCCACGCGACACCAATTTTGTAAATTTCAGAAACTTGAAGTTCCAACCTGAGATTCTTGCCTGTTTCATAGACTGACTTGTATGTTTTAAAATTGAATTAGGCTTTAAAGGGTATATTAACACACTTGTCATGGTTTTATCTGTCATGATACATTGCTCATCATACATCAATGAATTCTTTGGTCAATCAGGCTGAATTTCCTTGAGCAAAACGTCCAGCCTTATCCCTAAAATTAAAACGGTGTGGTTAAGTAAAATATTTGAAGTGACAAATTTTAGTTGAGTTGGAAAACTCCCCATATCATACATTCAATGCTCATAGCAAGATACTGTAACTCACGACTCTCAAACCTGAGACAGGGTTCAGAAAAAAAAAAAAAAAAGAGTAAATGAAAAAGAATTTGGAATTAGAGGCAAAGGGTAAAAAGAGAAAAGAGAGGCAGAATAAAATATGGATCAAAAAATCTTTAAACAAGAATGTATGGGAATTGAGACATTTAAGCAAGAATATAAGCGACTACTGTGGAATCTAAACATCTTTTTAGGAAGAACGTGTATAAAAACAAATATTAGTGCCTCGCGCATTCTTTTCCTTTCCTCTTTTTACTCACAGTTTAAAAAGTGATTTTACAATATAAAGGGACCTTTAAGAAAAAGTATCTTAGTTTCTAAAGAGGCTTAACATGATACATTCATTAAAATATTTGCCCGAGATTAAGGTCACATCTGGTGTTAAAAAGAGGTCTATACTCTTTATTCGCTTAAAGAGCATTGAATACTTCTAACATTTTCCACAAAGAACGAGGGGAAATGGAAGAAAAATAGTGACAATTATTTACATTTTTCAAATGGGGGGAACGAGACTCCGGAGGGTACACGAGGTTACTAGAGCGAGCCAAATGTGGAGAAGGGAGCAATATTTATAGTGTACTGACTTCAGTTATGCTGGGTTAATGCCACTCATCTTATGCCTTTGGAATTCACGGCTCACAGACCACAGGGCCCCAACAGCCCGGGCCTCGAACTCCCGGCCCTGAGCGTAACTGCTTCTGTGTCCTGCAGCTCAGTTGAAGCGGGCCTTACCTGTGCCTCTGCACGTTGGTAAAGAAACCAGAAATAAAAGCCAGGGAACGGTGAGAATAATGAATAGTGTGCCTACGTTTCTTTTCTTGGCCTCCACGTCGCGGTGTGTGATTCTGAGCAGTCAGGCTTATTGTACCGGCGGACCGACCGGTGCTCGAGTGGAGTATTCGTTTGTCGGAGGTGTCCACGCAAAGGGCCCGCCAGACAAGAACGTCCGAGGGGGTCCTATCCGCGCGCAGCACTACGCGTCTGCTCGGCTCGGCTACTGGAGACTAATCTTCCCGCTACCGCGGCGGTGAGGTTGCTTAGTAAGGACAGGCCGGCGCGGAGGGGGAAGCCGCCGCCCCCTTTCCCCATCGGCAGCCAGGCGCCCCCTTGCCGGCGGCGGGGCCTCCTCCCCGGCAACAGGGCGCCAGGTCCCGAGGACCCTTCGGGCACTTCCGCCGCACGCTCGGCTCCTTTCGCGTCCGGGGCGGGGCGGGGAGGGGCGGGTGCTCTCCCAGTGCGCGCGCGCAGCGCCGAATCTTGCCGAGGCCCGCCCCACCCCCCAGGCCCCTTGCCCTGGCGGCCCCCACCAACCCCCCCGCCAACCCGGTTGCAAGTGGCGGCGGCGGCTGCCGAGATTGGAATCCGCCTGTTGGAGCTTGGCGAAGGACAGGGAAGAGAGAAAAAGGAGGAGGAGGGCTTGGGCTCCGGCGGGTCTGTCCGGGCGAGACGAGGATCTCGCGGCCGCTGGAGGGGCAACCGGGCCAGAGCAGCTGCACAGCGAGGGCAGAGGCCGAGCCTAGCCCGGGTCGCGTCCAGGCGGCTCGCCGCGCCCACCCCTCTTCGCGCCGAGGGCTGGAGGATGAGTTCCTCGGAGTCTGGGTGAGTTGGCTCGCCTGGAGAGTGCGTGTGCGCACCAGGAGAGGCCGGCCGCGGTTGGGAGGCCGGTGCGGACTCCCGGCGAAGTTTCGAAGGGAGCCGGGAGCGTGTGGGAGGCCCAAGAGGGGGGCGCCCCGGCCTGGCTGTCCCGCGGTGTCCCCGCCGTCCCTGCTGTATCAGGCCGCGGGCGACTGGGCCCCGCCATCCCGCACCCTTACCCCGGGCCCGAGCGCGAGCCCGAGCCCGTCGCCGACCCCGGCCCTCTGGACGCCCAGGGTTGGGCCCTGGCGGCCGCCCGGCCCCTCTTTTGTTCCCCGGGTTTCAGGCCGAGTTTGGGGAGGCGGTGTGGGGCGAAAGCCGCTTCAAAGGACGCTTCTTGAATCCTTAAATGGGAAAGCGCTCACCTTCGTCCAGAAGCTGCGAGGTTGATATTCGCGATTTGTGTCTGTACGCTTCTGCAAAAAGAAAAGAAGGAAAGGAAAGGGAAAAAAAAAGTCTGTTTCGTGGGGTGGTAGCGCCAGGAGTTGCAAACCCCCTCTCAAAACTACTTGTCTGCGGGAAGGTGCCAGGTTTCTCAGAGGTTCACCTGTTGTTCTGCGCTGCCACCGCTGCCATGTCTGTTGTGATTCTGCACTTTAGGTTCAGAAAACTTTCTGCTGGATCGAATGTAACGCTTTTTTTCTTTTTCAGACTCGTAGTGGGAAGGCTTGGAAAGGAAAAACAGATAGCTTGCGTCAGGAAAGAAAAATAATGTGCTAGGGTCTTGCGTTTTGTTTCTTGGCTCTTGGTTGTTTTAAGTTGGTCAAAGTGTTGCCGGTTTTTTCTCTCTTAAGCGGTTAGCAAACTGTTTGAGTACATAGTACGAACTCGGCACATTCACCTTTGTTATGTCATTTAATCCTTAAGATAACCCTGGTTATTATATTTCTCACTTTTTACATCAGGAAACCCAGACGAAAAGAGGTTAAATAACTTGTCTAAGTGAGCTGCGATTTGAATCCAGGATTTTCTTTACTACTATTCAGTACCGTTAAAGTGAGGCATAAAGATGAGTTAAAAAAACAGCGAAAACCCTCTTTCTGCAAACACATTTAGGAGTACTTTTTACTTATACTTGAAATGTTCGCTGTTTTGTTCCTTGAATTAAAAACTTTTTGTATTTACTTGTAGGAGGAGTTCAGTTCTGAATTAAAGTAGCAATAGAATGTAACTTCATGCTTATCACTGTTTTTGGTTGCTGAAATAAGTTTGTGGACCGATTTAAATATTTAAACTTAAACCTAAAATACAGGCAGTTCTGAGCTAGAAATAGGTTGAGTTTCCAAAAGGCTGATTGAAATTTAAAATGCCCTTTTAATAGAACCAGCATTCTATTCCTGTTTTGTTTTTTTCCCCTACACATTCTCTGTGAAGCTCATTTCAAACTTTTTCTACTTTCTTCACTTCTCCACACCCTTCACTGAAAAGTTTGAGGCATCCAGTGGGAACTCCTTTCAGAACTGACTGGATTCCGTTTTTCATCTTCTTTCCTTCCATCTCTGTGGAAGAATATTTTTAAAAAGTTCTTCCTATTAACACCTTTTTTTATTTTTCTCTTTCTTACTTTATTGAGTATAAGTTGTCCTCTCTTTTGTCTTAGGGTTCTTAAAAGCACAAATGTACATAATTTACAATTAAGAAGTACAAATTGGCAGTTACAAGCTAGTAACGGGGAGGTAGAATACAGCATAGGAAATATAGTCAAAACGTGTGTAATAACTGTAGTGTCACGTGGATACTAGAATTATCTGGGGGATCACTTTGTAAGTTATTTAAATGTCTGACCACTATGCTGTACCCCTGAAACTATAATGTAATATTAAATGTCAATTGTAATTGAAAAAAAGTTAAAAAAAAGATTCTTTCAATTTATAAAAACCTTCCCTTGAGTCCACCACTCCCTCAAACTCTTGTTACTCCTTTTTCTTTTCAAATCATATGAACATTTAAAAAATTTGTCCTTATAAAAGTAATACATGTTCATTAAAGAATAATTGTAAAATAGAGCAAAATTGAGGTAAAATTAAAATTCAGTCCTTCATAATCTTATCTAGAGATTGCCAAGAGTAGTTTACTTTTCCTACCTTTACTTCCTGGCCGTCTATTCACTTCTTAACCCTTTGTTATCTGAAAATCACCTTCACTAAGGTCACCTATCACCTAAACAACACATTTAAGACCCTTTTCTGAGTCAAGTCCTTGAGCTTTCCATAGCATTTTGAAATGCTTTCCCTGGGCTTTTGTTCATCTGTCCATTTCATTCAACAAATGCTAATTCTAACACTCCATGCAAAGTAATAGGCTGTAATAATAGATATGGTCCTTATCCTCATGAAGCTTACAGTCTAGTAGGGGAAACATATATTGAAGAGCTAATTCTAAGCCCTGGCCTGTAGCTCAGTTGACTGGAGCATTGTCCGTATATTCCAAGGTTGCAGGTTTGATCCCTGATCACGGCATATAAGAATCAACCGATGAATGCATAAATAAGTGGAACAAGAAATTGATGTTTCTTCCTCTCACCCCTTCCTCTCCCAAATCAATAAATAAAAATTAAAAAGAGTGACTTCTATAATTAAATATGATAGGATTGTAATTAAAGTGCAGAGTATCATAAGAGCTTAAAATTTTGGAGAACCTGAGCTGGTGCTGGTGGTGCTGGGAGAATTTGAGAAGGCCTTCTTAAGAAACTTATGTTGAAGCCCAGACAGTTCTAAAGGATGAGTAAGAATTAATAAGATGACAGGAGGGCTTTGTTGACATAATACTTTATTTCTTACTGCCCCTTTTCTGCTTTCTGTTTTTCCTTCTTCCCGATTAATATGTATTCTCCAAGTTTCATCTTTTAGATCACTTGGGTATTTCTTAGTCCTTTGACATTATCATGTAGACCTTTCTGTCTGAATAATCCTCAAATCTCTGTTCTTTGTTTCTCTTCTACACTTGAATCCCTGTATATCCAACTGTTTTATGCATATCTCTATCTGGTTGTTCTGGTTCAAACTGAACTCTTCTTCCTTACCAGACTTGTTTCCCTGGTGTTCCTTATTTCTGTTGATGTCATTCCAAACCCAACCCTTTCCTATTCCATCACGTCTTGTCTGTAGCCAACATCTATGGGTTCTCTTTTCATGGTATTGTCACTTTTTTCTTTTCCTGCTAACTCTGGTACAGGTTTTGTGGGGTTTTTTTTAAATCCTCACTTGAGGATATGTTTTTTGATTTGGGGGGTGGCGGGGTGGGGGGGAGAGAGAGAGAGAGACATCGATGGTAGAGAAGGGAGAGGAGCCAATCGATGGTTGCCTTCAGTATGTGCCCTGATCCATGGATCGAACCCACAACCTTTTGGTGTATGGGATGATGCTCCAACCAGTAGAGCCCCCAGGTCAGGGGTGGTACAGTTCTTAATATTTGTTGGTATCAAGGTTCTGATAGAATTATGAAACAAGTTGGGCATCTTTCTCTTTCTGTTTTCAGGAGCAGTTTAGACTTGGGTCATCTTGAGAGTCTGGCAGACCTCACCTTTAAGACCATTCAGGCTACAGTTTCTTTTTTTCTGAAGAGGACTTTGGGTTCCATTTTAATTTGCTTAGCAGCTGTTCTGCACAGATTTTCTATTTCATGTGTGAATATTAGTGTTTAACCCACAAGATTATTTAGTGAGTTTTTAAATCTAGTTACTTGGTTTTCTTTAAATTTTTTGATTTGATGTGTATTTGCATACAATACTATATATTGTATATATTCATATATTTGATAACATTCCCTTTTCTGTCTGTCTATATCTATTTCTAGTTGAATCAGGTTCTTATCTCACCTGGACTGATTTGATCTTGCTTTCACTGCTACCTTTGTCCGGGCTAGCTTATGCCTTTGTGCCTAAATAAATCTCAAAGCCCAGTTCTTGTCACTTCTTTACTCAGAGGTTTCCAGGGTCTTCTATTAAATGAAGTCCTTTCCATGGAATTTGTCTCAGATTTACCTTATTCTTATCCCACTATTTTTGCTTCCTGCACATGTTCTTCCATCCCCCAGCTCCTGCTGTGGCTGTACTATTCCCTCTACTTGTACTGCATATGGGGCCAACTGTCATGTCTAAATCCTACCCATTTTTCAAGTTGCATTTCATATTCCATATCTTTATGTAATAATAGTGTGTAAATCCTTATCTATCAAAGCAAGAAGTCAATAGTTGATATCTAAATTATGTGATTCTTGAAATAGAAGTTCAGTAATCTTAAAGAGGTATTAAAATTGGTTAAAATGGCTATCACTAGTTAGTGTCACTTCAGTGGAGATGGACAAGTCATAAGTTGGTTAATGTCCTTATAGTCCTTCAGAATGCTAATATTTAACCCTATGCATCTATTACTCTGAAAAAGTATGCAATTCATAGTGTTGTAATAACTTTGTATGCAGACAGATGGTAATTAGACTTATTGTGAGGATCATTTTGTAATGTATATAAATACTGTACCACTATGATGTACACCTGAAACTAATAAGATATTATATATCATCTGTACTTAATGTAATAAGGTAAAAAAAATCTGCAACTCTAAGGTGACATAAAATAAATGAGAAAACTAAAATAAGGAAATATTTATGAACAAATAAATAAATACATTTCACCTCTCTGATGTATTCCCCATTTTTCTTCTCAGTGGAATCCTTTCTGAAGGAAGAAGATATTTTTAAGGCATGAAGTTTTTTATCTAGTATTTTCTTATTGCACTTGTCTTTTTAAAAAATCAACTGTATTGGAGTATAACATAAACAATGATAGGCACACAGTGTTAAGTGTGCAGTTCTGTGAGTCATTTAAGTCTTTTATAACAATTTTTATACAAATACTAGTTCTGCTGTTAGGCTACTAACTGACTTCGTTGCATATTAAAATGAATAAATGGAGAAAGGCCCCCATCTAGCCAACAGTGGACATCAGTTACAGTAGTACTGATCTGACTTTTGGATCTTGGGAGCAGGGAACTATGGAGAGGGGAGAATCAGTTTCATCTCAGTCTGAATTTTGGAGTAGGAAGTTTTTCCTTTTCTTCCCTCTTCGACCTTTTATTAGTGTTTATGCTTTTGTTTTTTTAAATTTCATTCTTATTTTTTATTTTAGAGAGAGGGGAAGGGAGGGAGAAAGTGAGGGAAAGAAATAAACATTGATATGAGAGAGAAACATTGACTGGCTGCCTTTTGTTTGAGCCCCAGCTTGGACCAAACCTGTAGCCGAGGCTTGTGCTCTGACCAGGGATCGAACCAGTCACCTTTTGGTTTGTGGGTTGATGCCCAAATGAGCTACACTGGCCCAGGCATGTTACGCTTTTAGAACGCCTTCCTGATACCTGTAGGTTCATATTGACCAAGTCAGTTCAACTCTTTAATACTTAAAAGATTAAATACTGTGTTGCATTGAATTATATCAATTTAAGATGCACAATAATTTTATAGAGCACTTATAAAGAAAATATGCTTCTCGTTAACTTTATGAAGCCATTGATTGTAGATGCACCCTTATTTCAGAGATGCTAAAATATGAAAAATATTTATGCGCCTTAGAATTGATGACGAGGGGTTCTCACTTATCAAAACTATTATTCCTTTAGTGTAGATATTGGGAAGAGTTTAAACCACACATTTGTGGGAGTGGCTTACAGCTTTACTATTATAATGAAAAGTTATTTTTTAAAAGAGGATGCTTGTTAAGCCTCTTTAACATGTGAAATGTTTCAGGCAGTATAAAGAAACATTTATTTTTGAGCGAGGGTCTCCCACAACAGTCTGGTTTCAAGGCACTCTGACCTCCAGCTTTCAGTATTTTTCTCTTTAATTTTTAAAAATTGTATTATTATTTTTTGAAGATTTTATTTATTTATTTATTTATTAATTAAAGAGGGGAAGGGAGGGAGAAAGAGAGGGAGAGAAACATCAATGTGTGGTTGTATCTTGCGTAACACCTACCAGGGACCTGACCTGCAACCCAGGCATGTATCCTATACTGGGAATCAAACCTGGGACCCTTTGGGTTGGAGGCTGGGCTCAATCCAACTGAGCCACACCAGCCAGGGCCAATTTTGTTTTTAAAAAGATTGTATTTATTTATTTTTAGGGAGAGAGAAAGGGAGAGAAGCATCAATGTGTGGTTTCCTCTTGCGCACCCCCGCACTGGGTACCCAGCCTGCAACCCAGACATGTGCCCTGACTGGGAATCAAACTGGTGACCCCTTGTTTTGCAGGCTAGCACTCAGTACACTGAGCCACACCAGCCATGGCTTTCTCCTTAATTTTTAAAAATTTATTGGGGTGACATTGTTTAATAGTATCATATAGGTTTCAAATGTACATTTCTGTGATACATGATCTGTATATTACATTGTGTTCCCTCCACCCAAAGTCGTATCATCTTCTGTCATCATATAGTGGTCCCCTTTGCCCTTCATTACTGCCCCCTTCACCCCCTTCCCTCTGGTAACTAACTGCCATACTGCTGTCTGTTTATGAGTTGCAGTTTTATATCCCACATATGAGTAAAATCATATGATTCTTGTTTTTCTCTGACTTATTTCACTTAGCGTAATATTCGCGTTGTTGATCCATGTTGTGCCAAATGTCATCTTTTCTTATGGCTGAGTAGTATTTCATTACACACACACACACACACACACACACACACACACACACACGCGCGCGCGCGGGGCCCCGCCCCCCCGCAGCTTTATTCAGTCCTCTATGGAAGGATACTTTGAATGTCTCCATGTCTTGGCCACTGTGAATAATGCTGCAATGAACATAGAGTGCCTATATCTTTGTAAATACATGTTTTGGACTTTTTCGGGTAGATAGATACTCAGGAGAGGGATTGCTGGGTCATATGGTAACTCTATTTTTAATTTTTGATGAACCTCCATATTGTTTTCCATAGTGGCTGTACTAGTTTACATTCCTACCAGCAGTGAATGAGGGTTCCTTTTTCTCTGCAGCCTCTGCAACACTTGTTATTACCTGTCTTGTTGATAATAGCCATTCTAACAGATGTGAAGTGGCATCTTATTGTACAGTAGTTTTGGTTTGCATTTCCCTAATAGCTAGTGAAGTTGAACATTTTTTCGTATGTGTTGGCTGTTTGTATGTTTTCTTGGGAGAGGTGTCTGTTTGGGTTCTCTCATTTTTTAATTGGATTGTTTGTTTGGTGTTGAGTTGTATGAGTTCTTTATATATTTTGGATATTAACTCTGTTTCAGAGCTGTTTTTTGCAAATATCTCCCATTTGGTTGGTTGCCCTTTAGTTATGTTGTTGGTTTCTTTTGCTCTGCAGGAGCTATTTAGTTTGATATAGTCCCACTCATTTATTTTTGCCTTTACTTCCTTTGTCTTTGGGGTCAAGTTTATAAAATGTTCTCTATGACCAAGGTTCATAAGTTTCTTCTATGTAATTCTTTCAGATTTTATATTTAGGTCTTTGATCCATTTTGAATTAATTTTTGTACGCGAGGACAAACTGTAATCTAGTTTCATTGTTTTTGCATGCGGTTTTCCAGTTTTCCCAACGTCATTTATTGTAGAGGCTTTTTCTCCATTGTGTGTTTTTTGGCTCCTTTGTCAAAAAATATTTGCCCATATCCATGTGCTTTTATCTCTGAGTACTCATTTCTGTTCCATTGGTCTCTGTGTCTGTTTTTCTGCCAATACTATGATGTTTTGATTCTTGTAGTGCTGTAGTATAACTTGAAGTCTGGCAGTATGCTACCTCTGACTTTGTCCTTTTTTCCCAGGATTGATTTGGCCTTTTGGGGTCTTCTGTTGTTCCATACAAATCTGATGATTCTTTTTGTTTTGTTTCTTTAAAAAAATGACATTGGGATTTTGATGAAGATTGCATTAAAGCTATATGTTGCTTTGGGTAATATGGCCATTTTAACTATGTTGATTCGTCTAATCCATGAACACAGGATATCTTTCCATTTCATTGTGTCTCTTTCAATTTTTTTAAACAGTACTTTGTAGTAGTTTTCAGTATATAGGTCCTTTACATACTTTTAAGTTTATTCCTAGGTATTTCATTCTTTTGGATGCAATTGCAAAAGGAATTTTTTTTTTCACTTATATTTCTGAAGTTTCACTGTTAGTATGTAGGAAAGCAGTGGATTTTTGTACATTGATTTTTGTATCCTGCAACTTTACTGTATTTGTTTATTGTTTCTAATAGATTTTCATGTCATCTGAAAAAAGTGACACTTGTATTTCTTCCTTTCCAATTTGGATGTCTTTTAATTTCTTTCTCTTGCCTGATTATTCTGGCTAGGACTTCCAGACCTATGCTGAATAAGAGAGGTGAGAGTGGGCATCCTTTTGATCATTTCTTTTGTTCATGTTTTGAACTCACAGGTTCTCTAAGAACTAGTAATTTTCAAAAAATGGCACAGATTATGTTATGTAAGGGGGGAATTGTGGGAGAGTTGTGATACTTTGTGACTTATTTTAAAGACAATATCCAGTATTTAGCCCTGGCTGGTGTGACTCAGTGGATTGAGCACCGGCCTGTGAACCAAAGGATTTCTGGTTCAATTCCCAGTCAGGGCACATGCCTAGGGTGCAGGCCAGGTCTCCAGGGAATGGGGTGCACGAGAGGCAACCACACATTCATGTTTTTCTCCCTCTCTTTCTCTCCCCTGTTTCATCTCTCTGAAAATAAGTAAATAAATTCTTTATTAAAAAACCTTAGAAAGAGAATATCCAGTATTTATATGTTGTCATTAACAGTCATCAAAAATAATTGTAAATGTTTGGGATTTTTTTTTTTTCTCACTTGAGGACATTTTTTTTCTTCTCTCTTTTCAAAATCTGTGAACATGTTCTCAGGTGAGGATTAAATAAAAAATAAAAAAGAAGTAGGAAGAGATATGTTAAATGTAGGGATAAAGTCAAATCTACAGTTTACAAAGATTAGTTATATAGTGGAGAATCAGTTTGAAGAAAGGAAGACTGAAGACACTGAAACTTTGTAAGAAGGCTGTTAACCAGACTAGGATGGTGGCAGATAATTAGGGCCTAGAATGGACAGGACTTGATAATTAGTTATGGATAAGAGAAAGAATGGTATTGGCGAGAATGACTCCCAGGTTTCTGACTTAGAAACCTGGTAGGGTAGATGTGTGTTGATTGAGATGAAAAATGTGGAGGGAGAGCTGGTTAGTGGAGTAAAATAGTTTAGGTTTTATCACACAGAGTTTGAGGTGCATCTGCAGCAATGACAGAGATTTCCACTTGGTAATTGCATATGAGGGGGGAACCAAAAACCCTGCAATTTATTTATAAAAATTGTGTATTTATTTTTACATGTTTAAACTTTGGTCACCTTCAAAGTACGCTCCATTTGATGCAATACACTTATTCGAGATATTTTTTCCACTGCTCAGAACAGTTTTTGAACTCATTGATTTTGATGCCTTTGAGTGCTTCTGCCTTTTTCTTTTTTTGGTTTGTTTGTTTCACCTCTTCCACATCAGCAAAATGTTTACCTTTAAGGACTTTTTTCATTGGGGGGAACAAAAAAAGTTGCTTGTGGCAAGATCAGATGAATAGGGAAGGTGTGGTGGTGGAGGGTCTTGCCAGTTTTTTGGTCAAAAAGTGTTGAGCAGTCAGCGAGGTGTGGACAGATGCATTCTTAAATCACCCATCATGAAATGGACAAACAGTTGAAAGACCCTTCAAATAAAATTCACCGAAGCAGATAGCAGCCTATCACAACGATGCCAGCTGGTACACTGATACGAATGGGTTCCTAGAACTTTCATCTAGCGGGGGAAGCCTGTACTGCAAGGGGCCTGCCCTCTAGAAGATAATTCTGGGTTTTTTGGGTGGGTTCCCACCCACCTTATATATGAGTCTGGAGTTTGACGGAAGTTGGACTGGAAGTAGATATTTAGGAGAGATTACAATATAGCTTGTATATTCCAGTAGTGGAAGTTGGGTGGCTTTCTTAAGTGACTTACTTGCAAGTGACAAATCAACTCAAATTAGCTTAAAAGGGAAAAAAATGTTCCCCTTCCTATTTTTGAAAAGCCTAGAAATAGATATGGCTGGATCTAAGTGTTCAGATGCTTTTGGGGGACTGATAGCCTTCCTGGAACCATGTGAACAGGTAAACCACATACAAGTATTCTGGTTCCTAACTTTTTTTTTTTTTTTTTGTTAATCCTCACCATGAATTTTTATTTATGAGAGAGAGAGACAGAGGCAAACACATTGATGTGAGAAACATCGATTGATTGCCTCCTGTACATACCCCAATTGCGGGATCCAACCTACAACCTAAGTATGTGTCCTAACTGGGGATTGAACCTACAACCTTTTGGTATATGGGGCGATGCTCAGGCAACTGAGCCTTCTGGCCAGGGTGGTTCTTAAACTTTTCTTAAGGTCATTTGTTAAGCATCTTCAGAAAAATAGGCAAGTATAGCAATTTCGTATATCATTTCATGGTTATATTATAGACCTCACCAGTTTAAGACCTGTGTAGAGAAGATAAACCAAATAATTATCTAATTGTAGTTATATTAAGATCTACAAAAGGAAAGTAGAGGGAGCTTATGAGTATGTAATAGAACCTGGTCTGTTCAGGGTGCAAGTGCTGCAGAAGGCTTTCCTGTGAATGTGGCCTATAGACCAGAAAGGGGAGGGAGAATGTTTCTGAAACTATTCAGTAGTTTATAAAACAAGCCTTTTTAAAAAATTATAGAAGCAGTATATCTGTTGTGGATAATTTGGTAAAGATGAAAAGTTAGAAGGAAAGAGCAGAACACTTAAGTTTTGGCTTCTGATTTTATATAAACTTAACTACCAGTGTTAGCTGTGAAATCTTGGTTATTACTTTAAATCTATCTGAATCTCCATTTCTTTATATTAAAAAGTGAAAGGGACTTGGTGAATTTTAAGATCATTTTCTGCAGAAGGAAGGAGGGAGGGAGGGAGGGAAGGAGGTAGGGAGGGAGGGAGATCCATGACTGTAATGCAGAGTAGTTAGTTGCTGAAATCACAGGTTTCTTACGGTGTAATGCTTTTGGTCCTGATGACATCACAGGATTTCTGACTTTTGGCTGAAAGTTACCCTTCTTGCCTTTTCAGTCACTGTAAATAATGAAAGGCATGGCTTATGACCAGTGTGTCTTATCTCCTTTTTTGAGTACTATTTTTTCTTTGGTGTTTAGGTAAATTATCTAAAGTTTTATAGCTCTCAATTTTGAAGTTAAGAAGTCTAGAGGAGACTGTCTTCCATATATTGAAATTTGTAGGTAGTTTTCTTACTAGCATTCAGGTTTTTTTGGTACCTGTAATGTATTTCAGGAGTGTAAGATCTTGAATGTCTTATATTTGTACTTAATTAAAAATATTTTAGATTTCTGGCTAAAAGTAGCTCCTGATAGGATGTGTCAAAGTAAAGGCTGTTAAATTCTGAAGTTCTTAGAATCTTAAAATGGTCATAAAATAAAAATATTTTACCTGTAACTTTTTAGAAGTATCTTAAATATATCTCCATTTCAGTAATCTTTCATGCAGTAAAAATGGGGGAAAAACTGCGTGTTGAATTTATATGTGTATTTGAGTAAAGAAAAACAAGGTAATCTTTCTGAAATGGTGCTTTAATCATCATCACTTCTCATTAAAGATTTTTCTCTTGTTTCTTACTTGCTTCCAATATAAAATTTGAATTATCTCAGACTGGTCTTCTGCTTGGGCTTGGTCTGCCTTTCTGCCTCATTCACTTACTACTACTCTTTCAATAGCCTACATGACATAAATATCCAGTTCTGGGTTTGGATTTAAGATCCTTAGACCTGTTACTGTCTCCTATAGTAGCCAATATCACATGTGACTGTTGAACATTTGAAATGTGGCTAGTCTGAATTACCTATTATATTTTGAAGAAAAAAAAGTATAAAATATCTCTGTGCTTTAAAAATATTGATTACATGTTGAAATGATATTGTTTTGAATATATTGGCTTAAAGAAATACATTATTAAAATTAATTTCACGTGATTGTTTTTTGCCTTTTTAATAATGCTGCCTTTGGATTTTCCTTCCCCCTCTTCTTTGCTTATCAAACTGCCTGAAAATCTAGTATAAATCCTATCTCTTCTAAGAAGTCTTCCACAATGATCCAAGTCTGAAAGTTACTGTATTTTGCGGTGTATAACACGTACTTTTTTGCCCAAATTTTTGAGGGAAAAATAAGGATGCACATTATACATGGGAATAATGATTACATACCATGGATATAATAATCCTGTGTATAATGTGCACAAAAATGTGGGTGTGCATTATACACAGGAGCACATTATACACAGCAAAATATGGTAACACCTTTGCATCTTTAATTTGGGCAGTATTTTGGTGTGTCTTGTGCCATCTGTAAATATACTAGATTCCTTTACCACAGGCCTTCTCAGGTTTTAACCTAATGGAATTCCAAATAGTTTCCCTAACTGTATATTACCATAGAACCTTACCCTGTTTCTTCTGTTTATAGAAGTCACACCTATTTGTGGTTGAAACTTCAAACAATATAGATATGGTAGAAAGTGAAAGTCTTTTTGTACCCTACCTCAGCCCTCGCAGATTATAATGGTTAGAGTACGGATATAAGCATAATCTTTCTTTTCCATTGTCTTCCCTTCTTTTTTGTCTTAACCTCTTCTCCTTTCCAAAAGTGGAGCCATACTTGTGCTTCCTTTTCTTTAACTTTGTTTTCACTTAATATACAGGCAAACTTTTTATATCAGTAACTGTCGCTTTCCTCACTCTTTTTAGTAGCCAAGTAGTATTCCATTTTATGAATATATTTTAATTTTATTTACCAATCCCCAATTGATGAGTGTTTAAATTGCTTCTATTTTTTTGAATTACAAACAATACTGTGAAACATGTACATATCCTGTGAGACTATTTTTATTTTATAGGATGAATTCTTAATTTTTAAAAAGATTTTATTTTTTAGAGAGAAGGGAAGGGAGGGAGAAAAAGTGGGAGAGAAACATCGATGTGTGAGAGAGAAATAGCTCAGTTGCATCTCACACATCCTCCACTGGGTACCTGGACTGCAACCTAGGCCTGTGCCTTGACTGGGAATTGAACCATTGGCCTTTTGGTTCGCAGGCTGGCACTCAGTCCACTGAACCACGCCACCCCAGGGCAGGATGAATTCTTAGACATGAATTTACTGTAAGAGAAGTCATGCAGATTTGATGTAGTGCCAGACTGCTCTGAAAAATCTTTGCAGCTATTCACATTCCAAGCAGCAGTGTTTTACTATGTTCTCCCCTGACTCACCAACACATAATAACATCAGTCTGTTTTAATCTTTGCCAGTCTGCCAGCTGAAAAAACAGTATTATAGTTTTAATCTGTGTTTCTTTGATTTTGAGTAAGGTTGAGCAGGGTTTATATGTTTGTTGGCTCTTTTCATTTTTCTGTCCTTTGTTCAATTTTCTAATTATTATCTCTTTCTTTGGCATGTTGTACATAAAAAACATTTTTTTTAAATCATCACCCAAGAACATTTCTTTTTTTTTCACTTCTTTTCAGAGACGGAAGGAGGGAAGGGGGGTTTAGAGAGAGAGAGAGACATAAATTGATTGGCTGCCTTCTTGTGTTCGCCCCAACCAGGGATTGAACCCGCAGCCTTTTGGTCTTCAACCAACTGAGCCACACTGGCCAGGGCGGCATGTTGCATTTTTAAAATTTGTCAGTTTGTTTTGTATTTTTGTTTATGATATATAAAAATTTCCTTGCTTATTGTAAGAATATTAGAAAAACAAAATTTAAAAGTTTAAATTATACTCTCAACTTATTTTATAAGCTCTTTAGCAGCTGAATTTTGCCTTAACATTTTGTCAACTAATGCAGTGCTTTGTAAGTGTTCAGATATCTGTATGTATTGATGGTAAAGGGGTATATAATACATACCACTGTGGCATAAAAATTATTTTCAACTGGAAGTAGTTGAGAATAGGCTTTTTTCCCCCTGAACTCCCTTATCTGCCTAAAGCAGAGCCTCTCAGAATCAGTTGTCATAAGTTTGCTCCCCAGAGTTTTGAGACAAGGGAAATTCAACTCTCATCAGTAGAGAGAAGAGAGGAAAAGTGGTTACCACGTCTAAATGGCATTTGTCACAGAAAGATCATATTTTCTATCTATTCACTTAGGGATCCTTTTATCTTTCCTAAAAGTTTTCCTTTAACTGCCCTTCTTCCCCTCCATTTTTCCTACTAAAATGGTATATAAGTCCGAAATTCTGATGGCCTTGAATCACATTTTTCTGTAAACTCTGTATTTTCTCTTGCTAATCTGTCTTTTGTCAGTTTAATTTGCAGGCCCCCAGCTTCAGAATATAAGAGGGTGTATATTTGTTTTGAATTTATATTCTGTAGGGGAGAAGTCTTTTGTCAGTTTAATTTGCAGGCCCCCAGCTTCAGAATATAAGAGGGTGTATATTTGTTTTGAATTTATATTCTGTAGGGGAGAAGTTTTTTCTCCCTGACAATGGCGAGATTGATTGTTTCTGGCTGTTAGGACAAGGGATAAGAAACAAGTGAAGTTCCTCTGTATAAAAACAAATTTAAGTATGTATTTCAAATATAAAGGGTATAAGTCAAAATTTTTTAAGCTATATTTTTCAAATTGTATTTCTCAAAATTTTGTTAGATGAAGTAGAATATACTATTAGAGAGGCACCCATCTCTCCCTGAATATATTCCTACAGTAATGCTATTTTGTTGAGTGGCATAACTACTCTGATTGTATTGACTAAGCCTTTATTCTTCCTAAAGTTATTCATTGTTTCTCTTCTTTCTTACCGTCTTATTAATTTGCATAAAAGATAGTTTGTGGTTTGTCACAGGTTGCCCTGTTCACATCACTGAGAAGAGACAAGAGAACAAAGTAAACTCTTTGTACAAAGGTGCTAATATCTTTAAAGAATGAAGGAATCTTGATAAGACTACTATGGCTTTCTCTTATTTGCATTTCAGATAACCTGCAAGTGTCATTAAACCTTGAATTATTTGTATGTTTAGTTATCCACTTATATATTTATTGTGTTCTGTACTTTACTGGTTATTGTTTACTAGGTTTGTGACCTTTCACCAAAGTAAGTACTCTTTCTAAGCTTTATTTCCTCATACATTCAATGAGAATAATAATAGTCCTCTTTCACAGGGTTACTGTAAAGACTAAATGAATGAGTGCAGTTGAACACTGAACACTGTTCTTGTCACATTGGAATGCTTAATAAATGTTAATATAGGTGAATATTTGTGCAAGAGAAGTTGAGGTCACTTTTATCTTCAAAAGCATATTTGAATGGGTGCATGTATAGCAGTCCTGGAAAATTACGTCTAATTCCTATATCTTCTGAAGGTGTTACTTTTGTTCATATTAATATTTGAATTTGCAAAGTACTTCTGTATTTCAGTAGTACTGGAAAATTGACATAGGAGGTTTTGTTGCTTTCCTTCCTTTGTATTTATTTGTACCTCAAGAATCTGAGGCTAATGAAAGTTAATTGTTCTACCAAGGTCAAAAAAGTTAAGAGCAAAAAGTAAGTAGAAATCAGACTTTTCCTAGTTACCTAGAATGGGGACTAGGACCTCAGTTAAGTATAAAGTGGAGTCAAGAATCCAAGTTATAAAGAAAACCCAAGCACTTAGTGGCTCAAATCCTCTCCAGGACTTACTAAGATGTGACAGAAACCATCCAGAAGATTGAGGGGGTGGGAAATTGTGTGCAGTATCACAGCAGAAGCTAGTTTGTCTTTGGTGAGCACTGTAGTTCTTGCTCCTTTCTTCCTCCCTTGGGATGACCTTTCTTTAGAAGCTTAGTGTGGGGAGGTCTAAGAGAACCAGGGTAGGACTACTGGCAGAAAATGCAGTGGAACATTTCATTACCTAGATGATGGTCATTATGCAGCTGATTGGTTTATCTGTGCTTATTTGAGCAAGGGAGAAAGAAAATTGGAGAGAAATCTCAATATGGACAGAGGGCGTGGCAGTGAAACAGCCTGTATTTGTTTTGAATTTATGTTCAGATGGTTAATACAGAAGGTAACCAGGTTTCAGCCATCTTGACAGGGCTGGCTCTGATGGAGAAGGGAGCAAAAATAGAAGCAGTTGAGATGAAGCATATCTTTAAGTAGGGAAATGTGTCCCTCACCCCAGGAAAAAAGCCATCATTTTGGCTGCCTGTGATACAGACAGTATAGTCAGTATTAGGGAAGTAGTAACAACCACAAAAGTGCTCAGCTGCTGAGACAATTTACTCTCCCTCCCCACTAGATCAGACCACACCCCTTTCTTGGAGGATGGTCAAGCTTGAGTTTGGAGAGGAAGAGAATGATTGTAAGATTAAAGATGAAACTTTCACATAGTAGTAAATTGGAGTGGACTTTCTAATAACTAAAAGCTACTGGAAAGCTGTAGGAATTGTTCCAGATGTGATTCAGGGATAAAACAGGGAAATTGGACCAACAATAGTTGTGGGTAGAAACTGGAGAAAAATAACCTTTCTCATGTTTGTATCAATTTTAGACCCTCTATTAAAGTTTCATAAATATCAGCTTAAGTTCCTACTGAAACCTCTCTGATATCAGACCTCATTCTTTTCTCTGTATAAAGCTATTAGAATATTATATAGTCCTTACTGTATGTTGTTGATAGGTTCTGCAACTTGAAGGAAAACGACATATAACAATTTTACCATGGGCTAAATGATAAAAACAGGAGTTGTTTTTCTCCTTTTTTATTGAATTTATGGGGGTGACACTGTTTAACAGAATTATTCAGGTTTCTTATGACATCTCATCAACTTTATAATGATAGGACCTTGAATGAAACATTATTTGAGGAACTGCTGCTGTACAGGATCATTTAATCTTAATAGTTTTGTCTCCAAAGGTATCATAATTCTAATTAATACAATTTTAGTATTAGGCATATTTTATTTAATTCTAACTTTCAAATTTATAAATTGATAACCTTTTTAGTTGGACATTAAGGAAAATATCTTCTTAGTTGTTTTAAAAAAAGATTTTATTTGTTTTTAGAGAGAGAGGAAGGAAGAAGAAAAGAGAGGGAGAGAAACATGAATGTGAGAAAGAAGCGTTGATTGGTTGCCTCTATGCAGGGACTGAACCTGCAACCCAGGCATGTGCCCTGACTGGGAATCAAATGGTGACCTTTTGCTCTGTGGGATGACATCCGACCAACTGAACCACACAGATCAGGGCTTATTCCTTAATTTTTATGGAGCTGTTGGGGTTTATCAAACCTTGGAAATACTAAATAAAATAAAAAACAATAAAAGGCATTAGTTATATTTTATTGTATATGAGATTTTGAATTTATGAAGTTTTCATTTTTAGCCATTATTCACATAAAAAAGGTAAATTGGTTTAAAATAATCTAGAGTGATAAAATACAAGATTGAGGTGAATTGGATTGATCAGATGATACTCAAAATATTTTCCTTAGTATTTTGTGCCTGGCTCTGTTTTAAGTGCTTTATACATATTAACCCATTTACTCCTTACAAATATTCTGTGAAGTATTCAATAGATATTATCAGTTCCCTTTACATGATACATTTACATGAGAAAAATGAGGCTGTAAAGATTAAATAACTTGTCAAGGGTTGTACAGCTAGTAAGTGGCAGAGCTGGGATTCAAACCCAGGTAGTCTGACTTTATAGTCAGTGTTTTTAATCACAGAATTATATTCATTCTCAAATGAGTATGGTTATTTTAGGATGAGGTTGTATACTACACACAGGCGCATGCACATGCATACACACATTTTACTTTATTTTTGTCTGCTTTTATTCCATATTCTCCATGCAGAATAGATGAGTTTACCCGTGTTTGCTACCTGAGGTACCTGGTAAAACATCTTGATACAAGGTCTAGATAATATATTTGATGGGTTGAATTTGATTGACTTTTAAGAATTAACTTCTATTTTTAATATTTAAAGTTTGTTAGAAACTTTTCATGGGATACTCTGTGACTTGCCTAATGTTTCTTCTGTATTGTAGAAAAAAGTATTAAAAATGTCAGTGGAATACAGTTGCATTTTGAATGTTTATGCGTAACCCTTTCTATAAATATTTTTTAAATTAGTGTTCAATTATATATCTCATTTCTGATATATGTAACTTTAATTGTTGATAATGATCATACAGACAAGCTTTAATTTGTAGCTTTACCATGGCTATTATTTTTAAAGCTGTTGAAATTGGGTAGATATTTGCATAACCATGTTATTTGTAGTTCTTAAAATACATTTAAAATCTACCCTCTGAGAGAACAGGAAGAAGAAAAGATTTAAAATACTGCCTTATTAATTGAAAATGAAAGAGGTTCTATGGGGCAGTTTTTGAAACCAAACAGGTTGAGAAATGAAACCAGTTTTTTTACTGGTTTCATCATCATGATTTTACATCAATCATCATGATGCTGAGACAGTCTTCTGGGATATTGTTAAATTGTTTCTTGTTCCATAGAAATTATTTAAACATAATTTGTTATGTCATGTAGACATTGAAAATAACCTCTTTCTTTGCAGGTTTCTCTTCGAAACAAAACAAAAGCCTTTTTTGCCTCCTAATTATAAAAGTTAATGCTCACCATTTTAAACACAGAAAAACCCCAAGAAAAATAGTAAAAATCCCTCATATTCATACTACTCAAAGACAGCCTTTATAAAAATTTTGGTATATACAGTGTAAGTTAAAAAAAACTTACTAAATGTTTGTATCATAATTTAAGAATCTGAGTAAAGTAGGTGTCTTAAACTGACATTCTATTCATGCATTAAACCTGAATGGCTGAACCTGAAATTTAAGAATCTTAGAATTAAGGGAACAAGGAGGGGAGTTATCTAACTAGAAATAGAAATGAATTCACCAGTGTAGGTAGTGCACTACATTAGGGGCAGGTTTTTTGCTAAAACCACAAAGGGTCTTTGGCTTGGTGAGTGGAGTTTGGTAGTAATCCTTGCTACAAGTGAAAAAATAAAAATAAATGAATAGAAATAGAAAGGTTTTGAAATTTGATTAGTTATGTGATCATCTTTTTTTTCCAGTGTATTCTCCCTCCTTTTTTCATCTTTGCATCTTTAAAGCTTTAAAAAAAGTTAAGATGATGTTTCAAATTTGATGTTTTTCTATAATAACAGACAGAAATAGAATAAGATGTGGGGAGGTAGAACCTAAACTTAGGGAGGTCGAAAACCATATGGAAATAGTAAATTCAAAACCTCTAGCAGAATGAAGCTAGAAAGAATGGAATCTAAACACTGAAACTATACATCTGCTAGACAGCTGCGCATTCTTTATTCATAGGTTCTGTTGCAGAAATAGCAAAAGAAACTTTGAAAGGAAACATAAATAGACTGAGCATATTTTCTTGTCACTAGCTATGATATGTACATCTTTAGTTGTACAATATGTGTATAATGAATTACCCTTTTTAGGAGTTAAAAAAATTCTTTTCTAAAAATAATAGATCACTTCTGGGGGTTATATTTAGGTTTCCTGTTTTTACCTTTAGGGCTGAATCAACATTTTATTGAATTACAGATCAGGAGAGTTTTATTGATACTGAAAGAATGTGATGTTCCTATTTGTTGTTAACTTTCCTTTTTGTTGCTTTTCAAGGATATGTGACACTTTAATATTTGTCCTTCAAAAATAAAGTCTTCTGTATTTGTTCAGAGTACTTAAATTTTAAAATGACCAGGTTTTTAAAACAGTTGGAATTTGAAAAGGGAAAGCATGAAAGAGTTATTTTATTTAGTCCTAGAATGCTTTGTAATTACTAGCAATTGTATTGTACAACTCTGTAGTTTACAGAGCACTTTTATGTCCATTATCTCCTGTGATTTTTAATTGTCTTCCTAACATTTTTTATCTCTTAAGGTGAAAATTAAGACAGAGCACTGTCAATTCAGTCAGTGATTATAGAACATGCTTCAGTTTTTCCTTTTGATAATAGTGATTACCTGTACATCATTTGGAAAACATGGAAAAGTAGAACAAAAGGAAAAGCATCTTCAACATCTCATAATAACCATTGTTAATGTTTAATATAGTTCTTTTCAGTCTTCTTTTTCTATTAATATTTTTGCATATTTCCTTTCCCTGAGGATATGCAATATTTGTGTTCTTTGTAAATTCACACCTGAAGCATTACTGATAAAAATTTGTTCTTAACCATTTTTTTTGACACTTTCAGTAATTTTTTTTTTTTACTTTAGGTAAAACATTTTATCCTAGGATCATTATTTTATGTATGTCTGTCCATAAAGTAACCAGCCATGTAGTATGAGAAACAGAGGCATTTATTGAAGAAGATACAAGAAACATTGTACAAAAGGCAATGATGCCTCAGTCCCCTTGAAAGTAGGCACCTTGGAACCTCACACAAGTCTCCCAGTTACTATCAGCTGCCCTGTCGTATTTTCTTGAATCTCATCTAAGGTCTGAAATCTCTTCCCTTTCAAAGGTGATTTTAGTTTTGGGAAAAGCCAGAAGTTGCAGGGTGCCAAATCTGGGCTGTAGGGAGTCAGAGTCACCTGGTAATTTGATGTTTCGCCAAAAAACCCTACAGGAGATGTGATGAATGAGTGGACACATTGTTGTGATGAAGCTGCCAGTCACTGGTTGTCCACAGCTGTGGTCTCCTGACTCCTGAATCATCTGAATAGTTTCCACTGAGGACTGTCCAAGCTTAACACAAAATTTGATGCAGATTTGTAGCTCTACTCACTCAGTCATTTTGAACGTGAACAGCCACACAGTACACATGCTCACTCAATAGCGTCTACTGCTCCCACTGACTAGAACAGTGAAGTCATCATTGTTCATGCATGTGCGTTACAGTCCACTCTCCTTGGCTGCCAGGTTACATCAGTGTCATGCAAACTTCTTGATATATTAACAGTGGTTGGACATTTTCCAGAGAGACTGTGTATCTATCTATCTATCTATCTGTCTACACACACACACACACACACGCACGTACGTACGTACGTATGTTAAGAGCATGGACTCTGCTTGCCTTTACATCCCAATTCTGCTTCTTAGCTGTGCAACTATCATTTTGGCATCTGTGTTTCCTCATCTCTAAAGTTGGAATAATGGTCCCTATCTTCCCGTGGAGCAGCTGTATGTATATCTTAGAACCATATCTGACTCAAAGTAAGCACTGTCTAAGTTACCTAAAATTTTTGATCAGGGACTGCAATCACACTATTGACAAAAAAAATAGTAAGGATATAGAAAGTTGAATAACACAATGAAAAACTTAACCTAATATTTTATTTATATAACCTAAATATTTTATATTTGTATATACATAAACTTTACCTAATATTAATAAATGTATATAGAATAACATACCTAATAAGGATAAACATATTACCCACTTGCCAGGTTATAAAACAAGCCTCAATAAATATAAAAAGATTGAAATTCATTCACAGATGTCCTGTGACCATAATGGAGTTAAGTTAGAAATCAATAACAAAAGATGAGAAAAATCTTTGAAATTAAGCAGTGTACTTCTAAAAAACCCAAGAGTCAAATAAGTTACAAAGGAATTAGAAATTATTTTGGATTCAATAATAATAAAAATATATGTCATGTTAAAATTCGGGATATAGTTAATTCTATACCTATAGGAAATGTTACAGTTTAAAAACATATATATTAGAAAAGCAGAAAGGGCCAAAAATCAACAATTGAAATGTCCATCATTAGAAATTAAAATGATTGGGATTTCCTCCATCTCAATTTTGATGTCTTGGAGTATGCGGAAATATTAGTTTTTTTAAAAAAGATTTTACTTATTTATTTTTAGAGAGAAGGGAATGTGGGGAGGAAGAGATGGAGAGAAACATCAATGTGAGCGACAAACATTGACTGGTTGCCTCTTGTATCCCAGCGGAACCTGCAGCCCAGGCATGTGCTCTGACCAGGAATCTACTGGCGAGCTTTCGCTTTGCTGGACCAATGCCCAACCAACTGAGACACACCTATCAGGGTGGGAAATTTAATTTTACGGTTTTACATCAAATTCCTTTTTTTTTTTTAATAGAAGGAAAGGTATGGTTGATGCAAATAGGTTTAACTTTGTCTCCTATTTTGAACTCCCTTTTCCCCAAAGCTTGATTCCTAGTTTACTTGATTTCTAGGGGGCTTTATTTCAGTACGCTTTATGAAAACCTCCTATTTTCTTGGCCCTTCCATAGAACCTCTTAACTCTTCTAAGTAGAAACAGGCTTTCTGATGAAGCAGTGACAGGAATTCCAAGATGATCAGTTTTAGTTTCAGTAATAATTTAAAATTCTTTAAGGCTTGGAAAGTGTAATTCAAATTGATAAGTTTGTAATGACCACCTGTTATGGACCAGAGTCTGCCCAGACTTGGTTATATAATGATGAATAGTCCTGAGTTCTGCTTTTATGGTGCTTGTACTCTAATGAGGGAAACCAGCATTAAAAAAAGAACAAAACCACAAACCCACTCAGTTATGTGATTACAGTGTTACATTGGTGTTAAGAAAGAAAAGTTTGGAGGAGAGTGAATCAAGGGACCTAAGCTTATTTAATTTGGGTTCAGAATGTAGTGAGATACATAAATAACTGATTAAAATAAGGTGGGGAAATAGACCAGTGGAGAATCATAGAAAATATACTTATATTTTAAAAAGATGAAGGGATAAATCCTAAAATGTATTATTTTGATTACTTAAATAATCCACAGGTCTGAGTAATTATCCTTAGTCCAGTACTAACTAGTTGGATAGTGTTATTTAGGATATGGTTTAGTTCTCTCTCAGTGCTGTGTTCTACAGAATAAAAGTGCTTATGGCTAGATTAGATAATGAATGGTAAGTTCCTAGTTCCAAGGTGCTAATGCTATTGAAACTTTTATTAGGATGTTAAAGAGTATCTTCCTATGGTTGTGTAAACAATATGCATTATTTTTAGAAAAAATTGGAGAGTATAGGAAACTCTCCTCCAAATTTCATTTGTACTAGAGATGTCAGTTTTATTATAAATAGAGAATATATCAGGGAGTTTGACCTCCCCACAGTTCTGGGAGGTGTTAACAAGACATTATTAATCAGGGTAGGCTAAAGTATGTCTCATTAATAGAGAAAATTCACAAATTTCAGTGGCTTGACAGAGTGAAGTTTCTTACTCCATGTCCAGTTTGGGTTAAGTGGGCTGTTAAGATTAAGCCTGTCAGAGCGTTTACCATCTTGCAGCTATACCTCTGGATCACATGGCTTTCTTGGTTTCTGTGTAAGAGAACACTGGAAGGTCCTTTAACTAGAAATTATGTAACTTCACCAGTCAGAACTAGTAGTTCTTCTGTGTTGTTGGAAGAAAAGATCTGGCCATGAGTGAGCTTTAAAAAGTCTTTACATCAGTGACCTTGCTTTTCCTGGCCAAAATTGAGCGAGATTGGACCCCTGATCCACTTGTTTTGCCTAGGAAATTATTTTTGGGGCACTCACTGGAGGACCAGAGTTAGCATTGAAATGCTCAGCCCTAATTAGGCACAGAGGCTTTGCTTCTAGTCAAGGGTGATGGGATTCACATTGCTGGGCCATCAGAGGTTGATCTTTAGAGAGAAGAATAAATGAGATGCATTGCAGAAATAAGGTATTGTGTAGCTTTGAGGAGAAAAAAAAAAACTCTGTTGCTAGTGTTTAGTGGCTTTCCATTTCTTAGTTCTAGATTTTTAATGAAGGCTGTAGTTCCTGCACATACATAGATTTCTTGAGAATATATGTTTTCCGAACACATGGCATATTAAAAAAGGTGAGCATATTTTGTGCCACAAAGAAAATTAGCAGAGTTTTGAAAGCAAAAATCAAGTAGGTTATACTTATAATTTCTGACCAGAATGCAATAGAAATTAAGAGCAATAGGATGCCTCAGCCCCCACCTCAAACATAAATGTATAGAAAAAACAAGAACATAAACCCAAAACAAAAATACCTGTTTTTTCAGGGGAGAGGAAGAGACCTACCTTTTAAAAAGCTTAGAGCCCTTGCTGGTATGGCTCAGTGGATTGAGTACCAGTTTGTGAACCAAAGAGTCAGTGGTTTGATTCCCAGTGCAGGGCACGTGCCTGGGTTGCAGGCCAAGTCCCCAGTAGGGGGCATGCGAGATGCAACCACACATTGATGTTTCTCTCCCTCTCTCTCCCTTCCCTTCTCTAAAAATAAATAAATAAAATCTTTAAAAAAAAGCTTAGAAAGACAATGTAACTGAAGTCACACAATTTAGAAGTTAATTATGGTGAGAGTACAGCATATTAATGTAGCCAAAGTATAACTTTATGAGAAATTCAAATGAATTACATATTAATAAACAAGTAAGATTAAAGCTGAATGAACAAGGTATTCAGTTCAAGCTGATTAAGAGCTACAAAATTAACCCAAATGAAGTAGAATTAAAAAATTAATATAAAATCATACATTAATGAATAACAAAACAACTCTTCATCAGTACGTTCAAAACCTGGCAGACTCTGGGCAAATCTGACTAGGAAGAAAACATGCTAGAAGTAAATACTAAAAGGGAGCTAGAGACATTGCTATAAACACCAAGATGAAAGCCTTAGAATATTATATATACCACTCCTGTGAATTGGGTGAAATGAATTATTTCCTAGAAAAATATAAATTATTGAAGTTGATAAGTAGGAAAAAAAGCTTGATTATCGAGTAGCTGATGAAGAAATAGAAACATTGTCAAAGATGTATGTACCTTTTAAAAGGGTCAGATGTTTTTATAAGGCTAAAATTGATGGTTCCCATGTCACACATTTCCAGAGGAAAGAAAGAAAATGCAAGAGCGAAGGTGCTCTTCAAAGCTAGCATAACTGTCCCTCTTCTCAAGATTAATGTTGTTAAATGTAGAAAATAAAGTACATTGGATTACAAAGGAAGCCAACAATATTGAAATCTGTTATTAAAGTCATTAAAAATTTTTGGATATAGCATATATGTTCTTTTATTAACTCATTAAGTAACCCAGTGGTGGGTTTTAACTGCCCTTTCTTAAAAATAATGATAAGCAAAAATAATACTTTGAGTTTTCTGCAACAATGTAATTTGATAAAAATATCCAATTTCTTTTGGTTATAGAGCTACAGGTACTGCTAATACTACCTTGGGTTTTGCCTTTTCTCTTAATTAAATAATTAGGTTTAAATTTCAGTTAGAGGTTAGTGAAATCACAGATGTAATTTTTTTCCTAAGTTAATGGATCTCCTGACACTTATGAGAACTGCTGCAACTGAAACTTGCTTCACACTGGAGGACTCTAAAGTCTTTCGCGTTCCATTCAGGTGGTGGAATTTTCTCTTCCTGACTACTTCACCTTTGATCCTGGAGATGGGTTGTCCTCCTTGCCCCTCTTTGCTGCTTCCACAGCACTCTCCCTCCCACCTTACTTAACATCAAACAAAAAACATAACTTAGAATCTCCTCATCAGACAGTAGCACCTACTACTATTCCTTGTAGCATTCCATGGAACCTTGGCTTACTCTTTCTTTATGCCTCTCTTATTCCATGAAGATTTTCTCTTACACTGCTCACCATCTCCAGTACTACTTTATTCTAATTCTTTATAATCTCATCATCCATTTGGGTGATTCTTCCACTGCCTTCCTGGCTTTTGATTTCTTGACCATCTCCAGTGTCCTCCACTGTTCTTCATACTGCAGATCTTTTTATTATATGCATATTATTAAATGCTTATTATTTATTATAGTAACTGTAACTCCTTCCATAATTACAATTTCAAGTACCATACTCTCTAATAATCACTTGTTAACCTTTCCAGCTCATGTCTTCTAGTACAATCTTTTTTCCTCACTGGGACCTATAACCCATTGATCCTATTACATTTTCACTGTTTCTTACCACACTCCTCCTTATATTCTCACCCTTATTCAGTTTAAATCTTATCATCAGTCCTAAGTGTTCAGTTGCAAATATTTTCAACACCCTTTCCCACCCTACATTGCTTGGTTGGTAAAATTCCAGTGCTGGATAAATCCAGTTGTGCCTACTCTGCACTTTATAAAATATAAAGAAAAAAAAAGATTTCACTTATTTATTTAGAGAGAGGAGAAGGGAGGGAGAAAGAGAGGGAGAGAAACATCAGTGTATGGTTGCTTCTCATGCACCCCCCACTGGGGACCTGGCCCACAACCCAGGCATGTGCCCTGACTGGGAGTTGGACCTGCAGTCCTTTGGTTCACAGGCTGACACTCAGACTACTGAACCACATCAGCCAATTTTAACATAAAAACAATGTGCAGTTTTTATGTTAAAAAAATTCACATAAATTTACCCTCAAGTTTTCAAGTATACAGTACAGTATCATTAATTATGTGCACATTGTTGTTACAGATGACTTACAGAACTTTTACATCTTGCCTGACTGAAACTCTGTACCCATTGAACAACTTCCTGTTTCCCTCTATGGAGCCCCAGCCCCTGTCAGCCACCATTCTATTTTCTGTTACTATGAGTTTGATTACTTTAGATTCTGCATGCAAGTGAAATCATGCATTATTTGTGTTTTTGTGATTGGCTTTTTTCACTTAGCATAATGTTCTCCAGGTGCATCCATGTTTGTAGCATATTCCAGGATTTCCTAAATTTTTTTTCCCTTTTCTTAGGCTCTCTTGTGCCCCTCCAGGAAAGAATGGCCACTGTGAGGCCAACCTAAGGTCCTGATCCTTTCTCTCTCCTCATTACAAAAGCCACACGTGTGCAAACAAGTGCAGCTATGCAGAACTGAGAGATGGGAAAGTTAGATTTTCTAAATTTTTAAAGGTTGCATAATATTACATTGTGTGTATATACCACATATTCTATATATTTGTTTTTTAATATTTTTCAATTACATGTGACATACAATAGTATATTAGTTTCAGGTATGTAACATAGTGACTAGACATTTGTATAACTACGAGTACAAAGTGGTCACCCAGATAAATCAAGTATGTATCTGAATCCATATATAGTTATTACAATATTGTTACCTACGGACTAGCTCATTCATGTCTCATTTCCAGTCTTGATGTGGCTTCTTCTTAGTATCCTTAGTGTTTTAGGTACACTTCAGGCAGTTGTCAATGATGGCGGTCTGTAGTTTAGCTGTCATTTTGATGCCATGGGAGAAGATGAATAAATTGTTTACCTACTCTTGTCATCTTGACCAGAAGACCCTGTATTCATTTGTTGGTGGAGATGTAGATTGCTTCCACTTTTTAGCTATTTTGAATAATGCTGCAGTGAACAGGCTGTTCAAATATCTCTTTGAGATCCTGTTTTCAGTTCTATTGAATATATCCCCAGAAGTGAGATTGATGGATTACATGGTAGTTCTGTATTTTAATTTCTTTGAGGAGCTTCCGTATTGTTTTCTATAGCAGATGCACCATTTTATAAGTGTACCAACAGTCTGTCGCTTTCCAATTTCTCCCCATTTTGAAACACTTGTTATTTTCTATTTTTCTGATACTGGCTATTGTAACGGATATTAAGTGGTATCTCATTGTGGTTTTGATTTGAATTTCACTGATAATTAGTAATTTTGACTATCTTTCATATGCCTGTTGGCTATTTCTATACAGACATACCTTATTTTATTGCAGTTTACTTCCTCATGTTGAAGATACTGTGTTTTTTACAAGTTGAAGGTTTGTGACAACCCTGCATTGAGCAAGTCTGTCAGCTGTGTTTTCCATCAGGCTTGTGTGATGGTTAGCATTTTTTAGCAATAAGGAATTTTTAAATTAAGGTATGTATATATTTTTTAGACATAATGTTATTGCACACTTAATAGACTATAGTGTAAACATAACTTTTATATGCACTGGGAAACTAAAAAGTTTGTGTGACTCACTTTTTTGCAATAACCACTTTATTGCAGTGGTCTAGAACTGAACCTGCAATGTCTCCGGGATACGCCTGTATCATCTTTGGAAAAATATCTATTCAGGTTTGTTGCCCATTTTTAAATCAGGTTGGGTTTTTTTTGTTGTTACTGACTTGCAGGAATCCTCAATATATTCTGGTTATTAACACCTTGTCCAGTATATGGTTTGCAAATATTTTCTTTGATTCTGTAGGTTGTCTTTACACTATTTAGATTCTGTCCTCCTCTACACAGATGTTTTTAATTTTTTTTTTTTTGCCTTTGCTTTTGGTGTCATATCCAAGAAATTATCTATTCCAGTGTCATAAAGTTTTCCCCCTATATTTTCTTCTAGTTTTATAGTTTCAGGTCTTTTGAGACTTTAACCCATTTTGAGTTAATTTTTGTATGAGGTATAAGATAAAGATGCTTCTTCATTCTGTTACACTGTAGATACTCAGTTTTTCCAGCACCATTTGTTGAAGAGACTATCCTTTTCCCATTTTGTGGTATTGGCACCCTTACTGAAGATCATTTGACCATACTGGAAAGAGTTTATTTCTGGTGCCTTTTTTTCTGTTCCATTGGTCTATTTGTCTGTCTTTATGCTGGTGCCATAATTTTTTATTACTGTAGCTTTGTAATATGTTTTGAAATCAGGAAATAGGAGGCCTCAGCTTTGTTGTTCTTACTCCAAAGTATTTTGGCTATTCAGGGTCCTTTGAGATTCCACATGAACTTTAAGATGTTTTTTTCCTATTTATGCAAAAAAAAAAAAATGCCATTAGGATTTTCATAAGGATTGCATTGAATCTGTATACCACTTTGGGCAATATGGACATTTTAACAATATTTAATGTTTTAATCCATGAACACAGGATGTCTTTCCATTTACCTGTGTCTTTAGTTGTTTTCCAGCAATGTTTATAGTTTCCAGTGTACAAGTCTTTCACCTTCTTGGTTAACTTTATTCCTAAGTAGTGTGTTTCATTTTTTTAAGATTATTTACTGCCTTTTTTTAAAAAAAAGATTTATTTATTTTTAGAGAGAGGAAGAGAGGGAGAAAGAGAGGGAGGGAAACATCAATGTGTGGTTGCATTTCTTGCAGCCCCTGCTGGGGACCTGGCCTGCAACCCAGGCATGTGCCCTACATTGGGAATCGAGCTGGTGACCCTTTGGTTCACAGGCCAGCGCTCAGTCCACTGTGCCACACCAGCTAAGGCTCTATTTTTTTATATAAAAATTTCTATATTTCATTTACAGTTGACGTACAATAGTATGTATTTTGAGGTGTAGAGCATAATGGTTAGGCATTTACGTAACTTAGGAAGTGTTCCCCTCAATAAGTGTAGTACCACTCTGGCACCATACATAGTTATATTTTTTATTATATTCTCTATGATGTACTAATTTAGATCTCCTTGACTATTTTGTAACTGCCAATTTGTACTTTTTCACCCAGCCTCCTAACCTGCCTCCCATCTTGTAATCATCAGTTTGTTCTCTGTATCTATGAGTTTGTTTTTGTTTTAATTATTTTATTTTTTAAAGATTTTATTTATTTATTTTTTAGACAGAGGGGAAGGGAGGGAGAAAGAGAGAGAGAGAAACATCAGTGGGTGGTTGCCTCTCACACGGCCCCCCTCACTGGGGACCTGGTCTGCAACCCAGGCATATGCCCTGACTGGGAATCAAACCAGCAACCCTTGGATTCGCAGGCCGGCATTCAATCCACTGAGCCACACCAGCCAGGGCTGATTATTTATTTTATTTTAAGATTCCACATATAAGTGAAATAATATGATATTTGTCTTTCTCTGGCTGACTTATTTCACGTAGCATAATTCCCTCTGGGTCCATCCATATTGCAAATGGTTATCTCATTCCTTTTATGCCCAAGTAGTATTCTATTGTGTATGTATACCATGTAGTCTATATGCAGTTGTTCGTATATTTATTTTTAAAAGATTATTTTTATTTTTACTTATTTTTTAAAATTGTATTTTATTGATTATACTATTACTGTTGTCCAAATTTCCTCCTTTGCACCCTTCCACTCCACACACCTCCCACTCCCTCAGGAAATCCCAGCACCTTTGTTCATGTCCATGGGTCACGCTTTAAGTTCTTTGGCCACTCCGTTTCCTACTTTACAGCTCTGTGACTATTCTGTAACTACTAATCTGTACTTCTTAACCCCCTCACCTCTTCATGCATTCCCCCACAACCCTATTCCCATCTAGCAACCATGAAAACACTTTCTGAATCCATGATTCTGTCTCTGTTCTTCTTGTTTGCTTAGTTTGTTTTTTAGGTTCAATTGTTGATATTTAAGTATTTATTGCCATTTTATTGTTCATAGTTAACGATCTTTTTCTTAAGTCCCTTTAACATTTCATATAATAATAATTGGGTGATGATGAACTCCTTCAGTTGTTTCTTGTCTGGGAGGCCCTTTATCTGCCCTTTGATTCTAAATGATAGCTTTGCTGGGTATAACAATCATGGCTGTACATCCCTGCTTTTCATGTCTGTGTATTTCTTGCCAGTCCCTTATAGCCTGCAGAGTTTCTTTTGAGAAATCAGTTGACAGTCTTAGGGCAACTACCTGTAGATAACTACCTCCTTTTCTCTTGTTGTTTTTAAGATTGTCTTTATCTTTACCTTTTGGCATTTTACTTATGATGTGTCTTGGAGCGGGCCTCTTTGCATCCATTTAGTTAGGGATTCACTGTGCTCCCTGGACTTCGGTGTCTGTTTCCTTTACCAAATTAGGGAAGTTTTCTTTCATTATTTTTTTCAAATAGATTTCCAATATTTTGCTCTTTCTCTTCTCCTTCTGGCACCCCTGTGATGTCAAAGTTAGAATGCTTGAAGTTGTCCCAGAGACGGCATACATTATCCTGGTTTTTTGGAATCTTTTTTTCTTCTCGTTCTGCTTTTTGTTTGTTTGGCTTTTTTTGTTTGTTTTTTTTGTGTATGTTTAAAATCATTTATTTGATTCTTGGCTTCATCATTCTACTTTTGTTCTCTTGTAAATTGCTCTTTATTTCAATTAGTGTATCTTTTGTTTCTGACAATCTTTTCTATGCTGTTGAAGTCCTCACTAAGTTCCTTGAGCATCCTTGTAATGAACTCTGCATCTGACGGATTGCTTATCTCCATTATGTTTAGTTCTTTTTCTGGAGTTTTGTTCTTTCATTTGAGCATGTTTCTTTGTTTCCTCAGTTTGGCAGCCTCCCTGTGTGTGTTTCTGTGGAGTAGGTTGAGCTGCTGTAATTCCCTGTCCTGGTGGCATGGCCTAATGTAGTAGGTGTCCTGTAGGATCCAGTGGCACAGCCTCCCTTGTCACCCAAACTTAGGTGCTTGAGGTGTTCCCTTTATGTGGGCAGAGTACACCCTCCTCTTGTAGTTGATCCTTGATTGCTGTTAAAAATTCAGTGGGAGGGATGGATCCAGACCAGTCAACTGCAAGGACTGGCTGTGACCACTGAGCACCAACCTCTGCCCTCCATGGAGGATCAGCTGTTCAGGGGCAGGGTGGTGGTGCTCTGATGTGGCTATTAGCTGTCCCTAAGGTGTGCAGGCCCTAGGCCTTCCTGAATGGTGCAAGCCAAGGTCAGCCCCCACTTGTGTTTTGTCCAGGGCCACCCTGCCTGAGCTATAAAGCAGTGTGAGATGACTGCTACTTGTGCTGAGCTTGGAGGTTCTCAGGTGAAGTCAAGCTGTGAATCTAGGCTGGTAGGTGCTAGTGCCATGACTGGCACTACTTAGCAGGAGGTATGTGGGCTGGGGGCTCACTGACGTCAGCTGTTGCTTGTTTGAAAGGAGTTAGGAAGTTGTGAAGCATGAGTCAAGACCAGTCATTTATATGAAAAAGGTACTGTTAACAGCTGTAAACTGGGTGGGACAGAGCCTCAGGGAATCTCCAGGGCAGGGCAGACACTGTTAGCCTGTTTGATGGAGTCTTAGATATGGTACCCACCTCTGGCTTTTTGTGGGGAGTGTCCACAAAAGTAGCAATAGCCTCTGCCTACCTTATGGCTGGGAGAAAGCTGTCCCTCATCTCCTGCCTTAATGCCAGACATTTCAGTTCCTCCCTGTATGCCACTGGTGCCTTTCAGGCTGCTGCTACCTTGGTGCTGGAGCTCAGAGGGAGTGAGTCGGTGTAAGTCCGTGTGTAGGTTCTTTAAGAGGAGCTGCTTGGGATTCCAGCAGTTTCATCCACCAACTCAATATCCACTGGTGTTTGCAGCCAGAAGTTATGGGGACCTATCTTCCTGGCACTGGAACCCTGGGCTGGAGGGCCTCGTCTGGGGCTGGGACTCCTCATTCCCAAGATACTTATCCACCACGCGTGGATGTGGGAACCAGCCCATTCCTTATCTCTGTCCCTCTTACCAGTCTGGGTAGATGTGGTTTCTTTAATTCTGTAGTTGTCAGACTTCCATTCCACGTGTCTTCTGATGGTTCTGAGTAGTGGTGGTTCTATGGTTTAGTTGTAATTTTGATGTGGTTGTGTGAGGAGGCAAGTTGTGTTTACTTACGCCTCCATCTTGACCCTAAGTCATTCATTTATTCTTGGAGGGCCGGGAAGAGAGGGAGAGAAACATCAAAGAGTGAGAGAAACATTGATCAATTGCCTCTTGCTTGTGCCCCTCCCAGGGACTGTGCCCACAACCTAGGCATGTGCCCTGACTGGGAATCAAACTAGACCTTCCATTTGGAGGGATCATTCTCAACCAACTGAGCCACAGTGTTTAGGGCTTCAGCTGTTTTGAAGGACACTTAGGTTGCTTTCATATTTTGTCCATTGTAAAAGAAGTGTCCTTTGTTTCCTGTTTTAAAGTCTATTTTGTCTTTACAAGTATTTGATACAAGTATTGCTATACCAGATTTTTTTTTTCATTTCATTTGCATGAAACATCTTTTTCTATTCCTTCCAGTCTGTGTGTGTCTTTTAATCTGAAGTGGGCCTCTTGTGGGTCGCATATGTAAGGGTCTTGTTTTCTTATCCATTCAGCCACCGTATGCCTTTATTTTATTTTTTTCTAGAAAAATATAACAGGTTTGTTTATATTGTTAGTTGCTCACTGAAACATTTTGACTTGACTGATGCTTTATGCCCCACAGTTATATAAAAAAATGCACACACAGTGAAAATGGAAAAACTGCCACTACCTGATTTCTGTCCCCTATTTTCCACTTGCAGTCATACATGTAGGTATCTTTTGACCCCATGGGGAAAAAATATCTAATGTTCAGAACTAAAAATAACAGGAAGAAGAGGATTTTTTTTTTGAAGAATGAAATGTTTCTCATCATAGTGGATTCTTAAGGACATTCTCTGTATGCAGCATGCTAGCTGGATGTCTTTGGGCATAATTGTTACACATTTGGCATGGATAGCACACAGGGTGCTGTCCTCAAAAAGGCTAACCAGATAGGTCTCACTTACCTCCTGCAAAGCACCAATAGCTATACTCTAGAAGCACAGATCTGTTTTGAAGTCCAGAGCAATTTCTTGCCCCAGATGCTGGAAGGGAAGTTAGCAAAAGAAGTTCAGTGGACTTCTGATAATGTCTAATTTCACTAAGTGCCGTGGTACCAGGCCTGTCATGATGAGGTTTCTTCACCCCTCCAGTAGAGGGTGTGCTCTTTTGAGTGGCTTTGGTAGCCAGTTGCTTCCTTAGTGCTTTGCCACTGGTTGATTTGCAGACAGCCTGCTTTGTACGAGTCAGGGTAGAGAGACCTCATTACTCATTCTCCTCCTTCGGCTGGAGCTCAGTGAGGTTGAGGAGGAACTTGCATTAGAGAGTGATAGCAGCTGTGAACACTCATCCTGTGTCTAGGTTGTGGTTTAATACAGTCTTTAAGAAGTACCTTTAACATTTCTTGTAATATTAGTTTGGTAGTGATGAACTCCTTTAGCTTCTCTTGTCTTGGAAACTCTTTATTTCTTTTTTGATTTTAAATGATAGCCTTCCTGGATAAAGTAGTCTTTCTTTTTTTTTTAAAAGATTTTATTTATTTATATTTGAACGGAGGGAGAGAAACATTGGTGAGAGAAACATTGATCGGTGGACTCTCTCACATGCCTCACCTGGGGACCAGGCCCAAAACCCAGGCATGCATCCTGACCGTAATTGAACTGTCAACCTTTTGCTTTGTGGGATGATGCTCAGTCAACTGAGCCACGCTGATCAGGGCTGGATAAAGTAGTCTTGGTTGTAGGTCATTGCTTTTCATCACTTTAAATATTTTCATGCCAGTCCCTTTCGGCCTGAAATGTTTCTGTTGAGAAGTTAGCTGACAAGTCTTATGGGAGCTCCCTTGTAGGCAACTAACTGCTTGTTTCTTGCTGCTAAGATTCCCTCTTTGTGTTTAACTTTTCCCATTTTAATTCTGATGTATCTTGGTATGAGTCTTCTTGGGTTCATCTTGTTTGGAACTCTGTGCTTCCTGAACTTGTATGTCTGTTTCCTCCACCAGGTTAGGGAGCCTTTCATCATTTAATTCTTTGTTTTTAATTCTTTGGTCTCTGTTTTCTTCTTCTGTTACCCCATTGGTGCAAATGTTGGTACATTTGATGTTGTCCCAGAGGCCCCTTACACTGTTGTCTCTTTTTTCTTGTTGTAATTGGGTGTTTTCTGCTACCTTGCCTTCCAAATTGCTGATTTAGTCCTTTGCTTCATCTGATCTGCTGTTGGTTGCCTCTAATGTATTTTTCATTTCAGTTACTGTAGTCTTCACTTCTGAATGGTTGTGGTTTATCATTTCTGTCTCTTTGTATAAGTTCTCGCTGCTTTCATTTTTCTTCCCCTAAGTTCATTGAGCATCCTTATAACCAGTGTTTTGAACTCAGCATCTGGTAGATTGCTTGTTTCCAATTTTGGCCACCTACCTCATGTTTGTTTCTATTTATTAGTTTAACCTGCTGTGTCTCCCAGTCTTGGTAGTAGGTGTCATGTAGGCCCCAGTGGTGTAGACTACGTGGTTACATGAGCCAGGTGCATCACAGGAGACCCTTGTGTGGGTTGTGTGTCCTCCTGATGTAGTTAAGCTTTGATTATTGTTGGTACATCAGTAGATGGGATTGACCCTCAGGCTGACTGGCTGTGAGGACTAGCAGTGACTATTGTGCTGGGGCTGACCCCATGGAGCAGAATTCACGTCATTGCAGCTGTGGTGCCTGCTGAGTTCACCCTTTGGGGGTGTCGTTTTTGGAGCTAATATGATGATGCTCTCCTGTGGTCTGAAGCTGACCAACTGATTATGTTGGTTCTGGGACCTCTTGGGGTAGGCTGCATTGTAAGTCTAGGTCAGCTGCTGCCTGTGCCATCCCCGGCCACATTGTAGGAGCTACAAAAGTCTGTGGTTGATAGGTGCCTGTGCTGGATTTGGAGGCACCTGGCAGAGAACATTCTGTCAAAGAGGGCAGCTGCCTTTAGTGCCAGGGATGGTTAGCAAGAATTGCAGGGCACATGAGGGGCCGCTGCTACTTGTTTGGGGTGTGTAGGCCTTTGAGAGATTTTACAAAGTACATAGCACTGGCTGAGGCTGCCAACTTGTGAGGAATAAGTGCTGAATGAGGTTTGGGTTGGTACTTGGGTGGGTGGTTTGAAATATCAGAATCATGAGGGTGGGCTGAGCAGTGTTAGCCAAGTTGGTTGAGATGAGATATGGCACCAGGCTATGCCTGCCAGCTGGGATGGGAGAGGACTCAAGAAAGGAAAAATAGCACCTGACCACATTTCTTTTACAATCATAGCTTCTCCATCCCTCACTCTGAAACTGCTGCCCCAGAACTGGAGCTCAGAGCTAGTGAGTCTGTCAGTGAGTAAGTCCGTGCGTGGGCCTTTTAAGAGGATGCCTGTCCATTGTCTTATCCAGATGGAATCCCTATTGGTGTTCACAGCTAGATGTTATGGGGACTCTTCTTCCTGGCACTGGTGTTCTGGGTTAAATAATCCAGTGTGGGGCTGGGACCCCTTTCTTCTCAGGGTGCCTCTCCACAGCTGATACATTCCTCTTGATTCCTAACTGCCATATGTTGGTGTGGGAGCAGCCCATTCCTCATCTCTACCCCTCCTACTAGTCTCAGCATGGCTTCTTTATGTTCTTTCTTATATGTGTTCTGTTCAGCTAGTCTTCAGGTGATTCTGAAGGGTGATGGTCCTGTGAGTTAGTTGTGATTTAGATATGGCCATGGGAGGAGGTAAGTACAGTTTTCCCTACTCTGCCATCTTGAGTGGAAATCCAGTGTTGTATTCTTTTTGATACTGTTGTAAATGGGGTTTTCTTAATTTCCTTTTTGGATTGTTCATTGTAATTGTATAGAAACGCAACCAATTCTAGTGTGTAGATTTTATATCTTGTGGCCTTGCTGAATTTGTTATTAGTTCTAACATGTTTTTATGGATTATTTAGGATTTTCCACATATAATATCATGTTGTGAGCAGAGATAATTTTACTCCTTCCTTTCTGATTTGAACGACTTGTTTCTTTTTCTTGCCAAATTGCTCTGTGTAGGGCTTCAAATGCATTTTGAATAGAAATAGTGAGAGCAGTCATCCTTGCCTTGTTTCTGATCTTAGAGGAAAAGCATTCAGTTTTTACCATTGAATATGATGTTAGTTGTGGGCTTTTCATGTATGACTTTTATTATGTTAAAAATTTATGTTTTTATATTTTGTGAAATACTGTTTTTATCAGAAAAGGTTGTTGAAATCTGTCAAATGTTTTTTCTGCACCAATTGAGATGATCGTATGTTTTTGTTCTTCATTGTGTTAATGCAGCATATTACATTTATTGATTTTCCTTATGTTGAACCACCCTTGCATCCAAGGGATAAATCCTACTGGGTCATGGTGTGCAATACCTTAAATGTGCTGTTGAATTCAGTTTCATAGTAGTTTGAGGATTTTTGTATCTGTATTTATCAGGGATATTTGTCTATAATTTTCTTTTCCAATGGTATTATTATCTGTCTTTGTTATCAGTTTAATGCTGAGTTCATAAAATGAACTCCTGTTCAGTTTTTTGGAAGACTTTCAGAAGGATTGGTGTTAAATCTTCTTTAAATGTTTAGTAAAATTCTCCACTGAAACCATCTTGTCCTAGGCTTTTTTTTCTTGTTGGGAGACTTTTGATTATTGATTCAGTCTCCTATCAGTTACATGGTTTTCAGGGTTTTTTTGTTTGTTTTGTTTTGTTTTTTTGCCTCGGTAGGTTTTATGTTTCCAGGAATTCTAGGTTTTTCAAACAGTTGGTGTATAATTATTTATACATACACATACGCGCGTATACACAAACACACACACACACACAAATATATGGTCTTTTAAATCATTTTCATTTTTGTGGCATCAGTTGTAATATTTCCTTTTTCATTTCTGGTTTTAGTTATTTGAATTGTCTCCCAGTCTAAGGGTTTGTTAATTTTGTTGGTCTTTTCAAATAACAAATTTTAGTTTTCTTCATTTTTTTCTATTATTCTATCCTTTATTTTGTTTATTTCTCCTGTAATTTTTATCAGTTTCTTCCTTATAACTTTGAATTTAGTTTGTTTTTCTTACTTATTTGTAGAGAAAGGGGAAAAGAGGGAGAAAGAGAGAAACATTGATGTGAGAGAGAAATATCGATCTGTTGCCTCTTCTATGCACCCTGGCAGGGGACTTAACCTGCAACCCAGGCATATGCCCTAAGAATCAAACTGGCAACCTTTTGCTTTGTGGACCTTCACCCAACCGAGCCACACCAGTCAGGGCTAGTTTGTTTTTCTTTTTCTAGTTCTTTAAAGTACAGAGACAGATTGTTGGTTTGAGGTCTCTGTCACTCTCTTTCTAAATTGTAGGCATATACCACTATAAACTTCCCTCTTAGAACTGCTTTTGCTGTACCCGATAAAATTTTGGCATGTTGTGTTTTTGCCTTCATTGTCTCAAGATATTTTCTAATTTCCTTGTGATTTCTTTTCTGAACTTTAAGTTATTTAAGAGTGTGTTGTTTAATTTCCACATATTTGTGAATTTTCGTTTTCCTACTATTGACTTTTAGAGTCATGCTGTTGTGATTGGAAAAGATACTTGGAATGATTTCAATATTCTTAGTTTTGTCAAGACTTTTTGTGTGACCTAACACATGATCTGTCCTAGAGAATATTCCATGAGTGTTTGGAATAAGAAAATCCTCTGTTTTCTTAATCAATCTTTTTGTCTGGTTGTTTTATCCAGTTTTGAAAGTGGGTTAATGAAATCTCCTCTAGTTATTGTTTTACTATGTCTTTCCCCTCAGTTCTGACCATTTTTGCTTTTTGTTTGGGTGCTCTGATTGTACACTTGCACTTTTGCTGGTGAAAGTGGCTGGAAAATTAATTTTGCTGCAATTGTTCTTGTTTCTAGTTAATGACCATTAAGGTCAGATGAGTTTCTTAATGTTGCTTAGCAATAGTTTCAGGTTCATTTAGTTTCTCAGTCTGACTTAGGTGTTGATCATTTAAACCTTCTCCTCAAACCTCTGAGACCACCTTCTGCGTTCTTCACTGTCAGTACATAACTTGGCTTTTCATCTCACCGAAACAGTAGATGCCATAAGATGATAACATCAATTAAGTTCCTTTCCTACATTTATCCATCTTCATCTGTGCTACATGTACTCTGATTTTTCTGTTGTTATTATGGAATGAACTAACCATGCTTCTTGGCAAGGGCCACAACTTCCAGTGTTCTGTAGCTGATTCCATCTTTTCTCTCTTACGTTATGCAGGATCACTCTTATCAGCACATCAGTGTACTCTTTCTTCTTTCATATTAAACAACAAAACCTTTACTGACTTTACTTTCCCTTCTAACTGGTGCTCCATTTTTCCCTCCCCCCTGCCAAAAGAAGTGCTTGTACTTTGTTTCTAGTTTTTCTCCTCCAAATATGTTATGACTCAGCTCATTCTAATTAGGCTTTCCCTCCCAGCACCTTGCCTAAACTGCTCTTATGAAGGTTACCCATGACACTTTCTTTCTTACCCTTGAAATATTTGAGCTATTAACAGTGTTTGACACAGATGGTCACTTATTCTGTCCTGGAAACACTTTCTTCACTTGGCTACCAGGACTGCCTATTCTTAGTGTGCATCTCAGTCTTTTTTTGTCATGGAGTATCTCCAGTGCCCAGTCCTTATACCTCTTTTTTAGTCCTATTTATTCCCTTGTTGATCTTATCTGACCTTAATGCTTTGAAAACATGTGTGTGCTGATAATGCCCAGCTTTTACTCTCTACCCTGAACTCTTCCTCAAAAATGCATGTTATAGGTCTACTTGGATGTCTAATAGGCAGCTGATCTGTATGTAGCTTTCCCTAAAAGGAACTTACCATTCTTTGCCTCACTAACTTAATATGCCATGCTTAGAATGGCTTCTCCTTGTCTGAAAATACTAAAACAAAAACAAAAGTAAAACTATTTTCTTCTACTTTAAATATCTTATCAATCTACAAATTATTTTTGGTCTAAGGAGCGAGATGGGGCTCAATTGGTTTTTAAAGACAGATGGCTATCCAGTTTTCCAACAAATCTTAATTGAATAATCTGTTTTTATTTTTTTGAAATGTAATCTTTATCATTTTGTGAATGATATAAGGGTTTAAAATCACAAAAACACCCATCTAATGATTGCGTTATAGATTTTACACTTTTAAAATACATGTAATCTCAGTTCAGAGTGTATGAAGTAGAATAACTGATAGTGGGTTTTTTAGAAAAAGGAATAATTAAATAAATTAAATAAGAGTACAGAAACAGAGTCATATTTTAAAATTAGTGTATAACAGACCAGGAACCACACACCAGTGGAGGAAGGGGTCACTAATTAATGCTTTGATACTTGGATTTTAGTTTGGAAAAAAAATAACTCTTATACCTGAAAAACCAATAAAACAAATTTAAAGTGGAAGGCAACAGTGGCATATGAAATAAATAACCATATGGAAGCTTTTACTCCAAAATAAAATATACAGGTTTGTTGAATAAGTACTTAGGTTAGGAGTAAAAGGCTGAGAACAGTTAGTTTACATGGGTAGAAATACTTAGTAAATCATCACATGTAAAAATGCTGTCTGTGTTTAATCCCAATTAAAGGAATGGGGAAGTGAAATAGTCCCAAAGTTACACTACACATCTATTAAAATGGCAGAGTTAAATATTGATAAGAGGAAATAGATAGTACATCTATTTTGCTAGTGTCATAAATTGGATCAATCTCAGGGGAAAAGAATTCGATTAAACATACATTTTAGGGGAAAGGTGTACTATGAGGCTAAGGGTTTGATCTTAAAATTTCTATTTATTGGTGGCATACTGTATCTCTAGTCTACCTAGGATTTGTTTCAGGGAGCCTAGACATAAGGTGAGTAAACTAGTGGACTCAAGGCAGAAATATATATAGTTTTATAAAATAATAAGTAACAGAAAAAAAGCCCCGAATTTAAAAGTGTACAAAGGACCTGAATAGATGTTTCTCCAAAGAAGATGTACAAGCAGTCAACAACAGAGATTAAAAGATAGATAAATGGTTAATATCATTAGTGCAGAAAAGGATAAATTAAAACACAAGATGCCACTTCACACTCACTAGGATGGCTGTAATAAAAAATACAGATAAGTGTTGGTAAGGATGTGGAGAAATGAGAACCTTGTATACTGCTTGTGGGAATGTAAAATGATGTAACTACTTTGGAAAATAGACTAGCAGTACCTCAAAAAGTTAGACACAGAGCTAGTATATGATCCAGCAGTTCCACTCCTAGATATATACCCAAGGGATTTAAAAACATTTTAATAGAAAACTTGTACACAAAAGGTCACAGCAGCATTGTATTGCAGCCTCTCTAGGCTGGGCAGGTCAACTCAGGACTCAGGTTGATGGAAGAAGATGCATGGAGCTGTGGGGATGCTTGACATGCTTTTATTTGGGATAGTCACACAGGCCAGAAGGCCATGTCTGGGGAAATCACACAGGCCGCAAGCCTGTGTCCAGGTTGGTGACCTGATTCCCCACCTGGTCCAAAGCTCCTGGACGGAAACAAAGCAGGCTGCAGGCCAGAAAGTGAAGTAACCTAGCATGAGCTGCACATTCTAGCCTACTCAAGGCTACAGGGCAGTTTATTGTACCTGGTCTCAAGGCCGTGAGACCCAGGCTCGAGGCTGTGAGAACACTGCTTTATCAGGCTCCTTCAAGGTTGTGAGAAGCTGCCCCCCCCTAGTTACCCAAGCATCTGGGTGAGGGAGCCAGACTGCCTCCACTTACCCTACAAGCATTATTTATAACAGCCAAGAAGTGGAAACAACCCAAATGTCCATCAGTTGGTAAATAGATAAAATGTGGTCTATGTATACAATGGAATATTCACCCATGAAAAGAAAAGAAATGACTCATGCTGCAACATGGATTAACTTTGAAAACATGCTAAATTAAAGAAGCCAGTCACAGAAGACCACATATTGTATGATTTCATATATATGAAGTGCCCAGAATAGGCAAATTCATAGAGAAAGTATTTTAGTTAGGTGGAGGGGGGGTTTTGGGTGTGTTTGGTAATGCTTGTTACTAGGTTCTTTTTTAAAGGGTGGTGAAAATGTTTTGGAATTAGATATGGTGATAGTTGTACAAGTTTGTGAATATGCTGATAACCACTGATTTTTATACTTAAAAATGAGTTTTATGGTATGTGAATTATTTCTCCAAAAATTAACACTTCAGGGACCCTGACAGTGGCAATTCCAAGTTTTGGTATTCAGAAAGTAAGTAGTTTAGTCTTTGGGTATATCCATTAATGGTTTCCAGTTTTGTTTTTGCTTCTAACAAAATTGAAGGATTTTTCAATTCTAGTATTCACAAATAATAAATTTGTTAGCTGCTAAGTCATTAATAATATTCTGGATGGTAAATCACTATGGGAGTTCTCAAGAAATAACTCAGAAGGAATTTTTAAAATTATGGAAATCTACTGACAAAATCACTTCCTTTTATCTATTTTTATGAACAAAGTTTCTCAGTGCTTTCCTAAAAAAAAATCAGAAAAGTGGAGACTATGTTGCATCATGTCATTTTAGCAATATTTATTTAGAGAGATGAATGAACTAATTGGAAAAAAACCCCATCCACCTTATTAATACATTTCCAGTAAAATTTTTACCTCTAATGTTAATTACTTATAAAATCTTTAACATGTCTGTCATTTAAATCAATTATATGTTAATAGTAATGATAATTGAAACCCAAATAAAATTTTTAAACTATTTATTTTCAGAGGTAATTTTAAACTGCAGATACGTATGGCTGATTAATAGTAGGCTTTCAAACAAACTATTACATATAGGGCAAAGGGAATAAGATGAGCTCAAGGAGGAAAAAAATGTGAAATTGCTTTAAAATGTATCATGGTGGGTGTCAGGTCATAATGGCATTTGGATTCTCTTGAACAGATTTGAGTCATGTTACAGGTTTATTTAAAATGTTGGTATTGTTGGTATTTACAATATACCAAAATTCTTTGCAGTTATCTAACTTGTGAAAGATTTTTCATGTTGTTAAAAATGTGTGAGGGGTTATATAGGTTTTTACAGTTATATTTGGAGATGCTTAAGCCAGAAAAACTATTGACCAGTAGTTGGGTAAGTCCCAAGTTTGAATTGTTTATTGCTTATTGGTGTGTAACCTTAACTTCTCTAAGCAGTTTTCCCATAACCAGAAACAAAAATTCAAGCAAAAAACATCTCCCTGGGCTGCTGTGAGGATTAAATAAGGTCAGGTAGGGAAAATGTTTAGCATAGCACCTGGCACTTAGTACTGGCTACTAACATTTATTGAGTGATTATTACATACCATGTACTTTTCAAAGTGCTTTACACATGTTTTCTCTTTAATCCTTCTCAAATCTTTGAGGTAGAAATTACTTGTCTTGAATAAACGGGTTTAAACCAGAGGCTCATGCTCTGGAAAGCAACATGATTTACTGGTTAGGTGCATTAGCTCTCAAGTGCAATTACCTGCGTTTGAATCCTGCCTTTACCACTTAAAGCCACTGTGTGGCTTTGCTGAGTTTTATGATGGTCTGAATTCAGTTTCCCCATCTGTAAAATGGGATAATACTAGCATAAAGTCAAGGACTAACATTCAGTACTATACCTAACACAGTTCCTTGGCAGGTAAGTCTTTGAGCTGTATTCAGTACTTTAAACCCTGTTCAATAGCCCACTGCCTTCTTTCTGAAAACTCTTCTATTAATTCTGTTTAATTGATCTCATTCTTTTTGGTCATCACTGCAGTCTTTCCCTAACAACTTTACGTCCTTTAATCATCCTTCTAACTTTTTCATCTGCACACACATGCTGGTGTGAATGAGGCAAGAGAAATTTACTTGGATCTCCGTTTTGGGATTTTAGCATTTTGTATTTACATTTGACTTGCTGGGAAAGGAGGAGGAAGAGTTAAAAGGTAAATAGCATTGGGCCAGAATGTCATTAGCAACAAAATTTGTCTGTAGTAATGGATACCTGTATTTTTATTTCATCTGTACAGGTGGCAGAATTTCTGAATAAACATTTGCTCACTCACAGATTGTTTTTTGTATTGTAAAATAGTGTTCAGTTAAACATAGTCTTCAGTTAATTTAAAATATAAAATAGTCAATTCTCTTAGTCCGTTCAGGCTACTATTACAAAATACTATAAACTATGTGGCTTATAAACAACACAAATTTACTTTTCACAGTCTGGAGTCTGAAAAGTTCATGATCAGAGTGGTGGCAGATTAGGTGTCTGGTGAGAGCTCACTTCCTGGTTCAAAGACAGCCATCTTTTCTCTGTATGCTCACAGGGCAAAGAAAGAACAAGGGAGTTCTCCAGCATCTCTTTAATAAGGGCTCCAAACCCATTCATGAGAGTTCCATTCTTGTGACCTAATCAGTTTCCTCCCAAAAGTTCCACCTCCAAATCATCACCTTGGGCATTAGGACCTAACATGAATTTTGGAGGTACACAAACATTCAGTCTCTAGCAGGCAATTATGTAGTATGGTTGGTGTATTCGTTTCCTATTGATGCTGTAAGATAAATTTGTGCTGTTCAAACCACAAACAGCACCAATTTTATAACCTTATAGGTCTGTCCAACACAGGATTTACCAGGTGTCTGCAGGACTGCATTCCTTTTCTGGAGGCTCTAGGAGAGAATTTGATTTCTTTGCCTCTTCTGGCTTCTAGAGGGCAAACACAATGCTTGGTTTATAGCTACCTTCCTACCCATCTTCAAAGCCAGCAAGGTCTCATCTTTCTGACCCTTTGTCATCTTTTTTCTCCCTTTAATCACAGCTGGGAGAGAGGTTCTCTGCTTTTAAGGACTCCTGTGATTAGATTGAGCCCAAAAGGATAATCTCCCCATTGAAAGCCTTGTAAACCTTAATATCTGCAAAGTCACCTGTGCCATGCAAGGCACCATATTCGTGTGTTCCAGGGATTAGGTCATGGATATCTTTAAGGGGGCCATTATTCTGCTACCACAGTTGGTTTTTAGTCATTACATAACATTACACTGTTTATTTTGATAAATGTAAGGATTGCAGTAGTGGTTAAGTGGGAAGATTTGAAGTTGGACCTGATGTGTATTAGTGAACTTGGACCTGTTTCCTCGCTGGTAAAATGGGGATAATGCTTACTAGTACATATTGAAATAGAAATAATAATTAAGGGCTATAGTCTGGAGCCAGGCAACTTTTACCAAACTTTTTGTGACTGTCTCCACAAAGCAATTTGTGACCACCTGAGTTTCAAATTGTTATAAATGTAGAAATGCTTTGAAGCTTATACAAATTACTACATATAAAATTTTGATGGTACTAATGTTAAATATCTTTAAAAAAATTTGTCAGTGGTGAAAATGTTCAATATATCCTTTGATACCTAGTTAGCAATTTTTTTCAGGTTTTTATTGTTTTCCATTTTCAGACTGACTTGTCTCCTTTATTAAATTAAATAAATGAAAATATAATAGAATTAAAATGTATAACTTTGATCATTCTTTTAGCCTTTAAATTTAAAATTCAAATTTATTTAGATTTTTTGTGTTCTTAATTATTTCCTCTTCTCAGAACTTCTTAGGAGCCAATTACTATCTTTGTTGTAGAAGCCCACCTGTATTAGTAAGACTAATTGTAAAACCTGAGCTGCATTTTTCAGTCTTGGTTAGTAGATATTCAAGTAGCAAAAATGTAGTCTTCTTTTATAATTGTTTGTCTGTGTACTCAGTGTTCGACACAAATACCACTATACATATATTAAGCAAAAATCATTTTAAAAAGTGATTTCTTATTTTTTCCCTTACACTGTAATAGGGAGTAGATTTTCCTCAAGTAGTACAAAGATGCCATTTTGAGAGGTTAAATTACTTTCTAAATGTTGCCATGAAGAAAGAAAAGAGATCATGTTACATGTTCTTTGTTGAAGGGCCTGCCACTGCACTTCAAGTTTGGAGCCTCACTGGCAAGGCTAGAATATGTACTTGCTTTATTATCTTCAACCCTGCTCTGACTCTGGGAGCAACAGACTTAGACATTTTCCCTGATATGGCCCCCCAAAGAGAATCATTTTAACTTAAGTATTTGTAAAATTTGCTGCTTAGTTTTTCTTTTAAAGGCTTTAGTTTTATATAGTGTAGCTTCCAAGTAAACCTACAGATCATTTCTTTGAATATTTAAAGTCATAAGTAAAAAAATATTTTCTTTGAGACACCTATAAATTATATTTTAATATTGCAGTTAATCATAAATTTAACTCGTTTATATTGAATTAAATTTAGAAAGTTTTTAAAATTACATTTTGAGAAAAAACTTTTTTTGTATAAAATGGCATGAATTAGACTGTTTATCTGTTTCAGAAACTTGATAATAAAAAGTCCCCAAAGCAGTTACAGTATTTTCTTTGTTCTGTTTCCTTGCTATTCTTAGCTATATTAAGACCTTAAAAAGATTTTTCACATAAGCCCTCATAAAAATCTCAGTGCCACATTCTTTGTGTTAATTTGACTGTTTTATGTTGATATTTTTTTCCCAGCTCTGCTTTATGTAGAATATAAGCCTTTATTAACCTTTAGGGAATAACTTAAAAAATTTGGTTATTAAATTTGAGTGTATTTCATAAATATGTTTACATGTATCTGCTCCCATTTCTGAGGGTTTAAGAGCTTAAGCATTACTTATAAGCTTATAGCTCTGTTAAAACATTTATCAGTCCATTAAAAATGAGAAAACTAATTTTTCTCATTTGTAGTTATCAATTTGTGTAATACTTTCTGGAGAAAGTCACTATAATTAGTAATTAGATTATATCCTATAAATATAGTCACACTTGTATCAGTCTTTTTAGTATTTTGAGAGTAGGTGTCATATATTCTAAACAGACTATTTGTCACAACACACTTTTTCCAAAAGGAAAAGATAGAGCTGCTAAAACTTTGTGGTTGAGCATTGGGACTTTATGTTTTGTTTTGTCCTCTTCACACAGGTTCTCTCTCTAGCTCATGAGCTTTAAGTTATTTACATATTTTTTGCTCAATAATACGATAATGGATTTGCCTTTCTATGTTGTGGTCCTGATTCTCTACCCTTGCCTGTGCTTCCATTGATCCTTCTTGTGTAGTGGGTCCAAGTCTTCTCGGTAGGCTTAGCCTAAGTCTTAATTTCTCCATGAACCTTCATCTGGCTCTTGGTGTAAACCTTCAGACACTTACAAAGGAGCCACTTCACTGTAAAAGAGCAGTTTGTCCGTCTTACTGATTATCTTGAGGTTTTTACCCAGTCACGCCTTTTTTAATCCTCTCCTGAGGATATGTTTACTGATTTTAGAGAGAATGAGAGGAAGGGGGAGAGAGCAAGAAATATCAATGTAAGAGAAACATCGATTAACCGGTTTCCTCCCACATGTGTCCCAACTGTGGTTCGAACCCTTAACCTAGGTATGTGCCCTGATGGGGAATGGAAGCTGCAACCTCCTGGCATAGTGGATAGTGCTCCAACCAACTGAGCCACTTGGCTAGGGCCCAGTAATATCTTTTTACTTAAACTTACACACCTTTTTCAAAGTTATCATCTAACACCCCATTTAAATTTGTTGTATCACTTACCATGATTGTAATTAAATTATTATTTGTATAAACTTTTAAAAAAAGATTTTATTTATTTTTAGAGGTATGGGAAGGGAAGGGGAAAGAGAGGGAGAGAAACATCAATATGCAGTTAGCTCTCATGTACCCCCTGTTGAGACCTGGCCCACAACCCAGGCATATGCCTTGACTGGGAATTGAACCGGTGACCCTTTGGTTCTCAGGCCGGCACTCAGTCCACTGAGAGCCACACGAGCCAGGGTTATGTGAACATTTCTTTAAGATCTGTTTCTATTCTTATAAACTGTGAGTTCTTTGTGAGCAGAGCATCTTTTTTGGCTCATTGTATTAGTGGGCATAACCAGTGTTAGAGAGCCTAGCTCAATGTTTTGCTTATTAGCACTGAAGCTAAGTAGCTTTTATGTGACAGCAGCCAGTGAGCTTTTTATTTTATTTTTTTTAGTCCTCTTAAAAAAAAACTTTGGTTTTTGTAAAAGTTTTTAGCCTTGCCCTGACTGGCCTGCCTCAGAGGATTGGGCATCGTCCTGCAAAGTGAAAGGTCTCTGGTTCAATTCCTCATCAGGGCACATACCTGTGTTGCAGGCCAGGTCCCCAGTTGAGGGGTGTGCAAGAGGCAACTGATCACTTTTACTCTTTCTCCCTCACTTTCCTCTCTCTAAAAATAAATAAAATATTTTTTTAAAAAGAGAGGATAACCTAAAATAGAATTGTTTGTGTTTTAGGAAAAATAAGAGAGCATATACTTCTTTGTGAAAATAAAGAGTACTTGTGCATGTACCTGTCAAAGGCCACAGTTCAGGATTTAAGAAACAACTTATAGTAAGAACATGGTTAACTTGTTATATTTAAACCATTCAACATATTTAACTTTTTTTTTTTTTTTAGTTAACAGCTTTTCAGTTGCTTTTAATGGGGAATTTAAAATTTTATATATTAATATGATCTTTAGATAGTGATAACTTTGCTAAATCAATTTTAGTGTATTCTTGATTGGGATTTAGTTTACATTAAAAGCACTTAGAGGGATAGTGGCATTGAGTTTGATTAGTTTTTATATCACATGGCTTTCTTTATAGGGGAAGGTTGATGGGTGATTTCTTCAGTCTTTATTTGATGAACAACAGTGAATAATCCAAACGTTTGTGTTTTTCCTAAACATCTTTATTTTTTGAAAGTATCTCAGATATCTGTAAAAATGATGTATTTTAACATAATACATCAGTGTTGTTTTGTTTTTGATTTTTGTTTTACTGTTCTAATTCTTTTGTTGGTTTCTGCCTAGAGCAGCAGAAATTTATTTTCTCCTAGTCCTTGAGGCTAGACATCCAAAATCAGGTTGTCAGTGGAGCCATGCTCCCTCTGAAGGCTCTGGGAGAAAGATCTGATCTGCTTACGTGTGATAGCCTCAGGCATATGTTTTGGCTTCTTGTTGGCTGCCATCTTATCTTTTCTCACACGTCTGTGTCCAAATTTCCCCTTTTTATAAGGACTCTAATCATATGGGATTAGAGCCTGTGCTAATGACTTCATTTTAACTTGACCTCTTTAAAGATACTATCTCCAAATAAGGTCATTCTGAGGTGTTGAGAATTAGGACTTCCAACACAAGAATTTAATCCATTCATGTTTTTATTTTGAAATTAGTTTGTACTTAGAAGAGCTGCAAGGATGGCATAGTGAACTCCCACATACTCTTTACTTATATTTATTAATTTTTTTACATTTTTCACGTTTGCATCATTCTCTGATTCTCCTTTCCTTTACCTATCTACACACATACACATGATTTATTTTTTATGAACTTTTTGAGGGACTGAGATCATACATATTATCCTTTTTATCCTTAGTATTTCAGTTTCTCTTTTCCAAGAACAAAGATTATCTCAATCACAATTTGGACATCAATTTAGGAAATTTAACATTGATTCAGTAATTTAATCTGCAGTCTATAATATTCTGTTTCAGTTGTTTTAGCTAAGTCCTTTTTAGACTCTTCTTTTCCATCTAGTAGAGGATTCAGTTGTTCAGTTGTCATGTCTCTTTAGTCTGGAACAGCTCCTTAGCTGTCTTTGTCTTTTATGACATTAATATTTGTGAAGAATGTAGGCCATTATTTTATATACCATTCCTTGTTTTGGAGTTATCTGACATTTTCTCATTGTTAGATTTAGGTGATGCATCTATGTCCAGAATTTAGGTGATAATGTCCTTTCTCAGGGCATCACATTCAGAGGCATAATATGTTTACTTTACTTGTCATTGGTAATATTAATTTTAATCACCAGGTCAAGGTGTTAATCCAGTTTCTCCACCGTATAGTTGCTATTTTCCCCTTTACAACTAATAAGCAATCTGTAGGGAGATACTTGAAGATCATGCAATTGTCTTTTTCCTCATACAGTCTCCCCCCCTCCATTGGAGTTAATTGGTATGTGCTATTTATAGTTGTAGCATAGTGATTTTCCAATTTCATCAGCTCTACATTTATCGTTCTGCATTGTACTATAAGAACTCTTCTCACTCTGTTATCTAGTTCTTTAATCAATCTACTTAGCTATCTTCAGTATGGACTAATGGACTTCTATTTCACTGAGTTATAACCCATGATAACCTTTATGTGTTTTGATGTACATATATTCCAGATTTTCACAGGAGTCCCTTCATTCTGGTTCTGGTGTCCTTTGGATATGGCCCTATCTTTTTTGTGTGTGCACTTTTTTACTTTGTGACACAGTTAACATTAGAGGCTCATGCTGGACCTTCTTGGTTTTATGGGACAAAATCAGTGATGTCTCTAATGAACCCGTGACTCTTTTAGTGGGGAAATGATATATAGAAACCAAGACCTGATCAGTGGGTATTCTCATTGGTACTGCATGTCATTGCTTCGAATCCCTTTCATTGAACATATTTAGGAAATGCATTATTTAAAAAATAATAATTTCAATACCTCCAATTGTAATTCAACTGCACAGGACTTTTTTTTTTTTTTGGCCTTTTTTCCATTCCATATTCTAATGTGTTGTTTTAAGTTTAAAAACATATGTGTATACATATATATACAATGACATGCACAGGTCTTATGTGTACAGTTCAGTAAGTTTTGAAAAATGCATGCACTTTTGTACCCATGCCTGTATAAAGATACTGATCTATAATTTTAAAAGACTTTCTCATTGTGAGTAACATCAGTTCATTACCTTTTAGATACTTGATCCTTGAATGTACTTACTCACAATACAGTTTGCACTTTAGTTGAACACATAAGCAAAAGTAAGCTTACTGGTATTAATACCCTATGAAACAAACAAAAAAGGTCTTTTGTATACTGTGACTTAATGCAGATATAATTCCCATCAGTCATTTGCATGTTATTTTCTTAGAATTGGGCTGAGAAGATGTTGACATTTCTTCAAAGATTGTATCACTACATCTTTCTAATTGGAAATTGTGATGGTTAAAAAAATAAAGTGTATTTCCTTATGAGTGGGCGAAGTACACTGTAGTTTCTGGAGTTTAGGCAAGTGTTTCTTAGCACTGTTCTATCAATTGTTGGCTCTGCTCACAGAAATTTATAACTTTCAACAACATCCTTTTTAAACCAGTGGAATAGAAATGGACAGTTGGCCAATTTTCAGTAAGAAGGCATGAATTTCATTTAAACGGATATTTCTATAGTGGCGAATCTGTCCAGTTTTTAAAATTAATTTTACAGCTGATTCTGTAAAGTCAGTAGAGTAATATTTTGGGAGGACTGAAGAAATGACCAAAGGGATAAATAAAAGAATTGGCAAAAAATGAGTAATTATGGTAGAAGGAACCATGGTGAATAAAAAGCCAGGATTTATCTTATAGTATTCCAAAGTGCACTATCTATTAATTAAACAATAATTTTAATAGCTTTACAAATCTGATGGAAGATTTTAGAATGAATGAGTTTACAAAACATGCTTAACACAAGAAATGAGGGCAGCTCTTAGTGCACCCAAGGGTTATGTAGATGGCGATTCTTGTACCTTAGTGACAGCATCTGAGTGAAGAATTTTCTGTTTAGGAAGAAAAATGTCTAACACAGTGAGTGATACACAAATATAAAATAATAGTACTAAAGTTGAGGAGGATCATGAAAATATATAAAGTAATAGTGCTGAACTTCAGGAACATCTTGCAAACATTACTAAGTGATGACTTAATTGGAAGTCAGTGTGCTAGTCACATTTATTACATCTGACAAGGTTTGTATATGAAAAACAATTGGTTATTAGTACTAGCAACCTCACCTCTTTCTGAAATTAAGGTATATATTCTGGAATGCAGTTTATCTACTGTAAGACACATATATCTGTGTAATCCACAGGTATTGGTGTACTATTAGCCTATGTATCATTAACAAAGAAAAAATGATTTCTATTAAACAATGATATATTGATATTAAGACACATTCTGATTTCACAGTTGTTCAATGTGAAAAGATGTGTCCTAAAATTTATTAATATATTAATAAGATGTAAGAAAAATACACCATTAAGACATACACATTTTAAGTAGATTTTGTTTTTAAGAGCAGTTTTAGGTTCATAGCAAAATTTAGTTGAGGGTACTGAGGTTTCCCATATATTACTCCCCCTTCTTAAAACCTCCCTCCATTATCAACAACTCCCAGCAGAGTGCTACTTTTGTTAAAATTCGTGAACTTATGTTGAAACATTATCACCCAGTCCGTAGTTTACATTATGGTTCACTCTTACTGTATATTCTGTTACACATCTGTTTTGACAAATGCATAAAGGCATGTATCCACCACTGTAGGATCATAGAGAATAATTTCAGTGCCCTAAAAATCATCTGTACTCTGCCTATTCATTCCTCCCTCCCACCTAACCTTGGCAACTTCTTATCTTTTTGTTGATTTCACAACTTTGCCTTTGTCAGAATGCCATGTAAGTGGAATTATACAGTATATGGTCTTTTCAGATTGGCTTCTTTCTCTTAGTAATATGCATTTAAGGTTCATCCATGTATTTTCATGGCTTGATAGCTTATTTCTTTGTAATACTACACAATAAATTTATTGTCTGGATGTACCACTACTTATTTATCCATTCCCTACTGAAAGACATCTTGACTGCTTTCAAGTTTTGACAATTAAAAATAAAGCTGCTATAACAACCTTGTGCAACAGGTTTTTGTGTGGACATGTTTTCAGCTCATTTGGGATATCAAGGAGCATGATTTATGGATTGTATGCTAATAGTATGTTTAGTTTTGTAAGAAATTGCCAAACTCTTTTCCAGTGTGGCTGTACCATTTTGCATTCCCATCCACAGTGAATGAGAGTTGCTTTGCTCTACATCCTCACTAGCATTTGGTGTTGTCAGTGTTTTGGATTTTGGCTATTCTAGTAAGTGTTTAGTGACATCTCTCTGAGTGTTGTTTTAATTTGCAATTCCTAATGATGTATGATGTGGAACATTTTTTCAGTGCTTATTTGCTTGCCATTCGTACTTCCTTTTTGGTGATATGTCCAAGTCTTTTGCTCATTTTTGAATTGAATTGTTATCTTATGGTTGAGTTTGAAGAGTTCTTCGTATATTTTGGCTAGCGGCCCTCAGGTATTTTTTGCAAATATTGTCTCCTAGACCATGGATTGTCTTCTCATTCTCTTGACTTTGACATTTTAACAAAATCCAGTTTATCAGTTATTTCTTTCATGGATTGTGCCTTTTGTGTATTATCTACCAAGTCATTGCCAAACCCACGGTCATCTGTATTTTTTCCTTATGTTATTATCTAAGAGTCTTGCATTTTACAGTTTAGGTTTATGATCCACTTTTAGTTACTTTTTTTGAAGAATAGAAGGTCTGTGTTTTTAGATTTTTTTTTTAAAATGTGGATGTCTAAATATTGCAATACCATATGCTGAAAATACTGTCTTTGCTCCATTGTATGGCCTTTGCTCTTTTGTCAAGGGTTAGTTGACTACATGTATGTGAGTCTATTTCAGGGCATTTTATTCTTTTCCATTGGTCTGTTTGTCTGTTTTTTTTTTGCCAATACACCCTCTTGATAAACTGCAGGTTTGTCATAATTCTTGAAGTTGGATTGCATCAGTCTTCCAACTTTTTATTCTCCTTCAGTATTGTGTTTACTATTCTGGGTTTTCTGCTTCTCCATATAAACTTTAGAATCAGTTTATCAAGATTTACAAAAAAACTTGCTGGGCTTTTGGCTAAGATTGCATTGACTCTGTTTACCAAATTGAGAAGAATTGACATCTTGACAGTATTGAGTCTTTCTATCCATGAAAATGGACCACCTTTCCATTTATATAGTTCTTGAATTGTTCATATAGATCTTGTACATATTTTGTTATGTACTAATACTTGTTACATATACATATTTTGTTAATATTTGTACCTGAGCATTTTTTGGTGTGCTACTATAAATGATAGGTTTTAAATGTGAAATTCAGTTTGTTCATTGCTGGCATATAGGAGAGAAGTTGACTTTTGTATATTAACTTTGTATTTTGTAACCTTGCTATAATTGCTTATTAGTTTTAGGAGGGTTTTTTTTTAATTGATACTTTTAGATCTTCTACACAGACAGTTAATGTCATCTATGAAAAAAAGATTTTTTTTCTCTTCCCACTTTATACCTTTTAATTTCTTGTCTTACTCCATTAGCTAATACTTCCAGTATGATATTGAAAAGGAGCAGGGAGAGGGGAAAGATAATATTGTTGCCTTGTTCCTGATCATAGTTGCATAGCTTTGAAAGTCTCACCATTAAGTGTGGCGTTGTTAGCTCTAAGTTTTTGGTAGGTGTTCTTATTGAATTGAGGAAATTCCCCTCTATTCTGAGTTTGCTGAGAATTTTTATCATGAATGGGTATTGAATATTGTCAGATGCTTTTTCTGCATCTAATGATATGATCCTGTGATCTTTTTGCTTTAGTTTGTTGATGTGATTGTATTAGTTGACTTTTTGAAATGTTGACTCAACCAGCCTTGCATACCTGGGGTAGATCTGTCTTGGTCATGATATAATTCTTCTTCTTCATCATTGGCTTCTGTGCTAATATTCTGTTCAGAATTTTTGTATATACTTGAGAAAGATTGGTCTGTAGTTTTCTTGTAATGCTTCTGCCTGATTTTAGGGTAATGCTGGTCTCAGAGAATGAATTAGGAGGTATTCCCTTGGCTTCTATCTTCTGAATAAGAATTTAGAGAATTGGTATAATATCTTCTTAAACGTATGCTAGAGTTCACTGGAGAACCCATCTGGGTCTACTGCTTTCTATTTTTGAAGGTTATTAATTATGATTCAATTTATCTAATATATATAGGCCTATTCAGATTGTTTCTTTAGGTGTGAGTTTCAACAGATTTTGCCTTTAAAGGAATTAGTTCATTTTATCTAAGTTATCTAATTTGATGGTATAGAGTTGTTCATGATAGTCCTTGGTGTGTTTATTTTTTAAAAAGATTTTATTTATTTATTTATTTTTAGAGAAAGGGGAAAGGAAGGAAAGAAAAAGGGAAAGAAACATGAGTGTGTGGCTGCCTCTTGTGTGCTCCCTCCTGGGGACCTAACCCTCAACCCAGGCATGTACCCTGACTGGGAATTGAACCAGTGACCCTTCGGTTCTCAGGCAGGCACTCAGTCCACTAAGCCACACCAGCCAGGACTTGATGTATTTTTTTAATGATTGTGTGACCTGTAGTGATACTCTCTCTTTCACCTCTGATACTAAAATTTTATCATTTTTATTAATCTTTCAAAGAACCAATTTATGGTTTCATTGATTTTTCTATATTGATTTCCTGTTTTCCATTTCTTTGGTTTATTATTTAGTTTCATCTGCTTACCTTGGATTTAATTTGCTTTTTGTTTTGTAGCTTTTACATGGCATCTTAGATTACTGATTTTAGATATTCTTTCTAATATATGTATTTAATGCTATAAATCCCCTCTAAGCACTGCTTTCACTGCATCCCACAAATTTTGTAAAGTTTTATTTTCATTTAGTTGAAATTATTTTGAAGTTTCTCATGAGATTTCTTCTTTGCCACATTTCTTATTTAGAAATGCATTGTTTAATCTCCAAGTAGTTTTGGATTTTATATCTATATTTCTGTGGTTTGATTCTAGTTTAATTCCATTCTAGTCTAAGAGGAAACATTGTATGGTTTCTATTCTTTCAAATTTGTTAAAATGTATTTTACACCCCAGAGTGTGGTCTGTCTTGGTGAATGTTACAAGTGAGTTTGAGAATAATGTGTATTCTGCCATTGGTTGGATGAAATAGTTGATAGATAGAAACTATATCCAGTTTATTGATGGTGCAGTCAAGTTCAACTTTGTCCTCAATGATTTTCTGCCTGTTGGATTTGTTCATTCCTTTTAGAGAGGTGCTGAAGTCTTCAACTATAATAGTGGATTCATCTGTTTTTCCTTGTAATTGTATCAGCTTTTGTTTCATGTATTTTGATGCTAAAATTTGTGTCTTTTTACCATGTCTCTTACACATTACCAAAAAAATTTTTTAGTGGTTGCCCTAGAGTTTTTACTATACATTTACAACTAATCTAACTCCACTTTCAAATACAGGCACGCTTTATAGTTTTACAGTTTTGGTTCCAGACCGCGGCCATAAAGTGAACATCATAGTAAAGCCTCACAAGTTTTTGGTTTCCCAGTGCATATAATTTTAATATATGTGTCTTGGTGTTGGTTATTTTGTGTCAGTATTCTCAAGTATGTATTGTATGTCACAAGCATGTAATTTCCAATCTTATTTTAGGAAAAATTTTCTTGAATTAATTTTTAACAGCTAGCATAGTTTTTATTATTTAGTTCCCTTTCTTAGGCTTTCTTCAGTGATTACTGTTCTATAAAAAGTTAGAACAATTTTTGTCATTTTCCCTAAAATCCTTTTCTTCATTTCTTTTTTGATTTTGAGGATTAGACTCTTTTTTCACTTTTTATTTCTCTTAAGGCATTACCTGTGTGTTTATTCACTTTTGTGTTTCTTTGTTTTCAGTCTTTATTTCTGAAATAAAAGTTTTAAATTCTAATTCTTTTTTGAGTCATCTTGCATATTTTAGTTTCTCCAGTTCTGATGTTGTTTTTTCATGCTTTATTTGATTTCCCTAATATTTTTAGCTTTTTATTTTGTGTGTGTGAGTGTTTCTGCTCTTCTGGCATACTTCAGTTGCATGTAGTAATGTCATTTCCTTCCCTTTTTTTTTTTTTCCCCCTAATCTTATAATACCTTGTGTGATATTTGGATCTGAAAACCTTCCTGTGGGTCATTTAAAGATTAGTTTTCCTGAATTTTTAGAATAAATATAGTGATTCAGGATAACATCTTATTTTTATCCTCACCTGTGGACATTTTTTTCCCCACTGCTTTTAGAGAGAGGGGAATGGAAGGAGGAAGGGGGAGAGAGAAACGTGGATGGGAAAGAGAAGCATCAATTGGTTGCTTCCCATATGCACCTGGGCTGGGGATCATAGATGCCCAGACCAGGGATTGACTCCACAACGTGGGTATGTGCTTTGACCAGGAATCAAATCAGTGACCTTTTGGTTACAGGATGATGCTCCAACCAACTGAGCCATACTGGCCAGGGCAGGATAGCATTTTTAACTTTACAGAGTTTTTTTTTATTATGTTTAAGAAGGTGGCCGATTGCCTTCCAAGATCTAGTTGTAGTAATGTCCCTTACTTTAATGTGAGCCTTCTTTTTCTATTGTCTCTGTTGTACCTTCATATTCAGTTTTGTTTTCACTCCCAGCAATTTCTCCTACTGTTCGAGTCTGTGTCTTGGGAGGGAAGCCTAGTTGGTCTTTTTAAAATTTCAGAGAGGCTTGACTACTGCACTAACTTGCTTTGTAGGCTTCTTGCTATCATCTGCAGTCGAACTGATCAACTCTCCCACCCTCCCCAGTTTTACGTATATTCTTAAATTTTCCTACACGTCTTTTCAGTGAATACTTATTACCTTTTTAGCTTGTAGAGATATGTGCTAAAAGCAAACCAGTTTTTATTGTCCTGTCAAGGCCCCACAATTTCAAGTATTAGTTTTGTGTAACATGGACAAGAGTGAAGGCTAAAAACTGGTTAAAACTTTGTTTAAGAACCAGTTATACCGTGGAATCTAGGACTTAGACCAGGTATTCCACTCTTGTCCACATAGCCAAGTGCTTGCCTATTGTACTTACATATCAGTGCTCCTTCACATCCAGTTTTTTCACTCTAGGCAAATGGGAACATTTAATTCCTTTGTTTTCTTGAAGTTAAGTGGTATTATGTGACTCATTCTGGGCAATGGACTTTGAGAGGAAGTGTGTGTCATTTCTGGGTTGACAAAGGAAAGCCCATGAAAATCCTTGGTCTTTTTCTTTACCTGTGTTTCATTTGGTAATAGGAATAAAAAGATCAGCCTGGGTCCTTGGATGACTGGGAAACAAACCCTGCCCACCCATGTTAGATGTTGTACATAAGACAAAAGTAAACTTTTATCATTTTGTGCCATTGAAAGTTTGGAGTTATTTGTTATCACAGCTTAATTTAGATTGTGCTAATGTGGTAGTCAGTAGCCACATGTGGCTAGTACTAATTGAGATGTGTTGTAAGTGTAGAGTATACACCAGGTTTGGAAGTCTAAGTATGAAAAAGAGAATGAATGGTATCTTATTAATAATTTTTATACATACAACATTGAAATAACATTCAGATCCGTTTGATTAAACTATTAATTTCAGCTCTTTCACTTTTGTTCATGAGGGCATTAAAAAATTAACAGTTGTCACATGTGGTCACAGTTCTGGCATTATATTTATCTTGGACAGTGCAGAAACCTACCTGGACTAATTCAGTAGTCTTGGCGGAAGGTGGATTGTCTAGAGATACTTAACCAGTGAGACTCCAGATTTGGAGAAAATACAGTGGAAGAATACATTGTATATGGGGATTAAGCAAAAATCTACTTGTTGGATCAAGAGATTGAGACAAGAGACAGAAATCCCTAATTTCTGTCCATGTCTCTTTTCCCACTTGTTTGCAGAGCACTGATAGTCAGAGGTATATCCACCCTCCACCCACACCCCCCAAGACTGGAGGACTTTTTTCTAAGAAACCTAACATAATGAGGATCTCCATGTTTTCACAGGGAGATGACTGACCAATTACCATATGGTGAAGCCCACTCACTAGTTTATAAAACTTTACTATTTCCACAACATTGTCCAGTCAGGGTTCCTTTGCTTGACTATTATATAAATGGTATCCAAGTATCACGAGACTTTTTTTTGAAATTTCTAACAGTAAAGACACTCCTTAAGGGAAAGAGAATAATAATAGTAGCAGTGAGTTGTTTGCATATTATGATAATACAGTGACTACAAGTAAAAGAAAAACACCAGCACATAGTCTTTGTAATGTAGGCTTGTCCACAGTACCAGCCTCTGCACCCTTTGCCTCCAGTATTTTAAGGAGTGTGCTGAAGCATGAATATTTCTTTGGTTATCCACTTTAAGGAAGCAAGTGAGATCTTCTGATTTCTTTTAGTTTGGCTATTCTTTTGTTTTAAAATTTACAAAGTTGATGGAAGAAAAAGGGAGGGCAACAAACAGTATGAGCAAAATGGTACAATATTAAAACTTCTCAAAGTAAGTGCAATTATTGAAAAATACAGATAAATGTAGAAGTTCCCGCCCCCGCCAGTCTGTTGAGCAGTGGTTTATGTATATTTGAACTATAGTTTGAATGAAGGTTTGAGTTCTTGTGATCTAATATCTGAATTTGTATCTTGTGTTTGTCATCTTCTAGATAATGGTACCGAAGAAAAATCACTTAACCTCATTAAGACATAGACAGTAAATAGAATATAATTTCCAAGAAGGCAGGGATTTTTTATGCATTGCTATATATCCAGGCCTAAGAATAATAGTTCACGGGACACATAGTAAGCGTTCAGTATATGTTGAGTGAAAATGGAGAGTCCTAATACAAATGCCTGTTGTGGCTCATGCTTCAGATTTTCCCCCAAATCTCAGATGAGCAGCATCTGGCCTCAGGGTGCCCCATATTTCTCACAAAGCGGCCCCAGGCCTGGCATTAGCAGCAGCCAGCCTTGGTTTGCAGCTTTGCCTCACCTCACCTGCATACTTCCACGCCCAGCACAAGTAGCAGCTATCATCAGATTGCTTAGTAGTTTATGCTAAATGGCCCCAGGCAGAACGCAGAGTGTGGCTGACCTTGGCCTGTACCTCCCTGCAGGCCCAAGAGCTAGCACACCCAGTGGACAGCTTCAGACCACATTGAAGCACCACCACCCAACCATCTCCACAAATGACACACTTAGCGGGTGGACTGTGCAGGCACCAGAGCCCCATTGAAGTAAGTCTCCTCTGTGGAGTGGGCCCCAGCACAGCTTATCCTTCACGGTGGTTGTGTTACTGAACAAAGTGGGATTCAGTCGCCATACACAAGCATAACACAGTAATTGGGGAAGGGAAAAGGTTTTCGTTAACAGAGTACCCAATTTGAGGGGGCTAGGGGCTCCCCAGCTCCAAGCCACTCTCCTGCAAAACACAGAAAGAAGCCAGCCATTCCCAGGACCTGAATCAATGTCTAGACACCCCACTCCATTCTTATCTTTCCTCCTAGGTCGTAATGTGCCACATGGATGAGTTCTGTCTCTTCAGCTCCAGGATCTCTCTCTGGAGTGGCACTTATGGGGCCAGCATCTCCATTGCCTCACTACAGCGTCCTCCCTCTCGTGGAGCTGGTGTGTGCTGCTGATCACTGCAGCTGGTTATGTGAGGGGATCTGTCTGTGGGGCCATGATGTCCAAGGCTACTCGTGCGTTCAGGGTGGGCAAACATTCTCAGTCCGCACATCTGGGCACCACTCCCAGAGTGAGAGGGGGGAGTGGTCCAGGACCTGTGCCATGTGGTATGGGGCTGCAGTGTCCCACAGGCCAGCTGCTGGTGAGACACACCTTCTGCATAAGCCTACTCCTGGCTGGGCAAGCAGAGCAAGGCAAGAGCTGTGAGCAGGGCCTGGAGTCTGCCGGATTCTGTGAATGCTCCAGTCCTCCCGACTGGGTAGGGCAAGGGGAGCGCTAAAAGGATAAGTCTCTCCATGTGCTCTCCATTTAAAATCTTGTGCCCTATATCCCATGCAAGGCAGAAGTGTCCAGATTGCCAGCCAGTCTAGGCTGTCATCCACCATATACATTGGCCCACAGAGTACCTCTACCCCTTCTCTTGCCAAAATGATTCAAGAGTGGGTAGAAGGGTTTCTAGCCATGTTCAAGGGCACAGTGTCTCTGCCCAGTGTGGGGCATCACCATGTTCACTGATAGATGTGTGCTGTGACCTTTCCAGCCCATGCAGGCTCTGCACAAGTTTTGTCACAAGCAATGTTTGTTTACCCTTCCTTGAGGGTATGGGGTCACATGGTTTCGGTTGCAATTTTAATCCACCCTTTTGGCACATCCTGACACCTCTGGGGTGCCCCTCCTGTCTGCACCACGATCTGGCCAGACCTCTCTGTTGCAGTTGGAGTTTGATGGTGATCTGTCTCAGCCAGTCCTTGCAACTGACTGGCCTTGGTAAATCCGTCCCATTCATGTGCCAACAACAATCAAGGCTTAACTACCAGAGAAGGGTGTGCACAGCCTACACTGTGATGCACCTTGAGTGTCCTCCTTGGGTGATCAGGGAGGCTGTGCCACTGGACCCTACAGAACACCTACTACATTAGGCCACTCCACCAGCCCATGAGATGTAGCAGCTATACCTAATACATAGAAATAAATACATGGAGGCTGCCAAAATGAGGAGACAAAGAAACTTGGCTCAAATGAAAGAACAAAACAAAACTCCAGAAAATGAACTGAACAAGATCGAGACAGTCTAATAGATGTAGAATTCAAAACACTAGTTATAAGGATGCTCCGTGAACATAGGGGAATAATAGATGAACTTAATAAGAACTTCAGCAAAGAGATACGAAGCATAAAAGCAAAACTAGAACACAAAAAGGAACTAATCAGAAATGAAGACTACAGTATAGGGAATCAACAGTGGAGTAGATGAAGCAGAGGAGCAAATCAGAAGATATGGAAGCAGGAAACACCCAATCAGAACAGCAAAAAAAAAAAAAAAAAAAAAAAAATCCCCCAAAATGAGGATACTGTAAGGAGCCTCTGGGACATCTTTAAGTGAACTAACGTTTGTGTTGTGGTGGTATCAGAAAGGGAAAAGAGAGGACAAGAAATTGAAAAACTATTTGAGAAAAAAAAGAAAAAGAAAACTTCCTTAATCTGGTGAAGGAAATAGATATAAAGTCCAGGAAGCACAGAGAGTACCAAATAAGATGAACTTAAAGATGCCCACACCAAGACACATCATAATCAAAATTCCAAAGGTTAAAGACAAAGAGAACATCTTAAAAACAGCAAGAGAAAAGAGGTTAGTTACCTGCAAGGGAGATCCCATAAGAATGTCAGCTGATTTCTCAACAGAAACTTTGCAGGCCAGAAGGGTGGCAAGGAATATTCCAAGTGATGAAAAGCACAGACTACAACCAAGATTATTGTACCCAACAAAGCTATCATTTAGAGTCGAAGGACAGATGAAGAGCTTCCCAGACAAGAAAAAGATAAAGGAATCCATCACCACCAAACCAGTATTAGATGAAATGTGTAAGCATTTTCTTCAAGAACTACAAATTGGTTGTTACAAAACAGTCATGACGATATAAAGTACAGCCTAAGGAATATAGTCAGTAGTGTTGTAATGACTATGTGTGGTGTCAGATGGGTGCAGGATTTGTCAGGATGATGACTTGGTAAGCTGTGTAATGTCTAATCACTAGGTTGTATACCTGAAACTGGTGTGATAATAAATGCCAATTGTAATTGGGGGGAAAAAAAATGAGAACCCTGTAAGTAAAATGTACTAATTTGATTTTTAAGTGAATTTCAGTACAGCTGAAGAGAAAACATTGATGTAACATTATTTTTCATTTATTCCCTTATAATACTTAAATGCAAACTTCTAATATTAAGAAAAAGAACATTTCTGGTTTCAGGTATTTATGTAATGAGGAGAGATAAAGTGATGAAACTTTAGCATGAATTATCATCTTTAAAGGATCCTTAATCTCCCAAATTCTAGTTTAAAGTTTTCTTCAGTTTTTAATAACTTAAATTTTTAAATTAAAGTTGACGTACAATACTGTATTGGTTACAGCATGGTGACTAGACATTTGTATAGCTTATGGAGTGATCTTCATGATGGGTCTGGTACCAGTCTGACACCATACAGAGTTATTATTACAGTGTTGTTGACTATATTCTCTATGTTTTGCTTGATAGATTTTTAAAAACAGTAGTAGTGACTCTTCAGTAGGTTACCCAGTAATAGGAGGAATGCATGTGCGCATACACACACAAACATTTGTGAATTCTATTCTCTCTCAGAGTTTTACCCAGGAACTATTTACAAAACATACAAAAATTGTGTCTAATGTGTGTGTGTGTGTGTGTGTGTGTGTGTGTGTGTGTGTGTGTGAGAGAGAGAGAGAGAGAGAGGGAGAGAGAGAGAGAGAATTTGAATCAGTAAGATGACTAATGGCTGAAATTACATTAGTCTTTCCTTAAAAAAAAAAAAGGGAGGAAATGGAGAGTTACTACCTCTTAGATTTGTTTTGAGGATTAAATGCAACAACTTATGTAAAGTACTGTTCTTACAAGTATGTGTATACCTATCTGCATACTAAGTATGTACGCAGCTTTACCTGTTGGTCACCTTTTTTATTTCTTTCACTCTAGCATGCATAAAGTGAAGAGCTTGGTTACTACTGATTTTTTTTTTTAATCCATACCCAACGGTATGTTTATTGATTTTTTTTTTTTTTTAAGAGAGAGAGAGAGGAAAGGCGAGAGAAAAAAACATCTCTGTGAGAGAGAAACATTGATTGGTTGCCTCCCATGTGCATTGTGACTGGTGGATCAAACCCACAGCCTAGGTTGTGCCCTGAGCAGGAATCGTACCTGCAACCCTTTGGTGTATGGGTGACGCTCCAACCAACTGACCCACCCGGAAAGGGCACAAAATGTTTTATTGAAGCTGCTTTAGAAAGTTTTGTGTATCTGTGTGAAAGACACCATAATTTATAACAATTTACCTGTCTTAGGAAAACTTTTCAATTACACAAAGTTTCAGATCTTTGCAACTTGATTTTTCATGGAAAACTACCTCCTTCTTGTCAAATTAGAAACTTATGCTTAAACTCTGGTCCTTCCTTTGAGGATGCATGTTATATAAAAGTGATGTCATTTTATAACATCCACTTCACTTCATAGATTATCACCATGGTTGTTATCCTAGAGATTACTAATAGGGTAATAGTCTTAAGACATATCACAGATTCTCTTATTTGTGAGAGGTGCATCTTAATATACATGCTAACCTTAGAGAAGAAATGATTTTCCCAACTTCTAGTACTTTCTTTTATGGTCATGTGATAAGAGTATGAATTATTTAACTCTTTATTGGAAGGAGAACTAAAATGAGTATCAGTGTCTGCTGTGGACATGGGCTTCAGGGTCACTGTATTTATCATCTGGGTGAGACGATACATTGATTGCACTTCACCAGCACTCTAGAATCCATGCTCCATTTGGAATAATAGCCAGGCACAGTGCACCATCCCTGAGCCCCCATGACCCTTTCATTAGAATGCCTAATTGAGCCTGTATCACTCCCTCTTTGCATACTATCAAACACTGACAGTTTTTGGAGGACCTTTAAATTCAGCCCAAAGTGGTCTCTGCATTTGTGAAGCAGTAGTCTTTAGTACTTCTCAGTTAATCAGTATGTGTTGTAGTATGAAAAAACTTGTATTGTCATCTTATACTGTTAATTAAGTTTTATATATTTATGCCTTGACTCCAAGTTTTATTAAATGTTGCTTGCTTACATGGAACTATATTTTAAGTGATTTAAAATTCACGATAGTATCTTCAGAGGTACTATCAAGTGATTTTTTTTCCTCTTTCAATCTTAACTTGCCAATTGTTAATACGTAGTTCAAACATATCTAGCCTCACAAACTTAGTCCCAACAGTCTATGATATGTTTTCCAAAGTGGCGGATATATCCATAGTCAGGCTGTTGGAGTGTGCATTATATTGGGATAGTTTCCTCTCTGCCTGCCTTAAATGTCACAATTTGTTTTAGGTTCTTTTTGAAATCTTAACTTGATTGTCCTAGTTGTTGTTCCTGCTTACAAGCCCCTCCCTTAGGCATGTGACTCACTTACTTAAAAGACAGTGCTGTTAAGTAAGTTAACTACCTGCCTCTCATCATAAGAGATGAGAACTTAAATGTAGGTTTCCCAGCTAAAACTTTCTCTTACTCTTAACCCACCTACAGACAAGTAGCAACACTGTCAACACCTGGCCTTTGGAGGAAATCTCTGTACTCTATTTCCCTGCTTGTTGGATTTGTTTGTATATTCCTGTTCAAGTGATGGATTTCATATGAGAGCGGTTAATTGAAAATTATGTTATTTTCTGTAATTTGAAGAATGTCATTTGTTTAGCCTCATTCATGCAAACATTGGAATGAATGGTAATAGGGTTTATCATGATGGTAGTTTTTTTTTTTTTAATTTTATTTTATCACAGTTGTCCCAATTTTTCCCCCTTTTCCACCTCCACCCAGCAACCCCCACTCCCTCAGGCAATCCTCACACCATTGTTCATGTCCATGGGTCACATGTGTAAGTTCTTTGGCTAGTCCATGTCCTGTACTATATTTTACATCCCCGTGGCTATTCTGTAACTACCTATTTCTACGTAATCCCCTCACCTCTTCACCCATTCCCCCACAACCCCCTCCTCTCTGGCAATCATCAGAACCCTCCCCATATCCATGATTCTGAGTCTGTTCTTGTCTGCTTTGTTTGTTTTTTAGATTCAGTTGTTGATAGATATATTTTTATTGCTATTTTATTGTTCATAGTTTTGATCATCTTTTTCTTAAATAAGTCTCTTTAACATTTCATATAATAATGGTTTGGTGGTGATGAACTCCTTTCATTGTTTCTTGTCTGGGAAACTCTCTGTCCTTCCATTCTAAATGTTATCTTTGCTGGGTAGAGCAATCAATCATGGCTGTAGGTCCTTGCTTTTCATGACTTTGAATATGTCATGCCAGTCCCTTCTAGCTTGCAAAGTTTCTTTTGAGATATCAGCTGACATTCTAATGGGTCCTCCCCTGTAGCTAACAACTGCTTTTCTTTTGCTGCTTTTAAGGTTCTCTCTTTATCTTTAACCTTTGGCATTTTACTTATGATGTGTCTTGAAGTGGGCTTCCTTGCATCCAACTTGTTCAGGAGTCTGTGCTTTCTGGATTTGCATGACTATTTCCTTCCCTTAATTAGAGAAGTTTTCGCTGATTATTTTGTCAAATATACTTCCAATGTCTTGCTCTTCCTCTTCTTCTGGCACCCTCTGATGCAAATGTTGGAATTCTTTAAGTATGCTTTAAATTGTCCCATAGGCTGCTTGCAGTATTGTCCTTTTTTTTTTTTTTTTTTTGGATTCTTGTTTCCTTCTTGTTCTGTTTGGTTGCTTTTTTGCTTCCTTATGTTCCAAATCATTCATTTGATTCTTGGCTTCATCCACTCTACTGTTGTTTTCCTATAAATTGTTCTTCATTTCAATTAGTGAATCCTTCATTTCTGACTCATTCTTTTTATGCTGTTGAGGTCCTCACTAAGTTCCTTGAGCATCCTTGTAACCAGTGTTTTGAACCCCATATCTGACAGATTGCTTATCTCCATTTTGTTTAGTTCTTTTTCTGGAGGTTTGATATGTTCTTTCATTTGGGCCATGTTTCTTTGTCTTCTCATTTTGGCAGCTTCCCTGTGTTTGTTCACATGTATTAGGTAGAGCTGCTATGACTCCCTGTCTTGGTAGCATGGCCTAATACAGCAGATGTCCTGTAGGGTCCAGTGGCACAGCCTCCCTTGTCACCCAAGCTAGATACTTGTGTGCCCTTTGTGTGGGCTGAGTATGCCCTTCTCTTGTAGTTGAGCCTTGATTTGCTATTGGCTATCAGTGGGAAGGATTTACCCAGGCCAGTTAGTTTCAAGGACTGGCTGTGACTACTGGCCACCAACCTCCACCCTCTGTGCACGATCAGCTCTGCAGGGGCAGAGTGGTGGTGCTTAGACGTAGTCTGTAGGTGGCCACTGGGTGTGCAAGCCCTGGGTTTCTGGGGTGGTGCAGGCCAAGGTCCCACCCATCTGTGTTTTGCCCGAGGCTGCCCTGCATGAGCTATAAGCAATCTGATATGGTTGCTACTTGTGCTGGGCTTGGAGGTTCTCAGGTGAAGCCATGCTGTGAATCTAGGCTGGCTGCTGCTAATGCTTGGAGCCACTTAGCAAGAGGTATGTTGCCTGGGACTCACTTAGGCCAGCTGTTGCTTGTTTGAGAGGATTTAGGAAGTTGTGAAGCGTAAGCCAGGACCAGACATTCATTTGGAAAATCTCTGTTAACAGCTTGTGTGGGCCTGTAAGTTGGCTGGGATGGAGCTTCAGGGGATCTTCAGGGCAGGGCAAACCATGTTGGTCAACTTGATGGAGTCTCAGATATGACACCCCCCTGCTGTGTGTGGCTCTGTAAGGGGAGGGTTCAGAAAATGGACAGTGGCCATCCCACATTTTCTCTGGGAGAAACCTGTCCCCCAGCTCTTGCCTTGATGCCAGATACTTCAGTTCCTCCCAGAATATTACTGGTACCTTTCAAGCTGCTACCCCAGTGCTGGAGCTCAGAGGGAGTGAGTCTGAGTAGGTGAGTTTGTATGTGGGTTCTTTAAGAGGAACTGCTTGGCACTCCAGCAGTTTCATCCACCAACTCAATCTCCATTGGTTTTGGCAGCCAGAACTTATGGGGACTTATCTTCCAGGCACTGGAATCCTGGGTTGGGCAGCCTGTTATGTGGCTGTTACTCCTTGCTCCTGAAATATCCCTCTTGAATTTTTTACCACCACACATGGATGTGGGACCAGCCCATTCTGCAGTATCTGCCCCCCTACCTGTCTGGATGGATGTGGTTTCTTTAATTCTGTGGTCGTCAGACTTCCATTCAACTTGATTTCTAACTTTTCTGAGTGATGGTTGTTCTATAGTTTGGTTCTGATTTTGATATGGTTATGTGAAGAGGTGAGCTGTGTTTACCTATACTGCCACCATGACCCGGTTTGATTCAGGTGGTTGCTTTAAATGAGATGAGAACAAAAGGTGCTATTTTAAAAGACTTTACTAAATAATAATTATGCCAACTATTATGCCACAGGTTAAATGAATTAAAATCTGACATAACCAGTACATCCTTGCATCCTTAAAATGATAGGTGGTTGTCTATTTCGTGAAGTATAATTATTTTTTAGGAACTACCTGTGTTTTAAAGGAATTCATTCCTTCTTGACTACCTTGCTTTAGCAATCCTGAAAAATACAGGTACGCATCTTTAGTAAATAGATCTGTTCTGAGAAAGAAATTCTAAAACATTTGCCCTGGCTGGTGTGGCTCAGTGGATTGAGTGCTGACCTGCGAACAAAAGGGTCACCCTTTTGATTCCCAGTCACAGCACATCCCTGGCTTGCGGGCTGGGTCCTGAGTAGCGGGTGTGTGAGAGGCAAGCACCCGTTGATGTTTCTCTCCGTCTCTTTCTCCCTCCCTTCCCCTCTGTCTAAAAATAAATAATAAATAAAATTTTTTTTAAAAAAAGCTTCAAAAATTTTTTTTAAAACATTCTTTTATTTGCTGCCTAAGTCCTGTAAAAATAGTATATCCTAATGTCACAGGCAACCAGGTTCTTGGTGATCACAAACAAAGAATTGAACACACAGAGTTTATAGGGAGAGTAGATTTATGAAGCTATAGTACACTCCATGGAATACGGGAGTGGATCAAGTCCAAGCAAAGATTGGCCCCCTCAGTGGCCTGAGGGATTCTATTCTTATACTGCAGATATTTCCTGGTTAGTTTTGGTGGGCTTTTACTGCTCACGGGCAAGTAGTTATATTATTTTTAAGCCCCTGTGCATGAGATCTCCCACGATTTTGCTTGATTGCCCGCTCGGGGAAGGGGGGAACTGCAATGCTAATTCATTATAATGGTATTATTATGAAGCAGGGGTTGTGCAGCAGTCACAGAAGCATCTTTGTGCAGGTACAGTAATGAGTCATCATAATTCAGCACTTTTGCAGGAAGCATGACAGCTAATCTTAGCACAGGGTATCTGCTCTGTATTCATATCCTTTTTCCTAGTCCTGGGGCACCTCTGGAGTTTGCTTATTGCTGACTATCTCCTGCTTCAAGTTTCCCCTGAGAGACATGGTTCCCAAAAATCTTTTTGGGGTTTTCAAAGGGGGATGATCATTTTCTGTAACTTTTTCCAGCTTAGGTGGGTCAGTAGTCCCTGCTTGTCAATAACCACAGAACTGTCACCCTATTCTATCTAGAGGTTGAAGAGGAACTCCTGAGAATATCATGGATGCTATATGTTGGTTAGCTTCAACATCATCCTTAGGGATTGGTTGGAAAACTCCAGAACATTATCATCTTAATGTGGAACGTGTCTTTTAGGGCCTCTTCATTTTGAATATGATCCTGAGGTCCTCCAGTTACTTACAGGTGTAGTCTGGGTTTTGGGTCTCCAGCTGGTCATGGCTATGATTGGTATCAGTGGTAGTTGGCTTTACCCTGGAAGCATGAACCAAACTTTCGACCCCTAAAAGTTTTGAAGCCATAGGGGTACACAGAACAACTTGGTTGGGTCCTTTCCATTTAGGGTTGAGTTGGTCTGCTGGTGATCCCACCATCCAAGTTTTAAGGAGAACCCAGTCCCCTAGAGATATAGTAGCTTGAAAGTTCCCTTTTCAGGGCTAGTAAAACTTTGTTCCCATATTCCTTTAAAACTTTCTACACTTGCCCTAAGTTCATTATATACATCACTGCTTAACGGGTCTTTGTTGCAAATACCAGATCTAGAGTTAAAAAGGATTGGCCATACAGCATTTCAAATGGGCTGAGCCTAGTATTGGCCTTAGGGGAGCACCTAATTCTCGTAAGGACTGTAGGTGGCAACTTAGCTGAGTTCTCAGAAGTCTCCCCACGAAGTTTTGCTAATGTTCTTTTTAAAGTATGATTTGCCCTTTCTGCCTTTCCAAAGGACTATGATTTCCAAGTGGAATGGAGATAATGCTTTGTGCCTAAAGCTTCAGAGACTGCTTGAGTGATCTTAGAAGTGAAGGATGGCCCATTACCACTTTCTAAGGATTGTGAGAGACCAAATCAAGATATTATGTCCTTTTGGAGAGCTTTGGCTACTTCTGTGGCCTTCCCTGTCCTTGAAAAAGCCTCAATCCAGTCAGTAAAGGTATCTGTCAGGACTGGTAAGTATTTATATCCTCTACAAGGAGACATTTTGGTAAAATCAATCTGCCAGTCCTCTCCTGAATATGTCCCTCTTTGTTGAATAGGTTCTGTCAGCGGGGAGTGGAGGAGGACAGGAATGGCTTTTGCCCAGGGTTGTTGTGGGCACAGAGTACAAGCCTGGCAAATATTCTTTATGATAGTTGCTATTCCTCTGCCCTATGAATAACTTATTAAGCATTGTTATAGCATCCCTTCCTGTGTGGAAGGAGTCATGCAAAGCCTTTAAGAATTTCCACTGAGAGGCCTGAGAAAGGAAGAGTTTCTGGCCAGTATATATCCTCTATATCCAAGGTCCTCCATGGACCTTGCTCAGAAGCCCAAGATATTCCTTTACCTGTATACTGGGCTTGATAGCGGAGCCATTTACAGAGGGGAGTAAGGCCATTTGTTTGGTACTCCCCAGCACTGCCTTTTTTGCTTCTTGGTGTCCTCTCCTATTTCCCTGGGAGATAGGGGACATACTCTTCTGATAGCCCTTGCAATGCATGACTGTCAGCTGCTTCCAAGAGATTTAGGATTTCTGGTACATGTTTAATGGGGGGATTCTTAGCAGTGAGGAGCCCCCCTTCTTTCCATGTGGCAGCATAAGCATGCAGAATAGGAAGACATATTTGGAGTCTGTATAGATGTTAATCGTTTTTCCTTGCCCTAGGATGAGAGCTCGGGTAAGGACTATAATTTCAGCCTTTTGGGCTGAGGTCAAGGATGGAAGGGGTCGTGCCTCGATGGTGTTATAAAAACTAACTACTGCATATCCTGCTTTTTGCTGTGCATTCTGTTTCCATCAGTGAACCATTCTTTGTTAAGGTTTCCAAAGGGTCATTCCAGCAAATCAATCCTGCTGGAGTAGGTAAGACTGATGACTTCCAAACAGGAATGGGCCAAGTCAGGAGATGATTGTGTAGGCATTAAGGAAGTTGGACTTAAAGTATTACAGGTTTTTGTAGTTACTTCAGGATTATCTAGAAGTAGGGCTTGGAATTTAGTTAATCTGTTTCCTCTTACCAGAGAAGTACTTTTTTCCCCCCTATATTCCCTGTACCTGATGTGGGGTTAGGACTCACAACTTTTGGTGAAGAGTTGACTTGGTTGCTTCCTCAGTTAACATAGCTGCAGCTGTGACTGCCTTTAAACACAGAGGCAGTCCTGATGCTATGCTTTCCAGTTTCTTAGAGAAATATGCAACTGACCAGGGCTCACTTTCTAGTCACTGTACTAGACACATCCAAAGCAAATCCCTGCTTCTCTACTAAGTATAAGGAGAAAGGTTTATTTAAGTCAGGGATACCTAAAGCTGTGGCGTCAGCCAAAGCCTGCTTTATTTTATTAAAAGCCTGATTATGTTCCTTTTCCCATAAAATGAGTTCAGTGTCTGGTCCTGTAGTAGACTCATAATAAGGGTTTCGCAGTTAGGCCAAAGTTAGGGATCCAAATCCTGCAATTCCTAGAAAGGAACAGAGTTGTTGTTTAGTGGCAGGAGGTGTTCGTTCAGTATTGGCTTTAATTCTTTCCCGTGAGAGTTGCGTAGACCCAGAAGTTAAGATCTATACCAAATAGTTTACTTTTCTTTGGATAATCTGAGCCTTCTTTGATACCTGATACTCTCAGCTAGGAAATTCAGAGTTGCATGACATTTCAATCAAAGCCTCCATGGAGGGGCTGCAGATTGTTATATTTCATCTGCATATTGTAAAATGGCTCCTCCTTGTAACTGTAGCTCTCTATGATCCTTTTCTAATACTCCAGCAAAGAGGTGCGGACTGTCCCCAAACCCTTGCGGTAATATAGTCCAAGTGTGTTGCTGGTGTATCACTTTGGATCAGTCTGCTCAAAAGCAAATAGATACTACCGATAGTCAGGATGCAAAGGGATGCAACAAAGGGCATCTTTTAAATCTAGTACTGAATACCACCACGTACCATCAGGTAGCTGTGAAAGCAAAGTGTAAGGATTAACCACTATAGGATGTAAAGGAACTACTGCTTCATTAACCTTAAATCCTGGACTAGCCTGCACTCCCCAGTGACTTTTATCACCAGTTTCTTAGAGAAATATGCAACTGCCCTAGGAGCTTTCTCTAGTGGGCCATGGGCAGTAAGATGAGAGTGTTGCAAGGAGATTGACAAGGGACTATGAGTCTGTTATGATAGGCTGTAACCCCTCCAAAGCCTCCCACTCAATAGGATACTGCTTCCTGTGAGGATAGTCCAATCCGGGCTTTAAATGGATTTTAACCTGTAATGCAGTCTTCACTCTTCCTGGAATACTCTACTCCTAAACTACAGGATTCAGTGAGTCCAGAACCAAACTTGAGATCTCTTACTGGTTTTGGCTCTTACTGATTACCATGATCTTGCTTAACTCAAGTGGCTCTTCAGGAAACAGCAAGATGGTTCCCATTCAGGCTAAAAGGTCCTGGTCTAACAGAGGGATAGGGTACTAAGGAACAATCAAAGAGGAGTGTTTGAATATTTGACTCTCAAATTGACAAGTTATAGGGGGTGTATGGAGATAAGCCTTAAGGTTTCCTTCAACCCTCATTATCATAGCTGATTTGGAGGAAAGAGATTTAGAATAGGAATTAAGGACAAAACAAATACCCCAGTATCAGCAAAGGAAGTTGATTTTCTTATCTGCCATATCCAGAGTTACCTGGGTTTCCTCAGTAGAAATAAGAATATAAGTATTCTCTGGGGCCATCCTGTTTCCTGGGCAACTTTAGTCCATGAGAGTAGCCATGGCCTTGGGTGGAGATCCCTTTCCACTCTGGGAATGGGGGCACTTATACTCATATATGGCCTTCGGCACTTGTTACCTCCCTCAAGGGTGGGAGTGTAGGAATGGTAGGGAGAGATGAAGCTCCAGTCCTAGTGTATCCTGCTAGGCTGGGTTTTTCCTCAGCTGGTGGCTTTTCATAGACTGGAGATTAAAGTGGTGGAGAGGTTGATCACTCTGAAGTAGGAGCAGAGGCTCCTGGACTCTGGGGTCCATCTAAGTTCCCCTGAGACACAGGTGGAGAACTAAAGAGGGTATCTTCTAATTGATCAACACTTGTGCCCGCAGGTTCTATCTGGGTGGGCCCAGAGCAAAACAAGGGAGTTTAGTACAGAGCCATAAAGGCCTGCACATACGGATTTTTGGACCATCTGTCTGCCTTCTGGCAGAATAAATCTAATTGTAGTAGGGTATTATAATTATTGCTCCCATTCTCAGGCCATAGCTCTCTATCCCATAATTTAATTGGGCCCATGCAGTATTACAAAAGGAAATTAATCTTTTAAAAACATTTTTAGGGTCAGATTTATTCCAGTTTCTAAGAATGCAACCTAGTGGCGATTTGGGAGGGATGGAAAATGTGTTTCCCATCTTGGCTGTGGCAGTCCTTAAGAAAACAGGAAGATACTCCCTTGCAATGTAGAGGTGCCCCTCTTTGCTTGTCCTAGGAGCTTTCTCTAGTGGACCATGGGCATCCCCGGGAACCCCACCATCCTGCCAGGCGTCCTGCCAGAGGTCAGCTGACAGAAATGTAAAAGGCTTGAGAGCTGGATTGCCTCTTTCTGTGTTCGATTCAGAAACTCTGAATTCTCTGAATGTTATCTGTGTAATTCATGGTCCTAATAAGTATCAGGCTGCAGAGAACTGTAGGAAGGGAACTACTCCAGCATCCTTGAGCATTGCCTGTAATCCTGAAGATTCCAGACCCACTGCTCTACCCAGGTGGCCCAAGTGCGTTTCCATTCATGTATTCTCCATCTGTGGAGACCCTCATTTTCCTGTAAGCCTTCAGGTCTGGGGCAAAGAGGGTGTCTTACAAGCAAAATAGTTTCTGTCCTTGTAAACACCAAGAGGGGCTCTGAGATGACCTTACTATAAAATGATAATTTTCCAAATCAGAAAGAGGACACTTTGGTATTCTGATTTTTCCAGAGCTTTGAGAAATTGTGCCCAAGCCTGAAATTTCCCCAGAAGGGACCTCAAGAGGTGTCTAAAAGAGGTCCCCCCTTCACACTAGAGGTGGATCTTATAGCAGGATGATGGCCTGAGAGGGGAAATTAAAATACCCATATAGAGGCAAGTAAACCACTTTAGGATTTCAAATTCAACTAGTTGGGTAAGAGTGGCCCCACATGGCCATTTCTGGTAACAAATGACCAGCAGATATGTATTAAGTGTCTCTGACCAATGTTGCTGCTGGCAATGGTAGTATATACTTGTACATGCCAAAAATGGGAATGACTAACTCCTGTAGCTACACTTATTATACTAATTCAGTTGACTGTTAATGTCACTGAAATAGATATTGTGGGTACAAGTACAGCAGGAACCCTTCCTATGCAATAGGCAAGTGGGGTAAAAATGCAAATATAAAGGCTTAAAGTCAGCTGTGGAGGACAGGCATAAAGGACTGTTTATAGGCCTGACAAGGATGGAGGTCATAGCGCAGGCAAGGCAATACTGATATCCTGTATAGAAGGTCAGAATATGCCTATGAGGAGGAGGCTGAGTGGTGGAGTGGTGTCTTATGGTTTTTTCACAGTGTGCTCGATAGGTGTGCAGACATTTTCTTTTCTTTTTTTAATGTAAAGAATTTATTTATTTTTAGAGAGAGGGAAGGGAGGGAGAAAGTAAGAAAGAGCAACATCAATCGGCTGCCTTTCACACGCCCCTAAATGGGGACCTGGCCTGCAACCCAGGCATGTGCCCTGACCAGGAATTGAACAAAGGACCTTTTGGTTTGCAGGCAGGTGCTCAGTCCACTGAGCCACACCAGCCAGAGCTGGACATTTTCTTGAATCTGGCATGGACTGAATGCTAATCCCAATCTGCAACCAGATTGTCCTCTCATGAGTCTTCAAACAATGGGTGCCCTTATGGCTTTTAACTGCCCAATCCATGCCCACAATTTAGTGGGTGATTTTCTGTTGGGGGAACATCAGACTAATCAAAGCAGAATAGACACACACAATCAGGAGATGGCAATAGAAAAGGGGAAATCCCTGAGTGCCAAGGGCGCAAAAGGGATTTACCATTCTGGTGTCTTCTCCTGTCTGGCTCGCCAAAAACTGTCACAGGTGGGCACATGTAACCAGGTTCTTGGTGACTATGAACACAGAATTGAACCTAACACACAGAGAATTTGGGCAGAGAGAGAAAGAGAGAGAGAGAGCGAGAGAGAGCGCGCACGCGTGTGCGCAGGTTTATTAAGCCATAGCACATTTCACAGAATTTGGGAGCAGAACAATTTGAACAAAGATTGGACCCTAGTGGCCAGAGGGATTCTATTCTTACAGTGTGGATATTTCCTGGTTAGTTTTGGTGAGCTTTTATCACACATGATCTCCTATAAGATTTTTCTTGATTGCCCCCTTGGGGAGGGGAGAACCACAATGATGATTTATTGTAATGCTATTATAATGAAGCAGGGGTCAGGCAGTGGTCACTAAAAGCATCTTCGCCACAGGTGCAGTCATGATTTATTGTGATTCGGCACTTTTCCAGGAAGCGTAACAGCCAGTCTTAGAACAGGGTATCTGTTCTATATTGATGTCCTTTGTCCTAGTCCTGAGGCTCCTTAGAGTTTTCTCATTCCTGACTGTCTCCTGCCTCACTAATGTAACAATATGGTTATATTTACTTCAGCAGTATCAACTAAAATCTTTGTAAATGGTATATAGTAAATTGACTCACCAAAAAATTTTGTAAAGTCCATATACTTTCAGGTTGATTATGATACTGTTTCTGAGGCACAGCTATTAATCTTTGATCTCTTAGGCAAAATACAGTTTTTCATCCTTTTAAACAACTCTTTAATTTGCAGTTTTTAGGAAAAAAGTTTTAAAAATGCTGATGGGGGAAATACTCTTTCTGACTTCTTTGTAAGCCTGTTAATGTTTGATTTTAATCTTTGTTGTACGAACATTCTTTACTAAAACATAAATGTAAAATTATAACTCATAACTGTTATATTTTCCCTCAACATCTTACTTTAAAACTTTTAAATTATAATAAAATTTGAACAGATATAAATCTCCATTTTAACCATAGTCACTTGCTAACATTTTGCCTCATATACTTTCTCTTTTTCTCTGTTTATAAAAATACACACTTTTTCTGAGCCATTTGAAGTAAGCTACAAACACCTTGATGCTTCACCCCCAAATATTTTAGTGAATATGTATTCTAAGAACAAGGGTGTTTTTCTTAATTGCTACATAATCAAATCCAAGAAATACAATATTAATACGATAATATTATGTGATATACTGTCCTTATTTAAATTTCCTTTATTTTCCCTCCAAAAGGGTACTTTATAGCTATTTTGATTTTTAATCCAGGAACCAATCAAGGACTGTCTGTTGCATTTGGTTGTTATATTTCTTTAGTTTTCTTTATTTTAGAATAAGCCAATATTTGCACCCACCACCACTCTCATTCCCTCACCCTGACTCTCACTGTGGTGTTCAATGAAATCTCTATTTTTTTTTAAATAGGATACCCCACAATTTGCTCTGTGTATTTTTGTATTTCTTGAATAAAGTTAAAAAAATTTTGGAATGAATATTATATAGTAATGTTATGTATTTTCTACTGCATTATATTAGGAGATGAAGTAAAGTTTTTTTCATTTTATAATAGCTTAGTATTTGTTTTGATTTAGTACTGCTAAAGATTTGTGATAGCATGTCTTTACATTTCAAAATACAGTTTTGTACTACTTTACTCTTAATTTTTTAAAAATTGAATTATGGTTCTCAGTGCTTCTCTGAGTGTAAGGGTTTCTGCCAGCCATCTGTCCTTCCCTCAGCCCATCACCTGCCTTTGGTCCCTGCCCTCCCAGTCCAACCTTTGATCTGTTTAATAAGAAGGTACCTGTGTCTGTCAGAGTTGGTGTGAGATGAAGAGACAATCCTTCTCTGCTGCCATGCTAATCAAGAGTTTTGGCTGGACCTTTAAGCATACACTGAGATAGTGAGGAGCCAGATGCAAAGCACAGACTGTGGCGCTGAAGCGGACTGATAAGGAACTTAGTGATTTGGCCCATCATCCTCCAGCATAATGTGACTTAATGACAACTCATATCAAGGTGGTGTATTATTTTGACAATTCATTTTCCTACAGGCTACCATATCAAACTACCTAAGGTTGCATTTACAACAAGAATTTATCATCCAAGTATTAACAGTAAGGGCAGCATTTGTCTTGATAGTCTAATATCACAGTGGTGTTCCGCTTTAATTATTTCTAAAGTTCTTTTATCCATTTGTTCACTGCTGTATGAGCCAAACCCAGATGACTCCCTAGTGCCAGAGATGCACAGATCTGCAAAATAGGCATATAAGTATAACAGAATATCTTGGGAATGGATTCAGAAGTATGTCATGTGATGCTGCCTTAAAGTCAGAATAACTTGTATTATAGCTGGAATAAACTTTTAAGTTACTGTTCCTCTTTTGATTTTTTTGCATCTGACTCCTCCCCTATCAGATCTCATTTTCACTGAATTTTTTTTTTTTTTTACTTCCCTCCATTCATTCACTTGCTCTTCTGAGAAGACTTAATAAGTTCTGCCAGCTTTGGACAATAACTGCTTTTAGAAACTGTAAACTAGTTACAAGAGAACAGTTGCCTAAGATTCTGAATTTAAAAAAACAAAACAGAGCATGTGTATTATGTGGACAGTGTCTTTAACTTGGTTATGAGACTAAAACCATTCCTGTCTGCTCTAACATGCTGAAGCACTCAGCTAAAGGGGAGGGAGATGAATGCTCAGTTGTCGCATCAAGGGAAGCGGAATTGTTCTAGCAGCATCCATTCTTGTTTAAGTCTTTCACTATTAGAGATCTAAGGTTACATGATATACTTTATGCTCATAACTGATGTGGCTGGAGAATTGGTATTAAATTTATAGCGTCAGCAGAACAGAAAATGTGATGTATTTTATGCATGTCAATAAAAGAATAACCTGTTCTTGTTCTGCAGAGAATAGAAATTGGAAGTCAGACACCCTTTATATTCCAAAATAGGGTCTCAAACATTTTGTAATTTTCATTTAAATTGTTAGGAGGCTTGGGGCTATTAGTTAATCTATTATATCTTCCAGTACTGTTCAATATAGCACTGAATAAATGCTGCAGGTTGTCAATGGATAAGTGGTCAACTAATAGTTCTGCTAGTAATTATTTTTCTTCAATAAATTTCATAAACCAAAAAAAAATTAAATTATGATAGATTTCAAAAATATAGGAAGTGGTTTAATAGACATGTGTGTACCTAACACCCAGATTTAAAAAATACTGGGATTTAACCATATTAAATGCTTACAATAAAAATTTTATTCTAAAATCTCTCCTGCAGCCCTTGCTGGGGGTGGCTAAGTTGGTTAGAGCATTGACCGATACACCAAAAGGTTGCAGTTTTGATCCCTGGTTGGGGCACATAAGAGAGGCAACTGATTGATGTTCCTCTCTCTCTTCCTCCGCCCTCTAAAATCAGTAAACATACCCTCAAGTGAGGATTTAAAAATATTAAAATCTATCCTACATACAAGGTATAATGTAGGTATACGTTTACAGAGAAATAATAATAAATGGATGTCTGTCCCAACCTTCTAGCTCAAGAAATGCAATTACATCTTTGTACCGCTCCAGACCTCAGGACAGTGACTTCTCTTTCCCCAGGAAAAAAAAAAAAAAGTCATCCTAAATTTGGTATTATTCCAGTATTTTTCCTTTAAGTATTTCCACTTTTGTCTTTTCTTTTTAATGCACTTTTTTTTTATTGTTTCCTGGTTTTGAGCCTTATATGAATAAAATTGTACTGTATACATGTATCCTTCTTGGACTTTCTTTTTCAGTCCAATGTTATGATTTTAAGATTTTGTTCATGTTGACATACTCATCTGAGGTACATTTATTTTCACTGATATGTTGTATTCCATTATATGAATATACTACAATTTGCTTTTGTTGGACACTTTAGTTTCCTCTAGTTCTTGCTGTTAAGATAATGATGATGTAAATATTCTTGTACATGCTTTCTGGTAGATATGCAAAATATTCCCTGATTTTTATGCCTAGACCTAGAATTTTTGGCTCTTTGGGTATGTACTCTGTCAACTTTTCTAGGTAATGGCAAAAAATCTTCATGTAAACAGTTGTACATTAAGCCAAATAAGTTTAAGGGAACAGGTATGTGAGAGGATGGAAAAACAAAATAATGAGTTCTGTTTCGTGTATTTTGAGCTTCAGTGTTGCATTAGAAATGTTGAGTAGGCATTTGAGATGTGTTTACAGCTTTCAGCTCCCTCCATTTCTGTTTTTTTTTTTTTTCTGGGTTGACTCATTCAGGTGTCTCATCTTTTCCTTCTCTTTGAAGTAATTTGTTAAAAATTACTGTCATATCACAACATAAAAATTACTGAGTCATAATAGAAGATGTGTTCAGTTTTTATGCCCTCAGTCTCAGGCTATCACATGCAGCTTAAAAAAAAACACAACCTCCCCCCCCCCCCTTTAAACTGCAGAGGTACTAGTTTTCTGGTTCTCAGGGATGATATAAATGAAAAGCATGAGAGGGTGCTGTTATTTTATTAGTAAACGTGTGTTCTAGATAGCTTTTAGCAAGGAGAAGAAAACAACAAAAAAGGATGCAAGCTAAAAAAAACAGGCAAGTAAATAAATAAGTAAACAAACATAGCACTCTTCTGGGGCCATGTATAACTGGAGCAAACAGCTCTATGTGATCATAGTCCCTGATGATTTCACTATATTGCTATAACACAGCTCTGTAACTAGTGTTCATAATATTAATCCTAAATAATCTTTATACTTCATTTGAAAAGGTACAACAGTGCACATTTTAGAAGAATTGGTGAACCCTAAACAATATAGAATAATTTCCTGACTGTTCCTGATAGTAAACATTTCTGTTTATATGTAGCGAAACTATTCAAAGAATGTGTTACATGTTGCTTTTACCTGCTAGCGAATGAAACAAATGATCTAGTGCTAATTTCTCAAAAGCCTACAGGAAAAAATATGAGTGATATAAATTTCTCTACTGACTGAATTGGATTTACTTGGGAAGGGAAAAAGGTATCAAGTAATTTAAATGTTTCATTCTGTGATTATTATATTTATTGTACTGTTAATTGTAGAAAAAGTTAAAATGAAAATATAGAAGTAGTTTTCATGCTTCATCACTAGGACGAGAGCATACAGATAGATGATTATTTGGGGGTTCATTCTGCTGCAGGTAGCTGCATCAACCTAGCATTTGCTAACAATAGAACAGATTGACTCTCACCTGGAAGTAGCTTCTGCTTCCCGGAGCTAGAAAGTGAGGGATACAAAGGGAACTGAAGATCCAAAACTTGGTCTAGGAACTGCTGGATTCTTTAGACCTCTATTATGGGGACTCTTCATTCCCACATACTATTGGAAACCAGTAGCAGATTTGAAGTTTCTTAGCTGATTTGAAAGGAATAATGTATTTGAATAGTTATTTAGTTATTCAGAATCTAATTTAAAGCAGGAGTATAAGAACACATTTTTAGTAAGTAGGATGTGTAAAATTTTAAATTTTGAAATTATTATGAATTCATAGGAAATTGCAAGAATAGTAAGTAGAGGTCCCTTGTACCCTTCTACTCCCCATACTACACATACTACAATATCAATCCAGAAATTGACTTCGGTACATTTTGTTTGTGTGGTTCTGTGCCATTTAAACATATTTATGTATGTTGTATAACCAGCACAGCATTAGGAAATAGATTCCACCACCACCACAAAGGTCTCCCTTGTGCTACCCCCACACCTGTTCCCTGTGCAACCATTGATCTCTTTTCTAGCTCTAAGACTTTGTAATTTTGAGTGTTTTATAAATGGAATCATATAGTGTGTGATCTTTTTTCACTCAGTCTAATCCTTTGAGATTCATCTAAGTTATTGTGTGAATCAATAATTCATTTCTTTTTATTGCTGAGTAGGATTCCAAGGTAAGGATGTACCGTAGTTTGTTTAACATTAACCTTTTGAAGGACATTTTGTCTTTTCCAGTTTGGGGGCTATTAAAAACTAAGGTATTGTGAATAATCATGTTCATTTCTTTGAAATGGGTGCCCAGTAGTGCAGTTGGTAACATTTAAGTATATATTGAGAGCTTTTTTTTTTTTTTTTTCCAATCCTTACCTGAGGACATATTCACTAATTCCAGACAGAGGAAGGGAGAGGGAAACATTGGTCTGTTGCCTCCATGTGCATCCTGACTGAGATTGAACCTGCAGCGTAGGTATGTGCCCTGACCGCAGCCCTACCCGCAACCTTTTGATGCATGGGACACAATGGTCAAACCAGCGAGCCACCTGGCCAGGGCTATATTTAGTTTTCAAAGAAACTTCTAAATGGTTTTCCAGAGTGGCAGTGCCATTTTACATTCCAACCAGCTTTGTATGAAAGATCATTATCTTCACATTCTTACCAGAACTGGAAATTGTCACTTTTGTATTTTAGCTTTTCAGTAAGTGTATAGTGATACCTCAGCATAGTCTTAATTTGCATTTCCCTGATGGCTAGTGTTGTTGACCATATTTTTTCACATGCTTATTTGTCATCCAGGTATCTTCTTCACTGAAATAGCTCTTCATACTCCTTGCCCATTTTTTAGGTGAATTTTTAAAAATTTGAATTCTGAGATTTCTTACACTCTACATGAGTCCTTTGTCACACACATGGTTTGCAAATATATTTTCCCAATCTGTACCTTGTTATTTCATCTTCTGAACAGGGTCTTTCGCAGAGCAAACAATTTAAATTTTGATGGAAGTCAATAATTTACCATTTTTTTCCTTTATGAATCATCCTTTGGATGTCTTTCACCATTCCCACCTTCCACCCCCAGTCCCAGATAACCATTTATTTTCTGTCAGTGGAATTACGTATTGTGAATGTTTCATGTAAATGGGGTCATAATATGTGTCTGGCTTCTTCACTTAGCTTATTATTATCAAGTTTTATCCATGTTGTATCAGAATTGATGTTTTGTATGGCTTCATTTATTTTTATGGCTAATATTTCATTGAGTGGATATACCACCATTTATTAGTTGATTGATATTTAGGTTGTTCCCACTTTCTTGCCTTTACTAAGAGCAATCGGTGTATTTCATTTTAGCCCTTCAACTTCCTCACATATGTGCACACATACAGTACTTCCTGTATGTGTGCATAGTTTTTAAAAAGATAATGTAGGAGTGACTTATTTTATATTTTTTAAACTAAAAGTGTATTAGGATATCTTTCTATGTCAGTACAAGTAAATAAGATGTATGATTCTTTTTAATGACTGTATGAACTTCCTGTTTTTCTTTCTAATATGACATTGGTGGTAAGCATTCTTATACAAGTGTCTTTGTGATGCAGAGCTCATTTTACCTACTTTAGGATATTTCTCTTTATTATCATTCTTTTTTATAAATGCTGTCTTGCTTGCTTGCTTGATTTATTTATTATTTAAAGATTTTGTTTCTTTTTAGAGAGAGGGGAAGGAGGGAGAAAGAGAAAGAGATAAACATCAGTATCTGGTTGCCTCTTTCATGCCCCCTAGTGGGGACCTGACCCACAACCCAGATATGTGCCCTGACTGGGAATTGAACCAGCGACCCTTTGGTTTGCAGGCCGGCACTCAATTTGCTGAGCCACACCCCCCAGGGTGATTTATTGATTGATTGATTTTTAGAAGGAGGTGGGAGGAGATAGAAGGAGAGATAATCGATTTGTTGTTCCACTTATTTATGCATTCATTGGTTGATTCTTCTATGCTCCCTGACCAAGGATTGAACCTGCAGCCTTGGCTTATTGACATGATGCTCTAACCCAGGGGTCCCAAACCTCCTTCCTCCCGGTCTGTGGACACTGCTCATATTACTGCCTGAGGAGCTCTACCTCCTGTCCACCGTTGTCCCTGTCCATGGGTCATTCATACATGTCTTTTGATGAGTCCTTTCTTCTTTCCACCATTATCCCCTTCTTCCTTCCCCTCTGGCCACTGTCAGTCTGTTCCATGTTTCCATGTGTCCGGTTCTATTTTGCTTATTAGATTCCTCTTATAAGTGAGACCACATGGTATTTTTCTTTCACCAACTGGCTTATTTCACTTAGCATAATATTCTCTAGTACCGTTCATGCTGTCGCAAAAGGTGGGAGTTCCTTCTTTCTTTCTGCTGCATAAATTCCATTGTGTAAATGTACCACATTTTTTGGATCCGTTTTTCTACAGATGGGCACTTAGGCTGTTTCTAGCACTTGGCAATTGTAAATAGTGCTGCTATGAACATACAGGTGCATAAGTTCTTTTGAACTGGTGTTTCAGGATTATCAGGGTATATTCCCAGCAGTTAGAAGTTCTGGGTTGAAAGGCAGTTCCATTTTTAATTTTTTGAGGAAATTCCATCCTGTTTTCCACAGTGGCTGCACCAGTCTGCACTCCCACCAACAATGCACTAGGGTTCCCTTTTCTCCACATTCTTGCCAGTACTTATTTTGTTGATTTATTAACAATAGCCATTCTGCAGGTGTGAGGTGACACCTTATTGTGGTTTTACTTTCCATCTCTCTGATGGCTAGTGATGTTGAGCACCTTTTCATATGTCTCTGGGCTATCCCTATGTCCTCCATGGACAAGTGTGTATTCAGGCCCTTTGAACATTTTTAATTGGATTGTCTTCCTGGTATTGAGTCATATGAGTTTTTAATACGTTTTGCAACTTAAGCCCTTGTTCAGTGTATCATTGACAGATATGGTCTCCCATACAGTTGTTTTTAATTTGATATGGTCCCATTTGTTTATTTTTTCCATTATTTCCTTTGCCCTAGGAAATATATTGGCAAAAATATTGCTATGTGGGATATCTGAAATTTTATTGCCTATGTTTTCTGCTAGGGGTCTTTTATCCATTTTGAGTTTATTCTGGTGTATGGTGTAAGTTGGTGATGTAGTTTTTTTTGCAAGTACCAATGCAGCTCTCCCAACATCATCTCATTGAAGAGACTATTTTTACTCCATTGTATGCTCTTGCCCTCTTTGTGAAATATTAATTGACCATAGTGACATTGGTCTATATCTGGTCTCCCTCTTCTGTTCGATTGTATGTGTCTGTTCTTATGCCAGTACCAGACTGTTTTGATTACAGTCGCCTTGTGGTATAGTTTTATACTACTGTGGAAGGTACTGTGTTCCTTTCAACTTTGTTTTTCTTTCTCAAGATTGCTGAGCCTATTTGGGGTCTTTTTGGTGTCATGTAAATTCATGGAGTATTTGTTTTAGATCAGTGAAATATGCCATTGTTATATTAATAGGGATTGTGTTCAATCTAGAGATTGCTTTGGGTAGTGTGGACATTTTAATGAAGTTAATTCTTCCAATCCATGAGCATGGTTTATGCTTCCATTTATTTTTACCTTCCTCAGTTTCTTTCTTTAGTGTTCTATAGTTTCCCAAGTACAGGTCTTTTACCTCCTTGGTTAAATTTACTCCTAGGTACTTTATTTTTCTTGTTGTTATAATAAAGGGGACTTTTTTCCTAGTTTCTCTTTCTGATAGTTCATTGTTGGTGTACAAAAATATCATCGATTCTTGAATATTGACCTTGTATCCTGCTACTTTGCCAAATTCGCTTATTGGGTCGAGTAGTTTTTTTGGTGGAGACTAAGGGGTTTTTTGTGTACACTACCATGTTGTCTGCAAATAATGACAGCTTTACTTCCTCCTTTTAGGTTTGGATATGTTTTATTTCTTCTTGTCTGATTGCTGTGGCTAGAACTGTCAGTATTATGTTGAATAATAGTGATGAAAGTGGACACCCTTGTCGTATTCCTGATCTTAAGGGAAAAGCTTTTGTTTCTGCCCTTGATTATGACGTTGGTAGGGGGGTTCTGCATCTGGCTTTATTATGTTGAGGTATGCTCCCTCAATTCCAACTTTGCTGAGTGCTTTTATCATAAATGGGTGCTGGATTTTATCAAATGCTTTTTCAGCATCTGTTGATATAATCATGTAGTTTTTGTCCTTCATTTTGTTTATGTGATGTATTATGTTTATTGAATTGCAAATATTGTACCATCCTTACCTCCTTGGGATAAATCCCATTTGATCGTGGAGTATGATCTTTTTAATGTATTGCTGGATCCAGTTGCCCACACTTCATTGAGGATTTTAGCATCTATGTTCATCAGAGATATAGGCCTGTCAGTTTCTTTCTTTGTTATGTGCTTTCATGGTTTGGAATTAAGATAATACTGGCTTCATAAAGAGGGTTTGGGAGTCTTCCCTTGTCATAAATTTTTTTAAATAGTTTGAGAGGGATTGGAGTTAGTTCTTCTTTGAATGTTTGGTAAAATTTGCCTTTGAAGCCATCCAGACCAGGGCTTTGTGTGTCACCAGTTTTTTTATTATTGCTTCAATTTCACTAGTTGTTATCAGTCTATCCAGGTCTTCTGCTACTTCTTGATTAAAATTTGGAAGATTGTGTGTTTCTAGAAACATACCCATTTTGCCCAGGTTGTCCAATTTGTTGGCATATAGTTGTTCATAGTAACGTCTTACAGTCTTTTGTATACTGTGATATCAGTTGTAACTTCTCTTTTGTTTCTGATTTTATTTATTTAGGTCCTCTCTTTTTGTTGATCACTTCAGTTAAAGGTTTGTCAATTTTGTTTTTAAAGAACCAGCTCCTGGATTCATTGATCCTTTGTATTGTTTTAGTTTCTATGTCATTTAATTCTGCTCTGATCTTGGTCATTTCCTTCATCACTTGCTTTAGGCTTTGTTGTTGTTCCTATAGTCCTCTTAGATGTAGTGTTAGGTTGTTTTTTGAGATTTTTCTATCTTCTTTAGATTGGCCTGTATATCTCTGATCTTCCATCTCAGAACTACCTTCGCTATGTCCCATAGGTTTGGGGTTGTTGTATGTTCATTTTCATTTATTTCCAGGTACTTTTTCCCTCTCTCATTGTTAGCCCATTCATTATTTAGTAGATGTTACAGTCCCCATGAATTTGAACATTTTTGAGTTTTTTTCTGATATTCATTTCTAGTTTCAAGCCATTGTGATTCAAGAAGATGCTTGATATGATTTCAGTTTTCTTGAATTTGTTGAGGCTTGTTTTGTGTCCTACTCCATGGTTTATCTTTGAAAACAATCCATGTGACTTTGAAAAGACTGTGTATTTTGCTTCCCTGGGATGAAATGGTCTGTAAATATAAATTAGGTCCATTTAATCTAGGGTTTCTTTCAGTGCCACAATATCCTTGTTGATTTTTTTTTTGTTTGGACGATCTATCCATTGTTGACAATGGGGTGTTAAAATACCTTAAGGTGACTGTGTTACTGTTGATTTCATTCTTAAAGTCATCCAAGATTTTCCTTATATATTTAGGTGCTCTGATGTTGGATGTGTATATGTTTACAAGGGTTATATCCTCTTATTGGACAACTCCCTTAAGTATTACGTAGTGACCTTCTTTGTCTTTTGATAAGGCCTTTGCTTTGAAGTCTGTTTTTTCTAAGTATTGCTACCTAGCTTTTTTTTTTTCCCCTATGTCCATTTGCTTGGAATGTTTTTTTCTATCCCTTCACATTCATTGTGTGTAGATGTTTTGTACTGCAGTGGGTCTCTTGCAGAAATATCATATATGTGGGTTGTGTTTTCTTATCCATTCAGCATTCCTATGTCTTTTGATTGGAGATTTAATCCAATTACATTTAAGGTTATTATTGATAGGTATTTATTCATTGCCATTTTTCCCCTTTATGCCTGTGTTCCTCTCTTTCTTTCTTCATCTTCTTAAAGCAGTCCCTTTAGTATCTCTTGCAATGTTAGTTTAGTGGAGATGTACTTTTAGCCTTTTTTTTGTCGGGGAAGCTCCTTATTTTGCCTTTCATTTTAAATGAGAGCCTTGGTGGGTAGAGTAGTGTTGGTCGCAGGGCTTTTCTTTTTATTACTTGAATTATTTCATGCCATTCCCTTCTGGCTTGTAATATTTCTGCTGACAGATCAGCTGATAGCCTTATCATAGCTCCCCTGTGTTTTATTAGCTCTTTCTCCCTTGCCACCCCTAAGATTCTCGTTGTCTTTAAATTCATCCATTTTAATTATGTGGTATCTTGAAGTGGGCTTCTTTGGATTCATCTTGACTGGGGCCCTCTGTGCTTCCTGAACTTGTGTAACTTTTTCCCTCACCAAGTTAGGGAATGTTTTTGTCATTAGTTTTTTCAAACAGGTTTTCTATCCCTTGCTCTTTTTCTTCTAGCATCCCTGAGATATGGGTGTTGCTACGCTCCATGTTGTCCTGCAGCTCCCTTAAACTATCTTCATTCTTTTGAGTCTTTTTTCGTTTTGTTGTTCTGACTGGGTGTACTTTTCTACCTTGTCCTCCAGCTTGCTGATTCAGTTCTCTGCTTCATCTATCCTGCTTTTAATTCCTTCTGGTGTATTTTTCATTTTAGATATTGTAGTCTTTGTTTCCTCCTGGTTCTTATTCATAGTTTCTATGTCCTTTTTTTCATGCTGATGTAGTTCCCACTAAGTTCCTTGTAGTTCTCACTGAGTTCCATTAGCATCATTGTAACTGTTACTTTGAACTCTGTTTCTGATAAATTGCTTGCCTCTATTCATTTAGCAGTCTTTCTGGGAATTCCTCTTTTCCTTTCAATTGGAGGTTGTTTCTTTGTCTCCCCATTGTTTGTTTCTGCTTATTATATTGATCTGCTTTGACTCCTTGTCTTCATGTCATGGGGTGGCCTTCTGTGGTAGGAGACCTTTGGGGCTCAGTGGTGCAATCTCCTTAATCTCCTGAGCTGGATGCTCTAGAGATGCCCTATATGCAGTTTATATGGGCTCTCTTTTTGTAATTGGGTTTTACAGTTGTTGGCTTGTTCATTTGTGGGTTTTCCCCTGCAGCTGACTGTCACAACTCCCACCACGTTTTGTATGCTGTTGTATGGCAGCATATAAAGCAAAACAAAATCCACAGCAGCAAAAATACCCCCAACCACTACTGCAGTATCAACAGCAAATGAGCTAAGATTAATAAAGTGGGAAAGAGAATACGAGTATTATTCAAAAGGAAAAAAAGAGTATGAGGTGACTAATGGAAAGAAAAAGAGGGAGGAGAAATAATAAGAGTAGGGAATAGAAACAAGGTGAACAAAGGAGAAAATAAAATCTACAATGTAAATAAAGTAGGAAAGTAATAGGACAAAATGGAGTAAGAAAGGGGAAAAGTACAATATGAGATTAGAAAAAAAATAATGAAGAAGTAGGAACCAAATTGAAGGAAAACAACCACTACAGTGATACCCATAACAAATGAGCAAAGATTAATAAAGGTGGAAAGAGAATAAAATTTTATTAGGAAGAAGAAAAAGATTGTGAGATGTATAAAGGAAAGAAAAATTATTTTGAGAAGATAGAGGGTAGAGAAATAATAAGTTTAATGATTGAAAACCAGGCTAAGGGAGAAAATGAAATTTGCAACAAAAATAATATAGGGCAGGAGGGAGGCAAAATGGAATAGGACAGGGAACGGTAAAATAATGAGATCTAAAATTTTAAAAATAGTGAGCAGCTAGGAATAAAATTGAAGAAATGCAACAACAATCTTAATATCAATGACAACCAAGCAAATATTAATAGAGGTGGAATGAGAATAAGGATATTATAAGAAAGGGAAAAGAATGTGAGATGACTAATGGAGAGAAAGATGGTTTTGAAAGGATAGTGGGAGGAGAAACAGAGTGAAGAGTAGAAGCAAAGCACAGAAAGGGAAAAAATAAAATTTAAAAATAAGAAAGAGAACAATGAAGGCAAAATGGAATAAGAGAAAGGAAGAACAAATGATGAGCTTTGAAATACAACTAAAATAAAAAATAATAAAAATAAAAAACATGTTGCCCTGGCTTGTGTGGCTCAGTGGATCGAGCACCAGCCTGTGAATCAAAGGGTCACCAGTTCAATTTCTAGTCAGGGCACAATGCCTGGGTTGCGGGCCAGGTCCCCAGTTGGGGGCATATGAGAAGCAACCACACATTGATGTTTCTCTTCCGCTTTCTCCCTTCTTTTCCATCTCTCTAAAAATAAATATAAAATCTTTTTAAAAAAAGTTAAAAAATATGTAAAAAATAAAAATAGTGAAATAATAGGCACAAAATTGGGGACAAAGAAACAATGTTAAAAAGCTATATGGTATAAAAAATATTGCAAATAGTGAAAAAGGATGAGGTAGACTTCATCTCAACAGAGTCTTTGCCTCCTGTATTCGCCTTCTGGCTTTGTCCCTGGTAATGTCACTGGTGTCCCAGTCTAGCCTTAGGGAGCATCTTCAAGTCTACACGTGATCCACAACCTGGCTAGTCTTCTTCAGGCTTGGCTAGTCCTCGCTATTCTGCCCTGCTGGCTTTTTATCAGCATAAGACCCAGGTGTGGTTCAACTAATGTCAGAAACTACCTCTAGAACGGCAGCAGGAGGGTGTGATTCCTGGTTCTCTCCTGGGAGGCGCTTTTTAGTCTTCAGGGACGATGGCAGGTGTGTTCCCCCATCCCTGCGCCACGTGCCTTGGTTCCTCCCAGATTTCATATAATGTGTAGTTTCTGATGAATTATCTCTGTTTCATATGAGGGGCCAATTTGTGTAAAAGGGTAAGCTTTTTCCTGCTTGTTACTGATTGGAGCTCTGTGTGAGAACTGAGGCTGGGTGGGGCTCTATATACCTCTTGCTGCTTCAATTTCTAATCTCTTTGCTATTTTCAGTGGAATAGGGCTCAAAGAGGAACCAGCATAGTGTCTGATAAAAGTTCATAAAGGTCTCCTTTGGAGATTCTCTTTCTTTCCCCTGCAGAAATGTGCCTGGCAGGGTGTTCTTGAACCTGGCCATGCTGTTCTGTGACATTTGCAGTCCTACCAATGGGGGTTGTGCATGCCCTCTTCTTCACAGAGCTTGGTGAGTGGCCCTGCCTGGTTGCAAGTAATCTCAGGCGCTCAGCTTTTGCCTGTCCAGCTTCTAGCCCACTGTTCATGCAGGAGGCTCAGGTCCAAACCCTCTGTTCTGTGCACAGTTCCCCGCTCACCAGCCATGCTGGATGGGGCCCCACAATCCCTAAGCAGTGCTGCCTTCTGTTCTTCCTGGCCAGCTGGACTCAGTGGGCATGAACTATGCTTTCAGTCTGGTGTATTTGCTGGCAGGGCAGTTGCACACTTGCATGAGGTCCCTGCCCAGCCATGCCTCAACTCCTCTCTTCAAGAAAGTCCCTATGTGGCACCCACACTGCAGCACCAAACCACTACCCAGCTCTTTGTGCACTCTGCCTCCCCAAAAGGCAAAAGTCTTTCTTGGTGAGGGCTGTCCACAGCCTGTTGGTGCCTCCAACAGCTTCAGGAGATAGAATTTCTCTCTTGCACTCCTTTTTGGCACTGCAGGTTTGGGCCTGCTGCTCACTGTGTGTGTGCAGTCTGAGTCTCTCTCACTCTATATCCTCCCAAGTCTCTCTTGATTGGGTTGGGAGTGTGCTGTGCAGGAACAGGGTCCCCTGCTCTGGGAGGGGTGTGAGCTACTAAGCTGTGTTTTCTGTCTGTTCTCTACTCTGCTGCAGGCACCTCAGTACTCCTTGGCTTCAAAAATTCATGTCGGCTAAGATTCCATTGATTGCTTAGGTCACTTGTCAGATGATCAGCTGAAAATCCATGCTGGAGGCATGAGCAAGTGGGCTCAACTTCCACCTCCTCAGCCACCATTTTCTCTCCTATATTTAACTTTTAAAGAAATTACTAAACAGTTCTCCAAAGTGACTGCATCATTTTACAGCAGAGTGTGGCAGTTCCAGTTTCTCCGTGCCCTCACCCCCTTTAGAATTGTATGTCCTTTTGATTATGGCCATTCTAGTGGGTATGTACTGATAGTTCATTGTAGTGTTAGTTTTTATTTTTCTAATGACTTACTGTGTTTATAATCTTTTCACGAAGCACAGTTGTATGTTAGAATCACAGGAACAGTGGAAGAAGCTAGTGGAGGTGGGCTACATGAAGATGAGAGACTGCACTAAATGTGCATAGAAATAAGGGAGACAAGTTTTAAAGAACTATCAGAGTTAGAATGGGCAGCATTTGGTAAGTTTTAGTGATTTTCATACTTGGCTGCCTGAATATAATAGGTGACTTAGAGGGAGGTGGGCTAGTGATCCCAAGATTTCAAACTTAAACAGTTGGGTAGATGGTACTGTCATTAGCCAGAAAACTGAATACCGGTGCGTAAACAATTTTTGTAATGGCTTATTATTCCTGTTCTCTTAATGTGCCACTGGAGAATATATTTAATATAGCTGTTTGGTAGTTTGGAAATATGTATCTAGTTCAAAAGGATCTGGATTGAGATGTAAATTTAGGGGAGTTATTATTGTGTACATAGCAATTGAATTCATGGAAATTAATGGTGTATTTGTTCTTAAGTCACTGTCTCCGCTGGGTTACTTCTGATAATTGAAAATTGCTTAAACCGTAAAAGGATTTGATGTAATATAAAAAGATCCAAGTTTATAAAAATGGTTCAAGGATTAATTTGTTAAAACATAAGAACATTGCTGTCCTAGCTGGTGTGGCTCAGTAGATAGAGCAATGGCCTGAGAACCAAAGGGTTGCAGGTTCAATTCCCAGTGTAGGGCACATGCTTGGGTTGTGGGCCAGGTCCCCAGAGAGGGGTGTGCGAGAGGCACACACACATTGATGTCTCTATCTTTCTCCCTCCCTTCCCCCCTCTAAAAATAAATCAATGAAATTTTTTTTAAGTTAAAAAAAAACATTGCTAAGGACCCAGATTCTTTCTACCTTTTAGTGCATGTTTTATCAGAGGGTTGTCTTCTGAGGCTGTGTCCTTACTCAGTGATACTAAGATGGGTGCCATAATTCTGCTTGATACACTCAAACCCAGAATTGCTCAGAAAAAAAGTGGATGTTTTTATCTTTGTGTATTTTTTTCATCGGCCAGTAAAACCTTTCCCAGAAGCTTCCCAGCAAACTTAGTCTCTTGTCTTACTGGCCGGAATTGCATCAGATGCTTATTGCTACACCACTCATTGGCAAGAGGGAATGGAAATTGCCACATTTGACTCAGACCAGAGTACTCTAACCTCAGTGTTAAGCATATTTTCCTCCTATCTCTTTTGGAAGAAGCTTTTTCTGCTTGCTTTGCATTTTGGTTCTCTGCTGTAGTTCAGATGAGTATAAAGTTTTCTAGACAACTCAGTTTCATATTATTGAGTTGTTATTCAGTACTTCAGATCAGCTAATATTTGTTGGAATTCTACTTTGTGTCATCTCCTATGTTAGATTCTAGGATATAGCAGTGAATAAGAAACTTAGAGTTTGGTGTGGAAAGATGCATAAGCAGAAGAGTGCTGTGATAGAATTGTGCATTAAAATTGATTTGTATTATGGGTTTAAAAGCATTTTTTATATATCTTTGGTTTTCTGAGAAAAGGCATCTTGAGTTTCAAAATCAAGCTTATATTCAGTTGAATCTTCCAGAACATTTAGAACAAAGCCTGTTCAAAATTTGAACTTCCTTTTTTTGTGTTATGTGGCTGACATGCTTTATTATAGAAGTACCTGATAAACTAACCTAAATTATACTATTTATTTGAGTAACTTACATATAAAAGTATGTTTTTCTGAAGCATAATGTTTGAATTTTCCAGTTAATGTGCCAAAGGATATAACAGTAAGACCTTTAGTTTAAGTGCCAAATGAAACGTTTTGTAAAATACTATTTCGTAATTTGGTTCTTGTTTTTTTTAAAAGTTACATGAAAGCAGTTGTAGTGTTTACAGCAGTATTTGTACAGTATGTATGAGGTAGTTTTTATGGGTTCTAAGAGAAGGAAAATGAAGATGAGGAAGAAGGGATTTGGAATAGGAGGGGAAATGTATAGTCAATATTGTTCATTTTGTGAATACTAAGAAATCTATTTTTTGATATCAGATACAAACTCATAAGTTATCTTAAATTTTGTCTTAGACTTAGTATATTCATCAAAAGCCTATTTATGCTACCCTTTTCTATAAAGTAAATTGTACATATCAGAGTTGATGGGTGACATTCTAATATAGAGCCAAAGATAGCTATACTATCCACAATTAGTGTTTGTCACTGATGGGCTCTTTAAGGCACCCTAGTTAGTAATTTTTAAAACACCTCAATGGTTTAACCACTTTAATAATTTTGAGAACCTAGAAGGATGTGTACATTTTGATGGCAAAAGAAGGTATATTGTAAAGGTAACATGGGGTTAAAATGAACATTTCCCATTTGTTTGCAGATGCTTCCTGAGTATTACAAAATATTACACTATATCTAGAAAGATTTGATTTTCATGAATTCTAAATCATTAGGAAGCTCAGATGTGTTTTTAGAATTGCCATCTTTTGCTGTGTCTAATGTGCTCCTGTGAATAATGTGCACCCACATTTTTGGCCCAAACTTTCTGGAAAAAATCTTTTGTTTTAATTTTTTAATTCAGTTTTTAATTTATATTTAGATACATGTTTATTGTATTATAAAGGAATTTTAGCATTTATTTTTGAACATACTGTGTACAAGAAATTTTATGTAACAAATCACAAAACACAGGAACAGATACAAGGTTTTTCAGGTACTACCCATGTATAACGTGCATCCTTGTTTTTCCCTCAACAATTTGGGCAAAGGAGTGTACATTATACACGGCAAAGTAAAGTGCCGTTTCCTTAATGTGTTTTCTATAACTTACAGGCTTGAAAATTTCAGACAAAATCCTTGATGAAAATTTTATTACTTGCCCTGGCTGGGTAGCTTAGTTGTTTAGAGTGTTGTCCCGACACCACGGTTGTGGGTTTGATCCCTGGTCAGGGCACATATAAGAATAAAGCAAGGAATGCATAGATAAGTGAAACAACAAGTTGATGTTTTTCTCTCCAGCCCCATCTCTCCAGAATATCAAGAAATAAATAAAAAATTTAAAGAAAATTTTATTACTTATACTTCTGTAATATTCAGTTTTAACTGGATCCCTTGTGGTGGTTAAACACAAGTTCATATGCTAAAAGCTTGTGGTAAATTATAAGTTAAGTGATTAAAGTTGTTGGGCACATTTTGCCTATGTAAACCCTATTTTTACACCTGTATGTATTTATAGATTTCTGCTTATAGGACCATAGCACTATACTGCAAAGTTAGGGAAAGCTTTACTTTTTTCATAGAATTTCTGGTATGCAAAATGTGATTTGCAGACCTGTACATTATGTGAAGCACATCCTGTCCTTTTGATTGTATTTTATTTACTTAGTAGCAATGAAGCCAAATCTTACTTAGTTGGTCTTAAATTTAGCCTTTAGAAAAGGTTTTCTGAAGTTTATGTTTTGTTATGTATTTGTACATGTAGAAGAATAGAGAGTGGATAGATGATTCAGGACTTTGAAGATGATATATTTGAAGATTCTTTTGTTTATGTATTTTCCTTTATTATTAACTTTAGATTTAGATTTAACTTTAGATTTAGCTTTGAAACGTTTCACACCAAGGATACTGTAATAAACAGTAGTTGTTAAGTGGTTTGCTGTTCATTTTATTTATTATTTCATTCATTGAAAATAATCTGGTAGAATTAGAATCATACCATATATTATCAAACATAGTCACTTTAATGGATTGTTTTAAACTTCATGAGAATAGGTCAGTTTGATTGCCTCCCCTCTCTTCTATACACTCCTTTCGGGAAGAGTGGAGTTCTTGGCAAATAGTGGATTTATAGGAAAATCTTTATGCCATTTCTAAAATGGAAACACAGTGCATTTATTTTTAAAATTAGTATAAGGGAAATTTAAAGACTATCTTAGAAAAAAATAATTTAAAAAAGCTAAAGACCAAATCTACACCACTGCCCTACCTACATTTCTCTGAGTGATAGTTTGTGCCTTACAGTTATGAGTACTCTGAAAAATATTTGGGATCTGGTTAAATTGTAGGAACCTAGTCATTGAGAACACTGACTGTTAAAGGCTGCTAACAGACAAACTGTTACTAGTTGCTTTCAGTGTCAGTCCACACAATTTAGCAAGCCTGAGTGGCATCTCTTGACTCTAAGAAAGGCTGCTGTCTCATGTGGGAGACTGTTTCACATTGTCCCAGTTTACATGAATTTAGTTGTCATTGCCAAGACTACTAAACCTCAGTGTGACCTACATGATACACTTCCTAAATAGGCACTTTGACCTTGCAGTGGGACTTAGGTAAAGTTCATACAGCTTAAACTTTTTCCTTGTAAAACATGAAACAGTATACTTTGCTGTTTGAAGTTTTAGTTAAAAGATACATTTGAAGAACTTATTTTTAAGATCTCTGGGTAAACAGCACCATCTCTTTTGATTTTCAGTTGTTTCCAACTTTCAGATTTATGAACGTTGTCTCTTAATGAGAAAGGATATTAATGGCAGTAGTAACCTAGGTAATTAATTCTTGCCCTCACAATTCTTAATATTCTAGGTAGTATTTTGACTGAAATTAAGAGTGCTTAGCACTGAGACTTTATGATAAAAAGTGAAAATAGGGATACTAGCTGGATGTTCAAATATATGTTTACCTAAGTAGGTGTCCGAATATTGTAGAATTGTAAATTTTAGTGCTGCTTCTAGCTGATTCTGTTTGTTCGATTTAAGAGATGATTTTTTTTTTTTTTCAAAAGCCTGAGATAATTCAGAAATTTTACATGTGAGTAATATTTTTCCGTAGAACTACTATTACCTTTGCAAAGTTGGAAATACTCTATATGGGCAGCTTCTTTGTGTAGAGACAGGGAAAAATGGTAAACTGATAGATTTCTAAAATACTGTAGAACTTTTGGTTGAATTTACATTGAAAATGTACAGTTTTACACATGATGAATTTTTAATATTGTTATTACATGTTATTGCAACAAATACAAGCTCTCTAAGTCTGAAATAAGTTCCTTTTTTCTAAACAGATTTATGAAAATATGCATCAGTTTAACACTGTCTTGGAATTCATGAGATGGAAGCATAGGTCAAAGCTGTTTGGAGGAACTTGGAGGTACAGTTTTATCTAGTCACATCTCTGAGGTAAGGAAAAAATTCTTAAAATAATAGGGAACTTATTATTTAAAAAATATTTTTTAATTATTTATTTTTGGGGGGTTGGTGAGAGGAAGAAAGGGAGAGAAACATCAAAAGGTTGCCTCTCGCACGTGCCCAACTGGGAACCTGCCCTGCAATACAGACATGTGCCCTGACCAAGAAGCCAGGTGGTTTGCAGGACACCGCCCAACTCACTGAACCACACCAGTCAGGGCAAAACTTCTCATTTTAAAGTACTATATGAAATTGAAAACTGTAGTAACATTACCTAGAAAGGCTCCATCAACATTGTTAGCAGAGAAAATTATCAGGGAGGCTTAACATAGGAAATGACATCTGAGTAGAATCTTAAAACAGTGAATAGAAGATTTCAGAGTGGAATTTGAGAGGCAAGAGAACTTCATGAACAGAATCCAACATAAGCAGGAGAAGTTTGAAATGTAGAGAATGCACAAAAGACAGAAGAAAATATTTTGTATTGTTTGAGTTCATGATATAAGAGATGGTTTGAGGGACAAAGCTGGAAAGATCTTGAGTGTGAAGAACTTTGAATGCCGTGGTTAGAAGTTTAGATTTTATTTTATTTTTTTGAGTAGTTAGCTGTCTTTGAAAATTTCTAACAGGTATTTTGGATTGTAATTGTGTTTTGTTAATATTAATCTGTCAGTGATATGAATGGTAGTTTGGAAGGGGGAGATACCAAAAGCAGAGAGACAATTAGGATACTCTTAATTGTTTTAAACAAAAAGTAATGCTCTTAATTAAGGTAGGGATCAACATACCTAAAATTATAGAAACCTTTAAGCATTGATTATTGAACAAATGTTTAATTTTCTTCTTTTCTACCCCTTCATGTATTATACCTTTCAGCCAATGATTTGAAGTTATCTTATATTTTCTCTCCTCTCTGTTCATGTTATTCTTTTCTCCTGGCATGCATGTTCTTTCTCTCTCTTGTGCAAGACCTGTCAACTTCTAAAAATCCATTTCAAGTGTGCCAGTTTATCCCTAAGGTTTATTTCTGATCTCTATTACTTTGACTCTAAGATTATGTTCCTTCTAGTTAAGCCCCCAAAGCACTTATTTTTGTTCTGTATGACACTACTTTTTTTTAAAGGCTTGCTTTCTTTCTTTCTTTCTTTCTTTCTTTCTTTCTTTCTTTCTTTCTTTCTTTCTTTCTTTCTTTCTCTCTCTCTCTCTCTCTCTCTCTCTCTCTCTCTCTTTCCTTTCCTTTCCTTGTCTTGTCTTTTTCTTTCTTTCTTTCTTGAAGGGAGAGAAACATCAATGTGCCATTGCTTCTCGAGCACCCTCTACTGGGGCCCTCACCCGCAACCCAGGCATGTGCTCTGACTAGGAATCAAACATATGACCCTTCAGTTCACAGGTGGGCACTCAATCCACTGAGCCACACCAGCCAGGGTGATACTACCTTTTTGGTCCCTGTTAAACTGTGTAACAGCAAGTCACAAAGACAGTGTCATAAGATAAAAAACATGGTCCCCATCCTGTTTATAGTCATATCAATAATTTGTGTTTGCACACACATGGGTGTATAAATGAAATAAATAAAACAGGTAATGGTAACCAGCAGTGCGAGGTAAAAGTGATGCAAAGCAAAGGAGTAAGTTATTACTTCTAGTCAGGGTTCTATAACTCTGAGAAGGACAAATAGAAATAGGAGGGGTTATTTGAGCTGGGCTTCGAAAGATGAGTATAATTTGGTTAGCTAAAGAAGGAATTAAAGATTTTTTTAGAAAAGCTGATTAACAGAAAATGAATATTTCTGTAGGAGTACGGTGGAGGTCTTGTGTGACATAAAGGAAATTATATTTGAGGTAAATTACTCTACCAGTGTTATATGAACATATATCATTAGAGAAATGGAGTGAGGATTCAGGGCTCAGATAGTTGTAGCAGTAGTTAGACATGAGGTAATCAGAATTTAATCAGAGTGGAAATAGTAAAGAAAGACTAAATGGAATTGGTATTATGAAGGCAGAAGGGCACTGATTTGTCGCTAGATGTTGGAAAGAGGTGATGATACCCACATTTTTTATCTGGATAGAAGGGATAATGGACCACCATTAATAGTAAACATAAGTAATTCTTCAAACCCTGTGGATTCTGAATTTTGTAAATTTAAAGAAATATTAAAATTAATGTTCTACTATATTGGTCTCTTCATTTGTTTGCATACAACAAATATTTTTATACATTATTTTTCAAGCCTTATCATATTGAAAGGGAAATAGTATGAAAAAAGCAAAGTACTGCCTCTTCTAGAAGAGCACTTTAAAAAGAAACGCTCTTCTGTTCATATTTATCTCTTTTGCTATAGTTTTAAATGCTGTGTAAGAATTAGTAGAATTTAAGGAGGTTTAAAGTATTCCTACAGGTATGAATCTGTCACTTAATGAAGGATGGTATCTTGTTTTAGTAGAATTACTGTTAAATGATTAGGGACCTGTGAAGAAATTCATTAAACAGTGATATGATGGTTCTATATTAACAAGTAAGCGTTAGTATGGTAATGTCCTTAGAGAACTACATTGTAGTGAGGTAATAAGTTACCTCATTATATAAAACCTCATTATATAAAAGCATGGTTTTGATGTTTTTTTTATTTTCAACTCAATTCATGATTTATGACTTTGCAATATTTAGGAAATATCCAACACTGTATATTGAAAATAAAGTAGTGACTGTTTGTTTCCTAATTATAAATTCTGTAAAACCAGAAAACATTACATTATTGAGGAAGGAAAGTAGTCATGTTAAGAAAGTTAGGCTTTTTGATTGCACTGTTACCAAGCTATTTCCTCTCTAACATAAATCCAGTTAAACTCTCAAATTGATTAATATTTGTATTTTATTATTGACATATTTATATTTAAAGACCTCTCGCATTCTTATTTCACAATAAGAATGTTTCAACAACAGTGTTTGCAAAAGTGTGGAGTATGTACTACTGGTATTATTCAGAATGAGTTCAGGTAGTACACAGATGGAGTTTTAAAATGTTCATAGTTATATATTTATTTTTATAACTTCCTATTTATGACAAGTAACATTAGTTTTCCATTTAAGGTAGTGACAATATGTTTCCTTTGTTTTCTCTCTGTTTTGAACTGTGGGTCAGAAACTTGACTTAATCAGACTTTGTTTATGGCAGTACAATTAACTATGTTTATCCTTTATAAGGCCACTGAATTGATTTATTTTTATCTCCTTTAATCTGGATCTCTATTTCCATTTTCCTCTCTTCCTGCCATAAGAAACCACTCTAATTTGAATGAGTGCATCCTCATAGAACATAATGTCGGTGTGTATGTGTATGTAGTTGACTTAGATTTTTGCTGCAAATATCCTGCCCCCTTTTTCCACTATTTTCCTCAACACTGGAAAGTTAAGATTCTCCATGTTGCTTTGTCTACACTTGTTTATTTCTTCTGACTTATGTTTAATAACCTATACATACAGCACCACATTCTGCTTCTTTAAAGAGACAACATACTCTTGTTAAAAGCATGGACAGGGGAGCCAAATTGCTTCATTTTGAGCTCTGACTGTATCTCTTCTTAGTTGGTTATTCATTTGAAGTAGAGCCTGAGAAAAGGACTCATGACTGAGTAATTTGTTTGGGATGCCATCCAAAGAAGCAGAAATGAGAGAATGGGAAATGAGACAGAGAAGAGAGTAAATTTACATAAAGTGTGTTAATAAACTATTTATATTTATTACTGGGCAACTGTGGTTTGATCACCCTGGAGATTTTTTAAATGCATCTCAGTATTGTCCCACCAAAGGACAAGGAGCTTGGGGCATTTTCCCACTGGCTTTCATCTTTAATTGAGGGTTGCTCCTAGAGCTTTAACTCTCACATTTGTGTGGTTCTGCCTATATACTGCTGAGTAGTCTTCTTTAGATTTAGAGAAACACCCTGAGGAACAAAACAGAGCAGTGCTTAGGCTCACAGTGCATGTCAGATGCCCTCAGACAGTGCATAGTAATGTGCACCATAGTGTAATGAAGGAATTTATTGCAGAATACTAGGCGTGTCTGCTGTAATCCACACCTTTTATTACTTAGATTACTCCAGGTCCCATTATGTCTACTCTGTCAGTGACCCTTTAAAGTGGTAACTGGTTATAATTGCTAAAAGAAATCTCTAAAACAGGAGGTTAGTGGAACAAGCTCTAGTACCCCAGTACTACTGCAGCTAGCCCTGAGGCCATAGTTGGTATTCCCCATGAGATACTCTATAAACCTTGTGATGATGGTGCTGGCAATAGGGTACACTGTGGCGAGGAGGCAAATCCATATTTGTAGTGTCAGTTCTGCACCCTCATGTGTCAGTTGGCATCCCACACAGGCATTAATTAGGTCACCTTCCTAAGAAGGAGCCCATGCTATTGACCTGTGTAAAGCCTTCCTCTCTGTCACTATGGCTCCTCCACTCATGGCCCTGCTGGTCAAACATTGAGGTTGCCAAGAGCAGAAGCTGGCTGATAGCCAGTGATAAGTTACTCTATGTAATTGGGACGCAGTTAAATGCTTCCTCTGTTATTGGTGCTTTGTGGTGGACATAACATAGAGCATAAAAATTGGCACTTTGTGCCATCAGCATGGCTGTTCTCGAGATTCCTTGTCTCTTATTTTATAATTTTGCTTCTTCCATTTCCCTAATCAGTCAGCCATACTATGCTCCATTCCCAGGGAGTCCATGTTTTTTCTTCTCTGTTTACTTCTCCCTTCACCATACCCACTGAGAGAATTTTCACCTCATCATTGTCTTTCAGAGCCAGCCATGTAGGGCTGTAGAGCGGTGGCAGTCCATTTTTGACTTGTATCTGTTAATCAGACCCCACCTTTTTCTTTTTTGTCAATGGTCACCAGGAACCTACCATAGAGTCATTGGTGTGAACAGAAGTAAAGACATCAGTGTGATAGGGGTAAGTGACATGAGGTTTTGGGCCCTCTTGTAGTTTACTAGTGTCCTCTGGGCCTGCCTTACGTCCTAATACAAATAGACTGTTTCCATCATACAATGATTGCCGCTCCACCTGACATTGTAACTTGGTGAGTCATGATGGGTAACTAGTCATAAAACCTTTGATGTCCATGGTGGGATTCTGTAATAGGGCCCAATAGCATGCCAGGAGCTACACTTTTCATACAGTATTACAGAAGGCATGTCCTTGCCTCAGAAAATCGAAAGGCCTGTGCAGCTACTCCTCTGTTGAGACTGGTGTCAGAGAATCAGCACAGCATCTCTCTTTTCCACAGGTATTTCTAGTATCTTTTAGTCCGTTGGGTCTGAGCATCAGGATAGCTTGTATTGGAGCTTGATCTGCTAAGAGCCTCTTCTTTAAGTGCTAATCAATATTGGCAGCTATCTGAATTACACACTCTCATCTTTCTAAAAATTTTAAAAAATTTCAAATGTACTGGTCATAATCATTAGTTGTTAATTCTCAGTTAGTATATAAAAACACTCAGTAAATGTTGAGAGCCACAAAGAAAATGTGTAAGTGAGGAATTCATAGTGCACCCTTCTTGCTAGGCCCTTGTCAGTGGCTCTTGCACCGTCATTCATGTTTGGGTTCCGTGTATTCCTTGTGAGAAAAGCAGTAGTTGAAAAGCATGTCAGCTGCCAGCACCATGGAAACCCCCAAAATGCTCCCTTTCTTCACATTGACATAATTGTTATCCTACTGGTAGTAACCTCTTTGAAATGCTCCAGCCGTGCCTTTGGGGGTGAGATCTCAACATCACTATCTAGTTTAGCAGCTCCTTTATTTTGACATCCATGAATTTCTTCTCCTTCACTGGAATGACTGACACTATCTAGGTGTCCTGTGTGTCTACTGCCACCCAGTATCATCTGTTCTGTTTAAATAGAATACATCTGTTCTGTTTTTAACCTTAGCTTTCGCTCCAGTTGAAGAGTTCCCTTTAAATGAATTGAATATTTTTATACCCACTTTGGGGGATTTTGGGTTCACTGAGCTCTCATTTAGTTCAGACTGGAGCCATGTGTTGTTTAGAGGCAAACAGTAGGCATAAAAGGCAGAATTATTTCTATTCTGTGGATTGATAACAAAGGAGCCAACAGATTATTACCTATTTTTTTGATGCCCTGACAGGAGTCTCAGTGCTTCCAGGCACTCCCAGCTACAAGATCCTTAGCATTGGAGCACGGGAGGATTCCCTCTAGGTCTGCCAAAATCTGTTAGATCTAGCAGTCTATTGAGATATTGTAGCAAAGCAATTACAGCTCTAGACGTCAGGAAAGGTTGAGTTCTACCTTTACTATTGGTCTCTCCTTGGACTGCATTAAATATTCCTACACTCACTCTCCTACAAGTCTTGCTCTTTGATTATTACGCTCCTTCAAAAGGAGACAAAGAAAATTTATTCCCAGTCTCTTCATTTCAGAGGGCCTCTTCATAACCAAGATATCATAACCCTTAATTTAAATTTGGTAGATAAGCTCTTGGCTTTCTTATTTGATTGTTCTCCAGTTTGGATGCTTTTAGATTTAAAGTTTTGTGTTTTGCAATTATGGTAGGTACTGTGAGGAGAGCATGCAACAAGATTTATGGTAGCATCTTTTTATATTCTATAGTAACAGTTCAATTCATATCTTCTTCCTCCTAATCCTAATCCCTCTTTCAACTGTTTATAATTTATAGCCTGTGTATCTCAGATAGAATTTCCAGTTTCACTGAGTTCCATCTACTTCCCAACTTTTCTTCCTTGCTTCCTTTTTCTCCCATTCTTTCTTTATCTATCCTTTAGGAATTAGGGGAAGTCTGATTCTCTCTTTTCAGAAAAACTTTTTAATTTTTAAAAGATTACATAAGCAAGACATGAATAAGTTCTTATATAAAATTTTGAACAGTATATACCAAATCCTAAGTTCTTCTTCAATGCCCTGCCACCCAGTTGCCCTCCTTACCACCTTCCTTTTCATCCCATTTCCATCTCATTGAACTCCACTTTGTAGTCAGGTTATTGGTCTACCTATGTATGCTACTCTCTCTTGAATTAATTTTGGTTTTTAAAATATTTTTTAAAAATACATAATACTTTATGATTTTCAGATCTAACTTTATAAAGTTACATATAACTCGTCTCATTAAAGTTAGTGTGGGAATTAAATGAGTTAATATATGTATCAAGTATGTAGAATATATTAGATTTCTTATTTCATAGTATTAAAAGTCAGTATTTTAAGAAAAAGCTAATGAACTTAGAGCCAGGGTCATTCAAAATATGGAGTAAGCCAGATATATTTGAGAAGAGGGCTTTTGAGTATACTAAGGTTCTCCATTTTGTGACTCAGATCTAAATTTCTTTTCTCTCGCATCTAAAAATAACTAGAGCAGAAGTGTCTAATTCATGGCTCATGCATGGAGCCCAGAATGGCTATGAGTGCCACCCAACACAAAATTGTAAATTTACCTAAAACATGATAAGGTGTTTTTGTGATCATGTGTCTCAATGTATTTAATGTGTGGTCCAAAACAACTCTTCTTCCAGTGTGGCCCAGAGATGCCAAAAGCTTATACACCCATGAACTAGAGGGTGGTGATTATGGGAGCAAAGTGCTTGAGCTAGTACTTGGAGATTGTTGGGGTCAGAAGTAATATTACTGAACAGCAAGTGAGGTTCTACTGCCTGCTACCCAATAGGCAAACTCTGGAGGCAGAGGTTTGGTGAAAAAGGGAAGGGGATGTTTATTCAAAAGCTACATAATTTTGGAAGAGTGGCAGGGTTCTGACTTAGAGCCCATTCCTTTTAGAACCCCCCCAAAAAAACAACCCTCTCACCATTTATTTGCCAAGCCAGACCAGTCCTAGGCTGCACTCAGAGTTCCTTCTCCCATTTAAAAATACTATTCTTTGGGAAACACAGGCTCCATTTGCATGATCATCCAGGCACCTGAGCTGGTTCCTGGTAGCGGTCCAGGTTCTGGCATCTTTCTGGAGTCTGTGTGCTTGCTGGACCCCTACTTGTTGCACACTGCCCTTTCCTCCACACCTTATCCTCTGGCCAACGGCTTGCACCCCATCCGTCTGGCTGCCACCTTGCCAGTGTCTCCATGCACCCAGTTAAGCAGGACCGTGCAGTGCAGCACCAGTCACCTGCACTGCCACTGCTTCTCACGCTGGGAGGAGCCCAGGATCACTGTCAGACCAGACCATGTGGTCTATGGGGCCCACCAGCATGGGCACACACAGGCCCCCAACTGGGTGAACAAGGGGCCACAGAGGGCAAAAAGGGCTGAGTCTCCATGCACCCTTCCTTTAAAAGCTAGGGCCCAAAACCCTTTGTGTAGCAGAAATGTCCAAATTCCCAGTCAGTCCAGGCTAGTGTCCATCACACTCAGCCTATGCAGCCACTGTGCCCCTCCTCCTGCCACCATGATCCGTAAGTGGCGGAAGGAGGGTTTCTAGCCCTTCACAGTGTCTCTACCTGGGGTAGGGCATCACATGCTGGTTTGTTTACCCTTTGGTGGGGGGTATCGAAATATGTCATGCACTGGCTGCGGCTTCCCTGCCATGTATGGTGCTTGCCTACCCCTCCCCGAATTTAGGGAGCGCAGCCTCTTGGTGCTGCCTTGGGGTTACCTACCCTGCTCCCTTGCAGTCTCACCAGATCCCCCCATAACAGTAACTGGCTATAATTGTAATGTTTGGGCAACACCATTTCAGTTGTTAGTATATTTAAAAGAACTATTAAGAATATGTGGCGTGATTTTCATAGTTGCTTTAACTCCCTAATTATGTTTCCATTAACAGGATATTAATATTATTTTTATTCCTTTCATTCAATTATTAGACGTTTATTGATTTGCTTAGTAATGTGCTAGAAAATGGAGATTAGAGTAACTGATGCAAGATAAATTTAGACGATCACCTGAGTAAATAAGCCTTTTAAGTGGAGGAATCATGTCTGTCTCATTTACTATTATATGATCAGTGTGTGGCACATACCAAGCAATAGCTTTTGAATAATGTCAGTCAAGAACTGTAAAACAGCTATGGTACATGTTCTGGGTACACTTGAGATATAGACATGGGACCCTCACTCAGCTTGATGAATAGAGATCAGAGATTGCTCACAAAGATTACTTACAGACCAAGTCTTAAAGAATGAACTGTAGTTAACCCGGTGGAAAACAAAGGGAAGAGTGCAAACTGTGTGCGAAGGAATGAAAGTCTAAAAGGGAATGCCTATAAAGGTAGAAAGGCTGCAGTGATTTCAGTATAGTTGGATTATTGTGAGGGTATGAAGAAGTGAGAGTATGGTATTTAGCCCAGCAAAGACTAGATCATAACAGTTCTTCTGTCTTGCTAATTCTATCCTATGAACTGAGAATACTTACAGATTTTTAAGTAGAGAGCATGATAATGGTCATTTGGTTTTAGAAGTTATCATTTTATTAAAAGTGATCATTTACTAATCTGTACACCAAGTTCTAATACATTTCAAATAATTATATCAACCGTATTTTCTGTCAAGAAATGCAGTTAAGTTAAAAATGAATAGCAAATAATATATACAGACCCACATTTAGATATGCAAAGGCATGTCTTCTATAAATCCCACTAGTCAAAAATAAAATAATGCAAATCCAAAAATACCTAGAATTAAATAATTTAAAAAATTAGGCTATATTAAAACTCATTTGACATAGTGAAGCCTTGTGTACTCATTTAAATATGAAGTGAAATAGATGATAAAGATAAAGGCTAACACCTGTAGAGCACTTGCTATCCACTAAACATTCTACATACTTTACAAAGTTTTTCTCATTTCATCTTATACGGCAACCCTATAAGGTAGATCTGTTGAGAAAACTATGGCACAAAGAGAAACTTAACCAGACTTCTAGCTAATGAGTGGTAGAATTGGGGTTTGAAATTAATGAAAAAAATTTTTTTAAAGGTTCAGTGGACAAGATTAACAAAGCCAAATGTTGGTTTCTTGAAAAGACTGTTAAACAAAACATAATTGATTGATCAAAAAACCCCGAAAGCACATATAGTATTGAAAACATAAGGGAGGTCATAACATCAGATATAAAAGAGAATTTTTAAAAATAAGAAAATACCTTGAATAACTATACAAATAAATTTTACAACTCAAATGAAATGACAATTTTCAATCCAAGGCTTCCAGTCAAGGTGGTGGCATAGGTAAATGAGATACTTGCATCCTCCTATGACCACATTAGAAATATAACTAAACTACAGAACAACCATCATTCAGAACTGCCTGAAATCTAGCTGAATGAAGTCCTACAACTAAGGATATAAAAAAGAAGCCACATTGAGACTTGTAGGAGGGGCGGAGACACTGCTAGTCCCACACTCACATGTAGAGAATAAAAATCGGGAGGGATATCTCAGTTGCAGAGGTATCTCCTGAGGAATGAAGAGTCCCAGCCCCACAACAGGCCCCCCAGCCCAGGTTCCAGTGCTGGGAAGAGAAGCCCCCATAACTTCTGTTGGTGAAAACCAATGGGGCTTGTGACTGAGAGGATGAAGGACTGGAGGAGCCCCAGACAGTTCCCCTTAAAGTACCTGCACACAGACTTGCTTGGACTCACTCTGTCTGAGTTCTAGCACTGGGGCAGCAGCTTAAAAGGCACCAGGAACGTACAGGAGGAACTGAAGTATCTGGAATCAGGGGAAGAGCTGGAGGGGTTGCTTTCTCCCAGACAGAAGTACTGGCATAGGCCATTGTTCTCTTCTGAGTCCTTGCCCCACAGGGTTGGCAGGCAGGCACCATATATGTGTCTCCATCATTTCTTTTGCCCCTGGCCTGGTGATTCTGTGAGACCCCACCCCTCCCAACTACTAGGTGAAGGCAAATCCTTTGCAGTGGCATTTCTTTTCAAATGGCCTGTCTTGGCTCATGCTTTTGACTTTACTAAAATCTCTCAAACAAGCAGCATCTGGCTTTGGTGTGCCCTAGGTCTAGCACCAGTGTCAGCCCTCCTCAGCTCATAGCTTAGCCTCTCCAGGGCACCTGCAAGCCCAGCACAGGTAGCAGCCATCTGCAGATTGTTTTGTAGCTCATGCCAGGTGGCCCCAGGCAGAACACAGGTGATGGCTGACCTTGGCCTGCACCTCCAAGGAGGCCCCAGAGCCACATACCTGGTAGACATATTCAGACCACTTAGAACCACCACCCATCCACCTCCACAAGTGACGTACTTATGGGGTGGACTCAGTAGGCACCAGAGCCCAGCTGGAGTAAGTCCTACTCTGTGGGGTGGGTCCCAGCACACGGATCCCCCACAGTGGTCACAGCCAGTCCTCCCCTCCCAGCTAGTCAGTCAGGGCTAAATCCCTACCACTGACTTTCCAGCAGCAGTCAAGCTGCAACAGGAAAGCATACACAGCCTACATGGGGGTGTTTGCAGCTAGAATGCCCAGCCAGGTGAACAGAGAGTTTGTGCTACTGGACCCTACAGGACACTTGGTACCGTAGGTCACTCTACCAAGCCCGGGAGATATAGAAGCTCTATGTAATGCATAGAAACAAAACACAGGAGGATGCCAAAATGAGGAGACAGAAACATTTCCCAAATGAAAGAACAGAGCAAAACTCCAGAAAAAAGAAATAAACAAAATGGAAACAAGCAATCTGCCAGATGCAGATTTCAAAACACTGGTTATAAGGATGTCCAGTGAATGAATGTAGGGAAAGAGTAGATGAACTTAGAGCTTTAACAGCATATAAAAAGGACATAGAAACCATAAAAAGAACCAGTCAAAAATGAAGGATATACTAACTGAAATGAAGAACAATTTTCAGGGAATCAGAAAAGCAAAAAGAAAAAAGAATCCAAAAAAAGTGAGGATAGTGTAAGGAGCCTCTGGGACAAACCTATATGAGAAAATAATGACAAAAAACTTTCATAAACTGGTGAAGAAAATAGACATACAAGTTCAGGAAGTGCAGAGAGTCCCAAACAAGAAGAACCCATAGAGGCCCACACCAAGAAACATTATAATTAAAATGCAAAAGGTTAAAGACAAAGAGAATCTTAAAAGCAGCGAGAGAAAAGCAGTTAGTTACCTGCAAGGGAGTTCTCCTAAGACTTTCAGCTGATTTCTCAACAGAAACTTTGCAGACCAGAAGGAGTTGGCAGGAAATAAGTATTCAAAATGATGGAAAACAAGGGCCTATGACCAAGATTACTGTACCCAGAAAAGCTATCATTTAGAATTGAAGGACAGATAGTTTCCCAGACAAGAAAAAGCTAAAAGAACTCATCATCACCAAGCCAGTATTACATGAAATGTTAAAAGGTCTTCTTTAAGAAAAAGAAGAATAAAAGCAAAGAAAAAGGTAAAAAATAGGAACAATAAAACGGCAAAAATACATATCTCTAAATAATTTAATATAAAAAAAACCCCAAATGAACAAGCAGAGCAGAAACAGACTCTTAGAAACAATATTTTGATGCTTGACAGATGGGAGGAGGGTTAGGGGAACAGGTGAAAAAAATGAAGGGATTAAGTAAGAGAATAATCCTGGGAATGTAAAGTACTGCATAGGGAATATAGTCAATAATATTCTAATTTTGATGTCAGATGGGTAGGATATTTATCAGGATGATCACTTAGTAAGTTATATCATGTCTAATCACTGATGTGTACACCTGGAACTAATACAATATTGTATGTCAACTGTAGTTGAAAAATAAAAAATGATTTAAATTTTTTTAAAAATAAAATAACAATTAAAAAATAATAATATTAACTTTAAATAGATAACTATTAAAGAAATTTCATTTGTAGTGAAAGATCTGACCCCTCCCATACACTCACAGATTAAACCCTTGGCACATACAATCTTAAAGATGAGATCTGCCGGAGTATTCAAGTGGCATATATATCCAAATATACCAGCTGTTCCAGAGAATAGGAAAATTTCCTCAGTTTATTATATATGGTTAGTATAACCTCGATATCAAAACCACATGAGTAGTATATGAAAAAATCATAGGCCAGTCTTGCTTATGAACATAGATAACAAAACCTAACAAAATACTAACAACAAATCCAGTAGTGTATTTAAATATTATCATGTCTACAGTACTGAAATACTACTGAGATATTACCTACCCAGAGTAAGTGTCAGATTCTACAGGTTTAAAGGCACTGTCCCCAATAAGACTGCCCTCATCTGGGATGCCAGTCATAAGCTTGGAGATTTGACACTTGTAACAGGCTGCAAATCTAGGAGGATTCCTGCAATTCCACTGAAGTTTGACATTTCATTAAAACGACCCACAAAATTTAAGAAAGTAGTATATTTATGATAGTTTTATTTTAAGGGATACAGATTGGGATCAGCCAAGTGAAAGAGATACGTAGAGTGAGGTCTGGGAGGGTTTCAGAGGGTTTCTTCGGAATTAGGGTTTGTGATCCTGCTAGCACATCAATATATTCACCAACCAGGGATCTTATCCAAGCCATGGTGTACAGAGTTTTTGTCGAAGTTTCATTGTATAGACATGATTGAATTGGCCATGTGATTGAACTCTGTCTTGAGCCTAGAAGGTTGAACTCTATCTCCGCCTAGAAGGTTGGGTTGGCTGAAAGCCCCAGCCTTCTAATTGTAAGGTTGGTCTTTCTTCTGCCCAGCCCACATTATGAGTCATCCGTTAGCATAAACTCAGGCATGAGACTTGTGAAAAACAAGAATACTCCTGTTACCCAAGAAATTCCAAGGGTTTAGAGGTCCCCTCCCAGGAAATGGACAGAAACCAAATTCTTTATTATTCAATAATGACAAATTCGAATTTATTTCAGGAATCCAAGACAGTGTGTTAATTGTATTAATGCATAATGATTTAACTCACAACTTAGTGATTTGAGTCAACAAAAACTTAATTTAATATTCAAGAATTCAGGGGCAGTATATTGGAAAGTTTTTGCCTCAGGATATCGCATGAAATTGCAGTTAAGAAGTCAGCAGGCGCTGCAGTCATCTGAAAGCTTGACTGGGGTAGGATCCACTTCCAAGATGGCAGACTTGTATTGGTATTGGCAGGAGGTCTCAGTTCCTCATCCATAGGCCTCCGTACAGACTCCCAAATGTTACCACATCATGAAAACTGGCTTTCCCCAGAGTGATTGATCCAAGAAAGATAGCACAGAGGAAACTGCACTACCATTTAAGATCTAGTCTCAGAATTCATACTTTGTCATTTCCACTTTATCCTGTTTGTTAGAAGTTAGTTTAGCCCGTACTCTAAGTAATTAGGTTTTACCTCTTGAAGGAGGGAATGTATAAAAATTTCTGTATGTATTTCAAAACCACCACAGATGGTTTACACTTTAAGAAAGCTGTTATTATGGATTACTATTAATATATCCATTAACATATTGAAGGAGCATCACACCTGTGATTGTGTCAATAAATGGAGAAAAAACACTTAATGAAATTCAGTCCCATTTGTGATGAAAACTTAGAAAAACTGATAATATGAAGGCAGACTTTAATGTGATAAATAGTATCATTAAATTTGTAATTGTATTAGGAAGAATTGACATACCTGATATTGAGGCTTTCTATACATATGTATTTTTAAATATGTTAAATTAATTTCTTGTGTCCTTCAGGAATATTTAAAAATTATTCTTATGTTAGTGTTGTGCATTTAGAAGTGCAAAATGGTATAATCCCAATGGGGATGACCAAAACATCTACCAAAATTACTTCTAGACCCAGAATCCACTTCTGGGAATCTGTCCTATAGATTTATTTGCCCAAACTACAACAAAATCATCTCTTTGAGTTTATTTATTGCTGCATTGTTTGTAATACCAAAACATGAAAACAACCTGAAATAATACATCAACAGGAGAATGGATAAACACAGTTTAAGCTATTGTTAAGATGGAACAGTATATAACAATGAAAAAATGAATTATAATGAACTGTATGTACCCATCATGGAATTCACAGGGTTGAGTGGAAATTAAGAAAATTATACAAATATACATACTTTATTCACCTACAGAAAATATAACCATTCACAGCAATGCTGTATATTGTCAGTAGGTGAATGTCAGGTCCATCCCATATCACAGAACTTCTTCATAAAAAACCTGAAGAGGTGTTCTGATACGGAGTAAAGAAAGCCTAGAGACTTGTGGCCGAGATGGAGGTGTAGGTAGAACACTGTGCCTCCTTGCACAACCAAAAGAAGGACAACAAATTTAAAAACAAAAAATAACCGAACTGCCAGAAAATTGAACTGTATGGAAGGCCAACAACCAAGGAGCTAAAGAAGAAACATTCATCCAGACTGTTAGGAGGGGCGGAGACCGGCAGCCACTGCAGTGGAGAGGACATGCAGTGAGGTGGTGCTGGCAGACTGGGTGGTCCCACATTTGCGTGCGGATAAATGGTGAGGAACAGATGGGGAGCAAGACAGACTGTGCAATCTCGGGTTCCAGCATGGGAAAAGAAAGCCTCAAAACCTCTGGAGGTAAAAATCTGTAGGGGTTGCAGTGTCAGGAAAAAAATCCCAGCCTCACAGAAGTGTTCATTGGAGAGACCTACAGGGTTCTAGAACGTACACAAACCCCCCCACCTGCCCAGGAATCAGCATTAGAAGGGCCCAATTTGTTAGTGGGCAGTGGGGGAAGTGACTGAAAGCCAGCTGAGAGTCCAGCAAGTCGCCTTGTTCCATCTTGGGCTCCTCCCCTACCCACAGTGACCTGGGTTGCCCCGCCCCCAGCAAATACCGAAGACTCTTCCCCTCCCAACGTAACAGGAGTGCTGAGACAAAGAAATATGGCCCAAATGAAAGAACAGATCAAAGCTCCAAAAATAGGACTAAGCGATGAACAAATAGCCAATCTGTCAGATGCACAGTTCAAAACAATGGTAATCTGGATGCTCACTGAATTGGTTGAGTATGGTCACAAAATGGAGGAAAAAGTGAAGGAAGGCTATGCAAAGTGAAATAAAGGAAAACATACAGGGAACCAACAATAAAGGGAAGGAAACCGGGACTCAAATCAACAATTGGGAGCAGAAAGAAAAGATAAATTCAACCAGAATAAAATGAAGAAGCAAGAATTGAAAAAAATGAGGGGAGGCTTAGGAACCTCTGGAACAACTTTAAATGTTCCAACATCCGAATCATAAGGGTGCCAGAGGGAGAAGAGGAAGACCAAGAAACTGAAAACTTACTTGAAAAAGTAATGAAGGAGAACTTCCCCAATCTGGCAAAGGAAATAGACTTCCAGGAGATCCAGGAAGCTCAGAGTCTTAAAGAAGTTGAATCCTGGGAAGCACACACCAAGGCACATCATAATTACGTTACCCAAGATTAAAAATAAGGAGAGAATCTTAAAAGCAGCAAGGCAAAAGGAGACAGTTACCTACAAAGGAGTTCCCATAAGACTATCAGCTGATTTCTTAAAAGAAACCTTACAGGCAAGAAGGGACTGGCAAGAAGTATTCAACAGTCATGAAAGACAAGGACCTACACCCAAGAATACTCCATCCAGCAAAGGTATCATTTAGAATGGAAGGGCAGATAAAGTACTTCCCAGATAAGGTCAAGTAAAAGGAGTTCATCATCACCAAGCCCTTATTATATGAAATGTTAAAGGGACTTATCCAAGAAAAAGATCAAAACTATGAACAGTAAAAGGACAGCAAACTCATAACTATCAATAACTGAAGCCAAAAAAGCAAAAAGCAAACTAAGCAAACAACTAGAACAAGAACAGAATCATAAAAATGGAGATCAGAGGGCGGGGTGGGGCGGAGAATAGGGGGAAAGGTACAGGGAATAAGCAGCAAAAATAGTAGGTACAAAATAAGCAGGGGGAGGTTAAGAATCGCATAGGAAATGGAGAAGCCAAAGAACTTATATGTTCTTTATTGGGATTGAGAATTTATATGGACATGAACTAAGGAGGATGGGATGCTAAGGGGAGGGTGGTGCAGGGTGGAGGGGAATAAGAGGGAGAAAAAGGGACAGCTGTAATAGCATAATCAGTAAAATATATATTTTTAAAAAAATCTAGATGTTTCATCACAAGAAGGAAAAACTGAATTTATTTTCAGGTGCTTCACATTAATAAGTAGGAAATTGTGATCTTGAGGGTGTTCTTCCTACAGGTTTGTAAGGTTTAGTTTTCTATAATTTGTTGTTTATGTTTGTCAGGGAAGAATTGTTAACAGTCTGATTTTTACACCCTGTATTCTTATTCAGTGCCTTTGGTGACTTAAAATTTATATAAAAATAGTTACCATTGAACCGTTTGTCTACATACTGAAAAATTACAGTTGAGTTTAGATGCTAATTTGAAATTCCCTTTTTCAGACCACATTGCTTGTACCTAAGAAAGGACTGACTATATTTTCTTTTTGTCTGCAATTATTTCCACAGTTATTTATCCTGCTATATAACTATGTGGAACTATAAAAGTATAAGCCATTGTTTGCCTTGAGCAGTATTTTCAATCTTGGAAAGCAATATTTACTTATACAAGTCTTTTGAATTTATATCTCAAACTTGAGTAAGGGCAGTGAAAACAGTGGAAAATTTTTGTTACTGGCCCTTGACACAAGTCAGTGCTCAAAGCTAGTGAAAGGAAGTGGTGTGGTTTTTGTATCATTTCAGTTATGTTGAGATAAGGAAATGGAATAGTTTATCCATAGCAGCCCTTTTGGAAAAGATTCATTTGTATATGAAAGGAAAAGGAATTGGTATACCATTTTAATTCCTTCTGCTATATTCAGTCATTCCTTCAGCAAATATTTATTTAGTACCAGTTATGTGCCAAGCACCATTATAGGTGGTAGAAAAACAGTGAGAAAGATTAATACCTTTGCCCTTAAGGAGCAGGTGGCAGGCAATAAACAAAATAAATACTTAACTATATATCAAATTACAGTATGACAGGCACTAAAGAGGGAAAAAATACCAGGGAAGGAGGATAGGAATACTAGGGATGGGATGGTATTACAAATTCTAAATAGGGTGAGTGGGAACACTGGAAATAAGAAAAAGGGATATTTGAGTAGCCACTTGGAAGAGATATGGTACCAAGTCATACAGACATCTTGGGGAGAAATGTTCCAAGAAGAGGGACCTGCAAATGCAAAGGCCCTGCAACAGGGCCATCTCTGGCATATTTAAGGAGCGAGGAGGCAAATGTAGGTGGAATGGAGGAGTTGGAGGCTTATGGGCCATTGCAGACCTTAGCTTTTACCCTGAGTGAGTTGGGGAGTCCTAGGAGGGTTCTGAACAGAGGAGTGATGTGCTCTAAAATGCTTTTTGTTATCACTTTGGCTGCTGTGGTGAGAATATGCTACAGGTGGACAAGGGTAGAAGCAGGGAGACCAGTTAGGAGGCTGTTTCAATAATCCAGGCAAAAGTTGTTAGTGGCTTGGACCAGAGATATAGTATGTGGAGGTAGTGAGAAGTGCATGGGTTCTGGATTTATTTTGAAGATAGAACCAACAGGATTTGCTGAAAGAAAAAATATGGAATATGAGAAGGAAGGAGGGAGTAGGCAAGAATGACTATAAGATTTTAGGCCTGGGAAACAAAGAGTAGAGAAGCTCTTGACTGAGGTGGGAGAGACTGAGGATGTAGAGGATTTGTGAGTTGAAAGTAATCAATTTCATAGCTGCTGGTCACATTAAGTCCATCTTTATACAATCTGAGCTATCTTTAAAGTAAATCTTCCTTATAACAATCTGTTTTTTGTTTTTGGTTGTTTTTTTTTTTTTTGCATATGTGTTATCAAGTATCTTTTTAAGATACTCATTTATTTAGAATCACTAATTCCAAATTTTGGTATTCTTTCAAGCATTTAGACTACAGTCACATAGGTTACAATAGAAAGACCAATCAATGCTGAACAGATTTCTTACTGTGATAGGGTAAAATTATTTGTGGTAAGAAAAAGGGAAATGTAACAGGTATAGAATTCATTCCTAAATTCAGAATATCTTAGAATACTCTTTGAATATATATTAAAACACTTAATGTGCTTTATAAGTACTAAGGAGATAATAGACACATTGTTGGTTCCTCTTTGATGAAGTGAACATATGTAAAAATGTGTGTATAGTGGGTGTCTATAGTCAGTCTGTTAACTCTGAGATTTATTGTCTGAAAGTATTGGTATCAATCAGGGTTCAGACAGGAAAGCCAAAACCACACAGTGTTTTTTGGCTTTGTTTTTGTTTTTTGTTGTTGTTTTTTTTAACAGAATTTGGTATAGGGAATTGACTACACACATATTAGAGGAATTGAAAAAACTAAAGGAGTATTGGGATTAAGCAGAAGTAGCAGTTGTGGGAAGCACCTACCACCCACCCCAAAGAGGTTGAATTTGCAGAACCTGGAAGCTTGGAGAAAGGTTCTCCTGTGGACCCTCTCTGGGAGCTCAGAGCCCAGCTACTGGCACTTAAGGAGCTCAGAGTAGGTAGGAGTCTTAAGGAGCTGTCACTCAGACCCTGAGGTGTTGATCGCCTGGAATCTGAGTGGTGGCGAGGGGGCTGGTTCTGGGAGTGTGAAAGAAACTTGGAAACTGGAACCTACTGCTGCTGCCGAGGTGCAGGTGTCGTTCAGGTGACTCTGACTGGTACAGCGAACGAAATTGGAAAGGGGGAAGCCCTTTCTCCTCTTCTCCAGCTTTCTCTAGTTCCCCGTAGGCAGGACCTGTCAGGGAGCCAGCTAGTGAAATACAGATGAGCAGTATCCCAGCTCTGTTTTGTTTTGTTGTTGAAAATCGATAGCAATAATATTAAGGGGCAAGGTACTTTGTTTTCTTTTCTCATCACCTACCAACTCATGACTGCAATACTGAGTGGGATTTGGGCTTTGTCTGCCACAGACCTGCTACTTATTGGTTGTGTGAGCTTTGGCAAGATTCTAAACTTTGCTGAACTTCACTTTTTCCTTCAGAGTTGTGCCGATGAAACAGTCTTATGAGGCTCAATAAAAGTTAACTTCCTGTTTTTCTTTTGATATATTTACTCGTGTACTTACTGCACTTAAAACACTACACTTGGCATAAGAAGGCCTGGGTTTTAGTTTGTCCATCAAGATACCAGCTATGTGAAATTTCAGTAAATTGCTATAGCTCCCTGAACCTGTCTTTTCTGTAAAAGTAGGAATAATTTTACTTACTGTGAGGGTCATACAGATGGTTATAAAGATGATGATGTGCTAATACGTGAAGTTATCATTTAATACTATATATCAATTTCTGTTATTTAACCTGTATAGAAGACTAGATTCCCAAACTCTTCTCTACCACATTTATCTCTATAAAAATACTGTGCAGAAATACAGTATTGTTTACCATTGCCCATAATACACCTAGATGGATGACCAAACACTATTCCTTCAGTCATTTCTGCAACCACTGATTGATTTCACCTGTTTTGGTCATTTGTACTTATTCCAGGGGATAGACAGGAAAAATACCGCGAGTTTCTCAGGCAAACCTGACCCTTCGTCCTTGTGCATGGGTCATGCATGTATGTTCTTTGGCTAATCCCTTCACCTTCTTTCATCCAGTCTCTCTCCCTGTCCTCCCCTCCAACAGCAGTCAGTCTGTTACGTGTATGCATGCCTCTGTTTCTATTTTGTTCTTCAATTTACTTTGTTTATTAGATTCCTCATATAAATGAGACCACTGACCCATGCTGTCACAAAGGGTAAGAGTTCCTTCATTTTTTACTGCTCCATAGTATTCTATTGTGTAAATGTACCACTCATGAGCTTCTTTTATCCTCTCATTTATTGATGGACACTTAGGCTGTTTCCAGGTCTTGTCTATTGTAAATAATGCTGCTAAGAACAATTCTTCTAAATTGGTGTTTCAGGATCCTTAGGATATATTCCCAGAAGTGGAATTGCTGAGCCAGAAGAAGTTCCCTTTTTAAATTTTTGAGGAAACTCCATGCTGTTTTTAGCAGTGACTGCACCGGTCTGCATTCCCACCAACAGTACACCAGGGTTCCCTTTCTCCACATCCTCACCAGCACTTGTTGATTTACTGATGGTAGCCATTCTGTCAGGTATGAGGAGATCTCTCATGTGGTTTTAATTTGCATTTCTCTAATGATTAGTGATATTGAGCATCTTTTTATACATCTGTTGGCTATCATATGTCCTCTTTGGAGAACTGTGTTCAGGTCCTTTGCCTATTTTTAAATTGGATGGTTTGTCTTCCTGGTGTTGAGTTGTGTAAGTTCTTTATATATTTTGGAAATTAACCCATTACTTATCAGCTGTATCATTGACAAATATATTATCCCAGGTTCCCTTTTCATTTTGATATGGTTCCGTTGCTGTGCGGAAGCTTTTTAATTTGATATAGTCCTATTTCTTTATTTTTTCCTTTGTTTCCCTTGCCCTCGGATATAGATTGGTAAAAATACTGCTATGCGAGATGTCTGTTTTATTCTGGATTTTTATGATGGTCTAGTTTCATTTTTTTTGCATATACCAGTCCAGTTTTCCAACTCCATTTATTCTAGAAACTGTCTTAATTGTATACTCTTGCCTTCTTTGTCAAATATGAATTGTATGAATTACCCATAAATGCATGGGTTTCTTTCTGGGCTCTCTGTCCTGTTCCACTGATGTATATGCCTGTTCTTTTGTCAATATTCGGCTGTTTTGATTACAGTGACCTTATAGTTTGATATCCGGTATTGTGATACCTCCAACTTTGTTCTTTTTTCTCAAGATTTCTGAGGTTATTAGGTGTCCTTTTTGGGTCCACATAAATTTTTGAAATATTTGTTCTAAATCTGTAAAATATGCCATTGGTATTTTAATAGAAATTACATTGACTCTATAGATTGCTTTGGGTAGCATGGACATTTTAATGATGTTAATTCTTCCAATCCATGAACATGGTGTATGCTTCCACTTATTTATATCTTTCTAGTATCTCTTTTCAGTGTCCTATAGTTTCCCAAGTACAGTTCTTTTATCTTCTTGGTTAAACTTATTCTAGGTACCTTTTTTTTTAGTTACAATAGTAAATGGTATTGTTTTCTCAGTTTCTCCTTCTGAGAGTTCATTATTATGTATAAAAGTGCCATTAATTTATGAGTATTGATTTTTGTGCACTGTTACTTTGCTGAATTTATTAGCTTGAATAACTTTTTGATGAAGTCTATAGGGTTTTCTATGTACAATATCATGTTGTCTGTGAATAGTGACAGTTTTACACTCTCTGCTTTCCAATTTGGTTGCCCTTTATTTCATCATCTGGTCTGATTGCTGTGGCTAGGACTTCCATTATGATTTTGAGTAAGAGTGGTGAAAGTGGACATCTCTGTCTTGTTCCTGATATTTTGTTTTCCAGCAGTAGAGTCTTTATGTTCCAGACAGCTAGTTCACATACAAAAGCCCACCGCCAACGTCCCTGATGCCCTGTTCATCCGAGGCTGGGCTGAGGGAGGCAGAGGTTTGGGGTGAAAAGGTTGAGGGTTCACAGCAGACTTGTGTGTTCAAATGTGGGTGTAGGAGTTCCTCTGGATGATGGTGGTGGCAGGAGTAGGGAATTATTGCATTTGCTGAGGGGGGACACCCCCTTTTGTATTCCCTGTGTCAGGAAACCAGGGAGGTCAGGACCCGAAAACAGAATCTGAGGCCCCAGGGAGACAGAGGAACCAGTTTGGCAGCTGATGTGGAAAGTGGTGGGGGCAGGGGCTGGGTGCCCAACCTGGCTGGGGACTTTCCCAGAGCCTGACCTGGCTGAGGTAGGGAGGGCACAGCGTAGAGGTGAGCGGGGATCTGGGGACTTCTTTCAGGTTGGAAACCAGAGAGGGGTACGAATTAAAGTGGAGCAAGGGCGTGGCTGCAACTTCACCCTGGGACTGCTAGACCATGGTCAGGCCAAGCCAGATGCTGGAGTCTCGGTCCATGGTGTTTCTACCCCAGTAGCTCCCACCAGGCTGGGCTCAGGTCACTGCAAGATCTGTTCAGAAGCCCTAGTAATAGCTAACCTTGGTATCTACAGTGGCATCCCAGATGTCAAAGATAAACTCATCAGGGAAGGCAGAGTCACAAGCCACTCATCCAGGGCCTCAACCAGCTTGTCTGAGTTCCTCTTCTACTTCCAAGATCCACCATGGTGATCACAAACTCTGTGTCACTGATGCCTGTGTAACTCTCCAGCAGGTCATCTTCTTTTTTAGTTGCCCTCTCCTCAAAGGCTATGGACAGATTCTCTACTGTGGCAGGCCCCAGGATTGGAGCTAGAGAGTCCCTTGGCCACTGCCCAGCTGAATGCCCAGCCAGAGCCAGGATGGCCACCCCCTGAGTGCATGCTGAGCATGTCAAAGGCTTTGTAGGGCTCAGTGAGCCTCAGTGTGAAGGTGCACCTCCAGGCAGCTCCTTGAGCAACTGGGACACGTCATAGGGCTGACAACCCAGCCTGTTGATGGCTTTGATCATATGGAACATGCTAATGAGCTGGATGTGGTCATTGGCACTCCTCCCCTCCTTAATGTTGTTGGTGAAAGCATAGCCAGCTGTTGTCAGAGATGATGAGCCCCAGGGACTCCTCTGCCTTGAACACTTTCATCTCTTTACGCTGCCCCTTGACATGGGCAAAGATGAAGTCCTCTAGCCTAATCTGGTTTGCTAGGAGCTTGCTCATGTCCACTTTGTGGGTGTTGGGGGTACAGAACGTAAGCTCAGCAGCTAGCATCCAGAAAACGTCAGCGATCTTGCTATACAGGTCCTTGACATTGGTAAAGCCCATGATGATACCGGTGGGAGTGCCATGGGCCAGCTGGACGTGGAACACAAGGCCGGGACCCACAGGGCTGGGGAGGAGGAGGCAAGTCCATTTGTGTCCACCCCTGCCTCACCTCCACCCATGGGCCCTGGCTTCCCTATGCCCAGCCTACCATGTCCTGGCTCAGCGCTTCATTTTCCACCAGAGGTGGCATCTTTTTCTGCTGCACCAGTCCCAGCAGCTAGAGGAGTGGGTAGAGGGGGTATGCCCAGGAGATCTAGACTAGTGCAGTGGCTATCTCCTGGTCTTCCAGCTTCCATTGTTGCTTCCCCAAGGTCTCCTCTCAACACTGTAGCCAGAGTGATCCAGCTGTGTAGCTGTGGGTAAGTCAATTTACTAGAAAGGGCCTCGGTTTCCTCATTTGTGCCATGGCCTGCCTGCATGCACCCAGCTTTCTTGCTCCTGATCTTAAGGGAAACACCTTTAGTATTTGGCCATTTGAGTACAGTGTTGGCTGTGGTTTGTCATATATGGCCTTTATTGTGTTGAGATGTGATCCCTCTGTTCCCAGTTTGCTGAGAGTTTATATTATAAAAGGGTGCTGGATTTTATCAAATGCTTTTTCTGCATCTTTTGATTTGATCATGTGATTATTATCTTTCATTTTCTTTATATGATGTATCACATTTATTATTTTGTGAATATTGTACCAACTTTCTGTCCCTGAGATAAATCCCACTTGATCATGGTGTATAATCTTTTTAATATATTGCTGGATCCTGTTTGCTAATATTTTGTTGAGGGTTTTAGCATGTATATTCATCAGAAATATTGACCTCTAATTTTCTTTGTTGTGTCATTATCTGGTTTTAAAATTAAGATAACACTGGCCTCATACAAAGGACTTGGAAGTCTTCCCTTGTTTTGTATTTTTGAGAATATTTTGAGGATAAGTGTTAGTTCTCTTTTGAAAGATTGGTAAAATTCACCTGTGAAGCCATCTGGTCAGGACTTCTGTTTGCTGGGAATTTAATTTCTTCATTACTGCCTCAGTTTCATTAGTTATCAGTCTATTCATGTTTTCTCATTCTTCCTGATTCCATTTTGAAAGATTGTTATGTTTCTAGAAATTTATCTATTTTGCCCAGCTTGTCTAGTTTATTGGAATATAGTTGTTTATAGTATTTTTGTACGATCTTTTGTATTCCTATGATATCAGTTGTTACTTCTCTTTCATTTCTGATTTTATTTCTTTGAGTCCTCTTTTTTTCTTGACCCTGGTTAAAAGTTTGTCAGTTTTGTTTATCTCTTAAAGAACCATCTCCTGGTTGCATTGATCTTTTGAATTGTTTTCTTAGTCTCTTTGACATTTATTTTTACTCTGATCTTGCTTATTTCCTTCTTTGGGCTTTTTCTGTTTTTCTGGTTCTTTTAGGTGTAGGGTTATATTGTTTATTTGAGGTTTTTCTTGTTTCTTGAGGTGGGCCTGTAATGCTGTGAACTTCCCCCTCATACTGCTTTCGCTGTGTCCCATAGATTTTGGTTGGTTGTGTGTTCATTTTTATTTGTTTCCAGGGTAATTTGGGATTTCTTTCTTAATCTCATTGATAACCCACTCATTATTTAATAACGTGTATTTAGCCTCTATGTATTTGAATGTTGTTTTTTGGGGTGGTTTTTTTTTTCAGTTTTTATTAAGAAGGTAGATTTCTAGTTTCATGCCATTGTGATCTAAGAAAATATTTGATATGATTTTGGTCTTCTTGAATTTGTTAAGACTTATTTTGCATCCTAACATGTGGTCTGTCTTTGAGGATGTTCCATATGCACTTCAGAAGAATATGTACTCTTGCTTTTGGGTGAAATGTTCTATAAATACCAATTAAATTCATCTGCTGTTTCCTTGTTGTTTTTTTGTCTGGAAGGTCTACCCATTGATTATGGGGGGGGGGTGTTAAAATACCCTATATTGCTGTCTATTTCTTTCTTGAAGTCCACCAAGATTTTCTTTATGTATTTAGGTGTTCCTATACTGGGTGCATTTATGTTTACAAGGATTAAATCTTCTAGTTGGATGGATTCCTTTAGTATTATTTAGGGACCTTCTTTATCTCTTGTTATTGCCTCTGTTTTGAAGTCTCTCTTTTCATCACCATTTGCATGGAATATTTTTTTCTATCCCTTCATACTCAGCCTGTGGAAATCTTTTTTTTTCTGAGATGAGTCTCTTGTAGACAGCATATGTATATGTGGGTTATGTTTTCTTATCCATTCAGCTATCCTATGTCTTTAAATTGAAACATTTAAATTACATTTAAGATTATTATTGATGCATACACATTCATTGGCTTTTTTTTCCCCCCTGCATGCCTGTGTTCCTCTCTCTGTTTCTTCTTCTTAAAGGAGTCCCTTTAACATTTCTTGCATTGCTGGTTTGTCGTAATGAACTCCTTTAGCTTTTTGTTTGTTTGTTTGTTTTGTTTTGTTTTGGTCTGCAAAGCTCTTTATTTCATCTTCAGTGTTAAATAATAGCCTTGCAAAATAAGTAGTCTTGGTTGCAGGTCGTTGCTTTTCATTATTTTGAATGCTTCATGCAATTCTCTTCTGACCTGAGGTTATTTCTGTTGAGAAATCAGCTGACAGCCTTAAAGAAGCTCCCTTGTAGGTAACTAACTGTTTCTCTCTTGCTGCCTTTAGGAGTCTCTCTTTGTCTTTAAACTTTGCCATTTTAATTATAATGTGTCTTGCTGTGGGTTTCTTTTGGTTTGTGATTGGACTCTGTCCTTCCTGAATTTGTGTGTTTTTCTTCACCAGGTAAAGGAAATACTCCTTTATGTATTTTATGTCATTATTTCTTTGAACAGCTTTTTTATTTCATTCTTTTTAACTCTTTTGTTGTTGTTGTTGCTCTCTGATTGGGTGTTTTTCTCTACCTGTCTTCCAAATCTCTGATTCAACCCTCTGCTGCATCCAGCCTACTTTTAATTCTTTCTTTTGTATTTTTCATTTCAGGTATTTTTCATTTCCTACTGTTTCTTATGGTTTCAATGTTCACTAAGTTTCCTGTAGTTCCCATTAAGTTCCTTGTAGTTTTCAAAACTAAGTTCTTTGAGCATCCTTAAAACCATCACTTTAAACTCTGTGTCTGATAAATTGCTTACCTCCATTTCATTTAGCTCTTTTTCTGGAGATTTCTCCTTTTCTTTCATTTGGGGGTTGTTTCTTTTTCTCTCCATTTCAGTTCTCTCTTTCTGTTTGTATTTACGTATTAGATAAAATTGCTTTGAGTCCCAGTCTTCCTGGGATGGCCTATGTAGTAGGATGCCTGTGGGACTCAGTGGTGCAGTCTCCCTGATCTCTTGATCTCCTGATCTGGATGGTTTGGAATATATCTTGTATAGATTATGTGGCTCTTCTGTTGCAAGTGAATCTTGATTGTTGTTGCCTCATTCATGAGTGGGTTCTCCCCTCTGGCTGGTGACTGACAGGCTCAACCCCAACCATGTCATGAAAGATGTTGTACAGGTGTGGTGTTGAGGTGGTTTATGCCCATTCTTGATTAAAACTCTCCTCTTCAGATAGTTTTCAGTTGGTAATTCAGGGCACCTGTTCTGGAATTTAGTTTTATTTCTCATTGGTTCTGGGAAGAGGTGCGAGAAAGATCCTCCTACTCTGCTACCATCTTGCAACCCTCTTTTGTGCACTTAATATTGAGAGCCCCTAATGATGGATATGAAACGCATAAATGCATCAACTCTATATAACGCCATACTAGTTTGCCTTTCCTCTCTGTCTTGAAGTGTTGACGATGTAAGAAATGTCCGAACTTGTAGAGAATTTTTATGAGGTATTTTTACATTTTTTTGTGTGTTTTGTTTTTTTAGCCAAACTGATGCCATTTGCCTGGGGAACAAGATCTCTAATGTTTAGGAGAAAAACAATTTTTCAGTTTCTTTTATGAATTTGAAATTAAGGAGGGAACATAAAGAGGATTATATGGAGGTGGGAGAAAGCAAGGTAGGGGTTGGATTACAGGATAGGTAACAAGATTAGGTGCTCTCTTGAGGGTGGTTAAGGAGTATTTCAAAGGTGTGTTAACCTAGACGCACAGAAACAATGGACAGAGTTTGCTTAAAACCCTGCACTAAAATAGTTATAGGTCAAGGTTGCAGGTTTGATCTCTGGTCACAGCACATACAAGAAGCAACTGGTAGAATGCATAAATAAGTGGAAAAACAAATCATTGTTTTTCAGTATGTGTGTGGATACATACACACACCTATATATCCCTCCCCCTCCTCCTCCCTCCTTTTCCCTTTTCTTCGTCCTCTCTCTCAAATCACTACATAATTTTTTAATAAGAATTTGTATGCCTGGGGCGTGACAAACCACCAAGACCTGCCCAGTTATGAATTTATTATCAGATCACCCTATGAAGTTATACTTTCTGTAGAAGCCCATTTTGCTTCCACAGAATTTCTGTTTGTATTAGGAACAATAGTCTTGGCACAGAAGGAAAGTGAAAGGTTTTAAATGAAGAGGGGATGATTGAGCAGAAATACAAAGGTTAAATGTGTTAAATTTGTTTTGAGTAAATAATTGAGCATTGGAAAAAGGTAAAGTTTAGTTGGAAAGTGATTTCAGGGGTGATAATAAAATTAATGACTTCTAGGTGATGAAGAAATGCCTGTTAGAAATGTCTTATAAGTGAAACTTAGCCATCCCTGCTATAGGTCAGAATTTAGCTAGGTGGTTGGTCCTCTTTGCTACTTTTTCAAACTTCACAAGTTCCCACTGCATGGACTCCAGGGGAGGCTTTTTGATGAGATTCCTGTGTATTACCATAGATAAACTCATATAATTATTTATTTAAGCATGTTATTTTCTTAAGGGTTTATGTTTAGATTTGGGTGAAATTGTTTTTTACACTGATATGAAAATAACCATGAGTAGATTTGCTCCAGTCATATGCATATATATTAGTTTCAGGATTCACAGGGTTGGAGGTTAGAAATGGGGGTGGGTGGGAATGGATGAGTTGCCTGTTAAGGAGAAGAGCAATATTCTTATGCTAATCCAAGGTCTGGGTAAGGAGCAAAGCAGCCATGCAAACAAAGGCTGTGGAGCCAAAAAGTCTGCAGTGAGTCCAGGCCTTCTCAGAAAGCTTGTCAGACCTGGCGCCTGGAGCTGCCTAGGGGGAAGGACCTCTGGAAGCTGGATCTTTTCCTTACTGCTTGATGGATTTGGCAGCAGGCCAGATTGCTGAAAATATGCAAACCTGACTACTAGAAAGTAAAAATTAAGGGTGGGGGATTAACTGGAAGAGAAAGGAATGACCTTAGTCTGTTTTTTCAGCTAACCTCAGCCTTTTCCTGTTTTGTTTTGTTCCTGGTCGAACTGTTGGTTTAGCCTTCTTACTGTTTGCAAAGTTTTAACATTTTGTATTTTATTTTGGGTGTTATTTTCCTGAAGAAGAAACTGCACCAATCTATAGATATAGCAGAGGAAATTTATTTAAATGCTTAGTTGCACTATTTAATTTATATAATTATATCATAATTATAGAAACAGCTAATGTGGTAGGACAAATAAAAGGAACATCATCAGCATTTGTATTATTAGTAACAACAATAACAACTGACATCTGTTACTTATTGAATGTTTAATACTGAGGTAGGTGCAAGGTACGAACTCATTTGGGTTAGTAATATCCCTGTTTAGTGGCTAAGGAAAGTGAAACGTGTTTAGCTTGAGTAATTTTTCCAAATTTACATAGCAAATAAATATTAGAGCTGATACATAAAACTTTCCGGGCTGAGGAAACTATCCACTTACCCATTCATTTCTTCTGCTGGTCAAATAATTCAGAAGACATACAGACAATTAATAGGAGAAAATCAAATTTTAATACATACACATGGGGAATTCATGTAAGCATGAAAATTCCAAAGACAGGCAAAATGATGTGTATATGTTATTTGGATCAAGAAGGTAGATAATTCACAGGTAGATGGGAAAGAGCAAACATTTGGTAAACTAAGTTTTTAAGGGCCAGCAGAAACGGTGGTACATAGAGGGAATCTAGCGAACAAATCTTTGCTTGAATCCTCCCTTTATGTCACATTTAATTCATATGTGCTAAGGTGAATATGCTAAGGTTCCCTTCCTGAAGTAGGTTTCTCTATCAGAATATCTTTAGGTAGGTAAGAGGGAAGAAAAAGAAAATAAAGCCCCTCTTCTAGAGTTTGCTGGACTTTAATTGTTTTCAGCGTGAAATAATCTCCATGCCAGGTGGGCAAATGCTAGGACATTCATTCCTGACCCCCATGAAACTAGTAGACTGACATCAGAATTCACTCTGTTAAATTTTCCAGGATATTATACAAAATGTACCTTTATCTAGGCTACAAAACTGATGCAGTCTTTTTGAAACCCATAGTTTATAAGGGCAAATACCAGAGTGATTAACTAGTGACAGTTTTTCCCACATAAAAAAAAAATGAGCCTTGAGGATCCAAGGTGGCAGTGGATTAAGTAGAAGCTACAGTCACCTCCTCACAGGAACAACCTGGAATTATAACTAAACTGTAGCGCAAGCAAGCTGAATAACCAACTGAAGACTAGCTAAAGAGAAGTCCTACAACAAAGGATTTACATAAGAAGCCACATTGAGACTTGCAGGAAGGGCAGAGATACAAAAAAGGCCAGTCTCCCACATCCACGGGTGGTGACTGAGATTCTGGAGGGTTATCTCAGCTGCAATGGTTACTCCTAAGGAGCTCCCCATCCCAGACAACCGTAGCAGGGAAGAGACACCCACATAACAGCCAGCTGTGAAAATCAGCGGGAATTCTGCCTGCCAGGGACAGATGGTGGTCTGCTAGAGACACAGGTGACTTCTTAAAGGGCCAGTGCACAAAATCTTGTTTGCAGCTACAAAGGCTTGTTTGAAGCCTTCAGCGGAGGATGGACAGGTTAGAGTCACATAAGGAGACTCTTGGGTTTGTGGCTCTAGGGAGGCAGCTGAAGGGACAGCTGCCAGGATCCCTGTGCTGAGTCCCTCTCCCACACAGCAAATACCCCTCCTTACAGCATCAAGCAGGGGGAATGCAATAGCTCCACCCTGTGAACTTCCTGTGACCCCACCCTATGGAGCTCATGCCCTGCTGAAGAGTCTGCTGCCAGGTGTAGAGGTCTGGGCAGACTCAGGATGTAATTGAGTTCTGTGGCTTTGGGGTGGGAGCCATTCCCACTACTTTCACGCAACCTGACTGATACCTTGCATTCCTGGTAGACCTACTAGCTCCACCCTCTGGACTTCTGGTGGCTCTGCTGTGTCCAGGTCTGGACAGAATCCAAGGCAGGCTGAATTGTATTCCTTAGGAGTGGGGGCAACACCCCCAACTTCCTTCACACCCAACAGGCACCTCCCCCCATCTCCTGACTCCAGTGGCTCTGTGCCGCTGAGATCAGACCCTGGCAGAATTTGGGACAAACTTAGTTGTGTGTCTCTAGGAGAGGAGAAATTTTTTCCATTGCATGCCCAAACCATCCACAGCCTTCCACTCATATGGTGAAATCTTGGTCTTTTTGGACTGATAAACTCTGCCAGCCTTACCCTGACTACTCTCTGAGACATCTGTCCCACCACAAAGGTCTGCAGACACCCAGAGGGTGGCAGCTAGATTTGGTATCCCCTGGGACATTTACTAAGTAATCTTAGACCAAGTACTGGCACCACGTTTAAACCTGTATCAATCTGGTGATCACCCTTGCCCATACCTGGTGGCTCACTGAGAACCTTTCACCTGCAACTCAAGTAACACCAGAGGCTCTTTGAGTGAGTGGGCCTAACAGGCAGCCCAAAGGTGGAGGCAGATCTTGGTGTTCTCTTGGACTTTTGCTGACCTGCCCCAGTGCTGGTAAAAGCCATCCTTGATATTCAGCTTTGTCCTTACAGTGCACACCCAGGCCCAGCAGAGGCAGCCACAAACTATAGATCATTTTGTAGCTCCAAATAGGTTGTCCAGGGACAGTCACACTGTCCCTGACTTTGGTCTGCACCTGAGTCCCTCCAAAGAGACCCCAGAACCAACAAACACATCCAGTGGCCAACTTCAGGCAACATCAGAGCAGGATTGAATTAGCTTCATTAGTGGAATATCCAAAGGGAGATCTCAGCAGGCACCAGAAGCTGCTGAGACATTCTGCTGAGTGGTTAGCACCTGCACAGCAGCATGTATACTGTGGTTGGGGTTGAATCTCACAGTCAGCCAACCTGAGGGTCAACTCTACATGTGAATGGGCCAATAGTGGTCAAGACTCAATCACAACAGGAGGACCCACATAACCCACACAAGGGTCATTTCTGGAGTAGGTAAGTGAGCAGATTGTGCCATAGAGTCCAATAAGACACCTACTACATAGGGCTACCCTACCCAAACTGGGATCTTACCCACATATGTAGAAACATACTAGGTAGACATGAATACATAAAGAGGCAGACAAAATGGTGAAACAAAGAAACATGTCCCAAATGAAAAAACAGGAGAAATCTCCAGAAAGAGCTAAATGAAATGGAGGCAAGTAACTTACTAGATACAGAGTTCAAAGAAGGCTTTGGATGCTCAGGAAACTTAGAACTACAACAACATAAAAAAGGATATAGAAACCATTAAAAAAGGTCAGAAATGGTGAATACAATACTTGAAGAAAACATGGGAAGGAATAAGCAGTAGGTTGGATGAAGCAGAGGATCAAATCAGAGATTTGGAATAGAAAGTAGCAGAACACACATAATCAGAGCAGCAAAAAGAAAAAAACAGTTTTCAAATTGAGGATAGTTTAAGGCTCCTTTGAGACAACACGAAGTGAACCAAAACCTGCATCATAGGGATACCAGAAATAAAAAGAGCACGCAAGTGATTGAGAACCGACTTGAATAAATAATGACAGGAAACTTCCCTAACATGATGTAGGAAGGACACACAAGTCCAGGAAGCACAGGGATTGCCAAACAAGATGAACCCAAAGACACCACACCAAGATACATCATAATTAAAATACCAAAGGTTAAAGACAAATAGAGAATCTTAAAAGCAGCGAGAGAAAAGCAGTTACCTACAAGGGAGCTCCCATAAGACTGTCGACTGATTTTAAAACAAAAGCATTTCAGGCTGGAAGGGATAGGCCTGAAATATTTAAAGTGATGTAAAGCAGGGACTTACAACCAAGACTACTTTTAAATGATAGCCAGCAAGGCTATCATTTAAAATTGAGGTAGAAATAAAGAGTTTCCCAGCCATGAGAAAGCTAAAGGATTTCATTACCACCAAACCAATATTACAGGAAATGGTAAAGGGCCTTCTTGAAGAAGAAAAATAGGAATAAAGTTAAAAGAGTAAATGGCAATAAATACATGCCTACCAATAATCACTTTAAATGTAAATGGCTTAAATGCTCCATTCAAATGGCATAGCATAGATGAATAGATAGGAAACAAAACTCAGATAAATGCTGTCTTCAAGAGACTCACCTCAAAATGAAAGATACACACACTCTAAGAGTAAAGGAATGGAAAAGAATATTCCATGCTAATGGAAGTGGAAAAAAGGTGGAATTGCACTACTTGTATCTGACAAAATAAGCTTTAAAACAAAGGCTATAAGAGACAAAGAAGGACACTTATGATAAAGGGACATAATGATAAAGGGAGCAATCCAACAAGAGGATATAACCCTTGTAAACATTTATGCACATACAGTAATACAGTCATAGTAAGGGACTTCAACACTTCATTGACATCAGTGGGAACACCGTCTAGGCAGAAAATCAGCGAGGAAACGGCAGCCTTAAATTGCACACTAGACAAGATGGATTTTTTATCTTCCATCTTGAAAGCATTTCATGGAGAGCATGTCACTCCAAAGCAGCAGTATATATGTTTTCCAATGCACATGGTACATTTTTTAGGATAAAACCCATGTTAGGACACAAAACACATCTCAGTAAATTTAAGATTGAAAATATGTCATGCACCTTCTTGGATCATGATGGCATGAAACTAGAAATCGACTACAATGAAAACAAACTCAAAAACATTCAAACACAAAACTAAGTAGCATGTTATGAATCAGTTAATGGGTGACCAATAAGATAAAGGAAGAAATCAAAAATTACCTAGAAACAAATGAAAGTGAACACACAACAACCAAAAATTTATGGGACATAGCAAAATCAGTCATCAGAGGAAACTTCATAGCATTATAGGCCTAACTCAAGAAGAAAGAAAAATCTCAAACAATACATTCCTGTACATGAAAGAACTAGAAAAGAACAACAACAACAAAAGAGAGTAACTAGAAGGAAGGAAATAATTAAGATGAGAGGGGAAATAAGTGGCATAGAGACTAAAAAACAATTCAAAAGGTGAATGAAACCAGGAGGTAGTTCTTTTCAAAAGATGAACAAGATTGATGAACCTTTAGCCAGACTCACAAAGAAACAGAGAGAGCCCAAAGAAATAAAATCAGAAATGAAAGTGGACAAGTAACAACAGATAACAGAAATACAAAGGATTGTAAGAAAATACTATGAATAACTATATCCCAACAAGTTGGACAACTTCAGTGAAATGGACAAATTCCTAGAAATATATAGTCTTCCAAAACTGAGTCAGGAAGAATAAAAAATGTGAATAGATTATCAATCAAAAAACTCCCAGCAAATAAAAGTCCTGATCAGATGGCCTCACAGGAAAATTTTACCAAACATTCAAAGAAGAACTAACACCTCTCCTCCTCAGACTATTCTAAAAATTTCAAGAGGAGAAACAACCAAGCTTTTTTTTTTTTTATGAGGCCACATTGTCCTCATTCCAACACTAGATGAAGTCACTACAAAGAAATAAAATTATAAGCCAGTATCTCTGATGAGTATAGATGCTAAACCCTCAACATGATATTAGCAAATTGGATTGATCAATACATTAAAAAGATCATACACCACCTTTGCTGGTGTAACTTAGTGGGCTGAATGCTGACCTGCAAACTGAAAGTTTGGTGGTTCAATTCCCAGTCAGGGCACATGCCTGGATTGTGGGCCAGGTCCCCATAGGGACATGAAAGAGGCAACCAATTGATGTTTCTCTCGTATATCAATGTCTCTCCCTCTTTCTCCCTCTCTTCCCCTCTCTCTAAAAATAAATCTATTTTTAAAAAATCATACACCATGACCAAGTAGGATTTATTCTGGGGATTTAGGGTTGGTATAATACTTGCAAATCAATGTGTGAAACAAACAGAATGAAAGATAAAAATCATAAGATCGTGTCAACAGATGCAGAAAAGGCATTTGATAAAATCCAGCACCCATTTATGATAAAAAATAAGCAAAGTAGGAATAGAGTGACCATACCTCAACACAGTAAAGACCATATACGAAAATTTTACAGCCACCATCATACTCTGTGAACAAAAACTAAAAGTGTTTCCCTTAAGATCAGAAACAAGACAGGGATGTCTGCTTTCACCACTCTTATGCAACATAGTACCAGAAGTCATAGCCATGGTGAGCAGTCAAGAAGATAAAATGAAAGGCATCCAAACTGGAAAAGAGGAAATAAAACTCATTTTTTGCAGATGACATATCGTACATTGAAAACCCTAACGACTCCACCAAAAAACTACTAAATTTAATACATGAATTTGGCAAAGTAGCAGGATACAAAATTAATATCCATAAACTGGTGGCACTTTTATAAACCAATAATGAACTTTCAGAGAAACTGAGAAAACAATCCCACTTAACATTGCAACAACAAAAAAGTAAGGTATCTAGGAATAAACTTAAGCAAGGAGGTAAAGACTTGTACTCAGAAAACTACAGGGCATTGAAGGAAAAAAAGAGGAAGACACAAACAAGTGGAAGCATATACCATGTTCATGGATTAGAAGAATCAACATTATTAAAATGTCTATACTACCCAAAGCAATTTATAGATTGAACACATTTCCTATTAAAATACCAATGGCATATTTCACAGATCTAAAACAAATATTCCAAAAATTTATATGTAACCATAAAAGACCCCTAGTAGACTCAGCAATCTTGAGAAAGATGAACAAAGTTGGAGGGATCACAATATTGGATATCAAACTATACTGCAAAAGCCATAGTAATCAAAATAGCCTGCTACTTGCACAAGAACAGAAGTATAGTTCAGTGGAACAGATCGGAGAGCTCAGGAATCTATCCACACCTATATAGTCAATTAATAATTGAGGAAGCAGGCAGAAACATGTAATGGGGTAAAAACAGTGTCTTCAATAACTTGTATTGGGAATACTGAACTGGTATATCCAAAAGATGAAGATAGACCACCAAGTTACATCATACACAAGAATATTCTCAAAATTGATAAAAAGACAAGTTGCGAAACCATAAAAATTGTACTAGAAAACCTAGGCAGTAAAATCTCCGACTTTTCACGTAGCAATATTTTTGCTAGTATATCTCCTATAACAAGGGAAACAAAGGAAAAAATAAACAAATCTGACTACATCAAACTAAAAAGCTTCTGCCAGCTAAAGAAAATGTCATCGAAATGAAAAGGGAACCCACTGTATCAGAGAACGTATTTGCCATTGACACATCTGTTAAGTAAGGGGTTAATTTCTAAAATAAAGAATTTACTCAGTACCAGGAAGACAATCCAATTAAAAAATGGGCAAAGGACCTGAATAGATACTTCTCCAAGGAGGACATACAGATAGCCACAGACATATGAAAAGATGCTCAACATCACTAATCAGAGAGATGCAAATTTAAACCACAGTGAGATATCACCTGACACCTGCCAAAATGGCTATCAGTAGTAAATCAACTAACAAGTGCTGGCGAGGATGTGGAGAAAATGGAACCCTGGTTTGCTATAGGTGGGAATGCAGATTGGTGCAGCCTCTGTGAGAAGCAGTATATAACCTTAAAAAATTGAAAGTAGAACTGCCTTATGACCCAGCAATTCCACTTCTGGGAATATACCCAAAGAACCTTGAAACACTAATTTGAAAGAATATATGTACTCCATGACTATGAACTCCATGAAAGCTGGGCTTGTTTTGCTCTCATCACCATTTTTGCTGTCTAACACAGAATCATGCATATAATAGGCATTTTAATAAAAATAAATAAATAAACATTCAATGGCAAGACTACTGTTCATGCAGGATTTTAGAGTTGGAAGGTGTATGATGAATCATTTAATTAGTATAGTCTCATTTCCATCATGCCTGTCATGTCCTTGACAAAGGTGAATTCACACTTTGTTCCTTTGATACTCTGTGAGCAAAGACCCCTAGTCCTTCCAGTTGTATCTCAAGTATAGTCATTTCTCTATCATTTGCATTCCTGTCAGTCTTCTCTAAAGTTTTTAAGGGGCCCAGCCAGGTGGAATGAAATAAGGTGGTTACTTACCCTCTTTGATTATAGCAGTGTTCTTCAATCAATGCTTGGTAAGATTGCCTCATGCCTTAGCAATTGTCATAAGTGCTCATGCATAGTGAGCTTGTAATCATAACATTTTTTCTTTTAAAGATTAGGGATTTTCATTGTTAGATTACAAATGAGGTATTTGAAGCCATTTTTACCTTTAGGCCTTCCTTGGCCAGTAGCTGTTCTCCACATAAGCTATTACAGATTTTTTAGTCTATAAAAATTTCTTGCAGATTGAATTGTCATGGATAGCACCTATTATTTTCTGTGTCCAGTTGGCAAGTGTGTTCTAAACATGTATGCGATGAGGAAATATATTTTGAGTACCTACTCTGTACCACCCTCCAAAATACTTTATAATTAGTAGTTTACATTATGTTTCGTACATAAAATATCCAGCAGGCAGTCAGTATTAGGGTAGCAGTTAACACCTGGGCTCTGGAATCAGATCTTCTTGATTAGAACTATAGTCCTGCCACTTACCAGCTGTGTGATCTTTGATAAATTTCTTACACTTTACTTACCTCAATTTCCTCATCTGTAAAATTAAATAATAATTGTACCTATCTTATGTGGTAGTTGTGATGAGGTGATAAACATATTCAAAGCATTTATAATGGTACTGTGAATATGTGTTATCTATCATCTCATTCAGTTTTCAAAATAATTGTTTATAATATAATTCCAGTTTTATAGGTGAGGAAATTCATCCAGAGAAGTTCCGTTACTTCCTTAAGGCAGATCCAGGATTTGAACTGTACCCAGAGTACCAGAGTCACAGATGTTTACATGGAAGGAATCACACATAATAATACCTTTGCTCTAAAAGGGACTGAGTGTGGCAAAAGTGCTTAGAGTATCATCGACTGCCCTACAAGAGGCCTTGGTTGTACCTCTAATGAGACATGACCACATTTTAGGTTTAAATAAATTGAAGAAACTGACACTGAAAGATGGAATCAGTCATAGCAATCAGCTTCATGCCCCCTTGAAGCAGAAGATGTCATGCTCATGTTTGTTTTTCTAGGAACTTAAACTTACGGGTAACTTTGTACTCAAAAATGTTGGTGAGTGAGTGAGTGAGGGAATGAATAAATAAGGAAAAGTGTTGTGAGGGAATGAGAGCTAAAGCTGGTAAAGGAGACAGAAACGATGCCAGGATTTCGGTATGGGTGACCAAACGGATTCACCCTTTACTATGGTAGCAGGTGGAACAAGGATGAGGCAGGTCTAAAGGAGTCAGAAGGAAAGTTGGTGAGTGTGATTTAGACAGGTGCAGTATAATCCTGGTAGAGATATTTAATAGGCAAATAGAAATAGAGAGGCAACAGGGTTGGAAATACACTGGAAACTTTTGAATTTGGAAGCTGGGGCAAGTGTCCCTAGAATCATACTCTCTCCCCACCCTCCACCCCATGGGGATTGAATGATTATTTTCTCTGATTTCATTCTTTAAAAAAAAATTTTTTTTTTCTTATTATTATTCAAATACATTTGTCTCCATTTCCCTGCCACCACTTTCCCTTGCCCCCCTACGCCCACCTCCCACCGTCAGTCCTTCCCCACTTTGGCTTTGTCCATGGGTCCTTTATGCATTCCCCTTCTTTTCCCCATAACCCCCCCCTCCTCCCCTCAGGTTATTTATTGTTGGTTTGTTTTTTTCTTTCAATGTTGCTGGTTATATTTTCCTTGTTTGTTTTGTTGATTAGGTTCCACTTACAGGCGAGATCATATGGTATTTGTCTGTCACCCCCTGGCTTATTTCTCTTGGCATAATGCTCTCCAGCTCCATCCATGCTGTCACAAAGAGCAGGAGTTCCTTCTTTCTTTCTGCTGTGTAGCATTCCATTGTGTAAATGTACCATAGTTTTTTGATCCTCTCCTTTACTGATGGGCACTTAGGTTGCTTCCAGCACTTGACTATTATAAATTGTGCTGCTATGAACATTGGGGTGTATAGGTTCTTTTGAATTGGTGTTTTGGGGTTCTTAGGGTATAATCCAGCAGTAGATTCACTGGGTCTAAAGGCAGTTCCATATTTAGCTTTTGGAGGAAATTCCAAACTGTTTTCCAGAGTGGCTACACCAGTCTGCATTCCCACCAACAGTGTACTAGGGTTCCCTTTTCTCCACAAATTCGCCAGCACCGGTTGTTTGTTGATTTATCTACAATGGCCATTCTGACCAGTGTGAAGTGGTATCTCATTGTGGTTTTAATTTGCATTTCTCTGATGGCTAGTGATGTGAGCACCCTTTCATGTGTCTCTGGGCCCTGTGTATGTCCCCCTTAGAGAAGTGTCTGTTCAGGCCCTGCACCCATTTTTTAATTGGATTGTGTGTCTTCTTGGAGTGGAGTCATGTGAGTTCTTTATATATTTTGGAGATCAAACCCTTTTCCGAGGCAAATATATTTTCCCATATGGTTGGTTCCCCTAGAATCATAATTTTATAATATTAAGTTTTCCCAAGAAATGGTGTTGTCACATTAGAGGTGTTATTTTGTAATTATTTTAGACCTTATATTTTACTCTCCCAGCACAATGTAGATGGGAAGCAAATTGATTTTGCAGTAGAGACGTGAGAAATTGCAGAGATTTTTACAACCATTCCATATAAAAAATGTACAATATAAATGACATCTCACTGTAAACCTTATTTCCTCAATACTGTAAGTGCCTTTGGAGAGCTAGTAAAAGTGAAAAATTCTTAGGTAGGTGAAATAGAAAGCTAAGGTTATTTATGGTAGAAATTATGCCAGGGTTGTGTCATAAACAAAGTCTTTATCATTCAGGAATATAGTAGGCTGGCCCTTACTGGTGTGGCTCAGTGGGTTGGGGCTTTGTTCTGCAAACCCAAAGGTCACTGGTTGGATTCCTGGCCAGGGGCACGTGCCTTGGTCCCTGTTTGGGGCGTGCAAGAGCCAACGGCACATCCATCTTTCTCTCCCTTTCCCTCTCTCTAAAAATAAATAAAATCTTTTTTTTTTAAAGAGTAATTCAGGCTGAAGCCAATAAAATCAAATTGCCTGAACCAATAGGATGGAAAGAAAACAATTAGATTCACCTTTATACAAACTAGCCTTTTTTTTTCTGTTATCTGTTTAATTATTTTATAATTGTTAAGTCTTTATTGGAGAGGTTATGTTTCATATCATCCATATTAAAGCTCAACTAATAAAGTCAGATTTGCAGTATTTTAGGAAAGTAATTTTACTTATGGTACATTTTTATTGGTTTTGCTTTCATGATAATACATGTGGCATATTTAAATGTGATTTTCTAGGTAGGCTTTCTCTTCTATATAGGTAAATTATTTATTAGAAAGATTCAAGACATTTTTATCACATCTACTAGGATTTGAAAGATTATTCATGAATAGTGTAGTATTTTAAATTAAACTTTTCCTGTTATATTCTTAATATATGTAGAAATTTTCTTGGTAGTTACAAAATAATTATTTTAGTAGAGCCAGAAAAGACTATCAAGATTATTTAGTGTATTTATCTTGCTTTACATATGGTTAATCTAAGGACAGGGGAGGTATTTACCCATTACTAAATTATTTAAACTTTTGCATTACAGTGCCTTTTTAAAAAAGAAAAAAAAAACAACAACCAAAGATAGCTTTAATCTTTTAAAATGCCCTGGCTGGTGTGGCTTAGTGCATTGAGTGGTGGCGAATCCAAAGGTCACTGGTTTGATTCCCAGTCAGGGCGCATGCCTGGGTTGCAGGCCAGGTCCTCAGTTGGGGCATGTGAGAAGCAACTGATCTATAAATGTATCTCTCGCACATCAGTGTTTCTCTCCCTCTGTTTCTCCCTCCCTTCCCCTCTCTAAGATAAATAAAATCTTTTTTTTTAAATGTATTTCATTGTCTGAACTTACGTTTGAGCATATGTTTTTCTTTTTGTTTTTGAAAACCTCAGAATTCAGTCATATTCATTACCTTTTTCATATCTTTGTCTTTCAGGAGTCAGGAGAAAGCAGTGGAAATTGGAGTCATTGTAAAGTCATTAAGAACTTTTACAAGAAAATCTCATTGAGTAAAAGTCATTTAAATTAGTGGCATAACAAGATCAGTTATTAAAGGTGACAGTGTACAGCAAACATTAAAATTGAATAATGACTCTGCTATATATTTACATCAGAATGTTGGGAGCCTGTCTGTTCATCATTTCTCATGTTCAAGGTAAACTAGTGTTCATTTAAGCAATCTTATTTTTTTAAATAGTTTATTTCTGTATATTAAAGAACATTTTTTTTTCTTATACCTGCTCTTTCAACTCATGGCGCAGGGTGCTCCTGGATCTGAGGGTTACTATCCGGAGCCAGCTGAGGAGGTCACAGGGCTCTGAATCCCACAGAGTCCGTCCGGGGTTGTCCGGGGGTTGTCACAGGGCTCTGAATCCCACAGAGTCCGTCCGGGGTTGTCCGGGGGTTGTCACGGATGGGGGAATAAACACAAGTTGTCACAAACACTTCTCTGTTTGCCAGGAGAGGGGACATGGCTCTTCCCTTTAGTGGAGAAGACCCTGAGCCCCCCTGTCCAAAAGGCTTTTATTGAGAACCATATGCTCAGGGGTATAGATGCAGAGCTCATCAATCAATGTCAAAAGGCTATGTTTACAGAAAACAGAGATCATAGATAACAATTGGAGGAACTCAAGAGATTTGCCTCAGGTCAGGGTCTATGAATAATGTAAATCTTCCCAGTTTGAGCCAGTTATCAAAGCTTTTGAGGGAAGAACAAAGCAGGCTTCAAGGAACTTACTTCTAGGCCTGATTTCCCCCTAGGAGTTGCCCCATCCAGTTTAGGGTTATACCTGCCTTTGGTATTGTTTCAAGCCTGAGCCAGGCAGGTGGAGCAGAGCTGCCAAGAAATAAGGAGACTTCTTTCAGATAGAATGAGAACTCTGGCCATATCAAAGCTGAGGGGTGAGGGTCTTTTGCCCTTTCTCCATGTCCCCCAAGTTCTTGTCTGCAGCCCATACCAGCCGTGTCTCTCTTAGGTCATCCGTCCTCCTGAGAGATCTTACCTGTCTTTGACTAACCAACCATCACAGGGCCAAGCAGGGTGACCTGAGGGAGGCAGGGACTGCGCCCCTGCCAGGGAGACAGGAATTGTCTCCTCAGTGGCCTGTTTTCCCAAGACCTCCTTGATTACTTCCAGCCTTGGGGCCCTCTTGCCTATTGGCGGGACTACAGTCCCTGAAACCAGACGGGACGTTTCCCAACACATGCACCTTTTAGAGCAGTTAGGCCATGTATTGCAGCATAATTTTTAACTAAATAGGCAAAGAACAAATATCCCAAATAATTGTTGAACTTGACTGAGATTGAAATATTTTCAAGTTGATTTGTAAAATCTCAGCCTCTCTGAACCTATTCTCTTATTCATGACATGATGTTATGATATGTAGTTTCAGGTCTTGTGAGGATTAAATGAAATAAAGTATAAAATAAAGTACCTGACCTTTGCCCAAGGCACAGGGTAATTAGGTACTTATGACTTACAGTAGTTTAAAATTCCTATCTCCTTGAAACTACAATAAGGAATATATGTAAATAATTTTAAAAACCATTGTTGTTAAAAGATTTCAAAATATAAATAGCACTTATGTTTGCTGAATACTAAAATTTCTTTATTAAGTACTCAGTTTTATTTATGACCCATACTGTAATTTTTCTCTGGGTGTTCATAGCTTGGAACTCTCAAACAGGAAGTTATTGTGATAACTCTTAGGATCAGATGGACTGTACTTGTATGAGAACTTTTTCCTGTATGGTTTAATTAGAATAATATTTTAAACTGAAAAGAAAGTACTATTTTGCAAAGAGATTTTAGATAGAACTTACTGGTCATCTTTGTTTTAAATTTATGACTTTACAGATTACTCTTTCATGTTTTGTTCACAGTGATATGTATTAATATCTACTAACAAGAAAGAAAGATGATTAACAGCATAAATCTTTTGATATTTTCACTTTAAAGCATAAATATAATAATGAATTCTGCAGCTTCTTTGTATTTTGTCTTAGGTGTGATACCCTTCCTATTACCATGCTCAGAATACAGAGCCCTCTTGTGAAAAGCCACATTTTAAATGAAATACCACATTATTTAACAAAACACCTTTATTTTAGCATCAGTTGTCCTTTTAGCAACTGTTCGGTAGATGAGGTAAATTAACATTTATATTTGCTTCCTAGCCCCCAGCTAATCTCTGTTTGGTATTTACAAAATACTTAATTTATGTGGATCACACAGAGGCAATATGGTACAAGATTCTTGTTCTCCACCTTGATTCAGGTTGTCCTATAATAAACTTTTTTTAGGTGAAGTAAATTGGTAATTATCAGACATAAGTGAAAAATCTTAGAACTATATTTCTCTAATAAAGAACAAAATTTGTTATATTTTCTTTTAAAAGCAATTAGTTTGTAGTTGCTTTAAATGGTAAGATAAAAACATTTGCTCTTAATGAAAAGGAAGAATTAAAATTAGTGTAGGGAAAAATAACCAATGTAGGAAAAAAGGTTATTTTTTAGAGATTACTAAATAGGATTGCAGAGTGGTGCCAAAGGAAATGACTTTGACTTTAGTTCCATCTTTATCTTGAGTTGTGTCTTGAGAAAGTAAATTTCCCTATACCTTGGTAGAAAATAGAAATAATAATACTTATCTTAGATATAAAGAGCAGTATTTTGAGCACCAAATGTTATGATATAAATTTAAATGTTTTTATATTGAGATAAAGTTACTCAAGTCACAACAGAGGAATGTCATCTGATTTTAACATGAGGTAGGTAGTCCTTGTTTTTGACTTGGGTTAGTGTTAAGTTAAAATTACCCAACAGCGATTTGAACAAATACTTGTTTGTTTAACATAGATGATAGATGTTTTCTGATGCTCATTCAGTAGTTGAGTAATATCAAGGTTACCATCTCTGTGATTTTCTTGACTTTTCCCTCAAGGTTACAGAATGGCTATTATTTTCATTGGAGGAAGGAAAAATGGGGATACGGTCAGTCCTGGCCTCAGCTGGACTTTATATCAAGAAAGCGAGAGTGTCCCCAGAAATTAACCTCCAGCCAGCTGACTGTTATGTTGTTTTATTGGTGAGACACTTGCTAGGGCTACTGGGAAACAGGATTGTCACAATCAGTGTAGATTACTAGCTAAATCCATTGCCTAGGGTTGTCCATGTTGCCCCCAAACTAAATCAGAGTTCTGTTAGCAAGGAAAACCAGAGGGGTGGGGGAATAGACATCCATTGGGCAACTAAGAGTCTGAAACAGATTTTTATCCTTTTTTTTTTTATCAAGGAAGATGTTTTCAGCATTCAGTAACAGAAGCCCAGAATAAATGAAATACCTTAAACAGTAAGAAAAGTGTAATATCACACATTAAAAAGTCTGAATGAGGAAGTACTACAACTAGTTAAATTAAATTCCTTGGCTCCTCCAGTTCTTTCCCTATGTAAACCGTGCTCTTCTCCACATAGCAGTTTTAGCCATAGGTTAACTCACTTGATGGCCACAGTTGCTGCTGAAGGGCCAGGTATCACATGCAGATGTAGAAACTTTAAATTGACAACATTCAGTGTAAAAAGAGGGTTGGATGTCTCCTTTTACTTGGTAAAGAAATCTTTCCCCAGGCACCTCCCCCCAACAAACTTCCTTCTAATTTTATCAGGCAGAATTTATTATATGCTCCTGTATAAACAATGGCAAGGGGGATGGAACTAAAACCATTAGAATAGACAGTTATTTCTCCTAAGGGTAGGACTGTGCCTCCCTGAGTCACGTGACGGAGAAACAGACACTTAAAAAAAGGTGTGTGTGCTTAGCCCCCAAGGTAAAGGGGAATAGAATGATTAACAGTATCTGTTGTCTGTTTTTATCTACCTAGCATTATACTTACCTTTTTTCACATGCACGTACTAAAAGTGCTCATGTTGATGTGATATATTCAGTTCCTCCCCAAAGGGATTTATAACCCATTTTCATCCACTTAGTATACTCAACTACTAGTCCACAACTTCTGGGTTGTATGTAGCCTTCTCCATTGGGTACAGATGTGACTCTTCATGATCCAGCAGTCTGGCTAAGAGAGAAATTATCAATGCCCAGCACACCCAGCATTCAGTGATGTGGAAAAAATGGGATCAGTGTTATATAAGCTCCCAATCAGAGGAAGGAAGACTTGGAAAAAACCTTCAGTAGTCACTGCTCCATAGCACTACATTAAGGAAAACTACTCTTGTTGATTACCTTGTACATGCAGTACATTGATATCCCATTGGTCTAACTTTCCAGTCTTTTGCCTTCTGATCCCTATTGCAGATATTTTATCTTAAGGATAGGGGAGGGGGAGTTCCTTTTCTTTATACAAAAGAAGCCAAGAGATTGTTGGGAAGGTAGGAAAAATTATTAAACAGGAATGAAAATTTAGTAAAATCAGTGATGCCAAAGCTTCTATTAAGAACAAAGGAGCCTAATATAAATGCACCTATATATATAGTCACTTGTATCTTTCTGCTATTGTTCTATTTGTGTGTGTTTCTAAGCATGTAAGCTATTAAATATTTTTTGCATGTGTTTGTTTTGAAATATAATCTGTAGCCCCAGCCCACCCCATGCCCCTTAATTGTATACTTTGTAAACACAGGATTTGTAATTAGGAACTGATGGAGGCCAGGGTGCCTGAGCATGATAGAGGGGAGGTGCTGTGAATTGATGCTGGAGAGGTAGGTACACAGAGTCAAAATCCTGCTGGATCTCAACAGGCATGGTGAAGGAGATTAGATTTTATTCTAAGTGCATATGAAGGCATTAATTGATTTTTTAAAAATATTTTAATTACTTATGCTGTTACAGTTGTCCCAGTTATTCCCCCCTTTTCCCCCTCCACCTAGCTTCTCACTCCCTCAGGCAAGCCCCATACCATTGTCCATGTCCATGGGTCATGTTTATATGTTCTTTGGCTAGGGATTAGCCAAACCAAGAACATTGGTTTCAAGCAGGAGAGTGACAGGATCAGATGTATAGTTATAAGATAATTGGCTGCTATGTGGAAAAGGGATTAGAAGTGTCAAGAGGAGAAGTATTGGGGATCAGTGTGGAGATTTTTATCTTGGAAGTGGCATGATATAATTAATAGGCCCAGGTAATAACAGTGGAGTTGGAGGAAAAAATGAGATATGCAGGGTCTGACAGAAGTAACACCATTGAGTGTGATTGGTTGGGTAGGTGAATGTTTCCCACAAGATGGGCAGTAATTTGAACAGTTCACCTAAAGTATCGCATGGTACTTGATTGTTACACTACAGGATTACATACTTATGATTTTGTAATAAATTTTTATGTGATAAAAAAGGGGGATTATTTGTTCCAGACCCTGTATTTTGGAAGTTGAGCCAAAAGACTTGGGGAGGACCATATTAGAGGAGAAAAGTCACAAGTTCCATTTTGGAGAAGTTAATTTTGAGATACTTAAGCAAATCAAGTCTAGAAGATTTGTTTAAACCATGGGAATGGGTGCTGTTACCTAAGGAATACAGAGGCTTTGCTAGGTACTTTTCTTTGCATCTGTGCCTTTACTTAAGTGAAATATTACAATTTTAAGATATGGCTCATTGATTTTGACACCCTAGGATAAATTGGCTTTCTCCTTTGTTTGAATATAACACCTGTGTATTATATCACTTTGCACATTGTGTTTATTTAGGTGCTTATCACTCCCTCCCCCTTCTGTCATCTTCCAGGTTTCTCAAAGATCAGATCAGTTTCCAGAATTCAGTACCTTGCATGCACATAGTAAGCCTCTAATTAGTAAATGCTATGGAGCACAAATATTTGTTAAATATTTGAGATCATATTAATCCCAGATACAAATTATTGTAATCAGTTTGTATCTCTTAAATTCAGATAATTTTCTAGGAAGTTATGTTTACTAATGGTCATATAACTTTGAATTTTTCAGGTGTTAGTGATCTTTTAGTATAACCTTTGTTATTAGTAATATTTTCACTTGCATGCTATTCTATATTTAATTATATTTATTGGATCTTGTATATGCCCTTCTTATTTGAATTGGGCAGGTATTACTACCTTTTTTTTTTAATAGATAAAGAACTGAGGTTCAGAGAGTAACTTATCTTTGGACATAATCAGAACATTATTTCTACCACATTATACTACTTTTTCTGTGTCATTAGATTTTTGAAAAATTAATAGCATGTGATACATTATTTGTCATTTGTTCTCTGTAGTTAAATTGATGCTTTCTTCTGTTATTGTAATAGGATTTTAAAGCTAGTTAAGAGACCTCAGATGTCCTCTAGTCATGTGGTCTGATTGAGTAACATGGCATATCCCTAATCATTCAGCTAGCTAAATTGTGGTAGAACCATAGTAGACCAGAATCCAGGTTCTCCTCATTTCCAGCTCAGTGGATTTATTCCCTTTCTCCCCCATCTTCCCCTGCTTAATTTGATAGATGACGTTCTTAACATAAATGAGCTCTTTAAGTTTTGTAGTAATTTAGAGGATTAAGTGAAAATTATTAAAATTAAAGTTATGTATTCACTAAAACTTAGTAGCACATTCTTTTCCTATTGTCAGTGTGAATATATGTTAATTTTTTTCTTTTTTCAATAGTTCATCTCACCAGTATGACTGAATTTAAAGTCAGATCTAAATTAATAAACTTGAAACCACTTATTTAACATTAATAATTAGATACCCAATTCTCTTAATATTTTATACCTCTTTGGGTCTACATTTTCTTCAACTCTAGCAGATTTCAGCCAATTCATAGGGAGGAAGAAATTACTAAAAAATTGTTTTAGTTTTGTTCTGCTTTCAGCCTGAAAGATTCAGTAACAAATATGACAGTATCTGTTATTTGAAGCTACTACACTCTAATGGGAGAATAACCTTCAGTTTCTGGCAGCAGATTCTGGATTTGAACCAATGACCTTGAGATAAAAGGCACCAGATAATATTAGTCCCCATGCTCTCACAATTCCCTTACTTAAGCAGTTAAAGTCCAAAGCAAGATGCTTAGTAACTCCACTTCCACATAAAAGCACACCTGAAGGACTGATTTTTTTTAAGCTAGTCACAAGTCTTGAACCAAAGAATTTAAGAAAAACAATTTTTCTGGTTTTTTAATGGTTGAAAGCAATCACAGCCTTCTCTAAAATTGCTTCTATGTACCTTTCTTAAAAGTTATGACCATATTCTACCTTGTACCATTCTTGTGTGTCTTTCACTGGTGCAAAAATTGAGACTTAGTCATCGCCATATATCCCACAATATCTGGAACAGTAATTCTGTGTATGTTATTAATGTCTGTTACTTGTGTATGAAATTTACTTTTAATTAAAGACACACAGTAGCTGTAGTTATTATGATAAAGCTTAGAAACTTTTCTTGTTGAAAACTAAAATCAAGGAAGTAGCTTTTCAGAAATGGTTTGAATTTCATATATGATTACAGGGCAGAATCTGGACAGTATGCTCCATGGTACTGGAATGAAATCAGACTCCGAGCAGAAAAAGTCAGAAAATGGAGTAACCTTAGCACCAGAAGATACCTTGCCCTTTTTAAAGTGCTATTGCTCAGGACACTGCCCTGACGATGCTATTAATAACACATGCATGTAAGTATTTTATGAAGCCTTTCTTAAAGTTAGGGAAATAGAGTTGCATTTAATGCTATTTTGAGAATTGTTTACATCGTCCATAGTTCTTTTTTTCTTTGACTTTATAGTGCCTTCAAAAGAGCCAAAAGCTTTTTGTCCTGTATAGAAGAGCGTTTATTACTATTGATTAATAGTTACTTTCTTAGAGTAACATTGTAATATAGCTTTTTAAACAAGATAAGAAGAATGTAATCTTTGTCTAACATTTTGAGTTTATTTAGTGGTCTTTTTATCATAAAGTTACTGATACTAATTGAAAACCTTGTGGTTACCAAAAAGGAAACATGAAAATTCCACCAAAACCTTATAATTCCAAATTATAATACAGATATGTAAGAATGATATTATGATGTTTAATTTTGTTATCTTCTTAACAAGCAGACTCCCCAATCCAAGTCTGATTTATAACCAGTTTAATTTTCCTGTTTAATTTTATGTTAATTCTTCAACATATTATATATGACTGTGTAATTTTATTCCATATTTGAAGAATTGGTTTACTAGCCAAAAAAGAATTCTCTGAGAAACCCAATCTCATCAGTCAATTTATTGTCCCCCTTTATAAAGGTAATAACAATGTCTTATTTTGTACTTTCCTAATAATTGTATACTCTTTGAATGTGACCAGATATAAACCATAAATGTTTACATGTAAAATCTTGAAATTATATGATGTCTCTTACATCCTAAATTTGTTATTTGTCCTCTGGTGGTGGTTGACTTTATTGGGACAGGCTGGGTGATCTGTGTCATAGGGTATTGCTCCCCACTTTGTCACCAAGTAATTTCTTCCCACACTTCTTGTCCATAGAGCCTGCCTGATACACGTAGGGTATTTGATAGTGGCTGAGTAACCCCAAATAAAACTGAATCATCAGTTTTATCAGAATTTCACCCCACACTTAACATTTTCTCTGACTAGAAAATGAAAATTTACAAGATTCTTTTAATGAGAAGTAATACATTTACTGATACAAACAATAAATAGGAGCACAAATAAAGCTTTTAGAAGTTTTTTTCTATCCATTAAAGTCTAAATGAATATATTAGGGGAAAATTCCAGCATAGTATTGCATTATATGATATTAATTAAGTTTCATTAAATACATTTATGTAAATTTCTTGAAAATTCAACTATTCAAAAATTCTCCCTTTTTTATGTTCAGTAAAAAGTGCCTCTGAGGATCTTAGTCTCTTCTCAAATATACTTTGTCATTCAGTCTATTTTTATATTCACAGGAAAGTTTATTATTTATTATAGTGTACAGTATGTGGACACTGAACATATTGATAAAGTTATTTTTAAGTATATTTTTAAAAATTAAGATGATTTGCTTTATAAGATTTTGTAAATTAGCTTTCTGTAATCACATGATTGTGATTAGCAAAGAGAAGTTATATAATTAATGATATTTGGATGACTTGTTTAATAGGAGTCCTTTTCTACCTGACATAAGGTTCTTAGTGGGTCTTCAGTTTTTAATTCAGCTATGACAGCTTTCATTTGCTTATGTGGTTTGCCAATAAATCACATGTGACTGCAATTTTAATTTAGTACCTGGTCACATTCAAACTCATTTTAATCAGTACTTTCTGATACCATGTTTTGTTTTAGTTTTTTTTGTTGTTTTTTAGAGTTTTATTTTTGTTTTCTTTTTTTTTTTTTAGTACTAATGGGCATTGCTTTGCCATCATAGAAGAAGATGACCAGGGAGAAACCACATTAGCTTCAGGATGTATGAAATATGAAGGATCTGATTTTCAGTGCAAGGTAAGATCTAATTTGGGGCTTATGAAATAAAGAAGGAAGGGACCACTAGGAAAACATTGACTTCCCCTAGGAGAGGTGTGCTTGGTCTCTGCATTGCTTTATGCTCTTTAAGCAAATATATTTGGGTAAGCTTAGCTTTCACTTCAAGTAAAATATGATTGTGGTAGGTGAAGTTCCAGATTACTTTTTAAAAAGTATAAAATTATCCCTTTTCTAAATTGTTATGACTGCAAATGTGATACTGTCACACTTAATTGTGGATTATAAAATTGAAAAGACTAGGTGATGAGCAATAGTAACCTTTGCACTCTGAGACAACTTAGAAACGGTAAATCCTTTTAAGGAAGTCTCAATGGAGTTATTTTAACAACTGCAGCAAAGGAATCAGGATTGGTAATAATTTATAAACATCCTGGTGGCGTTCAGGGTTATAAACCTAATTTCTTTAAAATTTTGTGTAGTAGCCAAGGGGAGGGGGAAGAGGAATAATGGGGGAAAGAAGGGGAAGGGTCAGGTCAAGGAGCATGTATAAAGGACGCAAAGATAAAAACAATGAGGAGTCGGGGTGTTGAATGTGGGAGGTGTAGGGTGGGTGGGGAGGGGAATGGGGGGGATGGGGACAACTGTTATTGAACAATAATTTTAAAAAGTGTTTCTTAATTCTGTGTAGTAATTTTGCCCCAGGGGAACCTGCCAGTGGTTTTGAAAAGCAGCTCCGTATAGAGCCATTTGTACACAATTTTAAGACTTGGTTATTTTAGAAAATTATTTTAATGATTTAGAAATTCTTGGGATTGATAGAAACCGTAAAGGTTGTATGTTTCAACCTCTCGGCTGATATTTGGAATCTTCCCCCTCTCCACCCCCCTACACACACACAGTGCATCCCGTAAATTTTCTATGTTATACTTCCTGTGACAGGGACTCATTACCTCCCAAGACCACCTATTTCATCTGTAAAATGACCTGACTAGATCCTGAGAAAGTTTGTCCTCCCAATGATTGCAAATCTGCCTTCCTTCCTGCCTCTTTGGACCATAGAGAACAAATCTAATCCCCCTTTAATATGATAGCCTTTTACTATACAAAGAAAGTTGTTGGGGTTTTTTTGTTTTTATGTTTTTGTCCTGCTTTCTTCCCCATACCTTCTAGTCTTTGCCCATGAAAAAATAAGTTCATGACTTCAGCTGTTATATGATCAGATTGAGTTACTCGCTCTCCAGAGAATAGATAAGTCCTTTCCCTTTTTCTAAATACAGCCAAATCTCATGTTAGATGTTTGACTGTCATCCCATATTCTTGAAACATTGAGCTCTGTCAGCTGAAATGGCCATGTCTTTCACTCATGCTACTGCTGAGCCACATCTCTCCCATTCTTTATTGGTGGTGTTGGTTTCTTGACACAAATAAGTAGATGGGAATGGAATGTTTGTTAAATGATTGTAACATACTTGTCTATGTTAATTTCATTATATTAGAATTAGTCCTTTGCTCTAATGTGTCAAAATTTGGGGGAATGCTAATTTGTTTTTTTCTTCTAGTCCAGTTTCATGCCTTTTGTATACTTATCAACCTCATGCTCTCTACATTTCTTAATCACTTAAAAAATATTGAAGAAAGCTATGGTTAGAGCACTGAGCTTAGCAGTAGGAACCCATGTGTCTTACAGGCTCTCTGAAGTAAGTGTGTCCCAAAATAAATTGACCAATACAAGTTAGTTGTTAAGTGTGACAGTTTGTGTTCAAATCCCTATGCTGCCTCTTAATAGCTATGAAACTTTGGGCAAGGAGTTTTACTTTTGTTTTCTCATCTGTAAGGATCAGATGAGATAGCATATACGTAAGGAGTTTTAGCACAATTGGTACATACAATAGTAAGGGCTTAATAAACGTTGCTTTTAGCATATTGATGATGTAACTGAACAATATTTAAGCCAGGGTACACATATCCTCTGTACACAACAGACTATGTTACACATAGACACATAGACACAAGGATCACATAGACACATGGATTATTTTAAGGGAATCAATTTACAGATCCTAAACTGTCCATATGTCCTTTTGCTTAATATTGGCCTGCTTAAGAGCAGAGCCTCTCAAGCAATTTCTATTTCCTTCCCTTTTACAGTCACCCTTTTCACAGTTTAAATATCAAAGGCCTAGAATGTAAGACCTCAAGTTACCAAACAAGATTGTAATTTGAAATCTCAGTATCACAGTGGGGAATGTGGGGATATCAAATATGTTCCCGTGTCAGGTAGTTTTCAGTTTTTTGCTTTCAACCAGATTGCTTGATTATTGAAAATAATTTTTTAAAGTAGTATCATTATGGGACTTCAGCATATGATTGGAAAGTCTTTAAAGAATTATTATACAATGGTGTAACAAACTCTTCCATTATCATATTTTTGTTTATGTGAATAAAGTATCAAGGAAAATCGAAAAACGGGGATAAAATTAATGCCAAACTTTCTCATTCCGGCAATAAAAATATTTATCTGTGAACTTCAGAACTAATTTCATCTATTACATACTCAATAAACTTTTCTTTTAATGTTAGTGTTGTAATAAAGGTTATAATATATATATATTGTTTTGATCAATTTTATACTAAAAAAAATGACAATGATAAATCAAGCCAGAGTAATTTTTAAGACTTAAAGGCATATTGCCATGGAAAGTAAAATAATTTGTATTTATATATTTATTTTTAATATGGCAAATTATGTATCAAAATATATTACTAGGGCATAATTATTGTGAGAGATGTGGAAAGGTAATAGGAGTTCAAGGAGAAAAAGGAACACTAAAACTTCTAATTGTTAAACATTTGTTCACTTTTTTAATAGTGATAAGTAGGTGTCAGATTGCTGTTATTTAGATGCTACTGAATAAACTTGAGAATGATGTAACAATTTTATTTTAAAATGTCATTGTGTACAATAAGCCAGAAATTATTAATGAAAAATTTTAAGTATCACCCTAGAAATACCTGACAGGAAGGATACATTGTTTAATTTCACCGTAAGCCTTTTCTCCCAGTTCTTTTACACATACTGCTGCATAGGGATCTAAATAGATTCAAATGAGAATCACCATGCTTTGCCCAAACCCCCCCACCTCCCAGTCTGTTAGTAAATCTAGCTTATTCTGTTTGTTTCTTTAGGATGAATTTTTTCTCAGAAACTGCCTTGCCATTCCTTACAATTTGACTTCCATTCATTTTTCATGTATCACTCCCTCACCCCCTCCCATCCAAGCTCACTAAATCTCCTATTTCGTGAATGTCAAATGAGTTTTTCCCCAACAAGGATTTTTATTGCCCACATAAATCTGGAGATACAAATGGACTTAGCTGGGAGTGGGGAGAGGGGGGAGGGAAGGAATGAGAAAGGAAAGGTTGTGTCAGCCAACTTCATAATCTAGATACACCTGACTTTTGCCTACCCAGTTAACTTATATAAGAAAGATGTGAGGTGGGTTTGATGTTACTTATTCTTGGTGAAATCACATTGAGTCTTCCAGGGGTTTACAGGCATTTTTGACTTTTTCGGCTTTTTCTAGAACCTTGACTGGGATCCATGCCAAGGTCACTAGAGCAAGAAGAATTAATTTATTGAAAATTTACTGTTTGCATTTAATGTGCTAGGTACTTGGTATATTGTGCCTCATTTCCTCCCAGTAAGACACATTTTTTATCCTCCAGTTTACAGCAGAGGAAACTAAAGCCCAGAGGAAGTAAGTTTATTTCTCTGGTCACAAAGTTAGTGAGTGGCAAAGCTAGGATTTAAGCTATTTTATTCCAAAGCCCTTGATTTTCCATAATACTATGCAGCCTCCAGCCTGTTATTGGCAAAATATACTTTCTTTCCTTTTTGAAGAAAAGAAATACAGCATTTAGCTGTCTAGTTTCTAACATGCCTTGTTTTTAAAATCTGGAAATCATATCTCTCTATCTGCCATGTGACAAGTGCTCTCATATTCCTCAAGTATCATTCACTAAGGTTAAAAGATAAGAATTTCTATACAGTTATATAAAACATTGAGGATCTCATAGAGTTATTAAAAACATTGTAGGATCTCTTCATACATCTGGGATGTCAATTCCCACTTATTGGTGTTGCATCTATGTTCTCCATTCTTACAATCATTCTTGATAGAAAAGACTGAAACAAAACAGGAGTTGAAGAAATGTACCTTTTCTTTTTCCTTCATTACCTACTATTTTGTCCCCTTGCTTGGTAGTCTGCTTTCTAGTACTGCCAAAGAAATCCTTTCTTGCTTTTACTTTACATTCTTCATCAAAGCTAAGCTCATTTTGAACTTCATCTTTAGTTATATACTCTTTATTCCATCCTTCATGTAAGGATATTTTTTTTTAAGATCAGATTATTTCAGAGTCACTGGTGTAATTCCTAGCATTTGTCTCTTTCTCTATATAATCGATTGTTAAAAAGTAAAAAATACAGTAAAAATGTGAAACTTGTCCTTTTTGAGGTTTCCAGTGTTCTTGACCCACCTTCTCTTATAGAATCGTGAGTCATGGACTTTTTAAAGTAATACCTGATTATACTGAGGTTTTACCTTCTGGCCATCTGATAATTTAATCATAACATGGTCTATATGGCCAAGTGGCTTGGTTGGAACATTGTCCCATGTACCAAAAGGTTGTGGGGGTTCGATACCTGGTCAGGGCATGTACAGGAGGCAACCATCCCATGTTTCTCTTTCTCTTCTCCCCTCTCTCCCTCCCTCCTTTCCTCTCCCTTCCTCTCCCTAAAATCAATGGGTATATCCTTGGGGGAGTATTTTTCAAAAAAATTTTTTAAAGAATAACAGTCAATTTCTGCTTATATTCTTGCTCCTTTTATAATGACAAACAATTCCTTCATGTTAGTGTCTTGGTTCAGAGTGGCAGTTCTCCTGGGTAGTGCTGAAATGTCAGCATTTAAGTTAAGAACTTGTCAAGTACTAATACTGTTAGTCAAATAAAATTTCACACATGATTGTTGATATCTGTTCCCAAGACTACAGTCTGTTCTTTGTGCGTGTGTTCTGATCTATTAAAGACACGTCTCATACCTGGTTTGTGGCCTCTTAAAGACTCTCAGAAATTCTTTTTTTATATTTTGCCCTTTTCTTCACCACATATGCTTCAACTTGCTTCCACATCCAGTTCCTTAGTTTCAACATAGTTGTTACGTGCAAAATCTGCAATATCTTCTATCTAGTCCACTACCTCTCCTAACCTGTGTTGTCTTTGACCTAGGACACCCTCCACTTTTTAGTCTGATCTTGTTTTGATCCATTTAAATTTCAGGATGACTACGAGATCTTATTTACCCTACCAATTTAACACTGTAATAAAATATATTACCCATATTTTTTAGAAAAGGATCTCATGAATCTAAATACTTTTTTTTTGTTTTTACTAAAAACTAATCGTAATAAAATCAGATATGCCCAAGTTTGGTGGAAAGTATTTATAAACTTTTGTTTATCTGCAATTAAATTATGGCCTGGTTCTACATACTTGTATGCCATCCACATATTTGGGTTCTCCTTAATAAAAACCATTTTATAGTCTTCACAACTATAGACTATTTCAGCAGGAATTCTAATTTTTAATAATTTTTTTTACCCATAAAATTTGCAGGTACCTTTCTCTCACTGAATAAGAAATTGTATTTTATGAATAGTTAAAATTTTTCTTACCAATTTAGCATAGCAAACCATTTCTAATTTTATCATTACTCTTTGTCTAGGATTCACCAAAAGCCCAGCTACGCCGGACAATAGAATGTTGTCGGACCAATTTATGTAACCAGTATTTACAACCTACACTGCCCCCTGTTGTTATAGGTAAGTTAGCAGAGAAAAGTGATTAAAATTTTCAATAAAATATTTTCTCTTGTTTTAACAATATGCAACTTTTCTAGAATTTAATGCTACAAATTATTTTTTCTTTTAATAAGATATGATAGAAAGACAAAATGTTTATTGTTTTCTTTCATTGTCAGGTCCATTTTTAGATGGCAGCATTCGATGGCTGGTTGTTCTCATTTCTATGGCTATCTGCATAATAGCTATGATCATCTTCTCCAGCTGCTTTTGTTACAAGTAAGGAAACACTTAGTTTGATGCAAAATATTTTGTTGAATAGTAGATATAAGTAGTTGTTCTTAAAGCCATTAGGCAGAAACCACTGATTGCTAAAAGTAATTCAGACACCATTAACTTGTATTTGCTGTTTAATATCTTCTTAAATTAACTAGATTATAACTTTCTTAAGGGAAGACAGGCTCTTACTACCAATTATTTAATTAGACACAACTTTATATTTCTTGTTATGCTCATGAGTACTTATGATTTTCTTATTTTATATAGTAGTTAACTTTCTTATATCTGAATGTTTAAACCTTGTTCCAAGAAATCAAGTATATTATCATTCTTTAGTTATTTGGGGCTTAAGAACTGTTTGTATTCAGCCATGATTTCAGAGGAAGTTGCTAAAAGAGAAAAGCAGTAAGAGGAGGGCATAAAATCCAAAAATAAAATGTTATCTTACTAGCTAATGAATACAGAGAGATTAGTGGAACAGGTTACTAAATTAAATGTGTAAATAAAAACAAGTATATAAGGAAATTTAGTATATGATAAAGGTAACATTTCAAATCACTGAGGAAAAGATGCATTAATAAGCCGATTTAGGAGTAGGTAGCTGTATGGGGAAAAAATGAAGTTGAATCAATTCCCCACATGGAAATAAATTTTCACCACATTGGAGCTAGGTATATACAAAATGAAATGATTAAAGTGCTAAAACAAACCATGGAGGAATTTTTGAAAATAATCTCAGAGAGGGGAAGACCTTTGTGAATCTGACATAAAATATAGGGAGAAAAAAAATCCCTAAAATTAAAAGAAGAAAAGATTGACGGTGTTGACTATACACAAAAACAACTTTATTACGTAGCAGAAACCACCACATATGGGCAGAAGACACGCAAGCAATGAAAACCATGGGCAGCTCGTATTACAAAGAACTGATACTTTACAAAGAACTGATATATTACAAAGAACTGAATATAAAGAACTTCTGTAAATCAGAAAGAAGAAAATCTAATAAATCATTGGGAAAATGAGCCACAAAAATGAACATATGATTTATCCAAAAAGAAATACATGTGGTTCTTAAAAAAAAAATTAAAAGATGACTAAAGAATGCTCCTAATGGCATGTACACATGGAACAGGCTAACAGCTTTTTTGGTCGGGGGAGGTGCTGGATGAAAGAAGGTAAACAGATTAGCCAAAGAATATATATGCATAACCTATAGACACACACAGACAACAGTGTGGTGATGGCCAGAGGGAAGGAGGGGTGGGAGCTGTGTGGAAGTGGGTAGGGGGGGAAATAGGGACATCTGTAATAGTGTCAATAATAAAAATTAAAAACACAATGCTCATAGTATGAAAAATACAAATTAAAATCATACTGAGAGATTGTTTTTCACCTATTATACTGGCAAAAAATTCAAATATTTGATAATAGGTCTTTGAGATAAAGAGACAGCTTGAGCATAGGTATTTACTTTTGCTCCCCCTACTCAAACAGCAATAGTTTTTAACTTTATCATCCAGCTAGAACAAAGAGCACAGGAAATAATAGCAAAAACTTTTGGGAACTATGAAACGTATAGATGAAGAAAAAGTGACTTTACAAACCTAAAAAATCTGAACCTGAGGCCAGAAATCGATAGCCAAAAAGTAACTAGTTTATATTATGGAATTCCTTGAGAAGCTCAGGAATTGGTAGTACTAGTTATCTCTGAAAGTGAAGTTGAGAGTGACAGTAAAACCAAGAAAATTGCCTAACAGTCTATTTTTAGAAAGTCTCAGACCGTATTGGTTATCTAATACTGCATTAAGAAGTCACTCCCAAACTTGGTGTTTCAAAATAGCAATTGTTCTCTCTCACTGTTTCTGTGGGTCAGGAATTCAGGAGTAACTTGACTGGTTGCCCCAGGATCTCACCTGAAGGCTTGACTTGAGCTGGTAGATCACCTTCCAAGATAGCTCATTCCTTGGCACTTAAGTTGGCAAGTGACCTTAGTACCTGTCATGGTACCTTCTCCACAGAGCTAATTGATGTACTCACAGTATGAACCAATACCTCCAGAGTGAGTGATCAAAGAGACCAAGGTGGAAACTACAATGCTATTTATAATCTAGAGCAGCGATTTTCAACCAGTGTGCCACAAGAATTTTTTAAAACATGGAATACCTGACTGTTTAGTCAGGGTCACTGACCTCTTTTCTCTTTGTCGAATTTTTTTAAAAAATGACAGCAACCAGTACAACAATAGCCATCTGGTGTGAATCAATCAAAATTGTGCATACGTTTTTTGTCAGATCAGCAAAAATATATATTTTTTTGGTGTACACAGGATTTTAATAGTTTATGTGTGCCATGGGATGAAAAAGGTTGAAAATCACTGATATAGACTCAGAAGCCACATCATTACTTCTGCCATATTCTCTTGGTCACACAGTTCAGCCTTAAGTGCATTATGGAAGGTAAGTAAGTAAAGGCATGCATACCAAGAGGTTAGGATCTTTGCAGGCCATTTTGCATGTCAGGTACCACAGGCGCTTAGGTCCCCACTTCTATTCTGAACAGTCATGTGACTTCCCCATCATCTCCCTAACAGAAGGATAGAAGTATATTCTCTGGAAAGAACAAAAATAAGGTTCTCATCTTCAGTACCCTACTATTGAGGGTGAAGTATTATAGTGACAGCAAGGAGGTAAACTGAACATTTATGTACTGATTGGTGGGCCCCTCAGCCCTCCGGAACCCTGTCAGCCAGGCTTGTTGAAGACGGCAGATAGGAAGATTCCCTTTTTTTTTTTTTTTTTTTTAATTTTTCACATTTGTCTCCATTTACCCGCCACCACTTCCCCTTGCCCCACCCACTCCCACCTCCTCACCTCAATCCTTCCCCACCTTGGCATCGTCCATGTGTCCTTCACACCTGTTCATTGATCTGACCCTTCCCCTTCCCCTCCCTGCTCTCCTTCCCATCCCTATTGGTTTTTTCTTTCAGTGTTGCTGGTCATATTTTCGTTGCCTGCTGGCTTTGCTGATTAGGTTCCACTTATAGGTGAGATCATATTGTATTTGTCTTTCACCCCCTGGCTTATTTCACTTAGCATAATGCTCTCCAGTTCCATCTATGCTGTCACGAAGGATAGTAGCTCTTTCTTTCCTTCTGCTGCGTAGTATTTCATTGTGTAAATGTACCATAGTTTTTTGATCCTCTCCTTTACTGATGGGCATTTAGGTTGCTTCCAGCACTTGACTATTATAAATTGTGCTGCTATGAACATTGGGGTGCATAGGTTCTTTTGAATTGGTGTTTTGGGATTCTTAGAGTATAATCCACCAGTAGATTCACTGAGTCTAAAGGCAGTTCCATGTTTAGCTTTTGGAGGAAATTCCACACTGTTTTCCACAGTGGCTGCAACAGTCTACATTCCCACCAACAGTGTACTAGGGTTCCCTTTTCTCCACAACCTCACCAGCACCCGTTGTTTGTTGATTTATTTACGATGGGCCATTCTGACCAGTGTGAAGTGGTATCTCATTGTGGTTTTAGTATGTATTTCTCTGATGGCTAGTGATGATGAGCATCCTTTCATATGTCTCTGGGCCCTATGTATGTCCTACTTACTCACTTTTTTCCTTTGTGCCTGTGATCCTCTCTCACGCTTTTTCTTCATCCTAAAGCAGTCCCTTTAGCATATCTTGTAGTGCTGTTTTGGTGGAGGTATGTTCTTTTAGCCTTCTTTTGTCTGAGAAACTCCTTATTTCTCCTTCCATTTTAATTGAGAGGCTTGCTGGGCAGAGCAGTCTTGGTTGCAGGCCTTTGCTTTTCATGGCTTGGAATATTTCTTGCCATTCCCTTCTGGGTTGTAGTGTTTCTCTTGAGAAGTCAGCTGCTAACCATATCAGGGCTTCCTTATATGTTACTCCCTGTTACTCCCTGTTTCTCCCCTGCTGCCTTTAGGATTCTTTCTTTGTCTCTGGTATTTGCCATTTTAATGATGATGTGTCTTAGAGTGGGCCTCATTGAGTTTCTCTTGAATGGGACCCTCTGTGCTCCCTGGACTTGTGTGGCTTTTTCTCTCCTCCAGTTGGGGAAGTTCTCCATCATTACTTTTTCAAACAGGTCCTCTGTCCCTTGTTCCTCTTCTCCTTCTGGTATCTCTCTTATACAGATGTTACTATGTTTCAGGTTGTCCTGCATTTCCCCAGCCTCTTCATTTTTTTTTTTTTTTTTTTTTTTTAGTCTTTTTTCATTTTCTTGCTCTTTCTAGGAGCTTTTTTCTACCTTGTTCTCTAGGTCACTGATTTGATTTTCTGCTTCATCTAGCCTGCTTTTGAGTCCTTCTACTGCCTTCTTCAATTCAGAAATTGTATTCTTCATTTCCTCTTGTCTCTTATTGATAGTTTCTATGTCTTTTTTCATGCTAATATAGTTTGCAATAAGTTCCTCATAGTTTCCCTGTAGTTTTTGCTAATTCACTTTGAGCTCACTGAGCTTCCTTAGAACTGTTGTTTTGAACTCAATATCTGATCATTTACTTGCCTCTATTTCATTTAGTTCTCTTTCTGAGGATTCCTCCTTTTCCTTCAATTGGGGAGTGTTTCTTTTTCGATAGGAAGATACTTCTCAGGGAAATCGATTCAGTCCAAGAGAAAAAAAGTAAACATACTGACATTAGGGCCCAATGAGCTGGCCCAGGAAGATTATCTTACAGGGAAGACTATAATCAGTAAGATCCACTCACACACTAACAGCTGCCAGTCAGGCAGGAAAAGACATTTGATCCCTGAGAGAAGGAACCAAATGAGTTTCTGACTGCAGGACACAGGAGGAACCCAATGTGACCCAGCAGAATATGAATTGAGGACATACAGCTGAGAGTCTAGGGAGATAACAGCAGCTATAGTTCATAAGAATACTAGAGAGGAGAGAGCCTTGCAGAAAAAGAATCTGGAGATCTGCATAAGGTTGCCATTGAATATGCAGCAGAGTTTTCATCAGCTAATACAAGTCAGGAAATTCCCCAAGGCTGGGCATTGGGTCTGTTTCTACCATCTGTGAGACATGAAAACCTTGTAATTTATAGGGTATTGGTTAGAGTACTCAGAAGGGTCTTGCCTCAGTATTGCAGAATAATTAGGTCTACACGAAACATGGCTCTGATCCTATCTCAAAAACAAGACCCAAATAGATTAGATCTTTTTCGGGTAGCTAAATTCTCAAGCAAAGCTCAAGAATATTTACAGGATTACAGAAGTATCCAGCGTTCAAACAAAGTAAAATTTACAGTGTCTGTCATTCAGTCAGAGATTACCAGGTCAATACCAGTGACTCAGAACCAATGTAGAGTTTAGAATTAACAAAGACATTAAAAGCTAATTTAACTGTGTATGTTCAAGTTAAATAGAGACATGAAAGATATTTTTTTTTTAAAGATCCAAATCAAACTTCAGGAAATGAAATCTGTAATGTCTGAGATAAATTATACACTGGGTAAGATTAATGGCAGTGAACATGAAAATAGCAATAGAAACTAAACAGACATTTAAAAAACTTAAAAGTGAATCGAGCACCATTGAGCTGTGGCTATATATATATATATATATATATATATATATATATATATATATATATATATATATATAAAATTAGAGCTCCCAAAGAAGAGGAAGGGACAGAAGAGATATTTTGAGAAATAATGACCCCTAAATTTTCCAAGTTTAGTGAAAACTATAAACCCATAGATTCAGAAAGCTCAGCCAACCCTTAGTACATGAAACATGAAGAAAACTGTGCCAGGGCACATCATAATCAAATTGCTCAAAACCAGTGATAAATTTTAAATGCAGCTAGAGGAAAAAAGGCCGATTATATACAGAGGACTAAAGATAAGGATAGTAACCTACTTTTCATGGGAAACAGTGCATGCAAGAATACAGTGGAGCACCACCTTTAAAGTACTCAAAGGAGAAGTCATGAATCTAGAATTGTATACTCAGGGAAAATATTTTTCAAAAATGAAGGTGAAATAAAGACTTTCAGACATACAAAGGCTTGAAAGAATTCATCCCCAGCAGATCTTCACAAAAAATGTTAAAGGAAGTTCTTCACGTGGAAAGAAAATTATGCCAGGTAGAAATAAGAAGCTACACAAATTGAAGAGCACTGGAAATGGAGATGCAGGGAATCCCGACACAAGCTCTAATGTCTTTTAAGATTAACTGAAAAGAACACTCATCTCAGAATCAAGCCAGGGACACGCAAGTGAGGACCTAGAGTAGTTCATGAAATTCATAGTCAGACACCACAAACTGTTCCTTTAACCTCTTTTTATAGTTTTTAACTAAGTACTACAAAGAATTTCATGACTGCCTTGTGCATTTAGCTTTTGAATTTTACCTACTTTGAAGACCAGTTCACACTAGATTGGTGATTTAGTGTATCATTTACATTTAGCTCAATTTTAACAAGACACAAATTTCTATCTATAGCAGTCCATAAAAGGATAAAATTAAAGTTAAAGAGGGATATATATTTCCACATATTGAAATTAGCCTTTTTAATGTATCTCATTAATATTTTTTTTACTTTTCTTCTGATGGCTGTTTTGTTCCAGTCTAAAAAAATTTGAAAATTTATTCTTCTTGATTCTGATTTACATTCATGATAACATAGCCCTCAAAATCAATACCTTTTCCAAAACCACCTCTCTGCTTATCATCTCCTTTCATTGTGGATTACCTATTATTTCTGTTTCATTCTGACCGTTCTTTGTACTTTCTCTGTCATGGAAAATCTGTCCTTTTTTGTAAATGATTTCTTTACCCTTAAAAAACTGGTTAGAACCCATGATCCATATCTAAAGCATTTACTACTTTTACCTAACATTTGTTCATTTGCCATCATTTATTTACTTGTTTATAATCATTTGCCTGAAGTCTGCCTTTCCCACTGGACAGGTACCTCAGTGATTGCAGAGGTTACTTGTTCGTTGACATGGATGATGGCTCCCTAATAAATTACCACTTTTCTGTACAAGTATTAAGAAGGAACATGGTAAATCTGTGTGTGTGTGTGTGTGTGTGTGTGTGTGTGTGTCCCATGCTTTGCACACAGTAGGTACTCATTAAATTTTGTTGATGTTCATCAACCTCCCCTTGACTCAGAATACTTGCTTGGAGGCAATATCACAGATTAATTATCATATATAAAGCCCACTTCTAGCTTTATAATTGGCCCATCATTCTCACCGCCATTAGGGGACATCTCAGTCCCACTAAGTTCAGTATTAAAAACGGGTGATTTTGAGAGTAAAGTAATTGAGGCAAAAAATATTGCCAAGTAATATTTCATATAATAAAAAAGATGATAAACATTTACCTAAAAAAGGAGCTGCCAGTCAGCTTTAAAGTGGTTAAAAATAAGAAAAATACTTTATATTCAAGTTTATTTTTATCATTTTCATCACTCTCCATTTATTTGTTTAGTCCAAGTTTTCATTTGGTATATTTCTTTTGTCTGAAGAACCTCTTCATAATTTCTTGCTTGTAGGTCTACAGGCCATAAGTTCTCTTCACTTTTGTTTATCTGAAAAATCCTTTGCCTTCATTTTTCAAAGGTGTTTTTACTGGATATAGAATTCTGGGTTGACTTTTTTTTTTTCCTTTTTATGGATATCGCTTCCTTATCTTCTGGCTTACATTCACAATTCTTATCTTTGGTCCACTGTGTGTAATTTTTTTCATGGTTTCTTTTAAGGCTTTTTCCCTTGCCTTTGGTTTTAAACAGTTTAACTACAATATATTAAACATGTGTGTTTCTTTGTTTAATTATATTTTATCGTTTATGCTATTATAATTTGTTAGACTAGCAGACTGAGATTTGAAATATATATACATATATTTCATATACATATACACACACATACACCCACACATACCTAAAAATGGGTGTGTCTCTTCTCTTAGACTGTTGTTAGTGTCGAGGGCTTGTGAATCAGTCTGGTTAAGAATTGAATAGGGCTTGGGCTTTGTTTAATGTTTGGGTCTGTGCATTGGATGCATCACAAGTTTCAGACTTGTTTGGTGATGGCCTGATGTTACATTGTGCTTGGGGGTCGGGTATTGTATACAGAAGGGTTTTTCTCTGTTTCTGCTAACCCCCTCAGCTTTCAGCTTTCATTGCATTCATGCCTGCACCACAGTAGGGATCTCTTTCTATACTTTTGCACTTTCCCCAGAGGTAGCCTGCTATTGCATGTTACTCTTGGTGGGGGGCAGGTAGAGAGTGGAGGAGGGAATGTCTTTTGTCCTTAGGGTAGGCTCCTGTGTTGCTAAACCTTAACGATGAAGCTTTCTTAGAGTTTTGACCTTTCCTCAGCATCAGTGGATCTTTGTCTGGTGGGGCAAGGAAAATGTTTCTTACACATCCTGCAGAGGCAGAGGGATTTGCTTCCACTCTTTTCCCAGAGGTAATCGAACTTCGCCTGTGTCCTGCGGGATGGGGATGCGGAGTTGAGAAAAGCAAAAAAAAATAACAGTGAGATCCATGTGTGGAGTTTACTTAGTCATCATAATACAAACATTGAATACTGATTTAAACAAGCTCTGGCTGGTGTGGCTCAGTGGATTGAGCGCGTGCCTGTGAACCAAAGGGTCACTAGTTTGCTTCCCAGTCCAGGCACGTGCCTGGGTTGTGGGTCAGGTCCCCAGTACGGGACATGTGAGAGGCAACCCCACATTGATGTCTCTCTCCCTCTCTTTCTCCCTCCCTTCCCCTCTCTAAAACAATAATATATTTTTTAAAAAATAAATAAAATAAACATACTATACTATAACTATATTGGGAGGATGTAAGGATAGAAATACTTCTGTTGGGGAAAGGATAGTGGGGGTATTAAATGATGAGTTAAATCCTCATCTTCCACAGTGTGAAGTCAATAGTTAAAGCCTAAAATTGAAAAACTAAAAATGTCAACATAAACATATTATTTAGAAATAATGAGGTAAACATGAAGCAAATCAGCTTAGAAAAGTTGAAAATGTTTGGTTTCCACGAGTGCAAAATGGGTGGGAAGAGGTGAAGAGATAACATGGGATAACATGCTGTTTTGTTACTAAGCCACAAAGAACTAGAGTAAGTCCTCACTTAATGTTCCTAGGTTCTGTGACTTTAAGTGAAATGAAGTATAATGAAATCAGTTTTACCTTAGACTAGTTGACGTAAACAAGAGTTAAGTTCCTAGGGCATTTCATCAATGTTATAGTGAAACAAAATTATTTGAGGACCTACTATATATAAATTTAAAAAATAGATGACTATAAAACTTTGATAAAATTAAAAACAATGTTCTAAAGGTGTTCTAACACAAAGGTATACATGAGAGTGTGGGAAAAATGGACACTCACATAATGGTGGAGAGATAGTAAGTGGTTTAACTTTCAAAGGGGTCGGTAAAGCATTCCAACAAAATTCCGAATTCAGTGCTTGTACTATACAAGCCTTGTGTGGAGTAAGACTAAGAATAATCTAAATGTTACCAGTAAGGGAATGGTTAACAGCCATGCAGTGAAATACTGTTTAGCCATTAAAGAAAACAGAGACTATTTGTATATTCTGTGGTATGATCCCTCAGTTATAAAGCTAAGTGAGAAAGCAAGATGCAGAATAGCACATGTGGTAGACTCTCATTTCTGGAAGAAGAAAAAGAACAAGGGAGTTGGTCACCAGTGTGTGTATTTTTGTTTGAATATGCATCAATGATCTCCAGAAGATTACTTAAGAAACTGGAAATAGTTCTAGTTCTAGATTCCTTCTGGGAAAATGAAGTCAATGGCTTAGGGATAGGGATGGGAGGGAGATTTCTGATTGTACACCCTTTTATGCCTTTTAAATTTCAACCATTTGAGTCAGCTACCCTTATTAAGTTATAAATATAAAATTATAACAAAGGTAAAGTGTATTGGGCTAGCCATATGGAAAATAATTTGATTTAGTCTGTTCTATAATGATTAAAGATTAAGTGGGGAATCAAATTTTAAAATGTATTCATGACATCAGCATTAGGAAGGTTGTATTAAATAGGACACAAAAACATATATCAAAAAAAGAGGAAAATTTGACAACACTAAAATTAAAAACTGACACAAAATACCATAAATGAAATGGCATGGCAGTGACAACTGAGAGAAGACTGTTATTGCACATAATTAACAAAGTTTGAGTATAAAGATATATAAAGAACTCCTACAAATCAATAAGAAAAAAGATAAATCACCCCAATTGAATAATGTGCATAAAAACATGAATGGGCAGTTTACAGAGAAACCTGAACTATGAAAAACAAAAGTTCAGCCACTTCCATAATAAAGGGAGAACAAGTCACTATTTCATACCCTTCAGGTTGGCAAAAGTCAAAACTATGGCTGTTCCCAGTTTACATTGGAATGTGGGGAAATGAACATTGGGAGATTGCACTTTTGGTGGGAGTGTTGAATATAAATTGTTTCACTTTGCAATTTGGTGTTTGTTGATGAAATTGAAAGTATGTATACCTTCAAGAAATTTTTATACATCTGCACAAGAGACAGGCACAAAAATGGTATTTGCGGCCCTGTTTCTATTAACAAACTTTGGGAAATAACTAAAATAGGGCATTGGGTAAGTTGTAAGAAATTCATAATAGGATCGCTAGGTACCTTTTAAATAATTTCCTTGACAGAATTGTAGTGCCAAGGACCATGGATTTCTGATCTAAGCTTCTGGGTTTGGATCTCAGCCTCTCCATTTGGCCAGCTGTGTGACTCAGGGCAAATGATGAACCAACCACTGGGTCACTATTTGTTCATTTGTAAAATGGGAACAATAGTACTTACCTCTTAGGAGTTTTATAAAGAGGAAGTGAGTCACAGAACAATACCTGACACACTCAGCATCAACAAAAATGAGTTGTTGTTTTTTACATATATCAACCCAAATAAACATGTAAAACATAAGTTTTTACTTAAACAGCAAGGTGTAAGATATTAATATAACATGCCATATATGTAAATTTGTATCCAAAGAAACAATGTTGTTTATGAATATGTACAGTTACTGTAAAAGTATAAATATATATGTTGGGTATACTCACTTTTAGGATAGTGTTTTGTCTGTTAGTAGTAAAGGAAGGAAATAAAATTATCAGGGAAAGTCTGGAGCTTCAAATATTTCTAACAATTACTTTTAATATATCTAAAATAATTATAGCATAATGTTAATATTTATTAAATTTAAGCAGTATACACATGGGTGTCAGTTAATCTCTACATTCCTGTATGTTTGAAATATTTTTATTTTGAAATTTTAGAAAGAGAAGTCTTTAAAAATATCAGTGGATTAAGGGAACTTGTTTGCTATCTTTTCCATAAACTTTTTTCCTTTTTTAAAAAATAGAAATATATTTATTCATTTTGATTCATAAATATATACTTTTAAATTCAAATGAAAGTACTTGTGTAAAGTAGAAAGTGTACAGGGTCTGGTCTGTCCAGAAAGTATCCGGCCAAGTACTATGAAAAATGGGCATTTATTGAAGAAGATACATGGTACAAGAAACATTGTACATAGGACAATGACACCTCAGTCCCCTTCAAAGTAGGCATCCTGGCACCTCACACAGATTTCTCAATTGCCATCAGCTGCCCCATTGTATTTTCCTGAATCTCATTGACAGTCTGAAATCTCTTCCCTTTTAAAGGTGATTTTTTTAGTTTTGGGAAAAGTCAGAAGTTGCAGGGTGCCAAATCTGGGCTGTAGAGAGGCTGAGTCACCTGAGTGATCTGATGTTTTACCAAAAAACTCTGCACAAGATGTGATGTGTGAGCGGGCACGTTGTCTAGATGAAGCTGCCAGTCACCAGTTGCCCACAGCTGCAGCCTTCTGAATCACCTGAAGAGTTTCTGCGGAAGACTATTCAAGCTTAATGCAAAATTTGATGCAGATTCACTGCAGTAGTCGCCCAGTCATTTTGAATGCAACAGCCACAGAGTACACATGGTCACTGACTGGCATTTACTTCCTCCCAACTAGAACAGTAAAGTTGTCATTGTTCACACATGTCCAATTCCAGTCCACTCTCCTTAGCTGCCAGGTTACGTTGATGTCGCACAAACCATTCTCATTATGTTAACAATCACTGGACTTTTTCCGGACGGACCTCGTACATTCCTACATCCCCAGAAGTAACTCATTTACAGTTTTCTATATAGCCTTTCTGATCTTTTTAGACATACAAAATATATGTTGCTTAAAAATTTTTTATAGCTAGATCACACTTTACATGCTTTTTTTTTGCTTTATTTTTCCACTGTGAGCACATCATGGACATTTTCCATTTTATCATGATGTATAGAACTTTACCTCATAAATTGCATTTCTGGACATTATTTTATCTGAGGATATATTATCCTATCCTAAGACTAATTTTGATATGATTCTGTGTGAAGGAAGGATAATGGTGTTGACAACCTCAAGATTTTCTTACCTTTGAATTTTATAGTTTGAGAATTTTAATGTAGATTATTTTCTGCTTTTTTAAAAGACATTATTGCAAGAGTATTTCAAGCAGACGTCGTTACAATCGTGATTTGGAACAGGATGAAGCATTTATTCCAGTTGGAGAATCATTAAAAGACCTTATTGACCAGTCACAAAGTTCTGGTAGTGGATCTGGACTACCTTTATTGGTAAGATAAAATGTCGTATAAACATTAGTGGTCTGTTGATACAGAACGTGTCCTCATGATAACCAGCATATTTATTACAGATTAGGGAATATTAGTACGCATATTTTTTCCTTCATATTTAGAAAGATGACTGCAGTAATGCACGGTGAAATTAGTAAAAAATAAGAGCTGTGAAACAAGAAAAATAGAATAGATAAGTAAGGTTACAAAAGAAAATGTGGTCATAAAATGTTACATAAGTGCTGGAGTTAGCTCACAAGTTTTGCTTTTAAAAGCCATTTTGAAATGGAATCAGTTATATGATTTCTTACATCTGTCAGGTTAAACTGATTGTTGGAGAGAAGCATAACTATTCTGATTCTGAAATCAAAACGAAGTTTCTCCCCCATACCTTCATAGAGAGGATACTTCCCCCAGTATAATAATACCATGTCACCAAAATACAGTTCATAAAAATAATTTTAAAGGGAGTTGTAAATAATTATAAGAGGGTTATATATAAGGAAATACTCAGCGTTAGGAGTTGAGAGGACCCTTTGATAAACACCAGATACTCATATAGATATTTAATTATTTAATTGCATTTGTTTAAATATATCTCTAATTTAAAATTTTACTGAATTAAATAATGTCTGCAGTTCAAGTGGAAAGGTAAAGTAAAATTGTCTGTATGCAGACAACGTGATTGTCTGTATTGCATAAAATGATACAAAATTGTGTAAAAAATCTCAGGAATGATACCATAAAGCTATGACAACCAATAAGTGAGTTTATCAGGGTTACAGAACATAAAGTCATTGTACAAAAATCATTGAATCTGTGTACACTGGCAAAAAAACAATTAGGAATTAATAAAAGCTGTATCACTTGAAATAGCGTCAAAAAATTAAATATTTTACAATCAGCTTACCAAAATTATGTAAGACCTCTACACTGAAAATTGGAAAACATTGCCAAAACAAGTTAACACAGCCCTAAGTGGAAATGTTTATCCTGTTTGTGAATCATAGGACTCAGTATTAAGATAAGTTTTCCTAAAAGTGACTTAACAGTTTCAGTCCAGTGCAAATCAAGTTCAGAGCAAAGTTTATAGAAATTGATGAGTTGATTCTGACATTTATATGGAAATACAAAGGACCCAAAGAACCAAAATAATTTTGAAAAAGAAGAACAAAGAAGATTCCCTACCTGATTCTAGACTTAGTGTAAAGCTACAGTAATCATTGTGGTGCTGGCACAAGGATAAATATGTGTATAAGTGGAAAGGAATAAGGAGTATGGAAATGGATATGCACATAGATGATCAATTGATTTGGGTGCCTGAATAACTCAATAGGGTAAAAACAGTCTATAAAATACAGTACAGGAAAAATTGGGCATCCATTTGCTGAAAAGTGAATCTCAACCCTTACTTCACTCCATATACAAAATTACCTTGAAATGGATCATAGATCTACATATAAAATTTAAAAGTATAAACCCTTTCAAGGAAAGTATTTTAGCTAATCATTGTGACCTTGGGTTGAGCGTAGGTTTCTTAGATCACAAATGGCATGAATCATTTTTAAAAGTGATAAATTGGGCTTTCTCAAAATTTACGGCTTTTCCTACTTAGAAGACGTTGTTAAGAAAATGAAAAAAAAACAAGTAACAAACTGGCAAAGGAGATCTGATAAATAATTTGTGTTGCAACCCTGGCTGGTGTGGCTCAGTGGATTGAGTACCAGCCTGCGAATCAAAAGGTCACTGGTTTGTTCCCCAGTCAGGGCACATGTCCGGGTTGCAGAGTACGTCCCCAGTTGGGGGTGTGCAAGAGGCAACCAGTCAGTGTATTTCTTCCACATCGTTGTTACCCTTTCTTTCTTCCGCCTTTCCGCTCTCTTTAAAAATAAATAAATAAAATCTTTTTAAAAAATTGTTGCATACTATATAAAGGACTTTTACAACTCAGTAGTAAGACAGTTCATTTTTTTAGTGGACAGAAGATTAAATAAATACTGCCAGAGAAGATAAAAAAAATGACGAGTAAGCATATGAAAAGATACTCAACATCATTGGGGATATGCAAACTAGAACAATAAGATACTACTACACATCCACTAATGTGGCTAAGACTGAGTGTCACCTGGCAATCTCATACATTACTGATTGAAATGCAAAATAATACAACCATTTTGGGAAATAGTTTGACAGTTGACTGAAAACTTAAGCACATACTGTCTGTATAGTGAAGCAGTCCTTCTGCTAAGTATTTATGGAAGAGCTATGCTATACAAACATGTCCAGACCTGAACGTGAATATTTATAGCAGCTTTCCTCATAATAGATATAAATTACAAACAGTGCAAAAGTTTGCCAATTAATAAATGGATAAATAAGTGGTAGCACATTCATAGAGTGGAATACTACTCATCAGTTAAAAGGAACAAACTACTGATACAGGCAACAACAACATAGATGAATTTGGAAGTATTTTATGCTGAGTGAAAGAACTGAGATACAAAAGGCTATTCATACTGCATGTTTCCATTTATGTGATGTTCTAGAAAGGTAAAACCGTAAGGATAGAAAACAGATCAGTGGTGCCAGAGACTGGAGGTAGGGCAGGGATTAACTTTGAAGAGGAAAGAAGGAACCTTTTTGGGTGGTGGGTATGTTCTATATCTTAATTTTGAATTTTATTGTACATAAATTCCTGACTTTCTGGAAAAAAAAATGGATTCTGTAATAAAATGATACATAAAGTAAGTTAATTTAGGTATGCACAAAATGTAGCCCATTTTAAGTATATACCACCCTGGACCTTAGTGTTTTTTTGTTTTGTTTTCTTTTTAAATTTAGAGTGACCAGTTAAGGTAGCAATTAATGAAAGCACCTATTGTACTCCAGATATTGTAAATATCTATATTTTGTGATCAGGGTGGGATAGACCTCAAATAAATAAATACATAAATAATAATACTGGGTTGACCAAAAAGTCTGTTTAGCTTTTTCCTTAAAACAAAAGACACATTTTTCATTTTTACCAATAACTTGATTGATTTGGGTATTTTGAATATGTTGGCTATCTCCCACATGATATAACATTGATTGTTCTCAGTTAATGTCTCGATTTGATCACTATCAACTTCAACTGGTCTCCCCAACCATGGAGCATCGTCCAGGGAGAAATCTCCAGTACAAAACTTGGCAAACCACTTTTGGCACATTCAGCAGTCACAGCACCTTCACTCTACACTGCACAAATCTTTTTTTGTGGTTTCAGTTGTGTTTTTACCTTTCTCGAAGTAATAAAGTATAATATGCTGAAAATGTTGCGTATGTTTTTCCCTCTTCATTGTTAAAATGGCTACACAAAAATTCACCAATTTTGATTTTTTTAATGCACACTGATATGATAGCTGTCACATTCTAACAAAGTTGTTTCAAATGAAGTTAAAAACAACTAAGTGCTGCTAGAGCCTTCTTATGGAAAAAACCTAATGAACTTTTTGGCCAACCCAATAAAATATAATTGTGGTAAGTGCAACAATTGAGAAGTATATGTGTGCTATGAAGATGTTGAACAAAAGAGAAACAACACTTAAAAAAAGAGGAAACTGCACATGAACAAAGACTCAGGAATGAGCTTGAGTAAATTTTAGATGTTGAAATGGAAGGGATGCGGATGGTGTGGCTATAGTGAGTGATGAGGCTGGAGATTTAGACAGGGGTCAGATCATGTAGGATCTTACAGAATGAGTTGAAGATTGTCATTTAGATTTTACTTCATAATAAACCACCCCAAAGCTTAGTGGCTTGAAGCAACAAATATTTATTATTTCTCATGATTCTGTGGGTCTACTGGGCAGTATTTTTCTGGACTTTCTCAGCTAGAGCTAAATGGTATAATTTGTGCACATAGCCAGTGGTTACCATGGTATTGTTCATTGGTCACAGAGCTCCCCAGAACAGCAAGATAAGGTAAGCTCTAGTGCACACTTTTCAAGTCTTCACTGCTTCACATTTTCTGTTGTTCTGTTACCCAAAGCAAGTCACATTGGCCAAGCCCAGAGTCTATAAAGGAGACAACCCAAAAGCATATGTACAGGGAGGGAAATCATTTAGAACTTTTTTGCAAGCAGTATGCCATATTGACTAACCTGTTAATTTGTGATTTCAGAATGTATTATCTTATTTAAATACATTTTAATTTTTAACATTAGAGTTTGTTATATGAGGTCTGTCCAGAAAAAGTCCAGCCATTATTAATATAACAAGCATGGCTTGCGCAACATCAATTTAACCTGGCAGCCAAGGAAAGTGAACTGGAATGGGCCTGCATGAACAATAACAACAACTCCACTTTACTAGTCAGTGGGGACAGTAGACACTGTTGAGTGAGCACGTGTACTGTGTAGCCATCACATTCAAAATGATTAAGCAAGTAGTACAATGAATCTGCATCAAATTTGCATTATGCTTGAACAGTCCTCCTCAAAAAGCTTCAGCTGATTCACAAGGCTGTAGCTGTGGGCATCTGGTGACTGGCAGCTTCATCATGACAATGCACCCACTGAATGTATCATGTCTCCTCCAGACTTTTTTTGGTAAAACATCAAATCACCCATGTGACTCAGCCCCACTACAGCCAAGATTTGGCACCCTGCAACTTCTGACTTTTCCCAAAATTAAAATCACCTTTGAAAAGGAAGAAATTTCAGACTGTCAGTGAGAATCAGGAAAATACAAAGGGTCAGCTGATGGCAGTTGAGAAACCTGTGTGAGGTGCCAGGGTATCTACTTTGAAGGGGGCTGAAACGTCATTGTCCTGTGTACAATGTTTCTTGTATTGTGTATCTTCTTCAATAAATGTCTGTTTTTCATAGCGCATGGCTGGGTACTTTCTGGACAAGCCTTATATATACCATCCTTTTTGATGGGAGGAAATACCAGACCACTTTCTGTCTTAATAGGTTTTTTTCATTAAGAACTCAAAAAAAAAATTTTTTTTTTTTTTTTAATCAAGGTTCAGCGAACTATTGCCAAACAGATTCAGATGGTTCGGCAAGTTGGTAAAGGTCGATATGGAGAAGTGTGGATGGGTAAATGGCGTGGTGAGAAAGTGGCCGTCAAAGTGTTCTTTACTACTGAAGAAGCTAGCTGGTTTCGAGAAACAGAAATCTACCAAACTGTGCTAATGCGCCATGAAAACATACTTGGTAGGTACACATTTGATTTCAGTCAGTTTCGTATTCTGTCAAGGTTAGGGGAGTTCGGGTGGAAGCCTGCCGCATGGTCTCTGAAAATATATGTGAATTCATTTACTTGCATTGGGCTAAAGGAAACCCAGTTTAATAAACAGTTTAAATGCAACAGAGTCCTAAATGCCAATCAACCACTTTATTTACTACCTTACTGAGGAAACAGCAGTAAGTTTCAAAGTCATGCCACCTTATTGGACTTACTCATATAATAACAAAAACCAAGTGTTTTATAGGTAATTTAAGCAATTTTCTGTGGTAACTTTATATATACCTTTTGCTTTTAGTAAAGTAAGCTACCACAACCCTATGATGTAACTTAATATTCTGTGCTTAGTAGGTCTCTACCTCTCCCCACCCCACAACTCATTGTACACACTAGCAAAATAATTGAGGCATCATCTGATCGGGGTGCATAAATTCATTTAGCTTTTCCAGCTTCTCTCTTCAGTTGCTATTTCTCTTCCCTTTAATGTAGACAGTGCATAGTACATTGCCAAGAGTATAGTAAGCATTTATATTAGTTTCCTAAGGATATTGTAACAAATTACCACACACTAGGTGACATAAAACAACAGAAATTTATTTTCTTTGAGTTTTGGAGGCCTGAAGTTTAAAATGAAGTTGTCAGCAGGGTTGTGCTTTCTGTAGGCTCTAAAGAGAGGATGGCTCCTTGCCTCTTTCTGGTTTCTCATGATTGCCAGCAATCAGTGATGTTCCTCAGCTTGGAGACAACACTGCTATCTCTGTCTCTGTCACATGGCTTCCCCTGTTGTGTCTGTGTCCAAATTTCCCTTTTATAAGTCTACCGGTCATTGAATTACCCCCCACCCTAAAGCTAGTATGACCTGACCTCATCTGAATTTTATCACATATACAAAGACCCTGTTTCCAAATAAGGTCACATTTGCAGGGACCAGGTGGACATGAATTTGGAGGTGGGGGGTGGGGGGGAGGGGAACGACACACTATTCAACCCAGAACTTTTATTGTCCTTTTTCTGAAGGGAGAGAGGAGAAGAAAAGGGAGGCCAGATTGAAAAGGTAGGTGTGAGGAGGCATTGATGGTAAATGGAATTGGCTAGTTAGTTGAACATTTTTAACTTTATTTTAATGTGTCCACTCTTCCGTTGAAATTGAGAATCTTTTTCCAACACTCCTTCTTAATAGTTTTTCATGCTCAGAAAATCATGTCGATGATAACATTCCCCCAGGTTATTATATGATAAGTGATTTTCTTAGCCATATTACTCTCATTTTCGTGATGGTCATTAATAGTTTTTAAATTTATTGCTGAAGTACAGAGTTATATGTATAAATGGCAGAAATAAAATCTTGGGAACAGGTTCAAGAGATTTTGTTAGGCAAGTTTATTTTTTATTTTCTGTGGCACGATACCTGAGTTATTCTCATGATTCTGAGTGAGCATTTATCATTCTCTATAGCCACCTCTGATAACCTTTTAAATTTATTAATCGAACAGGTTTTATAGCAGCAGACATTAAAGGTACAGGTTCCTGGACTCAGCTCTATTTGATCACTGATTACCATGAAAATGGATCTCTCTATGATTTCCTGAAATGTGCTACACTAGACACCAGAGCCCTCCTCAAGTTGGCTTATTCAGCCGCCTGTGGTCTGTGCCATCTCCATACAGAAATTTATGGCACCCAAGGAAAGCCTGCAATTGCCCACCGAGACCTAAAGAGCAAAAACATCCTCATTAAGAAAAATGGATGTTGTTGTATTGCTGACCTGGGCCTGGCTGTTAAATTCAACAGGTAAGTGATTCCTTGCCTACTCTTTTGAAATTATATTAATCTCTAAAAGATGTTTGCATATTTGTATTCAGGACAGTGGAATTCCAAGAATGTGTTTTTATGTAGTATAAATACGTAATTGGGGGTTTTTGTCTTGGTTGGTTTGTTTTGGTGGGTTTTGTTTATAAAAATTGCATTCTACGATTCATAATTTTTGATTTCCTGTTTTCACTGTCTTAGACATCCTTCTGTTTCCATTTATGTAGATCTTCATTCTTTTTAATAGTGTTGATGCTGTTTTTCAAAATATGGATGCACTATAATTTATTTTCATGATCCAGCTCATGGGCATTAAAGTTGCTTATGGTTTATCTCTATTTAAAAAAATGTTCTAATGAACATTGTATTTAATAATATATACTAATCTTTGAGCATGTACACAAGAACTTCATGATGTATTCTTTAGATGAAGGCTAGATAAAGGTTATGTATGTAATAATTGAGATATATTGCAAATTATCCCTTCAGAGAGCATGCGTCATTTACACTCCCATAAATGATATAAATATGCCATTTCTCCACCTCCACTTGATACCTTGTTTAAACAATCAGAATTCTAGTATTTTTTAGAAACTATAGAAACCATTTTAATGTTGTTATAACTCTAGAATACAGCAACCATTTCACATTTCAGACCATAAGATGAAAGTACTGGTCCATAATAAAACAAATATTAGAAAAATAAATCTTCTTCCCTGGTTGTTAGAACTTCCAGGGACTTCCTGGAAGTTGGAACTTCCCTGGTGGTTTGTTTATTGGGGTTTTTTAAAATCAGTGTATCGTTTGTTAATGGCTCAAATATTCATCCGGTTCTATATAAGAAAATATAAAATAGCCCTGGCTGGTGTGTCTCAGTGGATTGAGCCCCAGCCTGCAAACCAAAGGGTCGCCGGTTTGATTTCTAGTTGGGGCACGTGCCTGGGTTGCAGGCCAGGTCCCCAGTTGGGGGCACTCAAGAGGCAAACACACATTGATGTTTCTCCATCCCTTTCTCTAAAAGTAAATAGAGTATTTTTTTAAAAAAAGAAAATATAAAATATATTAATCTGTGCTTCAGAGTAGTTTCTGGAACCTGCCAGGCTAGGACAGCCTAAGCAACAAAAACATTCCTGTCTTCCAACTCTAAAATTTACTTCATCAATTGAAAAATCAGTAAATGTAATTTATTACTAATTGTCAGTATGATTATGTAAACATTATTTACAGCAGAACTGAGTTCGTTTGACCCATAGAGAAGAAAATGTAACCCGATTAAATATATCACATGAGAATAGTGAAAGCAAGTAATTCCTCTCAATATTTTTCATATTCGCTTGATATGGGACATAATTATCTACATTTTCTTATATTCAGTACTGTCTTTTTCCTTTGAGCACCACATTTGTTTGGTGACAGTACCTGATCTGAACCCATGCAAATTATCTATTATCTTTAACCAGTTTGATATGAATATTCATACTTAGTTTTCAGTGCAGACATGGTAATAAGTTTGATTAAGAGTACTACTCTAGACTCTGCTGGGGAAATTCTATAATATGTAGCATATATTTAAAGGGTATATTTTTTAAAATCCAAAAGATGCTAAGTTTAAAATACACCTGGCCCCAGTGATTTCTGTTAAAAGAATGTGGGGATTATAATTTATTTGTGTGTGTGTGTGTGTGTGTGTGTGTGTGTGTGTGTGTGTGTGTAAGTAAAGAGAGAGACTGACTTTTACAAAATTTAACAAAAATGGAAGAAAAACTATTTTGTTCTTAACCATCAATGTGGCCATTATTTGTCTTCTGTTTCAGTGATACAAACGAAGTTGACGTCCCCTTGAATACCAGAGTGGGTACCAAACGGTACATGGCTCCAGAAGTGCTGGATGAGAGCCTGAATAAAAACCATTTCCAGCCCTACATAATGGCAGACATTTATAGCTTTGGCCTAATCATTTGGGAAATGGCCCGTCGTTGTATCACAGGAGGTAGGAGTTTATGGAATGTGTTTCTGGTAATGTTTGCATCCTCATCATTCATAAAATAACAGCTCCTATTATATAATTTAGATCTCAAGGGTCCCCAAGACAAGGGGGCTCCAACCCCAGACCAGGCTGGTAGGAACTGGGCTGCAAGCGAAGTTTTGCTGGCCTGAGCATCGCCCCCTCCACCCCTATCCATGGAAAAATTGTCTTCCATGAAACTGGTCTCATGCCAAAAAGGTTGGGAACCGCTGCCCTAGACCACTCCAGGTTCCGTAATTTCATTAGGACTCACAGGACTCAGCATGTAGTTGTCTTCACAGCTAAAATTTATTGGAGTGCAAAAATAGAAAGCAAAATCAGCAAAGGGAAAAGATACAAGGGGCACAGTTCAAAGGAAATCAGACACAAGCTTCCAAAGTCCTCTTTCAGTGAAGTCTCACAGAATGCACTTAATTCCTCCAACATGTTGTGACAATGTGTGAAATACTGTCACCCAGGGAAGTTACTAGAGACTCATTTCTCAAAGATTTTATTGGAGGCTGGTCATGTGGGCGCCCTCTGTACCAGAATTCCAAACTCTTAGAAAGCAGGTGTTCAGCATAAAGCATATCGTTTGCACACATAGTCAATGCACACTGAGCCGTCAATAACATGTAGGGAAAGCTTTATATCAGCCTACATTTATTAGTAGAAACAGTTATATGAATAAATAATTAAAATGTAGGGTGAGTGTTTCATATTGCTGCTTTTTTTTTTTTTAGGGATATTGGTATGTCCACAGCTGCGATGGGGATCCTGATAGACGTAGGGGAAATAATGAGACAGAAAAAAATAAAAACAACATACATTTACTATTAAAAGTGGATCATCCACTTTGGTTTTTGTTTTTTTTTTCTTTTTGTAGGAATCAGTTTTAGTTCCATAGTTTAGTAAGAGAGATGCTAAATAGATTGATATATTTTGTCAAGCCACCATTTTTGTACTCACTATGTTTTCTCCCTACAGGGATAGTAGAAGAGTACCAGTTACCATATTACAACATGGTCCCAAATGATCCATCATATGAAGATATGCGTGAGGTTGTGTGTGTCAAACGTTTGCGGCCAATTGTGTCTAATCGATGGAACAGTGATGAAGTAAGTGGAACTCAGTCCCCCAAGGAAGTGATTGGTGAGTGTTGTCTACGATATTTATCTGCTCACAACATTCTGTTTATTTTCCAGTGTCTACGAGCAGTTTTGAAGCTAATGTCAGAATGCTGGGCCCACAATCCAGCCTCCAGACTTACAGCTCTGAGAATCAAGAAGACACTTGCCAAGATGGTTGAATCCCAAGATGTAAAGATTTGACAGTTAAGCAGTCGGGAGGAAAAATTCTAGACTGCAAGAACTGTTTTCATCCAAGGAATGGATGGAATTAGAGTAGAATAAGGATGTTAACTTGGTTGTCAGACCCTTTCCTCACTACACCTTCGCAGGCTGCTAATGTTAAACCTTTCAGTACTCTGTAGAATATAAGCTGGGAACTTCTAAAAACTTTATTCTTTATATATGGACAGCTGTACTTTAAATGTGGTTTTTGATGCCTTTTTTAAATGGGGTTTATATGAACTGCATCAAGACTTCAATCCTGATTAATAAGTCTCCAGTCAAACTCTGGGTACTGAATTACCTGTTCATAAAATGGTGCTTTCTGTGAAAGCCTTAAGAAGATAAAGAATTCAGCAGAGGTGGAGAAATAACACACTTGCCTTCTACCTGAGAAAATTTAATCTGTTTGTATTTTACCTTTGTAAACAGCCTATGGATTATTATCTGTTTGGGATACTGCTTAGTTTATGATAATTAGTTTGTCATACCTTGATAATGGTGTGTATGTACACACACATGCACACCAGGATTTCTCTGCTGCCATTTGAATTAGAAGGAAATATAATTTATGAATACACAGGAAGATGTTAGTGGCTGTTGGTTTTGTGCTTTAAAAATGCATGACCTGACCAAGATTAGCCAATCACATAAAAAGCCATTTACCTTGAAAGTGAGCTAGCTTCTCCACCAACTTTGTTTTTAACATAAAAGTTGACACCGAGGCCAAAAAAGTTTAAAGTGCCTGGAAATTTTGACTGTTTTTCTCCCACCAACATCTTTTCTTTTTAATTTCCTTTCTTTCTTTCTTTCTTTTTTTTTTTTTGTAATTATTATTTTTGTCATAGAAAGCATCCTATCCAAAGTTGGAGCTTCCAATGCCATGAAGCTTGTAAAGAAAACACTTCTTATTGAAGCAAATTACTAATTACTGCATTTGATAGCAATGTTAAGTGCCTATAACCATGTTCTGTATTCTTTCTTCTCAGTAACTTTTAAAAGGGAAGTTATTTATATTTTGTGTGTAATATGCTTTATTTGCAAAACACCTGCTCCTTTTACAGCCATATTTTATATATGTACATACATTCATACTGTAGAAACCAGCTCTTGTGGACCTCACACTCACCCTTGAGGAGGAAAAAATAGAAGATCATCAGAAGAAAATGTTATAAAGTAGAACCACATATGCATTTTTAGAACTAATGCATTCAAAACAGTATATCAAACGTAAGAGTTTGTTAATGCAGAGTTTCATTAAGATACTATCATCTCAGTTTTTCTTTATGAAAGGATCCTCTAGTGATTTTTATTTCAGAACTGATAAAAACTTATCAACAACTGTCATAGACACTTGAATCATTTGAGATTTTTGGTTTTATGATTTCTGTTCCATAAGTTGTGAAGACAATGAAGAGGTAGTATCTAGTCAGTACCTACACTTACCCTGTATTGATGGTTTTCATGAAAGTGCTACAAATGGATGCCTTGTTATTCCAAGAAATAATTCTGATTTACTTAAACTTTTTATACTTCTGTAATGCCTTTTAAATGTTAATATCTAATACTGAAAGAACAACTCACGGGTGCAGAATGTGAGACAGTTTTGTTTGAATATAGCATAAAATAAATGTGGTTGTATCATAACATGGTCAAAACACTTTAAAGGTAGGGAATTAGAGCATGAATCCGTTCATTACCAAAAGTTTGGCACTTAAGGATGAAACTAATATATTTGTACATCAAACTTGACAAATTAAAAACTTGCTTTAACAGTTTTGACTAAATTTAACAATTTTCATCTAAGATAGTGTAAGTTTGAAATGTGCATCAAGATAAGTAAATTTACATACTGGTAGTACCCAATAACTTGCTCTTTCAGAGTGTTTTCTCCTTTTATTATAGTGAGATTTATAGGTATTTTAATCAAATTGCCATGTGATTTATGAGCTCTGGTCCACTTAGGCTAAGGTTAACCTTGATTTATTTTTTGATAAACTACAAATCCTCAGAATCATTTGTCATCTTAATAATAAAGAAAATATTTAAGAAAAAGTAAACTCTATTCTTAGAAACATTAAAACAGTGTGTGGGCGCAAAACATTACAGGTAGTATATAAGTACAAGCCCTTCATAATGATTTTTTAAATGAAATTGATTAAAAATGATACTAAGAATGTTAGAGACTTGTTCAATATAAATATATTCTCATATAACGTGTTTTTTAAAAAGCAGATGATGACATATTTGAAATCCTAACATCTAAAAAAAGTTGCATGAAACTTTTCTTCTCTCCTTCTTATTTTTACTCTTAAATTTCTAAGTTTATCCAGTAAGCAAAATATTTAAAGAGGAAGTTAATTTGTAAAATCCTAGAAACCATTATTTGTTTTCACAATTTAACATTTTAAAACTGTGTGGCTTCTGTCAGTCATCCCTTTAAATAAATAAAACATTAAAAACAAAATACCAAAGGTACCAGAATATAATAAAAATTAACCCTTAAAGAAAATTCTGCTGATATCTCTAGAATTAAAGCTTCATTAGGATTGTCTTCAATGTATTTATTTTAAGCTTTCCCTGTATTTTCTTAAAAAATTTGAATCTATTTCTCTGGATATGTTTTCACAAAAGATATTTCAATCACCATATCACGTTGCCTTTTCAATATCCGGAAGTATTTCTAAACTTAGAAAGTGACTTACAGTTTTTGAAAATTATTTTCCTAGAATGTGCCAGATTTATTATTTACTCAAAAAAAAAAAAATAGTACCTTTTTTCTGCCAGATATTTTGCTTCTGTTTAAAACAAAAATGCAGTACAGTTTTTAAAGACTCTTGCCTCTCACTCTGACCAGTGTGGCTCAGTTGATCTGATGTCATCCAGCAACGCAGAAGAAGGTCATTGGTTTGATTCCGAGTCAGGGCACATGCCTGGGCTGCAGGTTTGGTCCCTGATTGGGTCACATACAAGAGACAACTGATCAGTATTTTTCTGTCACATCAATCTCTTTCACCCTCCTATTCTCCCTAGCTTCCCCTCTCTCTAAAAATAAATAAAATCTTAAAAAGATTCATGCATCTCTAAGCCCAATATCAAATTTGATAATTAAAAAATTTATTCCAGGGAAGATTTTATAAATGAAGTCACATTCTTTTCATGCATGTTGTTTTGAAATGCGTCTAAACAGCAGAAATACTAATTGATGTTTTAAAAGGATTGTTGGAGCTCTTATACTGTCTAAAAGGATCAACCTTTATTATTTGCTTGGATCAGATTTATTATTTACAATTCACCTTCTTGCTTCACTGCTGTTAAGAAAACTGCAGGCAACTGACCAAATGAAACCTAGGACAGCGTCAGATGAAGCCACATGTAGTGATCCTTCTGGAAGAAAAGTATGTGAATACTGCTTTTGCAAAGGATTAAATATATTATCATTTTAGATCATGCTCTGTACTATGCTTTCAGTGAAATTATTTAATCCCTTTTAGTGAATGTTGTCCATGCCCATTTAAAAACTAAAATGTAGTATATATTGTATAAAATGAAAATACCATTATAGCTTATTTAGGGAAGTTGTACATAGACATTGAAAGAAGGGTTAAGCAATTTTATTATGCAATTGTAAAACACAAAAAATATAAATTCATCTTTGATATGTAACACACTAAATGTACTTTGTACAGCATCTGGTTTAAAAGGTGCCTTTTTTTTTTTTTACCATTAATTGCTTTTTTCTATATATAGATTATGTTCAATGTATCATTTTTTAAGTAAATAACCTTATTTTAGTATACTTCAGTGATGTGTTTTGTGATACTCGGACGGTATTGTGTATCAGGATATATGTCTGGTAAGATTTTATAAAAGTAAGTTAGTGTGCATATGTCCCAGAGATGTGCATGTCCTCTACCTGAAACCCATTACAGAGCATGGGGCAGGTAAGTGACCATACAACAGCAGACTCTCCTTTATGTAGACAGAGAAGTCATAAGCCTATTATAATGATGGTTGTTTTGAAAATTTTTTTCCAGTTCTAAAAATCTGTACTTACTGCAGAAATTTTGGAAAACATAGGAGAGAATAAAAAAAGCAAATAAAATTATTCAAAATTCTATTGCCAGATGTTACCACTATTTACATTGAATGTTTCTTTTCTATTTTTTTATGCTGCATTTTTTTTTTACAATATTAGGATCATAGTATGTCACTATGTAGCTGTTGAAAGCATAACTGTTTTAAAAAATATATTTTATTTATTTATTTTCACAGAGGGGAGGGGAGGGAGGAAGAGAAGAGAACCAGTGCGTAGTTGCCTCTCGCACATCCCCTACCGAGCACCTGGCCCACAACCCAGGCACGTGCCCTAACTGGGAATTGAACAGGCAACCCTTTGGTTCGCAGGCCGGGGCTCAGTCAACTGAGCCACACCAGCCAGGGCTGAAAGCATAACTTTTTGTAAACAACTGACTCTGTAATATTCTGTCAAGGAGATGGAATGTTTTATAATTCCCAAATATTTAGGTACTTTTCCATTGTTTTTAGAAAATATAACCAGTGCATTGAACTTCATTATATATAAATCTTTGTATATTTACTTTCTTAGGCTACCTTTCTAAAAATGGGTCTAGTAGATAAGAACTTTTAAAAGATACTTTAAGAAGGAAAAAATAACTGAAGTTCTTAATAAATACTGCTGCCCAGAGGATTTCTCATTTACACTCCTACTAGCAGTGTTACTTGGAGAGATTAGTAGAATCTATTTATCTGGCCTTAGGGTGTTCCTCCGGCACTAGCACATGCTTTTTTAAAAGCTTAAGACTTCAGTAAAGCAAAAGTAGCTTTCCTTTTATTCTGAAACAGTAGCATTCTCCTTCCTGCACTTACTCTCACCACCTAGCAGAGCTCTTTGCAGTTGTTTGTAAATTCATTGTCAGTGTGCCTAGTGATACCTTTTCTTAGGCAGTTGAACATGTTAAATAGTCATGAAAGTTTTGGGGACTAGCTGATGTCTCCCCCACAAAAATGTATGCTTGGGGATAATCTATTTCAGAGTAACTCATAGTAGGAATCCCCATTTGGTGTCTGTGGGAAAAAATAACAGGTACTCTCATGGAACTTGATGAAGAATCAGATTTCCCTATTAAATATTTGCTAGCTTTTCTCCCATGTATAAAATATAAAAGATTTACCCAAGAACCGGATAAATACATTCAGTTCTCCTTCTCAACGTAACTGAACTCTCACTGGTCAGTTGGAAGAGGGACTATTTTCAAGGTTTCTTTAATAGTAGTATTACTAGAGTAGACATTCAGGCAGACAATTCAGTCATTAAGTCTTCACTTGGAGAAGTATTTATCTGCCTGTTGCTAGTGCATGGACCATTTCTGACACTTCATACTTTATTTAATCAGGTGCATATTCCTATGAAGCCTTGCTCCAGCTCTTGAAGCAATACCACCTTGACTTGGTGGACATGGTTCACTGAAGATGGCCGACTAGTGGTGCAGGCAGAAACCGAGTAATGGAACTGGCACTTATAGTCATGGAGAGTTAAATACTGTGAAGTCTCAGGGTACCAGGAGAAATGGGCAAGTTACCCTGAGCCTGGGTGTCAGGAGGAGGAAACAATTCAAGTGCACAGGTACATACAAAAAATATTTCAGATAGAAGCAGAGACTAAGGCTTAAAGGTTAATCCATAATCACCCTTTCAGGTAAAAATTGTTATTCTCATTTTTAGATTAAGTATGTGTAGCTTACCTGTTACTTCTCTGAACTGTATCTTCATAGTCTTTATCCAGTTACTTTTGTTCTTGAGTATCTCCATGTATTCTTGGAATGAAATTCACTACTCATATCCTGAATTTTATACAGGAAATCTGAAACATGACCAATTGTGAAAGTCAGTAGGAAATGCTTATATTGAAAAATTTTCAAGCAAGAGGGCCATTTTTTTGTGGATTGTTAATTTTACCTTTTTAAAGCTTTTTTTATTAAATTAATTTTTTTATTGTATTTTTTTCCATTACCATTTAGTCCTCTTATACCCCCTTACCTCATGCAGCCATCACACTGTTGTCCATGTCCATGGGTCCTTTTTCCTTTTTGCTTAGTATCCCCACCCCCTAATCTCCCCTCTCTAGCTGTCATCTGCTATGAATCTGTCTCTATTTTGCCTGTTAGTTCAGTTTCTTTCATTATTCCACAGATGAGTGAAATCATATGGTGTTTGTCTTTCTCTGACTGTCTCACTTAGCATAACGTTCTCCGCACATCCCTCCATGCTGTTGCAAAGGGTAAAATTTTCTTTTTTATATCTGAGTAGTAGTCCACTGTGTAAATATCCCATCATTGTTTATGGACAGTTGGACTGCTTCCATATTTTAGCAATTGTAAATAATGCTGCGATAAACATAGGGATGCTTACGTTTTTTCAAATTAGTTTTTTGGGTTCCTTCAGATATATTCCCAGAAGTGGGATTGCTGAGCCAAAGGACAGGTCCATTTTTAATTTTTTGAGGTATCTCCATACTGCTTTCGACATGGCTGCACCAATCTGCATTCCCATCAACAGTGCAAAAGGGTCCCCTTTCTCCACATCCTCACCAGCACTTGTTTGTTGATATGTCTGTTGGTCACCTGCATGTCTTCTTTGGAGAAGTGTCTATTCAGCACCTTTGTCCATTTTTTAATTGTGGGTTTTTCAGGGGGGTTAGTATTGAGTTTTGTTAAGTTCTTTATAAATTTTGGATGTTAACCCCTTATCAGGTGTGTAGGCAAATACACTCTCCCTCTTGTTTTTATTTTGTTGATGATTTCCTGCGCTGTGCAAAAACTTTAGGTTGATGTAATCCCACTTCTTTATTTTTCCTTTCGTTTCTCTTGCCTGAGGAGATATATTTGATAAAATATTAGGAGCTATATCAGATTTTGCTGCCTATGTTTTCTTCTAGGATTTTTATGATTTCAGGTCTAACATTTAAGTCTTTAATCCATTTTGAATTTATTCTTTTTTTAAACTTTATTTATTTTGAATTTATTCTTGTGTATGAGAAGGTGGCCTAGTTTCATTTTTCTGCATGTATCTAATTTTTCCAACACCACTTATTGACTATCTTTAGCCCACGGTATGTGCTTGCTTCCTCTGTTGAATACTAATTGACTATAATGGCGTGGGTTTATTTCTGGGCTCCCTATTCTGTTCCATTGGTCTATGTGTCTGTTTTTATACCAGTACCATGCTGTTTTGGTTACTATGGCCTTATAGTATAGTTTGATACTAGGTAGCATGATTCCTCCAACTTCGTTTTTTCTCAGGGTTGCTGTTGCTATGAGGGGGCCTTTTGTGGTTCCATATAAATTTTTGAAATATTCTAGTTCTGTGAAATACATCATTGGAATCTTAATAGGAATTGCATTGAACCTGCAGGTTGCTTTGGGTAGTATGGACATTTTAATGATGTTAATTCTTCCTATCCATGAACATGGTACATGTTTTCATTTATTTGTATTTTCTTCAATTTATTTCTTCACTGTCTTATAATTTTCCAAGTACAGGTTTTCTACATCTTTGGTTAGGTTTTATTCTTGGGTCTTTTATTTCTTTGAAGCTATTGTGAATGGGATTGTTTTCTTAATTTCCTTTTCTGTTAGCTTGCTATTGGTATATAAAAATGCAGCTGATTTCTGGATATTAATTTTGTATCCTGCTACTTTGCTGAATTCATTTAGCAGTTCCAGTAGCTTCTTGGTGGAACCTTTGGAGTTTTCTATGTGCAGTATCATGTATTCTGCAAATAAAGGCAATTTTACTACTTCTTTTACAATTGGGTGCCTTTTATTTCTTGTTTAATTGCTGTGGTTAGGACTTCCAGTACTATGTTGAATAAGAGAGTTAAAAACAGACATCCCTGTCTTGTTCCCAATCTGAAGGGAAACACTTGTAGTTTTTCCCTGCTGAGTATGATGCTGGCAGTGGGTTTGTCACATATGCCTTTGTTGTGTTTAGGTATGTTCCCTCTATTCCCACTTTGCTAAGAGTTTTTATCATAAAAGGGTGCTGGATTTTATCAAATGCTTTTTCTGCGTCTATTGATACGATCGTGTGTTTTTTATCCTTTCTTTTGTTTATCTGGTAAATCACATTTATTAATTTGCAAATGTTATACCAACCGTGCATTCCCAGAACAAATCCCACTTGATCATGGTGTGTGATCTTTGGATGCAGCATTGTATTCAGTTTGCTAGTATTTTCTTGAGGATTTTAGCATCTATGTTCATCAGGGACATTGGCTTATAATTTTCTTTTAGTGATGTCTTTATCTGGTTTTGGAATTAGGATAATGCTGGCCTAATAAAATGAACTTGGGAGCCTTCACTCCTCTTGAACTTTTTGAAATAGTTTGGGAAGGAGAGCTGTTAGTTCTCAGAATGTTTGGTAAATCCCCCTGTTGGGAGTTTTTTGATTACTGCTTCATTTCAGTAGGTGTAATCTGTCTATTCAGATTCTCTGATTCTTCCTGATTTAGTTTTGGAGACTAGCTGATGTCTCCAAAATATGTAATAGATTACATATTTCTAGGAATTAATCCATTTCATCCAGCTTGTCCAGTTTGTTGGCATATAGTTGTTCATAATATTTTCTTACAATCCTTTATACTTCTTTGGTGTAGGTGGTTATTTTTCCTCGCCCAATTCTGATTTTATTTATTTGGGTCCTCTTTTTTTCCTTGATGAGTCTGGTGAAAGGTTTGTCAATCTTGTTTAACTTTGCAAAGAACCAGCCCTTGGATTCATTGATCTTTTCTGTTGTTTTTTTAAGATTCTATTTCATTTTATTTCTGCTCTGATCTCCCCCTCCCCAAGATTTTATTTGCTTTTTTTTAGAAAAGGGAAGGGAGAGAGGGAGAGAAACATCAATGTGTGGTTGCATCTCGTGCATCCCCTACAGGGGACCAGACCTGCAACCCAGGCATGTGCCCTAGACTGGGAATTGAACCGGTGACCCTTTGGTTCACAGGCCAGTGCTCAATCCACTGAGCCACACCAGCCAGGGCAATTTCTGCTCTGATCGTTATTATTTCCTTCCTTCTGCTCACTTTGGACTTGGTTTGTTGTTCTTTTTCAAGTTCCTTTAAGTGTAAAGTTAGATTGTTTGAGCTTTTTCTTGTTGCCTGAGATAGGCCTGTAATGCTATGAATTTCCCTCTTAAGATTGCTTTTCATATGTCCCACATATTGGATGGTAGTGTTCTCATTTTCATTTGTTTCAAGGTATCTTTTGGTTTCTTCCTTGATCTCTTTGTCAGCCCATTCATTGTTTAATAACATGTTATTTAGTTTCATGTCTTTGTGTATTTTTCAGTGTTCCTGTGACTGAGTTCTAGTTTCATAGCATTGTGGTCAGAGAAGATCCCTGGTATGATCTCAGTCTTCTTGAATTTGTAAGACTTGTTATGTGTCCTAATATGTGGTCTATCCTAAAAAACATTGCATGTGCATTTGAAAAGTATGTCTGTTCTGCTGCTTTGGGGTGAAATGCTGTGAAGATACCAATTAAATCCATTTGATCTAGTATGTCATTTAAGGCTGCTTCTCCTTCGTGATTTTCAGTCTAGAAGATCTATCCATTGAAGTCAATGGGATGTTAAAATCCCCATCTATGACTGTATTTCTATCAATCCCTTTATGTCCACCAAGATTTGCTTTACATATTTAGGTGCTCCTATGTCAGGTGTGTAATGTTACTAAGGTTATGTCCTCTTGTTGCATTGTTCCCTTTATCATCATGTAGTGTCCTCCTTTGTCTCTTACTATAGCCATGGTTTTAAAGTCTGTTTTGTTGGATGTAAGTATTGCTACCCCAGCTTTTTTTTTTCCCTTTAAATTTGCTTGAAATGTCTTTTCCCATCCCTTTACTTTTAGTCTGTGTGTATCTTTCAATCTGAGGTGAGTCTTTTGGAAGCAGCATATATGTGGGTCTTGTTTTCTTATCCATTCAGCTGCCCTATGTCTTCTGGTTAGAGCATTTAAGCCACTTACATTTAAGATAATTATTGACAAGCTGTTTAACATTTGTTGCAGCACTGGTTTGGTGTTAACAAACTCCTTTAGCTTTTTCTTGTCTGGAAAGCTCATTTCTCCTTTGATTTTAAATGATAGCCTTGTTGGGTAAAGTAGCCTTGGTTGTAGGTCCTTGCTTTTCATTGCCTTGAACATTTCATGCGAGTCCATTTGGGCCCGAAATGTTTTCTGTTGAATAATCAGATGTCAGTCTAATTGGCGCTCCCTTATAGGTGACTACCTGCTTTTCTCTTGCGGCTTTTAGGATTCTCTCCTTGTTTTTAAGCCTTGTCATTTTAATTATGATGTGTCTCAGTATAGGCTTCTTTGGGTTCAATTTTTTTGAGACTGAGCTTCCTGGACTTGTGTGTCTTTTTTCCTTCACCAGATTGGGAAAGTTTTCCGTCATTATTTCTTCTAATAGGTTCTCAATCCCTTGCTCCCTCTCTTTTGATATTACAGTAGGGCAGATGTTGTTACGATTCATGTTGTCCCAAAGGTTTCTTAAACTCTCCTCATTTATTTAATTTTTTTTTTCTTTTTGCTCCTGTGCTTGGTGGGTTTTTTTCTACCTTGTTTTCCAAATCACTGATTTTTATGCTCTGATTCATATAACCTACTGTTTATTCCTTCCAGTGTATTATTTATTTCAGATATTGCATTCTTTATTTCTGACTGCCCTTTTTTGTCTTTTTTTCATGCTGTTGAGTATCATTATAATCATTACTCTAAAATCACTGATACATTGCTTGCCTCCTCCTTCTGGAGAGTTTTATTCTTTTATTTGAGGCTTGTGTCTTTGTTTTCCCATTTTGCCTGCTTCTTTGTGTTTGTTTCTATGTAGTAGGTAGATCTACAAGACTCTGGTGCAGGCCTAAGTCAAACCCTGCCTGTGATTGGCCATGAGCAACCTGTTTGGAGCTATCAGCAATCCACAGCTTGTGGCTCCCTCTGCTGGGCCTGGGTTTGTGCAGAAAGAACCAAGCCCTGCAACAAGGCTGACTTTTATTGGCACCAGGCCCAGGGGATCTGCCAGCAGGCTTTCTGTATGGTTAAAGTGTGAAAGTCTTCCAGCTGTAATCCTCAGCAGCAGGGTTTAATTTAAGCACCACAGGATGGGGCAGAGTAATTTCTGCAGGTGGAGCTATTGCTTCCCCTCAGGCTGATGCCACTTGGAGAGGAGTGCTCTGCCTGCAAAAGATGGCCTCTGAACTATGCGGAATGACTCAGCATAGAGATTCTGTCGGCTGTTTCTGCAGTTCTCTCCCCAGAGCCACCAGCCCCAGATTCACCTCAAGCGTCTCTAGTGTACTCTGACCTCCCTCTGCCAGAGCCCAGGGTGAGTGGCTGCAAACTATTTTGTGTATTGGCCCTTTAAGAGGCTTTCTGTGTCTCTAGCCATCTCTCCCTGGCAGACAGTAACCCTGTGGCTTTTCACAGATGGATGTTATGTGCATTCCTTTCTGGCTCTGGTGCTGTAGGCTGGAGAGCCCAGCTTGGGGGTTAGACCCCACACTTACTAGAGGGAATGCCCCAACCACTGACATATCCTCCCAGTACTTCAGCTGCCACCTGTGGGAGCCCAGCCAGCCCTCTCGTGCCTCCTCTGTATTCCCTACCAGTCTTGTGGTGAAGTGGTTTCTTCTGTCTATCCTTGGTTATAAGGTTTCTCTCCAGCTAGTGTTCAGTTAGTTATTCAGTATGATTTTTCTGTAAGCTGTAATTCCAGTTTGGTCCTGGAAGAAGATTAGTCTACTTTCCACTTACTCTGGCATCTTGGGTCCCTGAAAGCCATTTTTTAAAGCAAATTTAGAATGGGGTTGCTGACACCTGTTCCTTCATCAGTCTGATGTATTAAAATGTACTGTTCTAAAATCCAAGCAAGTGGGAAAATGTTAAAAGAATTGAAAGGCTGTGGCAGAAAAGACCACTTGTAGGAGGCATTTCCATCAAACTTAAAAAGCAGGGGGTTTTGTTTTTCATTCTATCTTGATCCTTTGCTAGCATTTTGACTGGAAATGGAATCTGATTCTGAAAATACTGCTCATGACCTTTCAGCATCTCTTACTGCCAGTGAGAAATATGATGTGTGTCTGTTTCAGTTCTTTATAGTTTAACTTTTTGGTGTTTTGAAGTTTAAACTTGCATGTCTAGATACATTCATTCAGTACTAATTGGGTTCTTTTTTATCCTTGGATTTGGGAACTTTTTTCCCATTATTTCTTTATTTCTTCCCTTCTTTTACTTCTCATTCTAGAACTACTATTAGACAAATACTAGGTGTCCTGGATATTTCTTCCAAACTTTCTAACATGTCTTTCTTACGTTACATCCTACATTTTGTTTTTCAGCCCATCTATTGAGGGTTAAAAAACAAAAAAACAAAAAAAAACATTTTATTTTAACAGTATTGAAACAATCTTAAACTCCCAGAAAAGTTGAAAAATAGTATAAAGAATGCTATTTGCTCTTCACCCAGATTCATAAACTTACCATTTTGCCACAATTGCGTTTTCATTCTGTGTGTGTACAAGAATTACAGAAGCTCTTCATAGATTTCGTGTTCACACACACATATATATATACGCACACTTTCCAAAAACTTGGAATAAATTGTAGAGCTCATGCTTTTATCTCTAAATACTTAAGGGATATTCTATTATATAACCAATTATGTACAATTATCAGAATTGGGAAAGTTAACATTAATACCATTACAATTATCTGCAATTCTATAATCTGCAGACCTATTCAGGTTTTGCCAGGTGTTTTAATAAAGCCCTTGAGAGCACATTTTACTGGTCCAGAATCTGTCTCGGATCTTGCATTGGTTGTCCTGTCTCCTTATTCTCCTTCAATCTGAAACAGTTCTCCAACTCCTATCTTTTGTGACCCTGACATTTTCTAGAGTAAAGGCCAGTGGGTTTGTGGACATGATGTTTGTGGTGGTCTCCGGGCATCATGTCGGGACACCCCAGTGTGTGCCCCCTTATCATCACCATGGATTCAGGCCTTCTTATTGTATTCAGTGGGTTATAGCCTTATTAGGTCATTATTTGGGCTACTGGGAGTTAATCACACTGGCTCTTGAAGTCTTCTGATATGTGCCTGTTATTAAGCATTTGTTTTTGGCACATTATGATGCTCCAGGTTCACCTGGTGCTTTTCCTGCTCAAGTCAGCCCTTTCTCAAAGGCCCTCTGGTTCCCTTTAGGGGAGGTGATATTTAGAGACCAGGATCATGGTGGCAAGTAGTCTACATTTATGTTTACAATTTTCTGTAGTGTTTCTAAAGATTTTGTATTCCAAAAACCAGGTTTCTGAGTTTTGGATCTTGTTCACGATGCTAACTTTCCACAGGTGTTTGGCACTCTGGGCCTAGTTGCTCATGTTACTTAGTGTTAATGAATCTCTGCTCACCTCAGTTCCACGTTCCTCAGATTCCCTTTTTTTTTTCTTTTTTCTTTTTTTTTAAATCTAGGAGTGAGAGGATAATAGCTGTTTTTATAGCAAATACTATAAGTAATCCTTTCCTCTCTTTTTGCCTTCTCAAGAGAATCTAGGCTTTCACTCACTCCCATTTGTTTACTTCTTCCACACACCGCCCCCAAGAGTTCTGTCATTGTCAAACCAGGTTTGGGGGAGCTTCTTGATGGAGGAGAGTAGGGGGATGGTGCTCAGGAGTTTTTGATGTTTTCAAGATAAACATGGGATACCAGAGGAACTTCAGGGGAGGAGAGCTTTAAGAAACATTTTTGTATAAACAGTATATACCCTCTTGATTGAGTTTCTGAAATAAAAGTAAAAAGGGTTATTTTGACATTATGTTGTGGTTTATAGAGATCTTTCTGGATTGACTCCCTTGGGTCTTGATTTCAGTAAGAGTACAGGTGTCGTCAGGGTGTGGGAGCTTCCTGCCTCAGGGTCAACAGCTGCCCCGACTCAGGGCTCAGTGTTGAACTACACTGCTCTAATGGGACGCAGAGGCCACTGCTGCCAGTGCTCAGCACAGGCGAGGAGGGATGCTGGGACTGACGGCCTGCTGCCTCAACTGCCTCTTCACTGATCTCAAATGTTCGGGGTTATGATTTCCTATTGTTGCTTTATTTTTTTACATCCTACTTTTTAGGAATTACTAACACTTCCTGGTCCGCTTATGGTACCCATTCTTGTTTTATGGTGATATTTTTTAATTTATTTTCCATCACATTTGGGGAGATAGGATAGCGTTGTGCACTCAGTAGCCATCTTGTTCAGGACACTACAAGTGAGAGGTGTTTTAACATTGACATGGGGGTAACAGGGCATCTACTTGAAGACAGTGAAAAAGTCTCCACCCAGAGATTAGATGCTTTAGTGGAGATAAGAAATCTATCAAGTAAACACAATTTGTGCTGATCTGGAGTCCTGATTATAGAAGTGCAAACTAGAAAATTGGCACTTAACATTAAGGTTTGGTGAAATCTGCATGGGAAGCATCCTATCTAAAAGAACCATTGTTTCTCTAGTTATCCCAGGAACTTTGCTGGAGTGACTCATCTATGCTCTGGCAGAGCTCACCAGTTAGCACTGCTATTTATAATCTTGCTCTGCGAGAACACGGGCCATATGAGGTTTGGAGGACAGGTGCCCTTTGTAGAGATCAATTCACTCCACTCTGCTTATTGAGTGCAATACCTGCCAAGTGAAAAATCTTAAATGATAAGACTGCATTACCCTAATGTTTCCACTTAAGTCATCAGAACAGCCTGACCAATAAAAGCAATGCTGAGCAAAAAGAAGAGATGGCATGGTCTTTGTAGCAGCAAGGGTAACCTGGTACTGCCTTTCCAATCTTTGGTCAGGAGAGGCCCACATACATCACACCTTGGGGGCAGGGTTGGTCTTGGCAACTAAGAGCTGGGTAAGAGACCCTGGCCAGAGGGGAGGGCAGGTAGGTGAGAGCTGAACAAGAGCTGTTTGACTAACCACCTCATACTATGGATGGAAACAATTCAAGAAAGGTTGTGATTTAGTCCAATGTCAAACCGTCAGTGGCAGAGTGGCCTGGCATATTGTTCCTTTTAACACTGATGTTTTAACACATTGAGCATACCAACCTTAGTGGTATGTAAATTCTGAGGGGCAGTCTGAATTAATAATCCCTAAAAAATGTGGGAAGGGCCAGAACCTAGTTAACCCTGACAACCAACTCCTGTCCTCTTTCATTACCCAGCCCAATCTGATTTTCTTATGGAGAAGAATATATTCAACAAATATTGAAAATCTACTACCAAAATAAAAACATTTTTGACAACCAGATGACTGCTCTCTCAATCCCGTTTGCTCTAGGACCTGTAATTTTTTGAAAACCATATATTGGTATTGCAGGAATAATTGCAACTCTGAGCTGTACTGTCTAATCCAGTAATGTCAATACCTACTGTGGAGGCCTATGTGTGTTTTATGTAGAATTAACTGAAACTGTGAAGATATAGCCTAAAAGAATGAGTCACATTTATCACAATTTAATTCTGTCCCACATTTCCACCTACTTTACCAAATCTTTTGTTCTCTGTAAGTAAACCAGGCAGAGATTTGAAAGACATTGCTTTATTCCAAAGATGATGAAATTGAGGGAAATTTTTAGTCTTTAACTTCCTCCCTCAGCTCCCTTCCTGGTAGAGATACTGCTAAGAATTAGGTGGTCAAGAAATTGGAGAAAGTAAAAAGGTGAAAGCTATACCAATTTTAGTTCATGTTTGGCATGTCTTGGTCTTTATCCTATATGAGGCAAAGAGAAAAAGAAGTGAAGTTACAGGTAAATGCAAAGAAGGACTGAGGCTAAGGAAAAGACACTAATTTGGTTAACTCAGCCAGCCTTTGTTTTCATTTATTAACTGATAGAGACCAGTTTGGTTTTCTCCTGCTGCCCTGTAGTGACTGAGTGGAGAGTGTTTCCAATATTGCCCAAAATGTCACCTCTTTTAAACAAATTCCTTCTGGGAAAAAATGATTTTCTAGCATAAGATTAGGGATATGAGGAAGTGGGAGAAAGGTTTAGTGTTGTACAGAAGTTTTCAACCACAGGAGGGGCAAAACACCAAAGAGGCTGGAGAATACAGAGAGGGAAAGAGCTCAGGTCCAAGCCGTGCTGCCTCAGAAGGCACCCGAACCAAGCTTCACCCTCTTCAGCCCAGGCCCAGCCCAGAGAGGAGCATCCAGCAATCCTCATTGCTAAGAAATACCCAAACTCAGTGTATCTAGAGGGAGGCCCATTATCTTCACAGGTTTCCAGGGAATACCTAGACCAACTTGGACAGTCTCCAGACCAACCCTGGTCAGAGCCCCAGGCCACAGAGAGCTGGGCAAGTCCACAACGTCTGGTGAGCCGCACCCAGTGTTCAGGTCTTAAACACCAGGATCCCCCCAAACGCAGTGCCCGATAGGCTTCTCTTCATTATTGATCCCTGGGTTAACTCAAACCACACTCTCTCATCCTTTTGCAGCTCAGCCAGAGCAAAGGTAGTTGCCGTGCTTCCACCACTCTGCTCCCCAGTGGTACTGACAGTGGTCCGATAGTGACCTCCAAACACTAGCTGCCCAGTGCCTGGCCCTGGGCCGAATTCAATGCTCACTGCAAAGAGGTAGACCCCACGTTCAGGGGCTCGGAAATAGCCATCTTCAGGGAAGTAGCTGCTGCCAATGTTGACGTAAGTAGTGTTGAACTTCACTGCCTGCAGAGTGGCCGTCCCTTCTGAAAAGCTGGCATAGAAGGCCACAGGGAACCCTGGAACACAGGAGGAAAGTGCTCAGTGACTCACCCCCTTGGATGGGAAATTTAACTCTCAGACCTGCCTTCCTCACCTTATTAACATTATAAATAGGCCTCTTGCTAGATAACCTAGATATTCCTAGTAGTAGTTTATCTCAAAGAGTGAGAGCTAATTGGCCAATTCTTAGTATTTCACTATTTGAGAGAAAAATGCAAGTCTGTTTTCTCTACTGGTGTACACTTGTATAAAGCACCTTCTGGTTTGATCCTTTTCCTTCCAACATCCTTGAGACATATGGTCCCTGACTGAGAAAACTTTGAGTCTTGAGTGCTGAACTGGTCCATGGCTTGTCGATGACAGGCTGGGACAGGAACTCTGGTCTCTGACTTCTATATTGCTGTCACCTGCTAGGGACCTTGAGATACCCAAGGGAAGGAGAGAAAATACACCTACCTATTCTCAAGGTAAAAGTTCTAACACTAGTGAGATAACTAAGGAACAGTGAAGAGTGGTTCCTACCAGATGTTTGATAAAGGACCTTGGAGAGAGAAGGAAAGGGCCGGTGGTACCAGGGAAGAAAAGCCTGTTCAAGCTGATCATCTGAATGTTTTCAAAATGTTGCACAGAGCACTGGCTGCTCCACATCCATTAAACGACACTCATAAATTATCAAACTGGGAGCTGTCCTTGGAACTCCTGATTTCTCGTCATCTTCCCACTTGCAGAAGCATGTTAGCCAGCCAAGGAGGGAGTGAATAAGAAGATACAGGCACGGAGCCAGAGAAAGCCCTTTGTGTATATGGTAAAGGTACGTTGCTGAAAGCTGGAGCTAGTTGAGTTGACTGTCCAGGACATTCCTGGCCAGGGCCAGGAGATGGGATGGGAAAGGTGAGTCTCACTGGGCTTCCAGCCATGACATTGGGCTTGGTACTGATCATGTCATGCTTCTTGGATGTTCCCTCAACACACTTGTGCAGGTTCTCTCCTCTTCTCTGCTCTTCTCTCTCTCTCTCTCTCTCTCTCTCCCCCCCCTCCTCCTCCCCCCACCTCTCCCCATTTCTCAGGGGTTGAAACCAAGGCCTAAAGGAAGAACAAATTTGCATAGCAGTTACTTAGGACCCAGAACTGGAGCCTCAGCTTGTTGACTTCTGGTCCAGTAATCTTGTGAATGACGAAACTTTGCTCTTATATAGTTCTGGAAGATTTCTGAGAATTAAAGTTCAGAATGGCTTTCCCATTTGTGTAAGGTTGTCACATCAAAGACCTGCTACTGGCCCTGCAGTTCCCCCAGCACCCAGGAGGGGGGGCACTCGCCCAGCCTGAGGAAGGCCTGCCGAGAACACCCTTTGCAGGTGTTTTGTCCCCCTGCACCCAGTCCAGCCAGCCTGCCTGTGGAGCCTGCCTCTGGAGCTTCCAAGGGAGCCTCCACGCAGCCAGAAGGCCCTTGTGCTCTCAGAAGGAGGAAGGGCTGTGCTTCCTGATTTGCTAGGAGACAAATTGAGAGTGGCTTCCCTGAAGGGTACAAATTCAAACCCTATGGCCTTCCTGCAACACAAATAAGGGGGAGTTTTTAATTTTAAGGAAAAAAAATTCAAACAAAATATTTTAGTGGTAAACTGAGATTCCTAAACCATCAGGCAATTGAGGCCTTGCACCACTCACAAGTGGAATAGAAATGTAGTATAGAAATGTTAGTGCAGGTGGACACAGCCTCAGCCCTGAAAATGCTGGGAAAACATTGACTGGTTTCTACTAAATTGGCCTTGTGCTAGGTGTTTGGTAAATGTACCTGTTGCCCGTAACAATCCTTTGATGTAGGTGTGATATTCCCATTCTAGAGAGGGAGAAACTGAGTTGGTGTTAGAACTTGTGCTCTGTCCAGTGCTCCCAGGGAGACCCAGGTCTCTGAGGCCATAATGGAGGGTCAGTGGGGGCTGGCTTGGGATAGGACCTTCAGCAAGGCCTCAGAGAGGGACCTAGCTCAGGGCAGAAAGATGGATCAACTGTTAGCAGCATAAGCCCCTTCCATGGCCCAAGCCCTTCCCCTGTGGGGTGCTGCCCATGGCAAGTGACACTAGTCCCACACACACTCTGGTTAAAGACACATGGTTGGGGGTTAAGTGGGGTTGGGGGAGAGCTGAGGCAGAGGGGTTTGAGGTGTGGCATGATAGAAAAGGAGGCATTCCCTTCCCTGCTCTGTAGTCAGAGCGGCAGGCACCTAGACCTGTGTATATGCACCTCAAATGTTTACATGGAGGGCCTCTGCCTTCTCACTAAGGGCTGGTTCTTGTGACTTCTAGCTCTTTATACTCCACTGAGCTTAAGATGTCCCCCAACCATCCTGAGCCTGAATAGAAGGCCAGTTAAGGACAAGGCGGGACCTGAGTAGTCATGACTACCAATCTGTTCTCTGTCACTCCCACTCCTTCTGAGTCAAGAAGAGCTGCTTACAGACTGCCTGTCCACCTAGACTAGCCCAGTCTCCCTCTGCCCAGGAACTCACCTGCCTTGTGGAGCTCTGCTCCCAGGACATCAGCCAAAGGTTCCACTTGATTCTTTCTCTTCCGAGAAGCTTCCAGACCTTTTTGCTGCTTCTTCCCTTTTCTGTTCAGCATGGCCTGCAACTTCCCCAGGTCAAGGCTGATGTTGGCTGCCACAAGCCCTTGGAAGTTCCCAAAGAGGCTGTGGAAGAGATGCTGATGGTGCTCCAGGCCTCGCTGGGTGGTGGAGACGGCTCTGTGGAGGCTCTCCAGGGAGCTGTGGAGGGCGGTGACCCAGGAGGCCTCACAGCACTGCCCCAGGCTCTCAATGTCAGGGCCCAGGCGCTGGAGCTGCAGTGCCAGTTGCGCGGGGTCCGTCTCTCCAGCCTCCTCTGGCACTGCCTCGTGGCTGGGCTCCAGGCGCTCTGGGCCCTGCCTGTCACCTACTGCCGCCTGTTCCAGGGCCGACACCCTGGCGGCCAGCGCGGCCCAGCCAAGTGCCTGCTCACGCAGCCCGCTGGCTGCATCATGGAGGCCGGCGCGGATCTCCTCATAGCGCAGGGGAAGTGGGTCGGGCGCCTCCTCAAACCTCATCACCTCTTCGCCAAAGAGCGCGGTCAGCATGGCCTCGTGCCGGAGCGCATCCTCCAGCAGGGCCGCAAAGGAGCTGTGCAGCTGGCGGACCTCGCGCCGGCAATGGCTCTCAGCAGCCTTCAGTGCGCCCACCTCGCCACTCAGCGCCTGCAGCTGGGTCCGGAGCCGCGAACGCTCTACTCGAGCATGCTCACCGTCCTCCTGATGTTCAGCCACTGCCCGCGACACGGCAGCCACCGTGTGGCTTAGGGCCTGCAGGGAGGAGTTGTCTTGCTGGGCCTTCCGGTCCATACTCACCTGGGTGTCGTGCAGGCTGTGCACGGTGTTCCTGTGGCCCTCCTGGACAACATCCAGGCCTGAAGAGACCTTCTGGCAGTTGCAGTCATTGATGTACTTGATGAGGTCAGCGTGACCACCCTGCAGGTGCTGGAGGGTAAGGTTGAGCTCCAGGAGCTGCCTATCAGTCTCCACTTTGTTCTCCTCCACAATAAGCGACTTCTCCATCAGCATCACCCGCAGCTCACGCAGCGCCTGAGAGTTCACCTGAAGCTTCTCCATCTGCTGCTCCACCTTGCTGATCTGATCGAAGGTCTCATCAGATTCAGAATATAGCTCCCTGATCTCTTCCACATGCCGGGCGAGGGTCGTCTTCATGTCTGCCAGGGTGCTCTGTAACTCCTCTTCCCTGTGGCTGGTGGCCAAGTGCAGGGCTGAGAGGTTCCTCTGCAGCTGGCCCAGCCTGGCCTGCAGGCTCTCTGGCTCTGGCCTTGCCCCAGCCCCTGCTGCTGCTGCCACCAAGCTGCCATTGGACCCCAGGTGCTCCTGGGCCTTAAGGAGCCTTTTCAACTTGGTGTCTACATTGGCCTGGACCTCAGAGAGGGAGTGGTTCAGGGAAAGGTGCTGGGCATGCAAGCGATCCTCCATGTCCTGCTGCAGCTGGCCCACTCTCTGGGCATTCTCCTGGACCTTGGTCTCAAATTTGGCACCAAGCTCCTGGAAGTCAGCTCTGGGCACAGTGCTGTCTTGGACCATTTTGATGGCCTGTCGGTTGGCCTCCATGTCAAGAGATAGGTTTCTTATGGCCTCAAAGAGGCTGTGCAGGCTTTGGTTAAAGCTACTCCAAATGGGGCTGAAATGTAGCACTTCCTCCAAGGATCTGCCAGGGAACTCTGCAACAGAGGCACGTTTTGAAACCAGTCCTGCTGAAGCTGATACCCTCCCCAGGTTGGGGCTATAGGGAGTCCCTCTGAGGTGTGGGCCTTTCTGCATCCCCTCCCACTCATGCAGTTGGATGTAATCACGTTCTTCCTCAGCCCCTGGAGCCTGCCACTCACCAAGCTCTGCCTGGTTTGCCTCAATCGATTCAGCTGTGAGGTTGCTTATGTGTTGAATATCATTCTGGAGATCTCTCAGCAGGCGTTCCTGCAGCACCATGATGTTGCTAGTCTCTGCAACTGAGTGGCCTGAAGACACATGAAAGATAAGCATTAAGGGCTAACTCCCCAGACCTGGGCAGATCATAGGGTACAGAGAAGATTTTGGTGTTGAGAGCAGAGAGGTGTGTGCTGATGTCCTCTGAGCAGCAGCCTAGAAGCCTTTAGCCTCATAAGGGCAAATACATGGCAAGTGAGCCCTCACCCTGCCGCCCACGCCCACAGCAGACATGACTAATTGTGTCGCATTTTCCTCCTCAGCCACACGTACATGGCCTGTCAGCATCATTCTAGACAGGACTTTTCAATAGATAGGCTTTCACCACATCATGGAACTCATTCACCATCCCAACCTTGGCCCAGCCTTGAAAGACCCAACAAATGTGGTATTTTGGTGGTTCTCCAAGAACAGAAACAGCATGACTTCTTGTCCCTGGTTGAGGTGCAGGGGTGTTTGAAGGTTTATTCCAGGCCATGGGAAATTGTGCTGTTTATGGGGCAAGGAAGGTGCCAGATGAAGCTGTCCTTCCTAGAAAATGAGGTCAAGGAAAAGAGTGCATGTTCTTTGCCAGCAGGCAGGGCTCTGGGGGCCCTGTGAACCTAGCCTCCTAGTTGTGGAGTAGGGTGACAGGGCCACAGGGGGCTTCTGCTGATTTGGGGGTTAAGTTTTCCTGAAATGGCGCCAACCCATCAGAGTAGAGAGGACCTGAGCACATGGGTTTTTTCTGCCTGCCTGCCCCTTCCAGGAAAGCAGCATACCAGGTTCAAAGTCATTTGGTCCATCCCAGTGCTCCTGGAAGCCATCACCTGGATCTGCAGGCTCAGGGACTGCCCCAGGATCTGCAAAAAGGAGACATCAGATACTGACCCCAAGAGGTCAGAGGGATTAGAAATTGAGGTGGTAGAGGACCACAGGGAGCCCTACCATAGTGCTGACAGTCGGAGCCAGCAAAGCCTGGGCAGCACCTCCACGCCACAGAGGCCAGCACCTTCTGCTTGACCTGGTACACCGGCTTGTGGGCCACGCGGTACCTGGAGGGAAAGAACCAGCTCAGAAACTCCAGGGTGAGCCAGTGAAGGAACTGGGCAGTGGCCTACCCCAACCTGCTCCCACTCACATGACTTTGACTTTCTGGCAGTCCAAAGCTCCCTGTGGGCATGGCTGTTGTGAGTGAATGAGGAATTTCTCCGTTTTGCAAGCAGCTACGAAGGTGACCAGCCTGGACTTCTGATAGGGGCACCAGTTACTAGAAAAATCAAGCCAGAGGAGAGGGCAACTGAGCCATGCTCAGGCACCCCACAGTCCTTCCTAGAGGTCAACAGGAAGTGCCAGTACAGGGTCCCCTACCACCCTCCTCCCTGCTCTACCCAATGCCAGGGATTCTGGAATCCTTTAGCCTGAGAAGGGAGTACTCTGCATTATTCATCCCTCAGTTCCAGAACAAGAGCTCCACAAACCTTGCAAGGCCAACTTGTCCACCAACTTCCAGAGAGTCTCCCCAAGCCCAGGACAGAGAGTCTGAGGAGCCCCCCCAAAATCATACAGTACAATTACCCAAAGTGCCAGGAAGAACTGTTTCTCCTGGTACCAGGGAGGCAGCATGTTTGAACTCCAAACGTTCTGGTTGTGAGACCTTGAACAAGGCATTTAGAGAGTTTCCATTCTCCATCTATCCAATGGAGACTGTAATACCCACCTCCAAGTGTGCATATGAGTATCCAGTGCCTGGCTCCTGACAAGTGCTCAATGGACACTGCAACACTGCCCAGGAGCCTTCCCCATGACCACTTACATCCTTCCTCACCACAGACCTGGCAACAGGAAGGGCACTTGCTCCCTAGTCATGCCTCAGTATGGTCAGTAAGTAAATAGACTTGCAAATAGTTATAGGGGAAGGCAGCTGGGCCAAGCAGTCCCTTCTCTGGGAAAGGCCATCTATACCGAGGTCCTACAGGATGGGTTTCGGGGTGTGCTCAGCATCCTGAATACCAGGAGGCAGTCTCCTTCTGTGTGCTTTGCAGGTCCAGGAGCGGGGAGATGATCACTGCTGATAGAGCCCGAGATCACGGACCCAGTGGCAGACTTGATGGGCTCCATAGAGGTCCCTTCTTCCACAGTCAGCTCCCAGAGCAGAGCTCTCCAGAGTTACAGATGACGATGATCTCCATGGCTCCATTCAACTCAGCACCTCTTGGGTACCAAGTGTTGGGCTCAAGCTGGGCAGATAAGGAAGTGCAGACCTTCCCTTCAGGGTCTCAAGGGAGAGCAGGCAATCTCAGATATGTGACAGGTGCTATGACCTGGGGAGGCTTTCCGTAGGAGGTGATAATTGGGCTGTGGGTCGTGTCTTTCACAGAGAGGTGAGATGGAACACCAGAAACTGTGACAGAGGTTGGTGGCTCCACAGAGGTACAGAGGGTTGGGGTGGGGAAGGGACACAGAGGTAAAAAGCTGGACTGGGGGGAGCCTAGAGTGCCAGCTGAGGTGCAGAACTATGTCTGGAAGCCATGGAAAATCATGGAGGGGTTTAAGCAGGGAAGTGACAGGAAAGAGCCACCCTCGCTCCTTTGTGGGTGCAGAAAGAACAAGAAGGGGCAAGATGCAAGTGGTTATGTCAGGATTCTAGGTCAGAGATAGTGTCAGCTTGCACTGGATGTTGGTGGTAAATACGGAGAGAGATTGGCCACATTTGTGAGATATTAGGAAGCAATGTTCAGGGACCTTGGAGATGGAGTGGCTGTTGAAGACAGGCCTTTATTCTCTGGAGCTGATCTCTGTCTGGAGGCCATTTGGCATAATCACAAAGGGATGCTGCCAGAGAGGGAGGTGAAGGACTAAGGTAGATTGAGTGTCCCTATCTTTTCAGTGCAGAGACCACCCCCACCCCATCCCACCCCCCCGCTGGCCTACTTTCCCACTCGGCTCCCAGAAGCATGGCAGCCAGTCTTTACTCTCCTGGCAGCAGGCCAAATAAGCTTGACAGGGAAACAAGCCTGTTCAATAAGGAAAGACCCATCCAGAGCAGTGATCTGGGTGGGTCTTCTTGATCTCCTCCCAGGATCAAACCAGAATTAAAAATAAATTATAGATCAACCTGAATAACCAACTGAAGAGTAGTTAAATAGAACTCTTATAACCAAAGATTGACAAAGGAAGCCACATTGAGACTGGTAGAAAGGGCGGAGATGTGAAAAAGCCTAGCCTTTAACCCACATGTGGCAGCTGAGAACCTGGAGGGATATCTCAGCTGCAAAGCTTCCCCCTGAGGAGTGAGGGATTTCAACTCCAAACCAGACTCTTCATCCTGAAGCACCAGAGCCAGGAAGAGGGGCCAGCATAACATCTGGCTGTGAAAAGCAGCAGCGATTCCATCTGCCAGGGAGAGACTGGAGTCTGCTAGAAACTCATATGCCCTCTTAAAGAGATAGCACACAAAATCTCATTTGTGGCCCTTACTCTAGGTTCTGGTAGAGGGAATGTGGCTCAGAGTGGACTGGAGTCATACAGGGACTACTGGGTTGTGCGGCTTTGGTGAGAGGGCTGAAGGGACAGCTGCCAAGGCCCCTGTACAGAGTCCCTCTCCCCCAGGTTCTCTCTCCCACAGACTCCATCTTTCCTGGGTTGAGCACTCCCTTCCATATGGCAGCAGCCTGGGGCATGCATTATCCCCCCACCCTCCTCATTCCCTGTGGCCCTGCTCTGCCAAGTTCACAATATACAGAGGAGTCTCCTTGCTGCAACTGACTTGGGTCCATGGTACAGACTTTCTCAGAGGGCTCCTGAGGGTGTTCAGGCAGATTCAGAGGGTGTCGGAGAAACAGAGACTGAGTTATGTAGATATAGCGCAAGGGTCATTTTTTTCTCACATGCCTGACCAGGGCCACTGTTCCTGTGCAGAGGCCTCCCTCCACATGGCCAAATATTGGTCTGTTTCATCCTGTTGAACTCTGCTTGCCTCACCCTGATGACTCCCGGAATCCCCACCCCACCACATAGGTCTGCAGGCGCCAGGCCGCAGGTGGCTGGCCTTGTTGTACACTGAGACTTTTACTGAGTGGTCTAAGACCCAGCACTGGCCCTGAAATTGAATCTGTATCAACCTGGTGAACACCACTCACCCCTACCTGGTGACTCACTGAAAACCTACCTCACACAGATGGGTGTACCACTAGAGGCCCTTTCAGTGACTGGGCCTAACAGGTTGCCAGCAGGTGGAGATCAATCTCTGGGTGCCTTGAGCCTTTTGTTGATTTGTCCCTGGGCTTAGTGGTGGTGGATGCTGGCCTTAGTATGCAGCTTGGCCAAAAGGCCACCACAAACTGTATCATGTTGTAGCTCCAAACAGGTATCCCGGGAATGGTCACAGGCAATGCCTGACACTGACCTGTACTGGAGTCCCTCCCAATGATCCCAGAACCAACACACCCAGTGTTGGGCTTCAGACCACATCAGAGCACTACCCAGTTAGCTCGACAAGTGCCACACCCAAAGGGAGATCTCAGCAGGCACCAGATCCTGTTGGACCAAATTCCAGTTCATGGCTCAGCCCCACATAGTAGCTCATTTATCATAGGGGTTGATCCTCATAATCTGCAAGCCTGAGGGTCAACCCCCCCCACGGGTGGCTAATAGCAATCAAGACTTAACTACAACAGGAGGGTTTATATAACTCACACAAAAGATATTCTTGGAATGCTCAGCTCAGGTGATCAGGGAGACTACCACTGAGCCCCACTGGTCACCTACTATATAAGACCAAGATACCAAGACTGAAAGGCAAAATAGATCTACCTAATACACAGAAACAAGTACACAGAGGCAGTGAAAATGGTGAGGCAAAAAAAAAATGTTAAAAATAGAAGAAAAGGAGAAATCCCTAGAAAAAGAACTAAATGAAATGGAAGTAAGCAATCTACTAGATACACAGTTTCAAAAGAATGGTTATAAGGATGGTCAAATAACTTAGGGGAAGAATGGATGAACTGAGTGAGAACTTCAACAAACAGTAAGCATAAAATGGACATGGAAACTATTAAAAAGAACCAGTCAGAAATTATGAACACAGCATCTGAAATGAAAAATACACTAAAAGGAATCAACAGCACATTAGATAAAGTTGAGGACTGAATCAGTGATTTGGAAGACAAGGTAGCAGAAAACAAATCAGGGCAGCAAAAAGAAAAGAATTTTTAAAAGTGAAGGTAGTGGGGATATTCAAGATGGTGGAGGGGTGAGTGGAAGTCACACTGACCTCCTCCCAGGACCAACCTGGAATGACAACTAAATTGGGGAGAAATCACCTAGAACAAATAACTGAACAATAGAAAGAGAGGAGCCTTGTAACCTCAGAGACAGAAGAATTTGCTTTAACACAATCTAACTGGTAAGGAGTGTGGTACAGACTTGAGAAGGTGGGCGGGGTACCCACGGGCAGCAGCACCAGAAGAATATTGAAACGGCCGGTTGGATCCCCCTGAGAAGAGCGGGGTCTAATCCAAAAGTGGAGATCTCTAGCCTGTAGCACCAGAGCCCAAAAAGTACACAGAAAACAGCCAGCTGCGAAAAGCAGCAGGGTTGCTCTCTGCCAGAGACAGGCAGCTAGAGACTCAAAGAACTGTGTAAAGGGCTAACTTATAAATTTTTATTTGCGGCCACTTACCCTGGTCTCTGGCGAAGGAGGGGACAGAGTGGGCTAGAGATGCCTGCGGAGAGACTGGGGACGGAGGCTTTGGGGAGAGAACTGAGAGAGTAGCCGGTGGGATCTCGGTGCTGACTCATCCCCCATGCAGTAGCAGCCATCTTGCTCAGGAAGAAACCACTCCCCCTGAGCAGCACCAGCGTCAAAGGACCCAATAGCCCACCCTGAGGTGGGATTTCACCCCGCCATGTGCTGCCTAAGCCACCTGCTGAGTGCAGAATGGCAGCCAGAGACAGTAAATCTCTGGCTAAAGGGGGTTCAGAAAGGTCTGGCAACACTAGAGGAGATACTGGGGACTGAGGCTTTGGGGAGCAAAAGGATCGAGTGACCGGCAGGATCCCAGTGCAGACTCCTCCCCCGTATGGCAGCAGCTAGAGAGGACCCAATAACCCCACCCCCAGGAGGGACTCCGCCCCACCCTGAACTGTCTAAGCTGCCTGCTGAGTCCAGAGTGACTATGGCTGTCTCCTTCAGCTGTTAATCTAAACAGTAGATTCCTGGAAATCTTGAACAGACTGCCTAAGGTCAGACAGGGTCAACATCTGACATCATCAGGGGCAGATCCAGAAAGTAAAATCAGCGGTCTCCAACCATAGAAGTTCACACCACAAAGTCCAGAAATCAAGACAGATCAACTTAAGAATCAGAAGCAAAAGAGAAGAGTCTCACAAATAATGGGAAGACAAAGAAATATGCCCCACTTGAAGAAAAATGAAGAATCCCCAGAAAGAAAACTAAATGAAATAGAGGCAAGTAAACTATCAGAAATTGAGTTCCAAACAACGGTTCTAAGGAAGCTCGATGAGCTCAATGAGCTCGGTGAGCTCAGAGAGAATTACAAAAAATTACAGGGAAACTACGAGGAACTTAATGCAAGCTATATCAGCATGAAAAAGGACATAGAAACTGTCAAAAAGAGGCAAGAGGAAATGAAGAATACAATTTTGGAACTGAAGAACACAGTAGAAGGAATCTGAAGCAGGCTAGATGAAGCTGAGGACTGAATCAGTGAGCTGGAGGACAAGGTAGAAAAAAGCTCCCAGAAAGAGCAAGAAAATGAAAAAAGACTCAAAAAGAATGGAGAGGCCTTGAGGGAAATGCAGGACAACCTGAAATGTAATAATATCCGTATAATAGGAATAGCAGAAGGAGAAGAGGATGAAGAAGGGATGGAGAACCTGTTTGAAAAAGTAATGATGGAAAAGTTCCCTAATTGGAGGAGAGAAAAAGTCACACAAGTCCAGGGAGCACAGAGGGTCCCATTCAAGAGGAACCCAGTGAGGCCCACTCCAAGACACATCATCATTAAAATGGCAAATATCAAAGACAAACAGAGAATCCTAAAGCAAGCAAGGGGGAAAGAGGTAATAACATATAAGGGAGCTCCAATACAGCTAGCATCTGACTTCTCAACAGAAACACTACGAGCCAGAAGGGACTGGCACGAAATATTCCAAGTCATGAAAAGCAAAGGTCTGCAACCAAGACTGCTCTACTCAGCAAGGCTCTCAATTAAAATGGACAGTGAAATAAGGAGTTTCCTAGACAAAAGAAGGTTAAAAGAATAAACCTCCACCAAACCAGCACTGCAAAATATGCTAAAGGAACTGCTTTAAGTTGAAGAAAAAGTTTCTATGAATATCCAGTTCCTTTCACAGTTGCCAATACTTGATATTACCAATATTTTTAATACTCATTAATCTGATTGTGACAATGATGTTATTTTAATTGTTCCTTTACTATTTGTTGAAACTAAATCTGTTTTAGTAGATTTCTTGCCTATTTCTATTTTTTTTAAAAAAAAAAGCTTTAAATGATGTTTTGGTATTCTTTATCCATTTATTGATTAAAGGTTTATAGAACTTTTTTCCCTTAAAAAAACCCAAAAAACCTATTAACCATGTTTTAGATGTGTTGCAAATACTTTTCTATCCTATTCCTTGTCCTTTAACTTTTTTTATATGTATATTACTATATAGTTAAATATTTAATATAGTCATACTGTCAATATTTACTTTGTAGCTTCTGGGTTTGAATATTTTACTTCGGGTCATGAAAAATATTAGTTCTATTTTCTTCTACAACTCCTTAGATTCAACATATTGATTTTTAACTCACCTGAATATTTCTTGTATAATGTGTGAAATAGAGCTCTTTGTTTGTTTTATTTCAAATAATAGTGGTCCATGCACCTTATTTGTTGAGAAAGCCTTATTTTACTCATTGATTTGAAATATCAACTTAATCATCTATTATATTGTTAGATATATACATTTGTTTCTAGAATGCTCATTTTATTTCATTGACCTACTTGATTATTTCTGTGCTGGTGTCATGTTGGTTTAATTGCTGAGACTTTATAATGGTTTCAAATTTTTTTAATATTTTATAATTAACTTTGACATTTAAAAAAATAAGTAAAATCAATATGCATTTAAGAAAGAAGGAGAGAGAGATGGAACTCCTACCTTTGAGACAACATGGATGGAACTGGAGAATATTAAGTTAAGTGAAATAAGCCAGTTGATGAAAGACAAATACCATATGATCTCACCTACAATTGGACTCTATTCAACAAAATACACTAATGAACAAAATAAACCACAGGCACGGAAACATGGAGCAGACTGAAAGTGACCAGAGAGGGAAAGAGGACAATGGTGGAAAGAAGGGGAAGGGACTAGACAAAGAACATGTATGAATGACCCATGGACATGGACAACAGAGAGTGACTGTGGGAGTGGGGTGTGGGGGTGGGATGGGTGGAGGAGGTAAAGGGGTAAAAACTGAGACAACTGTAATAGAATTAACATGGTTTATAAATTAAAAATATAAATAAAAATTAAAAATTAAAAAATAAAATAAAAATAATAAAACAAGGGGGGAAAATAAATAAATAAAATGAAGGTAGTTTAACAGACCTCTTGGACATTAAGTGTAACAACATTTGCCTCATAGGGGTACCAGAAGGAGAAGAAAGAAAAAAGGGATTGAGATCTATCTGAATAAATAATGCATGAAAACTTCCCTAACCTGTTGAAGGAAAAAGACACAGAAGTCCATGAAGTGCAGAGAGTCTCAAACAAGATAAACCCAAAGAAACCCACACCAAGAAACATCATCATTAAATGCCATGGGTTAAAGATATAGAGAGAATCTTAAAAGCAGCAAAAGAAAAGTAGTTAGTTACACACATGGGAGCTCCCATAAGACTGTTAGAGAATTTCTCAACAGAAACTTTGTAAGCCAGAAGGAATTGTCATGAAATATCCAAAGTGATGGAAAGCAAGGACCTATGAATAAAAATGACCATTCAGCCCTGACTGGTGTGGCTCAGCTGATTGGGCATTGCCCCACAAGGCAGCCACCAGTCCAATTCCTGCTCAGGGCACATGCCTGGGTTGTGAGCCCAGTACCCAGCTGGGGTGTATACGGGGGACAGCTGATTGATGTTTTTCTCCTTATCTCCATCCCTTCTTCTCTCTCTAAAATAAATATAAATAAATAAATAAATAAATGAGCAAATAAAATCTTTAAGTAAATGAAAATTACACTATCCAGCAAGGCTATCATTTAAAATTTAAGGAAAATTAAAGAGCTTCTCAGACAAGAAAAAGCTAAAGGAATTTATTAGCACCAAACCAGTATTACAAGAAATGTTAAAGGGACTTCTTTTAGAAAATGAAAGAAAAAAATTATAAAGAATAATTGTAAAGAATAAAATGGCAGTGTGGCTGGTGTAGCTCAGTGGATTGAGCACCAGACTGCAAACCAAAGGGTCACCAGTTCGATTCCCAGTCAGGGCACATGCCTCAGTTGTGAGCCAGGTCCCCAGCAGGCATGCAAGAGGCAACCACACATTGATGCTTCTCTCCTTCTTTCTCCTTCCCTTCACCTCTCTCTAAAAATAAATAAATAAAATCTTTTTTAAAAAAAGAATAAAATGGCAATTAATACATATCTATTGATAATCACTTTAACTGCATATGAATTAAATGCTCCAATCAAAAGACATAGGGTAGATGAATGATAACAAAACAAGAACCATATATATGCTCTCTACAAGAGAGCCACCTCACAATAAAAGATACAAACACACTAAAAGTAAAGGGATATGGAAAAAAAAGCTAGAGTAGCAATGCCTGTATCAAGCAAAATAGACTTTAAAACAAAGACTGTAATAAGATATAAGGAAGGATATTGCATAATAAAGGTATCAATGCAACAAGAGGATATAACACTTGTAAACATTTATGTACCTAACATAGGAATACCTAAATATGTAAAGCAAATCTTGATCACCATAAATGGAGAGCGTGATAGTAATACAGTCAAAATAGGGGACTTTAAACCCCTTTGACATTAATAATTAGATCTTCCAAACAGAAAATCAACAAGGAAACAATGACCTTAAATGACACACTAGACCAGGTAGATTTGGTATTTTCAATGCATTTCATCCCAAACCAGCAGAACATACATTCTTTTCCAGTGCACATGGAAAATTTTCCAGAATAGATCACGTTAGGCCACAAAAGAGATCTCACTAAAGTTAAGAATATTGAAATCATATCAAGCATCTTCTCTGACAACAATCATATGAAACTAAAAATCAATTACAAGAAAAAAACCTGAAAAACACACAAAGACTTGGCGCTAAATAACATGTTTCTAAACAACGAATAGGTTAGCAACAAAAGATACCTTCATGCAAAAAAAAAAAAAAAGGAAACATATCAGCTCAAATTTATGGGACACTGTGAAAGCAGTCCTAAGAGGGAAATTCATAACAATATAGGCCTACCTCAAAAAACAAGAAAAAAATCACAAATAAACTATCTAAACTTACACCTAAAGGAACTAGAAAAAGAACCACAAACAAAGTCCAAAGTGAGTAGGAAGGAGGAAATAATAAAGATCAGAGTGGAAATAAATGAAATAGAATCTAAAAAAAAAAAATACAGAAGAAAAATGAAAGCAAGTGATGGTTCTTTGGAAAGATAAATAAGGTTGATAAACCTCCGATCGGACTCATCAAGAGAAAAACAGTGGACCCAACTACATAAAATCATAAAAGAAAGAGAAGTAAAAACTGACACCACAGATATACAAAGGATTATAAGAAAATTTTATCCACAACTACATGCTAACAAATTGGACAATCTGTAAGAAATGGGTAATTTCCTAGAAACAAACAATCTTCCAAAATTGAATCAAGAAAAACCAGAAACCCTGGCTGGTGTGGCTCAGTTGGTTGGAGGGTCATCCCATGGTCGTGGGTTTGATTCCTAGTCAGGGTACATACCTAGGTTGTGGGTTTGATCCCTGGTCAGGACATATATGAGAAGGCAACAAATCAATGTTTCTCTCTCACATCAAAGTTTCTCTCTCTCTCTCTCTCTCTCTCTAAAAGCAATGAAAACAAAATGTCCTCTTGTGAGGATTTAAAAAAATTTAAAAAGAAGAAACAGAAAATCTGAACAGACCAATTACAACTAACAAAATCAAGCATGTAATAAAAAATCTCCCAACAAATGAAAGTCTTTTATATCTATAAAGAAAGAATTTATATATATATAACAACTATATATAGGAGCTTTATGGTCCAAGTTTTCTTTAAACCATTTATTGAAATATATATGTGAATATGACTTTGCCATAAAAAAGAATACAACATTACCCTTTGCAACAGCAGTAACGGACCTAGAGGGTATTATGCTAAGTGAAATTAGAGAAAAGAAAGCAATACTGTATGGTTTCACTTATATGGAATCTAAAGAACAAGATAAACAAACAAAATTGAAACAGAATCGTAGATATGGAGAACAGACTGATGGTTGCCAGAGAGACTGGGTGAAAAAGGTGAAGGGATTAAGTACAAATTGGTAGTTAAAAAATAGTCATGGGGATGTAAAGTACAGCATAGGGAACATAATCAATAACACTGTAATAACTATGTGCGGTGCCAGGTTGGTACTAGAAATATTGAGGTAACAGTTTGTGAAGTATATGATTACCTAACTACTATGCCATACACCTGAAAATAGTACAAAATAATATTGAATGTAAATTGTAATATAAAATAAAATTTGAAAATGTTCATTTAATTTTAGGTCTCAATTTTCCCAAATATTATTTGTTTAAAAAAGCCGGATTGTGGTCACAGTTCAGAAGATCTTGCTAAGTTGTTACTAGAGTAGGAAATATCATTTGGAAAATAAATATAGAAAGCTACAAACAAAACAAAACAAGAAGAACAAACAAACCACGAGAGAACACAGAGAAACAGGAAAGCACCAAATTAGGAAACAGGAGTTCCAGCAGGGGGTCCCCAGGGAGGTGCTGCAGGGAGAGCCCAGGATAGCAATGGGCAGTGGGCGAGGGGCCCAGTCCAGACTGGAGCACAGCTGTAGCTTTGATGGAGGTGGCTCCAAGGTGACACAGGTAACCGTCTAACAGCAGAGGTGGATTAAAGGAGAGTTCAAATGCAAGCTACAGTCTAAGAGTTTGGATTATGACAAAGACAGCAAACTAAACAAAAGAAACAAAGACAGTTGTTTCCTCTAGAGAAAACCAAAGGTGAGGGGGAATGACACATAGTGTTTTTCAAGTCTCAGCTCTAAATAGCATATGTAGTCATATGAATGTAAACACTCAAAATGACAATACAGAAAAGTGATGGACAGAAAATGTGTGTCCGTATGTGTGTGCACATGTACATTCACTCATTCACACATGCATACATGTTGAGTTGAAGTATGGAGTAGAAATGAGAGCTGAATCATAGATAATGCTACTGCCTAACAAGGAGCCATATAAACATGCTAGGGATAGAGAGGTAAATGCCAAAAGAATCACCTAAAGGGTTGGAAGTCATCCCCTTTGGGGGTTAGAGGGGCCTGGGACTTCTGATTGTCTCCACAAACGTTGTAGAAGGTTTCACTCTACCCCAGAGAGTCAGCAAAACTTCTCTGTAAAGGTGCAGGCAGTAAATATTTCATACAAGATGGACTACTTCATTTGTAGGGAAGAGTACAAAATGAAAATGTAAGTCAACAATAGAGACTAAACCGAGTGTGGGGCCTTTCTGAGGGCCAAGTGCTGTGTAGACTACTTAGGTCATATGCCTATGAAGCTGGCCCTCATTTGAAACAGAGGATGTTTATTCAACACTGAAACAGTGGACTGTAAAAGTGCTGGACCCAGAGACTGTTCCACAGACCAGAAGCTCAGCCCCCACCCTGGGCTCCATGGACATTCCTGGAACGTAGGCTCAGCCCTAGAGAAATTCTTTATCTGAACCAGCGCTTTCCACCTAGAAAGAGGGGACTTCCCCCAGGTGTAGTTTGAAACCTCAAGAGACATTTATGGTTGTTGCAACTGGGAGGGTGGGGATACTAACGGCATCTAGTGGGTGGAGACCAAGGATGATGCTCAGCACTCTACAATGCACGCAGCACAGCCCGGCACCACAACAGCAGAGTCAGCTAGTCCCAAATGTCAATAGGTTCAAGGCTGAGAAACACTCACTCAAAACAAAGTTCACTCCTTGCACACCCTCTGAACTGTTCCAGAGGGTCCAGGAAGCCTGGGTCCTGGACATGCTGGGTTGAGTCCAGCCTGCCAGGGGGTGACCGGGACTTTCCACCGAGAGCTCCTGAACTGGAAGCATTGGCGCCCACCCTTCCTGCCTGGAACTTTCTCTCTTGACCTGCCCAAACCTCGGGTTCCAGCATGGCTATTCTCCCTGCCCAACACCCCCTCCCTTGGCAACCTCGTTCCCTTGGCACAGTACAGGCTTCTGGCCCAGAAGCCCTGGGAACATTCCTGACCTTTGCTTTAGTTTCCTCCAGCTCCTGGCAGCTTCTTGCTGGCCCTCTGAGTCCCACCCCCTACCCCCGCCCTCCCTGCAAGCCCAGCTCCCTGAGGTACCCCATTGTTCTCGCTGCGTCTTGGTCTCAGGCCTGTGCCCTCTTTGCACCCTCATCTCCCAGTGGTCCACTGAGAGGCAGGCATGAGCGAGAAAGGAGTGCCTTTCTCCAGCCATGTTTGGGCCCGCCCTGGGCCTCCAACTTGGCCCTTACCTGACGCTCAGTTTCAGGCAGAAGAGAGGTGGCTGACCCCCTCAGAGCTTCTAATGGGAGCTGGGTGGCCTGGGCTCTCCTCCCCTCCTCCTCCCTATTCTCGAGTTGTTATCTGAGCAAGGCACACCTACCCATCCCCCACCAGTTCTGGAAAGGTAGAGAAAATTCCCACTTCCAGCCTCCCCTTGGGAGCGGAGGGCAAGGTTGTGGGGAAAGCTGAGAGCCTCTCACAAGGAAAGAGCTGGTAGAGCTTCCTGAATTATGGATGTGCTGCTGCCACTGACCCCGGGGACACTTAAGTGCCTCTTAAGCAGCCAGTAAAACCCACCTTCAGCTGCCCCTGATGTCTTCCTGGGGAAGAAAGGCCTGTTCTCTGCATCCTTGCTCTCAGAGGCCCTGAAAACAGCCAGGAATGTGACCACCGCAGGGAATTTTGCAAGGCTTTGTTTCTGATCTAGAAATGGGCCTTGGCAGAGGGGCCTGAGGCCCACCCGACATCCAGCCCAGAGCCGGGCTTCTCTGAGCATGATGCTGGTCAGTGGGGCTTTCCCTGTTTGTGCCCAGGGCCCTGTGCCTCAGACAGCAGAAATGGGTGCAGGAGGTGCAGCCCCAGGCCTGGGCTCCATCCTCATCCTGTGTGACCCCCCAGTAACATGCATGACTCCTCTGGGTCCAGCTGCAAAAATCACAAAATGCCACTTGAGCATCGGTGAGGTAAAGCTGATGCTGGGGGCTGGGAGCAGGCCAAATGATGGAAGTACCATCTTCTACACACCCACACATCTTGGGAGAGATAGGACAGAGGTCGCCTGGGATTTGCAGCTCAGCAGATGTGGGTCCCAGCTCTGACATGTCTCTTAGGAGTTATGAGGCCCTGGGTGGCAAGCCCCCCACCCCAAGCCTCACAATAAGTAAAGTGGAGAGAATAGTGGTGACTGCAGTGCTGTCACAACAGTGTGGACATGGGGCACCTTGCCTGGGGCTCAGCGTTTTTTCCTACAGACAGTCCTTCCTCTGAGGAACTCACATCCTAAACTGCTACTCTCCCCATCCCCACCAAAACCAGGGAGCACAAAAGAGCCTCTTTTCATAAGGAGTCCAATACCCATGTTGCTGGCTTACTAGCCCCGGCCCTTGGGGGACCTAGGAAGCACTCAACCACATCCCCACTCTACCCCAGGACCTGGCATTGGCTGCCAAGCTGTTCTGTTTATTGGACAAAAAAGGGGCCACATACTAAACCTGACAAGCTCTGGGGAGCCCTGCATGGTGGCCTTACAAGCTCAGAGACAGAAAGTAACCACATAGGATGGTCTGAACATATAAATTCCTAACTAAAATCATGTCATGGCGGGTGTTCACATCCCAGGCTTGTAGCTTCCTTGACAAACCTGTCTTAACATACCTTTAGAACATCACAGTAATCTCTTTTACCAGGCCCTTCAGGTTCCAGTCACCCACACCAGAGCACAAAACAACAGGGCCCCTCATTGTTATCTTGTTCCCCCAAATATCACCTCTATGTGTTGTAATTGTTAATCATTAACTATCGTATACCCACCCATGTAAAAAGGCTATGTATCTGTCTGTTTTACTCTTTATCCAATCCCAGAGATTTCCGTTTGCTTTCTTCCACCCCCTTAATCCACCACCAATGAATTTCATGTAACTTTCCTTATGTCTCATTCTTTGATTCTATTTTCTTCTTTGTTTTATATATTGATTTTTTAAGATTTTATTTATTTTTAGAGGGGAAGGGAGAAAGAAAGAGAGAGAAACATCGATCAGTTGCGTCTCTCATGCCCCTCAACAGGGGACCTGATGCACAACCCAGGCATGTGTCCTGACTGGGAATCAAACCAGTCACCTTTCAGTTTGCAGGATGATGCCCAACCCACTGAGACACTCCAGTCAAGACTATTTATTGATTTTTAGAGGGGAGTGGGTGGGGGGGGGGGGGGAGAGAGAGAGAGAGAGAGAGTTCTTGTTCCACTTACTTATGGATTCATTTGTTGATTCTTATATGTGCCCTGACCAGGATCAAACCTGAAACATTGGTGCATTGGGACAACGCTCTAACCAACTGAGCTACTCAGCCAGCGCTTCCTTCTTTGATTCTAATATATAAAATAAGCTGCAAAACTGCCATTTTTCAGAGCATGTTTTCAATCCGTTGAGGTTTTGCTTCCTAGATATTGTCATTAGTTTGGCCAAAAAAACTCATAAAAAAATCTCTGCAAGTTTGGAGATTTTATGTTGACATGTTCAACCTTCTCCTTGCAAAGTGTCTCAACTGGGTCTGTGACCAGGGCTTGCTGTGGCCCCAAACTGGCGTGAGGGGCAAATGCAGGGCAGGTAGTCTGGTTCTGGCAGCGGGGTAGTGGGTCTATCAAGCTTGTGGCTGATAGTGTCCATGCCCCTGCTTGAGTGCAGAATGCCTATTTGACCTCCCCTTCCTCTGTTGCAAGAGGGAGACTGGAGCAGCATTTCTAGGCAGAAACAGGAGCACGGGAAGCAATCAGCTTGAGGAAGCTGTGCAGCATTTCCTTCCTTTCTCACCAGCTCCTCTGGAGGCCTTGACAACCTGGGCTTGGGAAATGAAGCTTCTGGGTTTTGGGAAGGAGACCCAGCAGGCCTACTGGGACCCCAAGGAGCCCCTCGGGACTAGGGCTGCCCTGCTGGCCTGGGAATTCCTGGGCCAAGGTACCCTTGTGTGCATCATCACATGCCCTGCACATACCAGGACCACCCAGAAAATGGCTGAGTGACCCCCACAGGGCAGTCCATGGCAGTCTAGAGGCACACCATCCCTGGGCTAAGGGGATGCGGACCCTCCCACAGCCCAGAGGTTGGGGAGAAAGAGGAGTGTGTCCACTTGGGCCCCCGTCCTCCCTAGCATTAAATGGAGCAGGAGGCCCAGAAACAGGGGTATGGAGCGAATGGCTTTGAGGAGAGGAGTTTTGGTGCTTGGTCCTGAAATCAGAGCTGGATGGCTGGGTTCCCCACTGAGAATGCCCTCTGCCTCCCAGCCCTGAGCAGAACTGGTGGGCAGGACAGGAATGGGGCCTCTCTAGTCCACCTTGGGGTCACTCCTCCCCTCATAGCCAGCCTTTCCCTCACTTAAGGTCAGTGTGCTCTTGCTTACTCTTACCCTCTGCCTCTCCCTAGTCAAATCTCCTATGAGAAATTGTCCAGCAAACACATTTATGTTGAAGAGACAGGGCTTTGTAAGCCAATGCCACAGTGAATCTCCGACAGCCAGATGGGAGACTGTGTAGTTGTGAGCTGGTCCTTCTCACCCTCCAAATCCATATAGATGCTCTCAATCAAGTCAGTGGGGAGGTGGGGGGTGGGGAGGGGTGTCAGTGAATGCGAAAGTAAGCACATCTGGGGGCCAGAGCTGCCTTTGAGTACTCCAGGGATCAGAACACGAACTCTGGAGTCAGACTCAGATCCTGATTTAAGCTTTCCTTAGCTGTGTGACCTTGGACCAACTGCTTAGCCTCTCTGAGCCTCAGGCTCTTACTCTGTAATGGGGCTCTTAGGAGGATTAACTGAGATACCACTTGGCAAGGTGGCTGACCAGTAAATAGCACCTGCTGTGGACTGTGGGGTACCCTGAGGCGGGACCTATGGGCTGGCACTTTATCAGCAGGAGGATCCCTGGCCCCGGACAAATAAAATGCTGGAAAATAGTGTCCTGTTCCAGTAGCAAGTCCATCCGCCCATTCTCAAGGGACACTGAAGCAGAGCTCACTGGATGCCACACTGCCTCTTTGTTCTGCAGTGGAGTAGGGCACCCTTTCTGATCACTATTTACTCTAAGAGCCAGGCTGAGGGTCCACACCAGTCCCCTGGACATTCAGGTCAAAATCTAGTCCTCAGGAGCGTCTGTTCTTTGTGGCTTAGAGGCCAGCCACACCTTGCTCAGCTTTCAGAATTGACTTACTTCCAAGAACAGGATCCACTGCCAGGCCAGCTGGAGAAACATCTGGACCCACCGCCCCTCAGCACCCTGTGCAGGGTGGTTGATGGCAAGGAGTGCTCCTGCCCTGCCCAACCCCCAGGCTCTGGGTCAAGGCTTTGTTTAATGACAAAGGGTCAGACGGGGAATTTCCTGTGGTACCCAGGAACTCATTCAGCCTCACAACTGCCCAGCCTATAGGTAATACTAGCCCATTTCACAGACGAGCAACTGAGATCCAGAGAACCCCTGCTCTGGCTGAGCTGGGACTCACGTCCTGCCCCATGGCCTCCCCTATGGCTCGGGCCCCTCCTTACCGTTTGATGGGGTCCCTGCCGATGTCCTCAGCCTCTGCCCTCCAGACCCCCGGCTGCCCTTGGCTGTGTGGATCAGAGAATATGGTACCAGGGGCCTGGGCCCAGGCCCCCAGCAGCCCCCAGCCTAGGGCCCCCGTAAGGCTGAGCAACAGCATCAGGATCATCTTGGTAGTGGTCAGGCTCAGCTTCTGCCAGTGATTCCAGAACTGCTTCAAGTGAAGTCTCAGAAGAAAAGGAAAGCTAGGGACAACAAAGAGAGGAAGTGGCCTAGGCCGGCCCAACCGGTGCTTCTGGTCCAGCCCCCTCACACACACACACACACACACACACACACACACACACTCCCCACCCCCAACAGTGGCATCCAACAACCCAGCCCGTTCCTGTGCCCTGAGAACACTTGGGTCAGGGACACTGGGAATTTGGGAAACCCAAGGAAGTGGCCCCACTGAACATGTCCTCCTGGGAGTGAGAAGCACACAGGGGTCAAGGTGGGGCTGTAAGAAGCAGTTACTGAGTCTCAGGGAAACTGGTCTGAATCCATGCTGGTGGCCAGGAAGTGGGGAGCACTTCGTTCCCGCTTAGCTCCTCTCACCATTGGGCTGTGGGAGCCAGCAGGTGGGGAAAAGCTCAGAGGGAGAAGGGGGCTGTCTGAGGACCACACAGTGTATCACCAGAGGCCAGAGCATGGGGAAGCCTTTGTGGGACCTGTCCTAGCTCCTGCACTTCACCTTGCCACAGCCCCAAGACAGGGTCTCCACAGTGAGTGGCTGGGCAGCCCAGGCCGGTATGGGAGGTTGTCCACGCTTGCCCGACAGGCCTGAGCGGCCCTGACCCCTACCCCACCTGGATTCTGGTAGCAAAGGCTCCTCTCCTCATGCCCTAGATGTCACAGACATAACAGCCCCAGGTCTGAGAGCACCCGGCCAGGGCCACTTCTGTGGTGGGTAAGGCAATGAATGAATGAGAGGCAGTGATGGATAAGGATGTGTACAGACCTCTGCAGCCTCTCTGGGGAAGGTATGGGACAGGAAGGGAGAGTTAAGCCAGCAGGAGTCCAGGGGACCTGGACCTTGCTGCCAGCCTCCACCCTCCCTCCCTCCCCACCTCCCTCCTTTGCTCCCTTGCTCCCTCCCTCCTTCCTTCTTGTGCCTGCCCCCAAGATTGGCTGGGCTTCCGCAGGCCAGCCGCTGCATCATCAATATTTCATTGGCGCGTCAATAAGAGGCAGCAGTGGGGACAGCGGCTGCAGCAGCACTTGTGCCAGCAGCAGCCACAGCCTGCAAGGAGAGTTGGGCTCCTGTTCCGCCACCACCATGGACGTCTTCAAGAAGGGCTTCTCCATCGCCAAGGAGGGTGTGGTGGGCGCCGTGGAGAAGACCAAGCAGGGGGTGACAGAAGCTGCTGAGAAAACCAAGGAGGGTGTTATGTATGTGGGTGAGTTTGGGCGGGGCAGAGAGGAACAGCTTGGTGGCCAGAGCCTGGAATGTCCTGTTACTTTGGGTCTGACCTTATCTCCCAGCTCCAGGGTGGCATTGTGAGAGGGGATGAGGATCTGGCTGTTGAGTCGGGGTCTCCGGGCACACACCACTCTCCTGCACACACCAGTGTCTGTTTGGACCTCCTCAGCGCCCCAGGGGTCTCTAGGACAGGACATCAAGAGAGATACTCATCTCTGAGACACACCTGTTTGTGCACACACAAATGCATGCACAAACTCGCCGGGCTCCCCCATCACCCACAGGCTCCTTGACTCAGATAAGAAGCCACACTGAGCCTGGAGACCCTGCAGGCAGGCGGGCTGGCAGATGCTCAGCAACCAGGCCACAGGTCTCCACCCTGCTCAGAGAGAAGGGGTGGGACTGGGGAGATGAGACCCAGACTCAATGTCCTGTCGAGCCCCATCCCCCCTCGGCTCTGCTCCATTGAAGAGGAGGCAAAGCTGATGACTCAGCTCTCCTCGGCAGCCCTGTGGCTGCAGCTTCTGAGGCCACACCCAGGCAAGGTCCAGACAGCACCTCTCATCCCTCCACTTCCCATCCTGTCCACTGTCCTGTCCTCTGTCCTGTCCACTTCCCCTCTCCCTCCTTCCTCAACACAGCAGGCAGCAGCCTTTGAAGGGACTGCCGGTATCCAGACACCATCCTTGCTCACTGCTGACTCCATGGCTTGTCCAGCTGTTCTGTTGCCCTGACAACTCCACTCCCAAGGAGTTGGATCTGGGCTGATACCTCCATTTTCTCCCCAGGAGCCAAGACCAAGGAGGGTGTTGTGCAGAGTGTGACCTCAGGTAAGGAGCCCCAAGACCAGGGGATGTAGGGGTTGGGACCTCCAGGGACTTCTGCACCTTGATACTAAAGACCCAAGCTCAGGGTCCTCCCTATCCCCCAACTGGGGTCCCAAGCTGTACATGGACCCAGACCCATCAGAATCTGAGGCTAGACCCAGGGTTGGCCTCGTAATCACCAGAACCGCCTGGGCCCAGAGAGGGGGCAGCCTACGTTCTTGGTTGGAACCAGAGGTTTGAGTGCCCTGGGAAAGGGGCCGCTCAGGACTGACTTGGGCAGGCCAGGCCCTGGTAGGGAGGGGGCAGGGCCAAGGCTAGCCAGAGCTCTCCCACAGTGGCTGAGAAGACCAAGGAGCAGGCCAATGCTGTGAGTGATGCAGTGGTCAGCAGTGTCAACACAGTGGCCACCAAGACCGTGGAGGAGGCGGAGAACATCGCGATCATCTCAGGAGTGGTGCCCAAGGTGAGACCTGGTCCCCAGCCCTGATTCTCAGACCAGTCCCATTCATTCCAATAGGCCCCCACCAAGAGGAAAGGGGTGGGACTGAGGAGATGAGACCCAGACTCAGTGTTCTGTCCGCCCCCATCCAGAGAGGCCAGCCTAGGAAAAGGCATTATCATTCCACTGACATACAAGAGAACGGAGAATTAGGGGCTGTGGTGATCTGTGCTTGATGTTTTCACACCCAGTCATGTAGAATCCTCACAGCCACCCCATGAGGGGGAGCAGTTTGAGAGCCAACTGCAAAGTGAGTCTCAAAACCACACCCTCTTGCTCAGCATTTAGAAGGTACCACGTTTGACTAGTGAAAGCAGAGTCCTGTGGGCCCCATGTGATGACAGCCAGCATTCTAGCAAGTGGACACTGGGGAGTCGCCACCAGCCCAGTGACCAGCCTTTCCCCAGCCCTTTGGTGGGCAGCCACTTCCTCCCAGAAGGAGCTGGGAAGCAGCACCCTGTGGTGATGGTAAACTGAGGCTCTGACCCTACCCTCCTCCTCAGCCTTTGTATCTGTGTTGAGTGTGCACCTGAGTGAGTGTGCAAGTATGTACATGGGCACATGTGTGTGCCTATGTGCTGCTCGACAGCACAGAGCATAGGAGGAGCAATGGGGCACTCCCAGGAGGCAAAGGCTGGTTGGGTGAAGCATCCCAGCGCCCCGCACCGAACAGGCTCTGCTTGAAGCATTTTACACTTCTTTGCTCATTTAATTGGCACAAAACCCTTGAGACAGGGTGTGGAAATAAGGTGCAGAGAGATGAAGTATTGTGCCCACGGTCCCATGGCTAGTCTGTGAGGGCCTGCAAGTCCCAGGGCAGCCGGGCTCCAAGCCTGTGCTCTGACAGACGCTGCTGTGCGAGTGCGCGCGCGGCGGTGGGGGCAGGGTCCACACTGGGGCAGGAGGTGTTCCCATTTCAGAGGGGCCGTCTCCAGCTCTGTCTGAGGCTGTCCTCTAGAAAGCTCCCATACCTGGTACCAGTTGCCCAGGGCACCCAGCACTCCGAATCCCTGCTCCAGGTGTGGGTGAGTGGCAGGGGAGAGGCAATCCTTCCCCTGGCTCTGGGGGCAGCACCTAGGTGTCTCCCTCCAGGGCCAGCACAGGGTCTCCATGTCATTGGAGAGGCAGCTGCTCCCTCTCCTAGTTCCCAGCTCTGCCTCTTCCCCCTCTATGACCTTGGGAGGTGGCTACTCACCCTCTCTGGACCTCCATTTCCACATTTTTAAAATGGGAAGGAGGTGAGAGTGACTATCTGTCTCACTGGGCTGTGTGATGATGCAGGGAATTGGCTCCCCTGAAGCAGTTGGGACTGGCTCATGGTCAGCACCCAGGAAAGGAAGGTGACTGTATCACCATTATCATCATCATCAGTGCCTCTGGGCAGGACCCACATATGCTCCAGGACATGCCAGGTGCCTCCCTTCCATATTCCCAACAAAAGAGGCCCTGGGTAGAGCTGGGCTGCTTGGGCACTCATTTGTGACCTTGGAGGAGGGCTAGTGAGCCCTTGAACCCTTGGAGCCACCCCAGACTCTAGTGTAGAAGTGACCACCCCAGGCCAGTCACAATTTACCATCCAGTGAACCATGAAAGGATGCAACCTTTCCTATCTGTCTGACTGTTCATGCCACTGGACCCATGTGCCTACCTTGGGGGAGCAGGACTAAGCAGATGGCCACCCACCCTTCACCTGGAGAGGCTGCCCCACCTCAGGCTGACATAGTTTGGTGCCTTTATACCCCAGTCCACTAAGAGGCAGGATGGCCTGTTGTAGCATGGAGATAGGTGCTGATCGCCCAGTCTGGCCCTGCCCACCAGCTGTCACACAACCACTCCTAGGCAGGCCTCCATCTCAGACAAGTGTCCAGCCGGATGTATAGGAGGGTAGGAGACAGGAAGTGGGAGAGGATAGTGTAACCCCTGCTGGCCCCAACCAGAGCAGCCTGAGCCTAGAGTGAGCCCATCCGGAAGGTGCGGAGAAGGAAAGAGAGAGGCATTCATGCTACTGGGGATGGAGTGGGCCTAGAGCAAGTCAGACCTGATTCCTACTGCTTTGAGCTCTCAGGCCTCAAGCTAGATATGTGGCCTTCCTGGCCTCAGGTCTCTGTGTGAAGAGTGACGATATGCCCCTTCTTCTAGGACTTTTTGGGGACTCAGGAGGACAAGGGTGTGTGATCGAGTGATTCAGGGACACGGAGAGTGGGATCAAGCCTAGGGCTTCAGGAACCACTGCCCACATGTCCCTGCCCCACCCCACCAGGTTTCCTCAATGAGGCCCAACCATGGGCTGCAGAGACATTCAGCATCAGCTTGCCGAGGTAAAGCTGGGCTCCAAGGTATTTATTTGGTACCCCGCAGAAGGCCTTGGCGCCATCGGTCCGAGCCCTCACTGTGGGCTCTTATGTGATTATCACTCCCAGTCTGTCTGGCCCTCATACCTCTCTCACCTTGGCCTATCACGTACAAGATCATGAAGGCTTCTGCTCACCTTTGAGGCCAGGGTAGATGAGGCCATGGATGCGGGGCAGCTGGGGGCTCTGTGCCCCCACATGGTCCCACATTCCCTTTGCTCCCCACAGGAGGAACTGAAGCAGCCTGCCCCACCGCACGAGGATGAGGCAGCCAAAGTGGAAGAGGAAGTGGCTGAGGAGGTAAGAGCTGGGCTCCCAAGCAACACCAGGGTCCTGGGCAAGCCTCTCATCAGAGAAGGTTTCAGGCAGGGATCTCATCCCTCATAGATCTGCTGTTTCCCTCATGGGGTTCCAGAGCCCTCAGGGGAGACTCCTGCCCTAATGCAACCCATGAGCCTCAGTGTGAGGTTTCTTCAAGACTGACACCCTCAGGGCAGAGGGCTATTGATGACTCCTGTCCCCACCCCACTCAGGCTGGCCACTGAGGGATGGGGGCCAGACCTGTGTGTGAGGGTCACTCTCTCTCCTAGGCCAAGAGTGTGGGAGACTAGAAGGCTGCAAGTCCTCTGCGGCGGCCCAGAGGAACACCTCTCTGCCTTGGGGCCCATCCCCTCCTGGCACTGGAGTGCCCAGTCCTGGTGTAACCTGAGGGGTTGTCCATGCTTCCCCACACCCTCACCCAACCACCCTCGGTTTGTCTTCTTATGCTGCCACCACTTTCATCTCCCTTGTCCTCCCAGCCTCTGGTCCTTCAGATCTCATTGATGCTGCTGTGAATTTTTCTTTTTAATGATTTTGAATAAAACTCAAGTACCATGCTTCCTCTGTATGCTACCTCATTCATGAAGAAGCCCCATGCGCCCTCCTGGGAACAGAAGCTGAGCCAGCCTGTTGAGCCGGCCTGTTGATCCGGGACCAGGTGCCCTACAGAGACATGGTGGGCATTTCTGGAACCTGCTGAGAGCAGGTTCTGCCTTTAGGGAACTCCTCCCGCCCCCCAACTCATCCATCATTGCCTTTTAACTCCGAGGATGGAGGATGTGGCCCTGCTTTGGGGTCCCAGGACAACCTCCAGAACAGTCTGTACTCAGGAGCATGAGACTGAATGCCTCCAGGTTTGAGCTTTAGCTCACCCTCTGGGGATGGGCCCATGATGGTGGAAGGTGAGTGTGGGCCTCCTGGGCCATCCTGCCATGTGTTTTTGGCTCCAGTGTCCTTCAGAGGAAGGGACACATACCACCTCTCCCTGGGGTAGATGGTAACTTTCAAAGATGTGAAATCTAAACCCATAGCCAGGAGTCTTCCATCCTCCTCCTCACAGAGGAGAATGCAACCACTGGGCTCCTCCAGCTAGCCCCACCCAGCCTCAAACTGCCACCTTCCTTCACCAAGGAGTCTGTCAAGTATCAGAAAACACAACAGCTGAGATGCACTAGAAGCCCCCACCTGGAGAGAAAAATAGAAAAAATGAACATCTGTTGAGCTCCTCCCAGGTGTCAGACAGTTATGAGTGCTTTACCTCATTTAAGATTTATTTATTCCGAGAGAGAGGGGAAGGGAGGGAGAAAGAGAGGGAGACAAACATTGATCATGGATCATGTGTATAGGGACTGACACATAACCCAGGCATGGGCCCTGACTGGGAACCCAACCAGTGACCTGCTTTGCAGGACGGAGCCCACCTAACTGAGCCACACCAGTCTGGGTTTGCTTTACCTCATTTAATCCTGGGGACAAATAGTTTGATCCCAGCTTCACCCAGAATGAACTGAAGAACAGAGAGGTTAAATGACTTGCCTAAGGGCACACAGCTAAGCAAGTGTGAGACTGAGCAAAAGCTCAGGTGGCCTCACTCCAGAGCCACTCCGTTGATTCCGTAAAAGAACAAAATTCAGCCCTGATGGTGTGGCTCAGGTGGTTGGGTGTCATCCCATAAAGTGCAGGGTCACCCATTTGATTCCCTGTCAGGGAATGTGCCTGGGTTGCAGGTTCCATTCCCTGGGTGAGGCAACGGACTGATGTTTCTCTTTCACATTGATGTTTCTCTCCCTTTCTTTACCCTCCCTTCTCCTCTAAAAATAAATTTAAAAAAAACTTTAAAAAAAAATCCAACCAAGATTTAATTGGCTTTATTAAGTGATTCATGAATGGAACAACATCCCATCTAGGAACCGGAAGGGCACTCCGAGGGGCACAAAATGGAAGATGTTTACAGGAAGAATGGTAGGGCAAGGGAGCTATGACAAAAGGAAAAGAAGGATTTAAGGGGGAACAGAGACATATTTCCTCTGAGGGAAAAGAACAGAAGGGTTCTTACCATGCAGACTACCTCTTCTTTCTAGGGGGAGGGGGATGGAGAGGGCCCATGTGACAGATTACCTTAATAGTGCTTGACCAGAAAATTCCATACTGGTTGGTTAAGATTATGTTTCTGGGAGAAGCTGCAACTACAATTAAATCAAGTATTAAATCTAGGGTTGGTATCATGGACTTTGAGCACAAGTGACACCATTTTGGGCCTGTGGTTCTCCCTTTAACAACTCCCACGATCCTCTATGGCCACCTTGACTGAGTGGGCTCCAGTGAGCTTACGGCAGATGCTGCCACTCCCCAGGTTTTAAAATAACCAGGGACTGGGCCAGCCCATGCCCTACATGAAGTGCTGCTGGCATCATACCCTGGAGGCTTGTTCAGAGGTGGCTGAGCGGAGACCAGGGGTGTCCCTCCTTTTGACACCCAGACAGATTAGGCTCAGAGCATGTGAGTGATTTGCCCCAGGACTGGCTATTGGAATCAGAGCTTGAGCCCACACTATTTTCCCATCCTGCCTCTGTGGTAGAGAGAAGGGGTCAAGGGCACCCCTGGGGACTGGGAACTCAGCAAATACAGTTAAGCTGGGTTGTATTCCAGCCTGCTGGCCATGATCATCCACTGCTGAAGAGGCAGAAGGGAGCAGGGAGCTGCTAGTCCCCCAACCCCCAAACCCTGCCATGGGAGGAGTGAAGGGTCTGGAAGAGCTGGGGCAGTCAAGCGTGTTCCTGCTCCTAGGCCTGGGCCCAGATACATGCACATTGATTGGCAGGTCTGTGCATGCCCAGGAGGAGGCCACCAGGGTGTGGGTGTGCCAGAGAGCTCTCTGGGCTGTAAGAGAAAGTGAGGAGGAGCAGCGCCACTGAGGTGACTGGGGCAAAGGGACACCTAGGCCTGGGGCCTCGGGACAGTGTTTCACCATGTTTCACTGTGCTCCCTGTGAGTGCCCTCTGCCTCAGCTGAGGGAGCCTGCAAGGGTCCCGCTGTTTGCCCCAACCTTACACACATACCCAGAGCCTGTTTCTGGGGTCAAGGACCAAACATCAAGGTCTGTGCAGTACAGGAAGACCCTCCCCAACCCATGGTACCTGTAGTGGACTTTGCCTTTAAACCCACATATGTGCTTTCAGGTCTGTAGGGCTGCACTTGAATCCCTTAGAGGAGTAACTGCCCTCTCCCTACTCTCCTTATTAGAGAAGCTCCTGAGGTGCCCTGCCCCCTCCTGAAGGGCCCTTGCTGAGTTTGGGGCACCCTGCTGTTACCAGACAGAGGCCTCTCCCTAGGGTCAGCTGTAGTGTGGGTTCTTGACTTCATGTAAGAAAGATTTCACAACGCAAGTCCAGGTGACTATGAGGATACATTTATTAAAGCTGGGGACAATGAAACAAGGAAGGGGTTAGCATAGAAGAAGCAACAGGAGAGCCTAGGCTGGGCTGCTGTCAGCTCACTGGGGAGTCAGAGAAAAGGGGACTTTGGGGACAGGTTCAGGGGATGAACGTGGGACTAGCTGCCAGCTGCCCTTGGCCTTTGAGTTTAGCAGACATGTGCCTGTGAAGGAAGAAGTGGGGTGGGGGAAGGGGTGGAAAGAAAAAGAAATGGTGCCGGATGCTCCGAGAGGGAGAGCAAGCATGCCTGTCAGGTCCTTTGTCTTGAGGCTTTTATCTCCCTCCCTCCCCCTCTGTGGCAGCAATCTAAGGAAGGTCTCAGGGGAGGGCTTCAGAAGACTATGCATCAGTTCTCCAGGTGTGCCCTTTCAGGGTCATGGTCTCCACTGATTGGTCAGTAACACGGCAGAGGGTATTCAGTCATTGCAATTGGTTTTGGCATCCTCCACCTGTTTTTTTGGTGGTGGTGGGGGTTTGTTTTGTTTTTGCTTTCCTGGGCCTGCAGCTGAAACACAACTGAGGCCCAGATGTTATCTCCAGGGAGGAAAGGCCAGGGGAGAAGAGGTTACCCCTGCCAGGGACTCTCGGCCTTCTGCCCTGGTGACCACCTGAACCTGGCTGTAAATTCCTCGGCTATTGTGTTCAGCTGTCTGTCTCCATTTCCCTATTCCACTTGTCAAGGAATTTTCCTAGCTTCTCACTATCCTGTCTCACTTCAGCCCATTTAATCCTTACTGCAACACTACGTCCCCCCATCATCAAGGGTAAGGATGTTTAGGCTCAGAGAGAGGAAAGGATCTGCCCTAGGAGATAGTTGAAATCAAGGGTCTGACTGCAGTCCCTGATAATGGATACTCTAAGCTGTCTCTATTATCACCTTTTGAGGCCAGCTGCTGCCTGCCTACTTGGGCCTGAGGCCAAATAGCCTCAGCTGCCCAGCTGGGAGCTTACTGGAGCAGTGTGAAAGGTCTTTTAGGCTAAAGCAACTGAAACTTCTTATGGGATTTCAAGAGAGCTGGCAGGCCTGGGGCAGTAACCAGACTGGGCTCCCAGAATCCCAGAACCGGCCCTTGGGCACTTCCCCATAGTGCCTCCAGGCTCTGGGCTAGGCCAAAGCTCACAGCCTGGCGGAGCTGGCAGGGTGGGCGTAGCAGCCATTGGGTCGTCCCTCTCCCTACCCGACTGATCTCAGGGCAAGCCCCTTCCTCTTGCCAAGGACTGACCTTATCGCCATCGATCCATTTCCACCACAGGCTGACCCTCCCCCGCTTACCTCCAGTCTCTCCTTCCCCTCCTCCCTTTTAAGGTAAAGTGAGTGAGCGAGGGGAGTGGACCTGGGTAGGTGGGGCTTCCCAGAGCTTCAGGATAGGGGAGAATCCTTACAGAGGTGCAGACAGGCCTGGAGAGGAAGAATCACAGAACAGCACAGGAGAGGGTCGTGATGCCCCACAGAGATACGGGGTGGGGTGTGCAGCGGTTGTCTCCAGGCCCTGAATCCAGGCTCCGGAGTGAGCGGGTGAGAAGCGGGTGGGGGCCCGAACTTTGCCCTTGAGTGCAGGGAGGTTGTGCCTCGAGAGCCGTTCTGCTGTCCCTAGAATTCTGGATTTTCCACTCACTCGCAGGTCTCTAACCCCGCTCCCAGCGCCCGGCCGACAGTCTCCTGGGACGCACGCTGGTGACTCCCCTTCTGTGAGGCGGGGACCTTACCCGACTCTCCCCACCCCCCTGTCCGCGGCGTCTCAGTGGCGGCTGGCCGGTGGACTGTCACCAATTGATTGCCCTCTCTGAGCTTCAGCTTCTTCCTATAAACTGATAATAAATAACACCTATTTCACGAGGTTGTAAAGATTATACTAGAGGCTCAAAAGAGTTCGAGCAGAGACTGGCACAAGGTAAATGCTAGAAAAAAGGCAGCTACTATTATTATTGAGATCCTGACCTGGAGTTAACCCCGCGCTCGCGGGCTGGGAGAGATCCCCTGGGTCGATGAGGGAGGGAGCAGGCCACTGGGGGCTGGGAGGTGTGTGCGCCACCTTTCAGCCCTCAGCCCCTCTCGGGGCCCCAGACCCAGTCCCTCTGCAATTCCTAGTCCCTCTTTCGACCTCGGTTGGGGCCGCCTTCCTACCAAGGCCCGCCTAAAGCCAGGATGTGCTCCCGGGCCAGCATATTCCCGGCCTGGAGCTGGGCCCGGTCACTCCCCCAGCCCGTCTACTGGGAACCGCCCTGCGCCCCACCCCGCCCCACCCCAACCCCAGCGCTGGGTTGGACCGGCCCTCGGCCTCCTTTTAAAAACCACAGCCGCCGCTGTGAGCAAGATACAACGTATCTTCAACTACCCTTGCCGACCTCGCAGATCCCCGCAACCATGGCCAGCAAGGGCTTGCAGGACCTGAAGCAGCAAATGGAAGGGGCTGCCCAGGATGCCGGTGAGGACAGCGCGCGACTTGCAGCATTTACAGGGGCATCTGGCTGTATGCCTGGGGTAGAGGGTGGGGAGCAGAAGCCGAGGGTCTTGGCAACCCGAAAGTTGGCAGGCGCTCAGGCTCGGACTGGGCAGTCCCCTAAGAAGCAGAGACTGGACAGGACGCCCACCGCGACCAGCTCTGGACATGCTCCTTGGGCAGGGTTGGGAGTGAGGGGACAGCGTTGCCCAGGGAGCTTGGGCTTTGCACTTTGGCATTGCTAGAGCCAATCTGAGGAGACTGCACCATGCAGGGAGCGGCCCGCCGGGGTCCTTAGGGGAGGGTGAAGGTCCAAGGAGAGAGCAGGCTCTGCGACCTCTGACCTCGGGACTGACCTCTGCCCACCTAGGTGGGATGGGGGCAGGGGCACCAGACCTCCCCTGGGCTATGTTTTGAGGACTCCTCCTTTTGAAAAATAATTGTTTCCTTTCTTTTAAGTACTCAGCGGAGGGCCTTCCCACCCTCACCCCAGCAGGGCAGGTCCCCATCCTTAGTTTTTCCACCTCCAGCTCTTTCCTCCTCTGACTTGTGGTTACACAGTTTTGGTAGGGGGAGGGCATGTGAGGGCACCCCTTAGCCCATCAGTGTCAGCTTTTCCAGTCCCAGTTCCTCTTCCCTTGGGACTGCAGGTCCCAATCTGACCTGCACATATCTTAGTCTACAGACAACGCCCAAACCACGCCCCCCTTCACCAGTGCCCCAGGGAAAGCCCACAGTTGCTCCCCTGAGACTAAAATGTCACCGGGAGGCCTCCATCTACAGGACCCTTCCTTCTGGACATCACTCGATCTCTAAGCTGGATGCAAAGGCTCGCTCTTTGTGGTCCTGGCTGTGTCAGACAAGGATTCAAAGGTGAGGGTACGGCAAGCCCTTTCAAAAGCAAAGATGAGTCAAGTCTCTGGAGGCCAGGCGAGCCATCAGTCTGCCTACCTGAGGCCCTGGGATCACTGTTCACCACAGGCACAAAACTCTGGTCCAGAGGAGGTGGCTTGACCATGGAAGTTCTACCTCCTTTCTGCACTGTTTCTTAATACCTTAAGCTGCCTGCCCCCAGAGGCTTGGGCATCATTACCCTCTGGATGGAGGCACAATAGAGGAGGTGGTGAGAGGGCCTTGAAAAAGTAGAGGCCCCAGTGCACTAAAGGTGAGAATTCAGGCACCTGGGGGAGTTGTTAAAGTGGGGCAGGGTCCTTCCTGGGCCATGCCCAGCAGAAGCAGCTATAGCCCAGGTGACAACTCCAGCCAGGTCCTGCCTTGACCTGCCCTGTCCTGCCTTCCTTTATCAAGGCATTTTCTCAGCCATCCTGGAGACAGGATAGGAAGCAGGCCAGAGGGGAGGAGCTGAGATATAAACAAACAAGAACACCCCAGAGGCATGGAAAGTGCTATTGCTCCTCACTGGCTGGGTGGCCTTGGTTAAGGACTTTATCTACCTGATGGCATCTGTCCCTAGGGCCTATAGCAGGGGTCCCCAACCCCAGGGGTCAGAAGCCTGTAAGGAACCCTGCCAGGAGCGAAGCTCGAAGCTCGCTTGAACTCTGTCTCCGCAGCTCCTGGCCCCCCACCCCCACACCCTGTCTTCCACAGAACCGGTCCTTGGTGCCAAACAGTTTGGAAACCAATGCCTATAGGGCAGACTACTCTAGAGAACAGTTCGGGAGTGCTGGCAAGGTGGGGTTCCACGGTTCCTCAACAGGGACTAACAAATCTCTTTATTTCAGTGACTGCGGCTGGAGCAGCAGTTCAACAAGTGGTGGATCAGGCAACAGAGGCAGGGCAGAAAGGTCTGATGGGGCCGGGGAGAAGGGTGGGGGGGGGGGCAGAAGGGCCGGAGGGTGGGCGGACCCAGGCCAGCCTACCCCACATGACTCTGGTTCCCCAGGGCCCCATGCTTACCTGCCCTCTCCTTTTCTTCCCCAGCCATGGACCAGGCCACCAAATCCACCCAGGAAACCATCGACAAGACTGCTAACCAAGTGTCTGAGACTGTCTCAGGTTTTGGGAAAAAATTTGGCCTCATGAAGTGACAAAAAGGAGCCATGGTTCTCCCCTCCAGGTCCTTCTGCCCCCTTGGCCTGATGCCTCATTAAAGCACATGTTCCTACTCTGTGTCCACTTCATGTTTCCTTCTCAGCCCACCCCCAGCTAGGCCCAATCCTCCTCCCCCAACGAGAGAGCGGAGGCCCCATATCCGGAAACCCAGCCCGGCGCCCCTCTTCCCCGCCCCCGCCCCCCGCCCGGCGTCCTGGCGTTCCAAATTCGGAAACACACAGACTGTTCAAGAATTCGCTTCCCATCTTAGCTGCGTATCCAGATGCTCCCCTATACCTGGAGTTGAACCCGCATCTAGGTATGTGCCCCTCCCCATCTCAATTTAGAAAGAATCCCCACTACCCTACTCCAGGAATCCTGTCCCTCTAGGAAGGGGTATACTCAGTCCCCAGAACTTAAAGGGGCTCAGCTCGGGGCTGGAGCTGCCAGGCCAGGGCCGGGGGCTCGAGAACTGCCCTCCGATAGCTGCTCGGGGCACTGGGGCATCTGGGACCCGGCGCCCGCCGACCCCGGGCAGCCGGAGCTCGCCAGGACGACTCAGTTGCAGGGGCTGAGCTTCCGGCCCTCGCTACCGCTCCCTCTCTGCTCCCTGTCTCTTGGGGCGTTTGTGTGGTGGCCTCATCCACCGATGAGTCACCACTCAGGGCGTGGACCCCAGGGATCCAGCCCCGCCCGCTGGACTTGTTTTCAAGGCCCCGGCCAGGAGGACTCCCGCCCACGCCACCAGCTTTGAGGGAGGGGCCTGCAGCGCACGGGGCTGAACACGTGGGCGTGAAGCGCAAGACTGGCACGGCGTGCGCGTGAGACCACGCCCTCAAGCACGCTTTCTCTCGCAGGCACACGTGTCCCTCTGCCCGGCTGTCAGAGGGGCGCATTTTCGTTGGTTGGGTTCCCCGGGTTCCCCAGCACGTGTCCACGTGCGTGACAGCAGCCTTGGGCACGCCCTGTAGATGGGTGACTCACAGTTGCCGCAGGACAAGGCCCAGCCTTCCTGCAGCTGCTCTCACCAGAACCTCCCCCACACCTCTGCTGGTGATGCTCCGTTGCCCTTCCCCAGCTCCACGCCTTTTCAGACGCTAGCCCCTCCACCATAATGACCTAGTTCGCTTCTAGACGAGTATAGAAGTAGTCATGACGTTTCAATTCACGATATTCATTACCCGGCACTCACCAGTTTTGGGGGAAATTAAGAGGAAAAAGCGTCGTCTTTCCTTGGGATGCTGACTCAAGGATGGCTTTCAGAGTGGCCTTCCACAGCCGGCCAGTAGGGGGCAGTGTCGCTTTCCACTCCCTTCTCACCACCCTTTGTGGGTGATGCTCTGCTCAAGGGACCCTTCCTTTCTCCAGTCTGGTATCTCTGCCAGGTGCCCAACAGGTTTCTCCTCACCATCAGCACCTTCCACTCTCATCCTAGGGCGGAGCCCACTTACATGTTTGGTTCCTTGTTGCTGTCCCCAAAAGAAGGCTTCTGCTAGTCTGAAAAATGGGCCAAGACTGCTCACCCTAGTCCAAAGTGAAGGTCCTTCAAGAGACATCTGGGGCAGCCTGGAAGGTGCATCTAACATCTCCAGGAGCGGATTCCTAGGTGAGGAGAGAGCACATGGGAGCACATGGGACCATATTGGGAGGCAGGTTGGGCTGGACTGGCAGAGCCCTGATAGCTTTTCTGGTATGCGTCCCATTTCCTTGTGTGGCTCCTGTGATTCCTGGAGAAACCCCAATTAGCCCAGCAATCTGTCTTCACCCTATTCTTCTGAGGGCCAGGGGGCTTCTAGGAAATGTTTTTCATCCTGGGGGTGGGGTGAGATGGGAGAAAGACAGGAAGAAGCTGTCCTTCCTTTTCCACTGTGCATTCCTGTGGCTGGAAATTATGCTTAAAACTGGGGCAGCCACTTGTAACCACAGGAGGAACAAGCACAAGGGACAGCCAACTTGCTGATTAGGGTAGAGCATAAATATAAAAATAACCTGGGTCCTGGGTTTCCTTTATTCAGTTCCTAAATTAATCCTGCATCTGCCACATGCTGGGTGAGAGGATGCAGTTCCTCATCATTTGAGCTGCTGTGTACTAGGTTTTCTGTTGCAAACATAAACCTCCTTCTACTACACCCTAGACTTCTCTCAGCCTCAGCCACATGGACCTTTTTCATTTCCCTTGACATCATGCTCCTGCTCGCCTCAGGCTTTTTGCACATGCTATCTTTTTCTGCCTGTAATGCTCTCTGTTTTTTCCCATGAACTACCCTTGTCCAGGTGGTTCCTGCTCTTTCATCCCTCAGGTTTCAGCTTCCCTGATGGGCCCCCAGTACACACACACACATTCAGAATACGTCTGGCCACCATTGATACATTCTCACACTCCCTAGACTTCTTTTCCACAGTTATACTAATCAGTCACTTTCCTGCGTAAGTCTCATTGATGATTGTCCATGGGACTGCAACCAAGTTTTTTTACTGATTGGTGCATGCCCTGCCTAGACTGGTGTTCTGGCAACATGTGCTAAATAAATGCAGGAATGACTCCTTTGGTTCACCTACTGGATAGCAATGAGTTTACATATTGTCAAGTTCATCATGGTGCCATCTCTTCAATGCAGCCCCTTCCACACTAGCTCCACCCCCGTGCAGCTGGCGCTCCCATGGGACCATTGCAAATGCCTATTTCTGTGTCCTCCCACAGTGAGTTCTGAGGAGCCCCATGTTGGACCTGTCTTCAGCTGCCCATCTATCCCAGCTTCTGTTCCAGCCATTAAAATGGATCAGATACTGTGAAATCTTTCTGCCTTTTTCATCTTTCCTAACAAAAACATCGATTCTGAGTTGGTGGGTCAGTAGCCCTCCTGGGCCTACTGCCCATGGGCTCCCTGCCTGCCTTCTCAGGTCTGTACTGCACTCCTTACCAGTTAGGTTGTGATAAAGCCGATTTTTCTGTCTCCAAGGTCACAAGGCTCCTCTCTTGTGGACCCAAAGTCAGGAAATCAAGATATATCAACTTAAGAAGCAGAAGCAAAAAAGAAGAGTCCCACAAATAATGGGAAGACAAAGAAACATCCCCCATTTCAAGGGAAAGGAGGAATCCCCAGAAACAGAACTAAATGAAATAGAGGCAAGTAAACTATCAGAAATTGAGTTCCAAACAATGGTTCTAAGGAAGCTCAATGAGCTCAGTGAGCTCAGAGAGAATTACAAAAAACTACAGGGAAACTATGAGGAACTTAATGCAAACTATATCAGCATGAAAAAGGACATAGAAACTATCAAAAAGAGGCAAGAGGAAGTGAAGAATACAATTTCTGAATTGAAGAACACAGTAGAAGGAATCAAAAACAGGCTAGATGAAGCCGAGAATTGCATCAACGAGCTGGAGGATAAGGTAGAAAAAAGCTCTCAGGAGGAGCAAGAAAATGAAAAAAGACTCAAAAAGAATGAAGAGGCATTGAGGGAAGTGCAGGACAACCTGAAATGCAATCATATCTGTATAATAGGGATACCAGAAGGAGAAGAGCATGAGGAAGGGATAGAGAACCTGTTTGAAAAAGTCATGATGGAAAACTTCCCTAACTGGAGGAGAGAAAAAGTCACACAAGTCCAGGAAGCACAGAGGGTCCCACTCAAGAGAAACTCAATGAGGCCCACTCCAAGACACATCATCATTAAAATGGCAAATATCAAAGACAAACAGAACCCTAAAGGCAGCAAGGGAGAAGGAGGTAGTAACATACAAGGGAGCCCCGATATGGCTAGCGGCTGACTTCTCAGTAGAAACACAGCAAGCCAGAAGGGAGTGGCAAGAAATATTCCAAGTCATGAAAAGCAAAGGCCTGCAGCCAAGACTGTTCTACCCTGCAAGGCTCTCAATTAAAATGGAAGGCGAAGTCAGGAGTTTCCCAGACAAAACAAGGCTAAAAGAATACACCTCCACCAAGCCAACATTGCAAAATATGCTAAAGGGACAGCTTTAAGAAGATAAGGAAAAAGAGTCTATGAATACCCTGTTCTTTTCAGAGTTGCAAATACTTGATATTGCCAATATTTTTAATATCTATTAATATGCTTGTGACAATGATGTGTTATTTTAAGTGTTCCTTTATTATTTGTTGAAACTAAACTTGTTTTTGTATATTTCTTGCATATTTATATTATTTTCAAAAAAGCTTTTAAGTGACATTTTGGTATTCTTTGTACATTTTTTTGATTAAATGTTTGTAGAATATATTCCCTAAGGAAAAAAAACCCCCAGCAAACCATTAACCCTTTTTCAGATGTGTTGCAAACACTTTCCTATTCTATTACTTGTGCTTTAACTTTTTTATATGTATATAACTCTACAGTCTTAACTGTTTAATATAGTCATATTGTCAATATTTTACTTTACAGCTTCTGGGTTTAAATATTTTACTTCAGGGCAAGAGAAATATTATTTTGCATTTTCTCCTAAAACTCCTTAGATTTTACATATCAATTTTTAACTCACCTGAATATTTTTGGTATAATAGGGGTCTATATTTGTTTTATTTCAAGTAATAGTGGTCCATGCACCTTATTTGTTGATAAGCCTTATTTTCTCCATTGATTTGAAATGTCACTTTAATCATATATTACATTGTTAGAGAAATACATACGTTTGTCTATAGAATGCTCATTTTATTTCATTGATCTACCTGATTATTTCTTTGCTGGTGTCATGTTGTTTTAATTGCTGAGACTTTATAATGGTTTCAAATTTTTTAATATTTTATAATTAACTTTGACATTTAAAAAATAAAATCAATCTGCATTTAAGAAAGAAAGAAAAAAGAAAGAAAGAAAAGAAAGAAAGAAAAGAAAAGAGATGGAATTCCTACCTTTTGTGACAACATGGATGGAACTGGAGAATATTAAGCTAAGTGAAATAAACCAGTTGATGAAAGGCAAATACCATATGATCTCACCTAGAAGTGGGCTCTATTCAACAAAATAAACTAACGAACAAAATAGACCACAGACATGGGAACATGGAGCAGACTGAAAGTGACCAAAGGGGATGGGGAAAGAGGACAATGGTGGAAAGAAGGGGAAGGGACTAGGCAAAGAACATGTATGAATGACCCATGGACATGGACAACAGAGTGGGAATTGACTGTGGAAGTTGGGGGTGGGGGTGGGATGGGTGGAGGGGGGTAAAAGGGTAAATATTGAGACAACTGTAATAGAATAAACATGATTTATAAGTTAAAAAATAAAAATAAGAAAGAAAAAAATGTGCCATTGGGCAATTTCATCATTGCGCAAACATATAGAGTACATACTCACAAATCTAGATGGCACAGCCTACTACACACCTAGGCCACATGGTATAGCCTATTGCTCCTAGGCTCTAAGCCTGTACAACATGTTACTGCACAAAACAACATGAGATTAAATCAAGTACAAGAGAAAACGATGCAATCAAGAGACGCAGTAAACACAAGAATATATGAGGCTCCTGCCAGTAAACCTGGCCTACTGTTTTATAGCAAACTTTTTTTACAGGTAGAAAGAATATGCTCTAAAATAATGATACAAAATATGTATAGTAAATATATAAACCAGTAACATTGTTGTTCATTATCATTATCAAGTATTTATGTACTGTACATAATTGTACGTGCTATACTTCTATCTGACTGGTAACACAGTAAGTTTGTTTACATCAGCATCACCAAAAACACGTGAGTAATACATTGCATTATGATATTACAATGGCTATGAGCTCATTAAGTCATAAGAATTTTTCAGCTCCATTATAATCTTATGGGGCCATTGTCATATATATGGTCTGTTATTGACCAAAATGTCATTATGTGGTGTATGACTGTATTGACTGGATTCTGTAAGGCTAAAGGCAAAAATTACCGTACATAAATTCTGTAATCTAGCCAGTAAATGTGTTTCTCACAGGATTGTGTGTAAGTAGTTCTGAGAAAATATATATACTACCACTTACCCTTGGAGGATATGTTTCAAGACCCCTCCTCAAGTGGATGCCTAAAACTGCAGGTAGTCTCAAACTCTGTATATACTTTGTTTTTCCTATACATACACACATTTTCACTTAAAGAACCACATTATGGCTTCTCTTTGACATATCCAAATTGCCAGGATCACTACTTTTCATAGATATACTGGACAAATGGATGATTCATGTCCAAGCATGATGGAATAGAATAGGATAGTGCAAGATTTCATCATGCTACTCAGAACAGTACACAATTTAAGACTTATGAATTATTTATTTCTGGAATTTTCCATTTAATATTTAGGGCCAAAGTTGACCATAGGTAATTGAAACCATGGAAAGCAAAACTGTGATTAAGGTGGGGACTACTGTATATACTAGAATTAAATGCATAAGTGAATATATTATAGATAATTATTGGAGGAAGAAATAACAAATAAGGAATGGGGAACACTAAAATGAATCCTATGGTGTTGGACTGGAATCTGAGGTATCAATATATAGTCATGGTTTTTAGTTATATATAGTGATAAATACAGAAATATGCGTGTGTGTGTGTGTGTGTGTGTGTGTGTGAAAAGGTTAATAAATACATACATATACTTCCTAGAGCTATCTGCTGAGAGTCTTAAGAGCAACAATATCCTAGTAGCAATGAGCATATCTATCACCCAGATCTTGATCTCTAAATACCATTCTCTAATAAAAGGAACCAGAACTCCAAGGACAAGTAGTTGATTGTAGGGGTGTGGTGGGAAAATACAAGATCTGCCTGCAACATCCTTGTAGTGCCAGAAAGTAAGGAAATGCTAAAACAGATAAGAGAGATGATTGATAGAAAGATAGATAGATAGATAGACAGATAGATGATAGATGATAGATACATACAGATGATGGAAGGAAGGATGGAAGGAAGGAAGCAAGGAAGGAAGGGAGGGAGGGAGGGAGGGAGGGAAAGAAGAAGGAAGGGAAAGAAGGAAGGAAAGATGGAGGTTTATTGAAGGAACACAGGAGCTAACCTGAAGGAGTTTCTAATGGCTAAAGCTAGATTGATTTGAGCAGCCAAATAAATAATGATTCTATTGGATTTTAACCGATAGAATAAGTAAATACTCTATTCATGAATCCATACTGATATGAGTAAATAATGGATTAAATAATTGTAGAGAAGGGGAAACTCTTACTGTAGAATTCTAATTAATTAATGTAGAAGAAAAAGGAAAATATGAATCACCATTAGGTGATATAATTATTAGGTGAAATAATTATTGCAGGTAAGAGTCCACTGATAGATGCTAAAATTAGTGTGCAAAAGTTTGAGAAGAGGTCAAATGAGTTTTGACAAGTCTGCCAAGACCAATGGGAAAGAACCATTTTTTCAACAAATGGTTTGGAGAAAACTGGATATTCACATATAAAAAAATGAAGTTGAGCCCTTACCTTGGTACCACATACAAAAATTAAAACAGATCAGACATAGATGTAAGACCTAAAACTATAAAACTTTTAGAAGAAAACATAGGAAGAAAGTTTGATGACATGGATTTGGCAATAATTTCTTGGCTATGACACTGTAGACATAGGCAACAAAAGAAAAACTAGATAAATTGGCTTACCTCGAAATTAAAAACTGTGCACCAGAGGACACAACCAACAAGGGAAAAGGCAACCTATGTAATGGGAAAAAACTTGCAAGTCATGTCTGAAAAGGAGTTAATAATATCCATGATATCTGAAGACCGCTTTTAATTTAACAATAAAAAATAATAATAATCCAATTAAAACTGATAAAGGACTGAATAGACATTTCTTGAAAGATGCTGTACAAATAGTTGATATGCATATAAAAAGTTGTTCAATATCACCAGTCATTAGAGAAATACCAATGAAAACTGCAATGAAATATCATCTTATACCCATTAGGATGGCTGCTATAAAAACAAAAACAAAAACAAAAACAAAAACAAACAGTCCTGGTCAGATGGCTCATTTGGGTGGAGGATTGTCCCATACACCAAAAGGTTGCAGGTTCAATTCCCAGTCAGGGCACATTCCTAGGCTGCGAGTTTGATCTGTGGTTGGGGCACATATGGGAGGCAATCAATGTTTCTCTCTCCATAGATGTTTCTTTCTCTCTCTCTCTCAAAAAGAATAAATACGTCCTCAAGTGAGTTTTTTTTTTTTTTTTAAACAGAGTATAAAGTGTTGGTGAGGATGTGGAGAAGTTGGAACCCTTGTGCACTGTTGGTTGGGAATGTAAAATGATGCAGCCATTATGGAAAACATTATGGCAGTTCCTGAAAAAATTAAAAATAGAATTATCATGTGATCCAGCAATAGGACTTCTGGATATATATTCAAAAGAAGTAAAAGCAGCTTCTTGAAAAAATGTTTGTAGCCCATGTTCATAACAACATTATTCATAATAGCTGAGAAGTAAAAGTAATGCAAAAGACCATCAATGGATGAATGGGTAAACAAAATGTGATATATACATACAATGGAATATTGTTCAGCCTTAAAAAGGAAAGGAATTTTGACACATGCCACATCATGGATGAAGCGTGAGGACATTATGTTAGGGAAAATAATTGAGTTACAAAAATACAAATACTATTTGATTCCAGTTACATGAGTTCCCTAGAGTAATCATTCTCATAGAAACAGAAAGTAGAATGGTGGTTATCAGGGCCTAGGAGAAGGGGGATTGGGGAATTATTTAATAGGTATAGAGTTTCAGTTCTGCAAGATGAAAAAGTTCTGAGATTAGTTGCACAATGTTGTGAATACTTAACACTACTCAACTGTACACTTAAAAATAGTTAAGATGGTAAAGACTATGTTATGTGTATTTTACCATGATTAAATTTTTTCGTTTGAAGAGAAACAGAATTTGTGTAGTCTCTAAGTATCTCTCCTTAGATGTTTATTAACTACAAGAGAAAGATAGTAACTTTACTGTGGAGAAACTCAGCAGAGACCAACTTAACCAAATGATGAAATTTAACATCATTAGTAAGAAGACATATCAATGTCAGGAACCCTATGATATGATACACTGGAAAGGATACATCATTTTTGTGGTATTCTTGTCCAACATGCATAATCTCAGTCTAATCATGAGAAAACATCAGACATACCAAAATAAGAAACATTTGACAAAATCATCGATCAGTACAATTTTAAAAACGTTAAGGTTATAAAAGATAAGGAAAGACAAAAGAACTTCTATTGCAGTTCTACAAAACTGCATGTAGTTTTGTTAACTAAATGTAGTGTGTGATCTTGGGTAGAATTTGGAGACAGAAAAAGAACATTAGTGGAAAAACTGGTGTAATTCTAATACGGTCTTTAGTTTAGCTAATACGTTAATTTTTAACTTAGTTAAATAATTAAAATTTATTTAAGCATATTATTTGATTAAATAATTTTACATTTAATTTAGCTAAATATGGTAATGTTAATTCCCTAGTTCTGATCATTGTACTGTGGTTGTGTAAGATGTGAACATGGGGGGAGACTCAGTAAGGAAGATATGGAAACTGCTATTTTTACAATGCAATTAACATTGAGTCTGAAGAGAGAAAGCTACCCTATCATTCATAAAACCCTTGTATTAATGACATATTGGAGGCTGTCAGGAATCTGAAGTTCAAATCTGAAGTAGGATTTCTCAGACACTAGTGGGAGATTCCTACAGAGACAGGGTGGGGCCAGTGGAGTCCCCCGGGCTTCTTTGCTCAGGAGCCTGCGCTTCTCTCACAAAAGTGTTGGACTTTCCTATGTATCAGTGGCCACTCTACCTCTCAGAAATGAACTGGTTTCAGGAAGATTCCACTGGCAGCCTTCTTTTCCCAGTTGCAACCTCCAGCTGTTCAGTCAGTCCTTGCCATCCCAGAGACACCCTTCTCTCTTGGAGGTGCAACGTCTGATCTGACACCTCTGGATTTTCTTGGTCGCCTTCCTTTCCTTCTTCATTTCCCCAGGTCTTAGTTCTGTCCCAAGGAGTTCTCACTCAGAGGTCCTCTCCTCCGGGGACTGGCAACATCTGAGAATGACAACCTCCAACCTCACAACACACTCCAACAGTCGCCCAGTCTCCTAGTTTCTCTGAAGTTTGATGTGTGTCCATAATGGCCTTTCTGCTGCCGCTACTGCCACTGATAGCTGCAGTTCCTGTCTAATGACACTCTCCTACAGCCACAGCTCTCCTCAGCCTCTGTGCAGTCCTCCTCACCCCTCCAGGTCCAGGGAGATAATAACTCCCACTACTGCTGGTCTCTGTGTATCTTGCCGTCCCTCATCAGTTCCCTAAAGTCTGTTCACACCTTTGTGAACAGTCCCTCTCCTCAGGCAAACCTTTTATGTGCCTTCTGATTTTCACCAGGAACCTGACTGACACCCATGGATGTGTGGGTATTGACATGCTGGGGAAGTCCTTTGGTGACGGGCACACCAAGTCTCCTGGAGCCTGGACTTGGCTCTCTGTGGCCGGGACGGGTAAATGTATGCTGGAGCTGTGGACCCAGTATCAACTGTGAGCTCAAATCCATGAAGCAAAAATAAAAGAAGCATAGGCAAGTTGGACAATCATGAAACTGAGGACATTCATAACATCTCCAGTTCAGATCACACAAGGAATCATCATGCTTCAGACGTAAGACAGCCCTAAGAATTTAAGTACTTAAATTTTTTTTTCCTGAGTTGGTAATTGCTAAGCTAGCAAATTGCTATTTGAAAAATGGGCTCTCCTTAACTTGATAATGCAGGCAGTTGATCTTTTGCCAAAGTGGGTTGTTGAGCAACTTCCATCTGGAGAACTAGTTGGCTCCTGTCAAGACCTGATTCATCCTGTCCTAAGAGCTGGATTTGGCCTTCTGACTCAGGACAGACTAACATGGTGCCTATGTTCAAGGGCTGCGCCACTGGGGCCCAGTATGCGCCAGGCCTTTCAAGGCGGGGCAGCTCCCACTTGAGTCATCCTCAGCCCCATCTAGGCAGGTAATGCTTTTGTTTTTATTTTTCAATTACAGTTTACATTCAATTTTATTTTGTATTAGTTTTAGGTGTACAGGCAGGTAGTGTTGTTCCTTAAAGGAATTTCCAGGAGTCCAGCCCTGGTTGGGAGGGTCTTGGGCTATCCCCGATTCTTAGCTAGAAAGGAGTTCACCCTCAGGGAGCCATAGGCTGGCCTGAGAGGACAGGTTGGTAGCCACTATAGCTGGAAGGCCAGGTGGGCTTAGACCTGGGCTAGAGCACAAAAATCTAGGACTTGAGTCTGGTCTTGGGCAGCTGGCCTCACAAGTTGTCTTGCTTTATCCCTCTTGGGCATTTGGGATTTGTGTTTGTGCCCAGCCTTGCCAGGAGATCTGGGGCCATGCTGTGCTGTAACTGGAGTCAGGGTGCTTACACCAGGGCAGTGCATTAAAGAGGAGCAGGGTCTCATGGGGAGGGGAATGATGTGGTGAGGACAACAGTAGCCTGTAGGTTGTAATGGAGCGGGCTCTGGGCTGGCACTGGGGCCAGCGTCTGCTGAGTGGCCAAGTCTTGACAAGGGCCTGTCAAGGAGCTGGTGAGCTCATGAGGAAAGGGGGTCTGTGAAGTGTACCTCAAGGTGCGGCCTAGTGAGAAGGTGTCTGTGGAATCTGGAAGTCATCTCAAGACTGGTGGGTGACACCATCACCCATTCAGGGGAATGAGCACAAAGAGGACCTTGTGGGGGACACAAACGACCTTAGAGGAAAGAAAAGGGGCTTTGATGGGTACAGGGAACATCCCTATGGGTGTTTCAGCCCAATTTCCGTTAGCCATGTCCCAGAAGTACCCTCACCATTGGTAGCATTGCCATGATGCCCTGAGCAGAAGAATATTCTGGTACTTGGCTATAACGAGAAGAGAACAGAGCCATCCAGACCTGCTTAAAGTCCAGGGCCCTCACTTTCACGGTCTCTCTGAGTCCTCAGGGTCTGGTAAAACTAGGTTTACAGTTATGAGTACTTGAAACACAAAGTTTATTTTTGTATTATTATGTATTAATTGTATTATTTTCCATACAAATAACTGTAAACCTACTGACTTTTGCTCCACCCTGCATATTTGTAAAACTTGTGAGAGTAGCAGTATTATGTTCTTTTCATTAAGAAGACCTCTCCAGATTGTAAGACCTAACCACTCCAGCCAAATGGAAATGGCACCTGTGGTGCTGTGGCCCTGGGACCCAGAATTACTGCTGCCCACATTACCCACAGCCTAGCTGGGGGTGCTGGTCATCGTCTCGGAGAGCCTCTCAATACTACTCAAGAATGCAGGAGAGCCTCAGCCCTGTAGGACCCAGTTTGTGAAGGCCTGGGGTCAGGTAAACACTAACTAGGCCCTGCCACACCATCCTAGGCAGCTCTAAGGATGAGAGAGCTTACATGGGACAGGCAGCCTCAGAATCCTGCCTCAGGCCTGAACTGCATGATTAGGGACTCGGAGAACCTTCCCTCTACAACTCCTGTCCAGTGAGGACATATCTGTCAGTCTCCTGGCTTCAAGGCAGCCTCATACCTTTGCCACCCTTTGGCCCACCTACTGGTTGGTCAGAACTCTCTGGCACATCCCTCTCTAGCACATCATTGAGGAGGCAGAGGGAAAAGAAGTTTATCAAAAATTCGAATGCATGATCCCAATGACTATCAGTGACATGGCTAGGAAGGTGTGGCTATCCCCACCTTACAGATGAGGAAACTGAGGCTCAGGTTGGGCTGCTGACTAAGAGAAGTAGCATGTGGCATGAGCTCAAGGCATCTTCTTTCATCCTGAGTAACTAGGGAGGCAGCCTGGCTGCATATGCATGTGATTCCTCAGGGGCTGGTAGCACAGCTTTCTAGCAAGAATTCTAAGGCCAGAAGTACCTCTCCAGGTGGTCGTGGATGCCTCCATTTATTCCTAGAACATTCTGGGTAGGGGGGCATGGCTGACTTCACGGGGTCTTCCCAAGAGACTAGGCCCCAAGATGCAGAAAGGGCCGGGTTCCCTCACGTGCTGGCTGCCCTAGTGCTGGGCCATTCAATTTCTCCCCTGTATGAGAACCAGCCAACTGTAAGCCAGGAATGACTAGGATGTGTCCTCCTCTGCCTTGGACAAGGCACCGCCTTGAGCCTTCTACCTGTCCAATGGAGGCTGCATAGCTACTCTGAAGAGATGAGGTTCTTGGGAAGGGGAAGGTAATGGCCTCCATTCCACTTGTGCCCTTGGCTTGACGGGTCGCCCAGGTCCACAGGCCCACAGAACCCCCAAACCCCTGAAAGAGCCACCATGGGGACCTTGAGCAGCAGGCTGGAAGTCCTAGGCCTTGTCTGGCTACACACCTGTGCCCAGGCTGTGGAGAACTCAAAGCCCAGGGGCCTGGCAGGGCTGCTGTCCACAACTGTCTCTTATTCTGTGGTGCACTAGGGCCTTGTGAATTGGGGGAGCTGCGTTCCCCAGAACTGACATTTTTGTCTAGCTTTGGTTCTGCTCTTTGTCCCTGGCCCTCACAGGGTTCCAGAATATAGGGTACGGGGTCTCATAATGCCAGTACCACAGCCGGAGTGCTAGGGTGGCCCTACCCAGGCTTTTCTTCCTGTCAACGCCTGCGCTGACTCACTGGCTGACCTCCTAGTCTTCCTGGGGGAGGGCTGGTGCCCCAGAGCCCAGCCAGTCATCAGAGGCATCTATAAAAGCACACTTGTCCAGGCCCCAGCATCCTGCTTAGTCGTCACCTATTCCTGCACAATGCTGGGAGGTTTTGGGAGACTTGCTGTTGATGGCCTGGCCCATCGGACTGAGAAGGCCACTGAGGAAGCTGGTAAGGACCTGAGGCTCCTTTCCACCTGGGCCATTCTCCTCAGGCTGGGGGATTGGGAGCCGACTTGACTAGGTCTATTGGAAACTGATTTCTGAATGTTTGGGGCAGGCCTTGGCCCCATGAGGAGCTCTAGGCAATCAGTCCCACAAGGATAGCGAAGAGGGGCAGGTGCAGAAGCTGAGGAAGGCAGCTTGAGGTGGAGTCAGGAGGGGTCGATTGGCCCAAGCAACCCTCCTTCCGTGTGGCTCAGGGCAGGAGGGAGGCTTTCTCAGAGGAGGCCCTGGGGCATGGGGTGCAGGGTAGAGGGGAGCCCGGGTGCTGGATAGCAGCTGGTGGCTTGACTCCCTCTGGAGACCTGGGAGCCCTGCCATAACCAAACAGCTTATTTTGAATATCCTGTACAGAAAAAGGAAGGTGCATTGTTATTTTTACCATAATTTTAAAGCTCAAAAGATTTCTTTATTAAGAAACCACCAAGCCTGATTCTGTTGAAAGTCAGCCTTTGGGGTTTATGTAAAAGATATTTTCTGTGTTTTCAAAGCCCCCAGAAACCCTTTTTTTGTATGCAGGTATCTGCAGCTATATTCGGGGAGGCTAATCCAGGTCCCACCTGTCTGATGTTTAAGTTTGCTCTTCTCAATCTAAATGGCTGCAAATATGTCTATATTTCACTGGTTAACTCTGTAGCAGGTATTGACTGCCCCCTGTCCTCCTTCGCTAGGCCTCTGTGTTCTGTATTATTCCCATTCACAAATGAGGGAACTAAGCAGTGAAGGGGGATTTAGAATCAGAACCAGTTCTTCTGACTCCTAATCTTCCAATTCTAGTAGGATACCACCTAAACTTTAAACAACTCCAAGATGGCAGAGAGTCGCTCCTATTGGAGGAATGGCTTTGGAGAACTAGTTTTGCTGGCAGAGGCTTCCAAATATGGAATCAAGCTGCAGCCTCCATCTGACTGGAGGCAGGACACCAGCACACACCTAGAGGTGTGGTAACCTGAGAGACAGGCTCAGCATTGGCACCAGGTTTCTAGCTGGCAGGAGGGCCTCCTTGTTGGCACTATAGCCTGCATCAGACCGAGAGGCATGGAAGGCCTTTTGTCCTTGTCTGCCTCACTCAGCCTTTCTCCCAGCAGCCAGCAGCCCTCACCCCTTGCCCCCTTTTCTTGAGCCAGGTTATCTGGGCTTGGGGAATATCCCAGAGCTGCATTCAGGATATCCAGAGCTGTCTGGGCCTTGACAGGAGGAGAAGCTGGCTTTCATTGTGCTCTCAATCTGGGTTTGTCTCATCTTTTCAGTTCATGCCGTGGAGGGAGTGGTGAAGGAGGTGGTGGAGCATGCCAAGGAGGCTGGCGAGAAAGGTATGGTGGGGAAAGGGAAGAAGGGAAGGAGGAAAGCTAGGTACTGAGAGCAACCTGTTGTTTGAATAACCAGGTCAAACCCTGACCCAGATGTTGCACCCTTTCAGGTGGTATGCAATTATCTACGCTACCTGAGGTGACACACCAAACTATACTAAAAGCAGGATCCAATTAGATAGTCCCCTCTGTGGAATGTTGAGAAGACTATGTCACACAGTTTGCTACATGGCAGCACACTGGGACAAATCATTTAAGACATAAAAGTATATATTTATATACATACATATTTATGGAAATGTTTATATGTGTGTGTTGTGAGTATAACTATGTAAAAAGTACAATATATGTATAACTTATTCTTACAACAAAATAGGTTCCATATGAATCAAGGACTTAAATAAAAATACATGAAATTATTAAATTGTTAGAAGATAGCATAGGAGATTTTAGCATAATTGCAGAGATGGCAGGGCCTTTTTTAAAAAACTATGACAGAAAAACCAACAACCATAAAGGAAATATTAGGTAAATTTGACAATATAATACTTCAAATTTTTCATAGCAAAAAAATTACAAGCTAAGCCAAAAGAAAAACCACAAACTGAAGAAAAGTGTGTAGTAGAAATGATAAGCCAATATAAAAATGATCAAAAGAGATAATCAGTTCACAGAAAAACGCAGTATGAATAGGCAATATAGCCATGAACAGATACTCAGCCTCACTCATAAAGAAATAAATGCAAGTTGGAGAAATAAAACAAAATTTGAACACATTCCTCCAGAGCTCTTCTGCCCTCTATCCTGTTAGGGGTCCTCTTGGGCATGAACCAGGAAGACTGCCACACCCCCAGGGCAATCCAGGTGACACTGGCCCAGCAAGTGGTTTGAAATGTTTACTTTGCTCATCCAGACGTTATTCCTCTTCCTCATTGACAGCCATTGCTGAAGCCTTCAAGAAGGCCCAGGAGAGAGGAGACAAAGTTGTAAAGGAAGTCACTGAGACGGTGACCAACACAGTCACAAATGCTGTTACTCACGCAGCAGAAGGCCTGGGTAAACTGGGACAGTGACACATCTGCCACCAGCAGACTCTTTCTGAATCTCAATAAAAAGCTGTGAAATGCATACACTGAGCCCTGGATTTATTCCTATTTGGATGGAAGCACTGTATATGTCCTGTCACCTGTTGTCACATGTTGACACCTCCTGGGGGTCAGATAGTTCTTCTGATTAATTAGATGTGCTTTCACATTATGATTTCTCATCTCAGCAAGAACCTCTTTAAGAATTGTTAGTGTATGTGCTACATTTCTTGAAAGACTATTTTCCCAGAAACTATATATAGCTTTCAGACACCTCAGTGCTTCAGGTCACCCCAAGGGAGGACCATAATTCAGGTTATACAGACAGCTGGACATGTTTCATGTTCTGAAGGAGGCTTCAGAGAAGAGTTTTTCCTGGTCAGTCACAAAATTAGGCCAAGGAGGAACTGAGTGCACTGCCTGTTGACTGTTAAAGCCACTGTCCCATCTCCCATCTGACACTTGTGTTAGGCTTAATTGGTGGCAATGGGCAAGAATACTCAGGCTTTTCTCCTTCCTGCCATAAGTGAATCAGTACCATAAAGGTTAAACATATGTTTAAGCAGCATTTACCAAAACATTCGGATTTTTAAAAAGGAAATGATTTGTAAAGATATGGCATTGCTTACTTACCTTGCTGAAAGTAATTTGCTTTTAGAAGAAAAAGTGTTTTAAGGAACAAGTTAGTTGCTTACCACATTTCTGGCTTTCTTTGAGAATGGGCTTCACAAGTTTCTGAAGCCCAGGAATCTAATTTCCTGCCTTAGAACATCTGCCACTTGCTTGGCTAGATCTGCACCTTATAGCTTGGTTTGGTTTCTAACTTTTGAATCCTCTAAATCCAAACCCATTCTCAAAAAAATGAGAGCATTGTCAGTGGCAGTGTAAAGTGGAACACCTTCTTTGGATGGCAATTCCTCTTACCAGACTTTACTCTTCAGGTATGCACAGGTACATGCAGATGCCCCAATGGTGAATATACAGATTAATTGTGGACAAAAACACAGATCAGTTGCAGCATGTCTGTAATAGCAAGAGATTGGAAACACCCTAAAATGCTAATCATAAATCACTTGGAAGACAAGTTTTACTCTGCTTATTAAGTTTGAGATACAATATAGAGATGACACTGCTTCTAACATGTTGTAATGCTTTAGCTTGAAACTGGGACCTGTTTCTTGAAGGCCACCAATAGGGATTACATTTATATTAAATGAATACTCCATCACTGCTAAGAAGAATGAGGAAATGTACATATATATTATGGGAACAGTCAAATAATAAGATGTAAAATATATATGTAGAATACATTCTTTTACAAAGCAAACACATAATTACATAAAAATCAAAAAAATTGATAGCATATGTATAGCAAACATATTAACAGTGCTCATCATCTCTGTGTGTGATAATCTGAAGAATCTTTATTTTCTACATTACATATTTCTATATGCTTGAATTTAAGAGAAAATCAACACAGATATATTTTAAAATGTGGTCATAGAGGTCACCTACTAGTTTACTCAGGGTTGTTTCCTACTTAAGTGCTACTACTCAGAGTTTGCTGGTTTGCAAACTTTGTTACCACTAGCAACAATGTAAGTAAAGAAACTGAGAGTATTTAGATACTCTTAAACATTGCCTGGACCTGAAGGAGTGTTACCAGTTGATGAATTCTTCCTGAACAGGTTATAGACCAGCTCAGGTTGTTGAACTTGCATAGCAAATTGTGCATGAACTCGTCATATGAGGTAGGACCACATACCATGATGAATTAGATTAAGAAATAAACAAAAAAAACCCCAACAAAATATTGATTCTTCACCACAAAGTTGGAGAAACACTGCTCATATTCTCTTAGCTTTACTTTGCAATGTGCTATTATGAGACTGACGCACTACCTACCATGCTAATGAGGCACCTTGTAATGTGCTATTATGGAAAAAGTACTTCCACCTCTCATTTTTCTTTTCACTGTGCAAGCTGTGCAATGAGGGGCATGATGTCAACCTCATACAAACTCTGAACATGTAATAAAAAGCAATAGAAAGTGATGCCAGAGAATATGGTGGAGAGAGGACCCCCCAAAATTCTCTCTTCCATAGAAGTAATGAGAAAACTGGTAAAGACATAGTCAGAATGAACTCTCTTCAGAACTCTGGAAATTAACCAAAGCCTTATGGCAATCCATGGAGCATTTATGTAAAACATATTAAAAACAAACAAAATCTAGTTAAGAACAAAAAGGTTTTGTGATTTCTTTTAACTTGCTGTATTCTGTTTTCATCTCTCCCCAAACCCTCTTCTCCAGCTCCACTGTAGCCTTGAAAACCAACAGCCTAGCAGTTACCAGAAAGAGCAGAACTCTAGAGTTCCTTCAAAGTGTCATTCTCAGAGAACTGTCATTATCTGACTTGACTGGTGGTTCCTAGGAAGACACCTCATTGCAAGGCTGCCTTTATTTTTTCTGACCAGGAGTTCACTTAATGCTAAAAAACAAACAAACAAACAAACAAACAAACAAAAAAACCAAACCGTTTAGAGGCATTTTTTAAGTTGGTGGCTACATGAGGTGGTGGATAAGAGTTTGGGCAAATAATAGGCTAACCAAAAAGCTTAAAAGGAAAAACTGGGGAATAAAATGTCCATGGAGTCTTTGAAAATTCGAATGTGTTTCTGGGAACCTAGAAGGCCAGGTACACATGTAGGACTGTGCATATGCTCAGGAAAAGACCTAAAAGACTTAAAACACTCACCTCTGAGTAATCTTGAGGCTCTATGCAAGCAGGAAGTGAAAACACAGGAATAAATGTTAATTGCCTTGCTGAGTGTTGAAGGTGAGGCTCAACATGTACACAAAATCCCTTCACAAAGGTATGAGACTTACTGATTCTAGGTATTTAAAGAAGTCTCTGCCTAATCATTAGCTGACCAGTAAGCAAACTGAGTAGAACTTCAGTGGCCACACTCAATAAAACAGACTATAGAATTAAGTTCAGAAAGGTCACTAAGCAAACAGCAACAACAAATCTGGGGAGAGGGATGTGGAACCTGATTTCCAGAGTTGCCACATCGTGTTATTTCCATGTCCTGTTTTCAGGAAAAAAAAAATTACAAGATATATAAAAAAAAAAGAAAGAAAGAAAGAAAGAAATTATAACCTGTTTAAAGAGGGGAAATGGAATTGTGTCTGAAAGGGCCCAGAAATTGGACTAACTAGACAAAAACTTTAAACCAACTACACAGTGGGGTAAAAGCAGGTTAACAGTTGTTTTATGACAAGAGGAAGGGTCAATCAAGGAACATGTATAAAGGACCCATGGACAAAGACAAAGTAGGGAAGGACTGAAGGTGGGAGGTGGGGGTAGGTAGGGCAGGGGAAAGTGGTGGCAGAAAAATGAAGACAAATGTATTTGAACAGTAAAAAAAAAATTAAAACACAAAAGAAATGGAAAAGAAAAAACAGTTGTTTTATGAAAAATAATACAATAATTAATAATAATACAAGAGTAAATCTGTATTTTACATACTCACAACTGTAAATTTACTTTTGCCCCACTCTGTATTTTAAACATGTTCAAAGGGTTAAAGGAAAGCACATCTAAAGAAGTAAAGGAAATATAAGATCAGTATCAAATAGAGAATACAAATAAAAAGAAGTTTTAATAAAGAACAAAATAAAAATAAAAATTTCATTAAAGGGGCTAATATCAAATTTGAACAGGCATATGAAAGAATCAGTGAACTTGAAGATAAATCAAATGAGATTATTCAACCTGAGAAACAGACAGAAAGAAAAAAAAAGAACAGACACTTAGAGACATGTGGGTCACTATCAAGAGAACTACCTTATACATAATGGGAGTACAAAGGGAAAAAACGGGGGGGGGGGATTATTTGAAGAAATAGTGGCTGAAAACAACAAATTTGATGATGAACATTAATCTATATTTCCAAGAAGTTCAATGAATCCAAGTAGGTATAATCCTAATCAAATTTTTGAAAGATAAAGAAAGAATCCTAAAACAGAAAGAGAAAAACAAGCTATTACATAAAGAAGTGCCTCAATAAGATTAACATGTAACTTCACATCAGAAACCATAGTGGTCAGAAGACCGTGGGATGACTTTTCAAAGTGCTGGGGAAACAAAAGACTGTCAATCAAGAATTCTATATCCAGCTACCACAGCCTCTTCACCTTACATTGGCACAGTACACTTAACCTATGGGACCACCACTCCATACTGCTGACCCTGCTGTCATCAGGGGAGACCTGCAGGATCTAGGACTTGGCCTGTCTCACAGCTCACAACCTATGGCAGGGTTGTAAAGGCCCAAAGATCCCCAGGTTCTTGCAACTCCCTGAGGACACTGTTCTGTGCTGGCACTCTCTACTGCAGGATTTCCAGCGGATGGTGGCCTTAGAGAAGAACCCCTCTCCACTCAGCTTATAGGATAAAATTGCTGTGTACACCTGTTTTCTCATAAACTTTGCTCAATTTGCAAATAGGCTCCTTGGATTGTGGTCTAAGTTGTTAGTTGTTTATCCCATTATTTATTTTTAATTGAAGTGAAATTTATATAGCATACAAATAATCATTTCAAAGTATACAATTTAGTGATATTTAGTGTATTCACAATGTTGTACATCTATCATTTCTCTCTATCACCATCTCAGAAAAACACCCCATACTTATTAAGTATTCACTCCTCATCTACTTCTTCACCCTCTTGGTAACCACTAAACTGCTTTCTGTGTCTATGGATTTACCTATTACCTATGGATATATCATATTAAAATAATCACACAATTTTGTGACCCTTTGTATCTAGCTTCTTTAATTTAGAATAATGTTTTTGTTTCATCCAAGTTTTAATATAGACCAGTATTTCTTTCCTGTTTATGGCTAAATACTATTCCTTTGTAGGTACACACCTCAATTTGTTTATCCATTCATCTGGGTTTTTTAAAATGCAGATTTTATTTATTTATTTTTAAATGTCAAAATCCATTATAAAATATTAAAAAATTTAAATCTATTATAAAATTTAAATCCATTATAAAGTCTCAGCAATTAAAACAACATGACACCAGCAAAGAAATAATCAAGTAGATTAATGAAATAAAATGAGCATTCTAGAAACAAATGTATATATCTGTCTAACAATGTAATATATGATTAAATTGATATTTCAAATCAATGGGGAAAATAAGGTTTATTCAACAAATGATGAGCATGGATCACTATTACTTAAAATAAAACAAATATAAAGCCCTATTTCACACATTATACAAGAAATATTCAGGTGATTTCAAAATCAATATGTAAAGTCTAAGGAGTTTTAAGAGAAAATGCAAAATAATATTTTTTTTACCTGGAAGGAAAATATTCAAACCCAGAAGCTGTAAAGTAAAATATTGACAATATGACTATATTAAACAGTTAAGACTATATAGTAATATACATATAAAAATATTAAAGAACAAGTAATAGAATAGGAAAGTGTTTGCAACACATCTGAAAAAGGGTTAATAGTTTTGTTAATCCTTTTCTTTTTACAGAAAATATTCTACAAACATTTAATCAAAAAAATGTACAAAGAATACCAAAATGTCACTTAAAAGCTTTTTTGAAAATAATATAAATATGCAAGAAATATACAAAAACAAGTTTAGTTTCAACAAATAATAAAGGAACACTTAAAATAACACATCATTGTCACAAGCATATTAATAGATATTAAAAATATTGGCAATATCAAGTATTTGCAACTCTGAAAAGAACAGGGTATTCATAGACTCTTTTTCCTTATCTTCTTAAAGCTGTCCCTTTAGCATATTTTGCAATGTTGGCTTGGTGGAGGTGTATTCTTTTAGCCTTGTTTTGTCTGGGAAACTCCTGACTTCGCCTTCCATTTTAATTGAGAGCCTTGCAGGGTAGAACAGTCTTGGCTGCAGGCCTTTGCTTTTCATGACTTGGAATATTTCTTGCCACTCCCTTCTGGCTTGCTGTGTTTCTACTGAGAAGTCAGCCGCTAGCCATATCGGGGCTCCCTTGTATGTTACTACCTCCTTCTCCCTTGCTGCCTTTAGGGTTCTGTTTGTCTTTGATATTTGCCATTTTAATGATGATGTGTCTTGGAGTGGGCCTCATTGAGTTTCTCTTGAGTGGGACCCTCTGTGCTTCCTGGACTTGTGTGACTTTTTCTCTCCTCCAGTTAGGGAAGTTTTCCATCATGACTTTTTCAAACAGGTTCTCTATCCCTTCCTCATGCTCTTCTCCTTCTGGTATCCCTATTATACAGATATGATTGCATTTCAGGTTGTCCTGCACTTCCCTCAATGCCTCTTCATTCTTTTTGAGTCTTTTTTCATTTTCTTGCTCTTTCTGGGAGCTTCTTTCTACCTTGTCCTCGATCTCACTGATTCGGTCCTCGGCTTCATCTAGCCTGTTTTTGATTCCTTCTACTGTGTTCTTCAATTCAGAAATTGTATTCTTCACTTCCTCTTGCCTCTTTTTGATAGTTTCTATGTCCTTTTTCATGCTGATATAGTTTGCATTAAGTTCCTCGTAGTTTCCCCTGTAGTTTTTTGTAATTCTCTCTGAGCTCACTGAGCTCATTGAGCTTCCTTAGAACCATTGTTTGGAACTCAATTTCTGATAGTTTACTTGCCTCTATTTCATTTAGTTCTGTTTCTGGGGATTCCTCCTTTCCCTTGAAATGGGGGATGTTTCTTTGTCTTCCCACTATTTGTGAGAATCTTCTTTTTTGCTTCTGCTTCTTTAATTGATTTGTCTTGATTTCCTGAGCCTGTGGTGTGAACTTCTATGGTAGGAGACCACTATTTTTTTCTTTCTGGACCTGCTTCTAATGATGTCAGATATTGACCCCATCTCAACTTAGGCAGTCTGTTAGAGACTTCCAGTAATCTACTGTCTGTGATTGTCTCCTTCCATTGTTAATCTGTTTATCATTCATCTGTTGTTGGGCATTTTGGGTTTCCATCCTTTGGTTATTATGAATAATGCTGCTATACACATTTGTGTAGCCTGTTTTTTTTTTTTTAAGATTTTATTTCTTTATTTTTATAGAGAGTGGAAGGGAGGAAGAAAGAGAGGAACAGAAACATTGATGTGTGAGAAGTACATCCATCAGTTTCCTCTTGCATGTTGCCGACTGGAGACCCAGCCCGAAACCCAGGCATATGCCCTGACTGGGAATTGAACTGGCAACCTTTCAGTTCTCAGGCTGGCACTCTTTCCACTGAGCCACACCAGCCAGAGCAATGTTGCTATATACATTCACATAAAGGTTTCAATGTGGATGTATGTTTACATTTCTGTTGTATATATACCTAGGACTGGAATTGCAGGGTCATATGGTAATTCTATGTTTAACATTTTCAGGAACTGACAAACTGTTGTGCACAGTGGCTGTACCATTTTACAATCCCACCAGTCATATACAAGAGTTCCTAATTCTCTACATTCTCATTAATACATTTTCTGATTTTTAAAATTAAAGCCATCCTAGTGGATATGAAATGGTTCGATACGGTTCTGATTTGCATTTCCTTAATGACCAATGATGCTGAATAACCTTTCATGTGCTTCTTATAAAATTTGTGTATCCTCTCTGGAGAAATATTTAGTCAAGTGTTTTGCCATTTTTAAATAGGGCGTTTGTCTCTTTGTTATTGTTTTAAGAGCTCTTTAAAGTGATGTTAAACCTTTGTCATATCTATAATTTGTGCATATTTTCTCCTATACTGTAGGTTATCTTTTTACATTCTTAATGTCTTTTAATTAGCAAAAGATTTTAATTTTCATAAATTCATGCTTATTTTGTCTTATTATTTCTGCTTTCAATGTCAAATCTAAGAATCCATTACCAAATCCAAGGACATTAAGATCTACCCTTATGTTTTCTTCTAATGATTTTACTTCCTATATTGAGGTCTTTGATCCATTTTGAGCTCATTTTTGTATATGAATGAAGGTCAAAATTCATTTATTTGTGGATACCCAGTTGTGTCAGTGTCTTTTTGAAGAGACTATTCTTTATCATTGAATAGCGTTATGTGTAAATTGTGTCTCCCAAAAAGATATGTTGAAGACCTAAGCCCCAGAATCTCAGAACGTGACCATATTTGGAAATAGGGTGATTGCAGATGTAACTAGTTAAGATGCCATGCTGGAGTAGAATGAACCCTTAATCCAATATCATTTTGTTTCGATAGGACAGACATATAGAGGACTGATGGCCATGAAAACACAGAGGTAGAGATTGGAGGGATGCAGCTGCAAGCCTAAGAATGCCAAGGATTGATTACCACCACTGGAAACTAGGAAAAGGTGACAAATTCTCCCCTAAAGGTTTCAGAAGGAGCATGGCCCTTCAGACACCAATTTATAGACTCCCAAATTGTGAGACAATAAAGTTCCGTTATTTTACACCCCCCATTTTGTGAGACTTTGTTAAGACAGTCTTAATAGTCTTAACCAAGACTAATAGTCAATCAAAGTTGAAAATAAATTGACCATAAATGTTTTGGACTCTCAATCCTATTCCAATGGTCTGTTTGTGTTCCAGTACCAACTAGTTTTAATTACTGTAGCTTTTGCGTTAAGTTTTAAAATTGGATAAGATTTCTAAGTTTATTTTTCTTTTTCAATATTTTGGTTATTTGGGGCCTCTTGCAATTTCATATTAATTTTAGGATTAGATTTTCTATCCTTGCAAAAAAGACCATTGGAATTTGGATGGAAATATTGAATTAGAATTTTGAATCAAGATTGCTGTAATGCTTAACAATATTAAGATTTTCAATCTAGGAAAATAGGAAGACTTTCCGTTTATTTAGGTGTCCTTTCTTTTAAACAATGTTTTTTAGTTTTCAGTGTAGAAGGCTTTCACCTCTTTGGTTAAATTCTTAAACATTTTATTCTTTTGAATGCTATTGTAAATAGAATTGTTTTATTTCCTTTACAGCTTGTTTTATAGAAAAACTACTGATTTTTGTGTATTGATCTTATACACTGCAAGTTAGCTTAATTCATTAGCTCTAGCAAGCTTTGTGTGTGTATTTTATGGGATCTTTAAATATATAGACTCATGTCATCTTTAAATATAGTTTCCTTTCCTTTCCAATTCAGATGCATGTCTTTTTCTTGCTCTGGCTAGGACTTCCAGTAAAATGTTGAGTAACAGTGGTGAAAACAAGAATCTTTTTCTTGTTCCTCCTAAGAGGAAGCATTTTATTTTTCACCAATAAGTAAATTAGCTGTGGATTTTTATAAGTGCCCTTTATTATGTTTAGGAAGTTCTGTCTGTTCCTGTGGTGTTATTGTGAAAGGATCTTGAATTGTCAAATGCTTTTTTTCTACATCTATTGTTATGATTGTGGTTTTCCCTCCTCCATTCTATTAATGGTATGTATTACATTGATTGACTTTATGTTGAAGCATCCTTGCATTCCTGGGATAAATCCTACCTGGTCAAGATATATAATACTTAGGAGCTGTTGGATTTGTTAGTATTAAGGTTTGTTTGTTTTTTTTCAGTACTACAAAACGGTTTATTTGGGGGGGGGGGGGAAGTCCTAAAAGAATCGGGTCGTGCTAGCACCTGCCAAAATAACTCCCATCCTCTTGTCCACATTCAGAGGATTCCTTTTTAGGGCCATGGCCCAATTTGCAAAAGATGCTCAGCACATGTCAAGTTTTTAACAATGCCTTAATCCCAAGAGATTACATACACTCGGAGGCCACAGTGTTCCCACCACCTAGGAGGTCAGGCTTCCAGCCTCTCCTAGATACTTAAACTTTGGGGAGAGAAGGAAGAAATCGCTCCCAGACCCAAGTCCAGGGCAACCGAAGATGCTTTCCTACTACTGTTCCCGAGGGACAGTCATCTTTGTGTAGGAATAATGTTGCAGCCCAGCAGTCCTTTTCCCACCCAGAGTTTTGGGACAAGTCTAAGCTGATGTTTCTCCCTCTGCGGATCACTGTCACATTCAGGATTTTCCCCTTACTGTGCTGCACCACACTGCCAATGTTCTGCAGCAACTGCAAGTTTTGGGTGTTTACAGAACCAAAATCCACTATCTCATCATCCACTTGCAGACCTGTGATCGGGGCAGGGGAGCTGGCGCTGATGCTGTTCACTTTGGCGAAGGCATGAGGGGGACTGAGGTCCTCGCTCTGGCCCAGGCTGCAGCTCATAGCCTGCTGGTAGGCCTTGGCCATGTCCTGGACCTGCTTCTCCTTGTCCCGAGCATGTAGCTGGTTCAGGTCCTCCTCCACCTGCTTCATCACCAACTTGTGATGGTTCTGCAAGCAGACGATGTTGTGCCTGGCGGTTTGCACTTGGTACATGTCCACGTCTAACCGGGGGTAGCCGTCGCAGTCCACCAGGAGCTTGTTCATTCCAATCCCTTTTTGCTTGGTTTCAGACTTACTTTCTGTCTTCCACAACTGCGAGAGTATGCATTTCTAAGTACTTTTATGTCTCTATTCATAAGGGATACTGATGTGTAGTTTTCTTTTCTCGTGATGCCTTTGTCTGACTTTGGTATGAGGGTAATACTAGCCTCATAGAAAGTGCTGGGAAATGTTCCCTCATCTCTTTTTGAAAGACTTTGAATAGGATTGGGTGACTGTGGATTAGACAATGATTTCTTAGATATGACACCCAAAGCGTAGCAACAGAAGAAAAAATAAATTGGACTCCATAAAAATGACTGTTGCGTGTCAGAGGACATCATCAAAAGACAAACTAATAGAGAGAAAATATTTATAAATCATCTGATTAAGTCACATATCCAGACTATATAAAGAACTCTCACAAGTCAATACAATTATAAATAACCTATTAAAAATGGCCAAAGGATTTGAATAGAATAAAAACATTTTAAGTTGTTGGAAGTAGTTACCTCTGATGTAGGGTATGTGAATTAGAGGGGATAAACAATTGTTTATAGTTAAGAACTACTTGCCTCTGCATCAGTAATTCTCAATAGGAGGGTTGCCCCTCAGAGGACATTTGGCTCTCTGAATCCATTAAAATTTTTTTATTTTAATTTTTTCAATTACAGTTGGCATTCAATATTATTTTATATGTTTCAGGAGCACAACAGTGATTATAGTGGTTAGACCATTTATGAAGTGCTACCCCTGATTATTCTAGTACCCACCTGGCACCATACACAGTTACTTCAATATTATTGACTATTTTCCCTATGCTGTACTTGACCGAATACATTTGATAGTCACCACTGAGGGGTGCTAAACATCCTGCAATGCACAGGGTAGTCCCCCTGAGTCACCTGGTCCAAAACGTCAGTACTGCTGAGGTTGAGAAACTAAACTGTGTAAACATTGATTAAAAAAAACACAAAGAAGCCAATACCAATTATTTGTGAATAAAAAAATCGTAATACCCATGTTATTTTAAGCCAAAAAATAAATTCCTCTGCAGAGGTTTCTGTGCCAGGTCCACAGAGGTAGTTTACTTTATGTGCTATGCTTTCACTGCTTTAATGCACAGCAGGGCTAAGAAAGCCTGCCAGGGATGTTTAGGGAGTTTACTTAAAGCTTCTGTTAAAATGCCAGGCTGTATTTTTTTTGAAGTAAATCACCAATCCTAGTATTGAGTTGGCAGAAGCATTGCTTAAATTAAAAAAAAAAAAAAATAAAAATCAAACTTTTACTTTTCATTTCCCTAAACTTCATCTATCAGGGTAAAACATATTCTAGTATAGGGGTTCATGAGGCAACAAAAGTAACTGACTAGAATTTTCTAACTTAAAGCTCCAGAAACTGAAGTTGATACTAGTAATGTTGTCTTTTTATAGCTAGAATGGACATTGCCACTTTTCTAACATTTGTGTCAATAATATGTATCAACATTTATCAAATCCTTTAAAAAATCTTAACTACTCCCAGTATGTTTGCCAAAGGCCAAGACTAATTAAGACTTAGCATCCTGCTTATCAATCACCTGAATCTACTGTCTATTCACTGTTATATTCTGAAACTTGTTTTCACATCACTTTATCCCCAACATTTTTAGTGTTCTCCCTAGAGTACCCACCAGCAGCTCGAGAAGGGCTCACTGTCCACGGGACTTGTTTATCTACCACCTGCCAGGGATGTTTAGGACAAAGCAAAGTCCAGCTGAAAGTTATACTCCCGATTTAGCAGCTAAGTAGTTGGTGGAATCCATTTCAGCTGACTTTGTTTAGTATTCTGTATTAAAGTGATAATGTTGGTGGCTAAATGATTGAAAACAAAACCCTAATCAATGAAAACTTCCTTCATTAAAAAAAGGCACTGCTGCCCTAGCCTGTGTGGCTCAGCTGGTTGGAGCATCATCTGGTAACCGAAAGGTTACGGGTTTGATTCCTCGTCAGGGCATATACCTAGGTTGCAACAACCAATTGAGGCTTCTTTCTCACATCAATATTTCTCCCTCTCCAAAAGCAATGAAAAAAAATGTCTTCAGGTGAGGATTAAAAAAAAAAAGGTACTAAAAAAATTAGTATACCAGTTTCAATCACTATGAACTTTTCCCCATAGAAATTCTTCCCAAGAATAGCCATTTATACTGTTCAATAAAATAAAAACAAAAGAATTCAAGAATAAAGTTTGTTTGCTCATAATGTAGTGGAAAGTAGTGTTATACAGGTGGTTTTATCAAAAATTTCTGAATCCCAATTGTATTTTTATTATCTACTAAAGGAGACATTATATGTTAATAGTGTCTCTTAAATTAAATACAATAACAGAAAAGAAACATAAGCTTTGGAAAAGGTAGACTTTTAATAACTGCTTTTATCACCAGGTTAAGTCATGCAGTTACAAAGTAGTTAGAAATATCTGAAAGGATATTATTGTTAAAGAAAGAAAAAAAGCTCATTCTTACATAAATAGTATCTAGCACTTCATTAGGACACTACTATTCAAAAGGCCCTGGCAAAATACAACACTCAGCCTCAGGTGGTTTTCAGGCCATTGTTAATGAAGCTATGTGTACAATGTGAGGCTCCCAAACGAAGACACAAAGTTGAGATGAGTGGGGTCATTACAGGCAATGCTCAGAGCCACCAGTCAGACTCCAAAGATGGAGCCCAAGTGGTTTTTTTTTTCCCCCCGGGATGATCGATTTGAATTATTATGCAATCAGTCGACACAGATTTTCGAAAGAGAACAATTAATGAGTATGAGGAGGTTACTGCATTCTTTGGACTGTATGTCATAACTGTAGTTAGTAAATTACAACAGTCTTAACAAAAATAGCCTTCATCATTTGATATTCAATGATTCTGTATGAAGATACCTTAATTCGCCACTAGGGTTTTTGTTTTGCTGGACAATATACTATCGATAAGCTATAAATGATACTGTTTTACGTTATAAAAATACTAGCTTTTTTCATTTATTATGTTTATAGGCATTCACTGCTTGAGTCAAGGTTAGGCTTGCTTATTAAATGATTAAAGGCAACTTTATTACAACAGTAGGTACTTAATTTATTCTAAAAGAATAGATGAACAGCTTTTATTTTTGTCTGCAACCTATAAATTGAGGGTTTTTTTGCTGATATAAAATGCCAATAACAGACTTGAGGACCATGCTACCTTCTGAAAATGCCACATATTGGCTTCATAAATGAGTCAAAGTTATAGCACATCTTAGATTTGTCCAGAGCTGAACCAAAAAGCAGCTGACTGCTCTTGGACAACAGGTGCTTTCCCGGCCAAAGCACTGACTGTACGGAAGCAGCCATAAAGCAAGGAAGTGCAGCCAGATAGAGGGACTTTTTATTTAAAGGCAAAATACCCAAATGTCTCTCCGGTACCTACTGCAGCTTTGTACATGATCCCCTAACCTTAATTTCTTTTTTCTTAAGGGGCTGATTTGATTGACTTGTTGAGAATGGTGTACATTATCTAATAAGTAGTGAGAGAAAGAGATCTCTGTGGTTACATGTAAACTTGTGATAGGTCTACAGATGAAGAGGTGAAGAGGGCAGTGGAGAAGTCAGCTACAGTCCATCTATGTGAAGGTCACACCGGCTTCATTGTACACCCTGAAGACTTTCTCAATGGCATTGACATAGGCAGCTGTTCTCAGGTCCAATCCCAGGTTATATTTCATGGCTGTGCGCATGATTTGCTGAAATGAAACAGAAGAAAGAGTGAAGACCACCCTGACTCGAGCATCCAGGCCATGAACACACATAAGCACATATCGGCCTGGAACGAGTTACCTGCCATCATTCAGTGCAAGACTTAGGAAGCCAAAGAAACTACTCAGGCAACAGAGGACTAATTCTCTGGAATTAAACAAACCACTATCTAAAGGTAGCAGTAAGAAGTTGCTGTTTAGAATTTTAGGTGTGAGCTGTCTCTGTGTCCTTTAGACATCCTGTTATCTGGAGTGACTTCCCTTGATATACTTTGTGATAATTTAAACAAACTTAAGGAGGTAAGGAAAATGTTCTGGAGTTAGTGGTGACAGCTACATAGCTGAGTGAGTACACTCAAAACTGCTAAATTGTACACTTTAAAAGGGTAAAATTTAAAAGGGCTTGTCAATTATATCTCAAAAAGTTAACAACAAATGCTACCTTCTTCTTAATATCTGTTTGTGCTATTTCAACTTAAAGCCAAGTGGATAGAATTTGAACTCCAAAAGAAATTAAGAAAACATGACTTAAACTGCGTTTAAGCACTTGAAATAAGGATCAAGTTGTCAAAAAACCTTTTATTTATATAAAATTCTATAGTGAGGTAGCTCCCTGTAGCTACAATGGCGTGTGCACGGAGTTGCAATCCAATTTGACTAACTACTTGATATTTAGCTAACTGCCAAACATTACTCCCTCCTAAGTTGGTATTATTATTTGTTTCCATAAGCATGGCAAACACATTGAAGACTCTAAAAACACTGCTCATCATTTAAGATGGAAAAAGCATGTATTTTGTAACACACAAATAAGGAACATGTAAACAGATTGTGGTTTTTCCATTGCTGCACATGCAACTGCAATCTGTGCTTATGCACACACAGTCTGGTGGCTGAGATGACAGGCTGCCCTTCATGTCACTAGCAGAAACACACACAGCATATGCACACGTACCCGGGCTGAGCGCTCCATAGTGTAAGCTAAACCAGAATGCACAATGTCTTTCTCGGATGCCCCCTGTTAGGAAAAAGAACATAAATTTATAAGACCTTACATGGTAAAACAATGATCACAGAAAAGTATGAACCAAGAAAGATGAGGGCAAATGGTGAAATCAGCACTGTCCTCCATCTGTGTCGCAGCTGCACAACAGCAACAGGTTCCATTATTCACGTCACAGGGCACTCACTTCCAGTCCCTAAACAGGGACTCAATATGGTACAGAAAGGCATCTGCCCACTTCAATAGTAGCTCTGAGGTAGAATCAAGACTATATTCAGAGGTGTCACCAACTTTTAAAGCTGGATGAACGTTAGCAGCACTAATGAAACCCCCTAATTCTAACGATGAGGAAACTTGACCAGAGAAGTTGGCCAACTTTCTGAGTAACTGTTTTTATAGCTGGGATACAATACACGGCCTTTGACCACCAAGCCGACTCATCTCTTTCCTATGCCAATGATCTCTTATGAGTCAATTTGTTTCAACAGATTCCTTTATTTAATTTGTGTTTTGAAATGCTTTCTAAAAATTTTAGGACAATTAACTATCACCACCACTCCTAATATGATATATATAGCTCTCAAACACATATCCTGCCCTGGCTGGTGTGGCTCAGTGGATTGAGTGCTGGCCTGCAAACCAAAGGGTTGCCGGTTCAATTCCTAGTCAGGACACATGTCTGGGTTGCGGGCCAGGTCTTCAGTAGGGGGTATGCGAGAGGCAACTACACATTTATGTTTCTCTCACTTTTTTTCTCCCCCCTTTTCCTTTTCTGTCTAAAAATAAATAAAAACCTCAAAAACAAACAGAACGCATATCCTGATATGCCAGATAAAAACTTAAAAAGTGGGTCACCAAAAGGTTATCTATGCTGAACTTCATTCAGTTAACACTAATCAATTAAGAAAGTATATTTCTGTAACATTTGTATCAACTAAGAAACATCTGGGTTAAACTTTATTTTGTTCTACCAAGTTAGGAAAAGCAAAAAAATTTTGATTTACAGATGGAACACTGATGTTTCTTGGATTCAATCATTCATTCACCACAACATTTAATGAGTACTTACTATGTGTTAGGCACTACAGACACAGCACAAAAAAAATAATGAACATTATCTGTTCTCATCGAGTTTATATTTTGGTGGGAAGAGATAGCATATACTTGGGACTTAAAACCATGAGGCTGAGTGAGATCATCAAAATTTTGAGTTCAGCACTGGCTGGGTAGGCAGTTGGTTAGAGCATCATCCCTATATGCCAAGGTTGAGAGTTTGATCCTCAGTCAGGGAACACACAAAAATAAATCAATGAATATGCATAATTAAGTGGAATGAATTTATGCTTTTTCCTCTCCTTCTCAAATCAATATACTAAAAACAAAAATTTTGAATTCAAACAGAGAACTGTTCAGAAACCAAGTCCCTCCAATGTTAAGTGAGTGGAGAGCTGACAAAGATAGCCAGGAGTAGGGAGAAAACCAGGTGAATATGGTATCCTGGAAGGGAAGAGAAGAAAATATTGTATTTTAGGGGGGAGTGAGCACTGTGACAATGGCTGTGGACAGGTGAAGGAAGATGAGCACTGAGAAATGACCATTGGAATCGGTGGGGCTGATGTCACTGGTTACCTTGATGAACAGTTTTGGTGGAGTGATTGAGCATTAAGAGTACGTTCAAGTATAGAAGAACTGGACACAGAGTATGTACAATTCTTAAGGAGATTTGTCATAAGGGAAATAAAAATGGCAAGACCTGGAAGAGGAAGAGGGGTTAAGATTTGTATTTTTCTAAGACAGCATCTGGTACACTGATAGAAATGGCTGAACAGGAAGGACTAATGATACAGAAGACAGGGGAAGATTTGCTTGAGCTGTGAGATTTCGTAAGTTGAAAACAGGCTATCCAATGCCCAGAACGAGACTTGGGCTTAGATGGAAATACAGAGAGTTGATCTATAACAAGTAGAGAGATGACACAAGACAGGATACAGATATCAGGAGCTGGGTGCATGGGGAAGTTCTCTGACTGCTTCAATTTCCTCTAAGAACATATACCAGGTCATGAGTTGGAGTGCAGGAGAGAGAGGAGAAAATATGAAGAATGAGAAAATAAATGGAACAGGGAAAAGTAGTACAACTGCTGGGCAGCCCTAAGAGCCTACTCAAGGTTAGTGGTTAGGATCAAATAGTGAGCAAGGCCTCCAGCTAGAGGGGTGCAGGCATGGAGGGGGCAGGGGTCTAGATTTTATCAGGGTTCAGGTGTTAGAAAGGGGGTATGATGAAGAAAAACTGACTAAGGAGTCATCGTGATGACAGAACATGGAATTTAAGTTAAATGAGAACTGAAGACAATAGGGGGGTGATAAGGGCCAGTGAAAAGATGGTAAGGGCGAAAACATGGCCAGGGAAGGGGGAAGTAGACAGGAGGTGGAAAATAATGCTTTATTATAAGATCATACAATAGGTAAGAGGTGGAGAAATAGCACTAAAGTCTAAAATTAGAAGCACTGAAAGCATTTGAAAATTGGGAGACTGGTATATTGGGCAACGATTATTTTAAAGGATAAAAGGAAAATCAGTATAGCTATTTCCCTAACTAATTAGCTGCTCTTTTGCTGCACTCCCTCTGGAGGTTTCAATCTGAGTGACTGGTGTGTGCCAGGCAGGTGCTGGAACATGGGGTGACCACTGGGAGGAGCAGGAAGCCCAATGAAGAGCAGCACGAGTCCTGCCAAGGCACTGTAGTTACTTGTGATGGAAGGATGTATGCAGAGGGCACTTTCAGGGAAGGCAACAGAGATGCGGTGATATCTAAGCAAGGAAGGGGTCAGGGCATTTTCGACAGAGGGACCAGAACCAACAGAGACTTGGCTTTGGGAAAAAGGAAGATTCATTTAGGAGAATAGTTAAGCACGTTCAAAACAAAACCTTTCACTTTCCCCCAGGGTTCAATATAGTACAGCGATTTCAGCTGGTGTGCTGCTAGACTTTTTATAACATGTGATACCTGACTACTTAATTAGGGGCACTGACCTCTTTTCCTTTAGTCTGTCAAATAAAAAAAAATAATAACACCCAACAAACACAACAATAGTCATCCAGTGTGAATGAGTCAAAATTATACCTTTTTTGGGTCAGGTTGGCAAAAAATCTGTTTTTTGGTGTGCTGCAGAATTTTAGTGATTAGATGAAAAAGCTTGAAAATGACGGATTTGGGTTCGTTATTTTCCATGACTATTTCATTTCATAAAATATAACTTAGCCACTTTCCTGCCATACATGTCAAAACTAATTTTAAAAACTGCACAGACAGTTCCAATGACATCATCACGCCTGGAGCCATTCCCTCTCCTTTAGGATAAATTCCCAGAGGGGACATTATCATGTCAAAGGGCAGAAATACTTTAAAAAGGCTTAAATTTTTCCAAAGAGCTGTACCAATTTGCATTGTTATCAGAATAAAATAAAGATACAACTGCATTACCACAGACACTGTTGAGTGTAAGGTCCATTAGTTGTTTTTGCTAATTGAATACATTAATTTGTAACTTAACAGTGAGGTTAAGCTTTTTTCCCTAGGCCTATTTCCTCTGACTTTGCTTTCCGTATCTTCTGCCCTTTATTGGCAAAGAAGTTCTCTTTGTGATGTATATGCATTATTAATATACTTTGTTGATAGCTAATTAACACAAGATACCCTTTCTAATCTGTTTTAACTCTTACTTGTATCCATATAGCAATTATGATTTTATGAATAGTTCTAATGTTTACTTTTCAATTCTTTTTATTTCTCAGAAGCTTAAAAAAGTTAAAACACATAATAATTCTTTGCGATTACAATAGAATCACTTGGTTGAGTCACCTGTATTGCAAAAGTACCAAAAGAAGAACCATTCGTTATTTTGAACTAGGATTCTTACTCTATTTTAAGAATGTAGAGGAAGGTACAAAGCACATACAAGTCATATAATTATTATCATGTTGACTACAACCTGTGAACTCAGCCTACTAGACCTGAGTCTAAAGAGAGCAGGTAGCGTGTGTTAAATGAAACTCCGTCACAAGCACACTCACCGATATCCTGTCCTGAAACTCTGCTGTGGGCACAACAGGGATAGTTCCACCGTGCTTTCCAAATTTTCTCTCCAAACTCTCTTGAACAGACACTATAAAAAACCAAGATATGAAGATAAAACATTGCTAGTAGATAAAGAAAATAAAGTAGAAGCAAAATTTGTCCAAAACTATACACACAACCTTAAAATCAAGAGTCTTAGAAACCTTCAACACTACTGACATGGAAGGGTTAATCATTTAAAAGGAATAAAGCACTTGGCCAAATTCCTATATAAATGTGAATTTAGGTCACTGCTCTGTTTCCATAACACCCATTACCAGGGGTTTTCCTTGGCTCTTAAAAAAAGAAATTGCTGAGGGGAAAAAGAAACGGAACTAGATGGATCACTTCACCCAGATTCTGAGCAGGCTGAGTGAAGAAACTCAGTTGGAGGTCTTGGTCTTATTTCAGCTTGATGAAAATTCTACTGTTAACTCTGGAGCCTACTCTAGTCAAAGAAAAACAGTATTCTCATCAGAAGACTAAAATATTCTTGACACTAAAGAGGCCTTTACTAAGAGCAACCAGAGACAAAGATGGGATGTGCATCAACAGAAGTCATGTTTTAAAGTGATATTCTTTCTATTACTAACTTGTAGATTATGTTCTTGGGACATTACACCATAGAACAAATATTTGAATATAAATCTATTTGAGAAAGATAATATATTGATTACCCATAAAGAAATTGTGTATTTTTGATCTGAGACTCATGAGACAAAATACTATAGTTTTCTGTACTGAAGTTAGTTTAAATTCTTTAGGATTACAAAAGGAAACTAGTCTTCTTAAGTTTAAGCTTTTCTGGCTTTCCAGGCCAAAAGGTTATTTATTTTTAGGGACCAATTTCATCAGAACTTACTGAGCAAGTGGTAGTTAGAATCCCTTTCATATTTGAAGGTCAAACGGCCATAGCTGACATGATTTAGGTTCTTCAGCCACTCAAAGTAAGACACTGTCACTCCTCCAGCATTCAGGTAGAGATCTGGAATAACCATAATGTTCCTCTCCAGAAAAATCTTATCAGCTTCTGGAGTTGTCGGTCCATTGGCACCTTCAGCAATGATCTGTAAGAGTCAGGAACATAAGAGAAATACCAATACCATCACCAAATCCCCTGCATTGAGCACAAGAGATGAGCATATATGGGTAGGGAGTTGTGGGGAAAAGGATAATTTGAATTTAAATCAAATTAATAATAAGTCATTTTGCTCTCAAGTATATAAAACTATTTTTCACTTATTTCTATAACTACTTTTGAAAGTTTAGTTTAAGAGGAAACCGATGGTGATGGTTGCACAACTCTGAATGTACTAAAAACCATTCAATTGTACAATTGGGTGAACTGTATGGTATGTGTCCCAATATCCCAATAAATTACTGTTAAGAAAAAAAAAAAAGGGATACCCGGTGAGCACCTTTCTGTGACCTTCAAAGTCATCCAAATTGCTAAAGTTGAACCCAGTCTCCATTCTGCTTTTACCTTGGCTTTGATTCTGGGTGCATTGGACTTGGTCAGCTGCTTCTCACTGGCAGCAGGGATCAATATATCACAATCAGCCTCTAAGATGCTCCCTTCATAAAGCTTTGCCTTGGGGAAGCCCAGGATTGATCCATGTTGCTGTAATTGATTGAAAATCAGAATTAACAGCTGCACTAGAGTTTAAATGCTATGTTTAGTGCCTATGATACGAAGACAAAGTTATCTTTAAAGCAATGGAAATAAATTTAGGTAAGACACTGCAACTTTACAATAGTCAGTGCAGTTAAACTCTTCAGGTATTAGATTAACATACCAATTTGAAGTCTTCCAGTTCCTTTGGGTCAATACCATCTGGATTCCATATGCTCCCATCAGATTCACCAACACCAACACATTTAGCACCAAAGCGATGCAAATACCTCATTGAGTGCAGGCCCACATTACCAAATCCCTGTAAGTAACAATTATGTATATGACACAAAAAATCAAATTCCTACCACAGATACATGGTAAGAGTCATATTCTGACCAACATATCTGCCATTCTGTTAAAATTAGTTCTCAAAATCCTTTGGCCAAAGGAAATGATGAACTAAATGGCTTCTCTTCAACCATAAATTTCTATGTTTAAAACTGTGGGACCAAACCCTTTGTTATCTGTGATAACGAGTCCTGAAGAAGTTTAGTTAGGTGCGGTCTTGTTGACTTATAAAGAAATGACAGTGGTGTCAATCACACCACCCAGGTCCTCGGTCCTTGATGACCATATTCCCGTCCTATGGTTGTAAAAAGGCAAATCACAAATGGGGAGAAATATGAATTCTATTTTCAAATGGCACTCAACTGAATTCCTCTAAGTAAAATAATCAAATACCAACAAAATCCTTTTGGTATATCCCTAATAGTTTAAGAGACTTCCTCTTCTAGATACAGTTTCAATTCATAAATTGATCAAAAGAAGCTGGTGAGACTTTCGTACAAGGGGGGGGGGGGCCTCAACCCTCCCTCCCACGGAATTTATTTACCAAAAATTGTGTATTTATTTGTACATGTTCAAACTTCAGTCACTTTCAAAATATTCTCCATTTGATGCAATAATATACCTATCCAGATGTTTTTTACACTGCTCAAAACAGTTTTTGAACTTGTTGATTTTGAGACCTTTTAGTTCTTCTGCCGTTTTTTGTTTCACTTCTACATCGACAAAATGTTTCCCTTTGAAGACTTTTTTCATCTGGGAAACAAAAAAAAGTCACTTGGTGCGAGACTGGAAGAACAAAGGGTGCGACATGGGGGCCATGCCATTTTTTGGTCAAAAACTGCTCAACACTCAGTGCACTGTGGTCAAGTGTTGAAAGAGTCTTAAAAAGAAATTCACTGAAGCTGAATGCAGCCTCTCACATCAACACCGGCTGGTACACTGCTATGGATGGGTTCCTAGAACACTCACCTAGTGGGGGAAGCCTGTACTATAAGGGACCTACCCTTCAGAAGATAATTCCATTTTTTGGAGGGGCCCCCCTCATATGTATCTGAGAGATAAACAACCATTCTAAAACCTAAGAGATTCAAAAGAAACAAATCTTAAAACATTAAAAAACTTACTTTATGTATATCAGTTATTCTTTAAGAAATGAAAATTTTTACCTGAACAACAAATGTTTTATCTCCAAATCCTGGTGTCATTCCTAAAATGCTCATGTAAGATGCTTCATTGATGAAGTTTTCAATCCCATGGAAAACTCCCCGGCCAGTAGCAGAGATCCGTCCATGGATTCCACCCTGACTGATGGGCTTACCAGTGACACAGGCATGGGCATTAATATCCTGCAAGAGAAAGTCAAAACTTCAAAGATTCTCAAGGAGAATTTCATATGATGAACCAATGTCATGAAGTATTGGAGCCCGAAGACATTCTCATTTAACTATACTACGCTCATCAGGAGTACATGTGTTTAAGGGAAGAGGGACTTTCATGAAGAGGGACATGCATCACTTTTCCAGTTTTTTGTTCCTAGAAAATGGGTACAAGTAGACTATATTCTCCAATGGGAGAAACAGGGTGTTTATGACTTTAATATCAAATAGGTACAAATAACGATGTCACAAAAATAGAGATAGTTCAGCTTATAACTATTATTCCTTCAATACATGCTTAGTCTCTCTAAGTCAGGGTATATCACACCCTTAAGTGTGTTAAAATCCAACACTAAGACTTGAGTATGTAACCAAAACAGAGCTTAAGATAGGAAGAGGCATGGTGGTGTTTTTGAATGGGAGGACTCAATGTTGTAAAGATATTCTTCTGTCAAACTACGTTACAAATTCAATAAAATGCCACTAAAAAAACTTTAAATGAAAATACTCAAGTTCACCTAAAAAAGTGGATCAGCAAAAGTAGTCAAGGAAAAAAAAAAGACAATAAAATAATTAGGGAGCGTAGGGGCAATTTGGAATACCTACCAACATAAAAATACCCACCGACCAAAAAAATTCTACTTCTATGAATTTTTTCTTGGTATATTTAGTATGGTATCATTTAGGTTAAAAAAATACATGTGGTTAAGACACAGAGGCCCATACCTATGTGTGAGTGGAGTTACCTCTGGTGTCAGTGGTTCAGTTTGGGAAGTGAATGAAGTGAAAGAGCAACAGTCTTTACCACTACCTTTCTGTACACTGAATTGATGTGCATATATTCTTGTTCAGAAACAAGTATAATAAGAAAGAAAGATGAAAAGGCTTGGAAGGGCCTCCCTTTCACGATATCAAATATATCATAAACTGTAGCAATCAATGCAGAATAGACAAATTGGTGAAACAGAAGAAACTAGAGACAGTTCTGTTATATATAGGAAATCTATATAAAATGAAGAAGCATTGTACGTATATCAGTAGTAGCTAAAACTCATAACTACTTAATAAACTTAAGGCAATTTGCTATCCATGTGAAACAAGATAAAGTGCTTTATTTCACACCTTATCCCTTATCCCAATATATGTCCTAGCTAAGCTGAGTTAAAAAGTAATTTGGTGTTTTTCTGTATTGTTTAAATATTTTTAGAGATAACCAAGAATTGTATTACTTGTATAATTACCAACAAAAAGAATAACATTAAGTTAAAAAAAGCAGTCTAGTAAAGTGATTTACAGAATTAGTAGTTTTCCCACAGTCGTTTTTTTCCATGAATAATTAAAACTTATGAATACAGAATTGCAAACCTACTGCCAAGTGCTTTTTCAACAGTGGGAATGCAAATGCTGGAGCTGACAGGAGTACTCTGCGAGGCCAGGCGTGGTGCCAGCGCCTAGCTCCCCAGCATACCCAAGTGTCCTGCAAGTCGGGAGAGGAGAATACACTCTCCCTCCAACACTGCCTCTTCCAGGTGGGGCTAGACCAGAAGAGCTGTGTGGTTTAGGTTCACATTTGGAAATAAGTAACAAAAACTGTGGCTGCCTGAAGTCCTGATTTTGAATTTCTTATCATTGGAAGGAGAAAAAGTTTGTTACCAGTATAGTCCAAGGTTTAAGCTGGCAGTGTGTCACAAAACTTTCTTTTGCTGTGCCACTGAGAATGAGCTATGAATAACAATATACTTGTCTACTACTTTGTATTCTTCAATCTAATGTCTTGCTTAAAAAGAACAAGAGATCATACCCAGAGCTCACTGAACGTAAAAAGGTGAGATAGAAAAACACTCCTTTTGAGCAATCAAAATTCTTTGAAGTGTCTCATACTGCCCTATTTTATTTCAGGGGACTTACGCAATTGACATGATGTGGTATTTTGTGTTTACTAAGGGCTGGGTACTATCTTAAGTGCATATTATTGTCATTGATTTAATTCTCATGACTGTCTCACAAAGTTAAGTACTATTATTATTGCCATTTTACATATGAGGAAACTGAGGCACTAGCCACAAGTCACAGAGCTGGTGTGCAAAGGAGCCAGTTCTAGAATCCAGGCTGTAAGCCCATGCTCCCATCACAGACTGTATCTCTCAGAAAATGAGACTAATTTCCAAAGTCCTCCACTGGGTGCCCCAGTCCCCTTCCTCCCTCTCAAGATGAAAGATATTCTTCCTATTCTTCAAGGCTCATCTTTCCTCTAGGTCCCTTAAAAAAACTCTTCTAGGCCTTTATTCCCTCAAAAGACTTTGCTACATCCACCATCCTCTATTTCTCTTACATCACCTATGTCTGCACCAATGAATTTGTGGCCCAAAGCCAATCAAATGCTGAATGAACAACAGAAATCTTTTTCTTTGGACAACAGTCATCTTTCTAGCTGTCTTCCTTTTGATTTTCTCCAGTGCTCTTTTCTTAGAGTGGAAGCTGCTCTTCATGCCCTACTTCCCTCTCTTGACTTACCCTTGCAGTTTGACTCCCATCTCACTGCTGAGGATAAGCCAGTTGCTGAACTGGTCTCTTCAGAAACCTCCTCCCTCCGTCTCTCAACACCCACAACACACAGCCCTCAGAGTTTCTCATTCTTTTAAAACTGAGTGCTGTCTTCCCTTAAATCATTCTTCAATCTCCCCATTTGTCTCTAATGCTAGGGGCAGGCTAACCTCACCTCTCTTTCTGGGCTCCTGCCCACCCCCAACAACCCCATTCTCTGCCACACGCAGGGTGAAGCTTAAAATCCACACTCAGTTGTGTCACACACCCGCTCACAAATTAGTGCGTCATTGGTTTCCCTCTGTTTACAAAGAGCCAAGTCCTGCTGTCACCTATAGGGTGATAATCTGATCTGACTCTCCTCTGCTGGCTTCTCTTGGGCCCTATATCACTCTCTACTTTCGTTACCATGGTCTTCTCTCAAGTTTACCTCTTTTGCACAGCAGAACCTTTACCCAGGTGCTTCCTCTTGCCTCTAACACTTGCTCTGTGTTTCCCTAGCTGATGTCTACTCATCTTCGAAGGAGCCTTTCTTTTTTTTCTTTTATCTATTGATATAATCATGTGACTTATTTATTTATTTTTACTGTTCTATTACAGTTGTCCCAATATTCCCCCCATTGCTCTCCCATGTCCCACCTACCCCCGCTCCCACAATCAATCCCCACCGTTGTCCATGTCCATGGGTCATTTATACTTGTTCTTTTTTTTTTAAATTTTATTTTAATTTATTTTTTCAAATACATTTGTCTCTGCCTCCCCCCAACCACTTTCCCTTGCCCCCTCCCTCCTTCCCTCCCTCAGCTCGTCCCCTTTGGTTTTGTCCATGAGCGAAGGAGCCTTTCTTAATCTTACTTCCAAAGACTTGGTCAGGCTCCCATTATTCTTTTCATAGCATCGAAACTTCTAGTATCCATCCCAATTGCACCAAACACCTTGCTTACACTAAACCTTACATATGGTAGGTACTTTAGATATATTTCAAATGGATGTCTTTTTCAACTCCGTTTCTCTTCCTCTTACATAAATGTTTGCTTTTTAGGGTTTCACCCTCTTCAGAGACAGAAAGTTAGGTTTTCTTCTTGTGTTCTGTATTAGTGGCACCACTTCTCCTCAGTACCCACACCCAAGTCCTTTTGGTTCTCTCTGACTCAATATTGTCCTGTTCCTTGATCCCACATATCCTATTCAGTCCTACAGAGTCTACCTCTGCCAGGTGGCAATGCTCCTCTCCAGCCCCTGTGGCTCTTGGGCTATGAAGGAAGTTATCTCTTTGCTCTACTACAGCCCAACACTGGTTCCAGTCCAACCTTCCCTCAGGAAGGGTCAGCATCAAAGGTTCCCCTCTGACTAACCAGTACAACAAAAACACCAGGGTTTAATATTTTTGTCCTAGTCCACTTACCTCTTCACTCTTATAACCTTTCTAAATATGTCTTACTTTCAGATAATCCCTATGTTCAAATTCTATCCATTTTCAAGGTCTAGTTCAAATACTTCTTCTAGGAAACCTTGTTTCAGAAACTGTAACTCTCTACCCTTGTATCATACTATCTCTGTACCTTATTTGCTATGTGTCTTAATTCCTTTTTAAATGAAAGCTCCTAAGGAAAAAGTCAGAAGTGAAAGCTTCTTTATTTCTCTTCTAGTGTCTCAGGACAGCGTATTACCCAGCTAGGTGATTTCTCTTTGAAGGTTCCACCCCAGCACCTAGGTTGGGCATCTAAGGAAAAGCTCAATCCACGTTTACTACATTTATGACTTACGAACAGAGACAGAAGTACAAAACATGCAAATCAAGGCATGATTAAAGGGGAGGAGATAAACCCAGTGGATTCTCTACTTTCACATACAATACAGATTGTTATTTCTCGTAGATAGCAAATGAAGGCCTCAGGCCTTTTGGTGGGTACTTACATAGTGCCCTATGGTGCTTGCATAGGTGTCAGCAATCCAGGACATCTCCCGCTCACCTGTGCTCATGTCTGGGGCAGGCACGTCAATTCCAGGACCTGGGGGCATAGGGAAAGGGCACTATACCAGTTTTGAAGATAAACTTATTTCAAACACAAAGATCCTTATAATCCTCTGTAACAAAGCTACCATGGCTAGAAAACTTTAGATTTCATTTAGGTACCTAACTGAAGTCAAAGAAATGCTTATTATATGTATTAAATGTTTCCTACCAAATTTATACACCCACAATATTACATGGAACTTTCTCCCACTGGCATTTACTTGGAAAACAGCTATGCACAGATATAAGCCAATCCCTAGGACTTCTGTATGTGCAAGCAGAGCCAAATCAATTCAGCTTTTTTGACCTCAGTTCTTTGAACTGTAATCAGAGATAACAATACCACCTTACCCTGATGAAGAAGATTGCTATGGTTAGAGAGTGTATGTGTATGAGGTAACATACCCCTTGCTGGGGTTAGCCCTCCTCAGCATATAGAAAAAGAAGGAAGGAAAAAAGACACATTACTGAAGCAGTTGTGTAAGCTCCATATTTTTACCCATAACAGAATGCAGCTTTGACTATCATCCAAAGCTTATTCAGTGTATATAAAATTTTAGGCCTTGGCTTTCAGTTTCTCAGATCACAGTAAACTAAAAAGTTGAAGGACAAGAAGTTAGCTCAAAGCAGCAACGGGTACCAATGACAACACACTACTGATGGCCACAGTGAGATTCAGATAAAAACATGTTAAATGATGCTCTCTCAAATATGGAAAGGCAGAAACGTGTAGAATACTTCTTTCTAAAATAGGAAGAATAAAAGGATGTATGTCCATGTAAATGACTTAGAATCACCAAAACAGACATGAGGAAAAATGCAAGTTTCACACGTATATGTTCCCATTTACATAACTCTCTCTATATTTATGTATAATATCTATGCACATATTTCCATTTGCATGTATGTGCGTAGAGTTTGGAATGCACACATATATTAGATGCACAAGCTTGTTCACTATGTTTGTATTTCAGCCTTGTTATACAATTGTTTCAGTTGTATAATACAAATTCATATCATTATAAAAAGAAAAACACAACTTTAAAAATGGTAAAACTACTAAGTCTCCCTCAAAATAAAGTTAGTTTTAAGAACTCAAGTTTTTTCTTTATTTTTCTATTTTAAAAAAGGTTTTATTTATTTATTTTTAGAGAGAGGGAAAGAGAGGGAGAGAAACATTGGTGCGAGAGAGGTTGATCGGTTGCCTCTTGCACGCACCTAGCTGGAGACCTGGCCTGCAACCCAGGCATGTGCCCTGAACAGGAATTAAACCGGTGACCTTTCAGTTTGGAGGCTGGTACTCAATCCACTGAGCCCCACTAGCCAGGGCTCAAGTTTTTTTCTATAATTTTTACTTTTTAACCAGCAATATAAGGTACATTTTAATATTCTTATACATTTCAGGGGGCCAAGGTCTAAGATACTGGACATTTTTGTACAACTTGTGATATAATGGACACAGAACTGGCTAAGACAAGTTTGAAATGGTCAAGGTTTGTTTTTTACACTCCGGCCCACCTTCTCCACCCAATCTCTAACTCTATGCTCTGAAGCCCTTTGTAGGCATCTTATAAATCTCATGAAGTCTAACTCTCCAAACCTATCCTCACCCCATACAACTCTCATACTTGAAGGATTAATGCTATTTTCTAGCCTCACCCTCTGACAAAAAAAAATGAAGACTTTAAGGTATTTTTAAACAAAGTTTATGAAGTAAATGATTATAAACTTAACAGTTTATAAAGCTGATATCTAAACTCACAGAACAGAAGTAATGCCAACCTTTTATAAACTTTATCCTGTAAAACAATATTCCTCCGAACAGCATCAACAAGAATAAAATGCTTATGAATAAACTTTGAGAAAGGAGTGTAAGACCTATACACTGAAAACTACAAAATATTACTGAAATAAGTTAAAGACCTAGGCAAATGGGAAGACATTCAGTGTTCATGGACTGGAACACTTCATATGGTTAAGATAGCAATACTTCACTAAGTGGTCTTCAGATTCAATACAATCTCTGTCCTATCTCAGCTGACTTTTTCGTAGAAATTGAAAAGCTGATCCGATGTGAGAAGGCCAGAACTCAGACTCAGGTTAAAATTGCAACCTGAAACTCTGTGGAAAGGGAAGTCAGAAAATAACAGAGAAATAATAACAATTTCACAGGTTTCCCCAGGACTAGTTCTGTGCCCTGGAGGGAATGAAAGAAATCGTCCTGCTTCTGTCTTATGCTACAAGGACTTCTAAGCCCAGATATCTAGTTTAGTTGCCTTGTGGGTTGATGCGGAGTAAGGTTTCTGCATATAAGTAAAGAAGTCAAATTGCTGGTATTTAAGCTTTTTGTGTTTCAATGAATCAGTTTTTAACCTTTGGAACTCTTACGATACTTGTCAATATAGAGAAAGTTAAGCTGAATATACTTTGAATAATGGGCAATAAATACACCTGAATAAAATATGAAACCTCTCAAGGCTATTAAATATTTCTGGGATTTAAAAGAAGAAATATGATATAAAAAAATTATGAAGGCTATTGATAGGCTGAATATGAATCTTAAGTTCATAGGAACTTATCAATAGTGGGAAGAATACTGGGGAAGAAAAATACAGGGGCAGGAAAAGAAAAGTAGATCATCTTTCCTATGTGAGTCTTCTTTAGTTTAATTATGTTGAAAAGGCAAACATTCTATTAATTTGGTTTGTTTTTAAAAACAAGTCAGAATATTTCTAGAGTCAGAAATATATAGAAAGACTGAAAATTAAAGATTGATGAATATTTATACAGCACAGAAAAGAATATTCCTATGTCACAAAAAGAATGTATGATACAAATTATAATTAATATGATACAAAAATACCAACCAAATGAAGATCAGTACCTTCAGAAATTTAGTCTGGCAAAACCTCCTAATAACAAATAATAAGAATCTCAGGAATCTGCAAAATCAGTCAGTGATGGCAGAGTGAGCCATCAGTGTGAGCCTCCCCCATCTCTCCACCTGTGCCCACTGCTTTGAAGGCAAAGGCATGCTTAAGCCTCCAATTCCAAAGGCATCAGATGTCCCACTGCTATCAGAACAATAGGATGACTACTGTAAAACTGCTTTTTAAATATTAAAAAATGTTTATAATATAGGTATTATTTAGTTCCTAAAAGTATGGCCTGGTCTTTCTCGAAGTCACAACAGAGATTGTACAATGCTATTACAGTGACCAAAAACCTTTACTATCCACAAGGAGAAGAGGTGGTCGTGAACTCTCTTGGTGTCTACATTGCACACTGGGCACCTGAACATTTCTAGTAGAGATGTGTCATAAATACATTTAGGTATCTCACCATACTTATCATAGAATGCAGTTTCTGAAAGAAAAAAGGGCAATTCTATCCATTCACATATAAATAAAAGCAGGGGTTCAAATTAAGACAATTACTTTTCAGAGAGTCCCATTTTATGGGGAAATCCTACATAGCAACACATACCAATAAATCCCTTCTTAGCCAGTTCCATGGTGAACCTCCTTGTGATCTTTTCCAATTCATTATCCTGTACAGAAAAATAAGTAAATAAAAACAAAATCAATGGAAAAAACTTTAATAGAAAAGCCACTTGTAGAGAAAATAGTTGCATCATGTTTTCTATTTATAGGACATTTTCATATATCTTCTTCTCAGAGCAACTCATGAAGCAGGCATTTCCATTTTAAAGACAAGAAAATAAAGAGAACAGAAAATGGGTTATTACAGACAACAGATAGCACTAGGATTCAAATCCAAGTTCCTGTTCTCTTTATTAATGTAAGACCCTATGAGCAATACTTATGGTATGTTTTCATTTACAGGGAAAAATTTTAAAATAATAAAATCATATATACTTATTATGTTTGTATATAGATGTTAATTTGGTACTATAAAACACAGTAACAATTAGCTTAATTATCTTGGAACTGATACACAATAAGATTTTTATCAGATTAGTTAATATATTTTTCACTAGAATCTTGAGATCCTGATACAAAAATCTCAGGTCATAATGATTTATAAATATGGATATAACTGCCTAAGAATATGAAGGTATTAATGACCTTTTAACCAAGAAATAAAATGAAAAAGGACACTGATGTTAAGCAGGTGACCTTTTATACAGCAAACACTCAATGAGTTAATTATTTACTTGTTTTTCCATTCCTTTTAAAAGCAATGGAGACCATTAATCTCACTGGTATGGGGGACAGACACTTTGTAATTTCAAGTCCTTTGTAAATGCACCATGTACACAAATGTCATTTTGATACTTACAGTATAGTTCTTGGGATTGATCTTAACACCAGCTTTGGCACCCCCAAATGGCACATCTGAAATAGAAGGCTGAAAGTTGTTATTCCATATAAAGGATTACAAAATTAAAAAGGAAGAAAGCACTATGCAATATTACAAAAATGTGTGATGCTTTAAACTTTAATTTCAAAAAATTCAGGCAATAAGTTCATACTGACCTCTTCTAAAATGCTGTACTCTAAAATTCTAGTAAACAGAAATTATAAGCTGAGGTAAGTTACAAAGTATATTTAATCAGTGTACTCTGCTACTTCTGAAAGTAAAAGCAAATTTATTTTCCATCTACTATGATTTGGTCTTATGTACAGAATATAAAAAAGGCTTTCAACAAAGGTCTATACCTAAAAAAATCCAATTAGTTGCTATAAAAAGTTCCCCATTTAAAAAGACTAAATCTTAACACTAATTGAAAAATGATGTAAGCCTTAAAGTATGAAACAACAACAAAAAAATCAGTTCTGATTCTATTTCTCTAACATCTTAAAAAGTAACCTTGTATATAAACATATTTCCCCAAAGAATTCTTATTAAGTATAACAAAGGAGATCACTTACCAACTACTGCACACTTATATGTCATCAGAGAAGCCAAAGCTTTTACTTCATCTACACTCACATCAGTGCTGTATCGAATACCTGGTTTAAAAAAAGGGAGGGAAGTGAGAAAGGAGATGTATTTAGAACATCCTTCTAACAGGTTAAAAAAAATGCTACGAATTGAAAATGTCCACACTTTGTACATTGTACGCCCTGGTTACTTCCAAGAACATGCAAAGGAGCTTATGTTGAAAAGTCAATATAAAAGGTTAAAAAGAAAAATTGCCAAGTAGCCCCCCAGGAAGAGCTACAGGATGAGCACTGGATTTTAAGTATTCTGATAGCCAAGAGAAAAAAGACTGGTGTTGAAGTCCAGCTTTTGCTTTCTGGCCGGAGTAGCAAAGAGCATCGAATAGAGTTCCTGGTGACTTAGAGAGGAATAAGAACTAGTCCTGTCCTTCAGAAATTTATAACCCAGTGAGAAGTAACTATGATTTCACAAGAAAATTACCTTCAAATGAAGATTTTGGTTTTTTAAAATAATTTTATGAAGACAACTACCTTAGCAAAGGTTGTATTTTTCTTTTACTGATACTTTTTTTATTGGGTAATTTAGTAGTAGGGAGCTCAAGAATTTTGCTTTCTGGTAAGATACAGATATGGACAAATGGATAGTCAACAAGTTCAACAGATTCAACTTGGACATCAGATGTTTAAATAGTTTTTAACTTCAAATGTGTATACTCAGAGTACCTTACCTGTTCCTTCCCTTACCCACTGCTAGCCTCTTTTTAAATCCTCACCCAAGGATATCTTTTTTTCATTGCTGAGAGAGAGAGAGAGAGCACGCGCGAGCGAGCGATGGATTGGTTGTCTCCCATACCTGCCAGGACCGGGAACGTACGTCCCCATACCAGGGATTGAACCCGCAATCCTTTGGTTACTCAATGACGCTCCAACCAATTAAGCCACACAGGCCAGGGCTGCTAGTCTCTTTCAACTGAAAAATGAGAATGCTGAGCAGTTCCTGGGGATGAGCAATTCTTTTCACTCTTTCTGCAAGGGTGGGAGGTGGCCAAGTAGATAGACAACTCTAAGTCTTACATTTCTGTGTTTAGAATTGTACATGTTTGGTAGAGGGGACAGAGAAATTAGGTATGCCCACTACTTTGGTTTTAGGGTCTTGGCTAATCACCCTTCCAAGTTTGGCAGTTAAGTCACATGGCATACTCCATGGTCCACTGTGCCTCTACCCCGTGGAAGAATGCCTGAGAGAGGCTGCTGTCTGTACCCTGGTTGGGGCTTCCTGACACTGCGTGTGTGTGTGTGTGTGTGTGTGATGAAGTGTATCTGAATGAAGTTGGTTATAACTTTCACTAAGAGTCTGAAGAAATAAGGGACCCAGGCATATCTCAAAGAAATCCGGGGAAAAAAGTTTTCAGATAGAAATACACAGTAGCTAATGAACTAGCAGTTTGAGAAAACGTCCCTAGTCATTTTTCAAAAAAGTCCTCACCTGAGGATAAATTTATTGATTTTAAAGTGAGAGGGAGGAGAGAGGAAGAGAGGGAGAGTGGAGTGGGGGGTGGGGGAGTGAGAGAGAGACAGAGAGAGAAACATTGATTGGTTGTCTCCCATATATGCCCCAACCAGAGATCAAACTTGCAACCTAGGTATGTGCCCTGACAAGGAACTGAACCCACACCCTTTGGCTCCAACCCACTAAGCCACCGACCGGGCCAGGGCCTACGCATTTTTAAAAGCTAGTTTCTTAGGTATCAGAAAACATCTATTTATACATAGACGATATGTTCTAAGAGAATTTTATCATAAAAATCATAAAGAGCAAATTCTGAAGCTAAACACATTTTTGTTTGCCTATTGGTAAAATAAATGATTATACTGAGAAAGGTGACCTCTTAGAAAAACTATATCTTACATGTAATAGGTTCTCAAAATATTTGTGGAATAAACTTAGCTTTTATTAAAATTTTAAGAATTATAACTCTCAGAAATTGAGTTGAAATGAAGTCCCAAAACTATGGAATTAAAGAAACCACAATCATTCAGACTGGTAGGAGGGGCAAAGATGAGGAGATGCTGAATGGGGTGGTCCCACACCCACATGTGGTGAATAAAAATTCAGGAAGGGTATTTCAGGAGCAAGGAGTCCCAGCCCCACACCAGGCTCCACAGCCCAGGATTCTAGTGCCAGAAAGATAAGTCCTCATAATTTTTGGCTGTGAAAACCAGTGAGGATTGTGTCGCTGGAAGAAACTCCTGGGAGCAGGTCCTCTTAAAGAACCTACACACAGACTTAGACTTACTCCTTATGAGTTCCGTGCCCTGGGTAGCTGCTTGAAAGGCATGGGTGGCATATGGGGAGGAAATGCAGTGTCTGGCATCAAGGTGAGTGCTGGGGGTCAGCAACCACTGTTTCTTCTCTGAACCCTGCCCCCAGCAGAGCCACAGAACCCACAGGCAGGTGCCATATCTGAGACTCCATCAACCTGGTTAACGCTATTTGCTCTGCCATGGAGATCCTCAGAGGTCCAGTCCTCATGCAATTTACAGGCCCCCCCAAGCTGTTAACAGTGGTTTTTCCATACGAATGGCTGGTATTGGCTCATGCTTCATAGCAACAGCTGGATTCAGAGAGCCCCCAGCACCTCTTGCTAAGAGGTCTAGGCCTGGCACTAGCAGTAGCCAGCGTAGGTTCACAGCTTGGCTTCACCTGGGAATGTCCAAGTTCAGCACAAGTAACAGCCATTGGAGATTGCTTTGTAGCCCATGCAGGGTGGCCCTGGGAAGAACATAGGTGGGGACTGACCTTGGCTGTACCACCCGGGAAACCCCAGAGCCTGTGCAGCCAGTGGACAGCTACAGATCCCGTCTGAGTACCACCACCCTGCCCCTGTATAGCTGATCTTCCTCGGAGGGCAGAAGTTGGTGGTCAGTGGTCACAGCCAATCCTTGCAGCTGAATGATCTGGGTAAATCCCTCCCATTGACCTGCCAGGGGAATCAAGGCTCAACTACAAGAGGAGGGTGTACTTAACCCACATGGAGGGCACACCTCGAGTACCCAGCTTGGGTGATAGGGGAGGCTGCAGCACTGGACCACATAGGACACCTATTATGTTAAGCCATACTACCAGGACGGGGAGTCATATCAGCTCTACCTAACATAGAAACAAACACAGGGAGACTGCCAAAATGAGAAGACAAAGTAACACGGCCCCAAATGAAATCACAGATCAAAAACTCCAGAAAAACAACTAAACAAAATGGAAATAAGCAATCTATCAGATGCAGGGTTCAAAACACTGGTTATAAGGATGCTCAAGGAGTGAGGACCTCAACTGCGTAAAAAACATCTAGTCAGAAATGAAGGATATGCCAATTGAAATAAAGAACAATTTACAGGGAAACAACAGTAGAGTAGATGAAGCTGAGAATCGAATCAATGATTTGGGGGCATAAGGAAGCAAAAAACAACCAATAAGGACAACCAGAAGAAAAAAGAATCCAGAAAATGAGGATATTGTAAGCAGCCTCTGGACAACCTCAAGCATTCCAACATTCACACCATAGGGTTGCCAGGAGAAGAGAAAGCAAGAGATTGGAAATCTATTTGAAAAAATAATGAAAGAAAACTTTCTTAATTTGGGGAAATAGATATGCAAGACCAGGAAGCACAGAGAATCCCATACAAAATGGATGCAAAGAGGTCTACTCCAAGACACATCAAAATTAAAATGTCAAAGTTTAAAGATAAAGAGAGAATCTTAAAACCTACAAGGGAAAAGCAGTTAGTTACCTACAGGAGAGTTCCCATAAGACTGCCGGCTGATTTCTCACAAGAAACTTTGCAGGCCAGAAGGGACTGGCAAGAAATATTCAAAGTCACAAAAAGGGGGGTCCTACGGCCAAGATTGCTCTATCCAGCAAAGCTATCATTTAGAATCTAAGGGCACACAAAAAGCTTCCTAGACAAGAAACAACTAAAGGAGTTTATCATCACCAAACCATTTTATATGAAATGTTAAAGGAATTTATTTAAGAAAAAAGAGTATCAAAACTATAAACAAAATGGCAATAAATACATATCCATCAATAACTGAATCTAAAACATGGGTGTATAAGTGAGGGGATTAACAAATCCAAATTGCCAGTTACAAAACAACCACAGGGATGTAAAGTACAGTGTAGGAAATGGAGTAGCCAAAAACTTATATGTATGACACATAGACATGAACAAAGGTGTGGGGATTTCCTGACGGGTGGGGAGGGCTGGGCGGAGTGGGGCAAAGGAGGAAAACTGGACAACTGTAATAGCATAATCAATAAAATATAATTAAAAAATTAAGAATGCAAAATAACCGGTATATTACTATTTTCAGCAAATAGCAAATGTCCGTACAGCTTGCTTCTTTTCCCATTTTTCTCTGGTCTCTGTTAAAAACTTCCTTCATTCAGTATTAAATAGCGGAAGTACTAGGACCTTGGGACCTGAAGAGTACTCCAACCCCCCGACCCCCACAAAAAAAAAGGTGTAAGTATTATTAAGACCAAGTATTTGTATCTTTAAAATAAAACATGAAAATCATGTTAGGCAAGGGACCTGGGTTGGATGTGTGTTCAGTATTTCCTAACCAGTGACTGCACCTAGCAGCATCTGCTGCTGCCTGTACTTGCTCACCTGGGGAGGAGGCACAAGCACTGCTCTTAGGCTTCAGTTCAGGATTGCACAGGTTAATGCATGTGTGGCAATACTTCAATTTCAACTATTATAACTGCTATTACAAGTATTACAAAGTAGTGGCAAGTGCGTAGTTTTAAAAGTGTCTAACCTGATAGGTGTTTAAACACACTTAATGAAGATTGATTCTTTTATTTCTCATAGTAAATCATGGGCAGAGAATAACAGTTTACTATTAATTAATATTCCTCCTATTACACATCAAGCACATTTTTCATTACTTTTTTAGAGTTATTTTCCTTGCTCTCTTAGGTGGGGGGAAAAGTTACTTTCCCCTACTTAGTGCTTTTAATGAATACATTCAGTGGGAAACTAAAGAATGTCTTGTTAGATAGCAATTCTAATACCATACGTATCCCCTAACAAAAAGAAATAGAGATTTTAACTTTTATGAAAAAATCACAAACCGTTCATTTGTTTGGCAGCAAGCCGTCACACAGGCAGCATGCACCCTGAGCAGTGAGAATGGCACTGCTTTTAATATATGTTAGTGTTGTTTTAGGTTTTATGTGTTATTTGGTATGTTATTTTGTCTGGGAACGCTTAACATTTTTTCCATATAAATTAATGGTAACTGTTTCTTTGATTTTCACCATTTTAGTTTATAGAAGGTTTCACAGAAACACTCTATTTTTGGGTAGCAGGGGAAACTTGTATTCTAGATACAGATGTTAATTAGACACTAGACTCCTTCTATTGATACAACAGGGTGTAAATAAAATGTGAAATTCATTGCAAAAGTTCTGGAACGATGAGTCAGACACTGTGCACATAAAACAAAAAGCATGTTCCCACTGGATAGAACCCAGGAATTCTGGTTTGTAAAATGAAATTTTCTCTCTCAGCCACATCCATTTAGAGAGTTCTACCACAAGACTTTGAAGAACTGCATATATTACCTCACACCACAGGCATTTTTCGTAGGCTATGAACCAATGAAGAACTTCTAGTAATCAGAGGCAAGGGAGGAGCTATCAAGGAAGAGGGGGACAAGTGCTGGAGCAGACAAGGGTGGGGCTCAGCTCAAATGCAGGTAGTACCACCTACGCTAAAGAAGAAACATGTTTTCATTTTCATTTTCTAACTAATCAGTGGAATGAAAATGTTTTTATTTCTGGAAATTGGCAGATATGCTAGAACACGGTTACTTAAGCTATTAATCTGAAAAACAAGAAGTCTCGGAGTCCCACAAATAAATTACCCTGCAGCTATACTTGAGACAAAACAAACTCCAGTAGTAAAGGAGTTACCCACATGCTGGGAAAGCTAGTTGTTCTTCCTCTACTGGCATTGGAAGCCAAAGATAATTACTAAAAATATACTGTCACCTGAAAAAAATACTTAACCACCTTTTTACCTGATACTAATATGACTGCAAAAGAAGATACACTCCACTAAATTTGTAAATTCAGTGGATTCGGAGAAATTAGCAGAATTGGAGTTCTGAAGGACAAAATGCTATGACACATATCTCAAAGTTCTGAAAGAAAGGGAAACAGCATTTTTGGATGCCTAATACTTCAAGAATACTCAATTTGAGACAAAGTTGTTCAATAATGCCAAATAACAGGTAATATACACACACATACAAGAAAACCAGAAACCTTAAAATGTTTTAAACTGGAATGAATCACGAAGAATCATATTTGCAGTCTGTATATTCTCACTTTTTATAAAACCAAGCCTTTCTTCCTTTTCTGTGGGATGGGAAGTGTGGCAGAGAAGGCTAAAGGTGAGCAGGAGCAAAGAGAGATCAGATGAGAGCACAGGGACAGAAACTAGCAGGAAGAAAGTTTTATTCTAGAAATGGAGAAAGGTAATTTTGTTCTTCTTTTTTGTATCCTAAAGTCTCAGAGCACTTCTGTTAGCCTCTGTTGACAACTAACATTATTAATTTTGGGGGAAAAAAAAAATCAATTGAGTCATTGAACAACAGTGTTGGCAAGTGTAAAGGATTCAAAGAATGGAGGCAGATATTTTCAATGAAAAGATGGCCAAACTAAAAAGCGAATAGAATGATCATACTGGTGTGGACCATAGGGCTGCTATCATTTTGATGGACCTACAAAGTAATCTGTACTTTCAGTTCACCAGAAACCAAAGAAACACCACCTGACAGTGTTTATTATTTATCAAACTTGGAAAAGTTGGAGGAAAGGCTGGTGATAGAATTAAATACCTACTTTACAATAGGAACTTTGAAATCATCCCTTTTATTCTCAAGAGAAATTAGCTATTTTGAGCTAACTGGTATCAAGATGTCTCAAAAAAAAAAAATTAATGAAATGCAGACATCTGCAAATTACACAAAGCACAAAGCATTTCTCTGCCTTTTAACTTAATTAGCAAAGATATTCCTTACTATCCTCAGGAGTCTTAACAATTTGTGTACATTAAGATTTTCTAGGAAAAATAAAAATCGAGAGCAAAACCTAGCTAAAGTTGCTGTGGTGATGAAGAAACACAACAGCTTAAAAAGAGTCAGTGAAAACCACAACTTGAATTTGCTTGAATGTTTTTCCTTTTGCTAGTTGACTCAAAACCAGATATACAAAAAAAGCTCCTAGCGACTAAGTAACCATTGTTATGATGAATCATCAAACACATTTGCAAAAATTCAAATGGTTTTTAAAATTATGTGAAACTATATTTTAATGGGGCTTGAGTGAGTCATCAGAAATCAAATTTCCAACTGTATTCCATAACTTTTCAGAAACTATTTACTCAATAATTACGAGCTCTATCACAAGCATGGAATCCCCAGAAAAGCCTTAGAACTCTAAAAATTCGTGCAGTAACAAACACTCCTGTCATTTACTCAGTAGAACCTATTTTCTTCCTTATTACTAATATAATTTCCTAACTTGCAACAGAACAACACAACTTAATTAAAAATGAGGAGAGCAGGGACAGAAACAGTGAGTAACTAGTACTCAACACCAAGTAATGGTCATATAAAATACTCTTAAGTCTCAGATAAAAATTCATTCAGCACCAGGAAGGAACATTTAGTATGCGAGTTACGTAAAATCATACACTTTAATTGTTTTTGACAGTAACCAAGTATGGTTGTTTAAGAGCACAGGGAAACAAACACTTCAGTGTTTCAATCTATTACCAAAATATTTTAAGAAATTTGAAGAGACAAATCTAAGTTTTCTGGGAAACACATGTTTAATTGATGTTTGAAAAATAAAATGGAAACTATTTCATTCCTTCTTTTCATTAAAATTATATAACATATTTTTTCATCAAAATTTAAATACAAAGAAAGCTGAAGTCTCCCCTGATTATACCACCTGTAACCCCAGTCTTCTACATAGGGGTGACCATTTGTAGCAACTTAAAACTGTATATATTCTTCCAAATCATTATCCTGCATCTATGTATCTACATTTATCTACAGAATATACAGCTTTGTTTTGTGCTTAAGTATTTAACTTACTGCCCAATGAATGGAATAAAGAATATGCATTTAAAGGGAGATCTTGTTAATTTTTAACAGATTCCTTATTCCGATAATGTTAACAGTAAACTTAGCCACCACTTCATACCAGATAGATCTTGGAAATGATGCTAAATTAATATGAACTTGGAAAACACTTAGCAAACGGTAACAGTAACTTGCAATAAAAAGGTTCAAAGGGGTAAAGGCTCGAAATTTCAGATATCCAGTTTCATATCAATTATTCACAGGTCTGTCTGATATTTGAGATAGATATTAAGAGAGGAAAAGAATTATAGGGAGACAGGAGACAAGGTATGGGCAGGTACAACTGACAGAGGCAGGGCTTTGCAAGGGTAAGAGTGAGAAAGTATATGCCTGTATTCCCAGTGTTCCTAAGGTGCACTTTAAACTTTATTTTCAAAACCCATTCTTCTTTGCTAATAATACTTTTCTGTCCCTGACACCACCATTTTTCCTACTAGTGTCTCAGGGCAGAAATTTGAGATACCTTCTTCAATCCATATATCCTACGTGTTGGGTAATACTATCCTTTCTTCAAAATGTTTTATCTGCCTTTTATTTTTAATTTCCTCTGATAGTACCTATCACTTCATTCTCAGTTCCATTGCTGCCTGGCTTTCTGTCTCCTCCTAGGCTTATCATTTCCCACCCAACAAACCTGGAAAAAAACTTTTTGCTCATATACTTCTTACACCAATGTACAGGGTTTTCTATACCAAGCAACTCTCCAGTTCTCTCTGAACACAGACTAGGTGCCCTGTAATTTAACTCAACTTTGACACCAACTAACCAGAGTTGGTATAAGGGCTCATTCCCACAAGACTCCCTAATTCTGTTGCAAGTGCTGAGTGCTCAGTTCTATCCCACAGTTCTATCCAACTTGGCTAGATTGGAGGCTCCCACAACCCCCTCCTCAGGTTTGATAATTTGCTTACAGATAATGGCTTACAGAACTCAGGGAGACATTTTAATTATGTTTACTGGTTTATTGTCAGGGTCCTGAGTACAGGAGCTTCTGTCCCTGACAATTTGGGGTGCACTATCCTCCTGACAACATGAATACCTACTGGGAAACTCTCTAAATCCAGTAGTTTAGGCATTTTATGGAGAACCTCTCACATAGGAATGATGCATTATTAATTAAGTCTGCAGGTACTCTCCCCTCCCTGGACTCTAGAAGGTGGGGCTGAAAGTCCCAAGCTTCTAATTAGGGCTTCATCTTTTTGGTGACCAGCGCCATCCTGAAGCTATCCAGGAACCCATCAAGAATTGCCTCTCTAGATGTTCCCATTACCCAGGAAATTACAAGGGTGTTAAGGAGCTCTGTTGTCAGGAACTAGAGAAGACCAAATGTTAGGAAAAAAGATGCTTATAGCCCTCCATCACTCAGGAATTACAAGGACATTAGGAGCTCTGTTAGGAAAGGAGCGAGGATGATGCAAGAAACCAAGTAAATAAACACTTGTGTCACAAAACCTTACTTCTCACTATTCACAAACAGTGTCCACATGAGCCCATCACTCTCAGTCCTGCCTCCTGCCTGGGCTGAAGCCACACCTCTGCTTCTCTCTCTTAAATCTTTCCCCTATTCAATTTCTATACAGCCCTCCCTACTTCCAAACTAAGACAGTCTCTCCCTGGTATCTTCTTTGATCTCCTATTACAGCAACACATTGTTTGGTATGTTTTCAATTTGTCATTTATTGACAGTTTCTGGAAAAGGAAAACATAGAAAAAATTTACTGAGTTTAAAGCAAAGAGAAAATGATACAGTGCAGAAGAGATTCTGAATTCTGCTCTATTTTGGGGAAATCAATGAAAAATTAAACAAAACAATCATCTTTGTGTTTGTTTTTTTTAAAAGATTTTATTTATTTATTTTTAGAGAAAGGGAAGAAGAGAAACATCAACATGTGGTTGCCTCTTGCCCCCAACTGGACACCTGGCCCACAACCCAGGCATGTGCCCTGACTGGGAATCGAACTGGCAACCTTTTGGTTCACAGGCCAGCGCTCAATCCACTGAACAACACTAGCCAGGGCTTTTTTTTTTTTTTCTTTCTTTCTTTTTTTTTTTTTTTTTAAACCCAACTCTCTTAAAGGTAGTTCTCCAGCACAGAGCATGGCACCTGACACAGAGAAGGCAATTAACAGACATGCAATAAACACATTAAGTATCAGAAATTCCCATGAACTAAAGAATGTTCTTTAAAGTTTAAAAAAGTTGCCTACAAAGGAAAAAACCCACATAATGGAAAAACTGATTTATTTGGAAGACAGCCTACCTATAGTTTGTAATGAACATACTCCTAGTTCAGTAAATCCTCAATATGGGTACTATTACCCTTGATTATTCCTTTACAGTTTTTCTCTTGGTACAAGAGATTTAAAAAAAGAGTTCATGGAATCCTAAGGCTCAATATGTACAAAATGCTCTTTAAAAGGCGTATATTGACATATTTGGATATGATAAATCGCAAAAGGAATTATATTACTGACAAGCTTTATAATTTACACTTGTGTCATCTTCATGCTTTCCTCTAGCTAAGAAAGGAAAATTAGGTCTCACAGTCTTTCTCCAATAATCAAGAGAAATAATAGCAATTCGTGATAAACAAAGACCTTAGTTTTTAAGGAAGAGCCACTTGGAAGAAAGACATTTAAAAATTATTTTACTGAAAACCCTCAGACACATGTAATTAACATTTTGAGAAATGTGTTGTTCTGGCTACAGATTAAACTGTTAGACACTGAAGCTCTTCAAACCTCATTCAATGCAAAACTATAAAATGTTATTTCATTAACTAATTAGAATAAATGGGCCTTTAAAGTTACTTTCTTTTCTTTTTTAAAAAATATTTTGTTTATTTTTTGGAGAGAAGGGAAGAGAGGGAGAAAGAGAAGGAGAGAAACACTGCCTCTCGTATGCACCCCAAGAAGGGACCGTACCCACAATTCAGGCATGTGCCCTGACCAGGAATCAAACCAGTGACCTTCTGCTCTACAGCACCACTCCTATCCAACTGAGTTACACTGGTTAGGGCTAAAGATATCTTCTATGAATGAGTTTCATATACAGTTGTTTAGATATGCATTAATTTTCTGGGAAGAAGGTAGGTCTAATGCTTTAAGCAAATTTCAAATGATCCCAAGTGTCAGGAATCATTGTGTTGATGGTATGACTTGGGTCTCAATCAGTGCTTACCTTAAGATGTAACTTTTTACATGAAAAAAATCTCAGACAATAATGATTAAGAAGGTGGGAGCTGGAATCAGATGACTGGAATCTGAATCCCAACTCCACTGCTTACTGGCTATGTAACCTTGCCAAAGGAGACTTCACACTCCAGCCTTAGATCCACATTTGAGAATCAGAAACAAGATTGTATTTCATGAAGTTGTTATAATGAATAAAAGCAATGGTGCATGAAAAGCTTAGCAAAACACCTGGTGTACACATCGAGCTCAATATATGTTAGTTATTACTGTTACCCCCTACTTTTCAGTAATCCTTTACTGAAGTGAAGGGAAAATCTCCCAGATACCACTGCCTCTGTGAAAGGTAATTAAAAAGGGGTAAACAGGTGGTTTTCTTGCCCTTCATAAAGTCTTTCCTGGCCTGGTCAATCATGTTTCATACATCTTGATAGTGAGAACTTCAATCTGCATAAATTTCTGCACCTTAAAAGAGGAAAATATTGATTCATCTGGATATCTAGCCCCGTTTCAAATAAGTTTTGGATTTAAGACTGTTCATTGATATTTTGTGGCACAGGGTTGGGAGTAGAGATGTTTCTCTTTATGTTTTATAACTTTCATTGCTAGCTGACTAGTCAAATCATACATATGTATTTTAATTGGGTTTTTTTGAGGGCTTAGAGAACTCTGTCAATTAATTACAGGCAATTTAGGAATCAATGTACTACATTAAAATGATAGAGGCTTTTTTCTTTGTTATTTGTATTATGAAAACCTAATTATAATGTAAAATAAATAAGGTGAAACCTAGAATCTCATGTGAGAGAGCACTGCCTAGGAATTCTTCAACATCCAAGTTATTTTTAGTTTTTACTGACCCCTGGCAGAACCCTCAGTATTTTTAACATAACGGGACAAAAAAAAAAAAAAAAAAAGGAAGTGCTAAACCTACTTTCTTCCCACTATAAGTCAGAAAGTTCATGTTCAATAGTTATTTCTTGAATGTAAAATTTCAACGCTGCCAATTTTATTGGAGTTTAATACATACTAGTTCTTGTCCTCCAAATTTTGATGCCCCCATTCCTGCAAAGTGTACTCTGCATATAATGAGCATTGTTTGTTTTCCCACACCTGGGATTTTTACTGGAAAAGCAAACTAGCTAGGATGGATTCACACAATCTGATAATGTATCTCCACCATTATTTTAGCTCTTCTTTCCTTAGTATGTTTGGCCTGCAGAGATTGGGAGGAGTTGGTTTAGAGGCATTTGGCTGCTTTTACCCTCATTCCTCCCCATCCTCCCCCAATTAGGAGGGCTTTATAATAGCAACACAGTTCCATATTTAACTAAAAAGTATTACAAATAAGAGCAGCAACAACAAAAAACCTCAGGGCTAGGAGGTAGAAGATACACAAATTCTTATTATGTAAATGAACTTTTGGGTTCCGTTAATCTTATATTTAATTTACCTATAAAGGCTACATTTTATCTGAGGCAGCAGATGCAGACACACACTCACACTTCAACAAAATATTAGAAAGGGTGAGTTTATTCAAAATTAGCCAAGTTTCAATGGTTTGTCAATTCAGCATAGAGAAATACACCAGAAATATTTTCCTTCTTCAGTGAAAGTATTATCAGGGCTTTGCGGAGTCTTCCCCAAAGTACTATCATTCCGCCACACAGTTACATCCCAGAGGCTGAGGGGGACTAACCAAGCCTTAGATGCCCTTTCTGCCTCCACCCCTGCATCCTGTTGCTCAAGACAAGAACAAAGACTTTCTACCTCCTACTGTTTCCTTTTTGCATTCTGACTCTTAAAAAAGAAACAAGTAAATGGGTTAACATAGTAAACACTTTTTTTGCACCTACTGATATTTGTAGTTAAATAAAAGATTTAGGGTTAATGTATTAAAGGATTCTATTTACAGTCCATCAACTTTATTTAAATGATACCTTAGAAAATTCTATGATACGAAGATTCAGTCAGAATTTTAACTTAATAGTTTTAATATGAAGGCTGGAGAGGGAAGAACAGGCTGGAAGAGAAAGTTAAATTGCTCCAATATCAATGAACTGCTACTATCTGTACTTTCCCCTCAATCTGACTTTTAAATGATAAACTTCCTTTAAAAGGTTAGATTGGACTGAGATAGAACCATGGCCAATAAAGTCACAGAATTCATTCTGAGAAAGTTAACAGAAATAATACCGGATGTTTTCAAACACATAAATAAATTCTCAATGTTCATCTTTGCTGAAAATATTAAGGCCTCCATTAAAATGCTCCTTCAGAGCCTGCTGCAGTCTTTTGTGAATCCTTAATAGATGAAAAGCTAACGGATTCTGATAAATACAGTATGTGGGAAAAGAGAAGCACAAAAGCAATACACATTATTAAATATTTACTTGGAATAAAGTACATGTCAGTTACAACTCCTCTCCCCCTCAGGTCTTAAAACCACCTGTTTCCCTTACAAAGATCATAATTTGATTGTTGCTTTGCTTTAACCTTGAGAATTTTATTTCGGAAAACTCGGGTATCTAGGGTCACTCTTGAGGAAAGATGAGATACAGAAAGCTGTGGCTTGGGACAAGAATGAAGAGAAGCAGACAAAGTGTTTTTGGGCAAAGAACATTGGTAGAGAAGGCAGGTAAGCGAGAGTGGGGAGAGAAAAGTGTGCTAAGGTATTCTAAAGTATGCTTTAAGAGGGAAAGACTTAGTGAAGTTTTATAGGGATTAGGCAAACCATCGGTCCCCAACCTTTTTGGCACCAGGGACCAATTTCATGGAAGACAATTTTTCCATGGATGGAGGTGAGGTGGGATGGATTCGGGGTGATTCAAGTGCATTACATTTAAGCAAGCTCATTTGGGGCTGTGCAGCCCAAGCCAGAACCAGTCCAAGGCCCAAAGGTTGGGGACCTCTGACGCAAAGCACCTTTTAAAAAATCTCATTTCTTAATATATTCTTATGTCAAAAACAAATTTAAATATTTAATTGGAGAAAAACCCCACTGAAAGTTAAGTTCCTCTTAAAAATATATATTCTCTGCAATCAGACAAGGGTGACAGGCCCTAGCAGGGGCAGGGCAGCTCAGTTGGTTAGAGCATCCTCCTGATCTGCCAAGGTTGTGGGTTTGATCCCAGGTCAGAGCACACAAAAGAATCAGCCAATGAATGCATAAATAAATGGAACAATAAATCGATGTTTCCCTCTAAAAAAGACAAGGGTGATAAATGGGTAGAAGGATCCTGGAATGCCATGAAAGCAAAGCATGTAAGTCTACAATATCCAATTCTTCCCTGATTATCTATTTAGGATACTGTTCATTATCTTAAACACACTAAAATATTTTTAAGGGCTTTTATAGAGATATAATCCTTCCTAAGACTATTCTCTCCATGCTTTCAAATTCTGAAAGAAAATAAACCTATCACTTTATAGGTCAATTTTCTTTTATATTATCTTGCAATGCTTGCTACTATTTATCAACCAGAATTCAGTTTCTTCAATGTTTACATGTTGAGAGTTAATAGAACTTTCAGTGGCATGCCTTCTTGTAAATGGGATAATGGAACAGAAAATTGTATTTTACACTCTACTACAAACAAGGGCCATAACAGTGCTTCAGGGTGGCTGATGCAATTTGTTGCTAGGTTCAATATTTTGGTATTAAAAACTGCTGTGGTGACAAAAGGAAGAGGACTGACAAACTGTGGTAAACTTTAGTTGCTTTCGGGAGTTTGTGGGGTTGTGATTTATAAAGATAGGAGAGGGCTTGGAGTATAAAGAACTTCCTGGACTAAATCAGAACTTGCAGAAAAAAAGATTTATTAGTTTATCTGCATATCTTTTCAGCAACTGGAAAATACTGACAACAAAATAGTAATAGGAACTTTATGTTCATTTTAAAGAATCATTGAAGTTTAATATTTGCTAACTTTGCTTTTTCCTCTAACATTCTTGTTTGCTTTTCTTGGAAACCTGAGCTTGTATCCTACCTTTAGAGAATAAGGGAGTGGCAGGAAGAAGGAAGGCAATGTAGGAGATTGACAGTTGTATATTTTATGTACTTATGGACCTGGAAAGGGATATTAGAGGTCAAAGTGGTTCAAACGTTGATTTTAGAACAGGACACAGAGGTAAAGGATAATTAACTTCTACAAGCAAGTCCTAAAAAGTGGGTGGGGTCAATGCAAATTCAGCAAGTAAATCATTGAACAGTTTGAGCAAACCTTTGTTCCCCAGCTGAGAATGCTAGCAGTGCTCAATTTTTTTCTGGTAGACAGATTTCTAAAAATTATCCTTAGGAGTCAGGTGGTTTAATAGAACCCTGTATCAGGTTTATAGAGACAAAGGGCACAGCCCTACAGCCTCTGTGCAAACTCCAGCAAGACGCTTCACCTCCGTATTTTAGGTTACTTTTAAGCACTTTATTGGAGTAAAAATGAAAAAACAAAACGCTCTTACTTTCTCAAAGAAAGCAATATGAAAGTAGAAGCCAAATCGACATTCAAAAATTTAAACTATGTATAGGATAACTTGGTGGTTACCAAATTGGACTCAACTCCTTTCTTCACCTACTTATCTTTTCTCCAAACTCAAATCCGGTGCTAGCCAGAAGCAGTACACACCCCCAGGGCTATTTCATTCGATTGGCTGGCGGGCCATCCTGCGGTCAAAACCCTTTAGATTTACTGTCAGGACGCCCGGTGTTTGTCAGAGATGTTACACTGCTCCTGTATTTGTACAAAACAAAAAGCTGTCAGGGTCGAAATATAACTTAATTTAAAAGACCCAAGTATAGTTAGTAAATTCATTTGGTTAATAAAACCGTCTAGATTTTAAACCTAGTAGACAGTCATTTCGTATGTTACTGCATCATCTGTCACTGAGGTAAAAAGGGTGAAAATTCTTAAACTAATTATTTCATAGTCTGCATTCAGGTGAGTCATAGAAACCCAAAAAAACTTGCAGGAGGCACAATCTGACGGTCCAGTCATTCCTTTTTCTAAGTGCATTTTGTCAGGACCCACACTGTCACACACACCAGGATCAAAAGAGCAAGGCAGTACCTACTCTGCGCACAGCATCAACACAGGTGCAGGTACGGGAGAGAGAGATACGACCAACTCTGGTGGATTAAGGCGGAAGAATCACTACCCATCCGAGCCAGACACATCCGAGGTGAGGGCTGAGAGGGAGCAGAGCGTGGGGGAAGGGCAAGTGCCTGCCCGGGTGGGGCTGAGCAGTGGCCCCCGGGCAAGCAGGGGGCCGGACGGCAGGGGAAGGCGCGAGGGGTTCAGGTCAGCGGCGCTCACCTCCCTTGCAGGGTGTGCGGTGCTGGCTGTGCTGGGCTCGGTAGCCTTCGATGACCTCCCAGGAGCCGTCGTCGCGCCGGATTGGGAAGGACAGGCTCAGCACATGGTTGCAGGGCTTGATGATCCTCAGGATGCCGCGCACCCGGTTCCGCTTCTGCTCCTCGCTCTCCCGGGTCTTGAGGTCCTCCACCAGCTTGTCCTCGACGATGCTAGCACCGCGGTCGAAGAAGCCCTCCACCATCTTAAAGAAGTTGGGGTCGTCTTCACGGTCAGCGGCCGCCTCGCTGTAGTGTCGCCGGGAGGACAGCGAGAGCCTCGGCTGAGGGGCGGAGGCAGCGGGCTGCCCGCGGGCCCTGCCCAGCAGCGCGGCCGAGTCGGATGCCGCCGAGCCCAAGGCTGCGGGCCCGACGCGGGACAGCAGAAGCGCTTCACCCAGGCAGCGGTACATGGCGGCGGGGCGGAGACCGCGGATGAGGAGCTCTCGGAAGCTCGGGGACCGTGGTGGGGAGGAAGGGCCCGGAGCGGGCTGCCCTTTTAAGCCGCAGCTTCCTGCCTTCCTAGCTGTCCCCTCCCCTTCGGCGCTCACCGCCTAACCAGGAGGATGGACCTTCGGGCCGCGGGCAAACGTCGCCTGTGAATGGCAGGTCCGGGGGCTCGCACCGCCCTGGGAGCCGGGCCTCCGCCTCCGCCTCCGCCTCCGCCTCCGCCTCCGCCACGGCCCAGCCGGGTCTTTCGGACGACGGCTCGTGCCGGCGGGGCCGCGCGGGGCACTCGGGGACGCGCAGGCGCGGGCACCAGGCGCGCAGGCTCACGAAGCCAAGGGGCGGAGCGAGAGCCCTCGCCAGTGGCGTGGATTGACAAGAGGCGGTGTCTCAGGTTTGTGCGTGGCCCGCGCTTGGAGGGGTGGAGGGGGTTTGAGGGGCACTTTCTTGGGGGAGGGGGCCAGTCCGGACCGGCGGCGCGCTGGACTGTGGAGGGCGCTGCGACGCCGGTCTCCAGACTTCGTGAGAGCGAAGGTGGTGCTGTGTGGCATCTCGCCAGGGTGAGTGAGTCATGGGTGTCCCTCCTTTCCGCCCTCGGGCGGGGCGGGGCATCCAGCCTGTCAACTCCTGGGCCTGTCCTGGGGCGGTCCTGGGGGAAGATGGTGCAGCCGCGGTTGAAGGCCCGGCCTAGGGCTTGGCTGTTGGCACAGAGACTGCGAAGAATTAAACGTCATCTGGAGCTGGATTTTTGAGATGGCTTGCAGAAGCTGGAAAGGAGAAAGCCTGGAATCTAGGAGAATCCCTTACCGGCTGGGTTTTACCACTTTTTAATTTTGTCCCCTTTAATCCCTCGGCGAGGTTGAGATAAAATAGTTATGTAAATAACTGTTGTAGTTTTCTAAAATTTACTGACCGTGCTTCCCCTTTTAAGTGTGGAGGAAAAAGGATGCTGTAATAAATCATAAATTCCTAACTGGGTGGGTAGTCACACCCCTGACATGGAGCCCCTTTAGTAAAAGGCTTATCTTTGCCTTAAGCAGGCCCTGTCCTTTGTTTCTGTGCCTCTGTTTAGTTAATACACCTTTGAAATACCCCCTTTCAGACTCCTTCTTATAAAAGGTGACCACTGTGTAGAGAGCACTTAATGTTAACTGTCTGTAACCTGATCCCTGCCTTGCTTTCACCACTTTCAAGTAATCTTCCTTATGGTCCCTCTTTAATCCAAAGGCAGACAAGAAACTGTAAAACTGGTGTTCTCATAGGGGCGTTGAACCATTTGGCGTCTCAGAGCTACACCGGAAGAAGAGTTTTGTTGGGTCACACACTAAATACACAAACAGTAACGAAAACTGATGAGCAAAATAAAGATTTTTGAGTAAATTTACGATTTTGTGTTGGGCTGCATTCAGAGCTATCCGGGGCCACAAGCTGCCCATGGGTTCCTGGCAATGTCAGTTTTGGTTCAAACTAAGTTGTACAAATTCTGTTCAGGTTTTGATGCTTGTTACATCAACAGAGCAGTGTTTTTGAAAAGTCTACAAACAAAGAAACTCTAGGAAATTCTTTCTCAGTAATGTTTATATTAAATGGTCCAGAATAGGGTTTGTGAACTTTAAGCTAAATGAAGGTTTAATTTGGTACTTAGGCACACTTGATGAGAAATGCTCCTATGGGTAAATTTGAGCTTTGTAAAAGTCTTAACATCTCAGTTTTTAAGACAGCTACCAAAGGCCAAATACTAGCTTTAGCAATCCCATTATATTTTGGTGGTTTTAAAAGCCACCTTTTTGACCTGCAAAACTATTTTGCTTTCTGACATTCACTTTATTTATCTGTTAGAATATGAAAGAGAATGTTCTTAAGTGTCACAATATCCTGTAAAGTATAAGATGACAACCTGGACCAGTTAAATTACATTCATCTATCTCAGTGTACTCAAAGCAAAAAAGATGCAGCTGATATTTTACTTTATTTGCTAGATAAAAGATAGTCACAGTTTATATTTGCATTGTGTTTTCTAGTGAAAAATATTCTCTGAACTGAATCCTGAATTTGTCTTGTTCATCAAAAGATTAAGTTACTAAATTTCTTTTTCATTTGATAGTATTAATATTGTACCTCCGCTGTCCCCCAAAACCTTAATGTTCCAGAATAGAGTGATTAGAATCTGTAAACACATGGACGTTTTTTTCTCTCTAGATGAAATTCTTTGATATGCTTTGAGGAAAGTGGTTTAAAAGCTTAGTTTTATTGCCCTTTTTCTTTATAACCACTGCTTTCAGAAAAGTAAATGTTTAACTTTGCTTCTTCCAAGTCTTGTTCACCTGTATTAAAGAAGGTTGAAAGGCTATGGAAGGAGTGAGGAAATTATTTTTAATTGGAGCCTCCTATGTATAGATATCTTACAAAATGGCCCCCCAAGAACCTTGTAAAGTAGCTGTTTTTGTTTTTAAAATGCTATGTTTTAAAATTAATACATGCATGAAATTTCAAACAGTACAGGTGGGTTTTTAAAAAAGTGACATTACCCTGTACCCCCATTTTGTAAGTAGTTGGAGCGGTTCTTTTCACACTCCAGTATTCTAATTCCTGATGTAACAGAAGTGGGGAGGGGGAGGATCATGAAGACCAAGTAAACTGATGATCATCTAGCTGGTTAACAGCAGACTAAGATTCAAACCCATGTATCTGACTTCAAAGGTATGCTATTTTTACTATTCCAATAAATATTTAAAGTAGTTGTTGCACTTAGTTTAAAATCATTTACTCTGCTGTAAAGTCCAGTGAGTTTAAGCTTTACATTGATGAATGCCTTTATTAAATATACAGATATTTTGCAAATTAAAGTTTAATTATTGGTAGTAATTTCCAGTTCAGAAGTATGCCAAAATTTAACTTGGAGAGAATGTTGGCCATTTGATAAGATTCAACAGACATAAATTTTCTGCCTTTGTGGTTTATGAGTTTTCCTTAGCTGTTTTAAAATTCTGGGTCTTTTCTCCTTGATCCATAGCATGCTTTTGTGGTTCTAAGTGCTTTTAAAAATATTTTAGAAAAAGAATTTTAGTATGTAGAAAGACATAACATAAATGCATGAACAATGTAGCTTTTTAAAAAATAATATAATTTGGAAATCTAGTACATTCTACTTTCTGTCTCTTGAGGATTGTGTATGGTGGACAGTTCATTTAAATGGAATCATACAATATGTTTTCCTTTGTGACTGGCTTATTTCACTTGCATAATGTTTTAAAACTTCATTTTATAGCATGTGTCAGTATTTCATTTCTTTTTATGGCTGAGGAATACTCATTATATGACTGTATCACATTTTTTCAATTCATTCATCAGTGGACATTTGGGTTATTTCCACTTTTTAGCTTTGTAAATAATGCTATTACAAACATGCTTGTACCAGTTTTTATTTAGGCATATATTTTAAATTCTCTTGAGTATATACTTAGAAGTGGAATTGCTAGGTTATATGGTAACCTGTGTTTAACCTTTTGAGGAACTGCCACACTGTTTTCCACAGCAGCTGCAGCACCCTTTTAATTCTTACCAGCAGTGTATGAGGCTTCCAATTTCATCATATCCTCCTCAACCCTTGTTATTATCTGGTGTGAAAGTGTAGCTCATTTTGGTTTTGATTTGCATTTTCTGAATGGCTAATGAAGTTGAGCAGCTTTACATGTGTCATTGGCTATTTGTCTGTCTTTTTTTTAAAAAAGATTTTACTTACTTTCAGAGAGAGAGGAAAGGGAGGGAGAAGAACATTGATGTGAGAGAGAAGCATCAGTGTGAGTGAGAAAAATCGATAGGCTCCCTCTCACATGTGCCCCAGCCATGGACCACCTGCAACCTAGGCACGTGCCCTGACCTGGAATCCAACTGTGACCTTTGCCTTTTTTGGGGTGATGTCCAGTCAGCTGAGCCTCACCAGTCAGGAATGTATATCTTTTTCTGAGAATGTCTATTGACATCTCTTTCCCCATTTTTAAAGTAGATTATTTGTCTTCTTATTGTTGAGCTGTAAGAGTTCTTTATACAGTATATTCTGCATATAAATCCCTTATCAAATACATGATTTGCAGGTGTTTTCTTTCAACTTTTTTGATGGTGTCCAATTTATAAATATTTTCTTTTGTTGCTTGTGCTTTGGTGTCATGTCTAAGGAATCATTGTCTAATCAGAAGGCATGAAGATTTATACTTATGTTTTCTTCTAAGAATTTTATAGTTTTAGCTTTTACATGTAGGTCTTTGATCCATTCTGAGTTGATTTTTGTATATGCAGTGAGTAAAGAGTTTAGTTTCATTCCTCTGCATGTGGCTATTTGTTCCAGTGCCAGGTGTTCGAAAGACTATTTCTTCCCCACTGAATTGTCTTTGCCCTTTATTGAAAATCAGTTGATCAAAATGTGAGGGTTTATTCTGGACTCCTCAGTTCTTTACCACTTGCCCATATACCTATCCTTATCCAGTAAGTTTTAAAATTGAGAAGTGTGAGTCTTCCAACTTTGTTCTTTTTCAAGATTGTTTGGTTATTCTGAGTCCCTTAAATTTTCACAGACATTTTAGGATCAGGTGGTCAATTTCTGCAAAAAAGCTAGCTGGTATTTTTATTGGGATTATGTCAAATCTATAGATTAATTTGTAAATTAGTGTCATTTTAACAATATTACATCTTCTGATTCATTAACATGAGATGTCTTTTTATTTATTTAGGTCTTTTAAATTTTCTCAGCAATAGTTTGTCTTTTTAGAATATAATAGAGAGTTTTACTTCTCCCTTTAACTCAGGATGTGTTTTATTTTATTTTATTGCCTAATTGCTCCTCATTCTCTTTTACTGTTGTATAGTATTTCATTGTATGGATATGTGAGAATTATTTTTGCTAGTCTCTCATTGATGGATATGTGGATTGTTTCCAGTATCTTGAAGTAACAGTGATACTGCTGTGAATAACCTATTACTACACAGAAAATCAGTTTTCAGACTCTTTTATCCCAGGACTACTTTACCTTAAGTATGAGTAGTAAATTTGAACATAGAAAAAATTTAATAGTCATCAGAATTTTATTTTCTTATAAAGTTGCTTAGTTTTATTTGGCAAAAATTGTTACCCTATCTAGATATTAAGAATGATATAATAAAACTAAATTATATCACAAATCAAATATCTAATATTGAAATAGAGCTTTTAAAACAAACAAAAAATACTGATTTTTAAAATCATGTCCCCATGTTACTAAATTTTAATAAGTTTTAGTTCACAAGTATTTGCCACTACTTCATTAATCAGCAAGGTGAATGTGGGGAGAGAAGAGTACTCTGTGCTAAGGGAACACCATATACAAATGCCTGAAGATAAATGAGACCATGGTAGCATATACTTTGGTTAAAAGCAATTTGATCATCACAACAGTTTGGCTTAAACAGCAATTTGTTTGAAAATGAATATCACCTACTTCTGTTTTTTTTTTCAAATATTGGTAATTTTGGTGCATTGTGGATTGTTTTTAAAGCATATGTGCCATAGTTTTCAGGACAAGTTTTTCTAATATTTGCTTTTGGGTTTCTAATTGATTTCAGAAAAATTTGTAATTTTGATTTTTTTCCTCTGTAGTGAGCATGTTTTTTGGAGTAAACAAAAAACAGTAGAGGAAAATACATCAAAGGAAAGGATCTGACTATTTCAGGGTTTGTAGTCTTTTTCCTCTTAAAAAACTTTTTTCCTAATAAATCAAATGTCAGTTATATGTACTTGTCTAGTTTGGTTAAGTTCTCATTTTGCTGCATTGCTGAATATTATTCAACAAAGATTTTTATCAGCTTGCTGAGGATTTTTTCCATGTTGTGAGTAAATATGAAAAATATTAGAAACAACCGAGGTCTCTTAAAAATTAACTGTATTCAGGTACGATTCTGAACTCACCTGTATGTAACTCATGTCTGTCTTTTTCTTTTTTAGGTGAGGTTAAATTTTTTGTTTTTCTTATATGTAAAAAAGGATAGCATATTCACTTATTAATTCAGGATGCCTCATCATTCAGCTCTATTTATTGGTCAATGTGGACAACCCTTTATAAAAGCAACTTTTTATTCTCTTTAGCATTTTCTCTTTGGAAATTTTAGATCTGTTGTGATTTCAATATGTGGTTGGAGTTTGTATAGTAAGAGAGTGTAAGCTAAAAAATGGGAACTTCTGTGATGCTGTTAAAAGCAGAGGCATCTGGAAAATACACTAGGGAAACAAGAAGTACCTTCTCACATAAGGCATCATGGGAGAGTTGTGGAAAAAACAGACTTTATTATGAAGCATAGATATGACTATAATTACATTGAATTTGCTCCTTTGTCAAAGGAAAAGAAAAACATGAATGAAGCAGTAGAGATCAATGTAAAGACACTGGTAATGGCTCGATTCACCTAAGTAGCAGCGGTCTAACTTCCTAATCTAGATAACATGGAGTGAACAGATATTTGTTAGTTATAGGAAGCTTTTGTCCTGGTGTAGTAATATACAACAAAAAATTGCTTAAACCAAAGCCATAAACTAACTAAAATAGCTATAATCTAACAAGAATTCTAGAGGTAAGGCTGTTCTGTTGTTGGTACATGACTCAATGATAACATCCAGCAACCAAGTGCTTTTCTCTGTGTTATATCCAGCACATTGATGATATCTTTCCTCACAGTTGTAAAATTGCTACAGAAGTTCCAAAGTACCTATGCAGACACAGCTAAGTACTATGTAGAAGAATAGCAGTTTCCTCTCATACAGATCTCTTTATTGGGAATAAAACCTTTTTCAAAGGCCTGCCTACCAGCTTCAGTTCCCTTAGGCCCCACCAGTTAAGAATGGATCAATGCCCATGCTCTTGCTGTGAGAGAGGCTAGAAGGAGGACTTCCCGGCACTTTTAGTTAATGAAGTACTGGCAGGTTCTGCCAGCAAAGAAAAAAGAGTGGAAGGAATAAATACTAAGTTGGCAACAAACAGGGTTTCCCCTATTTGCCACACAAAAATAACTGACCTGCTCTGTGCTTATTGTGATAATATATTTCCTTAGAATACAAGGTTTAAGAGGGATGAAATATTGTTAAACATGACACTGGGAGTTATGATGCTTGAAGTTTTATGTTCAATGCACTGAGAAATCTGCAGATTACAATTCCCTTTGAAAACAATCATGTTCTCTACATTGAGAAATATGCAGAGTCAAGTTCCCTTTGAAATCTCATATAGTGATGATAGTTTTAACATTATGCTCCCCCCGCTTTTTTTTGGAGCAGCTTTTTACCGTTGACAGTTTGAAACGTAGGAACTCTAATCTATGATGTTTACTCTGTTGCCAGACAAGTGGACCGAATAGAAACCTATCTTCAATTTAAGGGGAAAATCTTGGATTTATAATGAAATGTCAAGTCTTCAAGCGAGTTCAGCAGATTTTCAGTTGAAGCAGCTATCGGTAATTTATTTTCGTAGATGTAACACAAAAGCAAGTGGCTTAAATTAACAAGAGGACTAATCTGGACTTTATGTTGAAATTAGGAGTTCTTGTCTTTGTGCTAATGGCAGAAATGACAGCCTTATTGGACTTGATGTTGTATAGTAACACACAATGAGAAACACAGCTTAGGATAAGTCTGTTCTGAAGATACATGGAGTACGTATTCGAGATTATTATCCCCCCCAGTTGCCTCATATGCTCTGGTTGCTTTCTTGGAGGGACATCTAAAACAATGAAGTACAAAGGGATTCCATCTTAGATTCTAGAATTTGATATTTGCCAGCATCAACAATGAAAGTTCTGATCAGCTATTTTAAAGAAAATGGGTGATGTGTCTGACCAACAGGATGTCAGTAGCCCAGTGCTAAAAGAGAGAAGTATGAGAACCTCAGACATAAAGGAAGTTTGTAATGAAAGGCTCAAATTAAAGCAAGTACTTTTTATTCCTACCTTCATGTGTTTTTTTTCTAGGTTAGATTTAAAATAGAATTATCTTTAATAATTATTTGGTATTTCTTAATGTCTATTCTAATGAATCATAAACTTTGTCTTCTGTAATTTCATATTCTTTCTTGCTTCTTTTAAATTATAACATAGCCCTGACTGGTGCAGCTCAGTTGATTGGACATTGTTCCATAAGGTGAAAGGTCCCCAGTTTGATTCCCAGTCAGGACACATGCCGGGGTTGCGGATTTGATACCTGGTCTTGGGGGGCATGCTGGAGGCAGCTGATTGTGATAAAATACTGGTGCTTCTCTCTCACATCTATGATTGTCTCCCTCTCTTTCTCCCTCACTTCCCCTCTCCCTAAAAATAAATAAATAATATATAATGTAAACACTAAAAAAAGAACAAAATTATTTTAAAGGAGCAATCACAATTGGTTTTAAATTAATTAGAAAAAATTTAGGTGGAAAAAACAAATACCCAAGCCCTGAGAAATTCCAGTTTCTTGCGTCTTACTGTTTTTATTTATTTTAGCATTTTTCTTAGAGAAAATTACAAAGTGTATGAATGAGAATAACACAAAAAGTACCCCATAAGTTTGGAATAATTGTGCGTTTTCAACTACAGGGTATTCCTCACTGACTCAACTCTTGGTGTCCGAACTCAGAAATGGAATAGATTAGACAGGAAGAGAAACCTATATTTCATTCCTAACCTATTTCTATAGATTTATCTTATTTCTATTCTATATCATTCTTTCATATTGGTCCTCATTATGGAATATTTAAGTTTAAAAATTTTTTCTCTATAGTAATCAGTTAAAGCAGTAATTGGCAAAAAATGAATTAGAATTTAAAAAAGAAAATTCTGAAAAAATGAAAAAATAATGCTTTAAAATATGTGTCTAGGATCATAAAAGCTCTTTGTTATAAATTAAGGTACTAATAATTGAGAAAAAATAACTAGATGTATTCAGTTTTCCACTTATTAAAATGAATTTTTTGTTTTGAAATAATTTTACTTATAATAATCTGTTTTGAAATAACTTTTCTTTAGAAATTATTTTAGTGTCTGTCGTGATGAAGTAATGCTTGTGTTAAAGCCGACCCTTTAGAGATAATTTTAGAATTAGTTAAGAGTTGCAAAGATATGGTAAATAGTTACTTTACCCAACTTTTTCTAATGTTAACATCTAACGTAGCCATGCCACAGTTATTGACATAAAGAAAATAACTTTGATTTATGGTGCCAGTTGGGTACTGGAAATATCAGGGGAACACTTTATAAAGTATATGATTATCTAATGCCTATGATACACACTTGAAACTTATACAAAATAAAATTGAATGTAAACTGTAATTGAAAAAACTAAAAAAAGTTAACTTTGGTTGCAGGTGTATTATTTTTGATCATCATATCCAAATTGTCATGTTGACCAACGTGCTATTTGCCCTAATTACCTGGAACTGCAATGTTGATGCTAGTCATGATCACTGCTATGCTCTTAGCCCTTTTAGATGGTCCTATTTGGCACAATGTGACCTTAATTTCCTGTTTATCAGGCTACAGATGACTGGTTGCCTTTCAGGCAGGTGCCCAGCCATGTTTAGTCTAAATGCTGACCAAAAACCTATAATGTAAGTTAGTCAGAAAGATGGCTTTCCAATTTTAACTTCACTTTTAATCTATGTGTATTTTTAAAAATGTTTAAATTGAATTTTATGGGGTGACATTGGTCAATAAAATTATATAGGTTTCAGGTATGCAATTCTACAATAGCTCATCTGTATGTTGTATTGTGTGTTTACCACCCCAAGTCAGGTCTCGTTCTGTCACCATTTATCTCCTCTTCACCCTCTTATACCTCCTCCCACATCCCCCTTCCTTGTGGCAATCACCATACAGTTGTCTGTATCCATGAGTCTTTCTTTCTTCCATAATTTTTTTTTCTTAATCCCTTCACTCTTCTCATCTAGCCCCCAACCCCCTCCCCTCTGACAGTGGTCAGTCCATTCTCTGTATCCATGAGTCTGTCTCCTTTTTGTGAGTTTATTTGTTAATTAGATTCTAAATATATGTGAAAAAATATGGTACTTGTCTAGAATGGCTTATTTCAGTTAGCACAATACTCTCCAGGTCCATCTGTAGAAATCTAGCAAAAGGCTAGATTTCTTTCTTTCTCCGTCCCCTCCCCTCCCCTCCCCTCTCCTCCCCTCCCCTCCCCTCTCCTCCCCTCCCCTCCCCTCTCCTCCCCTCCCCTCCCCTCTCCTCCCCTCCCCTCCCCTCCCCTCCCCTCCCCTCTCCTCCCCTCCCCTCCCCTCCCCTCCCCTTCCCTCCCCTCCCTTCCCCTCCCCTCCCCTCCCCTCCCCTCCCCTCCCCTCTCCTCCCCTCCCCTCCCCGCCCCTTCCCTCCCTTCCCTTCCCCTCCCCTCCCCTCCCCTCCCTTCGTTTCTTTCTTTTTCTTTCTTGCTTCCCTTTCTTCTCTTTCTTCCCTTTCTTCCCCCCTCCCTCCCTCCCTCCCTTCCTTCCGCTGAGTAGTATTCCATTGTCTAAATGTACCGCAGCTTTTTAATCTACATATCTACTGATGGGTACTGGCCTGCTTCCAAATCTTGGCTGCTGTAAATAATGCTGCAATGAACATAGGGATGCATATATTCTTTCGAATCAGTGTTTCAGGTTTCTTTGGATATGTTGCCAGAAGTGGAATTGCTGGGTTATAAGGCAGTTCCATGTTTGATTTTTGGAGGTAACTCCATACTGCTTTTCCACAGTGGCTGCACCAATCTCCATTCCCACCAGCAGTGCACGAGGGTTCTCTTTTCTCCACATCCTTGCTAACACTTGGTGTTTTTTGATTTATTGATGATAGCCATTCTGACGGAAATGAGGTGATATCTCATTGTGGTTTTAATTTGCATTTCTCTGATGATTGGTGATATTGAGCATCCTCTTATATGTCTATTGGCAATCTGTATGTCCTCTCTGGAGAAATGTGTGTTCAGGTCCTTTGCCCATTTCTTAATTGGACTGTTTGTTTTTTGGTGTTGAGTTTTATAAGTTCCTTATAAATTTGGATATTAAGCCCTTATCAGATGTATCAGTGAATATGTTCTCCAATTCACTGGGCTTTCTTTTTGTTGATGGCTTCCTTTGCTGTGCAAAAACATTTAGTTTCATATAATTTGTGTATTTTTTTTTTGTTTCCCATGCCAGAGGTGGTATATCAAGAAAAAATCATTGCTACAAAAAATGTTCGAGATTTTACAGCCTATGTTTTCTTTTAGGATTGTTATGGTTTTGAGGCTAACATTTAAGTCTTTAATCCTTTGAGTTTACTGTTGTGTATAGTGGTCTAGTTTCATTTTTATTGATGTATCTGTCCAATATTCCCAACACCATTTATTGTATGTTATGTCATTGCATGTTTTTGCCTCCTTTGTCAAATATTAGTTGACTATAAAAGTGTGGGTTTATTTCTGGGCTCTCTATTCTGTCCCATTGACAGAACCTGTGTCTGTTTTTATACCAGTACCATGTTTTGATTACTATATCCTTGTAGCATAGTTTGATATCGGGTAGTATGATTCCTCTGACTCTGTTGTTGTTCTCAAATTGCTGTGGCTTTTCAGGGTCTTTTGTGGTTCTGTATAAAATTTTGGAATATTTGTTCTAGCTCTGTGAAATATGACATTGGTATCTTGATAGGAATTGTATTGAATTTACAGATTGCTTTGGGTAGTATGGACTTTTTTTTTTAATCCTCACTGAAGGATACGTTTGTTGATTTTTAGAAAGAAAGTATAGGAGAGAGAGAAAGAAAAACATTGATGTGAGAGAGAAACATTGATTGGTTGCCTCCTGTAGGTGCCACAACTAGAGACTGAACACACAATCTAGGTATGAGAGGGGACATAAAAAAACCCCGAATTTATTTATAAAAAATTGTGTATTTATTATTAATTGTGTAAACTTTAGTCACCTTCAAAGTAGTCTCCATTTGATGCAATACACCTATTGAGACATTTTTTTCCACTGCTCAAAACAGTTTTTGGACCTGTTGATTTTGATGCCTTTGTTTTGTTTCATCTCTTCCACATCAGCAAAATGTTTCCCTTTGAGGACTTTTTTCATCTGAGGGAAACAAAAAATTAGTTGCTCCGGACGAGATTGGGTGAATAAGGAGGGTGGGGCATGGGGGTCCTGTGCTTTTTGGTCAAAAACTCATGAACACTCAGTGCAGTAAATGGGCAAACACGTTGAAAGAGTCTTCAAAAAAAATTCACTGAAGGCAAATGCAGCCTCTTACAACAATGCCAGTTGGTACACTGATACAGATGGGTTCCTAGAGTACTCACGTAATGGGGGAAACCTGTACTACAAGGGGCTTGCCCTCCAGAGGATAATTCTGGGCTTTTCGGTCCCCCCTCATATATGCCCTGACTAGTTACTGAACCTCCAACATTTTGGTGCGTAGGACGACACTCCAACTGAGCCATCTGGTCAGGACTAGTATGCACATTTTAATGAAATTAATTCTTCCTATCCACGAACACAGTATATGTTTTCACTTATTTGTATCTTCTTCAGTTTCTTGCTTCAGTGTCTTAGAATTTTCATAGTACAGGTCTTTTATGGCCTTGGTTAAACTTATTCCTAGGTATTTTTTTTTTATGCAGTTGTAAATAGAATTGATTTCTTAGTTTCCCATTCTGATAGCACATTATTGATGTGTAAAAATAGAACTGATTTCTGGATATTTATTTTGTATTTTGCTACTTTGCTGAATTCATTTATCAGTTCTAGTAGTTTTTTGGTGGGATCTTAGGGTTCTCTATGTACAGTATCATGTCATTTAAAAATAATGAGAGTTTTACTTCTTCCTTTCCAATTTGAATATCTTTTAGTTCTTTTTCTTGTCTGATTGTTGTGGCTAGGATTTCTAGTACTATGTTGAATAAGAGTGGTGAAAGCAGACATTCCTGTCTTATTCCTGAACTTAAGGGAAACACTTTTAGTTTTTGCTCATTGAGTATGATGTTACTATGGGTTTGTTGTGTATAGCTGAGGTAGGTTCCCTCCATTTCTAATTTGCTGGGAGTTTTTATCATAGGTGCTAAATTTTATCAAATGCATTTTCTGCATCTATCGATATAATCAGGTGGTTTTTATCCTTCATTTTATTTTTGTGGTGTATCACATTTATTGATTTGCAGGTACTGTACCAACTTTACATCAAATGGCAGAATAAATGCCATTTGATCACTATCGATGGCCTTTTTAATGTATTGCTGTATCTGGTTTGCTAATATTTTGTTGAGGATTTTGTCATCTATGTTCATCAGGGCTGTTGGCCTATATTTCTTTCATTGTAGTGTTTTAGCCCATTGGCATCAATGGATAGATCTTCCAGACAGACCAACAAGAAAATGGTGGCCTTAAACAACACACTTGATTAGATGGATTAATTGCTGTCTTTAGAGTATTTCAACCTATAGCAACAGAATATACATTCTTTTCAAGTGCTCATGGAATATTTTCCAGGATAGACCTCATGTAAGGCCACAAAGCAGGTCTCAATAAATGTAAGATTGAAGTCCTATCAAGCATCTTCTTTGACTACGATGATATGAATCTAGAAATCAGTCACAAGGAAAAAAATTGAAAAGTACATGAAGACATGGAGGCTAAATAACATGTTACTAAACAATGAGTGGGTTAATAATGGGAGCAAAGGAGAAATCACAAGATACCTTGAGACAAATAAAAATGGAAAAACAACCACTCAGAATCTGTGGGACATAGCAAAAGCAGTCCTAAGGGATAAGTTTATAGTGTCACTGGTCAACCTCCGGAAACAAGGAAAATCTCAAACAATTTAACTTTACATATAAAGGAATTTGAAAAATAATAACAGAGCCCAAAGTAAGTAGAGGAAGAAAATCATAAAATCAGAACAAAAATAAATGAAATACAGTTTAAAAAAACAATGAAAAAAAATCAATGAAACCAAGAGATGATTCTTTGAAAAGCTAAGAAAGATTGACCATCCCCTAACCAGACTTATCAAGAAGAAAAAAGAGAGGACCCAAATAAATAAAATCAGAAATGAAAGAAGAGATGTGACAACTGACATCAAGGAAATACAGAGGATTATAAGACAATATTATGAAGAACTATATGCCAACAGATTGGATAATCTGGAAGAAATGGATAAATTCCTAGAAAGATACAATCTTCCAAAACTGAATCAGGAAAAAAAGAGAATCTGAATAGAGAGATTACAACTAGTGAATTTGAAGCAATAATCAAAAAATTGCCAATGAACAAAAGTCCTGTACTGGATGGTATGAGCATCTTCATAATCAACCCCTTCTCCCCCTCGCATTTTAAATGTAGTCCAAGTGACTTTTTTTTTCTTAAACCAAAAAAGCTAGATTAAAATAGTATGCATTAAGTAACTGCTTCATAGTTCACTGTGACTGGAGTGTGTATATGTGTGTGTCTGTAGTGAAAGGAGGGAAGGCAGAAGAAATATAGCAGGAGATCAGGTGGAACAGTTTACCAGATGATGTGTCTTTTCTTAGGAACAATTTATAGGCTCTGTTGTATGTTTTTTGAATCTAGAGATGGGGCAACAGGTTTTCAACTTTTGCCCCTTCAAATATTGTCTCTACCCCATTCTGTTCTCTTTTATCTTCTGTGTTTCTTACCTGCTCTTTTTGTGCTTTTCAGTTTTTCTTTTTCTGGGCCTTGTTCTATAGAAGACTAGAGTCAGGCAAAATGGTGCCTCCATCCATGGTCTGCAATACTCAGGACCATCAAATAAATGATGCAGACGTTGGTTACAGGACTGCAAGGACTGGTTTACTACCAATGACTGTTACACTGACGGTGTTGTCCTTTAGGGTTACATGTTATTGTGGGGATCCTCTCATTTTAGACTAATCAGTTTATGTGGGTCCTATCCTCTGAATTATGTCCCCCATACCTCTTAAGACCATCAAGCACAAGTTTCTATTTTCATTCATTATCAAATAACCTCAGACCAAAAGCAGTTCAGTGCTAACTACTGTAGATGCCTGGTTTTCTCATAAAGTTTTAGCTGGGTGATTCTTTACTATCTTGTTACCTGTTGGTGACTTTTAAGAATTAAAAAAAAAAAAATCCTACTTATTCTTTTTAGTTGTTTTCATAGAGACAGTTGGCTTGAATCTAGCTCATCATTTTGAAAAATTGGAACTTGTGTCATTATTTAATATTTTTAATTATGTCTAATATTGGTCATGATTAATTTAAAAAAAAAAAGAATGCCGTATCCTTTTGTAATCTACTTGAAGTTGTACTTGATATTTAGGTACTTAAAAGGAGCGATGATATCTTACATTATTTTTTGACCCTAAAAAGAGTATGGAGCATCTTTCATTATAGTAAAAGGGGCTCTTGTTCTTCAGTAAAGTTTTTATAGGCTAAGTTTTATTCCTCTGCGCTTTATGTCTTTTATTTTTAATTTTAGGGAAACTGTCTTGATGATATGTTTGTTTCAGTTTTAAAGTGTTTTATTTTGAATAAGACACCCTGTGATTTTATATGCCATCTTTCTAAAACTCCCTAATTGCATTGTTTTTACAACAGAAATAGAAATTTACTTATTTGTTTTTAGTTCCTGTAACCCAATTTTTTTAAAAAATTGTTCTTCAGTTACAGTTGTCCCTTTTTCCCCATTGCTCACCCGTACCTGGCCCCCTGACTCCTGCAGTCAATCCCCCCCATTGTCCATGCCCATGAGCCCTCTATTCATATTCCTTTGCTTGCCCCTTCCCTTTCTTTCCCTGCTGTCCCCTTCTCTCTTCTGGTCATTGTCAGTTTGTTCTTTATTTCTAAGTCTTTGGTTCTGTTTTGCTAATTTGTTTTGCTGATTAGGTTTCCCTTATAGGTGAGATCATGTGATATTTGTCTTTCACCCCCTGGCTTATTTCACTTAGCATAATGCTCTCTAGTTCCATCCGTGCTGTCAAAAAAGGGTAGAAGTTCCTTCTTTCTTTCTGCTGCATAGTATTATTCCATTATATAAATGTACTACAGTTTTTTTATTCACTCATTTAGTCATGTTGAGCATTTTTTCATGTGTCTATGGGCCCTCTGTTTATGTTTTTTATGTGATCTTGATATTCAAATTAAAATATGGTTGTTGTCTACTTTTAATTTTTCAAAACTCTTTAATACTTTGATTTATCAGAAATAAAAAAAGTTTGTAGTTTATTTTTGTCTATTACACTTTACTTTCACTCATTCATGTAGATAGCGTATGTTAAGCGTATATTGACCTGACACTGGGGTAGTTGGTGAGCAAGACACACAAGAACAGAACTTTTATTCTTAGTGAGGAGGTTAGATTGGGAAGATTGCTAGATAGTAAATAATAGGGTGCTATGCTACAGGAGAATAGAGAATACCTACTTAATATGGGGTGGTCAGAGAAGGCCACTACAAGGAAGGAACATTTAAAGTAAACCAAAGGATATTGGAGAAACTTATATAAAGAGCTATGAGAACAAAGGAATGAAGAGATGTGTGGAAAAGCCCTAATTTAGGAAAGACCTTGACATGTTTTAGTAATGGATAGAAACCGATGTATTTATGGTTGTCCAGGTGAAGAACAACATGTTTTGATTTTAAGGAGGTAGATCATGTATGCAAGGGCTTTACAATTTACTTGTAGGAAACTCAGTTGAAAGTGTAGCAGGCATACATTTTCTAAACTACAAATTTGAATGTGCAAAATGTAACTTTATTTCTTTAATTACTACCAGTTCTTAGCTCTGGAGCTACTGGGTAGTAAGAATCAATATTGCTAATTTAGGATAAAGTCAGTAGCTTCTTGTTTAATGTAATTAATTCTAGGTTAACTCAGACCCTTGGGTAAATAATCTATGCCTTTCGGTAGGCTCTAGGGAGTTACATAGAACAAAGAAAGCTGGATATAGGAGTACTAGGGCATCACCTGCCCCAAATAAGGGAACATCCTTTACATCCTTACCTGGAGAGAGGCAAGGGTCTGTTCCAGGAATCAGCATGCCTGGGGCATAGGTGAAAGGTTGGTTAGTCTCTGATGGGATTTATGGGAAGCAATCTCTGTATGGTCCTATCCATCTCAATGATCAGACAGCAGTCAAGTCATTGAACAGTGTCTCTTCCATGCTTTAGTTTTTGATACTGAAAACCATGGGTTTAGAATTTTAGAAAGCTCTTTTTGCTCTTAAGCCCTTAGGTACTTCAGCTGAAATTCATAGTTTTTAAGAACTATGATTTTAGTGGATTACAGATCTAAATATAAGAGCTGAAACTCTAAAACTCTTAGTAAAAAACAGGTGTGAATATTCATGATGTTAAATTAGGCAAGGGTTTCTTTCATGACGTTAAATTAGGCAATGGTTTCTTAAGTATGACACTGAAAGTACAAATAACTGAAGAAAAGTAGGTATATTACACTTCATCAAAATTAAAAACTTTTGTGTATCAAAGGACACTGTGAAGATAGTGACATATGCAAGTACCAGTATCTTTTTCTAGAGGATAAATAGGTTCAGGATTCAGAATAAAATTCTTAGTTGGAGACAGAAATTTTCTCATGATCAGTTCATAGGTAACATAAATATGATAATGCACTGATGGATGTGAGAAATGCAAAGAAAGGAGCCGTAGGGGAGTGTCAGCACTTAAGGATTGAGTAAAGAAAGGAAGGAATGATCTGGGATGTTGAAAGAAAGTATGAATTATTATTGAAGCTTCCACCACTTAATTTTAAGACTTTTGATGGCTGTGACTGTCATGTTCATTATCTTACCCAGTTCTTGTCATAAAGCAGGTTTTCACTAAATGTTAAATGAAGGCTGAGGAGTTTTAAGAAAAATTGGTCATGCAGTGCCAAATATAGCAAACAGGTTAACTATTAACAAGCACATCTTCTATAGAATAGTTTTAGTGGAGTCACCATGGTAGAGATAAATGGTAAGTTGCTGAGGACTGAATAGTTTTTGAGAGAGTGAGAACAGGAAGTGAAGATATTCTTTTCAGAAAGCTTGGTTTTGGAAAAGAGTAGACACAGGATAGTAGATAAAGGGCATGTTGTATCATGAGAGAGACTTCAACTTCATCATGTTTATATGCTAAATGGAAAGAGTCAGTAGAAAGGGAGAATGGAAAGTACAAGGGAAGAGGAAGCTATAGGAAAAAAGAGGTTTGTGAGAGTGAACATTATCCAAAGAGTAGAAGAAATGATGTGAAGATACTGAGTTTGAGTAGGAATAGGAATACAGTTTCCACTGAAGTAAGAATAATGAAAAAGAGAGGGAACAGATGGAAAAAGTATTTGGGTAGTAGAGAAAGAATTAGGGGCATCAACGCACTTGACACACTTTTTCAATGAAATGGGGAGTAGTGTCATCAGCTGAGATTATAGGGGATAAAGAGGGTGATTGTCTCAAGATCTGTGTGGTTCTTACTCAGATGTAGCACAGTATTTTGCAGCCATGGATGTAAACTGGATGAGCTTGACAGGAACCTAACCCTGTACGTGTAGCCAATGGTAAAGAAGACATCAACAGATAATTGACCAAACAGTATGTACAAGCAATAGATAACCCTCCCTTTGAAGAGGCAGTTTTGGATATGAATCCTCTTTCTTTACTTGCTGGAAGTATCTAACCTAACGATAACCATATCTTGTCCTTGAATAGAACACCTCAAGTGGCAACCCGCTTGAGTTCAATACTAGTAGCAGAGGGAGAGTTTGAGGAAAAAGGGAGAATTTTGAAGCCATTGAGGAAAATGAGAGGACTAACTAAATTCGATGACTTAGAAGAATTGTTATAATGAATTTTTCATGATTCTGGTGTATATAGTTGTGTAATGACCTTTCCCCCCATCTCAGACCTGATCAGCCTGTGTGTCTAAGCAGACAAGTTGAGCAGTTGGATTGCTCTTGGTCTGGGTTTTACAGGCCATTGTGGCAGAAATGGTAAGTAGGCAAGAGATTCCAGTAGTGAGAGTGTTTAAGGTGATGGGCCATTGAGTCTAGGCTGAAAAGGGAACAGGTGAAACCAGAAAGTAGCTGCTAGAATATGAAGTGGTCAAGATGGATATTGAAGTTTAAGATTAAATAGGAGGAATAGTTGTTGGTTATGGCTAAATGCAATATCTGGCTATCAAATGGATTTCTGAAGTGGAGAGAAAGTGAAGGTTATTTGAGTTGAGGAGGTAAGTTAACTATAAAGCTAAGGTGTTACAGAATTCAGCCACACAGGAAGTGAGTTGCTCAGAATGGTGGCAGAGCAAGGGGTGGAAAGACTTTGAACCAGGTTCCAAAGTCTTTAATGAATGTGGGAAAGTGACCAAGAGGTCAGTAGATGCCAGTAACAAGGAGAGAGAGGTTGCAACAGATGGCATAAACCTTAAAAGAGGTACTTTTATTGAGGCTAAGGAACTGTGATAGTGAACAAGGAATGAATTCCTTGCTTTGCATCTGCTAAATGGGAGAAAGAATAGCTTGCTCTTATATTTTAGTTTAGACAAGAAGATTGCTAGAGTGTTATTTAAATTGATTTGGGGTTTAGGATATTTGTTTACAGTGGAACAGTGTAAAGGGTTATCAGGAAGTATAGCTTTGTAGGTAGTGTGATTTTCAAGGAGGGAGAGCATACACAGCAGAAGTGAGATCAGAGTACACAGGAAAGAGGAATGTAATTGGAGGGGCTTAATTAATTAGTTATTGGAGGAGCTTACATTTTGGTTGATTGTGGTGATGACAAAGAACATGGTGGCCTTAGCTGATTTCATAATTTTTATTATTTGTGGGAAAATGTGTTTATGATTACAGACTGAGATACTGACTTATGCACAAAGCTAGATGATTTCATCATGTTCAGGTATACTTAACAGTGTTTAGCAATCTGTGGCCTTTGTTCAGCATGCCATAAAAAACCCTAGCATGCAGCTGTTTCCTTCTTTGGCAGACCTTAGTCCTGGGTGAAGAGGAAGGCAGGAGTGGAAGTGATTGGTGAGAGGGTTTAAGCACTTCTGAAAATCCTGACATATATTGCTTAGAAAAAATTCTATATGCAAAGGTAGCATAATTGGTACTTCCAGTAATGACCGTAAATTTCACAAATGGGCACAATAAACACCAAATGTAACAGAACCATTGGGCTCTATTGCCTGCTGCCAAAAAAACAAAACAAAAACAAAAACAAAACCCCATGACTCCTAATGCCAGAGTCTTATGAAAAGGAAAGGAACTATTTATTCAGAAGTTACACAAGTTCAGAATAATGGCAGAATTCTGGTTTTAAGTCCCAAAGTCCCTTAAAACTAAAAACCCATAAACACACATAGTCCTGCCTCCCCTTCCCCCCTTGCCAAACCAGGCCAATTAAAGGTACCCTCTCTCAAGAAAAGAAATAGAAGTCAGTAGCTTAGCTAGGCAGATTCCCATTCTAACAATTCTAGTTTCTCCTAGTCATCCATGCTTGGCTAGGCTCCTGCTCTTAATCCAAAACCACATGGCTCCTCCTCATGGTGGGCCGGTGGGGGTTCTTTTGTGTCCTTTCAAACCATGTGGTCAAGACCACTGCACCACTGTTACATCCTGCTTTTCTGCTCCTTTCCAAACTGCATGGCAGAGACCCCTGTATGGCAAAGAGAGTATGGCTGCCCCGCGCTTGTGTTTAAATCTTCACCCTGCTCCTATGTAGCCCCATTTCTGACTCCTGGCACAATTGGCTACTTCTGCCCTTCCCCATATCTCCTGTCTTTCTCGGCTGCCAGTGTTAGTCCTTGAAGGCATGGCCCTGTGACATGGAGCCAGCCATTTCCAAGCTTTCGTACAAGTGGTATAGCTTGGGGACCATCTCTGGGCTACATCATCGATCAGAATCGTGCCCATCTCTCCAGCTTCACCAGCAGGCATAACTCTTAACATTACTAAAGCACTGGGCAAGTTCTTTAGCTACACAAAGTAACTCAATGGCCCTGCTCCGCTTCCCTTGCCCCCAGCCATGTTAGTGGGGTTTTGGGGCTTCTCGGTCTGTACCCCATTTTGGATCTCGTTCCACACCTGTTACAAAAACACCATCATTTGAATGTTGATTTCAAATTTACGTAGTGGATGTGGGTGAGACTTAGAGGGATGGCTATATCTTGAAAATGGAAAACGTCCTTGTTCTTATTCAGTTGATTCCAGGCCAGATGATGACTAAATTGGTTCCACACAGTATCCTGGATAATTGAGTGACTTCTCTGATTAGTCAGACAATCACTTGAAGCCACTGAGCACTGTAAGAATGACAAATAAAAGGATGTTCCTTTCCAGTATATGTACATGCCAGTCAGTGGATCCATGTGTTGGAATCTGTAAGGAGATATTACTAGTTTATTATTAAGTGTATAACTTAAGAACAGCCAAAAGGAAGAGAGGTGTAGGGAGGAGATATTAGGGAAGGGGCATGGAGCTTCCATGCCCTCTCCAGACATGACACCCATCTAGCCCCGCCATGTATTCATCAATCAGGAAACTAATTTTTTTAAAACAGATTTTATTTGATTTTTATGTATATTTTAAAGATTTTATTTATTTATTTTTAGAGAGAAGGGAGGGAGAATGAGAGGGAGAGAAACAGCAATGTGTGGTTGCTTCTTGCATACCCCCTACTGAGGACCTGACCTGCAACCCAGGCATGTGCCCTGACTGGGAATTGAGCCAGTGACTCTTTGGTTCCCAGGCTGGCACTCAATCTACTAAGCCACATCAGCCAGGGCTATTTTATTTATACATATTTATTTAATTTTTAATTTTTATTGTCTTTTAATACATATTTTATTGATTATGCTATTACAGTTTCATTTTTTTCTCCCCTTTATTCCCCTCCACCTTGCACCACCCTACCCCCCAAAAGTCCCCCCCGCCGCCTTAGTTCATGTACATGGGTCGTACATATAAGTTCTTTGGCTTCTCCATTTCCTATGCTATTCTTGACTGCCCCCTACCTATTTTGTACCTACTATTTATGCTGCTTATTCCCTGTACCTTTTCCCCCATTCTTTCCCCACCATCTTTATTTCTTTGATTCTGTTCTGGTTCTAGTTGTTTGCTTAGTTTGTTTTTGTTTTTGTGTTTTTAGGTTCAGTTGTCGATAGTTGTGAGGTCATTGTCATTTTATTGTTCATAGTTTTTTCTCTTCTTTTTCTTAGGTAAGTCTCTAGCATTTCATATAATAAGGGCTTGGTGATGATGAACTCCTTTAACTTTACCTTATCTGGGAAGCACTATATCTGCCCATCCATTCTAAATGATAGCTTTGCTGGAAAGAGTAATCATCGATGTAGGTCTTTGCCTTTCATGACTTTGAATACTTCTTGCCAGTCCCTTCTTGCCTGCATGGTTTCTTTTGAGAAATCAGCCGAGAGTCTTATGGGAACTCCTTTGTAGGTAACTGTCTCCTTTTGTCTTGCTGTGTTTATGATTCTATCCTTATGCTGAATCTTGGGTAATGTAATTATGATGTGCCTTGGTGTGTGCTTCCTTGGATCCAGCTTCTTTGGGACTCTCTGAGCTTCCTGGATCTCCTGGAAGTCTATTTCCTTGGCCAGATTGGAGAAGTTCTCCTTCATTATTTGTTCAAATAAGTTTTAACTTTCTTGCTCTGCCTCTTCTCCTTCAGCCACCCTTATGATTCAGATGTTGGAATGTTTACAGTTGTCCCAGAGGTTCCTAAGCCTCTCCTCATTTTTTTTGAATTCTTGTTTCTTCATTCTGTTCTGGTTAAATGTTTATCTCTTCCTTCTGTTCCTAGTCATTGATTTGAGTCCTGGTTTCCTTCCTTTTACTGTTGGTTCCCTTTAAATTTTTCTTTATTTCACTTTGCATAGCCTTCATTTTTTCCTCCATTTTGCAACCATACTCAACCAATTCAATGAGCATCTAGATTACCACTGTTTTGACCTGTGCATCTGATAGATTGGCTATCTGTTCATTGCTTAGTTCTATTTTTAGAGCTTTGATCTTTTCTTTCATTTGGGCCATATTTCTTTGTCTCTACGCGCCTTGGAAACTGTTGGAAGAGGCAAAGCTTTAGGTATTTGCCAGGGCAGGGCAACCCAGATGGCTGAGTTGTGATGCTGTCTGTGGCGGAAGGGTCATAGAGGGAGCAATGCTGGTTGCTCAGCTCTTGGCAGGCTTTCAGTCACATCCCTCACTACCTACAAGCAAATCGGGCCCTTCTAGTGCTGATTGCTGGGTGGGTCGTATTATGTACATTCTAGGACCCTATGGATCTCTCCAGTAGACTCCTGTGAGTCTGGGAGTTTCTCCTGCCACTGGAACCCCCACAAGATTTTACCTTCAAAGGTTTTGAGGCTTTCTTTTTCCTCACTAGAACCCTGGGTTGCACTGTCTGTCTCGCTCCCCAGCTGTTCCTCCCAGTTTATCTGCCTGCAAATGTGGGACCGTCCAGTCCTCCAGCTGCAGCCTTGCCATGCGTCTTCTCCTCCCTGGCTGCCCATCTCTGCCACTCCTACTGGTCTGGACGAATGTTTCTTCTTCAACTCCTTGGTTGTCAGACTTCCATACAGTTTGATTTTCTGGCAGTTATGGTTATGTTTTGCTTTTAAATTTGTTGTCCTTCTTTTGGTTGTGTGAGGAGGCAAAGTGTATCTACCTATGACTCCATCTTGGCCGTATTTTATTTGTATTTTTAAAGATTTTATTTATTTATTTTAGAGAGAAGGGGAAGGGAGGATTAAGGTGAGGAGAGGTACATTGATGTGTGAGATAAAGCCCCTTTCACATGCCCGCAGCTGGGGAGCTGGCCCACAATCCAGACATGTGCCCCTACCAGGAATTAAATCAGTGACCCGTCGGTTTGTAGCCTGGCACTCAGTCTACTTAGCCACACCAGCTAGGGCCATATTTTATTTTAGCAATAGAATTCTCCATTATCTCTCAAGAACATTTTCAAAAGATACTAACCAGTCTTCTTGAGGGGCAGTCTGTGAGAAAGTGGGTTCCATCTATAAGTTTGAGAAACTGCATCTCTACCCACCCTCATGATTCACTATGAACATCAACTTTCATCAGCTTAATAAGGGCTCAGGGAAATGATATTAGTACTGATAATTTAGCATTTATTGAGAACTTCTATTTTAAGGCTCTGTTTTAACAACCACATAGTATATTAATCTAATTTTATTCTTCTACAATTGTCAGAGTGGTGAAACAAGAAGCCCAGAGTCACATGACAAGGCTAGTAGGTGGAAGGACCAGGATTCAAACTCAAATATACAGGATCCAGAGAGCTTTCAAGCGGTATATTGTACTGTTTGTAACCAATAATAAACTGACTTAGTGTTAGGCCGAGCATTTGTCAAACTTAGTTGACTATGGAAAATTATCTCTGGGAGGTGCCACTTTGATCCAGCTTACACTAGTGATCTGCAGTTATTTTAGAATATAACTAGTTGTTTTTTCTTTTTACCTTGGCTTTCTGTTGATAAAATTAAATTAAATTCTCTTTCACAATGTCTTCAGGAATTTTAAAAAGGTCAGTGTTAGCCTACAGTACTTTGGTGGTACTAAAACAGTTTATAATCCAAATCACTATTTTATTCTGCTTTCTCTGCTCTCATATTATCATAACTTTTTAAAAATAAAACTTATAAGTTAAGAAACTGACAGCTGTGGAACATTCTAATAATTGACATCTGAATTCGAACCTTGGCTCTACCTCTCTGTTAGGTATGTGACCTTAGGAAAAGTTAATTCATTTCTCAAAACTGTTTCTCCCTCTAAAAGACAAGGTTAATATCTGTCAGGGTGGCTATGAAAATGAAATGGGAAAATTCATGTAGTGTCTGACACATAGAAGACTTTCAATAAACGTAATTACTTTTTTGTTTTCTTTTCCTAAGGAGGTTGTCTCAATTCTGTATCGTGAATGAATTATGAAAATAATTTTAATAAGGGTCACTTTTAAATTTGAACTCAGTGTTATGCTGAGAACAGCTACATTACTGATAAAGTGATGTTGTCATGATACAGGTTATATGTGAGTTAAAACCAGTTTCCTTCTGGTTTTCCAAATGACATAATAAGCAAAACCTGACTGGGCAAACATAGACCTATTTATTAGATCACTTATTATTAATGTTAAACTAGCTTTGGTGCTGACTACTGTTCTTTTTGAAATTTCACTGTTGTCATTTAAAATCTGACAGACCTTCAAAAGCTTCATAGAATGCTTAATGGTTTAAATCATTCTCCAGAAAATGTGAGTTATATTTTCCAAAGTGGTCTTCTCCAACTAGCAATATGTTTAAAGTCATGCATGTTGTAAACAATTGTTTATACAAGATTTGTCTAGGAAATATCCAGCCATGTAATATGAAAAATAAAAATATTTATTGAAGAAGATACAAGATACCAGAAACACTGTACATAGGACAGTGACTCCTCAGTCCCCTTCAAAGTAGGTACTTTGGGACCTCACACAGTTCTCCCAATGCCATCAGCTGCCCCCTCTTATTTTCCTGAATCTTATCAGTGATAATCTCTTCCCTTTCAAAGGTGATTTTAGTTTTGGGAAAAGCCAGAAGTTGCAGGGCACCAAATCTGGGATTTAGGGGGAGCTGAGTCACATGTGTGATTTGATGTTTTACCATAAAACTCTGCACAAGATGTGATGCATGAGTGGGTATGTTGTTTTGATGAAGCTGCCAATCATCCATTTGCCCATAGCTGCAGCCTTCTGAATCATCCAAATAGTTTCTGTGGAGGACTGTTCAACACAAAGTTTGATGCAGATTTGTTGCTCTACTTGCTCATTCATTTTCAATGTGATAGCCATACCGTACACATATTCAACAACATCTTCCCCCACTAACTAGTACCATGAAGTTATCATTCTTCACACATGTGCACCCCAGTCCATTCTCCTTGGATGCCAGGTTACATCGATGTCGCACAAACAATTCTTGTTATATTAACAATGGTTGGACTTTACAGACCTTGTATTTTCACATTTACTACTGGGTGTTTGTTCATTTTTCATGGCAATCAACTTTTGGGTTTATGGGCAGTACTTATAACCAAAGCATGAATCATCATTTAAAATATTAAGAAAACAATCCCAAGAAAATAAAGTACCTAGGAATGAATTTAACCAAGGAGGTAAAAGACCTGTACTGAGAAAACTTTAGGACACTGTAGAAAGAAAGTGAGGTAGTGACAAAAAATTGGAAACATATACCTTGTTCATGGATTGGAAGAATTAACATCATTAAAATGTCCACACTACCCAAAGCAATCTAGAGACTCAATGCAATTCCTTTCAAGATACCAATAGCATATTTTGCAGAACTAGAAAAAATATTCCAAAAATTTATATGTAACCAAAAAAGACCCTGCATAGTCTCAGCAATCTTGAGAAAGAGGAACAAGGTTGGAGGGATCACAATACCTAATATCAGACTCTATTATAAGGTCACTATAATCAAAACACTGGCGTAAGAACAGAAATGTAGATCAATGGAACAAACTAGAGAGCCCAGAAATAAACCCATGTCTTTACGGGCAATTAATATTTGACAAAGGAGGCAAGAACATACAATGAAATAGAGTCAGCCTCTACAATAAATGGTATTGGGACAACTGGACTGCTACATGCAAAAAAAAATGAAACTAGGCCACCATCTTACACCTTATACCAGAGTAAACTCAAAATGGATGCAAGACTTAAATATTGATACCATAAGTTGTGATATCATAAAAATCTTAGAAGAAAACATAGGCAGTAAAATTTCAGATATCTCATATAGCAATATTTTTGCTGATATATCTCCTAGGGCAACTGAAATATAGGAAAAAGTAAACAAATGGGAGTATATCAAATTAAAAATCTTCTGCATAGCTAAAGAAACCATCATCGAAATAAAAAGGGAACCAACTGCATGGGAGAACATATTTGCCAGTGATACATCAGACAAGATTTTAATCTCCATGACATATAAAGAGCTTATATAACTCAACACCAGGAAGACAAACAATACAATTAAAAAATGGGCAAAGGGCCTGAATAGACACTTCTCCAAGGAGGACATACAGAGAGCCCACAGACATATGAAAAAATGCTCAACATCACTAGCCATCAGAGAGATGCAAATTAAAACCACAATGAGATATCACCTCACACATGCCAAAATGACAACCATTAATAAATCAACAAGCAAGTGTTGGTGAGGATGTGGAGGAAAGGGAACCCTAGTGCATTGTTGGTGGTAATGCAGACTGGTGCAGCCACTGTGGAAAACAGTATTTCCCCAAAAACCTAAACATGGAACTGCTTTTGATCCAGTGATTCCATTGTTGCTGGGAATATACCTGAAGAATCCTGAAACACCAATACAAAAGAATTTACAACCCCATGTTCATAGCAGTGCTACTTAAAATAGCTATGATTTGGAAACAGCCTAAGTGACCATCAGTAGATGAATGGATAAAAAAATGTGGTTTGTCAACACAATGGAGCTACGCAATAGAAATAAAGGAATTCCCACCTTTTGAGACAGCATGGATGGAACTGGAGACTATTAGGCTAAGTGAAATAAGCCAGTTGATGAAAGACAAATAGCATATCATCTCACTTAAAAGAGGAATCTAATGAACAAAATAAACAAATGAGCAAAATAGAACCAGAGGCATAGAATCATGGAAGAGACTGATGGTTCTAAAAGGTTAGAGGGAAGGCAGGGACTGACTGATAGAAAGTGAAAGGATTAGTCAGAGAACATTTGTGAAGGACCCATGAACATGAACAGTGGTGTGAGATTTGACTATGGGAGCGGGGTGTGGACTGGGTGGAGGGCGCAGAGGGGGAATATAGGGACAGCTGTACTAGCATAAACATTAAAATATTAAAAATAAAAATAAATAAAACAAAGTCTGTGGTGATCTTTCAATTTCACAATAACTTACTCCCTAAGGAGGGAGGGAGAGGTTTAATTTGAGTTATATGAGGGGGATCTCTAATATTGTATTCTATTTTTAATTTTTTTATTTATTGATTTTGGAGAGAGAGATGAAGTGGGGGTAGAGAGAGAAACATCGATTGTTGTTCCACTTATTTATGTATTCATGATTGATTCTTGTGTGTGCCCTGAGTGTGGATCAACCCTGCAACCTTGATGTATTGGGATGACACTAACCAACTGAGCTACCTGACAAAGGTCTAATATTCTATTCTAAGTGTCTCTTACAGCTCTGATACATAGTAAACACTTAGTAAATATTTATTGATGAACTGAATTATATTTCTAATCTTAACTTTGTGATTTTAACCTTCTTGGACTTTATTAGCCTGTTGCCTGTTATGTAAGAAAAGAAAGTACCAATATTTACCTCCCAGGATTGTAACAATTCAGTGTTCATGCATTTAAAATAGCCAGTGTTGCATGTGGCACATAGTAGGCACACAGGAGGCACACAGTGCATTGAATGTTTCCCCAGACTCCTCACTTTATTTCTTAGTTATGTTCTTTTCAAGTACTTTTTTTCTTTCTCATTCCCTAAACATGTAGAAGTTATGTTCAAGAGGAAATGTGAATGTTTGCCAGTTGAACTAAAAATACGTTCCTTTGTAGCCCACCCTTGGAATGTTGTAGTAAACACGATTGTTATGTCCTGACAGACTTTGAATCATGGGTTTGCAATGTACTATTATTGTAACTTTGCACAAGTTATTTAACCTGTGTAAAGTATTGGGAGCCTGAAATGAGTAATAATATGTGTGAAGCATTTAGTTCATTGTCTGGTTAGCACAGACTTAAAATAGATGTTATTAATTTAATTTGAAACTATTATTTAATCTGATAATTTACATAATTCATGTATATTGGGAACCTACTCTATGCAAAACCTATTAAGAAGAGTCAGGAAGATTGTGAATGAACATTGGGCATATTATTATATAGGTGACTGAATTTGAATTTGGTCTTGCCTAAAATAAGGTTCAGCAGAAGTTGTATTTTCTACTGTATTTGGAGAAAAATAAACAATGGGCTGTTAATGCATCTGGCATGGCTTTTTTTTTTTGGATGTTGCCTTTCTCTATTAAATAGCAAAAATTTTAAAAATAAATGTCAGCTTCATGTGTACTAAAGCAGACCAAATAAATTTTGTTATCTAAAAAGTTTTTCTTTTTAATCTTTTGCATATCTTGTTCACTAGAAATAAGCATGTTCCTCTCCTGTACTAAAATTCAAGATATGATGTTGCTAAACCAACTTTTATAAATTATTCTACCCTTTTAAAATCTCAATTGAATTATTTAGATGTTATATAAAACTGATTCCTACTTTGGCAGACTAGGCATTGCAAAGCTGCTGCTCAGAGTTTTATGAGAATTCCTATCAAATAGAAATCTTAAGGATGGCATTGGGCATTATAAAAAGTTTGATTTTGAAAATGTTTATAATGACCTTATCAAATTATAAATTAGGTTTTTAAAGGGGTACCAAAATACTCAGTACTTATTTTGGAAGATAACTTTTTTTGATAAGTTGTTTCACATCTATTTTTTGTTATGTTTCACTTATTAACTGAAACAATTCACATAGCATAAAAGTTTCTGTGCTGTTTAGTATATTCACAGTGTTGTACAACATCACCATTATCTAGTACCAAAACATTCATCACCCACAAAGGAAGAAACCTTGTATCCCTTGAGTAGTTACTCCACATTTCCTCCATCAGTTCCTGGAGGCCACTCTCTGTTTATTTCTCTGCAGATATGCCTAGTCTAAGTATTTAATCTAAATGGAATCACGTAGTATATTGTTTCGGATGTCTGGTTTCTTTCACTTAGCATGTTTTCTAAGTTTATGTTGTGATGTATATCAGTACTGCATTTTTTTTTATGGCTGAATATTTCATTTTAAGGATATTTTATATTTTGTTTATCCATTCATCGGTTGATAGACATTTGGGTTGTTTCTACTTTTTGGCTATTATGAATGATGACACTATGAACATTTGTGTACAGGTTTTGTGTGGACATGTTTTCAGTTCTCTTTGGTATATACCTGGGATGGAGTTACTGGATCATATGGTAACTTTATGTTTAACTTTCTGAGGAACTGCCAAACTGTTTTTTCAAAGCAGTTGCATCATGTTATGTAGTTAGTTTTTTTAAATCTCCTCCGGAGGATATGTTTATTGATTTGTATGTTTATTGATTTGAGAAAGAGAGAGACAGAGAGAGGGAGCTAGAAACATAAATGTGAGAGAGACATTGATTGGCTGCCCGCCCCCCAACCCCCACATGCGTTCGACTGGATATTGAATAGGTTGCAACCTAGCACTGTGCCCTGACTGGGAATGAAACCCACAGCCCTTCAGTTTACGAGGACCATGCTCCAACCAACTGAGCCACCCAGCCAGGGCTGTTATATAGTGAGAAAGAAGTTCATTAAAATGTTAATCTAAGAATATGAGTACTCATGACAGCCATTTTGGCAAGCTGGATGGCAGCCTCAATTCACTTTATTTGTTTTTTGGAATGAAAACATTAACATATAAAGCTACACCATAGAAAGTGTCAAATTTTTATGCTTTCTTATTCCTCTGCCCACCCACTTTTTCTAAAATTTGAAATATGCTTCCAGTTGATGATGTATACATACTTTCACATAATGGTAGGTCTCTAAAAGTTACTTTAAGGTTCCTACTTTGCTTTTCCTTAGTGAGTTTCATATTTTATTACAATTTACTTATGCAGAGAAATTGAACACTGATGTTTCTATGGAAAGCATTCTTGAATCAAAATTCAAAATAGGTTTAATTAATTAGGATTATGTTTTCTTGGATGTAAAAATAATTTCCAAAATGTCACATAAAGACTTCTCTTAAAAATCTTGTGTAAAAAATATTGTTAATGTAGTAGGTGGTTTGGAGATGCTTTTGTCTCCTCCGCTGACATTACCCAAGTCTCTGTTGCTCACAAATCACCATCAACTATTCAACCTCCTATATTCATGCTCACAAATATTTATATAGCCTTCTTAAATTTACATAAAATGAAATGATAAAGAACTGATTTCATTGGGGGTATAGAATTTCAAAGCAGAAAGAATACTCAAGAGAAATACTATTTATGGAATAATTTCCAATGCTAGATTGGAGCTTAAGTGTTTTTCATGCCTTACCTCATTTAAGGTGACAATGCATATGAATTTTATATTTGGCAGAAGAAATAGGATTATCAGTCATTTTATAAAGCCTGGTTTGGGATCTAACTCTCTAGGATAAATTAATCCTTATTCTTCTAAGGATGTAGTATAGAGATTGAGTTGTTTTCTTTAAGTAATGAAAAATTAAGGAAATTCTTTTTTAGGGAGTTTCTCTAAGGTTTCAAAATGTCACAGTCACTATGAATTATTTATCCTTGTTTGGAGTGTATTGTACTTTTACAGACTAAAGAGCCTTAACAGTCATCCATTATGGAAAATTAGATTGCAATCCACAAACATGGCATATAAGTCCTCCATTAATTTAAGTTTTCTTAAATTCCTCTTTATGATGTTTTATAGTTTTCAGTGGTTTTTCACATTTTTCATTAAATATAGTCTTATGTTTTATAAAAAAAGGTCAGCATCATTGTGGATATTGAATAGGTTGTTTACTGAATTTCATAATTTTAACCTTATTTTTCAGTTATTTTTGCAATTATTCTGGTGCCTAAAATAATTTATGTTTTGTTGTGTACTTTTATCTCCTTCAATTCTGGAATGTATAAGTGTATGTAATTGATTTGAGCTAGAGAAATATTGAATTTTAATCAGGATTTTTGTCTGAATATTGATTTAAACAGTTTCTTTTTTACTATAGTATTAAGTTTGCAGTTGATAACCTATATGACAAGTGATACAGAAATTGCAAATAAAATTTACATCAAAAAATTAAAACTACCATTGATCCAGTAGTTTAACTTTTGGGTATGTATCTGGAGGAAATGAAATCACTATCTGCAAGAGATTCTCTCTCCCCCATGTTCACTGAAGTATTATTTGTGGTAGCAAATACATGGAAATAACCTAAGTGTTCACTGATGGATGAATAGACAATGCAAATGTGAGATATATAAGCATGTGTGTGCACATGCACACACTGGAATATTATTCAGCCATAAAAAAGAAGAAAATCCTGCCATTTGTGACATATGAAATAAGACAGAGAAAGGCAAGTACTTTATGATCTCATAAAACTGAAGGCATAGAAACAGAAAACAGACTGGTTGTTTCCAGAGGCAGGGGGTAGAGGCTGGGAAAAACCGGTGAAGGTGATCAAAACGTGCACACTTCAATTATAAGATAAATAAGTTCTGGAAACGTACCACCAATGGTGACTAGAGTTAACAATACCGTATGTTTGAAAATTGGTAAGAGTAGATTTCAAAAGTTCTCATCAAAAGAAAAAAACTGTGAGGTGATGGATGTTAACTGAACTTAGTGCAACATACAATCATTTTGCAACATACATGTGTATATATATGAAATCATATTGTACAACTTAAATTAATACAGTGTTGTATGTCAGTTATATGTCAGTAAAACTGCGGAAAATATATTCTCAGATAAAATGTTTTGGCTGCCATTTTATTTTAAGTTATTGGTAAAGGAGAAGAAGCCAGGGAAATTTTGGAAGTCAAATTTTATATTATGAAAATTCAACATAGTGACTTATGCATACTTAGAAATAGTATGAGTGATCTGTGACCAGAATGTGATTTCCAGAAGGAGTGGTGGTCATGTAGATGGAGTAGAATCTGCGCATGCTTTTTTGTTCTTGGTGTTCAAACCCTGGTCTTATTGCCAAAGTTTCTTCAATTGTTCCTTTAATTGGAAATTATAGCGCACTGCATTGTAGAAATAGTATGGTTCAAATAGTACTCTCAATCCTAGCTATTCATTCATTAAATAAATATTTTAAGTTCTTGATAGAAGGCAGGTACCCTGTTATATACTGTTTATGTTTACAAAGATATAAAGATGAAAAAACAATGTATGGACTTCTAGTCAAGATAGCAGCATAGGTAAACACAGCTTGCCTCTTCGCACAACCACATCAAAATTACAATTAAACTACAAAATAACCATCATTCAGAACTGCCAGAAATGGAGTTGACTGTAAGTCCTATGACTATGGAATCAAACAAGAAACCACATTGAGACTGGGAGGAGAGGTGGAGACATGGATCGGGCTGGTCTCACACCCACATGTGGTAGATAAAAATCGGAAGGGCTATCTCAGGAATGAGGGGTCCTAGCCCCACACCAGGCTCCTGGCCCAGGGTACCAGTGCCAGGAAGATAAGTTCCCATAACTTCTGGCTGTAAAATCCAGTGGAAATGAGGCTGTGGAAAACAAACTACTTGAGCCCAGACAATTTTTATTAAAGGGCCTGAGCATGGACTTACTTGGACTCATTCCCTCTGAGCTCCAGCATGGGGGCAGCAGATTGAAAAACACCAGAGACATACGGAGAGGAACTGAATTGTCCTGCATCAGGTGACAGCTGGGGGGCGGCTTTCTTCTAGACAGAAGTCCTGGCAGAGACCATTGTTCCTTTGATGGGCCCTTCCCACAACAGAACCATCAGCTAGTGCCATGCCTGAGTCTCCATCAACCTGGTTCACACTGTCCACTCTACCCTGGTCGTTCTTTGAGGTCCCGCCCCACCCAACTTTCAGGCTCACCCTACCTGTTTCCAGTGGCTTTTCCAAAGGAACGGCTTGGCTTGGTTTGGCTTATGCTCCATATTTTCCTAAGTTCTCTCAAACAAGCAGCATCTAGCCTTAGTAAGCCGTGCTAAGAGGACCCAGGATCAGTACTAGAAGGAGCCAGCCTTGTCTGGGCTCCTCCAAGCCCAACACAAGTATAGTCATCTGCAGGTCACTTTGTAGCCTATACTGGGTGCCTGAGACAGAACATAGGTGGTGGCTGAACTTGGACTTGCAACAGCAGTCAAGACTCAACTACAAGTGGGCACACCTCAAGTACCCAGCTTGGGTGAGAGTGGAGGTTATGCCTCTGGATCCTATCAGATATCCATTATATTAGGCCACTCTATTAAGCTAGGAGATGTATCAGCTCTAAATAATACATAGGAACAACCACAGGGAGGCTGTCAAAATGAGAAGACAAAGAAACATAGCCCAGATGAGAGGATAAGACAGACAAAACTCCAGAAAAAGAACTAAACAAAATGAAGACAAGCAATCTACTAGATGCAGAGTTAAATCACTGGTTGTAAGAATGCTCTATGAACTTAGTGAGAACCTCAATAGCATGAAAAAGATCCAATCAGAAATGAAGGATGCATTAATTTAAATAAAGAACAATTTACAGGGAATCAACAGTAGTGTGGATGGAGCTGATAATCAGATCAAAGATTTGGAATATAAGAAAGCGGAAAACACCCAATCAGAACAGCAAGAAGAAAAAAGAGTCCCGCCGTCCAATGAGGATAGTGAAAGGAAACTCTGGGACAACTTCAAGTGTACCAGCATTAGCATCATAGGGGTGCTGGAAGGAGAAGGGACAGAGCAAGAAATTTAAAATCTATCAATATTTGAAAAAATAATGACCGAAAGCTTCCCTAACTTGGTGAAGGAAATAGATATCCAAGTCCAGGTAGCAGAGACAGCTCCAAACAAGATTAATCCAAAGAGGCCCACACCAGACATACCATAATTACAATGCCAAAGGTTAATACAAAGAGAGAACCTTAAAAGCAGGTAGGGGAAAACAGTTACTTAAATGGAGCTCCCATCACCCTGTCAGCTGATTTCTCAACAGAAACTTTGCAGGCCAGAAGGACTGGCAAGAAAAATTCAAAGTGATGAAAAGCAAGGGCCTACAACCAAGATTACTATACCCAACAAAGCTATCATTTAGAAGCAAAGGATGAATAAAGAGCTTCCCACATAAGAAAAAGCTTAAGGAGTTCATCACCACCAAACCAGTATTATATGAAATATTAAGGTGTCTTTAAGAAGAAGGAGATCAAAAATATGAATGTAGAGTGGCAATAAATACATACTTATCAACAATTTAATGTAAAAGGCAAAATAAACAAGCAGAACAGAAACAGAATCTTAGATAAAGAGAATGTTTTTGATGGCTGCCAGATGGGAGGGGGTTGGGAGGATGGGAGGTAAAGGTGAAAGGATTAACAAGTACAAATTGGTAGTTACAGAATAGTCATGGGGATGTAGAGTACAGCATAGGGAATATAGCAGCCAAAGAACATATCATTATGACCCATGGACAATGGTGTGTAGATTACTTGAGGGGGTAAGGGATGGGCTGGGTGGAGAGAGCAAAGGAGGAAAAGTTGGGACAACTGTAATAGCATATACAATAAAATGTAATGAAAATATATGACATAATTCTTAATCTCAAATAGTTGTTATTTTCTTAGATGTGAAGGAACTAAAGAAGTGTTTGAACTTCCGGTCAAGGTGGCAGCATAGGTAAACATGGCTCGTGTCCTCCCACAACCACATCAAAATTAACAACTAAATTATTGAGGAGCTATCATTCAGAACCATCAGAAATTGAGTTGAATGGGAGTCTGACAACTACGGAATTAAAGAAACCACATCAATCCAGACTGATAGGAGAGGCAGAGATGCAGAACAGGCTGGTCCCATATCTACGTGTGGTTGATAAAAATTTGGAAGGGATATCGTGGGAGTGAGGAGTCTCAACCCCATTCAGGGCACCCCCAGTCCAGGGTTTCAGTGCCAGGAATTTAAGTCCCAATAACTTGTGGCTGCAAAAACCAGTGGGGGTTGAGTCCATGGAAGAAAATTCCAGAGGCTCAAGCAGTTCCTTTAAAGAATTCACACACAGACTTAGTTAGACTTACTCCCTCTGACCTCCAGTACTGGAGTATCAGTTTGTAAGACACCAGTGGCATACAGAGAGGAACTGAAGTGTCTGTCGTCAAGGCTAGAGCTGGAAGACAGCTTTCTCCCAGACAGAAAGGGACAATGGCCTCTGCCATTGAGCCCTCCCCACACAGAGCCACAGAGATGGCAGGACCGTGCCATATCTGAGACTCCATCAACCTGGCTAACATTGTCCATTGTCTGTCCCGCTGAAGAGATCCCCTGAGACTCCGTCCCATCCAACTTACAGGCCCACCCAAGGTGTTAACAATGACTTTTCCAAAGTAATGACTTCTCTTGGCTCATGCTTCACAACATCCTAAATCCTCTCAAACAAACAACAGCCCGGCATAGTGAGCCCCTAGCTCCTGTACCTCTTGCTGAGTGGCCCCAGGCATGGAACTAGCAGCAGCTAGCCTAGATTCACAGTTTGGTCTTGTCTGCAAATCTCCAAGCCCAGTGCAAGTAGCAGCCATCTGAGATTACTTTATAGCTCAGGCACTGTGGCCCCGGGGAAAACACAGGTTGGGGCTGAACTTGACCTGTACTACCTAGGAAACCCCAGTGCCTTTGCACCCAGTGGAGTGCATACCACGGTGGAGCTCCTGCATAGGTGGTCCTCTCTGGAGGGCAGAGGTTGGTGGTCAGTGGTCCCAACCAATCCAAGCAGATGACTGGCCTGGGTAAATCCCTCCCACTGACCTGCAAACAGCAACCAAGGCTCAACTACAAGAGGAAGGTGTGCTCATCCCATACGAATGGTGCACGTCCAGTACCCAGCTTGAGTGATAGGGGAGGCTGTGCCAATGGACCCTGTAGGACACCTACTGCATTAGGCCATGCCACCAAGACAGGGAGTGATAGCAGCTCTACCTAATACATAGAAACAAACACAGGGAGCTGCCAAAGTGAGAAGACAAAGAAACATGGCCCCTAATGAAATCACAGATCAAAAACTCCAGAAAAAGAGCTAAACAAAATGAAGAAAAGCAACCTGTCAGATGCAGAATTCAAAACGCTGGTTATAAGGATGCTCAAGGAACTTAGTGAGGACCTCAACAGCATAAAAAAGATCTAGTCAGAAATGAAGGATACACCAATTGAAATTGAGAACAATTTACGGGGAAACAACAGTAGAGTGAATGAAGTTGAGAAAGCAATAACATGGGACATAAGAAAGCAAAAAACAACCAATGAGAACAACCAGTAGAAAAAAAGAATCCAAAAAAGGAGGATATTGTAAGCAGCCTCTGGACAACCTCAGGCCTTCCAACATTCACACCATAGGGCTGCCAGAAGAAGAGAAAGCAAGAAACTGCTAATCTATTTGAAAAAATAATGAAAGAAGACTACCCTAATTTGGTGAAGGAAATAGACATGCAAGTCCAAGAAGCAAAGAGAATCCCAAACAAGATGGGTGCAAAGAGGCCCACTTCAAGACACATCATAATTAAAATGCCAAAGGTTGGCCCTGACTGGTGTGGCTTAGTGGATTGAGTGCCAGCCTGTGAACCAAAGGGTTGCTGATTCGATTTCCACTCGGGGCACATGCCTGGGTTGCGGGCCAGGTCCACAGTTTGGGGGTGTGTGAGAGGCAATCACCCATTGATATTTCTCTCCCTCTTTTTCTCCCTCCTTTTCCTTTCTAAAAATAGGTAAATAAATAAAATGCCAAAAGTTAAAGAGAGAATCTTAAAGCAGCAACAGAAAAGCAGTTTGTTAGCTACAGCAGAGTTTTCATAAAATTGTCAGCTGATTTATCAAAAGAAACTTTGCAGGCTAGAAGGGATTCGAAAGAAATATTCAAAGTCATGAAGAGCAGGGATCTATAGCTATGATTGCTCTACCCAGCAAAGATATTTTTTAGAATTGAAGGGCAAATAGAGGGCTTCCTAGATGAGAAAAAACTAAAGGAGTTCATCATCACCAAACCATTACTATATAAAATGTTAATGGGACTTATTTAAGGAAAAGTAGATCAAATATATGAAGAATAAAATGGTAACAAATACATATTTATCAACAATTGAATCTAAAAAACAGACTAGGCAAACTAGAAGAACAGAGAATCATGGATGTGGAAAGCATTTTTAAAAAAATATTTATTTTTAGAGAGAAGGGAAGGAGAAAGAGGCAGAGAAACATCAATGTGTGGTTTCCTTGCATGAGCCCCCTAGTGGGGACTTGGCCTGCAACCCAGGCATATGCCCTGACTGGGAATCGAACCAGCAACCCTTTGGTTCACAGGCTGGCACTCAATCCACTGAGCCACACCAGGCAGGGCATGGAAAGCTTTTTGATGGTTGTTAGATGAGTTGGGTGTGTGGGGGAATGGGTAAAGTGGTGAGGGGATTAAGAAGTACAAATAGGTAGTCAGAATAGCAATGGGGATGTAAAGTACAGTATAGGAAACAGAGTAGCCTCAGAACTTATACTCATGACCCATGGACGTGAACAATGGGAGGGGGATGCCTAAGACTTCCAAACTAAGACTTCTTAGTTTCCAGAGGTCAGATTTAGTTTTCAAGGTAGGTTTTATGTCCTTGGGGAATCCTTAGGTACTTTATGTCTATCTTCCACATTTTGTATTATCTTCATACTTTTTAAAGTTACAGTTTAATTAAGTAGTTTGTTAGGAATTGTTCATACACAGTAATTCTCAGTCTTCACTTTTATTTCCCCTTACAGGTATCCATTCTCAATTCTTGGTTGTTTGTTATTTTCCTGTGATTTTTCAAGTAACATTTAAATTAATGTTAGTGAGTTGGTTTAGGACATTGTTTATATGGCTTTCTGTGTCCTTATCACTAACTAAACTCAGGATTTTCTACCAACTGCCCAAATTTCCTATTTTCCTTCACATCATTTGTTCTGTCACTGTCATCATGTTGAAGAAGTGCCTACCAAGCAATGTGCTCCAATCTGTGGTTTCTGTGTCCTCAGAATTCTTTTCTCCTGTGTTGGATCTTCTGTATCTTCTGCCCTATGTCTTCCTCTTCTTGGTTTTACTTCCACATTTTGCTGCTGAAAGGGTAAATGGGAGGCAAATTATTTGATAACTTGCATTTATTTATTTATTTATTTATTTATTTTGGAGGGAGGGAGGGTAAGAGAGAAAGAGAGAGGGAGAGAAACAGAGAGAGAAACATCATTTTTTTTTTCTTCTACTTCTTTATGCATTCATTGCTTGATTCTTCTATGTGCCCTGACTGGAGATCAAACCTGCAACCATGGCATATAGGAATGATGCTCTAACCCACTGAGTGACACTGTTAGGGCACATCTTGCATTTCTGAAGATGCCTGTATTTTCCTCTTAACCTTGATTAATAGTTTGGCCTTTCTATATATAATTCAGTTGGGGAATTGTTTTTCCTCAGAATTTTGATGATTTTGTTACAGTTTCCTCCAGCTTGCACTGTGGCTACTGAAAAATTCAAAATCATTCTGATTTTTCATCTGTTGTTACCCATTTCTCCATGTCTGGAAGCTTGTAGGATCTTGATTTTTCTCTGCCTTGAAATTTCAAAAGATATGCTTTAGTATGGATATATTTTTAAAATTCATTACGCTGTACATTCTGGGTTTTCAAATGGTAAACTTAACATTGTTTAATTCTGGGGCATTTTCCTGAATTATTTTATTGATTTTTCTCCTCTCTGTTTTCTCTTCTGTTTTACAGATACTGAATTATCTTGACTACACTTCCAGTATTTTTAGGTGTAGCCCAAAAGTTAATTGGAAGCTTTGAGTACATCATTGGTTACTCATTGACTATGGGTTCACTGTAGGGTGACCTGACTTTGCCATTTATTAGGGAGCTCTTGATATCTGCTTCTCCTTTCTTTTCCCTTTCCAAAACGATAAAGAGTCTTTTAATCTCCTGCCTGGTGTATGAAAACTTATTTTTTGGGAGCTAAGTGAGGGAAGTATGTGTATATGTATATGTGTGTGTGTATACATATATATGTGTGTGTATATATATACACATATAGTGTGTGTGTGTGTGTGTGTGTGTGTGTGTTTACTTAATCCCCCTGGTTTCATGAGTCCTTCTTCCCAAGGCATGCTTTCTATTCCTATGTTCAGAAATCCTCCTCAGAGAGTAGTCCTGTAGAATTTTGTCCTGTTGAACAGACCTAGTAAGCCAACCACGTGGAATGGAAGAAATTGAGAGATTAAGCCATTTCTTAAGCTTTTGTAATGAAAAATGCAGGTTCGGCTGCTTGCTGCAATGAAAACGAAACTTGTGAGACAGGTACTGATACAAAAGGAAAGAGGTTTATTCAGGGAGAAGGATGGACTCTCATCTCAAATACTGTCCCCCTTCCTGTTCAAGACTGGGGTGGTTATAGTGATGGAGAAGGGAGAGCTTTTTTAATATCGAATTACCTTGCTAGCTTTTCCCACTGTTGGTCCCTGGACATTCATTATGCTAGCTTTTAGCTCACTGGGTGTAGAACCTACACCTACACCATACTGGCCAAAGGGGGATACTTTCTGGTGGTCACTTACTGTCTGGGGTAGTAAGGAGTGAGGAGGATGCAGGACCCCCCATCAGAAAGCCTGGGGGTGCTGAAGCCCTCTGCCTATTTCCCCATTCTGAACATGGTGCCGGCCCATCCTGGGGAGCTGGTTGGAGTCTATGGGGTACCCCACATCCCAGTGTGCCCTTGAACTCTGCAGTGCATTTGCAGCCTGCGCCTCTGAAGTAGCCAGCCAGGCCTGTGCTTGGAATGAGAGCTGCCTGTGGTAACACTTTTCAACCATCCTTGCTAATTTAGTGGTCCTTTCACTCCTGTTTTTGGAGGTACTATCTGTTACCAATTCTTGAGCCTTTTGAGAATTCTGTGGGCTAAGATTGGTTTTGGCTTTCTACATTGCAGGTTTAGGATTTAGCTTTCTTGGTTCTTCTGTTACCATATGCTTTCCAGCCTTCAGACTTTTGTTTATGCTGTAAAAATACTTTCTTGGCATTTTAAGCACAATTTTGAGAAAGAATGAAATTAAATCTGTGTTTAAGCTTCAATTTTTACTTGGAATGTAATTTTAGATTTTTTGTTCTTAAGCTTTCTTTTATTTATATGTTTATTTTTATTGTGGTAAAATACATATAAAATTTGCAAATCATTTTAAAGTGTACAATTTGTATCATTAAGTACATTCACAGTGTTGCACAACTGTCTATAGTAGTTCCAGAACTTTATCATCACTCCAAAAAGAAAGCCTATATCCATTAAGCAGCCCATCAGTAGATGATTGGATCAAAAAACTATGGTACATTTACACAATGGAATACTATGCAGCATAAAGGAAAAAAGAACTACTAAACTTCGTGACAGCATGGATGGAACTAGAGAGCATTATGCTAAGTGAAATAAGCCAGAGGGCAAAAGACAAATACCATATGATCTCACCTGTAAGTGGAACCTAACCAACAAAACAAAGATGCAAGGAAAATAAGACCAACACTGAAAGGAAAAGAAACTAACAGAGACAAGAGGGAAGGAGGGAGGGGTGGGCGGGGAGAAAAGGAAGGGAAGGGGAAAGTCAAGGAACATATAGCAAGGACTCATGGACAAAACCAAAGTGGGGAAGGATTGAGGGAGGGAGAGGTGGGAGGGGGGCAGGGGAAAGTGGTGGGGGGAAGGCAGAGACAAATGAATTTGGAAAAATAAATAAATTAATTTAAAAAGAAAGCAGTCATTCCCTATTCCTCCTTTTCCCCAGCCTCTGGCAACTACTGATCTGCTTTTTGTTTCTATGGATTTGTCTATTCTCGATATTTTATCTAAATGGAATCACACAGTATGTGGTCTTTGAGTCACATATTTTCACTTAGCATAATGTTTTTGAGGTTCATCTATGATTTAGCACAAATCAGTACTTTTTTATGGCTAATTTCCATTGTGTATTAATACTACATTTTGTTTATTCAGTCACCAGTTGATGGACTTTTGGTTATTTCCACTTTTCAGCTATTGTGAATAGTGCTTCTGTGAACATTTATGTACAAATTTTTGAATACTTATTTCAATTCTTTTTAAAAATGTTTGTTTTATGAGTTTATTTGAGTCAAAGTGAGTTTATTTGAGTATACTGTGAAAGTACTTCATGATACTAAATTGTAGAAATATGCCAGGGGAAAAGATCTCAAATGGATATGTACCTAGGAGTGAAACTGCTGTGGTAACTCTATGGTTCATTTACAGAGGAACTGTTCAACTGTTTTCCACAGCAGCTGCCACATTTTACACTTCTACCAGCAATACTCCAGAGTTCGTTTCTCCACATCCTTGCTACCACTTATTTTCCTTTAAATTTGTTGTTTATTATACCCATTTTAGCGGGTGTAAACTGGTGTCTTATTGTGATTTTCATTCGCATTTCTCTAATTACTAATGACATTGAGCATCTTTTCATGTTTTTGTTGGCCATTGAATGTCACTTTTGGAGGTCAACTGCTTCTCACTTTTTTAAATTGGATTGTTTGTCTTCTTGTTGTTGAGTTCTAAGAATTCTTTATATATTCTGGATACTAGATAATCTTTAGATATATGATTTGCAAATGTTTTTTTCCCCTCTAAGTACTTTTTTTCCCTTGGATGCTTATATATTCTATGGTTGTAATGTAATGTTGACAGAAGTAGTGTCATTCATATTTACTACTCTGATTATTTGGAAGGACTGTATTTTAGGTTCTCCTAAAAAAAGGAAACTTTTTAGATGGGGTGATCAGGGAATGCGTCTTTGAAGGGGTGATATTTGAACAGAGACCTTAATGTATGGGGCCAACAGAACCATCAAAGGTCTGGTGAAAGAATTCTTCTTCTTCACATATACAGAGTTGTAAGATAGTGTCGTTCTCACCCTGAAAACCATTAAAAGCCAAATAAGAGTCAGTTTTAAAAACCTGTCAAAGGGCTGAGGACATACAGAAACCTAAGTGAGTTGAACTGCAGAAGGTAATGAAACCTTCATAGCAGAGAAGAAACCCATGGCTGTCTTGGGACAGAACAGCCCACGGAAGAAGAATCAGTTGTATATGGGGAGAGAAGAAACCAGCCAGGCTTTCAACAGGCTTGACATTGCCATACTTGGGCTGGTCTGGCCAGCTAAAATAATGAAAAACCCCAGTTCCCCCTCCACCAACGGGTGAGCCTTTACTCACCATCCAGGTCTTGTGTGTAAGTCGTCACTGAACGCTCAGGGAGAGTAAGCCACAAGCCTGTCAGGGAAATAGAGCTGACAGAACTTCTCTCTGAAGTACATGGAACTTCCCCCAGATGCACAGCAACCACCCGCAGAAGACAGGGTCAACGAAGAGTGAAGGAGTAGAGCAGGAGAGCTGAGAGAACCTACCAGAGGCACTGGAGGCCTTCAGTTATGGAAGGTTGAAGGCCAGGAAAGTACTGGAGATGACCTCTACCCCACACTCTGGCATTCTGTGCTTTCAATCACCAAGGACTGCAGACAGGGCAGGGGAAGTGAGAGAAACTCCTCCAATTCATTCCAGGCCTTCACATAATGTAGGGAGGATGCCCTGCAAAAGGAGGGCCAGGAGGAGGGATGAAAGAGCACCGGAGATGCTGAAACCAAGGTGTAGGGCTGGAAAGTGAAAAAAATTATCTAGCAAATGAAAAACCCGCAAGTTCTGCTTAAAGCACAGAGAGCTCCAGTTGTTGTTTTTCTTCTTTTTAAAAAGTAAATTTGTTTAGAATAGTTTTATATTTTTAGGAAAATGGCAAATCTAGTACAGAGTTCCCATATACCCCACACCCAGTTTCCTGTTATTAACAACTATATTAGTTTGCTACATTTGTTACAAGTATTGAACTAATATTGATACATTATTTTTAGCTGAAGTCCATACTTTATACACACATCCTTTGTTTTTACCTAATGGCCTTTTTCTGTTTCAGGACCCCATCCAGAGTCCCACATTATATTTAGCTGTCATGTCTCCTGAAGCTCCTTTTGGCTATGAGTTTCTCATATTTCCCTTGTTTTTGATGACCAAACAGTTTTGAGGAGTATTGTTCAGGCAATTTATAGAATGCATCTCTGTTGGTATTTTTCTCATGATTAGATTGGAGTTTTTAGTTTTTCAGGGGAAGACCACAGAAGTGCCATTTTTAGTATGTTAAATTAAGGGTAGATTGTCAACATGTGACTTATCAGTGTTGATGTTGACCTTGATCACCTGGTCAAGGTAGTGTTTGTCAAGTTTCTCAACTGTAAAGTTACTCTTGTTTCTTAATACTCACCTCTGGGTATGTTTATTAATATGAGAGAGAGAGAGAGAGAAAGAGGGGGGGGGAGAGAGAGAGAGAGAGAGAGGGAGAGAGAGAGAGAAGGAAACATCATTGTGAGAAAGAAACATTGGTTGGTTGCCTCCGGTACATGCCCCAACTAGGGATTGAACCTATAACCTAAGTATGTCCCTGACAAACCTGCAGCCTTTTTATGTACAGGACAATGCTCCAGCGAACTGAGCCACTTGGCCAGGGCTAAAGTTACTCTTTTATTCTCTTTTTCTGTACTGTACTCTTTGAAAGGAAATCACTTATGTGTAGTTCACACTTTAGAAGTGGGTAGTTATGCTCCCCTTCCTCGAAGGTGGAGTATCTACATAAATTATTTGGAATTCTGTGCAGGAGATTTGTCTCTTCTTCCTTATGTATTTATTTATTCAATCATTGTTCATATCTGTATTGGCTGATGGATGTTTACTTTATATTTGAGGTCATAATACAATTACTATTTTATATTGTTGGTGAAATTGTTCAAATTTGGTTATTCAGGGCTCTTTCAATGGGCTCCTGTGTCTCTGACACACCATCATCAGTGTGTATGTGTGTGAGAGAAAGAACATACTTTCTTTTTTGCACTCCATAATGCTCCAAGTCCATTTTGTGTATTTCCTTCACCAATTGGCAGTTTCTCCAAGGAGTCTTGGTTCTTTTTATTGGAGAATAGAGAAGCCAAGATCTAGGTGCTAGATGTTCTTAATGCTACTGTGGTTTTGTTAGTTGTAGGTTTTCTTGGCTGACAGTCAGGAAATGTATGTGTATATACACAGATTAGTATATGCACATACCTATAAATTTTTTTATGTCTATGTTACGCTAAATGTGAATTCTTACTGAGGTATCCAACTCGAACCCATTACCACATAGGTCATTGTGACTTTCTCCCCTTGCTTATCTGTAAACTCCTATTCAAATAGTGGCAAAGCTGGCTCACACCATCTGTCATCTATTTACTTAATTATTCAGTTCCACTATACATGTAAAGTACTCCCACAGTTTTGAAAACTGGTAGTTTAGCTGTGCAGCACAGGCAGACCTCTAGAATCCTACCTGGGCTCAGATCCCAGGCCCTGCTGAAGTGAAAGTCCTGATTTTCATCTTTCAAATATGTGAATCCAGTGATGAAGTGAATCAAATTCAAGCTGCATCAAAGTCCAGACCTAGTTTAATTACAGATGAGATTGTCTTAGACCCCATTCTAGTCATCTATCAGAAGGGTCTTATCTATTTATAGGAGTGAACTATTACTGATTTCAATTACTAATGTATTTTTATAGAAAATGTCTGGCTTATAATAAATAAATTAACAAGATACAAGGAAATATGACCAAAGATCAAGGGAGGAAACAATCAGTAGAGGGCCACCCAAAGATAGTCCAGATGATGGAATAATCACAGGGATTTAAAGATAACTATGAAAAAGTGCAAGAGGATCTAATAGTAAAGTGGACAAAATGAGTGAAAAGATGGGATCTTTAGTGGTATCATGGAAACTATACCAAAGAACCAAATTGAAGTTCTAAAAGTGAACTTCAGATGAACTTCATACTTGAGATGAAGAATGTATTACATAGGGTTAACAGCTTCTTAACATATCAAGAAAAGATCAGTGACTATGAAAAAAGGTTGATTGAGCATATTCAAATTGATAAACATAACAAAGAATAAGGGAGAGTTAGAGCTTCCAGATTTGTGGGATAATAGTAAATAGTCTAACATCCATGTAATTATATATATAGGAGAGGATATATCTGAAACCAGGTTTGAGGAGACAGAGGTTAAGAACTTCTAAAATTGATTGTAGACGTAAACTCACAAATTCAGGAAGTTCAACAAACTCCAAGCACATTAAATACAAAACAAAATAAAAATGAACTAACAAATAGAAAATCCCAGACCTACACACTCCATAATGAAACTGCTGAAAACTAAAGAGCCAATCTTACAAGCAACAGAATGCGCTGAATACACGGGACTTACAATTTGAATTATGGCTAACTTCTTACGAGAAAATATGGAGGCTTAGAGACGATGGAATGGCATTTACAAAAGTGATGAAAGGGAAAATACCATCCTGGCCAGTGTTGCTCACTTGGTTGGAGCATTGTCTCATAATCAGAAGGTTGTAGGTTTGATCCTTGGTCCAGGTGCAAATGACTGATGTTTCTCTCTCACATTTATGTCTCTCTCTCTCGTCCCCTTCCTCTTTCTCTAAAAGAACTTAAAAAATGTCTTCAGTGAGGATAAAAAAAAAAAGCTTATTTAAAAAAAGAAAAAAACTGCCCTGGTTGGTGTGGCTCAGTGGATTGAGCGCCAGCCTGTGAACCAAAGGGTGGCTGGTTCAGTTCCCAGTCAGGGCATATGCCTGGGTTGCAGGCCAATAGAGGGTGTGTGAGAGGCAACCACATATTGATGTTTCTCTCCCTTGCTCCCTTCCCCTCTCTCTAAAAATAAATAAATAAAATATTTAAAAAGAAAAAAGAAAACAAACACACTAGTGAAACTAGAATTCTATATCCAATAGAAATAGCTTTCAAAAATAAAGACAAAGCATATTTTTAGACAGATTAAAAAGTGAAAGAATTTGTTTCTAACAGACCTGGATTGCCAAGAAATGCTAAAAAGTGTTCCATGAGCTAAAGACAAAAGAGACCATGTTTGGAGACCAGGGAGAGAATGAGGACAAGAGGGAGACATTGCGGGAGGAGCTGAGGGACAGGAAGCAAGACTGGTCCAGAAGCTGGAGAAGGTGGAGAAGAATCAAGAAAGAGCAGATGTGGCTTTGAAGGCAGCCCAGGCAGAGGCTGAGACACTGGACCAATAGGAAAGGCAATTGGAACTGCATGATGAACTAAGGAGTATGGAGAGCTGACTATGGTACACGCAGACCTAGCTAGACTGACTGGACAAAACCAACACCTTCAGGTGAACATTTGAGATCTGCCATCATGGCCCCTTGACCATCATCAATAACTTCAGATTGGGCTGCCTCCCCAGTGTCCCCTTGTGCTAGAATAAGATTAATGCAGCCTGGGGGCACACAACCTTGCTGCTTCTAACATAATTGGTCTGGAGTTTCAGAGGTATTGACTCATACCCTGCAGCATTTCTATCTGAAGTCTTTAACAGAGGACCCAATTGAACTGCCATTGATTTATAAGAGGAGGCAGAATGCTCTCTTGTATAACAAGTTTGACCAAGCGATGATGGCTTTCCTAGACTGAATGCAGCAGTTCAAGGAAGAACCCAAGAAAAGTGGAGAAAGGCCTGATAGAAGACCCTGGAGCCAGTGGTGAATTCTATTGCATCAAAACCCACTTGAATACAGAGGAGTGGTGGACAAAGGCCCTGAGGCTCATGCTTACAAATTTTAAGTGGTGTCTCACTTGGTCTCCTTAAGGTATTGTCAAAAATAACTTTTTTTTTCCTATGAGGGAGAGGGATATTTTTAATATTTCTTTTTTAATTACAGTTGACATGTGTTATTATATTAGTTTCAGGAGTACACCTCACTGATGATACATAACTTACTGAGTAATCATCCTGATAAATATTCACCCATTAGACCCCATACATAGTTATGTATGTATGCTGTATTTTGTATGCTGTACTTTACGCCCCATGACTATTCTGTAACAACCAATTTGTACTTTTTAATATCTTCACCTTTTTCACCCATATCCCCCAACCTCCCTACCATCTGGCAAATATCAAAACATTTTCTGTATCTATGATTCTGTTTCTGTTCTGTTCATTTATTTTGTTTTTTAGATTCAGTTGTTGATAAATATGTATTTATTGCCATTTTATTGTTCATATTTTTGATCTTCTCCTTAAAGAAGACCCTTTAACATTTCATATAATACTGGTTAAGTGGTGATGAACTCCTTTAGCTTTTTCTTGTCTGGGGAGCTCTATCTGTCCCTAGCAGGGTGTATGGGAGAGGCAACCAATTGATGTTTCTCTCACACACTGATAATTTCTCTTCCTCTCTTTCTTTCTCCCTTCCCCTCTCTCTAAAAATAAATAAATAAAATGTTAAAAAAAGAAAGCCCTATAGAATCTACAAAAAAACAATTCTAATTGATTTTAGCGAAGTCAATATAAAAAAATCATTTGTAATTCTTTATACAAGCAATGAACAATTTGAAAACTGAAATAAAAACTATCATTTCTGTGTATTTAAAAAATACACCAGTGCCCTGACTGATGTTGCTCAGTGGGTTGAGCACTGGCCTGTGAACTGAAAGGTTGTGGGTTCGATTCCCAGTCAGGACATATGCCTAGGTTGCAGGCCAGGTCCTTGGTTGGGTGTGTGCAGGAGGCAACTGATTGATGTATCTCTTGAACACTGAGGTTTCTCTTTCTCTCTCTCTTCCCATCTCTCTAAAAATAAATAAATAAAATCTTTTAAAAATACACCAAATACCTATGAATAAATTTAAGTAAGGATATGCTCTTAACATGGAAAGATACAAGATATTGCTAACATAAGTTAAAAAACCTTAGATGAATGGTTATATACCATATTCATGGGTTGGAAGACTTAGAATTGTTAAGATAGAATTCTTTCTAAACTGATGTATAGATTCTCTGCAATCTTCATTAACATCCTAGTAGGCTTTGTTTGATCAAATAGAAAAACTGATTCTATGAACTTATTGAAATGCAAAGCACTTAAGAATAGCCAGAAAGACCAGAAAGGGGCGGGTGGGAGCAGGGGAGAGAGAGAGAACTAACTCATGGACATAGACAACAGTGTGTGGTGATTGTGGGGGGTAGGTGGTGGGTAGAAACGGAAGGGGGTTTGGGGGAATGATAATGGCAAAAATGCAATAAAAAAGAAATAGACAAAATGATTTTGAAAAAGAACAGAGTTGGAGGCCTTTTGTTTCCTGATATCAGGATTTTCCATAAGGCTACAGTTATCGACTGTGGTATATTGCATAAGGATAGACATATATGTAGATCAGTGGTATATAATAGCTCAGAAATACACTCACATATCTCTACCTAAGTGTCAAATCAATCCAGTGGGAGAAAGACAAACATTGCTCCTGCATGATATCTATAAGGAAAACAATGAACTACCACTTCAACTCCATACACAGAAACAAATTTGCAATGATTGATATATTTACAATGCAAAAGCAAAAACCATACAATTTCTGTATTTTCTCTCACTTCCTAACAAATTCTCAATACTTAGTGGCTTGAAGCAGCAAACATTACATTACAGTTACCCTGTGTCTGGATCTCAGGAGGAACTTAGCTGGGTAACTCTGGTGCAGAGTCTCTCATGTTGTTGTAGTCAAGCTGTTAACAAGAGTGCAGTCATCTAATGGCTTGATTGGGGCTGGAGAATCTCCACCTATGATGCCTTGTTTCCAATGACTGTTGGTCATAGACATCAGCTCTTCACTGCCTGTTGACAGGAGGCAGGTGAGCCTGTCACTAGGGCTGCTTGAATGTCCCTATAGTGGCAGCTGGCTTCTCTTAGAGTGAGTGATCCAAGAGTGAACACAAGGTGGAAGGTGCATCACCTCTATGACAAAGTTTCTTGGGAGTCACATGCCATCACTTCCACCATATTCTATTCATTACTTCAGCCCACATTTAAAGACAGAGGAATTAAGCCTCACCTCTTAAAGGGAGGAGTATCAAAGAATTTGTGGACATACTTTAAAACTGCCATAGCTTCTGGGAAAAAAACGGGGGGGGGGGGGGGGATATAATGACCTGATATCTTTACAAAGTATTCAGACATTTCTTGGATAAGATACTAAGAAAAAAGAGATACATAAAAGGAAAAAATGATAAACTGGACCTGATCTAAATTAACATTATTGTCCTATAAAACATACCACTAAGAAAATAAGTAGCTAAGTATAGAAAGGGAAAACAGTATTTCTGGCACAATTGTTTGTCAGATAACTTGCATCTAGTGTATATAAAGAACTGCAGTAACCCAATAGCAAAATGAGGAGAAGAGGAATAACCGACTAATATAATGAGCCAAAGACTTGAACAGGCTTTTGCCAAAAGAGGCTATGCTAGTGGCCAATAAACACTTGTAAAGATACTAAATATCATTTAGCAGGGAAACATGAGGTCAGCTCACAATGAGATACCATTTAACACCCTCCAGAATGACCAACAAGAAAAAGACTGAAGATACAAAATGGGGATGATGTGATGTAACTGGAACTCACACATTGCTGGTAGATACGCAAAATTGTAGTTACTTTGGAGGGCTAGTTGTCAGTTTCTAATGAAATTAAACATACTATCTATCCTGTGACTTGGCAGTTCTACTCCTAGATATTTAATGAAGAGAAATGAAAACATGTATACAAAATTATGAACTCAAGAATATTCATAGCAATCTTACTCATAATAACCAGAAATTGGAAACAACCGAAATGTTCTTCTGTAGGAAAATTTGAAAAATTGTGGTGTATTTACAGTACTCACAATATAACCAACAGCACAGATGAATCTCAAAGCCATTGTGTCAAAAGAAACTAGGCATAAATGAACATGTTACTGTATGGTTCATATAAAGTCCAAGAAAAAAAAAGCAAAGTCATTAAAAAAGAGAGAGAAAAACTTGAGAAAGGGAGTGAGGGAGGAAGAAAGAATGTGTCAGGTATGAAGGAAGCAAGGGACTTAAAAGATGTCCGCCTGAAAACCATTTATTATTCACCTCATTATTAAGTTTATAGTGAACTTTTCAAGTGGAATTCTTTAATAATGATGATGCTTTATACTGAAGGTTTTCTTTTTCCATACTTCTCTAGATAAGTCAGTGCTTAGTGTGTATCTTGTGTATGACTCAGTGGAAGGGATCTAGCTTGGATTCTATTCCACAGCTGTGCAAAAACAGAAAACCAGAGAGGGAGTATGGTACAGTGATTAAGAACTTAGGCTCTGTAGTTTGCTTTTTCTGCATTTTAGTCCTGCTCCACTACCTGTAGGCTATGTGACCTGGGCAAGTTCCTTAACTTCTATAGACCTCAGTTTTTGGAGCTGGCTGGAGAGGAAGAGCGGAAACCAGTTTGAACCAAAGCAGTAGCAGATGAAGGTGAACAAAACTGATCAAATTCTGAGTGAATTTTGAGGTGGAACTGAAAGGATTGATGACAAATTGGAAGTATGAAAAAAATCAGGATGCCTGATGAACTGGAAGGAAGGAATTGCCATTTGTTGAGAGGAGTACAACTTTTTACAAAGGAATGTCAGGGCGTAGTTGCAAACATTTTCCCCTTGATTTCCTTTGTTTTCTTTTTCATCTTTTTTAGAGGGTAGATGGAGATGAGAGCAAGAAGAGAGGTTGTCAGGCAGACCCCTGGAACCAACCTTATGCTTGTGAGATCATGATTAGTAGTTTAGTTCTTTTGATATTACATGGTATGGGGGAGAGGAAAGGAAGTGTTATATTGTAGGATTTCTCCTTCCACCTTCCTTAGAAAGTGTGAGCCTCAGGCAAGTTGACATTTCACTGTCTGAGACATTTTGTAGGAAAATGGGATCCAAGAGGTTTTACACTGATATCCACAGCTTTATTATCCAGAACGTGACAGCCAAACTCTATTTTATTCCTTTTAGTTGCCAAACAGGTTAATACTTTTTTCTACCTCATTTATTCTTATCTTTGTTGTGAGAGCCCCAAATGTGCATTATGATTTTAGGTACAAGCAACCTAATTTCACTTAGTACTTACTTAAAAATTTTACAGGAAAACTGAACAGAGTTTTTTCCTTTAACTCTTACATTGTTCCTGTTATTGTAGTGTTACTGATAAAATGTATTAGGGGGCATACTTTTCACTAATAGAACATTTGTTCATCTATTTATATGGTTCTTAACTAGAGTGACTATAGACTCTTAACTAGGGTGACTCCAAACCCAGACACTTTTAAGAGTGAAAAGGGAAACTGACTATACAGGACACTAGATAACATACTTAAACTAGAACTGTTCTGGGCAAATCAGAATATATGGTTACCCTATTCTTAAAGCAAAAGAGCAGCTAGATTAAGGTTCAGTTCCTGTTTAAATGCTTGGACTTTACTAGGAGGACACTAATGCCTCGAATAGGAGGAAGGTGTGAGAAATTCCCACTGTATTGCAAGCAGGACTAAGAGGTTCACTGCACTGCACTATCTCATGTGGTGATGAGAACATGATTATAGGTATCTCACTTGAAAATCATACTATTGCAAAGGAAATAAAGTTTATGCAAGGAAATTTAAACAATCAATTGTCTTCTCACAGTCTTTTTCTATTAACTCATACTTTAGATGAAAGAGTGTGTGTGTAATAGCTTAAAATTCCAACTGTTTTTGGTTTTGAGGGACAAATAATGCATCTTATGTTTTTATAAGTCACATAAAATGTAGCAGTGTTCAATCATTTTAGATAGGAAATTCAAGTATTAGAATTTAGTAATTATTAGTCATTTTTTTTTTTTTTATTTTGAGAGTACTTTTTTTTTAAAGTTGGGGACAGTGAAACAAGGAAGGGCTTAGGATAGAAGAAGCAACAGGAGAGAGACTAGGTGGGTCTGCTTTCGTTTTCTGACCAAACATCAGAGTGACAGAAGTAAGCCACTGCAGCGCTGCTGTTAGCTCACTGAAAATCAGAGAAAATGTGGCCCTGGAGACAGATTCAGGGGGTTAGCCTGCAATGAGCTGCTGCTGCCCATTGTTCCCTTGGTTGCAAGTCTTGTGAGGACTCTTAGAGTTTAGGAAATACACACCTGAGAGGGAAGAAGGGGGTAGGTATGCTCCTGAGAGAGGAAGCACCACCGTTAGTAATTCTTTTTTGTTATGGTTTGTTTTTGAATTATATTTTATTGATTATGCTGTTACAGTTGTCCCAATTTTTTCCTCCTTTGCTCCCCTACCCCAGTCTAGCACCTCTCATTCCCTAAGGCAATCCCCATACCTTTGTTCATGTCCATGGGTCATGCATGTAAGTTTGGCTTCTCTGTTTCCTATACTGTACTTTATATCCCCATGACTATCCTGTAACTACCAATTTGTGCTTTTTAATCCGTTTACCTTTTCATCTATTCCCCCAACTCCCTTCCCATCTGGCTGCCATCAAACCATTCTCCATATCTGTGATTCTGTTTCTGTTCTGCTTGTTTGCTTAGTTTGTGTTTTAGATTCATTTTTTGATAGACATGTATTTATTGCCATTTTATTGCTCATAGTTTTGATCTTTTTCTTAAATAAGTCCCTTTAACATTTCATATAATAATGGTTTGGTGATGATGAACTCCTTTAGCTTTTTCTTTTTGGGGAAGCTCTTTATCTGCTCTTTGATTCTAAATGATAGCTTTGCTGGATAGAGTGATCTTGATAGTAGGTCCTTGCTCTTCATCACTTTGAATATTCCTTGCCAATCCTTTCTAGCCTGCAGTTTCTTTTGAGGAATCAGCTCACAGTTTTATGGGAATTCGCTTGTAGGTAACTACATGCTTTTATCTTGCTGCTTTTAAGATTCTATGTTTATCTTTAACCTTTGGCATTTTGATTCTGATGTGTCTTGGTGTGGGCCTCTTTGTGTCCATCCTGTTTGGGATTCTCTGTGTTTCCTGAACCTCTATGTCTATTTCCTTCACCAAATTAGGGAAGTTTTCTTTCATTATTTTTTCAAATAGATTTCCAATGTATTACTTTCTCTTCTGGCAGCTGTATGATGTGAATGTTGGAATGCTTGAAGTTGTCCCAGAGGCTCCTTACACTATCCTCATTTTTTTGGACTCTTTTTTTCTTCTGGATTTTCTGGTAGGTTGTTTTTTGCTTCCTTATGTTCTAAACCATTGATTTGATTCTTGGCTGCATCCACTCTACTGTTGATTCCCTGTAAATTGTTCTTTATTTCAATGAGTGAATCGTTCATTTCTGACTGGATCTTTTTTATGCTATTGAGGTATTTCTCTTAAGTTCCTTGAACATCCTTATAACCGATGTTTGGAACTCCGCATCTGAAATATTGCTTGTCTCCATTTTGTTTAGTACTTTTTCTGGAGTTTTGTTCCATTTCTTCATTTTGACCATATTTGTCATCTCATTTTGGCAACCTCCCTGTGTTTGTTTCTATGTATTAGGTAGAGTTGCTATGACTACATGTTGGTAGCATGACCTAATGTAGTAGCTGTCCTGTGGAGTCCGGTGACACAGCCTCCCCTATCATCCAAGCTGGTTACTTGAGGCACACTCTCCATATGGACTGAGTACACCCTCCTCTTCTAGGTGAGCTTGATTGCTGTTGGCAGGTCAATGGGAGGGATTTGCCTAAGCCAGTCAGCTACAAGGACTGGCTGTGACCACTGACCACCAATCTCCGCCCTCTGTGGAGGATCAGCTGTGTATGGCCCACTCCACAGAGCAGTGCTTACTACAGCAGAGCTATGATGCCTGCTTGTGTTCTGTCTGGGGCCACTTGGCATAAGCTATATGAAATCTGCAGCAGGCTGCTGCTTGTACTGGGCTTGAAGGTGCCCTGATGAGGACAGGATGTGAATCAAGGCCAGTTGTTGCTAGTGATGGGCCTGGGGCCACTTAGCAAGGTAGGGGGCTCATGAGGCAAGTTTCTCCTTGTTTGAGAGGATTTAGGGAGATCAGAAGCAGTGCCAAGACAAATCATTCATATGGAAAAGCCACTGTTAACTGCTTGGATGGGCCTGTAATTTTGGTGTCACAGAGTCTCAAATAATGTGAGCCATGTTGATGGCATCTGAGATATAGTGCCTGCTGTACTCTATGGCTGTGTCGGGGGAGGGTTGAAGAAGAGGACCAATGGCCTCTGCCAGCAGTTCTGTCTTGGAGAAAGCTGCCCCCCAGCTTTCATGCTGATGCCACTTTATTTCCTGCTCACATGCCCCTGGTGTCTTTCAAGCTGCCTGCTCTGGTGCTGGAGCTCAGAGGGAGTGAATTGAATAAATCTGTGGGTGGACCTTTTAAAAGAATCTAGAAGTTTCTTCCTCTGACTCAATCTCTGCAGGTTTTTACAGCCAGAAGTTATGGGGACTTATCTCCCTGGCACTGGAACCCTGGATTAGGGTGCCTGGTATGGGGCTGGGACACCTTGCTCACAAGATAGCTCTCCTACTCATTATCCACCACATGTGGATTTGGTACTACCTGTCTGCTTCTCTGCATTTCGACCCCTCCTACCATCCATCATGTGGTTATTTCTTTAATTCTGTTGTTGCAGGACCTCCATTCAACTTGATTTCTGCCGGTTCTGAGTGATGGTGGTTCTCTATAGTTTAGCTGTAATTTTGATGTGGTTGTGCCAGGAGGTGAGCTGTGTTTACCTAGGCCGCCGTCTTGGATATCCTTGCATTTGCGAAAAATTCTGTATTTTATAAGTGCAGCAATGACTCTCTCATTTGCATTATATTCAATTTTCAGATTTGGGAAATTGGGTACCTGTATATGCTGATATTAGTAATTCTTAAGAATAATGATTTTGAGCTTTGGCCAGGTAGCTCAGATTATAGGTTGGATCTCCAGTCAGGGCACATACAAGCATCAACCAGTGAATGTGTGAATGGGTGGAACAGCAGATCCATGTTCCTCTCTAACTCTAAAAGTCAATAATAAAAAATGTAAAGAGTTTAGCATGAATGTGTATAGTACAGAGGTTATCAGTACTCAATGTTGTTTCTTAGCACAATGAATTAAGATCACAAATTGTAGTGATTAAATTGAGACTGAATAAAAGAATGATTTCTTTTTTAACATCATTTGTATCAGTTATTATGGAGAACACACATTTTTCTTATATAGGAGAAGAATGGTTTTTAACTTCAAGGTAAATGGTGGTAAAGTGAATACTGTTTTTTAAGAAAGAAAATGAAATCTTTGCATACATAATTTTCTGTAGTCTCCTTGGTTTACATATCAGTATAGTGAAGAAAATATTTTGTGTGATATTTTATATTCTTCTTGATTTTAAATGGCTATATAGTGTCCCTGTGTATGGATGTGCCATAATGCACATTTTCTTAACTTTAACATTATATACAATACTTGTATGAACATCCTTGTAGCTAAATCCCTGTGAGTATATATACTGTTTTTTCCTTTATGCCAAATTCCTAGAAGTATAATGTGGAGACAAAGGGATGCAGAATTTTAAGACTTTTGATATACATTGCCATATTGCCCTCTAGAAAGATTTTAGAAGTTTAAACTCCTAACAGTGTAAGTCACTTTCCTGCACTCTTGTACCTTTTAAATGAATTTTTGCCAGTTTGATAGGTAGAAATGTTTTCTCATTAATTTACAATTTTTTTATTTTATTAGGGGGATGATTGTTTTCAGTCTTTTAACTATATGCTTTCTCTGTGATGTGTACCTCCTTGTCCTCTTAACCGAGTTTTCTATACTTTGTACAATATATCCATGTGTGTACATTGTTGCATATTCCTCATGTATTAAGGATACTAACCCAAATGTAATTTAAAATTCACTATTTTTTCAATTTGGAAGTAAAAATGAAACAACAGTAAAGAACCCCTGTACTGTTAACTAGTAAAATTACTTTTTTTTTTAAATTTTTAGGGAAAGGGAGGGAGAAAGAGAGGGAGGAAAACATCAATGTGTGGTTGCCTCTAGCGTGCCCCCAACTGGGGACCTGGCCCACAACCCAGGCATATGCCCTTACTGGAAATGGAACCAGTGACCCTTTGGTTCACAGGCCAGTACTCAATCCACTGAGCCACACCAGCCAGGACTAAAATTACTTTGTAAGATGCTAACAAAGTGTGGTAAGACTGGGAGCCTCAGCCATTGTTTGTGGCATTTTAGTGTCCAGTTCTTTTGCAAACAACATAATGATAAATATCAAGAGCCATAACAATATACATAACTTTGACCCAATAATTTTATACTTGGGAGTTTATCCCAAAAATAATTGAAAATTAATGCCCCAAATAATTTATTGCAGCATTGGCTGTAATAGTGACAGTTTAAAACAAATTAATGTATTAGAGAGTACGGTTAACTAAATTAGGTTCATTATAAAAAATTAAGCTAGCATTAAAAATGATTAGGAAGACTATAGATTATAGGTGGCCATATATGGATTGAAGGAAAATACAAAGTTATTTCAGGTTTGATGGTTACAACTATAAAAATACACAGTAAAAACAAAAATTTGAAGGAAGTACAGTGGGTTGTTTTTTGTTTGTGTCTCCAAGTATGTGTGTGTAATGTTTCTTTTTTATTGACATGATTGGGGTGACATTGATTAATAAAATTATATAGGTTTCAGGTGTGCAATTCTATAATATATCATCTGTATATTCTATTGTGTGTTCACCACCCCAAGTCAAGTCTCCTTCCTTCTCCATTTACCGCCCCCAAACCCTCTTCTATCTCCACCCACCCTGCTTTCCCTCTGGTTAGAGTTTCCGAGATTTAAGACTGACATTTTTTGAGTAATTACTCTGTGCCCATCTCACAAACGCTGTCAGATAGTGATGTTATTTTCATTTGACAGATAAAAAAACTTAACCCTCACTTGACATGTAAAGAAGTTTAATTTTTTAATGTGGGTGTGTTCAAAATATACAGAAAAAGGAAGAATAGTATAATGAACCCACTGTAATTTTCACCAGCATCAACGATTTTAAAGTTATATTTTTAGTAAGTTACAAAGTAGGGTTTTTACCTACATCTGTCTTACTCCAAAACCCATTTTTTAATTTACAATCCTATGCTGCCTTTTTATTTTATCCTTTGATGCTATTGGGTAACTTTATGATGCTTAGTGTTTTGGATAAAATAGAATGGAAAAGCATGTAACGGTGAGATTTTTAGTTTGGTAATAAGATGGACAAAGCATTCTCTTGTAACTGCATATATTTTGTAATAAGCATTTTTAGTTTGGGTGCTCTGCAAAGACAAAACCTGCTGATACAGTTCATCCTGTTTTAAAAATCTTTGACCCATTCATCAGACTCTGACCACTCTAAAGATAAAGGGTTATGGTTGTATTGGTCTTTCTGACTGAAGTGGCCTTGTGCAGATTGAGAAATTATATAATTATTAACTACAGTAATGGATATGTGCTTGCAAGGTTCATTTGGTATCTTTAATGAGCTTTAACCCTCTGAGTACACCCAAAAAACATATCTGGAATCATTGAAATTTACCAGTTGTCCACACCTTTACTATTTAGTCTTTGTATCTTTGCTGTGATGAATAATTTTGTTTCCCCCTGCCCTTACCACATCCCACCCTGCCCTGATCACACACTCACAACTCCTATAAATTAGAAGATTTAGTAGCAGCAGCCTTAGGTGTATTTACTTTTATAAAAATTACTGTATTTTGAATTAACAGGACATACTTTCTACTCAGTTTTTTTGTTGTTGTTGTTGGGGGGTGGAGTCCCACACTTACAGGTATATATTTAGTCAAATAATTGAAGGCCTACTGAAGTAATTAATATATGCAAATAACTTGTGTTTTATAGAACTTTGGTTTGTTTCAGACATTCTTATCTTGGAAGGTCTCCCCTGAACTCTCAAGGTTGCTTTGTGCGACCCCTTTGTGTTCCATCTTCCACTGCCTAGAGGGCAAGTAGGGCTTTGAATCTCGGGAATCGGCAGCTTTATGGGCTCCGGGCTTCATAGTCACAAACCATATCAAACTTGAATCCAAGGACCCTGTAATCAAATCTGGATATAGGGTCATTTAGCCAGATTTTGCCTTCAAGAAAGATGCTAAGGAGCATTTGAGATCTTGCTTCCCGGCATATGTTGTCAGTTTGGCTTAAATAAACTCTATAAAAATTAAAAATATAAAAAAGAGGCAGAGGCTAAATAGAATATTGCTTTTTTATCTACTGTGACTGTGTCAAATATAGTGATACAAGAAATATGTTTGATATTAGGGAGACTGGTTGGTTAAATTATAGATTCGTATAGAGCATAATTGGGTATTTAGTAGTTAAATGAATGGGTTTGGATGAAATTCTGCAGAACTGTGGAATGAAAAGAAGAGATGGCCCAAGGAGGAAGAGAGAAAGAAAAATCGGAGAGGTACAAGAACTAGTTAGGAAACAGGAGTGTTCTAGAAATTCAGGAAAGGGAGTTTCACAATTGGAGTAGTCAAGTACTGTGATTACTTATTTAACAGTTTGGATTTCACTCTTGCCTTAATAGAGATGAGAATTAGAAGTCAGATAGCATGACATTTAGGAGAAAATGTTAAGTGAGGACGCGGAAGCAGTGAGTGAGTATCTTTCACTCTCACTAAACATTTTGGAGATTACCTGTAGCAGGCCTGTCCCTTAGGTAAGAGCTTAGGTTGTTTTCCTGGATCCTGTGTTGGTGTGGAAGATAGGGATGACTCAGGGGCTGTAGTTTACTCTTTTTTCTAAATAATTAAATTTAGCTTTAAAATTTTTTTGCTAACCAGAGTCCAAAGAGCCTATGCAAATTGCAGATTGTGGGCAGTTCTACTTTGGCTGAGTTGCCCCAGTCTTCTCCTTTCTATGGACATTCCTCCATTTAATCCTGTGGTAGCTCAATCTTATTATTTTATAATTGTCGTTTTATTTCTCACAGTAGAATATTAAAACTCTTTGTTATTATTGTTGAATTCCCAATACCTACCATAGTGCCTGGGATGTAGTACTGAGTAAATATGTGTTACATGAATGATTGAATGAATAAACCAATAATTACTTGTCTTTCAGTACAAGAGAATTCCAATTTGGTGGTCTCACAGATTCAAAGAAGAAGAATATTTCAAGAAGGAGGGTTTGATAAACAATTTCAAGTTGTAAGCAGACAGACGAGGGTTGAAAACTGACCTTTGGATTTGACTGTTACAGGTCACTGGTTTCCATAGTAAAAAGTGTCCTAGCAAAATGATTGGACAAGGAGCCATATTTAAGTGGGTTGACAAATAAATGTGACGTGAGAACAACAAAAAACAACATAGAAGGGTTTTTTTTGTTTTTTATTCTTGTTTTGCTTTTAAAGGTTTGAAGCTAAAGGGAAGAAACCATTGGAGAGAAACCCAAGAATACGAGAAGGGGAGTTCATTATCATAGTAAGTTTATGAATTTAATTAGACTATGTCTAAGTATTCTTGTTCTTACACTTCATTTTGAGATCTTTTGAACTTGTAGGTTTTTGCTGTGCTATTTGGCCCTCTACTGGACAATCTAATAATAATGTGTAAAAAGTAAAATGTTAATTAGATCTAATATACCAAATTATTCCTTATGCAAGTTATTCTTTCTCTGAGGATTAGATGATGGTAGGATATGAGATTATAACAATTAATGATACTTAGTCCTCTTTGATTTGTTATGGGTTAAATCTTGACACCTAAACTTACTATAATTTTGTTTCCTTGGTAATAATTCCCTGTTGTTAACTGTTTGAACATTGCAATGTATCTTTGTTTTAGCGGCTGATACATTAACAGCTGTCGGCATTGTTCTCAACTCTCATTCTGCAGTGTTAGATTTAGGTCCATTGCTATATAACTATTGAAACATCATATTCAGTTCGAAGATTGTGAAAGAAAAGCCAGCATTACCAAACAAAAAAGATTTGATTAGTATGAAAATAATGCACATTCTTTATTCATTACAATGAAACTTTTAAAATATAGAAATTAAAAAGTTTATTTTTAATATTTTTTATTCTAGGATTTAAGAAATATTATATTTAAAACAATATAGGAATACCTCTGTAACCATACCTAGGTAAAAAAAAAAAACAAGTCAGTACATTCCCGTACCTGCCTCACAAAGTTAAATACAATCCTGAATTTGGTGTTTTATTCTCAGGCCCATTTTAAAACTCAAAATACTCATATCATATGTTATATATCCTTCAAATTGCTTCTTTCATTTAAAGTTATATTTGTAAGTTGTATCTATGTTGACATATAACTCTTGGTCATTTATTTTTGCTTCCATATAATAGTCTTTGTATATTCCATGATTTGTGGAATAAATCACAGACATTTAGGTTTTAAATTTTTTGCTTAAAAAGTCTTTCATGATCATTCTTGTACATGTTTCTTGTGTATATATGTACAAGAGTTTTTCCAGGGCAGAAACTTGGAAGTGGAATACTGCGGCATGTGGATCCTCGCCTTTACCAAATTGTTTTTCAGAGTAGTATACCAATGTACTGTTCTACCAGTAGGTAAGAGTTCCCCAGTCTAGAGAGTTGTTAGACTGCTTATCTCTCTTCCCAGTCCTATGGGAATGAGACAGTATTTCTTAAAATTAAGTACAAAAACTGAAGACATATTATAGGACATTTAAAACATGTACAAAAGTAGAGTGATTAGTGCAGTGAACCTCTGTGTGTTCTGTAACCCTGCCTCAACAGTTATCAACACACGGCCAATCTTACTTCATTTATACCCTCACTCCCTCTTTCCCTCCCTGTGTTCTAAAGAAATCTGAAATGTCACACTGTTTTATCTGCAAATACTCATTATGCATTGCCAGTACATAATTATTTTATACATAGCTTCACTAACATTATCCTACTAAAAAATAGCAGTCTCTTTTTTTTATTGTTCAATTACATTTGTTCCCATTTCCCCACCGCATTACTCTCCCCCATCCTACCCACCCCCGTGTCCCACATTCAATACCCCCCACCCCACCCCACTGTTGTCTTTGTCCATAGGTCCTTTATACATGTTCCTTGAAGACCCTTCCCCATCTTTGCCCCATTACCCTTCCATCCTCCCCTCTGGTTACTGTTAGTTTGTTCTTTATTTCCATGTCTCTGGTTATATTTTGCTTGCTTGTTTGTTTTGTTGTTTAGGTTCCACTTATAGGTGAGGTCATGTGGTATTTGTCTTTTACCACTTGGCTTAGTTCACTTATATAACGTTCTCCAGTTCCATCCATGCTGTCACAAAGGGTAGGAGTTTCTTCTTTCTTTCTGCTGCATAATATTCCATTGTGTAAATGTACTGCAGTTTTTTGATCCACTTATTTACTGATGGGCACTTAGATTGTTTCTAGCACTTGGCTATTGTAAATTGCGCTGATATGAACATTGTGGTGCATAGGTTCTTTTCATTTGGTGTTTCAGGATTTTAGGGTATAATGCTGGGATTATCCCTTGGTACTCGGGATTGCTGGGTCAAAAGACAGTTCCATTTTTAGTTTTCTTAAGGAAATTCCAAACTGTTTTCCACAGTGGCTGCACCAGTCTGCATTCTCACCAACAGTGTACCAGGGTTTCCTTTTCTCCACAGCCTCACCAACACTTGTTTGTTGATTAGTTTATGTGGCCACTCTGACCGGTGTGAAGTGGTATCTCATTGTGGTTTTAACTTGCATTTCTCAGATGGCTAGTGATGCAAAGTATCCTTTCATATGTCCCTGGGCCCTCTGTATGTCTTCCTTGGAGGAATGCCTGTTCAGGTCCTTTGCCCATTTTTTAATTGGCTTGTTTGTCTTCCTGGTGTGCAGTTTTGTGAGTTCTTCACGTATTTTGGAGAGCAAACCCTTGTCTGAGGTATCATTGGCAAATTTATTTTTCCCTATGTTTGGTTCCCTTTTCATTTTGCTATGTTTCTTTCTGTGCAGAAGATTTTTAATTGCATGAAGTCCCATTTATTTATTCTTTCCTTTATGCCCCTTGCTGTAGGGGACATATTGGTGAAAATATTACTGCATGAAATACCTGAAATTTTCCTGCCTGTGTTCCCCACTAGCACTCTTATGGTGCCATGACTTATATTTAAATCTTTTATCCATCTTGGGTTTATTTTTGTGTATGGTGTAAGTTGGTGATCAAGTTCCATTTTTTTTTGCATGTAGCTGTCCAGATCTGCCAACACCATTTGTTGAAGAGGCTATTTTTACTCTATTTTATGCTCCTGCTCCCTTTGGTGAATATTAGTGGCCCATAAAGACATGGGTTTACTTCCTGGCCCTATCTTCTGTTCCATTGATTTATGTGTCTGTTCTTAGGCCAGTACCGGACTGTTCGATTAGAGTAGCTTTGTAATATAGTTTGATATTAGGTATTGTGATCCCTCTTACTTTGTTCTTCTTTCTCAGAATTGCTGAGGCTATTCAGAGTGGCTTATAGTTCCATATGAATTTTTTAAATGTTTGTTTTGTATCTGTGAAATATATCGTTAGTATTTTAATAGGAATTGTGTTGAATCTATAAATTGCTTTGGTTAGAATGAACATTTTAATGATGTTAATTCTTCCAGTCCATGAACATGGTATATGTTTCTATTTATTTGTGTCTTCCTTAATTTCTTTATTCAGCGTTGTGTAGTTTTTTGAGTACAGGTCTTTTTCCTCGTTGGTTAGGTTTATTCCTAGGTACTTTATTTTTCTTGTTACTGTAGGAAATGGGATTTTTTTCCTGATTTCTGGTTCTGATATTCCATTGTTGGTGTATAAAAAAAACCCTTCAATTTCTGAATATTGACTTTGTATCCCACTGTTTTGCCAAATCACTTATTATGTTGAGTAGATTTTTGGTGAAGTCTATAGGGTTTTTTATGTCCACTATCATTTCATCTGCAAACAATGACAATTTTAGTTCCTCCTTTCCAGTTTGGATGCTGCTTTTTTTTATTTTTCTTGTCTGATCCCTGTGGCTAGAACTTCCAATACTATGTTGAATACAGGTGATGAAAGCAGACAGCCTGGTCTTGTTCCTGGTTTTAGTAGGAAAACTTTTAGTTTTTGCCTGTTGAGTATGATGTTGGCTTTAGTTTTCTCATATATGGCCTTTATTACATAGAGTTGTGCTCCCTGTACTGCCACTTTGCTGAGTGTTTTTTAATCATAAATGGCTGCTGTATTTTATCAAATACTTTTTCCACCCATACTGATATGACCATGTGCTTTTCGTCTTTCCTTTTGTTTATGTGATGTATTACAATTATTGATTTGGAAATATTGTACCATCCTTGCATCCCTGGAATAAATCTCACTTGATCATGCTGTATGATCTTTTTAATGTATTGCTGGTTCCAGATTGCCAATATTTTGTTGAGGATTTTAGCAACTGTGTTCATCAGTGTTATTGGCCTGTAGTTTTGTTTCTTTGATGTGTCTTTACCTGGTTTTGGAATTAGGATAATACTAACCTCAAAGAAAGAATTTGGTAGTCTTCCCTCTTCTTGAATTTTCTGGAATAGTTTGAGGAGGCTGGGACTTAGCTCTTCCCTAAATGTTTGGTAAAATTCACCTGTGAAGCCATCTGATGGAGAGCTTCGGTGTGCCTGGAGTTTTTTGATTACTGCTTTAATTTCTCTAGTCATTATTGGTCTATCCAGGTTTTCTGCTTCTTCTTGATTCAGTTTTCGAAGGTAGTTATATTTGTTGAAATTTGTCCACTTCACCCAGGTTGTCCAATTTCTTGGCCTATAATTGTTCATAGTAATTTCAAACAATCCTTTGTATTTCTGTGATATCGGTTGTAACTTCTCTTCTTTCATTTCTGATTTAATTTATTTGGGTTCTCTCTTTTTTCTTCATGAGTCTGGTTAAAGGTTTGTCCATTTTGTTTATCTTTTGAAAGAACCAGCCTCTGGATTTATTGATCCTTTGAATTGATCTTTTAGCCTCTGTGTCATTTAGTTCTGCTCTAATCTTGGTTATTTCCTTCCTTCTGCTTCCTTTTGAGCTTTGTTTGTTATTGTTCCTCCAGTTCTTGTAGATGTAGGGTTAGGTTGTTTTTTTGAAATGTTTCTATCTTTTTTAGGTATGCCTGTATTGCTATGAAGTTCCCTCTCAGGGCTGCCTTCACTATGTTCCATAGATTTTGGACTGTTGTGTGTCCATTTTCATTTGCTTCAGGAAACTTTTTGGTTTCTTGCTTGATCTCATTATTAACCCATTCATTGGTTAATAGCATGCTATTCAATCTCCATGAATTTGATTGTTTTTGAGTTTCTTCCTTGAGGTTGATTTCTAGTTTCAGGCCCTTGTGGTCTGAGAAAATGCTTGATATAATTTTAATTCTCTTGAATTTGTTGAGGCTTGCTTTGGTGTCCTGTCATGTGGTCTATCTTTGAAAATGTTCTATGTGCATTTGAAAAGAATGTGTATTTTGCTTCTTTGGGATGAAAGGTTCTATACGTATCAGTTAAGTCCATTTGATTTAGGGTGTTCCTCAAATCCACATTATCATTGTTGATATTTTGCTTGGAAGATCTATCCATTGTTGACAGTGGGGTGTTAAAATCCCCTACTATTAGTGTGTTGCTGTCTATATCTTTCTTGAAGTCCTCCAAGATTTTCCTTATATAACTGGGTGCTTCTGTGTTGGGTACATATATGTTTACAATGTTTATGTCTTTCTGATGCATTCTTATCTTGAATATTCTAAGTGTCCCATGTCTCTTTTTATGGCCTTTGTTTTGAAGTCTATTTTGTCTGATAAAAGTATTGCTACCCCAGCTTTTTTTTTCATATCCATTTGCTTGAAATACTTTTTCCCTTCACTTTCAGTCTATGTAGGTCTTTTGTTCTGAGGTGGGTCTCTTGTCAGCAGCATACATGCGGGTCATGTTTTCTTATCCATTCAGCTTCCCTATGTCTTTTGATTGGAGCATTAAATCCATTTACAGTTAAGGTTATTATTGATAGGTATTCATTTGTCACCTTTGTAACTGTGTTCCTCTCTCTCTCACTCTTTTCATCTTAAAGCAGTGCCTTTAGCATATCTTGCAGTGCTGGTTTGGTGAAGGTGTGTTCTTTTAGCCTTCTTTTTTCTCGGGAACTCCTTATTTCGCCTTTTTTTTTTTTTTAAGATTTTTTGTTTATTTAATTATTTTAGAGAAGGGAAGCGAGGGAGAGAAACATCAATGTGTGGTTGCATCTCACACTCCCCCTACTGGGGACCTGGCCTGCAACCTAGGCATGTGCCATACACTGGAAATTGAATTGGCGACTCTTTGGTTTGCAGGCTGGTGCTCAATCCACTGATCCATACCAGCTAGGGTATGCCTTCCATTTTAATCGAGAACCTTGCTGGGTAGAGTAGTCTTGGTTGCAGGCCTTTGCTTTTCATTCCTTGGAATATTTCCTTCCATTCCCTTCTCATTTGTAGTGTTTCTGTTGAGAAACCAGCTGTTAGCCAAATTGGAGCTCCCTTTTATGTTTCTCTGTTCATCTTGATCGGGACCCTCTGTGCTTCCTGAACTTGCATGGCTTCCCCGCCCCCCTCCAGGTTAGGGAAGTTTTCTCTCATTGTTGTTTTCTAACAGGTTTTCTATCCCTTGTCCCTTTTCTTCTACTTCTGGCATTCCCATGATTTAAATGTTCTTGCATTTCATGTTGTTCTGCAGTTCCCTTAAGATGTCTTCATATATTTTTGTATTTTTTAATATTGCTCCTCTACCTGGGTATTTCTTTCTATCTTGTCTTCCAGCTCACTTATTTGGTGCTCTGCTTCATCCAGCCTCTTTGTAATTCCTTCAAGTGTATTTTTTATTTCAGATATTGTATTTTTCACTTCTTCCTGGTTCTTGTTTATAGTTTCCATTTCCTTATTCATACTGTTGTAGTTCCAACTCAGTTCCTTGTAGTTGTAAGTGAGTTCCTTGAGTATCCTTGTAAACATCCTTTTGAATTCTATGTCTGATAGTTTGCTTGCTTCCATTTCATTTAGCTCTTTTACTGGGGATTCTTCCATTCCGTTCTATTGTGGGTTCTTTCTTTGTCTCCCCATTTTAGGTGACTCCTTTTGTTTGTTTCTGTGATTCTGGGTGCTCTGCTTTGCCAGATGTCTCCATGGGGTAAACTCCTGTGTTAGGGGTTCTGTCAGAATCAGTGGTGTGGTCTTTTGATCTCCTTGCCTGGATGCTCTAGGGTTGGCCTTTCTTTTATTCTTGTGGGGTCTCTTGTTGTACTTGGGTTTTACCTGTTGGTGGCTTCGTTTTTGGTGGGTTTTCCCTTCCAGTGGGCTTACTGGTAGTCGCAACTCCCACCTTGTCTTGTATGCTTTATACAGGTGTTGGTTAACAAAACAATATTACTAGACAACCAAACCTATGCCAGAAAAAAGAACCCCTCTACCATCAGCAATCTCAACTGCAATTGAACTAGGATTAATGAAGGTGAAGAGAGATTGTGGATATTATAAGATGTGTCAAGGGAATATGAGATGCCTAAAAGAGGTGACAATGTTATTCCCTCAACTACACCCTCAGTTCTCTCCCCAACGCCTCTGTCATCAGACTCTCCTCAAGCGTCTCTAGACCACTCTGTGTCCCCTTTAGCCAGGGATCTGCTATCTGTGACTGCCACTCTGAACTCAGCGGTCAGGCTTGCCCAACACTGGGCTGGGCCGAGCCCACTGGGAGCGTGGCTATTGTGTCCCTTCTCGCTGCTGCCGCTCAGAGGAGTGGTCTGCCTGAGTAAGATGGCAGCTGCAGAATGGAGGGTGAGTCAGCACCAGAACCCTGCCACCCACTTTCTTAGTTCTTTCCTCCAAGCCTCCTTCTCCAGTCTCTCCTCAGGCGGCTCCAGCCCACTCTGCCCCCACCTCCGCTGGAGGCCAGGGAAAGTGGCTGCCACTACAGATTTTTGCGTTGGCCCTTTAAATGGCTCTTTGCGTCTCCAGCCACCTGTTTCAGGTAGAGAGCACACTACCACTTTTCACAGCTGGTTGTTACCTGTGTGCTTTTTGGGCTCTGGTGCTGTAGTCTGGAAATCCCCGCTTATGGTTTAGACCCTGCTCTTCTCAGAGGGATCCAACTGGCCGTTTCAATATCCCTCTGGCGCTGCTGCCTGTGGGTGCCTATTCTACCTTCTCGAGCCTCTACTGCACTCCTTTACCAGTTAGGTTGTGCTAAAGCTGATTCCTCTGTTAGTCCGAGGTTTCAAGGCTCCTCTCTCGCTATCGTTCAGTTTTCCAGGTGATCTCTCCACAATTTAGTTGTAATTCCAGGTTGGTCCTGGAAGGAGGTCAGTGTGACTTCTAGTCACTCCTCCACCATCTTGAAGTCTCTCAAGAGAGAAAAATTTTTAAAAAACATGCAAGTTCTGTTGAAGAGCAAAGTGAAATTTCTCTTAGCTGTTGGTGTTTGCCTTCTGACTTCTTTCTGGATCTGTCTCTGGTTTTCTCTCAGCTCCAGGTCTTACTGTCTTTTGAGAAAAAGAGAAAAAAAAAAAAAAAGCCTGCACAGCCAGTTTTGCAGACCTTTCCCAGTTTCTGCAGGCAGAGTGGGGCTGGGCTCTCTTTTTTTCCTTTCTTGTGTTTCCACAGCAATGGGGGCTCAGTCTGGGCTACAGTAATCACAGGTCCCTAGTTTCCAGCTCAGGGCCTCACAGCACTGTACGGCCTGCACTCTCCATTCTGTGCATTTGTGCCAGGCCAGTGCCAATAAGCCAGCTTGTTTTGCATCCCTTAGATCATCCATGAGGTGCCCTGCATGGAAGCAAATCATGCCCCTACTCCCCTTTGTTGGCCAAGCTGCTGTGCTCACAAGGTCCCTGCACTGTGTGCCTCAGTTCCCCTTTTGAAAAATGTCTCCTGGGTGCCACTGCTGCTCCAAGCTGCTGCCTGGCTTTCCAGACAGTCCAACCCCCTGGAAAGCCCAGAGTCTGTCTGGGTCATGGCCAGTTGCAGCCCACCTCCTTTCCTAGTTCCAGGTGTCACCAGGATCCCCCAGATTCTCTGGCAATGTCCCAACTGGTGACCACCGCCCCAGCCTGGGTTCGCCACTACCTGTGTGTCCCTTGCTACATTTTTTCTCTCCAGCGACTGTATGCGTCCAGGTCTCTCCTGGTGCAGGTATGGGACCTCCCTGCCCTGGGAGGGGAGGGAGCCGCTCAGTGGCTGTCACTGACCTGGCTCTCTTCCAATGCTCCTACATCAGCTGCAGTCTTCAGCCCCAGGCCCAGGGATCTTCCTGTCGGCCTTTAAAACCTCTTTACCACCTGTTTTGAAGTGTCCTCTGCATACTTTGGCTTCCAAACTTCATGTCAACTAAGAATCTGTTAGCTGTTACCTTTGTTTTTCAGAAGATCAGCTAAGTGTCCCAGTTACTTGATAGACAAGTAAGTGGGCTCAGTTCCCACCCACATCACAGCCATCTTTTCCCTCCAAGAATAGCAGTCTCTTAATGTACTAAATTATCAAAGTTTCATTTTCTCTAATTGTCTTATAATATGTTTATATTTGTGTCTTCAAATCAGGCTCTAAAGTCCATACTTTGTAATTGGTTTCAATCTAGAGATTCCCTCCACTTTCCCTTATAACATCTACCTTAAGATGTTAGCAGCCATTAATAATCATTGCCTAGAAAATCCACTAATTTATTAGGAGTTTCAAAATGATGCTATTCTATCACTCTTTTTTTGTTGTTATTAGCAGAATGTCTCTGTAAAGACAGATTTGCTCTCATCAAATAGTTGGTAATCTTGAATACTGTTAGTAAAGAAAGAATAAAATTTTCTTTCCTTTTATTTTTTTCATTTTATTTTATATTTTTTAATTTGTAAACCATGTTTATTCTATTAACAATTGTCTCAATTTTTCCCCCCATACCCCCCTCCACCCATCCCACCCCCACCCCCCACTCCCACAGTCAATTCCCACTCTGTTGTCCATGTCCATGGGTCATTCATACATGTTCTTTGTCTAGTCCCTTCCCCTTCTTTCCACCATTGTCCTCTTTCCCCATCCCCTCTGGTCACTTTCAGTCTGTTCCATGTTTCTATGCCTGTGATTTATCTTGTTCGTTAGTTTATTTTGTTGAATAGAGTCCACTTATAGGTGAGGTCATATGGTATTTGTCTTTCACCGACTGACTTATTTCACTTAGCTTAATATTCTCTAGTTCCATCCATGTTGTCGCAAAAGGTAGGAGTTCCATCTCTCTCTCTCTTTCTTTCTTTCTTTCTTTTTTTTTCTTAAATGCAGATTGATTTTATTTATTTTTTTAAATGTCAAAGTTAATTATAAAATATTTAAAAAATTTAAAACCCTTATAAAGTCTCAGCAATTAAACCAACATGACACTAGCACAGAAATAATCAAGTAGATCAATGAAATATAATGAACATTCTAGAGACAACCATATATATATCTGTAACAATATATGATTAAGTTGATATTTCAAATCAATGGGTAAAATAAGGCTTATTCAACAAATAAGGTGCATGGACCACTATTACTTGAAATAAATATAGTGCCCTATTTCACATATTATACAAGAAATATTCAGGTGAGTTAAAAATCAATATGTAGAATCTAAGGAGTTTTGGAAGAAAATATAACTAATATTTTTCATGACCTGAAGTAAAATATTCAAATCCAGAAGCTACAAAGTAAATATTGACAATATGACTGTAATAAACATTTAACTATATAGTAATATACATATAAAAAAAGTTAAAGGACAAGGAATAGAAAAGTATTTGCAACACATCTAAAACATGGTTAATAGGTTTCTTTTTTGTTTTTTGTTCTTTTTTTAAAAAAAGTTCTACAAACCTTTAATCAATAAATGGATGAAGAATACCAAAAAGTCATTTAAAGCTTTTTTTTAAAAAAAGTAATAGAAATAGGCAAGAAATATACCAAAACAGGTTTAGTTTCAACAAATAATAACAGAACAATTAAAGTAACACATCATCGTCACAGTCAGATTAATGAGTATTAAGAATATTGGTAATATCAAGTATTGGCAACTCTGAAAGGAACTGGGTATTCATAGAAATGTTTTCTTCATCTTAGATCAGTCCCTTTAGCATATTTTGCAGTGCTGGTTTGGTGGAGGTGTATTCTTTTAGCCTTCTTTTGTCTGGGAAGCTCCTTATTTCACCTTCCATTTTAATCGAGAGCCTTGCTGGGTAGAGCAGTCTTGGTTGCAGGCCTTTGCTTTTCATTACTTGGAATATTTCTTGCCATTCCCTTCTGGCTTGTAGTGTTTCTGTTGAGAAGTCAGCTGCTAGCAGTATTGGGGCTCCCTTATATGTTACTACTTCTTTCCTTATTCATACAGTAATCATCCTTATTAATGCTCAGAGTGTCCAACTTAGACCAGTGGGAGCCTCTTTAAGTTGACTCCTAAGTTCTGTTGACACGATCCTAGTAGTCTTTGATAGTTTTCTTACTTTTTGGCTTGATGAGATATTTTATATTCATTTTGTACACTTTATACCCCAGAACTACAATCAGCCATTTCTCAGAGGAGCCCACATCACATAACCACCTTCTGCCTCATATGTACCAAAATTCCAGTCCCTCAGAAGCAAAGGAGATGGTTATCATAACTTTGTTTCACATAGATAGTTTAGGCACAGTGAGCTGTTCTCACCAAGGAATGGTGTGAACACCCCTCAAATCAAAATTCACAGATAGCAGCCAAGAGTCTACCTTACAAGCAGGCCTTTTTTAAGGACAGTTGTCTCAGGCCTTCTTTGTTAACTCTTTTCTGCACAGATGCCTGTTAGACTTTTGTGGCAATGAGGAGTCAGTAGAAATGTGAAAAGGAGTCAGGAGTTCAGAGGAGAGGTTGTGAAGGAGACATACATGTGGTAGTCATTAACATACAGAAGACATTTAGAACCCTGAGACTGAATGAAATCACCTAGGGAATAAGTACAGAGAGAGAGATTAAAGTACTGGGCCCTTGAGCAATAAGTTGATGAGGAGCTGGTGATGTAGTATGAGATAGAGAGAGAATCCAGAGGATGTAATGTCCTGAAAGCCAAATCAAAAGGGTGTGTCATGAAGGAAGAAGTGATCAGCCTTGTCAAATACGGTGAACAGTAACAGCATGACAAAAATAAGAGCACCTTTTTGGTTGATGGAAGTTCTTTACTACAGAGAAAAAAAATTCAGTTATGTAGAGAGATAGGGAGAATTTTTGGAGCCTGAGTAGGAAAGAGGGAATATCTATTGTCTCAGTGAGGAAGAGATGTCCTCTATAGAGAACATCTCTTCCTCACTGAGCATAAGTAATTCATCCGTAGTAATATGAAGATAGGCAAAATATATGGACTTGATAGATGTGAGCAGATTTGTTGTTGAGAGCTTGTAAGTGGAAATGGTGGCGTGGTTGCCATCTGAACTTGAGGATGGGGAGGATATGCTGGAGATTTAAAAAGTGAAAAGGTATAAAAGAGTTATCTTAGAGAATGAATGGATAGAGAAAGATAGGATTGCTAGGTAGCACCTCAAGGTTAGTGGTAACAAACTTAAAATGAGACTAGTTTTCAGATGATTGTGAATTTTTTTTTTTCTGGTTGCTCCAGCCATTGGACAATAGGTGCAAAGTAGGTGATGATTCGACCAGTGTTTGAGTTTAGCTAGGCAGATACCTTCAGGAGGAGAGCAATAGAATTAGAAATGTATAATAAAGAGTGATTATAATAAGCCCCCTGGTCTGGGGCAAGCACATGCGAGCCCAGGCAGGTGGGGTATCCTGCCGCACTGGGAGCGCGCTCAAGGAGCCTGAATGAGAGTGCAGAGAGATCCCAAAAAATAGCCCAGCCCTGACCGAAGGGGTCACAGAGCTGCTCCAAGCAGGAGTCAGACACAGGCATTAGACTCCTGGAAGGCTCAAACAAACAACCCAAGGCCCTATAGGGTCAACAACTGACATCATCAGAGGCAGGCCCAGAAAGAAAAGTAAAGGACAAAAATACTTCACAGACTCTCACAAAACTGGGAAGAAAAAGGAGTTCCCCCCAAATAAGTGGAAAAGGGGACTCCCCACAAGAGAGCTCAATGAAATAGAGGCAAGGGAACTATCAGATACTGAATTCAAAACAATGGTTCTAAGGAAGCTCAATGAGCTCAGCCAGCTCAAAGATAACTATGAGAAACTGCAGAGAAACTATCAGGATCTTACAGCAATCTATATCAGCCTGGAAAAGGACATAGAAACTATCAAGAAGACACAAGAGGATATGAAGAATACCATTTCTGAATTGAAGAGAACACTAGAAGGAATCCAAACAAGGCTGGATGAAGCTGAGGATCGAATCAGTGAGATGGAGGACAAGGTAGAAAGAAGCTCCCAGAAAGAACAAGAAATGGAAAAACAGCTCAAAAAGAATGAAGAGGCATTTAGGGAAATGCAGGACAACCTGAAAGGCAATAATATCCGTATAATAGGGATCCCAGAAGGAGAAGAAGAGGAGCAAGGGATAGAGAACCTCCTCGAAAAAGTAATGATGGAAAATTTCCCTAATTTGAGGAGAGAAAGACTCTCATGGATCCAGGAGGCACAGAGGACCCCACTCAAGAGGGAGGTCCACTCCAAGACACATCATCATTAAAATGGCAAATGTCAAAGACAAAGAGAGAATCCTCCAGGCAGCAAGGGAGAAGGAGAAAGTAACGTACAAGGGGGCCCCGATACGCCTAGGAGCTGACTTGTCAACAGAAACACTACAAGCCAGAAGGGAATGGCAACAAATATTCCAAGCCATGAAAAGCAAGGGCCTACAGCCAAGGATGCTCTACCCAGCTAGGCTCTCTATTAAAATAGAAGGGTAAATACGGAGTTTCCCAGACAAGAGAAGACTAAAAGAATACATCTCTACCACACCAGCACTCCAAGATATGCTAAGGGGACTGGTTTAAGTAGATGAAGGAAAAGAATGAGAGCGAGAGGAACACAGGAACAAAGAGAAAAGATGAGTAAGTTTCTATCAGTAATATCTCTCAATGTGAATGGACTAAATGCCCCAATCAAAAGACACAGGGTAGCTGAATGGATAAGAAAACATGACCCACACATATGCTGCCTACAAGAGACCCACCTCAGAGCAAGAGACCTACACAGGTTGAAAGTAAAGCGAGGGAAGAAAATATTCCAAGCAAATGGGCAAGAGAAAAAGGCCCGGGTTGCCATACTTGTATCGGACAAAGTAGATTTCAAAACAAAGGCCATAAAAAGAGACCCAGAGGGGCACTTTATCATACTTAAAGGAAGAATCTATCAAGAAGACATCAACATTGTAAACTTATATGCTCCCAATAGAGGAGCCCCCAAGTTTATAAGGGTATTGTTGGATGATTTCAAAATAGATATAGACAACAACACACTGACAGTAGGGGATTTCAACACCCCACTGTCAACAATGGACAGATCTTCCAAACAAAACATTAATAAACATATTGTGGTGCTGAATGACACACTGAATCAAAGAGACTTAACTGACATATATAGAACCTTACATCCCAAAGAAGAAAAATACGCATTCTTTTCAAATGCTCATGGCAGTTTTTCAAAGATAGACCACATGATAGGACACAAAGCAAGCCTCAGCAAATTCAAGAAAATTGAAATAATACCAAACTTTTTCTCGGACCACAAGGCCTTGAAATTTGAAATCAACCTCAAAGAGAAACTTCAAAAACTTGCAAACTCATGGAGACTGAACAGTACACTATTAAACAATGAATGGCTCAATAATGAGATAAGAGAAGAAATCAAAAAATTTCTGGAAACAAATGAAAATGAACACACAACAGTCCAAAACCTATGGGACACAGCAAAGGCAGTCCTGAGAGGGAAGTTCATAGCAATACAGGCTTACCTAAAAAAGATAGAAACATTTCAAATAAAAGACCTAACACTACAACTTCAAGAACTGGAGAAACAACAACAAATAAATCCCAGAGCAAGTAGAAGGAAGGAAATAGTCAAGATGAGAGCAGAACTGAATGACATAGAGACAAAAAGAACAATTCAGAGGATCAACCAATCCAGAAGCTGGTTCTTTGAAAAGATAAATAAAATTGACAAGCCTTTAAGCAGACTCATCAAGAAAAAAAGGGAGAGAACCCAAATTAATAATATCAGAAACGAAAGAGGAGAAATAACAACTGATACCACAGAAATACAAAGGATCATCAGAAATTACTATGAACAATGATATGCCAAGAAATTTGAAAATCTTGATGAAATGGACAAATTTTTAGAAAACTATAATCTTCCAACACTGAAGGAGGAAGAAACAGAAAGCTTGAACAGACCGCTAACAGCTGGGGAAATTGAAGCAGTCATCAAGAAACTCCCAGCACACAAAAGCCCAGGGCCGGACGGTTTCACAGGAGAATGTTACAAAACATTTAAGGAAGAGCTAACCCCTGTCCTTCTCAGACTATTCCAAAAAATCAAGAGGAGGGAAGACTCCCAGACTCTTTCTATGAGGCCAGCATCACCCTGATCCCAAAACCAGATAAAGACCCTACAAAGAAAGAAAACTACAGGCCAATTTCGCTGATGAACATAGATGCTAAAATCCTCAACAAAATATTGGCAAACCGCATCCAGCAATACATTCAAAAGATTATCTACCACAATCAAGTGGGATTCATCCCAGGGATGCAGGGATGGTTCAATATACGCAAATCAGTAAATGTGATACATCACATAAATAAAAGAAAAGACAAAAACCACATGATCATCTCGATAGATGCAGAAAAAGCATTTGGTAAGGTACAGCACCCATTTATGATCAAAACACTCAGCAAAATGGGAATAAATGGGGCATTCCTCAACATAATAAAGGCCATATATGAAAACCCTACAACCAATATCATACTCAACGGGCAAAAACTGAAAGCTTTCCCACTAAGATCGGGAACACGCCAAGGATGTCCGCTCTGACTGCTTCTTTTCAACATCGTATTGGAAGTCCTAGCCACAGCGGTCAGACAAGAGAAAGAGATAAAAGACATCCAAATAGGAAAAGAGGAAGTAAAGCTATCATTGTTTGCAGATGACATGGTAGTGTACATAGAGAACCCTGCAGACTCTACCGAAAAACTCCTCAACCTTATAAGTGAATTTGGCAAAACAGCAGGATACAAAGTCAACATTCAGAAATCAAAGGCATTTTTGTACACCAGCAATGCAATAGAAGTAGAAGAAATCAGAGAAAAAATACCGTTCGATATAGCAAGAAGAAAAATAAAGTACCTAGGCACAAATTTAACCAAAGACGTAAAAGACCTGTATGCAGAAAACTATACAACATTGAAAAAAGAAATTAAGGAAGACACAAATAAATGGAAGCATATACCGTGCTCATGGATTGGAAGAATTAATATCATCAAAATGTCCATACTACCCAAAGCAATTTATAGATTCAACGCAATCCCTATTAAGATACCAATGACATATTTCACAGAAATAGAACAGACATTTCAAAAATTTATATGGAACCATAAACGACCCTGAATAGCCGCAGCAATTTTGAGAAAGAAAAACAAAATAGGAGGGATCACAATACCGGACATCAAACTCTACTATAAAGCCACTATACTAAAAACAATTTGGTACTGGCACAAGAACAGACCCATAGACCAGTGGAACAGAATAGAAAGCCCATAAATAAGCCCAGGTCTTTATGGGCATCTAATATTTGACAAAGGGCACAGAAGCATAAAATGGAGCCATAATAGCCTCTTCAACAAATGGTGTTGGGAGAGCTGGACGGCTACATGTATAAAATTGAAATTGGATCATCAGCTGACACCATACACAAAAATAAAATCAAGATGGATAAAAGACTTAAATATAAGTCGCAACATCATCAAAGTCCTAGAGGAGAACATTGGCAGGAAACTCTCAGATACCCCACGCAGCAATTTTGTCACTGATATGTCTCCTAAAGCAAGGGACATAAAGAATAAACAATTGGGACCTCATCAAAATAAGAAGCTTCTGCACGGCTAAAGAAAACATCAGCAAAATGAAAAGGGAGACAACCGTATGGGAAAATATATTCGCTAATGATACATCAGATAGAGGTTTGATCTCCAAGATATATAAAGAACTCACTTGACTCCACTCCAAGAAGACAAATGATCCAATCAAAAAATGGGCAAAGGACCTGCGCAGACGCTTTTCCAAGGAGGAGATACAGAGGGCCCAGAGGCATTTGAAAGGATGCTCAGCATCACTAGCCATCAGAGAAATGCAGATCAAAAGCACTATGAGGTACCACCTCACACCGGTCAGAATGGCCATCATAAACAGATCCGCAAACAACAGGTGCTGGCAAGGCTGTGGAGAAAAGGGAACCCAAGTACACTGTTGGTGGGAATGCAGACTGGTGCAGCCACTGTGGAAGGTGGTGTGGAGTTTCCTTAAAAAGCCGAAAATGGAACTGCCTTTTGATCCAGTGATTCCCCTGCTGGGACTATACCCTAAGAACACCAAAACGCCAATACAAAAGAACCTATGCACCCCAATGTTCATAGCAGCACAATTTACAATAGCCAAATGTTGGAAGCAACCTAAGTGTCCATCAGTAGATGATTGGATCAAAAAATCATGGTACATATACACAATGGAATACTATGCAGCAGAAAGGAAAAAAGAACTACTACACTTCGCGACAGCATGGATGGAACTCGAGTGCATTATACTAAGTGAAATAAGCCGGGGGGCGAAAGACAAATACCATATGATCTCACCTATAAGCGGAACCTAACCAACAATACAAAGATGCAAAGAAAATATGACCAGCAACACTGAAAGGAAAAGAAATCAACAGAGACAAGAGGGAAGGAGGGAGGGGCGGGCAGGGAAAGGGAAGGGAAGGGGTAAGTCAAGGAACATATATCAAAAACTCATGGACAAAACCAAAGGGGAAGAGCTGAGGGAGGGAAGGAGGGAGGGGGCAAGGGAAAGTGGTGGGGGGGAGGCAGAGACAAATGTATTTAAAAATAAAGAAAGAAAGAAAGAAAAATAAATTAAAAAAAATAAAATAAGGGTTCCCTATGAGTAAATGAGTTGGAAAAAGTTTGGTATTAAGTGTGTGGATATTTGTGTGTGTGTGTTAAATTTAGGAGATGTGTAGAAATGCTTTCAATTTGGAAAGGGACTCAGAAATGTAGTTGAGGTAGGAGAAAACTAAAATGACTGTGAAAAAGTTAAACTAAAAAGGAAGGCCCATATATATTTAAGCATTCCAAAATCTGCACTCCTAATCCTTACTTTTATAACCAGGTTATGTACATTCAGAATTTTACATTTAATAATTCCTTCTCTCCTTCAAAGCCTCATATGTGTGTGTAAGTGGGGGTGAGAGGGACAAACAAGGGTTTGTGAACCATGTATTCTTACAGAGAGGTGACTCACAGAACATCTTTTTTTAAAATTTTAATTGATATTTTTAAATGCATTTGTCTCTGCCTGCCCCACACTACTTTCCCTTGCCCTCTTTCTCCCTCTTTAAAAAAAAAAAAAGAGTGATTATGATAATGGGCCACGGAATCTAAGCTGGTTAAAGAGGGAAATAGAGTGAGGCTTTTTAAAAACAAAACCAAAACCCGCAGTTATTGCATGACTAGTCACTGAAATCCTTAAGATGAACTGGATGTTGCAATAGCTGCCCTCTTGGGTTTAGGTTTAGTTCATTCACAGAATCTATTCCTGAATCTTTGATGTACAATTTTGAGGTGCCTCATGTGACCAGTCCCTGTGGTGTTTTGTTGTTTAGCCTTGGAACTCCAGTTATACTACTTCTGATTGGCGGGTTAGCTGCACTTGCCATAGGTGGGCTTCTGAAGGCAGTAGGCCTTTGAGCCACAGCGGGGCACAATGTGTGCATCTTGTTGCAGTACTGGCTTAACGATGATGAGCAAAACTGAGGCTTTTATAATGTGGTACCATCAGTGTGTTTATTGTAGGTCCCACACACTGTAGTCATAGAGTTGTTGGAGTTGTACATTTAGAGGGGGTAAGTTGGAAAACAGGAGAAGGTAGTCAGAGAGTTGAAAGCTAAAATGAAATTAGGGAAGGGTGTGCAGTCATAGGTAATGGTAGGGTCTATGATTATGAGAATGGATACCTGAGGTTAAGGTGAAGAATAGAATAATGGAAGACAGGAGGTCAGGGAGCCAAGAAGCCAGGGTATTTTTGAAGGATCATCCACACTGATACTGAAACTACAAGAATTAGATTTGGAAGAGGTGACAATGAACACATCTTCAAGGAATGATAAGAGTGACTGGGACTTGTAGCTGTCATTCCTTTTCTTGTTCCTCCATTCCTGTATACTTCTGAACTTTGTACTTCCATATAGACTTTTCATGATTGGAAATCTTTTATAAAGGACCCTGTACTCTAATCAAAAACCCTTAATCATATCATGATCTTTCATAACTCCACCTTTGCAGATGCTGTTTCTTTTGTTTTAATGCTTTTAGCCACAGTGCTTGCCTTCCATAGTAGCATTCTTCTCCAGTAGATTATCATTTCCTGTTTATAACTTATAGTATCTTATTACAGTCTTTTGAAACATTCACTATTTTTCTTTCCTTTTTGTTTTTTTAAAACCAGGCTGACAGTTCCCTTAGGCCAAGAATATTATCTGTCTTTTTGTCCTTGTAGCACTGTTAGAAGAAGTTTCCAGGAAACTCTAAATGATCTATTTAATACATACTTTTTGAAAATCAGTTAGTATGAAGAAAATAATAGTGTGATTGGTGAAGAAAGTGTAAATTATGAGTTTCTTTTATCTGTATACTACAGAATCATGATAGTTAATCTTTGTATTTTAGAGAAGATTTAAAAATATAGAAGCAATTAAGATTGTGTTAACAAATTGGAGATAAAATAGATAATATTGTCACTTGTACATTTTGAAGAGAGCCTCAGTTTTTTATTTTCTCTCCTTTCTGGTTTGAACCTTCTCTTTCGGTCTTGGAAGTTGAGTTCACAGTTGAATGTTGAATGTAGGAGGCCCTAAATTTACTGAAAGAATCTATGTAATAAAGGAAACAGAAAATTTAAAGGTTACTATAAAATAATTAAACAAATGCCTTTTTCCTCTTCTCTACTAATTTGCTATTTAAATGGTGCAAGTTTATACAACACAAGAACTTAACATACTAAGAATTTTTTTTACTTATTTGAGTTAATATATTTAGCTTTGTTTCTCTTAAAGAGAGTGTTTTAATGGTATCTAACTTTATTTCTTTTCATTATCTTTTTTTCTTTACAGTTTACTTTCAATTTTATTTTGTATTGGTTTCAGGTATACAGCTTAGTGATTAGGCAATCACATACTTTACATAGTGTTCCTGTTGATATTTCCAGTATTCAACTGGCACCATACACAGTTATCATAATATTGACTATATTCCCTATGCTATACTTTACACCCCCATTACTATTGATATTTTGTAATGACCAGTCTGTACTTGTTAACCCCTTCACCTCCTTGACCCAGCCACGCAACCCCTTCTCCCCTCAGGCAATCACCAGTCTGTTCTCTATGTCTATGACTCTGCTCCAATTTTGTTTATTTTGTTCTTTGGATTCTGCATATAAGTGAAATCAGCCTTTATCTGACTGACTTATTTCACTGAGCATAATCCCTCTAGATCCATCAATGCTGTTGCAAATGGTAAAATTTCCTTCGTTTTTTTATGGCCAAGTAATGTTCCATTGTATAGATGTACCACAGTTTTCCACTTGTTTATTGATGTGCACTAGAGTTGCTTCCATATCTTGGCTATTTAAATAATGCATCAATGAACATAGGCATGCATATATATTATTGGGCAAAAGTAGACTTACAGCTATGAGTACATGAAACACAGAATTTATTCTTGTATTATTATTGATTATTATATTATTTTCCATATGAACTGTAAACCTACTTTTACCCCACCCTGTATTCTTTTGAAGTAGTGTGTTTGGTTTCTTCAGAAAAATCCCCTGAAGTGGAATCACTGGTTCATAAGGCCATTCTATTTTTAATTTTTCAAGGAAAATTTATACTGTTTTCCATAGTAGTTGAACCAATCTGCATTCCCACCAGTAGCGCTCAAGGGTTCCCTTTTCTCCAGTTCCTCACCAACACTTGTCATTTGCGCATTTATCGATAGTAGTCATTCTGACAGGCATGAGGTGATATCTCATTGTGGTTTTAATTTACATCTCTCTTGTGATGGGTGACCTTGAGAATCTTTTCATATGTCTGTTGGCCATCGTATGTCCTTTTTGGTGAAGTGTCTGTTCAGGTCCTCTGCCCATTTTTTTAAATTAGATTGTTTTTTTGGTGTTGAGCAGTATCAGTTCTTGATAAATTTTGCATATTAACCCTTTATTAGATGTATCATTGGTAAATATGTTCTCCCACTTATTAGATTGTCTTTTGTTTTGTTGATGATTTCCTTTGCTGTGCAAAAACTTTTTAGTTTGATGTAGTCCTGTTTGTTTATTTTTTCTTTAGCTTCCTTTGCCCAAGGAGACAGATCAGAAAAAAATATTGCTAAAAGAAATGTCAGAGATTTTATTGCCTATGCTGTCTTCTAGGATTTTTATGCTTTCAAGTCTTACATTTAAGTTTTTAATCTATTTTAAATTTATTATTTATATGGTGTGAATGTTGTCCTAGTTTCTTTTTTTTTACAAGTGTCTGCCCAGTTTACCCAGCACCATTTGTTGAATAGATCATCTTTACCCAATCATATATTTTGTCTGCTTTGTCAAATATTAATTGACCGTATAGGCATGGGTTTATTTGGGGGCTCTCTATTCTGTTTCATTTATCTGTATGTCTGTTTTTATTCCAGTACCATGCTTATTTAATTACTGTGGCCTTATAGTATAGTTAGATATCAGGTAGCATGACTCCTCCAACTTTGTTCTTTTTCCTTGGGGTTTTGTGTGTCTGTGTGTGCACCCATGTGCGTGTGCTTTCATATAAATTGTGTGTGTGCTTCCTTGGGTGCAGCTTCTTTGGGTATCTCTGAGCTTCCTGGATCTCCTGAAAGTCTGTTTCCTTGGCCAGATTAGGGAAGCTCTCCTTCATTATTTGTTCAAGTAAGCTTTCACTTTCTTGCTCTTCTTCTTCTCCTTCTGACACCCCTATGATTTGGATGTTGGAACGTTTAAAGTTGTCCCAGAGGTTCCTAAGCCTCTCTTCATTTTTTTGAATTCTTGTTTCTTCATTCTGTTCTGGTTGAATGTTTATCTCTTCCTTCTGCTCCCAATCGTTGCTTTGAATCCTGGTTTCCTTCCCTTTACTGTTGGTTCCCTGTATATTTTTCTTTGTTTCACTTTGCATAGCCTTCACTTTTTCCTTCATTTTGCAACCATACTCAACCAATTCAGTGAGCATCCAGATTACCAGCGTTTTGAACTGTGCATCTGATATGTTGGCTATCTGTTCATCGCTTAGTCCTATTTTTAGAGCTTTGCTCTGTTTTCATTTGGGCCGTATTTCTTTGTCTCAGCGTGCCTGTTATGTTGGAAGGGGCAGAACCTTAGGTATTCGCCAGGGTGGGGCAACCCAGGTGGCTGAGTTGTGACTGTCGGGGTGTGGTCTGAAAGGGAACAGTGCTGCTTGCTTGGCTCTTGGATAGCTTTCAGTCACTTCCCTGGCTATCCACAAGCAAATTGGGCCCTTCTGGTGCTGATTCCCAGATGGATGGGTATGTGTATGTTTGAGGATCCTGTGGGTCTCTCCAATGGACTGTCCTATGAGGCTGGAGGTTTCTCCTGCTGCTACAACCCCCACAGGTTTTTACCTCCGGAGGTTTTGAGGCTTTCTTTTCCTGCACTGGAACACTGGGTTGCACGGTCCATCTTGCTCCCCAGCTCTTCCTCCAGTTTATCTGCACGCAAATGTGGTACTGCCCTGTCTTCCAGCCACTGCCTTGCCACGTGTTCTCTCCACCCCAGCTGCCCGTCTCTGCCCCTCCTGCTAGTATGGATGAATGTTTCTTCTTTAGCACCTTGGTTGTTGTATTTTCATACAGTTCAGTTTTCTGGCAGTTCTGGTTATTCTTTTTTAATTTGTTGTTGTCCTTTTGGATGTGCAAGGAAGCAAAGTGTATTTACGTACGCCTCCATCTTGGCCAGAAGTGGATATTTTAATGATGTTAATTTTTTCTGCCCATGAACATTGCTCCTATTTTTTGTATCTTTATTGATTTATTTCTTTGGTGCCATGTAATTTTCTGAGTACAGGTCTTTTACCTTCTTGATTAAATTCATTCCTTGGTATTTTTTTATGCTATCTAAATAGGACTGTTTTCTTAGTTTCCCTTTCTAATAGTTTATTTTTGGTGTGTAAAAATGCAACTGATTTCTGAATATTAATTTTGTATCCTTCCACTTTTACTGAATTCATTGATCAGTTCTAGTAGTTTTTTGGTGGAAACTTTAAGGTTCTCTATTTACAGTATAATGTCATCTGCAAATAATGGCTTTTATTTCCTCCTCTTATCTGATTGCTGTGGCTAGGACTTCAGTACTATGTTGAATAAGAGTGGTTAAAGTGGACATCACTTTCTTGAGCCCGATCTTAAGGGAAACACTTGTAGTTTTTGCCCATTGAGTATCATGTTGGCTGTGGGTTTGTCATATGTGGCGTTTATTATGTTCCCTCTATTCCCACCTTGCTGCGAGTTTTTATCATAAATGAGTGGTAGATTTTATCAGATGCTTTTTCTGCATCTATTGATATGATCATGTAATTTTTAACCATTTTGTTTATGTGTTATATCACATTAATTGAATTGTGGATATTGTATCAACCTTGCATCTCAGGAATAAATCCTACACAATCGTGGTGTATGGTCTTTTTAATGTATTGCTGGATTTTGGTTTACTAATTTTTGTTTTATTGATTCATTTGAGAGTGATTCATTCTGGGAGCTCCCTTGTAGGTAACTAACTGCTTTTCTCTTACTGCCTTAAAGGTTCTCTCATTTTTAATCTTTTGCATTTTAATTATGATGTGTCTTGGTGTAGACCTTTTTTGGGTTCATCTTGTTTGCATTTCTGCACTTCTGGACTTCTGTGTCTTTTTTTTTCCCCAACAGTTTAGGGAAAATTCTAGCCATTGTTTCTTCAAATTCTTGATTCCTTCCTCTCTCTTTTCTCCTTCTAGTGCCCCTATAATGCAGATGTTGTTATGCTTCATGTTGTCCCAGAGGTCCCTTAGGCTATTTTCATTTAAAAAGTTTTTTTTTCTTTTTTTGCTGATTGGGTATTTTCTGTTACCTTGTCTTCGAAATATCTGATTCAATTTTCTGCTACATATAGCCTGCTGTTGATTTTTTTTCTATTGTACTCTTTATTTTAAATATTCTGTTCTTCATTTCTGACTGGTTCTTGTATATGTTTTTTATACTTTTTTATGTTTGCTATTTGTTGAAATTCTCACTAAGTTTCTTGAGCACCCTTATAACTGTTGTTTAATTCTGTATCTTGGTATTAGATTGCTCCCTTCCATTTTATTTAGTAGTTGTTCTGGGCCTATCTCCTGTTCTTTCATTTGGGGCATGGTTTCTTTGTCTCCCCCATTCTAGCTGCCTCTGTATTTGTTTCCATGTATTAAGTAGATCTGCTATCCCTCCCAGTCTTAGTATGGTGGCCTTATGTAGTAGGTGTCTTGTGAGGCTCAGTGGCATAGTCTCCCTCATCACCTGAGCTAGGTACTCCAGGAATGTCCCTTATCTTGGTTATGTGAGCCCTGTTGTTGTAATTGAGTCTTAATTGCTATTGGCCCATCCATAAGTGTGGTTGCTTCTCTTGCTGGATTAACTCTGAGTGAAATATATGAGTTGCTGTGTGTGAGTTGACTCCACAAAGCTGAACTTGCCCCAACAGGGACTGGTGTCTGCCGAGATCTCCCTTTGTGCATGCCACTTATAGAGCTAATGTAGTCATTTTCCAGTGTGGTCTAAATCACTGGCTGTATTGTTTCTGGGACAACTTGACAAGGGAATCCAGTACTGGTCAGTAGCAGCTGCTGCCTGTGACCAGCCTCAACTACCTGTTTAGAGCTACAAAGTGATCCAGATTTTGTGGCTGCCTCTGCTAGGCATCAATGTGTGTAGGAGGGGCCTAGCTGTGCCCCAGGGCCAGTTTCCAACAGCATTGAGCCTGGGGGAAGGTCAGCAAAAGGCCCAAAGCTCCCAGAGGTCCACCCTCATCTGTTAGCTGCCTATTAGACTTAGTAACTGAAAGCTTCTGGTGGTATGTGTGTTGTGTGAGTGAGTCACCAGGCAGGAGTGAGTTGTGTTCACCAGATTGATACAGCTACAAACTTGGTACCAGTACTGGGTGTGAGGCCACTCAGCCACAGCCTCAGGATACACAAAGGCTACTGGCCACCTGCTAGTACCTGCTGACCTTCGTGGTGGGGCAGAATCTCAGTGATTCATTTGGGCAGTGATTTTCAACAAGTGTGCTACCAGTGTGTTATGGCACACTGGTGTACCACAAGAATTTTTAAGGGACTAGGGGTGTGGCAGAGATGTTCCCCCAAATGGAGGATTGGTGCAGACCCACATGATGCTGATGTTACCAGGGAGGCCTGCGTGTAGCTGGGACCATGGAGGGCAGTGTGGTTGCTTTAAGATGGTGGTGAGCAAGGAGTGCAGCAAGACAGTGCTGTTGCAGGTGTTCACCAAGGACGCCTACCCCAGGAGTTATGTCCTGACCATGTTTAAGGACTATTCCATGAGTTTTGAGATAGACAGTCACCACATTGAGCTCAACATGTAGGACACTTCAGGTTCTTCTTACTGTGATAATGTTGGCCCCTGGCCTATTCTGATTCAGATGCTGTGCTCACCTGCTTCAACAGTAGCCCACTGAAAACACTGGACAGTGTCTTTAAGAAGTAACAAGGGAGGACTCAGGAGTTTTGCCACTGTGCCAAAGTTGTGCTGATTGGCTGTAAATTGGACACGCAGACTGAACTAGCCACACTGAGGGAGCTGTCCAAGTAGCAGCATATCTCTTTTTATACATGAGCAGGACACTGTGCTGGCCAAGCACTTGGGGACCATGTCCTATGTGGAGTGTTCCTCCCAGTCCTCTGAGTGGTCCTCTGAGCACAGCGTCAGGGATGTTTTTCATGTGGCCACAGTGACATCCCTTTGCCATGGCCATGTGTACCTGTGCTGTGCTAACTCACATGGGGACTGCAGCAATCCACTCAGCTGGCAGGATGGATAGACAGGGAGAACGGGAATGAAGATGAGATACACAAAGATTGATGAACCAAGAGTTGCAACCTCAGGTGAGGAGTTGGGGAGGGGCAGAGTGTCAGAAGGGGTTCTGAAGGGTACAGTTGTTTCCCTGTCTGTTCCCAGCCTTCCTGACCTCCTGACTCTGGCTGAGTTTACAGAACAGGCTGAGTGAGCAGTTCTCCTAGGCAAGGGACCTGGAGGCACAGGGTGTCACCATTTTGTACATCTTCATCCCCTCCCTCTCCACAGGAAGTTGAGGGAGCTAGCATGGCAGACATCTGGGCCAGGAGCTGGGATGGGATGGAGGAGGTTGGGGAAGCTGACATCAAGCTGTGACCTTCGTTGAGTCTTCCGACCCTAGTCCCCATATCCTGGTCCTGGCTTCTTTCCCTAATGAAAGTGTCCATTCAATGACCTTTCATTTTCTTCTCTCACTTTTACAGCTGTTCTCACTCATCCTAAATCTCCAGGAAACATATACTAAATTAAGAAGCAAATTGAGAAGCCCCTCCCCCCATATATCCACCAGTCTTAGGTCCTCCCTCTCTTCCCCCAACAGTCTCCAAATAAAGCCCATGGGGGGAAAAATGTTTTTTTTTTATGCAATACCTGACTATTTATTTAGTCAAGGGCACTGATGACCTCTTTTCCCTTAGGTTGTCAAATAAAAAATGTCAACATCCAACACAACTATAGCTATCTGGTATGAATGAATCAAAATTATACCTATTTTTTTTTCAAATCAACAAAAATTATAAATATTTTTTGGTGTGCCACAGAATTTCAGTGATTAGTTTATGTGTACTGTAAGATGAAAAAAAGTTGAAAATTGCTGCATTAAAATGAGACCAGCAGTGTTCACCAGGTCTAAATAGACCAAGATTTGGCCATGTGATTGCAGGGCTCTGCACAGGAATGGCGGCAGCAGTCTCTCATGCAAGGGGAAAATGGTCCTGCTCAAGAGCCACACTCAGTTTCTGAGTATGAGAGTCTGCTCATACCTCCTGGTGTCTGCTGGGTGCGGGGAGGTGGCACACTATGTTGGCCACAGCCCACTAAATATTTCAAACTTAGAAGGGTGGGACCAGCAGGAGTTAGGAGGGTAGGTTGGAACTCGTGGTTCTTTTATTGTGGGGCTAGTGGATCTCCCTCTGTGGTGTGGGGTGCTGCTGCTTAGGCCTGTGGGAGAGTGAGTTCAAAGCTAGAGGCACCTCCTGCTGAGACACACTGTGGGAGGAGGGGAAATGGCCTTTTCCCCAGAGCAATACAAATCCTGTTCCAATTATCCCAGAATTTTCTCTCAAGATCCCTCCCAAGAAAGTCTACACCACAGGCCCAGGCAGCAGATCCCTCTGCAGGGTGTGAGCTTGGATAGGCGGGGTAACAGGAGGCTGGAGGAAGAGGCCTATGCAGTCACCCCATGTTGATGTGGTGTGCTGGACCCAGAAAGGATAGCATCTGTGCGTGGTGTGGGACAGACATTCAGCACAGGGTGAGTGTCCAGCACTGGTGGCTGTCTCTTCAGCCCTCTTCCTGGAGCCACGCAACCCAGTCAGTTTTCACAGGACTCCAGTTCACTTTGAGCTGCCTTCCCTTTACCAGAGCCAAGGGTAAATGGCTGTGAGTGAGATTTTGTGTGCTGGCCCTTTAAGAGGGCAACAGGGTTTCTAGCAGACTCTTGACTCTCCCTGGTGGACAGAAGCTCTGCTGATTTTCACAGCCAGATGTTATTTGGATGCCTCTTCTAGTTCTGTTGCTTCCAGCTGGGCACCCCTGTGTGGGATTGAGACCATACATTCCTCAGGGGAGACCTTTGCAGCTGAGATATCCCTTTGGATTCTTAGCTGCCGCCTGTTGGAGTGGGGCCAGCCCTTTTTGCTCCTCTTTCCAGTCTCGATGTGGCTTCTCCTGTAAATCTTTGATTTATAAGACTTTTGTTCAGCTAATCTTCAATTGGTTATTCAGGTTGATTGTTTTATATTTTAGTTGAAATTCCAGGTCAGGGAGGAGGTGAGCGAGCGTGACTTCCACCTACTCTGCCACCATCTTCTTCTACTCTGTAATTTTTATTAAAGAGAGCCTTTCCATGAGCATTTTTCTGGGTAATTTGATTTATCTTTATGATTTCTTCTATATTTATGAATTTTATAATTAAATGGAATACCAGTATAAATCAACTCTATTAATGGTGTTTTTGATTAATAGTTTATATTACATTTGCTTTTGGCTTATTAAGTTAATATCAAGTTATAAATATCAACTGACAAAGTACTCACTTTAGATTTTTCATTTTTTTCAGAAACTATGAGTAGAGGATCTAAAGTCCACATTTTTTGGGGTGCTCCAATTGTCTCATTGAAAATGACAGTATCACAGGAACCAACTTTAATGTCCACTGCTGACCCCTGGAAGAAAATTCAGCTTTTATATAATCAACATTCTTTACATCTGAAGGATGAAAAATGCAAAAACAAAAACCTTGAAGATTATCAAGTCCTAGAAGCTCTTGGCCCTCCCGATCTTCCTAATGGTCATTTCTCAGAAAACTCTGTGAATAGATCGGTTCATGTGAACGATGACTTTATACATTGTATTTCTGAAACACAGGCTCTAAAATTCCAGAGGAGTGACCCCTTATGGATGAGTGATAAAACTAACTCTGATGTCCAAATATGTGCATGTCATGGCAGAGTTCAGCATTTAACTGGAGAAGAAAAATATCAAGAGCTTTTCAGCGAAAATAAGAAAATCACAGTTGAAGACCATAAAGATCAATTAAATATATGTGGTCAAAACGTCCAAAAAAATTCCTTTCAGTTACACCATAAGTGTGCAGCTATATTGGATTCGGTCTGTAGTACTGAAAAGATTAATATAGGGCCAGGAGCCATTGAAACAACATGTATACCAAGAAAATATCATGAAATACAAAACCAAAGTCTGGAAAAGATTTCTTCTAATACAGTAGATAAGCCAAGGCCTGAAGGAGGAGTTAGGAATGTCTCAGACCTTAAGGTGTCTACTGATACTGAATTTCTCAGTATAATGGCCTCTAGCCAGCTTGCTTTTTTAGCTCAAAGAAAGTATAAAGGGGATAATTTTATAAATAAAGGGATGTTAAACATGGAGATTGAATCAGAAGCAAGTCCTGGGGAAATAAAAATAACTGAAGATAATTTGATTCAGCCTGATGATGCTTTTGTAGAAAGATATGAAAGTAGACAAAACCAAGCATATTCTCTTGAACTTTTTAGTCCTGTTATTCCTGAAACAAGTAGTCACATTCACATAAACTCTGATAAAGGCCTTGAAGAAAATAAGAGATCTCAAGAACTTACCAATTTTGAAGATAAACTGCCATCAAATAAGATATGTATTGAGTCATGTAGCTCAGGAATACTGTGCTCCCAAATAAATGCCTTCCACAAAAGTTCTATTAAAAGAAACTGGACTTCTGAAGATAAACTGGGCCGTCTTAAAGTCCTCCAAGTTTCTAAAAAAATTAAGTTGGTTTCTAATGCAGGAGATCCTACTGCAACAAGGGACCAAAGGAGTGTGTCTGAATTTAAGGGTATTAAAAAAACATCATTAATAAAAAATTGTAATTCTAAAAGTCAGAAGTATAATTGTTTAGTCATGGTGTTATCTCCATGTCATGTGAAAGAAATAAATATAAAATCTGGACCAAATTCTGGCTCTAAAGTGCCTTTAGCAACAATTGTCATAATTGACCAATCAGAAATTAAAAAGGAAGTTTTTCTGTGGAGGACTGCTGCATTTTGGGCACTTACAGTGTTTCTTGGAGATATAATTTTACTCACAGGTAAGGTCGTTGTGGTATAGTGGTAATTTACTTTATAAAGGTGTGAGCATTTTTTCCCCTTCCTACCTGAGAACTCTTTTTTTTTTTTCCCATTCGCCTCTAAGCTCCAGCATGACTGACCCCTTTATAGTGTCCATGCTGGCATCTTCACTGTTGCGTAGTATTCTGTGCATTGCCATTTCTGGGGCTGTGTTCTACCCTTCTTAGTTCTGTCCCTCCTTTCCACTCTTTTCATATCTCTCTCTCAGAGCCTTCCCTGGTTGCTCCTCCTACTCATTTATTATGTTAGCATTTAGGTCATATCATCAGGCTCTTTTTTTTGTTTTCTTATGATTTTGTTTATGTATTATTTTCAGCTCTTTTCTTTATATTAGCAGTTTTATGATGAAAATACAATGTTTCTACTACTTTACATAATCCCCAATGATGCTGCGCACATTACATACTTATTGAGGGAGCAGATACAGAATATCTATTGCATTTTTAAACGATTGAAATTATATTAATCACATTTGGAAATATGGAAAGGGAAACTCCTGGTATCATACCAACCTCATACAATCATCATTAGAGTTTTGAAGTGTTACCAATTATCTACCCTTAAAATTTATATACATATATATGTAAGCCAATATTTATTGGGAATTTACTGTATGTCAAACCCTGTTTTAGACTTTACATGTATATCAACTCTTTACAACTATGTGAGGAAGGTACTGGTGGTTATTCCTATTTTTTAGTTTGACAAAACTGAGACCCAGAGAAGTAAAGTAAGTTGCCCAGTGTCACACACCTCCAGGAAGTGGGAAAGCCAGTATTTCACCTAGACTGCAGAATCCATACCCTTACTATATAGTTGTAATCATAAAGACCATATAGTTTTTTTATCCTGCTTTTTCATCTAACATGAGAAATTTAATATTTTGTTACATTTCTTTTTTTAAATTGATTTTGTTTTAGAGAGAGAGAAACATCAATTTGTTGTTCCACTTATTGATGCATTTATTGGTCAATTCTTGTATGTACCCTGACCAGGGATTGAACCTGCAACCTTGGCCTATCCGTATGATCCTCTAACCACCTGAGCTGCCTGGCCAGGGTATTGTTACATTTCTTTATTGACTTAAAATCAGTGTACAGTGCAGCTGAGCATAGATATCAGTCATTTTACTGATGAGTCTCAGACTAAAAGGAAATTGATTAAGCTTAGTAACACCTCTTAAAAAGAATGTGATAGAAAAGAGGTGTAGGGTCACCCTTAGAAGCTTAGAAAAAGAAAACAAGGCAATCATTAGTAGTTTCTATGAACAGTTTGCTGGGGTAATGAGAACTTTAGTTAATACACCTTGGTAGTTGTGTAAGATTGTTAAGTGCTATCTCTAATAAAGAGACACTGGCAGTGTCATCTTATTTACTGGCAAGTCAGTTCATCTAACTCCTTCTGATTCCATGCTCAATGAACAGCCCTTTTTGCTCATGATTTGGCTTCTCAGGTGTAAAACTGCTTACAAGATGGGTGATGTAAACAGTAGCAGTGTCAGGGCTGTGGGCAGATTCAAGAGGCAGAGCCAAAAGTAGAGGGTTGATAACAAAGGTGGGAAGGGAGAGGTAGAAGTCAGGATGACCTCAAAGTTTAATTTACCCGGCTACTGTTTAGCCATCCTGAGTTTGGGGAGCCAATAGGATACGCAGTCAAGAATGTCCATTAGGCAATTGTAGATAAATGAGTAAAAGGGTTTGAAACTGAGAAGGCCTGAAATTAAATCATTCAACATATTTGAACTTTGGTTGCCTGGTATGTGGGAGGCATGCATAATATTTGCTATGATTGGTAAGTTAATCACAGTATGAAGGAATTTATGGCATGATCAGAACTTTTTTTCCCCTTTCTAGATGTTACTGTTTTTGAAGATCAATGGATTGGTGAGACAATACTGCAATCAACATTTACCAGTCAGTTATTAAATCTTGGGAGTTATTCATCTGTCCAGCCTGAAGAATGTAAGGCACATTTTATATCGTAGTATTTAAAGAATACATACACATTTTTTAAAAGTAGAGTTAAAATGGTAATTTTATCAAATGTATTCTAAATGAGTTTTCTGGAGAATATTGCTTTGCTTAGTAAGAATGAAAATAGAATTTATAAAAACAATTGAATTTATAAAATAGAATATATAAAATACATTGTAAATCATTATGTATTTAAAAAAATAATTGGGTTTATGTTTCATTTTCCTAGAGAGTCAGTATTGTGGTGGTTTTAACCTGTTAGGGAGTCATAGACCTCTTTGAGATACTATGGGCCTTTTCTCCAGAAAATGGACTTAAGTAGAAAGACACAAAATTTTACATGGAATTACAAAGTTCTGTGGAATTTCTGAGCCTCTGATTAATAATCCTTTAGGTAATGAAAAAAGCATGGACCATAGTCAGATAGTTAGGGTTTGAATCCTTGTTCTTCCATCACCATTGCTAGGAAAAACTACTTTCCTTCTCTGACATGCATTTTTGCTTCTTGAAAATAAGCTCTTGAATGAAGAAACCAACAGCTATCTTTTTCTCCAAGAAATTAAAAAAAAAAAAATAAGGTAGACAGTATAAAGTAATACTTTTAGTATAGTCTCTGGTAATTACAGTCCCTGGAATCAAACAGACCAAATTTGAATCCTGGTCCTAGAACTTCCAAAGTCTGTATTTGTAAGTAACTTATTTGACCTCCTTGTAATGCTTTATCCTCATTGGTGAAATGGAAATAAAAATACATGTGTAGCTTATAGGGTTGTTTGTGAAGATTAAATGAGAGGATGACTATAAGGTGTTAAACCTGCATATAATATAATAACAATATAGTAATAGTAGTAGTAGAAGTAATAAACAAAATATTTTATAAAATACTGAAATAGTGTCATTGGAAAATAACTATCAGTATGTACAAGATTACATAAGAGATTAATTAGAATAACAAGAAGATAAAGCATGGAATTCCAACCTCTGAACAATAAGAATTCTCAAAGAAAGGCAGAGTAAGTAGAAGAGAATGATAACAAAACAACAACAATGGTGCTTGGAAAGAGCACGGTTCCTCAGTACCCTAGGGAACTTAACAGAAAATCAGCATTGACATACTCTCATAAAATAACTAATATCCAGTTCTTCATCTACCCAGTATATTTGTATTAACTGTTGACATTGAGACACTGTGTACTGGAGATACAGTAATAAACAACATATACCTGGTATTAGCCTTTGTGGAGCTCAGGTATCTGTGTGGAAGATAGATGTGTACCTAAAATGTTTGCAGGTAATAATGAATGCTATTGAGGAAAATAATTAAGGGCCAAGGTAGTAGAATAGCATGGTTGTGGTTGTGAAGGGATAGTCATGGAGTGGATTCAAAGTTACTAATTTATAATAGTTCATATTGAGAGATAATGGGAGGCTAGTATAGATCATGAGAAATGGATTTGAGATATAACTTTAAATAGAGTTTAACAGGATTCTCTGATGGTGTGAATTTGGAGATGAGGTAAGAAGAGCAATCTATTACTACTGGGTTTTGATTTCAGTAATTAGGTAGCCTTTATTAGGAAAGACTGAGAGATAATAGGTCCATGGGGGGAAGATAAGGGTTCTGTCTTAGATGTGTTAAGTTTTAGGTATCTCTGAGGCATCCAAGTGAAGAAAGGCATATAGGGATTGGAAATGAAGTCCAAAGCTCGGAAGAAAAGTTTGAAATTAAGACATAAATTTTAGAATTATTAGCTCTGTTATTGGGATAGATTTTTTTTAATTTTGAGAGTATGTTTATTAAAGCTGGAGACAGTGAAACAAAGGGAGGGCTTAGGGTAGAAGAAACAACAGGAGAGAGCCTAGGTGGTGCTCTGCTTTGGCTTCCTAGAAACATTATAGGAAAGAAGTGAGCCATGCTGAACTGTGTGGACTCACTGAGAAGTAAAAGCCACAGTGAAAGAAGTGAGCCAAGGTGGGGCAGCTTTTAGCTCACTGAAAAGTCTAGGATAGAAGAAGAAACAGAAGAGAGGCTAAGCAGTGCTCTGCCTTGGCTGTCTAGAAACTTTATAGGAAAGAAGTGAGACATGGTGGGGCTGCTGTTAGCTCACTGAAAAGTTAGAGAAAAGGGGGCTTTGGAGACAGGTTCACGGGGTAATTCCAGGACAAGTTGCCACTGCATGTTGAATTGGCCATGGTTGCAAGTCTCATGGGCACCCTTAAATTTAGGAGAGAAAAATAAAGATGCATGCCTGAGAGGGAAGAAAGGCATGGGCTCCAGAGAGAGCCCACATTATTGGGATTTGTCATATGAAATATATATTTATTTGGTCCTTGTCCAGATTACCAGGACAGAGCTCCTAAAACTCTTGGAATATTTTAAGTGATTAGAGTGATAAAGGTGTCTTGATATTCATAGTGAATCCCATCCAACCACACCTGAGTTAATGAGGTGACGTTTAGAAAACACTTAAAGATGGAGGCTGGTTGCCAGGGGAACCAACAATGTAATTAAAAGATTGGAAATTTCTGTACTCCTCCTTGCAGGAGAGAAGGGTTGGAGATTGAATTAATCTCCAGTTAATCAATTATGCCTATATAATGAAATCTTCATTAAAAACCCAAAAGGGCAGGATTTGGAGAGCTTCCAGGTTGTTGAACATGTGGAGATTCAGGAGAGTGTAATGCCCAGGGAGGGTGTGGAAGCACTGTGCCCCTTCTCACATATTTTACCCTATGTATCTTTTCCATCTAACTGTTCACATGTATACTTTATAATATCTTTTATAATAAACTGGTAAGTGTAAATAAATGTTTCTCTGAGTTTTGTGAGCCCTTCTAGCAAATTAATTGAGTCTGAGGAGGGGGTTGTGGGAACCTGTAATATATAGTAGATCAATCAGAAGCATGGTGACAAGCTGGACTTATAATTAGTGAGTGAAATAGGGGAGCAAGGAGGGACTGCTTGTGGAACTGCTCCTTGAACTTGTGGGATCTGACACTATCTATTCCAGGTAGATAGTGCCAGAGCTGAGTGAATTACTTCGTGGTATGGAAAAAACCCCCCATAGGAATAGGTATCAGAATTATAGTAGCATAAAGATAATGTTCACTTATTTTATTATTAGAAAAACTTTTAATTTTGAAATTATGGATTCACAAGGGATTGCAAAAATAATACATAAAGTTGCATGAGCCCTTCACCCAGCTTCCCCAATGGTGACATCTTATATAACTTTAGTATAATATCAGTATCAGGAACTAGACTACAGACCTTACTCTGTTTTCACATGCACTCGTGTGTGTGAGTGTAGTTCTATGAAGTTTGATCCCATGTATAAATTTGTGTTCATACCACCACAATAAAAATATAGAACTGTTCCATCACCACAAAGAAATATTTTTATGCTACCTCTTTAATAGTCATCACTGCCTCTAGTCCAATCCCCATCTGTCTTCTGAACAACTATTAATTTGGTCTTCATCTCAACTTTGTCACTTTGAGAGTGTTGTATAAATGGAGTCATGTATATGCTTTGTAAGTGAAATCGTGTTATCTAAATGTAATCTTTTGAGGTTGTTTTTAGGTTCCCTCCTTGGATTCATCTGTGCCCTTCTCTCAGGCACGTACTTTAAAAAAAAAATATTCTGGGGCCCTCATGGGACTTGCAACCAGGGGAACGGCAGCAACAAAATCCCTGAACTTATCTGCAAGGCCCCTTTTCTCTGACTTGGCACATTTATTTCCTGTAAGGTTTTTGGAGAGCCAAAGCAGCTCCACCAAGGCTCTCTTCTGTTGCTTCTTCTATCCTAAGCCCTTCCTTGTTTCACTGTTTCCAGCTTTAATAAATATTCTCAAAATAAAAAAAAAAAGGTTTTAGAAAAGCCATACATGGTCATCTCAATAGATACAAAGAAAGCTTTTGAAAATACAGTTCAACTTTTATTCATTAGGAATAAAAAGACATTTATTTTAACTTCATAAAGAATGTCTTTAAAAAAACAGAGTGCAGATCCAAGATGATGGAGGAGTAAGTGGAAGCTATACTAACCTCTTCCTCGGACCAACCTGGAATTACAACTAAATTGTAGAGAAAGCATCCTGAATAACCAACAGAACACTAACTGTAGAGAAGCCTTATAACCACAGACAGAAGAAACCACTTCACCACAATGTGACCGGTAGGGAGTGTGGAGACATGAGAGGGCTGACTAGGCTCCCACGGGTGGCAGCTGAAGATATGGAGGATATTTCAGTGGCTGGGGGGTTCCCCTGAGAAGTGTGGGGTCTATACCCCAAGCTGGGCTCTCCAGCCTACGGCACCAGCCAGAAAGGAACTCAGATACATCCAGCTGTGAAAAACTGCCGGGTTACTGTCTGCCAGGGAGAGATGGCTGGAGACATACAGAGCCTCTTAAAGGGCCAATGCACAAAATTTCGTTTGCAGCCACTTACCCTGGGCTCCAACAGAGGGAGGCCAGAGTGGACTGGAGATGGTTGAGGAGAGCCTGAGGTTGGTGGCTCTGGGGAGAAAACTGAAGGAACAGCTGCCAGGATCCCAGTGCTGAGTTATTCCCCATAATGTAGGAGGCATGTTTCTCAGGCAGAGCTCTCCTTTCTAAGTGGCATCAACCTGAGGGGTGGCAAGAGCTCCATCCACAGGCATTACTCTACCCCACCCTGTAGGGCTTAAGCCGGGCTACTGATTATAGCTTGATTAGTTTAACAACGTGTCGCTCTAATGACTGATTAGTTTAACAACTAATGTGGAAAATATGGAGAAACAGCCAAAATAGGAAGACAAAGAAACAGACCCCAAATGAAAGAACAAGAGAATTCTCCACTAGAAGAACTAGAAGAAATGGAGGTAAGCAATTTATCAGATAGAGTTTAGAGTAATGATTGTAACGATTCTCAAAAGCATGACAAAAGACATAGAAACCACAAAAAAGGACCAGTGAGAAATAAAGAATGCAATATCTGAAATAAAAAATACACTGGAAGGAATAGATACTAGGTTAGATGAAGCAGGATTGTATAGTGACTTGGAAGACACGGTTGAACAAAAGACTCAGAGCAGCAAAAAGAAAAAATTTAAAAAAATGAGGACTGCTTATGAAACATTTTGGACAACATGAAGTAGAACATCTGCACTATGGGAATACCAGAGGAAAAGAGAGTGAGCAAGGGATTGAGAACCTATGTGAACAAATAATGACTGAAAACTTCCCCAATCTGGAGAAGGAAAAGGACACACAAGTCCAGGAAGCTCAGAGAGTCCCAAACAAGTATGGACCCAAAGAGGCCTATACTGAGGCACATCATAATTAAAATGACAAGGCTTAAAGACAAGGAGAGAATCCTAAAAGCCACAGGGAAAAAGCAGGAAGTTACCTACAAGGCAGCACCAATTAGACTCACATCTGATTACTAAGCAGAAACATTTCAAGCCAGAAGGGAATGGCATGAAATATTCAAGGTGATGGAAAGCAAGGACCTACAACCAAGGCTACTTTACCCAACAAGGCTATCATTTAAAATCGAAGGAGAAATAAGGAGTTTCCCAGACAAAAAAAACTAAAGGAATTTGTTAACCAGTACCATAACAAATGTTAAAGAGCTAGCTCTAATAAGAAGGAAAAAAGCAGCCCTGTGTTCATTACAGCGTTATTCACAATTGCCAAGATACAGAAGTAGCCCAAGTGTCCATCAATAGATGAGTGGATAAAACAACTCAAACATTTACACAATGGAATACTACTTGGCTATGAAAAAGAAGAAAATTTTATCCTTTGTAAAAGTATGAATGGACCTGGAAAACATGCTAAGTGAAATAAGCCAGTCAGAGGAAAACAATTACCGTCTGATTTCACTCATATGTGGAATCTAATGAACAAACTGAACTAACAAGGAAAGTGGGGATAGATTCATAGGTAGAGAGCAGGATGACAGCTAGTGGGGCGAGGGAAGATTAGGGGGTGGAGGGATTGAGGAAAAAGGACTCATGGACATGGACAATATTGTGTGATGATTGCTCAGGGGCAGGGTAGTTCAAGGGATCTAAAAGGTATTGTAAAAATGCAATAAAGATTAAATTAAAAAACAATATAAAAAATCCTAATTGGAGAAATACTAAGAACATTCCTTTGCAAAATTGGAAATGATACTAGAGTGCTGCTATTACTACTTTTATTCAACACTGTATTGGAGATATTAACCAGTGCAACAAAACATGAAAAGAATTTTTCAAAATGTCCGGAAAAGAGGAATAGAGCTGTCATTATTTATAGATGGCATAAATGATAGTTTACATAAAATCTTACCCTTCTAAAAATTCAAGCAAATTATTACAAATAATAGGAAAGTTCAGCAAGATTACAAACTATAAGATTAATAATATTGGACAAGTCAATTGCATTTGTAGAATCGAACAATGAGCAACTAGTAACACTTAAATGAGAAGACACCATTGACAATATTATGTGATACTAAGTAATTATATAATTATTAATTTAACAATAAAATTGTTAAAAATATAAGAGAAATTTTAAAAGAACTAAACATATACTTTATTAACAGATTGGAAGATTTAGCATTGTGAAGATTTCAGTTCTCTCCAAGTTATCTATATATTAAATGCAAATCTAGTCAAACCTCCAATAAGATTTTTATGAAATTTGATGATTATTCTGGAGGAGTAGATGGCCAAAAATAGCCAGGGCTTCTTTTTTTTTTTTTTTTTTTAGAAGAGCAAGGAGAAATAATTTGCCCTATCAGATATCTAGATTTAGTATGAACTTGTAATAATTAAAAACAGTATGTTTTTGGCCAGTTGAAGTCAGTCAATTTTTGATTTGGGGATTTCCCTAAAAGATTTAAGTTTAATCTTTTATTATAGGTAATTGAATTTGCAACATCTTGGAAAGCATATTTCCAAGGAACTAAGTGACTTTTAAGTAAAATTCATGATATTTTATAGATGTTAATAGAAGGGTAAGGAATGTATTGAAATAATGAAAATGACATGGTATGCAAATATTTTGCAAGGGATTTGGGAGACAGATGCTGTAGATAGCTCTGGTTTTAAGGCTGATCTAGATTCAAGTAAGGCTGATTTAGTTCAATAATTTCATAGAAATCTTAGGACCTAATCTAATGGAGAATATCCGATGGGACACCTGGAGCTTAAGGTTTTTTTGTAGACAATGTGAACCTTTGTAGAACTTTGGACTAATTGTAATTACATAACCTTGAGAGGTTACTTTAAAGACTTGGTTTTATACTTACATAAAAATTTATATTGCCCTTTTTTCACACCTTAGTAGCTAAATAGGTTATATTCAAAGTATCAGTTTATACTTTGAGAATATTGCAATTGTTTTCCTTTTGAAAGAATAAATCAATTTGATTAGCTTTTTTTACAAGTAGTAACAAATCTTGAGAGCATTCTTACCTATGATCAATATATTATACTTTTCTTTTCTCATTATAGTGAAGTGTTACATGTTTTACAAACCTAGCCCTGATAATATGAGAGGATATAAATTTATCTTAAATATTATTAAATTAAATACTATTAAATATATATATCAAAGGTTAATACAATGATTTATTAACTACACTATTTTATTTGGAATCTAAATAATCAGAAATTTCTGTATAAATTTTTATGAAGCAGGGTTAAGGGATTTTTTTCTGCCTAAAAAAGTTCCATATATTAACAAAGAATAAAGCCCAGAGAAATTATGTGCAAGTTCAGAGAACTCATTCTAACTCAAAAGTTAGAATTTGAACCCAGCTCTTCTGATCCTAGATGTGCTGGAAATATTGTGAAAGAGAGATCAGAAGACTTGGTGAATAAATTGGAGCTGTGTAAGGAGCTATTTGGAGTTGGGTTTTGCTGTAATATGTTTGATATCCTCATCTCCACTCTACCTCTGTTTTTCTCACTCATCTTTCATACTGTCTATGTTCTTTTCTGTTATTATATTTCTCATTATATTTATTAGTGATATCACCATTGTTTTATAAAATACATTTAGGAATTGAGTAATCTTAATTAGAATAGATGTCATGTATTGAGTTATAAAAATGTTAAAACATTTGTTTTATCCATCCATTCAACTGTGCTAGAAATCTTGATGTCATCTTTAATCTTTTCCTTACCCTTCACCTCTAATTGTTTCTTGGATCCTACCTCCAAACTATTTCACAAATCTATTACCCTTTCCCCCTTCCTGCAGCCTCACCTGGTTCCCAGTGCTCTTTACATCCTGATGGATGGTCACTAGCCTCTTAAAGGTTCTACCTACTCTCTCTTCTGTGAAAATTAATTCCTTTACAGTAAAGGGTCTATAAAGTTGAGAGGGAAGACATTACATCTTTATTTTCACTAATTGCTAACTGAAAATTAGTATTTCCTTCCATTGTGAATAAGGCAACAATCTACAGTAATATTAGCAGTTCTGGTGTCTTGGTCACCAATGGAAAACACATAGATTTTCAGATCACATTACAGTTGTTGAAAATAACTTGAATATCGTCTATGCCCGTGATATTTTAGCATACTTTGAAATTATAGTAGTATTACATATTCTGCTACATCTTGTTATTTAATGTATTAGTGAAGCACATGTATTATATCACAGTTTTAAAATGTTTTGATTACGATATGTCCATATAATTGATTTTATAATACTATTTCATTTTGTGCATTTAAAATATTCTGGCCCAAGCTGGTGTGGCTCAGTGGATTGAGCACCAGCCTGCAAACCTGAGGGTCGCCAGTTCAATCCCCACTCAGGGCACATGCCTGGGTTGCAGGCTGTGTCCCTGGTAGGGGGCACAGCAGATGCAACCATGCATTGTTTCTCTCCCTCTCTGTTTCCCTCCCTTCCCTCTCTAAAAATAAATAAATTAAAAAATCTTAAAATAAAATAAAATATTCTGTAATAAAAATATTCTAAAATTAGATAATGGTAATAGTTGCACAACTTTGTGAAATACTAAAAAAAGCACTAAATTGTACATTTTAAAAGGGTGAATTTTATGTATTTTAATTATATCTCAATAAAGCTGCTATAAAGATACTGTTCTGATAATGAGTCAATATGCTTTATCAGACTATGTATCTATGGTACCTAACGGATTGCAAACCCCTTCTCTTTGCCTGGAAATATATCCCCACCCTCAATTACTACCTAGAAAACTAGACATTTTTGCAAAACCTAGGTCAAATAATCCCTCAACAAAGCCTCTTTCAACTTTCTGGGAAATTCTTTTTGTGTGTTCTTAGTAATGCTTACACATTTCTCTTTTGCTTTAATCCCACTGTTTGTTATTAACTAGGTTGATAATCCCTTCAGTGTTGACATCATGATATGATATGTTTTTGTATCTCTAGCAGCTGGTATAGTGCTCGTCATATAGTGGATGATATACTGATGAGTGAGTGAATAATGAGGTTATAGTGTGGCATAAGAAATACATTAGGATGAGAATATTACTGAGGGAAGGAAAAAAGAATCATTTGGTTTTTTTCTTACTGAAATTGGTTAATAGTATCTGCTTTCTAAAAAGTACTTACCTGTTTTTTGTTAAGATCTTATTTAGTCAACAGTCAATCATATATTCAACCATACCTCCCTTTCCTTCAGAGAAATTAAAATTTAATCAGCAAAATTCATCAATCTATAAACTTTAAATGTGTGCATTTTATTGTATTAAAATATGTCTCAATAAAAAACTAGAAAAAATTTGAGACAGAAAAGAGAAAAACATCTTAAATTGCATAATTATTGATGGATTAAATAACTGATCTAATCATCAACAGGAATAAGCTACGTGTTTTGTAGAAATGAAATCATGTTTTATACTTAATATACTTTACAACATAAAATAAAGGTCTAAGAAAATACTGTGATGTCAAGAAAATGTAATTTTGCCATCTTTGGTACATGTGTGTGTGGTTTTTTTCTTTTAGATTCCAGTATAGTCAGCGATGTTGTACTTCAGGACTTACTGGCATATGTATCTTCAAAACATTCCTATCTCAGAGATCTTCCTCAGAAGCGGCCTCAGAAAATGAACAGTATAGAATTTGTAGAATTGGAGCAGCTTCAGCCTGACATGTTAGTCCATGCGGTGCTAAGAATTGTTGATATCACCATACTGACAGGTACTCATTTTAGATTATAAAATAATTAAGATACGAGACCTTATTGTACAATTTGTTTATCATTATATCTTTATCATTAGACATTAAAATATAGTATCACATGTGGTAGAGTATCTAAAATATTCCTTTTTCTTTTCCAGAGGCATTATATAGTTATAGAGGACAGAAGCAAAGGAAAGTTATGTTAACGGTGGAACAGGCCAAAGGTCAACAGTATGTGCTTGTATTATGGGGTCGTGGAGCAGCCTGGTATCCTCAACTTCAAAGGAAAAAAGGTCAATAAGATAAAAAGCATTTAATCTGTTTATAGTTAAGTAAATGATTAATGCTTATAAGCCTAAGATGAAGAGACTCTTAAGAGATTATATTAGATTTGAAATATAAGAGATCGTGATTAAATATTCTTCTATTATAATAGCAGATTTCTTCCATTATAACTTTATACCGGCAAGCAAATAAGGAATTTAAAAAGTCCTCTATAGTGGGCTCTTTCCTGAGCACACCCACGCCTTTCTTCCCTCTCAGGTGTGCGTCTTTTCTCTCCTAAACTCTAAGGAAGCCCACGAGACTTGCAGCCAGGGCAGCAACAGGCAGCAGCAGCTCCTCCTGGGCTAACCCCCTGAACCTGTCTCCAAGGCACCCTTTTCTCTGACTTTTCAATGAGCTAACAGCAGCCCAGCCCTGGCTTATTTTTTTTCCATAATGTTCCCGGAGAGCCAAAGCAGAGCACCACTTACTTAGGCTCCCTCTTAAAAGCAGTCAATAAAAAATTAATGATGGTAAAATAAAAGCTTCCATTTATCCCCAGGTATGCTACTTTACCATTTTTGCAAAGATCTTACCTCCTTCAGATAATGTTCTTTAAAAATTTAGTTCTGGAGAAGGTTCTACAATTTTTATTCAGCCAAAGTACTCTGATAAATAAATGTCTCGCTGGTTACAAGCCAGATATTAGGATAGTTGCATTAATTCTTTCAAATTACAATGTTACTGTTTAATAAATTATTATGTTCCAGGTTTTTATTCCATTTATTTTAAATGTGAAGACTATTAGCCATCTATAGAATGTTTATGTTTAAAATATGACCCATGATTACATTTTCTTTAAAGCAAAAATTAATAGTTTATGATGTATTGAATGAAATGAGATTGATTTTTCAATAAAATAGTATATTTTCCTTTTGATGTTATGACATCCTTTAGTTGTAACACAGATATTATAATTAGTGGCTCATGAATTATTTTACCCTTCTAAATTAATTCAGAGATTAAGTATGTGATCCATTCTTTTTTACCTGAAAGTGTTAATGTCTCTTCTCAAACTTCTACCTACAAAATAGTTACCTAGAGATAGAATCTGTCACATTATCTCTCTTAATTATTAATAGCCTAGGACTAGAATTTGAGAGTAGTCTGATTTTTGACTTTTATGTTAGGATCAAACAGTGACAAATATTTGTTTGGTTGAGAAATCTGACAAACGTGTCAATGATAGACTAACCATTATTATTGACCACCATTTCCATAGCCAGAAGCATGAGTCTAGTGCATGCTGATCAAAATGTAGGTCAAAGGTATTATTCCAATTCTAATGAAGCTATAGCAAAGCAGATTGCTCCCTATTTAATATAAATATTCTTTTAAAATGAATAGCTATTTGGTTGACAAAAGAGAAATTATGGTTGTTTTGAGATAATTTTATGGTATTTAGTTTAATATTGAAAATTTATGAATTCAGGAATTAAGATACAGTTCTTTGTTTATTCATTTGGCATACTTTATTAATAACCATCATTTTTAAGTTTTAGTGTCCACCTCAATGCCTTAAGATTATTCTTTTAAAAATGGAAATACCAATTTCAAATGGTCATCTAAGTAAGTGATTTCTACTTTCAGAAATTGTTAGCATTCTATCTATATATTTATTACTTCTTGAAGCATTCTCTATTAAACTTCCTTTATATTGGGGACTAGCCTAGGGATTAAAAAAAGTCACATTTAGGTGATACAATAAGAAAGGATTATATTGAATCCTTACTGATTCAGTCATTATCGAATACTGGAGGTAGCAGAGTTGATGTTTTGGGGAAGCGTTGGTCACATGTAGCAAGCATTGGTCACAGTTTGGGTCTTAATGAAGGTGGACTAGGGACCTAAATTACACTTCTTAAGAATTATTTGTAACAAATGAAATAAGCTGTTCAGAACTAAATGCCATTCCAATGCAATATCCTCCTGAAATCATTGAATAAAAGTCTAACATTTAAAAAATAACATTATAATAAACCTACTCTTATGACATTACTAATTAAGCACAGAGTAAATGCAAATAATCCTATATCTGTGGTTATATTTAATGCAAAATCATAGTTATATATGCATGGAGGTTTGAAATTTGTTCACACCTTTAAAAAAATTTTAAAACATTTTTTATTTTTCAATTGCAGTTCACATACAATATTGTATTAGTTTCAGGTTAGATCCCACTGATTAGACATTACATAAATTACTGAGTGATCACCCAATAAATCTTGCACCCATCTGACACTGTACATGGTTACTAGAATATTCCCCATGGTGTACTTCACATTTCCATGACTATTCTGTAACAACCAATTTGTACCTCTTATTCCCTTCACCTTTTTCACCCATTCCCTCAACTCCCCTCCCAACTGGCAGTTGTCAAAATGTTCTGTATCTATGAGTCTATTTCTGTTCTGCTTGCTTGTTTATTTTGTTTTTTAGATTCAATTGTTGATAGATATGTATTTATTGCCATTTTATTATTTTTATTTTTGATCTTTCTTTTTTCCTTCTTCTCAAAGAAGATCCTTTAAACATTTCATGTAATATTGGTTTGATGGTGATTAACTCCTTTAGCTTTTGCTTGTCTGGGAAGCTCTTTATCTGTCCTATTCTAAATGATAGCTTTGCTGGGTACAGTAATCTTGGTTGTGGGTCTTTGCTTTTCATCATTTTGAATGTTTTTTGCCAGTCCCTCCAGCCTGCAAAATTTCTGTTGAGAAATTAGCTGACAGCTCCTTTGTCTTTAACCTTTGGCATTTTAATTATGATGTGTTGGGCCTGCCTGTGTTGTCCAGTTGGTTAGGGCATCATTGCAGTACACCAAGGTTGCAGGTTCGATCTCTTACCACAGTGTTACCAGACAGGGACTGGTTTAGAGTGTGTCTGCCTCAGGCCAGCCTGTAGTGTGTGGGTTGTTGACTTTGTATAGGAAAGAGTATAGCATGAGTCAAGGTGAATTTGAGAGTATATTTATTAAAGCTGGAGACATTGAAACAAAGGAAGGACTTAGGGCAGAAGAAGAGGAGAACAACAGGAGTGAGCCTAGGCAGTGCTCTGTTTTGGCTCCCTAGAAATGGTATAGGAAAGGAGTAAGTCAAGGCATGGATTCTGTTAGCTCACTGGGAAGGAAGGTCGCAGAGACAGAAGTGAGCCAAGGTAGGGCTGCTTTTAGCTCACTGGGAAGTCAGAGAAAAAGGGGACCTTGGATGCAGAATCAGGGGATAAGTCTGGGTTGAGCTGCCATTGCCCTCTGCTCCTTTGGCTGCAAGTCTCATGGGGACCCTTAAAGTTCAGGAGGAAGTAAACAGTTCATGCCCAGGCAGGAGCATGGGTGAGTTCTGGAGCAACCCTACCCTGAGTCTTTGTCCTGAGGGCTTTTTATCTTTCTCCTGAAGGTGAGAATCTTAGAGGAGGGTTTCAGTAGAATGTTCACCAGTTTTCCAGGTTCATTTTTAATATGCTGATAAGTCAAAATGTGTACAACGAGGAGGGTTGCGAATATTCTTTGGTCTGCTATACTGTTTTACTTTTATCTTGGGTCTGCCTAGCTTGTAATAGGGTTTTTGTTATTTGTTCCCCTGACTCCATTTGTCCTTGGGTTTAGCTGGCACAAATGGCATTAATTCGGTCTTTGTTCTCTGTTTCCCAGACCAGGGTATTTAAGTTATGTATTTTTTGGTGAGGGAGGAGAGGTATAAACCATTTGCTCTCAAGTGCCCTTGGTTATGGGGGAAAAGGTTTTGTGATTCACCAGCTGGCTGTAATTTGCTCAAACTCTTTGGCCTTATTTAATTTTCTTGTCTCAGTTTCCTCAGTCCATTTGCTCTGGAATTTTCCTAGCTTTTTACTATCCTGTCACAAGGGCACATACAAGAGGCAACCAATGAATGCATAAATATATGGAACAATAAATCAATGGTTCTCTCTCTCTCCCTTCCTCTTCCTTTCTAAAAAAGTTAATCAAGAATATTAAATTTAATTATGATGTGTCTTGGTTTGGGCCTCTTTGGGTTCATCTTGTTTGGGACTCTTGCATTTTCCTGGACTTGTATGTCTATTTCCTTTATCAGGTTAGGGGAGTTTCCTGTTATCATTTTTTCAAATAGGGTTTCAATATCTTGCTCTCTCTCTCCTCCTCCAGCACCCCCATGATGCAAATGTTGGTATGCTTGAAGTTGCCCCAGTAGCTTCATCTACTGTACTGTTGATTCCTTGTAAGTTGTTCTTCATTTCAGTTAGTGTATCCTTCATTTATGACTGGCTCTTTTTTATGGTTTCCATGTCCTTTTTTTATCCTGTTGAAGTTCTAAGTCCAATTCTCTTCCCCTGAGTTCATTGCGCATCCTTATAACCAGTGTTTTGAATTCTGCATCTAGTAGACTTCTTGTGTCCATATTGTTCTGTTTTTTTCCTGTCTTCTCTTTGTCTCTTCATTTTGGCAGCCCCCCAGTGTTTGTTTCTATGTATTACATAGAATTGTTATGTCTCCTGGGTTTGGTAGAGTGGCATAATGTAGTAGGTGTCCTGTAGGGTCTAGTGGCACAGGCTCCCCAATCACCCAAGCTGGGCATTCTGAGTGCACACCCCCACCCTTGTGTGGGCTATGTACACCCTCCTGTTGTCGTTGAGCCTCAATTGCTGTCAGATTGTCAGTGGGAGGGATTTACCTCCAAGCTGATCAGCTGTGAGTACTGGCTGTGACCACTGAGGAAGATCAGTTGCACAGGGGCCCACTCCACAGAGCAGGACTTACTTCATGGGGCTCTGGTGCCCACTGAGTCCACTCCTTGAGTGTCTAACAGTGGAGGTGATTGGGTGGTGCTTCAATGTAGTCTGAACCTGTCCACTAAGTGCACTGTCTCTGGGGCCTCTCTTCCAGGCACCGGAACCCTGGACCGGGGAGCCCGGTGTGGGGCTAGGACCCCTCACTTTTCAGGGGGATCTCTGCAGCTGAGATATCCTTCCTGATTTTTATTTGCTATGTGTGTGTGGGAGCAGCCTGTTTTGTGTCTCTACCCTCCCTTGGTGTGGCTTATTTTTTTTTTAAAGCCTCACCCAAGAGTATATTTATTGATTTTAGAGAGAGAGAAAAGGGGGGGGGATGTGAGAGAGAAACATGAATTGGCTGCCTTCCTCAAGTGCCCCAACTGGGGAATGAACCCACAACCTAGGTATGTGCCCTGACTGGGGACAGAACCCATAGCCATTCGTTGGTGTACAGGATGATGCTTCAACCAAGTGAGCCACCTGGCCAGGGTGGTGTGGCTGCTTCTTTAAACTCCTATTGTAAGACTTCTATTCACCTAATTTCAGGTGATTTTGAATGATGGGTGTTCTGTAGTTTAGTTGTAATTTTGATATGGTTGTGGAAGGATGCGAGTACTGCACTTATCTACATTGTCATCTTGACCAGAAATAAGATTCTAGCTTTTTTTTCCCCATTCACACCCTTAATTCATGATTCACATATAGAAATGTATCACAAATTGTCTCAATACCATCCTCCCTCAGACTTACTGGCATAGCTGCATGTGACTCCCTTCTGTTATTTGAACATGCCGGTCCTTTCCATGCTTCAGTATCTTGAATTTACATGTTTCCTCTGCCTAGAGTGCTTTTCCCCCCAACTCTCCCACATGCATGGCTCCTTCATCTCTCAGCTCCAATTTCATATCCTTTGGGAGGCCTACCACATATAAATACATAACTGCTCTCTATCAGATCATTTTTTGTATTCCATATGTGCCATTTAACACAACTGGGATTATCTAGCCTGTTGGCTTTACATAATAATTAACTAAATTTCCTAGTAGATTGTAAATTCTATGACTAGCTGTTCACTATTCTATCACCATTACACAGCACTATGCCTGCCCTGGTAAATATTTTCCTTGTAAATGAATGGATGAAGAATAAAATACAGATCAGGCAATCTTTCAAAATTCCCACTGTCAACGAGAAAGAGACTGAAGTTTGAGGAGTAAGTAACTGCTTATTTTAAGTTATTAAAAAAAATGCTAAGTTAAGAAAGTATGCAGGAGTCTCTTATAGTATATAAGGCAAGAGAGTTTGTGGGTTTCCAAGGGACTTGTAACTAGGAGCTGAAAAGCTTTGTGCATCCCAGGCAGCTTCTCCATGTAAGTGCTTTTTTCATTCAGTGCAGATTTTTTCTTCTTTTTAACCATATGGAAAGCAGATGGTTACTCTGTAGCTCCTGATTTTACTTTTATTGGATTGGCCAAAAGTCCATATAGTTTTTTCCATAAAATAAAAGATATATTTTTCATTTTCACCATTAACTTTATTGATTTTGATATTTTGAGTATGTCAGCTTTCTCACACATGGTATAATGTTGATTGTTCTCAATGCCTCGATTTGATCACTGCGAACTTCAACTGGTCTACCTGATCATGGAGCATAATCCAGCAAGAAATCTCCAGCATGAACTTGGCAAACCACTTTTGACACATTTGATCAGTCACAGCACCTTCTTCAAACACTGCACAAATCTTTTTTTGCATTTCAGTTGTATTTTTACTTTTTTTGAAATGATGAAGCATAATATGCTGAAAATGTGTATTTTCTTCCCTTTTGAATACTAAAATGACTACACAAAAATTTGCCAATTTAGATAATTTTATTATTTTTATTTATTTATTTTTTACTGCTGCTCCAACCATTATTATGTTTTTTGAACTCCGCTTGATTAGGGTTTAGTTTATTCTTTTTTTCTTTTTTATCTTCTTCCAACTTTCCTTTTTTTCCAAATTATATTTATTCTATTACAGTTGTCTCAATTTGTCCCCCTTTGCCCTCCTCCACCCATCCCACCCTGCCCCGCTCTCCCATAGTCAATTCCTGCTCTGTTGTCCATGTCCATGGCTCATTCATACATGTTCTTTGTCTAATCCCTTCCCTTTCTCTCCACCATTGTCCTCCTTCCCCATACCCTCTGGTCACTTTCAGTCTGCTCCATGTTTCCATGCCTGTACTTTATTTTGTTCATTAGTTTATTTTGTTGAATAGATTCCACTTATAGGGGAGATCGTATGGTATTTGTATTTTACTGACTGGCTTATTTCACTTAGCATAATATTCTCCAGTTCCACCCATGTTGTCACAAAAGGTAGGAGTTCCTTTTTTTAAAAAAGTGCAGATTGATTTTATTCATTTATTTTTTAAAATGTCAAAATCCATTATAAAATATTAAAAAACTTAAATCCATTTTAAAGTCTCAGCAATTAAAACAACATGGCACCAGCACAGAAATAATCAAGTAGATCAATGAAAATAAAATGAGCATTCTAGAAACAAACATATGTATCTAACAGTGGAATATATGATTAAATTGATATTTCAAATCATTGGGGAAAATAAGGCTTATTCAACAAATAAAGTGCATGGACCACTGTTACTTGAAATAAAACAAATATGAAGCCCTATTTCACACATTATACAAAACATATTCAGGTGAGTTAAAAATTAATATGTAAAATCTAAGGAGTTTTAGGAGAAAATACAAAATAATATTTTTCTTACCCTGAAGTAAAATCTTCCAACCCAGAAGTTATAAGGTAAAATATTGACACTATGACTATTTTAGAGTTAAGACTATACAATATGTATAAAAAAGGTTAAAGGACAAAGAATAGGAAAGTATTTGCAACACATCTGAAAAAGGATTAATAGTTTTGGGGGGTTTTTTGTAGGTAAAAAATTCTACAAACATTTCATCAAGAAATGGATGAAGAATACCAAAAGTCATTTAAAGCTTTTTAAAAATAATAGATATAGGCAAGAAATATACAAAAACAGGTTTCGTTTCAACAAATGATAAAGCAACAACTACAATAACATCATTGTCACAATCTGATTAGTAAGTATTAAAAATATTGGTAATATCAAGTATTGGTGATTGTAAAAGGAGCTGGGTAGTCATTAACTCTTTTTCTTCATCTTCTTAAAGCAGTCCTTTTGGCATATTTTGCAGTGCTGGTTGGGTGGAGGTGTAGTCTTTTAGCCTTCTTTTGTCTGGGGAACTCCTTATTTTGCCTTCCATTTCACTTGAGAGCCCTGCTTCAATTGAAATTAGAGAAGTCTTGGTTGCAGGCCTTTGCTTTTCATGACTTGAAATATTTCTTGCCATACCCTTCTGGCTTGTAGTGTTTCTCTTGAGAAATCAGTTGGTAGCCATATCAGGGCCCGCTTGTATGTTACTACTGGTTCCTCCCTTGCTTCCTTTAGAATTTTCTGTTTGTTTTTGATATTTGCCATTTTAATGATGATGTCTCTTGGAGTGGGTCTCATTAGGGTTCCTCTTGAATGGGACCCTCCGTGCTCCCTGGACTTGTGTGACTTTTTCTCTCCTCCAATTAGGGAACTTTTCCATCATTACTTTTTCAAACAGGTTCTCTCTCCCTTCCTCCTTTTCTTCTTCTGGTATCCCTATTTTATGGATATTATTACATTTCAGGTTGTCCTGCATTTCCCTAAATGCCTCTTCACTCTTTTTGAGTCTTTTTTCATTTTGTTGCTCTTTCTGGGAACTTTTTTCTACCTTGTCCTCCAGCTCACTGATTCGTTCCTCTGCTTCATCTTGCCTGCTTTTCCTTCTGCCATGTTCTTCAGTTCAGAAGTTGTATTCTTCATTTCCTCTTGCCGCTTATTGATAATTTCTGTGTCCTTTTTCATGATGATATAGTTTGCAGTAAGTTCCTTGTAGTTTCCTGTAATTTTTTGTAATTTTCTCGAGCTCATTGAGCTTCCTTAGAACCATTGTTTTAAACTCAATATCTGATAGTTTACTTGCCTCTATTTCATTTAGTTCTCTTTGTGAGGATTCCTCCTTTCCCTCTGATGGGTTTTTCTTGGTCTTCCCATTATTTGTGGGACTCTTCTTTTTTATTCCTGCTTCTTAAATTAATCTGTCTTGATTTCCTGACTTTGTGGTGTGAATTCTATGGTAGGAGATCACTGTTTTTACTTTCTGGATCTACCTCTGATGATGTCAGTTGTTGACCCCTTCTGACCTGAGACAGACTCTTCTAGACTTCCAGGAATCTACTGTCTGTGGCTGTCTCCTTCTGCTGTTAATCTAGGCACTCTGCACTCAGCAGACCGGCTTAGGCACCACAGGGCAGAGCAGAGTCCCTCCTGGGGGCAGGGCTATTGGGTCCTCTCACGCTACTGCTGCTCAGGCAAGTGGTCTGCATCAGCCAGGCGGCTGCTGCTGTATGGGGGAGGAGTCAGCACTGGGATCCCACCAGCTTCTCTCTCCATTCTCTGCCCAAAGTCTCCGTCTCCAGTCTCTCAACTGTCTCTAGACCACTCTGTGCCCCCTTTAGCCAGGGATCTACTATCTGGCTGCCAGTCTGTACTCAGCAGTCAGGCTTTAGCACTACAGAGCTAGGACCGAGTCCCTCCTGCTGGCAGAGCTATTTTGTCCTCTCATGCCACTCAGGGGAGTGGCCCACCTGAGCAAGATGGCTGCTGCTGTTGCATGGAGGATGAGTCAGCACCAGGATCCTGCCAGCTACTCTCTCAGTTCTTTCCTCCAAGCCTCTTTCCACAGTCTCTAGCCCACTCTGTCCCTGCCTTTGCCAGAGATGAGGATAAGTGGCTGCAAATAAAACTTTATGCATTGGACCTTTAAACGGCTCTTTGCATCTCCAGCCAACCATCTCTGGCAGAGAGCAACCCTGCCGCTTTTCACAGCTGGCTGTTATCTGTGTACTTTTTGGGCTCTGGTGCTGTAGGTTGGAGATTCCTGCTTATGGTTTAGATCCTGCTTTTCACAGGTGGATCCAATTGGCTATTTCAATATCCTTCTGGTGTTGCCATCCATGGGCACCCTGCCTGCCTTCTCGAGTCTCTACTACACTCCTTACCAGTTAGGTTGTGCCAAAGCTAATTCTTCTGTCTGTCCGAGGTTATAAGGCTCATCTCTCGCTGTTGTTCAGTTGTTTGTTCCAGGTGATTTTTCCCCAATTTAGTTGTACTTCCATGTTGTTCCTGGGAGGAGGTCAGTGTGACTTCCACTTACTCCTCTGCCATCTTGATTGTCCTGATACTTTTTTAATACACACTGATATGACAGCTGTCACAATACAATCTTAACAAAATTGTTTTGAATGAAGTTAAAGACAATTGAGCCCTACTACAGCCATCTTACAGAAAAAACAATGAGATTTTTGGCCAGCCAGATATTTTTAAGAGATCAGTCGCATTTCGAAAGTCCAGGCAAAGAGAATATGATTGTCCTGGTGGAATTTAATTCAATCAACTGTGGCATGGAGGACTGGGTTGAAAAGTAGAAATAGGGATGCCTGAGCTCATTTCAGAGGGTGTGGGAACAGTTAAAGCAGCTGATTTGTGTTCTGGGTGGGCACACAAAGGTATTCACTACCAAATACATGTATGTTTACCAGTCTGGAGAGATGTATGTGATGTATTAATTAATTTAAAAAGTATATGATAAAATTTCATGTGTAGTAGGATCCCATTTTAATAAAAGCCGATATATAAATATGTACTTACACTTAAATACCTGGAAATACAGATAAAAAAATGCTAGCAATGGTTACCTCTGTATGATAATATTATATGGTTTTTTTCTTCATACCTTTAGTTTTAATTTTATGTGATTGTGAATCTGTATTTAATTTTTAAACCTTATAGTATGAAAAAATTCAAACATATATAGAGTACCATTTCCAGCTTGTTAAAGCATAGCCAATCTTATATTACCTATTAATTTCCTTTTCTCCAACTATCTAAATATTATACAATAAGCATTTTATGTTATAATTTGAAAGTAAAAGTGAACATTTTTCTTTTTAGGTAATGTTTGGAATATCTAGCTAAAAATTTGAGATAAAATTAAATTAAATTTATACTTCATATTTGTGCCAGATAAATTACAGATGCATTAGAGAGTCAAATATGTTTTTTTAAAGGAAACAAAGAGTAGTAGAAGAAAATAAAGCAAACTGACTTGGAATCCAGAGTTAGGAGGTTAAGTAAGATGTAGCAACAAAAACTACTATACTATATATTAATATAAAAATCACTATATACAAATTTAAAATACAAGTGAAAAACAAGAAAACAAGTTGCATTTTGTCCGAAAATAATGCTCTAAGCAAAAGCCAAATATCTGTGAGGATGAATGAGCAGCAGATACATGAACAGTCAAGTCCCCAAAGAAGAAATGGCCAATAGATATAAGAAAAATTTACTCTAGTAACTGAAGATACACAAATAAAATAATGATAGATGATTTTTCTCCTAAAAAATTAATAGAGAAGATATGGGGAAACAGTCATTCTAATAAACTGTCGGAAATGTAAATTGGCAAAACCTTTCTTGAGGATAGTTGACAATCCATATGACAGCCTTAGGATTTAGAATACCTTTGACCTAATAATTACACTTATAGAAATTAATCATGGCTATCAATAAAAGTGTAGCAAAAAATATATTTATCATGTTACTATTTATAATCGTGAAAAGTAAAAGTAAAAACCCAACAAACCCCACAATAGAGGATTGCTATAATTGTTAAAGATTTTGGTGTACTTATGCAGTAGCTTATTATGCAGATTTTAAAATAATGTGGAGAAATACTTAATAACATGTAAAAACATTTGACATGTTAGGGAAAAATGAAACAAACTGAAGTGTTAACTTTATTTTGGAATTTTGAGATTATGGCTGGTATTTATTTAGTTAGTTTATCTGTGTATTTTGTAATAAGACAAGAAAGCTATTTTAAAAATAGAATGGTTTTAAGCAGCAACTTGGAACATATATGCTTTAGTTCTACCTAATGATGCAGTATTTATACAGATATACTGACTTGTTCTAAAATTCTCTGGGGAAAAAAAACTGTCAAATGAAAGAAACTAAGGAAGTAGGTGGGGCATGTGAATTAGATGTTGACCTGAAATAAGTGCAAAACCAAAAACAAAGCTTTTATTATTAAAAACTTAGTGCTAAGAGACCTCTTTTTGTTTTATTAATAGTTTTAAAGTTGAATTTATTAATATGAATTATGGTTATTTGGTAAGATCTGTGCTATTATAGTTTTCGGAATTAGAGTTATTACTGAGAGAATTAAAAATATGTACAACTGTATCTAAATACTTTTTTTCTTCTGGAAAAATTAGCTATACAAGAAACCTAAGGTGTTGAAAATCAATTGATCAGTTTGAGATATTGATTAAGGTAGACATGTATCCATTTCTGTGTCCTCATTATATTATCTTTGCCTGTAGATATCAAAACAAAAATTTGCTACCCTGAAAAGCAGTTGGTTATAATAAATTGTGACTGTTTAGGAGACCAAGAAATCTTTAGAAAAAATTATTATTTAAATTATCTCTAGCATCCTTCCTAATGCCTTAATACATTCATATTTTGTCTCTTTATACCCAAATTTCTTAGTGTGATAAAAGTTGTATTTAACTGATTAAATAGTTCAGTGTTTAATCTGATTCTGAACCAAAATTATTTCCTTTTTGATAACTTTTTGTTTTTATTTGTTTGTTTAAGATTATATTTGGGAATTTAAATATCTTTTCGTTCAGCGCAATTGCATCCTAGAAAACCTAGAATTGCATACAACACCTTGGTCATCCTGTGAGTGCCTGTTTGATGATGATATAAGAGCAATTACGTTTAAAGCAAAATTTCTAAAAAACATGCCCTCTTTTGTGAAGATGTCAGATTTAGCAACACACCTGGAGGATAAGCGTTCAGGTAAGATTTTTATATATGTAAGATATTGCTAGTTTTAAGATTTTATTTATTTCTTTTTAGAGAAAGGGGAAGGGAAAGAGAAAGAGAGGGAGAGAAACATCAGTGTGTGAGAGAAACATCTATCAGTTGCTTCTCGCACATGCCCCAACCAGGGACCAAACCCAAGCACACAACCTAGGTATTGTGCCCTGACTGGGAATCGAACCAGTGACCTACTTTGCAGTACGACACTCAATCAATTGAGCCACACTGTTCAGGGCGGTATTGCTAGTTTTAATACAAGTAAAGAAGCTACCATTTGTGGGGGAAATATATATAAAAGTGAAATATAGATCTTTGTAAATATCTGAACCAGATATTGGCATCTTCTTAGCTTTTTGCCTATAATCTTTTGAGGTTAACTTGTAATTATTAAGGATCACTTAACATTTTTTTGTGTATAATTACTAGAAGTTCGTCTTTTAATTCAGTCTGCTTACTAACACTAGGGATTAGTTTGAGTTTTCTATGATTTGATATACCTAGAGTCATACAGAATGGACACTGTTTTGTTTGGCATCTTTAACTTAGGAAATTCTTTTGAGATACCCCCGCCATTGTGCATAGCAGCAATTTATTCCTTTTTCTTCTATTCTATGGATATGTTAAGATTTTTAAAATGTGTTCATGTGTTGATGGACATTTGAGTTATTTCCAGTTTTTGGCTGTTATAAATAAGCTTCTATAAACATTCAGGTATAAGGCATTATACGGACATAGTCTTTATTTTCTCATAAGTAAATATCTAGAAGTTGAATAAATAGCTGGATTATATGGTGTATGTTTAACTTTTTGCAAAACTGCCATACTATTTTCCAAAGTGGTTGTACCATCTGTAGTGATACTGGTATTGCCTGATATTACTAATTTATGTCTTCTAGCTCCCCGCCCCCCTCTCCACCCCCACTGGTTAATTTGGCTAGAGGTTAATTAATTTTATTGATGTTCTCAAACTGATTTTTTTCCTATTTTCCTGTTTTCTATTTCATTGATTTCTGGTCTGATCATTATTATTTCCTCCACTTCCTTGGATTTTACTCTTTCTCATTTATTAAGTGCAATTGAGGTCATTGATAAGAGACTTTTCCTTTTTTTCCAATGTAGGAGTTTAGTGCCATAAACTTCCCTTTAAGTGCAGCTTCTGAGTTTTCTATCCAATGCCCTATGGATTATGAGATTTTTCCATGTAACTAGTGGGAAAATGCACTTTTCCTGGCTTTGTGGAAGCTTTAGGGAATTGTTCCCAATAATCCTTTCAGACAGTTCTTTCCTTGGTCTGTGGTCACATATACTGGTAAATGCTCAGTTGAATCCTCCAGGGGGACCCTCTGTAACTCTTTTTGCAGCTCTCTTCTACTGTCCTGCCCTGAGAACTCCAGCCACATTAGCCTTCCATATCAAAGTTCTTTCTCCTCTCAACTCAAGGAAGCCATCAGGTTCTGCTGGGTTCCCCTTACCTTCACCACAGCCAGGAAACTCTCTTATCTGTAAGCTGTGGGAGTCACCAGGCTCGATCTCTTAAGGGTCACCGTCCTTTGTTGCCTGATATCAAAGGTCTTGAGAATTGTTTCATACACTTTGTTTGGGTTATTAGTTGTTTGAAATGTCAGAACTGTTTATATACACAATACTTCTGACACTGAATGTATGGATTTTATTTTCCTATACCAACAACCAGTTCTCCAACTCTCTGGACATCAACTGGATATCCTACAATTCAATTCTGACACTACCTATCTGGAGTTGGTGTCAGACTCCACAGGTTTAAGAGCTCAGTCCCACAAGACTGTCCTTTCTTCAGGTGCCAGTTGCAAGGATTAGGTGTCTGGGATACCCACACTTCTGTGTTGTATCCTGGGTATATTCTGACTTGGCTATGTTACCAAACCTTGAATGCCAGATACTTGAATCTCCATGTCATAGAAGTGAGCACTGAACTCAGTACAAGATCAAGCAGATAGAATTTATTGAAAAGAGGTTGTATACAAGGGAGTTCACCAGAAAAGAGAAGCTGAGCTTTCCAAGGAGTTCTTGTGGGTGCCTTATACAGGTGCCTTGAGGTGGGTGTAGGGTTTGGGACTAAGGATGAGGTCAATTGTCCTATGATCATCATCAGGAGGCAGTTTACCTCTGGGCAGTCACAAGATGTTTTCCATGGTCAGTGCTTACCACTCAGAGGGCCTGAAAAATAATGTTTGTGCACACATTTTAGTTACTATTTAGTTGACAAAAAACTATTGCAGAATACTATGTTAAGAAAGGATGTTATTAGCGTACCTTCTTTCCTTTAAGGATGTGGTTAGGTTATGGAATTTTACTGAAAGCAAGGAGTCATAGTTAGGCTTCTTAGATCGGCGTTCTTTCAGTCAAGATGTAGTCCAGATGTTACCCATATACTAATTCAGCTATAAAGTTGTGCATTCCTACAACCCACCCTCCTTCAGGTTCACTAATTTACTAGAAGTGCTCATAGACTTCAGGAACACTTTATTTACACTTAGCAGTTTATTTTAAAGGATACAGCTCAGGAATGGCCAAATGAAGAGATGCACAGAGCAAGTTATGGGTGAAGGGACATGGAGCTTCCATGCTCCCTTCAGGTGCACCACTCTTCCAGCACCCCTGTGTACTCCCTGAACCCAGTTATTTAGGGGTTTTTAATCAAGGGTTCATTCTGTAGGCACAGTTGACTAAATCATTGACCATTGGTGATTAACTCAAACTTTCAGAGGTTGTGGAGTAGAGCTGCAAGTTCCAACCCTTTAATCCTGCCTTGGTCTTTCTGGTGACTAAGCCCCAGCCAGAAACTACCTATGCACCCCAGTCACGAGTCATCTCAATAGCACACAAATGATACTCTTATCAGTCTGGAGATTCTGAGGGATTTTGGAGTCCAGGACTAGGGACAAAGACCAAATATTTGTTTTTTATTGTATCATAAGGTGGGAGCATGAATCTACTCTACACTACATTGGCCAGAAACCAGATTAAAATTTTACAGGTTGTGTTAATTCACATAGGTGTGTATATATGCTTCACAAGACATGATTGTAGACATTAGCATAATAAAACTAAAGAGAATGCAAGTAGAAAAATAATAACACCTCTCAAAAAACCCAAATTTTACACTTCTAGCCAAGATGGAGGCGTAGGTAGATACACTTTGCCTCCTCGCACAGTCAAAAAGAGGACAACAAATTTAAAAACAAAAAAATAACCAGAATGGCCAGAAAAATTGAACTGTATGGAAATATGACAAACCAAGGAACTAAAGAAGATACATTCATCCAGACTGGTTGGAGAAGTGGAGACAGGCAGCTGGGGCAGAGAGGACACCTAGCAAGACGGCAGCTGGAGGACCGGGCTGGTGAGGCAGTGGCTGGCAGACCGGGATATCCCACATTCGTGTGTGGATATCCGGGAGGAACAACTGGGGAGCAAAACAGACTGCACAACAAAGGGTTCCAGTGTAGGAAAAGAAAGCCTCAAAACATCTGGAGGTAAAAACCCATGGGATGTGGCAGCAGGAGAAACTTCCAGCCTCACAGGAGAATCCACTGGAGAGATGCACAGGGTCCTAGAATGTACACAAACTCACCTACCCGGGAATCAGCACCAGAGGGCCCAATTTGCTTGTGGCTAGTGGGGAAAGTGACTGAAAGCTGGCCAAGAGCTGAGCAGCCAGAATTGTTCCCTCTCAGACCCCTCCGCCATAGAAAGCCTCACAACTCAGCTACCTGGGTTGCCCCACCCTGGCAAATACCTAAGGCTCCACCCCTTCCAGTGGAACAGATGCACTGAGACAAAGAAATATGGCCGAAATGAAAGAACAGACCAAAGCTCCAAAAATAGGACTAAGTGATGAACAAATAGCCAACCTATCAGATGCACAGTTCAAAACACTGATAATCAGGATGCTCACTCAATTGGTTGAATATGGTCACAAAATGGAGAAAACAGCAAGGCTATGCAAAGTAAAATAAAGAAAAATTTACAGGGAACCAACAGTAAAAGGAAAGAAACTGGGACTCAGGTCAACTCTGGAGCAGAAGAAAGAGATAAACATTCAACCAGAACAGAATGAAGAAACAAGAATTCAAAACAAATGAGGAGAGGCTTAGGAACCTCTGGAACAACTTTAAACAATCCAACATCCAAACGATAAGGGTGCCAGAAGGAGAAGAGGAAAAACAAGAAAGTGAAAACTTATTTGAACAAATAATGAAGGAGAACTTCCCCAGTCTGGCCAAGGAAATAGACTTCCAGGAGATCCAGGAAGCTCAGAGAGTCCCAAAGAAGTTGGACCCAAGGAAGCACACACCAAGGCACATCCTAATTAAGTTACTCAAGATTAAAGATAAAGAGAGAACCTTAAAAGCAGGAAAAGAAAAGGAGACAGTTACCTACAAAGGAGTTCCCGTAAGGCTATCAGCTGATTTCTCAAAAGAAACCTTGCAGGCAAAAAGGGGCTGGCAAGTTTTCAAAGTCATGAAAAGCAAAGACATACATCCAAGATTACTCTATCCAGCAAAGCTATCATTTAGAATGGAAGGACAGATAAAGTACTTCCCAGATAAGGTAAAGTTAAAGGAGTTCATCATCACCAAGCCCTATATTATATGAAATGTTAAAGGGTCTTACCTAAGAAAAAGAAGATCAAAAACTATGAACAGTAAAACAGAGGGGAGGGTGAGGGGGGAGAATGGGGGAAATGTACAGGGAATAAGCAGCATAAATAGTAGGTGCAAAATAGGCAGGGGGAGGTTAAGAATAGCATAGGAAATGGAGAAGCCAAAGAACTCATATGTACAACCCATGGATATGAACTAAGGGGGGGGGGGAGGGATCCTGGGGGGTGGGGCAGTATAGACTGGAGGGGAATAAAGAGGAAGAAAAAAAATGGGACAACTGTAATAGCATAATCAATAAAATATATATATTGAAAAGCCCAAATTTTAATGGAATACAGAGATTTATTCTCGGTGAAGAACTCCATATACTCATTTCTGCATTGAAACATTTATTAATATTAACTAACAGTTAATTTAAAATTAATATTTCTAGAAGATAACACAAATGATGGAAAATTCTGTTTTTATACTGTTAAACTTTTATACAACTTTCAAAAGTGGAAGTAAGTTGTTTGCAGTCACAGAAGACTCTAGATTTATACTAACTGGTGAAATCTTGGGTAATGTTGTAGTGTCATATAAGTTTCTAAAACAGTTTCATATTTGTGTGCCCCTCCTGTCCCCCCACCTCCCAAGTCTCCACAAGCTTATAGAGCTGATCACTGCAAGAAGGAATGCCATAGGCAGTGGAGGAACTCCATTCACTTTAGTGTCATGGAGAAGTCAACTCTCTTATCTATTGCTTACATAAAACAGTTACCTGCTGGAAATGATGACCAAGAATTAGATTTTAAAATACAAAATCAGCAAAATAGATGGTCAAAGCTCTGATGATTAATGATACCAAGGATATAGTTATCCCCACTAATTTGGGAGATGAGGCTGCTAATTGGGAGTATTCTTGCAAACCCTGGAGCTGTGTTCCCTATTAAAAAACTATGCAAAAACTTCGCACTGTTACAATCAGTCCCTGGTAGGTTGTGTTCAGAGAGGTCCTTTTAGCCATTTTCATTTTCTTTATTTTCAACTATGAGGACTGACTTCATAGTTTCTATCATTGTTTATGTGTTTTAAAGACAGAAATGGAGAAAGCACATGGAAGTACAAGCAAGTTTTTCCTAATCTATGTCACAGTTAAATAATAGGAAGGAGAAAGGGAGATCAACATGGGAGAATTTCCTAAGAAAGTTTTCTCTTTCAGTAAAGCTTAACAAAAGCCAGGGAGTGATAGAGTTATTCCTGACTCCTTGAAAAGAAATAAAGATGCTCACTCATCACCTTTCCTGTCATTAGTAGAATGTCAGTGCCCAGCAGGCTGTAATCCCCTTTAAAGTAGAGCCCATATTTGTTATGAGCTTTACATTTTTTAAAAAAGGTGTCTAGTGATTCCCCTGCTGGGACTATACCCTAAGAACACCAAAATGCCAATACAAAAGAACCTATGCACCCCAGTAATCATAGCAGCACAATTTACAATAGCCAAGTGTTGGAAGCAACCTACATGCCCATCAGTAGATGATTGGATCAAAAAGTTATGGTACATATACACAATGGAATACTATGCAGCAGAAAGTAAAAAAGAACTACTACACTTCGCGACAGCATGGATGGAACTAGAGAGCATTATGCTAAGCGAAATAAGCCAGGGGGCGAAAGACAAATACCATATGATCTCACCTATAAGCGGAACCTAACCAACAATACAAAGATGCAAGGAAAATAAGACCAGCAACACTGAAAGGAAAAGAAGTCAATGGAGACAAGAGGGAAGGAGGGAGGGGGGGCGGGGGAAAAAGAAGGGAAGGGCAAAGTCAAGGAACATGTGGCAAGGACTCATGGACAAAACCAAAGGGGAAGAGCTGAAGGAGGGAAGGAGGGAGGGGGCAAGGGAAAGTGGTGGGGTGTAGGCAGAGACAAATGTATTTGAAAAAATAAATTTAAAACAAGTGTCTAAATTTACAAAATGTTAGGAGTTATTAACATTCTTTTAAAATTATTAAGTTCTTTCATTAAATAGTTTCTTAGTGATTGGAAAGGTGTGAAATAGTCTATCTGCAATAGTTTATTAGATATATTGACCACTAAACACTCTTGTAATTCATGTAGGGATATATGACATGATTGGCAGACATGATGAAACAATCTTTTGGCACTAAAAGACTAAAGCAAACTAAAGGACTTAGGAATAGGAAAATTACCATTAATGGGACTCAAAGAGATAACCAGAAAAGAGAATAGGACACCAGAGTGATGAGCTCTTGACCTAGAGTGTACTAACTTGCTAGAAGGACAAAAAACAAATGCTTAAAAAAAAGGCTTTTAAAAAGCTTTTAAAAGGATTTAAACTGAATATGGAGGGAAGGGAGAAGAATGCTCAGATAAACTCATAGACCTCGTGTATAATAAGGCAAAGATAAATTAGAAAAAAAGACTGCTTGGCAGATAATAGATACTCAATTTTTTTTCTTTCCTTTTTTTTTTTTTTTTTTAAGCAAGTGAGTGCATGAGCCATTGAGTAGAGAATGAGCATGCTTGAGGTTCCTGGTGAGTTGCACATTTAATAAATGAGGACTCTCGGTGCTCATGTGGCTATACCACCAACACCCAGAGTATGGGTGGTGATGGGCAGGAAATCGAAAAAGTTTAAAAAGAGGTTAATCTAGTGGTATATTATTTTTGGACAAAATAGGGAATAGAAGTATAACTTAACCTCCTATTTGGCTTTTATTGATGATCAATTAAAAAGACAGAAGAGGCCCTGGCTGGGTAGCTCAGTTGGTTGCAGTGTCATCCCATACACCAAGGCTGCAGATTTGATCCCCAGTCAGGGCACATGCAAGAATCAACCAGTGAATGAGTAAAATAAGTGGAACAACAAATCAATGTTTCTGTCTGTCTCTCTCATTCTCTGTTTCTCTTTCTATAATCAATAATAATAATTTAAAAAAGACAAGAGAGGGCAAGGAGAGAGGAGATGATAGCTGGTTTCAAGTATTTAAAGGGATTTCTGCTAAAAGAGGTATTAAACTTATTTTGCATAATTCCAGAGGACAGAAGGAGAAAGAAACTATACACCTGTTCAGCCAAATCAGTCAAATAAATCTTTACTCTAAATTACTAGCAGATCACCCCTTACATTCTAGGGTCAATACTGAAGCCATAAGTGAGTGAGATTATTTAGGAAAAGAGCAAAGAGAAGACCAAGAACAAAATCTCAGGTGTATCCTTCACAATAAGAAACTGTAAATCAAGTACGTAATTAACCATGTTTGTAAATTATAATTTTGGTCCTATAATTTATAATATTTTTGTCTGTCTTTTGTAGGAGTGATTTTAATCAAAGCCCAGATTTTAGAGCTAGTGTTTAACATTACAGCAGATGAGAAAATAGTTTTTAATGCCCATAGTTCTCTGAAGAGCATTTTCGCTTCTCTTCCCAACATTACATATACTGGCTGTGCAAAGTGTGGATTGGAACTAGAAACAGATGAGAACAAGATCTACAAACAGTGTTTTAGCTGCTTGCCATGTACTATGAAGAAAATATACTACAGGTAAGTCTACTAAGCAAGCCAATCAGATGGAAAATATTTATTTTTATAGGACTGGAAATGACAAAAAATTTACATATATCAAGTCATACTTTCTAATGAGAACTAATCAGAGCTAATACAAGAGTACAAAATTTCCTCTGAGTGATTAAAAGGTATTTAGGAAAGCAAAAATTGCTCAGTATTCATAACAGGATTTTTAAAAGCAGTAATTGGGAGAGTTTATTGTCTTGAAGAAGCTATACTGAAGAAAATTTTTACTTGGTTTACACTTTCAAGCAAGTTCTAAATGAAGAAACTCAGTCCCCCACCTTAACAAATAATTGGAATGTAAAGGTTATAAGTACTATATGATTTAATCTTTAAGTTCTGGAAGCTGTACTTCAATTTTCCCAAATTCACATTAGAAAATAAGGATCCCCAGTGTGCTATGGTAAAATGGCTAATCAAGTCAATGAAAACACATTGTTTTTCAAGTGATAAATATTCAAATTCTTAGGTAATCTTTTTCTTTTTACCTTATAAATTACATGCCTTTACAAAATAGCACTCAGTGCCAATTTTAGGACATTTGAATCACCCCCTCCCCCAAAGCTCCATTAGCAGTCACTTTTCATTCCTTCTTCCACCAACTTAACTTTCAGATTGTTCCCACTTTTTGGCTATTATAAATAATACTGATATGACCCATTCAAGTACAAATTATTGTGTGGATATATGTTTTTATTTCTCTTGTGTATGTACTCAGAAGTAGAATTGCTGGGTCATGTGGTAAGTCTGTGTCTAACCTTTTGAGAAACTGTCAAACTGTTTTTCAAAGCTACTGCACAATTTTATGTTCTCATCAGCAATGTATAGGGGTTGCAGTTTCTCCATATCCTTGCCAACACTTTTTATTATCTCTCTTTTTTCATTTTGTTGCTTGTCCTTTTTGGTTGGTATATCTAAGAAAGGTATCATTTATAAGCCAAGATCATAGAGATTTACTCCTATATTCTAAGAATTGTATAGTTTTAACTCTTACATATAGGTCCATGATTTATTTTTTTGTGTATGGTGTAAGGAGGGAGTCCAACTTAATTCTTTTGCATGTGAATATTCTGTTGTCTCAGCATTATTTGTTGAAAAGACTATTATATCCCCATTGAATCATCTTGGTATCATTGTCAAAAAGCTTATTATCTTTCTATCTCACTAAGTTCTTAAGTTTCTCAAGTGAAGGAACCAGATCTATCTTCACTAGTGTATGCTGTCAGTCAATTTTTACCAAGAACTGCAAGGCAAACAAAAGGTTTGTTTGGGTGTCTTTTAGGAATTGCAATTTTGTAGACACAGATTGGGGTAGAAAACCAAAAGTGTTCCAAGAAGGGAAAGAAAGGGACGGAGTTTATAAAGACAGAAAAAGCAGCCTTCTAAAGGGTTTATACAAGTTGTTTTGAAAAAGCTGTGATTGGTACTGGCAAGCATACTATGCTGTAAGATTAATTGTTTATGTCTTTTGCAAGGTGAAAATTTTATTTCTTAATAGTTTAGTGATACAGGGCTATTTCTAGGAATTGTATCATGATAGAGCTGTTTGTGCTGTAGTCCAGTTCAAAAGTTCAGTTTCACATAGAGGGGCTATGTTAGCTCAGCTTCCTGGAGGTCTCCATGCTCCATTTTAGATTGCCTGCTTGACAATACCAACTCCATTTTGCTGTTTTTATTTTACAATACCCACTGCTTAGTATAGTCTATTGTATATGGTACATATTGTACATAGTGTGTGTGTGTGTGTGTGTGTGTGTGTGTGTGTGTTTTAAATAAAGAATGAAGTAAGAGAGAGCGCCTGGGACAAGACTGTAGAGAGACGAGGAGGAAAGGACCTGGGAAAAGTGGGTGATAGGTTTTTGGAGGGAAAATCAGCAAGGTTTTATCTGTTACACTAAATTCTCCTATATTCATGAGTCTGTTTCTAAATTCTGTTCTCAGTTTATTTTTAAAAATTAATTTGTTTAAATTTTTAAAAATTATTTTTTTTAAAAGGTAAGACATATTATAGTAAAAAAGCAAACTATAGAGGAAGGAGTAAAACAAAAAGTAAAAGTCTTCTTCCCTATCCATCTCCTCTACCATCAATGCTACTTCCATGCTTGTTAGAAGTTTTTGCATATTCTACCAGTAATTTATTATGCTCATACAAGCATATGTATATTCCTTTCTTTAAAAGCACAGAGTAGTACTATTCAACTATTCATAGTTTGTTCATATTATTTGTTCCTTAGAGTATATCATGGTGTGCCTTCCTTAATAGCACTTACAAATCTTCCTCATCTTTTTAACACCATATAGTATACCACTGCATGATGTACTGAAAATCATTTATCAGCTTCCCTATTTAGTGACATGCCAAAGAGTTTGCTTTTGAAAGCAGATTCCAGTGGGGAAAAAAAATAACTTGAAGTTGTGATTGGGAAATATGTGGTTATCATCTTTATTGTATTTCAAAAAATAATTTACACAACAGAATAATGTTTTGTTATATTACAATCTGAAATTTTAAAATGAATATAGAATAAATCTAATTTATTACTTAATAATTTGAAACTCTTTAAAAAGCCCTTCTCTTATTTTTAGGATATTCTGAAACATTGTTTTAGAAATTAAAATTAACCCTGCCCTAGCTGCTGTGGCTCAGTAGATTGAGCACCAGCCTGCAAACCAAAGGGTCACCAGTTCAATTCCCAGTGTAGGGCACATGCCTAGGTTACGGACCAGGTCCCCAGCAGGGAGCATGGAAGATACAACCACACATTGATGTTTCTCTCCCTCTCTTTCTCCCTCCCTACCCTTCTCTAAAAACACATAAGTAAAGTCTTTTTTAAAAATTAACCCTGCATAAAAACCTAGTGCTTTTTGAAATTATATTGCATTTATGCATTTTTTAAAATGTGAAAATCTTTTGAAGGTCATGTGCTATGTACTCTTTTGTAGGCCAGCTTCAGTGACCGTAGTTGATGGACTCTATAAAGTTTGCATCCATGTGGGATCAAAGCTGATAGAGAAGATTCTTCTCAACATTTCTTCTGACAGGCTCAGCAGAGTTATAGGTGAGATACTAACACGTCATGAAGAGATTGTTCTTGGTGAAACCAGTCATTTCAGGAGTGTAGAGAGTATATTGGAATAGCATGAACACTAGAATGTAAATTAAGGCTTAATTTCTTGCTCTACGCCTGTCTCAGCGCATGAATAGAGGGAAGCAAGTACCTAATCTCTTCTTACTCTAAAGTGTCAATTGGTAAGCAAAAGCACTAAGATCTTAGTTTTTTAAAAAATTAAATTTATTGGGGTAGCATCCATTAATAACATTAACATTATATAAATTTCAGGTGTACAATTCCTTAATACATCCTCTGCATATTGCATTGTGTGCTTACCACCCAAAGTTTAGTTTCTCTGTCACCATATATTTGACCCCTTATATCCTCTTCATTTCCCCTCACCCCCCTCCTTTCTGGTAACTGCCATACCAGTATGCATAACTTAGTTTTAGTAGTTAGTAATAGTTAAGTCAATGAGTGTGTGACACTACATATATATATATATATATATATATATATATATATATATATATGAAAATAGTGTACTGTCAGTGGCGTGGATTTATAGTGTATTTAGCTATGATGCTAGGTGTAGTCAGTGGCTAACAACAAAGGGAAGATAAACTATCTGTCAGAAGATCAAACTCTATACCTCTCCTCATTAGTCTCAAAATCTCTAAGCAGAAGAGGTAATCTGGTTTTATTAATTGCTCTTTCTCTTAATAGTGGGTTTTTTTTCTTTTCTGTGTCTATTAATTTTTGCCTGAATGCTGAACATTATGTGTAGAATAATGCAGACTGAAGAAAACAGTTTTTAGTTTTTTATTCACATGGAAACAGTCATACCTATTTTCCTAGACCTTTACCAGGAGCAGGGGAGTGGGCAGAGTAGAGTCAGTCTTGTCAGACATTGTGTTGTATTCAAGTTTGTTATTGCTGTTATTACCTTCAGGTCACCTCTGGCTTCAAATTCCTCTAGCATTTACCTGGTGCTTGTAGTGGGAAGTGATTTGCTAGTTTTCCTCAATATTCTTGCTCTACCATCCACTTTAACCCTTCAGTGTGTACCTGGCCCTCAGAGAGAGATTCTCTTCATGTGCTTGCACCTGCCCAATGTGTACACATTCTGTTGATTGTTATTTGGTATGTCCTAGCCTGGTTGTAGGAACAGAAGTGAGTTTTTTTTCTTTTTTAATTGAATTTATTGGGATGACATTATTTAATAAAAACGTACAGGTTTCAAGTGTACAACTCAATAAAACATCATCTGCACTGTGCATCATGCACTCATCACACAAAGTCTCTTTCTGTCCCCATTTATCCCCACTTTGCCCACTTCTGCCTCCTCCCACCCCAATTTGCTCTAGCTATCACCACACTGTTGTCCATGTCCGTGTATCATATATGTTTTTTGCTTAATCCTTTCATCTTTTTTCATCCAGCCCCCAAACCCCTCCCTTCTGACAGCTGTCGATCTGTTCCATGTACTTATAGTTGTGTTTCTATTTTGTTTGTTACATTATTTTGTTCATGAGATTCCACATGTAAGTGAGATCATATGGTATCTGTCTTTCTCTGATTGGATTACTTCACTTAGCATAATACTTTCCAGGTCCATTGATGCTGTTGCAAAATAGTAAAATTTCCTTTTTTTTTTTTTTTTTTTTTTACTGCTTTGTAATATGCCATTGTATAAATGTACTACAGCTTTTTTATCTAGACTGCATCTATTGATGGCCACTTAGGCTGTTTCCAGATCATGGCTATTGTAAATAACACTGCAATGAACATAGAAGTATATATATTCTTTTAAATTAGCATTTCAGGTTTCTTTGGACATATTCCCAGAAGTGGGATCGCTGGGTCAAAAGGTAGTTCTATTTTTAATTTTTTGAGGAAACTCCATTCTGTTTTCCACAGTGGCTGTACCAGTCTGCATTCCCACCAAAAATGCATGAGGGTTCTCTTTTCTCCATATCCTTGCCAAACAAACACTTGTTGCTTGTTAAATTATTGATGATAGCCATAGCCACTCTGATAGGCATGAGGTGATATCTCATTGTGGTTTTAATTTGCATCTCTCTGATAGTGATGTTGAACATCTTTTTATATATCTACTGGCCATCTGTATGTTCTCTTCGGAAAAGTGTCTATTCATATCCTTTGCCCATTTTTACATTGTTTGTCTTCATAGTATTGAGTTGTATAAGGTCTTTATATATTTTGGAAATTAACCCCTTACTTAGATGTATCATTGGTGAATGTTTTTCCTTTCAGTGGCTTGCCTTTTCATTTTGTTAATGGTTTCTTTTGCCATGCAAAAGGTTTATGTTTGATATAGTCCCATTTGTTTATTTTTTTCCTTTGTTTCTCTTGCCTGAGGAGACATATTGGCAAAAGTATTGCTACAAGAGATGTCTGAGATTTTACTGCCTGTGTTTTCTTCTAGGATTTTTATGGTTTTGAAATTCAAATTTAAGTCTTTTTTTAAAAACATAAAATGTAAGTCTTTTATCCATTTTGAGTTCATTCTTCTGTATGGTGTAAGTTGGTGGTTTAGTTTCATTTTTTCACATATACCTGTCCAATATTACCACCACTGTTTATTGAAGAGACTCTCTTTACTCCATTATCTATTCTTGCCTCCTTTGTCAAATATTAATTGACTGTACAGGCATCGGTTTATTTCTGGGCTTTATGTCCTGTTCCATTGATCTATATTCCTGTTTTTATGCCATTACCAGGCTGTTTTGATAACAATGGCTTTGTAGCATAGTTTAACATCAAGTAGTGTGATAAGTCCATTTTATTCTTCTTTCTCAAGATTGCTGAAGCTATTCAGGGCCTTTTTTGGTTCCATGCAAATATTTGGAATATTTGTACTAGATCTGTGAAGTATGTCGTTGGTATTTTAATAGGATATATGTTGAATCTATAGATTGCTTTTGGTAGTGTGGACATTTTAATGATGTTAATTCTTTCAATCCATAAACTCAGTATATGCTTCCACTTAATTATATCTTCATTTTCTTTCTTCAGTATCCTATAATTTTTTGAGTATAGGTATCTTACCTCCTTGGTTAAATTAATGCCTGGGTGCCTTATTTCTTTTTTTCTTGCTGCAATAGTAAATGGATTTGTTTTCTTAATTTCTTTTTCACTATTGATATATGAAAATGCCATCAATTTCATAATATTAATTTGGTATCCTGCTATCTTATCAAATTCATTTATCAGTTTAGTAGTTTTTTGGTGCAGTCTTTAGTGTTTTCTATGTACAGTATCATGTCATCTGCTAATAATGACAGTTTTACTTACTCTTTTCCTGTCTGGATGCCTTTTACTTCTTCTTATCTGATTGCTGTAGCTAGAACTTCCAGTATTATATTGACAAAGAGTGGTGAAAGCAGACATCCTAGTCTTGTTCCTGATCTTAGGAGAAATGCTTTTAGTTTTTGCAGTATGATGTTGGCTGTGGGTTTGTCATATATGGCCTTCATTATGTTGAGGTTGGGAGTGAATTTCTGATGCTGGTCCAGCCCTGGTTTCTGTGTCTCTGGGTCTTGGACATGGTGCTTTCTTAGTGACCCTGCCCCTCCTGCTGAGGCAGCCCAGCTCTGCCTTGTGTCTTTGTCTTGCATGGTCCTTCTTCTCTCCTAGCAGCAGAGCACCCCTAATGGTCTTGATCCACAGTGATTTTTCTGCCTCTCCCCAGGGGATAACAGGATGTTTCTCTTAATTTTTCTCAGTCTTCTGAGGGTCTTCATCTGTACTCTTGAGCAACAGGACTTTTCATCCTTCCTCCCACATTTTAAGGCTTTTGTTCCTTAAGAGAATGGTCTTGAGTGGTGTTTTGTGCTTTTTCTAGTGGCAGCTTGGCACCTTCTCTAGGCTTTTACTGTAGTGAAGCTTTCTCTGATGTCTTGCCCTTTGTCCAGTCTTGTGAGTACCTGGTGGAGATGACAATAGCCTATGAGGGTGCAAACTCCCCTTGGCTTTTAGCAGTTTATTAAAGATGTAAGCACATTCTTCTGTGCTTGTTTGGACTTCTTTTTTCTGAGCTCTGCCCCAAGTAAACCTGTGCTCCTGTTATATCTCTCCTTATATTTTAGGGGTTTTTTTGTTTGTTTGTTTTTTTGGTTTCTGTATAACCTTGGCTATTTTACCAGTTCAAAAAATTGATTTGTAGTTTATTCAGCTTTTCTGAATGATTAAGGCGGGAGCCATGCTCTTTCCAGCTTTCTACATCCTAATTTAAAGTCTCTTCTTTTTATTTGATTTCTTTGTCAATTCTCATTCTTTTGACTGTTTTTATTCCATTTCTCAATGTTTTTTATTTTATTTTTGGTCTCACCTCTTCAGTTTTTGAACAATGTCAAATTAGTCTTTATCTATCAGAGAAGTATCATTCTCATATCAGGTAAATATGTTTTGTCCATTCCTGAGACAATTAAAGTCATATTTCTTGACATTTAAGTAAATTGTAACTGTAGAGAAAATGAGGGCGTCGATTACAAAGTGGTTATCAGACCATTCAGACTATCAACAATCTTGATTTTTTAGCTTATCAAATTGAAAATACAAAATGTTTAATTATTATGAAGAATTTTCACACCTCCAAAAATATGTCATTGGCCCTGCAGGAGTCATAGTCCCAATCCAAGAAAGCCTAGTGTTGTTGGTCAGGGAACTAGTACAGATTGAGCATAGTCAATAGTGCCTTGTTAGTCTAGCATTGACAAACCTACTAAATAACTTGATTAGATGTCCTAAAAAATAAGAGGAAGAATATAGGACAAATGCAGAATACAATGACATTTCTGTGTGTAATTGTAGTATTTTTATATTATCAAGATTTGATATTCATTAAGTAACTGATTCAAGACTCTATTATATAAACAATAAATATGTCTATACAACTGTAAGGACTGTAGACTGGTTAATATAAGTGTACTTTATTAAAATAATTTTTTTAAATTACAGTTGACATGCAGTACTACATTAGTTTTAAGTATACAGCCAGTGATTAGACATTTATGTAACTTATAAAATGGTCATCCCAATAAATGTAGTATCAATCTGACACAATATAGTCATTACAATATTATTGATTATCTTCCCTATGCTATACTTTACATCCCCATGACTATATTCTGTAACTACCAATTTGTACTTCTTAATCCCTTCCTCTTCCCTCCGACTCTCTCTCATCTGACAGCTGTCAAAACGGTATCTTTATCTATGAGTCTGTTTCTATTCTGCTGTTTGTTTGTTTTGTATTTTAGATTCCACATATAAGTAAATCATATTACAGGTGTCCTTCTCTGACCTATTTCTCTCAGCACAATATCCTCTAGGTCTATCTGTGTTGTTGCAGATGGCAAGTTTCATTCTTTTTTATGGCTGAGTCATATTCCATTGTATATATGCACCACGTCTCATATGTTCACCTATTGATGGACACTTAGGTTGCTTCTATATCATGGCTATTGTAAATAATGGTGCAATGAACATGTGGATGTATACATCTTTTCAGTTTAGTGTTTTGGCTTTCTTCCAATAAATAACGAATAGTGGAATTGCTGGGCCCTTGTCTCTTATTATAGCCTTTGTTTTAAAGTCTATTTTGTCTGATATAAGTAATGCTACCCCAGCTTTTTTGTTTGTTTCCATTTTCATGAAATATCTTTTTCCATCCCTTTACTTTCAGTTTGTGTGTCTTTATCTGAAATTTCTTATAAGGCTACATATATAAGGGTCTTATTTTCTTATCCATTCAGACACCTGTCTTTTTATTGGAGCATTCATTCTGTTTGCATTTAAAGTAATTGTTGGTAGATACGAATTTATTGCCATTTTATAGTTTGTATTTTTTATCTTTTTTTTTCATTCTTTTTCTTAAAGAAGACTTTTTAAATTTCTTGTAACAGTGGTTTGGTAGTGATGAACTCCTTAAACATTTTCTTGTCTGGGAGGCTCTTTATCTGTCCTTTAATTCTAAATGAAGCTTTGCTGGGTAGAGTAATCTTGGTTATAAGTCCTTGCATTTTGTCATTTTAAATTTTGTGCTAATCGCTTCTGACCTGCAAAGTGTCTGTTGAGAAATCAGCTGAAAGTCTTATGGGGACTCCCTTGTGAGAAACTAACTGCTTTTTTCTTGCTACTTTTAGGATACTGTTTTTATTTTTAACCTTTGCCATTTTATTATTTATATTTTTAAAATTAAATTTATTGGGGTGACATTGGTTAGTAAAATTATAAAGATTTCACCCTGGTTGGCATGGCTCAGTGGGTTGGGCATCATCCTGTAAAGCAAACGGTTGCTGGTTTGATTCCAGTCAGGAACTGGGTTGCGGGCCTGGTCCCCAGTTGAGGCAGGGAGACAACTGGTCAATATTTCCCTCACACATTAATGTTTCTCTCCCTCTCTTCCTCCCTCCCCTGTCTCTAAAAATAAATAAATAATATTTTTTAAAAAGATTATATAGGTCTCAAATGTATAATCCTGTTACATCATCTGTATATTGCATTGTGTGCCTACCACCCAAAGTCAAATCTTCTGTTACCTAGGGGTGGGCAAAAGTAGGTTAACAGTTTTTCATGTGGAAAAAGACATACAGGTTATGATTATTACAATAACTTTGTGAACTCAATGGAACAGTGTACTCACAAGTGTAATCCTACTTTTCCCCGCCACTGCATATTCGACCCTCTACTTTTTACTACTCCTTCACTTCCCTTTCGTCTGGTTACCACCATACTGCTATTTGTGTTTATGAGTTTTTTGTCTATTTGTCTTGTTTGTTCAATTGTCGCTTTCAGTTTTATATCCCACAAGTGAAATTATATGGTTCTTAACCTTTATGTGTGACTCATTTGACTTAGCATGATATTTTCAAGATCCATTTATGTTGTTGCAAATGGCACTATTTCATCTTTTCTTACGGATGAATAGTATTCCATTGTATATATGTACTATATCTTCTTTATCCAGTCATCTAATGAAGGACACTTTAGTTGTTTTCATGTCTTGGCCACCATGAATAATACTGCAATGGGCATAGGGGTGCATATATCTTTGCAAATAAATGTTTTTCAATTTTTCGGGTAGATACCTAGAAGAGGGGTTGCTGGGTCATATGGTACCTCTATTCTTAATTTGTTGAGAAGCTTCCATACTGCTATCCATGGTGACTTTACAAGTTTACATTCCTAACAGGAGTGAATGAGGGTTCCTTATTCTATATAACCTCTCCCACACTTGTTATTGTCTTGTTGATTATAATCATTCTAACAGGTATGAGATCATATCTCATTGTAGTTTTCATTTGCATTTCCCTAATAGCTAGCTAGTGAAATTGATCATCTTTTCATATATCTGTTGACACTGTGTATGAGGAGGGACCCAAAACTCCCTGTAATTTATTTATAAAAAGCTGTGTATTTATTCTTACAAGTTTAAATTTCAGTCATCAAAGCAGTCTCCATTTGATGCAATACACCTATGAAGACATTTTTTCCCACTGCTCAAAGCAGTTTTTGAATTTATCAATTTTGATATCTGTTAGTGCTTCTCACATTTTTTTGTTTCACCTCTTCCACATCAGCAAAATATCTCCCTTTGAGGAATTTTTCATCTGGGAAAATTAAAAAAAGTTGCTTGGGGCAATACTGGGTGAATAGGGAGGGTGGGGTGGGGGGTCATGCCTTTTTTGGTCAAAAACTGCTGAACACTCAGTGTGGTGTGGGCGCTCATAAATCACCCATCGTGAAATGGGCAAACTCACTGAAAGACTCTTTAAGAAAAATTTACTGAACCAAACACAGCCTCTCACAACCTGGTACACTGATACAGATGGGTTCTAGAACACTCACCTAGCAGGGGAAGCCTGTGTTACCAGCTAACTGGAAGTGAGCCCTCCAGAAGATAATTCCAGTTTTTTTGGGTTCCCCCTTGTATCTTCTTCAGAGAAATGTCTGTTTAGGTCCACTGTCCATTTTTTAATGGATTGTCTGTGTTGAGTTTTATGAATCCTTTATATATTGGATATTAACCCCTTTCAAATATCTTCTCCCATTTGTTTGGTTGCCTTTTTGTTTTGTTGGTGATTTTTTTTGTGTGCTGAAGATTTTTAATTTGATATAGTCCCATTCATTTATTTTAGCCTTCCCTTGCCTTGGGGTTTCACTCATAAAACCCTAAGATCAAGGTCCATAGATTTAGATGAACCTGTGTTTTCCTCTATGTAAAATATTGTTTCCAGTCTTTTTTAAAAAAGGTTTTATTTATTTTTAGAGAGAGGGGAAGAGAGGTAGAGAAAAATCAATCAGTTGCCTCTTGCACACCCCCAACTGGGGACTTGGCCTGCAACCCAGGCATGTGCCCTGACCAGGAATCAAACCAGTGACCTTTCAGTTTGCAGGCCAGCACTCAATCCATTGAGCCACACCATCCAGGGTTGTTTCCAGTCTTATATTAGGTCTTTGGTCCATTTTGAGTTAATGTTTGTTTATGAGAACAAACAGTAGTCTGGTTTCATTCTTTTGCATGTGACTTTCCAATTTTCCCAGCACCATTTATTTAAGGGACTTTCTTTTATTCATTGTGTTGTTGGCTCCTTTGTTGAAAATTATTTTCCCAGATACATGTGGGTAACAATTGCCATTTTAATAATGTGTCTTGGTGTGGGCCTCTCTGGGTTAATCTTATTTGGAACTCTGTGCTTCCTGGACTGTGTGCCTTTTTCCTTTACCAGGTTAGCTAAGGAAGTTTTCAGTCATTATTTATTCAAATAAGTTTCAATCCCTTGCTCTTTTTTTCCTTCTGGTACCCCTATGATGCAGATGTTGTTATGCTTGATGTTATCCCAGAGACCTTTTAAATTATCTTCATTAAAAAATTTTTTCTTTTTGCTGCTTTGATTGGGTGTTTTCTGATGTCTTCCAAATTGCAGATTCAAGCATCTGCTTCATCTAATCTGTTGATTCCTTCTAGTGTGTTCCTCATTTTAGTTATTATATTCTGCATGTCTGACTGGTTCTTTGTTATGGTTTCTATGTCCTTTTTTAATGCTTTTGAAGTTCTCATTAAGTCCTTGAGCATCCTTATAACCATTGTTTTGAACTCTGATAGTTTGCTTGCCTCCATTTCATTTAGTTCATTCTCTGGAGATTTTTCCTGTTCTTTTATTTGGGACATGTTTCTTTGTCTCCTTATTTTGACTGTCTCTCTGTGTTTATATATTCAGTAGATCCACTGAGTCTCCTAATCTTGGTAGGTTGGACTTCTGTAGGCGGTGTCCTGTAAAGCCCAGTGATACAACACCCCAAATCACTCGAGCTGGTGCTCCAGGTATGTCCCCAATGTGGGCTGTGAGCACCCTCCTGTTGTAGTTGAGCCTTGATTACTGTTGGCATGTTAATGGGAGGGATTTACCCCTAGGCTGATCACCTTCAAAGACTGGCTGCAACCACCATGGAGGATCAGCTGTGCAGGGGGTCCACTCCATGGAGCAGCACTTACTTCAGTGGGGGCTCTGGTGCCTCCTGTATTTGCCCCATGAGCGTGTTGCTTGTGGAGGTGTTTTGGGTGGTGGTGCTTCAGTGGGGTCTGTTGCTTTCCACTGGGTGCACTGGCTCTGAGGCCTCCTGAGAAGGTGTAGGCCAAGGTCAGCTTGCAAGGTCGCAAGGTCTGGGACCACCAAGCATGAGCTACAAAGTGATCTGTAGATGGCTGCGACTTGTGCTGGGGCTGCAGGTGCCCAGAAGAGGCCAAGCTGTGAACCAAGGCCATCTTCCACTAGTGCTGTGCCTGAGTCCACTTAGCAAGAGGTACAGGACGCCCAAGCCCCGATGCTGCTTGTTTGAGAGATTTTTATGGAAGCCTGAGTGAAGACAGGCCATTTGTATGGAAAAGCCACTGAAAATAGCTTGGGTGATCCTTCAAGTTGGGTGGGTGGATCTCAGGAATCACTAGGGGGTGGGGGCTAACAGTGCTAGCCACATTGATGGAGACTGATATTTTATCCACTTGCCAGCTCTTTTGGGGGGCAGGGAGGGCTCAGAAAAGGAACAGTGGTACCTGCCAGCACTTCTGAGAAAGCTGCTGCTCCAGTTCTTGCCCTGATGCTTTGCAGTTCAGTTCCTCCCCATATGTCCCTGGTGCTGTTGCCCCAGTGCTTGAACTCAGAGTTATTCCAGGTAAGTCTCCATGTTGGCCCTTTAAGAGAAACAGCTGTGACTCTCGAAGTCCTCCATCTCCCTCAGCCACCATCCCTTCTGGTTTTTACAGCCAGAAGTTATGGGGTCTCCTCAGAAGGGAACTCGCAGCCGAAGTACCGCTCCTGATTTTTAACTGCCTCATATGGGTATGGAACCAGCCCATTCTGAGGTTTCTCTGCCCCTACCAGTCCCTAGGTGGCTTCTCCTTATATTATAGGACCTCTGTTCAGCTAGATTTCAGGTGGTTCTCAATTATGGTGGTTCTGTGGTTCTACGATTAATGTGGTCATGGGACGTTGCCAGTACCCTGTTTATCTATTCAGCCATCTTGACTAGAATCCTAAGAATACTTTTCTGATAACGGACATACCTTTTTTTTTTTAGGCTGAATTTAAGAAAACATTAATCTCAGTTCCTGTAGTTATAATAGCTGCACCATAATAGCAATGCTGTTTGTTTGAATACTGTGTTATCTGTGACTTTCCTCCATGATCGGCAGGAATTGCATGTCATCATTCTAGAGTAATTTCAACAACGTATGACTAGAAAGAGAAAAGCAAGAGAAATTTAAAGTAAGATTGGGGATTGAGAAAGCAAGGGGAACAATGAAACCTTCAATGTGTAGGTTTCTGTCAACTGGAAAGACACTAATTGCTGTGTACATTTTTTCATCTTCCTCAGCCCCTTCCTCAGAGATCACTTATCGCATGGTTGCAGCTGACTTGTTCCACTCCCTGCTGGCAGGTGGCGGTGCGCCTTGTGTAGTGAAGGTGCAGAGCCTCTTTGTGTTAGATGAAAACAGCTACCCATTGCAACAAGATTTCTCCCTACTGGACTTTTTTCCTGATGGTGTAGAATATGCATCCTGTGCTCTTCCCTGAGACCAGATGAAGAAACAGCAGGAACTTTAAAGAAGACCACTGAAATGATTTATTTTTTGAAACATACAGCCCTGGATGGTGTGGCTCAGTGAATTGAGCACTGGACTGCAAAGCAAAGGGTTGCCCGTTTGATTCCCAGTCAGGACATATGCTCAGGTTGCAGGCCAGGTCCCCAGTAGGGAGCATATGAGAGGCAACCACACATTGATGTTTCTCTCCCTCTTTCTCCTTCCCGTCCTCTCTAAAAATAAATAACATGGAAAAAAAAAAGGCTTACAGTTGTTCCTGTGGAAAATAATAATAAACAAGAATAAACTGTTTCATGTACTCACAACTAAACCTGCTTTTGCCCACCCCTGTATTTTATAAAGAGCTAAATATATTTAATAAAGAGCTAAATATATAAATTAAAACTTTTTTTCCTAAGGAAATTCTGTTAGGATTTTTGTTTTTGTCTTTTCCTTTCTTGTCTATAGGACAGTGATTTTCAACCTTTTTCATCTCATGGTACACATAAACTAATTACTAAAATTCTGCAGCACACACAAAAAAATATATTCTATTTTTTGTCAATCTGACAAAGCTTTAAAGTTTCTCTTCTGGAGAAATGATTTAGCAATAAAAGCAATACATCCCCTATGAAATAAAGGTTCACTTTATATAGTCCTTACTACATTCCAGGCACTATACTAAGTATTGCGGATACAGATGTAAAACATTTCCTCAGGAATTGCTTTTCTGCTCTACTCATACACTGTTTTCCCTTATTCCTATTGTAATAAACTATCAATATGAAATGGTTTCCTTAATTATAATTATACATAATGTATTAGTTTGAACAAGCCTATGTTTAGCAAGTTCAAGATAAGCATGTCTTTTTATAAAGAAGCATTGAAAATGAAGGAAACAAGGTCATGTTTCATTATATTAAAGGAAGAGAGTCGTACTGTTAGTTCACTTCTAGAATATGAGTGCCTTACTGAATTTACTTACCAACAAACATTTGGCAGTTTGTTTTATCATTATGACTGTAGAGGCTCATAGGAAATAGTAATCACCAATGAGGAAATATGTAGTGATATTTAACCTGTAAGTTTGGACTATAATGCGAGTTAATAGCTTAATAATATTGCTTGAAGACTAAATTCATGATGAAATGAACAAGTACACTTTACTAGGTCTGTGTTTTGTTATATTCTTTTGGTTCATTGCAATTGTTATCTAATTCAGGCTTTTGTAAAAACTTGGTTCTCTTACAAGTGAACCTCAGGAGTTTTGTTATTCTCTAAAACATAATATGCAAAAACGTGTGTAGGAGAGTACAAACACACTCAGAAGTCCATTTTCTGGTGGAGAGAGGTACATACTTTCCATTAAATCCTCAGCGGCATCTTTGACCAAAAAAAAAAAAAAAAAAAAAAAAGTGGTGTAGAAACTTTGAGAGTTATTTTGTGGGAAAGATAAGGATTTGTAGTTTTATGTAACACCTACTAAAATGGGTAGAGTAAGAGCTGTCCCATTTTGTATCTAGAGATACTGGAATTCAAACAAAATGGTTGACTCCTGGATAATTCATCCAATAGATGATGAAACTTGAGCCTGGAGCTGATGTCCTCTAATCCATGCTCTTTCAACCATAACCACAGCAGGAGCAAATTCAGAGTTCTAATATAAAATCAGTCCAATCAGTATGCCTACCAAGAGTTTTTTTTTTTCAGTTTGCCCTTCTCTACTTTGTCCCCAAGATGTGGCCTAGTCCCTTCATCAACCAAAACAATCCTCTGAATAGATGGCTCTTCACATCCTAATGTCAACAGGTAAAAAGCCTTTCCAGGGTGTCCAACCTTTTGGCATCTGTAGGCCACACTGAAAGAGTTGTCTTGGGCAGCACATTAAAGTGTGGCATATAATCATAAAAATCTCATAATGTTTTAAGTAAATTTATGCTTCTGTGTTGGGTCACATTCATAGCCATCCTGGGCTGCATGTGGCCTCCAGGTAGTGGGTTGGACACCCCTGTTTCCATTTCAAGTCAGACAAAGAACACCAGGTTACACCAATATCTCTTCACAGCTTTTGGTATATTTTCATGGGTTAACATTTCCAGCAAATTTTACTTAGGCTAAAAATGATTTCCTCCTGCCCTGAGGAATCTGATCTATTTCCAGAAATTATTGTCTATTTTATTGGGATCAGGGGAGCCTCAGCTTCTAGCTGTATTCCTTACCTAAAATGTACAAGTGAGTATATTTTACCTGCTCCATAACATTTTCATAAAACTCAATTGGGTAGCTTAAGAGTTTTAGCGAATTTAGTGGTTCTATACCTGGCAATCCCATGGTAGGCATTTTAGGAAAACCTGATTCTTCATCTCCTGATAGTTCAGCTGAAAGGGACAGTTCTCCCATCTTAGAGGACCTTTGATTGGTACTTGATATTAACTTAGCTTTTCCAAATGTACAGTTTCTCTAACAACTATTACAGGCATTCATCTTTTTCCCTACTAGTGAGATCTGTGCTAAATTTCCATTTACATCTTGGATTTTTTTTGAGGGGGGCGGGGTGGAGGGAGGTTTCTGGTCTTCAATTGGAATGTCAAAGTTGTACACATGATCCACTCTACAGACATTTGCTGAGAATATACCATGTACTAGGCACTGGGAATACAAAGACAACATAGACAAATAAGAAGGCCTGCCTTCAAGTTTATGAGCAAGCTGGTAGAGAAATACTTAAACAAAATAATAGTGCTGGGATTAAGTCTGTGTGGAAAAGGCACAAGAGGTAATGAAATAGTATACACTAGGACTCTTGGTTGCAAATGATAAAAACCCAACTCACATTAGTTTGAGCAAAAAAAATGGGAGATATTGCCCTGGCTGGTGTGGCTTAAAGGCTTGAGCGCTGGCCTGCAAAGCAAAGGGTCACTAGTTCAATTCTCAGGGCACATGCCTGGATAGCGGACCAGGTCCCCAGTAGGGGGCATATGAGAAGCAACCACACATTAATGTTTCTCTCTTTTCTCCCACCCTTCCCCTCTCTAAAAATAGATCTTTTTAAAAAAAAAAAAACGTGAGATATTATTTCATGTAACTGCATGTAGTTCTAGTTTAAGACACAGATGAATCCATTGGCTTAAATTTTGTCATTTGGTTACCCCAACTCCCTGATTCTTTCCCTTCCCTTCTATTTTTCCCATTTTTCTCCTTGTCCTCTTCTCTCCCCTTCCTGTGTTTCTTTTTCCCTCTCTCCTGTCCTTTCCCTCCTTCATTTTTCCATCTTTATCTTTCCCACCTATGTTCATGGATAAAAGATGACTGTAGGAAGCCCTGAAGTTTCCTTTTTACAGAAAGAGACTCTTTGCTAGTATCACATAGCAAATTTCATGGACGGATTCTGATGGAATTTGCTTAGTTTACCTTCCCTCCCCCTTTAACCAGGGGTAGGGGGGACAGTGGGACTGAAAAGGTTGAAACCACATAGGATGAGAGGAACCCTTCATTAATGAAAGGGGAGCCTGAGATAGGCACAAACATGTCCGTGGCAATGGAAGATGCAAGAAGGCTTCAGAGGAGAAATATTTAACCTGCATTTTTAAATATAGGAGGTTTTCATCACAAAAACAATGATGGGCATCTGATAATATAGCATATTTGGGAAAATGGAACATCTCAAATGGGGCCGAAGAAATGAATAGCCCCTCCCCCCAGCATGAACAGGAGAGACATAAGATACTGCAACAAAGACAATGCATTTTGGGAGGAATTTTTTTTCTTCTATCTTCACCAGAGGAGTGTTTTTCATTTCTTTTTTAGGGACAGAGAAAGAAAGAGAAACATATATTTGAGAGAGAAACATCAATCAGTTACCTCCAATATGCACCTGGACCCAGGATTGTAGGTGCTTGGACGGGGGGTTGAATACGAAACCTAGACATGTGTCCTGACTGGAAATCCAAGCTGCAACTCTGAATTCAGTTATAAGATGATGCTCCAATCAGCTGAACCACACTGGCCAGGGCCATTTCTGAAGAAATCTTAACTTACAAAGCAATGGAGGTTTTGTGTGAAGCACTGAATTGCATTTCCTAGTAGCTACAAATGACATCGCTGAGATGCCATAAAGTATAACTCTGGAGTTCTAGGAAACCACAGACAAGTTCCATCAGATTTCAGATAACTGAGTTACCATTGTAATTCAGGCTGTGAAGTATTGTTTGTTATTGAAATGAATCTAAAGCAATGATAAATTTACTATAATACTTCATGTCCTAAAATTCACATTCATGGGATTTGAAGTTGATCAGAAGAGGGCTTTTAAAAAAGAGATTTTACTTATTTTTAGAGAGAAAGGGAAGGAGAAAGGGGAGAGAAACATTGTTGTGCCAGAGAAACAGCAATCAGTTGCCTATCACAGGCCCCAGACCGTGGAGCTGGCCCGCAGCTCAGGTAGGTATGTGCTCTGACTGGGATTTGAATCTGAGACCTTTCAGTTTGCAGGATGACGCCTGACCCACTGAGCCACACCAGTCAGGGCAGAAGAGAGCTTTTAGTCCATATGTTGTTTCACACGAGTAGATAGTCCTACAAAGTTTTGATAGGATAACTTTTTCACAATAGTCATAAATTATCATCATCCCCAGAATTCTCCTAAACTACTGATGCAAGGCCCTAAATTGTTTAAGACTAGTGTTACTAATGTTAGAACAACCTACATAGTTGACTGTGAGCTATGGCATGACTTTCTTAGAAGAAAATATCTGTAATTTCTCAGCACACTATAGAATGAAACAGAAAAACTAACTGTCCCTATTCTTTCATTCTAAATGCTAAATTTGTATCCTGAAGTGTTTCTAGATGGTCCAGTGCAGGTCATGAATCAGAATGATTAGACCAAAGTGATCATTTTTCCTAGGAGTTTAACACTGGCACTTGTTTTAATGTCAATAGGGGGAGAAATATGTGAGGGAATAAGGGTTACCAATCAATTGTTATGTCTTTGGAGGTTTTGACCTTGATTTGTTATTAAAAAGCTTGCTCCAGCTCTGGCCAGTGCAGCTTAGTGGTTGGAGCATCATCTAATAACCAAAAGGTTGTAGGTTCAGTTCCCTGTCAGGGCACACACCTGGGTTGTGGGTTCATTCCCTGGTTTGGGCATGTGCAATTCCCTGTCGGGGAATATTTCTCTCTCTTCATTACTCTCTAAAAGCAATGAAAAAAGTGTCCGTGGGTGAAGATAATTTTTAAAAAAAACCAACTTCCACCCACTTAAGAAATATATTTACTAAGGGTGACCTCTCTGCTTCCAGGTGGAGGAGAAGGTATGGTCACCTTGTCCTTTTTCCCACGGCAGCTTCTTACAGCTGAAGGGAGGGCATGCATTAGCACTGAGACAACTTCTCCCCATTCCCTCCCCAGTCCCCTGAGCCCAGCTCCTCCAGTGACTTGTGGCAGGGATGAAAGAAGGAAAAGGGGCAAGAGTCACCTTATAAATTGGCTCCTACTGTGGTCCTCTCATCTGATGGTCTCTGCTGTTCCAGACCATCCCGATTGCTGATGCCTTCTGTGAAGCAGGCATCCAACACTCCTTCTGGACTGCATGTGAGGGTTTTTTGGAAGGCTTACCATTCTTACAAAGTATGTGCAGTTTCTTGTCATGGAGATCAAGCTCCTCCCTGGTCTCTTCAACCCCTTAATTCCCTCCAAATGGCACCTCCTCTCTCCATCCTGATGCCTCTTACTCAATTCACCCCATGCTCAGATAAGCACAGTGTAGCAGGTCAGCAAATTCTCCGCATAATCAGACATAAGAGAAGCTAAGGAATTGTCCTTATTTGCAGAATATTTAGTACAATTCAATTTATATAATACTGTGATTATACTAAGTGGATAAATCTTACCAAAGTGATATAGTGGTTTACCCTGGATGGGGAATTAGGGCCTGGTTTTACTTTCTTCTTTGTTATTTTTATCTGATGGAATGACTAGAAACATTTCTCTAATTTCTAAGGAATACAAATTCTATATATTAATACTGAATACCCTTATGGTAAAAAAAAAAAAGAAACTTGAGCCCAATGTTAAAACTTATCCAAATGTCTATTTCAAGTAGATTCTGTAACTAAATGTGAAAGGCAACACAATAAAGCTTCTTAAAACTAACATAGGAGAATATCTTCATGATCTCAAGGTATGGAAAACTTCTTAAAAACTGGACACACAAAGCACTAATATAGCCCTGGCTGGTGTGCCTCAGTGGATCAAGTGTCAGCATGTGAACCGAGGGGTCACCGGTTTGCTTCCCAGTCAGGGCACATGCCTGAGTTGTGGGCCAGATCCCTGGTGGGGGGCGCATGGGAGACATCACCCACACATTGATGTTTCTCTCCCTCCCTTCTCCTCTCTCTAAAGTAAATAAATAAAATCTTTTAGAAAGCATTAATATAAAGATTGCTTCACTTGAATGCATTAAAATAAAAATTGTTTATCAAAAGAAAGCCATAAAGTGGGAGGAAATCAGCCAACAATATATTAACAAAAATATATTAGTAACTAAAAAAAGAGGATGATAGAAAACATGTCCAATACATCAAATCTAAAGAAATCCCTACAAATCAATAAGGAATCCACAAGTAACCCAATAGAAAAAAATGGGTCAGATTCATGAACAAGCACTTCACAAAGGAGTGAGCAATTAACATAGAAAACATTGTTCAACCTCATTAGTCATCAGGAACGCATACATTAAATCCACAAGGAGGTCTCTGCATGTACACAGCTGGTGATAATGTGAATTGGCACAGGAACTTTGGAAGAGAGTTTGGCTTTATCAACTAAATTGGAAGATATGCAAAACCCACTCCATTTCCAGTTTTATACCCCCCAAAACGTATGATGAATCTCAAAACATCATCTGGAGTGAAGGAAGCCACACAAAAAAAGAATGCTTGCTTTCTGATTTTCTATGTAAACTTCAACCAAACCAAACCAAAAAACCTATAGCATTTAAGGCTGCATTGTTAGGTGATAAAAGCAAAGTGATTGCTATAAAACCAGGTTAGTGGTTATAGTGGTGGGGAGGGAGAGGTAGGGTTTGGGAGGGGACCCAAGGGAAGATTCCGGGAAGCCTGGTTTACCTTACCTTGCAGCTCCAAATCCATCCTTAAGCGTGTGCTCTACAGACGGAATTCCCTTGAAAGCATCTCTCCTTCGCTGTGAGCAAGATGCTAAACAGTAGAGGGCGCTAGAGACACTGAGGGAGGCAGACACTTTTCTTGCTGGTTTCAGCCACTGCACTTCAGTTACGCTACCGCTTAAGGATATGGGGTGGTTCTGCCCCGCCCACGCCTTGCACGTGGGGTCACTGGCCACCTTGCGTCCCTACCTGACCTGTCAGTCATGTTCCCGTGGCCCTCCTGACATGGACAGCACATGCTGCAGGCCTCTGGTTCCTGTGTGCATGGGAGCTTCCACTCCTTCAGATCATCCACCCCCCTAAAAGTTTGTCTTAACCAGGTTTGTCAATCAACAAACTGATAAAAGCATATTTTCAAAATCAAGGGGCCCAGAGGAATCAAATCTGGTCCCTTGCCTTTGATTATACTTCCTCATCACTGAAGATGAACAGATAATGTACACAGACAAAAGGAAGGGAGAGGGGAAAGAGAGGGAGGGAGACATAGCAGAATTGATAGATGGAAAATGGGAGGAAGAAAGAGAGGGAAAGGAAGAGAGAGGAAAGGAGGGGGTCGAAGTGAAGATGAAAGCCTCACTAGCCACTAGCAACTTAAGGATGCACAACATAGTGGCTTATCTTAAAGGTCTGAAACAGACTCCGCGCTGTGGGAATGTGGCCGTACTACATGCTGTCTCTGTTGAAGTGTGTCTATTACATGAAGTGAGCATGTAATAACACCATTTTTGGACACCTGGAATCTGATTCCAGCTCCATCTTCAGCACTTCCTAGCTCTGGGGCTCCGAGAAATGACATCCCTTCTCTAACACTTGATTTTCTTAATTTCTAAATGTGGGGACGATTTCTCCTAAGCTGCTCTGCAGATTGACCAAGCTGCCTTTAAAAAACCTAGTATAGTTCCCAACAGCTGGTTCCTTTCTTTACAACTTGAGTCATTTCACTTTGAGAAACATACCTCCTGAAATATGTAAAAATATTTGAGTGGGAGAGTTATTTGGGAAATTCCATACTTTAAAACTAGGAATTACACAATAGACAGGTAATATAACCTACCTTCATAATGATATATTAAATTCAATTAAGAAATATAACCATTATGTTGAAAGAGTCAAGATTACGGAATGTAATCTGCAAACTACTTCATCTTTCTTTTTTCCCCAGTGGCCCATTAAAACCTGCTCCGCAGGTAGCTTCTCCCCTGCCCTTTTGACAAAATCTAGGGCAAGTTGCTTGACTTCTTTGATTATTCTTACATAATGATAAATTTTTCCTGTAACTTCTAGTTGCAAAACAGGCTTATATTTGTACTTAAATTTTCCAATTCCTTCCGAATAATGGACACGTTGGGAGAGGGGGTTGCCCAGATTCTATTATCAAACCCCCCCCCCTTTCCCAGGGCCCCTCGGTTCTAGGTCCTTTGCCTGCCACCCTTAAAAATTATGTCTCTCAATTGCAAGGGTTTGGTGAAAATGAAAGGAACTATTTGTTCACAAGTTATACAAGTTTTGAATAATGGCTAAATGTCACTATTAAAGTCTCAAAATCCCTTCGAAACACCCACCAACACCCACAGCCCTGCCTTCCCCCCTTTGCTCAGTTAGGCCACTGAGGGCAGTCAGGGGTACCGTCCTTCAGAAGAAAAAGAACAGAAGTCTGGGGCTCGGCTGGGCAGGCCTCTCGAGGTTCCCAGAATCATCAGTTGTGTCGCGCGATCTCCAGTTCTTAAACCAGAACTGTCACAGGTGGGCACAGGTAACCATGTTCTTGGTGATCGTGGAAAAAAAATTGAACCAAATACACAGAGTTTATAGCAGAGAGCAAGAGAAAGATTTATTAAGCCACACAGAACATGGGAGCAGGCCAACTGAGCAGAGCAGACTAGAGGAGAGCAGAGCAGAGCTTAACAGCCTCACAGGCCCAACCTCACAGGGATAAAGGGCTTAGGATGGGTCTCCCAGGATTTACTTGATTGGCTACCAGGAAGGGGTCCTACAATGCCAATTTATTATAATGATATTACAGTGAAGCAGGGATCAGGTAGCATCTTCTGCGTAGGTGCATTCCTGATTCACTAGGAACTACCGGCCTTAGAATGGGATCTCCGCCCTTTATCCACGTTCTGTATCTTAGTCCTGGGGCACCTCTGGAGTTTCCTCCTTCCTGACTATCTCCTGCCTCAAAACCCACCTTCTCTTGGCCCACTAGCAAGAGTCCTTTCTCCCCTTTTCTTCCCATGTGGTCTTCACATTGTTTCCCCAGTCTGAGTCCCAGTCTCTCTCTCAGGCCTTCTCTCCTGTTCCCAGTTACATCCCGCTTCCCAAGCGGCGTGGTCAAAAAGCCTCTAGCATGGCTGCCGAGCCTGGGTTTTAAACCCCTGCATGAATCCTCCCCTGCAACCCTATCTCCAACTCCCTCAGCAGGTGCCGTAACCGGGGGAGCTGCCTCCCAGTTCCCTCCTGGGTTAAAGTTATGTAAACCTTCCTGGTTATCCTTGTTAATATGCAAAATAACCATCTCTGCATATGAAGTATGAAGCTCCCCTCCTGGTATTGACATGGAAAATGACTCTCAATGGCCCTGTTCCCAGTCTCCCATCCTCCATGGCAGCCTGCCTGGAGGAGGGAGGTGAGAATATCCTGTATTTTTCTTGGACACTCGAATTTCTGGACCCTGTTACAAATCCCCTGTGTGGGGGCCCTGGCTGTGCCCCGTTACACAATTTCATGTAGCAGTCTAAATTTCCAACTTCATTTAAAGGTTAAGCATCCCCTTCCTCCTACCTTCCCCTGGTTTGTGCCTGTATGAGGCCCACAACAGAAAATGGGAAAGTAGCAATTTTCCTCCTCCATGTTGTTGTTTCATTCCTCCTTTCGTGACTTGCTAACAGGAGCTTCTGATCATCCTAGCAAGGACAGGGAGGGAGTACAGGAAGGAAGCAGGAAGGGACAGGAGAGGTTCTACGTGATTATTACTACAGTATAGGCTGGAGTACTCGTGTGGGTTCTTCAAGAGCCTCTTTCTGTTTGGATCGCTTACCTCAGGTTTCCATGACTCAGGTTGGCCCCAGCATGTGGGTTGGCACACAGCACTGTCCCCATCCCCTTTAAAAGTCTTTATTACATTTTCTAGACATGGAAGTCTGGATCTTATATTTTCCAGACACTTACAAAAAGGCTTCCAGACCGAGTTTGCCAAATGTGAAACTAGAAAGCAGAAAAAACGGTAAAAATCATCCTTTTCTTCCTTTGACTCCAACATTTATGACAGCAGGATGCTTGAGGCCCTTATACTAATTTGGGCAAAGAATTCCACAATAAAAAAAAATCAGAAAAATAGTTGGCAAATGGCTGTGCAAATTCCAGCCATCATGACTATGGGAAAACAAATATGCAGCAAGCACTAGTTTTGAGGCATGGCAGCACCTGCTTAGCAGTGAGGTCTCTTAGGTGACTGCACAGCTAGGCACAGACCCCTGGAATTCCCATTTCTACGGAAAATTGGTATGGTACATTGAATCATCAACTTAGTTCCTCATCCCTCCATGTAGTTATGTCCATTGCCATACAGCTTTGCAGTTCTGTAACGGGGCACAGACAGCAGCCCCCAAAGGGTATTTGTAATGGGGTCCAGAGATTGGGGTGTCCAAGAAAAATATATTCTCCCCACCCCAGGGCAGGCTGCCATGGAGGATGGGAGCCTTGAGCAGGGCCATTGAGAGTCATTTTGTTTGTCAATAACAGGACAGCTTCATTCCTCATATGCAAAGAGGCTTCTTTTGCATATCACCAAAGCTAATCAGGAAGGTTTCAAAGACCTTATACAGAATGTAACTGGGAGAGAGAGAGGAGAGACAGGACCCTGCAGGAGAGACAAAGTGACACAGACTCTGAGGAACAGTGTGAAGACCACGCAGGAAGAAAGAGGGGAGAAAGGACTCTTGCTAGTGGGCCAGGAGAAGGTGCCCCATGGTTATGGATTAAGAGCTTGGAGATCGCGGCGACGCAGTGGAAGGTGCTGAGAACTGCGAGAGGCCTGCCCAGCCGAGCCCTGGACTTCTGTTCTTTTTCTTCTGAAGGACGGTACCTCTGACTGGCCTAACTGAGCAAAGGGGTGAAGGCAGGACGGTGTGTGTGCTGGTGGTAGTTTCGAAGGGATTTTGAGGTTTAAGGGTGACATTTAGCCATTAATCAAACCTGTATAACTTTTGAATAAATAGTTCCTTTCCTTTTCACCAAACTCTGCCATTCAGAGCCATAATTCCAAGGGCGGCAGGCAAAGGACAACTGAGGGGGCCCGGGGAAGGAGGGTGTCATTGTTTCAGTAATAGGTATCTGGGCACCTCCCCCATGGGTCCTTTTGTTCGGTAACAGTTCCTCTAACAAAAAAAGGCATAGTTTATCTCCTACCCCTTGGTTTTAAGCTTGACTGTGTGACTTGCTTCAGCCAATGGGATATTAAGTGATAAAACACAAGTAGAGGGGGAAAATGTGCTGGTCCTTCTGCCTTCACCATGAAAAGAGCTTTCTCCTGGGGCCCTGCTTCCCCTTCAGCCTGTGCTCAGAATGAACAAACAGGGAGCAGGCCTGGAAGAGGACCTCAGCCGCCACCAGACCCACAGCTTGAAGGTGATTTGCCTAACTTAAATCAGCCCACACTCAGCTGACCCATAGATATATGAGAAATAAATGCACATTTTGATAGAACACTGGGATGTTGTGATTATTTGTTATGCACTATTATTGCAAAAGTAGCTGATACAATAAACTTTTCACCTTTTGACTTCATCAGCCTTCCTAATAATTGTATCATCAGAGTCCCTGTATAAAACCACTACTTGCTGAGAATTCTTTTTCTGGGAAAAGAATTCTGAGAAAATAATTATTTTTTCTGCTTGAGGCAAAGTGATGTTCATGCCAAGAACAACTAGAAAAACTGAATAAAATACAGAAAACCTCTTTTTAAGTTATCAGAGAGCTGCCAGGTTGACAAGCATTTCATGGGTCATGATCTCAGAAGAAAAAAAACAAGGTGAGCTGACATTCCGTGACCCACTTTTCCTTTCAAGAAATTTTCTGATGGTAGCTAAGAAACTGAACATTTGGACAGAGGACCATGGCTAAAAGGCATGTCAATGTAAGAAATATCCAAACCTGTAAGAATTTTTGAGCCAAATGGACAATTGCTGTGAAGCAAAATCTCAATGGGTTGGGGAAATGCCCCAGAGAATGGCAGTTCTGCACCTTCTTTTATACATTACAATCAAAGGAGGAGGCATAAGGAGAGTTACATGAAATTCATTGGTGTGCCCATGAAAAGGAGCCACATGCTAAGCCTGAACAAGCTCGGGGAGGTCTGTGTAACAGCTTTGCAAACTCAGAGACCTAAAGTAACCACACAGGATGGTCTGAAGTTAAAACTTTCTAAAAGCAGGTCATGGCAGGCAGTCCTGTCCTAGGCTGGAATCTTCCCTGACAAAAGGCAACCTTTTCCTTAATTAAGCCTGTCTATTGTCTTTCTGTATCTTTGATAACAGGCCTTTGGAATGTCAAGGTAACTTCCCTTTTTCCAAAGCCCTGGGGCACAACCACTCATATCGGAGCAAATCCCCTCATTGTTTCTGTTATTGTGTTAATTGTTGACTGTTAACTATCCTGCATCCACATATGTAAAAGAAGTATGTGTCTATCATTTGACCTTTTAATCAATCCCAAAAGTTTCCCTGCTTTGCCTTCTCCTGCCTCCCTACTTTATCACCAATAGATTTCATGTAACCCATTTATGCCTTCTCTTTTGATTGTAATGTATAAAATAAGGAGCAAAACTGCCATTTTCTGGAGCATTTCCTCGATCTGTTGAGGTTTTGCTTCCTGGAAATTGTCAGTTTGGCTCAGATAAACTCACAAAAATTCTCTAAGGTTTGCATGTTTATTACATTGACAGGTGATAGTTGGAGACAGGAGAAAGTAAAGTGGGGATATCTCTGGGATTGGATAAAGGGTAAAATGAAGAGACAAATACTTCTTTAACATTGGTAGGAGTACAGTATAGTTAACAACGAACATTTATAGCACTTAGATATGGTATGAGGGGGGAACAAGATAATGAGGTCTTGGCTCACTGGTTGGGAGATTGTGCCCTGAGGGGTCTAGAAAAAGGAACTACTCAGACATTCTGAATGGAATTTAAAGGTATGTTATCTTAGGTGCTAAAAGACAATAGACAGGTTAAAGATTTACCGTTGTCAGGGATGATAGGGCCTAGAACATGACCACCCCCAAGACCTGCTTTTAGTTAGGAAGTGTTAATTTCAGATCATCCATTGTGGTTACTTTTGGTCTCTGTGTTTGTAAGCCTCCCCTGAGCTTGTCAGGTTTAGTGTGTGGCCCCTTCTTTGTCTCAGGCAGAAAAGAGTAGAGTCTTGGGACCTTCAGAGATAAGAAATTGGAGATTGGGTTTGCCTAGGCAGCAGGTGTTACTGGGTGTTTTCTCCCGCTGCTACCCTTTAGGCAAAATTCCAGAGGCAAAATTCTGGTGATAAATGAGTCTTTATCCAAAAGCTACAATTACGGCTAAACTCTTTAATACCTGAGTTCTTCTATCATTCCACCTGTTAGTTTTTGGGGTTTTTTTTCTAGATTTTATTTATTTATTTTTAGAGAGCGGAGAAGGAAGGGAGAAAGAGGGAGAGAAACACCAGTGTGTGGTTGCCTCTCGCGTGTCCCCTACCAGGGACATGGCCTGCAACCCAGGTGTGTGCCCTGACTGGGAATTGAACCCACAACTCTCTGGTTCACAGGTTGGTGCTCAATCCACTGAGCCACACCAGCCAGGGCCCCCGTGTTAGTTTTTAATTATCTTATTCCTATAGGGATAGTTTACAAACTAAAACAACATAATGATGGGGGGCTTAAAAGGTGGAAAATTTTAGTTCCAGGTAATAGCTAATAAGCTTAGTAATCAATGCTTGTAAAAAGCTGTTGTTTCAGGAACTGAAAGTAAGACCCACCTTGACTCCAAGGAGACCATAAGCAGTTCCACCCTGTGTCTCAGGAGGACAGCAAGCAATTAGATGGTATCTGAGCCATTGTTCTCCAGGGTGAGATGCCCACTGCCCAGGACACAGATGAAAGACCACCCCCCAGGGCACAGATGAAAGAATGCTGAGCCTTTTCATCCAATTAACCTTTTCCATGAGTTCCAAACCCCTTTGAAACTGGAAAAGCTGGAATTTATGCTACCTGTCACCTACCAGACCCAATACACACACAGGGATTGAATCTTTATGGGTGCTTTATTCAGATGGCTGGTGGTCTGAGAAAACAGCAGGCTTGTACCCTACCAGACCATCCTAAATTCCATTTTAAACTGACCATTTTTATAAGGATAAGAAAGGTGTAGGTAAGGGGTTTGGAATTCAGGGAAAAAGTCAGATAAAAAGCCACAGCATTCTTTTATCATCTGTGCTTCAGTCTTTTGCTGAAGTCACTTCATTGCATAAGAAAAGAGATGATGCTGGTTTAAAGTTTTGTTCTAGTTATAAAATAACAATGCATAGACTCTGCAAGTTCAAATTGCCTGTTAAGTAACAGTGATAAGCACAAGGCCTGCTTCTTAAGTATGATTTCATGAGGGTTGATGACCGTGGTTTGTGGAACTTCCATCTTAATGAATTTTACACTGACACCTACCACTCAGTTATTATAATGGAATTGCTAGGTTTACAGGAAAAGCTCTCAGCTCTATGGGCTCAGTTTTAACCCCGCGTTTTCACCATTTCTGCCTAAACTAAGCGCATTAGGAGATGACCATTGTTAACCAGCACCTGTGAGACCAGGGGTGTGAGGTGTTGGACTCTGGGAGGGTGGGCTGTGAGCCACACTTGGCCTGATGTGCGGGCAGGATTTGACATAGCCCCCAGGAGGGACCTAGCACAGAGGCCCTCCTAACCTGGCATAGGGAGCTGATGCTCAGAGCTGACACAGGCTTTTCACAGCATTGTCCTGCAAATCCTGAAGCAATGAGTCCCCATCACAGAGAGCTCTCTTTCCTGAGTTGTGGGCATGTGGTATGGCCCAGACATTCTGGGACTGTTCCACACCTATAGGCAAAATCCCATTCTCAGACTGTGCTATTTACTATGGGCCACCCGAAATAACTGCTTGAGATATTCCACCCATGCACTCCTTACCCTTATATTTCCTCCAGAGCAGTTTGTTTTCTCTGCTAGGCTGAAGACAGAGATACCACAGCTGAAAAACTTCAGCTTTAGCATCAGAACATCATCAACTTTCCAAGATGGCGGGACCCATGTTTGCTCTGTACACACAACTATGCAATTGCTAAATAGACTATTTCTCTCAAATGCCTGAGATTCCAGGCCAGATTGGGACTGTGATGACCAGGAGCTCAGATTCTAAGCCCAGGCAGCCCATGAGAGAAGAAGGATGGAGTGAGTTGGGGAGGTCTCTCAGGCTGGGGAGTTGGGTCACCTTCTCTCTCCTGCACAGCAGCTCTCATTCCCTTGTGTCAGGCTGCCCCACAGCCCAGTGAGAGGCTGGAAAATTGGAAGAGTTGGAAGAGGTGTCCAGGACAATGACTGTCACACATGACCATGGGGAGAGCGGGCTCCTGAGCAGACCCGAGGTCCCACCTCAGTCAGGACTCGGTGGTGCGGCTGAGTGCGTGCCAGCGTTTCACCAGTTCCTTGGGCTTGCTGAGCATCTCGGTCCAGTGCTCCAGCTCTCTGCCACGGGCATACATGTAGGGGCCCACCACCACCCGGCCCAGCTGGAGGCTCCCTGCAAGGGAGAGAAAGCAGTGTCATTCTGTGGGGCACAGAAGCCACATTGCTTCAGGCATCCCCAGTGTCCAATCTTTCTCTTGCCCCCCCTTCTCTTTCTCATTCACTCCTCCCCTTCAAGGAAGTAGCCAGCCCCCTCCCTCTTGGAGCTGCAGCTGATAGCCCCCAAAGAGATCTTAGGAGCTGGAGATCGTAGCATTGGGAGGAGGGCGTGTAGAGGAGCAGTAAGCCCAGGTAAAGAGCCAGACCTTCAAAGGCGCCTGCTCCACTCCTCACCCTCCTGCTGGGCCACCTTATGCCTTCCTCACATCAGAGCTGAGGGACTAGGTGTCCCTCCACAAAGAAGCCTTCTTTCAACAGCCCACTCATACATTCAACATTCAACAAAACTGTCACCCTCCAACTGTCACAGTGGAGAAGGTAGCTCTGGCCCAGAGACCAGCCAGCTTTGCTCCCCTGGATGGTGATAGTGGACACTGGGGTATGGGGCAGTGTGGGGAAGCTGCTGGGATAACTTCCAAGACATGAAGGCTGTGTTAAGGCACGAGGCAATGCAGGGAACACTGTGACCCACAGCATCAGGTCACTTGGCCAAGGGCAGGCAGCCATGCTGCATGCCAGACTCTTGCAATGTGCCACAGGACGGGGTAGCAGAAGTCATCCTTTCTAGGGCACGATAGTCAAACTGGAATAAGGCTGGGCATGAATCCCAGCTCTCTCACTAGCAAGCGCTGTGTTCTTGGGCAAGTGTCTTAGTCCTAGTTTGCTTAGGGCACACAACAGAAACAGAGCTCTCCTGAGGGTCCACACTGCCTGAATGCTCAGCAGCCCTCATTGGCCCTTACCCCACCCCCTGGGGTCGGGAGCAGCCTTACTGTCCCCGTCAGTGTCCTGCAGCACTGTCAGGCGGAGGCTGGCAGTGTCCAATTCTGTGGGGTCGGCCTTGAAGCTGAAGGTCTCGCTGTATACAGGGTGGGTAGACCCCAGCACAGCTGAAGTCTTCTTGCTCTTGATAAATTTGTTGTGGTTCATCAGGGACACTTTGACAAATACACCTGAGGGGCAGTGCAGACAGAGGGCTGAGAGGTACGGGCAAAGGCCCAAGCCTCTGGACTGTGGGAGGTCGCAGGGAGGGCACATGCCCACTCTGCCGCCAGGACCTCATTACTCACAGCTGCTGCAGCCAGAGGGCATTTCCAGGGGAAACAGGGTTGATTAGTGAGCTGCCTCAGGGCGGAGGACATGCTCAGCTCCCTTCCCCTTCCTTCCTCTCTGCCTTCCAAACTACCCACAGCTTGGCTGGCCCTTGTTCACAGAGGCCTGGAACCACACACTCATTCCTCCCACTTGGGTACTGGGTGCTCAGACCCCTGGGTCCCCTTGAACATCTTTCTCCTTCAGAAAGCCAAGGTTTGGGTGTGGGGCTCAGATGGGTTTTGGATCTGCAGTGGACAGTTGAATGCCAGCTTGCTTAAAATGCAAAGACACATAGGTGGCCAAAAACCAATGTTCACTTAGATGCAAAGACCAACAGGTGGCAGACAGCTGTCCCCTTGTGGAGGCCCACGTAGGGATGGGGCGTGTGGGGTGAACCAGTGCAGGACCTCTGCTCCTCCAGCTCCTGCAGTCTGGGAGGCTGGAGGAAGCAGAGAGCCATTCGGGCTGCCAGCCTGGGGTACCTCTGCTTCCAGAAGAGCGCCATGCCTGTGTTCAGGGGAACCTCCCTGGGGGCAGGGAGGCGTGGGGCCTCACTCTGGAGGAAGTGGATCCTTACACAGAAGGGCAGGAAGAGGGGTGGGCAGTATAATTCAAGGAGCCAAGACCCTCCTTTTGGAAAAGGGAGGAGCTGACTTGGTCTCAGAAATCTTAGGGGCCTTGGTGGAGGCCAAGGGGATGCAACACTGGGTTCAACATAAGGAAATGGCTTCTCACACCAATGTCCACACAGGGTGCAGATCATAAAATAGTGAGTGCTCTGTGATGTGCAGTATGCAAGTAGAAATTGGATGGCAGAGTGTGAGGGTCGGACTCTAGCCCCAGCCCCAGCCCCAAGCTTGCTGGGCAGGATCTGCCCCAAGGGGAAAGCTTACTGATAACGCCCTTGTTGTCCTGGAGCTTCAGGCCTTTGGCACGTAGTACAACCACAGTGAGACGGCTCAGGCAGTTGTTGTAGCTGAGGCAGAACTGGAGGTCACCGAACTCCGAGGGGGGCTGGAGATGCCGAGAGGAAGGCACCGTGTCACACGGGCAGGTGCTGGGAGAACCCCACTGCCTTCTTCCTTTCTCCCAGCAGTCAGGCCCAGGGGACCAGGTGACATCCCACCTCATATTCATTTTCCCTCCTTTAAACCCACCCACCTTTTTATAGATGGAGAAACTAAGGTTTAGAGGGCCGAAAGGATGTGCTGGAGATCACACAGTGGTGAGGACCAGAGCTGAGGCTTCAAACCCAGGTCTGGATGATTCCAAAGCCTATTCTGAGCTATGGGTCTTTCCTGGGGGTTGGAGGAAGGCAGGTAAATATATTTTTTGGTGGTCCATTTGGAGTATTGCTTATCACAGCTGTCTGATCTAGATGTGAAATCTAAACACAGATTTTTGAAGTTGTTCTAGGTAATCTGACATCCATGGCAAAACAACCTCAGGCAGCCCCTCCTTGCCCAGGAGTGACTCCACATACCCTCTTCCACCTATGCAGCTCCACCCAGGCCCACCACCCTGACTCACACGTGTAGGGGTGCTGGTCCACCCCTGCTGGCTGCCCACAGTGGTCTGATGCACAGTGGTATCTGTCTAGTGACCTTGACTTTTACCTCCAGACTCTCAGCCTCTAGGTCTCTCCAGATAATGCGTCTACAGTCGCCCGCCAGAGTCTCGTTCTTCAGGGGGAAGAGCACCTGGCCCAGGAGCTGGTGCTTCTTCTGCCTGTCCACATGGTACACCGAGAACCTCAGTACCCTCTGAGTGATGCTCTTGCTAGACACCTGGGGGAGATGAGGGCTAGGCTGGGGACTGTATTAGAGACAAGAGAAGGGATGGTGTGCACACTGTTCTGGACACAGGAGCTTTTGGTGAGGGTTGTCTCAACCAGAGACTGTAGACCCCAAAGCCAGGCATCTTTGGAGACCCCTCACAGCAGCGTGGCCAGTACAGGAGTGTTCTCCCAGGAGGTGGGAATGTGTGTCAGTCTTGCCACACGGAGTGTGGTCTGAGGACCAGCAGAATTCACCACCCCCTGGATCTTGTTGGGAATGCAGGACCTTAGGAACCACCCCCAACCCATGAAGTGTAATCTACTGTTTCATAGGACTTCCCAGTGATTGGCCTGCATGTAGAAGTATGAGAGGTCCTGCATTGGAGCCTAGAGAACCTGCCTGCCTCTGCTATCTGGGTTGAGCACCCCAACTTCCCTCTTCCTGAGACTCAGTCTCCTTACCCTGAAACAGGTTAATTGTTCTTACTACCTGGATTGTGAAACCCAAGCACAGTGTCTGACTTAGGACAGGCAGTTAATTAATAATGATTTTCTTTTATTTTCCTCCTTCCCTTCCCCTAAAAGCACAAGAGAGGGTCAGGATCAAGTTAATGCAGGGACAGGGCAGGGAAGTGATGAACAAGAGAATAAGTATGTGACTATGACGTGTGGCCACGCTGATTAGTCAGCCTGCACACTTTGGGTCTTGCTGACTTGACAAGAACATGTTCACCTGTGAATTCTCACAGCCTTGGCCCCAGCAGGACAGCCAGGATCTGGGCTCTATGATCTTAGGATCATGGACGCCCCAGGATTTTCTCAGTTCTCAGCCTCAGAACAGGGCAAGAATCAGGATTCTGGCCTCTGCAGTCACAGTCTTGCGGGATGCTGACTGGTCTCTCCTCACCTTGCATCCAGCCCAATGACCAGTGCTTAAAAATGTTTGCCTCACCATGGCTGGTATGGCCCAGTGGATTGAGAGCCGGCCTGTGAACCAGAAGGTTGCAGGTTTGATTCCCAGTCAGGGCACGTGCCTGGGTTGTGGGCCAGGTCCCCATTTGGGGGTGAGCAAGATCAAAGTATCTCTCGCACTTCAATACTTCACTCCCTCTCTTTCTCCCTTCCCCTTTCTTTAAAAATGAATAAATAAAATATATATTTTTTTAAAGTTTGTCTAAGTCCTCTCAGCAGCTCTTGATTGCTGTCTTCCCATAAGGGCCCCCAGCCACCTGCTGAGGTTCCCAGGCCTTTGTGAGCTTGGCTCAGTGCCCTCACAGCCATGGCACCTCCAGACCCTTAGCCAGGCAGCCCAACATACAGCAATGGCACTTAGGTTCTGCATTGGCCTCTGACAGGATAGGTGAGTTTCTGTCCATATTCCAAGGGGCCTGGAGGTCTCATCCTCTCCCTTCCTTGGATATCCTTGGCAGAAACCCCATAGTGTTCCAGGGCTTTGGAGTGCTTCCTCCATGCCCCTTGGGCCAGGACCTGGCATTCAGGAGGTGATTCAATAATTTTTTTTCTTTTTTTTGGTCTCCTCCAGGCAACCTGGGAAGGAGGAGCCTGGCTCTCTGCCCCCTCACCCTCCAAGTCTCTCCCCTGCCCCTGCCTCTGCCATTGGAGTTCAAGGCTCTTCAGGCCCTTCAGCGCCCTGACCTGACAGGCGGGGTGAGGCAGGGCCTGTGGCACAGGGGTTCTGGGGGCCACAGGACCCTGGCCAGTATAGGATGCTGGGGTTCTCCTGCAGGATGACTGCTCCTTCCCAGACCCTGCCTTCTCCAAACACCGTACCTGGAAGATGAAGTGTTCGTCAAACTGCGGGTTGGCAGTTCTGCGTTTGGTCTTGGACTGGAGCAAGCGCCGCTCATCAGGCAGCAGGTGGAGCTTCACCAGTGGGCTGCAGGTCTCTGAGGGCACCTGTAGCCACTGTGCCTTGATCAGGCCCACCAGTAGTCGCTCAGCCTCCTGCTGATATTCCACAGAGAACCACAGCCGCCCCAGGCAGCCCTCTGGGCAGTGGGTCTCACTCTTGTCTTCTGGAAACTTGTACAGCTCTGGGTTGATGGTCCCCACCACACATGCATCTCCTGCAACACAGGGGCTGGGAGGTCTGGCAGGCCAGAGGAAGGCAGAGGACTGGGGACAGCAATCTCTGGGCTTTATCTCCCTCTCCTGGCCCACCCCTTCTTGACTGAGCCTTGATTAGGCCTCTCCTGTGGCCTCTTCTGACCATATGTGCCCCACTTGCTTCTCCTGACTGAATGGAGTCCTTCTCTCTAGTGCAGCTCCTCTAGGAGGCCTTCTTAGACTAAGGCATTGTACATCCAGGCCTGCTCCTCCCTGGGGCCTCCAGCAAAGCCCCCAGTATTCACTCAACTCCTATCCCCTGTGATCAATCCTCACCCCCAGAGGTTAGGGCCCGCTTGGCAGGGGCGGGAGGGGGTCACAGTGGCCAGCACTTGGTCTGGCCCCTTTCTGTGGTGTCCAGAGGATGTCTCAGTGATAAAGTGTTGCCTCTTTTTTTTTTCTTTTCAAATTAGAAGGACCAATGGATGACTGGTGGTTCCTGGGAAGCTTTCAGAGCAAAAAAGGTGGGCAGAATCCTGTGTCCAGTTCCTACCATTCTGCCCTCTTCATCATCCTGGAACAGGACCCAGCTTGGGTCCTGCACCTGGGAACACGAGGGCTCCATTTTTCAGATGCTTACTGCCTCTGTGACCTTGGGCAAGGCACAGCTAACTTTCCAAGCCTGTTTAAGAATGTGTAAAATGGGGCGATAGTCCCTCTCCCTCCAGAGGCATGGTGAGGTCTAATTCCGAAAGGGCACATGAGGCCCTATCAGGCCCCAGCTGGGGTGCAGCATGCACTTGGTAAACCCAAATACCTGGAAAGAGTGGCCAACTCTGGCATCTCTGGGTCTATCCAGGCAATGTTCCAGAGCCAGGCCGTGACAGCAGAAGGGCCTGCCTCTGGCCTGAGCAGACCCTGACCCCTGGACAGGCCCTAGCAGAAGCGCTCACCAAGGTTGCTGTTGCTGCTGTGTGGCAGGGGATCCGGGTCTGGGCAGCGGGGGTCCCGTTGCACCTGGGTCCGCTCTCTGTTGTGCAGGGACACCCGGTCTTGACTTTGGAGGAAAGGGGGCACCACAAATGGCACACCTGGTGGCCTGTCCAGAAGCAGAGTGATGACACATAGGTGGCAAGGAAATGGTGTGGCCTCAGAGCACTTGCGCAGAGGGGTTGAATACCAGAGGCAAGAACTCTGTCTGATACCATAGCAGTGGTGAGTTGGAGGGGCACAGCTTCTGGGGTCAGCCTGCCTGGGTTTGAATGCCTGTTCTCCCACTTACTACTTATATCCTCTGAGCCTCAGTTTTCTCAGCTGGACAATGGGCTTCATAACACCTGTCTCATGGCTGTGATGAGGATGTGGGAGTTTCTTTGTGATAGCTCCTGGCTTGGCAACAACAGCACACAGGCTGTGCTTCATAAACAGACCTTTCCTTCCCACCCCACTTCAAGGGAAATGTCACAGAGAGGGTACTAAGCAAGGCGCACTGGGCCCCACATCCTGTCTCACCTGCTTGTCTGGGTCCCCCCCTGCAGGGGGCAGAGCTTGTGCCCCTGTAGGCTGGAGACGGCCCCGGTCCCTGGCAGCTCCTCATAGGTGAACGTGGCACAAATCCTCTTCCAGAGACAGCAGCTCATCCCGATCAACAATAGCAGCAGCAGACCCCCAAAGATGCCCCCAATCACCAGGGCCACCTGCTCTGGGGGCAGAGACCAGCAGGCCTGTGATGCCCCTTCACGCCACTGGCCTGCTGGGGGTAGAATTTGGACACCAGGCTTTCTGGTCTGCTGGGGAGGGGGGCTGCTGGCTGGACTCTGCTGGGTCTCAACCCAAAAGCCATTTCCCTTGGGGTCCAAGTGCCCTGGGCAGCACCTTCTGGTTTCCCTTGGAAAGCCGTTGGGATACCTGCTGAAATGAGCCGTTTTCTTTTGCTCCTGAGTAGAAATTAAACTGTCTTTTACCAGAACCTTCATTTTCCCTGGAATCCTGTTCGGGCTTGAGGGTGGGCTGGGTGTGGGCACCAGGCACTTAAGGAAAGCCGAGGAAGGGATGATGCCCTGGGTCACATTCAGGACTCCATCGCTTAGGGTTCTAAAACCTGCTGAGAGGCTGGACTCAAGTTTGAATTCTGTAACTTTCTCTAAAACTCACTCCTTCCCTCAACTCTGTCAAGAGTTGAACACACCTCAGGGAGTCCGGGGGAGGCGCTGGAGGGGTTGTGGACGAGAATGGGGACAGCAGGTGTGAGAAACGGAGACACACGGAGGATCCTTTGCACCTGGCACCTAACCGCCACATTTTCAGGGAGCTGGAAGGCTCCACCTAGGGCGCGCCGAGAGCGCTTGGACACTGGGTCTCAGGAGCAAAGAAGGGGGCCTCTTTTGGCTTACGTGCAGGCGCGTGGCTTCCGGGCTCGGGGCTCTGGACCGCGCGGGGTGGTGAGAAAACAAGGCCCCCACAACCTCCTGGCCGCAACTGGCCGCGAGGAGCCAACCTCACTCTCGACTCCACCCCGCACCCCGCTATAAGCCGGGGGGCAGGACAGGGGCTGCGCCCCAGCGGGGGCTGGCGGGGTGGGGGAAAGTGGCCTAGGGGCCGGTGCGCCGCGCTGAGGGCAAGGGTGGGGAGACGAGAGCACTTACCAGCCATGGGGCTGCTCCGGCTGGCCGTCGGGGTGCAGCCCGGGGCTCGGTCTCTCTGCTCTCCGCGCCTCCCGCCGCCGCTGCTGCGAGTCAGACTGTTGAAGTGCGTCGTGGGGCCGTAGGTGGGCGCGGGGGCTGCCCCTTGTTGTGCTGTGGGCCTGCGGCGGTGGACGGCGGGGGCAAGGACTCGGCGCCCGGAGGCTGCAGCCCCGCCCCGGCCTGGCCGTGGCCTGGGCCTGGCTCAGGAGGGGCGCGGAGCCGACCTGGCGCTCCCGGAAATCGCTGGGCCCCAGGCGGGGCGGGACGGGCGCTCCGGGCTCCCTGTGGCTGCGGACGGGGTGCGGTGCTAGGGCCACCGCCTACCGGAGGACAGAGCCGGTGCCTTCTCCGCCCGCTTCAGATAGAGGGCTACCTGGCCCGTTACACCTGGCGGCCTGGGCAAGCATCGCCTAGGGATGCGTTTCACCTGCTGCAAGTCTGTGGGCTCCAGGGGCTTCCCGGATGCCAGGGCGTAGTTCCCGGGCCCGGACCCCATGCTGCCCGCCTGACCTCCGTGGCGCGCGGTGCGTTGCTTCACTGTCCTGGTTCGCCCTCTCAATAGACAAAATAATGAAGCGTGGCGAGCGTGGCTTCTGCAATCCGACCACCTGGGCTCCAACTCCGGCTCCCCACGCGCCGGCTGTGCTATTTGGGCAATTTATTTCAGGTCACTTTCCTCAGTCAGGTTAATAATAGTAGTCCCTCTAAAGTTAATATATGTACGGGGCACTTAGAGCCGTGACTGGACCAAGGGGGAGGGGAGCAGGGCATGCCAACCCTTTTAGGGAGAGTATCTAACCGAGGTTGGCGTCGCCAGGGCGCCTCCGCACCCTCAGCACCTATAATTATAGTAACTATTATCGGACCGCAGGGATAGCGCCAGTCGAGGCTGGTGGACGCAGCCTTGACAGAGAGGCTCGGGGAAGGCTCCTCCAGGTCCTCTGCCTGCTCCCACCGGCAGGTGCCCTGTGAGGGGATGCGCCTCCTCACGCAGCCTGCACAACGTCCCAGTGGAGGACTCTGGTGGGAACGTCTGAGACCCGGAGGTGGGCAAAGGAATATATGCGTGTGGGAGAAGGGAGACTTGGTCTTGTTTTCCAGCCCTGAAGGTTTCATCCAAAGACCCAACCTGGGCTGTGCTCCCGAGGGGTACCTGTGCCTGTCATAGGATGGAGAAGGTGGGGTGGACAAGATGCAGAGCCTTCAGGCGGTGGGTGTGCAAGGCTCTGGCCTGCCTGAACCCCGGATGACCTGCGGGAGGGTGGGTGGTGAACTGAGGTCCCACACAGGAGCAGGGCCTGGGAGCCTTTTGATGCCTGTGTGCATAGGAAGTGTGGCCACTCTCCTTTGGGGTCTGGACTGGTGTGAGATGGTAAGAAGGCATGACCCTGCACCCTGAAACTGTCCCAGAGGAGTGGGAGTGGGGCCTCTGTCTCTGCTCCATCCCTGTACCATGTTAGGAACCTGTTGTGGGCAGGGAACCCCGCCGCGCCCCCCCCCCCCACACCAGGCCTTTCTTCTGCAAACCTGTCCTCAGGGGACCTGGTCATATTGGCTGGAGTGTCTGGAGAACCTGGGGCCCTGACCTCTGCTTCTGCAGGGCTGGCATTGGGGTGGTGTTTCAGGAAAAGGGCCTGGGTCCCCCTAAAACTTCTCCATCTTTCCCCTCATGCCTGAGTTGGAAGTCTGTATTAGTTTCCTGTTGCTGCTGTAATGAATTACCACAATTTTTTAAAAACCATCCCAGGGTTTGTAGTTAAAAACACAAATTTATTATCTTACTATTATGGAAGGTAGGGCTGCATTGCTTTGCCTTTCCCACCTTCTTGAAGCTGCCAGCAAATGGCCCCATTCTTCATCTTCAAAGCCAGCAGCAGCATTTTCTAATCTCTCTAAGTCCCCTTCATCTTCACATCAACTTTTTTTGCCTCCCTCTTCTAAAGACACCTGTGATTACATGGGGCCCACCCAGATAGTCCAGGGTAATCTCCCCATCTCAAGACCCTTAATTTAATCACAGCTGCAAAGTCCCTCTTGCTATGTAAGGTAACCTATTCTTAGGGTCCAGGAATTAGGACACAGGTGTCTTTGGAGCCATTATTGTACAGACCACAGTGTTCATATAGCCCTCTGGGAGAGGTGGTTCACATTCTCCTTCCTTCTGCTGATTGGAGCTCTCCGTGCACCCCAAGGCTGGAACCAGAAGGTTAGCAAGGTCCATGTGTCCCCTGCAGGGTAACCCTTCAGTTGCCATGACCTCCCAACCCCAAGCTCCCTGTGTGGCCTGCCAGTCCCGTCTGTGCCCAGCCACCTCCATGGCTGGGTCTGTACTGCACTTGGCTCCTTTGGGTATGGGGAAGGGAGTAGGTTCTACTGGAAAATGGAGATTTGTGGCCAGTGAATAACTGCCAGACCCAGAGCTGCCCATCCTTCCCCAGCCCCATGTTGTGCCTTTCAAGGGCTCCCATCATCCTCCCTGGCCCCTTTCCCTCACCACCCACATCCAAGCAGTGGCCAATTCCTGCCAGCTCTTCCTCCTCTGCCCATCTCCATCACCACCAAAAGCTTTACCTAGGCCTCCATCGTCCCTTACCTGGAGCAGTCTGGAGCACTGTGTCAACCTCCTGTCTGCTCTTCAGATTGGATCTTCAGCCCATTCCCCAGCTTATGTCTTCCGGGTTCTCCAGCCCTATTCTCACCCTCCATCCCTGTGTAGTGCTCAGTGCTTGGGGCTGTCAGCACCCTCACTCTCTCAGATCAGGACCTCCATGAAGGCAGGGCCACGGCTTTTTTTTTTTTCCTTAATTCTCACTTGATGACATTTTTTTAATTGTTTTTAAAGAGAGGAAGGAAGGGAGAGAGAGGCAGAGGGGAGAGAGATAGAGAGACAGAGACAAGGATATGAGAGGGAAACATCAATTGGTTGCCTTCTCCTGGGGATCAAGTCCACAACCTGGATATGTGCTCTCCAGGAATCAAACCTGTTACCTTTCATCCTGCAGGATGATGCTTCAACCAACTGAGCCACACTGACCAGGGCAGCAGGACTATGTCTTATCTGGTTCAACAGTCCCAATATCTGCTTCTGGACCCACAGCTGTGCTGCTGGTGGTGGGTGAAGGGCTTGTGCACTCAGGAGGAGCTGTGCTCTGGTTTCTGCCACCACCGTTCATGTGGCACACAATCAGGGCCCAGGGTTTGAACCTGACAGGACCTCCTTGGCCTGCTCTGGATGCCAGCTGTGGGGTCTTGTACTCAAACTGCTAGCTCTGTCTGCAAGCATCTTACACATTCAGCCAGCCTGCTGCTGAGGGTTGTTTGTTTGTTTGTTTTTTTAACCTATTAAATCCTCACCTGAGGATATGTTTATTGATTTGAGAGAGAGAGAGAGCCATCGATATGCGAGAGAAACATTGATCCGTTGCCTTCCATAGGTGCCCTAACCAGGAATTGAACCCATATCCTTTTGGTATATGGAATTACACTCCAACCAATGGAGCCACCAGGCTAGGGCCAGCCTGCTGAGCTTTGAGTGTTTTTTCTCCCATTGGGAAAAAGAGCGCAGGTGGCAGGAAGGAACTCACCTTTCTTGCTGATCCTATGGTCTGGGCATTATGACACAGTCTTGATGTACAAGATCCCATCAATCCCTGTCTCATGTCAGCCCTGCAGGGTAGGTACCACCCCCTCAGGTGAGGCAATTAAATCAAAGAGGTGCCATGGCCCATCTAGTTAAGTGGTAGAACTGGACCTGTCACCTGGCCCCCTCATTCTTTCCTTCCCACTGACCGGCTGAGGAGCCCATCCATGAAAGACCCCAGGAGACCATTTTCTATGCTGGTGACCATGAACTAGGACAAAAGCCACAGCACTGTAGTCAGTCTCCCTTCTGTCCATGGTCCCACAGGGGCTCTGAGACCAGGCTGCCCTGGAGCCGACTGCACATAGCAGAATGGCTTCCTGGTTTGCTGTTCCCTGGCTTTGCTTCCTGTTTTCAGATTTTGTTCCTTGCTCGGTCTCTCAAAGCTGAGAAATCTGTAAACAGCAGTAGACATGGCTTCTTTTTTCCATGGCCAAGGGGAAGTCATATTTCCACTGGCAAAAGCATTTCCAAGGAGGGTGGCAGGAAGTCCAAGTGTTTAAAGTCCTGTAAATGCCTACAGATGATTAATAATTCAGTGCAATGGATGATTCAGGAGAAAGGCCGCTTTCAATTAACCTTAAGAATCAGCCCCATCTGAGGAAGTGTCATCTCTCATCATTTAGAAACAGAGGCCAGAGCAGGATAAAGACATGTTGAGAAACATGTGGAAGTCTGCATCTCTCACATTTATATAAATTCCACCCTGGTCACCCCAGGAGCCTCTTTGTGAGGTCGGAAGGATTCTCCCACTCCCAGCATCATCTCTTTCTTCCAGTCTTATTAGGGAGGCTTAAGTATTAACTTCCTCTAGTCCCTTTTTTGCAGGAGCTTGGAGGAAGTATCTGTCCTTGTCCCTCACTTCCCCATGCTGGCTCCAAATGTGTCCCATCCTATGGACAGCCACTCAGTGTCCTAGGATGGAGCTGGGGGGGCTCAGGGTTCACTCCTGCCTCCCAGGAGTGTCCTGTGTCCCCTTGCCCAGGTCTCCCTCCTTCCTGCCCCTGCCTAGCAGCCTTTTCTTTCTTGGGAATTACTTTCACCCCTCCTGCCCACATAGTAGCTGATAGAAGCCAGTCTCCTCTCTTTCCCCACATCGCCAGTTCACTTCTGTTCTGGGGCTTTGCCCATGGTTCAGGGACAGGCTATGACCTAATTGAAATAAACCCTGGAATTTTTGTGGGATCTGCAGGGCAAGAGACACCGCTATTTCTGTGGGTGTTGCTGAGCTGAAGGAGCCAAGTGTGCCACAGTTGGGAGCACCTGTGTAGAGGACAGTGTGGGACAAAGCCAGCAAGGAGCATGGAGCAGAGCTGGAGGCCTGGTAATGCCCCGGTCCTGCATGCTGGTAGCCACCTATCCCTGGATGAGTCAATGAATTACCTTTCTTTCTTTTTCCTAAGCTAGTGTGTGTTTATTTCTCCCACTTGCAACTAAGAGCTTTAACTAAGGCAGGAGATGAAAGAGGGGGCAGGTTCTGTGAGACTTTTATTCCCACTTTACCAGTTGGAAGATGAGGGACACTGAGGCGATAAGTTGCCTGAGGCCACTCAGCTAGGAGTGGGTGGCACGGTTTGACATCAGCTGTTCCAGCTTCAGATCTCTTGACCACCAGGGCCGACCCTCAGAGCAGAAGTCAGGGACTGAAGCAAGGCTTGTCTTTTCTGAATTGTCGCCTCTGGCCATGCAACAGTCTCAAGGATTGTTGGCCACTCAGGGTTGCAGTCTTATCAACTAGGGCCATTGTGGTAAACAATGTTTAATTTACCACTGAGTCTCCACTATTCACTCCACCCCTGCTCCAACTTTTTAGTTGCTCAAAGCAGAACCCAGATTTTGTGAGGTGCAGTGATGTGCTCAGCTCCAGGGATTGATTCTGAATGGTCCAAGCCCTGCAGGGCTCTCTCATGCCCCTTTCCTAGATTGTGACTTGACCAGCCTTCTTTGCAGCTAGGGGTGGCCACTGGACAGTGTTTTAACCAATGAGATACATGAGGACATCTCCCAGGGGACTGATAAAAAAGGCTTTTTTTTAAAAAAAAGTATCAAGATGTTAAATTGTTTTAGATGTTAAGATGTTTTGGCTGAAACACTAAGAAGTTAACTATCAAATTCCAAAGGGCGTTGATAGACTACAATGCAGATTTTTAAAGTTGGTTGAGAACCAGTTGGACAACTCGCCCATAGTGAGAAAGAGAAGGCTGAGAGAGTGGAGTAAAGGATTTGTGATATTCCTTTGGTGAGGGCTGGGGCTGTGATGGGGGACCACCACCAGGAAAGACAGGTGGAGTAGCTATTCCCTTCCCTCAGGCCCAGAGGGTGCTGGCTTCAGCAGAACCATTCTGAGAGCTTGCTTGGTATCCCCTGGAGTTTGTAAGGAAATGGACTGGTGCTTGTGGCTTCTGGCTTGTGATGGTAGAGAAAAAGTAGAGACAAGACTAAGCTGTTGTTATGTTGGGAAGTAGCTACACTCTGTCGAATGGTCAAAGGCTTGTGGACCTCAGGGACTAGATCCACCACTTGTGGTGGGAGTGTGGGCCTGAGTGTGGGGAATTGCCACTGGCCTGCTCCTGGGGTTTGTCAGCACATGGAATGTGTGCATATTTCCATGAGCAGAGGTAGGCTGCATGAATGAAAGGGGTGGCACATGGTCACCTCAGATCCTGGCCCAAAGGCCTGCCAGAGAGCTGGTGGGATAGCTGCAGAAAGTACCAGAAGGTGAACTTTCTATGGGCTGAGGAGAAAGTAAGTGGCTTCTGATTTATTTGCTTGGATAAAGGGAACTACATATAGCTCTGGAGTTGGGAGCGGTGGACTGGAAGCGGGAAAGGGAAGTTGGTCTTTAAGAAACTTTTCAAAGTGTCCATGAGAGCATTAAACCTCTTCCAGATCTGGAGAGCATACAAAAGGCCATCTTTGAGACCATCAAGATAGAACTTTCCATACTCTCTTTCCTTCCTCTCTCCATACGCTGTGACCTCAGAAGTCTGCAGGAGGCAATATGAGAGAGAAGAGAAGATGCTGATCACATCACTCTCTCAGAGAGCAGGGGTTGCCTCAGGCCAGCCCCTAGCTATGGAAGTCAGGAAGACTTAGTCAACTCCAGTTTTCAGATATGATTATCACCTGACCTGGGCTTTCTAATGATTCAAGGGACACTGTTGAAGGCAGTGGACAGAAGAAAAGTAAGCTCTGTCAAATGTTGTTCCAATCCAGGTGTGTGGCCTCCACAAAGAGCTCAGGGCTCTCCCATGTCCTCCTCATTTACCCCAGATAGATCATGTGATCATGGACAAGGCATTTTTAAAAAAAAAAATCACTGAGTTTAATATAGTCAACCTAAATGCATGAAAGTACAGGTGGGAACCTTATGCAGGTATATGCAAATTACTTTATAAAATAGGCAAAGCCCTTCTGCTTTTTATAAGTTGCCAAGGTATTTTCTGATATTTTAAAAGCTATGCATCTTTATTGTAATTTCCTAAGAGTTAGAATTTCTCTGTTGGAATCTGGGAAAGGCATTTTTATTGAGCTTTAGTGCTCAAGGCTGAACTTTCACTACAACAGGCAAATCAGTTAAAAAGGCTGAGCCTGTGGGGGAGGTCATTCGTTGATTACCTTCTGTGGTCCATTAAATTATTGGTCTCAAGTCCTCTCTTCCTAGTACTGGTATTGTATTTCCTCATCTTTGCAACATGGTAGGGAAACATACTTCCTACCAGTTGACTTTGAGCTTGGCCGTGTGACTTTCTTGGGCATTAGAATGTTAGCAGAGGTGAAGTGCACAGGGGATAGAAGTGCCCTGCTCTCCTGTACTTCTGTCATCAGGTAAGAAGAGCATCATGTCCCAGGTAGCTGTTGTTTCCAGGCTAATGAGAGGTCTGTGCAGCAGATCCAAACCCGACTGGGAGCTAAGAATCAATGAGCATAGTCTATCCTAACCCACCCCAACCAACTTGCAGATATGGAGGGGAGATATAAATATTTGTGGATGATTGCCATTGAGGTTCTGTAAGAGGCAAGAGTTGACTTAAACACAGTCACTTTCTTGTCAATTCCTTTTGCGATACTATAGAGTGGGGAGCTGAGTCAGGCTCACCTTTGGACAGCTACACCCTTCCTTACCCTTCACGCTCCATGAAGTTGTGGCCCAGGACAGATGATCTTGTCACTACTCCTTACTAGCTGATGTAGATCTTCTTGGGAACATCTCCCTCGGTCATAGGAGTGCTGATATGCTGAGACCCTGGGTTGGTAGTGTGCTTAGGAAAGAGAGAAGAAGGCTCAGGGAAGACACCTACGATTGTTATAACACAGCATCCTTCATTCTTCTGCTAAAATGATACTCCATGTGTGTTCTAGGAGAGCCCCTCTCTTCTCCTCTCGGTGCCATTGGCCTTGAGTCTTCTGCAGCTCCTTCTCTGGGCTGCAGTGATGGGTTCAGGGAGAGGCAGGCACAGGGAATGACCATGGCCAATGAGATGCAACACCAACTTTCCTGACTAAGCTGGGACAGAGGGAGGTGCTCTTCCTGAGGGCATTAAATCTAATGATTATAAATGATCAGAATGATTATAAAAGAGCTTGATTGGGAACAGGATTAGCTTTTTTTTTCTTCTTCATTCCATTCTTTTTTTAATTTTCCTATTTTTTAATATATATAAATATTTTATTGATTTTGCTATTACAGTTGTCCCATTTTTTTCTCCCCTTTATTCTCTTCCACCCTGCACCCCTGTCCCACCAGCTCCGCCACGTCCCCCCCCCCACCTTGGTTCAAGTCCATGGGTTGTACATATGAGTTCTTTGGCTTCTCCATTTCCTATACTATTCTTAATCTCCCCCTGCCTATTTTATACCTGCTATTTATGCTTCTTATTCCCAGTACCTTTTTCCCCATTTTCCCCGCTCCTCCTCTCCCCTGATCTCCATTTCTGTGATTCTATTCCTGTTCTAGTTGTTTGCTTAGTTTGTTTTTGTTTTTAGGTTCAGCTGTTGATAGTTGTGAGTTTGTTGTCATTTTACTGTTCATAGTTTTTGATCTTTTTCTTAGATAAGTCCCTTTAGCATTTCATATAACAAGGGTTTGGTGATGATGAACTCCTTTAACTTTATCTTACCTGGGAAGCACTTTATCTGCCCTTCCATTCTAAATGACAGCTTTGCTGGATAGAGTGGTCTTGGATGTAGGTCCTTGCCTTTCATGACTTTGAATACTTCTTTCCAGTCCCTTCTTGCCTGCAAGGCTTCTTTTGAGAAATCAGCTGATAGTCTTATGGGAACTCCTTTGTAGGTAACTGTCTCCTTTTCTCTTGCTGCTTTTAAAATGCTCTCCTTATCTTTAATCTTGGGTAATGTAATCATGATGTGTCTCGCTGTGTGCTTCCTTGGGTCCAACTTCTTTGGGACTCTCTGAGCTTCCCGGATCTCCTGGAAGTCCACTTCCTTCGCCAGATTGGAGTTCTCCTTCATTATTTGTTCAAATAAGTTTTCACTTTCTTGCTCTTTCTCTTCTCCTTCAGGCACCCCTATGATTCAAGTGTTGGAACGTTTAAAGTGTCCCAGAGGTTCCTAAGCCTCTCCTCATTTTTTAAAAATTTTTGTTTCTTCTTCATTCTGTTCTGGTTGAATGTTCATCTCTTCCTTCTGCTCAAATCATTGATTTGAGTCCCAGTTTCCTTCCCTTTACTGTTGGTTCCCTGTATATTTTTCTTTATTTCACTTTGTGTAGTCTTTACTTTTTCCTCCATTTTGCAACCATACTCAACTATTTCTGTGAGCATCCTGATTATCAGTGTTTTGACTATGCAGCTGATAGGTTGCTTATCTCTTCATCACTTACTTCTATATTTAGAGCTTTGATCTGTTCTTTCATTTGGGCCATATTTCTTTGTCTCAGCATACCTGTTACATTGGAAGGGGTGGAGCCTTAGGTATTTATCAGGGCAGGGCGACCTGGGTCACTGCATTGTGATGCTGTCTGTGGGGGAGGGGTCTGAGAGGGAACAATGCTGCTTGCTCAGCCCTCAGCAGGCTTTCAGTCACTTACCCACAAGTAATTTGGGCCCTTATACTGCTGATTCCAGGGTGGATGGGTTTGTGTAAGTTCTAGGACCCTGTGGGTTTCTCCAATGAACCCTCCAGTGAGTCTGGGTATTTCTCCTGCAGCCTTAACCCCCATAGGTTTTTACAGCCAAAGGTTTTGAGGCTTTCTTTTCCTGCACTGGAACCCTGGATTGTGCAGTCTGTCTAGCTCCCCAGCTGTTCCTCGCAGTTTATCTGCATGCCACTGTGGGACCATCCAGTTCACCAGCCACCTCCTCCCTGACCCCATCTTCCAGCTGTAGCCTTGTGCATGTCCTCTGCTCCCTGGCTGCCCATCTCCACCCCTCCTACAGGTCTGGGTGAATGTTTCTCCATTAACTCCTTTGTTGTCAGACTTCCATACAGTTCGATTTTCTAGCAGTTCTGGTTATTTTTTGTTTTTAAATTTGTTGTCATCCTTCTTTTGATTGTACAAGGAAGTAAAGTGTATCTACCTACACCTCCATCTTGGCCAGAGGTCCACATTTTGCCAATTCTAAGACCTGTATTATTCTTTTTCACATTTAACACTTCTGAGATCAAGTTACATCTCACAACAGATGTGACAGGAAAACAAAAATTGCATCACAGTTTCACAGCATTTTTTTCTTATGCAAAACAGTGGTGGCATAAAGGTGCATTTTACATTCAATGACATCTTAGAGTTAATGAAATATGGTAATAAATGTGTTTATGATTTAAATCACATTTAGTCAGATGTTCTGTAATTGTAGTCAAAAGAATTTCTGGCATGTGAGCTGGGGGGCTGAGTGCAGACTGGCTGGGAGAGCCTTGAGGAGACACTGGAGACGGAGGCGTTGGGGAAAGAACGGGAGGAGGAACTGGGTGTCCTGACTCCCTCCCTGTTCTGTAGTCTCCATTGTGGGCTGGAAAGGCGTGACCCCAAAGAGGCAGAAGCCAGGCGCTCATGAACCAGACTGCCTGAGATTGAAATGCAGTCCACACAGGGGGTGGATCCTTGGCTGAAGGGGTCACAGAACTGCCCAGAGACCCCTGAGGAGAGACTGGAAACGGAGGCATTGGAGAAAGAATGGGAGGAGGAACCGGGGATTCCCGACTCCTTCTCCTTGCCTAGTCTCCATTGTGCGGGAAGAGGCCACACCCCCAAAGAGCCAAAAGACGAAAAGCACACATACATACCCTGAAACCACCCAGTGCAGGCACCCACACTTGTGCCGAGAGGCCGGCGAGGGTTGGCGAGCGTGTGTGTGACCCGCGCCGGCCAGCGAGGGCTCCCAGGGGCTGGCAAGGCCTCCCACAGATTGGGAGCAATTAGGCCTGCGAGGGAGTGCGCTGAGCGGCAAGGGCAGGCGTAAATTGACCGCGGGCCCGCGATTGCAGAGCAGTTTACAGAATTAGTAGATCCTGATCTGAAGGGGTCACAGAGCTGCCCAGAGTCCATGGAGGAGAGACTGGAGACAGGATTAACCGGAGAGTCCTGGAGCTGACTTCCTCCCATTTCCGTAGTCTCCATTTGGCGAGGGCAAGCAACGCACCCAAAAAGCCAAAAGTGGGGAAAGCACACAATAGAAGACCCTAAACTGACCAGTGCCGGGGTGCCCGCGGGCGAGGAGGGCCGGACCAGTACGGGAGGTTGCGAATAAGCCCCTGGTCTGGGGCAAGCATGCGCCAGCCCAGGTGTGTGGGGGATCCTGCCGCGCTGGGGAGCGCACTCAAGGAACCTGCGTGAGAGTGCAGAGCGATCCAAAGAAATAGTCCATCCCTGACCGAAGGGGTCACAGAGCTGCCCCAAGCAGGAGACAGACACAGTAGACTGCTGGAAGGTTCAAACAACAACCCAAGGTCATATAGGGTCAAAAACTGACATCATCAGAGGCAGGCCCAGAAAGAGAAAGGAAAAATAAATAATTAAATAAATAAATAAATAAAAAGGCCCACCTACTACTATAGAAGTTTACCAGAAAGTCAGGAAATCTAGACAGCCCAATTGGAGCAGAAGCAAAAATAAATAAAAAAAAAAATAAATAAATAAATTACTTTACAGACTCTCACAAAAATGGGAAGAAAAAGAAGTTCCCCACAAATGAGTGGAAAAGGGGACTCCCCACAGAGAGAGCTAAATGAAATAGAGGCAAGGGAACTATCAGATATTGAATTCAAAACAATGGTTCTAAGGAAGCTCAATGAGCTCAGCCAACTCAAAGATAACTATGAGAAACTGCAGAGAACTATCAGGATCTTACAGCAATCTATATCAGCCTGGAAAAGGACATAGAAACTATCAAGAAGACACAAGAGGATATGAAGAATACCATTTCTGAATTGAAGAGAACACTAGAAGGAATCCAAACCAGGCTGGATGAAGCCGAGGATCGAATCAATGAGATGGAGGATAAGGTAGAAAGAAGCTCCCAGAAAGAACAAGAAATGGAAAAAAGACTAAAAAAGCATGAAGAGGCATTCAGGGAAATGCAGGACAACCTGAAACGCAATAATATCCGTATAATAGGCATATCAGAAGGAGAAGAAGAGGAGCAAGGGATAGAGAACCTCCTCGAAAAAGTAATGATGGAACATTTCCCCAATCTGAGGAGAGAAAGGCTCTCAAGGATCCAGGAGGCACAGAGGATCCCACTCAAGAGGGAGGTCCACTCCAAGACACATCATCATTAAAACGGCAAATGTCAAAGACAAAGAGAGAATCCTCCAGGCAGCAAGGGAGAAGGAGAAAGTCACATACAAGGGGGCCCCGATACGCCTAGGAGCTGACTTCTCAACAGAAACACTACAAGCCAGAAGGGAATGGCAACAAATATTCCAAGCCATGAAAAGCAAGGGCCTACAGCCAAGGCTGCTCTACCCAGCTAGGCTCTCCATTAAAATAGAAGGGGAAATACAGAGTTTCCCAGACAAGAGAAGCCTGAAAGAATACATCTCTACCACACCAGCACTCCAAGATATGCTAAGGGGACTGGTTTAAGAAGATGAAGGAAAAGAATGAGAGAGAGAGGAACACAGGTACAAAGAGAAAAGATGAGTAAGTTTCTATCAGTAATATCTCTCAATGTGAATGGACTAAATGCCCCAATCAAAAGACTCAGGGTACCTGAATGGATAAGAAAACATGACCCACACATATGCTGCCTACAAGAGACCCACCTCAGAGCAAGAGACCTACACAGGTTGAAAGTAAAGCGATGGAAGAAAATATTCCAAGCAAATGGGCATGAGGAAAAGGCCGGGGTTGCCATACTTGTATTGGACAAAGTAGATTTCAAAACAAAGGCCATAAAAAGAGACCCAGAGGGGCACTTCATCATACTTAAAGGAAGAATCTATCAAGAAGACATCAACATTGTAAACTTATATGCTCCCAATAGAGGAGCCCCCAAGTTTATAAGGAAATTGTTGGATGACTTCAAAAAAGATATAGACAGCAACACACTGACAGTAGGGGATTTCAACACCCCACTGTCAACAATGGACAGATCTTCCAAACAAAACATTAACAAACATATCGTGGCGCTGAGTGACACACTGAACCTGTCAGGTAAGAGACTTAACTGACATATATAGAACCTCACATCCCAAAGAAGAAAAATACACATTCTTTTCAAATGCTCATGGCAGTTTTTCAAAGATAGACCACATGATAGGACACAAAGCAAACCTCAGCAAATTCAGGAAAATTGAAATAATGCCAAACTGTTTCTCGGACCACAAGGCCTTGAAACTGGAAATCAACCTCAAAGAGAAACTTCAAAAACTTGCAAACTCATGGAGACTGAACAGTAGACTATTAAACAATGAATGGATCAATAATGAGATAAGAGAAGAAATCAAAAAATTTCTGGAAACAAATGAAAATGAACAGACAACAGTCCAAAACCTATGGGACACAGCAAAGGCAGTCCTGAGAGGGAAGTTCATAGCAATACAGGCTTACCTAAAAAAGATAGAAACATTTCAAATAGAAGACCTAACACTACAACTTCAAGAACTGGAGAAACAACAACAAATAAATCCCAGAGCAAGTAGAAGGAAGGAAATAGTCAAGATGAGAGCAGAACTGAATGACATAGAGACAAAGGGTCAATCACTCCAGGAAATGATTCTTTGAAAAGATAAATAAAATTGACAAGGCTTTAAGCAGACTCATGAAGAAAAGAAGGGGGAGGACCCGAATTAATAATATCAGAAATGAAAGAGGAGAAATAACAACTGATACCACAGAAATACAAAGAATTGTCAGAAACTACTATGAACAATTATATGTCAAGAAATTTGAAAACCTTGATGAAATGGACACATTTCTAGAAAAATATAATCATCCAACACTGAATGAAGAAGAAACAGAAAGCTTGAACAGACCGATAACAACCGGGGAAATTGAAGGAGTAATCGAGAAACTGCCGGCTCACAAAAGCCCAGGGCTGGACGGTTTCACAGGAGAATATTACAAAACATTTAAGGAAGAGCTAACCCCTGTCCTTCTCAGACTATTCCAAAACATCCAAGAGGCGCGAAGATTCCCAGACTCTTTTTATGAAGCCAGCATCACCCTGATCCCAAAACCAGATAAAGACCCTACAAAGAAAGAAAACTACAGGCCAATTTCGCTGATGAAAATAGATGCTAAAGTCCTCAACAAAATATTGTCCAACCGCATCCAGCAATACATTCAAAAGATTATCCACCACGATCAAGTGGGATTCATCCCAGGGATGCAGGATGGTTCAATATATGCAAGTCGATAAACATAATACATCAGATAAACAGAAGAAAGACAAAAACCACATGATCATCTCGATAGATGCAGAAAAAGCATTCGATAAGGTACAGCAGCCATTTATGATCAAACACTCAGCAAAATGGGAATAAATGGGGCATTCCGCAACGTAATAAAGGCCATATATGAAAACCTACAGCCGACATCATACTCAACGGGCAAAAACTAAAGCTTTCCCACTAAGATCGGGAACACGACAAGGATGTTCGCTTTCATTGCTTCTTTTCAACATCGTATTGGAAGTCGTAGCCACAGCGGTGAGACAAGAGAAAGAGATAAAAGGCATCCAAATAGGAAAGGAAGAAGTAAAGCTATCATTGTTTGCAGATGACATGACAGTGTACATAGAGAACCCTGTAGACTCTACCAAAAAACTCCTCAACCTACTAAGTGAATTTGGCAAAACAGCAGGATACAAAGTCAACATTCAGAAATCAAAGGCATTTTTGTATACCAGCAATGCAATAAAAGAAGAAGAAATCAGGAACAAAATATCATTCAATATAGCAAGAAGAAAAATAAAGTACCTAGGAATAAATTTAACCAAGGAGGCAAAAGACCTGTATGCAGAAAACTATACAACATTGAAGAAAGAAATTAAGGAAGACACAAATAAATGGAAGCATATGCCGTGCTCATGGATTGGAAGAATTAATATTATCAAAATGCCCATACTACCCAAAGCAATTTATAGATTCAACGCAATCCCAATTAAGATACCAATGATGTATTTCACAGAAATAGAACAGACATTTCAAAAATGTATATGGAACCACAAATGACCCCAAATAGCCGCAGCAATTTTGAGAAAGAAACACAAAGTAGGAGGGATCACAATACCGGACATCAGACTCTACTACAAAGCCGCTATACTCAAAACAATCTGGTACTGGCACAAGAACAGACCCATAGACCAGTGGAACAGAATAGAAAGCCCAGAAATAAGCCCAGGTCTCTATGGGCATCTAATATTTGACAAAGGGGGCAGAAGCATAAAATGGAGCCATAATAGCCTCTTCAACAAATGGTGTTGGGAGAGCTGGACGGCTACATGCAAACAATTGAAATTGGATCATCAGCTGACACCATACACAAAAATAAACTCAAGATGGATAAAAGACTTAAATATAAGTCGCAACACCATCAAAGTCCTAGAGGAGAACATTGGCAGGAAACTCTCAGATATCCACGCAGCAATTTTTTCACTGATATGTCTCCTAAAGCAAGGGACATAAAGGAAAGAATAAACAAGTGGGACCTCATCAAAATAAGAAGCTTCTGCTCAGCGAAAGAAAACATCAGCAAAATGAAAAGGGAGCCAACCCTATGGGAAAATATATTCGCTAATGAGACATCAGATAGAGGTTTGATCTCCAAGATATATAAAGAACTCACTCAACTCCACTCCAAGAAGACAAACGATCCAATCAAAAAATGGGCAAAGGACCTGCGCAGACGCTTTTCCAAGGAGGAGATACAGAGGGCCCAGAGGCATTTGAAAGGATGCTCAGCATCACTAGCCATCAGAGAAATGCAGATCCAAACCACCATGAGGTACCACCTCACACCGGTCAGAATGCCCATCATAAACAGTCAACAAACAACAGGTGCTGGCGAGGCTGTGGAATAAAGGGAACCCTAGTACAGTGTTCGTGGGAATGCAGACTGGTGCAGCCACTGTGGAAAGCAGTGTGGAATTTCCTCAAAAAGCTGAAAATGGAACTGCCTTTTGATCCAGTGATTCCCCTGCTGGGACTATACCCTAAGAACACCAAAACGCCAATACAAAAGAACCTATGCACCCCAGTAATCATAGCAGCACCATTTACAATAGCCAAGTGTTGGAAGCAACCTACATGCCCATCAGTAGATGATTGTATCAAAAAGTTATGGTACATATACACAGTGGAATACTATGCAACAGAAAGAAAAATAGAACTACTAAACTTTGCGACAGCATGGATGGAACTGGAGGGCATTATGCTAAGCGAAACAAGCCAGGGGGCGAAAGACAAATACCATATGATCTCACCTCTAAGTGGAACCTAACCAACAATACAAAGATGCATGAAAAATAAGACCAGAAACATTGAAAGGAAAAGAAATCAACAGAGAAAAGAAGGAAGAAGGGAGGGGGCGGCGAGGAAAAGGAAGGGAAGGGGAAAGTCAAGGAACATATAGCAAGGACTCATGGATAAAACCAACGGGTAAGAGCTGAGGGAGGTAAGGAGGGAGGGGGCTAGGGAAATGGTGGGGTGTAGGCAGAGACAAATGTATTTGAAAAAATAAATAAAAAGAAATAAAAAAATTAAAAAAAAGGAAGTGGGACCTAACCAACAAAACAAACAAGCAAGGAAAATATTAACCAGCAACCTGAAAGAAAAAAGAAACTAACAGAGTCAAGGGGGAAGGAGAGGGGGGCGGGAAAGGGAAGGGAAGGGTCAAGTCAAGGAACATGTATGTAGGACCCATGGACAAAGCCAAAGTGGGGAAGGATTGAGGGAGGGAGGTGGGTGTGGGGGATAGGGGAGTGTGGTGGTGGGAAGGTGGAAACAAATGTATTTGGACAAAAAATAAAATTAAAAAAAGGGGGGGAAAGAAGAATTTCTAACTGATAAGAAAAATACCTACTGGAGGAATGGTTGTAAAAAATGAATGAGAAATAAATGTAAGTAAAATATTTGGTGTAGATTATTTCAAAGGGATAGCATTTGGTCAGGGGTTCAGCATCTTTTTATGTAAATTATTTTTTCTGTATCATGTCCAACTGTATACACCCACATGAACTGAAGAGAGGTATATGTCCAGAAACATGTCCAGGTGTAAAGGAACACTGAGTTACAAGTTTGGGCCACAGAAAATTCAAAGCAGGTGGGCAATCTTGCATCATTTGTGATTTTTTATTACAAATGGCATATACCTAATCAAACTGTCTAAATACAAATGGGACTTTGTTGACTCACCTAAGGGAAAGTTGAATGATGTTCTGACTGCACACATGGTCTGATTCAGCTGTCACCAAGACCCAGCATCTCTCACCCTCTCATCTCTGGGCGTCACGTCCTTTAAACTAACCCCGTTCCCACTTTAAACATTCCAACACTTGAATCATAGGGGTGCCTGAAGGAGAAGAGAAAGAGCAAGAAAGTGAAAACTTATTTGAACAAATAATGAAGGAGAACTCCAATCTGGCGAAGGAAGTGGACTTCCAGGAGATCCGGGAAGCTCAGAGAGTCCCAAAGAAGTTGGACCCAAGGAAGCACACAGCGAGACACATCATGATTACATTACCCAAGATTAAAGATAAGGAGAGCATTTTAAAAGCAGCAAGAGAAAAGGAGACAGTTACCTACAAAGGAGTTCCCATAAGACTATCAGCTGATTTCTCAAAAGAAGCCTTGCAGGCAAGAAGGGACTGGAAAGAAGTATTCAAAGTCATGAAAGGCAAGGACCTACATCCAAGACCACTCTATCCAGCAAAGCTGTCATTTAGAATGGAAGGGCAGATAAAGTGCTTCCCAGGTAAGATAAAGTTAAAGGAGTTCATCATCACCAAACCCTTGTTATATGAAATGCTAAAGGGACTTATCTAAGAAAAAGATCAAAAACTATGAACAGTAAAATGACAACAAACTCACAACTATCAACAGCTGAACCTAAAAACAAAAACAAACTAAGCAAACAACTAGAACAGGAATAGAATCACAGAAATGGAGATCAGGGGAGAGGAGGAGCGGGGAAAATGGGGAAAAAGGTACTGGGAATAAGAAGCATAAATAGCAGGTATAAAATAGGCAGGGGGAGATTAAGAATAGTATAGGAAATGGAGAAGCCAAAGAACTCATATGTACAACCCATGGACTTGAACCAAGGTGGGGGGGGGGACGTGGCGGAGCTGGTGGGACAGGGGTGCAGGGTGGAAGAGAATAAAGGGGAGAAAAAAATGGGACAACTGTAATAGCATAATTGAACATATATATATCTATCTCAAAATTTGTTATTATTTAGCAAGAAATTTTTAGTTAGATGGCCTTCAGTTTGACTTAGCAACTGAAGGTTATCATCTAAGACCTGGACTTCTTGTGTCTTTCTGTTCTTCCATTTTAGCACTTGCCACCTTAAAGTTGCAAGATAGCTACTACAGCACTGAGTTTGTTGTCGTCTAGTACCAAAATCAAAGGCAGAAAAGAAGGAAGGGAACATGGGCATGATAAGTCCTTCTTTCTCTCTCAGTTCTATTCTTTTACAGGAAAAATCCCAGTACAATAACCCTTATTGGCCAGCTGTGCTCATTTTAAGAGAGACCAAGAAAGTGAGTATCTGACATTCTCAGCCTTACAATGGAAGGTAAGTAAAGGAAAGAGACAACAGAAATAGTTGCCTATGCCACAGGATTTTTACTCCTATTTTACAGATGAGGAAAATAAGGCTCAAAGGGCCTTAGTTATGCACTCAAGAACACATAACTGGAAATTGGCCAACCTTAGCTTTTAAGCCAGTTTTGAGTAATCCAAAAACCCATGATCTTTCCTTTGCAGCATGAATCATCTGTATGTTAAAGACTCAACTTTGAGAAACTTCAAACACAGAGCAGGTAAATAGTAAGGAATGTGTTTGAAGGTAAATACCAGACAACCTATCAGTGGATCAAAGAGATAGGGGTGTATTGTTGTGTAAAAAGCAGCCCAAAGATTGGCAGCCCAGGATAAGGCAGCTGCTCATGGAGCATCAAGAGTCCCAGCTCCCTATCCTCCTCTTTCACCTTCCTTATTGTGTAGCTTCTGTCCTTATGTTCCTAGGATGGCTGTTGCGTCTCAAGGCATCACATCTAGCTTTCCTGAGAGCTCTACTGGTGAGCTCATCTTACCTCTACAAGGTCAAAACAAGTTCATACGGCTACCTTAATTACAAGAAAGTCTATAAAGGCAAATACACTTACCTGGGTACATTGTCATACTAGACAAAACTGGGACTCTGTTAGAAAGAAATAAGAGAGAAAAATTGTGTAGTGGTTGTCATTAGTGCAGTGTGTATTGGACCATTATATTTGATATTCCTCTTTTCATGCTGGTGGTACAAAGCTCCACTTGGGGCTCAGGCATAGTTGTGGGATTTACTTTGACCAGTGAAATATGAACAGAAGTGACATGTATCACTTTCAGTGGAAACTTTAAAAATTGGTGCATAATTCCCCATGTTCTTTTCTATTGATGTGATAATTATAAAAGTGTGTATCAAGAAGCCTCTAGTTGCCTGAGTCCCTGAGGGAGCAGAGGACATATGATGAATATAAAGCATAAGAGAGAAATAGACTTTCATTTAGCTAGGCCACTGATATTTTTGTGAGGTTTGCTATTGCAGCATAAGCTAGCCTATCCTGACACAGGTAGGTAATTAGCAGTGTCTGCTATTTGGTCTTCAGGCTAGGTCATTATTGGACTAATGAGGAGCCAAGACCTAGGTCTGGACTGGCACAAACAGTTACCCCTGAAGCAAGGGCTGTGTTAGTGGTCTCACGACAAGAATTGGGGGTCCATAGTTTCCCAGGCATTAGGGAAACTGGAGCTGTCATTGATACCATATCTGAGCCGGCTGACCCAGCCACCCATCCATTGGCTAGGTCTTTAGCAATGTCTCCATCTCTTTGTCAAGCCATAGAAATACATGCAGTAAGGATTTTTTTTTATGTTAGCCACGCAGCCTAGCTTCCCTCTTATAGTAACCGAAACTATGTCCCCTCTCCCATCAGATGCAATCTGCCCTGCTCTCCCCTGGTTAAGGGGTGGGGCAGGATGCAAAATGGGCCAGTCAAATGCTCTCAGTCTGAAATTTAAATCTTGGGTAGGATAATCCAGATGAGTTAGAAACTGATTGAAATTTATTCACCCTGCTGGTGGTACTCAGAGGAGATCATCCATTAAGGCCTCCTATCTAGGTCCTCAGAGCTCCATTCAGAGTAATTTTTTCTGGCCTCTCTGAAAGGACCACACATCACCCAGAGATTCCAGACCTGGAGCTGGATGCAGCAACTGACTGAGAGCCTACATCCTCTCTTTTCTTCTGATGCAGTGGTTATGAGTAGGTTTTGGTGGTATATAGTACAACTGCATTATTTTAAGCAAGAACATTTTAACAAGTATGTTTTTTTGGAGGAAGGATAAGTGTGGATGTTGGGCAGCCAAAGGGTCAGGTTACAGTGAACATTTGTTGTTTTTTTCCTGTCCAGAATCAATTCTTGTTTTTTCTAGTGACAAAACCCATGTCTTCCTCTATTCTCAAACAATGCTATAAGGTAGGCTGACTGCTCCTTGACTCCAGAAGTAGTCTAGATCCAGAGTTGGCCAGTCAGAGCATTGTGTTCCTTAAGCCACAGTGATGGAAGAAGAGCTGGGCGCTGACTCACAGTAGTTTACTAGGACCCAACCCTACAGTTTGGGGGAAAATGTTGAGAGTGCTTATAACAATACTAGTTAATGCAATAACGTGGCATTGTTCTCAACTTCTTAACATTCTTCTCCATGGACTTAAAGCTGTGAGGATATAATATAGGAGCTGCTGAGAGCCAAGTCCATATAGAAAATCTGTCTATAAGAGGTGAAGTGGTGCCACGTTCTAATGGTATCACTTAAGTCTGTGGATCTAGCCAAACCAGACTGCCTTGAACTCTTGACTTACAAGAGCCAAAGAAAAGTTCTTTTGGTACCTCAGCCAATTTGAGTTGAGTCTCTGCCTCTTCAAGAACAAAAAAATACTGGCAAATATTTCTGTGTAGAAGTAAGAGACACATTGGTATTGGTACCTGCCCGCCCATAGCCCAGCAGAGGGGACAGCAGTAGGTGGACCTGTTTTAGACCATGTGACCATTGTATGGGAGACACCACCTAAACCAGCAGGACTTGTGGGTTTTCTTTTGGCTTTAAAGATGACCTATGCCTATCAGATTCCTCTTGAATTGATGAGTTGGAAAAATGGCAGAAGTTAGGCAGCTAGCTGCAGGGGTAGCGAGAAGGATGCATTAAGACAGCGATTTACAACCTTTTTAAAATCTCATGGCACACATAAACTACTAAAATTCTGTGGCATGCTGAAAAATATATTGTATTTTTTGTTGAATCTAACAAAAAATAGGTATAGTTTTGATTCCTTCACACTGGACGGCTATTGTGGTGTTGTCTATTGTCACTTTTTTTATTTGACAATATAAGACTTCAGTGCCCCTAACTAAATCAGGTATTGCATGTTTGAAAAATTCTTGCAGCACACTGGGTGAAAATCGCTGTGTTGAAAATGCCTCCAGGAGATGCTGGGGAGTTGGTGGTGATTCAAGGCATTCAAGCAGCAGAAATCTTGTGTCAGTAGAGGGTGCTAGTTGGTAGAAAGAGCCTAGGTGAGGAAACTCAGGAGTGAAGTGGTGCACCTTGCTCCAGGGAGGAAGTGATGCAACAATGTATGTTTCTGGATCTATCTTACTTGTTCCTGAGAACTTTCCAATTATGGTTCAAATCTCCATGTATTCTTATAACAAATCTATTTTTCTCCCCAAGCAAGCTTCAGGTGGACTCTGACTTACCTTGCAAGACTCAACTCAGGGATCTGCCTTCCATGTAGCTTCCACAATACTTCAGGCTCAGCAGAATACTATCACTGGGGCTGCTTTTGGTAGCAAGGGATGGAAATTTAATCTAAACTAGTTCTAACAAAAATGGTATTTGTTGGCTTCCTTAGTTGAGAAGTCAAGGGATGAGACCAGCCTTAGCCTTAACTGGATGCAAGGCTCAGATATGTACTTGGGACCTGACTGCTCTCACATCCTCATTTTGTCATCCTCTGGGCTGGCTCCGATGCCAGGCTTTGTTTAAGATAGTGGCTTCAGTCCCCAGATCTCTTTCTGGACAACAGTGTTTTCTTCTCAGAACTCTCAGAGAAATTCTTTATCAAATGTCATTGGCTCTGTGTGACACATGCTTATGCTGAACAATGTCTGTGGCCAGGGTAGTGTGAGGCAGTGATTGGTTTACTCCTCCTCTGAGACCCACCCAAAGCACATGGGTGTAGAAGAGAGAGGGTGAGTAATTTTTAGAATATAGATTGAGCTGCTGGAAGAGAGACTTCAAATAAGATTGGCTTAAGCAAGATAGAAGGTTTTTTCTTCTCATCTATCTGCAGGTAAGCAATCTGGGAGCCCAGGTTTTCCCTACATTTTTGCTTAACTATCCCTAGGTAATGTGTGTCCATGGGTTTTGAGATGTTTCACCATCTCTGCTGCCTAGCAGGTGGAAACAGAAAAGAGGAAAGAAGAGGGCTTATCACGTCTATTTAAAGGCACCACCCCTGCCTGCTTCAGTCCTGCTGGTCAATTACTTGGCCAGACAGCTTCCCAGAAGATGAGGAAATAGCCTTTGTTTCCCCCTGGATTTCTATATCTCCAGAGGAAAAACAGGGATTCTTTAAACAGAAGGAAATCATGACCAGTGGGGACCATTAGCAGTCTCAGTCCCAGTCTATCCCTTTAGAGAATCAACTATCTGTGTTCCCTGCCCATTCTTCCAAAGCTCTGAAAGCTCTCTCCCTGGGGAAGGCAACCCCAAAAGATACTGACTGGCTTAACACCACAACTACACGCCAACCAGGGGAGAGGGAAAGGGCGAGGCACATTCCTTCTGAAGGGCACCACTGAGAAACTGCAAGCATCACTTCTCACATCTCACTGGACAGAGCTAGTCACATGGCATGGCTGGTTGCCCAGTGTCCTGGCAATGTTCTCTCTATTCTGAGTAGGCATGTTCTTAGCTAGAGGAGTTCTATTACTACAGAGGGGAGAATATGTACTAGGGGACAACTAGCAGTCTCTATCTTGGGGTGATCCCCCAAATGAAAGGGGGGATGGATTGTGGGGAGCTAAAAAGCAACAGATGTCTACCGTAATGCCTCTTCTTTGTGTGCTCCAGCCCTTCTGTCTCCTTTAATCACTCTGCTCTAATTGTCTGTCTGTCATTGCTGTCCCTGAATCCCTCAGCACACAGGCCTTAAGGTCAAGGCACGTCTGATTCAGCGTGTATTCCAAGCTCATAGTCTAGGACTGGCACTTGTTAGGGACTCAGTAAAATATTTGTGGATGAAACTGAAATGGTAATAGGTATTCCTGGACAAACTAACTCTCTCCACCCCCCAACCCCACTTTCTCTCAGTGAGCATCTATTAAATGGCAGGTCCTGGGAAGTCAGTGTCTTTTTCACTCCAAAACCTGGAGTGGAGTGGCTAGAGGAGTCTCCCAAACTGGTGACGTTTTGGTCTGAAAAACAGATATTGTTCAACTAGCTGAAGCTCTCTTTTCCTTAGGCATTGAAGACACACTGACACATTGAACATTCAATATTTCCTCCTCTGAGACTCCCAGACATGCTTCCCCCAGTGGTCATCTGTGTTTTGGGCCAGCTCATTGTTGTTTTACCCTTAGTCTAGCAACAGCGTCGTGTCTTTCCACCACTCTGTGACTCTGGAGGGACCGTCAGTTTTAGTACAGTGCCTCCATCCTCCCAGGAGGAGTACATTGTCAAGCAGGGTCAGCAAGATTTGGTTTGTGGGTCCAGAGATGTGGCGACATGGATTTGGGGCTGCCAGCAACCTTATTTCCCAAGAGGAGAGAGCCTGTGTAAGGATAAATCTAATCTAGGGATGGGGTCAGAAGGAAGGAGTGAGTGAGACAGAGCCTTGGCCACATGATGTGAGCCTTTAGCTTTAGCAATACCCAAAGGTGGAGTCAATGAACTCTCTCATTTGCCTAAACTACAATTTTAGCCCTTTTATCCAGCATTCAAAACTATTGTTTGATAGGCAAGTGAGTTAACTGAAAGACAACTGGGAAGCAAACTGATTCAGAATTTTTCTAGATTGTTATGATTCTCCTATTCTTTTTCAAGTTGCCTTTTCCATATTTAGCCAATTAACTGACAGCAGTTTTTGTGACTCACTTTCCAAAGTATTTAACCTAGTTTTCACAGGAACAAACTTTCTTTTCATATTTATAATCCACCAGTTTATGTGCTGTCAATTAAATTTCATAGTTACAACACATACACTTGGAATAAGTAACTTTGATGCAAACAAACTCAACTGACTCTTGGTAAGCCAGCTGCTCAACGGGAGAAAGCAGCAGTGTCCAGCTCGTGCTAGCTTATCCTCTGGGTCCCCAGCATCCAGAAGGCTGTGGCCTTGACTCCTCTTTTCCCTCTCTTACAACTGTGGGTCCTAATTAAAACTTGTTTTTCTTTGATGAAGATTCTTTCTGGGAGATATTATTGCTGGTCACAAATATTGCATAGGCGCCAACATCGTTTGGCCAACAGTCTCCTCCACTTTCTGCAATGGCTGTTTCAAACCTCTTCCACTTTAGTCATTCCTCCAAACTTTCTATCTTCCCCTTTTTGTCTCAGCACATGAGCTTGCCCTTTATTTCACAGAGAAAACAGAAACAATCAAACTTCAATCTCTAAACCCAGTAAGTTACCTAGCACTTCTCCTGTCATTTCTTCTTACTTCATGGAGAGGCTGCCTTACTCCTGTTTTACACGTTTAGAATCTCAGCCCAAGGGGCCTTATGCCAGCAGTGGCTCCCACTCTCTTCTGTTCTTCATTCATTCTCTCACTGTGGGTCCTTCTCCTTGCTGTCAAATATGCTCAACTTGTTACAATGTGCAGTGGATCTATCTGTGTTTGGCCACACAGCTTCCATTCCCCCTTCTGGGGAAAACATGCTGTGTGTGCGGTCCTGGTGGGCCATGGGTGCTCCTAGAGAGATTCATTTGGCCAGGTATTCCTTCACCATCCAAGGACACAGGGCACATGGCTGTAGCTCAGCAAAATGAGCTCTTGCTTCCCTGGGACTTTGAATTTTTGCCTGAGAGGCACACAAAGTACAAAGAACTGGAATCTTTCTTTCCATGGTGGCGACAAGGCGAGACTGTGGAGTGGCTCCTGCTGCTGAGGAACTGCTCTCTCAAGGAACCTGGCCCCTGTCTGAAAGGACTGAGGCAAACTCTCTAATAGCTTCTTTTCTGACCTCCCTGCAGTCTTCCAACACATCCCCCTTTTGCTTAACTTACCCATAATTGTTTTCTGTCGCTTGAAATCAAGGAATACTGGTACATGATGCAACCTATTAAAAAACAAACCATAAAACAGAACCAAAACCAAAAAACCTCTCTCTTGACTCCACATCCCTTTCCAAGTGATACCTTTCTTTCTTCTCCTCTTTATGGTTATGCTTAAAAGAGTTGTCTGCACCTGCGCTGTCTATGGTTCTCTCCTCCAGCTCATCCTTTAATCTACTCCAGTGGCTTCTGCTCCTATCACCTCATTGAAGCTGCTTGCTCTAAGTGCCCTGGATTACAACAATGTTTTAGTTTCCCTCTTTCTTTTCTGGCTGCCCCTTCTCAGTCCTTTGCCACTTGGTTACTCATAGCAGAGTACTAGGACCTTTTCTCTACATTCTCTCTGAAAGTCTTATCCACTCCTTTGATGTCAGGGACCTCTGTTCCCTGTGATGCCCAGACTTCCTAGGAAACTCCAGTCCTTTATGTTCAACTCGCCTGTCTGGCCGGTGTGTCTCCTCCATCCCACTGCTCCCCCACAGAACTCCTGAGCACACTGTATTTGCTCCTCTTCTGTCAGGGTTCCAAGTCTTAGGAAATAGCTCTTGACCAGAGCCTCCTCTCTCTACCAAAGCAACCAACAAAACCCACTCCCACACCATGCAGTCCTGGCTTATATCCTCAGAACCTGACTCAGGAGGAACCTGATAAATTTTTGATCAAATGACATAGCAGCAAGAACAGTCTATAGAACACTTCTATAAACCCCATCTTCAGCACAGCCCTGTGAGGCAAGTATAATTGTTACCACTGCAGATGAAGAAACCAGAAATATGGACAGTATTGCCTGGGTGTGGGACTGAAGAGCAAATGAATGGGGGTTGGGAGAGTTGGGATTGCAATTTATGTCTGGCTCCTCATCCTGGGCTTTCCCTGAGAAGCCAGGGGGAGTTTCCTTGACAAATGGAAGAAGAGGACCAGTTGAAGAAAAATACCAAGGCCAGGGTGATGCTCAGAGAGCCTAGTGTCAGGTCCAGCCAGGCTGCATCTGCAGGCACCTAGTGTGGTAGACATTAGTTGACATCCAGCTCCAAGCAGGCCTCCTGAAACAGTTGAGATAAGGGGCTTGGAGGATTCTCAGGTGCTCGGGGAGCTGGAAGCCCCAGGTTTCAGTCCTGGATCTGACACTAACTCTATGCAATCCCATGTAGCTTATCCCTTCTTGGTGCTATGTTGACTTCCCTAGAAAGAAACTACGAGTAAGACTTCTGAGATGCAGAAGGACAAGTCCTAATCCTGGGCAGCAACGGGTGGTGGCCTCAGCAAACAATTTCCACATTTGCCCTCTTTGGCTGGGACTCCCCTGCCAGGCTATGTGGTGGGAGGCCAAGGCCTGGAGCCCCTGCTTGGACCCTTCTGCTGGCTTCCAGTGCTCTGTTCCCCAGGGCAGCTGTCTGCCAGGCTCTGCAATTGTGCCCTAAGACCCCACTGAAAAAGGTCTTCCTGAGGAGAACCCCACCCATTCCACCAGTGACTAAGTCCCCAGCTCGAGGCTGTAACTGACCAGGGTGGGGAGGAGTAGAGAAGAGAGGACCAACACTTCCAGACCTTAAGAAGCAGGATCTCAGGCTAGTAGGACGTAGGCTGCAGTGCCTGTGGTTAAAAGCATGAGGGCATGATTTGCAGGGTCAAATGCTGTGCCTGACATAGTACCACCTGTTGTGTTCTTGGGCCTATGTGGCAAACTGATAAGGGGCAGCTTAGAGCTACAGGCAGGAGTACTAAGGCTGGGAGGGGGTTCCACATGGAGAGAATGCACCAAGGCATGGGGTGGCTGGGTGCTGGGTCAGAGCTCCACCTGCGGCATCATGCCTCATACCCGTACCCTGGACTATATGCCGGGCTAGCAGGGCTAACTGGGGGCTGAATGGTGAGGCTCCTGCCTGGGCTTTCCACTCTCAGCCTTGCTTGCAGAGGAATGCCTTGCAGGACTGGGGGACTTTTTGTAGAACCCGCCGACCCCCTTCCTCCAATGGCAGTACAGGGTTCACAGAGGCCAGTGTTGAGGCTGGGGCCTGATGTCTTCCCAGACTATAGGAGGTGTCTAGATGGCCACTGGACCTCTAAGCAAACAGCTGCACAAGCAAATCAGGGGTCCCTGGAGCTGGGAGCAACAGAGGAGGGCCGACATTGGGACCCGTATCTCAGAGACTAGGGCCCAGAGGTAGGACAAGGTGCTCTTATGGACTGACCCTCTGTGTGGGTGATAGAAACCCCTTGAGAGTGGAAGGGGTCAGGGGCAACTCCAGGCCTGTGGCCATCTGTTGAGTCTGTGCCCAGAGCCTGGCCAGTGACTGTAGGAGTTTGGTGAGTGTTAAGGGAACTGAACACTCAGGACACTAGCTTGATAGGGCGTGACCAGGCGTTCCCAGGGCCTGGACTGACTCCAGGCCTTTGTGGGGCTGGTAGGAAGGAAGCAGGGCATTTGGTGGCTGCAGGAACGGAGGGAAGGGGTGCAGGCTTTGGCGGGGGTGGGGGTGGGGGCGGGGCTCAGCTCACTCCCGCAGGTTATTGAGCACACCAGCTGTTGGGGTCCATGCGGGGGGGGCGGATCCATGGGGGCCACCAAGGCATTCCTCTGCAAGCAAGGCTGAGAGTGGAAAGCCCAGGCAGGAGCCTCACCATTCAGCCCCCAGTTAGCCCTGCTAGCCCGGCATATAGTCCAGGGTACGGGTATGAGGCATGATGCCGCAGGTGGAGCTCTGACCCAGCACCCAGCCACCCCATGCCTTGGTGCATTCTCTCCATGTGGAACCCCCTCCCAGCCTTAGTGCTCCTGCCTGTAGCTCTAAGCTGCCCCTTATCAGTTTGCCACATAGGCCCAAGAATGCCCGGAATTGGGTTGGGGGACAAAGGTGGGATCAAGATGCAGTCAGGGAAAGGGGTGGGAGAATACGGGCCTTTGTGGCTGGGCTGGGGACGCAACTCTGGGGATGGAGTCAACGAGGTTGGGGTCGTGGGGGCTGGGCGGCCTCAGCGTACCATGCCTGGAGCTTGGAGGAGCCACGGAGGAGCTCAGACGACCAAAGTCGGTTCTTGGATCCGGAAGGATCGGACTGTGGGGTCCAGGGCTTGGAGAATGGGGGGCCGTAGGGGCGGGGCTAGAAGGGAACGGCTAGGTATCTGAGAGGGCGGGCCCTAGAGCTTAAGGGTATCGAGGGCAGGATCGGAAGCCCGAAACTAGTGAAGGGCGGAGCCAGGATGACGCAGAACATTCGGAGGGGCAGCGAGGCGTGGGGTCTCCAGAGGGCTGTAGACCGCGGTGCGGGGAGTGCAGAGCGTGGGGCGCAGGGCCCGAGGGCGGGGCTATGAGGAAGTGGACTTGGGGGCCGGGTCGTAGGTGAGTTAGACGTCGACGCCAGCTGTGGACCGCGGGGGCGGGCCCAGGTGAGCGGGGACACCGCCCCCTGCGCCCCTCCTCTCTCCAGAAACCCCTCCCAGCCGTCCTTCCGCACCTCCCAGCGCCCGCTCTGTGGGTTGGGCGAACCGGGACTAACGGAGTCTGCAGCCCAGGTCGGGCCCGGCACCATCTTGGGCCGCTACGCTGAGCACCTGTGGCGATCGCAGGACAAGCACTTACGCCGGCCCCGGGCGGGCAAGAGGGTGAGAGGGCGGCTCCGAGCGTGCCCGAGGGTGGGTCAGGGGAATGGATGGCATGGGCGGTGTCTTCCTTTCCTGCGCGCCAGAACCCCACTCCTCACCTCTCTCTGTGCTCAGACCCTCCGCATCCTGGCCCCTGCTCAGAACTCAGCGCCCCCCATGACCGCATTCCTCTTTCCATCTCTGCTCTCATTGCCTATCCCATCCCCTCGTCTGTTTTCTCTGCCCATCCTCCCATTTACTCTGCCCAAGACCCCGTCTCCTGCTTCCACCCCTGGTCCTGTCGCTTCTTACCGCTCCCATTCCTCCTCCCCGCTCCATCTTACCCTCCGCTGACTGCCTCCAGCCCCAAACCTCCCTTCCTTCCCCTCCTATTCCTCCTGCCCTCCATCCCTACTCCCTTTCCCCACAGTCCCGCCTTCCTTCAGTTACTGTCTTGGCTACTGGGAAGATCTTTATCTTCGTTTTGGGGAATGTGTTGAGGACCTTCTCCCTGAGTCCCGGTGGGCTTTTGTGCCTGAGGGGCGGAGAAGGGAGCCCTGCCTTGCGGGGCGGGGGTGTGTTGTGGTGTGTTGTGGTGTGGTGTGCTCAGGCCTGGACGATTGGTGTGCAGAATGCAGCTGTGTAGGCAGTGTTTCCTGCAGGCTGGAACAGCAGAAGGGCCTGTGCGTCCACCTCTGGTGTAACTACGGGTGGGGCATGGACCCATGGCGGTGCATGGGTGCCTGTGTGCCTGTGGGCAAGCAGGTAAGGGTACAACAGCCACCTGGGCTGCTTCTGGTTTGGGGCAGCTGCGTCTGGAGGCTTACCTTCTCCACTCAAGGTGCTTCCTGGGAAGTGTGGGCAAACCCTTAGTGGAGGAAGCGCTGGGGCTTCCCTCTGGTTAGCAGAGCTGGGTTCTTGGGGCCACTAAGCCAGAGTTACCTTAGAACCCTTTCCTGGCACAGCTTTGTTCCTGGGCATCTTGTTCTTAAAGGACCCTCTCTGTGACAGGCAGGTTTTGTCCCCTCCAAACACTCCCTCTCAGGAGAGTTCCCTGTTGCATTGCCCAACTTTGGCCATGAGTCTTTTTGTCAGGACTTTTGCTGCTGGGTTGAATCAGACCACCTGCTGAAGGTTGCCACGCTCTTGACTCTGCAATGAGGGATTTGTGATGTGTGTTAACTCTACCTGGTGCCTGGGTGCTAAGGTCCATATTTAAGAATTGTTCATTTGCCCCTCCTGATCACATGAGTTTGCCTTTCCTGCTTTGGTTCCGCTGGAAGCAGAAGTCACCACCCCGCTTAAGATGGCAGGAGTAGGATCTGAAATGGGCCTGCCTTGGTTGTTCCCCTTGGCAAACATCCAAAGGTCACTGTTCCTGTGCTGGGGCAACATAGCAAGAGGTAGAACCTTGGACCAAGAGACCTAGTGGTCTCTTCAGTTGGCTCAGTTTGGAAATTTCTGCAGAACTGGGAACTTTTACTCAAAATGACAGTGCTTGATTGCTGCATGCGAGGCTGGTTGCTCCTCCATGTACTGATTAGCAGAACAGTGGCAACAGGACAGTCCTGTATTGGCCACAGGCACTGGCCACTTCACAACTTTGATTGTCATCAACTGGGGCAGGAGAGAGAATATTAAGGTGTCGTCCTAAGAACGCCAGGGAGCCTTGGATACTTCTATGTTCCTGTCCTTTATTCTGTGCTAAAACATCTTCCCAGGCGCTCTTTAGGGTAAAACCAGAGCCTTTCCCATGGTTTTTAAGGCAGCTGGGCATTTAGAATGCAGACTCCAAACTTGTGTGTATATCTGTGCTTGTGTGCCCACATGGGCATGCATATCCTCCACAGTTAAGGTTTGAAATAGACTGGAAAATTTAGTGTGGTGATGAAGACACGGGGGACACTGGTAGTGGATAGGTCCTACGATCGCATGAAGGTAGGAAATATTGGGAAGTGAGACTAGGGTAATCTGTGGGGGGTCTCAGTGGCTTCCTAAAAGGGCCTTTTGCTGCCCCCATCCCCACCCCCACCCCCACCCTATGATACCTTGAGAAGTAGTCACTCCTGTTGGAATGGTAAAGAAAAGATTATTAACAATTATCATTTGAGACAGTCTGTATGCCATCACATTTAGTCTTCACAAAAACCCTGCAAGGTAGGGATTTACTTCTGTTTTGCAGGTTGAGGAAACTGAAGCTGAAAGAGGTTAGGTGTCTACCTGAAGGCATGCACACAAGAAGGAGAAGAGCCAGGGCTGGAAGTAGACTTGTTGGTCTGCTCAGCCATGGCTCCAGTGCATATGTGGTCAGATCTCATCACTCCCTACAAGGCACCTTTTCTTTGAGATAGGGGGTGTGGGAAACCTCCTTTCCCCAGAGGTAGCCTGCATTATTTCCCTCAGAGCCCGTCCTTCTTTTAGGGGTGGGAAGGCCAGGTTTTAGGAGGAATACGCTGTCGGGGTTTAGCTGTGGGTTCTCGGACATTGCTGACCTGCTCCACATATCCGTTTTGTTATGTGGCACTTGTGGAAGTGGGATGAGGAAAGGAATCAACACATACAGAGCACTCCCCCACCCCCATGGGGTCTTTGTTGTTATTGCTCTCTGAGTCACAGCTAGCCCTGGGCACTGGGTAGCTACCTGGTGAGGCAGGCACAAGGGAATCCTTGTCACTGATGGCTTCTGACTCGTTCCTGGTAGGGTCTCATGGCACCCCAGCTTCATTCCACCTGGCTCGTCAGGTGGGCCAGGGCCCGGCTTGGTTCTTTATGGCCTTGCTCCGTAGGAGGGTCCAGGGAAGGTGAAACTCAGTCAGAGGCTGTGTAGGCTGTCCAGATGGGGCCTCCTTGGTGTTCTTGGATGTACAGCTGGGTGGTTGTCTGCCTGCTAGGGGCTGTTAGTGTCCACAGCCTTCCTGGCCAGTAGGCTCACCTCCTGCCCTCCTTGCTCTTGGGCAAGTCACTAAACCTCTGAGTTTTGTCCTTCTCATCTGTAGAGTGGGAATGATGATGTATCTCATGAAGTTGTTCTGACAAATCAATGAGACAGTGCTGGAAAGAATGTGGCACATCTGGCACACGGTGGGTGATTTGGTGCTGGGAACTATCATCATCATCATCATTATCATCATCATAGTTATTGGCTTTGTTGCCCTTCTCTGCTTATGTGTCCATCATTCACACTCAAAGCAGGGCCTGGGTCATGGTCTCTCTTGGCTGTTTATCATTTTCACGATCCTTCCAGGAATCAGTCTGGTGTTGGCCCCAAGGAGCAGCCAGGATGGGACACTCTTGCCCAGGCTAGGGCAGGGTCTGGAACTGCTCAGTCTAGTATGGTAGTCATTAATCACATGTGGCCAGTACCTACTGTATTGAGTAGTGCAAGGTAGATTCTTTCATCATCATAGGAACTTGTGCTGAGCTGGACTCCACAGCAAGCCTTAAGCTCTCAGGGCACTGCAGCTTCAGAAACATCCTCACTGTTTGCTTAAACAGCCAACGGCCATTTGCTGAGTGGTGATAGCAAGAAATTTGTAATTATACAGAAACTGAGTTCCTGAGGGCCCTTCCCACATTCCCTTTCAGGTGGCCTTGCTCACCTGGCCAGGGTGGTTAGTTTTTCAGCAGTTCTTATCAGCCCAGGGGTGGGAGGGTGGGACTGGGATTGCCCAAACTGTACCTGTTGCTTGCTATCCCTGTCCTGTTTCTCCAGCCCATCCTGCCAAGCAGGGAGTCCCAGAGTGATGTTCCTAATTCACAGCTTTGTTAAGGGCTAGGTTGGCCCAGATGCCCTGACCCCACCTCTTCTGGTGCCTGGGTGCTACGGAGCCTGGCGCCAGGACCAAGGATGTGTGGACCATGACCTCAGCCCTAGCCTGCTGCTGCTCCCCCTTGGGTGCTTTGAACACACGCCTCCTACCTTCTGCTCACGCTATTGCTTGTCCCCAGCACCCTTTGCCTCCTCTTTCTCCAGGCCCAACTTACACAGCTGGGTCCCCAGGAATCCTTTTCTGATCCATCACACAAAATGTGTTCTTGCCTTAGAAGTGCCTTCCCACACACTAGTTTTTGGTGCTCAGCCCTTTTCTTTGTGGTTGACTCTTATATTTGCTCCTTCTCTCGGTCAGGCATACAGCAGGCATTCTCTGAGTTTCAGCTGTATGTCAGGTAAGTACTCGGTGCTAGACAGACAGGACAACAGGCCCCAGGCCTGCTCTGACAGCTTCAGTCTGGTTAGAGGCCCATGGTTGGCCAGATTCTTCCATCCAGGCCAAATAGTGCTCAGCCAGACATGTGCCAGCCCAGCTCAGGAAAGCTTCCCCGGGAGGAGATGCTGAGGCTGAAGGGGCCAGTGCTGACATGAGGCTACAGATGGGTCAGTGGGCAGGTCTAGAGGGGTCTGTGTGGCTGAAGGAAGGGACAGAAATGGCAGGGAAGGAGGGGGGCAAAGAGGGTGCAGGCATACTTGGCAAGAGGGAATTTAAACTTTATGGAGGGTGTGTCCAATTGGTGGTTTGGGACCCCATCCCCAGGGCATAGCTGAATCTAAATTAGTCAGAGCCTGGCATGCAGGTGTTCAGGAGATGGCTGTGGAATGAAAAAATGCTGAATGAGTTCTGTGTGTACAGGCCTGGTGTGGGGGGCCTCTCCCTATCCTTGGAGCCAGAGGTGGGAGTTGGGAAACTCCTGCCCTTTCACAGACGCTGAGATTGAATTCCAGGGACAGAGAGCTCAGCCAGGCTGGGTCAGAGAAAATGGGGGTAGGCCACGGGAGAACCTGGGCAGGTCTCAGTAAGTCCTGTATCCACTATTTATTAACCCCACAAACCTTCTCTGGACCCCTACTGTGTACCAGGGAGTCCCCAGTCCAGAGCCAGATGGATACTGACAGTTGCAGGGGGAACCAGGCTAGTATTTGTCAGTCAGGCTTTACTGGTTATTAAAATACTGTAATACTTACATGCTGATTGACTAAGAGCTATTGTCTCAAAGCCCCCACCCACAAAGGCCCCAGCACTTGCCTCTTGCCTGACTTCCCCTCCATCCCCACAGTCAAGCAGTAAAGAGTCAACAGCCAGCATGGTAAGTGGTCTCCAGGACCCTATTCTCAGGCTGGGTCTAGTCACTTGGTACTGGTTATTTGATATTTGTAGTGTCATTCTTGTATATAATGTGCAATGACCTTGATTTGAAGTGTCTGGTGTCTTGTCACTGTTTTGCTTATAGCTCTGAGCCATTGGGAGGCTGGGACTGAAGCTCTCCCCACAGTGTGCCTAGCACCTTGTGAGCCCGTAGCAGAGTCCAGCAGAAGTGCTTCCACTCAACTCAACCCTGTTTCCTCCCTCTCTTTCCTGCAGGCAGTCATGAGCTCCAGCCACCCTGAGCCAGGTGCCCGGGCACCCTTGAGCCCCTGCCCACAACCCTTGTCCCGGAGCTCTTCCAGCCTGCTGGGTGAAGGCCGGGGACAGAGGCCAGAGCTCCGAAAAAGTGCCAGCAGCACTGTATGGCAGTCCCAGCCGGGTGAGGCCAGCACCAGTCCCCAGGTCCCGGAGGAAGAGGGGCACCAGGCTAAGAGCACAGAGCAGACACTGGCCTCTAGCCCCAGGCCATGGCCTGGCACTGTGGGCCACCGGCGGAGCAGCACTGTGGGCAATGTATCTACCATGGGCGGTGGTGACCTGTGTCGCCTGCAGGCCCCCAGCACCACTGCTGTGCAGAGAAGCCACTCGGACCTGGTCCGTAGCACCCAGACCCGGGGCCACAGCAGTGCTCGGAAGGCCAGCCTCAGCTGCTCAGCCCTTGGCAGCTCCCCGGTCCACAGGGCTCGGCTGCAGCCTGGCCGTACTTCCAGCCAGGGAGGGCAGGCCCCTGCAGGCTTGAAAAAGGACCTGGCTGCAGAGGACGGGACTTCAGACTCAGCCTGGACACTGGGAGAGAGTAAGGTGTGGCTGTCACCACTCGATCTGGGAGACACAACTACCCACAGCAGCAGCCCCAAGGCTGGCCCCAAAGCCACTGGGCAGTCAGCCACTACCTCCTGCCATGCTCTGCCCCCAGCAGCTCTACTCTGTGGCATGAAGAAGGTGGGAGCCAGCAGGTACTGCCATGCTCTGCCTGCGCCAGGGGTCCTGGCCTTTCCCAAACTAGTAACATCAGTGAGTGAGTCTGGGCTGCAGGCTCAGCACGGGGTGACGTTCCACTGTAGGTTGCCTGGGGAGCTTCCTGGGCATTCCCACTGCTGTGCCCATCCTTGGGGTCCCACTGGGTTAGCTACGGAGCCTGGCGCCAAGACCAAGGATGTGTGGACCATGACCTCAGCCAGTGACTTGGCTCCAGTGTTGATGTCCCCTCTTTCAGCACAGGATGCTGGTGTGCAGGCAGCCCCCATGGCAGAGTGCAAGGCTGTGGCTACCAGCCCGCCCCTGGAAGCCCCTGTGGCCCTGCACACATTCCCAGAGGTAACTCTGGGGTCCAGCCTGGAGGAGGTGCCATCCCCCGTGCAGGATGTGCGATGGGATGCTGAAGGCATGACGTGGGAGGTGTACGGAGCTGCAGTGGACCCTGAAGTGCTGGGCGTGGCCATTCAGAAGCACCTGGAGATGCAGTTTGAGCAGCTGCAGCGGGAACCTGCCAGTGAGGACAGCCTGTCTGCTGAGGGCCGGAGAGGGCCGCTACGAGCTGTCATGCAGTCTCTGCGGCGCCCCAGCTGCTGTGGCTGCTCCAGCACAGCCCCTGAGTGAGGAGCTGTGACCCTGAGAGCTGTCCTGGGCCCATGGACTTAGCCCCCGCCCAGAGACAGTGAGGGCTACTTGTTCTTTGGACTCACTGGCCACTGTGGATACGTCTCTGCTGTCGGCTGCTAGCAGACCACAGGACTTCAGCCTGGGGACCTCTTGCAGCTTGCAGCTGTGCTGGTTTCTAAGGGCTTGATTCTTAAGAGCCACAGTCTGCACATCCGGGCTCTGAACTTCAGGACAAAGTTTCAGCACTGTGCATCAGGGAGGTTCTGATTTCTCTGTAAAAATGATCGCCTTCTGTTCAGCCTCTTCAGAGCTCTGGCATGATTTTCCTTAGGACACTTGGTGGCTTTATTTTAGAGTGGTGCTGAGACATAATGAGTCCTTGACATGAAATGTGGGGCCCCAAGTGACAAGTATCCACTGGGTCTTTAAAGAAGTGAACTGACACTGTTGAAGGCCTCCTGGGTGCCACACACTGTTTGTCACCTTACCTTGTTGAGTCTTCACCTCCCCGTGTTATAGACGAAATCACAGACATTTGGCAGGGCTGTGGCTGACCTGCCTGGGCTGGACAGCTTGAAGTGGAGGGCTAGGTTTCAAAGCAGAGCTGGTGGAGGCCTGAGCTGTTTACCTGCAGCATGCCCAGTCAGTCAGGGAAGGGAAGCTGTGAACAATTTACTGAGGCTACATTCTGTGCCAGTTCTATGGATTCCTTGGGAATTGAGACAGGCTTCCTATGCCCTCACTGAGCTCACATTGTGGGGGCGGGTACACCTCAGTAGTAGGGTGCTCAGCTTTAGAGAAAGTCCACAGGGTGCTTGTAAGAGCCACATCCCTTATAGGTCATTGTGTCGGAGTAGCCACAGGGTCAGAACAGGTGGCCACCTGTCCCCAAATATGTCACGCTGCCTGAAGTTGCATCATTGTCACCTTATTCCTTTGGTCTAGGAATTTATTTTCAGTGGGTACATCTATTCAAAGGAGAGGGCAGGACTCAATGGGAAAAGAGAAGGAGACTGGGGTGGGGTCTCCCACCTGGCGGGAAATGGCAGGGGCTGTGACACTGTGGGGGCCAGGGAGGCCTGTGAGCCAGGGGATTATGGGAGTGGAAGAGTCCAGGACACTAGGGTGCAGCCTGACAATTGTCCAAGGATCAGTCCAGGCCTGTGGAGGATGAGAGTGGGCTTGTGTCCTCATCCTGGGGCTTAGATTTGAAGATCTGAGCTCCTGAGACAATCTGCCATCCTACCCTGTGAGGGAGCCAGAAGGTTAGTGTCCTGCCTAGGGTCACTGGGTGTAGGAGGGTGGAGTCTGTTCACATGCAGCGTTGCCCATGATGTGGCCCTGTTTCTGAGCCCCCTTTTGCACCTGGGAACTCAGGACCTGAAAGCAGGCTTTTTCCCCACCCTCAGGGACCAGGTATTCAACTGAGGTAGAAATGATTCAGGCAACAGTGGGTTAATTTCACTGCTATGGGGCCAAAGGAGCAAGGTGAGAAAGGCATGCTTCAGGTTAGAATGCCTTCTAAGGCCCCTCAGTGGGCTCTGCCCAGAACCAAGCCGTTCATACTTCTAGCTGAGCCTGGTAAAATGCCACGCCTGCTTTAAAATGACAGCAAATCAGAACCACTTCTGCCAGTGGGGTGGGGACAGACGGGTAGGTGTGAACAGCAGGAGGGGACTTGAGCTTGCCCCACTTTTAAAATATGGCCAGGCAGGTTTTTTGTGCACTCATGAGGTTCTGGGCACAGTCTAGCCCAGAGTCTGGGCCTGTCATCCTCTGTGTGGTATAAGGCGGGCACATCACACTCTGGGAAGTGACACATAGGTACTGGGCTGTCTATGCCAAGCCCTGTTCAGGCTCCAAGAGCCCCAGCCTGGAGGGGCCACACTGGAAAGCAAATGGCTGTGGGGACATGAGGGATGAGGAATAGGAGTGGGGAGGCCACCTTCCCACAGGGCCACAGCTAAGCAGGGTCTTGAGGACACGGCAGGTTTGAACAGGTGGGCAGGGGGAGAGGCATGTACCAGGCAGACAACAGCCTGGTCAGGGGCTTGGAGGTGCCTGTCCTGCTTGGACTTGAGTCACTGTAATGCAGGCTATGTTGTGTTTGTTGGGTTGAGAGGCTGGCAAAGGAGGTCCCCACTGTGAGGATCCTGGTGTGAATGAGGAAAGGGACTTAGGGGAGGTGTGGAAGGGGTGGTAGGGCCAGATCTCATTTTAGAAATAGCCCTTTGGCTGCCACTGGATAGATAAGTGTGGAAGGCAAGGGCCCAAGGGAATGGGGATATGGGAACCAAGGAGGGGCCTGTTAGGGACACACACACACACATGCATACACACAGTGTGTGTGGTGGATTCAGGGAGTTCCAGGAGGCTGAGGTTTCCAGTTTGAGCAAAATGAGATGAGTCAACCATCTGTGACAGGTGGGAAGTTCAGGAGGGAAGGTGAAGGGCCACATGCCACGGGGCTTGGTGGGGGCCAGTGAAACCTTTCACAGAGACTTTCTCCTGTGTCATGCAGATTCTCATGAGTTCACTCTGGCCAATCTGTGCCAATCTGTGCCACCTCCAGGCAGAACCTGGCGTGCCAGCAGGGCAGGCTGGACCAGGCCCTGAGTGGGAAAGGGATAGCTGAAGCCACCTACCTGCTTCATCTTGACTGAGATAAATCTTCAGGGTGGTGCCCCCAGAACACCCTCCTCCTTAAGCTTGCTGTCCTGAGACATCAGGGATTGTGCCCATGGCCTCAGTAGCCACGCTAAACAGCCTCAGTCCACTCTGGATCAACTGTAGCTTAATTTCTGAATTTTTCCTGGAGACAGAAACCACCCCTGCCTCCCACTCTTGATCCCTCCCTGGGCAGGCCTGACTGGTGGTTTTCTGGGGTCTCAGGACATGGCCACCAGTTTAATTTACGGATCTCCTTCTCACACTCTGGATTTCTGATCAGACTTTCTGCCCTCTTCAGGCCCTGCTCTGGGAGGTGGTGGCTTTCATTATTTGTACATTTGATTTGGATTTGAAATAAAGTAATGGAGGCCAGAGCTTTGCCTGGGAAAGGTTATTGGTCCTAGCTGGTCCTGTTTGTTTGTTTTGTTTTGTTTTGTTTTTAATTTATTTTTTCAAATAGATTTGTCTCTGCCTACCATCCACCACTTTCCCTTGCCCCCTCCCTCTTTTCCTCCTTCAGCTCTTCCCCTTTGGTTTTGTCCATGAGTCCTTGCTCTATGTTCCTTGACTTTCCGCTTCCCTTCCTTTCCCCGCCCCCCGCCCCCCACCTCCTTCCCTCTTGTTTCTGTTGGTTTCTTCTCCTTTCAGTGTTGCTGGTCTTATTTTCCTTGCATCTTTGTATTGTTGGTTAGGTTCCACTTATAGGTGAGATCATATGGTATTTGTCTTTCACCCCCTGGCTTGTTTCGCTTAGCATAATGCTCTCCAGTTCCATCCACTCTGTGGCGAGGTGTAGTAGTTCTTTTTTCCTTTCTGCTGTGTAGTATTCCATTGTGTATATGTACCATGATTTTTTGATCCAGTCATCTACTGATGGGCATTTAGGTTGCTTCCAACACTTGGCTATTGTAAATTGTGCTGCTATGAACATTGGGGTGCATAGGTTCTTTTGTATTGGCATTTTGGTATTCTTAGGGTATAGTCCCAGCAGGGGAATCACTGGATCAAAAGGCAGTTCCATTTTCAGCTTTTTGAGGAAATTCCACACTGCTTTCCACAGTGGCTGCACCAGTCTGCATTCCCACCAACAGTGGACTAGGGTTCCCTTTTCTCCACAGCCTCGCCAGCACCTGTTGTTTGTGGATCTGTTTATGATGGCCATTCTGACCGGTCTGAGGTGGTACCTCATGGTGGTTTTGATCTGCATTTCTCTGATGGCTAGTGATGCCAAGCATCCTTTCAAATGCCTCTGGGGCCTCTGTATCTCCTCCTTGGAAAAGCGTCTGCCCAGGTCCTTTGCCCATTTTTTGATTGGATTGTTTGTCTTCTTGGAGTGGAGTCGAGTGAGTTTTTTATATATCTTGGAGATCAAACCTCTATCTGATGTATCATTAGCGAATATATTTTCCCATATGGTTGGCTCCCTTTTCATTTTGCTGATGTTTTCTTTTGCCGTGCAGAAGCTCTTATTTTGATGAGGTCCCACTTGTTTATTCTTTCCTTTATGTCCCTTGCTTAAGGAGACATATCAGTGAAAAAATTGCTGCGTGGGATATCTGAGAGTTTCCTGCCAAGTTCTCCTCTAGGACTTTTATGGTGTTGCGACTTATATTTAAGTCTTTTACCCATCTTGAGTTTATTTTTGTGTATAGTGTCAGCTGATGATCCAATTCCAATTTTTTGCATGTAGCCGTCCAGCTCTCCCAACACCATTTGTTGAAGAGGCTATTATTGCTCCATTTTATACTTCTGCCCCCTTTGTCAAATATTAGATGCCCATAAAGACCTGGGCTTATTTCTGGGCTTTCTATTCTGTTCCACTGGTCTATGGGTCTGTTCTTGTGCCAGTACCAGATTGTTTTGAGTATAGCGGCTTTGTAGTAGAGTTTGATGTCCAGTATTGTGATCCCTCCTACTTTGTGTTTCTTTCTCAAAATTGCTGCGGCTATTTCGGGTCGTTTGTGGTTCCATATACATTTTTGAAATGTCTGTTCTATTTCTGTGAAATACGTCATTGGTATCTTAATAGGGATTGCGTTGAATCTATAAATTGCTTTGGGTAGTATGGACATATTATGATATTAATTCTTCCAATCCATGTGCACAATACATGCTTCCATTTATTTGTGTCTTCCTTAATTTCTTTCTTCAATGTTGTATAGTTTTCTGCGTACATGTCTTTTACGTCTTTGGTTAAATTTATGCCTAGGTACTTTATTTTTCTTCTTGCTATATCGAATGGTATTTTTTTTTTCTGATTTCTTCTTCTTTTATTGCATTGCTGGTGTACAAAAATGCCTTTGATTTCTGAATGTTGACTTTGTATCCTGCTGTTTTGCCAAATTCACTTATTAGGTTGAAGAGTTTTTTGGTAGAGTCTACAGGGTTCTCTATGTACTATCATGTCATCTGCAAACATTGATAGCTTTACTTCTTCCTTTCCTATTTGGATGCCTTTTATCTCTTTCTCTTTTCTCACCGCTGTGACTAGGACTTCCAATACGATGTTGAAAAGAAGTGGTGAAAGTGGACATCCTTGTCGTGTTCCCGATCTTAGTGGGAAAGCTTTCAGTTTTTGCCCGTTGAGTATGATGTCGGCTGTAGGTTTTTCATATATGGCCTTTATTACGTTGAGGAATGCCCCATTTATTCCCATTTTGCTGAGTGTTTTGATCATAAATGGCTGCTGTACCTTATCGAATGCTTTTTCTGCATCTATCGAGATGATCATGTGGTTTTTGTCTTTTCTTTTATTTATGTGATGTATCACGTTTAGTGATTTGTGTATATTGAACCATCCCTGCGTGCCTGGGATGAATCCCACTTGATCGTGGTGGATAATCTTTTTACTGTATCACTGGATGCATTTTGCCAATATTTTGTTGAGGATTTTAGCATCTATGTTCATCAGCGAAGTTGGCCTGTAGTTTTCTTTTTTGTAGGATCTTTATCTGGTTTTGGGATCAGGGTGATGCTGGCCTCATAGAAGTAGTCTGGGAGTCTTCCCTTCTCTTGGATGTTTTGGAATAGTCTGAGAAGGACAGGGGTTAGCTCTTCCTTAAGTGTTTTGTAAAATTCTCCTGTGAGACCCTCTGGCCCTGGGCTTTTGTGTGCTGGGAGTTTCTTGATGACTGCTTCAATTTCCCCAGCTGTTATCAGTCTGTTCAAGCTTTCTGTTTTTTCCTCCTTCAGTGTTGGAAGATTTTTCTAAAAATTTGTCCATTTCATCAACATTTTAAAATTTCTAGGCATATAATCGTTCATAGTAGTTTCTGACAATCCTTTGTATTTCTGTGGTATCAGTTGTTATTTCTCCTCTTTCGTTTCTGATATTATTAATTTGGGTCCTCCCCCTTCTTTTCTTCCTGAGTCTGCTTAAAAGCTTGTCAATTTTATTTATCTTCTCAAAGAATGAGCTTCTGGATTGGTTGATCCTTTGAATTGTTCTTCTTGTCTCTATGGCATTCAGTTCTGCTCTCATCTTGACTATTTCCTTCCTTCTACTTGCTCTGGGATTTATTTGTTGTTGTTTCTCCAGTTCTTGAAGTTGTAGTTTTAGGTTTTTTATTTGAAATGTTTCTATCTTTTTTAGGTAAGCCTGTATTGCTATGAACTTCTCTGTCAGGACTGCCTTTGCTGTGTCCCATAGACTTTGGACTGTTGTCTGTTCATTTTCATTTGTTTCCAGAAATTTTTTGATTTCTTCTCTTATCTCATTATTGATCCATTCATTGTTTAATAGTCTACTGTTCAGTCTCCATGAGTTTGCAAGTTTTTGAAGTTTCTCTTTGAGGTTGATTTCCAGTTTCAAGGCCTTGTGGTCCGAGAAACAGTTTGGTATTATTTCAATTTTCCTGAATTTGCTGAGGTTTGCTTTGTGTCCTATCATGTGGTCTATCTTTGAAAAACTGCCATGAGCATTTGAAAAGAATGTGTATTTTTCTTCTTTGGGATGTGAGGTTCTATATATGTCAGTTAAGTCTCTTAACTGACAGGTTCAGTGTGTCACTCAGCGCCACGATATGTTTGTTAATGTTTTGTTTGGAAGATCTGTCCATTGTTGACAGTGGGGTGTTGAAATCCCCTACTGTCAGTGTGTTGCTGTCTATATCTTTTTTGAAGTCATCCAACTATTTCCTTATAAACTTGGGGGCTCCTCTATTGGGAGCATATAAGTTTACAATGTTGATGTCTTCTTGATAGATTCTTCCTTTAAGTATGATGAAGTGCCCCTCTGGGTCTCTTTTTATGGCCTTTGTTTTGAAATCTACTTTGTCCAATACAAGTATGGCAACCCCGGCCTTTTCCTCATGCCCATTTGCTTGGAATATTTTCTTCCATCGCTTTACTTTCAACCTGTGTAGGTCTCTTGCTCTGAGGTGGGTCTCTTGTAGGCAGCATATGTGTGGGTCATGTTTTCTTATCCATTCAGGTACCCTGAGTCTTTTGATTGGGGCATTTAGTCCATTCACATTGAGAGATATTACTGATAGAAACTTACTCATCTTTTCTCTTTGTACCTGTGTTCCTCTCTCTCTCATTCTTTTCCTTCATCTTCTTAAACCAGTCCCCTTAGCATATCTTGGAGTGCTGGTGTGGTAGAGATGTATTCTTTTAGGCTTCTCTTGTCTGGGAAACTCTGTATTTCCCCTTCTATTTTAATGGAGAGCCTAGCTGGGTAGAGCAGCCTTGGCTGTAGGCCCTTGCTTTTCATGGCTTGGAATATTTGTTGCCATTCGCTTCTGGCTTGTAGTGTTTCTGTTGAGAAGTCAGCTCCTAGGCGTATCAGGGGCCCCTTGTATGTGACTTTCTCCTTCTCCCTTGCTGCCTGGAGGATTCTCTCTTTGTCTTTGACATTTGCCATTTTAATGATGATGTGTCTTGGACTGGACCTCCTTGAGTCCCTCTTGAGTGGGGTCCCCTGTGCCTCCTGGATCCTTCAGAGCCTTTCTCTCCTCAAATTGGGGAAATTTTCCATCATTACTTTTTTGAGGAGGTTCTCTATCCCTTGCTCCTCTTCTTCTCCTTCTGGTATCCCTATTATACGGATATTATTGTCTTTCAGGTTGTCCTGCATTTCCCTGAATGCCTCTTCATTCTTTTTGAGTCTTTTTTCCATTTCTTGTTCTTTCTGGGAGCTTCTTTCTACCTTATCCTCCATCTCATTGATTCGATCCTCGGCTTCATCCAGCCTGCTTTGGATTCCTTCTACTGTGTTCTTCAATTCAGAAATGGAATTCTTCATATCCTCTTGTGTATTCTTGATAGTTCCCATGTCCTTTTCCCAGTTGATATAGTTTGCTGTAAGATCCTGATAGTTTCTCTGCAGTTTCTCATAGTTCTCTTTGAGCTGGCTGAGCTCATTGAGCTTCCTTAGAACCATTGTTTTGAATTGAGTATCTCATAGTTCCCTTGCCTCTATTTCATTTAGCTCTCTCTGTGGGGAGTCCCCTTTTCCACTCATTTGGGGGGAACTTCTTTTTCTTCCCAATTTTGAGATAGTCTGTTACGTAATTCACTTATATTTTTTTATTTATTTTTGCTTCTGCTTCAATTGTGCTGTCTAGATTTCCTGACTTTGTGGATTAATCTTCTATGGTAGTATGTGGGTCTATTTATTTATTTATTTATTTATGTATTTATTTTCCCCTTTACTTTTCTTTCTGGGCCTGCCTCTGATGATGTCAGTTTTTGACCCTATATGACCTTGGGTTGTTGTTTGATCCTTCCAGGAGTCTACTATCTGTGTCTGACTCCTTCTTGGGGCAGCTCTGTGACCCCTTCAGCCCAGGATCTACTAAATTTGTGAGCCACTCCGCATTCGAGGGCCAGGTGGGTCAATTTACGCCTGCCCTTGCCGCTCTGTGCACTCTGTTGCAGGCCGTATCGTTGCCAATCTGTGGGAGGCCTTGCCAGCTGGTTCAAGCGTTCGGCAGCCTGTGCGGGTCACACACACGCTCGCCAACCCTCGCTGGTCACTCGGCGCAAGTGTGTGCGCCTGCACTGGGTGGTTTTGGGGTGTGTATGTTTGCTTTTTGGCTTTTGGCTCTTTGGGGGTGTGGCCTCTTCCCGCACAATGGAGACTACGGCAAGGAGAAGGAGTCGGGACTACCTGGTTCCTCCTCCCGTTCTTTCCCCAACGCCTCCGTCTCCAGTCCCTCCTAAAGGCTCTCCCAGCCAGTCTGCACTCAGTCCTCCAGCTCACAGGCACAAGGTGTGTGCGGAGCGCACAAAAGGCAGGTTAATTGATTCCCTTATGCCTGAGTGAGATGGTAGCTGCAGAGTGGGAGGTGAGTTATCACCGGGGCTCCACTGGCCGCCGTGTCAGTTCTCTTCACAAAGTTTTCCTCACCAGTCTTTTCCCAGGCACCAGCCTACCCTGCTGCTGCTTCTACCCAGAGATCAAGGAGGGTGGCTGCCACTGCATTTTTTGTGTTGGCCCTTTAAATGTCTCTTTGCATCCCCAGCCACCTGTCTCCGGCAGAGAGCGCCCCTAAGCTTTTTAGGTTTATGTTTTGTCTGTATTTTCTTGGTTTTAGCTGCTGTAGTTTAGGGGTTCCTGTTTATGATTCAGGCCCCGTTCTTCTCGGGAGAAGCTAACTGGCCGTTTCAATGTCCCTCTGGTGCTAGTGCCCGTGGGCACCCAGACCACCCTCTCGAGCCTCCACCACACTTCTCACCCGTTGGGATGTGTGAGAGTCGAATCCACTGTCCGCGGCTCCAAGGCTCCTCTCCCACTATCGTTCCATTGTTTTCCGGGTGATTACTCCACTATTTAGTCGCAATTCCAGTTTGGTCTTGGGAGGAGGTCAGTGTGACTCCCATTCACTCCTCTGCCATCTTCTCCTTTTTTTGGTCTTTTTTTTTCCTGGTAGAATCTGTCCTTTGGAGCATTCACCCCAGATTACTAGATTTCCCTGCCCAGGCAGGAGTCCTCCTCTGTTGTGTCCCCGTCTCCTGCCTGGCAGTTCTCCAGGCTCCCAACAGCTGAAGCCTGGCATTCTGGAGTTTGTTACCTCTGGGTCTGGCTAGGACACAAGCCATCACCCTCGAAGGGAATCAGTAGCCCACTTGGGGGGAAGCGGTTCCTGCTAGAGCATAAGATACTGCTGGCCCGACGACAAAGGGCAGGGAGGGTGGAAAAGCAGTGAATGATCTGCTCCCACTATGACCTTCCATGTCAGCTGGATTGAGTCTGTCCCCTAGAGGTCCTGGACTCTTATTTCATGGGGGACCAACAGACATGCCTTCCCAAGGCAGGGCTTGACATTTAGGACATGGCAATGGGACATGTAGCTTAGCGGTTAAAACTTGAGTTTGAATTCTGGACCTTACCTATAGCCGTGAGATTTGGGGCAAGTTACTAACTTCCCTGATCCTCAGTGTCCTTGTCCATAAAATGGGTATGATAATGGTGCCTATTTCTTAGGTTTGTTGTGAAGAGTAAATGGAATAACCCCTGTAAGGTGTCCGTCACTGAGTGAGCGCTCAGCACATGTGCTGGTGTTATTAGAGGCCATAGGCTGGGGCTAGCTCTTGGCCACATCTTGTCTTCTTGACCATTCCTCATTCAGAGCCTCTTCCAGGTCCCTCATCCCCTGTTTTGCACCCTTCTTGGGACTTGGGTGCTCTGGCTGTGGCTGTCCGAAACTGTAGTTCCCAGAGTCATGTTGAGGACCATCTCATCCCTCATCACTCACTGGTCCGGGGCTGGGTTCCATGGAAGGTTGTGCTGGGATGAGGATTCTGGGTTTATTAACGAAGGAGTGGAAGCACAAGGTAGGCAAGGGGTAGAGGCCAACTCAAGGGTGTGATTTCAAGTAGATTCCTGGCCTAGCTCAGGTCCCACGTTCAGGGTAAGGGCCACCAGGGGTGGGGGTGGAGTAAGCTCCAGGCACTTCTGGCTCTGGCACGCAGGCTAGAAGCTCCAGGAGCCCAGGGCAGGGCTCTGCATGGGATTGTAGGGCCTACCCCAAGGGACAGAGTGCACAGAGACCATGGGCATCTGAGGGGCCTGGGGGCACACTTGCCAAAAGCTAAGCTGCATCCATGCCTTGAACAGTCCCTCATCCAGTAGACTTCCGTGGAGCACCAGGCCCACAAAACACCAAGGCCCTGTCTCTGTGAGATACTTTGAAGCATTTCTGTCTCATTTGTGTTCATGCCAAGGGACCCTTGTTATGCAGAGCTTTCCATGTGCTCATTTTAAATCCCTCTCATTCATCATCTTGGCTGTGTCCACGTTTTTCATCTGAAACTATGACTGATCCTTTATCAGTCTGCATCCACTTGTTAGACAGTGTAGAGCCAGACAGATCCTGGAGCCTGTTACTGGGTTCTCTTGAAGTCAGCACTGGTCCCCATGTCCCTATGAAACCACACAGTCATCAAGGGCAAATTTGTTAAAATCTAGATCTTCAATGTCAGTAGCACTCTTCTCACCCAAATCACAGCCCAGAGACCCTTGCCTTCAAACAAGGAAAGGAGGGTAGCAGGGCCTGACCTGAGTCCTGGTTCTTGGCATGGCTGCTTCTGGTGTTCACTCCATTCTTTCCTAAGATCTTAGCTACTTCTGTTTCACGAGCTGTTCAAGAAGTTTGAGTTTAACTGCAAGCTAAGATTTACAGATTCTTCCTTTCTAACCCTCCCTTTGGAAGACTGGGAGTTACCCCACCCCCACCCACAGCCCACCTCCTCTCGGGCACACTGTGGTTCACCTTGTTTCCTCAGAGGTGATTGTGAGGGTGAGGAGCATGACCCTCATCACAGCCTGTCTCTAGCACCTTCCTCATTGAGCTTTTCCCCAGGGCAGCTCACCCTTTTGGTGAGAGTGTTTCTGAAGCTGGCTGGAGGTCTCCCTGAAAGGTCTTCCTCTTTGGGAGAACCTGGGGCTAGTTCTGTTGCTGTGGTTACAGAGTGAAAATAAACCAGGAAAAACATCTCAGAAAAGTTGATGTTTAAGAAAACCAAATCAAGTTGCATTGGCCTATAGGACTGGGAATGGACCCATGGGGTCTGACTCTCTTGCTCCAAGAGGTGGGTAAACACAGCCTTTCTTCACTTTTGCAGTGACTCTCCATGACTTGTGCCTTATTTCTCTGCCTCCAAGTCCAAGGTAGCTCCTCAAGGAGGCAGGTCAGACCCTGAAACATGTGGTCCCAAATGGGTGTCTTAAAGTCCATTTTTCGTGGCTGCACTTTGAAGGAGAAAGTGTGGGAATTAGAGGAATACAGAGCTTAGGGTAGGCAAGTGTCCAATTTTAAGGTGTATGGCTTTTAGCCATGTACTCCTCACCCAGTTTGTCCTGGCCTGAAAGTTTCATTTCCTAAAATCTTCCCCAAGAAAAGATGTAGGGTGCTTTCTCAGCATCCTGTGCTGTGAACATGGGTGCAGGAGTACAGTGCCTCATGGGTGTCCAGCCAGGGACAAGTGGGGAGGCTCTGCTGGTCCTGTACTGTCCTTGGTGCTCTTTCTCCCCACCCTCTCTTTCTCTTTAATCTCAGTTTTCTCCCCTTTCTCCTTTTCTGTTTCACGTCCCCTTCATTCCCTAGGAAGCTTCTGTGTCCCTAAGGTCCCACTCTCCTTGCCATGCTTTCTCCCTCTTATGCCAGTATCTGCCTTGCCTTATGCCTCCTTCTCCAACAGCAGTCTCTTTTCCTGTGGTCTGTGCCATTTCTCCTTGAGCTGTCACTGGCTCTGGCTCTTGGCATTCCTGATTTTCACAAGTCCAGGCCCTTCTGCCCCACCTGTCCTCTCTCTCCTTTGATGAAAACTAAAATGTTTGAACTTGAGGTAGCTTTTGAGTGTCTCCCTGGAGAAGGAGGACTACTGCAGATGCCAGAAACAGTGCCTGAGCCTTGCTGAAGGGTAGGGCAACTAGGTGGGAAGTTGGATCCTGCCTTTATTTGAATTATTGACTTTTTTCATTTATTTTTGCATTAATTTTGATTTTAAAATATTGTACAACATTGATCTTAATTACTAAGTCTTCTGCTGGTCCCTTACATTTGTGTCCAGTACCTGCCTGGCCTCCTCCTCTCCCAGGGCTTTAGGTCCCCTCGGTACCCTTTGGTTATGGAATTGAGGCTAGGAGCAAGGAGCTGTCCTGTTCTCTCACAACCTCACATCCCCACCACTGGTGGGTGCTGAGCGGCGCTGGAGGGGCGGGGGTGGGATCCTGGGGCTGGCAGGAGGGTCGGAGGGTCGGAGGGTCGGCTACGGTTGTGTGGGTCCCAGGGAGCCGGGTTAGGTCCCTCCCGTGGGATCCCTCCCCGGGCTCCTGCGTAGTGCAGGTCACTGGGCAACGCGGTCCAGAGGCGGATCTCTGATGTCCCCTAGTGGCCGCAGAGCCACACACCCTCCCGGTCCTCGAGACGCACGCAGCGACCTGACCTCCCGCAGATCCTGTCCAGGAGGCGGAGGGTGACAGGTTGTGGCCAGTATTGCAGTAGGACACGGAGCTGGGTTGGGGAACAGCGACGCTCCCGGCCAACCAGGTCAGCCTGGGCAGAAGATCCCGGAGAGGAGCACAGAGTTGAAGGTGGTGGGAGGAATGGAAAGGGTGGAGTCCAGGCAGTGACGTCAGTGGCCTTGCGGGGAGGGGCGGAGTGAGGGAGGTGGGGGGACAACTTCACTTTACTTACGCCTTTGATTTGGATGTGAAATACGCATGCCAAGGGGCTGGATATAGGGGCCTTTGTCATTAGACCCTAAATTCGGTATACTTTCATAACCCTTTGGCTTACCCTTGGGTTTAAATTTGCTTAGAGCCTCCGAACTTCCTTGTGGTCCCACCCAAGGGGGTCATCTACCTGGGCTATGGGGGAGCAGGTGCAGACAGCTAGGACTGGGCCTCCCCTAGTGGGCCTCCTGCCTGACACACCACAGGGACAGAGTATGAGGGCACTATGCTGAGGAGGGGGTCTAAGTAAAAGTCAAAGTTAGGGTCTAAGACAGTCACAGAGGGACTGAGGCCTAAAGTTCACTGAGATGGGGGCTGATTCTGAAGGTCTTCTCCCTTGTCATTCCTTGCCTGGCATGATCTCCCCCCACTCCATCTGGTGCAAGGCCAGCAGGGTGTGTCAGGGGTGATGGCAGCCAAGAGAGCTTGGAGGGAGCGCCTATTCCTGACAGCAGGTCAGGCAGGACAGGGTGACAGCCTCACAACTGAAGAGTGGCTGGGTGTGCACGGATCTGAGAGAGTGCAGCCTGCACAGGACTGGGCTTCTCTTCAGTGGGGGCGAGGGGGTTGTGTTGAGGACGAGCACTCCCCTCTCATTCCATGCCCACAGGCCTCTTTGAGGTGACATCTCGCTTAGGAGATTTTTGGCTGTAAGTTACTGAATTATGAACCAAAAGTTACCTAAACAATTTGAATGTTTAATTTCTCACTTAATTCTTCATTTCATTTAATAAATTAGGTGGCCACTGTTCTAGAGTACACTCAGTGGCTCAAGGAAGACATCAGGGATTTAGAGTCTCTCCATAATTTTGCTCTGCCACCTTCAGGGTGTTCTCATGGTCACAAGATGGCTGCTGTACCTCCTGATGTAACATTTTCATGGAAAGGAAGAAACCTATAACGTTCCTCAAGGAGTTATTGGTACACACAGTTAATTAATTGAAAAACATTAGCTTTTCATATTGTCAGTGAATGCAAATGATAACATTGGCTGTCACGTTCCAACACTAAACAAGTGGCAGAAGCAATGATGATGTTTTTCATGCATTATCTTTTTAACTTCTCACAATTAGCCCCACTTCACAATGACAACTGAAATTCAGAGAGGTCAAGTAACTTGCCCTGTTTTATGACTGGGAAATGAAGAAAGTGAAATTTAAACTCCAGTTTGTGTGACTTTAGGGCTGGCTTTTTGTCTTTTTAAAATGAAAGTGAGATGGAATAGTAAGAAGCTAGGAAAATTCCTTGACAAGTGGAATAGGGAAACTGAGGCAGATAGCTAAACAAACTGGCAGAGCAATTTACAGCCAGATGCAAAAGATCACCTCCCTAGAGATAACATCTAGGCCCAGAAAAGCAGCAAAACCAGCTGGGTAATACCAGAACCAGTTGCAATAACTAAAGACCCCCTGCCCTGTCACTGGAGACTATGACCCTGAAAGGACACACCTGGAGAACTGATGCATATTCTACTGAAGCCCTCCCCTGAGACCTCTCCTGAGATTCCTGCCTGCAAGAGAGAGAAAAGCCTCAAGACAAGGAACCCAGTACACTCTCCCTTCTGGGAAGCAGTCCATGCCATTCTTTTTCTATTCTTCTTCCTCCATTTTCCCCACAAGCATCTCCTAACTCTAAGGCCATGGCAGCTAGTCCCAGGCTCATCCCCTGAACCCGTCCCCAAGGCTCCCTTTTCTCTGTCTTCCCAGGGAGGTAGGGCAGCCCAGCCTAAGCTCTCCTGTTGCTTCTCCTATGGCAAGCTCCTTGTTTCATTATCCCCAGCTTTAATAAACATACCCTCATAGTCTAGTCACCTGGGCTCGTGTTGTGAATCTTTTCTACACAATGTCAAGAACGCACGCTACCAGCTGGCCCTAGGCAGACCCACTCATGGCCAGGCCCCCTGTTCTGTAACAAAAGGAATACCTATTTAAGAATTTCAAATAGTACCGACTTTGGCTTTTGTTTTTAAACATCGTACATGTTCATGGTAAGAATTTCAAATAGTGTAAAGTGAACAGCGAAGGTCTGCTTCTCACCCCACTTTGCAGTTCCCATAGTTACCACTGTAATTTCCATTGGTCCTCCAGGAAACGTCCTCTGTAATCACAGCTCAGACTTCTAAATACTTTATACAAATGAGATCAACCTAGACACTGCTCTGCATTTATTTTTAAAAATTAATATATATTGCAGATACTATTGCCATGTATAGATTTTACCTCCTTTCTCACAGGTATATTGAATACAGTCAGGTTCAACTGGACTTTATGTTGTTTCCTATATTTTTGCTATTATAAAGACCATGTAAAAATAAGTATCCTTGTATGTATAGTTTTGTGCATATATGTGAGAATATCTGTAGGATAATGTTTCAGGAGATGGTCATATAAAATGTCTATGTATATTGGCAAATTGCTCTCCAAAAGATTACGCCAGTAATACACAAAAATGCTTATTCCCTCATATTAATGCCAACATTTGAGTGTTATCAAAACTTTAATATTTTATGTAATTATATAAGTGAAAAAATGGTATTTTAATAAATCTTAATAATATTTTGATTTTACAATTCCTTTATTATGAGTAAGGTTGTGTTTTGCCGGACTGCCTGGGTAAGAATTCCAGTTTGGTACTCTCAAATTCTATGATGTTGAGCAAGTTGCTGAATCCCCTGGACTTCAGTTTCTTCATCCATAAAAAGCGGTTTATAAATGCTCTATTAGTTGGATTTCAGGGTTTAATGCCATCATACATGTAAAGTGCTAGAATAGTTCCTAGCTCAAAATAAAGGCTAAGTAAATGTTAGCTATTATTATCATCTAATACTGTAATGGGGCACAGCCAGCACCCCCCGCCCCCGCAACAAAAGGTATTTTGTAACAGAGTCCAGGGATTGGGGTGTCCAAGAAAAATATATTCTCCCCACCCCAGGGCGGGCTGCCATGGGGGATGGGAGCCTTGAGCAGGGCCATTGAGAAGTCAGTTTGTATGTCAATAACCGGATAGCTTCGTTCCTCATTTGCAAAGAGGATTATTTGGCATATCACCAAAGCTAATCAGGAAGGTTTAAAAGACTTAATACAGAATGTGAGAGAAGGAAAGAAAGAGGAGAGACAGAGGCCTGCAGGAGAGACAAAGGGACACAGACTCTGGGGAACAGTGTGAAGACCACGCGGGAAGAAAGAGGGGAGAAAGGACTCCTACTAGTGGGCCAGAAGAAGGAGCCACATGGTTATGGATTAAGAGCTGGAGATCGCAGTGACGCAGTGGATGGTGCTGAGAACTGCGAGAGGCCTGCCTAGCTGAGCCCCGGACTCCCGTTTTTTTTCTTCTGAAGGACCTCTGACTGGCCTGACTGGCCTAACTGGGCAAAGGGGGGAAGGCAGGACGGTGTGTGTGCTGGTGGTAGTTTCGAAGGGATTTTGAGGTTTAAGGGTGACATTTAGCCATTAATCAAACCTGTATAACTTTTGAATAAATAGTTCCTTTCCTTTTCACCAAACTCTGCCATTTAGAGCCATAATTCCAAGGGCAGCAGGCAAAGGACCCACAACTGAAGGGTCCCGGGGAAGGAGGGTGTCGTTGTTTTGGTAATAGCATCTGGGCACCTCCCCTCCACAGGTCCTTTTGTTCAGTAACAATATATTTACCGATCACTTGAATCTATTTTTGATCTGCCTGTTCATATCTATTTTCCATTTTCATTGGATACCTCTTTTTCTTATTGATTTGTTAGAGCTCTTTGTATATTCATTGTTGGGAACTGCCCCTCCTGGTTTCAGGGACTGTACTCTTGCCAATAGGCGAGAGGGCCCCAAGGCTGGAGCTGAGCAAGTAGGCATTGGGAAAATAGGCCACTGAGGAGACAAAACCTGTTCCCCTGGCAGGGGCGCAGTCCCTGCCTCCCTCACATCACCCTGCTTGGCCCTGGAGGATGGCTGGTTAGTCAATGATGGGTAAGACCCCTTGATGGCAGGGGCAACCTAAGACAGGCACTGTCACATAGAGGCCATGAGGGAAGGACTTGGGGGACATGGAGAAGGGGCAAAAGACCCTCACCCCTTGGCTTTGTCATGGTTGGAGTCATTCTCTCTGAAAGAAGTCTCCTTATCTCTTGGCTGCTCTGCTCCACCCGCCTGGCTCAGGCTTGAAACAATTCTAAAGGCAGGTACAGCCCTAAAGTGGATCAGGCAGTTCCCAGGGACAATTAAGCCTGGAAAAGGAATGCAATAAACCTATGAAACTTCCTTTGCTAAGAATACCCTTGAGTTAATGAGCACTGATGTTTGGGCTTGAGTATAGTGATTGGTTTCCCAGGTTTCAGGGGCCATATGGGTGCCACCCTGTCTACCAGATCCTGATCTGAGGCAAGTTGCTTTGTTCCTTCAATTGTTATCTATGATCTCTATCTGTTTTCTGTAAACATAGCTTTTTGACATTAATTGATGAGCTTTGCATTAATGCTGTATACCCCTGCACATACTGTTCTCAATAAAAGCCACTTCAAAAGAAGGGCCTGGGGCATTCTCCACTAGAGGGGATTGCCACCCCCTTTCCCTGGCAGACCAAGAAGTATCTGGAACGACTTATTTTATTTTCACCATATGTGGCGACCCATGGGGGGCCTCTGCGTGGGACATGGTACCCCCCATCATCTGATGCCCAGCGTGGGGCCCCCCACAATTAGTAACATAATCTCCTTTTACATATATGAGGTCTGTCCAGAAAAATTCCAGCCATTTACTATAACGAGAACGATTTGCGTGACATCAATGTAACCTGGCAGCCAGGTAGAGTGGCCTGGAATGCACATGTGTCAGCAATGACAACTTTACTGTACTAGTCAGTGGGGGTGGTAGACACCATTGAGGGAGCATGTGTACTATGTGGCTGTTACATTCAAAATAACTGAGTGAGTAGAGCAATGAATCTGCATCAAATTTTGCGTTAAGTTTGAACATTCCTCCACAGAAAGTATTCAAATGATTCAAAAGGATGCAGCTATGGGCAACTGGTAACTGGTAATTTCATCACAATAACGTGCCCACTCATGTCTCATGTCTCATGCAGAGTTTTTTGGCAAAACATCAAATCACCCAGATGACTCAGCCCCACTACAGCCCAGGGTTGGCACCCTGTGACTCCTGGCTTTTCCAAAAACTAAAATCACCTTTGAAAGGGAAGCAATTTCAGACCATTGATGAGATTCAGGAAAATACTATGGCAGGGGTGGTGGTGGAGGGGGAAACTGATGGCTGGATACTTTCTGGACAGACCTTGTACGTTACAAGAATTTTTTGTTTGTTTACATTTTAATAGACTTTATTTTTTAGAGGTTTTAAGTGCACAGCAAAATTCAGAGGAAGAGATTTCCCATATGCCCCTGCCTGCCCCGCCCACCCCTGCCAGGCCTTCCCCATTACAAACATCCCCCACCAGAGTATTATGCCCAGTATAATTGATAATCTTACATTGAAATATCACCCAAAGACCACAGTTTACATTAGAGCTCACTCTTGGTGCTTTATATCTTACAGTTTTAGACAAATGTATAAGGACAATATACCCCATTATAGCCTTATACAGAATGGTTTCACTACCCTAAAAATCATGTGTGTGCTCTTCTTATTCCTCCCTCCCTACTGAAACCTGGCAACCACTGATCTTTTCATTGTTTCTGTAGTTTTGACTTTTCCAGAATGTCATAGAGTTGGAATCATACAGCATGTAGCCTTTTCAAATTGGTTTCTTTTGCTTAGTCATAGGCATTTAAGTTTCCTCCATGTATTTTCATGGCTTGATAGCTCATTTATTTTTAGCACTGAAATAATATTTGATTGTCTAGATGTACACAGTTTACTTACTCATTTATGTCCTGAAGGACATCTTGGTTGCTTCTAAGCTTCAGCAATTATGAATGAAGCTGCTATAAACATCCATGTGCATGTTTTTGTATAGATATGTTTTCAACTCTGGCTAAATACCAAGGAGTGCAATTGCTGGATGATAAGGTAAGGGTATATTTAGTTTTGTAAAAAACTGCCAAACTGTCTTCCAAAGTGGCTGTACCATTTTGCATTTCCTTTATTTTTAAAGCTTAATAATACTCCATTTTATGTATATATACCACATTTTGTTCATCATTCATCCTCCGATGGACACTTGGGTTGCTCCTACCTTTTGGCTATTGTGACTACCACTGCTATGAACATGGATGTAGGTCATGGCCCTCTTTGGTCCTCAGTTAGTGAGAGGCTTCTACTGGATGACATTGAAGTATGTTATATCACATTTCTTTTAATTTATTTACCTAACTATGAAAGGAGGAGATTCCATTGGTCTTTCCTCCATGGAGATTTGAATTCTCTTACTCATAATTCTCAGGGAGAAGAAAATAATACTATTTCTGGGCCAAAGCATATGATAAAACTTGACAGACTCTCAAAGTCTAGCTCTAGGTAGATGACTAAGGTGTGAATCTCTAACTTGGTGTTTGAAAGACCCATTTTGGATAGTTCAGAACAATTCAAGGGGAATTGTTAGACTGAAAGGAAAATTTTTGGAGGGGTTATTTGAATTTTTAAAAATATTTCAATTACAGTTCTTTTTAAGGATTTTATTTATTTATTTTTAGAGAGAGGGGAAGGGAGGGAGGAAGAGAGGGAGAGAAACATCGATGTGAGAGAAACACTGATCAGTTGTCTCTTGTATGCCCCCAGCTGGGGACCTGACCTGCAACTCAGGATGTGCCCTGAAGGGGAATCGAACCAGCAACCTTTTGGTTGGCAGGCCAGCCCTCAGTTCACTCAGCCACACCAGTGAGGGCCAATTACAGTTTATATTCAATATTATTTTGTATTAGTTTCAGGTGTACAGCATAGTAGTTAGACAATCATACTTTACATATACTTTACAAGTATTCCCCCCGATATTTCCAGGACCCACCTGGCACTATCCACAATTATTACAACATTATTGTCTATATTCCCTATGCTGTACTTTACACCCTGTGACTATATTTTATAACTATAACTTGTACTTCTTAATGAAAGGGAGATATGTTTTATCTCAGATTTTCCATGAATCTAGCCATCCATCCATCATCCACATTCTCCACGAAGCACCATCTATCCTTACCTATTTGTCTACCCACCTAATATCTCCATCTATCATCTATCCAAAATGTTCATCAGTCCATCCATTCATGCATTTACCACCCATATCTCCATTGACTCATCCACCCATATATCCATCTATCTCTCCACTACCCATTTGCCTCTCCCTCTAATTTTTTTTCTGTTCTGATACAGGCACTATCCAGTGCTAAGAGACATAGACAGATATCCCTTTTATGGAGAAATTCATAGTATATGTAGGGAGAAACATATGCAAATAAATAATCATAAACCAGCATAAATAGAAAGGGCATGTGTGAGTTAATGCTATGATTGTCAGAGAAGAAGGTCTCCAAATGCCTGGGGTTGATAAGTAAGCCTGAATGAGGTAGTGAAATGTACCAGGCAGAGAAGGGAGGAAGGGCACCCCTGCAGAATGTACCTAATGTGCAAAGATACAAAGTTACCCGTGTGGTTCAAGTAGGACTATGTGTGGGACTCTGTGGCTTGGCCTTGAATGGGAAGAGCCCTGCTAAGGCCATGGCATCTCATTTACTGAGCAGGCACTGTGAGGTGTTTTCTCAGGCCAGACCTATGGGACAAGCCTGTGTCCTTTCCTCAGACTCCACTGCTCCAATAGGCTCTGGGCAAAGGTGTTGCTAGAGGTGTGTATGGGTTCCAGGGCCATGATGCCTGGGCTCCTCCTCAGGCAGAATTTTCCCTCCTCTTAGTGGCTCTGTGTGGGTGGCCTTTTCCAGTCATACCACACAAATTGTGAGGGAATAGCTGACAGGGCCTTCCTATTTGTTCCTTTCTCTTGCAGCTTTATATGGTCAAGACTACTTTGGCAGCAATAAATAAGAGGCCCATGGTTAGCTGAGGCATGCGGGGCAACATCCAGCATGGGGACACCTTGCATCCGGCTCCTCCAGTGCACTGCCAACAATTCCTGGTTTCTCCACCAGGGGTGCCCCCGTGTCTGAACAACATGAGGGAGAAGAGAGATGGATGTCTCAGTGCATTCCTCTACTGTCTCTTCTGGAGCTTTCTGGGGCCCCTCCTTTTCTTCCTGGTTACACCAAGCAGGCAGTGGTGAGGTCTGGGCACCAGAGGACTGGGCTCTGTTTGGGCATGGGTCTGATGGGCCACAGGCACAGGGAGATGCCCCTGCCCTTCCTCAAATACCTTTGCAGTGGCACCCCTCTTCATTCGTGGATTTCAAATCTTCCTGGGCCTGTGGCTGTTTACTACACCTCCCACCTGTTCATATTAATGTTTTTAGCATTCATTTTTCCCCCCCAACAGAGTTGCAATGTGCCAAGCACTGTACTAGTTACATTTGCCTTTCACCAACAAACCCAGTGAAGTAGGTATTATTCCCATTTCTAGATTTAAAAATTCGAGTTCAGAGAGGTAAAGTAAATTGCCCCAGTTTGTAGATCAGATAAATTGCAGAATGCAGAATTTACAGATTAAGGACCTTGAGTCTTAGGTCCCTGTTGAAATAGTTCCTGTATTATCTTGAACAGAAGAGGGACTAGGTTTGCCTTGAACTTCTGAGGGGAGTATCATAAATATTGTAGGCGAGTGTCTACCCTGGATGAGGCCAGAAATGTCTTTTTAATTTGGAAATGAGGGAATTCTTCCTAACCCCCAGTTCTATTGTTGTGAGCATATATTATACCTGAGAGAAGAGTCAGTAGATCTTGGTAGAAATTAGTCAAAATAAGACTGATGACAAGAATGGTAACAAGACCCACAGCCACAAGAATAACTTGAGGTAGTGTTTATTGGGTGCCACAAGTCACCTGGCTTCTCTCAGCATTTTATATTTGCTACTTGTTTACTCCTCCATCAACCCTAAGTAGTATGAGCTATTTATACACTCATTTAACAGAGGTGGAAACTGAGGCCCAACTCCATTTATTAAATTTAATTGCTTTAACCCAAGGGGTTAGAATTAGACCATCTGACATCCTCTATTCCAACCCCGTCTATAAAGATGGTGAAAGTGAGGCCCAGAGAGGGAAGTGACCTGCTCAGAGACATGGACACTCCAGTGATGTCTGAGCACTCAGGCCAGCACCCCAGGCCTCATTGGACTCATGCCCATTGTTTGACAGGTCCAAGAAATGGCATGGCTTTTCCCCAGGCCTCCCGGCTTTCTTCCTGGCTGACCATTTACAACACTTATGGAGACTCGCCTTTCCAAGGTTTTTGCTCTCCAGCCCAGCAGGCACTTGAGGGTAGGAAGGCCCCAGGTAGGTAAGCAATCAGGTTGCATTGCTTGAGGGAAAGCAGATCAGTGTTGAAAGTCCATGAGATCATGCATTATTATATGCATCAATGATAATGATGATTTGCTACTAATCAGTGTGGCCTAGACCTGGTTTTCCTGGTCAGGTGTAGATTCTGGAATGGGCAGAAGATGGGAGGAAACTTCGCCCCCATCATCTCATCTTTCTTGGCCCCTAGCATGTGGGGTACTATGGCTGCACTCATCTGATGGGGGGAGGCTGTGGCTCAAAAGCTCAGGGCATTTAGCCAGATGTCATAGTGCATGTGAGCTGAGGGCCCAGGTCTGAGTTACTGAGGCTCATGGTCCTTTCCGTTGTGGTGAGAAAACCTTCATCCTAGACCAGCTCAGGTTGTGTAAGCTCAGTCTGAGGTGTAAATTGACAGACAATTAAGGGAGGGGCTTGGGATTCAGAGTCTGGCCAGTGAGAGGGAGCCAGTAGGCCTGGGAAAGGTGGGGGTCCAGCAGGTTGGGTCTGTTTGCCCTGGGGCCAGAGAAAGGCTAAACTTTCTGTGGAAAGCAGGGTGAAAATTGAGTGGCACTTTTCTGTGAGGCTGGGCCATAGGCATCCTGTCCCCCTCAACCGTTAGAGGGGCTGCCACAACAGTGGCTCCCTGCTGGGGCCCTGCCACAGCACTTGCTCTGCCTGGGAGTGACAGCATGTGTCAGGTAGTCAATGTCTGTGCTGGGCTGGCCAGCCTGTCCTGCCCTGCCTTGAATCTTGGGAATCAAGGGTGGGGAAGGAAAGCATTTTCTTTTAGCTCCTTATCAAGACTGGAGCCTCCTCTGGCATCTTGACACAGGCCTCTATTGTTGACCCAACTGAAGTCTTCTATCTTGTCCATGTTCCACTTGTGCCCTTGGGGCTGAGCAGCCTGTGGTCATCCTTGATTCCTGCACCCCTGGTATGTCCATGTTGGCCTTAGTGGGGCTCTCCCACACTCCGTTTTAGTGGATGCCATAAAGGCTGACACTTTTTCTTTGCCATCATTGTCTGGGCATTTATGTAGCACCTACTGTGTGCAAGGCAGTGGGCTCTGGAGAAGCAGGGGTTGGGCACTCTGTGGGGTGCCTTCCCTGACTAGAACCCTCTATGAATTCTCAGCCCAGCCCTTGGCAGAAGAGGCAGTGCAATGGGAGGGGTAAAGTGGCTGAGCAGGCGTGCAGACATGGAGAGTCATGCTGCATGGGACCCAGGAGGCGCAGGCTTCTCCTGAGCTGCTGCTCCACTTCCCAGCCTCAGAGTGGCCTGCCCTGTGGACTGAACCTTGTGTGCTGGCTGTGACATGGAATGTGAGGGGCTGCTGACACCCAAAGGCACTCTTTCTGCTCTGGCCACTGCCTTTTTAAAAGACACTTTTTATTTTTGAGATAATGTTACATTTACAAGAAAAGTGTTAAAGATAATCAAGAGATTTCTTGTACCCCCTCACCCAGCACAGAAACATGGTCTCTTTATCAAAGACATAGAAGTTAACATTGGTACATGCTAACTAACTACAGACTTTACTCAGAGTTGTACAGATTTTCCTTTGATGTTTTTTCTGGCCCAGGATCTCATCTAGAATGTCACGCTATATTCCGTAGCCACTGCCTTTTCACACACCAATGAACTCCCTGACCTCTCTATCCATACCTGTCTTTTTTTCTTCCCTCCCTTCACATGCCCTCCATTTTTGTCTCATGTCATCAACTGATACTAAACTTCTAGGTGTCCTGTGTCACTGCTGAACATTCTGAGTCAAATGTGGGGTCTCAGATACATTGATACACAGTGCCATCCACAGATGCTGGTCACTAGGGCTCCTGTTATAGGGCCCCCCTGATTTTCTGCATCTTTCTTCCTCATGGGGTGAAGGATCCAGAACACTTGCCTCCCCTCTAGACTCATGGTCCAGGTACCCGGGATCCTACGATTGCTTGTTCAAATGACCCCAAGCCTAGGGACCTCTGTTATAATCTCACCCAAATAGGGACATGTTCATCTCTCTCCACAATGTTTCTCCTGGCTGGGGTTCAGTGGGTTTGGAATACATCTCCAGGGGCCCTCTCAACCTGACCTTGCTGTAGAAAGGGTCCACAAGGAGTGTTGGTATAAGTTCCTGATCTTGAGAGCCCTGTCCCGTGTCTGGCCCATGTGGGCAGGAAGACCAAGGCTATGTGTACGTGAGTGTGGATTGAAGCCCTGGTTCTGGCCCTAGGGTTATGGGTGAGATGGGGAGTGACCCTCACCTCTCCACACCTGCCCCTCAGTGCTGGAAAGCTCTGCTCATTGTGGCCTCAGGACAATGGGCACCCTAACAGGGCTAGTCACAGTCCCTCTGGGTTACTCCCTCTATCAGTGTTTCCCAATTTTCTAGACTCTTAATAATTATATTAGAAGCATGTTAAAATGCAGATTCCTGGCCTGCAGGAGGCCTACTAAATTCAGCTATCCAGGGACTCACTAGGCAAACTGAACCTGTGCTGGGCTCAATGCCTCTGAAGTACCTGGGTATGTTACATTCCATCACCCTTGAACAACCCTGAGGAGTAAAAAGCCTTCCTTGATGGCATAAAGGGCATCCCAAGAGCATCAAGTTCAGGAGATCAAGGAGACTGCACCACTGAACCCCACAGGTCTCCTACTATAGAAGTTCACACCACAGAGACAGGAAGTCAGAAAAGATCGATCTACAAAGCAGAAACAAATAAGAAGAGTCTCCTCTAATAGGAAGACAAAGAAACAACCCTCAATAAAAAGGAAAGGATGAATCCTCAGAAAGAGAACTAAATGAAATAGAGGCAAGTAAACTATCAGACATTGAGTTAAAAATAATGATTATAAGGAAGCTCAATGAGCTCTGTGAGAATTGCAAAGAACTACAGGGAAGTTACAAGGAACTTACTGCAAACTATACCAGTGTGCAAAAGGACATAGAAACTATCAATAAGAGTCAGGAGGAAATGAATAATACCATTTATGAATTGAAAAACACAGTAGAAAGAACCAAAAGCAGATTAGATGAAGCAGAGGATTGAATCAGTGAGCTCGGGGGACAAGGTAGACAAAAATTCCCAGAAAGAGCAATAAAAGGAAAAAAAAAGACTCAAAAATAAAGAAGGTGGATTAAGGAAGCTACAGGACAACAATAAATGTAACAATATTCATATAATAGGAATACCAGAAGGAGAAGAAGAGGAGCGTGAATAGAAAACCTTTTTGAAAAGGTAACACAGTAAACTTCCCCATCTTAATGAGAGAGAAAGTCACACAAATCCAGGAAGCACAGAGGGTCCCAATCAAGGTGAAACCAAAGAAGCACACTCCAAGACACATCATAATTAAAATGGTAAAATTCAAAGACAAAGAGAAAATCTTAAAGGCAGCAAGGGAGAAACAAGAAGTAACATACAAGGGAGCTCCGAAAAGGCTAGCAGCTGACTTCTCAATAGAAACCCTAGAAGCCAGAAGGGAATGGGAAGAAATCTTCCTAGGAATGAAAAGCAAAGGCCTGCAACCAAGGCTACTCTGTCCAGCAAGACTCTCAATTAAAATGGAAGGCAAAATAAGGAGTTTCCCAGATGAAAGAAGACTAAAAGAATACATATTAACCAAAGCAGCATTGCAAGACATGCTAAAGGGACGGCTTTAAGAAGATGAAGAAAAAGAGTGAGAGAAAGAGGAACATAGGTACAAAGGGGGAAAATGGCAATGAATAAGTACCTATCGATAATAACCTGAAATGTAAATGGATTAAATGCTCCAATCAAAAGACACAGGGTAGCTGAATGGATAAGAAAACATGACCTGCACATATACTGCCTACAAGAGACCCACCTCAGAAAAAAAGACCTACAAAGACTGAAATTAAAGGGTGGGAAGAAAATATTCCAAGTAAATGGACAGGAAAAAAAAATAGCCAGGCTTGCAATACTTACATCAGATGAAATAGATTTCAAAACAAAGGCCATAAAAAGAGGCATAGGAGGACACTTAATAATACTTAAGGAGAGAATCCATTAAGAAGACATAAACATTGTAAACATAGTACATATGCACTCAACATAGTACACCCAAGTATATAAAGAAAAGTTTGGAAGATTCCAAGAAAGATATAGGCAGAAACACTCTTATAGCAGGAGATTTTAACACCCCACTGTCAACAATGGATAGATCTTCCAAACAAAATCTCAACAAGGATATTGTGCTGCTGAATGATGTACTATATCAAATGGACTTAATTGAAATATACAGATACTTTCACCCCAAAAAGCAAAGTACACATCCTTTTCAAGTGCACATGGAACATTTTCAAAGGTAGACCACATGATAGAACACAAAACAAGCCTCAACAAATTCAAGAAAATTGAAATCATATCAAGCATTCTCTTGGACTACAATGGCTTGAAACTGGAAACCAACCACAAAGAAAGATCACAAAAACATTCAAATTCAGGGAGACTGAATAACATGTTATTAAAAAGTGAATGGGTTAGCAATGAAATCAAGGAAAAAATCAAAAGGTATCTGGAAACAAATGAATATATACAGCAACCCAAAACCTATGGGGCACAGTGAAGTCAGTCCAAACAGGGAAGTCCATAGCAATACAGGCCTACCTAAAAAGGACAGAAAAATTTCAAAAAAACAACCTAACTCTATAACAAGAACTTGGGGAACAAAAACAAACAAAGCCCCAATAAATAGAGTGAGTAAAAGGAACTAATCAAGATCAGAGCAGAATGAAATGACATAGAGACTAACAGAACAATTCAAAGGATCAATAAATCCAGGAGCTGGTTCTTTGAAAAGGTAAACAACAGAGACACGTCTTTAACCAGACTCATCAAGAAAGAAAATGAGAAGACTCATTAAATAAAATCAGAAATGAAAGAGGAGAAATTATGATCAACACCACAGAAATACAAAGGGTTGTAAGAAGTTACTATGAACAACTGTATGCCAGGAAATTTAACAACTTGGGTTAAATGGACAAATACCTAGAAACATAAAATCTTCCAAAACTGAATCAAGAAGAAGCACAAAGCCTGACAGACCAATAAGAGCTGGTGAAATTGAAGCAGTAGTGATAAAACTCTCCGTACACAAAAGCCCTGGACAGGACTATTTCACAGCAGAATTTTACAAAACATTTAAGGAAGAGTGAATTCCTATCCTTCTCAAACTATTCCAAAAAATCCAAGAAGAAAGAAAACTCCCAAACTCTTTTTATGAGGCCAGCATCATCCTAACCCCAAAATAAGACCAAGACACAACAAAGAAAGAAACTACAGGCCAATATTGCTGATGAACATAGATGCTAAAATCTCAACAAAATATTGGCAAACCACATCCAGCAATACATTAAAAAGATCTTACACCATAGTCAAGTGGAATTCATCCCAGGGATGCAAGGATGGTACAATATTCACAAATCAATAAACATATACATCACATAAACAAAAGGAAAGACAAGAATCACAAGATCATATTAATAGATGCAGAAAAGCATTTGATAAGGCACAGCACACACTTACAATAAAAAACACTCAGCAAAATGGGAAAAAAGGGGCCATACCTCAACATAATAAAGGCCATATACGAGAAACCTACAGCCAGCTTCATATTCAACAGGCAAAAACTAAAAGCTTTCCTGCTAAGATCAGGAATAAGACAAGATCTTATAAGTGAATTCACCACTTCCATTCAGCATAGTATTGGAAGTTCTAGCCACAATGATCAGACAAGAAAAAGAAATAAAATGTATCTAAATGTAAAGGACAAAGTAAAACCATCATTGTTTGCGGATGACATGATAGTGCGCATCGAAAACCCTATAGACTCCACCAAAACACTACTCAACCTAATATGTGATTGTGGCAAAATAGCAGGATACAAAGTCAATATTCAGAAATCAAAGACATTTTTGTACACCAACAATGAAATATCAAAAGCAGAAATTAGGAAAAAAAATCCTATTCCTTGTATGCTATAGCAACAAGACAAATAAAGTACCTAGGAATAAATATAACCAAGGAGGAAAAGACCTGTACTCAGAAAACTACACAACGGTAAAAAAAAGAAACTAAGGAAGACAAATAAGTGAAAGCATGTACCATGTTCATGGACTGGAAAAATTAACATCATTAAAATGCCCATACTACACAAAGCAATTTATAGATTCAATGCCATCCTTATTAAAATACTAATGACGTATTTCACAGATGTAGAACAAACACTTCAAAAACTTATATAGAACCATAAAAGACCCTGAATGTCTGCAACAATTTTGATGAAGAAGAACAAAGTAGGAGGGATCACAATACCTGATATCAGTCTGTATTATAAGGTCACTCTAATCAAAACAGTCTGGTACTGGCATAAGAACAGACAAGTAGATCAGTGGAACAGAATAGAGAGCCAAGAAATAAATCCATGTCTCTATGGTCAATTTATATTGGACAAAGGGAGCAGGAACATAAAATGGAGTAAAAATAGCCTCTTCAACAAAAGGTGCTGGGAGAGCTGGACAGCTAAATGCAAAAAATGAAACTCGACCACCAACTTACACCATACACAAAAATAAACTCAAGGTGGATAAAATACTGAAACATGTAATGACACCATAAAAGTCCTAGAGCAGAACATAGGTAGGAAAATTTCAGATATACCATGCAGCAATTTTTCACTGATATGTCCCCTAGAGCAATGGATATAAAGGAAAGAATAAACATATGGGACTACATCAAGTTGAAAAGCTTCTGCACAGCTAAAGCAAACATCAGCAAAATGAAAACAGACCCAACTTTACGGGAAAATATATTTGCCAATTATACTTCAGACAAGGGTTTGATCTCCAAAATATATAAAGAACACACATGACTCCACGCCAAGAAGACACATGATCCAATTAAAAAGTGGGCAAAGACCTGAAAAGACACTTCTCCAAAGAGGACATACACAGGACCCAGAGATATATGAAAAGATTCTGAGCATCACTAGCCATCAGAGAGATGCAAATTAAAACTCCATTGAGATACCACTTCACACCATTCAGAATGGACATCATAAACAAATCAACTAACAACAAGTGCTGGAGAGCTTGCGGAGAAAAGGGAACCCTAGTACGGTCTTGGTGGGAATGCAGACTGGTGCAGCCTCTGTGGGAAACAGTATGGAATTTCCTAAAAAAACCCTAAAAATGGAATTGCCTTTTGGTCCAGCAATTCCACTGCTGGGATTATACCCTAGGAATCCTAAAACACCAATTCAAGAGAACCAGTGTACCCATTGTACATAGCAGTGCTATTTACACTACTCAGCTGCTGGAAACAGCCTAAAAATGCCCATCAGTAAATGAGTGGATTAAAAAACTGTGTTACACAATGGAATACTACGCAGGAGAAAGACAGAAAGAACTACCATTTGCTACAGCATGGATGGAACTGGAGAGTATTATGCTAAGTGAAACATGCCAGGTGGTTGAGGAAAAATACCATATGATCTCACCTGTATGTGGAACCTAATCAACAAAGGAAGCAAGTGAACACCATAGAATCAGAGACAAAGAAATAAAGAACAAACTGACAGTGACCCAAGGGGAGTGGGGAGAAGGATAACGGGAAAGAAGGAGAAAGGTCAAGTCAAGGAACATGCATACAATGTTCCCATAGGCTCGGACAACAGGACAATGCAGGGAGGGGGAGGATTGAATGTGGGAGGTGTTCTGGGCAGTGCAGGGGAGAACAATGGGGAAAATATGGGACAACTGCAATAGAACAATAAAAAATTAAAAAATAAATGTGATTCACCACATAAACAATATGAAAGATAAAAACCATGTGGTCATATCAATAGATGCAGAAAAAGCACTTGGTAAAACCCAACACCTATTCATGATAAAAACTCTCAGGAAGGTTGGAACAGAGGGAACATACTGTCATAATAAAGGCCATATATGACAAACACATGGTCAGCAAAATACTCAATAGACAAAAACTATAAGTGTTTCCCTTAAGATTGAGAACAAGTTAGGGATGTCCGCTTTCACCTCTCTTATTCAACATAGTATTGGAAGTTTAGCCACAGCAATCAGACAAGAAGATTAAATAAAATATAATCAAATTGGAAAGAAAGAAGTAAAACTGTCCTTATTTACAGATGATATGATACTGTACATAGACAACCCCAAAGATTCCCCTAAGAAAGGACTAGAACTGATAAATGAATTTGACAGAGTAGCAAGATACAAAATTAATATTCAGAAATCAGTTACATTTTTATATGCCAATTGAGGGGGTTACTCTATCCCGCAGAGTCCCCCAGTCACCACGGATGGGGAAATAAGTCATCCCAGATACTCTCGGTCTGCTAGGAAAAGGGGGTAGTGATTCCCTCTAGTGGAGAATGCCCAGAACCCTTTTCTTGAAGTGGCTTTTATTGAGAATGATATGCGCAGGGGTATATAGCATGCATGCAAAGCCTATCAGTCTCCATCAAAAGGCTATACACAATAAATTGAAGAAATGCAAAGGTTTGTCTTAAATCAACGTCTGTCAGACAAGTTGATGCTAGATGCTCATTAAGGCACAGTTTTCAGGGCTCAGAAATGATCTCCTTTTGGTGATGTAAAACACCTGGCTTTTTCCTTATCAGGACGTTGCTAAGCAGAGCAAGCTTCAGTAATTATGTTGCATTCTTTTGCGGGGCTACAGTTCCCAGTACCCCACAAAGTGGTCCCCAACAGCCAATAACAAACTAACAGAAAGGGAAATTAAGAAAACAATCCCACTTACAATTGGTTCAAAAAGAATAAAATACCTAAGAATAAACCTCATCAAGAATATAAAAGACCTGTGCTCAGAAAATTACAAGACACTGAAGCAAGAAACTGAAAAACATTCAAATAAGTAGAAGCACATACTCTGTTCATTGATAGGAAGAATTAACATCATTAAAATGTCCATACACCCAAAGCAACCTATAGATTCAATGCAATTTCTATCAAGATTCCAATGACTTAAATGTCAGACCCAAAACCATAAAAATAATAGAAGAAAATATAGGCAGCTAATTCTTATATGATGCTCATAGCACTATTTGATCAGATATATCTCCCTAGGCAATGAAACAAAAGAAAAAAATAAATAAATGGGACACATCAAACTAAAAAGTTCTTGCACAGGAAAGGAAAAACCCACAGAATGGGAGAACATATTTGCTGATAGATCTGAGAAGGGGATAATATCCAAAATTTATAAAGAACTCACCAAACTCAATACCAAAAAACCACCAAATGCTCCAATCAAAAAATGGACAAAGGACCAGAATAGACATTTCTTCAAAGAGGACATACAGATGGCCAATAGACATATGGAAATACACTTAATGTCACTAATCAGAGAAATGCAAATTAAAACCACAATGAGATATCGTTTCACACCTGTTAGAATGGCTATCATCGATAAAGCAACAAATAACAAATGCTAGCAAGACTGTGGAGAAAGGGGAACACTATTATCTGGTTGGTAGGAATGCAGATGGTGCAGACACTGTGGAAAGCAGTCTGGAAATACCTTAAAAAATTAAAAATTGATCTGCTTTTTGACTGAGTGATCCCACTTCTGGGAATACATCTGAAGGAACACAAGACACTTATTTGAAAGAACATAAGCACCTCTCTGTCAGTTGCAGTGTTATTTACACCTGCCAAGATACTGAAGCAGCCTAAATGTCCATCAGTATATGAGTGGATAAAACAACTGTGGGGCATTTACACAATAGAATACCACTCAGCTGTAAAAAAGGAGAAAGTTTTACCCTTTGTGACAGTATGGATGGACCTCAAGAACATTATTCTAAGTGAAATATACCAGTTAGAGAAAGACAAGTGCCATATGATTTAAGTCATAAGTGAAATCTATTGAAAAAACTAAATGAAAAAGCAAAAGACAGACTCACAGAGAGCAGATGACAGCTAAGTAGGGGGGAAGTTTGGTGGTGGAGGGATTGAGCAAAAAGAAAAAGGACTCGTGGACATGGACAACAGTGAGGTGATTGTGGGGAAAAGGGGGTATAAGGCAACTAAATAGAAAAAATACAATAAAAAAAAAAGCTTTTGCACAGCAAAGGAAACCATCAACAAAATGTTAAGACAATCCATAGAATGGGAGAATATAATCACCAATGACATATCTGATAAGGGGTTAATATCCAAAATTTATAAAGAACTTATAAAACTTGACACCAAAAGAAGAAGAAACAATCCAATTAAAAATGGGCAAAGGGAACAGACAGAAGAATCAGCTTTAGCACAGCCTAACTGGTAAGGAGTGCAGTAGAGACTTGAGAAGGCAGGCGGGGCACCCATGGGAGGCAGCGCCAGAGGGATATTGAAACAGGCAGTTGGATCCCCCTGAGATGAGCAGGATGTAAACCATAAACGGGGATCTCCAGCCTACAGTACCAGAGCCCAACAAATACACAGATAACAGCCAGCTGCAAAAAGTGGCAGGGTTGCTCTCTGCCAGAGACAGGCAGCTGGAGACGCAAAGAGCTGTTCGTTTAAAGGGCCAACGCATAAATTTTCATTTGCAGCCAATTACCTTGGTCTCTGGCAATGTCAGGGGGAGAGTGAGCTAGGGATGCCTGAGGAGACACTGGGGAAGGAGGCTTTGAGGAGAGAACAGATAGTAGCTGGTGGGATCCCGGTGCTGACTCACTCCCCATATGGGAGCAGCCATCTTACTCAGACAGACCATTTCCCTGAGTAGCAACAGTGTGAGAGGACCCAATTGTCCTGCCCCCAGAAGGGACTGAGCCCTGGCTCAGTAGTGCTAAAGTTTGACTGCTGAGTACAGACTGGCAGCCACAGATAGTAGATCCCGGGATAAAGGGGGCACAGAGTGGTCTAGAGACACTTGAGGAGAGCCTGGAATGGAGGCTTTGCAGACAGAATGGATAGAGTAGCCAGCGGGACCTCAGTGCTGACTCTTCCCCCATATGGCAGCAGCCATCTGTCTCAGGCAGACCACTCACCTGAGCAGCAGCAACATGAGAGGACCCAATAACCCAACCCCCAGGAAGGACTCTGCCCTGACCTGTGGTGTCTAAGCCTGGCTGCTGAGTGCAGAGCGACTAGATTAACAACTGAAGGAGAGAGCCACAGAGACTAGATTCCTGGAAGTCTTGAACAGACTGCCTAAGGTCAGACAGGGCCAACAGCTGACATGATCAGAGGCAGATCCAGAAAGAAAAACAGTGTCTCCTACCATAGAAGTTCACACCATAAAGTCAGGAAATCAAGACAAATCGACTTAAGAAGCAGAAACAAAAAAGAGTCTCAAACATAATGGAAAGACAGAGACACACCCTCCAGTCGAAGGGAAAGGAGGAATCCCCAGAAAGAGAATTAAATGAAAGAAGCAAATAAACTATCAGATATTGAGTTCAAAATAGTGGTTCCAAGGAAGCTTAATGAGCTCAGAGAGCTCAGAGAGAAATACAAAAAGGTACAGGGAAACTATGAGGAACTTACTCCAAGTGATATCAGCATGAAAAAGGACATAGAAACTATCATAAAGAGGCAAGAGGACATGAAGAATACTATTTCTGAACTGAAGAACACAGTAGAAGTATCCAAAGCAGGCTGGATGAAGCCGAGGATCGAATCAGTGAGATGGAGGATAACGTAGAAAAAAGCTCCCAGAAAGAACAAGAAATGGAAAAAAGACTAAAAAAGAATGAAGAGGCATTCAGGGAAATGCAGGACAACCTGAAACACAATAATATCGGTATAATAGGGATGCAAGAAGGAGAAGAAGAGGAGCAAGGGATAGAGAACCTCCTCGAAAAAGTAATGATGGAAAATTCCCCAAATTTGAGGAGAGAAAAGGTCTCATGGATTCAGGAGGCACAGAGGACTCCACTCAAGAGGGACCCAAGGAGGTCCGTTCCAAGACCCATCATCATTAAAATGGCAAATGTCAAAGACAAAGAGAGAATCCTCCAGGCAGCAAGTGAGAAAGAGAAAGTAACATACAAAGGGGCCCTGATAAGCTAGGAGCTGACTTCTCAACAGAAACAGTACAAGCCAGAAGGGAATGGCAACAAATATTCCAAGCCATGAAAAGCAAGGGCCTACAGCCAAGGCTGCTCTACCCAGCAAGGCTCTCACTTAAAATAGAAGGGGAAATAAGGAGGATCCCACACAAAAGAAGGCTAAAAGAATACATCTCTATGAAACCAGCACTCTAAGATAGGCTAAAGGGACTGGTTTAAGAAGATGAAGGAAAAGAGTGAGAAAGAGAAAAACACAGGTACAAAGAGAAAAAATGAATAGGTTTCTATCAGTAATAACTCACAATATAAATGGACTAAATGCCCCAATCAAAAGACACAGGATAGCTAAATGGATAGGAAAACATGACCCACACATATGCTGCCTACAAGAGACCCACCTCAGAGCAAGAGACCTACACAGATTGAAAGTAAAGGGATGGAAAAAAAAATTCCAAGCAAATGGTCAAGAGAAAAAGGCAGGGGTTGCAATACTTATATTAGAGAAAAGAGATTTCAAAACAAAGGCCATAAAAAGAGACCCAGAGGGGCACTTTATCATATTAAAGGAAGAATCTATCAAGAAGACATCAACATTGTAAACTTATATGCTCCCAATAGAGGAGCCCCCAAGTTTATAAGGAAATTGTTGGATGACTTTAAAAAAGATATAGACAGCAACATAATGATAGTAGGGGATTTCAACACCCCACTGTCAAAAATGGACAGATCTTCCAAACAAAACATCATTAAGGATATTGTGGAGCTGAATGACACACTGAATCAAAGAGACTTAACTGACATATATAGAACCTCACATCCCAAAGAAGAAAAATACACATTCTTTTCAAATGCTCATGGCAGTTTTTCAAAGATAGACCACATGATAGGACACAAAGCAAACCTCAGCAAATTCAGGAAAATTGAAATAATGCCAAACTGTTTCTCGGACCACAAGGCCTTGAAACTGGAAATCAACCTCAAAGAGAAACCTCAAAAACTTGCAAACTCATGGAGACTGAACAGTAGACTATTAAACAATGAATGGATCAATAATGAGATAAGAGAAGAAATCAAAAAATTTCTGGAAACAAATGAAAATGAACAGACAACAGTCCAAAGTCTATGGGACACAGCAAAGGCAGTCCTGAGAGAGAAGTTCATAGCAATACAGGCTTACCTAAAGAAGATAGAAACATTTCAAATAAAAGACCTAACACTACAACTTCAAGAACTGGAGAAACAACAACAAATAAATCCCAGAGCAAGTAGAAGGAAGGAAATAGTCAAGATGAGAGCAGAACTGAATGCCATAGAGACAAGAAGAACAATTCAAAGGATCAACCAATCCAGAAGCTCGTTCTTTGAGAAGATAAATAAAATTGACAAGCCTTTAAGCAGACTCATGAAAAAAAGAAGGGGGAGGACCCAAATTAATAATATCAGAAACGAAAGAGGAGAAATAACAACTGATACCACAGAAATACAAAGGATCATCAGAAACTACTAGGAACGATTATATGCCAAGAAATTTGAAAATCTTGATGAAATGGACAAATCTTTAGAAAAGTATAATCTTCCAACACTGAAGGAGGAAGAAACAGAAAGCTTGAACAGACCGATAACAGCTGGGGAAATTGAAGCAGTCATCAAGAAACTCCCGGCACACAAAAGCCCAGGGCCGGACGGTTTCACAGGAGAATGTTACAAAACATTTAAGGAAGAGCTAACCCCTGTCCTTCTCAGACTATTCCAAAAAATCCAAGAGGAGGGAAGACTCCCAGATGCTTTCTATGAGGCCAGCATCACCCTGATCCCAAAACCAGATAAAGACCCTACAAAGAAAGAAAACTATAGGCCAATTTCGCTGATGAACATAGATGCTAAAATCCTCAACAAAATATTGGCAAACCGCATCCAGCAATACATTCAAAAGATTATCCACCATGTTCAAGTGGGATTCATCCCAGGGATGCAGTGATGGTTCAATATACGCAAATCCGTAAACGTGATACACCACATAAATCAAAGAAAAGACAAAAACCACATGATCATCTCGATAGATGCAGAAAAAGCATTCGATAAGGTACAGCAGCCATTTATGATCAAAACACTCAGCAAAATGGGAATAAATGGGGCATTCCTCAACGTAATAAAGGCCATATATGAAAAACCTACAGCCGACATCATACTCAACGGGCAAAAACTGAAAGCTTTCCCACTAAGATCGGGAACAGGACAAGGATGTCCGCTTTCACCGTTTCTTTTCAACATCGTATTGGAAGTCCTAGCCACAGCGGTCAGATAAGAGAAAGAGATAAAAGGCATCCAAATAGGAAAGGAGGAAGTAAAGCTATCATTGTTTGCAGACGACATGATAGTGTACATAGAGAACCCTGTAGACTCTACCAAGAAACTCCTCAAGCTAATAAGTGAATTTGGCAAAACAGCAGGATACAAAGTCAATATTCAGAAATGAAAGGCATTTTTGTACACCAGCAATGCAATAGAAGAAGAAGAAATCAGAGAAAAAATACCATTCGATATAGCAAGAAGAAAAATACAGTACCTAGGAATAAATTTAACCAAGGAGGCAAAAGACCTGTATGCAGAAAACTATACAACATTGAAGAAAGAAATTAAGGAAGACACAAATAAATGGAAGCATGTACTGTGCGCATGGATTGGAAGAATTAATATCATCAAAATGTCCATACTACCCAAAGCAATTTATAGATTCAACGCAATCCCTATTAAGATACCAATGACATATTTCACAGAAATAGAACAGACATTTCAAAAATTTATATGGAACCACAAACGACCCCAAATAGCCGCAGCAATTTTGAGAAAGAAAAACAAAATAGGAGGGATCACAAGACCGGACATCAGACTCTACTACAAAGCCGCTATACTCAAAACAATCTGGTACTGGCACAAGAACAGACCCATAGACCAGTGGAACAGAATAGAAAGCCCAGAAATAAGCCCAGGTCTCTATGGGCATCTAATATTTGACAAAGGGGGCAGAAGCATAAAATGGAGCCATAATAGCCTCTTCAACAAATGGTGTTGGGAGAGCTGGACGGCTACATGCAAAAAATTGAAATTGGACCATCAGCTGACACCACACACAAAAATAAACTCAAGATGGATAAAAGACTTAAATATAAGTCACAACACCATCAAAGTCCTAGAGGAGAACATTGGCAGGAAACTCTCAGATATCCCACGCAGCAATTTTTTCACTGATATGTCTCCTTAAGCAAGGGACATAAAGGAAAGAATAAACAAGTGGGACCTCATCAAAATAAGAAGCTTCTGCACGGCAAAAGAAAACATCAGCGAAATGAGAAGGGAGCCAACCCTATGAGAAAATATATTTGCCAATGATACATCAGGTAGAGGTTTGATCTCCAAGATATATAAAGAACTCACTCGACTCCACTCCAAGAAGACAAACGATCCAATCAAAAAATGGGCAAAGGACCTGAGCAGACGCTTTTCCAAGGAGGAGATACAGAGGGCCCAGAGGCATTTGAAAGGATGCTCTGCATCACTAGCCATCAGAGAAATGCAGATCAAAACCACCATGAGGTATCACCTCACACCGGTCAGAATGGCCATCATAAACAGATCCACAAACAACAGGTGCTGGCAAAGCTGTGGACAAAAGGGAACCCTAGTCCACTGTTGGTGAGAATGCAGACTGGTGCAGCCACTGTGGAAGGCGGTGTGGAGTTTCCTCAAAAAGCTGAAAATGGAACTGCCTTTTGATCCAGTGATTCCCCTGCTGGGACTATACCCTAAGAACATCAAAACGCCAATACCAAAGAACCTATGCACCCCAATGTTCATAGCAGCACAATTTACAATAGCCAAGTGTTGGAAACAACCTAAATGCCCATCAGTAGATGACTGGATCAAAAAATCATGGTACATATACACAACGGAATACTACGCAGCAGAAAGGAAAAAAGAACTACTACACTTCGCAACAGCATGGATGGAACTGGAGAGCATTATGGTAAGCGAAATAAGCCAGGGGGCGAAAGACAAATGATCTCACCTCTAAGTGGAACCTAACCAACAATAAAAGGATGAAAGGAAAATAAGACCAGTAACACTCGGAAAAAAAAAGAAAGAAACCAACAGAGACAAGAGTGAAGGAGGGAGGCGGGGCAGGGAAAGGGAAGGGAAGGGGAAAGTCAAGGAACATATAGCAAGGACTCATGGACAAAACCAAAGAGGAAGAGCTGAGGGAGGGAAGGAGGGAGGGGGCAAGGGAAAGTGGTGGGGGGTAGGCAGAGACAAACGTATTTGAAGAAATAAAATAAAATTTTTTCTTAAAAAAGGTACTCAAAAGGACACTTTATAATGCTCTAGTGAGGAATCCATCAAGAAAACATAAATATTGTAAACCTATATGCACCCAACATAGGAATACCCAAATATATAAGGAAAATCTTGGAGGACTTCAAGAAAGATATAGAGAGCAACACACAGTAGGGGATTTTAACACTCCAATGTCAACAATGGATATATCTTACAATCAAAGAATCACCAAGGTAATTGCGGTATTGAACAACACTGTAGATCACATGGACTTAATTGATGTATACAGAACCTTTCACTCCAAAGAAGCAATATATACATTCTTTTCAGAAACACATGGAACATTTTCAAATAGACCACATGGTAGGACATAAACAAGCCTCAACAAATTCAAGAAAATTGAAATCATATCAAGCATCTTCTCGGGTATCAATGGCATGAAACTAGAATCCAACCTCAAAAAAAAACTCAAAAACATTCAAATTCATGGAGACTGAAAAACATATTGTTAAACAATGAATGGGTTAACAATGAGACTAAGGAAGAAATCAAAAAGATTACTGAATCAAATGAGAATGGACACACAACAGCCCAAAAACTATGGGACAAAATGAAGTCAGTCCTGAGAGGAAACTTCATAGCAATGCAGGCCTGCCTAAAACAGATAGAAACATGACAAATACAACCTTACCGTACATCTAGAAGAACTGGAGGAACAACAACAAACAAAGCCCAGAGCATGTAGAAGGAAGGAACTAATCAAGATCAGAGCAGAATAAAGTAACATAGAGACTAAAAGAACAATTCAAAGGATGAATAAATCCAGGAGCTGGTGCTTTGAAGAGGTAATCAATATAGACAAGACTAACAAGACTCATCAAGAAAAAAAGTGAGAAGACCAAAATAAATAAAACCAGAAATAAAAACTGAGAAAGTACAACTGATACCACAGAAATACAAAGGATTGTAAGACATTACTATGAACAACTATATACCAAGAAATTGAAAACCTGGGTGAAATGGGCAAATTTCTAGAAACATAAAATCTTCCAAATTGAATCAAGAATAAGCACAAATCCTGAACAGGCTGAAAACAGTTGGTGAAATTGAAGCAGTAATCAAAAAAATTCCAGATACACCAAAGCCCATGACCAGAGAGTTTCACAGGAGAATTTTAAAAAACATTTAAGGAAGAGCTAACCCTTATCATTCTCAAACTATTAAAAAAAAATCCAAGAAGAGAGAAGACTCCCAAACTCTTTTTATGAGGCCAGCATCATCCTAAACCCGAAACAAGACCAATACACAACAAAGAAAGAAAACTACAGGCCAATATCGCTGATGAACACAGACGCTAAAATCCTCAGCAGAATATTGGCAAACTGCATCCAGCAATACATTAAAGAGATCATCCACCATGATCAAGTGGGATTCCTCCCAGGGATGCAAAGATGGTACAATGTTCCCAAATCAATAAACACAATACATCACATAAACAAAGGGAATGACAAAAATCACAAGATCATATTAATAGATGCAGACAAGCATTTGATAAGGTACAGCACCCACTTATGATAATAGCGCTCAGCAAAGTGGGAGTTGAGGGAGCATACCTCAACATAATAAAGGCCATATTTGAGAAACCTACAACCAACATCATATTCAATAGGCAAAAACTGAAAGCTTTCCCACTATGATCAGGAACAAGACAGGGTTTCCACTTTCACCACTTCTATTCAACATAGTATTGGAAGTTCTAGCCACAGTGATCAGACAAGAAAAAAAATAAAAGACATCCAAACTGTAAAGGAGGAAGTAAAACTATCATAGTTTGCAGATGACATGATAGTGTACATAGAAGACCCATAGACACCACCAAAAAAACTTGACCAAAAAAGTGAATTTGGCAAAGCAGTAGGATATAAAGTCAATATTCAGAAATCGAAGCCTTTTTTTACATCAACAAGGAAATATCAGTCACAGAACCAGATATCTTATGATAAAGATATATAAAGAATATTTTTATGTAACTGTAATTATTTTTATGAGCTAGAAGTAAAGAGAAAAGTTAAAAGAGATGTAGTGCAACTAAATGTAACCTGGAAAATAACTCCTTTCCCATTAATTTGCACATAAAATAAACTGAAGCCTCAAAAGAATGCATGATTTAGCAAAGATAACACTGTTAATGGTCTGAGAGTTCCAGACATTGACTTAACCAAAATACCACCCTAAATGTGAATTATTAAAAGGAGACATAAGCATCACATGAATTAAATACAGCATCTTGCAGCCATATTACCTCAAATAATCATGTTAAAGTCAGCCAACAGTAATAAGTTACACTTCCAAATTCCCAAATTCAAGAAGCAATATTCATTAATTACCCCTTTTGTCTCCTCATGTAGTCCACAACAGCAAGCATTGTTCTTTGTGATTTTTTTATCCAGGCAGCATCAGGAAAAGTGCTCTGGCTCTGACAAAGATACCTCTTCTCTCAGTCCCAGGTGGACTGGCTTAAGCACATTCTTCCTTTTGTACATGTGCCTGTCTCCCTCTACACTACAAAATGTTCTGGTGGGCAGTACATAGCACAAAATCTGTTCTTCATAAATATAAATTGATAAATGGAATTTAATGGCATTCTTTTTCTTTTAAAAGAAACTATTGTGCTTAATGAAACTAAGAAATTAGTTATAATTTATATTTTATTTCTGAAAGGGACTAATTCATTGATTCCATAAATATTTATCTAGCATATTTTATGTGCTAGGTACAGTATACAACCATGAATAACAAACTATTTCTGACCACCTAAAACTCACTAACTATCCTGAGAGACTATTAATACAATGTGATAAATGCTATGATAAGAAGAGTTTAGAATACTGTAGAGGAATATAGACAGGAATGTAATCTCAACAAGAAAAGTTTCATAGAAAAAGTGAGATCTGAAAGAAGTGTAGTGGTCCAGCAGGAGGAGAAGAAAGGATGGGGTTCCAGGCAACAGTGATGCTACCTGAGATGGCTGGAACAAGAAAGAACTTGGAGAATTTGCTGAAAGAATTTCTGTATGGCCAAACCATAGAGACGAAAAGCAGTAAGGATACAGGGGACAGAGGAAAATATATGGATGAAAGTTATTTATAACAGAGAATTGGCAGGATTGAAAAATGAGACACGTGAGAGAGATTTCTGGCTTGGGCAACTGCATACCATTCATTGAAGAGGTAATGTAGTAGGAGAAGTAGGCTGGGGGAAGAGAATGAAGATAATGTTTCCTTTTGGACTGCTGAGTATGAGATACACATGGGATGTTCAAGTGAAGACAGTGAGATTACAGACATCTGAAAAATAAACCTTTTACTTTGATAGAAATCTATATTTACTTTCCATTTTAATAACAGAATTTTACATGTAAAGTTTAAATTTTCCATTAAGGCAGTGAAAATATTGGCACTTTACACAGACATGAAATACTGGCTGATTTTGCCTTTGAATATTTGTAGCATAAATATATATGCACAAATGATAAATATGAAAAAAAAGGCCTTGGCTATATTCATGATAATAAACAATCAGGTTATTACAGGAAGGGATTATATTAAACTTGGTAAATAATAAAATAGTTTTTAATACTGCTTTAAATTACATAATTTTTTTAAAAGATTGTATTTATTTTTAGAGGGGAAAGGAGGGAGACAGAGAGAGAAACATCAATGTGTGGTTGTCTCTCACATGCCCCCTACTGGGGACCTGTCCCACAACCCAGGCATGTGCTCTGACTGAGAATTGAACTAATGACTCTTTGGTTCATAGGCTGGCCCTCAGTCCACTGAGCCACACCAGCCAGGGCTGAATTACATAATTTTTAAAGCGTAAATGCTTACTGGTAACTGTGAATTATTTATACTCATATTTCTCAAATTAAGAAAAGGAGATACAGTCAAGATAGTTTGCAAACTCTCTTTGAAAATTTTTATTTTAGGACTTTCATTCCAATGGCCTAAAGAAAATTCACATAAGCACATTCTGGATCATTTGCATGACCAATTTATAATCCAGTAGGACTACATAAGGTGCATCCATATGTATGTTTACAATTATATTATTTCAAATAGATTTGTAATTGCTGTTAGCCAATAAAAAAGAACACATATAAAATATAAAGCAGCTTTGGGCAGGTGACTCAGTTGGTTGGAATATCATTCTGTACACCAAATGATTGCACGTTCGATTTCTGGTCAGGGTGTATACCTAGTTTGTAGTTTCTGTCCCTAGTCAGGGCATGTACAGAAGGCAACTGACAGATGTTTCTCTGTCACATTAATGTTTCTTTCCCAAAGTATCCACAAGAAATCTACTAGTGGTAACAAAAAATGGGGCAAATTTGCAGGTCATAAGTTCAATATACAAAAATCACTTGTGTTTCTATATACCAGCAATGACAATCCATAAAGGAAATTGAAAGCCAAGTCCATTTTCAGTAGCATCTAAAAGAACTAAATACTTGGAAATAAACTTAACCAAGGATATGAAAAACTTGTATACTGAAAACGATAAAGAATGAATGAAAGAAATTTAAAATGTTCAAGTAAAGAAATTACGTCCTGTGTTCATGTATTAGGAGACAATGTTGAGAGGTTAATACTACCTAAATGAGCACATATCAATGTGATTTCAATAAAAAATTTCATCACCCTTTTTTACATAAATAAAAAAGCTAGTCATCAAATTCACATGGAATTGCAAGGAGCCCAAAGTAGCCAAAACGATGTTGAAAAAAAATTGGAGGACTCACTGCTGATAAAGGATATGTACCCAGGATATGTTTAAAAGTCTTAAATAAAAAAAAGAAAAAAAGACCAAACACTGCATTTTTTTTAAGGGAGCAAGAGATCTGAAGATTCAGCCCCAAAGAAAATACATGGATAGTAATAAAAATATGAAATAAATGATCCATTTCCAAATTAGTCATTTGGAAACTACAATTTAATACCCCAATGAGATACCAATATTTAATTATTAGAATGGGTAGCATAAAAAACAATATTAAACTGTCATATCTTTTGTGGCATGTGAATAAACAAACTGTGGTGTTCTCATACATGGAATATTATCAAACAATACAAATACACTGTTGATTCAAACAACATGAATGAATCTTAAATTATGCTGAGTTCTTCTACAGAATCAATTCTAAACAAGTAACTGTGCCCTGCTTCCCTGGCAGGCCCTGCAGCCCTAGCAGAAGTAACTTGGAGCGCTAAAGAGGGGAAGGGGTCCTCCAAGCTGAGGGGGAGTTCTAGGGAGCAAGGGTCCTGATCCAGCCACCAACACATACAGGTGGCAGCTTTGGCATCAGCACTTTTAAGACTGTGGTTTACTTTGTTTTCCTTCAAGTCGTACATATATTATGTAATGTAAGAGGAGAAAATAGGCTACCACATTGATCCAGATTCTTACCATTTCTATTTCTCTACCTTTGTTTCTGCAGTTGCCAGCTTCCGTCTTCCCCAGAAAGACCATGAAGATTCCATTCCACCTTCTTATTTGCCTGGACCACCCCTTCACTTCTAGCCTCTTATTGTATATACAACCTCTCTGCCTCAAGGGAAATTAGTAGATTTCAGAATTTCAACTCTCTCTTCTCTGTTCTCTGGCCACTGATCAAAGCCTGTGCTGTGACACTCTCTTGGGTTTCATGATTGTCTTCAGGACACCTCACAGAAAAAGACTTTGCGTTGGGGCTCAAACAAAGGGCTTATTTTTTCCCTAAGGACCCAGCTGATGGTCCAACAATTCTGTGGCAAAGCGATGGTGGGGCTCTGACATCAAGGCTCTTCCACTAGGGCCAGACAGAGCCTGGGAGAGGAGAGCTGGGCAGGTGGGGCGGTGTCCACGAGGGTGATGTCAATGTCACAGGCTGGCTGGGGAGCCAAGCCTGAGAATGTGCCTGTTGAGGGCTCCCCACCCCGTTGCTCTGCACGCATTGCAGAGGTAACTGGCAGGCTATTGGGGGGAGGGGTGCTAAAAGTAGTAGCAGGAGCAGTCCTTGCTGCAGGTGGGGCAGGGGGACAGTGGGGAGAATGCAGAGGTTCTGGGGCTCTATCGCCAGAGAGGGCCTCAGTCTCCCCCTTCAAAGCACCACTGATGATGTGCTGGAACAGTACTTTCTTCTCTGCTTCCATGTCTTGGGCGGTGACTCTGAAACCCAGCTCCGGAGGCAGGGGCAGCCTCAGAGGTTCCCCTCACCTGCAGTGAAGCCAAGGAACCTTGCATTTGCCAGGCCTGGAACTGTCTCGAGCAGGTGAACAGCTCCTCCGGGACCTGTTCTGCCCTCTGGTGCCATCTTGGTCCTTTTCAGGCTGGCTCATCCTCTGCGAAAACACAAACGCTGAGAAGGGAGCCTGTGGGCCTTCCTGGGCCACTGCCCCTGAGGAGCTCTGGGGCAGCCTGGCATGCCTCCTCCTCTCCACTGACAGGAAACCGCTAGTGGGGCTATAGGAGCTGCAGATTATGTTTCCTTGGAGGCTCCCCACAGAGGCCTGGGACTGTCCGAGGCATGCGTCCTCTGAGGATGGAGGGCTCTCTGCAAAAGCCCAGTCCTGGGCACGAAGGAAGACAGGCCTCCCTTGACCTCTGGGGGCCTAAAGGCAGACTGTGCTTCCCCAGAGCCATCAGGGCCTCTTCCCTGATCGGCCTGCCTCTCTAGGACTGCGCGGTCTCCCACCCTCTCGGCCATCTCTTGTCCATGTTCTCCACAGGCCCTCCGATGGCAACGCCTGCAGATTGAGGTAAGGAGCCACAGGAAAAAGCATATGGCCAGGGGGATCCTGAAACACAACCCCAGAGACCTTGTGACACGGCATGGCCAAATCGACAGGAAGTTACAGGATGGCCTTCCAGCAGGTGGCTGCGAATGGACCGCTGGGTGCCGCCGGTGGGCCAATGGGAAAGGGCTGGAAACACAGGAGAGGCGAGCATGGTGCCGGTCCTCTGCAGTGCCTCCTCCTCCAGGTGGGGGCCGACATTCTGCAAAGCTGTTGCTGTTCATCCACTTGGACTCCAGCCCGGGCTGCGGGTGCCCTCGTTAGTCACCCGAGAGATTACTATGACCTCCTATGCACCCTTGAAGCCAGTGATACTGATGCCCGCCCTTCCCTCCAACCCAGTCTGCCACAATGGTGTCCGCTCTTCTTCCTCGATGCCAGGGAGCTCTATCAGTAGATTATTGGCTTTGACAGAGGGCACAGAGGCCAACAGCCTCTTCCTTTTCCTCCTCTTGGACAGCTAAGCTGGCGTAGCTGTGGCTTCCTGCTGGCTCAGCCTTTCAGCCTCTGCCGGGGGTCCTCAGGCTCACCCTGGGAGGCTGTGCTGGCGGACCAGTGGGAGTTCCCGCTAAGTCCAGACTCAGCACTCAGCTTATTCCCCCAGGGCAAAGGAGGTCCAGGGTCAAGCCTGCGCTCCAGCACTCTTCTACACCGGTCTTCATCACCTCGAGCTAGCTGTGGGAGGGACAGAGGACACTGCAGGCCATTGCTTTTTGGTAGCAGCCTCCTCCGCATCCTCAGGAATTTGATGCTGATGATTAAGTGGGCTGAGCAGGAAGGACGTTGCTCCAGCTCTCAGAAGTGCTGCTCTGCTGGCCAGGATCCTCCAGGCTGGAGGGGACTACTTGGGCAGTGGGTAGCCGGTGAGCAGACTCCCCTGTCTGGGTGTCAATCCTGGGTCTGTAACTGGGGTTGGGCTCCAATAATGTATTTTGATGTTTGTTTGTTTTTTTAACCTAGAAGATTACAGTTTGTGAAAATTTACTGAGGTGTTTGATCATGATATTAAAGATTTTTCTGTATGGATCTAATACTTCAATTAAAAGTAAAAAAAAAGAAAAGAAAAAGGAAACAATCACTATGTTTCAAACCTGTTATGAAAATCTCAGCACTGACTCATGGTTGCAGAGAGGGTAGCAGAGTAAGCTATCACAAACCCAAGTCACACTTCCATACCCAAGGGCAGCCATTACTTACATTGGGACTTTCAGAGTCACTATTCCACAGCACCAAAAAGCCCAAGATTGCTGCAGGATCCTCCTAACATTCATACTCACTGAACTGCATGGCCAGGACTGCCCAAGGCAGCACAGTCTGAATCCTTAGGTACAAAGAGGAGCGTCTTCTAAGCCCATAAAAAGTATAACTCTCGGGGCATGAAAAAAACACACATTGGATTTTATTGTCAATTCTTTTATCCCCTGTTAGACTTTGTCTCCATGATTTTATCTACACTTATTGACTATATTGTATGCCTGTGTACTGCCCTTTTCAGGAATCCTTGCATATACAGAAAATGAGAATTCAATAATATAGAGGTGGAGGTTATACTGCTGGTTTACTCCTTCCTCCATTTCCCCTTCTTCCTTTTTTAAAAGCATATTTTATTGATTATGCTATTACAGTTATCCCAGTTTTTATCCCCTCTATCCCCCTCCACCCTGCACCCCTCTCCCACCAGCATTCCCCCTCTTAGTTCAAGTCCATGGGTTATACATATGAGTTCTTTGGCTTCTTCATTTCCTATACTATCTTTAACCTCCCCCTGTCTATTTTGTACCTATCATTTATGCTTCTTATTCCTTGTACCTTTCTCTGCATTCTCCCCCTCCCCCTCTCCACTGATAACCTTCCATGTGTTCTCCATTTCTGTGATTCTGTTCCTGTTCTAGTTGTTTGCTTAGTTTTTGTTTTTGTTCTTTAGGTTCAGTTGTTGATACTTGTGAGTTTGTTGTCATTTTACTGTTCATAGTTTTTGGTGGTCTCCTTTTTCTTAGATAAGTCCCTTTAACATTTCAGGTATCAAGGGCTTGGTGATGATGAACACCTTTAACTTTACCTTATCTGGGAAGCACTATATCTGCCCTTCCATTCTGGATAGAGTGATCTTGGATATAAGTCCTTGTCTTTCATGACTTCAAATATGTCTTTCTAGCCCCTCCTTGCCTGTGAGGTTTCTTTTGAGAAATCAGCAGATAGTCTTATGGGAACTCCTTTATAGATGCCTCTCTCCTTTTCTCTTGCTGCTTTTAAGATTCTCTCCTTATCTTTAATTTGGGATAACTTAATTATGATGTGTCTTGGTGTATTTCTTCTTGGATCCAATTTCCTTGGGACTCTCTGAGCTTCCTGGACTTCCAGGAAGTCTATTTCCTTTGCTAGATTGTAGCAGTTTCCCTTCATTATTTGTTCAAATAAGTTTTCAATTTATTGCTCTTCTTCTTCTTCAGGCACCCTTGATTCAGATGTTGGAATGTTTAAAGTTGTCTCAGAGTTTCCTTGGTTTCTCCTCATTTTTCTGAACTTTTGTTTCTTCATTCTGTTCCAGTTGGATGTTTATTTCTCCCTTTTGTTCCAAACTGTTGATTTGTTTCCTTCACGTCACTGTTGGTTCCCTGTATATTTTTCTTTATTTCAGTTTACATAGACTTCACTTCTTCCTCTATTTTGTGGCCATACTCAATTATTTCTGTGAGCATCCTGATTACCAGTGTTTTGAATTGTGCATCTGATAGGTTGGCTATCTCTTCACCATTTAATTCTTTTTCTGGAGTTTTGATCTGTTCTTTCATTTGGGCCATATTTCATTGTCTTGCCACACCTGGTATGCTGTAAGGGATGGAGCCCTAGGTGTTCACCAAGGCAGGGCAATCCTCTTCTCTGTGTAGGGGTGCTTTCTGCAGGAGAAGGGCCAGAGAAGGAACAATGGGGCTTGCTCGGTTCTTGCCCCTCTTTCCATCACTTCCCTCGCTTACCACAAGTGGACTGTGCCCTTTCAGGTGCTGATTCCCAGGTGGGTAGGCTTGTGTATGTTCCAGGATCCTGTGGGCCTCTCCAAAAGACTCTCTTGTGAGACTGGGAGTTTCTCCCGCAGTCACAAACTCCACATATTTTTGCAGCCAGACATTTTGAGGCTTTATTTCCCCTTATTGGAACCCTCAGTTGTATGGTTTGTCTCACTCCCCAGTTGTTCCTCCTGGATATCTGCACACATTCAGGATATTCTGGTCTGCCAGCCACGGCCTCACCAGCCCCAGCCCACTAGCCATTGCCTTGCCCTGCATCATCCCTACCTCGGCTTCCCATCTCCGCCTCTCCTACCAGTCTGGATGACTGTTTCCTCCTTAACTCCTTGGTTGTTGGACTTCCATGCAGTTAAATTTTCTGGCAGCTCTGGTTGTTTTTTGTTTTTATATTAGTTGTTATCCTTCTTTTAGTTGTGCAAGGAAGCAAAGCCTATCTACCTATGCCTTCATCTTGGCCGGAACTCCACAAAGTGGCTCAGTCTTGTACTGCTCACTGTACAGCATTACTCTACACAGAAATCTACAGATAAGAAAAAACATGGATAACCAAGAGAAAAGGTAATGGAATTTACAAGTTTTGGGTTTTAAAATTGGTTTGGACATTGTTTCAATAAGGCTATGTATTAAAGATTTATTTTGTTCTCACTCCCCCATTTAAAACATATTTTTAGATAGAAGTTTTCTGTCTTTTAAAGAAAACTAATAATAATTTTTTAAAGAAATAAGTAATTCTGTTCTGGAATAAATAGAGATGTTTATTACTTAAGAGTTGTAAAAATTGTACAGGTAGGGAGCTACTGGGAGACAGAGACCATACTTCTTTTTCCCTGTATTTCCCATAACAGCTAGCATTGAAAACAATAGCAGTAAATGATAAATATTTTTCAAATGGTTGAGTGATTCCCTGATTTCAGTTAAATTAAGTTTACCACTATTTCCTCAGTTTAGTCAAGATTCATTTTACCTGTTGACTGTGAAGTAACATAACTGATTTCTTTCCATAACTAAATCACTTGAACTCTGTGACTGTTACCTACCTGTATTTCTAATACTGTAATTTGCTTTTCCTGTAAGTTAGAACTCTCATAAGATTCTAATAAGTGTATTCCTAGATAATAGTGAAAAACAAAAAGCAGCCAAGAAAGTTCAAGAGTAAAAAATAATTTATAGTCCCAACTGCCCTCCTCAAATTTTTATTTATTTAAAATACCCTAGTGTTTATTTTTACAGTTAGCTTCACTTTCCCGTCACAGAATTGCTTATATTACAGAGTTGAAATAGCAGATATGTATTATGTTGATGCATTTCTCATTCTTGTTACTTATAATTTCTAGTTTGTATTGTCAGTAAACTGGAGTAATGTGGTTTTTAGATTGTGGAAAACCAGAAACCAGAATTTGGATCCTAGTTTAAACATAATTAGAGAGAAAAAGGAATATGGCAGAGGAGTGAGTGGAAGTCACACTGTCCTCCTCCCAGCACCAAACTGGAATTGCAACTAAATTGTGGAGAAATTACCTGGAAAACAATGGAACGATAGAGAGAGAGGAGACTTCAAGTCTCAGACAGACTGTAGAATCGGCTTTCGCACAACCTAACAGATGAGAAGTGCAGTGGAGGCTCGAGAGGCACCCACAGACCCCAGCACCAGAGGGACAGAGAAATGGCCAGTTGGATCCCCCTAAGAAGAACAGGGTCTGAACCATAAGCAGGGATCTCTAGAAGACAACATCTGAACCAAAAAAAAAAAAAAAAAAAAAAAAAAAGCACAAAGACAAAAGACAACCGCGGAAAGCATAGTGGTGCTCTCTGCCAGAGACAGATGGCTGGTGACACAAAGAGACATTTAAAGGGCCAACGCAAAAATTTGCAGTGGAATCCACCTTCCTTGGTCTCTGGGCAGAGGCAGGAGCAGGGTGGGCTGGAGCCTGAAAAAGATTGGTGAGGAAATCTTTGGGGAGACAACTAAGAGAGTGGCCAGTGGAGCCGTGGTGATAACTCACCTCTCACTATGCAGCTACCATTTCGCTCTGGCTTAAAGGAAACAGTAACCCTGCCTTCACGACACTCAGCCCAGGACTTGAGCGTGCAGGCTAGGGTACTAGGTGCAGTGCAACTAGGTGCAGTGCAACTAGGCAGAGACAGTAGATTCCCAGCCAAAGGGGACACAGAGCTGCCTAGAGACCCTTGATGAGAGACTGGAGATGGAGGTAATGGGGAAAGAACTGTGAGAGTAGCTGGGGGGTTCCTGGTACTGACTCCTTCCCCATTCCGTAACCTACATCTTGCTTAAGCAGGCGACGCCCCAAAGAGGCAGCAGCGGGAAAGAAAATAATAGCCTCTCCCTCAGGACAGTCCAGCCTGGACAGGAGTTGCGTGTGGGCCTTGGTGCTGAGTGCAGAGCTGCCTGCAGAGTAGTAGACCCCTGGCTAAAGGGGACACAGAGCTGCCTAGAGACTCTTGAGAAGAGATTGGAGTTGGAGGCATTGAGGAGAGAACTAAGGGAGTAGCCAGGGGGAACCCAGTGCTGACTCCTTCTCCATTCCACAGTTTCCATCTTGCTCAGGCAGACCACTCCCCTGAGTGGCAGCAGGCTGTAAGGACATGATAACCCTATCCTCAAGAGGCACTGCCCTGCACTGTGGTGTCTAAGCCTGACAGCTGAGGGCAGAGTGACTAATTAACAATTGTAGGAGACAGACATAGACAGTAGATTCCTGGAAATCTCAAACAGATTCCCTAAGGTCAAACAGGGTCAACAACTGACAACATCGGGGGCAGACAGAGAAAGAAAAGGAAAAAAAAAAAGACCCATCTACTACCATAGAAGTTTAATCCACAAAGTCAGGAAATCGAGACTGATCAATTTAAGAAGGAAAAGCAAAAAAAGAAGAAGAAGAAGAAGGCTCTCACAAATAATGGGAAGGAAAATAAACACCCTCCAAATGAGGAGAAAGGATGAATCCCCACAGAGAGAACTAAATGAAATAGACGCAAGTAAACGATCAGATACTGAATTCAAAAAATGGTTCTAAGGAATCTCAATGAGCTTAAAGAGAACTATGAGAAACTACAGGGAAACTATCAGTAACTTATTGCAAACTATGTCAATCTGGAAAAGGACATAGAAACTATCAATAAGACGCAAAAGGAAATGAAGAAAAAAATTTCTAAATTGAAGAACACAGTAGAAGGAATGAAAATCAGGCTATATAGGGCAGAGGATTGAATCAGCAAGCTGAAAGATAAGGTAGAAAAAGGCTCCCAGAAAGAGCAAGAAATGGAAAAAAGACTCAAAAAGAAAGAAGAAGCATTTGGGAAATGCAGGACAACCTGAAACATAATAACATCGACATAATAGGGATACCAGAAGGTGAAGAAGATGAGCAAGGCATAGAGAATTGTTTGAAAAAGTTATGATGGAAAACTTCCCTAATTGGAGGAGAGAAAGTCTCACAAGTCCAGGAAGCACAGCGGGTCCCATTCAAGAGGAACCCAATGAGGCCCATTCCAAGACAGATCATTAAAATGGCAAATATACAAAGATGCAAGGAAAATAAGACCAGCAACACTGAAAGGAAAAGAAATCAACAGAGACAAGAGGGAAGGAGGGAGGGGGGGTGGGGAAAAGGAAGGGAAGGGGAAAGTCAAGGAACATATAGCAAGGACTCATGACAAAACCAAAGGGGAAGAGCTGAGGGAGGAAAGGAAGGAGGGGGCAAGGCAGGGTGGTGGGGGGTAGGCAGAGATAAATGTATTTGAAAAAATAAATTAAAATAAAATTTAAAAAATTAAAAAAATAAATTAATTAAATGAAGTGTAAAAAAATGGCAAATATCAAAGAAAAACAGAGAATCCTAAAGGAAGCAAGGGAGAAACAGGTAGTAACATACAAAGAAGTCCCAATACAGCTAGCATCTTACTTCTCAAGAGAAACACTATAAGCCAGAAAGGAATGACAAGAAACAGACCAAGTCATGAAAAGCATAGGACTACAAGCAATACTGCTCTACCCATCAAGGCTCTCAATTAAAATGGAAGGTGAAATAAGGAGTTTCCCAGACAAAACGAAGCTAAAAGAATACACTTCAAGCAAACCAGCAATCCAAGATATGCTAAAGGGACTGCTTTAAGAAGATGAAGAAAAAGAGTGAGAAAGAGAAGAACACAGGTACAAAGGGAAGAAATGAATAAGTACCTATCAATAATAACTCTAAATGTAAATGGAATACATGCCCCAATAATAAGACACAGGATAGCTGAATGGATAAGAAAACATGACCCACACATATGCTGCCTACAAGAGACCCACCTCAGAACAAATGACCTACACAGACTGAAAGTAAAGGGATGGAAAAAAATATTCCCAGCAAATGAGCAAGAAAAAAAAAAGCAGGGGTAGCAATACTTATATCAGACTAAATAGATTTCAAAACAAAAGCAATAAAAAGAGATCCAGAGGGTCACATTATAATACTTAAAGGAAGAATCCATCAAGAAGACATAAACATTGTAAACTTATATGCACTCAACATAGGAGCACCCAAATATATAAGGAAAATCTTAGACGACTTCGAGAAAGATACAGACAACAACAGGCTGACAGTAGGGGATTTTAAAACCCCCTGTCAAAAATGGACAGATCTTCCAAACAAAATATCAACAAGGATATTGTGGAACTGAATGATGTATTAGATCAAATGGACTTAACTGACATATCTTTCATCCCAAAGAAGAAAAATACACATTCTTCAAATGTGCATTGAACTTTTTCAAAGATAGACCACATGATAGGACACAAAGCAAGCCTCAACAAATTCAGGAAAATTGAAATAATAACAAGCTTTTTCTCAGACTACAAGGGCTTCAAACTGGAAACCAACCTCAAGGAAAAACCTCAAAAACTTGCAAACTCATGGAGACTGAACAGCACACTACTAAAAATTGAATGGGTCAATAATGAGATAAAAGAAGAATTCAAAAAGTTTCTGGAAACAAATGAAAATGAACAGAAAACAATCAAAAACCTATGGGACACAGTAAAGGCAGTTCTGAGAGGGAAGTTCATAGCAATACAGGCCTACCGAAAAAAGATAGAAACATTTCAAATAAATGACCTACCCCTACAACTTCAAGAACTGGAGAAACAACAAATAAATCCCAGAGAATGTAGAAGGAAGGAAATAATCAAGATCAGAGCAGAACTGAATGACATAGAGACTGAAAAAAATTCCAAGGATCAATCACTCCAGGAGCTGGTTCTTTGAAAAGATAAATAAAATTGACGAGCCTTTAAGCAGACTCATGAAGAAAAGAAGAGAAAGGACCCAAAGAAATAATATCAGAAATGAAAGAGGAGAAATAACAACTGATACCACAGAAATACAAAGGATTATAAGAAATTACTATGAGCAATTATATGCCAAGAAATTTGAAAACCTTGATGAAATGGATACATTTCTAGCAAAGTATAATCTTCCAACAATGAATGAAGAAGAGGAAGAAAGATAACTGAACAGACTGATAACAGTTGGGGAAATTGAAGCAGTAATCAAGAAAATCCCAGCACACAAAAACCCTGAGTCAGACGGTTTCACAGGAGAATTTTACAAAACATTTAAGGAAGAGCTGTCCCCTGTCCTTTACAGACAATTCCAAAAAATCCAAGATGAGGGAAGGCTCTCAGATTCTTTTTATGAGGCCAGCATCACCCTAATGCCAAAACCAGATAAAGACACTACAAAGAAGGAAAACTGCAGGCCAATATTGCTGATGAACATAGACGCTAAAATCCTCAACAAAATATTGGCAAACCGCATCCAGCAATACATTCAAAAGATTATCCACCATGTTCAAGTGTGATTCATCCCTGGGATGCAAGGATGGTTCAATATACGCAAATCAATAAATGTAATACATCATATAAACAAAAGGAAAGACAAAAACCACATGATCATCTCAATAGATGTGGAAAAAGCATTTGATAAGGTACAGCACCCATTTACGATACAAACAATCAGCAAAATGGGAATAAAGGGGTCATACCTCAACGTTATAAAGGCCATATACGAGAAACCTACAGCCAACATCTTACTCTATGGGCAAAAACTAAGATCAAGAACAAGACAAGGATGTCCGCTTTCACTTCTATTCAACATAGTATTGGAAATCCTAGCCACAGCAGTCAGAAAAGAAAAAGAAATAAAAGGCATCCAAGTTGGGAAGGAGGTAGTAAAACTATCATTGTTTGCAGATGATATGATAGTCTACATAGAAAAACTTGTAGACTCCATCAAAAAACTCCTCAACCTAATAAGTGAATTTGGCAAAACAGCAGGATACAAAGTCAATATTCAGAAATCAAAGGTATTTTTGTACACCAACAATGAAATTGAAGAAGCAGAAATCAGGACAAGAATCTTATTTGCTATAGGAACAAGAAAAATAAAATACCTAGGAATAAATTTAACCAAGGAGGTAAAAGACCTATATGCAGAAAACTATACAACACTGAAAAAGAAATTAAGGAAGACACAAATAAATGGAAGCATATATTGTGTTCATGGATTGGAAGAATAAATATCATCAAAATGTCCATACTACCCAAAGCAATTTATAGATTCAATGCAATGTCTATTAAAATACCAATGACGTATTTCACAGACATAGAACAGACATTTCAAAAATTTGTCTGTAACCATGAATGACCCCGAATAGCCACAGTAATTTTGAGAAGAAAAACAAAGTAGGAGGGATCACAATACTAGACATAAAACTATATTACAAGGCCAGTGTAATCAAAACAATCTGGTACTGGCACAAGAACAGACACATAGATCAGTGGAACAGAATAGAAAGCCCAGAAATAAACCCATGTCTCTATGGTCAGTTAATATTTGACAAAGAGGGCAGAAGCATCAATTGGGGTAAAAATAGCCTCTTCGACAAATGGTGTTGAAAGAGCTGGAAAGCTATATGCAAAAAATTGAAATTGGATCACCAACTGACACCATACACAAAAATAAAATCAAGATGGATAAAAGACTTTAATATAAGTCATGACACCATAAAAGTCCTAGAGGAGAACATAGGCAGGAAGCTCTCAGATATCCCAAGCAGCAATATTTTCACTGATATGTTCCCTAAAGCAAGGGATATAAAGGAAAGAATAAACAAGTGGGACCTCATCAAAATAAGAAGCTTCTGCATGGCTAAAGAAAACATCAGCAAAATGAAAAGGGAGCCAACCTTTGGGAAAATATATTTGCCAATGATACATCAGATGGAGGTTTGATCTTCAAAATATATAAAGAACTCACACAACTCAACTCCAAGAAGATAAACAATCCAATAAAAAAATGGGCAAAGGACCTGAGCAGACACTTCTCCAAGGAGGACATACACAGGGCCCAGAGACATATGAAAGGATGCTCAGCATTATTAGCCATCAGAGAAATGCAAATTAAAACCACAATAAGATACCACTTCACACCGATCAGAATGGTCATCATAAACAGATCAACAAACAATGGGTGCTGGCAAGGTTGTGGAGCAAAAGGAACCCTCGTACACTCTTGGTGGGAATGCAGACTAGTACAACCACTGTGGAAAATGGTGTGGAATTTCCTCAAAAAACTAAAAATGGAACTGCCTTTTGACCCAGCAATTCCACTGCTGGGATTATACCCTAAAACTCCCAAAACACCAATTCAAAAGTACCTATGCACCCTAGGGTTCATAGCAGCACAATTTACAATAGCCAAGTGCAAGAAGCAACCTAAGTGCCCATCAGTAAATGAGTGGATAAAAAACTATGGTACATTTACACAATGGAATGCTATGCAGCAGAAAGAAAGAAAGAAAGAGCTACTACCCTTTGGGACAGCGTGGATGGAACTGGAGACCATTATGCTAGGTGAAATAAGCCAGAGGGGGAAAGATAAACACCTTATGATCTCACCTATAAGTGGAACCTAACCAACAAAACAAACAAGCAAGGAAAATATAACCAGCAATATTGAAAGAAGAAAGAAACCAACAGAGTCAAGAGGGAAGGAGGGAGGGGTGGGCTAGGAAAGGGAAGGGAAGGGTCAAGTCAAGGAACATGTATAAAGGACCCATGGACAAAGCCAAAGTGAGGAAGGATTGAGGGAGGGAGGCAAGGTAGGGGGGTAGGGGAAAGTGGTAGTGGGAAGGTGGAAACAAATATATTTGAACAAAAAATAAAAATTAAAAAAAATCTAATAGCATGAAGGATGGGATGTATGAGAGACCTAAAGCAAACATTGTAGTTCTAAATAGGCAGTTAGCAAAATAGAATAAAATTATTTCATCTACAATAAAAAATAAATTAATGCTTTTCAAAAAATAAAATAAACATAATTAATTTAGTATACTTGGACTGATTTCTGAACTTTCTAGTTTGGTATTTAATTTCTACCTTCTAACTAAACAACAGGTAAAATCCAGAATATGTAGATTATTTGTATAATGTGTAATTGATATGTTCACAATCACTGTAGACTTACTGTAAAGACAAGTATGTTGTCCTTTAAGTATGTATTGAATAAGAAATGGATTATTATTGCCTATTCTTCAAGTCTTAAAATTTTGAATCAGGACCCACGTACTTGGCAGTTTTAGTTATAATCCAAATGTGCTTCAGCATCTCAGTTCCACAAAATGGTGTTTCTTACTAACCTGGAGTATATAACTGAGCTCTTCTATGAGTATAAATAAAAATACCCATCAGTAGAGGATTGGATCAAAAAATTATGGTACATTTACACAATGGAATACTATGCAGCAGAAAGAAAAAAAGAACTACTACCCTTCACGACAGCATGGATAGAACTAGAGAGCATTATGCTAAGCAAAATAAGCCAGGGGGCGAAATACAAATACCATATGATCTCACCTATAAGCAGAACCTAACCAACAAAACAAAGATGCAAGGGAAATAAGACCAGTAACACTGGAAAAAAAAAAAAAAAAGAAAGAAACCAACAGAGACTAGAGGGAAGGAGGGAGGGATGGGCAGGGGAATAGGAAGGGAAGGGGAAAGTCAAGGAACATATAGCAAGGACTCCTGGACAAAGCCAAAGTGGGGAAAGATTGAGGGAGGGAGCGGGGGAAGGGAGGCAGGGGAAATTGGTGTGGGGGAACCAGTTATAACATAACACAATTTTGAATTTTCTTTCCAAGAAAAACTCATTATCTTTGTTTTTAACAAATTCTGTTTTCACACAAAGTAGGAGGGATCACAATACCGGACATCAAACTGTACTACAAAGCCACTATACTCAAAACAATCTGGTACTGGCACAAGAACAGACCCATAGACCAGTGGAACAGAATAGAAAGCCCAGAAATAAGCCCAGGTCTCTATGGGCATCTAATATTTGACAAAGGGGGCAGAAGCATAAAATGGAGCCATAATAGCCTCTTCAACAAATGGTGTTGGGAGAGCTGGACGGCTACATGCAAAAAATTGAAATTGGACCATCAGCTGACACCACACACAAAAATAAACTCAAGATGGATAAAAGACTTAAATATAAGTCACAACACCATCAAAGTCCTAGAGGAGAACATTGGCAGGAAACTCTCAGATATCCCACGCAGCAATTTTTTCACTGATATGTCTCCTAAAGCAAGGGACATAAAGGAAAGAATAAACAAGTGGGACCTCATCAAAATAAGAGCTTCTGCACGGCAAAAGAAAACATCAGCAAAATGAAAAGGGAGCCAACCCTATGGGAAAATATATTCGCTAATGAGACATCAGATAGAGGTTTGATCTCCAAGATATATAAAAAACTCACTCGACTCCACTCCAAGAAGACAAACGATCCAATCAAAAAATGGGCAAAGGACCTGGGCAGATGCTTTTCCAAGGAGGAGATACAGAGGGCCCAGAGACATTTGAAAGGATGCTCGGCATCACTAGCCATCAGAGAAATGCAGATCAAAACCACCATGAGGTACCACCTCACACCGGTCAGAATGGCCATCATAAACAGATCAACAAACAACAGGTGCTGGCAAAGCTGTGGACAAAAGGGAACCCTAGTCCACTGTTGGCGGGAATGCAGACTGGTGCAGCCACTGTGGAAGGCGGTGTGGAGTTTCCTCAAAAAGCTGAAAATGGAACTTCCTTTTGATCCAGTGATTCCCCTGCTGGGACTATACCCTAAGAACATCAAAACGCCAATACCAAAGAACCTATGCACCCCAATGTTCATAGCAGCACAATTTACAATAGCCAAGTGTTGGAAACAACCTAAATGCCCATCAGTAGATGATTGGATCAAAAAATCATGGTACATATACACAACGGAATACTACGCAGCAGAAAGGAAAAAAGAACTACTACACTTCGCAACAGCATGGATGGAACTGGAGAACATCATGCTAAGCGAAATAAGCCAGGGGGCGAAAGACAAATGATCTCACCTATAAGTGGAACCTAACCAACAATACAAAGATACAAGGAAAATATGACCAGCAACACTGAAAGGAAAAGAAATCAACAGAGACAAGAGGGAAAGAGGAAGGAGGGGGCAGGGAAAGGGAAGGGAAGGGGAAAGTCAAGGAACATATAGCAAGAACTCATGGACAAAACCAAAGGGGAAGAGCTGAGAGAGGGAAGGAGGGAGGGGGTAAGGGAAAGTGGTGGGGGGGAGGCAGAGACAAATGTATTTAAAAATAAATAAAGAAAGAAAGAAAGAAAAAAAATTCTGTTTTCAGGAGCCAGACTTCGCTTTAGAATGTCATTTTTCCATCTACAGTTTTAGCCGTTGATAAGATTATTTGTGTTTTTATTAATGATAATTTTTGCATGTATTAAAAGCCTGGTTGGTTGGGACTTATTTCTTATTTCATGAAATTGTGAGAAACTCTTCTCAGGTATTATATAATCATTCTGTTGCCTCGGATCTTTTGTTTTTATTGTTGTTGTTATTAATCCAAATCTTTTTTTCAGTATTATATTTTACTTTATAACATAGCATTTAGGGTTGGGACTTACATGTTGTAAATTTCCAAATTGCTAAATTCATAAAGTGATAGTTTTCCTCTCCAAATAGTGATAGTTTTCCTCTCCAATTTTTGTTATTTCCACTTGTTTAGGATCTGCTCTTAGAAATCTACAGAAGTCCAGGAGAGCCAGATGATCTGTATAGCTGTGGTGGAGGGAAAATGTCACAGCCCCTTACCAGGTAAATTGCATTTTTCTAGGTAATGGTACTGGAATCCTGTTTGTAAAGAACTTACATGCATGTAGAACTCAAAGGTATTTTGAAACTTTTAATTATAGACTACAAACCTATGAACATGAAGCAAAGTGGGGGAAAGCCCTCGTATCATATGACCTTGAGTCAGCAATCTCTTCATCAACCCACCAGGAAGGAATAATTCAGGATTGTTTTGGGGGGGTTTTCCCCCTACTTTGGCAAAGCATTACAAGTGTAGTGCTGAGATTATTTTAGTATGTCAGTAGAATATTTACACAGCCAGATAAATTCTCACTGTAAGACTGAAAGTTACCTGTTTTTCAGGCATTTGGCTAAAAACTCAGAGGAATCGATAGGAAGGTTGGACAAGTCACTGACCTAAAAGATACTGTAGATTTGTTGATCATAAACATGTTAGCTAACAGTAAAAGACATTTCTTGATTGTGTACAATGTGCCACATAGTGGATTAAGTCCTTCGCCTGGAAAATCTCAGGTAAACTAGTCTTTTAATTTGCATTAAAACTGGTCCCAGAAGATATCTTTTCTGTTACTAGCTAATATTTTTTAACTATTCTTCAATCAAATAATAGAGTTCTTTGAGCCCAATCTTTGTGTTTTGCGGGGGAACATAACAACTGATATTTTGGAATTTTAAGTGATATATTGTGTACTATTAAAATTTTTTTAAGTTACTTTTAATGTTTGTTTGCTATTTTTTGTTTCTCTAATTCTATATTATCTTTGATGGTTTATTTTTTTTAACACCTGCTCAGAATGTGCAGAATTTGGGACTCTGCCATAGTCTTTCTGTCTATGTAAAAGGGTTAGATCATGAAAATAAAGAGCGGTGTGTGCTGAACTACACCACTCTTCATTACCAAGCAGCATGGATGAATATGCAATGGGGCCACTGCATTTCTGTTAAGTAGGAAGAACTCTGACATTTTAATAGTCATTCCTCTGGCTATAAACTCTATACTTTTTAAACATACCTCTATGATTATAACAGAATTTTTGTTTTTATGTTTTAAGATCTTGCCAGCTATAGATATGCCTACATGCTTAAATAAGATATCAATAAGGATTTAATGTACCTAGGCTTGAATTTCAGTCTCTTCCATTAGGGCAACTCTACCCCCACTCCAAGTACATTTAAAAAGAGAAATATAAAAAGTATTTTCTCATGAGACTCTTCTCATTTATATTTATAAATCCAAAGAGAAATATTGGAATTTTCCTCCCCACTCCCTGCTGCAAACGTTATAGCTAGTTAGATAGCACTTTTACGGGCTGAATGGTATAAAAAGACTTTACTTTTATTTATGAAATATATTATTTTATTTATTTTTTGCAGATTCTTTCATCACAATATGTGTTGACCTTTTAAACGATTTCTTTTTTTTTTAAAATACACTTGTCTCTGCCTCCCCCCCACCACTTTCCCTTACCCCCTCCCTCCGTCCCTCCCTCAGCTCTTTCCCTTTGGTTTTGTCCATGAGTCCTTGCTATATGTTCCTTGACTTTCCCCTTCCCTTCCCTTTCCCTGCCCCCTCCTTCCTCTTTCCCTCTTGTCTCTGTTGATTTCTTTTCTTTTCAGTGTTGCTGGTCATATTTTCCTTGTATCTTTGTATTGTTGGTTAGGCTCCACTTATAGGTGAGATCATTTGTCTTTCGCCCCCTGGCTTATTTCGCTTAGCATGATGTTCTCCAGTTCCATCCATGCTGTTGCGAAGTGTAGTAGTTCTTTTTTCCTTTCTGCTGCGTAGTATTCCGTTGTGTATATGTACCATGATTTTTTGATCCAATCATCTACTGATGGGCATTTAGGTTGTTTCCAACACTTGGCTATTGTAAATTGTGCTGCTATGAACATTGGGGTGCATAGGTTCTTTGGTATTGGCGTTTTGATGTTCTTAGGGTATAGTCCCAGCAGGGGAATCACTGGATCAAAAAGCAGTTCCATTTTCAGCTTTTTGAGGAAACTCCACACCGCCTTCCACAGTGGCTGCACCAGTCTGCATTCTCACCAACAGTGGACTAGGGTTCCCTTTTGTCCACAGCTTTGCCAGCACCTGTTGTTTGTGGATCTGTTTATGATGGCCATTCTGACCGGTGTGAGGTGGTACCTCATGGTGGTTTTGATCTGCATTTCTCTGATGGCTAGTGACGCTGAGCATCCTTTCAATTGCCTCTGGGCCCTCTGTATCTCCTCCTTGGAAAAGCGTCTGCTCAGGTCCTTTGCCCATTTTTTGATTGGATCGTTTGTCTTCTTGGAGTGGAGTCGAGTGAGTTCTTTATATATCTTGGAGATCAAACCTCTACCTGATGTATCATTGGCAAATATATTTTCTCATAGGGTTGGCTCCCTTCTCATTTCGCTGATGTTTTCTTTTGCCGTGCAGAAGCTTCTTATTTTGATGAGGTCCCACTTGTTTATTCTTTCCTTTATGTCCCTTGCTTAAGGAGACATATCAGTGAAAAAATTGCTGCGTGGGATATCTGAGAGTTTCCTGCCAATGTTCTCCTCTAGGACTTTGATGGTGTTGTGACTTATATTTAAGTCTTTTATCCATCTTGAGTTTATTTTTGTGTGTGGTGTCAGCTGATGGTCCAATTTCAATTTTTTGCATGTAGCCGTCCAGCTCTCCCAACACCATTTGTTGAAGAGGCTATTATGGCTCCATTTTATGCTTCTGCCCCCTTTGTCAAATATTAGATGCCCATAGAGACCTGGGCTTATTTCTGGGCTTTCTATTCTGTTCCACTGGTCTATGGGTCTGTTCTTGTGCCAGTACCAGATTGTTTTGAGTATAGCGGCTTTGTAGTAGAGTCTGATGTCCGGTCTTGTGATCCCTCCTATTTTGTTTTTCTTTCTCAAAATTGCTGCGGCTATTTGGGGTCGTTTGTGGTTCCATATAAATTTTTGAAATGTCTGTTCTATTTCTGTGAAATATGTCATTGGTATCTTAATAGGGATTGCGTTGAATCTATAAATTGCTTTGGGTAGTATGGACATTTTGATGATATTAATTCTTCCAATCCATGCGCACAGTACATGCTTCCATTTATTTGTGTCTTCCTTAATTTCTTTCTTCAATGTTGTATAGTTTTCTGCATACAGGTCTTTTGCCTCCTTGGTTAAATTTATTCCTAGGTACTGTATTTTTCTTCTTGCTATATCGAATGGTATTTTTTCTCTGATTTCTTCTTCTTCTATTGCATTGCTGGTGTACAAAAATGCCTTTCATTTCTGAATATTGACTTTGTATCCTGCTGTTTTGCCAAATTCACTTATTAGCTTGAGGAGTTTCTTGGTAGAGTCTACAGGGTTCTCTATGTACACTATCATGTCGTCTGCAAACAATGATAGCTTTACTTCCTCCTTTCCTATTTGGATGCCTTTTATCTCTTTCTCTTATCTGACCGCTGTGGCTAGGACTTCCAATACGATGTTGAAAAGAAACGGTGAAAGCGGACATCCTTGTCCTGTTCCCGATCTTAGTGGGAAAGCTTTCAGTTTTTGCCCGTTGAGTATGATGTCGGCTGTAGGTTTTTCATATATGGCCTTTATTACGTTGAGGAATGCCCCATTTATTCCCATTTTGCTGAGTGTTTTGATCATAAATGGCTGCTGTACCTTATCGAATGCTTTTTCTGCATCTATCGAGATGATCATGTGGTTTTTGTCTTTTCTTTGATTTATGTGGTGTATCACGTTTACGGATTTGCGTATATTGAACCATCACTGCATCCCTGGGATGAATCCCACTTGAACATGGTGGATAATCTTTTGAATGTATTGCTGGATGCGGTTTGCCAATATTTTGTTGAGGATTTTAGCATCTATGTTCATCAGCGAAATTGGCCTATAGTTTTCTTTCTTTGTAGGGTCTTTATCTGGTTTTGGGATCAGGGTGATGCTGGCCTCATAGAAAGCATCTGGGAGTCTTCCCTCCTCTTGGATTTTTTGGAATAGTCTGAGAAGGACAGGGGTTAGCTCTTCCTTAAATGTTTTGTAACATTCTCCTGTGAAACCGTCCGGCCCTGGGCTTTTGTGTGCCGGGAGTTTCTTGATGACTGCTTCAATTTCCCCAGCTGTTATCGGTCTGTTCAAGCTTTCTGTTTCTTCCTCCTTCAGTGTTGGAAGATTATACTTTTCTAAAGATTTGTCCATTTCATCAAGATTTTCAAATTTCTTGGCATATAATCGTTCCTAGTAGTTTCTGATGATCCTTTGTATTTCTGTGGTATCAGTTGTTATTTCTCCTCTTTCGTTTCTGATATTATTAATTTGGGTCCTCCCCCTTCTTTTTTTCATGAGTCTGCTTAAAGGCTTGTCAATTTTATTTATCTTCTCAAAGAACGAGCTTCTGGATTGGTTGATCCTTTGAATTGTTCTTCTTGTCTCTATGGCATTCAGTTCTGCTCTCATCTTGACTATTTCCTTCCTTCTACTTGCTCTGGGATTTATTTGTTGTTGTTTCTCCAGTTCTTGAAGTTGTAGTGTTAGGTCTTTTATTTGAAATGTTTCTATCTTCTTTAGGTAAGCCTGTATTGCTATGAACTTCTCTCTCAGGACTGCCTTTGCTGTGTCCCATAGACTTTGGACTGTTGTCTGTTCATTTTCATTTGTTTCCAGAAATTTTTTGATTTCTTCTCTTATCTCATTATTGATCCATTCATTGTTTAATAGTCTACTGTTCAGTCTCCATGAGTTTGCAAGTTTTTGAGGTTTCTCTTTGAGGTTGATTTCCAGTTTCAAGGCCTTGTGGTCCGAGAAACAGTTTGGCATTATTTCAATTTTCCTGAATTTGCTGAGGTTTGCTTTGTGTCCTATCATGTGGTCTATCTTTGAAAAACTGCCATGAGCATTTGAAAAGAATGTGTATTTTTCTTCTTTGGGATGTGAGGTTCTATATATGTCAGTTAAGTCTCTTTGATTCAGTGTGTCATTCAGCTCCACAATATCCTTAATGATGTTTTGTTTGGAAGATCTGTCCATTTTTGACAGTGGGGTGTTGAAATCCCCTACTATCATTATGTTGCTGTCTATATCTTTTTTAAAGTCATCCAACAATTTCCTTATAAACTTGGGGGCTCCTCTATTGGGAGCATATAAGTTTACAATGTTGATGTCTTCTTGATAGATTCTTCCTTTAATATGATAAAGTGCCCCTCTGGGTCTCTTTTTATGGCCTTTGTTTTGAAATCTCTTTTCTCTAATATAAGTATTGCAACCCCTGCCTTTTTCTCTTGACCATTTGCTTGGAATTTTTTTTTCCATCCCTTTACTTTCAATCTGTGTAGGTCTCTTGCTCTGAGGTGGGTCTCTTGTAGGCAGCATATGTGTGGGTCATGTTTTCCTATCCATTTAGCTACCCTGAGTCTTTTGATTGGGGCATTTAGTCCATTTATATTGAGAGTTATTACTGATAGAAACCTATTCATTTTTTCTCTTTGTACCTGTGTTTTTCTCTTTCTCACTCTTTTCCTTCATCTTCTTAAACCAGTCCCTTTAGCCTATCTTAGAGTGCTGGTTTCATAGAGCTGTATTCTTTTAGGCTTCTCTTGTCTGGGAAACTCCGTATTTCCCCTTCTATTTTAATGGAGAGCCTAGCTGGGTAGAGCAGCCTTGGCTGTAGGCCCTTGCTTTTCATGGCTTGGAATATTTGTTGACATTTGCTTCTGGCTTGTAGTGTTTCTGTTGAGAAGTCAGCTCCTAGGCATATCAGGGCCCCCTTGTATGTGACTTTCTCCTTCTCCCTTGCTGCCTGGAGGATTCTCTCTTTGTCTTTGACATTTGCCATTTTAATGATGATGTGTCCTGGACTGGACCTCCTTGAGTCCCTCTTGAGTGGGGTCCCCTGTGCCTCCTGGATCCTTCAGAGCCTTTCTCTCCTCAAATTGGGGAAATTTTCCATCATTACTTTTTTGAGGAGGTTCTCTATCCCTTGCTCCTCTTCTTCTCCTTCTGGTATGCCTATTATATGGATATTATTGCGTTTCAGGTTGTCCTGCATTTCCCTGAATGCCTCTTCATTCTTTTTTAGTCTTTTTTCCATTTCTTGTTCTTTCTGGGAGCTTTTTTCTACCTTATCCTCCATCTCACTCATTCGATCCTTGGCTTCATCCAGCCTGCTTTGGATTCCTTCTACTGTGTTCTTCAATTCAGAAATGGAATTCTTCATATCCTCTTGTGTCTTCTTGATAGTTTCTATGTCCTTTTCCAGGCTGATATAGTTTGCTGTAAGATCCTGATAGTTTCTCTGCAGTTTCTCATAGTTATCTTTGAGCTGGCTGAGCTCATTGGGCTCCTTAGAACCATTATTTTGAATTCAGTATCTGATAGTTCCCGTGCCTCTATTTCATTTAGCTCTCTCTGTGGGGAGTCCCCTTTTCCACTCATTTGGGGGGAACTTCTTTTTCTTCCCAGTTTTGTGCGAGTCTGTTATGTTATTCACTTATATTTTTTTATTTATTTTTGCTTCTGCTTCAATTGTGCTGTCTAGATTTCCTGACTTTGTGGATTAATCTTCAATGGTAGTAGGTGGGTCTTTTTATTTATTTATTTATGTATTTATTTTCCCCTTTACTTTTCTTTCTGGGCCTGCCTCTGATGATGTCAGTTGTTGATGGTATATGACCTCGGGTTGTTGTTTGAGCCTTCCAGGAGTCTACTGTCTGTGTCTGACTCCTGCTTGGGGCAGCTCTGTGACCCCTTCAGCCAGGGATCTACTAATTTTGTGAGCCACTCTGCATTCGCGGGCTGGGTGTGTTTATTTATGCCTGCCCTTGCCACTCTGTGTACTCCATTGCAGGCCTTATGGGTGCCAATCTGTGGGAGGCCTTGCTGGCCACTTGAAGCATTCGGCAGCCTGTGCGGGTCACACACACGCTCGCCAACCCTCGCCGGTCATTCAGCACAATTGTGCATGCCTGCACTGGGTGGTTTTGGGGTGTGTATGTGTGCTTTTTGGGTTTTGGCTCTTTGGGGGTGTGGCCTCTTCCCACACAATGGAGACTACAGCAAGGAGAAGGAGTCGGGACTCCCGGGTTCCTCCTCTCGTTCTTTCCCCAACACCTCCATTTCCAGACTCTCCTCAGGGGCCTCCGGGCAATTCCATGGCCCCGTCGGCCAAAGATCCACCCCCGTGTGCGGACTGTGTTCAATCGCGGGCAGTCTGGTTCATGCGCGCCCCCCTTCTGCCTCTTTGGGGTTGTGCCTTTCCAACCCACAATGGAGACTACAGAACGGGGAGAGAGTCGGGACTCCCCATTCCTCCTCCTGTTCTTTCCCCAACGCCTCCATCTCCAGTCTCTCCTAAAGGCTCTCTCAGCCAGTCTGCACTCAGTCCTCCAGTTCACATGCACAAGCTGTGTGCGGAGCGCACAAAAGGCAGGTTAATTGATTCCCTTATGCCTGAGCGAGATGGTAGCTGCAGAGTGGGAGGTGAGTTATCACCGGGGCTCCACCAGCCGCCGTGTCAGTTCTCTTCACAAAGTTTTCCTCACCAATCTTTTCCCAGGCACCAGCCCACCCTGCTGCTGCCTCTACCCAGAGATCAAGGAGGGTGGCTGCCACTGCAATTTTTGTGTTGGCCCTTTAAATGTCTCTTTGCCTCCCCAGCCACCTGTCTCTGGCAGAGAGTGCCCCTAAGCTTTTTAGGTTTGCGTTTTGTCTGTATCTTCTTGGTTTTAGCTGCTGTAGTTTAGGGGTTCCTGTTCATGATTCAGGCCCCGTTCTTCTCGGGAGAAGCTAACTGGCCATTTCAATGTCTCTCTGGTGCTAGTGCCCGTGGGCACCCAGACCACCCTCTCGAGCCTCCACCGCACTTCTCACCCGTTGGGATGTGTGAGAGTCGAATCCACTGTCTACGGCTCCAAGGCTCCTCTCCCGCTATCATTCCATTGTTTTCCAGGTGATTACTCCACTATTTAGTTGCAATTCCAGTTTGGTCTTGGGAGGAGGTCAGCATGACTCTCATTCATTCCTCCGCCATCTTATCTCTCTCACTAACAGCATCTTGAGTCTCTTTTTATGGACTTTGATTTGAAGTCTACTTTGTCTAAGTATTGCTACCCCTGCTTTTTTTCCTGTCCATTTGCTTGGAATATTTTTTCTCCATCTTTTCACTTTCAGTCTGTGTAGGTCATTTGTTCTGAGGTGGGTCTCTTTTGTGCAGCATATGTGTAGATCCTGTTTTCTTATCCATTCAGCTACCCTATGTCTTTTGATTGGAGTATTTAGTCCATTTACATTTAGAGTTATTGTTGATAAGTACTTATTTATTTTTTCCATTTGTATTTGTGTTCCTCTCCTTCTCACTCTTTTTCTTCATCTTCTTAAACCAGTCCCTTTAGCATATCTTGTAGTGCTGGCTTGGTGGAGGTGTATTCTTTTAGCCTTCTTTTGTCTGGGAAACTCCTTATTTTGTCTTCTATTTTAGTTGATATACTTGCTGGGTAGAGCAGTCTTGGTTACAGGCCTTTGCTTTTCATGACTTGGAATATTTCTTTCCATTTTCTTCTGGTTTGTAGTGTTTCTGTTGAGAAGTCAACTGCTAGCCTCATCAGAGCTTCTTTGTATGTTAATTCCTGTTTCTCTGTTGCTGCCTTTAAGATTTTCTTTTTGTCTTTGAATTTTGCCATTTTTAATTATGATATGTCTTGGAGTGGACCTCATTGGGTTCCTCTTGAATGGGACCCTCTGTGCTTCCTGGACTTGTGTGACATTTTTGCTCCTCCAATTAGGGGAGTTTTCCATCATTACTTTTTCAAACAGGTTCTCTATTCCTTGCTCCTCTTCTTCTCCTTCTGGTATCCTATTATATATTATAATATATATATTATTATGTTTTATGTTGTCCTGAAGTTCCCTTAAGCCTTCAGCATTCTTTTTGAGTCTTTTTACCTTTTCTTTCCCTTTTTGGGAATTATTTTTGTAACTTCTCCTCCAACAGGCTGATTCAATCATCTGCTTCATCTAGCCTGCTTTTGATTCTTCTACTGTGTTCTTCAATTCAGAAATTGCATTGTTCATTTTTTCCTGGCTTCACTTCATACTTTCGATGTCCTTTTTCATGCAGGTGTAGTTCACAGGATGTTCCTTTTAGCTTCCCTGTAGTTTTTAAAAAAAATTCTCAGTGAGCTCATTGAGCTTGTTTATAATAATTGTTTTGAAACCAGTATCTGATGGTTGACCTGTCTCTATTTCATTTAGCACTCTTTCTGAGGATTCTTCCTTTCTTTTTGATTGGGGCTTGTTTCTTTGTTTTCTCATTCTTTTAATAAACTCTACTTGTTTGCCTCCACTTCTTAAATTGATCTGTTTTGACTCCCTGAGTTTGTGGTGTGAACTTCTATGGTAGGAGATCTGTGATATTCAGTGGTTCAGTCTCCTTGATCCCCTGAACTTGATGCTCTTGGGATGCATTTTATACCACTTATGTTGGCTCTCTAGATGTAATTGGGTTTTGTTTGTTGTTGGGTCATTCTTTGGTAGGTCCTTCCTTCCAGCTGGTTGACTGAGGGTCATTCTGTCCACCATATCTAGTATGCTGTTGTGTAGGTGCTGCCAGAAGAAAACCACAAAGCCCAGGAAACAAACCCACATCTGCAAAAACATCTTTCACTTGCAAACCTACTATCAACAGCAAATGAACCAGTTTAATAAGATTGTAAAGAGATGGAAACTATTATAAGAATGGAGACCGAATATGAGATAACCTACTAAAAGAAAAATGATTTTTAGAGGGTAGAAGGAGGAGCATTAGTAAGAGTTGGGAATTGGCACAATGTGAAGAGAGAAAGTAAAATTTATGTCATAAATAAAAAATAAATGAAGAAGGCAGAATGGAGTAAGAGAAGGGAAGTGCATAGTATTAGATTTTAACAGAAATTAAAGTGAAATAAAGTAAAATTGAGAGATAGGAAGAAAAACAAGGAAAAGAGAAGTACCTAGATGATTAAAAAAAAAAAAGAGCCAGATGGGAGAGAAAGATCCACCACAGTACTATCAACAACTTATGAGCTAAACTTAATATAGATGGCATGGGAATTAGAGGTAAAAAGAAAGAAAGAAAAGCTTAAGAGATGTGTAGAGGAAAGGGAAGTGATTTTGAGATGACAGAGGGAGAGGAAACAGTAAGAGTGAGGAATGAATACCAAACTAGGAGAGAGAAAAATTAAAATTTGAGATAAAAAGAAAAAGAAAAAGAAAAAAAAGGCAGGATGAAAGAGAAAAAGAAGAAAGATAAAAAGAAAAAGAAACAGGGTAAGACAGGGCAAAATTATAATTTGAGACAAAAAAGAGTAGGAGAGGGGAATGGTAAAATTTGAGATTTAAAATACAAAGTTAGTGAAGATCTAGAGATAAAATAAAAAAAAAGTGCAAAAACTACCCTATCCACATCCAACGAGCAAGATTGCCAAAGGTGGAGAGAGAATGTGGGTAGTTTAACAGCAGGAAAAAGGCTGTGAGATGACCACTGACAAGTAAAATTGTTTTGAGAGGCTGGCTGGGGGAGAAATAGTAAGAATGCAGAATGGAGATAAGTTGTAGCAAGAGAGAAAACAAAATTTAAAATGAAAATAATGAGAGGATAGAAGAAGGAGAAGTCGGGTAAGAGAAGAAAGGGGGAAAACATGTATATTGAAATAAACTATAGTATAAAATCTAGTGACTTAATATACACAAACTTGATGGACAAGAAGTGAATATTAAACAGCTATTCAGGAAAGAAAATATCTCAAATCATGGAGTAGACCATGACGGATTTCTTCTTGGTAGCATCTAGTATTTACTGCTGTTTTTTCTTTCTGGATCTGTCTCTGGTGATGTCAGATGTTGACCTTGTTTAACCTTAGGCAACCTTTTTGAGACTTCCAGGGATCTACTGTCTGTGGCTGGCCTTTTCAGTTGTTAATCTGGTTAATCTGTACTAAGCAGTCAGGTTTAAACACCATAGGGTGTCACAGAATCCCTTTTGGGGTCAGCGCTATTGTTTCCCCTCAACCTGCTGCCCCTTGGAAGGGAGTGATTTGCCTGAGCACATTGGCTGCTGCTGTATGGGGGATGACTAAGCACCAGGATCCCAGTGTCTGTTCTCTCAGTTCTTTCCCCAAGCTTTCATCCCCAGTCTTTCCTTAAGCATCTCTAGTCCAATCTGCCCTCTGCCCCCTACCCCCTCTGCTGGAGCCCAGGGTAAGTGGCTGCAAATGAAAATTTATGTGTGAGCCTTTTAAATAGCTCTTTGTGTCTCCAGCTATCCATCTCTGGCAGAGAGCAGCCCTGTTGCTTTTTGCTGCTGGATGTTATCTGTGCAGTTTTTGGGCTTTGGTGCTTTAGGCTAGGGATCCGAGTTTAGGGTTTAAACTTCACACTTCTCAGGGGGATCTAACCGGTTGCTTAAATATCCCTCCGGTGCTACTGCCTGTGGGAGCCCGGCCAACTCTCTCATGTTTTCACTGCACTCCTCACCAGTCAGGTTGTGCTGAAGCTGATTCTTCTGTCTGTCTGAGGCTACAAGGCTTCTCTCTCACTATAGTTCAGTTGTTTGGGTGATTTCTCCACAATTTAGATGTAATTCCTGATTGGTCCTGGGAGGAGGGTAGTGTGACTTCCATTCACCCCTCTGCCATTTTGGGAAATCGAAAAATGTCCAAAATTTTTGAAGGACCGATTCTAAAAGGAATCTATAAAGACTACAAGAAATAAATATAGAAATTAAAATTAAACACTCATTTAATGAGTTATATCAGATTAGATATAGGTGAAGAAAGAAACGTGGAAATGGAAGGTAAAGTTAACATATTTTTCCAGCTCAGATATGCAAAGAAATGGACTATTCAAATAAAACAGCTAAATAAGGTGAAACAGAATTAGAAGGTCTGATAATCTAATTTTATTGTAAAGGGAAAATGGAGGGAATGGAGGAGATAAAACACTTGAAGTAATAATAGTCAAGAACTTCTTAGATTTGATAAAAATATATGATTTCTCAGCCTTAGGAGACAGGATGAAAACCATGGAACATAAATGAACTTAAAAATCCACCTACAGCCCTAGCCAATATGGCTCAGTTGGTTTCCACAAAGGGGAGTCTTGCTGGTTTGATTCCTGACCAGGCCACATGCCTGGATTGCAGGTTCCATCCCTGGTCAAAGCATGTGCAAGAGGCAACCAGTTGATGTTTCTCTTGCACATCAATGTTTCTCTCCCTCTCTTTCTCCCTCCCTTCCCCTCTCTCTAAAAATAAATATTTAAAAAATCCACCTACAGATATACTGAGTTGCAGATATACTGGAAAAACAAAAAGAAAGATAAAGACCTGAAGCATAGAATTATGTACTTATCAAAATTTATTCAAATAACAGTAAAAATAAAAATGATTTTCCAGACACAAACTGAGGTAATTAAAGAACTGAAGGAGAATGACCTCAGAATGAAAGACTGAGAATGAGAAGAGACAACAAATATTAGTAAAATGTATGAGTATGCAGAAATGAAATATTTCCCAAATAAAGTGGAGAGAAAACCAAGTTAGAAGAAAAGTATTAGGCAAAAGTTACATGTACAGTGAGCTGGATGATGACCAGATATGAAGGGTTCTTGTTTCAGAGCTGCAATGACAAAGAGAATGTCCTTGTGAGGTGGGAGGGATGGATTGCCTAATACAGGGAGTTAGAGCCCAAATTCAATGAGGAGGGTATCCACATGAGAGAAGGAAACAGCCCAGATGGAGTGCCAGAGCCAAGCAGAGCGAGGTGCTGGTATGAGGGAATTCTACAATGGGAGAATAGCTCCATGCAGGGAGATCAAACAAGTAAAGCAAATATATTAAGAATAATGGTAGCCAGTTTTCTTACTTATGGAGAAAGCAGTTACAAATATTGAAAGGGAGAAAACCAGAATGAACATGTGGACACTAGATGTGCAGTGGGCAGTTCTGCCTTCTGGAGCATTTCCCTTCTTCATCATCTTCTAGGGTGATCTTTGAGTGGGACTGGAGGCTGTAGCAGTTTGCCCCTAGTTGGTCCCAGCACACCCTCAAGAACCATGTGTCACCAGGCCTATGTGTTTTATCTGTAGTCGCAGGTACAGGATGAGGGAGAGGCAGCACTAGGTCAGGGAGAGGCTGTGAGAGTCTGAGTGGCCTGCACCTGAACTTGTGCCTTCAGAACCTGTTCAGACCTGACCTCATCTGTACTGCTTTCATCTGGTAAAGGAGAGTTGCTTGCATGCCCAACTTTATTACAACAGCCTGATGATACCTACTTTATGGTGGGCAGCTCAGATTGTGTGGTCGATTTCTGGGAACTTCACTTAGGTTGTAGGTCCCTGCATTTTTGTGGAATATATCTCTCATCCTCTGGAATACATGTATCTTAAGAAAGCCTCTGGTTATGTTTTTCCTGCAATCGGCAACTGTTATCAGTATACTGGACTATAATATCTGTAGATGCTTTGATGATCAAGTTCTCTGTAAAGTACACTATCACAAAAAGTTGGAGAACAGATAAAGCCTGAGAGATGACATTGAATTTGTACTGCTACCTTTGCCATGTGAAAACAAACTTCTGATGGTCCTTCCTAATTGATATAGAGGGGAAAAAGCATGAGTCAGATAAATAGCTGCGTACTTAGTGCTGGGGTGGTTAAGTTGTTCTATATCACATGTGGACAAGTGGCTAAAAGGAATCAACACCTGATTAAATTGATAACAATCCACAGTCATTCTCCAAGAGTCAGCAACTTTCTTCACAGGCTGAACACGTGGGTCAAGTGGGAATATGATAGGCACCCCATCCTCCATCTTTGAGGCCTTAATGATGTCATGGATCTCTGAAATTAACCCCAGGATGAAGTCATGCTAGTTTATTATTTGGATAAAGAGAGAAAGTTCCAGGTTCCTGGATTGGTTCACCATTTCTTTCATCTCATGTCTCCTTTTTTTGCTTTTAATGTCAGTTATGCTCGAGTGTTTTTAAAATAACTTAGCTTCCCTAGAGAGTGTTCATGGGAAGAGTTATTGCAATCTGGAAATATTATTCTGTACTTACACTGGATGATATTATGACTGAGAATAGACTTTCAGTTTCAACCTATATGTCCCTGAGCCTTAAATATATATTTTCATCATGTCATAATCTTCTAGCATCCTGTGTTGCTGACAAATCTCATTTTTTTAACAAAAACTTCCCCCACACCCTGTGGAGCATTCTAGAATATTCCCTTTATCTTTGGTGTTCTAAACTTGGTGACCTGTCTGGGTATGGAGCAGCACCCAGAGGGTCCTTTCAATTTACATATCTGGGGATATACACATCATAGGAGACTGAAGTGGAAGAGGGTTAGTATGCTTCTTTCTTACTTCCCTGTTTCAGTGCTGAGTCTCTGGTGATGGTGGCATGCCTCAAGACTATAGCAGCTCACAGGTTAGCCCTACTTTCACAGTCCCCTGGTTTTGATGACATGGTTTTTCTCCTGGATCCTTTATCTATAGAGTGGTAACTACCTCTGCTAGTCTTTGGGTGCCTCTATATTTCTTGTGTTTTCCCTTAACCCCATACATAACTCTCCCATTAACATTTCTTCATTTGATTATCTGGGGCTGAATTCTGTTCCCTGCTTAGACTATAACTGATATACTATTTTCCATTCTCTTGGTTCTTCTTTCCTGGAAATTTTATTAATTGGATGATGGGTCATTTACATTCATTATCTACATCTTTTATTTTTGCTCCTAGGTTTTCCTTTTTGTGTTTTTGCTCTACATTATGTGGCATTTCCTTGTCCTCCCATCCCTTCCTATAAAACACTTTTTCAACTTAGCAATCACGTATTTAATTTTCAAGGGTCCTTTTTTGCTTTCTTGATCTCTTGTTTCCTAGCAATCAGTTCTGTTTTATGGAATCAACAACTTTGTTACTCTCTCTGAGAATTAATGGAAATTTTTGGTCTCTTAAAGTTGTTTTCTATTCCCGGAGTTATTTCTGTTTCTTTAGAGGTTAATTATTATTTTTTATTTATCTTGATACATCTCTTTTGTGCTGTAGATTTTCTAAATGTACGGGATTCCTTGGTTCTCCATTCATAAGAATGGGAAACTAAGTGGATTTTCCTGGATAGCTGATGAGGCTTTCCTGTGCTATGGGTCTTCCAGGAAAAAAGCAGGACAGCTGCCTGGAAGCTCTTTGTGTGGTAGACAAGCTTGTTGGTGTACTTTAGGATGACTGGGTGGAGGATTTGGGACATTTCACATAAGACTGGTTATATGGTGCTGGGTCTCCAGGAATGAGCAGGACTATTCTAAGTGGAAATGAGCTCAGAGTGCAGGCAGTGGAAGCAACATCTATACAACCCTGGATATGTGAAAGGCAATGGTATTCCCTAAAATTAAAGATTTTAAGTGGAGGAGGAACCTGGGCAACCTAGAAGGACTTAAGAAGAAATAGAAACAGACTGACTTCAGAAGCTCACCATGGATGAATATGTGGGGCCTATTAGGACCAGGTTAGACTAATTCAGGTGAGAGGTGTGGGTCCAGCCATAAGGCTGGAGAGTTTCAAACTGGAATTGATAGGGACTGCTCATTAGCAGGGAAGGGGGCAGGGAGGTAGTGAAGGTGGAAACTTAGGGAGGTGGAGAAGCACACAGAAAGGGCCAAATATACCTGAGAGATTAGTTTTCCCATTTGACTCCAAGGTGATTCAAGCAGAACATTCCCAAAGGGGTAGAAACTGAGGTCCATCACTATGCTATTGAGGGTCAATGTCTAGGTCAGACAAAGCCCCACATTTATGGTTCAGGGAAACACCTACTGAGCTACTTTACCAGAGACCGCAAAATATAGCCTGGCTAACTGGTAGGAACTTCCAGACTCGAGTCCTGGCTTCATTTCAGCAACTGGGGAAGTACAGATCCCAGCTTCTCTTTGGTGGGCTTTTGCTTTTTCCGGAAGATCCCAGGCTCCAGTTGTGCCTGACGCAGCACTCTGCTGCCACCAGGGGGTGCTGATTCCTTCCCCTGCAAACACAAAGGCTCTGACAGTCAGCTCCTGTAGTGTTGGTTTAACTGGCAATGTCTTCTATGAGTAGCTCTCTCCTCTTCTTAGGGATAGTAGGTGCTGGAAAAGGAGCGTGGACTTTGGGTTCAAATTTCATCTCCACCATCTATAAATTGGATGACTGAGACAAGGCTCTCCTTTGAGCCTCAGTTTTCTCACCTGTGAAATGGGAATATCATCCTTTACCAGATGGGTGTGAGGATGCGATTAGAGCAGATGCGTCTATCTGACAGGGGAGCCCTTCACTACTATCACTGCCCTCCCAGCTTCTCTGCTGTGCTCTGACCCTTGGGGCTAGAGTTCAGGCCCGTGAATCCTGGATAGTGGTTCTCACACATGTCCATGTGCCAGCCTGCTTTACAGGGCTCATCAGCATGGCCCCAGAGGCTGCAGGAAGCTCAGGCCCCACACAGCTGCCCATGAGGAGCAGGTAACAATGTCAGTTCTTGCCTGTACAGAGAACAGGTGTCTATCATTGAGCAGTTTCTGGACAAGAAATAAACTACAGGAAGCCATCATTACAATTAGATCCTGCTAATGGATTTCTTCCTTTCTTTGTCAGACGTTGCATCATGTGTGGACTCATGCTTGTCTCTGGGGGCAGAGAAAAGAATGGCATCTAGACATGGGGAGACAAGGCTGCTTGAGCAAACATACAACAGGCTGTGCCACCTGCCTCTGCCACAGAGCATGGAGGGCTGCAGGAACCTGTCACCTCATAGGGGACATGACCTGGGGTACGAAGGAGGAGCAGCACTATTCCAGGCAGTCAAGTCAGGGAGAAGAGTGGTCCTGAAAGAAGGAACAGCAAGTGCAACCCCAGGGGCCAGTGAGCAGAGACCTAGGCATGTAGCTCAGGCTGGATCTGAGCATTTCTTACCTGGGTGACTTTGGGGAAGTTGCTCAATCTTTGGCTTCAATGGTAAAACAGGAAGAGAAATGCCCACCTCTTGAAGCTGTGGTGATGATCAAATAGGGTAATGTCTGTGGAGTCCACAGTCCTATAAATGGCAGCTGCTCACAACTCCAGGGCCATTATCATAGGCAGTACGATGAATGGTACCTTTGGGGTTACTTGGTGTGTGTGGGGAGTGGCTGGGAGAGAGAGAAAGGGAGGGAAAGGGAGGGGGGCAGAGAGAGAGAGAAACGGAGACAGGGAGGGAGAGGGAGAGAGAGAGACAGAGAGAAGCATAGTTCCTGGTTGCTGGCCTGCATCTCCGGGCGGGCGGGCGGGTGCTGTTCCCCGGCAAGCGCCTGCGTCCCGGGAAGCCTGAGCGTTCTCTTGGGCGGGTGCGGGCTGCAGCGGCGCGGGAGATAACCCAGAAGGCAGCAGGCAGAAGGCGGACCCGCAGGGCCGCTCCTCTCTTTACGCAGAAAGCGCCTGGACCATCCGCCAGCGTCGGTGAGGCCGGCCAGTAGGGGCCACACTGCACACCCCGCGGGACCTGGGGCAAAGGGGCTGGGCCAGGGTTCGAGGGTCCCGACAAGGAAGCCTCGGGCACTGCCTGCCGCCAGGTGGCTCGGAAGGGGGCTCCGGATGGGCTACCCAGAGCCCGGGCCTCAGAGCCGCACAACTGGGGCTGGCAGGAGCACTCTGCCCTTCGTGTGGACTTTGGCTCCCGCAGCCTCAGCATCTTCACCTGAGACGTGGGTGGCACGCTACCTCACCTGTCAGCTGCAAGTAGACGAGGTAAGGGATGCATGGAAAGTGTCTGGGAACCCCGAGCATTAGGAGAGAGGAGCTGTTTACTGACATTTCAGGAAACAAAGCAGATGTCTCAGTCTCCATTCTTACCTTGTGGGAGATTGATAGTGTTTGCATTATTTGTTAGTTTTTCTCTGAATGATGGAGATGGCAGGCAGCAGGCTGCAGTGGAGGCCTTCCCCCAGGATTGCAGGTGCCCCCACCTTGTCTTGAGAGCTGCCTGGGAACTAAATCCAGAGCTCACAGACATTCCATTCATACTGGTTTTGGCCATGGCAATGTGGTTTTGAAGTGTGTCTGCTTTCCTGGTTGCCAGCACTTCTGGCCTGGGAGGGACATGGCTGTATGTGTCATCTTTGCAGCCCTGTTTGTAGCATGGGGCTTGGCACGTGCCCCCTCAGAGGATGAGCGAATTAACCAGGGGGACTTTCTAGAGTTTTCCCCTTGTGGTAACTCCACCCTGATCATAATGCTCTTGGCCAGTCTGGAACCATTGGTGTAGGTTCCCACCATTGACCCAGCTTTGGCTGATGTTCATCCACAGGCTTGGGTTTTCATCCCATTTGGTGCTCTGACAAAGCAGTGTATTGGCTACAATTTCAGGCACCCATAGATGTTTTTTTTTGACTCAAATACTAGGCCTTACATGTGGCTCTGGTATATTTCATTTCATCATGTTTGGTTCCAAATGGCCCTTCTTACCAGATAATCCTGGTGCTAGAAAAAAACTTCCTACCTATGGGATTTGTTAATCAAAATAACTGCACTGTGAACTGTGGGTGGAATCCATGCTTTGATCTTGTAATGGCCAAAAGGGACTCCTTTTTATAAGGCAGATCAAATGCAAGCTGAGTGACATTTATGATAGCTGACAAATAGATTTTACTGATTTCTGGTTAATTTCACCCATAGTCTGTAATAACTGCTTCTAACTTAGCACTTGGTCATGAAGAACAGATATATGATCACTAATAGACATGACCGTTATATGGGACTTAAAGAATATCTGAAATAAGGTATTCCTCTGTGAACAGTGTTTTATCAAAATGGGTCCTCAGGACCACATTCATCAGAATCACATGGGCTACTTGTTAAAACACAGATTCCTGAGCCCCATCCCAGACTCACTTAAATGCCCCTCCTGGCAATGGACTCTGGAATCTGCACTTTCAATATGCTCCTGGAGTATTTCTGATATTCCCTGAGGCTTGAGAACTGCTTGAGGGATTAACGATGCCTAGGGGATTTATGAGGAAGTTGAGTCACAATGGTATGTGTAATGATATGATAGCTCTCTATCTCAAAACATCTGTCACTGGCATTGCCACTTGGAGGCTCTGGAGTCCATATTTAGCCTTGGCAGAGGGTACCTTGTGTTGAGGAGGCACCAGAGAAAAAGGGACAGGCTGTGCCTGGGCATGGAGATGTGGACCAGGCTGGTGTATTTGGGAACTGAAAACTGTTTCAGGCGGCTTCAGCATAGGTATAGAGGGAGTCCTTAAGGGGAGTAATGAGCATCCCATGACCTTGGACAGGCATGTGTGTACACATGATGGGCAGGAGGAGAGAGCCAGTGTGCTGATGACTCAGTTTTTGCATACCAGGCAGTCTTCAACTTTCCTATATGTCATCTGCAAAACAAGTCTGGTAGGGCAGGTAGTTGCTGAGGCCAGGAGGGTGCTGTGTGTCAGCTGTGAGATTTTGGTTCTATCCTTAAGGGCATGGTATGCCATGGAAGGATCTGAACACACGGTGGCATTGATGCTGTCTTTATGTGGATAAAATGTTATAAGGGGGTTTCTACTTATGTGCCCTGAGTAGTTCTCTCCCTGAACTTTGTATACAATGATGAAACTTTTTTTTTTTTAATCACCAAAGCTTCCTCAAGGCCTGAGGTCAGAGGGAATTTTTGGAACAAGTTTTGGCATCAGACAGACCTGGTTTGAATTTGGGCCCCACAACTTATTAACTGTGTGACTATAGGCAAATTGCTTTACTTCTCTGAGTCTTAGGTACTCTAAGTACCAGCCCTTGGGTCAAAGCAACTATGAACATCTCTACCTGCATCTTGTTCCTCCCTGAATTTCACAAAGAGGCCCAATCCATGAGTACCATTTGTCTCTTTGCTTTGCAGGTGTCATCACTGAATCTCCTGGAATCTTTTCACACGCACCATGAACATCTCTCACTTTCTGTCCTTGCTGCTCCCAGGATCCCCACAGGTTCAAAACAGGAGTAAGTCAAAGGGCATCCTGTACAACTTCTCTGACCACTGCCAGGATTCTGTAGACCTGATATTCTTCATTGTCACCTCCTATAGCATTGAGACCATTGTGGGGGTCCTAGGCAACCTCTGCCTGATATGTGTGACCATTAGGCAGAAGGAGAAGGCCAATGTAACCAACATGCTCATAGCCAACCTTGCTTTCTCTGACTTTCTTATGTGCCTCATCTGCCAGCCACTCACGGCCATCTACACCATCATGGACTACTGGGTCTTTGGCGAGGTCCTTTGCAAGATGTCAGCCTTCATCCAATGTATGTCAGTGACAGTCTCCATTCTCTCACTTGTCCTTGTGGCCCTAGAGAGGCATCAGCTTATCATCAACCCAACAGGCTGGAAGCCCAGTGTCTCCCACGCTTACCTGGGGATTGTAGTCATTTGGCTCATTGCCTGCTTCCTTTCCCTTCCTTTTCTGGCCAACAGTGTCCTGCAGAATGTCTTTCATAAGAACCATTCCAAGGCTCTGGAATTTCTGGCAGATAAGGTGGTCTGTACTGAGTCCTGGCCACTGGACCATCACCGCATCATCTACACCACCTTCCTGCTGCTCTTCCAGTACTGCATCCCACTGGCCTTCATCCTGGTCTGCTATTTGCGCATCTACCAGCGTCTGAGGCAACGGAAGCGGGTGTTCCGCAAGAGCACCTACAGCTCACAGGCTTGGCAGGTGAAGCGGATCAATGGGACCCTTTTGGCAATGGTGGCTGCCTTTGCCCTGCTCTGGCTGCCCCTGCATGTGTTCAATAGCTTGGAGGACTGGTACCATGAGGCCATTCCCATTTGTCATGGCAATCTCATCTTCTTGGTGTGCCACCTGCTTGCCATGGCCTCTGCCTGCGTCAATCCCTTCATCTATGGATTTCTCAACACCAACTTCAAGAAGGAAGTCAAGGTCCTGGTGCTGACTTGCCAGCAGAGCACCCCCATGGAGGAGTCCGAACATCTGCCTCTGTCCACAGTACACACAGAAGTCTCCAAAGGGTCTTTGAGGCTCGTTGGCAGGTCCAACCCAATGTAGCTTCTCCCTGCCATGTTCATTGCCAGGCTCCTTCATTTAGCTAAGTGGGAACTCTGTAAGCTGAGGGTGGTACTTAATCATTACTGGCTTCCTGGGGCTCAGATAGACTGACAAAAGCCAATTTTTGTATCTATTTGCATTGTGAAGCCTGACATTCAGATGGTTCAGCTATTTGTTCCTAGGGAAATTCTGAGTCTAGATTCTTTAGGTTATAGATTGAGTAGATGTCAGAGCCAGAGATTGTCTGCAAGTAGAGGCACAGTTCATTCTGGTAGCTCAGCAATTGGTGCCCATCTTGGGAACCCTGGAGTTTCACATCTACCAATGAGACTGCAAGGTCCCTGTTGGATGAGAGAAGGAGCACGTGGAGTGAGAACTCTGGACCTTGGTCAGCCCCTAACATCTGTGAGAAATAATATTTGTAGATGGCCTTTTTAAGTGTAAAGAATTTTATGGAGCCACGATAGTGGGGTTACTATTACTTGATTAAACACTCAGTGGCAGAGAACAGATCCAGGTAGCCTTGGGTCCTCACACTCCTCTGCAGTAAGCAAATCAACCTTGAGCAGCAGGAAGTCCAGGATTCACATTATACTCCATCCTTTTTCTCTTTCACTATTTCTGCCATCTTGTATGAAAATAAGCCTGTAAGTATCTCCCCTTGATAAGATTGTCAGGACCTTCAAGGTGACATCTGTGTTGTCATAGAGCTGTATCCTCCCTGCCTTGGATAGGAGCTCCAGAAGGCTTTGCTGTGGTAGGCTGATGGAAATGTGTCTGCTTAGCCAAGGACAGGTGCCCTGTGTCATGCTCCAGCATGGGAAATGCTGAGGCAGCTGCAGCCACACTCCATCATCTTCCCTCCCTTGCCTCCCAGTATCTCTCTTGACAAGGCAACTGGCCAGGGACTCTGTGACCCGCCCCAGTGTTGACCCATTGGTGAGGCCTATAGTACTCAAAGCTTTGACTCTAGCCTTCTTCATTTCACACTCTGACCACTCATCTGACTTGCTCTAAGTGATGTGTCATGATTCTTCCACAACCTCCTTACATCTTTGGGCCTCTCAGTGGCCTTCAGTAGTGGATGGGGAAGGGAATTCTTGGAGTCTGCCTTAATGGAGAACTGGCTGAAAGGAATAGGAGGTCCCCTTTCCCCTAGCCAGCCAGGGAAAATAGAGAAAGGGCTATGATAAGTATAAATATGTCACTATGGAGGTCATGGAGCAGTCTTCTGAATGCTGAGCCAGATTCAAGACTTGGTCTGTGTGTGGGCCAGCCAACTTTTTGTTGCAGGGAAGGAAATGTCAAGATTGCTCATGGACTGCTTTGGATGGGATGTCCAGACCTGGCCTATGGGCTCAGACCCACCCACCTTCCAACAGAGTTAACAGTGGCTGGAACCATTATGGCCTCTGAAGACAGGGCACTCAGGTGCCTAGAACCCTCGAGGGGCCTCACTATGAAGCTCCTGGGGCTGGCTCTATACAGGGGATCTAGCAAATGACCAGGCAACAGGAGATTGAACAGCCATATCAGACTGTCTTTCTTGCCTGGCCCCTAACAAAGAACTTGTGCAGCCACACCCAAGACAAGTGCACTTTGAATCATCAGCTCCCTTCCTGGAGCTGTTTGTTTTGTCCCAGAACTCTGGACCTTGGTCAGCCCCTAATATCGGGGCTGAAGCCCTGGGGCAGAAGCCAGGTTTTGGTCTCATCTCCTATTCCTTTGTTCAACTTTATCCTGGTTTCCAGGATAGACTGTTGAGTCACTTTCTTGGACACAGCTTGTGCTTGTCTCCTGGTACCATCTGTGGCTGGCTGCTCCAGGTAACCACCTGCCATCAAAGCCCAGGCCTTGGGGACCCAACCCAGCAAGGTGTCACTGACCAAACTCCCCAAGGAATTTGAGGTCTCAGGACCCGCCACATCATATGAAATTTCCTGGAGTGTGCTCCACATTCCTTCTCTTAGTGGTGTCAGGGTGCTTGAGGACATGGGTGCATTCGGGTACCAGCATGCTTGAGAACTTGGAGACCAAACTATGCATCTGAAGAAGGTGCTGGGCATTAGAAATTTGGGTACTGGGTGGAGGCCTCATTGGCTGTCTTCTGTGCTCTCCTCACCTTGCTTCAGTTGACATGGCCTGCCTAGATGGCTGTCTCCTGCTCCTGGTTCCTAATGACCCTTGGAAATGCCTGGTTACCCAGCACCCAGGGAACTCACTGGGTATCTTCAGGAGATGAGCAGCCTCAGCATCAACTGGAGCTTGTTAGACATGCAGAATCTCTGTTCCCACCCCAGACCTTTGAATCAGAATCTGCACTTTATCAAGATCTTCAAGTTAGTGCTGCACACACTTACATTGGAGAAGCTCTGCTCTAAAAAAACAAATTGGCCTTGGGCCTGGAGCTGCTTGATGAGTGCCTGACAACATCCACTGTGGGATCTGGGGTAGACCTTTAGGAATCCTAGTTCTGGAGATACAGCTTTAAAATGGTATTGTCAAAAAGGTGAATTCAGTTTTGGTTGTTTATCTCTTTTCTCGTCATATGTGGACATATTTTTTCTGAAGTCTTTTCATCCCTTCAGTAAAAATTTGCCAGATGAACAGTTTGCATAGTTATATTCTTATGACCATGCCCCTCTGTATCTGCTCTATTTCACTTTTAACTGCATCATCAAGTTTTTTTGTCCTGCTGGAGATTATTTTTGACAGCTGATTAAGAGTTTAGAAAATGCTTCAGTCAAAGCTTGTTCCTCTGAACAGAATCTCTCTCTCAGAGGGGTCTTCCTTGGCCCAACTAAGGACCTGTTCCTCATGGTAATGAGAAGAGTCATCTTCAGAAGAGCACCATGACTGGAAGTGGAGACTTACACCCACAAAAAGTGCCTAGGAACCCTGAGCAGGTGGAAAGCCTTATCAAATTCTGATGGTTTGAGCTTAAATCTAGTGTAACTCTTGCCTTTCATTTTTCAAGAAATAACTTTGACTTGTTTTTTTAATTAGAAAACTAATCATATTAATTCACAAAAATATGTAAAATATACAAAAATAAAATGAAAAAGGAAATTATGTTCCATCACACAAAGATAATTATTATTTACATTCTATGGAGTCGTTTCTTTATATATATCTAGTGTTAGGTTTTGTTATTTTGTTAACATGGTTTAGATCATACTGTTGAGTGTGTGTATAGTTATATATTACATTTAAGGGTTATTTTATATCTTTTTTTGCTTAACCTTGTAAGAAGTTTATTCATTCATTTAATAAGTTTGTCAGACACATAGTAGGTACTGAGGAGGCAGTAATAGATAAAATAAACACTTTTCTTGTCATCATGGAGCTTATAGTTCAGTGACTAGATCAATCCTGTGTCCTTAATCATCATGTGTTGTGTCATATTTAGATGTTCCTAGACCTATTATGCATATTTCTGTTATGAGCTTCCTTGCAGAGAACTTCTCTACTTGGAATCATTTCATCAGGAGGTCAGAAGTGGAATTACGGGTCAAAGGGCATGGGCATTTTTCAAGGCTTTTGATGTGTGCTGCTAAGCATTCCCAAAAAGGCTAGAATGTTTGCACTCCCTGATTAGTGCCAGTTTCACATACCCTGGCCACTGTTGGGAATTACCTTTAATGAGTAGACCTCCATTGTTCACTGGGTCACATCCCTGCTCATCTACTAATGAAAGTCATTCCTGCATCATCAGTTTTCTGGATTCTCCCTTACATAAAACTCCTCCAAAGGCTTGTCTAACCTTGAAACCTTTGCTTCCCTTCCTTCCAGGCTCTCTTGTACTCACCTGTTCATCTAAATAGCTCTTTTCAAGGTCTCCAGTGACCTCCATGTTTCCAGATCCCATGGTGAATTCTCAGCCTTGTTTTATGTGACCAATTAGCAGCATTTGTTAATCCTTTCTTCTCTAAACTCTTTCTGTTTGTGGTTTTTTCAGAACATCACACTTGTGGTTCCTCCTGCCTTCTTCTCAGTCTCTTTCCTGGACTCTTGTCTCCCTCTCCTTGGATCACTGGCAAGTCCCCCAGGAGCTGTGAAGGCCCATTAGCTCTCATTCCCTAGGTGAGTTTACCCAGTATCCTGGCTTTCAACACAATTGAAGGATTAACTGTCTAATGTTCCCAAATGTGACTCTCCAGTCTGGACTTTCCCCTGCTCTTCAGATTTGTATATCCAGCCACTGCTTTGTGTTTACTGGACATCCAGTCAGCATCTCAAACTTGACAATTTCAAAAGCAGACTCCTTATTTGCTTCTCCATCTCTTCTTTCTCAATCCCTCCTCTTTAATTAAATGGCACTCTCTTTTTTCATCTGCTAGGGCCACAGTCTTTGAGGTCAACCTTCTGTTCATAACCCACATCTAATCTGTCAGTGAGTTCTGTAAACTCTGCCTTCAAACTGTACTCAGAATTACCACTTCTTACCTACCCTGGCTCTGCCACCTGGTCCAAGCCACCTCATCTCTACTGGGATTATTGTAATGACCTCCTTTCTGCTGTCTCAATCAAAGGGACCCTTTGAGGTTTAAGTCAGGTCCTTCCATACCTTTAGTCAAAGCCTATCATGGCTTTCTGACACTCAGAGCAAAATTCACATCCAGAGCTGGGGTTATCTTCCTTTCTCTGACCTCACTTCCTGCCATCCTTTCCCTTGCCCACTTCCTTCAGCAGTGCTGGACTCTCTGCTGTCTCTTGAACACTCTAAGAATGTACCTACCACAGCTCTTTGTACTTCCCACTCTGGCTACTTGAAATGCTACCCCTGCTATGAATATTTTTATTCCCTTGTTCTCTTCACCTTAAGTGAGCCTTTATCAGACAATTATTCCCTTAACCGTGCTATAATAATATATCACCCTCCCCCGCCCCATTCTGCATTTTTACTTTATGACATAGGACTTAGCACTTACATGCTCACACACACTAACTTACCTTCCTGGTGAGTGTCTCAACTGAATGAAGGCAGGGATCTCGTATTTTTAATTCACTGTTTAGCTCTCAAAATAGGGCTTGCATATCTATAGAGTGAATGTATCTAACTTTTATGGTTGATCTTTGGGGAATGATACTTCAACCTCTTGTTTGTGGAGTACAGGCATTTTGGTTTTGTAGAATTTGGTCCCTGGTTTCACAGCTGTTTGTAGCTGACTGTATGATCCTCAAGAGCCTCCTTTGCATCTTGGTTTCTGATTCTTCACCTGTAATAATACTTGCTGCAATGTATTTAGTGTCTCAAACTTTGTGCCAGACACTTGATGTACATTGTCTTCTTTCAACCCTGAGATGAAGAAATAAGGCTTAGACAGGTGAAAAACTACCCAAGTTTTCAAAAGGAGTTGAAACCCCAACTGATAGATTCCAAAGTCCAGGATTTAGACTGTTGTAGCATGAAAGAAGGTTGACCTCTGAGCTGTCTTCCAGCTTTTAGCTAGAGCATTTCAACTTTATGGGCAATGGAGGCACTGGAGGGTTTTAAACAGGGGAATGGGATGGTTGGTTTACATTTAGAGAGAATAGTATAGCTGAATTGGCCTGGATTTCCCTAAAAGCTGAAGCCGAGGTATAGGTTGGTGGGCTTTTCCTTTATTAGAGAATGCAATCCCAGGGAATAAGACAGGGAAGGAGAGAGAGGCAATTTGAAGATGGGTTATTGATCTGGATGTTTTTAAGAGGCAGTTTGTTGCTCAATCATTTGTATATTATTTTAGTTCAGTCTATCTAGAGGGAGGAAGAAGTAGGAATTTATCCATTGACTCTTGCATTCCACTTGTCAAATGTTTGCACCATAGACTTGTGCATTTACAGACACTGAAACATACCTTCGTGAACAGAGCAGCTCCAGGGAGAGGTGAGAAGACGTGTTGTGAGGGCATAAGGTGAGGTGGCATCAGGTTGTACCTTCTGGAGGCTGGTGGGAGCCTTGCAGAGTTGAATGCTGCAGTGGCCACTAAACCAAGAGATTGGTGAAAATGAAAGAGGATCTGAAGTAGGGCATAAGCACCCTCTGATGTGGGGCAGAGCTGCAGTGGGATGGCAGGTATTACAGGTTGAATTGTGCCTCTTACAAAGACAAATTCATATGTTGAAATTCTAACCCCCACTGCCTCAGAATGTGACCTTGTAAAGGTCTTGCTTGGTTCAAAGTTGGGAGTCGTTGCTGTGATTTGCTACTTCGCAGGGGTGCAATGATGCCTGAAAAAAATGTTGAAAAGAGATGGAAGTTCCTTAAAGAATAAATCATTGATTTTTACACTCTGCTGAGAGATAGTCTGCTAATGGGAGAGTAAGCACAGGTGTCATCTCTGTCATGCTGACAGGGACAGATAATCCGTTAGTGACTAGGTTGTTGGCCTAGCCTGACCTGGTGGTGGGGCTTCTTCTCAGAGTATCTCTTCAAGGTTCTGATACATCTTACAACTGCTAAAAATACACAGACATAGACCAGACTTGGGATCCTCGGTCCTGAGAAGACCAAGGAAAGGATATGAAAAGAATTTTAAGATTCCTTCTTAGCTGCGGGCACTTCCTACCTGGGCATCGGAGCAGGCACCTGCAAGGTGAACTTGTCAATGAACTGCAGAGCAAGAGGGTGCTTATGAATGTGGCTGTGTAATCATGGCCCTTGAGGTTTTTAGTTGTTTAAATGTCACCATTTATTTGAAAATGATTCCCATCAGACTCTGAAAACAGTTTATCAGTGCAATTGGGTAGCAACACAAAGCTCTCTTAAAATACATTTCCTTTTCACTCATAAAACTGGTAATGGGGCATTTGATTAGTCATTCTTTAAACTGCCAAGGAAACCATACTGAAAATAGGGCATGTATTCAGAACAAAGAATTTCAACTCACTTGTGAAAACCCTGTGATAACCTTATCTCCATTTCCAGATAGTGTGCTCTGTGATGGCTAGCAGTCTGTTGCCACCTTGTAAATGTCATTTGCAGCCCCTGCTGGGTTTTATGACTTTGAGGTGTAGGGGGTGGTGCATCTACAAAGGTTTTACCAAAGAGAGACCTTCTTTCCTTACTTTTTCTTTTATAGAGCTACCTATTAAACCCTCATACCTGGAACAAAGGTATGATGGAACAAAAGGGGGATACTTGTGCCTTAACTGGGCAGGTATAAGCACAAGTCTTTCCCCCAGGTTCCTGGATGCTTGTTGTCAGAGTGTGCTGCCAACTAGTCACATCCTGGTGGAGGGAACACTGAAGTTTCTCATCAGTATGTTTAAGTATTCAGAGATAATGGTCACCCTCTTTTGTCCAGTGTGTAGCTTTAGAATAGTTAAATGTAACATGGTTTATATAAGGCAGTGAGTTTTCATCATCTATGATGTGAGATCTGGATATATGGCTGTGGGCAGGCCAGAAAGACTTGCAGCCTGAGCTCAGGGGAGGGGTCTATGCAGCTGTGTACTCCATCCTTATTCATCGGCACTTCTTCTGCAGGTGGCATGACTGAGATACCTACAGATGGGCAGATATAAAAACTACTACCATATGCAATGATAAGTACAATTGTAGAGTCAGGGTGACTCTAATGACAGAGGAGGTACCAGTCATTCAGCATGAGGGCATTTAAGAGGATCCGTCTGTGAGTTTATCAGGTGAGCAGGATGGAAAAGGCTCAAGTTGTAGTGAGCAATGGCAAGAGGTAACTGGTCCAGTGCATCTGGGGATGGGCAAGCTGAGGGCAAGCCTGGATGGGAGGTGAGATGGGTGTGGAAGGCCACTTATCCCAGGCTGAGCTGTTTGACTGTATCAGGATTGTGAAGGACAATCACTAAGGTCTTTTAGTGGAGAGTTCCATGGTTAGGTTTGAGGTTAGAAAAGTTGCCTTAGGCTGCAGTGTGGGGAAGAGGTTGGTGGTGATAACTAATATATTCAGCTGATTCCTGCTTTAGCTATTCTCTGCAGGCTGACTTCACAGGAAAACTGGTCTCCTGCAGAGCTCCAAGAAAGCTGGCTCTAGCTGAATTCTGAAGATGATAAATCTTGGGGAAACACTGCCATGTCATAGGCTGGAACCCTAGCCCTGACCATGCGAGAGTGGGGCTGCTGCTCTGGAGCTAGGAAATATGGAGCTGGAAGGTCAGGGCACGTGGCCAAAATTCTGCCACACCACATAATTGGATCCTGAATCTTGATCCCACCAGGAGAGGGGCTGATGCTTCCCTATCGTATAAGCCCTAGTTTTGAGTCCCTCTCCTAGGGTCTGACAACAGCCCAGCTAGATCTCTATGCATTGCCCTGGAATGGGTCAATGTATTCTTGAGCTTATCTCTGTGGGTTCTCTCCACTGAACCAGGCTCCAGCAGGCAATGTGTGTGCAGCCAAGTAATTTTCCCTTGTTTGCTTAAGGAGTTTGGGGCCCTAAGGCCATTTCCACAGCCTTTTGTTTGATTTTGCTAAAGGGGAGGCTGCTCTCACTCACAGGCATCCTGATGAATGCAGGTACTTGAAGGATGATGAGGCTGTCTAGGGCATCTTGATGATAGGAGCAATTGCTGCTGTGCCCACCCACCTCGTCCTCAGGCCTCCTTTCTCCTGCCCAGACACCCTCCCCGTAACACATTACCTAGGCCCACCTTTCAACCCAGAAGTTATGAGGGCTCTGTGTCCATTTCTGAGCCATATAGGTTATGGTTTGTTGACCAAAAAAGGCGACTGGATATCACAGAATACTGGTCACATTGTGGTAACTGTCTTCTCATTGTTCAGTAGATTCTGTGTCACCAACTCCTTGGGAAGAGCCTGGAATCACCAACTCTGAGTCTCAGTTTCCATAGTAGTCATATGGTAGATTTGAACCAGAATATTTTTGGGATTCTGTGCTCTTTTAGAAGTATTCATGATTTATTTCTTTGTGGGACATAGAGTAATTTTGTAGCCTTCTGACTGTTCCATGATATGGAGCAGAGGTGCTGGCTGGCAGAGCCAGTTTTGGGATCAATGAGTAGAATTCTCAGTATGTGGTGGAAGTTGCCTGACTCTTGTTAAATTCATTGCCTTGTTTTCTTAAGGGCTGTCCTGATTTTTCTGCCCTGACATTCCCTGGTCAGAGCTTGATTCCATGGTTCAGTTAGTGAATTTAGTCATTTAAGTTAGATTAGCCATGTCAGAGCAATACAACTATGAAAAGCCAGACAACAACTTCATCAATAGGAGTTATTACTGAGCACTGATGGACACATGGTGCTAGATAACAAGCCATAAATGTCCAAAATGTCAAGTAAATGTTGGAGACTCATGTCCACTTTTGCCAGCTTGCCATGTCTGGCTCCAGCACTTGGGCCTGTGTCCAGCATTGCATTCCCCGATACTCCTCTGACTTGGAATGTCAGTGTTTGAGCTCTGCCAGGCAACTTCTCCACAAGGCCCTGTGCCACCTCCTCTCTTCTGCTCCTGTTGAACTGGATGGAAGCTCAGGACTGGGGAGTGTAAAAGCATCAGAGCCAGTGAGAAGGTGACACATCCAAACTTTTTGGGAAAAGTTTGTCCCATAATTAATAGCATTTCAATTCTTTAGTCTCCCAGCTTAGCACACTCAATATTATCTTCATGCTCTTTCTCTACAAGCTGTCATTCCAATCTACAAACTTGGGGAGGCCATATGTTGGAAAAATCCTTCCCATGACTTGTCAACCCTTTTTTAAAAAAAATATTTTATTTATTTATTTTTAGAGAGGAGAAGGGAGGGAGAAAGACAGGATGTGTGAGAGGAACACTGATTGGTTGCCTCTTGTACTGCGAACTGGGGACCTGGCCCACAACCCAGGTGGGTGCCCTGACCAGGAATTGAAATGGTGACCTTTCAGTTCGCAGGCTAGCACTCAATCCACTGAGCTGCACCAGTCAGGGCAATCTCAACTCTTTCTTTTCTTTTCTTTTTTTTATCTTCTTCCCTTCAAAGTCAAGCTTCTGTGAGAGTATTATGCATTCTTGGCCACCACCTTCTCACCTTCTCTCCTCCTCTTTGCTTCTCAGTTGATGGGTATTTTGATATCCACAAATACTGAACTTGCTTTCCATAAAATCATAAATGGCATGCTAATCCCCATGGTTCAGGGTCTCCTCCTACTTGATCTTTGCAGCATTTCATTCTTGACATCATGTCCCTGAAGTATGCTCTTCTGTTAGCCTCCATGACATAACTGCAGTTTCATTCTTCTAACACTGGCTGCTCCTTCTTAATCTCCTTTGTTCCTCAAATGTTAGGTTTTTCCTGGTTCCAGTTTAGCTTTTGTGTCCCACCTGACACACTTTTCATGAGCAATAGCATTATGTCCCTGTGCCTTCAGCTGTTACTTATAAGTTGACAATTCCCAAATTATGCCCCTTCCAAACTTCAAGTACTTGTCATTGTACATTACCACCTGGGTGTCACACACACTCCTGAAGTGGAAGTCTAAAGCAAGATGTGAGCCCTTGTCTTGGATTCCTGCTGGATCTTTTGTCATAGTTTCTCCTATCACCAAATACCTGGTTGCCTAATTTGCAGCATCTGATTCATTCCTATTCCCCTTAACTATTGCAGGAACCTCCCTCAATGGTATCTCCCACCTCCATTCTTGCTGTCTAGTAGTTCTTTCTTTATTCCAGTCACAAATTTGACCTTGAGTCTCTCATTTGGAAAGTTTTCACCATCTACAAGATGGAGTCCCAATGCTTTTACATGGTCCTCAGGCCATTCATGGTCCATCTTTGGCTGGCCCTCCCATCCTTTGTTTGTCTTAACCACCCTTCCCCAATGCCATGCTCTAGTCCACCAAACACCTTATTTCCTCAAACATGCCACACTTTGCCCAGATTGATTCATACTGAATCTCTGTGCATTGTCTAAGCTTACTTCTCTGAAAACTTTCCCCGGCTCGCTTGTTTCAATGTCTGTGTGCCCAGAGCACTTTGCAATGGCTGTGTTGGACACTTAGGAGTCTTAGGACTGAAAACAAGAAAGGGTGTCTTTATTTCCATCTGGCTGTATCCCCTTCAAACAAAAGGGCTGGACCTTTATCTCCTGGGTAGGCAGCACAGTATCTAGTCCTGAGTAATATCCCATGCAAGGACAGTATGCTAGTATCCACTGTGAAGAACAAATGAACTTCGAAGCTTGGAAGTGAGCTGAGCCTCAGGAAGGAGACTGGGAAGAGTCAGACTGGCAATATCTTCTTCCTTACAGTGCAGCTAATCAAGGCTACAGTGGTCTTCAACAATAGCATGCACAAAATATCTCCATATGGAGCATTTAAACTAAACTTTGGGGTCTAAAGGGATGGGGCCCGTTTTTCATATTTAAGAAAGTGGAACAATATAATATAAATGAAGCTCAAGAAGGAGGGGGAGAGAGAAAGAAAGGGAGAAGTAGAGAGAGATAGAGAGGGAGGGAAGGAGAGAGTGAAAAGAGAGAGGGGGGAGGGTAGGATCACGAGTGGGAGAAATGAGGGAACCATGGGGAGCACTGACTTCTGTAAATTCTTTGGACATGATGGACTTAAGTTCTCTATCTTGGGCTCAGTACTTTATCACCTGGTCATACTTTCTCCACTTTTCCTCAGGCAGAACTGTTGACACAGGAATCTATAACATTTGTATGTATCAACACAGAAACCAATGAACAAATGCTTGTGTTCCTGTGTAAATATGCAAACTTCCTTATGCAGACAGAGGCAAGCAGACATTTAGCTTAGAAATATTTGGCTTTTAGAAATATTTAACAAAAACAGGTCCAGAGGAAATGTGGGCTGCTGCACATTCCTGTTAAGTGGCCAGGCACCTGGACCCATCTCTTTGTATCAGTCTACCCTGCTGTGTCTGAACATTTCAATGGTCACTGTCAGTTGCTTCATTGAAACTAACATTTCCTTTAGTGAATATGCAAGATCCCTGTACTCTGGCACCTAACAAATGGAATGGACTATGTGCGAGTCATCAATGAATGAGGGTCATCGGTCAACCATAAAACACCTATGCCTACCAGGTGGTAGGCACATGCTAGGTCCTGGAGCTACAGAAAGCAAATGTATATTATATAAGGCAGCCTGGAGAAGCTTATAAGGGAGACATACATTTTATGGGAAGATTTATGTACAAAAACACTTTCCCATGTGCTGTATTTATATTAAATGTAGGAAACAAGCAAATGTCCAATAATCAAAAAAGGCTAAATGACATGGTATGACAGTCTACTGTGCTGCTATTGAAGACTCTTTAATAGCACTGGGAATGCCTGTGATCTGTTAAATATATATTTTAAAATCAGAACGTTAAACCATAGAGTAAACTCTCCACTGTTTGTGAGTACACTTATATACTTATGGAAACAAAACACAACACCACAACCCTGGAAGTAAATGCTCCAGTGATGAGGGGATTATATATTTTTTCTCTTTATATTATTCACATTTCCTAAGTTTTCTAAAATAAGCATACATTACACTTATAATCATAAAAAGCTATTTTTAAAAAGTCTTCATTCCTGGGTGGAAAAGACTGTTCATGAAGCTTCTCAGGCTCCCCTGGGTTCTGATCTCTTGTCAAGAGGGCCTGGTTGTAAGAATTCCTTTAGGAGAACTACTTAAAAGTGAAGCAAAGGGGAAACAGGATATGCACACATCAACTGAAGGTCACTGTCACCAATTGAATGCCACCAGGATTCCCCAGTTTGGGGTCTAGTGAAAGGAGGAAACTTTATTTAGTGAAAACAGCTGAGTTGTAATACAGCTAAGCTGTGCGACAGCTAGGGAAAGGCAGTTCAGGTGTTACAGCTCTGGTGTTGCAGCTGCAGTGTTACAGTTCTGGACAGAGAAAACCAGTTTTTGGTAGAAACTGAAAATGTTTGCTCCTTGAGGCAGAGGTAAGGCTGGCTTATCCAGAGAAGATGTCCTATCCTGGGTTCCTTTTTGATCCATTCTCATGCAAATGAAGACTCCAAATCCTCACAGTTTAATTGGCCCCAAAACAGTGCCCTGTTGGTCAGAATGGAGGCACTCTGATTAGTTGGTAAATATGCAAATGAAGATATATAATTGTGTGGCTCTGATTGAACAGAAAATGCCATAGTCTTATTGGTCAAACTTCAATCATAAGAGCTCTTTTACAAGGATTGACTCAGCTGGCAGAAGACTTCGCAGCCCAGTCTATGTCTATGTGCAATGTGGATAACAGGCTTCTGTAAACAATGGCTGCTACACTCTGATTATGAATCTTGGGCCCAGTTATTCACAAGGAGTCCTTTTTCTCAGGTATATTTCTTCTCTGGGTCAACACACATTTCTAAGCTTCTGATGCATTTTGCATAACTACTTTTGAGTGAGGCTGTGCCAGTTGACCTTTTCTTCCAACAGCCCAGGTGAATAGATGCATGGGTGTCCTGTCTGATGACATTTAGTGGCAGGCCCACATTCCTCCTACAGGACACTTGCTGTTTAATCACCAAGGCTCTACTCATATCCCATCTTATCTCCAAACATCTAGGCCTTGTTAAGAGATCAGAAATACATGTACTTTGATAAAAAGCTGGAGCACACTTCAATCAGCTCTCAGCAGTACTGTGTCCCAGAGAAAATGTGTCCTGCCATTGCTGTGGACTTTCCTCTGCCTCATTTGGAAGTGTTAGAGTCTGTCTGAATGACCTCTCATCTCTAGAACAATGATATGAATTTTGAAGCAGGTGTGACCCTGGGCAGGTGATCGCCCCATCTTGGGCCATAGTTTCCACATGGATGCATTCTAATGTCCTTTCTGCTTAAACATTGAGCCATTCTGCATGTTATGGATATTTCTCTGAGGGTGTTTTTGGATGTGATTAACATTTAAAAATGAGTGGACTTTGAATAAGGCAAATTGCCCTCCATAAGGTAGGTGGGTAAGCTCCAGCCAATCAGTTGAAGGCCAAAATAGAAAAGAGACTGACTTCCACTGAGCAAGAAGAAATTTTTCTAACAGACAACATTTAGACTTGAACTATACTATCAGCTCTTCTGGGTCTCCAGCTTCCTGACCAGGGCTACCCTGCAATTTTATTTTGCCAGCCTCCATAATCTCATGAGCCAATTCCATAAAATAAATCTATCAATATCTATCTATCTAATCTATCTATCTATCTATCTATCTATCTATCTATCTATCTATCTATCTATCATCTATCTATCAATCATCTATCATCTATCTATCATCTATTATATATCTATCTCTACGTTTACAGCTATATCTACTTATCTATATATCTCCTCTAGGTCATGTTTCTCTGGAGAACCTGACTCATACAGAGGTGGGGGGGAATACCTTCCTTTCAACTGTGATTTACTTCATAATTTCTGCTATTTGTCACTTTCTTTTTGGGCTAGAGAATTTCTTTCTATCCTCATTGGTGCCAAGAGTCCCTCTGCCTGCTAAGCTCTTCTTGGTAGCTCTCCTAGGACCAAGTTGTGCATCAGTTAGGTTTCCATACAGAGTCTAGTGCCTGATGTTCTTTCCTGAAGTGGGTACCCACATCTGCTTGGGCATTCAGAGCACAGGGCTGTGTTTGGGCACCATGCAGTTATGCCCTGGTGATTTAACTCATCTGTACATCCCAGATGCAGGTGTAGTCTCTCTGATAGAAAGGATATGGAAAATATTTTTACTTTTCTGTCTTCCTAAAGTCTCCCAACTCCATCCCTCCTTGATGTCTTAGCAACTGCCCCTAGAGAGGCATGCTATGGATGTGAAACCCAGCACCCTGGGCTGTAGACATGCCCTCAGTGCAGATCTATGGATTTTATATGGCTTATCGTCTGGTGGTGCTCAGAGGAGCAATTTTTAATGAGTGGGCCACTGACATCATCTTGTGAATATTTATGAGTCTCTTTGTGCTACAATTCCTACACAAACTTCCTTTCTTTTCTCAGAGAAAAGGAATTTTAGGGCTGTCAGCCTGAATATGGGCTGACATGCCTGTCAGCTGGGCTTCTGAGGATAAGAGATGGCTGGGACTCAAGACCCCAACTAGCTGCCGAATGTTGCTTTGTGTCTGAGGGCCACATGACATATCCTCTCTCTCTCTCTCTCTCTCTCTCTCTCTCTCTCTCTCACACACACACATACACACACACGACACATTTACTATTTTAATCATTTTAAGTGTACAATTTAGTAACATTAAGCACATTCACATTGTTGTGCAACCATCACTATCTGTTCCCAAATTTTTTCATCATCCCAAGCAGAAACTCTGTGACAGTTAAACAGTAATTTCCCATTCCTCTCTCCCCAGTAGACTTCTAATCTACTTTCTATCTTTATAAATTTTCCCATTTTAGACATTTCATAAAAATAGAAACATATGGAATTTGTCCTTTTGTATCTGGCTTATTTCACTTAACATAATATTTTCAAGGTTTATGTGTGACATAGCATATCTCAAAACTTCATTTTTTTATGGTTGAATAAAATTTCACTGTATATACCACATTGTATATTTGTTCATCTCTTGATGGATACTTGGGTTGTTTCCATGTTTGGCTATTTTTGATCACTATTGTTCTTCAGTGACCATTGACATACAAGTACATGTTCAAGTCTCTGATTCCAGTTATTTTAGCTGTACACCTAGGAGTGTACATCCTATGTTTAACTTTTGGAGGAACTGTTAAACTGTTTTCTACAGCAGCTGTACCACTTTACACTCACATCAGTAATGTATGAGGGCTTCAATTTCTTCACATACTTGCCAACATTTGTTATTTTCCATTTAAAAAAGTTATGGCCATCTTAATAGGTATGAAATAGCATCTTATTGTGGTTTTTATTTGCATTCCGCTAATGACTAAGATGTGGAGCATCTTTTCACATGGTTATTGGCCATTTGTATATCATTTTTTAAAAGAAATATCTATTCAAGTTCTTTGTTCATTTAAGAATTCGGTCGCCTTTCTGTTGTTGAGTTTTAGAAATTCTTTATGTATTTTGGGCATTAAACCTTAGTCATGTACATGACTTTAAATATTTCTTCTATGCTGCAAGTTGTCTTTTCATTTTCTTGGTAATGTCTTTTGATTCTCTGTAGTTTTCAAGTTTGATGAAGTACATTTATTAATTTTTTTCTTTTGTGGTTCATGCTTTTGGTGTTATATTTAATAATCCATTGCCAAATCTAAGGTCATAAGGATTTACCCCTCTGTGTTCTTCTAAGAGTTTTATACTTTTAGCTCTTACATTTTTTAAAATCCATTTTGAGTTAATTTCTGTATATTGTGTGAGGTAGGGTTCAAACTTCATTCTTTTCATGAAAATACCCAGTTTTTCCAGCACCATTTGTTGAAGAGACTGTTCTTTCCCAATTAAATGGGCTTAGCAGCCTGGTCAACAATCAATTGACCATAAATATTTGAGCTTATCTCTGGATTCTCAATTCCACTTCCTTGGTCTATATGTCTCTCTCTATGCTAGGACTACACTGTTTTGGCTACTGTAGCTTTGTAGAAAGGTTTGAAATCAGAAAGTGTGAATCAGACACATATTCTTTTATTCCTGACCAAGTCATGTACTAGAGACCTAGGCTGGGCCTCCAGAGTCCAGCTGGAATCTCTGGTTCTAAGAATAAGATAGTCACAAGCCTAGGAGGCCTGTTTCTTTTTTCCTTTCCCTGGACTCCTTTTGGTGTGTGCGTGTGTGTGCGCGCGGGGAGGATGTGGTGGGACAATATACTATATTATGCAAACAAGGATACTTTTGAAAGTGAAAGAGGATTTTTATTAGTTTCCTAGGGTTATAAAACATATTACCACTTGGTGGTTTAAAACAACAGCTACTTATTCTCTCACAGGTCTGGAGACTAGAAATCTGGAAACAAAATGTGGGCAGGGCTGTGTTTCCTCCAAAGTCTCTAGGGGAGAATCCTCCCTTTACTCTTCCAGCTTGTGGCTGTCTCATTCCACTCTCCACCCTTATCTTCACATGGTCTCCTCCTCTGTGTCTGTGCCTTCTCTTCTCTTTCTTATAGGGGCACTTGTCATTGGATTTAGGGCCCACTGGATAATCCAGGATAATCTCATTTTGAGATCCTTAATTACATCTTCAAAGACCCCATTTCCCAAATGAAGTCACATATACAGGTTACAGGGGCTAGGACATGGACATATCTTTTTTTGGGGGAGATAACCCACTAAAGGATTTTACTAATAATTATACCAGGACAAAAGATATAATACCAGGACTACCCCCAGCAAACTAGGGCATATGGTCACCTTGATTGAAGATTCTGAGTTTACTTTATGTGAGGGCGCTGCTCTTTTCCTCCATAGCATGGGCAGAAGTAACCTCTCCTCCCTCCACCTTTTTGTGCTTCCTTGTGCTAGGCCAGTGTCCAGCCCAGACGCCCTTCCAAACCTGAGGAGTCCTCTTATAGAGGTTATTGTCTCTCAATATTACAGAGAGGCAGGGAAGAAGAGAACTCTAATCTTTTTTGTGCCTCCCACTGAAAACTTCCCATCTTCCTATGGGAAGCCCACCAGGTGTCAGAGAATTCATGTGGTTCCTTACATGTGCCAGGTGTGTTCCTTTGGTTTTCTTTAGAAGTCAAGGGGGAGGAGCCAGCCCTTCTGATGTTTGTTTATCCTCTCAGAAAGCTAGGAGGGGTTAGATGCTGGAGGGCTGAGAGATAAGTTTGTCTGGAGGGAGAGCAGGGGATACAGGTTCCAGAAGGAAAGCAGTGAGAGGTCCTAGGGTGCCAGAGGAAATGTTTAGTCATCTGGAGAGGGAGGCAAAAGAGGCCAGAGAAGGCAGATGGCCTGGGAGTCCTGGGACAACAGGGGAGAGAACCTCAGGGTGGAGTGAAATCTGGATATCTGAGGGTAGGGGCTGGAAAAGGGGACCTAGGAAATTCCAGAGGCACATGTTTCTTTGTGAACTAGGTGTTGGTTCTGTAGACCTTTATATGGCATTACAGGGACTTCTTGTATAGTTTTACCTCCATTGTGCCCTGCTTTAAGAAAAAGGCTCCTTCTTACCAACATTCTGTGGTTCTTGTGGGGGTGATAATTAAAGGACTCCCCCATCTTACCAGAGGGGGTAAGTTGACGCATGCTGGCCAATGAGTGTCTCATGACATTGAAGGTGTTTATTAGCTCAGGGGTTAATTTGTGATACAACAAGATCTACTTTTAGGAACTGAGAATGAATCCTGGGAGGGAGTATTCTCTTCCTCTATATGTACTGTGAGAGCTATGTGAACTTGGGGCTTCTGCACACTATTTTACTGTTTAGTGGAGAAAAATACGTCTGAAACTCAAGCCAAGCAGAGACCTGCAGAGTCTAGAGGTAGAAAGGGAAAGTTCAAGGACCTCGCTTGAACTCCTGTGCTCAAAAATACCTCAAACACCTGGACATGAGTTTTCTAGTTAGGTGAACCAATAAGTTTGCTTTGAGTAGTATGTCTTGTGGAGGATTAAAAATGGCCACAAAACCTTTGACAGTGCTCCATGTGAGAGGTGAAGGGGAGTCCAGTTTGGTTGTTGGGGAGAATAAGGCACTTAAAAGAATGGCTAATGGGGCTGTGCAGCTTGGTGGGAGGAGAGAGCAGTGGTCAGACTCTGAGCAGCTGGAGGAGGATAAGCTTATTCCATCATTATCCCATTTCCCTCGCTCAGCCTTCAGAGGTAGGCACTGATGCTCTTATCTCAACAAGGAGACTGAGGCTGCAGGAGTTGAAGGCCAAGTCCTCCCTATAAGCAATAACCAGGTCTGGAGTCCACACTCATCCCTCACCAAGTCAATTTTCCTGAAAATGAGGTGGTGACCACTGTGCCCTTATGGCCTACCCTCACCTCCTGAATTATCATGCTGCACACATCTCATTATGCCTGGAGCAGTGACCATGGCTCCAGCCTTGCCCACCTCAGTTGCTTAATGAGCACCTTAATTTGATTGGCTCCATATGAATGTGATGCGAAATTAAAAGCTGCCAGAAGACTCTTCAATAAATCGAAGGAGTTGGTTTCAATTTATTATGTTTTGAATTCAATTAGATTTCTCCTCCAGCCCTCTCTGAATATTAATCCAGCGGCTGGTTACAGAAGAACAATATCTGGAAAGGTCTATTATTGTTGAATTCCAACCTTTGACATCCAGCGTGGGCTCAGGCAATAGTGCTAGATGGAAAACCTCAGCTTGCATGTGGGGAGGTCAAGGAAGTACAAGGCCAGTTGCCAAGCCTCCTGCCTGCAAGCCAGCATGTTTCCTGTTGGGGAAGGGATTCAAAGCAATGTACCCAATTAAAATGGTTTAAAATTATTTTTAGTGCAAAAACACTTCAGGAGACTACATAGAAGGAAGTGTTGGAGTCATAGACTTTGTCATGTGACAGACAGCAAGGGACATGGTGATTGAGGTCTGGGCTCAGCCAGGCCACAAACTCTGTGTTACTAGGGTAAATAGCCAGTTAAACTCCAAGAACGATTTTGATAGCCCTGTATTCTGTGATGCTATTCTCCTTTTGTTCCCACCTGTTCACCCACCCTTTCCTTCCCATGGCTGTGTCCCTTCAAGACCCCACTCCTGCCAGCAGCCCTTCTGCATATCTCCAGCTTTTCCTGCAATGGTGCTATTACTGCCTCTTTGTCTCTAACCTGTGGGTGGTAAACAGAGCCCCACAGTTGCTGTTTCCATGGTCCTCAACATCCTAAACATCTCTTGTTTGTCCTCTTCACCCTGTCCACATTTTTTGATGGAATATTGCCTTTAAGGGCTTATCATTTGAACCATCTTGGGTGAATTCTATTTCCTGCCATGACCCCAAATAATGCAGATGCTAAATCCACTTTTTGATTGAGATTCATTATGGAGTGTCCTTCAAGGACAGGGATTACAGCTGAGACAAAGCGGGAGGTTCCTGGTTTGGGAAACTGGTATGAAACTGGAGAGGCATGTGAGCTTCTCAGCAGAGCATAGGAGAGGCTGTTTCCATCTTCAGGTGCAGAGCAGCATTTGGGGAGACAGTGGCTGTAGAGGATCTATAGTTGGGAGCTGGGGATCTGTCTTTCTTAGCCCACAGAAAGCAGATGATGCTGCAAAAGGGCAAAGGAAAGAAGGAAGGGCTCCCAGCTCTGCTCCATCCTTGATCCAGTTAGTGATAAGCCCTTGACTGAGGGCAAAGGGCCTGTGTCCTCAGAGAGCCCCAGGACAGAGGAAGATCTGCACAGAGGCAAATGGTAGAGGGGCTCCCAAGGGTACAGTGAGTCAGCCATGGGGGAACAGTTGACAGGAGATGGGTCCCAGAGCAGGACAGAGTGAGAAAGAGGGAGATGGTGGGTGGCCAGGGACTTGCCTTTGGACTGGTGACCAAAGATTACAAGGGTGGGATCAACTATGGTTATTTATGGCTCTTGCATGATTTACACTCCCAGCTTCCATGTAAGTAAGCAACGTGGACCTTGAAGGAGGGTGGAGAATCCCACTCAGTGCCTGGTCCAGGAGCAATGTGAGTGAGCTGAGACCTGAAGTCTGCATCAAGCCTGGACAGTGGTGTATCAGCATTCTTGGGCCGTGGCCTGGAAGCCTGGGGTTGGGGCAGGCCAAGTTCTACCTCAGTGGCTCCCACATTTTGGTTCTAGTGTTGCTGCTTGAGTTGGAGGAGAGCCTGGGAATGATTATTGACTTACCTGGGGTAGGAGCACCTACCAGGGACAGATGAGTGCTCAAGACTGTCTGGAAGCCTGAGAGTGGTAAAGAAAGGATGCCTATGACCTCAGGTGGCTGTGACCTGTAAACCAATAGGAAATGCGGGGAGAAGAAGGTCAGGCTCAAATTCTGGACAAATGGAGGTGGGGATCTAGGCCAAGGGTCTGAGTGCTAGGTCAGGTCCCAGAGAAGCAAAGGCAAATGGAATCCTGGACAGCTATTCTAAGGCAGCATCTAGTCATCTCCCAGGGCCAAAACTGGCAGGAGCAGGGGAATGAGCAGAGTATGGTCAGTGTTCTAAACCACTGAAGACAGAAGAGCCATGTGCCTGGGAAACAGACAAATGGGAGGAGGCAGGTCTTCTGGTGAGAAGTAAGGCATCTTATTCTGTCTTGAAGAGGTCCATTCATTTATTCCTTCTTCAATTCATAACTCCTTTTTAAAATTAGAGCAGGTGTGTGTGTGTGTGTTTTTTAATGGCCTTGGAACATCTGTCTTTTATTGAAACCTGTGACATAGCGGGTCAAACTCTGGCAGGAAGAAATAAGGTAGTTTATTTATTAAAAAACATAACTCAAATATTAATAAAGATCATTCCAAATTATATATTTTTTTCCTCCTGACCCTAAAATATCACCTCAAATGGAGTCACAATACTAGATATTGATCAGATCCTTTTCAAGGCTTTGGCCATTAATCCAAATACTTAAAAATCTTTTGCTGTCCCAGTATGTCTTTATATCAAAGTAATGCATTTAAATAGAAACAAATCAAATAAAAGAGAAGGGCTTATGGTAAAAGAAAACAGTTCCCAACCTCATTTTTCCCTAGTCCTGGTCTCACTCTCCAGAGGTAACTTCTTTTAAACAATTCCATTTTTAGTATTTCTGGGGGGACCTCCATAACTCTAAATAGCTTGTATACATATTTTTATTTCTTGATTTATCAGCTGTAGAAATTTCTTGACCCCTTACAATGGAAAATAAGAAATTGCTTCACATATATGCTTCTCTTTCCTCCTTCATTCTCCCAAAGTTTTATAGTTTTCCCATAATTATTTTTAGTTATTTTTTTATATAATGCTTTTATAATGTTACACTGTATAATTATGCCTTGGTTTTCCATTTCTTCAACCTCAGTCAGGGCAATGGACCATGGCAGCCAATTTTGGTTTGTTCCCATTCTTCCTGACCCTCTTTCTCTTGGGAAGGACTATGTTCTCCCCTGCGGTGAGCACCAGCATGATCCTGCCTGGTCAGTCAGTGCCCTATATCTCCATAGCCATGGCAGCTGCCTGACAACTGGGCATGTTTCCCAATCCAGGCCATTAAGCATCCTTCCCCGAACTTTCACTACTAAAACTGCTCTTTTTTCCTCTGGGACCTCCTGCAGAAGGAAAATGGAACCTTTGCTCTTGTAGGGTCCCTCTGGGCCACCATATGGAGAGATCCCACCTGAGATGATTGCCCAGAGGCCAATAGCGGTGAGATAGGGAGTTAATGAGAGAGAAACTTGAGTTCTGGTGATGGGAAGGACTGCTGGATCCATGTCACCAGGGCCCCAACTTGCCTCTTGACCTTCGTAGCTACAGGAGGCTGAATATTTCATTATTAGCTTCAAAATAGTTTGGCCAAAATGTTCATTTGTTCTTTTCCATGAGACGGCTATAGTAACACTTAGTTGTCTTTAACTTCATTCAAAACAATTTTGATAGATTGTATTGTGACAGCTGGCATATCAGCATGTATTTAAAAAAACTTATTAAAATTGGTGAATTTTTGTGTAGCCATTTTAATATTGAAGATGGAAGTAAAATATGCAACATTTCAGCATATAATGCTTTATTATTTCAAGAAAGGTAAAAATACAACTGAAATGCAAAAAAGATTCTTGCAGTGTATGGAGAAGGTGCTGTGACTGATCAAATGTATGAAAAGTGGTTTGCCAAGTTTGGTGCTAGAGATTTCTTGCTGGACAATGCTCCATGATCAGGTACTCCAGTTGAAGTTGATAGTGATCAAATCGAGACATTAATTGAGAACAATCAACATTATACCATGTGGGAGATAGTCCACGTTCTCAAAATATCCAAATCAATAAAGTTATTGATGGAAATGAAAAATGTGTCTTTTATTTTTACAGAAAAAACCAAATGGACTTTTTGGCCAACCCAATATTAGCTTTCTGACTATTATTACAGGGCTAATCATGACGTATGGAATACCCAATTGCATATAAGATGAGAATTAATGACTCTGCTTCCTGTATTATTTTCCTATGGCTGCTGTGACAAATTATCAAAAATTGAGTGGCTTAAAATATGACAAATATTACCGTTCCAGAGGTCAGAAGTCCTAAATGGGTCTCACTGGGCTAAAGTTGAGATGTCTGCAGGGCTGTGTTCCTCCTGGAGGCTTTAGTGAAGAATCTGTTTTCTTGTTTTTTGTAGAGGCTGCCTACCTTCCTTGGCTTGTGAACTTCTTTCATCTCCACTGCTAGCCATAGTGGGTTGAGTCCTTCCTACATGGCATTGCTGACCTCCTTTCTGCCACCTTTTTCCTATTTAAGGAGCCTTGGGATTACATTGGGCCCACCTAGAAAATCCAGGATACTTTTTATTTTATTTATTTTTTTATTTATTTTTACCCTGTGCAATTATAATTTATTTTTTTATATTTAATTAATTTATTTATTTTTTCAAATACATTTGTCTCTGCCTACCCCCCACCACTTTCCTTTGCCCCCTCCCTCCCTCCCTCCTTCCCTCAGCTCTTCCCCTTTGGTTTTGTCCATGAGTCCTTGCTATATGTCAGGATACTCTTTATTTTAAAGTCAGTTCATTAGCAAGTTAATTCCATTTGAAACCTTAATTTGCTGTTGCCATTGTGATGGTTTTTTTTCTGACACTTATTCTGATGCCCATTGATGTCTTTCCCAATACTAATCAATTCTCCAATTCTCTAATATCAACACCAAATCTCTAACTCTCTGACACAAACTGAGTGTCCCACAATTCTCACACCAACAATCCGAAGTTAACATTAGACCCCACAGATTCAGGACTAAGTCTCACAAGACTGTCCTCATTTCAGATGGCAGTCAAAAGTATCAGGATCTCAGGTTACCCAAATGTACCTCTCACCTGGTTACAAATTTTGGGGTTCTCACACACCTGTAAGTTGATAATTTGTTAGAATGACTCACAGAACTCAGCATACTATTAAAGTTTATTACAATGGGTGCTGATGAATGGCCAGATTAAGAAGTACATAGGGTGGGGTCTAAAAGGATCCTGAGTCTCTTGTCTCCATGGATTTGGGATGTGCCACTTTACATTGATGTGTTCACCAATTTGGAATCTCTCTGAATACCTTGGCTGAGGGGATTTTATAGAGGTTTCATTAAGTAGGCATGCTTGATTAAAATCTCTGAACACTAGTAATTGAACTGAATCTCCAGCTCTCCCCTCCAACCCCTGCCCCCGCCAAAGTTTTAATCCTCTAATCACATGGTTCCTCTGGTATTCAATCTCATCCTCCAAGCTATCTAGGGGCCCTCCAAAAGCCATTGCATAAACTTAACTGAGGTTGAGAGAGGCATATTATGAAAAATAAAAGATATTATTACCACTCAAGAAATTCCAAAGATTTTTAAAGTTCTGTGCCAGGAACCAGGGAAAAGATCAACATATTTTAAAATTATACCACAGCCATATCATCTACTTATTCATTGGTTCCAGGGATTCAGAAATAAACATCTTTGGTGCAGCTTTCATGCATGTCATCCTTCTCTTCACATTTTAAATGCAATTTCATATCTTAACTTCCATCAATTACACATTTATCTTTCCTTTTGTTTTTAAATTTAAACAGCTGATTGAGGTATGAAATTGATATACAATAAGATGAATGTTTTTTAAAGTATATTTTATTGATTATGCTATTACAGTTGTACCATTTTTTCTTCCCTATATTCCCCTCTGCCCTGCTCCCCTCTCCCACCAGCATTTCCCCCACTTAGTTCATGTCGTTGGGTAATACACATAAGTTCTTTGGCTTCTCTATTTCCTATACTATTCTTAACATCCTCCTGTCTATTTTGTACCTACAATTTATGCTTGTTACCTGTACCTTTTCCCCCATTCTCTCCCCTCCCAGTGGATAACCATCCATGTGATCTCCATTTCTGTGACTCTGTTCCTGTTCTAGTTGTTTGCTTAATATGTTTTTGTTTTTAGGTTCAGCTGTTGATAGTTGTGAGTTTGTTGTCATTTTACTCTTCATAGTTTTTGATCTTCTTTTTTTTCTTAGGTAAGTCCCTTTAACATTTCATATAATAACGGCTTGGTGATGATGAACTCCTTTAACTTTATCTTATCTGTTTGGTGTAGGTCTATTCTTTAGCCTTCTTTTGTCTGTGAAACTCCTTATTTCACCTTCCATTTTAAGTGAGATGCTTGCTGGGTAGAGCAGTCTTGGTTGCAGGCCTTTGCTTTTCTTGACTTGGAATGTTTCTTGTCATTCCCTTCTGGAATATAGTGTTTCTCTTGAGAAGTCAGCTGCTATATGTACTAGGGCACCATTATATTTTACTACCTGTTTCTCCCTTGCTTCCTTTAAGATTCTCTGTTTGTCTTTGCTCTATGCCATTTTAATGATGATGTGTTTTGGAGTGGGCTTCATTGGTTTCCTCTTGAATGGGACCCTCTGAGCTTCCTGGACTTGTGTGACATTTTCTCTCTTCCAATTAGGGAAGTTTTCCATCATTACTTTTTCAAACAGGCTTTCTATTCACGCTCCTCTTCTCCTTCTGGTATCCCTATTGCATGGATATTATTACATTTCAGGTTGTCCTGCATTTCCCTAAATGCCTCTTCATTCTTTTTGAGTCTTTTTTTCATTTTCTTGCTTTTTCTGGGAGCTTTTTCCTACCTTGTCCTCCAGCTCTCTGATTTGATCCTCTGCTTCATCAAACCTGCTTCTGATTCCTTCTACTGTGTTCTTCAATTCAGAAGTTGTATTCTTCATTTCCTCTTGCCTCTTATTGATAATTTCTAGGTCCTTTTTCATGCTGATATAGTTTTCAGTAAGTTCCTCATAGTTTCCCTGTAGCTTTTTGTATTTCTCTCTGAGCTCCCTGAGCTCATTGAGCTTCCTTGGAACCACTATTTTGAACGCAATATCTGATAGTTTATTTGCCTTTCTTTCATTTAGTTCTCTTTCTGGGGATTCCTCCTTTCCCTTCAACTGGGGGGTGTGTCTTTGTCTTCCCATTATGTGTGAGGCTCTCTTTTTTTGTTTCTGGTTTTTAAATTGATCAGTCTTGATTTCCTGACTTTGTGGCGTAAACTTCTATAGTAGGAGACCACTGTTTTTTCTTTCAGGATCTGCCTCTGATGATGTCCGATGTTGACCCTGTCTGACCTTAGGCAGTCTGTTCAAGACTTCCAGGAATCTACTGTCTGTGACTGTCTCCTTCAGCTGTTAATCTAGTCACTATGCACTCAGCAGGCCATCTTTGTTATCATAAGGTGGGACAGAGTCCTTCCTGGGGGCAGGGTTATTGGGTCCTCTCATGCTACTGCCACTCAGGGGAGTGGTCTCCCTGAGCCAGATGGCTGTTGCCATATGGGGGAGGAGTCAGCACTGGGATCCCATCAGCCACCTTCTCTGTTCTCTCCCCAAAGCCTCCGTCTCCAGTCTCTTCTCAAGTGTCTCTAGACCACTCCGTGCCCCCTTTAGCCAGGGATTTACTATTTGTGGCTGCCACTCTGTACTCAGCAGTCTGACTTTAGCATTACTGGGCCAGTGCTGAATCCATCCTGGGGGCAGGGTTATTGGGTCTTCTCATGCTGTTGGCGCTCAGGGGAGTGGTCTGCCTGAGCAAGATGGCTGCTGCTGAATGGCAGATAAGTCAGCACAGGGATCTCGCCAGGTGCTCTCTCAGTTCTCTCCCCGAATCCTTCTTCCCCAGTCTCTCCAGAGGTGTCTCTAGCCCACTATGCTCCTGCCTTTGCCAGAGACTAGGGTAAGTGGCTGCAAACAAAAATTTATATGTTGGCCCTTTTTATGGCTCTTTGCATTTCCAGCCACTTGTCTCTGGCAGAGAGCAACCTTGTTGATTTTTGCAGGTCACTGTTATCTGTGTACTTTTGGGGCTCTGGTGCTATAAGCTAGAGATCCCTGCTTATGGTTTAGAACCCACTCATCTCAGGAGGATCCAACTGGTTGTTGCAATATCCTTCTGGTGCTGCTGCCTGTGGGCGCCCCACTCTTTCTCAAGTCTCTACTGCACTCTTTCCCAGTTAAGTTGTGCTAAAGCTGACTCTTCTGTCTGTCCGAGGTTATAAGGCTCCTCTCTCATTATTTTTCAGTCATTTGTTCCATGTGATTTCTCCATAATTTAGTTGTAATTCCAGATTGGTCCTCAGAGGAGGTCATTGTGACTTCTACTCATTCTTCTGCTGTCCATATTGATCTGATTTTTTTTTTTTACTAAACACATTATTTTGAGGTTAATTTATGTTGTATACATTATTTTTCATGATTGAGTAATCTTCCATTGTATGTGGATACATCCTAATTTTTTTTTATTGTGAATGTTTTGTGTAAGGTGAATGCTCTTAATGTATATTGAGTTGTTCCAGTTATGTGGACATATATGTTCATCTCTCTTAAAAAATACCTAGAAGTGAAATGGTTAGATCATATGATAGGTGTATGTGTTAATATTTTCTTCCTAATTTCTTCTATAAATTTTGTATTGTATCACATCAATATGCCATTGATATTCACTACTCAGGTCAAAGAAGTTGCTTCTGAATGTGAGTCTACACATTGTGTCATCCATAGAGAAATGCTAGCTAGCTGAAAAATGTCACCTGAACTTAACAATGTTTTGTAGGATGTGATTAAAATTATCAACCACCCTAAAGTACATACCCTTAACTCATGTCTGTTCATGAAGCTACGTGAGGAGACGGATGAAGAGCACACATGTCTTCTCTCATACACAGAAGTGAGATGGCTTTCTAAAGGTCTATCACTGGCTAGAGATTTTCGAGTTTTAAGAGCTACTCTAGTGGTTTCTTTTAGAAAAAGAGTCACCACTGGCAGCACATTTCGGTGACACAGAATGGGTTGTAAAATGTGCTTACTTGTTTGACATATTCAACCTGCTCAACAAACTCAATCTGTCACTTTGGAAGAGGACTATGTTCAAGTTGGCAGATAAAGTGGCTGCATTCAAAACCAAACTGGAATTACAGGGGTGATGAATGAACATTGGGATCTTTGACATGTCTCAGACATTAGCAGTGATTTTGAAAGACCCAGGGTCTTCTTCCTCCTAGCTAGTGCATGATCACCCATCTCAGCTTTCAAAAGAGTTTGAGTATTACTTCCCAACCACAAAATACCCCTGAATTAGGAAAGAATGTATCTGGGACCCATTTGTGAATAAGCCAGGTGAATTGATTTTGTCTGTGCTAGAAGAGGATCAACTGCTTGACATCGCAAATGACAGTGGCCTTAAAAGTATGTTTGAGACAACTTTAAATCTCCATAAATTCTGGATTAAAGTCAAGGTGGAATACCCTGAGATTGCCACAAAAGCACCAAAAAACCTGCCTCCATTTCCAATAACCTATCTTTGTGAAGCAGGGTTTTCTGCAATGACAGCAACCAAAATGAGATTACACAGTAGACTGGACATAAACAACACACTTCAGGTGTCATGGTTTCCCATCACCCCCAGATGGGACCATCTAGTTGCAGGAAAATAAGCTCAGGGTTCCAACTGATTTTTCATTATGGTGAGTTGCATAATTATTTCATTATATATTACATATATATATGTAATAATAATATAAATAAAGTGCACAATAAATGTAATGCTCTTGAGTCATCTCAGAACCACCACCCCACCCTCCCACTACATACGTGGAAAAATTATCTTTCACAAAACCGGTCCCTGGGTGCTGAAAAGTTTGGGGACTGCTGTGCTATAGGATCTCTACTGATGTCCCTTGTCTCATTCCTGATATTTATGACTTATGTGTTCTTTATTTTTATCTTTCTAAAGGTTTATTAATTTTATTATGTTTTTGGAAGAATCATCTTTTTGTTTCCTGGATTTTCTCTATTGTTTTCCTATGTTCAATTTAGATTTCTGTTTTTATCTTTATTATTTCTTTCTTTTTACTTGCTTTGGGTTTTTTTCTGTTATTTTTCAAAGTTCTTGAGGTAGGTGTGTTTACATTTACATTAAAGTAATTTTTGATATGTTAGGGATTAAATCTGCCATTTTATGATTTGTTTTATGTTTGTTCCCTGTGGTACTTGTTCTTCTGTTGCTCTTTTCTTGCCTTCTTATGAATTACTAGAACACTTTTTAGGGTTCTATATTGATTTATTTTTCATGTTTAAGAGTGTATTTCTTCCTATAGTTTTCATAGTAGTTTCTTTGTGCATTATTATTCACATGTATGTCTTATCAGTGTCTACTAGTATCTACTTTTGACCATTTTGAGTAAAGTATTGAAACCCTTCCTGTTTGCAGCCTCTGTCATGCCTGAGAGTGTGTGAAGAGAGCCTCTCCCACCTCCTCTGCAATCCTCAATAACATATTTGGCACTCCAGATTCTTCTACTCTATTCCATATCTTGAGAAATGTGTTAGGTTCTTTCACTGATTAATGGTTCCCTCCTCCTTGTGCTTCTGCCTTATAGGTTTTTTTTTTTTCATTTCCAACTTACAGGCTTAAAATTCACTGATGTCATCAAAAGAACAGAAGGTGAAAAAAATAAAATAAGGGAAAAATCAGAGGTCCCCTCAAAGGCATACAGTGGGAAAAGTCTGGGCTTTGCTCTGGGAAGACCAGGTGAATCTTGAGTTAGCAGTGCTCACTCACTCATTGTGTGGCCTGGAGGAGTATGTAATCACACTGAGCCCCAGAGTCCCCCTAGGCACACAGTGTTGCTGGAAGAATGAGTGAGATGACATGTGTGAGGAGTCTGGTGCAGTGCCTGGCAATAGCAGGTGACGAATTAATGGCTCTTGTTATCTGTATGACTGTACCATAGTTCACAGTTGAGTGCTGGGAGGGCGTGGCACATTCCTGTGGGTGGCCACAGGCCTCTTTCACTGGCAAATCCTGAAACAGGTCTGACTGAGCCATCATGGCACCAAGGAATGTCCCAGGAAAGGTGTATCCCCCTTAGAGGAGACAGTTTCCTGATGGCTGAGTTGAGAGTAAGAGAGTGGATATGGGTCATTTTAATAAAGTCATTAGACACTGTATCTTTTGGAGGCTCCATCCATCCCATTTCAAACAATAAAACAACTACATCCAACCTCATTAAATGCAGTGTATACATAACTATATAAGTTATATGTAACTGCTATAAAACTACAAGTTTACTAGTTGACATAATATTACATACTATAATAGGTATTTAACTAATCGTAGGCTTGTAATTAAAATGTCTACATATTGTAAGGAATTTAATGAATAAGATGTGTTCACAGTTTTATTTCAAGTTCTAATTGCTTTCTCATGTCTCAAACAATTTACAGGCTGTGGAAAAACCAAAAGACCCTTTGGGCCCATAATGAAAGAAACAGTCCTGGTCAGTGTTCTCAGGATGGTTAAGGGCCAGGTTTGCTGAGGGAGGTGTCAGCTGCTTAGCCACCACCCCGGAGACAGGGCACTGTGCTAAAGTGATCAGTGTGCTGAATGCAGCAGGGCTGGTCCTACAGAACCCACAGTGAGTCACCAGTGAGCAGGGTATAGCAGGAAAAGTGGCTGGGAGGTCAGCTGGTGAAATCCTTACTCTGTTGCCTTGTGGCTGTGAGACTTCAATCAAGTTACTTGCTTACCCTGACCCTCAAATGCTCTAAGACCTTTTTACCTCCAGAACCTTTAGGACCAGAATGGCCACAAGGCTCTGGTTTGTTGGTTGCTGCCCCTTTTAAATTCTTTTTTTCAAATATGGGCAACTGACTGTGGTTAAACTGGGGTGTTTCTGTGCACTCTCTCTACCCTGACTTTGGGATTGTGAGGAAAGCAAATCCACTGTGCAGAGGAATTGCTCTGGGATTGTGAGGAAAGCAAATCCATTGTGCAAAGGGAAACTTGCTCTGGAATTGTCTTTGTCTTATTGGCAAAGGGAAGGGGAGAAAGTGGAGATCTCCTCACTTCTCTTGGATTGAAGACATTCCTGGGCTCTTTATCTCCCCTGTTGCAACTCCCAAATTACTAAAGCCTCAGCCTACAAGTTGGCCCAACACGTGTTCACCTTGCTGACAGGGATGAGTGAGACTGAGAATTTCCTCCAGTGAATGGAAAAAAAGGACAACTGGGAGGCGTCCCAGCATCCCACTGTGGGCCCTGAAGAGAGCAGGCACAATCAGGAAGTTCCTCATGAAGCCCAGCAGGGACAGCAGAAGTGGGTGTAGAAGATTCTGCCTGTGTTTGTTCTGGAATAATTGAATTGGGATTTGGGAGGGGAGTATGGGAGGGAGGGGCATGCCTTAAAAAGCTGGTCCTTGGCTGAGATATGCACAGGCTGCCAACACAGCCCAAGGAAAAAGCCAAGCTGGCATTAAGGGTCAAGAACCAGAGACCAAGGTCACAAGACAGCCACAGGCTTGGACCCTTCCCCAACACCCCCACCACACACAAACACAGTAGAGGTGGGTACAAGCCAGCAGTTCTAAAAGTGAGGTCCAGGTATAGGGTCAGGATGGGGGTGGATATTGCTATTATTATTGCTGTTTTATCATTGCTAGTACTGGAAATACACATGACCTTCTCTTTGGTGGGTACTGGAAATTAAACATGAATGACAGGCAAAGTCCCTTTCTTACAAGGCTCACATTCCAGAATGGGGAAGACAGATACCTTTCCTCTTAATAAATAGACAATGAGTACAAAGTGCAATAACTTCCCTAAAGATAAAAACCAAAGGACAGAGGAAAAATAATGGGGACAGGACTGGGTTAGACTTTAGAAAGGGAAATGAGGAGTCATCTCTGAGAAGGCATGAGGCAGAGGAAGCTGAGGCTCAGAGAAGTAAAATTACCCCAAGGCTCCCTCCTGGTCATGTCAAGGCTAGTGGGTTGTCTCTCTCCACTTTGTCCTCCTCATTATGTCAACCTGCTGGCACCAGAGTCTGAGCCAGGGTAGAACCGATGGCACTGAGAGGGTGTGTGGGCCCAGTTGAGAAGGTTAAGGAGACCCATATAGGCCAGAGCCTGAGCCTTCTGGGCTCAGTCTTCAAGGGAATGACTCAGACTCCAGCATCCTGTCCCCTACTCTACCACCCCGGACTTTTCCTGGCTCTATTCCAGTGGGCATAGTAGTGAGACTTGCCCTTTGCAAAATGATTACTGAGGAGAATTCACATTTTTTAAAGAAGAACTTGGAGAACTCCACCCCTTATTTTAAAAGTAGGAGACAGGCCTGAAAAGGTTGAGTGACTTGCCTAAGGTCACACAGCTGCCCTGGCATAATCTTCTAAGGGATCCTCCAATGTTTTCTTCAGGGTTGTGGTTATTTTTTCCCCTAGGGAGCTTACAGGGACTCAAAGCAATGCATCATTAATGGTGTAATTTTATGGAAGGTAGGGGCGAGGGATGTGTGTGGCATGGGACACAGCCTACCAATGGCATAATGTGCAAGTAGTACATGCCTGGCACATGGTAAGCCCTCTGTGAGTGCTTGTTTCCTTTCCCTTCTACTGTCTGATTTGGGATATGATGACTGAGTTCAGGACCTTGCAGTTGTTGAGACCCTACTAAAGTTTTCTGATTGACTACATGAATGTTGAGGTGTGGAGGTGTGCTTCTTTTTACTTTCTCATCCTCAAAGAACACTCTTTATATACCTGCTGTGGGGGAGGGACAGTGTAGAGGAAATCAGATATCACCTATCCATTTTTTTCATTTATTTTTTGTTTTCTTAAATTTTAAAATCATGTTTATTCTATTACAGTTGTCTCAATTTTTCCCTCTTTGACCCTCCCACCCATCCCACCCCACCCCCCACTCCCACAGTCAGTTCCCACTCTGTTGTCCATGTCCATGGGTCATTCATACATGTTCTTTGTCTAGTCCCTTCCCCTTCTTTCCACCATTGTCCTCTTTCCCCATCCCTTCGGGTCACTTTCAGTCTGCTTCATGTTTCCATGCCTGTGGTTTATTTTGTTTGTTAGTTTATTTTGTCAAATAGATTCCACTTATAGGTGAGATCATATGGTATTTGTCTTTCACTGATTGGCTTATTTCACTTAGCATAATATTCTCCAGTCCCATCCATGTTGTCGCAAAAGATAGGAGTTCTTTCTTTCTTTTCTTTTAAATGCAGGTTGATTTTATTTTTTTTTCAAACGTCAAAATCCATTATAAAATATTGAATAATTTAAAACACTTATAAAGTCTCAGCAACTAAAACAACATGACATCAGCACAGAAATAATCAAGTACATCAATGAAATATAATGAGCATTCTAGAAACAAACATATACATCTGTCTAATAATGTAATATATGATTAAATTGATATATCAAATCAATGTGGAAAATAAGGCTTATTCAACAAATAAGATGCATGGACCACTATTACTTGAGATAAAACAAATATAGAGCCCTATTTCACACATTGTACAAGAAATATTTGGGTGAGTTAAAAATCAATATGTAAAATCTAAGGAGTTTTAGGAGAAAATACAAACTAGTATCTTTCTTACCCTGAAGTAAAATATTCAGACCCAGAGGCTATGAAGTAAAATATTCACAACATGACTATATTAAACATTTAAGACTATATAGTAATATACATATTAAAAAGTTAAAGGACAAGTAATAGAATAGGAAAGTACATGCAACACATCTAAAAAAAGGTTAATAGTTTTGTGTTTTTTTAAGGGAAAAAATTCTACAAACATCTAATCAAAAAATGGATAAAGAGTACCAAAAAGTCATTTAAAGCTTTTTAAAAATAATAGAAATAGGCAAGAAGTATATGAAAACAGGCTTAGTTTCAACAAATAATAAAGGAACAATTAAAATAACACATCATTGTCACAATCAGATTAAAGGGTATTAAAAATAGTGGTAATATCAAGTATTGGTGACTGTGGAAGGAACTGGGTGTTCATAGACTCTTTTTTTTTTTTCATCTTAAAGCAGTCCTTTTAGCATGTTATGCAATGCTGGTTTGGTGGAGATGTATTCTTTTAGCCTTCTTTTGTCAGGGAAATGTCTTATTTCACCTTCCATTTTAATTGAGAGGCTTGCTAGGTAGAGCAGTCTTGGTTGCAGCCCTTTGCTCTTCATGACTTGGAATATTTCTTGCCATTCCCTTCTGGCTCGTAGTGTTTCTGTTGAGAAGTCAGCTGCTAGTCATACCAGGGCTTCCTTATATGTTACTAACTCTCTCTCTTGCTGCCTTTAGGATTCTGTTTGTCCTTGCTATTTGCCATTTTAATGATGATGTGTCTTGGAGTGGGCCTCATCGGCTTCCTCTTAAATGGGACCCTGTGTGCTTCCTGGAATTATGTTACTTTCACCCTGCTCCAATTAGGGAAGTTTTCCATCATTACTTTTTCAAACAGGTTCTCTATCTCTTCCTCATCCTCTTCTCCTTCTGGTATCTCTATTGTATGGATATTATTACATTTCAGGTTGTCCTGCATTTCCCTAAATGCCTCTTCATTCTTGAGTATTTTTTCATTTTCTTGCTCTTTCTGGGAGCTTTTTTCTACCTTGTCCTCCAGCTCGCTGATTTGATCCTCTGCTTCATCAAACCTGCTTCTGATTCCTTCTACTGTGTTCTTCAATTCAGAAGTTGTATTCTTCATTTCCTCTTGCCTCTTATTGATAATTTCTAGGTCCTTTTTCATGCTGATATAGTTTTCAGTAAGTTCCTCATAGTTTCTCTGTAGCTTTTTGTATTTCTCTCTGAGCTCCCTGAGCTCATTGAGCTTCCTTGGAACCACTATTTTGAACGCAATATCTGATAGTTTATTTGCCTTTCTTTCATTTAGTTCTCTTTCTGGGGATTCCTCCTTTCCCTTCAACTGGGGGGGTGTGTCTTTGTCTTCCCATTATGTGTGAGGCTCTCTTTTTTTGTTTCTGGTTTTTAAATTGATCAGTCTTGATTTCCTGACTTTGTGGTGTAAACTTCTATAGTAGGAGACTGCTGTTTTTTCTTTCAGGATCTGCCTCTGATGATGTCAGATGTGGTCCCTGTCTGACATTAGGCAATCTGTTTGAGACTTCCAGGAATCTACTGTCTGTGACTGTCTCCTTCAGCTGTAAATCTAATCACTCTGCACTCAGCAGGCTGGCTTAGACAGCTCAGAGTGGGGCAGAGTCCCTCCTGGTGGCTGGGTTATTGAGTCCTCTCACACTGTTGCTGCTCAGGGGAGTGGTCTCCCTGAGCCAGATGGCTGTTGCCATATGGGGGAGGAGTCAGCACCAGGACCCCAGTTGCTACTCTCTCAGTTCTCTTCCCAAAGCCTCCTTCTCCAGTCTCTTCCCAGGCATCTCCAATTCACTCTGTCCCCATTTTTGCCTAAGACCAGGGTACATGGCTACAACTAAAACTTTATGCATTGGCCCTTTAAACGGCTCTTTGTGTCTGCATCCTCCTGTCTCTGGCAGAGAATAACCTTGCTGCTTTTCACTGCTTGCTGTTATCTGTGTACTTTTTGGGCTCTGGTGCTGTAGACTGGAGATCCCCGCTTATGGTTTAGGTCTTGCTCTTCTTAGGAGGATCCAACTAGCCGTTTCAATATCCTTCTGGTGCTCCTTCCCATGGGCACCCCGTCTGCCTTCTCGAGTCTCTACCATACTCCTTACCAGTTAGGTTGTGCTAAAGCTGATTCTTCTGTCTGTCTGAGGTTATAAGGCTCCTCTCTCGCTATCGTTCAGTTGTTTGTTCCAGGTGATTTCTCTACAATAGTTATAATTCCAGAATGGTCCTGGGAGGAGGTCAGTGTGACTTCCACTCATTCCTCCATCATCTTTATTCCACCTATCAATTCTGATGCTGTGATCCAGCATGCACCTGTGTATATGCATGTGCATGCGCGCGCGCGCACACACACACACACACACACACACACCCCTGACTTCTCAAACTTTTGGAGCCAGCGAGGAACCGAGGAACCTTGTGAGACCTAAGATAATATATGCTGGATTTCTTGTTCCTTTTTTAAAATTGTTGTTCAATTACAGTTGTCCCCATTTCCCCCCATTACTCTCCTTTGCCCTGTCCATCCCCTACCTCCCACATTCAATCCTCCCCCACCCACCCTATTGTCTTTGTCCATGGGTCCTTTATACATGTTCCTTGACTTGACCCTTCCCTTTCTACCCCCCAATATCCCCCTCTCCTGTTCCCTCTGGTGATTGTTGTTTATTGTGCTTTAGCAGAAAAGAAGCATTCTCCAAGCCCACAGCTGCAGAGATCTTCCTGAGCTGCCATTGGTCTTTAATCACATTGTGGAGGAAAGGATGACCAGTGACTCAGGAATCTGCTTAGTTGATAACTCAATTCTGCAGCTGGGCCACATTTGTAAGCAGTGATAGCACATCCCACGGAAACTCAGAATCCAATTAGGGCTAAGGCTGCATCACTTCTTATCCCTCACTCTGCCTTCTATAGCCCTGGCCATCCATCTTTCTTGGCTGAAGGCTCCTTGAAGTCTGCAGGGCAAACTTCTGAACCACAGGGGCCTGGGCTGCTCTCCTCATCTTCACCGCAGCCACAGGTATTGGAATCAAAGCTTGATGGGACAGGTTCTTCTTGGTCCCTGTGAGTGGGGCACTCAGGCCAATTACAGGTTTTCATTTTCTCATTTATGCCTAGTCTTGGACATCCTGGCTATTCTCAAATCTCATCCAGACAGAGAGCCATTAGCGTGAGGCTGCATGGATTGCTTATTGGCAACAAATGTTGAAGCAGAGGCTGTTAGAAAACCTGACATGAAGATTTTAACAATACAGAGAGCAGATCCCAGAGAGGTTTAATCATCTTAATTTATACAAAATGCAAATGTGCGCGTAGATGATTTGGCATCAGGCCATAAGACAGAACTTTCTGGGTTTTTCCAAGAGTCATACTCACCTCTAAAATTCTAGTACTATCCAGGATTTTTTTTCCTGGAAATTCTGGTGGACTACATTTGTCCCATTGGTTCAACTTCCTCATGTTATGAACTATTTAGATAAGGGAAAGCACATATATTTCATTTTGCAGGTCAGCTCGAATGGATTGATGCTGGCTGCTTTAAAAATTGGGTCTAGAAATATTCTGAGTCCTAACTGGGCATGGAAGGGAAGAATGCCATATTTAATTCACAAAGCCCTCTATGCTTGCCTGATGGTGAGAGGTGGCACAGGATTTGCTTTCTTTGTACTGAACCATTCTAATCTCTGAGAGGGCCTCATTAAAGAAGATAAATGGATCTGGTCCTTACATTGCTCTGAGTGTAGCAGGGATGATGGGCTGGCAAGTGCTCCCAGGTCAATGACTGAGGGAGATGCAAGCATCAGTATGCCCCACTGTCCAAGTGCGTCGACTTCAGAGTTGGAACTTCCTCAGTACAAATCCTGCTTCTGACACTTAACTGCTGGGTGTCAGTGGACGAGTCATCAAGATGCTCTGAGCCTCAGCATCTTCATCTATAAAATGAAGATAATGATACTTATCTCACTAGCCAGTGTGACCATTGAATGATATCAGATTTTGAAGCATTAGACACTTACCTTATAGTAATAATTATTGTGATTACCACTTTTTGTGGAAGCACAGATGGGCCTCTAAACATGATCTTGTATATAGAGAAGACTTCATAGAGAGGGCATGTTTTGAATTGCAAGTGGTACACCAGCAACCTTCACTAGAAGGGACCACGGCCATGCAACACAGAGGAGGACATTCTTCTCCCCTGGTTAGGGAAATCTAAATTATGGATAGGAAAAAATTTTAAGTCAAAATTCAAAACAACTTTCCTCAAATAAAGGAAGACTTGAATTTACCAACTGAATGGTAAATTGATACAATGTAAATAACACTAAGAAAGGTCCTAATAAATGAATGTTGGACTTCAAAGTGAAAAATGCTAAGGTTATTCAGTGAAAAACCATCTTTCCAAGAAACCAAATAAAACAAAACAAAAAGATCACAAACCAAGAGAAGCACTTTCAGAAAGACAGAATAAGGACTTCCGAGCACACGAGAACACTGGGAAAAATGGTCCAAATCAACTTTTTCAGAGCTCTGGAAATTAACCAAAGGCTTCCAACAATCTGAACATCATTTATTCAAGAAAAATGGCTGAGCCCTGGCTGAGTGGCTCAGTTGATTGGAGTGTCATCTTGTGTATCAAAACTTGGAGGTTTGACACATACCTAGGTTGTGGGTTCCATGGTCAGGGTGTGTATGGGAGGCAACTGATCGATGTTTCTCTCTTTCTATTCCTCTTTAAAACCAGTAAACATATTTAATTTTTTTTAAAAAGCAAGTTTTATAGTATTTTAACTTGCCTTATTCCTGTCCTCATCTCACGCCCCATGGCTGTGAAAGCTAGCAACCTCAAAACCACTGGAGAGGCTGACCAAAACACAAGAAAAAACTGGGGAATGAAATATTCACAGGAGCTTGGAAAAGCTCGGCACATTTCTGGAATTCTAAAGGGCCACATGCATGTGTTGGGGTGTGCATGTGCTCAAGAAAGACCAGCATAGGACTTAACTTCTGATTGACTTTGAGTCTCTGAGGAAGCAAAAATTAAAGACTGAAGCATAGTTGTAAGTTGCTTGTTGGATTATTGAAGACATACTCCAGCACATATGCACGCTCACACACTAAGTTTCATAGCAAAGTTAGGAAGACTGAGTGATTTAGGCATTACAGGAAACTCCTTCCAATCATTAGCTGACTACTAAACCAGAGATTTTCAGCCAGTGGGCCATGGCAGGCACACTAATGTTCTGCAAAGATTTTTAAAACATGCAATATCTGACTATTTAGTCAGGAACATTGGCCTTTTACCCTTAGATTGACAAATAAAAAAATGATAACAGGGGGAAAAGGAAGGGAAGGGGCAAGTCAAGGAACATATAGCAAGGACTCATGGACAAAGATAAAGTGGGGAAGGATTGAGGGAGGGAGAGGGGAAGGGGCAGGAGAAAGTGGTGCGGGGGTGTATTTGAAAAAATAAATAAATTAATTAAAAAAATTAAAATACCATCTGAAACTTAAAAAAAAATGACAACAGTCAACACAACAATAACTGTCCAGTGTGAATGAATCAAAAGTGCACCTGAATTTTTGGTCAGATTAGGAAAAATATGATACATATTTTGTGTGCCTCAGAATTTTAATAATTGATTTGTGTGTGCCATGACACAAAAAAGGTTGAAAATCACTACCCTAAATTAATCAAAGAGAGATATCAGTAGTCACATGTGACAATGAGTACAGATATTAGATAATGAGTCCAGTGAAGTCATTAAACAAATGAGTAGATACAGCAGGAGCAGCAATAATAACAGTAACAAACCAACAGAAAAAGCATCACTGGCACAAGAACAACCCTCAAAGTTGCAAAGCTGACTAATTTCCAGAGCTTCCACATTATTATTTAAAATGTCCAGTTTTCAAGAAAAATTGTGACAAATGCTAAATAAAATCAGTAAGAGAAAGACAAATGCCATATGCTTTCCTTACGATGTGGAATCTAAAAATAAAACAAAAGAAACAGAACAGGAAAAATGTGGTCAATAAAAAATTGTTGAGGAGACCCAGACATTGGACTCACTATTAAAGGCTTTATTTGGTAGATCCAAGATGGCTGGAGAGAAGCTGGAAGCTCCCAGACCTGGACCAGTCTTGTGACTAAACCACAGAACAATCACCTTCAAAATCTCTGGAGGGAGCACAGAAAGCAGCCCACCTCAGCCCTGTGTTAGAGTATCATGGCAGGACTCTTCCCAGAGCCATCTGGGAGTGATACAGAGAGAAACTTTATCTAACACTGTCAGAGGCTCTGACAGGTGGTGGCCAGCCCTGACTGAGAAAGACTGTGATTTTGGGGGGAGGGGATTGCATGGAGCACAGGCCGCCCATGGCTCAGTGCTGCAGGGTGGGGGCCACACAGAAACCCTTTTAAAAGAGGAGCTGAGGTGAGACTCAAGACTCAGCAGGGATCCAGTGCTTGAGTGCCAATGTGCACATGCAGCACAGCTCTGCTAACAAAGAACTCAGAGGAATAGAGTCACATGAAAGGACTGTGGGACCCAACACAACATGGATGGCAAACAAGGGACAGTTTAGAATGGAGAATTTGAGCTCAAACCTCCTGGGAGAGAGTGGCAAGCTGGGAAATGGACAGCCAGGAGCTGAACACTTGAGATTTGCTGCAGCCATCCAGATCCCCTCACAGAGAGGTGAGTCAAGCCTGTTCTGGCAACACTTGTACAATAGCATACAAGACATGGTGGGTGGTGTGACTCTCTGTCGACATCTGGAGGGAGGATCCACCAAAGATTGACCCAACAACAACCAAAACCCAATCACAAACAGAGAGCCCATGTAAATGGCATAAAGGACAAACCAAGAGCATCAAGTTAAGACGATCAAGGAGATTACACCACTGAGTCCCACAGGTTTCCTACCACAGAAGGTCACACCATGAAGACAGGGAGTCAAAGAAGATCAATCTGATATGCAGAAATAAACAAGAAGAGTCACCTAAAATAGGGAGACAAAGAAACAATTCCCAATCAAAAGGAAAAGAGGAATCCACAGAAAGAGTGCTAAATGAAACTGAGGCAAACAAATGATCAGACATTGAGTTCAAAATAATGGTTATAAAGATGCTCAAGGAGCTCAGTGAGAACTAGAAGGAACTCCAGGGAAGCTACAAAGAACTTAATGCAAACTACACCAGCATGAAAAAAGACATAGGAACTATCAATAAGAACAAGGAGGTAAAAAAAGAATACAGTATCTGAAATGAAGAATACATTAGAAAGAATTAAAAGCAGGCAAGATGAATAAGAGGATCGAATCAGTGAGCTGGAGGACAAGGTAGAAGAAAACTCACAGACAGAGTGACTAATGAAAAAAGACTAAAAAAGAATGAAGACAGTTTAAGGGAGCTACAGGACCACAAGAAATGTAATAATTCATATAATAGGGATACCAGAAGGAGAAGAGGAGCATGGGTGAAAAACCTGTTTGGAAAAAATAATAACAGAAAACTTTCCCAACTTGATGAGAGAAAAAAATCAAGCAAGTCCAGGAAGCACACAGGGTCCCAATCAAGATGAACCAAAAGAGGCCCACCCCAAAACACATCATAATTAAATTGGCAACAAGAAAAATAAAGCATTTAGGAATAAACTTAACCAAAGAGGTAAAAGATTTTTACAATGTAAACTAATGAACAAAATGGAACCAGGGCATGGAAACAAGGAGCAGACTGACAGTGACTAGTCAAGGAACCTGTATTAATTACCCATGGGCGTGAACAACATGGCGGGGAATGACTGTGGGAGCAGAGGGTGGGTTGAGTGGAGGAGGGCAAAGGGGGAAAAATTAGGACTACTGTAATAAAATAGCAATACAATATTTAATTAAAAATTTGGGCTTTTTATTATTGAGTTGTGGATTTTTCCAGCTTTATGGAGATATAATTGACATATAATATTGTGTATATGTAAGATGTCGATTTGATAATATTTATATATTACAAAATGATTACTGCCATAGGGTTAGCTAACACTTGTTTCTCTTAACATAATTACTATTTTTTTTGAGGTAAGAACATTCAAGATGTACTCTTTCAGCAATTTTCAAGTATATAATACAATATTATTAACTATAATCACTATGTCATACATTAGACCCCTAGAACTTATTAATTTTATAATTGAAAGTTTACAGTCTTTGACCAAGACTCACAGGCATTCTTGAGTGTTCTGGCATCAGTTCCCTTACTAGGTATGTTTGGTGAATATTTTCTCTATTTCTTGATTATCCTCTAATTTTCTTACTGGTGAAGTTTAAGATTTTGATGAGCCCCAATTTATCAATGTATTTCCCTTGTAATTACTTCTTTCTGTGTCTGCATAAGAAATATTTTCTTCCCTAAGTTGGTGAGATATTCTGTTTTATTCTAGAAGCTTTAAAGTTTATGTCTGTGATCTATTCTTGAAATTTTTTCTTTATAGATGCATATATTACATTTAATATTTAAAAAGTAACTAAATGAAGAAAAACAACAAGTAGGAGTCAGTGGGAACAGCACTGGCCTTGAAGTCCGAGGTGTATCTTGGTTGTGTCTAGCCATGTAGTCTTGGGCAAGTCACTTCTCAGGAAACAAAGTGGGCCAAGGAAGGGCAGAGGTGACTTACTGAGGGTCAGTACAAGTAAGTGTTTTAGAAACCTAACTGGACAAATGTACTGCTCAGCGGTGAGGATGCAGGGCACTCCAGAAAGCTGGTGTGCAAGATGACATGATGGTCGCAGGGGCCAGAATTCTCTTTCCACAGCCCCTAGGCCTTCTCCACCTGAGCAGTGGGTGTCAGTCCCTGAGCTGGCATTTAGCATTTCTGTTGGTCAAGGATGGCCACCAGAGGGCACTGTGAGAGCAGGTTTCTCTGGCTGCAGTAGGGAGCTGGAGTTGAGCCCTGACCGTCTTTGGAAGAAGAGTGGATTGGTTTTCTGAGGGCAAGGGGAGACTTTATAAATCATGTATGGTCATGTAGAGAGATGGAAAAGAGGTGGAAAGCAGAGCAGTGAGTTCACTTGGGATGTGGAAATGTCCTCCTGCTGGTTTGTTCCCTCAGAACACAGACCTGGGAATGGGGCTGTCAGGGGAACAGAGACAGCCTAGGATAGAAAGGAGGGACTGAAATGAAGGACAACTTGGAAAAACGGATTTCAGAAAGCTTGGCACACGGACATATAGAGAACATGGCAGAATCTGGCATCTACGGTGGGTTAGCTCACCACATGTCCCATCAGGCCAGGGGCAGAGTTAGATGAATGATTCCTATTTCAATTAGGATCAATTTATAACAGTATGGGATGAAAGTAGTGGGTGGGGAACTTATCTTTGGGGACCTACAGACAGCAGACAGAGGTGTAATGGGGAGGTCATCGTTCACATATGGCTAATCTGGTCATTTGACAGCAAGGCATTCTGGGAGTAGAAAAAATACTGAGTTCTGGAGAGAAATCTTGGCTATAAAGCTGTGGCCCTGAGGAGGAGCTAACTGGCTCAGACCAAATGAGGTGAGTATTTCTAGTCAATGCTGAATGTCAGGCACCCTAGCGATTTAGCCTGGGATATGCAGATTGAGTCCAGGTCCAAACCTTGCAACAGAGATTGTGCAATCCCTAATCTCCAAGCTAGTGGCCCCAGAATTCTATCAGAGCACAAAGCCAAGAATGGGCTGGCAGGGGAACAAAAATAGTCATAGGCCACTGGGGCATCTGCCAGGGCCCAATTCAGCCCAATACCATGAGGGAACTTGAACACCTATATCAGACCATGGAAAGCCCTGGAACTTCACACCCAGGCCTACAACTTGCAAAGCTCTTTTAGCTATTTATGGGAGCTGTGGAAATCAGCATCTACTCCTCACTACAGAGACAGAAATACAGTGGCCCAGGCTACATCACAACTATGTAGAAAGACTTCCAAGGACCTGAACAGAAGATGTCCAAGACCAGCTTCTCCCTAGGGGATTAGCCCCAGAACCACTAAGTACTAAGCTGGGAGGTTGAAGGGAATTGCTGTCAGTAATTGCAACTGCTTCAGGGCTGAGTTCCCTGCCTCTAGACCTACGCAGGCCCACTAACCTTCCAAAGCATTATATTGCCAGAAATCTTACTAAGATCCATTCTAGATGCTCCCCTGCCTGATCCCTTATAGTCTCCCATTGTCCCTAGAAATAGTTTGAGTTTCTCAGCCTGACAATTCATGTTTTCCACCCTGGAAAACATGTTTATCCTTTGTCTCTCCCACCTGTGGTGACATGAACATACCATTCCTGTAGTCCAGCAGAGATCAGGCTCCTTGCTGCTGTTTGCATTCCTCCTTCTTTCTGAAATGTCTTTTCCTGTCCTGTGTATCTGATAAGCAATGAGTCATCCTTCGAGACTGCTCGAACATCTCGTCTTCCTTATTAGGCCTTACCTGGCCAGCTCCAGCCTGGCTGCAAGTAGAAAACTTGACCATGATAACAAACCATATGAATATATTCCCCCTTTTACTCCTTACCAAGATAATCCTGATCTTGCCCAAATATTCAGCCCTCAGAAGGAGGACCCTTCTCTTGCTCAAGAATAAACTCTAAAAAGGCTATGACCAACGTACTAGTCCTAGCCCCGAGCAGCATGAGATCAACACTGGTGGGCATATGTGTATTGGCCATTGCCAACATACCCGTCTGGACTGGTAGTCAGGGGTGGTGAGTTCTTCCAAAGGAGCTCAAGCAGGGACTAATTCTGCTGGATTTGCATTGCACCTAAAACAGGGCCTGATATCAAACAGGTGCCAAAAAGTTTGAAAGAAACTGCCTTCTTCATTAGATCCTTTTCAAGACTGTTTTCAGTAGGGTTGGCTGAGTAGGTTTTCCTTCTCAGGGGAGAGTCCAAGAAGCTCAGAGTGTTTTTTCAGAATCAGAGATGATAGGGATGGACTCAGGCTCACCAAGAGGAATTTGAGTCTTCTGTCCCCAAATTCTGTACTCTTTTTTGATTTTTTTCTTTTCCTCTGATTCCAGAGAGAGGGGAAGGAAGGGGAAAAGAGGGGAAGAGAAACATGGATGTGAAAGAGAAACATCGATTGGTTGCTTGTTGCATGCACCCTGACTGGGAACTGAAACCCAGGCATGTGTCCTCACCAGGAATCAAACCAGTGACATTTCAGTTATGGGCTGATGCCCATCCAACTGAGCCACACTGACCAGGGCCAAAATATTTACTCTTGTTAGTGGTTGTTCTTTCAAAAATATTCATCAAATGCTTACTATATGCTAGGCACTGAATGTTCACCAACGCATAAAACCAAATTCCTGCCCTCAAGGGGATCATAGCTTTTTTGAGGGGGACACATAAACAGATACCATAAGGGTAGTGATTCTATGTAATGGAGGGGCTTCTTAGTTGCTAAAAAGAGCATCTGCCCTGGAGAGTTTAAGCAGGAAAGGAATTTATGAAAGGCTACTGGGTCACTCACAGAATATTGTGTCTAATGAAAACTATGTCTCAAATCATGCCATAGGACAGACTTCAAACTCAATTTACTAACTAAGGTTTTACCCTTCCCACCAGCTGGCATCACAAAGAAAGAAAACAAATCCAGCTGCAGAGAATGAGAAACCTTGGAGCTGAAGACAGAGAAAGAGTACCTGACTGTAAAGCCTTCTGTAGAGAGTTATATAACAAAACAAAACAACTGATATTACAGAGTTAAGACAAAGCCAAAAGCATGGAATACCTAGCCTCTCATTTTTCTCCTTTGCTGAATCAAACTTACCGCACCCCAAATTATCTTGAACAATACAAATGGGTAAAAAACCAAAAGTCCCAAAGAACAATGGTAAAAGTACCTTAAGAATATGTCAGTTTTATCAGAAATTCTCAAAAAGTTATTCCAGCAAAAAAAAAAGAAAATGGTTAGGAGATGAGAAGACATTACCTGTTTCCTGGCTCAAATCCCTTCTAGTCAGTGTCCCCTCCACAGCTGCCATGAGAGTCACCTGATAACACTTGACTGGCCCCTTCTCTGGAGAATGTCCTCAGTGAAGGGGAGTTACCTCTCAGGGTAGCCACATGACCCCTCATGCTGACCTAGCTGTGACTCCAGGGGGTGAGATCATCCCTCTGATCTGAGGAGACCTGCTGCTTCTGCACTGTAAGGACAGGTAGCTGCATTCTGCTCCACTGGGAGTGGCAGATGAACTACATGATTCTGCTGAGATAGAGTCCCTTTCTGGGCAGCTAGTTGAACATGACACCATTTCCTGGGCCATTTCCTTGGCTGTAGCTTTTCTCAGGGATCCAGTTTGACCATGTCAGACTTGTTTTGGGTGGGTCTCCAGAGAATCCTGTGTCCAGAGAACTAGAATTCCAAAGGGATTACAGCTCTAAGAATTCTTGAAGCCCTTTCTAAAGGTCATTGGCAGAAAGTGACTCAGAGATTCAGTGACTCAGCACTGAAACAAAGTCCAGGGCAAGACTTGGACAAACAAACAAACAAACAAACCCCTCACCACCCAGGAGCCTTGCCTGTGGCCCCAGAGACAGCCCCAAAACCCAAAGGTAATAATTTCCCCTTGGCACTGCAGGGGGCCTGTCAGAGGGTTCCAGTCTAGCAGACAGCCGCCATTCACATGGGAAGGTTGTGCTGCATAAATTGTTTATTATTTTAAACTTTTTTGGGGATTACAGGAAATGTTCCCCAAATTCTTTAACACCCCTCCCATTGGTAGATTGGGCCTGTTTTTCCTTTCTTTGAAGCTGGGCTTTGGCAAACAGGGCATGGCAGATGTGATCTTCTTGACTTCTGAGGTTCCGCCACAGAAGGTAATGAAGCCCTGAGCTGCTGTGCGAGGAGTCCTACTATCTTGAGGACCCATGCTGGAGAGGCTTCATGTAGGAGCACTAGGGCACAGACCAGCCTTCCAGCCATCTCACCCAGGTACCCAGCAAGTGAGTGAAAGGAACCTCCAGATGATTCCAGCACTTGCCCTAGCATTCCTCCAAATTTCAGATTTTCCTGGCAGCACCCCAGCCTTGCTGAAGCAGAAGCAAGTTATTAGGACTGTGCCCCAGCTGGATTCCTGACCTGCAAACCCATATCATCATAAAATGATGATTTTACACTGTTAGGTTTGGGTGGTTTGAAATGTAGCAATTGTAACTGGGATCCCCTTTTGCATTTAAAAGTAAGAAAACTGAGGCAGGAGCCAGAGGAGAGAGAAAAGAGAGAAAGAGATTATGTCAGACCAACACAGGGCAAAGCCAGACTACTTCCTGTCTATGTAAGCTCAAAGCCCCTCTATTCCTGAATCACTAATCACTGCTCTGCCTCGTTCCTTGATCTTGGGTATGCTCTGCTCCTCAGGGTAGCATTTTAAGAGGGAGCTCATAGACTAGAGCACATTCAGAGGATGTGGCTGCATACTGGGCTTCAGGAGGGATAGTTGAATGGACTGGGGACATTTAGCTTTGACAGAAGTACTGGTGAAATATATGGGCCATCTTCAGATATGAGAAATGTTGTCAATGAGAAAATATGAATGTGTGGCCCTAGGTGGCAGAGTTGAGGGCAGCGGACACCATTGGGCAAAGTTTGGCTCAGTTAAAGGAAGAACTCCACTGATCACATCTGCTGGAAAAAGACTAGGCTGTCCAAGGAGGCTATGAGTTTCCATCATTGCAGGCAGCCAAGGACAGTTGGTTCCCCCTGGGCAGGTGCCATGAAGGGGAAGTGAGCAACAAATTGGAATAGGAACATGTAGATTTTTATTATATTTAATTTTTAAAAATTTTAATCCTCACCCAAGGATATGTTTTTTATTGATTTTAGGAAGAGGGAGAGAGACATCTATTTTAGGAAAAGGAAGAGAGGGAGGGAAACATCTATCGGTTGCACTCCATGTGCACCCTGACTAGGGATCAAACCCTCAACCTAGGTATGCTTCCTGACTGGGGATGGAAACTGCAACCTCTTTTGATGTACAGGATGATGCTCCTATCAACTGAGCCACCTAGTTAGGATAGGAGCACGTAGCTTTTGAAGCCTCTCCAACTCTGAGATATTAGAATTTAGGGTATAGATCAAGAGGTGAATAGAAGGATCCGCATTTTTAAGAGTTGTCCCCAGGGCAGCAATAAAGACAGTTAATTCATAGTACTTGTGTGCCCATTGTGTGCTCAGGTTTGATCACCACCCTCGCCCTCCAAAGATTTTTAAAATCACATTTATGTCACTGACAAATTATATTGGTCCTACTTTGGTCACTGCTAAAAATCCAGACACAGGTTGGAATATAGAAATCTTTACTTTTCTGAAGAGCACAACACAGGCAACTCAGCTTCTCACAAAACCCAGTTCCCTTTGCCATTTCGTTGGGCTAAGAGATGTCCCATACTGTGTCATAGAAGGAAAGAGTAGCTAATTTGATCAAAGGCTGAAGAAGCCCGTGCCTCTTGAACACAGTGTTTGGGTCAGAACATTGATTTGTAGCTTTTACTTTAAGTCGGATAATAAGATAATTTTTCTTCTACCTGTAACCTTGCATTTTTACATGAGACTGGGGAATAAATGTTAACAATATCCCAGCTGGCTCAGATATATGTGTCCTTCTCAGCTGCCCACAAGTGTCTTCTCTGAAGCAAATAGGCTCTCCCACCTTCCCACTGGTTGCCAGAGAGAAAAGCATATCAGTTGAGATGCTTATTAAAATACCCTGTTTCTCAGTTCCTTCTCTGCAGATTTGGATTAGTAGATGGAGGAGGGGACTTGTGACAAGTTAAGGTTGGGAAGTTCCTGGGTAATGGAGTTAGAAATGACTACAACCCCCAGAATACCCCTTCATACCAAGGTATTTGTTGGACCAGATGGGTGTTATGGTTAGCAATGTGCTCCCAGGTGGGAGGATAATGGAGGGAGGAACTCTAGCCTGATCCCTCCTTCTTGGACAGAAGAATTGGCCAGAAAGCACAAGGTGATGGAAGATAGAAGAGTGAAAAACTTGCTGTGCACCCCTCCCCTCAACCCCTATCTGTGGCCAAGGCTGAGCAAGCACGACTCTGCAGCTCCAGCTTCTTGGCCCTGGCTCATGTCCTTCTGCACCTTCAGGGGCCACTGCCTACCAGGCTCAGTAGGGCACTCTTGTAGTCACCACTGGTGTCTTCCTAAGGGCAGGAGGGACATGAGCATTAGAGGGGGGAGTTGGGACAGCAGCCTGAAATTTTCTTGTAGATTTTAAGCCACATTTTAAATTTCTTTCTTTTACTACTTATAAAAACAGTTTTTGTAGCATATATATATTTTAAAGAAAACTATTTATTTTATCTACCTTTGCAAATGTATGAGTATAAAGTTATATATGGAGTTTTATACATTTTTCTATTTTTTAAAATTAATTAATTAATTTTTCCAAATACATTTGTCTCTGCCTTCCCCCACCACTATCCCCTGCTCACTCCCCACTCTCCCTCCCTCAAACCTTCCCCACTTTGGCTTTGTCCATGAGTCCTTGCTATATGTTTCTTGACTTGCCACTTCCTTTCCTTTTCCCCTGCCCACCCCTCCCTCCTTCCCTCTTGTCTCTGTTGGTTTCTTTTCCTTTCAGTGTTGCTGATCTTATTTTCCTTGCATCTTTGTATTGTTGGTTAGGTTCCACGCATAGGTGAGATCATATGATATTTGTCTTTCACCCCCTGGCTTATTTCACTTAGCATAATGCTCTCGAGTTCCATCCATGCTGTCGTGAAGTGTATAGTTCTTTTTTTCTTTCTGCTGTATACTATTCAATTGTGTAAATGTATCATAGTTTTTTGATCCACTCATCTACTGATGGGCATTTAGGTTGCTTCCAACACTTGGCTATTGTAAATTGTGCTCCTATGAACACTGGGGTGCATAGGTTCCTTTGTATTGGCATTTTGGGATTCTTAGGGTATAGTCCCAGCAGGGGAGTCACTGGATCAAAAGGCAGTTCTATTTTCTGCTTTTTGAGGAAATTCCACACTGCTTTCCACAGTGGCTGCACCAGTCTGCGTTCCCACCAACAGTGGACTAGGGTTCCCTTTTCTCAACAGCCTCTCCAGCTCCTGTTGTTTGTAGATCTGTTTATGATGGCATTCTGACCGGTGTGAGGTGGTATCTCATGGTGGTTTTGATCTGCATTTCTCTGATGGCTAGTGATGCCGAGCATCCTTTCAAATGTCTCTGGGCCCTCTGTATCTCTTCCATGGAAAAGCGTCCGCCCAGGACCTTGGCTCATTTTTCGATTGGATCCTTTGTCTTCTTGGAGTGGAGTTGTGTGAGTTCTTTATATATTTTGGAGATCAAACCTCTATCTGATGTATCGTTAGCGAATATATTTTCCCATAGAGTTGGCTCCCTTTTCATTTTGCTGATGTTTTCTGTTGCCGTTCAGAAGCTTCGTATTTTGATGAGGTCCCACTTGTTTATCTTTCCTTTATGGCCCTTGCTTTAGGGGACATATCAGTGGAAAAATTGCTGCGTGGGATATCTGAGTTTCCTGCCCATGTTCTCCTCTAGGACTTTTATGGTGTTGAGACTTATATTTAAGTCTTTTATCCATCTTGAGTTTATTTTTGTGTGTGGTGTCAGCTGATGATCCAATTTCAATTGTTTGCATGTAGCCGTCCAGCTCTCCCAACACCATTTGTTGAAGAGGCTATTATGGCTCCATTTTATGCTTCTGCCCCCTTTGTCAAATATTAGATGCCCACATAGACCTGGGCTTGTTTCTGGGCTTTCTATTCTGTTCCACTGGTCTATGGGTCTGTTCTTGTGCCAGTACCAGATTGTTTTGAGTATAGTGGCTTTGTAGTATAGTTTGATATCTGGTATTGTGATCCTTCCTACTTTGTTTTTCTTTCTCAAAATTGCTGCAGCTATTTGGGGTCATTTTATGGTTCCATATAAATTTTTGAAATATCTGTTCTATGTCTGTGAAATATGTCATTGGTATCTTAATAAGGATTGCGTTGAATCTATAAATTGCTTTGGGTAGTATGGACATTTTGATGATATTAATTCTTCCAATCCATGAGCACGGTAGATGCTTCCATTTATTTGTGTCTTCCTTAATTTCTTTCTTCAATGTTGTATAGTTTTCTGCATACAGGTCTTTTGCCTCCTTGGTTAAATTTATTCCTAGGTACTGTATTTTTCTTCTTGCTATATCGAATGGTATTTTTTTTCTGATTTCTTCTTCTTCTATTGCATTGCTGGTGTACAAAAATGCCTTTGATTTCTGAATATTGACTTTGTATTCTGCTGTTTTGCCAAATTCACTTATTGGGTTGAGGAGTTTTTTGGTGGAGTCTAGAGGGTTTTTCTATGCACACTATCATGTTGTCTGCAAAAAATGATAGTTTTACTTATTCCTTTCCTATTTGGATGCCTTTTATTTCTTTTTCTTGCCTGACTGCTGTGGCTAGGACTTCCAATATGATGTTGATAAGAAGCAGTGAAAGCGGACATCCTTGTCATGTTCCCGATCTTAGTGGGAAAGCTTTCAGTTTTTGCCCGTTGAGTATGATGTTGGCTGTAGGGTTTTCATATATGGCCTTAATTACATTGAGGAATGCCCCATTTATTCCCATTTTGCTGAGTGCTTTGATCATAAATGGCTGCTGTACCTTATCGAATGCTTTTTGTCTAACGAGCTGATTATGTGGTTTTCGTCTTTTCTTTTATTTATGTGATGTATTATGTTTATTGACTTGCGTATATTGAACCATCCCTGCATCCCTGGGATGAATCCCACTTGATCGTGGTGGATAATCTTTTGAATGTATTGTGGGATGCGGTTGGCCAATATTTTTTTGAGGATTTAAGCATCTATGTTCATCAGCGAAACTGGCCTGTAGTTTCCTTTCTTTGTAGGGTCTTTATCTGTTTTTGGGATCAGCGTGATGCTGGCCTCATAAAAGGAGTTTGGGAGCCTTCCCTCCTCTTGGATTTTTTGGAATAGTCTGAGAAGGACAGGGGTTAGTCTTCCTAAAATGTTTTGTAAAATTCTCCTGTGAAACCTTCCAGCCCTCGACTTTTATGTGCTGGGAGTTTCTAGATTACTGCTTCAATTTCCCCAGCTGTTATCGGTCTGTGCAAGCTTTCTGTTTCTTCCTCCTTCAGTGTTGGAAGATTATACTTTTCTAGAAATTTGTCCATTTCATCAAGGTTTTCAAATTTCTTGGCATATAATTGTTCATAGTAGTTTCTTACAATCCTTTGTATTTCTGTGGTATCAATTGTTATTTCTCCCCTTACATTTCTGATATTATTTATTTGGGTCCTCTCCCTTTTTTCTTGATGAGTCTGCTTAAAGGCTTGTCAATTTTATTTATCTTTTCAAAGAACCATCTCCTGGATTGGTTGATCCTTTGTCTCTATGTCATTGAGTTTTGCTCTGATATTGATTATTTCCTTCCTTCTACTTGCTCTGGGATTTATTTGTTGTTGTTTCTCCAGTTCTTGAAGTTGTAGTGTTAGGTCTTCTATTTGAAATGTTTCTATCTTTTTTAGGTAGGCCTGCATTGCTATGAACTGCTCTCTCAGGACTGCCTTTGCTGTGTCCCATAAGTTTTGGACTGCTGTATGTTCATTTTTATTTGTTTCCAGAAACTTTTTGATTTCTTCTCTTATCTCATTATTGACCCATTCATTGTTTAATAGTCTACTGTTCTGTCTCCATGAGTTTGCAAGTTTTTGAGGTTTCTCTTTGAGGTTGATTTCCAGTTTCAAGCCCTTGTGGTCCGAGAAAAACCTTGTTCTTATTTCAATATTCCTGATTTTGTTGAGGCTTGTTTTGTGTCCTATCCTGTGGTCTATCTTTGAAAAAGTTCCACGCGCGCATTCACAGCAGCACAATTTACAATAGCCAAGTGTTGGAAGCAACCTAAATGCCCATCAGTAGATGATTGGAGCAAAAAGTTATGGTACATATATACAATGGAATACTACGCAGCAGAAAGAAGAAAAGAACTACTAAACTTCGCGACAGCATGGATGGAAGTGGAGAGCATTATGCTAAGTGAAATAAGCCATGGGGCAAAAGACAAATACCATATGATCTCACATATAAGCGGAACCTAACCAACAAAACAAAGATGCAAGGAAAATAAGACCAGCAACACTGAAAGGAGAAGAAATGAACAGAAACCAGAGGGAAGGAGGGAGGGGAGGTGGGGAAAAGGAAGGGAAGGGGAAAGTCAAGGAGCATATAGGAAGACTGATGGACAAAAGCAAAGGGGAAGAGCTGATGGAGGGTAGGAGGGAGGGGGTAAGGGAAAGTGGTGGGGGGAAGGCAGAGACAAATGTATTTAAAAAAATAAGAAATAAAAAAAATAAAAATGCAAAAAAAATAAAAAGTTCCACACGCATTTGAAAAGAATGTATATTTTGCTTCTTTGAGATGTAAGGTTCTATTTATGTCAGTTATGTCTATTTGATTCAGGGCATCATTCTTCTCCACAATATCCTTGTTGATGTTTTTTTGGAAGATCTGTCCATTTTTGACAGTGGGGTGTTAAAATCCCCTACTATCAGTGTGTTGCTGTCTATATCTTTTTTGAAGTCATCCAAGATTTTCCTTATATACTTGGGGGCTCCTATATTAGGAACATATAAGTTTACAATGCTTATGTCTTCTAGAAAGATTCTTCCTTTAAGTATTATAAAGTATCCCTGTGATACTCTTTTTATGGCCTTTGTTTTGAAATCTATTTTGTCTGATATAAGTATTGCTACCTCTGCGTTCTTCTCTTGCCCATTTGCTTAGAATATTTTTTTCCATCCCTTACTTTCAATCTGTGTAGGCCTTTTGCTCTGAGGTGGGTCTCTTGTAGGCAGCGTATGTGTGGGTCATGTTTTCTTATCCATTCAGATATCCTGTGTCTTTTGATTGGGGCATTTAGTCCATTTATATTGAGAGTTATTACTGATAGAAACCTATTCATTTTTCCTCTTTGTACCTGTGTTTCTTGTTTTATCATTCATTTTCTTCATCTTCTTAAACCAGTCCCTTTAGCATATCTTGTAGTGCTGGTTTGGTGGACACGTATTCTTTTAGCCTTCCTTTATCTGGGAAACTCCTTATTTTTCCTTCTATTTTAATTGAGAGACTTGCTGGGTAGAGGAGCCTTCGTTGTAGGCCCTTGTTTTTCATTACTTGCAATATTTGTGGCCATTCCCTTCCTGGCTGGTAGTGTTTCTGTTGAGAAGTCAGTGCCTAGCCATATCAGGACTCCCTTGTTTGTTACTCCCTGTTTCTCCCTTGCTGCCTATAAAGGATTTTCTTTTTGTCTTTGATATTTGCCATTTTAATGATGATGTGTCTTGGAGTGGACCTCCTTGGGTCCCTCTTGAATGGGGTCCTCTGTGCTTCCTGGATCCATGAGAACTTTTCTCTCCTCCAAGTGGGGAAATTTTCCATCGTTACTTTTTCGAGGAGGTTCTCTATCCCTTGCCCCTTGTCTCCTTCTGGTATCCCTATTATGCGGATATTATTGCGTTTCAGGTTGTCCTGCATTTCCCTAAATGCCTCTTCATTCTTGTTGAGCCGTTTTTCCATTTCTTGTTCTTTCTGGGAGCTTTTTTCTACCTTATCCTCTATCTCGCTAATTCGATCCTTGGCTTCATTCAGCCTGCTTTTGATTCCTTCTACTATGTTCTTCAATTCAGAAATGGTATCCTTCATATCCTCTTGTGTCTTCTTGATAGCTGCTATGTCCTTTTCCAGGTTGATACAGTTTGCTGTAAGATCCTGATAGTTTCTCTGCAGTTTCTCATAGTTATCTTTCAGCTGGCTGAGCTCATTTAGCTTCCTTAGAGCCATTGTTTTGAATTCAGTATCTGATAGTTCCTTTGCTTCTATTTCATTTAGCTCTCTCTGTGGGGATTCCTCCTTTTCTCTCATTTGGGGGGAACTTCTTTTTCTTCCCATTTTGGAGAGAGTCAATTTTATTTATTTATTTATTTATTTATTTATTTATTTATTTATTTATGCTTCAATTGATCCGTCTAGATTTCCTGACTTTGTGGATTAAAATTCCATGGTAGTAGGCGGGTCTTTTTATTTATTTGTTTTTCTTAACTTCTCTTTCTGGGTCTGCCTCTGATGGTGTCAGTTGTTGACCCTCTGTGAACTTGGGCCATTTGTTTGAGCCTTCCAGGAATCTACTCTCTGTGTCTGTCTCCTGTGATTTTCAATCTGGTCACTCTGTCCTCATTTGTCAGGCTTAGGCACCACAGGTCGGAGCAGTGCTTCTTGATGACGGGACTATTGTGCCCTTATATGCTGCTGTCACTCAGGGGTGTAGTCCGCCTGAGCAAGACGGAGATCGTGGACTAGGGAAGAGTTAGCACCCGGACTCCCCAATGCCTGTTTCCAGTCTCTCCTCCAGGGTCTCTGGGCAGCTCTGTGACCCCTTCAGCGAGAGGTCCACTATTTCTGTGAACCGCTCTGCACTCGCAGGCCCCTGTGGGCGGTGGTCAGCCCAAGCCCTCGCCCGCTGTGGAGGTGTCAGTTCCCACGTGCCCTCTCTGGTCTGTGCACTCCCTTGCTGGCTCCGTGGACGCCAGCCTGCAGGAGCCCTTGGCAGCACACGCGGTCGCAGGTCCACACACATCCTCGCCAACCCTGGCCGGCCGCTCGTGTGTGTGCGTGCCTGCACTGGGTGATTTTGGGCCATCCATTGTGTGCTTTTCAGGTTTTGGCTCTTTGGGGGCATGGCCTGCCTGCGCACAGTGGGGATTAGGAAAAGGAGAAGGAGTCGGGACTCCCCATTCCTCCTCCTGTTCTTTCCCCAACGCCTCCATCTCCAGTCTCTCCTAAAGGCTCTCTCAGCCAGTCTGCACTCAGTCCTCCAGTTCACATGCACAAGCTGTGTGCGGAGCGCACAAAAGGCAGGTTAATTGGTTCCCTTATGCCTGAGCGAGATGGTAGCTGCAGAGTGGGAGGTGAGTTATCACCGGGGCTCCACCAGCCGCCGTGTCAGTTCTCTTCACAAAGTTTTCCTCACCAATCTTTTCCCAGGCACCAGCCCACCCTGCTGCCACCTCTCCCCAGAGATCAAGGAAGGTGGCTGCCACTGCAAATTTTTGCATTGGCCCTTTAAATGTCTCTTTGCATCTCTAGCCACCTGTCCCTGGTAGAGAGCACCCCTAAGCTTTTTGGGGTTGCGTTTTGCCTGTGTGTTTTCTTGGTTTCAGCTTCTCTAGTCTAGGGGTCCCTGTTTATGATTCAGACCCTGTTCTCAGGTGGATCCAACGGGCCATTTCAATGTCCCTCTGGTGCTGGTGCCCGTGGGCCTCCACTGCCCTTCTCACCCGTTCAGATGTGTGGAAGTTGATTCCACTGTCTGCCCGCAGCTCCAAGGCTCTTCTCCCTCTATCGTTCCATTGTTTTTCAGGTGATTTCTCCACTAGTTAGCCACTTTGGTCTTGGGAGGAGGTCCGCATGACTCCCGTTCACTCCTCCACCATTTCCCTCCCCCCGAAAGCCTTGTCATTTTAATTATGTGTCTCAGCTTAGGCCTCTTTGGGTCCAACTTGTTTGGGATTCTCTGAGCTTTCTGGACTTGTGTGTCTTTTACCTTCACCAGATTGGGGAAGTTTTCAGTCATTATTTCTTCAAATAGGTTCTTGATACCTTGCTTGCTCTCTTCTCCTTCTGGTACCCATATGATGCATATGTTGTTATGCTTCATGTGTCTCAGAGATCCCTTAAACTATCCTCCTTCTTTTGGTTATTTTTTCTTGCTGCTGTTTCGATTGGGTGTTTTTCTCTACCTTGTCTTCCAAATTGCTGATTCAATACTCTGCCTTATGTAATCTACTGTTTGTTCCTTTTAGTGTATTGTTTACTTCAGATATTATATTCTTAATTTCTGACTCCCTTCCTTTTTTACAGTTTCTATGTCCTTTCTCATGCTGTTGAACATTCTTATAATCATTACTTTGAACTCTCTATCTGATAAATTGCTTGCCTCTATTTAATTTAGCTCTTCTTCTGGAGAATTCTTCTTTCATTTGGGGCTTGTTTCTTTGTCTCCCAATTTTGGCTGCCCCCTGTGCTTGTTTCTATGCATTAGGTAGATCTGCTATGACTCCCAGTATTGGCAGGGTGATCTTATATAGTTCATGTCCTGTGGCACCCAGTGGTGCTGTCTCCCTGGTCATCTGAACTGTATGCTCTGGGTTTGTCTCTTGTGCATGTTATGTGGGCCCTCCTGTTTTAATTGAGTCTTAATTACTATTGGCCCATTTGTGCATGGGATTGACCCTCAGGCTGGCTAACTGTGAGGCTCAGCACCCAACACAGTGTGCAAGTAGGTGGCTGTGCAGATGCTGATCACATGAAGCAGAATTTGCTTCAGCAGGGTTTGGTGCCTGCTGATATCTCCCTCTGTAATAGGTCAAATGGCTATGTATCCAAGTTTTAGCAGGGTGAATTTATGTATTAGGTGTCCTATGAGGTCCAGTAGTACAGACTCCCTGGTCACCTGAGCCAGGTGCTCTAAGGGAGTCCCTAGAGTGGGCTGTGTGTGCCTTCCTCTTAGAGTTAAGTTTTGATTTTTGTTGGCATATCAGTGAGAGGTATTGACCCTTAGGCTGACTGGCTGTGAAAACTGAATGTGAGTACAAATGTGGAGTCTTTGTACAAGGGCTGATCCCATGGAGTAGGATTCAATTTAGTGGGGATATGGGGCCTGCCGAGTCCATCTTTTGGGTGTGTTATGGAGCTAATTGGGTGGTGCCCTGGTGTGGTCATAAGCCAGGTGTGTTGGTTCTTGTGCCTTCTGGGAGGGGTTCTTGTGCAGGCCCAGGTCAATCGCTGCCTGTGTCCTGCCTGGTGTCACCTGGAGTTAAAAAGTAATCTGTGATTGCTAGCTGCATGTGCTGGACTTGGAGGCACCTGGGCAAGACTATGCTGCCAACTGAGGCCTGTTGACACTAGTGCAGGGGGCTGCTTAGCAAGAAGTGCATGGCATGCTAAGGAAAGCTGCTTCTTGTTTGAGGTTTGTGAACCTTTGAGAGATTTTAGAAATGTATACAACATTGGTCCAGCAAGGCAACTTGGGAAGAACAGCCACTTAAAAAAGGTTGGGGCTGGAGTGCAAGTTGGATGGGATAGTGTCTTAGGGAATTATTTCAGGGGGTAGGGGTGAGTGGTGTTCGTCAGGTTGATGGAGACAGTTGTGGTGCCCAACTGCACTTGCAGGGAGTGTAGGGGAAGGGCTCAACAAAGGAACAATGGCACTTGCCAGCACTTCTGTCTGAGAGAGAGCTGCCCCTCTCAAAACTCCCTCTGAAGCCAGACAATTCAATTCTTCTCTGTATGTCCCTGGTGCTTTTTGAGCTGCTGTCCCATCACTGGAGCTACAAGCAAGTGAGTCCATTAGTAAGTCTATTGTGCAGGTCTTATCCAAGGAACACATGGGACTCCAGAAGCTCTTTGTTTCACATGGATGGCATTTCTTCTGATTTTCACAGCCAGATATTGTGGGGATTTCTCTTCCCAACACTAGTACTCTGGGGCTGTGGAGCCTGGTGTAGGGCTGGGAGCCCTCATTCTTCAGGGGAAAACTCAACATACAAAATATCCCTCTCAATTCTTTCTAAGATTTTGTTTATTTATTTTTAGAAAAAGTGGAAGGGAGGAAGAAAGGGGGGGAAACACAGATGTGAGAGAGAAACATTGATTGATTGCCTCTCGTTATGTGCCCAGACTGGGGACCTAACCCACAACCCAGGCATGTTCCCTGACTGGGAATCAAATGGGTGACGTTTTGCTTTGTGGAATGATGTTCAACCAACTGAACCACACTGGCCAGGGCTTCCCCCCAATTCTTAATTGCTACATGTGAGTGTGGGGTCCAGCACACTTAGTGTCTACACTTCTATCAGTGGCTTCTTCATATCCTTGTAGGAATTCTGTTCAGCTTGTCTTCACATGTTTTTGAAAGGTGATTGTTCTATAATTTACTTGTAGTTTTTATCTGGTCATGGGAGGAGGTGAGCGCAGCATTTACTTACTTTATCTTGACAGGAAATCTGCCCAAAGTTTTAATGTATGTTTTGGAGCTCACTTACTCACCCCAGAGTTATTATTCTTTTGTCCTTTACAATCTGTCTTTGTAATAGATGCACCAAAACCTTGGGGAAAGCACATATCTTTGTCAACTTATGACACTGCACCTCCCTGCCCCTGTGGGCTTCCAGAACGGTTATAAATTGACAGAATAAACTGAGGCTACTGAGTAGAGTGAAGGACAGCAAAGGGTCCATTAATATTGGTTGGGAACAAGGAGAACAGGGCCCTATATATTCACAGGCTGCAGGTGCAATTGTTGTTTTATAAAAGAAAGTTTGTAACTTTTCACCACCTAAATCCACTCCCCCTCAATCTCCTGTCCCCACCACCTTTCTCTGGCAAACACAAATCTGTCCTTTGAGTTTGAGTTTTTTGTAGGATTTTACAGTAATTGCCTTATTCTGACTTATTTCACTAAGCATAATGCCCTCAAAGTCTATCTATCTCATTGCATATGGCCTGATGTTCTTATTTAAAATAGCTGAATGGTATTTCATTGTATATATTTTATCAGTCAATGGACACTTAACATTGTTTACATTTCTTGGCTCCAACAAACATGGGGGTGTAGATTTTTGGGGGGTTAGTGCTTGTGTCTCCTCCAAATTTATATTCATAAGTGGAATTGCTGAATGACATGGTAGTTCTATTTATAAATTTTTAAGGAAACTCTCAAATGTTTTCAGAGAGAATGTGATTATTTACATTCTTATCAATTAGTACACCAGAGTGGGCATTTAAATATCTTTATTGACAAAATGTTTTTCATGTCCTTTGCATACTGTTTTTTTTTTATTGTTATCAAGTAGAGTTGTCTCCATTTCCTACTACCATTGTCCACTTCCCCACCCTACATCCCACCCTCAATCCTATGCCCCTTTGGTTTTGTCTACGGGTCCTTTATACATGTTCCTTGACCACCCTTCTCCTTATTTCCCCCGTTATAACTCTCCCCCCAACCCTCTGGTTACTGTCAGTTTGTTCTTTATTTCAATGTTTCTGATTATATATTTTTTGCTTGCTTATTTGTTTTGTTGATTAGGTTCCATTTATAGGTAAGATCATAAAGTATTTATCTTTCACTGCCTTGCTTATTCCACCTAGCATAATGCTCTCCAATTCTATCCATGCTGTTGCAAATGGTAGTAGCTCCTTTCATTCTGCTGTGTAGTATTCCATTGTGTAAATGTACCACACTTTTTTGATCTTCTCATTCACCAATGGGCACTTAGGTTGCTCCCAATACTTGGCTATTGTAAATTGTGCTGCTATGAACACTGAGGTGCCTAAGTTCTTTTGAATTGGTGTTTTAGGATTCTTAGGGTATAATCCCAGCAGTGGAATTGCTGGGTCAAAAGGAAGTTCCATTTTTAGTTTTCTGAGGCATTCCACACTGTTTTCCACAGTAGCTGCACCAGTCTGCATTCCCACCAACAATGTACTCGGGATCCCTTTTCTCCACAACCTCCCCAGCACTTATTGTTTGTTGATTTTTTAATGCTGGCCATCCTGACTTGTGTGAAGTGGTGTCTCATTGCAGTTTTAATTAGCGTCTCTCGTGGCTAGTGATGCTGATCATTCTTTCATAAGTTCCTGGGCCCTCTGTATGTCCTCCTTGGAGAAGTGTCTGTTTAGGTCCTTTGCCCACTTTTTAATCGGATTGTTTGTCTTCCTGGAGTGAAGTTGTATGAGTTCTTTATTTATTTTGGAGCTCAAACCCTTGTCTGAGGTATAATTAACAAATATATTTTCTCATACAGTTGGATCCCTTTTCATTTTGCTGATATTTACTTTAGTTGTGCAGAAGCTTCTTATTTTGGTGCAGTCCCATTTGTTTATTCTTTCTTTTATGTCCCTTGCTCTAGGGGACATATTGGTGAAAATATTGCTGCATGGAATATTAGAGATGCTTGAGGAGAGACTGGAGTTGAAGGTTCTGGGGAGAGAACTAAGGGAGTAGCTGGGGGGGATCCTGGTGCTGACTCCTTCCCCCCTCCATGGTCTCCATCTTGCTCAGGCATACCACTCCCCTGAGTGGCTGCAGCCCGTAAGGACATAATAGCCTGGCCCTCAGGATGCACTGCCCTGCCCTGTGGTGCCTAAACCTGACAGCTGAGGGCAAAATGACTAGATTAACAATTGCAGGAGACAGACACAGACAGTAGATTCCTGGAAGTCTCCAACAGACTGCCTAAGGTCAGATAGGGTCACCAACTGACATCATCAGAGGCAGACACAGAAAGAAAAGAAAAAAAAATCCTGTCTACTACCATAAAAGTTCAATCTACAAGGTCAAGTAATCGAGAATGATCAATTTAAGAAGCAGAAGCCAAAAAAAAAAAAAAAAAAGAAAAAAAGAGTCTCACAAATACTGGGAAGGAAAAGAAACATCCCCCAAATGAGGGGAAAGGAGGAATCCCACAGAGAGAGCTAAATGAAATAGAAGCAAGTAAACTATCAGATATTGAGTTCCAAACAATGGTTCTAAGGAAGCTCAATGAGCTCAGCGAGCTCAAAGAGAACTATGAGAAGCTACAGAGAAACTACCAGGAACTTACTGCAAACTATATAAACATGGAAAAGGACATAGAAACTATCAATAAGACACAAGAGGAAATGAAGAATACAACTTCTGAATTGAAGAATACAGTAGAAGGAATCAAAAGCAGGCTAGATGAAGTAGAGGATCGAATCAGCTAGCTGGATGACAAAGTGAAAAAAAAGCTCCCAGAAAGAGCAAGAAAATGAAAAAAGACTCAAAAAGAATGAAGAAGCATTTAGGGAAATGCAGGACAACCTGAAATGTAATAATATCATATAATAAGGATACCAGAAGGAGAAGAGGATGAGGAAGGGATGGAGAACCTGTTTGAAAAAGTAATGATGGAAAACTTCCCTAATTGGAGGAGAGAAAAAGTCACACAAGTCCAGGAAGCACGGAGGGTCCCAGTCAACTCAATGAGGCCCACTCCAAGACACATCATCATTAAAATGGCAAATACCAAAGACAAAGAGAGAATCTTAAAGGCAGCAAGGGAGAAAGAGGTTGTAACATAAAAGGGAGCCCTGATACGGCTAGCAGCTGACTTCTCAACAGAAACACTACAAGTCAGAAGGGAATGGCAAGAAATATTCCAAGTCATGAAAAGCAAAGGCCTGCAACCTAGCCTGCTCTACCCAGCAAGGCTCTCAATTAAAATGGAAGGTGAAATAAGGAGTTTCCCAGACAAAAGAAGACTGAAAGAATACATCGCCACCAAACCAGCACTGCAAGATATGCTGAAGGGACTGCTTTAAGAAGATGAAGAAAAAGAGTCTATAAATACCCAGTTCCTTTCACAGTCACCAATTCTTGACATCACCAATATTTTTAATACATGTTAATCTGACTGTGACAATGATTTGTTATTTTAATTGTTACTTTATTATTTGTTGAAATTAAAGCTGTTTTTGTATTGTTTCTTGCCTATTTCTATCATTTTTAAAAAGCTTTAAGTGACTTTTTGGCATTCTTTATCCATTGTTTGGTTAAATGTTTGTAGAATTTTTTTCCCTTACAAAAAAACAACCCCAACTATTAACCCTTTCTTAGATGTGTGGCAAATACTTTCCCATTCTATTACTTGTCCTTTAACTCTTTTTACATGAATATTACTGTATAGTCTTAAATGTTTAATATAGTCATATTGTCAATATTTTACTTTATAGCTTCTGGGTTTGAATATGGGCTGGGTTTGAATAGCTTTTGGGTCAGGGTGAGAAAAATATTATTTTGTATTTTCACCAAAAACTCCTTAGATTCTACATTTTGAATTTTAACTCACCTGAATATTTCTTGCATTATGTGTGAAATAGGGCTCAATGTTTGTTTTATTTCAAGTAATAGTGGGCCATGCACCTTATTTGTTGAATAAACCTTATTTTACCCATTGACTTAAAATATCCATTTAATCATATATTCCATTGTTAGACAGATATATTCATTGGTTTTTAGAATACTCATTATATTTCATTGATTTACTTGATTTTTTCTGTGCCGGTGTCATGTTGCTTTAATTACTTAGACTTCATAATGGTTTTAATCTTTTTAATATTTTATAATTGAATTTGACATTTAAAAATAAATAAATAATTAAATACCTAGGAATAAATTTAACCAAGGAGGTAAAAGACCTGTATGTAGAAAACTATACAACAAATATATTTGAACAATAAATAAATAAATAAATAAATAAAATCTGCATTTAAGAAAGAAAGAAGCAATAAAGAAGAAGAAAGAAGGAAAGAAGAAAGAAAGAAAGAAAGAAAGAAAAAAAGAAAGAAAGAAAGAAGAAAGAAAGCTGAATTCCTACTTTTGTGACAACATGGATGGAACTGGAGAATAACATGCTAAGTGAAAGAAGCCAGTTGTTGAAAGACAAATACCATATAATCTCACATATAAGTGGAATCTATTCAACAAAATAAACCACAGGCATGGAAACATTGAGCAGTCTGAAAGTGACCAGAGTGGATGGGGAAAGAGGACAATGGTGGAAAGAGGGGAAGGGAGGAGACAAAGAACATGTATGAATGTCCCATGGACATGGACAACAGAGTGGGAATTGACTGTGGGAGCCGGGGATGGGGGTGGGATGTGTGGAGGAGGGCAGAGGGGGAAAGATTGAGACAATTATAATAGAATAAACATGATTTAAAAATTAAAAAAATAAAAATAAAAATAAAAGATTAGAAAAAAAGAACAGAAAAAAGAATGAGAGGTGACTAATAACAAGAAAAATGGTTTGGAAAGGCTTGAGGTAGGAGAAATGGTTAGAATGCAGAATGGAAACAGGTTATAGCAAGAGAAAAAATATAATTAAAAACAAAAATAAGAAGTGGAGGGAAGAAGGTATAATGGAGTAAGAGAAGGGAGGTGCAAAATATGAGATTTGAGATAAAGTACAATATAGAAACTTGGGGTACAATAGGCACAAACTTGAAGGAAAAGAAATTATGTTACAAAGGTATGCAGGAGAGAAAATAAAACAAGTCATGAAGAAGACTGCAGTGGAATTTGTCTCACTGTATTCCAGTCTTCTTATTCTGGATCCACCCCTAGTGATGTCAGGTGGTGTCCCAATCTGGGCCTAGGCAGCCTGTTTAAGACTACAAACAATCCACAACCTGTGGCTGTCTCTTTCAGGTTTGGCTGGAGCCTGCTGTTTTGCCCTGCTGGGTTTCCATTAGCCCTGGGCCCAGGAGCGGTTCATGTAATGACCCAAGAGGACTGCTAGTACCTTCTCCATCTGTCTCCAGAGGGGCCTAGGAGGTTCTAGAGAGTGTGAACCCAGTTTACCCCTGGGAGGCACTATTTAGTCTTCAGCAAAAATGGTGGGAGGTTTTCCCCATCCCCTCATCACATGTCTTGGTCTGTCCCAGATTCTTTCCAATTCTATATGATTTCTGGTGATTTTCCTGACTATTTCCTGTGAGGGGCCAATCTGTATAAAATGGACAGGTCTTTCCTTCCCGGTGCAGAAAACAGCTCTGCTGAGGCTGGATGGGCCCCTAAATCTCACTTGTTATGCCTGTCTCTATTCTCTCTGCTCTACTGGGTTTAGTGGATCAGTGCCTGAGGGTTAGTGTAGCTTGTAATGTCTAGTTAAAGGCCCTTGCAGAGCTTTTTCTTCTTTCCCCTGTGGAAATGTGCCCAGCAGGATGCTCCTGAGCCTGGTGTTACTGATCTGCAGTTCCTACAATCCTGAAGGTGGTGGTTGGGCTTGCCTGTCTGTGAGGGGATCTGGCTGATTGCACCAAATCTTAGGAGTTCAGTTCCTAGCTTCCAGTCCCCAGCTTGGCACTCCCTTACAGAAAGGTAGGGCCCAATTTCTCTACTCTGAACATCCTCCAGCTTGTCAGCCATACTGGGTGGGACCCACAGATCCTTCAGTGTGACTCTATCCCTCTGAGTTCCCTGTTAGTAGAGCTGCTGCACCCATGTTCACTCACATGGGAGTCCAAGGTGCCTGCTCAGTCTCAGATCTCACCTCAGCTTTCTTTTTTAAAGATTTTCTGTGTGGCCCCCACTGTAGCACCGTGCCCTGGGGAGCCTTTTCTCATGTACTCTCCCCCCAAATCACAGAGTTTCTCATGATCAGGGCTAGTCACTGCCTGTCAGAGCCTCTGAAAATTTTAGATAAAGTTTCTCTCTGGATCTTTCCTGGATGGCGTTGGGAAAAGCCCTGAAGCTATACTATAACAGAGGGTGTTTCTGGTGTGCTGTCCCTACTTCCTCCAGAGATTTTCAGCTTCAGGTGGTCCTGCTCCCACCAAGCTGTTTCTGGAGCCAGCACCTCTCCAGCAGTCTCTCTGCCACCAGTATTCAGGGCATCTGTGGCAATCTGCAGCCACAGTGACTCTGTGCAGCCAGAACTGTTGGTTTGGGCTGCAGTAGCAGCAGTTGCTCTTCTTGGTGAGTCCAGGCCACCTGGTCCTGTGTTCCCTGAAGGTGAGCAGGCTCTTGTCCATTCCCACGCACTCTTGTCCGTGTCAATGTACAGGCCCACTGACTTATGCTCTCACTCTGTTGAATTTTCACGCTGTCCACTCTGTGGGTAGGTTGCAAGACCGGTCCGGGTCTGGGAGCAAGTGGACAGAGCCTCCACCAACTCTGCAGCCATCTTGGATCTCCCCAGTAGGATTTCAATCTTCTTAAATTTCCTTGAGCTTGTTTTGTCGCCTACCATATAATCTATCCTAAAGGTATTCCATAGGCATTTGGAGAAAATGTGCATTATGCTGCTTTTGGATTGAATGTAATCTATCGTATATGTCTGATATGTCTGGTTTGGTCTATCGCGCTGGTCAAATCTGCTGTTTTCTTATCTATTCTGTCCGGATGATCTTTCTATTGTTGAAAGGTGGCTTTAGGTTCCCAGCTATGATTGTACTGCTGTTTACTTTTCCTTTTGTTCTGTTAGTAACCGCTTTTACATTTAGGTACCCCAATATTGGGTGCATAAATATTTACAATTGTTTCATCCTCTGGGTGGATTGACCCTTTTATCATTATACAAGGTCCAGCAGAAGTAGCGCCTGCTTGAGTATGGTTGGTAGGGGAATAATGTATAAAAATTTATAGTTTTGATTTGAATATTTCACCTAAAATGTCATATGGTGTGCTTGAGTGTGATATTGTTATGTTACAGGATTTCATGCTTATAATTTTGTAATAGAAAAGGGGCATTTTTGAGCTGGATGATGTATAATGACCTTCATTGTCTTTTGCTCATTTTTATCTTAGAGTCTATTTTGTTTTATTTAAGTAAAGCTATCACTGTTGTCTTATGTTACCATTTGCTTGAATCATATTTTTCTATTTTTTCACTCTTGGCCTGTGTGTGTCTTTAAAACTAATGTGAGTCTGTGGTAGTCAGCAAATCATTGGAATTTATTTTTTAATCCCTTTTGCCATTCTATGTCTTTTAATTTAAATACTTAAATCCTTTATGTTAAAAGTAATTATTTATAGGAAAGGACTTATTGTTGCCATTTTGTTTATTGTTTTCTGACTATTTTGTATATGCATTGTTCCTTGTTTCTTTGCTGTTCTTTTGTCATCTGATGAATCTGTAGGGGTATACTTGGATTCCTTTTTCCTAATCTTTCATTTATCTACTATAGGTTTTTTTTCTTTGTAGTTATTGTAAAGATAACAAAAAATATCTTATATTTACAATATCCTATTTTAAGCTGATAAAACCTTCACATTCCTATTTTAAGCTGATAACAACTTTACATCTATAATATATATGAACTTTATCCTTTTACTTTTCCATCCATCATATTTTAGGTTATCAATGCTAAACCAGCATATTTTTTATATTGTGTATCTAATAACAAATTACTATAGTTATGGTTTTGAATATTTTTGTATTAAAATATATTTTTAAACTTCTAAACTAGCATTTTCCATGAATTATGTACTATCATCACAATATTAGAGAATTTGACTTTGACAATGTATTTATATTACCAGTGAGTTTTACAAATACATTAATATTTTCATGATGTTAATTATCATCTTTTATTTTTGCTAGATAAACATACTTTAACATTTCTCATAAGGTGGGTTTGCTGGTGATTAAATCTCTCAGCTTTGTTTGTTGGGAATGTTTATATTGCCCCTTTATTTCTGAAGAACAGCTCTGCTGGGGATAGTATTTCCAATTGATAGGGTTTTTTTTTCTCCATTCAACACATGAATCTTTTGTCCCTCTCTCTTCTGGACTGGCAAGTTTCTTTCTTTTTTATTGTGTGTGTGTGTGTTTGGAGTTGTTTACTTTCTTATCTTATTTTTTACTGTTATTCAATTACAGTTGTCCCAGTTCCCCCCGCACCTTGTTCTCCCCTGCCCTGTCCACTCCCCTGCTCCCACAGTTAATCTCCACCCCATTGTCCTTGACCATGGGTCCTTTATACTTGTTCCTTGACTTGACGCTTCCTTTTCTTTCCCGTTATCCCTCTCTTGCCTCCCCTCTGGTCACTGTCAGTTTGTTCTTTATTTCCCTATCTCTGGTTCTATTTTGCTCATTTGTTTGTTTTGTTTTGCTCATTTGTTTGTTCCACTCATAGGTGAGATCATATGGTATTTGTCTTTAACCATGTGGCTTATTTCACTTAGCACAGTACTCTCCGGTTCCATCCATGCTGTTGTGAAGGGAACTGCCAAGTTTCTATTGAGAAATAAAATATAAATATTTTCGAGGCTTCCATGTATGTGATGATTAAATCTTCTCTTGCTGGCTTCAAAATTCTAATGGCAATTTATTTATAATGTGTTTCAGTATAGCCTTTTCAATTCAATCTATTTGGGATCCTTTGGGCCTGATGAATCTGGATGTTCACTTCTTTCTCCATATTTGATAAATTTTCAAACCTTATAGTTTAAAAATACTTTCCCATTTTTCTCTCAGATTCTGATTTTCCCATAACTTACATATTTTTCTGTTCATGGTGTGCCATAGTACATACATAGTCTCTTTTTACTCCTTTAATTTTTTTAGTTTTTGTTCCACTTACAGAGCAATTTCAAAAGACTTATCTATGAGTTCACTATTTTTTTATTTACTTGAGTTTGCTGCTTTAGCTCTCCTTTGTATTCTTTAGTAGTCATTATATACTTTATTACAGTCATTTTATTCTTCTGCTCTAGTTTTCTGTTTGCTCTTTTGATGGTTTCTATTTGTTGATTTTCTCATTTTGTTTAGTTGCGTGTCTGTGTGTCTTTATAATATTCATTAATGTTCATTATAGTTCATTATAATGTAGATTTTTATACACTTCTTTAGGAGGATTACTCTGAATTCTTTGTCAGAAAGTTCATAGCTCTTTTTTTTTTTAAATTTATTTACTTTTTAAATAGATTTGTCTCTGCCTCCCCCCCCATCTCTTTCCCTTGCCCCCTCCCTCTTTCCCTCCCTCAGCTCTTCCCGTTTGGTTTTGTCCATGAGTCCTTGCTATATGTTCCTTGACTTTCCCCTTCCCTTCCCTTTCCCTGCCCCCCCTTCCCTCTTGTCTCTGTTGATTTCTTTTCCTTTCAGTTTATAGGTGAGATCATATGATATTTGTCTTTCGCCCCCTGGCTTATTTCGCTTAGCATGATGCTCTCCAGTTCCATCCATGCTGTCGCGAAGTTTAGTAGTTCTTTTTTTCTTTCTGATGCGTAGTATTCCATTGTGTATATGTACTACGATTTTTTGATCCAATCATCTACTGATGGGCATTTAGGTTGCTTCCAACACTTGGCTATTGTAAATTGTGCTGCTATGAACATTGGGGTGCATAGGTTCATTTGTATTGGCGTTTTGGTGTTCTCAGGGTATAGTCCCAGCAGGGGAATCACTGGATCAAAAGGCAGTTCCATTTTCAGCTTTCTGAGGAAATTCCACACTGCTTTCCATAGTGGCTGCACCAGTCTGCATTCCCACCAACAGTGGACTAGGGTTCCCTTTTCTCCACAGCCTCGCCAGCACCTGTTGTTTGTTGATCTGTTTATGATGGCCATTCTGACCGGTGTGAGGTGGTACCTCATGGTGGTTTTGATCTGCATTTCTCTGATGGCTAGTGATGCCAAGCATACTTTCAAATGTCTCTGGGCCCTCTGTATCTCCTCCTTGGAAAAGCGTCTGCCCAGGTCCTTGGCTCATTTTTTTATTGGATCATTTGTCTACTTAGAGTAGAGTCAAGTGAGTTCTTTATATATCTTGGAGATCAAACCTCTATCTGATGTATCATTGGCAAATATATTTTCCCATAGGGTTGGTTCCCTTCTCATTTTGCTGATGTTTTCTTTTGCGTGCAGAAGCTCTTATTTTGATGAGGTCCCACTTGTTTATTCTTTCCTTTATGTCCCTCGCTTTAGGAGACATATCAGTGAAAAAATTGCTGCGTGGGATATCTGAGAGTTTCCTGCCCATGTTCTCCTCTAGGACTTTTATGGTGTTGCGACTTACATTTAAGTCTTTTATCCATCTCGAGTTTATTTTTGTGTGTGGTGTCAGCTGATGGTCCAATTTCAATTTTTTGCATGTAGCCATCCAGCTCTCCCAACACCATTTGTTGAAGAAGCTGTTATTGCTCCATTTTATGCTTCTGCCCCCTTTGTCAAATATTAGATGTCCATAGAGACCTGGGCTTATTTCTGGGCTTTCTATTCTGTTCCACTGGTCTATGGGGTGTTCTTGTGCCAGTACTAGATTGTTTTGAGTATGGTGGCTTTGTAGTAGAGTTTGATGTCCAGTATTGTGATCCTTACTACTTTGTGTTTCTTTCTCAAAATTGCTGCGGCTACTTGGGGTCGTTTATGGTTCCATATAAATTTTGAAATGTCTGTTCTATGTCTGTGAAATATGGCATTGGTATCTTAATAGGGATTGCATTGAATCATAAATTGCTTTGGGTAGTATGGACATTTTGATGATATTAATTCTTCCAATCCATGAGCACGGTAGATGCTTCCATTTATTTGTGTCTTCCTTAATTTCTTTCTTCAATGTTGTATAATTTTCTGCATACAGGTCTTTTGTATCTTTGGTTAAATTCATGCCTAGATACTTTATCTTTTTTCTTGCTATATCGAATGGTATTTTTTTCCTGATTTCTTCTTCTTCTATTGCATTGCTGGTGTACAAAAACGCCTTTGATTTCTGAATGTTGACTTTGTATCCTGCTGTTTTGCCAAATTCACTTATTAGGTTGAGGAGTTTTTTGGTAGAGTCTACAGGGTTCTCTATGTACACTATCATGTCATCTGCAAACAATGATAGTTTTACTTCTTCCTTTCCTATTTGGATGCCTTTTATCTCTTTCTCTTGTCTGACCGCTGTGGCTAGGACTTCCAATACGATGTTGAAAAGAAGCGGTGAGAGCAGACATCCTTGTCGTGTTCCCGATCTTAGTGGGAAAGCTTTCAGTTTTTGCCCGTTGAGTATGATATTAGCTGTAGGTTTTTCATATATGGCCTTTATTATGCTGAGGAATGCCCCATTTATTCCCATTTTGCTGAGTGTTGTGATCATAAATGGCTGCTGTACCTTATCGAATGCTTTTTCTGCATCTATCGAGATGATCATGTGGTTTTTGTCTTGGCTTTTATTGATGTGCTGTATCACGTTTACTGATTTGCGTATATTGAACCATCACTGCATCCCTGGGATGAATCCCACTTGATCGTGGTGGATAATCTTTTGAATGTATTGCTGGATGCGGTTTGCCAATATTTTGTTGAGGATTTTAGCATCTATGTTCATCAGCGAAATTGGCCTGTAGTTTTCTTTCTTTGTAGGGTCTTTATCTGGTTTTGGGATCAGGGTGATGCTGGCCTCATAGGAGGAGTTTGGGAGTCTTCCCTCCTCTTGGATTTTTTGGAATAGTCTGAGAAGGACAGGGGTTAGCTCTTCCTTAAATGTTTTGTAAAATTCTCCTGGGAAACCGTCTGGCCCTGGGCTTTTGTGTGCTGGGAGTTTCTTGATGACTGCTTCAATTTCCCCAGCTGTTATCGGTCTGTGCAAGCTTTCTGTTTCTTCCTCCTTCAGTGTTGGAAGATTATACTTTTCTAAAAATTTGTCCATTTCATCAATATTTTCAAATTTCTTGGCATATAATTTTTCATAATAGTTTCTGATGATCATTTGTATTTCTGTGGTATCCGTTGTTATTTCTCCTCTTTCATTTCTGATATTATTAATTTGGGTCCTCTCCCTTTTTTTCTTGATGAGTCTGCTTAAAGGCTTGTCAATTTTATTTATCTTTTCAAAGAACCAGCTTCTGGATTGGTTGATCCTCTGAATTGTTCTTTTCGTCTCTATGTCATTCAGTTCTGCTCTCATCTTGACTATTTCCTTCCTTCTACTTGCTCTGGGATTTATTTGTTGTTCTTTCTCCAGTTCTTGAAGTTGTAGTGTTAGGTCTTTTATTTGAAATGTTTCTACCTTTTTTAGGTAAGCCTGTATTGCTATGAACTTCCCTCTCAGAACTGCCTCTGCTGTGTCCCATAGGTTTTGGACAGTTGTCTGTTCATTTTCATTTGTTTCCAGAAATTTTTTGATTTCTTCTCTTATCTCATTATTGATCCATTCATTGTTTAATAGTCTACTGTTCTGTCTCCATGAGTTTGCAAGTTTTTGAAATTTCTCTTTGAGGTTGATTTCGAGTTTCAAGGTCTTGTGGTCTGAGAAAAAGTTTGGTATTATTTCCATTTTCCTGAATTTGCTGAGGCTTGCATTGTATCCTATCATATGGTCTGTCTTTGAAAAACTGACATGAGCATTTGAAAAGAATGTGTATTATTCTTCTTTGGGATGTGAGGTTCTATATATGTCAGTTAAGTCTCTTTGATTCAGTGTGTCATTCAGCGCCACAATATGTTCATTAATGTTTTGTTTGGAAGATCTGTCCATTTTTGACAGTGGGGTGTTGAAATCCCCTACTATCACTGTGTTGTTGTCTATATCTTTTTTGAAGTCATCCAACAATTTCCTTATAAACTTGGGGGCTCCTCTATTGGGAGCATATAAGTTTACAATGTTGATGTCTTCTTGATAGATTCTTCCTTTAAGTATGATAAAGTGCCCCTCTGGGTCTCTCTTTATGGCCTTTGTTTTAAAATCTACTTTGTCTGATACAAGTATGGCAACGCCAGCCTTTTTTCATGTCCATTTGCTTAGAATATTATTTTCCATCCCTTTACTTTCAATCTGTGTAGGTCTCTTGCTCTGAGGTGGGTCTCTTGTAGGCAGCATATGTGTGGGTCATGTTTTCTTATCCATTCAGCTACCCTGTGTCTTTTGATTGGGGCATTTAGTCCATTCACATTGAGAGATATTACTGATAGAAACTTACTCATCTTTTCTCTTTGTACCTGTGTTCCTCTCTGTCTCATTCTTTTCCTCCATCTTCTTAAACCAGTCCCCTTAGCATATCTTGGAGTGCTGGTGTGGTAGAGATGTATTCTTTTAGCCTTCTTTTTTCTGGGAAACTCCATATTTCTCCTTCTATTTTAATGGAGAGCCTAGCTGGGTAGAGCAGCCCTGGCTGTAGGCCCTTGCTTTTCATAGCTTGGAATATTTGTTGCCATTCCCTTCTGGCTTGTAATGTTTCTGTTGAGAAGTCAGCTCCTAGGAGTATTGGGGCCCCCTTGTATGTGACTTTCTCCTTCTCCCTTGCTGACTGGAGGATTCTCTCTTTGTCTTTGACATTTGCCATTTTAATGATGATGTGTCTTGGAGTGGACCTCCTTGAGTCCCTCTTGAGTGGGGTCTTCTGTGCCTCTTGGATCCATGAGAACCTTTCTCTCGTCAAATTACGGAAATTTTCCATCATTACTTTTTCAAGGAGGTTCTCTATTCCTTGCTCCTCTTCTTCTCCTTCTCGTATCCCTATTATATGGATATTATTGCGTTTCAGGTTGTCCTGCATTTCCCTAAATGCCTCTTCATTCTTGTTGAGCTGTTTTTCCATTTCTTGTTCTTTCTGGGAGCTTTTTTCTACCTTGTCCTCCATCTCACTGATTCGATCCTCGGCTTCATCCAGCCTGCTTTGGATTCCTTCTACTGTGTTCTTCAATTCAGAAATGGTATCCTTCATATCCTCTTGTGTCTTCTTGATAGTGTCTATGTCCTTTTCCAGGCTGATATAGTTTGCTGTAAGATCCTAATAGTTTCTCTGCAGTTTCTCATAGTTCTCTTTGAGCTGGCTGAGCTCATTGAGCTTCCTTAGAACCATTGTTTTGAATTCTATATCTGATAGTTCCCTTGCCTCTATTTCATTTAGCTCTCTCTGTGGGTAGTCCCCTTTTCCACTCATTTGAGGGGACTTCTTTTTCTTCCCATTTTTGTGAGAGTCTGTTAAGTATTTTTGTCCTTTACTTTTCTTTCTGGGCTTGTCTCTGATGATGTCAGTTGTTGACCCTATTGTGCGTTGGGTTGTTTGTTTGAGCCTTTCAGGAGTCTAATGCCTTTGTCTGACTCCTGCTTGGAGCATCTCTGTGACCCCTTCGGTCAGGGTTGGGCTATTTTTTGGGATCTCTCTGGGCTCTCACGCGGGCTCCTTGAGCGCATTCCCAGCGCGGCAGGGTCCCCCAGCTGCCTGGGCTCTTATGTGCTTGCCCCAGACCAGCGGGCTTATTTGCGACTTCCCGTACTCATCTGTCCCCTCTGGCATGTGAGCTCCCTGGCAGGCGAGCTCCCTGGCACTGGTCAGTTTAGGGTCTTCTATTGTGTATTTTCCCAGCTTTTGGCTCTTTGGGTGCGTTGCTTTCCCTCGCCAAATGGGGACTACGGAAATGGGAGGAAATCAGCTCTAGGACTCTCCGGTTAATCCTGTTTCTGGTCTCTCCTCCAGGGACTCTGGGCAGCTCTACTTATTTTGTGGGCCGCTCCGCAATCGCGGCGCGTAGGTCAATTTACGCCTGCCCTTGCCCCTCTGTGCACTCCCTCTCAGGCCATATGGGTGCCAGTCTGTGGGAGGCCTTGCCGGCAGGTGCAAGCGTTCGCCACCCCGCGTGGGTCACACACTCGCTCGCCAACCCTCGCCGGTCACTCGGCGCAAGTGTGCGCGCCTGCTCTGGGTGTTTTGGGGGTGTCTATGTTTGCTTTTCAGCTTTTGGCTCTTTGGGGGTGTGGCCTCTTCCTGTGCAATGGAGACTACAGCAAGGAGAAGGAGTCGGGACTGCCCAGTTCCTCCTCTCATTCTTTCCCCAACGCCTCCATCTCCAGTCTCTCCTCAAGGCTCTCCCAGCCAGTCTGCACTCAGCCCCGCAGCTCACATGCGTACAAGCTGAGCGCGGAGCGCACAAAAGGCAGGTTAATTGATTCCCTTATGCCTGAGCGAGATGGTAGCTGCAGAGTGGGAAGTGCGTTATCACCCGGGCTCCACCGGCCGCTGTGTCAGTTCTCTTCACAAAGTTTTCCTCAGCAGTCTTTTCCCAGGCACCAGCCCACCCTGCTGCCGCCTCTACCCAGCGATCAAGGAGGGTGGCTGCTGCTGCAACTTTTGTGTTTGACCTTTAAATGTCTTTTTGCATCCCCAGCCACCTGTCTCTGGCAGAGAGCGCCCCTAAGCTTTTGGGGGTTGCATTTTGTCTGTAATTTCTTGGCTTTAGCTGCTGTAGTTTAGGGGTTCCTGTTTATGATTCAGACCCCGTTCTTCTCGGGGGGAGCTAACTGGTCGTTTCCATGTCCCTCTGGTGCCAGTGCCCGTGGGCACCCAGCCCACCCTCTCGAGCCTCCACAGCAGTTCTCACCCGTTGGGATGTGTGAGAGTAGAATCCACTGTCTGCGGCACCAAGGCTCCTCTCCCACTATCGCTCCACTGCTTTCCAATTGATTACTCCATTATTTAGTTGCAATTCCAGTTTGGTTTTGGGAGGAGGTCAGCGTGACTCCCATTCACTCCTCCGCCATCTTTCGATCCTGTATCGCTCTTTCTATTTAAGATCAGTTATTGGAGCTTTATTAGTTTTCTTTTGTAACATCATGTTTACCTATTTCTTTGGGATCCCTGATTTGTTGTATTGGTATGTGAACATTTGAGTTAAGTAGCCTCCTTTTCCCAAATTTACAGGTTTGTTTTGGCAGAAACAGTCCTTCACTAGTCAGCTCAGCTTGAGCTACTGGGCAGGTCAGCATGCAAGATACTTACTCTATTGGGGTCTATTTTCTGTGACACTGTTGACCAAGCTCTGAGTTCAGTGGAGTGTCACTAGCTGGGAACATTTAGAAACCACATTTTCTTGGTTCCATGCCCAAGCATGGTTATAGAATGGGCTCAGTAGTTGTTCTGGTTCTTTGGTAATGTTTCCTAGTGCTCTATTCATTAGTAGGTTGGGGCCATGAATCCATTTCCCTACCTAAGCAGGGCTGAAGAACAGATCAAAGGTCATAATGAGTGATTTGCTAGGTACCTGTAATAGGTGGAACTGCCTACCATGTTCCATGGTCACTCAGGGTCACTGGTTTGGCTCTGCAGATGGGGAGATTTTCTGGCTGCAGTCTCTCTTGAGTGCCACTGAAAGCAGGGAAGTAGGAAGGACTGTGCAGCTTCTAGGGTATTCTTTTTGTTGTTGTTCTTGTTCAAATACATTTGTCTCCATTTATGCACCACCACTCTCCCTCCTAATCCTTCCCCACCTGCACTTTGTCCATATGTCCTTCACACCTGTTCCTTGATCTGACCCTTGCCTTTCCCCTCCCCACTATCTCCCTCCCTTCCTTCCTCTCTCCCTCCCTCTTCTAGGGTATTCTGATAAGGCATCCTAGTTAAAGAGAACTGAGGGCTATAGTCACCAGTAGATAGGGATAGAATTTGCTTTCCTGCCAAGGTGACAGTGTACAACAGGGATTGAGACTTGTCTGGCTCATTGACTGGAGCCCTGAATCAGGCTGAACTGCCCAGTAAGCCCCTTGACCAGACAGGACCACTGGCTTTTCTCTGAAGATGAGAAGAACAACTGGCTGGGATCTCTATTCAGGGACCACTGAAAAGAGGACATAAACAGTTAATATCTGAGTGCTACTTGTTGTAGGAATCACCTGCCTTCCCCAACTGAACCCAATTACGCTATTGAGCCCTGAAGATCTTTTCTGAAATTATGGTTAGGAGAAATCAGTCAGCTTTCTAGGAGATGTCTCTTAATTCTGGGAGAGGCTGGAAATCCACTGTGGCTCTCTTTTTCTTGGAGAAACCATAGTCCAGGGGTCTCTAGTGTAGTACTATGACAGCATAGGGAGGTGGAAATATGGACAGAGTGCAGTGGTTCTTCCTCTCTTTCTAATTTCAGTACATGGAAGTGAGGCTGAATCTCCCCTAGACCACTGAGAGTGAGGCAAGATTCAGCCTCACTTCCATGTACTGAGATTTCAAAAGGGAGCCTTGTCTATAGATGGCATTAAAGCATGTTAGTGCAGAAGGAAACTCTCATTTCAACAAAGACTTAATGAAAGGGGATCTGATTGATTGGAAGGTCCAACTCTGTAAGGGGAAGACTAGATCTTAAAGCTCAGGAAAGTGGGCACCATGGGTTTCCATTGTATAATGAAAAACAGTAAGCATATGGGAAGGGAAATGACATTTCTGAAGAAGGCAGTATGTGCCAGGACTTCTCCAATGATGCTAAGGAGGCTACACTGGGTGGTGTGTTTGGGATGTGAATGTATATGTGGTTATATCCTCCTTATTGGGAATGCTCATGTGTGTGAACCCTGTGCCCTAGAATCCTGAGCTGAAGGGCTCAGGCATGCTCTCCACTCTGACAGCTCTGAGATCTCCAAATACTTCTTGATGTCTCTGAGCTCATATTCTCCCCCTCTCTTGGGGCAGGAAGGGAAGACATTAGCTACTGGCACCTGAGTGTTTACCAAGGGCCTGTCCCTGTGCTGAGCACATTGCAGCACTTGCCATCAGCCTCATGTAAAGGAGACACCATTATCCCATTCTTTTCAGCTAGAAAAATAAAACACAAGTAATTTAAGTAACTTGGCCCAGAGAATCAGTAAAACAAGTGAGGAATAGACACAAGATTGTATTTATATTTCAAAGACAGTTTGGGATTTTTTTCAAAGAGCAGAATTTGGCTAGAAAGTTATGTGTCCCAGCTCTTGGTGATCAGGCTGTGGGAAATGGGAATCATTCATGTCTACATTCACAGATACAACAGGGTGCTTTGTCCTGCAAGAGCAGTATAGGTACATCTCACACAGAGAGCAATGCTCATCAGGCAATAATCTCTCATGCTAATTAGCAACAATTCCAATTTTGACTTTAAACCAAGACTCAATATATATGTCCAATTCAGTACACAAATTTCCCTTATTAATATTGGGATTTTGGTGCTCAAGAGGTTGGACTATGAGTGTGGGAGAGACAAAGTAGTTCTGCAGAGTGCCCGGGCAGGGAGAGAGTTCAGTGGTAGCATCCTGCAGGGAGGCTGAGAGCATATCTGTGAGGAGTGTTGGCACCATGAACAGCAGCTATTAAGAGGGAAGTACTCTTGGTTGGGCCCAAGGCAGATCTTTGGGCTACAGGGCAACTGCCTGAGGCAGGGCTTCATTAGTGCAAAGTTGACACACCTCCTCTGTAGGGAAGAAAAAAGAGAGACAGTCACTGAGAAGCCATTGAAATTGAGACTGGGAGGCTATGGTTTCCTTGACTCAAGTAAAGTCCAGGTCAGGACCCATGAAGACCACACATTGGGCCTTTGTTACGCCCTTCCTCTCCCTGGGGGCTGGATTCCAGCCTAGGCTACTCCTTAGAGACTTGGTTCAGATGTTGGATCTCTGCCCTGCATTCCTGAGGCAGCCTTCCACACACTGTCCTGACTCTGGACTTCCCTCATTGTGATGTGGAACTCCTGCTCCCCCAGACAGAAAGACTGGGAAACAAGGACAAGGGAGACCCTACAGCCCCCATAGCCCCAACATTGCTATTCTTTCTACGTGAGAGAGTGCTGAAGCAAGAGGAATGAGCTCTCTCCATGGACCTTATACCAGGCTATAGGCCCCTAGGATAAGGGCAGTTGGGGCACCCTCAGTTGTGGCCCAGACAGTATCTCTGGGTGCTGCAGCCTCTTAGTATGGGGAGAGAATGACACTGCCCAGAACTTTTAAATGCCCATATGCTTGTTCACTGAGAGCCAGTGCTCATTGGATGTGGCCAGTGCAACTCTCACTACAGACCCTGGGAATAAAACATCCTCCAGGATCCCTTGCTCATTTGAGCAAAGGGTTTGAGCATGGAAAAACCCAGGCATATAATTCTCAGGTGAGGCAGGAGCACCACTATCTTTGGGCCCTGGGGCTGAGTAGGGCAGTCTTCTGCTGGTTGGGGGGTAACCTCATGAGATCAGGAGTGCTGACCCAAAAGGAGGCAGAGCAATGAGAAGGGTGGCACCAGGTCTTATGGTTCTAGTCCAGCATTGCCACCCCCAGCCTTTGACGTGGGACAAGTCACTCATCTGCTCTGTGCATTAGTTTCCCCCTGGGTAACATAAAGATATTAATAGTACCTACTTGCACAGTTACAAGCAGTATTAAAATAGTGAAAACATGTAAAGTTCTTAGGCTAGCAGCTGGCTCATGGGAAGGACCCAATAAAAATTAGCCTTTTATTATTAACTCCAAGGAGGACAATGTAACAATTTGGCTTCTTTCTGAGTCACAGGCAATGACACAAGGAATCCTTACTACCTGGTACAACCAGTGATTTTTGGCCAGACATCATTGGAAGAGGTGTCACCATGCTTGCCACCACTTGTGGCCCAGAATGATCAGCCCAGGAGACACTGAGTGGATGGAGAGGAACCAGCAGATCCATAGGGTGAGGTAATCAGTGGGGAGGGATGAGGGACTGGGAGGCCAAAATTACTCACTGGCTTGCCCTCCTCTCCAGCCCTCTTTACTCAAGTTGGAAATTGTTAAGGTAATGCTCTAGGTAAGAGTTTTCTGATACTCTTGAGACCACAATGCAAGGGAAATGCATGAGTATCATGTCCAGTACCATCAGCCTGAAAGGTTCCTGAGCCTCCATTTCTCCATGTTTAGGATATCTTCCTTGGCAGATGCCCAGACAGGGCTCTCTGACTTACAATCCCACTGGGCCACTGTTAAGGGCAAAATCAAGCTTCCTAACTCATGGGGAGCATCCCTATGCCTGTTTACCTTGTTCCTGGGCTGACAACATATCAGTGGTACCTGATTGCAGCTTTGAACAAAGTCACACAAGGCGTCCAGTTTGCCCTGAAAGGATGTGGCTGTTAGAAGAAGCTCTAGGCATAGATGCTGCCTCCAGATGGCACAGTTCCCTCTCTTAATTACCCTTCTTACCTCCATCCTTTTTATCTGGCCTACTTGGCACCCACAGCAAGGGATAATCACTGTTGGGCATGTCTGCATGTGACACATCTCTGGCTCCTAGAAAGAGAAAGCATGGTCTGCTTCCTTGTCTGGCAGCTCCTAAGGTGCAGACACATGCCTTCTGTTGCCCCTGCACCTGTCAGGTTTTGGTCACTCAGGGAATGTTTGTGAAAGAAGTAAAGAACAAATGAATAGCACCCCGCACCCTAACAGAGTGCCCTCATGGGAAGTAAAAGCAAAGTTTTGGTTTGCAAATGTGGCTCTTCCTCAAAAGCCCTGCAAATTTGCTCGTCCCTTTGGTGTTACTAAGGCTGACCTTGTTGGAGGAGCCTGATCTAGGGCTGTGTAATGTAATGGAGGCTGTCAGGGTGAGAGCATTGGCAGGTGATGGGGCTGCATTTACCTGACTCTGTCAGATTCAGCCTCCCCAGGTAACACTGCAACCAGTAGCAGGGCAACCTCAGCCATTGAGGCCAGTTTCCATGGTATCCCAGGCCTAGGTCTCCCTGTTTCTATGAGACCTTGTTCCTGGTACAGCTACTTCTTATAGGCCCCCTCAACCTGCTCCCCTGACCCTCAGTCCCTGTGCTCACCTGGGCTGGGCCTCCCTCACAGCTCAGTGCCAGATCAGACTCCCTCCACCCTCCTCAGGCCTTTGGTCACCACAGGCCACCCCAGCCAAGCCCTTTGTCTGGGCAGGAGACAAGGAGAAGACCAAAGAAATGGAGCCCAATATACACCAGAGCCTGGAGTGAGAGCCAGGTCCCAGAACTGAGAGGCTCCTTTTCCAAAAGCTCACCTAGAAAAAGCAAAAAGCTTCCAAAAGCAAAAGCTTCCACACCCCTGGGGAAGGACCACCCTGAAAAGTCCTTTGGGAATTGGCAAAAAAAAGAAAAAAACAAACCATGAAAAAAAATCCCCCTTTTTGCCCTGGATGCTGTGGCTCAGTGGGTTGAGTGCTGGCTTGCAAAGCAAGGGGTCTCTGGTTTGATTCCCAGTCAGGGCATATGCCTGCGTTGTGGGCCAGGTCCCCCATGGGGATGCATGAGAGGCTACACACATTGATGTTTCTCTCCCTCTCTTTCTCCCTTCCCCTCTAAAAAATAAAATCTTTAAGTGAAAAAAAACCCCTTTTATTTCAGCAGTTGCTGAAACAGGCTCCCTTATCTGATAATGCAGTGATAAAGGCCCTTGATCAGGCTGTGTTGGGATCTGGGGGACATTTCGTGAGTTTCATGTCCTCCTTGGGCCCCTCCATGCCCCTCTGCAACCCTCTTGTTCCTCCCAGCTCTCTCTGCCCAGGAAGGTGGAGCTGGTGGGGTGGGGAGTAGAAATGGCCCCAGGCTGCAGGAGGCCTCTTTGTCAAGGTCAGTGTGCATATCAGGCCTGCTGACAATATCAAGACCAAACCACGACTTACCTTTTCTGCATTTTGCACTGGTGGTGGCTTCTCAACAGTCTAGAATGTTAAAGAGACATAAGCACAGCTGGAAGGGGCATGCAGGGTGCTGGAAGGCTATGCCAACAGAGGGACCCTGCTGTCAGCATCAGAACAGAACATGAGTTTTGGGGTGTCCATCTGGCTGCTACTCTCTGGATGTCTGTGGCCAACAGGTTTCACCTCTCTGAACCTCAGGGGGAATTGGAAGCTCAGTTATGAGGTGGGAATTGAAAGCTCCCTGTGGGGTCCATTGGGAGACAGCCAGACTAAGGAGCCTTCTCTCTGGTAAAGGACTCACACCTGGTAGTTTTCCTCAGCTGCGTGCCAGCATATGAAGACAGAGCACCAGCCCACACCCCTTTCTCCATCCACCACCTCTCCTTCCCCCTGCCACCTTCCCTGGCCTCCCCACCCTCAGAGATAACAGTCCCTCCATCACCCAGGGCTTTCTCTTCCTGCTTCCCTTGTTCCACAAATCAGACCTGTTTGCCTCTTGCTGGTCTTACCTGTCTTAATCCTGCCCTCTGGCCTGTGTCCTTGCAAACCCAGCTAGTCAGTGCCTCTGCCTCAATCCACCCCCCGGGGGCCAGGCTCTGTCCTTTGCTGTTGCTTGGGTTTCACAGGGCACTTGCAACAAACTATGAAGGTAACACTTTCCTCTCATATGCCGTAGTACAAGCACCAGACCAGATATCAGTCTGTGTCTGCAAGGTTGGTGGCTACTTCATTTCTGTCCTTCTGTGCCCACTATGGGACACAGCACTTCCTGGCCCTTAGTCATGATGGAAGAAGAAATGACAGAAGGCACTAGAAATGTGCAGAGACCCAGGTTGGTTTTCAAGACACAGCTGTCCCAGAGGTTACAAATCCTGGCCAGCATCATTCTTCTTTTAGGGCCACCCATGCCTCCTCTGAGACCACTTCTTTCCTTTCCAGCACAGCCCTCCTCCACCTGTGTCTTCCTGAGTCTTCTACATGCCTGGCTGCTATGATGCAGGTCTTGTGTGAGAAGGCCTGTGGTTGCTTCTCCACAGGGGCCAAGACAGCACATATGTTATGTACCTGAGACAAGTATGAAGCAGGCGGCTCATTAGATGCCCAAGCTGTGTCTGTGCCTGGGAATGGAGGACAGAGTCTGTACCTCCTTCTGCTCATGTGACAATATTGAAGCTGATGGGAACCTGCTCACAGGCAGGATCATGAAGCATGTATGCCCCTGGTTCCCTTGGGGATTTGTTGGGGACCTTGGTCAAAGGGTTGTGTGGGTAGGAGTCACTCACCCTTTTGCAGTATAGCCGCCAGATGCACCAGAGCAGCAACAACAACATGAGAAGGGCAGGGATGAGTCCAAAGAAATATAGAGGGCTGACAATTGGAATGAACTGTAGAGGGGGTGGGTGGGAAGATGTTGGGGCAGGTGATGAGTCAGGTGGTGGGTCAGGAGGCGGGTCAGGAGGTGGGTCAGGCGGCGGGTCAGGCGGCGGGTCAGGTGGCGGGTCAGGTGGTGGGTCAGGTGGTGGGTCAGACGGAGGGTCAGGTGGTGGGTCAGGTGGTGGGTCAGGTAGACGGCTACGTCGAGAGTCAGGTGGTGGGACAGGTGGATTGGCGGGTGGCAGGGTAGGTGTCCAAGCAGAAGGAAGGGCAGACATTTGGGTAGGCAGAGGAGCAGGCAGCCAGGCAGGCAGTGGGGTAGCTGGAGGGACAGTTGATGGCACTGGGGTAGCTGGAGGGAGAGTTGACTTCTTGCTCTGCAGAAAGCACACATGCCAGAGGCTTGAGGTGGGTTTCGGTAGCCTCCACCCACTTGTCTAGCACCAGGCATCCCCACCTACTGCCTGTCCAACTACTTCCCTTCTCCTCAGTTTGCTCCACCCACAGTGGGGCACAGTGGAACTAAGAGACCAGGGTTGGGAACCAGAGCCACAGTGCAGTCCTTGGCCTCAGACCCCACCACTCGACCTGATCAGATGCTCTGCGTCTCAGCTCTGACAAGAAAGTCCCAAGTCCTCTGGGAAGTGACAAACCAGCCCTCACTGCAGGTTTTGGGGACAGGACAGGGGCTGTGTGAGGACCACACATTCTAGACACTCAGATGGCTGAGGGGGCACTTCCAGGGCCCGTTGAGAGTCTGGGGGTACAGAGGCAGAGGCAGGAGACCTGCTCCATGTCCCCATCGCCTCTCTCCCACCTCCAGGATCTGCAGCCCCAGGCAAAACTACTCAATGTCTTTGAACCTCCATTTCCCTGTCTGTAAGGAGGAAATGAGCAGGCACTTGTGAGGCTGAGAGAGTTTGTAGAAAGTCCCAGCACAGGCCAGGCCCATGTGAGGACTTACGGAATGGGCACCATTGTCTTGTTATTCATACCAAAGGGCAAGTGTGCAGTATCTATGGACCCACATGTTGCACAGACCTTCCCTAACCACAGCCTGTGCTGTCAGAGAAGCTGGAGAGGGACAGTGGAGAGAGCCTGTGCCAGAACAGGAGACAGGTTGGCTGAAAGGGGAGGCAGGGTTGGGGCCAATGGTGATGCTGCTGTGCTGGGTCTGCAGCTGCACGGCTGCTCCTGAGCCCTTCTCTAAATGTGCCTGTTGACGGGGGGGGACTTCTGATGTCCCTTTAGGATGCTAGTTCCTGAATGGATGTCCAGGCACGAGTGAAGACTCAGATGGAGGACTGTCAGCACTGCTGGGACCCTCATGGGTTAACACTGGACAGCAGAGAGGTGGCAATTAAACACCAGAGTCCCTCTTGTCAGGCACACCTTCTCCAGCTTAACTCCATCTGTCGTCCCTGCCATGCCCCTGGGCTAAGGTGCCTGGGTGATGTGGAGTGTGAAAAGTGGGCACCTGGGGAGCAGCACCTCATTCCCAGCTTCCTTTTCCTGAGCTGAGCCCTTGGCCCCTCCCATAGCCTCGAGGCCTCCCCAACTACAGAGGGACAATCTTCTGCAGGGTTCATAGAAAATTAGCAGAGAGGGCCAGCTGAGGAGCAGGAGAAAGGAGGAGAGGCTGAAGGGAGGGTGATGACATCTGCAAAATGACAGCACGTGTTCCCGAAGCAATCTTGGCGGCCAGGGGCTTGGATGGTCATGAGTGGGTGGCAAGCCATTGGAGAGATTCACCAATGCAGAGGGAACACACCCTGACTGAGCAGGAAAAGAGCTGGTCTTACCATCTCCATCCCCTGGGACATGGACCTAGATTTGGATGGCCTACGTGGTCCAGAGGTTTGGAACTGTGGTCTTAGCACACAGCCTTCCAGCATCTCCCACTCACCCTAGCTGGAATCCAGATGGACTCAGAATTCCCTCCCCTAGATCTGGGCCATCCCAGATCGGGGTTTGTCAAGCTGGTGAACATGTGGGCAGAGTGTCTGTTTTCTTTCTGAAGTCTGCTTAGAGCTCTAATTGGTGCTGCCACGTTCCTCAATAGTACTCAGTTCATAGAAGGTGCAGCAATTCTAAAAAGCCTGGATAGCTGGCTGTATGCAGGGATCTTGGAGATGCACTCCCAGGGTACTTTCCAAGCTTGAGTGGGGGGACAGTTTCATGATTAAAGGCTAAAACCCAGAACTAGCTGTGAGATTCTCCCAGAGGTGGCTGTCTGCACAAGCTACTTGCTGGATCTGCCTGGGGCCATTGGTTCCCTCTCCTGCCCTCACAGGGTATCTCTCTCTCCAGTGCAGGGGATCTGCATAGCCCTGGAGATGCTGCAGCCCCACCCGACACTCACACAGTCCTCACTGATGATCCTAATATTGTTGTTGATGAAGCTGATGCCATTGTTCAGGCTAACTTCAACGAAGACCTCCCTAAACATAGAAAGGGCACATAGTGAACAACAGCCCAGACTGATACAATTCTTGCTCTTGGCTTAAACCATAGCCCACAGTTCTCCTTATTGGAATGACTTAGAACATCAAGCATTGAGGCTACCAGAGAGAGATTCGGAACTGTGGTCTTAGCACTCAGCCGTCTCCCTAGCTGAAGGGAGGGTGATGACATCTGCAAAATGACAGCATGTGTTCCCGAAGCAATCTTGGCGGCCAGGGGCTTGGATGGTCATGAGTGGGTGGCAAGCCATTGGAGAGATTCACCAATGCAGAGGGAACACACCCTGACTGAGCAGGAAAAGATGCTAGGGAGCATCTCCCACTCACCCTAGCTGGAATCCAGATGGACCCAGAATTCCCTCCCCTAGATCTGGGCCATCCCAGATCGGGGTTTGTCAAGCTGGTGAACAGTGGTCAAGCTGTCAAGCTGGTAAACATATCCAGACAGTGTGGATATGTTTAGCTTATCTCTAAGCACTACAAAATCAACCTGTGCAAAAAAGGCTGATCAGGCAGTGAGTAGCCCTGCATGGCGTCAAATGCCCTTGTGGCCATGAACTAAGTGACCAGGGGTAGCTCTTTGGTGTCACCATTTCCACTCTTCTGTATTTATTGACTAAGCCCCCATTCATGGCTTAGCTAGGTTTAAAAGATTGCTAGGAAAAATGGTACCATCTCTTGGGCACATCTTCTGCTGCATTCCTACCTTCTTCAGCAGAGCCAGGTTCAGCAGATCCCTGAACACTTTGGGGGACCACCAACCAACAAAGGTGGTTGCAGAGAATTCTCAGAGCCCTCTTGGATAAAGACAGGTGCTGTCCCAGCAGAGGTGGTATCTCACATTCTGGATACCGCATGGTGGTGACAACTGCCTATGTAAACCCTGAGCTGAGCACTTACTGGTTTGGATTTTCTATCTTTATCCCTGGGCACATTAGGTTGGTATCTTTCACAGATGTGGCTTTTTTATCTGAAAGAAAATAATATAAGAATGTCAATGTATATAGAACTATCATCACTGAGAACTACCTAAACAGAATTCCTATAACTAAAGGTATAAAGAAGAACACTCATCAAAGATGTGAAACAGGTAGGTCGCACACCCCCAAGCATGGTAATTAAGAAATGGGAGGCATCAAAATATAAAAAGTCCAATTTAAAAAAGGGCAAGGGGCTTGAACAGACATTTCTCCAAAGAGGACACACAGATGGCCAATAGACATCTGAAAACATGCTCAACATCACTAATCATCAAAGAAATGTGAACTAAAACCACAATGAGATATCACATCATACCTGTCTGAATGGCTGTCAAATCAACAAACAAGAGTGGGCAAGCATGTATGGAAAAGGGAAACTTCATGCACTGTTGGTAGGATTGTAAATTTGTGCAGTCACTATGGAAAACAGTAAGGATGTTCTGCAAAAATTAATTATAAAACTACCATATGACTCAGCAATTCCAGTTCTGGTTATTTATCTAAAAAAATCCACAACGCTAATTTGAAAAGACACTTGCACCTCTATGTTCATTGTATCATTTAAAAAAATAACCAAGATTGATGGTGGGGGGTTACCCCATTCCCTGCAGAGTCCCCCTGGGTCACCGTGGATGGTGAAAATAAGTCATTCCAGACACTTCTCGGTCTGCCAGGAAAAGGGGATGGCAATTTCCAATAGTAGAGAATACCTGAGGCCTTCTCTTGAAGTGGCTTTTATTGAGAACAATATGTACAGGGGTATGTGGCATGCATGCAAAGCTCATCAATCAATGTCAAAAAGCTGTGATTGAAGGAATACAGAGATTTGTCTCAGGTCAGGGTCTGGTAGACAGGGTGGTGCCCATTCGGCCCCGAAACCTGGGAAACTGATCACATTCTATGCTCAGGCCCCCAACATCAGTACTCATTAACTTCAGGACATTTTTAGCAAAGTAAGTTTTGTAAGATTTAATGCATTCCTTTCCCAGGCCTAATTGTCCCTGGGAACCGCCTGAACCAGTTTATTGCTGTACTTGCCTTTAGTATTGTTTCACTGACCCAGTCAGTTGGCTGGGCAGAGCAGACAAGAGATAAGGAGACTTCTTTCAGATAGAATGAGGACTCTGGCCATGATAAAGCCAAGGGGTGAAGGTCTTTTGCCCCTTCTCTGTGTCTACGAAGTCCTTCCCTGATGGCTTCTATGTGACTGTGCCTCTTTTAGGTTGCCCCTGCCATCGAGGGGTCTTACCCATTATTGACTAAACAGCCATCCTCTAGGGCCAAGCAGGATGATGTGAGGGAGGCAGGGGCTGTGCCCCTGTCAGGGGGACAGATTTTGTCTCCCCAGTGGCCTATTTTCCCAGCACCTCCTTGCTTAGCTCCAGCCTTGGGGCCCCGGCGAGGCTACAGTCCCAGAAACCAGGTGGGATGTTTCTCAACATAAGATATGGAAACATACTAGTGCACATTGATAAATAAATGAAAAACATGTGTTACATATATGCAATAGAATATTACTCAGCTATAAAGAGAATTAAATCTTATTTTTGTGACAACATTCATGGGCCTAGAGGGTATTACGCTAAGTGAAATAAGACAGAGAAAGACATATCATATGATTTCACTTATACATGGAATATAAAAACAAAAATAAATAAAAAAACAAAACAGAAACAAACTTAAATACATAAAACAATTTGATGGTTATCCGATGGGAGGTAGACTGGGGGGAAAAGAAAAAAATGTGAAAGTGATTAAGAAGTGTAGCATAGGGAATATCATCAATAATATTTACTGTATATAGTGTCAGATGTGTACTAGATTAACCAGGGTGATCACTTTATAAGTTATATAAATGTCAAATTACTATGTTGTATACCTGAAACTGATATGTTTATTGTAACTGAAAAATAGAATTGAATAAAAATTAAAGATTAGAATGTCAATGTACGTGTCCATCCATCCATTTTCCTTTTGCTTGCCCTGGCAAGCAGAGCTAACATTATGGCAAACACCAGCTTCTCTTCTCTGCCTTCTTCTGAACACATATTATACCTTAGGCACTGTGCAATCCTCTGTGCTTAATGGGGATAAGGCTTGCAGATTCCCTGCTCTCAAAGGCTTTACATTTCAGGAATATGAGGGGAAGATAGACAAGGAAATAACAATAAAGAAAATAACTGCCAGAGAGTGAAAAAATTCTGTGATATCAATAAACAAGGAAAGGAATAGAGAAAGAAGGGGGGAAGGGATACTGCTTAGGAATTGGTGACATGTCCTATCATTAAAGATCCTTTTTATCTTCTACAGAAACTGACACATTTATAACAAAAAAGTGCTTCAATGTCTTGAATTTGCTTCAAAATAATTGATAGTGAAAACATCAACAAAATCAGACCAGCCAGTGGTGGTGATTATTTAAAGTAGTTGATAGACGCTTTAGGTTAATTATATAATTCTTTTTACTTTTGTGTATTGTTGAAAATTTCCATAAACAAATAATGTGTCTCAGAGAAGTGGTCAATGATGACAGTGGTATAGGAGGATGTGTAATGTGCATCCTCTTATGAGCACACTGAAATATACACCTATATATAAAGCAAATTACTCTGGAGAGACAACTGACAGGTGATTAAAATAAACAAGAGAAAGAGACCACATAGAGAAAGCCCAGGCTACCCTGGGGCTTCTCCAGAATCTGCAGGAACTCTTCAGAATCAGAGGCAGCAGTGAGCACCATGGTTTACTCATATGTCCCCTCTACTTTCTGGGGTGAGGGAGGTGAGCACCTTTCTCTCCAGGTGCTTTGTCCTACCTGCAAGATTTCTGCAGTGCATTCCCAGTGACACTGCCCCAGAGATCATTTTAGTTCCGAATAAAAAGAGAAGGCAGGATCAACAGGGCATCACGACACACACCTGGGGATGCTACAGGCCAACGGACTAACACTTCAGCCATTGTAAGTTCCTATGAAGCCACAACTGGCTGCCAAAACCTGCTGGGAAACATAGCATACAAAGAGATTCTTTCTACACAATTCACATTCTGTACAATATATGAGAGAAAGACCATATAGAGAAGACTGGGAGCTGTGGGAGCTCTCTGGGAACTTTAGAAATTTTCTTGAGTCTAAAGGGTTAGTGAGAGCCATTGTATACTTCCCCCTCCATATTTAATAGGGCAGGTACTCTGCTCTACCTGTAAATTTGCCACAGCATGTTCCTGGATACATTGCATGAGTTTATTTAGAGTCTAAATAAAGGGAGCCAGCAGGACTAAGAGAGCCCTGCTACACACATCTGGCCTCCCTCCAAGCTGGTCCAGTTTTATAGGCCAGCTCCCTGGACACTGTGGTCATCAACTCAGCTCCAGCTAAACTTTCAAAACTGTCTTGCACACTCTGCCTATAGAGAGGTCACTTTCATACTAGGTCACTTTTTCATGACTGGAAGAGATAGCTATTTTGTCTCATTCACATATAAAAACAGAGAAAATCAAACAAATAAAAAGAAGACTATCTATCAAATAAAGAAAGAAGTAAAGTGCCACCAAAAGGCTAGTGAAACAGAGATAAGTAATTTGCCTGATAAAGAATTCAAAACACGGTCTTAAGGATGCTCACCGAACGTGACAGTGAAAGAGAGGGAATTAGGGGGAACTTCAACAAAGAGTTAGAAAGTATAATAAAGAACTAAGCACACCTGAAGAATACAATAACTGAAATGAAAACTACACTAGAAGGAATTAACATCGGAGTAGCTAATAGAGAGGAATGGATCAGTGACCTGGAAAACAGATGAGTGGAAATCAACCAATCAGAACAGGAAAAAAAATGATGATAGCTTAAAGCAGTGGTCCCCAACCTACTTGTTATCATGGACAAGTTTCATGGAAGACAATTTTTCCACGGACTAGGGGGTGGGCAATGGTTTCCAGATCATTCAAGTACAATACATTCAAGCTCACCTCTTGCTGGGTGGCCCAATTCCTAACAGGCCCAGACTGGTACCAGTCCACGGCTCGGAGGTTGGGGATCCCTGGCCTTAAGGTACCTCTGGGGAAACATCAAGTGTACAAACATTCACATTATAAGAATCTCAGAAGGTGAGGGAAGAGAGGAAGGAACAAAAACCTGGAATGGAAACATATCCAGGTTTAGGAAGCACAAAAAGTTCCAAACAAGCTGAATCCAAAGAGGCCCACACCCAGACATTTGGTTATTAAAGTAACAAAAGTGGAAGAGCGAAAAAATTTTGAAGGCAGCAAAAGGAAAACAACTAGCTACAGACAAAGGCAACTCATAAAATTATAAGCTGATTTCTCATCAGCAACTTTACTGGCCAGAGGGAATGACAGTACATCTTATAGTGCTGGGGGGAAAAGGAAAATACAACCTAGAATAATTTACCCAGCAAGGCTATTATTCAGAATTGAAGGAGAGAGAAAGAATTTTTCAGACATGCAAAAACTGAAGGAGTTCACTATAAGCCAATTTTACAAGAAATATTAAAGGGTCTTCTTTAATCAAAAAAGGGAAGGACAAAACCATAAGTAAGAAAATATGATATACAAAAAATATCTCACAGAAAGAGCCAACTAATTAATAGATAACAGTGAATAACACATTTTAAAAAGCTACTATGGTTAAAAACAAATGTACTAAACTCAACTGAAAATAAAGAGTAATAAGAAGATATACAAAACAAAAAGATCTAAAATATGACATAAAACATAAAGCATGGAGATGGGAGTAAAAATGTTTTTTAGAATATATTTGACCTTAAATGCCCATCAGCTTAGAATAGACTGTTATATATAAAGAATGAGGCCCAGGACTTGTGGGCTCTAAGGAAACTGAATGAGCTCAGTGAAGTCAAAGAGAACTATGAGAAACTGCAGGGAAACTATCAGGAATTTACTGAAAACTATATCAACCTGGAAAAGGACATAGAAACTATCAAGAAGACACAAGAGGAAATGAAAAATACGAATTCTGAATTGAAGAACACAGCAGCCTAGATGAAGCAGAGGATTGAATCAGTGAGTTAGAGGATAATGTAGAAAAAGCTCCCAGAAAGAGCAAGAAATGGAAAACAGACTACAAAAGAATGAAGAGGCATTTAGGGAAATGCAGGACAACATGAAACGTAATAATATCCATTTAATAGGGATACAAGAAGGAGAAGAGGAGCAAGGGATAGAGAACCTGTTTGAAAAAGTAATGATGGAAAATTTCCCCAATTTGAGGAGAGAAAAACTCTCAGAAGTCCAGGAAGCACAGAAGATCCCATTCAAGAGGAACCCAATGAGGCCCACTCCAAGACACATCATCATTAAAATGGCAAATAGCAAAGACAAAGAAAGAATCCTAAAGGCAGCAAGGGAGAAACAGGTAGTAACATGCAAGAAAGTCCCAATATGGCTAGCAGCTGACTTCTCAACAGAAACACTACAGTCCAGAAGGGAATGCCAAGAAATAGTCCAAGTCATGAAAAGCAAGGCCTACAACCAAGATTGCTCTAGGCAGCAAGAATCTCAATTAAAATAGAAGGGGAAATAAGGAGTTTCCCACACAAAAGAAGACTAGAAGAATACGTCTCCACCAAACCAGCACTACAAGCTATGCTAAAAGGACTTGTTTAAGAAGATGGGAAAAAAAAAGAGGGAGAAAGAGAAAAACAGGTACAAAGGGAAAATATTGAATAAGTTTCTGTCAATAATAACTCTCAATGTAAATGGACTAAATACCCCAATTAAAACACACAGGATAGCTGAATGGGTAAGAAAACATGACCTACACATATGCTACCTACAAGAGACCACATCAGAACAAAGGACCTACACAGATTGAAAGTAAAGGTATGAAAAAAATGTTCCAAGCAAATGGGTAAGAAAAAAAAAAAGCAGGGGTAGCAATACCTACATTAGACAAAATAAATTTCAAAACAAAGGCCATAATAAGAGACCAGAGGGACATGTTATAATACTCAAAGAAAGAAACCATCAAGAAGACCTAAACATTGTAAAGTTATATGCACCCAACATAGGAACACCAAAATGTATAAGTAAAATCATGGACAACGTCAAGAAAGATACAGACAGAAACATACTGAGAGCAGGGGACTTTAACACCCCATTGGCAATAATGGACAGAATTTCCAAACAAAACATCAACAAGGATATTGTGGAGCTGATTGACACATTACATCAAATGGACTTAACTGACATGTAAAGAACCTTTCATCCCAAAGAAGCTTAAATACACATTCTTTTAAAATGTGCATGGAACTTTTTCAAAGATAGACCACAGGATAGGACACAAAGCAAGCCTGAACAAATTCAGGAAAGTTGAAATAATAACAAGCATTTTCTCAGACCACAAGAGTTTGAAACTGGAAACCAACCTCAAGGAGAAACCTCAGAAACTTGCAAACTCATGGAGACTGAGCAGCACACTATTAAACAATGAATAGGTCAATAATGAGATAAGTGAAGAAATCAAAAAGTTTCTGGAAACAAATAAAAATGAGCATGCAACAGTCCAAAACCTATAGGACACAGCAAAGACAGTCCTGAAAGGGAAGTTCATAGCAACACAGGCCTACCGAAAAAAGATAGAAACATTTCAAATAAAAGACCTAACACTACAACTTCAAGAACTGGAGAAACAACAACAAATAAATCCCAGAGCAAGTAGAAGGAAGGAAATAATCAATATCAGAGCAAAACTCAATGACATAGAGATGAAAATGACAATTCAAAGGATCAACCAATCCAGGAGATGGTTCTTTGAAAAGATAAATAAAATTGACAAGCCTTTAAGCAGACTCATCAAGAAAAAAGGGAGAGGACCCAAATAAATAATATCAGAAATGTAAGGGGAGAAATAACAATTGATACCACAGAAATACAAAGGATTGTAAGAAACTACTATGAACAATTATATGCCAAGAAATTTGAAAACCTTGATGAAATGGACAAATTTCTAGAAAAGTATAATCTTCCAACACTGAAGGAGGAAGAAACAGAAAGCTTGCACAGACCGATAACAGCTGGGGAAATTGAAGCAGTAATCTAGAAACTCCCAGCACATAAAAGTCGAGGGCTGGAAGGTTTCACAGGAGAATTTTACAAAACATTTTAGGAAGACTAACCCCTGTCCTTCTCAGACTATTCCAAAAAATCCAAGAGGAGGGAAGGCTCCCAAACTCCTTTTATGAGGCCAGCATCACGCTGATCCCAAAAACAGATAAAGACCCTACAAAGAAAGGAAACTACAGGCCAGTTTCGCTGATGAACATAGATGCTTAAATCCTCAAAAAAATATTGGCCAACCGCATCCCACAATACATTCAAAAGATTATCCACCACGATCAAGTGGGATTCATCCCAGGGATGCAGGGATGGTTCAATATACGCAAGTCAATAAACATAATACATCACATAAATAAAAGAAAAGACGAAAACCACATAATCAGCTCGTTAGACAAAAAGCATTCGATAAGGTACAGCAGCCATTTATGATCAAAGCACTCAGCAAAATGGGAATAAATGGGGCATTCCTCAATGTAATTAAGGCCATATATGAAAACCCTACAGCCAACATCATACTCAACGGGCAAAAACTGAAAGCTTTCCCACTAAGATCGGGAACATGACAAGGATGTCCGCTTTCACTGCTTCTTATCAACATCATATTGGAAGTCCTAGCCACAGCAGTCAGGCAAGAAAAAGAAATAAAAGGCATCCAAATAGGAAAGGAATAAGTAAAACTATCATTTTTTGCAGACAACATGATAGTGTGCATAGAAAAACCCTCTAGACTCCACCAAAAAACTCCTCAACCCAATAAGTGAATTTGGCAAAACAGCAGAATACAAAGTCAATATTCAGAAATCAAAGGCATTTTTGTACACCAGCAATGCAATAGAAGAAGAAGAAATCAGAAAAAAAATACCATTCGATATAGCAAGAAGAAAAATACAGTACCTAGGAATAAATTTAACCAAGGAGGCAAAAGACCTGTATGCAGAAAACTATACAACATTGAAGAAAGAAATTAAGGAAGACACAAATAAATGGAAGCATCTACCGTGCTCATGGATTGGAAGAATTAATATCATCAAAATGTCCATACTACCCAAAGCAATTTATAGATTCAACGCAATCCTTATTAAGATACCAATGACATATTTCACAGACATAGAACAGATATTTCAAAAATTTATATGGAACCATAAAATGACCCCAAATAGCTGCAGCAATTTTGAGAAAGAAAAACAAAGTAGGAAGGATCACAATACCAGATATCAAACTATACTACAAAGCCACTATACTCAAAACAATCTGGTACTGGCACAAGAACAGACCCATAGACCAGTGGAACAGAATAGAAAGCCCAGAAACAAGCCCAGGTCTATGTGGGCATCTAATATTTGACAAAGGGGGCAGAAGCATAAAATGGAGCCATAATAGCCTCTTCAACAAATGGTGTTGGGAGAGCTGGACGGCTACATGCAAACAATTGAAATTGGATCATCAGCTGACACCACACACAAAAATAAACTCAAGATGGATAAAAGACTTAAATATAAGTCTCAACACCATAAAAGTCCTAGAGGAGAACATGGGCAGGAAACTCAGATATCCCACGCAGCAATTTTTCCACTGATATGTCCCCTAAAGCAAGGGCCATAAAGGAAAGATAAACAAGTGGGACCTCATCAAAATACGAAGCTTCTGAACGGCAACAGAAAACATCAGCAAAATGAAAAGGGAGCCAACTCTATGGGAAAATATATTCGCTAACGATACATCAGATAGAGGTTTGATCTCCAAAATATATAAAGAACTCACACAACTCCACTCCAAGAAGACAAAGGATCCAATCGAAAAATGAGCCAAGGTCCTGGGCGGACGCTTTTCCATGGAAGAGATACAGAGGGCCCAGAGACATTTGAAAGGATGCTCGGCATCACTAGCCATCAGAGAAATGCAGATCAAAACCACCATGAGATACCACCTCACACCGGTCAGAATGCCATCATAAACAGATCTACAAACAACAGGAGCTGGAGAGGCTGTTGAGAAAAGGGAACCCTAGTCCACTGTTGGTGGGAACGCAGACTGGTGCAGCCACTGTGGAAAGCAGTGTGGAATTTCCTCAAAAAGCAGAAAATAGAACTGCCTTTTGATCCAGTGATTCCCCTGCTGGGACTATACCCTAAGAATCCCAAAATGCCAATACAAAGGAACCTATGCACCCCAATGTTCATAGGAGCACAATTTACAATAGCCAAGGGTTGGAAGCAACCTAAATGCCCATCAGTAGATGAGTGGATCAAAAAACTATGATACATTTACACAATTGAATAGTATACAGCAGAAAGAAAAAAAGAACTATACACTTCGCGACAGCATGGATGGAACTCGAGAGCATTATGCTAAGTGAAATAAGCCAGGGGGTGAAAGACAAATATCATATGATCTCACCTATGCGTGGAACCTAACCAACAATACAAAGATGCAAGGAAAATAAGATCAGCAACACTGAAAGGAAAAGAAACCAACAGAGACTAGAGGGAAGGAAAAATGTTTATTTTTTTATTTATTTTTTCTTTACTTTTCTTTCTGGACCTGCCTGTGATGATGTCCGTTGTTGACCCTATATGACCTTGGGTCGTTTGTTTGAGCCTTCCAGGAGTCTACTGTCTCTGTCTGATTCCTGCTTTGGACAGCTCTGTGACCCCTTCGGCCAGGGATCCACTGTTTCTGTAGATCGCTCTGCACTCTCACGCCGGCTCCTTGAGTGTGCTCCCTGGCCAACAGGATCCCCCACCTGCCTGGGTGCCCAGGCTTGCCCAAGCCCAGGGGCACTAATTCGCAACCTCGTGCACTCGTCTGGACCCCCGCCTGGCAGGCACCCCGCACTGGTCAGTTTAGGGTCTTCTATTTTGTACTTTCCCCACTTTTGGCTCTTTTGCGGCATCCCCTGCCCACGCAAAATGGAGACTACAGAAATGGGAGCAAGTCAGCTCCAGGACTCTCCAGTTAATCCTGTCTGCAGTCTCTCCTCCAGGACCTCTGGGCAGCTCTGTTACCCCTTCGGCTGGGATCTACTATTTCTGCAGACCGCTCTGCACTCTTGGGCCCATGCAGGCCAGTTTACGCCTACCCTTGCCGATCTGTGCACTCCCTCACAAGCCCCGTGGCCACCAATCTGCGGGAGCTCTGGCCAGCCCGCGCGGGTCTGCACACACGCTCGCCAACCCTCCCCGGCCACTTGGCGCATGTGTGTGAGCACCTGCACTGGGTGATTTTGGCTAAATTGAGTATTCTTATTAGTTGTTCTTAACTTTTTTATATGTATATTCTGTATATTCTTAAATGTTTAATAGAGTCATATTGTCAATATTTTACTCTATAGCTTCTGGGTTTGAAGATTTTACCTCAGGGTTAGAAAAATATTATTTTGTATTTTTTCCTAAAACTCCTTAGATTTTTTACACATTTATTTTTAACTCACATGTATATTTCTTGTATAATGTGTGAAACAGGGCTCTATATTTATTTTATTTCAATTAATAGTGGTCCATGCACCTTATGTTGAATAAGCTTTAAAATATCAATTTAATCATATATTACATGGTTAGAGAGATATATACATTTGTTTCTAGAGTGCTCATTTTATTTCATTGATCTAACTTGACTATTTCTGTGCAGGTGTCATGTCGTTTTAATTGCTGAGACTTCATAATAAATTTAAAATTTGTAATATTTTATAATGGATTTTGACATTTAAAAAAATATATAAAATCAATCTCCATTTCAAAAAAGAAAGAAAGAAAGAAAGACAGAAAGAAAGAAAGAAAGAAAGGAGCTCCTACCTTTTGTGACAACATGGATGGACCTGGAGAATGTCATGCTAAGTGAAATAAGCCAATTGGTGAAAGACAAATACCATATGATCTCACCTATAAGAGGAATCTGTTCAACAAAATAAGGTGATGAACAAAATAAACCACAGGCATAGAAACATGGAGCCAAAAGTTCCCAGATGGTATGGGGAAGGAGGACAATGGTGGAAAGAAGGCAAAGGGACTAGACAAAGAACATGTATGAATGACCCATGGACATGGACAACAGAGTGGGAATTGACTGTGGGAGCGGGGTGGGATGGGTGGAGAGGGGCAAAAGGGGAAAAAAATGAGACAACTGTAATAGAATAAACATGAATTAAAAAATAAAAAAAGGAAAAAGTGTATTTCCATATATTTTATTGAAGAAAATGTAATCAAAAACAACCAAATCATCTTCATCAGTGCATAAGAACTCCTGATAATAAACAGCCCTGCTTGGTCACTCTGGCTAGCCTCTGACCAGATAGAGACTGGCAGTTGGCAAAGGGACCCAGGACTGTGGGATGGGCTCTCCTGTGTAAGGCGCTGGCCTTGGTCTTCCTCAGAGAGAAGCGCCGGTGATCTCCAGGGTGGGAACCAACACACCCACAGTCCACGGACCACAGAGGCAGCATGTGGACACATTTCCTGGGGGATAGGCTGTGTCCCATCTTCCTCAACAAAAGTCATGTCAGGGAGGCTCAAGGCCCAGGCTGGGCAATCAGATCACCTGGGTCTATGTCGCAGCTCTTCCAGCACCAGCTGCTGACTGTAAGCAAACTCTTTAATATCCCCTCTCCCTGGTTCCAGATCCATAAAGAAGGAGGAACAGTAGGTCTCCTTGGAGAATTAATTGTGATAGTGGATACAAGGCACGTGGTGCAGTCAGGGCTCAGTAAATATTAGCTCTACACGTAAAGGAGATACGCAGTCCTAAACCTCTCCTGAGAATGTATAGGCCAAGGGAAACCTGATTCCCCAAGGCCATCTATATATACCCTGTGTGGTGTGGAACATGGCAAGACCGTCCCCAGCCCCATTCTGTGCACTGTGGAAATAAGGAGATATGGCCTAAAAGTGTACTGGGGTGGAGGAGGGGGGACAGGAGGGGCTCTCGATATACCAGATGGCCTTGGAATAGAAGTCATTGATCATGATATAAACATTTCAAATGACTGTGTCAGGGGGCTAACTGGGAGAAGTGAGGAGGACGCAGAAAAAATCCAACTGTACCCCAACGCTCTCCGGGAAGATCGTACCCACCTCAGTGCTGCCTTCAGGGAGGTCCACCGGGTGCTTTAGAGTTTTCATTAATTTGTGTGTTTTTATTTTAAAATTAAGACCTTCCATGCATTACCAAACTATATATATTATAACACTTAATCAGTATAATGGTCATATTGGCCAAATTTTACAGAAGAGAAAAAAGAGGCTGAGAACCAAACACTCATTTGGTCAAGGTCACACGCTGATGTGTGCTTGTGCCAAATTGCAGGGCCCAGGCCTGGAAGAAGGCATCTGCTCTCATCCAAGGTGAGCACACACTGCTGAGAAAGCTATCAGTGCACCGGGCACAGACTCACATTTGCAGAGCTGCCTCCATTCCCCTCCAACTGGACTCGTGGGATTTACTAACTCAGCTCTCCAGGGAACCGAAAGCTGAGGAAAGGGTGCAGTAACACATCTGTGAGGGTCAACCCAGACCCCAAACCCTTCCTCAGCAGGGGACAGCCTTGCCTCAGCTATTCCTGTGGTTTTGATCATCTCTTCGCTTTGATGTGAAAAAAGAGGTGGTCAGGCTTTCCAACCAGGCTCCTCTGCCACTTGACCAAGCTGCGTGTGTACTCACAAAATCCATAATAAATGGTTAGCAAGGTATTTGAGTGTGTGACTGGCTCAAAGAAATAAATACTGATGTAGGAAATAGGTCACATGGGGGACCGCAGGGCTCTACTTACCAAAGAATGTCTTTTTGCTGAACTTGAATCTACAAATAACTTCATTCCTGTTCTTGGCATTATTAAATCCTTTTCCAGTTACGTACAATTCATAGTTTTCTGCAAGGGTAACATACAGACATCTGTGTGAGAAAGGGCTGAGTTCTGTGTTCCCACTGATCTCACAATTATGGCAGGCCACCCCCTAAAAGAAAATCCCAGGGGTCCCTCGAGGGGAAGCAGCTGTGTCTGTACCACCATTTGTGTACCACCTGGACCACATCCCCGATCTTCACCTGATTACGCTGAGGGTCCACTGTAGGGAGGTTGGGCTGGGCCTTGAGCACTCAGGGGGCTTCTCACCACAGCCCCTGATCACGGAGCACATTGAAGGCACCCAACTTCATGCCCTCCATGGGCTTCTGACCTGGAAATCCCTGGCACCCACTAAGGGTGTGTAGGCAGTGTTCTCTACCATACCATTCCTTACAGAAATGAGAGAGGAGTGCAGACAATGCAGCTTGAAGATATCCTTGCCTCACCTCAAGCTGAGCACCCAGGCTTGGGTGTCCCAGGGACTTTCTGACACTCGGGGGTCTATTCCTCCTCCCTGTCATTCTGCGTGTCCCTGTGACAGCCTGGAAACACTGGGGATAGCGGCAAGAGTTGGGTGAGGCAGGAGGGAGCTGAGGACCCTGCACAGCAGACTCTACCACATAAGAAGTCCCATCTTAGCTGAGATTCCAGAAGTCAGCAGACGACTGCTCTTCCTCTGCCTCTTGCTGACCCTCCATGGACCTCACCCGCCCACCCTGGAGTCTACCAGCCTTTTTTTCTGGCACTGTGGAGACACTGATGTGCTAAGGTACTCTTCTGGGCCCAAACCCTTCCCCAGGATGCCGGGCCCCTGGCTGTTCCTGAAGCAAATACCATGGACACAGAGAGGGCGGGTAGTGGGCTTGGCATTGAAGAGTTAGCCAAGGAAAATCTGCTGGTCTTCCCATGGCCAGAACAAAGTGACTGGCCTCCACCTCTTCCTCCTGGCCCATTGGGCTTGATTTTCCCAGGTCAGTTCACTTAAGGAATAGTTCCTCAGCAATGCCTGTAAAGCCTTGTACTTGGTGTCCTGATTCCTCCTGCTTCAGGTCTTCCTGGGGCAACCATTTGAATAAGGCCATGTCTGCAAATTCTCTGCCTTAAAGAAAACAGACTCTTGAGCTGTGGCCAAAGTCGGCCTGCTGACAAGTTTGGCTTTCCAGAGTTTATAAAAAATGGGATCCCCCATTGAAAAGTCTCCACATTATCCCTTATAATCCACTTTCCTGGCTTTACTTTGAATCATGGGAACGTTGGTGGATTTCTTTCTGCATGTCAACCAGCAGTGTGTCAGGGATGCTCCCCATGGCCCAGAGCCTGCCTTCACTCCGGGAGCCCTCACACTGCAGCCAGCCATCCTTTGTTTGGCATGGCCCATGCCTCTTGGTTGCCATACCTGCCCGGCCCTGGAGAGTACCTGATGGCAGTTATCCTGACCTAGGAAGAGCCTGAGCCACATCAAAGTCTGGGAGAGCGCTGATGGTGAGAGAGTGGGAAATGTCCACTGGTGGCCTTTCGCTGAGAAATCAGGTGTGTGGCTGATTCGTGGCAGGCTTGGTGTCTCTAAGCGATGTGCCTTCCCTATGCACGGTAGCCAGCTACACGAGGCTGCTTTGAACCCAGTTCTGCCAGGCTGCACATTGACTGCTCCCACTTCACACGGGCCCTGCCCACCATGACCAGGGCTCCATATCTGCAGGGAGGGAGCAGCGTGACCTGTCTCCTAGCCAGCTCCTTTTGCCTGCCCACTTGGGTCACCCTGAGCAGGTCTCTGCCCCTCATTTTCTCAGAGGATTACCTGCAATTTACGTTGCTGGATTATGGACAGTAAAGAAGTATTTCTCTGCAAGGCACAATCCTAAACTAATAAATCATGTTGTAATTATATATAGACTAAAACAAAGTTCTGCTGATTGTGGAGAAATCAGGCTCTGGATGAAGCTAAAACGCCAGGACAATCTTCCTGCCACAAGAAACGGCCATGAGGAACCAGAAGTGGGCAATCCATGCCAGGCCAGAGCACTGAACTCCTGTGTTCATCCAAAGTGACATTCCACACTAAGCATCTACTATGTGCCGTTGCTTAATTTTCTCCCCTAGTGCTCCCAACAAACCCTAATTTAAGCAACATTACCCAACTGTTACACAGAGAGAGAAACTGGTGCTTAGAAAAGGCAGGTAGCTTCCCCAGTTCATGCCAGCTCCTGGACCCACTTACACCACCTCTGCTGGGGACAAACTCTCTCTGGTACCAGAAGGCGTGGCCTGTGGGATTCAGCTTCACAGGGCTGTGAGAGCAAGCCAGAATGCCCTGGGTGGTCACAGCCTCGCGATGAAAGTAGGGCCCAGCCTCCTTCACTGTGTGACAGGAGGACGGGCCGCTGCTGAGGGCAGAACCCTCTGACAGCCCAGAGCACAGCCTGGGGCTGCAATGCTCAGGAATCTTGCATGCTGCCCCTGTGTCCAGATGCCCTTCCTTCCTGACTTGTGCTTCCTGCTGCCCCTCATGCCTGCTCTGTTGCTGCTTCACCTTTGCGGGAGGGTTCCCTCTCTCCCTAGGAATGCAGCTCCCAAGAGGGCTCAGTTAATTCTGCAGGTTTCACTAAGTGAGAAGCAGGGTGATGTGTTCAGATTTTGGAGAGAAAAGACTTTGAGTTAAAGAAGCTTTGCGTTTCTATGTAGCTATTCCTTCTGTTCTCAGCACCCCGAACCCCAATTCCTCCCACAGCCACAACCACAGGAGGAAAATGTAGCCACCTGAAGGCCCACAGGGAGACTGATGAAATAAACTTGGTCCATCCATGTAATGGAATACTGTGCAGAAGGTTGGGAAATATTATGTATGTCATGAATGTATTCAGGTAAAACTGACCTTGTAAAGCCTATTGAGAGGGCTATGTACGTATATATGATTGACTCTTTATGGTTGTTATTTCTGAAGAGAGCAGGTTGGGGCAGAGGCGGAACTTCAGGTGTGGACAAAGTGCCCATGGGCGGCAGCGCCAGAAGGATATTGAAAGAGCCACTTGGTTCCCCCTGAGAGCAGCAGGGTCAAACTATGAGCGTTGACCTACAGCCTACAGCACCAGAGTCCCCAAAGCACGCAGATAACAGTCAGCTGTGAAAAGAGGCAAGGTGCTCCCTGCCCGACAGGGGGTTAGAGATGCAAAGAGCCTTTTAAAGGGCCAACACAAAAATTTGTAGTGACAGCCACTTATCCTGGGCTCCTGTGGAGGTGGCGATCATGGGCTGTGGCTGCCCAAGGAGAGGGGGCTTTCAGAAAGGAACTGAAAGGGTGGACACCGGGGACTTGTTACTGACTCAACCTCCATTCTGCAGCAGTCATCTTCCTCAGGCAGACCACTCCCCTGCGCAGAAGCAGCATGAAAGGACAGAATATCTATGCCCTCAGGAGACTTGGCCCCAGCCCAGTGTTGGGCAAGTCTGACTGCTGAGTACAGAGCAGCAGTCACAGTTAGTAGATCCCTGGCTAAAGGGGACTCAGAGTGGTTTGGAAACATTTGAGGAAAGTCTGGCGACGGATGTGTTGGAGAGAGAACTGAGGGAGTAGCAGAGGGGACCCCAGTGCTGACTTCTCCCCTATATGGCAGCAGCCACATTGCTCAGGCAGACCATTCCCCTGAGAGTCAGCAGTGTGCAAGGACACAATAGCCCTTCCAAAAGGTGGGACTCTGCCTGGCCCTGACTGCTGAGGGCAAGGTGACTAGATTAACAACTGGAGGAGACAGGCACTGAGAGTAGATTCCTGGAAGTCTCTTAAAGACTGCCTAAGGTCAGATGGGATCTACAGCTCTCATGATGAGAGGCAGATAGAAAGAAGGAAGGAAGGAAGGAAGGAAGGAAGGAAGAAAGAAAGAAAGAAAGAAAGAGGCCTCCTACCATAGAAGTTCACACCACAAAATCAAGAAGTCAAGAGAGATTAATTTAAAGCAGAAGCAAAAAAAAGGAGTCTCAAAAAAAAAATCAAAAGACAAAGAAACACCCTCAATTGAAGGGAAAGAAAGAATCTCCAGAAAGAGAAATAAAAGAAATAGAGACAAATAAACTATCAGATATTGAGTTCCAAACAACGGTTCTAAGGAAGCTCAGTAAGCTCAAGAAGAATTACCAAAAACAACAGGGAAACTATGAGGAACTTATTGCAAACTATATCAGCATAAAAAAAAAGACATAGAAACTATCAATAAGAGGCAAGAGGAAATGAAGAAAACAATTTCTGAATTGAAGAACACAGTAGAAGGAATCAAAAGTAGGCTAGATGAAGCCGAGGATTGAATCAGTGAGCCGAAAGACTAGGTAAAAAAAGCTCCCAGAAAGAGCAAGAAAATGAAAAAAGACTTAAAAAGAATAAAGAAGTATTTAGGGAAATGCAGGACAACCTGAAACATTATAATATCCGTATAATAGGAATTCCAGAAGGAGAAGAGGAATAGGATGAGAGAACATGTTTGAAAAGTAATGATGGAAAACTTCCCTAACTGGAGGAGAAAAGAAGTCACACATGTTCCGAAAGCACGTAGGGTCCCAGTCAAGAGGAACCCAATGAGGCCCACTCCAAGACACATCATCATTAAAATGGCAAATACCAAAGACAAAGAAAGAATCCTAAAGGCAGCAAGGGAGAAAGAGGTTGTAACATAAAAGGGAGCCTTGATATGGCTAGCAGCTAACTTCTCAACAGAAACACTGCAAGCCAGAAGGGAATGGCAAGAAATATTCCAAGTCATGAAGAGCAAAGGCCTGCAACCAAGACTGGTCTACCCAGCAAGGCTCTCAGTTAAAATGGAAGGCGAAATAAGGAGTTTCCCAGACAAAAGAAGCCTAGAAGAATACACCTCCACCAAACCAGCACTGTAAAAATGCTAAAGGGACTGCTTTAAGATGAAGAAAAGGTTTCTGTGAATATCCAGTTCCTTTCACAGTTGCCAATATTACCAATATTTTTAATATGTATTAATCTGATTGTGTCGATGATATGTTATTTTAATTGTTCCTTTATTATTTGTTGAAAGTAAACTTGTTTTTGTAAATTTCCTGCCTATTTCTATTATTTTTAAAAAGCTTTAAATGATTTTTTGGTATTTTTCCATTTACTGATTAAAGGTTTGTAGAATTTTTTTCCCCTTAAAATAAAAAAAAACCTATTAATCCTTTTTAAATGTATGGCAGATACTTTCCCATTCTATTTCTTGTCCTTTAACTTTTTTATATGTATATTTTTTATAGTCTTAAATGTTTAGTATAGTTATATTGTCAATATTTTACTTTATAGAGTCTGGGTTTGAATATTTTCCTTCAGGATCAGAAAAATTTTGTATTTTCTTCTAAAACTCCTTTGATTCTACATATTGATTTTTAACTCATCTGAATATTTCTTGTATAATGTGTGAAATAGGGCTCTATATTTGTTTTATTGCAAGTAATAGTGGTCCATGCATCTTATCTGTTGAATAAGACTTATTTTTTTATTGATTTGAAATATTAACTTAATCACATATTACATGGTTAGATATATACATTTGTTTCTAGAATGTTCATTATATTTCATTAGTCTACTTGGTTACTTCCATGCTGGTGTCATGTTGTTTTAATTGCTGAGACGTTATAATGGTTTTAATTTTTAAAATATTTTATAATTGACTTTGATATTTAAAAAAATAAATAAAATCAATCTGCATTTAAAAAAGAAAAAGAGAAAGAAAGAAAGATGGAACTCCTACTTTTTGAGACAACATGGATGAAACTGGAGAATATTACGCTAAGTGAAATAAGCTAGCCGGTGAAAGACAAATACCATATGATCTCACCTATAAGTGGACTCTATTCAACAAAATAAACTAATGAACAAAATAAACCACAGGCATGGAAACATGGAGCAGACTGAAAGTGACCAGAGGGGATGGGGAAAGAGGACAATGGTAGAAAGAAGGGGAAGGGACTTGACAAAGAACTTGTATAAATGACACACGGACATGGACAACAGAGTGAGACTTGACTGCGGGAGCCGGGGGTGGGGGTGGAATGTGTGAAGGAGGGCAAAGGGGGAAAAGTTGAGACAACTGTAATAGAATAAACATGATTTAAAAATTAAAAATAAAAATTAAAAAGAAAAGAATCCAAAAACACCAATTCAAAAGAACCTATGCACCCCAATGTTCATAGCAGCATAATTTACAATAGCCAAGTGCTGATAGCAACCTATGTGCCCATTAGTAAATGAGTAGATAAAAAAACTATGGTACATTTACAGAATGGAATACAAAGCAGCAGAAAGAGAGAGAGAGCTACTACCTCTCGCAACAGCATGGGTGGAACTGGAGAGCATTATGCTAAGTGAAATAAGCCAGGCTGTGAAAGACAAATACCGTATGATCTCACCTGTTAGTGGAACCTAATCAGCAAAGCCAACAGGCAAGAAAAATATGACCAGCAACATTGAAAGAAAGAAGAAACCATCAGGGACACGATTAGGGGAGGGAAGGGCATAGGGGAGAGAGGATGAGAAAGGGTCAGATGAAGTAACAGGGAAAGGGTGTGAAGGACACATGGAGGAAGCCAAGGTGGGGCAGGATTGAGCGGGGGAGGTGAGGGTACGTGTGGCAGGGAAAGTGTGGTGGGTAAATGGGAGACAAATGTATTTGAAAAATTAAAGAAAAATAAATAAGTAAATGTAATATGGTGAAGATTAGAAAAATTGCCACAGTTAAAGCTACATCGATGGAAGGGTTTGGGGTGAATTAGTCTGATGTCTATAATTTACCTTGAAATTCATCAAAAAATAAGATGAACTGATGGAGCAAAACAGAAACATAAATAGACATGATAAAGAAAATATGGTCAGATGTTAAACTACAATCCATAATGATAGAGGGCAGTTCATTGTAAAATTATTTCCACTTTGCTTTAGGGTTGATAATTTCCATAATAAAAGTGTGTAAGATAAACAAAAACTGAACGATAAAAATAAAGCCATGGCCACAACCATGTGAAAGTCACGTTTGTATATACTAGATGACAAGGAACAGACCAGGGCCTGCAGGAAGCCAGAGGTGCCATTCAATTAGGAAAGGGAGAGGGTGAGGGGCCCATGAATAAGGCCTCTAGGATGGTAGGACTGGACCTCGTAAAGAGGAGGATGGGCTTGCAGGACATCTAGCTCCCCATCCTCACCCCCAAACTCTGCAGCAAAAAGAATCTAGAATCAAGGGAGAACCCTGGAAGGCCCAGTTTTCCTGCAAAGAGGTCTCAAATCCATGGCCAGGCTGGTTTAGAGAAGTGGCCTCTCAGTGCCCAGTGCCCTGAGCCCTGAGCCCTGAGTGGAGGTGGTGCTGGAGCACAGACCTAGAGGCAGCAAAGCCAGCAGAGGTCTCTGCTTGCCCCAGAGCAAGCCTGAGAGGCTGCAAAGGCTATGCCTCACCCTCTCTTCTGGCCTGAGTCTTCAGGCACAACCCACTGATTTATTTAGAGTGACATCTTGATAAAATGGGTCCTTCCAGTTCATTTGGGGTCCAGAGTCTTACCATGAGTTTTCCTTTTAAGTGATTGTCACACTGTGTGGCAGCTTTCCACATGACAATAACAGTTTCAACGTTGGAGCAGAGACTGCTCGGTCATGCTGGGCTGGCTCCTAGTGTGTTGTGGGCACCTGTCACCTCAGCTAGGCTGCCATGGGGGATGAAAGACCACTGGCATGCTGTGCTGCAGGTTCACATGCTGCTCAGACACCATGGCCTGTGTGTGTCCAAGGGGCATATTCAGAGAAGTGAAACTGCTCAGCTGGGCCCTTTACACCAGGAGAAGCAGGTAGGGACCCTACTTGTGGGAGGAGCTCTCTAATCCACCTCCATGCTTCACACTGTAGGTCCTGCGTTCAGAAGAGAGGAATCAGACATTTGCTACCAACTGCTGGAGTGGCTCTCATCCTTCAAGTTCCTTAATGCCTCCCCTCGCAGCCTGGGCTCAGCATGGGGGATGGGCATGGCCATCAATGAGAGAAATACTAGTGTCTGCCACTGTTGGTTAGGGCTTGCCAGTTTCCTGATCCTGTGCTAGTCACTGCAGAATCTACAGGCCTTTCTCTCACAACAGGTCTGATGGTAGGGATTGTTCTCTCTACTTCTTGACACCAGAGTGGAGCTCACAGATGCAGCATTTGGTCCAGGTTTCCTGCCCATGAGTAAGAGCTCAGATAGGACACGGTTCTGCCTGACCCTGAGGACTATTGCACTATAACCTAACCTTGGGAGCACAGAGGCCAGAGTGACTGCCTGGGTCTAGATCCAGCTAGATCAAGCTGTGTGCTATTACCAGTGGAAGACTGTACCTATCCGTCTCGTCAGAGGCTAAGGTCCCAGTGACGTGCACACTTGAGTCTGCACATCTGGAGGTCATTACAGAGGGAGGGCTGCTATTACCAAGGTGATGCACAGAGGGCCCTCAGCAAACTGCAGGCACTCTTGGAGGGAGGAATGGCGTGTTAGAACATCCTTGTCCAGTTCCAGAAGGATGTGAAGGACTACATTCCCACTGAACCACTGGGTGGGTGTTCACCCTGAGTATTAGTGAGGATTGATGCCTTTGGCTGCCCAAGTTCCTGGTATGACACTTGGATGGTGAGCAATGTCTGAATGTTTTTCTTCATCTATTGAGATAATTATTTTTTTCCTTCCATTTTGCTAATGTGCTAAATTACGTGAATATTTCTGGTATCAGATTAGCATTAGTGGGGTGAGTCATAATTAGTTTTGATGCATTTGTCCTTTATATATGTTATTGGTTTCCATTTGTTAACATTTTTGTTGAGGTTTCCAAAATATGTTTTGTTCTTCATTAAGCTTTTCATTTTGAGATTTAAATAAGTAATCATACTAGATTTATTATGGCAATCATTTCACAATATATGTTTGTCAAGTCATTATGAGGGACACCTCAATTGACACAGAGCTCTATATTCATTGTATTTTAGTAAAACTAGGGACAATGTAATTGCATACATACGCCTATATTACAACCCCTGGCATACACACCCCACATAAACATGAACTTAATATACACAGCGCACATTGCCAAGTGACCACTTCATGCAGACACACACCACACACACACACGAAGACACCACATTCACTTATACTATATATATAATATATATCTATATCTATATATATATATATCTATCTATCTCATACATACACAGAGCAGTCACACCACACATGCCAGATACAGAAAATAGCACACTCACAGCACACACACTGAAACTACATGCTCACAGAACACCCCCCACATGCATAGCACAGACTCACAATACACACAAATATACACTCCTGTGCTTAAAACAGCAATTTCATATCTTGCCTTTTGCACAGGTACTTGAAGGCTTCACTTTTGAAATTTCGATACAGGACCTAGTTGCAAGCTGCAACAGAGAGATGGGCAGCAGCGTCAGAATGAGTAGCAGATCATGATGAGAAGCCACTCCAACCTCCTTTTTATATCAAGCCTTACTCACTGAATTGACGATATCTTTTAGACCTGTAAATCCAGTGTCCACTCCAAATATGTGGTCCTTGCTGTCTGCAATTTCCAATAGCTATAAGCAAGAGGTTAAGGCATGAGTCACAGCCATGGGTTGAGGACACAGCAGGTCCCCATCCTAGGAGACAGTCTCTGGACTCAGGCCATGTTAGACTCCTAGCACCAGCCCCCTAGTCTTGGACAGCAGCCCATCGTTAGGGAGTAGAAAGCCCTTCCACCCACAACTCTGATGTATAGGTTTTACACAACACATTATTCATTTCTGCAGGGACAATCTGTTTTTCAGACACTTGTGGTATGTTAAGGACAATCCTCTGAATGACCCTTGGAAAGCTGCCTTTGAAAATGTTCCCAAAATGGGTTCTGGTGTGTCTTTGGTTACCTGTTCGGAATTACCTGTTTTTGTTTATAGCCATTTACACCCACACCGTAAATGGTAGCCCCCATTTTTCGAGCCCTTGCAGCCTATAGAAAGAAAGTGTTGAGGATAAATCACCAAATACATGGAGCAAAATGCTGGTAACAATGGACTGGACTCACTTCTTTCTTCGTCTCTTCAAATGCATATTTCAGCAGTGTTCCATCAGTCAGAGTAATAATAGTGGCTGGAACCTTGTTTTCTGCAGAAATATCAGGGAGTAGGCTGGTCAATAAAGGCAGCTGGAGTGACAAACTACAGAATGCCAGGGTCACAGCGCTGCTCCTCACACCTCTTCTTCCTGAGGCGAGATCTCCCAGACCAGCACATGTGCCATTTAGAACTTCTGGAGGACTTTGCTTCTGACTCAGGAGAAACAGGGGTCCTACACTCAATCCTCTGTAGAGATAAAGAGACTGAGTCCAGCTCAGGGCTCTTCCTACTGAATCCTCTTTATTGCCAGACAGAGCAGCCTTCGCCCTGAAAGGCAACTCCAGCTATTCAAGTGGACAAGCATAACCCCTTCAGATGAGCAAAGGGAGGATAAGGCAGACCCCACTGAGTGGAAGGCCAGGGTCCCGCTCCAGACAGTGCCCGTGGGCACACCTGCTGGCACCTGTGGGCCCAGTGCTTCAGACTCAAGGTCAGAGGAACTTGGGAAGCACCCAGTGCGCCCAGCACATTGTCATTCCCCACCAGGTCCACGCATCTTTCCTGACCACAACTGCGACTCTACAGTCTAGATGAAGATGGTTCTGGGCTGAACACAGCCTTTGCCCCTGTCAGAGACACTGTCACTGGACAAGTCAACCAAAGGGAAGAAGCTGAACAAACAGGAGTTAGAGCCAGAACTGTGGCAGAGATACAGTGTGGTGAGCAAGGGGAAGTCCAGCTCTTTTTCCTGTAAACTGAACCCTGTCTGCTCTAGGTCCCCTAGCTTTTCCTTTGTCTTTTTCATGCAGCCCAACTGTAGGTCAAGCATGTCATGTTTAATGAGAACTAAGAATGCACACACATGATCCCATGTAGCTCCGAGGATCATCACTGGGGTGGTTTTAATTCTCACTGCACAGAGGAGCCTGCAGTGCACAGAGGAGCCTGCAGCACACAGAGGGCAAGCAACTTGCTCCAATGTCAGCACTAGGGAGTGGCCCAGCTGCATCTGCATCCAGACCTCACTGAGGCCCTGCCTGGCTCTGACACTGGACCCAACCGTGATGTCATCAGCCAGCTTACCTCCAGAGTTCACTTTTTCAATCTGTTCATTTGCCTGAAAAAAAATGAAGGAATGTTGGGGAAGAACAGCGTGATAACCCCTAAATAATCTACGAATGTGAAAAAACAGAGTAAATACTCAGAACTCTAGTAGTCTGTACCAATTTAAGTCCTTCCTGCATATTTGTGGCTCCAGTAGGAACTGTATTTTGAAGTCTTCTAAGACCGTCACCTATTTCTTTTCTGAAAAAATCAGAAAAAATGTTAAGGTAGAATGATATGTTGACAGTTGTAAACCACCTCCTCCCCCCCAAGTTGTCCTGGTGCCACTCTGCACTGTGTGGACCTGCTTGGATGGGAGAGGACACAGGCAAGTAACCCTTTCACGGCCCTTCTGCCCTGAGTCTTTCAAGCGGACAGGCCTTGCTCAGGCCTTCTCTGACTCCCATCTTGAGATCATTGGGTGTGGCTGGGGGAAGACGCTTTGCTGGTTCCAGGGGTGTGGCCTGGCTCTTTCTGAGCTCATTTCTGTTTCAGGCACAGTGATGCCTCAGGGGACCCCTCCAAAGGCCCTGCCTTCACAATCCATGGTCAGAGTGGGGAGCATCCATTGCTATGCAGTGTGAACCCCGCACCTGCAAAGTGACTGGAAGTATGGAAGGTCCTAAGCGGTCCCTCAAGTGGGCATATTCTCCTCCAACAGGTAAGGCTGAGTTTGGAAAAGGCTATGTTGCTATCCCCTGCCCTGTCCCCACATCCCTGCCATAGACCCTGAGGTTGGCTGGGTCCTCCCAAGGCCCTCCCCTTTCTGGATCTGTGTTACAGGAAGGAGCCAAGCTGCTTAATTCCAGGGCCAGGGCTCCTGGCCTTCACGTGCTCCTGAAGAACGAGACCAAATCCGGGGAAATGGCCTGAGGCTGTCCGTGCAGGCGGAAGAGCAGTCATCTGCAGGCTGCCTCGGGTGCATGCCTGTCAGCCTCTGTTAAAGCAGAGAGCATGGCAGGAACTGGGACATGAGGGGTGGGGGCTTCTGTTCAGACTAATCTAATATGGCAGGGATGAGCTGCCACAGCAGGCGAAGCTGAGCCTGGACCCTGAAGGCCGGCGTCTCACTGCAGGCAGAAGAGATGCTGCCCTGGGTACGACCTGGCCCAGCTGAGGAGGTGAGGAGGGCTAGGGCCCATGGCCAGCGGAGGCATAAGGGCCCTGCCCAGCCCACTACAAACACCCTCCCCTACCTACATTACAGTTTGTAGCATTTTTGTTTTGCCGACAGTACCGCAAAGAGGCTGCAACTGTCTGCCCTCCCCAGCCTCAAGCCCAGGACCCCGCTCCCCGGGTTTATTTTTGTCCCAGCTGGATTCCCCCAGAGCTGCCCCTCCAGCCTTCTTCCCAGCTCTGCCTTTGGAAGGGACATCAGGTTCTTGGTGATATCAGCAAGGCCTTTGCCTCTTAGAATGCCTTTCTCAACCCCTGAAGCGTCTCCACTGCTTCCCAATCCTCACCCTCCGGCCATCTCCCCTGGGGGCTTCCAGGCCCCATGTGCTATCTGGCTTCTCCAGAACCCAGAGCAAGCACCTGTGTGAACTGCCCACCCTCAGCCTGCTGCCCCGAGCAGAACGGCTCAGGAAGCATCATTCCTGCTCCCAGCCCAAGCCCACCTTTTCTGTACACCCTTTCAAATTAGTCTACTTGCCAGGCTCCTTCGGCCACTTCTGGACCAACCCTGCCTACCAGAGCTCACATGGCCCTGCTCAGCTGCTAGGCTGTGAGGCCCTTCTCAAAAGCCCATTCCCTGGGTGATCTCAGCTCCCATCAAGGCCCTCAGGGTTTCTCAGGAGCTGGTATCCTTCGGGCTCTGAGGCTGACTTTTAGCTGTCTTCCTGGGTGCACATTTCACATCTTTTTTATTCTCCTGAACCACATGCCTACTCCTGACACTGGCCCAGGGCAAGAGTGACACAACACTGCAGGTGCTGAACACAGGCCAGTATTTGTAAAGGACCCATACAGCCCGCCCGTTCTAAGTAAGGGCAGAGTGCTGATGGAGAAACCCAGGACAGGTGCAAGGCAGGGCTTAGAAGGGCAGAGGTGGCATAGATGCACAGGGGTTGGCCAGTGCAGCTAGGTTCTGAGGGGCCTCGGGGGCAGGAGCCACGGGTCAGGGTGGGCACCGGGGGGAAGCGCAGCCCAGCCCAACCTGCACACCAGTGTGCTCCCCACTGCCGTCTCAGGGAACCCCTCATTGCCTGCCCCTCCCTTCGGTCTGGCGCAGTGGGCCTGCTTCACTGGGGAATTAAGTGGCACTTACCTGTCTGAGGTGAGCTTCATGAGGGTTTGGCCATGTGTGGAGTAGGTGATGAAGGACATCCGCAGTTTTGGGCTGAGGAGAAAGCACTTCTGGTGAGAGGCCATAAACAGAGTCTCAAAATGAATCTAATGAGCAGCCAGAGAGGGGTACATGACCACTCCTGCTTCCCATTCCAACTTTTCCACTTTGGGACTCATTTCCCAAATCAGAAATTCCCATAAATTTAGTGTAGGATTCTGAGATGATGGTCCTTTTTGGAAGAGAGTGCTCGTATGTCATCCTACTCTATCCCTATACTCCTAACACCCCCCAAAATTCTCACTGTTGTACACCCATACACACATAGACACGCACAAGCATGTGCCCATGCTCAGTCCATACACAGGGAAATAGATACCTAAGCATCCTGCATGGGGGCCTCCCAAGTAGTCTTTTCTACTAAAAAATTCTTTTGACTTTACCTGCACTTCCCTTCTTTCCTGTCCTCTTGTCTCACCTCATCTTAAATTATTCTTTTTCTTTGCAAGAATACGTCCCTCACTTTCCTCTCTCTGGCACTATCTTATTGATATGTTTATCTCTTTTTTTTTTTCTTAGCTAAATGGCTACCATAAATTCCTACCTCTGCTTGCTACTGCTTCTGGCTTTTGTTCTATTTTACCCAGAATTAGCAGACTTTTCTTTCTGAAACACAACCTTGATCATTTCACACCCTTGCTCAAGGTTCTTCCATAGCTCCTTATCGCTCCTAGCCCCTTGGGCTGGCATTACGAACCTCTACATTCTTAGTCTCACTATGTCAGACCAGCCTCATCGCCTAGCCCTTACTTGGCTACCCCTACTCTTCTGCCAAACAGACCACTCGCTCTGCAAAAAGTCTCCTGGATGAGTCCTGTTACCCTGTTTTTCCCCATTTTTTTAAAGACCTAGTTCAAATTTTGACATCCTCTGTGAAGCCATCCTTGACTTTTTTAAAAAGGAATTTCTGTTGTTTTTTTTTTTTTTTCTTTTAACTTGCCTTATAAATCCTTTGCCGTTTTCTTTGGGCCCTTGGCACCATTTATCCAGGTGTTTAGTTACTGTGTTACTGGTTTGCCTGTTTTCTAACTTGTGAGGTCATCAATGAAAGAGTGTGTGCTTTGCACTATGGTCTGACTCCCAGTCAGGAACCAAGCAAAGCTGCCAAGACCTGATGGAACCAGTCTGACCTGTCCTTTCCTGCTTCAGAACACCACTCTGGGATTTATGTCCCTGATCCGAGGGACTCCATGCCCACTGAGTCTCAACAGCTGTGTGCTCTGCCTGGCAGGGGAAAACACCCTACAACATGAAGAAGCCATACTTTTTAAACTTCTTTATCACTTCCTCCACAAGGTTGTAAATGTGAATCCAGTTGTTGTTCACACTGCCCGACCTGAAAATGAAGACTTGTGTCAGAGCAATTAGGCACATCCATCTTGTGGGCATAGTTTGTCTTTCCTACCTTCTAGCACTCCCTTTATTAAGTTCCTTTTGACTTCTTGCATTTGAAGCCTGTCCTGCACCCTAAGCGACCTCATTGGGTCACCCTGGTGGTGACTTCCATCAGTGTGATTGGTGAAGGTTGACCAACCAGAACTGTGTGCTAGGGACTGAGGGGCTTCCAGGGATGAGGGACTTTTATTGGCAGACTAGGATGATTGTTCGTGTCAGGTGGGCTTGTGAGATAAGAAATGAGGTAGGATGCCTTGTTTAGAAAAGCCTCTAGTGATTCTTATATATTGGATTTTCTGGTTCTTCACTTCCTTTTGGAAAAAAACTTTCCCAGCTCTCTACCCCACTCCTACTACTTGAAGATATGGTGGTGGGTGGGGGTTAGGGCTCTTATGTTCCATAACACAACAAGTGTTCTTGGCTTTTTCTCTCTACCATTCCTCCAGCCTCTTCTAGGCTGCTTTTAAAACTGTCAACAGATCGAGAAAACAAATGACAGATAATTCTAACTATCTAAAGGTTAGCATTGGTTCATATGTATCAGGTAATTTACATATATGATTGCCAATTCCAGAAGAACCCTATCATAGCAGAATATTTTTAAAAAATTATATTTTTCAACTACAGTTTACATATACTTTTATATTAGTTTCAGACATACAGCATAGTGGTTAGACAACTATATACTTTACAAAGTGGTCCCCTATATTTCAAGTACCCACCTGACACCATACATATTTATCAAAATAGTATTGATTCTATTCCTTGCTGTACTTTACGTCCCTGTGACTGTTTTGTAACTACCAATTTGTAACTTAATCCCTTCACCTTTTTCACCCAGCCCCCTTACCCCACTTCCCTCTGGGAACCATTTTTCTGTTCTCTGTATCTATAAATCTGTTTCTATTTGGTTCATTTATTTTGCTCTTTAGATTCCACATATAAGTGAAATCATATGGTATTTGTCTGACTTATTTCACTTAGCATAATACCCTCTAGGTCCATACATGCTGCCAAAAATGGTAAAATTTCAGTCTTTTTATGCCTGATTAATATTCCATTGTGTATATATACCATACTTTTTTGTTTGTTTGTTTACCACTTGTCTATTGATGGGTGCTTGAGTTGCTTCTATATTTTGGCTATTGTAAGTAATGATGCAATGAACATAGGGGTGTATATATTCTTTCAAATAAATGCTTTTGTCTTTCTTGGATATATACCCCGGCATGGAATCACTGTGTCGAAAGGCAGTTCCATTTCTAACTTTTGGAAGAAACTCCATGCTGTCTTTCATAATAGCTGCACCAACTTTCATTACCACCAACAGTTCATGAGAGTTCCCTTTTCCCCACATCCTCATCAACACTTGTTTTCTGTTGATTTATTGATGATAGCCATACTGACAGTGAGGTGATAGCTCATTGTGGTTTCAATTTGCATTTGCATTTTTTTCTGATGATTAGTGACATTGAAAATCTTTTCATATCTCTACTGGCCATCTGTATGTCCTTTCTGGAGAAGTGTCTATTCAGGTTCTCTGCTCAGTTGTTATTTGGATTGTTTTTTGGCATTGAGTTGTATGAGTTTCTTATACATTTTGGATACCAACCCCTTATCAGATGTATCATTGGTGAATATATTCTCCCAGTGGGTAGGTTGTCTTTTTGTTTTGTTGATGGTTTATTTTTCTGTGGAAAAAATTTATTTCTTTTTAGTTTGATGTAGTCCCATTTGTTCATTTTGTTTTCCTTGTTCGAAGAGGAATAGCAGGAAAAATATTGCTAAGAAAATGTCAGAAATTTTACTGCTTATGTTTTCTTTCTAGGAATTTTATGGCTTTGAGTCTTATGGTTAAGTCTTTAATCCATTTTGAGTTTATCATTGTATATTGTATAAAAAGGTAGTCTAGTTGTTTTTTTTTTGCATATATCCATCCAATTTTCCCAATGCTGTTTATTGAGTAGACAGCCTTTGTCCCATTAAATATTCTTACCTCCCTTGTTATATATTAATTGACCATATAGGATGGGTTTATTTCTGGGTTCTCTATATAGTTTCATTGATCTATGTGTCTGTTTTTACACCAGTACCACACTGTTATTTTTAGATAAGTTTTCCTTTTTCAGTTACAGTTGATGTACAATATTATATTAGCTTCAGGTGTAGAACAGTGACTACATATTTATGTAACTCATGAAACTATCACCCAGATAAGTATAATACCCATATGACATCATGTGTAGTTATTACAATACTATTGACTATATTCCATATGCTGTAATTGACATCACCACTACTGTCATTCACTTATTTATTTATTATCTTCACCCAAGGATAGGTTTATTGATTTTTAGAGAGAGAGGAGAAGGAGGAGAGAGAGAGAGAGAGGGAGAGAGAGAAAAAGAAAACACTGATGTTAGAAAGAAACATCAGTTGGTTGCTTCCCATACTTGCCCCAACTGGGGGTTGAACCCATAACCTAGTCAGTCATGTGTCCTGACCAGGAATCAAACCTGAAATTTTTTGGTGTACAGGACAATACTACAACCAACTGAGCCACCAGCCAAGGCATGTTTATTAATTTTAGAGAGAGGAAGGGGGGAGGGAGGGAATGGGGAGAGGGGGAGAGGGAGAGAGGGAGAGAGAGAGAGGGAAAGAGAGAGGGATATAGATATATATATTTTGTCCTTCATTTTGTTTATGTGGTAGATCATGTTAATTGATTGTCAATATTGAACCTGCAACTTAGGTGTGTGCCCTGAACGGAAATTGATCGACAACCTTTTGATGAACAGGATGATGCCTCAACCAAGCCACTTACCCAGGGCCCCTGAGTGTTTTTATAACTGAAAGTTTTTACATATTAAATCCTTTCCTTTTCTTACCTATTCTCCTATCCCCTTCCCATCTGGAAACTATCAATTCATTCTCTATATCTATGTTAGTGCCATGTTGTTTTGATTACTAAAGCTTTGTAGTATAGTCTGATATACCACAAGGTAGCATGATACTTGCAACTTCATTCTTCTCTCTCAAGATTGCTGTGGTTATTTGGGATCATTGATGGTTCTATATACATTTTTGGGTTATTTGTTCTAGTTCTGAAAAGTGCCATTGGTATTTTGATAAGAATTGCATTGAATCTATAGTTTGCTTTGGGTAGTGTGGACATTTTAGTGACATTAATCTTTCTACCCATGAGCATGGCATGTTTCTTCTATTTTTTTCTTCAATGTTTATAGTTTTCCAAGTACAGGTCTTTTACCTACTTGGTTAAATTTATTTGTAGGTGTTTTTAAGATACAATTGTTAATGAGTTTTTAAAAAAATTTCCTCTATCCCACAGTTCACTATTGGTGTACAAAAATGCAACTGATTTTGTATCCTGCTACTTTATTGAATTCATTGATCAGTTCTAGTAGTTTTTTGGTGCATCTTTGGGGTTCTCTCTATGTAGTATTATGTCATCTACAAATAGTGACAGCTTTACTTCTTCCTTTCCAATTTGATGGCTTTTAATTCTTCTTGTCTGGCTTCTGTGGCTAGGACTTCCAGTACTAACTTGAATAAACAAGATGAAAGTGGACGTCTCTCTCTTGTTCCTGATCTTAAGAAAACTTTTAGTTTTTCCCCATTGAGTATGATTTTGGCTGTAGATTTGTCATATATGACCTTTATTATATTGAGGTATGCTCCCTCTGTTCCCATTTTGCTAAAAGTTTTTGTCATAAATGGGTGCTGAATTTTGTCAAAGCTTTTCTGGATCTATTGATATGTTCATGTGATTTTTGTCCTTCATTTTGTTTATGTGATACATCACGTTAATTGATTGTCAATATTGAACCAGGCTTGCATCCTGAGAATAAATCCTATTTAATGTGTCATTTTTAAAAATGCATTGCTGAATTTAGTTTGCTAATAATTTGTTGAGGATTTGAATCTATGTTCATTAGGGATGTTCTCATATAATTTTCTTAATTTGCAGTGTGTTTATCTGGTTTTGAAATTAGAATAATTCTGGCCTTGTTGAATGAGCTTGGAAATCTTTTCTCTTGAATTTTTGGAATAGTTTGATAATGATAGAGGTAAAAATTCACCTATGAAACCATCTGGTTCAGGATTCTTGTTTGGTTGGAGTTTGTTTTTTTTTTAAATTACTCCTTTGATTTCATTGGTTGTTATCATTCTGTTCTGATTTTCTGTTTCTCTTTGATTTAGTCACGGGAGAGTGTACTTCTAGGAATTCATCCATTTTTTCCAGACTGTAGAGCTTGTTGACATATAATTATTTGCAATATTTTCTTATTACAATTAATTGTTGTCACCTCTCTTTCACTTCGAGTTTTATTTATTTGGATCATCTCTCTCTTTTTAAAATAAGTCTGGTTAAAAATTTATCAATCCTGCTTATATTTTCAAAGAACTGGCACTTGGTTTTATTGATTCTTTTTTTTTAATCTAATTCAGTTTATTCCAACTCTGATCTTTATTATTTTTTTCCTTCTACTCACTTTGATCTTTATTTTTCTTTTCTTTTTTGTTTTATTTTATTTTATTGTTTTAATTTTATTTTTAAATCATGTTTATTCTATTACAGTTGTCTCAATTTCCCCTCCTTTGCCCTCATTCACCCATCCCACCCCCACCCCCTGCTCCCACAGTCAAGTCCCATTCTGTTTTCCATGTCCATGGATCATTCATACATGTTCTTTGTTTAGTCTCTTCCCCTTCTTTCCACTATTGGCCTCCTTCCCCATCCCCTCTGGTCACTTTCAGTCTGCTCTATGTTTCTATGCCTGTGGTTTATTTTGTTTGTTAGTTTCTTTTGTTGAATAGATTCCACTTATAGGTAAGATCATATGGTATTTGTCTTTCATTGACTGGCTTATTTCACTTAGTATAATATTCTCCAGTTCTATCCATGTTGTTGCAAAAGGTAGGAGTTCCATCTTTCTTTCTTCCTTTCTTTCTCTTTCTTTCTTTCCTCTTTCTTTTCTTTGTTTCTCTCTCTCTCTCTCCCCCCTCCCTTCCTTCCTCCCTTCCTTCCTTTCTTTTCTTTCCAGTATCCATCTGCTGCTGCTGCTCATGAGCACCCCCGACCCCTCACTCCGACATCTCAAGTCTCTGCCTCACTCCTTACCAGTTAGGTTGTGCTAAAGCTGATTCTTTCTCTGTTCGAGGTTATAAGGTTACTCTCTCGCTATTGTTCAGTTTTTTGTTCCAGGTGATTTCTCCACAATTAAGTTGTAATTCCAGGTTGGTCCTGAGAGGAGATCAATGTGACTTCCACTCGCTCCTCTGCCATCTTTATTCTCCAATCTTTGTTTTTCTTTGTCCAGTTATTTTAGGTTAAGTGTAGATTTTTCATTTGAGATTTTTCTTGTTTCTTGAGGTAGGCCTGTAATACTGTGAATTTCACCCTTATAACTGTGTTTGCTGTGTCCCATAGATTTTTGTATCATTGTGTTTTCACTTTTATTTGTCTAAAGCTATCTTTTGATTTCTTCCTCTATATCATTGTTAACCCTTTCATTGTTTAGTGACATGTTATTTATCTTCCATTTCTTTGTGAGTTGTTCATTTTTTTTCTTGTAATTGATGTCTAGTTTCATACCATTTTGCTCAAAGAAAATGCTCAGTATATGATTTCAATCTTCTTAAATCTATTAGGACTTGTTTTATGTTCTCATATGTGATTTATCCTGGGTAATGTTCCATGTGCACTTGAAAAGGATTTATATACTGCTGTTTTGGGGTAAAATACTCTTAAAATATAAATTAAGTCCATGTGGCCCAATGTGTCAATTAAGGTTGCTGTTTTCTGGTTGATTTTCTGTCTGGACTATCTATCCATTGATGCCAGTGGGGGTTAAAGTCCCCTACTATGACTGTATCACTATTGATTTCTCCCTTTGTGTCCATCAATATATGCTTTATATATTTAGGTGCTCTTATGTTGTGTGCATAAATGTTTACAATGGTTATATCCTCTTGTTGGATAAATCCTTTTATCTTTATGTAATGTCCCTCTTTGTCTCTTTTTATAGCCTTTATTGTGAATTCTATTTTGTCTGATATACATATTGCTACCCCAGAATTTTTTCACTCTCATTTAAAGTGTCTTTTTCTTTCCCTTATTTTCAGTCTTTGTATTTTGATTTGAAGTGGGTCTCTTGTAGATATCTACCCTATGACTTTTGATTGGAGCATTTAATCCATTTACATCTAAATTATTGATAGCTACATAGTTGTTGCCATTTTATTATTCATATTCATGTTTCTTTTTTTCTTCTGCTACCTCTTAAAGAAGTCCCTTTAGCATTTCTTATAATACTGGTTTGGTAGTGATAAACACCTTTAGCTTTTTCTTTTCTGGGAAGCTCTCTCTTCTTCAATTCTAAATGATAGCCTTGCTGGGTAGAGTAGTCTTGGTCACAGGTCCTACTTTTCATCACTTTGAATATTTCATGTTAATGCCTTCTGGCCTGAAAGTTTCTGTTGACAAATTACATGAGAGTCTTATGTGAGCTCACTTTTAGGTAACTGTCTTTCTCTTCCTGCACTTAAGATTCTCTGTTTGTCTTTATCTTTTGGCATTTTAAATATGGTGTGTCTTGTTGTGAGCCTCTTGGTTTATATTTTGTTTGGGACTCTGCATTTCCTTGACTCCTGGGTCGTGATTGTGGTTAGGAAAGCTTTGAGTCATTATTTCTTCAAAATCCCTTTCTCTGTCTCTTATCCTTCTTGTACCCCTAAGATGTGAATGTCATTATGCTTGATGTTGTCCCAGAGGTCCCTTAAACTATTTTTTAAAGATTTTATTTATTATTAGAGAGAGGATAAGGGAGGGAGAGAAACACTGATGTGCAAGAGAAACATCAATTAGTAGCCTTTCACATGCTTCCAGCTGGGGACCTGGCTCACAACCCAGGCACATGTCCTGACCTGGAATTGAACCAGTGACTTTTCAGCAGGGTGATGCCCAACACACTGAGCCACACCAGTCAGGACTACCCTTATTTTTAAAAATTCTTTTTGCCTTTTGCAGTTCTGATTGGGTGTTTTCTGCAACTTCATATTTCAAATTGTTGATTTGATTCCGTTTCGTCTGCTGTTGACTTATTTTATTCCTTATTTCAGGTATTGTATTTTTTTATTTCTGACTGGTTCTTTTTTATGGCTTCTATTTCTTCTTCTATGCTTACTTTCTTTTTGTCTAGTTTTCACTGAGTTTATCCATCCCCACCTCCCACCACGTTTCTTGAGCATCCTTATAATCACTGTTTTGAACTCTGTTTCTGGTGGATTGTTTGCTTCCATTTCATTTAGTTTTGTGTCTGAAGATTTATTTTGTTCTTTCATTTGAGGCTTATATTTTTGTTTCCCATTTTTGTCTGTCTCTTTGCATTTATTTTTGCATATCAGGTAGATCTGCTATGTCTTCGGTCAAACTAGCATGGTCTTTTGTAGTAGGTGTCCTTTGGAGCTCAGGGGCATACTTTTCTTATTCACCTGAGCTGAGTGCTCCAGCAGCATCCATTGTGTGGATTATGTGAGCTTCTGTTGTAGTTGGATCTTGATTGCTGTTTGCCTGTCTGTGGGTGGGGTTGTCCCTGAAGCTGGCTGACTGTGAGGATTGACCCCAACCACAGTATATAAGCTGCTGTGTGGGGGCTGACCCTACAACAGCATTTGCTGCTCCAACAGAGTCTGGTACCTGCTAAGCCCGCCCTTTTGTGTATGCCACTTTTGGAGCTAATTAGGTTGTGCTCTGATATGGTCTGAAGCCAGCTACCAGGGGTGCTGGTTCCAGAGCCTTTTGGGAGGGACTCCAGTTCAGATCAATGTCAGATGCTGCCTGTGACTGACCCTGGGCTACCTGTTAGGCACTACAAAGTGATTTACAGTTGGTAGTTGCCTTTTCTGGGCATGGGTGTGTATGTAAGGGGCCAAGCTGTGTACCAAGGTTGGCTGCCACTAACACTGGGTTGGGGGATGTCAGGAAAACACTTAAGGCATTCTGAGACCTGTCTCTGCTTTCTGGCTGCCCATCAGGCTTAGCCACTGAAAGATTCTAAGGCAGTATGAGAGTTTCTCAGTGAGTCACCAAGTCGGGGTGAGTAGTATTAACCAGGTTAATACAGATTCAAACTCACCGCCAAGACTGGGTCTGAGGCCACTCACCAAATGTCTTATAGTACACTAAAGCAAATCACCACCCACCTGGGGTTTCTGGACATTTGTGGTAGGATGAGGTCTTAGGAAGTTGTCAGAGCAGAGTCAGTAGAGTTCATCAGGCTAAAACAGATTATGATTTGGCCATGTGGAGGGAGATCCTTTGCACAGGAATGGTGGAATCTGTTGGGTCTATGGGAAGATGTCCCTTGCCCTAAAACCACACAACTCAGTGACTACCTCTGCTTTTCTCTGAAACATCTGCTCTTGTCTGAAATTTCTTAAAGGTTTTTAAAGAAAGGTTGTGACATGGGCTCTGGATGGCCACCACCAGTAGTCCCCACAGCCAAGTGCAAGCTTGTCATGGTGGTGCCTCAGAGAGTCAGCATGGTGGGGCTAATGCAGTTCCCTAGGTGATTCCATGAAGGGGGGTTTGGTGGTCGTGATGGTGTGTCCAATACGGGAATGTTGGTGCTTGCCAGGTGTGTGGGGATAATGACTCTTGCCCTAAACCACACAACTTAGCCTCTCCCTGTGTGGGGCTATTGTAGCTCCCCAGGTTAATTCCATATGGGGGGAATTTTCCACCCAGAAAAGATGGTGTTTTGGGTAGTGTTGGAAAGGGACACAGCACAGAGTCCTTGGTGACTGTCCCTCCATCCTCTCTTCAAAGCCACACCATTAAATCTCTCTCTGTATGATTCCAGTTCCCTCCAAGCCACTATCCCTCCGCTGGAGCCCAATGTGAGTTCCTGCAAGATTTTGTGTGCTGGCCTTTGAAGAGAGTGCCTGGGTTTTCAGCAGTCTCCTGGCTCACCCAGGCAAATCAAATTCTCACTGACTTTCCCAGCCAGATGTTACGTGGGTACCTCTTCTTGACACTTGTGCTCCAGGCTGAGGAGGCTGGCATGGGGTTAGGACCCCTCACTCCTCAGGGTGGACCTCTGCGGTTGAGACATTTCTCTGAATTCTCAACCACCACACATGCTTGTGGGGCCAGCCCTTGTCCATCTCCACCCTTCCCACCAGTCTTGATATGGCTTCTTCTGTAAATCCTTGGTTATAAGACTTCTCTGTTATCCAGGTTGATTATTGTATAATTTAGTTGTAATTTTGATGTGGTCCTTGGAGGAAGTGAGTGTAACTTCCACCTACTCCATCATCTTGGATCCACCTCTGATATCAGCATCATTTCCATTTTACAGAAGGGAGAACAGGCTCTCATAGATCATGAAATTTGCAAAAATTCCTCTAGCTAGCATATACTTGAATAGAGATCTAGCCTCAAAATTTATGGTCTTCTTACTGTACAAAGCAGATGGGGATGATACTGTTAAGTCAGGTAATTCCTGGATAGGAAAGCACTAGACTCTCACAACCAAAAATACAGATTTTTTTTTCTTGAAAGCTCCTATGCTAAAGATCAAGGCAACTTTTTTCCTAAATAATGATGACACTTTCAACTTTCCTTCACATTACTTTTCTCTACTGGTTGTCTTGAGTGAAAAATGTCTTCTAAAGAAGATTTTAAAAAGCCAAGAGTTTTAATCCACGTACCTACTCTGGGAAAGTTTCCAGTTTGTGATGATTTTGAATGAAGGTCTAGATTCTAGAATGCAAAAGAACATGTGTTCTAATGGGCAGTGGAAAATACCAACTGGTTCCTAGGAAGGAGAGCAATCACATGCCAGGGTTCCTGGCACATAGAGTTTTAATCATGTCTTAGTGCCCCATTTTTAAATGAAAATGGAGAATCATCAGGTATTTCAGGATATCTGTACTTTAAAAGTTGAGGCCAAAATGTCCTAGTGATATAACTATACTGTAGGAATGGAAATAGCTGCAAAGTAGGGGAGCTGAGATATAGAAAAAATAGATTCTCTTCACCTGTAAGAAGAAGGCAATAAAAAATGTGCAATCTCAAACAGCAAGAAAACAGCCATCAGTACAACACAGTATTAGAATCATGGTCATAATATCAGGAGAAAAATGTAGATTTCTAAGAGGCTGTTTCTGGGGAGTGGGATTAGAAGTGGGGAGGATTAGGGTAGGAACCTCAAAGTTTTCCTTATAAACTTTTTATAGTATTTGATTATAAATTATGTTAAAGCATTTCCTTGATAAATGTAAAAATAAAATTATACACTAAAACTTGTATCATAGAGTGAGGTCAACAAAATGGCATACTCAGAAGCACCAAGCCCTTTTTCCAACAGAAACAGTAAACAAATAAACAGTGGTTGAAAGTGAAAACAGCATATCAACATGGAACACCAATCTACAAAGACAGACAGAAACAAAAGGAAAAGGAAACAATGTAAGCACAAAACAACCAGAAAGCAATCAATACGATGATAGTATCAAGTACTCACATATCAATAGTCACTCTAAATATAAATTGATTAAATTCACCAATCAAAATGCATGGACTGACTATATGGATAAAAAAACAAAACCCAACAATGGGTACCTACAAGAGATCCATTCATCTGTAAATACATATGAAAGTTTAAAGAGAAGGAATGAAAGAAGATATTCCATGCAAGTGAAAACCAAAAGATATTTTGTATTTTAAGTATATTTTATTGATTATGCTATTATAGTTGTCCCACTTGTTTTCTCCCATTTATCCCCTTCTGCCCTGCAACCTCTATCCCTACAGAATTCTCCACAAACATTCATGTTCATAGGTCATAAATATAAGTTCTTTGGCTTCTCCATTTCCTATATTATTCTTAATCTCTTCCTGTCTATTTTGTACCTATCAATTATGCTTCTTATTCCTTGTACCTTTCTCCCCATTCTTCCCCCTTCCCTTTCCCACTGATAACCCTCCATGTGATCTCCTTTTCTGTGTTTCTGTTCCTGTTCTAGTTGTTTGCTTAATTTGTTTTTGCTTTTAGGTTCAGTTGTTGATAGTTGTGAATTTGTTGTCATTTTACTGTTCATAGTTTTTGATCTTCTTTTTCTCAGATAAGTCCATTTAACATTTCATATAATAAGAGTTTGGTGATGATGAACTCTTTTAACTTTACTGTATCTAGGAAGGACTTTATCTGCCATTGCATTCTAAGTGATAGCTTTGCTGGATAGAATAATCTTGGATGTAGTTCCTTGGCTTCCATAACTTCAAAATACTTTTTTTCAGCCCCTTCTTGCCTGTAAGTCTTCTTTTGAGATATCAGCTGATAGTCCTGTGGGCACTCCTTTGTAGTGCCCTTTTCTCCTTTTCTCTTGCTGCTTTTAAGATCCTCTCTTTATCTTTAATCTTGGGTAATTTAATTATGATGTGTCTTTGTGCGTTCCTCCTTGGGTCCAATTTCTTTGGGACTCTCTGAGCTTCCTGGATTTCATGGAAGTTTATTTCCTTGGGCAGGTTGGGGAAGTTCTCCTTCATTATTGTTCAAATAAGTTTTCAAATCCTTGCTCTTATTCTTCTCCTGCTGGCACTCCTATAATTCAGATGTTGGAATATTTAAAGTTGTCTTAGAAGTTCCTAAGCCTCTCTTCATTTTTCTGAATTCTTGTTTCTCCTGTTCTAGTTGAATGCTTATTCTTCCTTCTGTTTGAAATGGTTGATCTGAGTCCCAGTGTCCTTCCCTTCACTGTTGGTTCCCCATATATTTTTCCTTATTTCACTTTGCACAGCTTTCACTTCTTCCTCTATTTTGCATCCATACTCAGTCATTTCTGTGAGCATCCTGATTACCAGTGCTTTGAACTCTGCATCTGATAGGTTATCTATCTTCTCATTGCTTTATTCTTTTCCTGGAGTTTTGATCTGTTCTTTCATTTAGACCATATTTCTTTGTCTTGGCACACCTATTACATTGTAAGGGATGGAGTCTTAGGTATTTGCCAGGGTGGGGCAACCCACTTCAAAGTTGCATTGTAGCACTGTTCTCTGGAGGAGGAGTCAGAGAGGGAACAATTCACCTTGCTTGTCTCTCACCCCACTTTCCACCACTTCCCTTGCTTCCCACAGGCAGATTGTGTCCTTTAAAGTGCTGAGTCCCAGATGGGTAGGTTTGTGTACATTCTAGGACCCCGTGGGTCTTTCCAGTGCACTCTCCTGTGAGGCTGTGAGTTTCTTCCACCACTGCAACCTCCCACAGGTTTTTATAGCCAGAGATTTTGAGGTTTTATTTCTCTGCACTGGAACCCTGGATTGCATGGTTTGTCTCACTCCCCAGTTGTTACTCCCAGCTTATCTGCATGCTAATGTGAAACCACCTGGTCTGCTAGCTACTGCCTCACCTGCCTGGTTCTCCAGCTGCTGCTTTGCCACACTTCCTCCACCCCAGCTTCTCGTCTCTGCCCCCTCTACCAGTCTGGGTGAATGTTTCTCCTTTTACTTGGTTGTTGGACTTTCATACAATTCAATTTTCTGGCAGTTCTGATTGTTTTTTTGTTTCTAAATTTGTTTTTGTCCTTCTTTTGGTTGTGTGAGAAAGCAAAATGTATGTACCTATACCTCCATCTTGGCCGGAAGTCCCAAAAGATATTTGCATAGCCATACTTATATTAGACAAATAAAATTTAAGTAAAAATGGTAACAAGCCAAAGATCATTATATAATCATAAAGATGTCAAGAATATAATCATAAAGAATTCAAGAAGATACAACAATTGTAAATCTTCATTCACCCAACAACTGGGAACCTAATATATTGAGCAAATACTAACAGATCTAAAGGGAGAAAAGATACTGTAATAGTATGCGATGTCAGTACCCCATTTTTTACCAGTGATTTTGTCATTCATATAAAACAAGAAGGAGACCTTAGAATTGAATCGTACTATGATTGAATAGGCTTAATGAACTTAATAAACTTATTAGAACATTCCATCCAACTGTAGCAGAATGAACATTCTACACAAGTCCATAGAGATTACTCTCCAGGAAAGATGACATGGTAGGACACAAAATAAGTCTCAGAAGATTTAAGAAGATTGAAATCTTACCAGCCGTCTTTCCCAACGTTAAGAAGAAAGCTCGGAAATCTACATATATGTGGAAATTAAACAACAAACTTTTGAACAACCACTTGGTAGAGAAAGATCAAATGCAAAGTATAAACATCTTGAATCTAGTAAAAATGGAATCAAGGCATATCCAAACCTATGAGATCCTGCAAAAGCAGTTATAAATGAAAATTTTACAGTGACAAATACATATATGTTAAGAAATTAGAAATATGTTAAATTAAACACCTACCTTTACAACTCAGGGAGCTAAACACAATAACAGAATAAGCCCAGTTAGCAGAAAGAGAAATTAATAAAGATTGGAGTGGAAATAAATGAAATAGAGAACAGAAAAACAATGGAAAGAATCAACAAAACTGAGAGCTGGTTTTTCAAAAAGGTAAACAAATTGAGAAATACTAACTAAGAATATGAAAGAGGAGGCATTACAACTGACAATATAGACATACATAGGAGTATAAGAAGCTACTCTGAAAAGCTATATGCTAATGAATTAGATAACATAAAATAAATGGATAAATTCCTGGAGATACACAATTTAGCAAGACTAAGTGGGGGAAAAAAATAGAAAATCTGAACAGACCAATAATGATTAAATTGATTAAATCAGGAATCCAAACTTCCTGATGCAGTGCCCCAGACTTTATGGCTTCACTGGTGAATATAACAAATGTAGAAAGAAAAAGTATTGCCAACCTTTCTTAGCCACTTTCAATAAATTGGAAAAAAGAAAACACTTGCATACTTATTCTAGGAAGCAATATTACCCTGAAAGCAAAAATAGACAAGGAGACTTCAAGGAAAAAAAATTACCAGTCTCTGATGAATATAGATGTGAAAAATCTCAACAAATTATTAGATCATTGAATTCAAGAAAGTATTAAAAGTATTACAAACCATGACCAAGTGAGATTTATCCCTGGCATGCAAGAATGTTCCAACATATGCCAACCATAGTTAGGATACAGTGCATTAAGAGAATGAAAGATAAAAATTACATCTCAATAGGTGCAGAGAAAGCATTTGACAAAATACAATAACATTTCATGGTAAAAACTCCAAACAGATGGATAAAGAAGAAACATACCACAACATAATTAAGACCATATACAACATACCCTTTTACTCAATGATGAAAAATGGAAAGCTTTTCTTTTAAGACCAGGCAAAAGATAAGATGCCCACTATCATCACTCCTATTCAATATAGTACTGGAGGTACTTGCAAGAGCAATTAGGGAAGGCAAATAAAAGGAATCCAGATCAAAAATAAAGAAGCAAATTATCATTATTTACATATGATATGTTTTTGTATATAGAAAATTCCAAAGATTCAACCAAAAACATGTTGGAAATAATAAACAAATTCAGTAAAAATTCAGGGTATAAAATCAACATATAGAAATCATTTGCATTTCTATACACTAAAATTACAACATTTGAAAGAGAAATAAACGGTCACTTTCCCAATAACGTCAAAAATAATAAAATACCTAGAGATAAATTTAACCAAGAAGTATAAGAAAACTATAAAATAAAAACTATAAGAACAAATTAAAAGACACCCTATGTCCATGAATTAGAAAAATGAATATTGTCAAAATGGCTATCCTATTCAAAGCCATCTATAAATACAGTATAATCCTTATCAAAGTTCCAATGACACTTACAGATAGAAAAATAAATGCTAAATTTTGTATGGAACCACAAATGACCCTAAAATAACTAGCCATCTAAGAAATAGGAAGGCAAGAAACATCACTGTTCCTGATTTCAAACTTTACTACAAAGCTAAAGTAATTAAAATAGTAATAAGTAATAGGAAAGTACTTAAAATATGGTATGTCACTGCCATATAAGTAGACAAATAATCCAATGGAACAGAATAAAGAGATCAGCATCAAACCCCCACATATATGTTCAAGAACACCCATTTTTTGGTGTTTATTGCAGCATTATTCAAAAGAGCCAAAATATGGAAACAACCTTAGTGCCTATCAACAGATACACACACAGGAACATATTTCAGCCATGAAAAATATCTCATTTGTGACATCGATGGGTCTCTAAGACATTTTACAAAGTCTGATACTTGAGACAAAGACTAATATAGTATGATAGCACATATATGTGGAACCTAAATAAGCCAAAATTGTAAAAACAGAACAAATTGAGGGTTACCAGAGGTTGATGGTGGATAAACAGAAGAGATAATGTTTAAGGGTACAAACTTGCAACTAGTAGACAAATAAATCATGGAGATCTAAGATTAGTGAATATAAAAAAAATAAGATTAGTGAATATATACAATATTGCATTATAACCATTAAATTTGATGAGGTTAGAGCTTAATTATTCCCACAACAAAAGGATGGTAATTATATAACTGATAGAAGTGCTATTTATCATTGCAATAGAAATCATACTACATGGTATAAATGTATCAAATCAATATTTTGTACATTTTAAATTTACATAATATTGTATGTCAAATGTATTTTAATAAAAATAACTTTAAACAGAAGGTAATGAATAAAATCATGAAAATGATAACATTAAGTTGTAAACACTAATGCCCATGTAAGCATAAAGAATTTATCTATAATAGAACATACACTAAGGAAATGAGAAGGAAATCAAAACTTGTCACTATAAAAAAATCAACTAAACTCATAAGAAGGCAGAAATAGATAGTGAAAAATCTAGAATACATACAGAAAACAAATAGAAAAATGTCAGAAGTCCTTCCCTATCAGTAATTACTTTAAATTTAAAGGTTTAAATGGATTAAGAAAATTCAACCATTGATGTCTACAAGAGGCTCACTTTAACTGTTAAGACACAAGTAAGGCAAAAGTGAGAGGATGAAAGAGATTATCCAAGCAAATACAAATCTAAACAGAGGTGGAATGACTGCACTATAATCAACAAAATAGACTTTACACAAAAACTGGTCTAAAAGGCAAAGGACATTGTATAATCATAAAAGCGTGATTTCACTAAGAAGATAAAATAATAATAAACAAATGTATACCAAACAATAGAGCTGCAAAATTTAGAAAGCAAACATTGACAGAACTTAAATAAGAAATAGACAGCTCTATGATAACTGTTGGAGACTTCAGTATCTACTTTGAGTAATGGATAGAACAAAATATAAAAATAGGAAAATAGAGAAATAAGGGAACACAGGAGGTGAACATCATTATAACCCAATTCTACCTAACAGATACTTACATTCTATACAACAGCAGCAGAACACACAATTTTTTCAGCTGCACATTAAATATTCTGAAAGATAGATCACATTAGGACACAAAATATTCCTTAACAAATTTAATACAATGGAAATCTTCCAAACATTGTAAATCACTTCCAATCCCAATGTAATAAAGCTAGAAATCAATAGCAAAAAAAAAAAAAGTAAATATGGAGATTCACAAACATGTGGAAATTAAAAAATAGCCAGCTAATTGACCAATGTATCAAAGGGATATAAGAAGAAAATTTAGAAAAAGCCAGGAGACAAACAGAAATGAAAACACAATATACTAAATCATATGAGATATGATTTAGTGAAAACAGAGTCAAGACAGAAATTCACAGCTGTAAACAAACATTAAAAAGGAAGGAAAATCTCAAGTCAATAAACTAACTCTACAGCTTATGAATACAGGAAAAGAAAAGAAAACTAACCAAATCAATCAGCAGGAGAGAAATAATGGAGACTAAAGCAGGGATAAATAAAATATAGAATAAAAAGGGAGAATCAAGATGACAAAGGAGTGAGTGGAAGTCACATTGAACTCCCAGGACCAACCTGGAATTACAACTAAATTGTAGAGAAATCACCAGCAACAAACAACTGAACAAGAGTGAGAGAGGAGCCTTGTAACCTTGGAGACGGAAGAATCAGCATAAGTGCAATTTAACTGGTAAGGGATGTGGTACAGACCTGAGAAAGTGGGCAGGGCACCCACGGGCAGTAGCACCAGAAGGATATTGAAACAGCCAGTGGGATCCCCCTGAGGAGAATGGGGTCTAAACAAAAAGCGGGGATCTCTAGCACCCAGTACCAGAACCCAAAAAGTACACAGAAAACAGCCAGCTATGAAAAGTGGCAGGGTTGCTCTCTGCCAGAAGCAGGCAGCTGGAGATGCAAAGAACTGTTTAAAGGGCCAATGTATAAATTTTTATTTGCAGCCAGTTACCTTGGTCTCTGGCAAAGGCAGGGGCAGAGTGGGCTAAAGATGCCTGAGGAGAGACTGGGGAAGGAGGCTTTGGGAGAGAACTGAGAGAGTAGCTGGAGGGATCTCGGTGCTGACTCATCCCCCATGAGGCAGCAGCCATCTTGCTCAGGAAGAGGCCACTCCTCTTGAGTGGCACCAGCATCAAAGGACCCAGTAGCCCCAACCCTAGGTGGGATTTCACCCCGACCTGTGCTGTCTAAGCTGTCTGCTGAGTGCAGAGTGGCAGCCACAGACAGTAGATCCCTGGCAAAAGGGGGTACAGAGAGGTCTGGTGACACTTGAGGAGAGACTGGGGACTGAGGCTTTGGGAACGAACAGAACAAGTGGCTGGCGGGATCCCAGTGCGGGCTCCTCCCCAATACGGCAGCAGCAAGAGAGGACCCAGTAACCCCACCCCCAGGAGGGACTCTGCCCCACCTTGAGCTGTCTAAGGTGGCCTGCTGAGTGCAGAGTGAATAGATTAACAGCTGAAAGAGACAGCCACAAACAGTAGATTACTGGAAGTATCCAACAGCCTTCCTAAGGTCAGACACGGTCAACATCTGACATCATCAGAGGCAGATCCAGAAGGTAAAAACAGTGGTCTCCAACCATAGAAGTTCACACCACAAAGTCAGAAAATCAAGACAGATCAACTTAAGAATCAGAAGCAAAAAAGAAAAAGAGTCTCACAAATGAGAAGACACAGAAATATGCCCCACTTCAAGGGAAAGGAGGAATCCCCACAAAGAGAACTAAATGAAATAGAGGCAAGTAAACTATCAGATATTAAGTTCAAAACAACGGTTCTAAGGAAGCTCAATGAGCTTAGTTAGCTCAGAGAGAATTACAAAAACTACAGTAAAACTGTGAGGAACTTACTGCAAACTACATCAGCATGAGAAAGGACATAGAAACTATCAATAAGAGACGGGAAGACATGAAGAATACAGTTTATGAATTGAAGAACACAGTAGAAGGAATCCAAAGCAGGCTAGAAGAAGCTGAGGACTGAAGCAGTGAGCTGGAGGACAAGGTAGAAAAAAGCTCCCAGAAAGAGCAAGAAAATGAAAAAAGACTCAAAAGAATGAAGAGGCACTTAGAGAAATGCAGGACAACCTGAAACATAATAATATCCATATAATAGGGATATCAGAAGGAAAAAAGTATGAGGAAGGGAGAGAGAATCTGCTTGAAAAAGTCATGATGGAAAACTTCCTTAATTGAAGGAGAGAAAAGTCACACAAGTCCAGAAAGCACAGAGGGTCCCATTCAAGAGGAAGCCAATGAGGCCCACTCCAAGACACATCGTCATTAAAATGGCAAATATCAAAGACAAACAGAGAACCCTAAAGGCAGCAAGGGAGAAAGAGGTAGTAACATATAAGGGAGCCCTGATACGGCTAGCAGCTGACTTCTCAGTAGAAACACTGCAAGCCAAAAGGGAATGGCAAGAAATATTCCAAGTCATGAAAAGCAAAGGCCTGCAACCAAGACTGCTCTACCCAGCAAGGTTCTCAGTTAAAATGGAAGGCACAGAATAAGGAGTTTCCCAGACAAAAGAAGGTTGAAAGAATACACCTCCACCAAGCCAGCACTGCAAAATATGCTAAAGGGACTGCTTTAAGATGAAGAAAAAGTTTCTATGAACACTCAGTTCCTTTCAGAGTTGCCAATACTTGATATTACCAATATTTTTAATACTCATAAATCTGATTGTGACAATGATGTTATTTTAATTGTTCCTTTACTATTTGTTGAAAGTAAACCTGTTTTAGTATATTTCTTGCCTATTTCTATTTTTTTTTAAAAAGCTTTAAATGATGTTTGGATATTCTTTATCCATTTATTGATTAAAGATTTGTAGAACTTTTTTCCCTTAAAAAAACCTCAAAAAACCCTATTATCCATGTTTTAGATGTGTTTCTAATACTTTTCTATTCTATTCCTTGTCCTTTAACTTTTCTATATGTATATTACTATATAGTCTTAAATGTTCAATATAGTCATAATGTCAATATTTACTTTATAGCTTCTGGGTTTGAATATTTTACTTCAGGTCATGAAAAATATTAGTCTATTTTCTTCTAAAGCTCCTTAGATTCTACACATTGATTTTTAACTCACCTGAATATTGCTTGTATAATGTGTGAAATAGGTTTCTTTGTTTTATTTCAAGTAATAGTGGTCGATGCACCGTATTTGTTGGGTAAGCTTTATTTTACCCATTGATTTGAAATATCAACTTAATCATCTATTATACTGTTAGACAGATATATACATTTGCCTCTAGAATGCTCATTTTTTTTCATTGATCTACTTGATTTTTTCTGCGCTGGTGTCATGTTTGTTTAATTACTGAGACTTTATAATGGTTTTAAATTTTTTAAATATTTTGTAATTAACTTTGACACTTAAAAAATAAAATCAATCTGCATTTAAGAAAGAAAGAAAGAAAGAGAGAGATAGAACTCCTACTTTTTGTGACAACATGGATGGAACTGGAACATATTAAGCTAGGTGAAATAAGCCAGTTGATGAAAGACGAATACTATATGATCTCACATATAAATGGACTGTATTCAACAAAATAAACCAATGAACAAAATAAACCACAGGCATGGAAACATGGAGCTCACTGAAAGTGACCAGAAGGGATCAGGAAAGAGGACAATGGTGGAAAGAAGAAGGGACTAGACAAAGAACATATAGGAACGACCCATGGACATGGACAACAGAATGGGAATTGACTGTGGGAGTGGGGGATGGGGATAGCATGGGTGGAGGGGGTAAAGGGGTAAAAACTGAGACAACTGTAATAGAATAAATATGATTTATAAATTAAAAAATAAAAATAAACATTAAAAATAAAAAAAGAATTGATATCCAGAATTTTTCAAGGGACTCACACTCATGAATAAAAACCAAACAGCCCAATTCAAAAGTGGCCAAATGACATAAGTAGACATTTCTGAAAAATAGATATGAAATGGGTAGTAAGTACATAAAGGGGATTAACATTACTAGTTATCAGGGAAATGCAAGTCAAAACTGCAATGATTCATATCAATTGGATGGCTGCTATCAAAAAGAAAACGAAATAAAACCAATGAAATTTGGAAAATAACAAGTGTTAAAGAGAATGTGGAGAAATTGGAACCCTCATGCTTTGCTTATGGAGATATAAAATGGTGCAGCCAGTGAGTCAAACATTATAGCACAGTAAACATAGTTTAACAGAATTACCATATTAGCCAGCGATTCCACTTGTAGGCATATGCCCAAAAGACATGAAAGCAGGGAGTCAAACAGATAATGTATACCAGTATTTACAGCAGCACTATTCACAATAGTCCCAAAGTCCCAAAGTCCCAAAGAAAACAACCTGAGCTCTCATCAACAGATGAGTGGATATAGAAAATGCTGTATACAATGAAATATTATTTGCCCATAACAACAAATGAAATTCTGAGACATGCTACAACATGGATGAACATCATAAACATTTTGCTAAGTGAAAGAACCAGACACATATGGCCAACTATTGTATAATTCCACTTCTATGAGGTACCTATCATGGGCATATTCACAGAAATGGAAAATAGAGATTACCAGGGGTTGGGGAGGGATGAATGGGGAGTTGTTTAACTTATACAACATATACCGTGCACAAAGCACATATACCATGGATAGTTCTGTGAGAGTTTGTGAGAGGTCCTGAGAAGGAGAAAACAATGGACACAGAATGGCACTTCAAAAGGAGAAACACAGATCAACAGCCTGGCATGCAAAGCCCTATTCTTCTGTTCACTCAGGCTAGGGGAACCTCTGTGAAACACACAAATGTGCTGAATCCAGATGCCCCTTTCAATATGTCCCTTCAGCTGTTATCCCCTGAGATCTCCTTGTCATTGGTGAAAAATGAGTTCTTTTCATTTCAAAATGAGTTCTTTTCAAAATTCTCAGAAAAAATTTTTCTGAGGCCCACAAGGGAGGATGTGGCTCTGTGGTAAACTTTATCAATTATTCCAAATTAAGGAGGTTCCCCTCCTGACTTCCCAATGTGTGATCTCTGTCTGTCCCACCATGGAAAAAGTCCATTCCTGTCTTCAGCAGGGCCAACACAAAAGCTGGTGTCCAGAATTTCTGCTCCATATTAAGTACAGACCAGTCCAGCATCCAGCACATATTCTGTCTGCAATCCATTGCTGTGTTGAGGTATTCAGGTTCCCTTCTGGAGCCCATGTGTGGAGTCTTCATGGCCATGAGCCATGTGGCTGCTAAGGCCACATGGCTATGGAGAGAGGAAGCATCAGTGCATGGGGTAAATATAGGTCATGAATGAGAGAGAGAGAGAATGCTTCTTTGTTCCCTGGGATTATATTAGTTTGGGCTTCGGATGGACCAGGAGCCTTTCCAAAAGAGCCAATCAACTTCCCAGGCTTTCACATGCTTTGGATGGGTTTATACCTTCTGGTTAGAATGTCACACCTCTACGGTCCAGCATCTCCTCCTGCACCTCTCAACAATCCGGTACTAAACACAGGGCAAGGGAGGACTATTAAGCCCCCTGGTGGAGCAACACTCTGATCCCCTGGAGTAAGAAGCCGTAGTTTCCTGGTGAAGCAAACAGGCTTGTTTCCCAATTTGTTTAGCTCAATGTCTAAGTCCCTTTGCTCCCTTTATCTAGCTAAATACTGATGGTAACACCCTCACCTGCAGAGTTGCCTTGTCCAAGAACTGACCATTCCCCAGGTCAGCCAACTGCAGTGACTGTATGGCCCAATTATTTGGCCCAAATAGGGAGGACTCTGAGGGCAATTTTCAGCTCCAAAGCTCCACACTGGTCAGCTGAGGCTGTCAGACCTTCATCAAAACTCCTCTTACTCCTACTCCTGCCCATTTGCTTGCACAGGTATTGATGACAAAGCACTCTCTAATAAGCATCCTGCACAGGTTCTGCCATTAGCCAGAATGGAACATGAAGCTCTTCTTCTGTCCTGTATGTCAACCTCTTTTTCCCACCTGTGAAGCTCATGCAGGAGCTCCTCTAGATTCTCTTTCCCCATCGTCTTCTCATTGGGCAGAGCTTCCTGGGCTCCTACCTGTCTTCACCCAGTTTCTAAGGCCTCCAGTGACCTCTCACACTTTCTCCTTTAATTCTAGCCATACTTCCATCATTCTGACTTCCAATCCTTCCTTACCCAAGGAAGCCAAGAGGCTCCTTCAAAACCCAGATCTGATCCATTTGTCTGCTGATAAAAGGTCTTCTTTTAGTGACACAGAGGTAAAGAATCTTTCTTTCAAATGACCTAGAGGTGAAGAACATATGTGGGCCTAGGATCCCAACATTGGCATTTACCCCTCCCCCTACCCACTTCTACTTCCCGTTCCTCACACTATGATATCCTGGGATGACCTGAGGACCTCATTTTTTTTTTTTTTTTGCCTTTGCACAGGCCACTCCTTCAATCTTGGGCTACCTGGCCCTCATAGGCCATGGTTCATTACTGTGGATAAAATGGTTATTCATTATCATCCAATTCAATATAATGAATGAGCAAAGGAATAGGGAATCTAATAAATAACCTGAGAATGAACCACTCAGGACCTTCATGCAGGTGACCATAACTACTGAATAGATTCTTGAGATGGGCCCGGCCTCAGAGTTTTTGGAATTTGGTTTGGTATCAGACATCCCAGACTTTCAATTCTAGACCCATTCTTCTCTGGGTACTGTAGTAGGTCATCCCTGGGCCTGAACTGCCTCCTCCTCTCATCAGTAAAACAGAGATGATAACATTTACCCACAGTTGTGAGGAAGATACAGGGATGAACCTGCTTCTACCCCTCATCTTACCTCTGGCTAGGGCCATATCAGATCTACCCCCATCCAACCTGTCTGGTGTTCTGTGGTGTGAATCTTCAAATTAGATCCAGAATCTGGTCACTCATCATCTCCATTTGACCCTATATACAAGCCCACACCACCAACTCTTCCTCCCTGGATTCCTGTGTCAGTCCTGTCATATGGTCTCTCCCCATGCACCCTCAAACTGTGATCCCTTTAGAACAAGGTCCAAAACACACATCTCCCCTGTTCAAAAACCACCCAGGCCCTTGTGCCCTTTCCCTCCACTCCATGCCAGGGTCCTTTCCTGATCACCTCTTTAGAATGGCCCCGCCGCAGCACTTCCCATTCTCCTGCCCTGATTTCCTGACTTATCCCACCTAACACACTACTTCCTCTACTCTTTTATTTACTTCTTGTCCCTCCACTCGAGTGGAAGCTACCAGAGGGCAGGGACTTTGTAGAGTTTTGTTTTCTCCCTTATCCTCGCTGCCGCAAAGAGTGGCTGACATGTAGCAGTTGCTCAGTAATTGTTCGCCACTAATGAGGAACCGAAGGAAGGAACAGGACTGCTCATCACAGGGTGAAAGGTCCCAGGGAACCATGAGAGAGCTCAAAGCACAGGCGTCTGACCAGCACTCCCCTTGCCCCCAGGGGCCCGTGGGAGAGAGCTGAGGCAGGGAGTCAGGGCTGGAGCTGTGGCCCTGGGAGTGCAGGGAGTTCCCAGAGTGTGTGACTCTGACTCCCGGGCAGCTCATTTCACACTCGCCCTCCATGACTGCACCGGGCAGGCACTGCGCTGGGCAAACTACCTACCAGTCCTCCTTTACTCTCATCACAGCCTGTTGAGGTGGTGTGAAGGGTCCCTGCAGAGTCGGGGACACTGAGGCACATCAGGTGAGGAGACTTGCCCGAGGCCTCCTGAGTGGTGAGTGGTGCCTGCCTGGTGCAATGCTGGGGTTGCCTCCTCAGTGCTCATCACTCCCCTTTCCCCAGAGCCGCAGGGAACAGCCAGAGAAGGGAGACAAACTCACCCTCCAAGAGCTTTTCATCAAACTGGCCCTCGAGGGCAGCAAGGCCTTCTTCAACCACATGGGTGAGCACAGCCCAGGGAGATGGTGCTGTTTCCCTGGGGCCAAGGACTTTGCTGTGCTCTCAGACTGCTTTGCCTGGCCCACTGCAGCACTGCTCTTGACATAGCCTCACTGATGGCCCCGGGCTGGGAAATGGCTGTGTCGGGGCTCCTTCTTGGCCCCCCCCCAGCACCTCCTTGCATTCACAGTATCTAACAGGACTGTGTCCTGCCCGATGAGTGACAAGTGTCAAGGCTGACAGTGCCTGGGGTGATGAAGAACAGCCTCAATCTTGGAGCCTGACAAGGATACAGGGAGCTTGAGTTGCTCCCCTTCCTCTCCTTTCCTCCAGGTCTTCAGGGCAAGGCCCATGCCCTTTACATGGAGCTACAGCTGCAGTCATCTGTAGTCATAGGGAACAGGGCTCCCTTCCAGCCCTTAAGAAGCCAAAGAAGAAAGAGGTAGGAGTAGGGGTGACTCAGGAAAGTTAGCATAGGGAACAAATGCTCCTTCCCCTCTGGTTCTAGGTTAGAGCACTGTTCACAGTGACTTTTGGCTAGACACCTGTTCTCCCTACACCAACTCCTTCTCTATGTCCTGGGTAAGAAATAATTGAAACACATAAGAACTGGTCTCAGCCAGAATTTACAGCTATGTTGATTTACATTGTGGTTTTGAAGCTGATCTACCTTCTGAGAAAGAGTCACCATCCTGAGAGCAAAGACTGACATGAGCTGAGGTGAGCTAACAACCACCTTGAGTGTCACAGACAACAAACCATCCCCATTTCCTCCCCTTGCCCAAAGTTGATAAGAACCTCTATCCAGAGCCCCTTGGGGAGAAGCACTTTCTGCGTTCACCCACACTCCCCTCCCTTTCTAGCGTGTACTGTCACTTTAATAAATCTGTCCTTTTCTAAATCTCTCTGCCTCACTATCAAATCCTTTCTTGTGTGGTGATAAGAACCTGGACACAGCCACTTTGTTGAGGCCTCCCATGGCTGCCTGTGAGCCCTCCAGCACCAGGGAGAGTATAGGGGCAAGAAGTGAGGATAGCTTCGTTCAAGAAGCCGTATCTATGGTTCCCTTTAATGCTCCAACTCATACCCTACTTGGGAGAGAATAGGGGGAGCATTCTCCCATTGCCTAATGTTCTGCAGCAAACTATCTTTGATTGACATTGAGCAAATCATTACCTCTTTCAGGCCTCAGTATCATCACCCTAAAATAAGTAAACAGAATCAACTCCATCAAGCTCTTGGGGTGCCATATTACATGACACATACTCAGTGTTCAATTAATATCATTCCCATGCCCCACCTCTGCCAAAACTTTTTCTTATCAATCCCAGGGCTGGGCTGTGCCCACATTGGTCCTAAAAGAGAGACTAGGGATGTGGGCTGGGCACTGTAAGTGGATGGCAGCTGACAGGGTCCTTTGAGGTCACTATTATACTCTGGAAAGTCTTACCCAAAGAGGCTGTGAGCTCCTTGCCATGCCAATCCATCACCAAACCCAATACCCAAGAAAGGAATCACCACTCCCTGGACTGTATTTAGGATCAACTAGTTAAGAGTTGTCCAGATATTTCAAAAATCCCTTCAAATACAGTGAGGATGGATTTCTCTTCTTGTGCACAGGGTGGCTCCAGGCTCTGCTGACTTTTTTCAGTAGCTGAGGGACTAGGCACATATCCCCCACCCTTTTCCCCCAGTCATCAGTCTCCTTGGGGAATCAGAGGAGTCAGAGGAAGGGCAACCTGGGAGGCTAGAATGAGGGTTGCACAGGGAGTCTGAGTCCTGTGACTACCTCTGGGCTCCTTCATTCAACCCCTAGGAGCTGACCCCATCCAGGTAATTGTTAATGGAAAACCTTCCCCACTCTACAACTCACAATAGTTTTGAGGGTGACGGAAGTGCAGTGGAAGGGCCTTGGGAACCATACAGTCCTTCAACAATACTATTGGCTGTCATACCACTGTAACCATTGAGTAAGAAGGTGTATCTTCTGTTCAGCAGAGGAATTGAAAATGGAACCTAGGCAATCTTTCCAAGCCTGCAGCCCTGCTCCTCTCCTTCCTTCTTTGAAGGCCAGAAGGCACCCAATGCACAGCCCAGCTTCCCAGGGACTCACAAACTGCGTCGTGGTCTCCAGGAGGTCGGAGAGACAAGCAGAACACTTAGCAGCAGCAATGTAAGGAACTTTCTAAGTAGTGACACAAACGAATTCTCCTGGAAGCACCCAACAAGCTCTCTGGGAAGCAATATAATGGAAATCATTTGGGTGAAAAACAAAATGGAAAAAACAAAACCCATAACTCACAGTGAGCCTCTAACCACTGCTGAGGGGAAGCTCCTAGCAATCACCTGTCCCTTCAGCTATTTAAGGGGCATGTGGGTCACAAATCCTGGCCAAGTTGATGGGGTACTGACAGCCATTCAGAAATCACAAGGTATCATTTTTTCCTCTTCAAATGAAACAGTCCCAGGAAACAAATGCCTGGAGTTTTTCCTTCTGCCTCAGGAGTAAAGAGGCTACAGAGATCTGTTCTGAGGGTCCAGTGAAGACTGGCATTGCTTTTCATCTCTCAGAATCTGGGGTTCCCTTTGGCCATGTCCTGCCCACATTGTCCTCATGGACAGCGGCACCCTGAGGGACACCTGGGGCCAGGTCAGGGGGTCACTCACTTGTCCAAGATGAAGTAGAGGTCATTTGAGCTCTGGCAGGATTTCTCATCTTTTGTGTGTTTCCCTTCCCACCAGGCACCTAGGCTGCGGCTGTGGTGGAAGCGTCCCCCATCCTGGTTGAGGTGGCTGTGGAGGCTTCCCCAGCTAAGACTGAGGTGGTGGAAGTCTCTGGATCCTGAGACTCTGTGCAGACAGTTCTTCTTGCTCATCAGGGAAGGCATCAGCACCAGGAGCAGGAACAGTGTAGGACCTGGCACCCCAGAACCACCAGTCCCCATTTCATTGGCCGCTGGTATGGCCCCACAGGATGCCAGGCCCCCTCAGGTTGCCTCTTCAGCTACCTCTGCCTGTGCCAAGGGGCCTTGGCCCCTCAGTTGTTTCACCAAGTTATCCTGTTAGCCTCTACCTGGTACCTGTTCTTCAGGCAGAAGAGGCCAGAATCTAACTTTGGGGCAAGGATCCCTACAACCTCCTAAGCCCTTTCCCAGCCCCATGGAGGGAGAACCACCTGTTATTATGATGGACAGGAAGGTTGGCATGGTGACTTTGTGACCTGCAGCTTTGCTCAGTGACCTGCCTATTGACAAACCCAGGTGGGAGTCCTGGGATCTTTGGAGGGGTAGTAAGAGGAGGCCTCCATTTGTCTCTTAGCCCAAACCCTCATTAATGTTCTTGAGAAACTCTGCCTTAATGTAAATTGAAAGAGGGCAGCTGAGGTGAATTAGATGAGAACATCACTACAGATGAGGAGGTCAAGGAAGTGGGAGACTAGAGTGTTTTAATGGTACTTTTGTATGGACACTGAAGTCACCTAGGGGAAGGAAGGGTCCAGAAGGGGAAGAAGGTTGTGCAAGGATGCCAAGGCCTTTGTGTATGAGGGACCTTCTCATTACCTAATGTTATGACAAAAAACTGCCCCAATCTCAATGACATAAATAAGAACCAAATCATTATGTGCATAGGTTCTGGAGAACAGAAACTCAGAGAGGGCTGAGTGGGGAAGGCTTGTCTCTGTCCCGTGGAAAACATGGGCATAGAAACTGAGTCAAAAGTGATTTTAAAAAATCAGACTGGGGTTGTAAAAAGTATTCAGAAATATCTTAGCCAGTTTTTAAAATTTTATTCCCTTGTTTTTGTCAGTACAAAAGAAGAGTGATATACACTAAAAAGCACTTCTCTAATATGTCTTTCAATGTCTATAACTAAAATTACAAGTGATAGAAGCATTGTGTTGGCAGTTGTTACTGTTGTTTTTGGAGTAGTATTAAAAAATAATAGGATATCTTAAATAAATTATATTTTAGAATTGATGAAATTTGGTATACTCTCAACAGCGTGGTAGGTTTACTTGGTGTCACATTCTTCAAGACACTTGTTATTGTCACATTTTTAGTATTTACCTATTGGTTACACATCTCAGTGTTAACTTAATTTGCATTCCCTAATTATGGATGAGATTGGTCTTCTCTTCAAGAGGTTTGGAGCCATTCATTTTTCTTTTCCCCCATTGGTGAAGTATCTGTTTCTGCCTGGTTTCATTCTCCTATTTGAATATTTATCTTTTTTGTTTCCATATTGGTTTCTTAGTATTTCTGATGTAATTGGGATACTAATCCTTTAGCAATTGTTGCAAGTATTTTCTTCCAGTATGTGGCTTGTTTTTTTACACTTTATCACTTTTTAAACAGACTTCTTAATTTTTATGAAGTTCAATTTTTCACTTTGAAAACCTTTTAAGATTTGCATTGTTTCTATCATATTTTAAGAAATTATTCCATTAAAGCTTTTCCACATTATATCTGAAATTACTTAAAGATTTGACTTGCACATTCAGTATTTAATTCATCTGCAGTGAATCTATAAATGGTTAATGCCAGAGAGCTGATTTCATATTTACCTATGTATAGAGCCAATTGTCCCAGCATCATTTGTGATTATGCCATCTTTTCTCTCAATATTTTGCATGTCATCTCTGTTGTGTATCAAGTTCCATAGGTGTGGATGTGGTTCTGTGCTCTCTGTTCCATACACTTTACCTGGCTTTTGGTTTATATAGTTAGTGTCAATCCCACAGTATATTAATTGTAAGAGTGGAAACCACTGAATTCCTGTTCCTCACTGTCCTTCCTCTTTAGAGAAGGGTTGTGCTTCCTTGCCTTATGCATTGTAGTCTTTGATTTGATTTCACCAATAAAATGGTAACAGGAGCTACATGTGCCACTTACGGACAGCATCTTTAAGAGTCTAGTTGTGATTCATTTGGACCTAACAGCCTGGCCCCTGAGGTACTTGATATGCAGCACCCTCTTGGGCACCTGGCATGGACAGCACAAGTGGGACAACGAGATATATGAGTAGGAAACAGAGTTTGTGCTTTCAAGCTGAGCATGTCTGGGGCCTTTAGTTACCAGAATATGACCCAGCAGATTCTGATACACACAGGGTATCATTTACCACCGACTTCTGCAGCAGGCCTTGTTAGGAAGGGTAATCACCCACCTCATTTTCTTATGATAACTGTTGGCTTGTGGCTCTTTCATGTGCATTTGAGAATCAGCTCATCAAGTCTCCACTCCCTCCAAACCCTCTTAATATTTTATTATAATAACATTAAATATGTTGATATATGCGTAGAAATTTGATATCTGCAATCCTCTTATCAGTGAAGATGGCCATGTCTCCATTTATTTAGGTTTTCATCAGTGATTTCCATGTACATTTTCCAATGAAAGTCTGGCTCGTTTTGTCAAGTGCTTCCCCTAAGTACCTACACTTTTGCTGTTGTAGCAAATGGCATATTGAAAATAATGTTTTAATCTCTTTATTGTTGTCATGAAGATATGTACCTGATTGTTGATATTTCACCCAAATGACTAAAACCTTTTATTCTAAAATATTATCTGTAAAGTAGTTTGGATTTCTGTGTAAAGTTAAAAACAAACAAAAACAACAAAAACATTGTGCTGACTAGTTGTTCTCCAATGAGATTTTGACTGAAGCTGTGTTAGAGGCATTGCTGATTTTAGAGAGAACAGTTCGAACACATCGGCATTAAGATAAATACTTACTGATAGGACATCAGAAGAATGGCAGTGTGAGAGAAACTCTTGGTCTCTGCCCTTGAAGTGTCAACAATTTGAACAGCTATAATTCAACAAAGGATTCCCTGTTCAATGCCCAAATGCATCTGAGAGATCCGCTCATGGAAACATCTGAGGGTGGGCAAGTGGGAGTGAACCAGGGAGGTGGGAGGGGAGAAGAGCTGAGACAGGCTAGAGATGCAGCCCAGAGCTTGCAGCCTGGAGCTCACAGCTGGGCTCATCTTGGAGAGGGGAGGAGTTAGGTATCCATTGGCTCTCCCTTCACCGGGTAGGAGCAGAGAGCTACAGTGAGCATCCCTGCAGGACTGGTCAGTAGGAGCTGAGGCTGAGCCCAGTGATCTTGGCAGGGACAAAGCACAGAGTTGCAGCCATAGTTGTCTGATAATTTGCATTCCAGACAGAGAAACAAAGCCACAGGGCCTGGCTGCCTCTCCTTACCCTCCCAGAAGCCATACTCCTAACCCTCCTAGAGCCAGCACCAGGCACCCCTCCCCCCCCAAAAAAAGCTGTAGCAATGAGTATAGGATTGCAGAGCACATTATCTGCAAACCTGAGAACGGGTACTACAGAAACATTTTTTCCCTGAGTGACAGGCACACTCTGCAACTAACCCCAGGGCGGGAGGTAGAGATATAGAGGGGAGACCTCACAGGCCTACCAGTCACCATCACTGGGAGAGCAAAGAAACAAAGGCAGTGACCAGCTTACCCCAGCTCACTCCACCCCGACACACCACAGCTGCACTGCCGGTAGCTACAGGAAACAGCACTGGGATTTCATGGATTTGGGACCCCATTGCACACCACATTCCCTCCTGCGTTTGGTTTCCCAAGAACGAGACAATCAGAACGCAGTGGGGATGGATGCCTACCTTCCCATGGAACACAGACCATTTTCCCACCACCTGGCAAGTATCTGAAGAGCTGGAGCAGTGCAAGAGCACTAAAAAACATGTGATTAAGCACTACCTACTGGAAAATAATAGAAAGGTTTCTTATAAATTTACTAGAGAAGTGCCACTCATTCATCCTACCTAGATACCTAGACAGAGAAGGAATCCATCAAATACCATGAATAACCAAGGTAATGAGGAAGATCGGAAGAAAATTAAAAATCTCTAGAAAATAAACTTAGAAGATATGGGAATGTATGATTTAAATGGCAGAGAATTCAAGATTGCACCTCTGAAAAATCTCAACGAGATGCAGGAAAATGCATATAAGCAGTTTAATGCACTCAGAAACAAAATCAAAGAATCAAATGAGTACTTTACCAAAGAGGTTGCAACTTTAAATATAATTAAATAAAAAATTCTGACCCTGGCTGGTATGGCTCAGTGTATTGAGTGCTGGCCTGTGAACCAAAGGGTCATTGGTTTGATTCCCAGTCAGGGCACATGCCTTGGTTGCAGGACAGGTCCCCAGTAGTGGGTGCATGAGAGGCAACCACGCATTGATGTTTTTCTCCCTCTCCATCTCCCTCCCTTCTCTCGGTCTAAAAATAAGGAAATACAATATTTAAAAAAATTTCTAGAGATGAAGAAATCAATAAAGACATTAAAAATGACAGTAATCAAAAAGACTCCTGGCACACAAAAGCCTTTGTCAGGACGGTTTCACAGGAGAATTTTATAAAACACTTAAGGAAGAGCTAACCCCTGTACTTCTCAGACTATTAAAAAAAAAATCCAAGTAGAGAAAAGACTCCAAAACTCTTTTTATGAGGTCAGCATCATCCTAATCCCAAAACGAGATAAAGATACAAAGAAGAAAGAAAAGAACAGACCAATATCACTGATGAACATAGACACTAAAATCCTCAACAAAATATTGGCAAACTGCATCCAGCAATACATTAAAAAGATCATCCATCATGATCAAGTGGGATTCATCCCAGGGATGTGAGGATGTACAATTTTTACAAATCAATAAACGAAAGACATCACTTAAATAAAAGGAAAGACAAAAACCACATGATCTTCTCAAGAGATACTGAAAAAGCATTTGATAAGATACAGCATCCATTTATGATAAAAACACTCAGCAAAGTGGGAGTAAAGGGGACATACCTCAACATACTAAAGATCATTAATGAAAAACTTACAGCCAACATTATACTCAATGGGCAAAAACTAAAAGCTTTCCCACTAAGATCGGGAACAAGACAAGGACGTCTGCTTTCACCACTTCTATTCAACATAGTGTTGGAAGTGCTAGCCACAGTAATCAGACAAGAAAAAGAAATAAAGGCATACAAATGGGAAAGGAGGAAGTAAAGTTGTCGCTGTTTGCAGATGACATAATAGTGTACATAGAAAACCTCATAGACTCCATGAAAAAACTACTCAACCGAATAAATGAATTTGGTAAAACAATGGGATACAAAGTCAATATTCAGAAATGAAAGGCATTTTTGCACAGCAACAATGAAATATCAGAAGCAGATATCAGGAAAAAAAATCGCCTTTGCTATAGCAACAAGAAAAACCAAGTACCTAGGACAAACTTAAGCTAGGAGGTAAAAGACCTGTATGGAGAAAACTATACAACACTGAAGAAAGAAATTAAGGAAGACACAATAAATGGAAGCATATACCCTGTTCATGGATTGTAAGAATGAACATTATCAAAATCTCCATATGACCCAAAGCAATTTATAGATACAGTGCAATCCCTATTAAAATACCAATGACATACTTCACAGACATGGAACAAATACTTCAAAAATTTATATGGAAACATAAACAACCCCAAACAGCTGCAGAAATTTTGAGAAAGGAAAACAAAGTAGGAGGGATCACATTACCTGACATCAAACTATATTTCAAAGCCACTGTAATCAAAACAGTCTGGTAGTGGCATAAGAACGGACACATAGATCAATAGAACAGAATAGGGAAGCCAGAAATAAACCCGAGCTTCTATGGTCAAATAATATTCAACAAAGTGTGCAGAAGCATAAAATGCGGTAAAATAAGCCTCTTCAACAAATGGTGTTGGGAGAGCTGGGCGGCTACATGCAAAAAATTGAAATTCAACCACCAACTTACACCATACACAAAAATAAACTCAAGATGGGTAAAAGACTTAAATATAAGTCGTGACACCATAGAAGTCCTAGAGGAGAACACAGGCAGGAAACTCTCAGATATCCCACACAGCAGTATTTTTCACTGATATCTCCCCTAAAGCAAGGGACATAAAGGAAAGAATAAACAAATGAAACTTCATCAAAATAAGAAGCTTCTGCAGGGCTAAAGAAAACATCAGGAAAATGAAAAGGGAATGACCATATGGGAGAACCTATATGCCAGATACATCGGACAAGGATTTAATCTCCAAAATATGCGAAGAACTCATATGACTCCACTCCAGGAAGACAAACAATCCAGTTAAGCAATGGGCAAAGGACCTGAACAGACACTTCTCCAAGGAGGACATGCAGTTTCTTAATTCATACTCTTCACTTAAAAATGTTTTCTTTCTCTGACTGGGTAATTTCAAATGACCTATCTTTTAGTTCACTCTTCTGCTTACTTTACTGTTGAAACTCTTTATTGTAGTCTTCAGTACAGTCATTGCCTTTGTGAAGGCTTCTATTACTTTGTTGATGTTCTCATTTTGTGCATGTACTGTTTTACTAACTTGTTTAGTGGTGTGTCTGTGTTCTTGCGGTCCATTGAAATTCTTCAGGAACACTATTCTGATTTCTTTGTGAGAAAGTTCACAGATAACCTTTACTTTAGGGTCAGTTGTGGAAATTTATGAGTGTCCTTTGGTCGTGTCATGCTTACCTGATTCTTGTGATACCTGACTTGTTTTGTTGGTGTGTGTGTAGTTGAGTAAATGGTCTCTCCTTCTCAAATTTACAGGTTTGCTTTAGCAGACAGTCCTTCACTAGTCAGTTCCAGTTAGGGTTCTGGACAGCACATTATTGACTCGTGTACCTGGGGCTTGTTATTGGGGACTCTATTTGGGTGAGGCCATTTTCCAAGTTCAGAGATCAGTGAGTGTCACTGGATGGGGACATTTGGATACCACTGCTTTCTTGGTTCCATACCAACGTGTGGCTGTAGAATGGGTTCTGTAGTTGTCTCGAGTATTTAGTGATGCTTCCTAGGTCTCTCGTTAGTCATAGGTGGAGCCATGTCACCATTTTCCTGAGACAGGGCAGCAAGCCAGACTCAGAAGCTATCTTAGTTCATTGGCCAGGGACCTAAATGAGGCAGAACTGTTCACCAAGTTCCCTGGCCATAAAGGGCCACTGCCTAGGCTCTGCTGATGGACAGGTTTGCTGGCTTAGTCCCTGTTCGCGTGCCACTGTATGCAGGGCACTAGGGATGGGCTATGTGGCTCACCAGGTGTTCTAGTTAGGCATTGAGTGCAAGAAAAACTGAGGGTATAGTCACCAGTAGATGGGCATAGAAGTTTGCTTTTCTACTTGAGTGAGGGGATATAATGAGGCTCTGAGACATGGGTAGCTTGTCGGTTGGGGTCAGAATCAGGCGGAATCACCCAGTATGCTCTCTGGCCAGACAAAACTAGTGGCTTGGCCCTGCAGATGTGCAGAATCACTGGCTGGAACTCTACTCAGGGACCAGAGGGACCAGTGAGAGGAGGACAAGATCTGCCAATAGCTCAGTGCTGCTTGCTAGAAGACCTGCCTGCCTTCTCCATCCCAATCAAATTCCACTATCAAGCTCTGCAGCTTTCTCATATGATCCCAGTGAGGAGAGACCTGATGGGCCTCCTGGGAAACATCCCCTAATGCTGGGAAGGGCTGAATGTCCACCTTCTCTCTTTTACACAGGAAGAACCCTAGACCATGGTGGGGACTCTTCATGCAGAACTATGATGGCCTGGGGAAGGAGTTATGTGGTCAGAGTGTAGCCATTCTTCCTACCCTGTAATGAGGTCCCCTGATTCTGTGGTTCAGCAGGTTACTTCGTCCTCACTCTGATGATCTGGGATTTTCCATATGAAGTCTGGTCCATGGAGAGTCTTCAGCCATTAGTGTGGAAGAAAAACTTGTCCAAGTTGGCAAAGACTCAATAAAAAAGGGATCTGAAGGGTTGGGTGGCCCAGCTTTGTCAGGGGAGGAGCAGATTTTAACTCAGGCAAGTGGGCATCATTGATTTCCTTCATATCATGAGAAATATTAAGGGCATGGAAGGGGAAATATATTTCTGAAGGAATGGTAGGTGCCAAGGCCTTCTCCAATGATTTCTAGGAGATTATGTGGGAGGTGGGCCAGGGATATGGAGGGTCAACGCCCTCCTTGCTGAGAATAGTCATGTATGCCAACAACCTGGTGCATAGAGGTAAAAAAAAAAAAACCCAAACTAGTCATGGCCTCCACTTTGATGGCCCTGAAAATACTCATGGATGTCTCTGAACTCATATTCCCCTCCTCCCTTGGTCTGAGAGGTGGGGTTGATGAGACATTAGCTACTGGCACCTGAGTCTTTACCAGAGGCCTAGCCCTGTGTTGAGCACTTTGCAGCACTTGCCATCAGTCCCATGGCCACCTGTAAAGAAGACACCATTATCCCCATCTTTTCAATGAGAAAAGGGAAACACAGAGTTTAAGTAACTTGCCCAAGAGATTTAGTAAAAGCCAGTATATTTCTATTTTAAAAACAGCTTGGGATTTTTTCAAAGAGAATAATGTGAAGGAAATCCAGGTGTCCCAGTCCACGGTGAGAGATGAAGACCAGGCTATAGGTCATGGGTCTACATTCAAAGGACACCAGGGTGCTTTGTCCTATAGGAACAGTATAGGTACATCTCACACAGAGAGCAGTGCTCAGCAGGTAACAAGCTTTCATGCTAATGAGCAACAAAATCCAACGCCTTTGGACTTTAAACCAAGTCTCGATGTTCAGTACTGGACTCAGTGTGCGTCCAATTCAGTACACAAAAGGCATATACTATACTGGTGGTTTTGGTGCTCTAGAGGTTGGGCTATGGAGATGGGAGTGACAAGGCAGCTCTGCAGAGTGCCCGGGCAGGGGGAGGGATCAGCGGCAGCATTCTTGGGGGAGGCTGAGAGCATATCTGTGACGGGTGTTGGCACCATGAACAGCAGCTGTTGAGGGGGAAGCACTCCTGGCTGGGTTCAAGACACATCTTTGGGCCACAAGCCATTTGTGCACAGTGCGGTTCCACTGGAGTGACGCTGAGGAACTTCCCCTGTAGGGAAGAAAAAAGAGAGGGAGATCCATGAGAAGTTGTTGGAATGGGCACCAGAAGGCTGTGGTGTTCTTGGCCCAAGGGCGTTGGAGTCAGAATCCATTGGGATCACAGTGTGAACCTTTGTGATGGCCTTCCTCTCCATGGGTGCTGGACTCCAGCCAAGACTCCTTCCTGGGGACTGGGTTAGGCAGCAGAAGTCTGTCCTGCCTTCACGAGGCAGCTCCAGTGTCCTGACTCTGGAATTCCTTTTCTGGAACTGGTCTGCTCCCCCCTGGACCGGGAGCCAGAAAAGCAAGAATGACAGAGGCCCTCCAGACCCCACAGCTGGAGCATTGCCATTCTTTTTAGGTGAGAGTGTGCTGAAAAGATGCACTCTCTCCACAGAGCTTAAACTGAGTTACAGGCTCTTAAAGCAAGGGCTGTTGGGGCACCCTCTGATGTGTTACAGGCTGTGGAGGCTGCAGCACCCAACGCCTCCTAGAAAGGGAGAAGAACGATTCTGCCCAATCTTCTAAACGCCCACCTGTCCATCCCCTGGGAGCCAGTGCCACCTGAACGTGGCCATGCAGCCCTCACTACAGATCCTGGGGATAGAACATCCTCCAGGCTCCCTCGCCCATCTGAGCACAGAGTCTGAGCATGGAAAAGCCCAGGTGAGGCAGGAGCAGCACTCTCCTTGGGCCCTGGAGCTGAGTAGGGCAGCCTTCTGCTGGTTGGGGGGTAACCTCATGAGATCAGGAGTGCTGACCCAAAAGGAGGCAGCTATGAGAAGGGCGGTGCCAGGCCTGGTGGTTCAAGTCCAGCTCTGCCACTCCCAGCCTTTGTGACCTGGGACAACTCTCTCAGCCTCTCATGTTCCCCCCACAGTAAAACTGAAAAAATATTAATACCTCCTTCTACTGGCAGGATTAAAATAGAAAAAACATGTAAAGTTCTTAGACCACCAGCTGGCCCATTGGAAGGACCAATAAAAATTAGCCTTCATTATGATTAAATTCTAAGGAGGCAAATGTAACAACTTGGCTTCTTCTTGAGTCACAGGCAATGACTCAAGGAGGGAATGTTCACTACTTGGTAAAACCAGTCAGTGTTGGCCAGACAACATTTTGTGTGTGGGTGAGCGGGGGTGACACCATGCTCGCTACCACTCCTGGCACCTGAGTGTCCAACCCAGAAAAGCCCCAATGGATGTGGTGGAGCCAGCCATTTGGGGCAATTGTCATGCCCCAATGACAATTTCCTCAGGGTCATTGGCTGGTGGGGAGGAGCGATGGACTGGGTGGCCAATAGAAATTGCTGTCCTGCCTTCCTTTATTTGAGTTGGCAAATTCGAGGTAATGTTCTAGGTAAGAGTTTCCCGACGCCCTTGAGATGACAATGCAAGGAAATGCATGGATGCCATGTCCAGCATCGGCACGGTAGGGAGACTCCTGAGGCCCCATTTCCCCACGTCTTGAGCACCCTCCTTGGCAGATGCCCAGACAGGGCTCTCTGACCCACAGTCCCAGAGAACAACTGTCAAGGGCAAAAAGCAAGGCCCCTAAACTACGGGGAACACCCCTACGCTCCTGCTTACCTCGTCCCTGGGCTGACACCACATTAGTGACACTTGGTTGCAGTTTTGGACAAAGTCACACAAGGTGTCCAGTTTGCCCTGAAAAGTAGACATGGCTGTAAGGAAGCTCTAGGCACGGATGCCTCCTCCAGAGGGGTCAGCTCCCTGTGGCTCTCTATGGCACCCAGGAACTTGCTGAGACATCAGTGCAGCCTCAACCTGGGCCAGGGAACAAGCAGCTTGTGTGTTTGGTGGCAGTGGTGGTGGGGGGGGTGGGTTACTCTGGGTCTCAGACCGTTTAAGATCTGGAACAAATCAGAATTTTTGGGTGTAGGAGAAGTCAGGTGCTCCTTTTAGGGGAAAAGTTCAAATGTTGGAGGAGATAGGAGGAGGCCAGGAAAGGTCCGGAGGGGGCAAAATATGCAGGTATGGAGGACCTAGGCAGGAGTTCGAGCAGGGGAAAGAGGGCAGGTACTTGAGGGGCACGCGAGGAGAAGGCAGGAGGAGGACCCATGCTCTGCACATGGGCACGTTCCTGATACTGTGGGTGGAGGGTGGATTGTGGAGAAGAGGAAGGAAGGACACACTGTGCGGTACCATGGCTGCAGAACCCTGTGATTCTGAGGCTCTGGGCCCTGGTGGGGTGGGGCTGGGCCCTGTGAACCAGTAGTACAAGATCTTGGCAAGTGGCTTCCTCCCTCTCGGGAAGCGTGTTTTGGCTTCTCCGTGCCCCTACACTGACTGTCAGGGATGAGGCAGGACTGGCTCTCCAGCAGCCATCTTAAAATCGAGGAGGAAGCAACTTATCTGGCAGGGACAAAGGAAGAGCTGTGGGACGAGAAGGGCAAGGCCAGGCAGAGACTGGGGGCACTTACTTTCTCAAACCAGTCAAGTGGGCCTGGCCCTCTCCATCCCTGTCACCTCATGCCCCCTGCCAGGCTGGGCTCTCCCTCACCAGGATGGACCATCGCACTTCCTGGGTGATGGACATTTTCTTCTGGCCCCTCCTGTGTGAGGCCCTTAGTGCCCCATCTCGGGGGGTCGCAGGGACAATGAGGTGAGCTCTTTCCCTCACTCTTCTGAAAGGACTTCTGTAAGAGCAGTAGAGCCACTGACATTTCTGGGTAGTTTTAATGGTGGCAGGAACTTGGCTCAGACCTTTTTTTCCTGCCTATGCTGGTTTGTTTATGATTCAGTCTGTGTTTACTCATCCATCTACTGGCCAGTGAGGCCCAAGCCACTGGTGGAGTTGATGACAACCTCTCTGAGAACCAGAGCCTCTCCAGCTGTGAGCCAGCCACCAACATCCCTAAACCCAAGGGGGGAGACTCTGGGGTGAGGTTCCAAGTGGTGAAAGTCCAGTGTCCATATATTTCATCTCACACAAGCCACACCTCTGGGGCCCAGGCCTCTGCGGCCTAAACCTGCAGCCCCTCTCCTCGCACACCCTAGCCTCAGGGTCACAGCTCCCTCCCTAGGGACCCTCCTCACCTCCACCCTTTGTATCCTGTCTTCTTGGCACCCATAACAAGGGACAATCACTGTTGGGCATGTCTGTATGTGACATGTCTTTCGCTTCTAGAAAGAGAAAAAACACAGCTTCCTGGTTGGGCAGCTCCTAGGTGCACACACAAGCCTCCTGTTCCCCCCACATCTCTCAGGTTTTGGACTCGCAGCAAATGTTTGTGGGAGAAGCCAAGGACGAATGAGTAGCACCCTTTACCATAAGGAGGGCACTCTGAGTCAGAATCAGAAGAGAAGTCCTTTTGGTTTTGCAAATATGGATCTTTCTAGAAAGTTCAGCAAATTTGTCCCAGCCCCATTGGTGTCCCTGAGCCTGCCCTTGTTGGAGAAGCCTGGTCCTGGGCCGTGTAATGTAACGGGGGCTGTCAGGGTGAAAGCATTGGCAGGTGACGGGGCTGCCTTCAATCGATTCTGGCCAATGCAGCCTCTCCGGGTCATACTGCGACCAGCACAGAGGCCACCACGGACTGTGAGGCCAGTTTTCCCCCAGATCCCAGGCCCATGTTGCCTCTGTATCCAGGACACCATGCACCAGCTAAAACTATGAGCCCTGGTTTGGCCCTTCACCCTAAGTGAGCCCCGGCTTGCTCCCCTGACCCTCAGTGTCTGTGTTCACCTGGGCTGAGCCTCCCTCAAAGTTCGGTGCCAGGTCAGACTCCCTCCGCCCCCCTCAGGCCTCTGGTCATCACAGGCCACCCCCGTCAAGCCCCTTGTCTGGGTAGGAGACAAGGAGAAGACCAAGGAAATGGAGCCCAACCTACACCAGAGCTTGGAGTGGGAGCCAGGTCCCAGAACTGAGGCTCCTTTTGCAAAAGCTCACCTAGTCCTTGGAAAGGACCACCCTAAAATCAATCCTTTGGGACTTGGAAAAAAAAAAAACACTTTTATTTCAGCAGGGGTCATAGCAGTTGCTGAAACAGGCTCCCCTATCTGATAATGCAATGACAAAGGCCCTGGATCAGGCTTTGTTGGGATCCGGGTACATTTTGTGAGTTCCATGTCCCCCTTGGGCCCCTCCATGCCCCTCTGTCACTCTCTTATTCTTCCCAGCTCTCTCTGCCCAGGGCGGGTGGGGAGTAGAAATGGCCCCAGGCTGCAGGAGGCGTCTGTGTCAAGGTCAGTGTGCATATCGGGCCTGCTGACAACATCAAGACCAAACCACGACTTACCTTTTCTGCACTTTGCACTGGTGGTGGCTCCTGGACAGTCTAGAATGTTAAAGAGACATAAGTACAGCTTGGAGGGGCATGCAGGGTGCTGGAAGGCCGTGCTGACAGTGGGCCTTGCTGTCAGCATCAGAACAGAACATGGGCTTTGGGGTGTCCATCTGGGTGCCACTGTCTGGATGTCTGTGGCCAACAGGCTTCACCTCCCTGAACCTCAGGGGGAATCATAAGCTCAGTTATGAGGTGGGTTTTGAAAGTTCCCTGGTCCCTGGTAGAGAGGCCTCACATCCAGTAGTTTTCCTCAGCTGCGCGCCATCATATGAAGACAGAGCACCAGCCCACACCCCTTTCTCCATCCACCACCTCCCCCTGCCGCCCTCCCCGGCCTTCCCGGCCTCAGAGATAACAGTCCCTCCACCACCCAGGGTTTTCTCTTCTTGCTTCCCCCTGTTCCACAAATCAGACCTCTTTGCCTGTTGCTGGTTTGCGCCATCGTTTTCACCTCCACTTTCCCATCTTCGCCCTGCCCTCTGACCTCTGTGCTTGCAATCCCAGCTAGCCAGTGCCTCTGCCTCAATCCTTCCCTGGGGCCAGGCTCTGTCCTTTGTTGTTTTTCTGGTTACACAGGGCACTTGCCACAAACTATGAAGTTAACATTTTCCCCTCTTATGCTATAGTACCAGCAGCAGACCCGATACCAGTCTGTGAACTCCTGTAAGGTTGGTGGCTGTTTACTTCTGTCCCTCTGTGCCCAGCATGGGGCCTAGCACTTCCTGGCCCTTAGTCATGGCTGAAGAAGAAATGACAGAAGGCACTAGAGATGCTCAGAGACCCAGGCTGGTCTCATGGAGTCTGTGGTCACTTTTACCCAGGGGCTAAGGCAGTGCATATGCTACGTCCCTGAGGCAAGCACAAGGCAGGTGGCTCCTTAGAAGCCCAGGCTGTGCCTGTGCCTGGGAATGGAGGACAGAGTCTGTACCTCCTTCTGTTCATGTGACAATATCAGAGCTGATGGGAACCTGCCCAGAAGTGGTTTCACAAAGTAAGCAGGCATGCTATGGTTTTGGGGTGTTCACAGGGCTGTGTGAACAGGAGTTACTCACCCTTTTGCAGCAGCAGATGCACCAGATCAACAACGGGAACAGCAGGGCCGGGATGAGCACAATGAAGTATAGACGGTTGATAATGGGTGTCAATTGTGGGGGAGCCATTGGGGGAGGTGGCAGGGCAGGTGGTGGCATTGGAGGATTTCCAGTTGGCTGGACAGGTGGCTTGGAAGGTGGTGATGTTGTAGGACTGCGAGGTGGCTGGGCAGGTGTCTTGGTGGGTGGTCGTATTGGAGTCCTGGGAGGTGGTGGGACACGTGGCCTGGTGAGCGGTGGTGTTGGAGTCCTGGGAAGTGGCGGGACAGGTGGCTTGGAAGGTCGTGTCGTTGGAGGACTGCGAGGTGGCAGCACAGGTGGCTTGGTGGGTGGTGTTGTTGAAGTTCTGGGAGGTGGCTTGGTGGGTAGTGACATTGGAGGACTGAGGGTCGGTGAGATAGGTGGTTTGGCAGTGGGTGGCTTTGGAGGCCTGTGAAGTGGTGGGGTAGGTGGTTTAGTGGGTGATGTGGTTGGATGCCTGTAAGGTGTTGGGGCAGGTAGCTTGACAGGTGGTGGTGTTGAAGACCTGCGAGGTGGCAGAAAAGGTGGCTTGGCAGAGGTTGGCATTGGTGAACTGTGAGGTGGCAGGATAGGTGTCTTGGCAGGTGGTGAAGTTGGAGGCCTGGGAGATGGCAAGACAGGCGGCTTGGTAGGCGGTGGCTTTGGAGGACTGTGACGTGGTGGAACAGGTGGTTTGGTAGGTGGTGGTGTTGGAAGCCTGGGAGGTGATGGGGCAGGTGGCTTGACTGGTGGTGGTGTTGGGGGCCTGCGTGGTGGCGGGACAGGTGGCTTGGTGGGTGGTGGCATTGGAGGCCTGGGAGATGGCCGGACAGGTGGCTTGGCGGGAGTTGGGGGCCTGGGAGGTGATGGGGCAGGTGGCTTGACTGGTGGTGGTGTTGGGGGCCTGCGTGGTGGCGGGACAGGTGGCTTGGTGGGTGGTGGCATTGGAGGCCTGGGAGATGGCCGGACAGGTGGCTTGGCGGGAGTTGGGGGCCTGGGAGGTGATGGGGCAGGTGGCTTGACTGGTGGTGGTGTTGGGGGCCTGCGTGGTGGCGGGACTGGTGGCTTGGTGGGTGGTGGCATTGGAGGCCTGGGAGATGGCCGGACAGGTGGCTTGGCGGGAGTTGGGGGCCTGGGAGGTGATGGGGCAGGTGGCTTGGCTGGGCGTGGTGTTGGGGGCCTGCGTGGTGGCGGGACTGGTGGCTTGGTGGGTGGTGGCATTGGAGGCCTGGGAGATGGCCGGACAGGTGGCTTGGCGGGAGTTGGGGGCCTGGGAGGTGATGGGGCAGGTGGCTTGACTGGTGGTGGTGTTGGGGGCCTGCGTGGTGGCGGGACAGGTGGCTTGGTGGGTGGTGGCATTGGAGGCCTGGGAGATGGCCGGACAGGTGGCTTGGCGGGAGTTGGGGGCCTGGGAGGTGATGGGGCAGGTGGCTTGACTGGTGGTGGTGTTGGGGGCCTGCGTGGTGGCGGGACAGGTGGCTTGGTGGGTGGTGGCATTGGAGGCCTGGGAGATGGCCGGACAGGTGGCTTGGCGGGAGTTGGGGGCCTGGGAGGTGATGGGGCAGGTGGCTTGACTGGTGGTGGTGTTGGGGGCCTGCGTGGTGGCGGGACTGGTGGCTTGGTGGGTGGTGGCATTGGAGGCCTGGGAGATGGCCGGACAGGTGGCTTGGCGGGAGTTGGGGGCCTGGGAGGTGATGGGGCAGGTGGCTTGGCTGGGCGTGGTGTTGGGGGCCTGCGTGGTGGCGGGACTGGTGGCTTGGTGGGTGGTGGCATTGGAGGCCTGGGAGATGGCCGGACAGGTGGCTTGGCGGGAGTTGGGGGCCTGGGAGGTGATGGGGCAGGTGGCTTGACTGGTGGTGGTGTTGGGGGCCTGCGTGGTGGTGGGACAGGTGGCTTGGTGGGTGATGGCGTTGGAGGTCTGGGAGGTGATGGGGCAGGTGGCTTGGTCAGTGGTGGTGTTGAAGGCCTCAGAGATGGTATGATAGGTGACGTAGCAGATGGTGACATTATTGGACTGTGAGATGGTGGCTTGGTAAGTCTTGTTGTTGGAGGACTGCAAGTTGGTGGGACTGTTGGCTTGGTGGGTGGTGGTATTGTAAGTGTGCACGGTTGTGGGACAGGTGTCCTGGCAGGGGATGTGGTTGAAGGCCTATGAATTGACAGGACACGTGTCTTGGCAGATGGAGGCTTAGGAGGTTTGTGACGTGACAGGACAGGTGGCTTGGCAGGTGATGGCGCTGGAGGCCTGTTACGAAGTGGGACAGCTGGAGGCGAAGACAGTCGAGCTGAAGGGGCCAATGGTGAAGAGGCTGGAGGGACAGTTGACATCTTTCCCTGAAAATGTACACATGCCAGAGGCTTGCAGTGGGCATCAGTAGCCTTCACCCTCTTGAGCAGCACCAGGCATCCCCAACTACTGCCTTGTCCAACTACTTTCCTTGGCCTAAGTTTGCTCCACACACTGTAAAACCCAGTAGGGCTAGGACCAGGCTGGGAACCAGAGCCACAGTGCAGTCCTTGGCCTCAGACCCCACCACTCGACCTGATCAGATGCTCTGCGTCTCAGCCCTGACAAGAAAGTCCCAAGTCCTCTGGGAAGTGACAAACCAGCCCTCACTGCAGGTTTTGGGGACAGGACAGGGGCTGTGTGAGGACCACACAATCTAGACACTCAGATGGCTGAGGGGGCACTTCCAGGGCCCATTGAGAGTCTGGGGGTACAGAGGCAGAGGCAGGAGACCTGCTCCATGTCCCCATCGCCTCTCTCCCACCCCCAGGATCTGCAGCCCCAGGCAAAACTACTCAATGTCTTTGAACCTCCATTTCCCCGTATGTAAGGAGGAAATGAGCAGGCACTTGTGAGGCTGAGAGAGTTTGTAGAAAGTCCCAGCACAGGCCAGGCCCATGTGAGGACTTACGGAATGGGCACCATTGTCTTGTTATTCATACCAAAGGGCAAGTGTGCGGTATCTATGGAGCCGCATGCTGCACAGACCTTCCCTAACCACAGCCTGTGCTGTCAGAGAAGCTGGAGAGGGACAGTGGAGAGAGCCTGTGCCAGAACAGGAGACAGGTTGGCTGAAAGGGGAGGCAGGGTTGGGCCCAATGGTGATGCTGCTGTGCTGGGCCTGCAGCTGAAAGGCTGCTCCTGAGCCCTTCTCTAAATGTGCCTGTTGACGGGGGGGGACTTCTGATGTCCCTTTAGGATGCTGGTTCCTGAATGGATGTCCAGGCACGAGTGAAGACTCAGATGGAGGACTGTCAGCACTGCTGGGACCCTCATGGGTTAACACTGGACAGCAGAGAGGTGGCAATTAAACACCAGAGTCCCTCTTGTCAGGCACACCTTCTCCAGCTTAACTCTATCTGTCGTCCCTGCCATGCCCCTGGGCTAAGGTGCCTGGGTGATGTGGAGTGTGAAAAGTGGGCACCCGGGGAGCAGCACTTCATTCCCAGCTTCCTTTTCCTGAGCTGAGCCCTTGGCCCCTCCCATAGCCTCGAGGCCTCCCCAACTACAGAGGGACAATCTTCTGCAGGGTTCATAGAAAATTAGCAGAGAGGGCCAGCTGAGGAGCAGGAGAAAGGAGGAGAGGCTGAAGGGAGGGTGATGACATCTGCAAAATGACAGCACGTGTTCCCGAAGCAATCTTGGCGGCCAGGGGCTTGGATGGTCATGAGTGGGTGGCAAGCCATTGGAGAGATTCACCAATGCAGAGGGAACACATTGTGCATGGCCGCCTGCTGGTCCCATCCTCCAGATCCCCTGTTCTTGGGCCTGGGTTTGGAGGGTTTGGGTGCCCCAGGATTCTGAACTCTGCCCCCAACACGCAACCTCCTAGCTTCTCCCACTCACTTCAGCTGGAATCCAGATGGACATTGAAATCCCCACCACTAGACCTTGGCCAGGGGAGGTGGCAAGGTGGAAGACAGTGGGGTCAGAGCCACAGAACAGTTTCTGGATTCTGCTTAGAGCTCTAATTTGTCCCTCCATGCTTCAGTGACACTTGGTCACAGAGAAAACAGGTTCTGCGAGGCCTAGACATCTGGCTGCACCCAAGCACCTCGCAGACAGACTCTCAAAGTACCTCCCATGCTTCAGTGGGAGGACAGCGCTCCAATTAAGACCGAAGGTCCCTGAGTGGTCTGTTAGATGCTGCCCATGTCTACACAAGCTAGCTGGTGAGCCTGCCTGGGGTCATTGTTCCCTTCTCTTGCCTTCAAAGCATGTGTCTCCCTCCAGTGCAGGGGCTTTGTACAGTGTCCCCCTGACACTCACACAGTACCTACTGGTCACTTTCAAAGTTTTTTGCTCGAATTCGACACCACCGTTGAGGCTGTACTCAACGACGACCGTCCTAAGAAAAGAAACGGGAGATGGTGACCACCAGTCCGGGCAGACACAGTTCTTACACTCGGCTACAACCATAGCTCACAGCTCTCCTCGTTGTAATTAATTTGGACATCAGGCATTGCGGTCACCTGAAAGGTGACAGCATGGCTAAGGAGAGCTCATTCTCAGCCCTACAAAGTCACCTCTGAGAGGAAGGCAATGAGGAGCCCTGCATGGAAGCAGATGTTCTCATGACCATGGGCTAAGTGACGAGAAATGGCTGCTTGGTGTCACCATCCCCACCCTTCTGTATGCATGTAAAAAGTTGGCTTGGCTCTAAAAGGCTGCCAAAAGCAAAAGCACCACCCTGCAGCACCTCATCTTGCCCGCCCTGCGCTCCTCATCAGAGCCAGGCCACAGCGGACCGCTGAGCACCTCGGAAGACCGCCCTGAGGGGTGATCAAAGAGGGAGCCCTGAGCCCTCTTGGAGACGGCATGTGCTGCCCTAGTAGAGGTGACATCCCATTTTCTAGATATTTCATGAGGCCCCAAATTGCCCACCTGGTTCCCAACTTAGAACACTTACTGTCCAGCCTTCTCAAATACATGTCCTGCACAAATTAGTTTTTCATTTGTCAAATTGGCGGCTTTTTTTGCTAAAAGAAAATCATGAGAATAATGTCAATGGATATGCTCATCCATCCATCTCCCCTTCCACCTGCCCTTGACAAGCAGAGCCAACACTTTGGCAGATGCCATCTTCCCTTTGCTGCCTTCTTCTGAGCACCTGCCATGCCCCAGCACTGTGCACTGCTGTGGTGTTCAATGGAGAAGAGGCAGGCAGAGTCTCTGTTCTCAAGGTCCTTACTATTTAGAGACTGGAGAAGGAGATCGATAATGAAATAACAACAAACAAAATAAATGCAGAGAGTAGAAAGTACTGTGACCTCAATGAGTCATGGAAGGGTAGCACACGGAGAAGGGAGAGCTGCTTAGGAAAGGGTGACCTAGCCTATCTTTAAAAATACATATTTATACATGAAATACTTTGGTATCTGGGATTTTCTTCAAAATAATAAATGGTGAGGGTATCAACTAAACCATAACCTTCAGGGCTGATAGTTATTGATAGCAGAGTCCTGGCGGCTACAAGTCCATTATACAAGTTAGGCCACTTTTGTATATTGTTGGAGATTTCTGTTAGAAATAAGGCCTTTCTGAGGAGGCAAAACTGGGGCTGAAAACAGACAAGGGGACAGCCAGGAAAAGCTCCCAGGAAAGAATGTCCCTGTGGTGGGAGCGCAGGTACCATGGCCCTGAAGCAAAGCCAGTTGTGCTTGCTGAGCGGAAAAGAAGGGAGTGAGGAGACACGGGCAAAGACCCACGGCCCTGTCAAAAGGTTTCATTGTAAGTACAATGCATCTGACCAGGGGCTGGCCAGATCCAGATATGTCTGGGACACAGGGATAACAGGACTTGCCAGGGGACTGCACGTGGGATGAAAGCAAAGAGGAATCAAGGATCCTTTGACCAGAGTGACCGGATGGCTGGTGGTGCCATTCATTGAGATAGGGAATTCTGAGCGGGGAATTGGGACTTCCTCTCTTTGTTTTTGTTTTCTGTTATTTGTGGGATCTTGGCAGGATGGTTGGGATGAGTAGAAAAACAATTCTAAAGATATGTGATTTTCCAGTATGGTGTCTGCAGTCCAGGAACAGGAGATTGAGGTGATGGCAGGCACCGGGACAGCAAGGGCTCAGCAAAGCATGTTTGAACAGAAATGTGTTTCAAACCACTATTTACTTCAGTTGCCTTTTTAAAATATGTCTTAACAATGTAAGCCTTATACACCAAAAACAAACAACATAAAGCATTAAACTATCGACTGACATTTTGTTCTCGTTTATGCTTCCCTACATTTTCTAAAATGTTTCTTTAGGTATTTCAACCAAAAGAGAATGTAATTAAAAACAATCAAGTCAATCCTCATCAGTACAGCAGAATTACTGGCAATAAACAGCCCTGATCAGCGACTTCACACAAGACCATTCCCGGGAACAGGTTTGTGGTGAGCAAAGGGGCCCAGGACTGTGGGATGGGCTCTCCTGTGTAAGGCGCTGGCCTTGGTCCTCCTCAGAGAGAAGCGCCGGTGATCTCCAGGGTGGGAACCAACACACCCACAGTCCACAGACCACAGAGGCAGCATGTGGACACATTTCCTGGGGGATAGGCTGTGTCCCATCTTCCTCAACAAAAGTCATGTCAGGGAGGCTCAAGGCCCAGGCTGGGCAATCAGATCACCTGGGTCTATGTCGCAGCTCTTCCAGCACCAGCTGCTGACTATAAGCAAACTCTTTAATATCCCCTCTCCCTGGTTCCAGATCCATAAAGAAGGAGGAACAGTAGGTCTCCTTGGAGAATTAATTGTGATAGTGGATACAAGGCACGTGGTGCAGTCAGGGCTCAGTAAATATTAGCTCTACACGTAAAGGAGATACGCAGTCCTAAACCTCTCCTGAGAATGTATAGGCCAAGGGAAACCTGATTCCCCGAGGCCATCTATATATACCCTGTGTGGTGTGGAACATGGCAAGACCGTCCCCAGCCCCATTCTGTGCACTGTGGAAATAAGGAGATATGGCCTAAAAGTGTACTGGGGTGGAGGAGGGGGGACAGGAGGGGCTCTCGATATACCAGATGGCCTTGGAATAGAAGTCATTGATCATGATATAAACATTTCAAATGACTGTGTCAGGGGGCTAACTGGGAGAAGTGAGGAGGACGCAGAAAAAATCCAACTGTACCCCAACGCTCTCCGGGAAGATCGTACCCACCTCAGTGCTGCCTTCAGGGAGGCCCACCGGGTGCTTTAGAGTTTTCATTAATTTGTGTGTTTTTATTTTAAAATTAAGACCTTCCATGCATTACCAAACTATATATATTATAACACTTAATCAGTATAATGGTCATATTGGCCAAATTTTACAGAAGAGAAAAAAGAGGCTGAGAACCAAACACTCATTTGGTCAAGGTCACATGCTGATGTGTGCTTGTGCCAAATTGCAGGGCCCAGGCCTGGAAGAAGGCATCTGCTCTCATCCAAGGTGAGCACACACTGCTGAGAAAGCTATCAGTGCACCGGGCACAGACTCACATTTGCAGAGCTGCCTCCATTCCCCTCCAACTGGACTCGTGGGATTTACTAACTCAGCTCTCCAGGGAACCGAAAGCTGAGGAAAGGGTGCAGTAACACATCTGTGAGGGTCAACCCAGACCCCAAACCCTTCCTCAGCAGGGGACAGCCTTGCCTCAGCTACTGCTGTGGTTTTGATCATTTCCTCGCTTTGATGTGAAAGAAGAGGTGGCCAGGCTTCCAGCCCACTTCATCCTTCCACTTGTCCAGCCTGCTTCTGTCCTCACTGTGTCCACAGCAAGTGGTCGGCAAGGGATTTGAGGGCTTGGCTGACTTAGAGAAATACAGCCTGGTGTGAGGATTTTGTCCCTCAGAGGCAATGAAGGGCTACTTACTATAGGCCATGGTGTCATCCACAGTATATCTGCAAACATATTCACTCATTCTATCTGGTTGTAGGGCATGAATACTAAACGCCAGATTGTAGGTTTCTGCAAGTGTAACATACAAACGTCTGTGTAAGGAAGGGCTGCGTACCATTACCCTCTGATCTCAGTTATGATAGATCATCCCCTAAAAGTGAATCCTAGGGGTCCCTCGTGGGGAAGCAGCTGTGTCTGTACCACCATTTGTGCACCACCTGGACCACATCCCCGATCTTCACCTGATTACGCTGAGGGTCCACTGTAGGGAGGTTGGGCTGGGCCTTGAGCACTCAGGGGGCTTCTCACCGCAGCCCCTGATCACGGAGCACATTGAAAGCACCCAACTTCATGCCCTCCATGGGCTTCTGACCTGGAAATCCCTGGCACCCACCAAGGGTGTGTAGGCAGTGTTCTCTACCACACCCTTCCTTATAGAAATGAGAGAGGAGTGCAGACAATGCAGCTTGAAGATATCCTTGCCTCACCTCAAGCTGAGCACCCAGGCTTGGGTGTCCCAGGGACTTTCTGACACTCGGGGGTCTATTCCTCCTCCCTGTCATTCTGCGTGTCCCTGTGACAGCCTGGAAACACTGGGGATAGCGGCAAGAGTTGGGTGAGGCAGGAGGGAGCTGAGGACCCTGCACAGCAGACTCTACCACATAAGAAGTCCCATCTTAGCTGAGATTCCAGAAGTCAGCAGACGACTGCTCTTCCTCTGCCTCTTGCTGACCCTCCATGGACCTCACCCGCCCATCCTGGAGTCTACCAGCCTTTTTTTCTGGCACTGTGGAGACACTGATGTGCTAAGGTACTCTTCTGGGCTCAAACCCTTCCCCAGGATGCCGGGCCCCTGGCTGTTCCTGAAGCAAATACCATGGACACAGAGAGGGCGGGTAGTGGGCTTGGCATTGAAGAGTTAGCCAAGGAAAATCTGCTGGTCTTCCCATGGCCAGAACAAAGTGACTGGCCTCCACCTCTTCCTCCTGGCCCATTGGGCTTGATTTTCCCAGGTCAGTTCACTTAAGGAATAGTTCCTCAGCAATGCCTGTAAAGCCTTGTACTTGGTGTCCTGATTCCTCCTGCTTCAGGTCTTCCTGGGGCAACCATTTGAATAAGGCCATGTCTGCAAATTCTCTGCCTTAAAGAAAACAGACTCTTGAGCTGTGGCCAAAGTCGGCCTGCTGACAAGTTTGGCTTTCCAGAGTTTATAAAAAATGGGATCCCCCATTGAAAAGTCTCCACATTATCCCTTATAATCCACTTTCCTGGCTTTACTTTGAATCATGGGAACGTTGGTGGATTTCTTTCTGCATGTCAACCAGCAGTGTGTCAGGGATGCTCCCCATGGCCCAGAGCCTGCCTTCACTCCGGGAGCCCTCACACTGCAGCCAGCCATCCTTTGTTTGGCATGGCCCATGCCTCTTGGTTGCCATACCTGCCCGGCCCTGGAGAGTACCTGATGGCAGTTATCCTGACCTAGGAAGAGCCTGAGCCACATCAAAGTCTGGGAGAGCGCTGATGGTGAGAGAGTGGGAAATGTCCACTGGTGGCCTTTCGCTGAGAAATCAGGTGTGTGGCTGATTCGTGGCAGGCTTGGTGTCTCTAAGCGATGTGCCTTCCCTATGCACGGTAGCCAGCTACACGAGGCTGCTTTGAACCCAGTTCTGCCAGGCTGCACATTGACTGCTCCCACTTCACACGGGCCCTGCCCACCATGACCAGGGCTCCATATCTGCAGGGAGGGAGCAGCGTGACCTGTCTCCTAGCCAGCTCCTTTTGCCTGCCCACTTGGGTCACCCTGAGCAGGTCTCTGCCCCTCATTTTCTCAGAGGATTACCTGCAATTTACGTTGCTGGATTATGGACAGTAAAGAAGTATTTCTCTGCAAGGCACAATCCTAAACTAATAAATCATGTTGTAATTATATATAGACTAAAACAAAGTTCTGCTGATTGTGGAGAAATCAGGCTCTGGATGAAGCTAAAACGCCAGGACAATCTTCCTGCCACAAGAAACGGCCATGAGGAACCAGAAGTGGGCAATCCATGCCAGGCCAGAGCACTGAACTCCTGTGTTCATCCAAAGTGACATTCCACACTAAGCATCTACTATGTGCCGTTGCTTAATTTTCTCCCCCTAGTGCTCCCAACAAACCCTAATTTAAGCAACATTACCCAACTGTTACACAGAGAGAGAAACTGGTGCTTAGAAAAGGCAGGTAGCTTCCCCAGTTCATGCCAGCTCCTGGACCCACTTACACCACCTCTGCTGGGGACAAACTCTCTCTGGTACCAGAAGGCGTGGCCTGTGGGATTCAGCTTCACAGGGCTGTGAGAGCAAGCCAGAATGCCCTGGGTGGTCACAGCCTCGCGATGAAAGTAGGGCCCAGCCTCCTTCACTGTGTGACAGGAGGAAGGGCCGCTGCTGAGGGCAGAACCCTCTGACAGCCCAGAGCACAGCCTGGGGCTGCAATGCTCAGGAATCTTGCATGCTGCCCCTGTGTCCAGATGCCCTTCCTTCCTGACTTGTGCTTCCTGCTGCCCCTCACACTTCACCTTTGCGGGAGGGTTCCCTCTGTCCCTGGGAATGCAGCTCCCAAGAGGGCTCAGTTAATTCTGCAGGTTTTCACTAAGTGAGAGGCAGGGTGATGTGTTCAGATTTTGGAGAGAAAAGACTTTGAGTTAAAGAAGCTTTGCATTTCTATGTAGCTATTCCTTCTGTTCTCAGCACCCCGAACCCCAATTCCTCCCACAGCCACAACCACAGGAGGAAAATGTAGCCACCTGAAGGCCAACAGGGAGACTGATGAAATAAACTTGGTCCATCCATGTAATGGAATACTGTGCGGAAGTTTGGGAAATATTATGTATGTCATGAATGTATTCAGGTAAAACTGACCTTGTAAAGCCTATTGAGAGGGCTATGTACGTATATATGATTGACTCTTTATGGTTGTTATTTCTGAAGAGAGCAGGTTGGGGCAGAGGCGGAACTTCATCGTAGTAGATGGATAGTGGTCACCCAGGCTGGTTGCAGGAGTGTCCCTGTGCTGCCCAGTGGCTCCTGTGTGAGCTCTTCTGCACCACAGAGCCTGTCCTGCCCCCCTCAACACCAAAGATCTCCCAGCCTTGGTGGGGGAGACCTGCCACCAGATCTCAGACAAAAGCCCTCCTCTGCCCTGTGTTGTATGACGTGCCTCTACAGATGTTCCTCATCAATTGGGTTTCTCTGCAGATACCCACTCAGGGTCAGTCACATAAGGGAAAAAGAATGACAATGAGCCACCTCCAGCCTTCCACCAGTGTGATAAGCCCTTGTTCACACCCAGCAAAATGACAGGAAGGATGAAACTCCAAACCATCATGCTGAACACAGAAGGCAGACACAGTGTTCACACCATGGTTCAAGTGAGGGGAGGTTTTAAAGCTGCAAAGTAGTCGATGGAAGGAAATACGTAACAAGAGTAAGCTGCCTGGTGGTGTGGGGGTCCATCATGCCGGGCAAAGGGCCCACAGGAACTTTCTGGAGGCATTGGTAATGCTCTGTTTCTTCATAGGGTTTCGGTTACATTGGGTTAATGATTTTTGTATTTGTCCAAACATTCAATGACACAATGGACAGTAAGCACCATCTGAATGTTTTTCTTCATTATCTGTGATAATCATGTTCTTTTTTTTTCTCTGTTTTGCTGTTGTGCTAAATTACCCTGATGTTTTGAACCTGGTATCAGACTAGCATAAGTGGGATGAACCATTTAGTCTTGATTCTTTTGTCCTTTATATACGTTATTGGGTACTAATTACTAGTTTTTTTGGTTGTTGTTGAGGTTCTAAAATATTTTTTCTGTTTTTCACATAACTTTTCACTTTGAGATTTAAATAAGTAATCACTCTAGATTTACTATGGCAACCATTTCGCAATATATGCAGATCAGGTCATTACGCAGGACACCTCAACTGACACAGAGCTCTATGTTCTTTAATTCTCAGTTAAACTAGGGAAAATGTAATTGCATACGTTTGCCTATACAACCCCTGGCACACACACTTCACAGAAACATGAACTTAACAATATACATAGTGCGCATTGCCATGCTACCACTTCATGCAGACACACGCGCAGCGTGCGCGCGCACACACACCGCCCCACAGACACAAAGACACAGCATTCACTTACACCATATGCACCCATACACACTCAGAGCACTTACACAACTAGATGTACAGAGATCACAGATACTCTGTCCACATAACCATAAACACAAAGCGTACAACCCATACTCATACCCACACGTATGCAAACTTGTGTCCAGAAATAGTGACTGTAGCTCTTCTCTTACCTTCTAAACAAACAAAGTAAACTTTCTTTCCCATAACATCTAAACAGGAATTTTCTACGAGCTGGAACAGAGAGAGGTAACAGCAGGGTCAGGGAAACCTGAATGTGGGGTCATGATCACAATCTATTCCATTCTCTCCTCGCATTAAGCCCACACTCACCGAGTTAACAAAGTCATCCAGGGAGTTGTAATCCCTTGTCTCATAGAGTCTGTTATAACGTTCTACAATGTGTATCAGCTGAAAGACATTAGAGATGGTTTGAGTCCATAGCCAGGCATTGGGATACAGCAGGTCTTGGTCACAGGAAGCAGTCTCTAGCCTCAGGCCATGTGAGACTCCAAGGACCAGACCCAGGTGTCCGCCAGCAGTCCAGCCTCAGGGAGAGGAAAGCCCTTCCACCCACACCTCGAGTGTGTCCATTTTACACAACACTTGTTATTTATTTTTGCAGTGGTTATCTATTGCCCAAACAATTGGGCTGGGTTAGAGAAGTATAATTTGGGCAACTCTGGGAAAGGTGCCTTTGGAAATGTTCCCCCAATGGACTCGGGTATGGCATTTGTTACCTGTTCAGCGTTACCTGTCTTCGCGTATAACCTTTTAAACCCACGTTGTAAATCTTGGCCCCCATCTCCCGAGCCTTGTGAGCCTAAGAAGAAAAAGGCTTTACATATAAATCACCAAAATACATGGAGCAAAGAGCTAGAAAGGATGGAGCAGACTGACCTCATTTGTAGCTTCAAGTACTACTGGCGGCAGCAGTGTTCCAGCTGTCAGAGCGATGATCAGGCTGGCAGCCTTGTTGTCTGCAGGAGAAGCAGGGAGGGCCTGGTCAATAAAGGCACCTGGAATAACCTGCCGCAGGCCACCGGGGCCACAGCGCTGCACCCTATATCTCCTACTTTTGGGGAGTCGCCCAGACCCACACATATGCCTTGCAGAGCTTCTGAAGGACTTTGCTCCGGACTCTGGAACGAGAAAGTGTCTTATTCCAGGACCCACTTTGCAGATCAGAAGACTGACCCCAGCTCAGGGCTCTTCCTACAGAACCCTCAGTACTACCAGATGGTGCAGGCTTGTCCTGAAAAGGAACTCCAGCTATCTGAGTGGACAAGCATAACCCCTTCAGATGAGCAAAGGGAGGAGAAGGCAGACCCCACTGAGTGGAAGGCCAGGGTCCTACTCCAGACAGTGCGCATGGGCACACCTGCTGGCACCTGTGGGCCCAGTGCTTCAGACTCAACGTCAGAGGCACTTGGGAAGCACACAGCGCGCCCAGCACATTGTCGTTCCCCACCAGGTCCACGCATCTTTCCTGACCACAACTGCGACTCTACAGTCTAGATGAAGATGGTTCTGGGCTGAACACAGCCTCTTCCCCTGTCAGAGACACTGTCACAGGACAAGTCAACCAAAGGGAAGAAGCTGAACAAACAGGAGTTAGAGCCAGAACTGTGGCAGAGACAGTGTGGTGAGCAAGGGGAAGTCCAGCTCTTTTTCCTGTAAACTGAACCCTGTCTGCTCTAGGTCCCCTGGCTTTTCCTTTGTCTTTTTCATGCAGCCCAACTGTAGGTCAAGCACATCATGTTTAATGAGAACTAAGAATGCACACACATGATCCCATGTAGCTCCGAGGATCATCACTGGGGTGGTTTTAATCCTCACTGCACAGAGGAGCCTGCAGCGCACAGAGGGCAAGCAACTTGCTCCAATGTCAGCACTAGGGAGTGGCCCAGCTGCATCTGCATCCAGACCTCACTGAGGCCCTGCCTGGCTCTACCCAGGACATGACCAAAATGAAGTCGCCAGTCCGCTCACCTCTGGAGTACACTTGTTGAATCTGCTCATTTACCTGCAACAAAATGAAGGAACGTGGGGGAGGACAGTGAGATGACCCCCAAATACTCTAGAACTTAACAGAGCGGAGTAAATAGAGCTCTAGAAGTCTGTACCTTTTTAAATCCTTCCTGCATGTTTATGTCTCCTGAAGGCACTATATTCTGAAGTATGGTAAGGCCTTCCTGTATTTTTTTTTCTGGAAAATAATTTAAAAATAGGTCTGAGGTGGAACGATGAGGTGACAGTTGTAAACCCACCCCCCAAGTTGTCCTGGTGCCACTCTGCACTGTGAGGACCTGCTTGGATGGGAGAGGACAGTCAAGTAGCCCTTTCTTGGTCCTTCTGCCCTGAGTCTTTCAAGCGGACAGGCCTTGCTCAGGCCTTCTCTGACTCCCATCTTGAGATCATTGGGTGTGGCTGGGGAAGACGCTTTGCTGGTTCCAGGGGTGTGGCCTGGCTCTTTCTGAGCTCATTTCTGTTTCAGGCACAGTGATGCCTCAGGGGACCCCTCCAAAGGCCCTGCCTTCACAATCCATGGTCAGAGTGGGGAGCATCCATTGCTATGCAGTGTGAACCCCGCACCTGCAAAGTGACTGGAAGTATGGAAGGTCCTAAGCGGTCCCTCAAGTGGGCATATTCTCCTCCAACAGGTAAGGCTGAGTTTGGAAAAGGCTATGTTGCTATCCCCTGCCCTGTCCCCACATCCCTGCCATAGACCCTGAGGTTGGCTGGGTCCTCCCAAGGCCCTCCCCTTTCTGGATCTGTGTTACAGGAAGGAGCCAAGCTGCTTAATTCCAGGGCCAGGGCTCCTGGCCTTCACGTGCTCCTGAAGAACGAGACCAAATCCGGGGAAGTGGCCTGAGGCTGTCCGTGCAGGCGGAAGAGCAGTCATCTGCAGGCTGCCTCGGGTGCATGCCTGTCAGCCTCTGTTAAAGCAGAGAGCACGGCAGGAACTGGGACACGAGGGGTGGGGGCTTCTGTTCAGACTAATCCAATATGGCAGGGATGAGCTGCCACAGCAGGCGAAGCTGAGCCTGGACCCTGAAGGCCGGCGTCTCACTGCAGGCAGAAGAGATGCTGTCCTGGGTACAACCTGGCCCAGCTGAGGAGGTGAGGAGGGCTAGGGCCCATGGCCAGCGGAGGCATAAGGGTCCTGCCCAGCCCACTACAAACACCCTCCCCTACCTACATTGCAGTTTGTAGCATTTTTGTTTTGCCGACAGTACCGCAAAGAGGCTGCAACTGTCTGCCCTCCCCAGCCTCAAGCCCAGGACCCCGCTCCCCGGGTTTATTTTTGTCCCAGCTGGATTCCCCCCAGAGCTGCCCCTCCAGCCTTCTTCCCAGCTCTGCCTTTGGAAGGGACATCAGGTTCTTGGTGATATCAGCAAGGCCTTTGCCTCTTAGAATGCCTTTCTCAACCCCTGAAGCGTCTCCACTGCTTCCCAATCCTCACCCTCCGGCCATCTCCCCTGGGGGCTTCCAGGCCCCATGTGCTATCTGGCTTCTCCAGAACCCAGAGCAAGCACCTGTGTGAACTGCCCACCCTCAGCCTGCTGCCCCGAGCAGAACGGCTCAGGAAGCATCATTCCTGCTCCCAGCCCAAGCCCACCTTTTCTGTACACCCTTTCAAATTAGTCTACTTGCCAGGCTCCTTCGGCCACTTCTGGACCAACCCTGCCTACCAGAGCTCACATGGCCCTGCTCAGCTGCTAGGCTGTGAGGCCCTTCTCAAAAGCCCATTCCCTGGGTGATCCCAGCTCCCATCAAGGCCCTCAGGGTTTCTCAGGAGCTGGTATCCTTCGGGCTCTGAGGCTGACTTTTAGCTGTCTTCCTGGGTGCACATTTCACATCTTTTTTATTCTCCTGAACCACATGCCTACTCCTGACACTGGCCCAGGGCAAGAGTGACACAACACTGCAGGTGCTGAACACAGGCCAGTATTTGTAAAGCCAGCCCGCCCGTTCTAAGTAGCACAGGGCACAGGGCAGAGTGCTGATGGAGAAACCCAGGACAGGTGCAAGGCAGGGCTTAGAAGGGCAGAGGTGGCATAGACGCACAGGGGTTGGCCAGTGCAGCTAGGTTCTGAGGGGCCTCGGGGGCAGGAGCCACGGGTCAGGGTGGGCACCGGGGGGAAGCGCAGCCCAGCCCAACCTGCACACCAGTGTGCTCCCCACTGCCGTCTCAGGGAACCCCTCATTGCCTGCCCCTCCCCTTCGGTCTGGCGCAGTGGGCCTGCTTCACTGGGGAATTAAGCGGCACTTACCTGTCTGAGGTGAGCTTCATGAGGGTTTGGCCATGTGTGGCGTAGGTGATGAAGGACATCCGCAGTTTTGGGCTGAGGAGAAAGCACTTCTGGTGAGAGGCCATAAACAGAGTCTCAAAATGAATCTAATGAGCAACTAGAGAGGGGTGCATGACAACTACCCTGCTCCCCGCCCCCACTTCCACCACTTTGGGACCCTTTTCCCAAATCGCAAAACTCCTATATAGTGGAGGATTCTGAGGTTGTGGAGATACGGGTATTTCTGGAAGAGAGTGCCAGGATGGCTTCCTGCTCCAGCCCTTGACTCCCAATGCCCTCAGAGTCTCTCGCTGTCATCCACACACACAGGCATGTGCACGGTGCCTGTATGGGGAGGTAGGCACTTGGCTAACCTGCATGAGCGCCACCCAAATGGAATCTTCCTTTTCCTTTACATTGCCATGGAAGCTTGCCCTTTTCCTTTGTCCCACAGCACCATTTAACCATGTGTTTAGTTACTGTGTTACTGGGTTGACTGCTTTCTACTCTGTGAGGTCCCCAGGGGCAGATTGTGTCCCTTGTACCATGGCATGACCTCCAGGAAGGAGCCAGTGTGACCTGTCCTTTCCTGCGTCAGAACACCGCCCCTGGGCTCTGTGCCCCTGACTCGGAGGACTCCCATGCCCACTGAGTCAAACAGCTGTATACTCTGCCTGGGAGAGGAAACACCAGTCATACTTTGTGTACTTCTTCACCATTTCATTCACATAAGTGTAAATCTCCTTCCAGTTTTTCACATTTTCTGACCTGAAAATGAAGGAGACCTGAGTTGGAGGGATGATGTGAATCCATGAGTGGGCAGACATCTGCCTCCCCAACCTTCCAGCCAGCCCTTTAGTAATCTCCTCCCCAGCTCATGCAGCTGATGCCTCACTATGTCACCTTGTGGTGACTTTCATCAATGTGAGTTGTGGGAAGGATGACCAACCACACCTGTGTGCTTGGGGATGAGGGGCTGACTTTTGGTGGCTACCTGGATGGCTGGTCATGTTAGCTGGGACCGTTTGATAAGGAACGAGGGAGGATGCCTTGGCTGGACAATGCGTTCTGACTCTGAGATGTTGGCTCTCCTGGTCCCCCACTTACTGACACCCCAACAGGGTTGCTGGCCTGAGGTCAGGGAGGATTGCTATGAGACAATTTTATTTTCCTTCTTTCTTATCAGCCCACACAGCTGAGCCACTCTGGACATGAAAGGCCTTTCCCAGCACCATTACCAGGGAAGGGCCAACAACAGGCTGACTGTGCTGTCTTAAGCTTGCCATGCCCCAATGAGGACAAGAAGCCACGAGGTTATCCAGTCCCTAGTTTTAGTTCCTCAATCCCATTGCTCACACTTTAGTCTCTGAATGGAGATTGAGGAAGCAGGAGGGGGGTTGGAGTTATGATCCCCTCTGTCTAGGTGGGATATACTTACGTGTGTCCTGACTGCCCCGGGTTCAAGGGTCTGTACAATCCCACCTCACTGTGGGTTGGTACATTTCAGGTTAAGGAAGGCAATATGAAGCTCACTGACTAAAGGCTTTTGAAGGTTCTGCAGATGGCAAAGGGTGAAACTGGGGCTAGTACCCTGGCCTGGGCTCATTCCTTGTAAATTTTGGCTCCTACATTTCGTATGGCATCTTAGTCAGAGGAACCCACCAGGAGGCCATTCCTCTCACCTCCAGTGATCACCATGCCCATAAATACTTTTAATGTCATATTTATATGTGGGATTCCCACTTACCCTAGAGCATCTTCCTCCTCTATAGTATTCATTCTGCCCCCTCTAGGCTGCATCTAAAACTGTCAAAGAAGGTGAGGAAAGATATCCTAACAATATCAGAATTATTATTTACGGAGCATTAATGTACCATGGACTTTATATACAAGATTTTCAATGT